>NC_090937.1:634769047-637169047 GCF_040938575.1 Ambystoma mexicanum
GTCCCAGCTACACACTGTCATATTTCAAGGCACAATTTCAAGGCAAAATGTAAGGTAAAGAGTATGCGCCTAAGAGAGCCATGTGTCTATGTGTATGTCTACAGACCCGTGCAACCCTTCAGATCACAGTACAGTTCTAAGCTAAGGATAGACTAGGTAAGGTGACATTGGGCTGTGCCCATTGTCACCCAATAGGATACATTCATAGTTTTCAAATCTACCTTGACAAAATAATAATTTCTTTTTGTAAAAAATGTATATAATGAATTTAGCCAAACAGGCTTTTACATAATACAACTCACAACTCACATAGAGAACAAAATATACATCGATGAAAATCATAAGACATGAAAAATAAAATACAAAAACCACAGACATTACACATATCACATCATAAAATAGAAAGGAATCAAGTCAGGACCGAACCTGTGACTTTTCTTTCTAGCCAAATATAGAATACAGGTCTTGTTTAGGTATTCAACCTCCTTTTTGATCACCATCCATAATTGTGTGAGATACTAGACAAGAGGCACATGATCACCTTTAATAAAAGCTATCCACATGGATTCAAATCCAAATTCCCAGTGAGGATAGCATTAAATGTAAGCCTCATACATTTGGCTCACAATAAGCTATTTGGGAAGGCCACGAGATAGGCTGGTAAAGAACTCAGAGGGAATTTGTCTAACAAATAGTTAAAGAAGTTGATTTTAGTAGCCAAACTAGTTATGTTGTGCATCCCATCAAGAGTTTCATCTATTTATCCTCAGAAATTAGGGTCATCCCAATATCATGCTTTTATTTCCAGCCTACGCACAACTCAATGAGCTCAGTAAGTAAAGTGGACCTATGCAAGGATTTCATCTTATGAGTGTCAAGCAAAAGTTGATGAGTGGGCGGGTTACCAACCACATTCAGCTTCTAAGGATCTGGTAAAACACTCTCGTTGTAAATATTCAATTGAGATGTTTTTAGGCATGTTTAGCAAGGATTTCAAGCAGCCACATGCAAGACTCTAAGGGTTATGTTGTTTTCCCTTTTCTCCAGATTTCCACTCTATAGGACAATGTGCATGTTTTTTTTTAATATATTCATACCTCCCACCAGCTGATGGACAGCAACCACAAGAGATTCAATGTGAGCATTGAATTTAAGTTTCTGGTCAATCTGGACGCCCAAGTTCTTATATACCTGAACCTGTTCCAATGGGTCACCGTTCAAGAACCATTTATAGTGGTTGTTCACATTTTTCAATGGTTTCCGAAAGACCATGATCTTAGACTTACTGTTGTTGATCTTAAGGTTGTGGGTTACGGCAAATCTGTGCAACCCATCCATTATCAGCTGAAGACCTCTAGTGGTTTCATCAAAAAGCAAGATAATGTCAGCATAACCCAGCCAAGCTGTTGCAGTGCCTCCCAAATTAGGTGGAACGCATCAGAGTTAACTAAATCATATGATAGATCGACAGATATAGATTAAAACGCAAGGGGGTTAGAATGCACCCCTGCGTGAATCCAACACATGCTTTGATCTCCTCAGTCAGCATGCTGGATTGACCCAGTCTGACCCACACAGTAGTGTGCGAGTACAGTAACACAATCATATTTTGTAGTCCTGGAGTATTCCCCAGTTATGGAGCTTACTCCATAAAAGGTTCCTGTCCACTGTATCGAAGACCGTGCTGAAGTCTATGTAGGTGGCATAAATGTCCTCCCGAAACAGACTCCATCCACCCTCGACAAAGGACAGCAATGCAATCACGGTATCCGTAGTGGAGAAAGATTTCCTAAAACCCATTTGGTTAGCTTGGCAAGATGTTGTTGCTCTTGATGCATTCAGCTAACTCCGCAAGAATCAACTTCGCAAAAATCTTGGCGGACACATTCATCATTGCCAGAATATGGTAATTCTTGGCGTTGGCTAAATCGTCTCTCTTATAGACAGGCCCTAAGATGCTATCTTTCCAAAAAATGAGCATCTTATTTCAGTTAACGATCTCCTTAAACATAGGAAATATGATTGTACCCCAGACCGCAGGATTTAGTTTCATAACAGCATGGCAAAGCCCATCTGGGCCAGGTGCCCAAGAGTTCTTGCAACTGTCAATCAATCTAATCAGGTCAGACTGTGAAAGGTACATTCCCAATGCAAACTCTTAACACATATACATTCGGGGGCATTTAAGGCTTTAGCTAGATTGTCAGTGATGAAGTCAGTCCATGCTTTTCCTGACACCCCACCCACTATATGTGCCGGGACAGTCTTACCATTGACCAACTGCCAAAACAGTCAATTATTTGTCTCTCATAAATGTGTGAGGTGGAAGGAGCCTCAGAAGCTTATGCTATGTCTAATCCAAGGAAGGTATAGTGCACTCCTCCTGGCCATTACCTCTTGCAACTGGATCTTAAACGAAGTATCACTGGCAACTTCCCACAATCTAATCCATTACAGAAGAGGGCTTAAAAGGGACTTCTGATTAATACTCTTCAGCCCAAGTTCCTCATGAACCATGGTGGTCAGTGAGGAGGAAGGGAGTCTTAGTAGAGGGCAATACATGTTCAGCTACTTTCAGGCTATCTGTTTTAGCATATCAAAACATTTCATTTGCACAGACTCCTAATACAATAACCCATTGCTCTCACCCGCTTTTGCCAAGTAAAATCGTTTCATATTATAACTGGAATGTAAATCGCGGCGACATTAACATAACCAAAATCTATTTTTTGTGCTTCATTTTGCGATTGCATGATGAATCATCAGAGCTCATATGTCTTTTGCATGAGGTGATCTGCAGAGAGTGCTACAATGCAGAAGTCACCCTTTAAAATTCATCAAGAATGTGAGTGCCTCAATCTCTTTCCTCTAATAGTTCTCCCTCACACGGACCTCTTACATTGTCCTCAGCAATCTTTCTTTGTCATTAAAGTTAAAACTAACAACAAAAAGAATTTCCTGAAAACCTATATAACATTAGTGACTGCTACTATCGTTAGTCCTCCTGTGCCAGCCCAGCCCTTTAATTCACAGATCCCATAAACACTAAGGACGTTTTTTCAACTAGAGTGCACCAGTATGTGTCATGTTTCGGAATGTGACCCTTGATTGCTTACATTTATTAAGATCCTAGAAAAATATATGTTGTTGGATTCTCATCTCACCACTCTCTAATCTATAAGGGCAAAGTGATACTGTTCATGAAGCCAACCACCTGGCCTCATCTGGAGGTATCATATTATTGGCCATCTCAAATCTCCCATAGTTAGCTAATCTTGTGAAAAGAGAAGTAATACATTAGAGGAGAAAAACCTGCTAAATTCTCTTTAGCAAGTTTCAGATTACACATATACGTTATTTGCATCTCTAACTTGGACAACCTGCAAACACAAAATACAGCTCGGATTCTTTATTTTGCTAATATTTGGAATGTCGCTGCAGATAAGACACTTAGGAGTGATCATTGCTTGAGATATAGTTTTAGTGGGCCAGATCTTGGCTGTTACCATAGAAGGATTGTACATCTAAAGTTGCTAAAAAAAAGCTTTATTTTGGGGTGTAGACTTGGGGACTACATAACCAGTGCTATTTCAGCCATTGCATGATTGAGGTGTTCCTCAGCAGACATGTGCCTATGCCATTATCAGTTTCAGTATCCAACAAGGTTGCAGAATGCCGGAACTCTTTTAAGGCGACTATTCCTGTAAGAGTCCATGATGATCGATTTTTTGGACAGAAGAATGGTAGGCCTACACTATAGAAAGCTTGGTACATAACGCACAATACCTTGAAATGCACAATGGATGTTCAATTGAGGGAAAACAACAACATAATTCACAGGTAGTATGATCACAGTCACTGGGGCACTATCTTATATCTATGATTTGCTAAGGATTTCTGTGTATTGCAGACTAGACGTGTGCACAGTCATCCTAACAGTGAAACCCAGATGCTCTTCCTCTACATTTGTGTACATCCCCAATGAATAACACATGTCACCTGCATTTTACCCACACATCTAAATTTGAGGCTGTTCGAATGATTATATATACTTCATGGTAACAAACACTTTAATGTTAGGGTGAGACTTGTGAAAAATAAATATGCACTTACTCAGTGTTTATTATGTACTGCATGATTGAAGTTTACAACCATTTTATCACAGACGGATTTGTCAAATATACATTGCTGTGGGCCTTCATATGTTCTCAAAATAGTCTTTTTTTTGTTTTATGCAAAGCAGCAAAGTGTTCTTATTGGTGCTTTTTCTCTCTGTCCCTGTTCTGCTCAGGATATTTGAAAAAAGTCAAATTTGAGCACACCAGCCTGGCCATCTTGGAATGGCAACCTTCTACTAGAAAATTGTACACATGGTCCTTCGAATTGGACCAAAGGACAGACAAAGAGCAGAAAGAACAAACCCAACTGAACATCACTGAAGACTCACAATGGCAGAACATACTCCCACAGACAAGAACGATAATAGAATCAGCGCAGAGAGAAGAGAGAAATCCCTATACCTAACTCCATACCTCACAAATAACCACTCACGGAATGAACCGACCCACCGTACAAATCAAGAACGACCAACAGCCAAACACAACCACGCAGAAGAAGAACAGACAAAGCTAGAGATAACAAGAACATAATCAATGCCCTAGCCCCTTGCATAACCAAAACAAGAGGACCTTCCGCTCGACAGCCACAAAATTTAGAAGAGGAGCCTGATGAAAACAAAAACCCAAGACTGAACCTACAAGAGCTCTTCGATGACATAGACACAACTGTAGCAACACCTCAACTGAAGATCGACTTGGAAGGAAACCTTAACACCAGTCAGAAGACAACACCGATAATAAAGTACAAACCAAACTATTGTCATGACCCTTGCCCCTGGCCCTCACTGGCAAGTCAGCCTTCCAGTAAGGGCCAGGTCAAAGGCCTTAAAACCTCATTCAAGACTCTCTTGGAGTCAGTCCTGGCACCTTTTGGCGCCAGACTCATAACCATCATGAAGACCACCTTAGAATGGGACTATTTACTTTGGACTATTGAACTTGGGGGTGTTCAGCCAACATGGAGGCACACACATAGCTCAGTTACAAGGAACTGAGCTATGCAGACTAGTCTTTTGGGTGAGGCAGGCCTGGGACTACTTTACCTGGAATACTTTTGGTGTGGCAGGCCTGGGGCTATTTTTCCTGGACTACTTTACCTGAGACTAATTAAACAGCACCCAAACAGCATAACATGCTTTGCGTTATTCTGCTGTGGGCAGCGTAACGCTCACCGTGTCCAGTTCTTGGATGCCAGCTTACCTGAAACCAAGGACCTGCAGAGAGAGAAAGAACACTACGAAACTTACCTGGAACAGTATCCTGTCTTCAATCCATCGCCGACTTCCGTTCCACTCACCTGAAGGTACGAACTCCATCATACAGCACCGCATGCATCCTGGAATACCATAACATGGAAAGAGGAGAAAAAAAGACAGCATTAGTAAGCTTTTACTCATGTTTCCTCCCGAATGAATAAAGCCACACAAGTCTTACCTGGGTAGTCATCTCCTGGTCAGTATCATTTCTGGAACATTACGGCACCCGGCGAGGAACATCGCAACCTGCAAGGAGAAAAAAGACAGGTTAGCAATATAAAAGGCGAAACAGCGCAGCGCATCGAGCATTACTCACCGGACAGCATCGCGCACAACGCGCTTTCGCCTACCAGCCCATGCTCATCTTCACACTGCATGACAACACCAAAATACCTTTCCATACCTAAAAGGAAAGAAGCAAGACATTATTATTCAAACTAAGAGTAACATAAGAACTGCATATAATGACTGTAAAGCAGCAAACCTACGGAGTCGCAGCAGGCCTGGATTCCCACAGGGGGGCTTGCACCAGTGAAGTAACTTGGTCGCTGCTCGCCTCCCACATTTACGCGCCCCTGCCATGAGGAGCAGCACAGAGAATCCACCTTTTACAATATTAAGGTGAGGAGTGGGCCCAAGGGAGGTGGGAAAACATAAAGACAATCTGGTATTGAATCCAGCTCTCCTATATTGCAGACCCATCTTTAACCAGAGGCCTTACCAAGGGACCGGGAGAGGGTTCGAGCGTGCAAATCATCCAACCGGGGCTGGCTGGCGTCCCCGTGGATACCAGGTGAGTGTAACAGCACGCAAAGCCTCAATAATATTATCCACCTGGCCGTCATGGAGACTTCAGGGACTGACCAGTTAATTCAGTTGTTTGGACAATTACGCGCTGAAGTACATTCAGCCAAGCAAGAAACCAACGCTCTTAGGAAGGATCTGATTGTTACTAAGGATCGTACCGACAAAATAAGTAGACAATTGCTCCAAACACAGGCAGGCCAGACCTCATTGCCTGGTAACATTCCGCCAGCACCTGTACCAACTTCTTCCACCAATCCAGCCCAAATAACCCTTCCTGGGACAATTCCTTTAGCTCCACCTGAACGATTTACAGGGGACCCCAAGAAGTATGCAATGTTCATGAACCACTGTCGTCTTAATTTCCTTTGCAGACCTGGGGCTTTTCCTAAAGACCAAGCGCGGGTTGCTTTTGTCTTGTCATATATGACTGGCAGTGCTGCGGATTGGTCGGTACCATTGGTAAGTCAGGATAACCCGTTGTTACATGACGTTTGGGGGTTTCCAGATGGAAATGGAAAAACTCTTTGCTCGTCATACCCAAGGCCAAGCATTAGACAACAAACTTTTGTCACTCCGTCAAGGAAGTCAAGACTTGCTTACATATATAGGAACATTTAACAGTCTAGTCGTTGAAGCTGGGTGCCTGAGGAAAAAAGAACCACACTATTTCATCGGGGTCTACGAGGGGAACTAAAGGATGTCCTTGCTCAAGTGATTAACCCACCTAAAAACTGTGGAGAATTCATCAACCTTGTTGTGCAATTAGATCACAGATTACATGACCGGAAAGCGGACCGGATAAGGTTAGACGCTCGAGATGTGTATGTCCGGTCAAAGGATAATGTTCCACGTACATTGGAATACATGGTAGAACCCATGCAAATCGGAGGTGTACGGCCCCCTTTAACTAAAACTGAAAGAGACAAGCGAAGGCAACAGCAATTATGCTTATATTGTGGAAAATCAGGCCACTTCCTCAAAGAATGTTCAGTGAAACCACCAAGGAGAACTGTTGGAGCCACAGAGAAGGAAGATGATAACAAGGAGTCGGAAAACTACCAAGCCTGGCAAGTGTAGAGGTCCGCTTGTCGTGCAAGAAGGATGAGCCACAGACCTCACACTTTGCATTACCAGTAATTTTGATCAATCACCAACAACCGTCTCGGATGCATGCTGTCGAAGCATACATAGACAGCAGAGCAGTTGGGAATTATGTAGACCAAGATCTGGCAGCAGAGATGGGGCTTCCTTTATGCTCTAAGTCGACTACTGAAAAGGTTACTACTGTTGATGGGACAGAAATAGCTTCTGGACCAGTAACCCAATGCACAGCAGCACCTCCCTACTGTGATAGGATGAGCACCGAGAATCTATTGCATTCTATCTCATCAAAGCTCCTCAGTTTTGACTAATCTTAGGGATGCCATGGTTGGTAGCTCACAACCTTCTAATAGATTGGCGTGCCAAGAAGTTGGCCTTTTCCGATGATTGTGCTTGCACCTGTTATTACCAAGAAAAGGGGAAAACAGACTTATGTACATCTGATACTCCCAGTACGGAGGCGATTGTACTAGGTGTGACTAGTACTCTACCAAATGAATACCAAGATTTTCAATACGCGTTCCAGAAAGAACAAGCCAATACTCTACCACCGCACAGGCCCTACGATTGTCAGATCGATCTCATACCTGGTACGCAAATTCCTTGTGGTCAAATCTATGCACTTACTGAACCAGAAAACCCTCATTTGAAATCTTATCTTGATCAGTACCTGGCAAATGGATTTATCCGCCCATCTAAATCACTGGCAGCCAGTCCCTTATTCTTCGTACCAAAGAAGGAAGGAGATTTGAGGACTTGCATCGACTATCGGGCATTAAACCAGATCACAGTAAAAAACTGTTATCCACTGACCCTTATACCCGAATTATTGGATCAAGTCAAAAACGCCCAAATCTATACCAAACTGGACCTTAGGGGGGCGTTCCATCTTGTTCGAGTGAAGAAAGGAGACGAACGGAAAACTGCCTTTCATACCAAATATGGCTTGTATGAATACCAGGTAATGCCTTTTGGACTTTGCAACGCTCCTGCTGCATTCCAGTACTTTATGAATGATGTTTTGCAGGAGTTAATTGACGTTTGCCCCCTGGTTTAGATTGATGACATCTTAGTGTATTCTGCTACAAAAGAAGACCATGTCAGGCATGTCCGCTCCGTCCTTACTAAACTCTGCCAACATAAACTGTATGCTAAACTGGAAAAAATGCTCTTTTCATGTCACCGAAGTGGAGTTCCTCGGTTTTATCCTCACACCAAAAGGTATCCAAATGGTTAGGCACAAGGTAGAGGCCATTCTTAACTGGCCGTCACCAACTTCATTTAAATGAATCCAGAGTATGTTGGGCTTTGCAAACTTTTACCGCTGATTCATCCCAGATTTTTCCCAAATAGTGCATCCAATTATTTCACTATTGAGAAAAAACAATACAAAGTTCCATTGGACCGAAGAAACAGAGAAGGCATTTCAAGAACTTAAAAAAAAATTAACTTCTGCTCCAGTTCTACGGCATCCTCGCCCAGACCTCCCTTATATAGTTGGAACAGATGCCACTAGCATGGCTATGGGAGCTGTTCTCTCACAAAGGGACCCAAGAACTGGCCAGTTACATCCTGTGGCCTTCTGGTCATGAAAATTCTCACCTCACGAACTCAACTATGCTATCACAGACAAAGAACTCTTGGCTATAAAATCAGCTTTCAAGGCATGGCAACACTATCTCCATGGTGCTAGACATACTGTCACGGTCATAACTGATCATAGAAACCTGCAATGCCTAAAAACAGCAAAGGCTCAATCATCCCGTCAACTGCGGTGGGCTCTTTTCTTCTCTGAATATATCCGATCACCTACCGGCCAGGAGTCCGAAACGGAAAGGCTGACGCCTTGTCCCGCATGGGTGTTGATGAAAAGGTATACATAACTCCAGATCCAGTAGCCATCATTCCAGAAGACAAACTCCTGGGTCTTACAACAACATTGACACAGGCTGAACTCCAAAACAAGATCCAACTCTTAATGGATCCCACTTTCTCACAAGAGTGGTGTACTCAAGGAGAACATTACACCATTAAAGACCAGTTACCATATTTAAGGAACCGCCTATACTTGCCAAGTAAAGATTTACAAGAGCAGGTTATTTCGGGTTATCATGACCCCCTGATTGAAGGTCATCCTGGAATTGCCAGAACTCTAGCTAAAGTAAAACAAAACTATTGGTGGCCCACATGGCGTAAATACATCATACAATGTATCCAATCTTGCGTTGTGTGTGCACAAAACAAGTCCCAAAAGCAGAAACCAGCTGGTCTTCTCCAACCATTGAAAATCCCTCCTGCACCATGGCACACACTGTCCCTTAATTTCATTACAGGTCTACCTCCCAGTTACGGATTCAACACCATCTTAGTAGTTGTAGACTTGTTCTCTAAAATGGCAAACTTTATTCCTTTTAAGGGTCTTCCAAATGCATCCAATTTAGCAAAACTATTCCTGGAGGAAATCGTATGGCTACTCTTCAGTCTTGATCTCGTATCGAGGTAGTCAGTTTGTATCCAACTTTGAAGGAAATACTGTTCAATGGCCCAAATTGACATTCGACTATCCACAAGTCACCATCCTCAAACAGATAGCCAAACAGAAAGAACAAACCAAACCCTCGAGCAATACTTACGTTGCATGTTCCAACAAGTGGAAAGAAATTGGAAGGACTTGTTTTGGATAGATGAATATGCCTATAATAATTCATTACACACCAGCACTGGACAAACCCCTTTCTACACTATATATGGTAGACATCCACGTACTTCAGAATTGGATCTCCCAACCCCTTTGGAAATGCCAGCGGTTAAAACCCTACATACAACTATTTCCCAGGCCTTCAAAGAAGCAGCAGAACATTTACTCCAAGCCAAGAACAGACAAAATAAATTTGCTGACCAACATCTTAGTAAAGCCCCCGACTATCAAATTGGAGACAAGGTCTGGTTAGCATAAAAATATGTGCCCATAAAAGGACCCAGACCTTTCGTCCCCGATATCTGGGACCTTATTCTATTGAATCCATAATAAATCCAGTGCAGTTAAATTAGCCCTACCACCCACTATGCAGATTCATCCTGTGTTTCACGTATCACTCCTGAAACCGGTACAACCCGGTACTCGGCTTAGAACACCACCAGAACCAGTATTAATTGACGGAGAACCAGAGATTGACGTAAATGACATCCTAGATTAAAAATACACCAGATCCAAACTACACTACTTAGTTGATTGGAAGCTATACGGTCCTCAAGACAGATCATGGGAACCCAGTGAATACATCCATGCACCTCGCTTAATGAAAAAGTTCCATCAGAATTACCCAGCCAAACCAAGACCAGGCAGAAGTGCCACCGTGAGAGGGGCCTTGGGGGGGGGGAGTGCTGTCATGACCCTTGCCCCTGGCCCTCACTGGCAAGTCAGCCTTCCAGTTAGGGTCAGGTCAAAGGCCTTGAAACTTCATCCAAGACTCTCTTGGAGTCAGTCCTGGCGCCTTTGGCACCGGACTCATAACCATCATGAAGACCAACATTAGAATGGGACTATTTACTTGGGACTATTTAACTTGGGGGGGTTCAGCCGACATGGAGGCACACACATTGCTCAGTTACAAGGAACTGAGCTATGCGGTCTAGTCTTTTGGGTGTGGCAGGCCTGGGACTACTTTACCTGGACTACTTTACCTGAGACTATTTAAACCGCACCCAAACAGCAGAACATGCTTTGCGTTATTCATCTGTGGGCAGCGTAACGTTCACCGTGTCCAGTTCTTTGATGCCAGCTTACCTGAAACCAAGGACCTGCATAGAGAGAAAGAACACTACGAAACTTACCTGAAACAGTATCCTGTCTTCAATCCATCGCCGACTTCAGTTCCACTCACCTGAAGGTACGAACTTCATCATCCGGCACCGCATGCATCCTGGAATACCATAACCTGGAAAGAGGAGAACGAAGGACAGCATTAGTCAGCGTTTACTCACGTTTCCTCCCGAATGAAGAAAGCCACACAATTCTTACCTGGGTAGTCATCTCCTGTTCAGTATCATTGATGGAACATTACGGCACTCAGCGAGGAACATCACAACCTGCAAGGAGAGAAAAGACACAGGTTAGCAATATAAAACACGAAACAGCACTGCGCATAGCGAGTTACTCACCGGACAGCATTGCGCACACCACGCTTTCGCCTACCGGACCATGCTCATCTTCAAACTGCATGACAGCACCAAAATACCTTTCCATACCTAAAAGGAAAGAAGCAAGACATTATTATTCGAACTAAGAGGAACATTAGAACTGCATATAAAGACTGTAAAGCAGCAAACCTACAGAGTCGCAGCAGGGGGGCTTGCACCACTGAAGTAACTTGGTCGCTGCTCGCCTCCCACATCTACGCGCCCCTGCCTCGAGGAGCAGGATGGAGAATCCACCTTTTACAATATTAAGGTGAGGAGATGGCCCAAGGGGGAGGAAGGAGTTGAGGCCAAGGGAGGTGGGAAAACATAAAGACAATCTGGTATTCAATCCAGCTCTCCTATATTGCAGACCCATCTTTAACCAGAGGCCTTACCAAGGGACCGGGAGCAGGTTCGAGAGTGCAAATCATCCCACCAGGGCTGGGTGGCGTCCCAGTGGATACCAGGTGTGCATAATAACTATACCTTTAAAATCCACTGCAACATAATAAACGCAACATCCATGTCAAAACACTCAACAGAGATCTTCGACCTTCTCTGCGACAACGGCATCAACATCCTATTCATCACAGAAACATGGCTGAATGACAACTACAAAATCACACTCCAAAGCTGCCTCCCCACCAATTTCAAATGCCAATTTCAAATGCCTTCAGTTAAACAGGAAAAATTAAAATGGAGGAGGCTTTGCAATAGCATTCAAAGAACACCTGAAAGTAAAAACAGACAAACCTCTTAACATCATGAACTGCAAATCCATGGTCATACACCTATCGGAGAATCCAAAAACAAACATTAAATTAATACTGGTTTACAGACCACTGACATACAATGCAACCTTCGTTGACAACTTCATAGAAGTCATCACCAACATAGCCATCAAACACGAACATCTAATCATCCTGGGGAACTTCAACATTTGTTTCGAATAAAAACATGCCAACTCTCAAAACTCATTAATTGGGAAGCTTACAACCATGAAACTACAACAGTTGGGGGCAACACACTTGGCAGGACACACCCTTGACGGAATCTTCACCAACAAAAAACTGATCACCACGGCACCACAATACAAATACTTTGGAACGATCATCTAATCATTCCATTTGTGATCACACTACCAACTCAAGTCAGCATCAAGCTCCTCAAAATCCCAAACACCACAAAAAGAAACTGGAAAACTGTCAAAGCAAGCAACCTAATAGAAAAACTGGAGACAACCAAACCTTCAAGAGCGGAACTGGAGAATGCAGACCTAGACGGGAAAGAGAAGCTACTCCACAATGGATTCCTCATACGATTGAAAACATTGGGCCGGAAAAACCATTTACCCCCTCAAGAAAAAGAGCAATGGCAAAATTGCCCCACTACTAAGCACCATGAATGGAGGAAAGAATACAACCAAGATAAGAAAACCCAGTTCCAGAAACAAATCTGATCATATAAGAAGAAAATTCAAAAGGCAAAAGAAGGCATTATGATGACAGAATCACCAATGCCACCAACACACAAAAGGAAATGTTCAACATCATAAAAGAAATGAGAACCCACCAGGTTGCAACAACGCTTCAATACCCTCACAGAAACTATGCAACGACTTGGCAGACCATTTCAGAAACAAAATCAACGACATCCGACAAATCATACAAAACATACCAACCAACTTTAACACTCAATCACCCAGATCTGATGAGGAGCCACAGCACAAACTCCAAATCTTCCTGGCAATATCAGCAGAGACATTCGTCAAGCTGGTAGAACACAGCAAGAAAGCAGGATCACCCATGGTTCCCTGCCACCTTGACATTTACAAATCAATCCTCGCACATGGAATGCTATCAGAATATTACAGAAATATCAGCATATATTAAGCCACTTTTAAAAAACACAAGTGGCGCCGTGGAAGACCTCTCCAACTACAGACTGATTTCAAACATTCCCTACCCGGCAAATGTCCTAGAAACATACGTATACAAATGAACCCAAAAACCAGTAGAAAAACACCACTTGCTAGACTAAGCACAAGTCGGCTTCAGACCCGCAAGAGGAACAGAATCGGCACTACTATCCATCTGGGACGACCTAAAAACAAACGCAGACTCCAACACAACCTCGGCTCTGATTCTGCTCAACCTCTCCACAGCCTTCGACACAGTAAACCATGACACCCTAATCAAAAGATTAGAAGATATAGGTATAATGGACATGACACTACTCTGGATTAAATCATTCTTAGCAGACAGAACAGAAACCGTATTGATAAAACCCTTCAAATCTACTCGATGAGTTAACGACTGTGGAGTACCACAAGGATCCTCACTATCACCACTATTCTTCAACATTTACCAGACTCCAGTAATCAGAATCTACAAAAAATACATTACATGCCATAACTATGCAGACGACACTCAAATCATCTACAAAATCGAAGATACTCAAGCTGATCAGTCAACCCTAATAAAATGTCTAAAAGAAATCTTTGACTGGATGAATTTCAACAACTTGAAAATCAACCCAGGAAAGACAGAAATCATGATTATATCCAAAAACTAAGAGAACAACACCTGCATTCCCTGGGCGACGGAAATGGGAACCGCGCCCACACCATCTAAGGTAATAAAAAACCTGGGAGTCCTAATGGACAACACCCTAACCTTAAAACCACAAGTAAACACAATAATTAAGAAATGCTTCTTCCTCCTTCACACAATAAAAAGAATCCTTCCTTTCCTCTCCTTCACCCACAAAAACACTGAAAATCGTCGCCCTCATAATGCCAAGAATAGCCTACGCAAACAGCCTCTATCTCGGGATGCCACAATACCTCCTGAAGAAATTACAACGCATCCAAAATGCAGCAGCCAGACTCCTCCTCAAACTATCCAGAATGACCACATCACTCCAGCACTAAAAATACTACATTGGCTCCCAATTAAACATCGTATCATGTTCAAAACAATGTGCATAACACACAGGGCAATCAGCGGACAGGGAGCAGAATTCCTACAATAGAAAATAGCAATCTACAAGCCAACAAGACTCCTCAGATCAAGCAACGAAATCCGCCTGAAATCAAAACCATACGTCAAGAAAAAACTACGGGGCTCCTCTTTCTCTCACCTAACCGCAAAAACCTGGAACAACCTCCCGAAAGAAATAGGAAACATCAAAGACCACCTAATATTAAGAAAACCCTAAAAACCTGGCTCTTCAACACCTCAGAACCAAATTAAAACAACTAAACCAATCAAACAGGAAACAC
Organism: Ambystoma mexicanum; assembly: GCF_040938575.1. NCBI lineage: Eukaryota > Metazoa > Chordata > Amphibia > Caudata > Ambystomatidae > Ambystoma > Ambystoma mexicanum. Next base: position 634,783,792 of record NC_090937.1, read on the forward strand.
AAAGAACAGATTGACAGAATATATGATGGCACAGACAACACCCAGGACCGACTAAGGTAAACTCCTACAAGAACAAGAGAGAAAACGCTGGGTGGCATACAACACAAGCGACAGGCCCATGAGGACAGAAATTAGCATACATGCCCAACGCTACCAACAACCTTACCCACTCCGAAAGGACATAGGGTAGAGGCATAGCTTGCAAGTAAATCAATCCGAAAAACTAGGTTACAGCAAAGACAAACTGGGATAAAAGGACTGGCCAATTACAAAGATGGAAACACGAAAGCAGCTTACTTAGCATACGGACTGAGAGATGAGACAGCCTTATCACGCCGAAACTTAATCACCGAAAGGAAACAACCCTCTCTAAATCATGAAGCAGATGAAATGGAAATATGCTTCTCTCCTAACAACAAGGATATTAACCAACCCTCAAAAAAAGGTCTAAAAACCTCACCACTCCTCAAACACCTCTAACACTCTAACTAAACACAACTACACCTCTTAAAGCCACAGCAACCTGCACACACTTCACCACACCGCAACAACCACACCCCAAAACCCCCAAACAACAGCACATGATGGATCAGAACCAAATAACACACAAATATGGTCAGCGAATTGTGTTAACCGAAACGAAGCTGCCAACAGTACTTCACAGCTCCCTTGCTCTTCTCCAAACTTTGTCCTACTAACACGTTTAACCTACCCCCCATTTTTGTTTCAGATATGCCAGATCGGCAGGGGACCACTCCGGTGGTGAGAGTGCACTCCGGTGGTGAGAGTGCACGGTAAAAAGATCCTTTAACATTAACATTAGATAATCTGTTTTTCTCTGTAAGGCAATTTTAACCGTTTTATGATGAATGAAATGGTTACTGGAACTGAACAATAGAAAGGAACATTGCACACTGTTAAAAAGAGGCAGTTTACAAAACTCAAACAATTAAACAGTTTCCATTTTTGATAGCTTCTTTTGATGAGAATACACACCAGTTTGCCTCTTAAAATATCTCTCCTTCATGGGATGTGTCACGCTCAGATTAAAAGCAAGGTGCTCTTTCTTCTCTGAGCACCATGCAATGTTACAGTATGCAAAATCAGTAATAATTCAAAATACAATTGAAAACAACAAAGTCAATTGAAAACCCTAAAGCATCATACTCTGATGTCTTAAAAGGTCGGTAAGAATGTCAGTACCCACAAAGGGCATACCTATGTCTCTTCAATTCCCCTGGTATGACCAATTCACCCTCACTGTGATGGTGACATTCCAGAAGGACACACATGATGAAGATGTATGTTTCCAAAAAACAGCCGTGTCCCCACACTGAGTGTTGCTGCTGATCATATTCTACTTTTACCCATAATCTCGAGCCCCCAAATCAAGATATCTGTCTTTTCATTCTTGTTGCGCTTTTGTCTTCAACAGCTGTGGTGGCTTTACAAATGTGCACCTGTCAATGCGACTCTCATACATGGGGAGAGGGAAAGATGCAAAAAGTGAGACAGAGAGAGGGGGAGAGAGAGAGAGTTCTGTGTATGATTTCCCAGGAAGTGGTAGCATGTGCTGAACAGGAACAGCACAATGCTGATCATTGAGGTACCCAGCACATAATGTGGACTGAGAAGTCGAGTGAACATTTCACAGAGTGGGTAAGATTGAAGAGGACAGTTTCGAACCACCTTATCACCTGACCATCAATGTCAACCAATATGGAAGTAATAGAAGAGAACGGTGTAACCCATAGTGTGAAAAATGCGTGGAGAGCACAGGTAGGGCTCTGATATCTGGTAAAGAGCAGCTGTTTCAGAGATGTTCATGAAAATGATTACATTTATGTTTCTCTAATATGATCATGTTGTTCGTATTGGTGCAGTGGGGACAACGTAAAACATATTTGGGGTGCAACATTTTTCAGAGAGGGGTAACAAAAGGGGATGAGAGTGGTGGGGACCTGGGGGTTCAATCATGGGCATTTGTAGAAAGGGAATGGAAGTGAAAGTTGTGTGATGGTGAGGAGAGTGGAAATGGCAAATAGTTTCCTCATATAGATGGAACTGGATTAGTCTGTTTACAGAAATTTCTTGATAGCAGATTCCCTCCTTAATAAGGACTGGCAGTCACGTGATAGGTGGTTCAACTCAGGTTTTGATGAGAGCTGTGTGGTGGAGATGTAGTCAAGGATGTTGGCTACATATCATAGCCCCAAGAAAATTCAGTCATTGGCCAAGCCTTCACAGTCCGCAGTATGTGTCATAAACATATTGGGAATGATTTCCAATGTGTTTTTAATTCGGGTTTTCCCATTGAAGAACGCTTTTGTAAATCAGGCCGATAGTATACTAACTTGAACTCATCCTACACATAACACAATATAGTCCTTAAATTCTATCAACATTTCCATTGTGAAATATTCCCATCAGAGGTGAGAGGCAGCAATCTGAGCATATCCAACATTTTTATTGTATGCATAGAAGGACTGTCTAATGATGTCCATATATATATATATATATATATATATATATATATATATATATATATTCAGTGAAAAAAACTTTGTTAAAGGGACGTTATGGTTAAGTTGCGCTACTTAAAACCTATGAAATTCAGTGAAAAAACTTTGTTAAAGGGACGTTATGGTTCCAAGTAAAACCGAAAAACCCTTGAAATTCGCCAGTTATGGTAAGCTAAGCAACCATAACTCGCGCCACCACCGTGCACTGCTAAGACTAACACCCAGGACATCAAAGATGACATCACAAATGTCATTGATGACACCATGTGTCAGTATGAAGATAAGGAAGACTTAACTATACTACAATCAAAACTAAACAATGAGCAAAGTAGCATTTTTCAAGAAGTAACAAAACAAATTGCACATGGTGTAAAACATGAAAATAAAGAATGTTCCTGCCATAATTATAAACCTATACTACTGTACGTCAGTGGTGAAGATGGTTCTGGCAAAACATTCCTAATCAAAATCATTAGTAAGTTCCTTCAACAATTGACAAACAACAAACTGTCAGCTGTTGTCACTGCCCCCACAGGTTTAGCTGCCTACTACATAGGTGGTGTTACATTACACCGATTACTACTATTACCAGTAGAACACCAGAACAAATTAGACTATTACAAACTTTCTGCAGAAGCTGCAATGGAATTACGCAGAGTATTGAAACAAATGAAAATGCTACTAATAGATGAAGTGAGCATGGTCTCCAACCTGATGTTAGCTTTGATTCACCTCAGATTACAAGAAGTACTCAAAACAGACTATGAAGAGCTCTTTGCAGGAAAACACATTATTGTTTTTGGAGATCTGCTTCAATTAACACCAGTAAAAGATGAACCTATTTTAAAAACATTAGGGCACAAACTCTGCCGTAAAACTGTTGGCAGCATTGGAAATGTCAACCTTTGGCAACATTTCCAATACAGAGAATTAACAGAAAACATGCGCCAATCTGTGGATCTAACTTATGCCAACATTTTAAAAAGTTTGAGAGTTGTTATACTTTCTAAAGAAGCAGAAGCAACATTGAAAACCCGGCACATTAATGCACTTTATGGCGATAATGCATGTGCTACAGATGTTATGGAACAATTAGCCCACAAAAATGTCAATTGTGTGGCCTTAATGCCAACTCTTGCAAGCTGTCTCAAATTCAATGAAATAATGTTTATAAGTAAAGAAATGCAACCAATAATGGAAATTAGCACCACAGACAAACTAGATGTACATGGTATGACACTACCCATGTGTGACCAAGCCACAACAAGACTAAATCATTTAGAAAAATCAATCTCAAACACAGCAGGCTTAGAAAAGATGTTAATATTATCCTTAAATTGCAGAGTAATGCTTAAACGTAACCTTGACGTGGACCAAGGACTAGTTAATGGAGCACTGGGTACAGTTGTTGGCTTTCAAACATACCCAAGTGACAACAAAATTCAGTTTGTCAATATACTCTTTGACAAACTTTCAGAAGTAAAATGGATAGGACGCTCAACAGCTAGATTCCTTCTCTTCAAAGATATGTATGTACGCAGAGAACAATTTTCACTAACTCTTGCATACGCAGTCACGATTCATAAATCACAAGGTCTTACCCTAGACAAAGCAATGATAGATATTGGTAACACAGTCTTTAAAGAAGGCATGAGCTACGTAGCACTATCACGCTTACGTACACTTGACGGTCTATTTCTAATCAACTTTGATGCAAGTAAAGTAAACGCTGATATTCCTTGCATTTTAGAATATAATAGACTTCGCTCACTGTACACTCCCCATCTAAACACATATTATGTTCCACAAAAACTAAAACGTTGTAAAAGAAAACTAAATCAAACAGAAATGCAACAGGACGTCACTGCAAATCTTCCAAAGAGAGTAAAATAAACTAATACTTCATCAAGTACCACAAACAAAAAAGAATCAATTAGAGAAAGTAAACCAGGTACTTCTTTAAAGAAGGAAGACAAACTCCAAAAAAGCAGTTAGATACAGAACTACCTGGACCATTTAAATTCTCAAATATATTTGGTGTAAATTGCTATGCAAATGTAGCAATGAATATTCTATTTCAATTACCACCAATTGTTGACAACATTTACTTACACTTTAGAGACCCATTGTGTATGCAAATGTTAGTACTTCATAGAAACGCAAAATACAATCCTGACAACACATATAGTGTTTATGGAATAAGACAAGAATTGGACTACTGTGCTGGAATGGTGAAATTCACTATAAACTCACAGGAAGATCCACAAGATTTTTTAATGTACTTACTACAAGTACTGGAAAACAAAAACATACCTATAAAGGAAATCTTCCAGATTTCATACATGTGGAAACATTCATGCACTCTGTGAAACAATGTGACACAAGAAGAAATTCCCAATGAACGCTTCATATATATATCAATACCAAATTGTGAATCCATTCCGTTTCAGCAACTTGTACAAAATGCAAACCATGGTAGATTATGCTCTACCTGCAATTCAGATAATCGCTCCACGTTAGCAATACAAACACATAGTAAATACGTAATACTAATGCTTCTACGTTACAATGCAGATGGTACCAAAAACAACTGCAAGCTGACTGGATTCACACATAGTCAAATATCACTTGGTAAGAAAACCTTCACAACAATAGGTATAATCTACCACGCAGGAGCCACAACCAATTCAGGGCACTACACGGCATATATAAAAAAGAAATGTGGATGGTTTGAATGTAATGATAGTACCATTACTCTAAAGCAGAGATTATAAATTTGTGTTAAAACAATATAAACTGTTAGAATACTCCAAAAGCTATCTAACAGCTCAAAGATTCTACAACAACTAATCAGATAAATGAATACCACTAAATTAGGCCAAAAAATACACAGTTAGAATACGCCAATTGGTATCTAACTGTCCCAAAATTTAACAATACCCAAATAGATAAATCAAAACCACTAAAATATATTAAAAAAATAGACAGTTAGAATACGCCAATTGGTATCTAACTGCTCCAAAATTTTATAATATCAAAACAAATGAAGAATCTGTTACTGCTCCAAAAAAAATACAACAAAGCAAAGTATAAAGCATTAGCCAGAAACAACAAGTGAACACTGAAAACAAACAAACAAATAAACTGTAGCATAACAGAAAAAGTTTTTTTTTTAATCCAACATGGATTTTTTTTTTCTCCCACAGACCCAATGATTTTGCAACAAATACAGAAACTGAGCAAATTGCACAGTACTCTGATTTGTACTCTACTAAATATGAGGGTCGAAAAAAAATAAAAGTATATTGCTTATACAATGTAATAAGTCATTACAAAATACTAATACTAACATGCTATTTTCTTTTATCACAGAAATGAAGAAGAAAAACATGGACTCCCATTACTAGACCAAACAGTAAGTATACAATAATAAGAACAACCATAGCAGCATATCACATCCATAGTATCTAATACCTTTGTTCCTTATACTTTTGTTTTTCACCCAAAGTTATAAGCAAATATGAATGTGATATGCTGCGGTGGTTGTTGCCAGGGCATACAGTCTTGGGTGCCTGGCCAAATGGCCAGGCACCCAAGACTGTATGCCCTGGCAACAACCACCGCAGCATATCACATCCATAGAGTCAAACATTTCAACTATGATCTATGGGAAACTTTTAATGTCCGCGAACAATGTGAGTGTTCTTAGAACACTTTGAACTTGCCAGCGAACAATACTGACACCGTTTTCCGGACACCCCCTACAAACATTTCAGAACAACGCGATAGTTCTTAGAACTTTCAACTTAACAATGAACAATACGGACAGCGTCCTAAGGACACCCCCTACGAACATTCCAGGACACCGGGAGTGTTCTCAAAAACTCTTCAGAACACCCCCATTTTGTTTATTTGCGAACATTTCAGGACACCGCGGGTGTTCTTAGAACACATTCAACTTGACAGAGAACACTATGGACAGCGTCCTCAGGACACCCCCTACGAACATTTCAGGACACCGGGAGGGTTCTCAAAAAGGTCTTCAGAACACCCCCATTTTGTTTATTTGCGAACATTTCAGGACACCGCGGGTGTTCTTAGAACACATTCAACTTGACAGAGAACAATACGGACAGCGTCCTCAGGACACCCCCTACGAACACTCCCCGGACACCGCGAGTGTTCTTAGAACAGTTTCACTTTGCTTGCGAACAAAACGGACACATATTGAGTCCTTAGAACACCCCCCAGTCAGTTTATTTAGAACATTTCAGAACACCCGTGATGTCCGCAAACAAATCGAACACAAAAAGAACGTCTAACACATAAAAAACACAACTTTCATCCTATCTCATACACTCCCACCCTCCCCAAACACTCCTACACACAACACACTCTACTAAATACACATTTTGAACAAAGTTTCACTGCGCTGTCCGCGGACGTCCGCGAATCCAAGATGGCGGGCGCTACCGAAAAATCTGACACGCTTCACGCTCCACGCCGTCCAATCAGTGAACACGTTGCATGTCCGCGAACATCACGCAAGACGATTGGCCAATCAGGACACTGTCCGCGGAGCGAACAGGGAAGTGTGTCCGCGAACCGAACACAGATATCACTAATTTTTTTTTACCTACTTTTTGGTCATTTTAAAAAAAACTACTGGACGGATTTTCACCAAATTTGCAAAAGCATGCTTTCGGGACCAAGCCGCTGCTCCTGGTCCAAATTTGGTGGAAATCCATCCAGCGGTTTGGGCTGTAGGCGCGAGCAAACATTTTTTCCCATTCAGTCTATGGGAAAAAAAAAGTTTTTGGACCCCCCTATAACTTTGCCCCCCCCTGGACGAATCCTCACCATACTTTGCAAAAAAATTCAGAGTGACCCAAATACTTTTTTTGCAAAGTTTGGTGAGGATCCGTCCAGGGAGAGCGAAGTTATAAGCCACCCAAAAAGTGCTCTTCCTATGGAAACAGCAACTTAACCATAACTACATGGCCACTACCGTGGCCATGTAATATATATATATATATATATATATATATATACACACACATATATATTTGTTATGCACTCAATAGGAGTCCCATGCTGCTGTGGTTTCCAACTCTGGGCTATCAGGTAATCAGGTATCTCCCCACCAACACACTGATAAAATCCTTAAGGCAAATGTGTTTTCCTATTATTTTTCTAGACCAACACAGTAACGACTCTTATTCAATAGGTACAATATCTATTCATGTGTTGCTAAAGTGGCATTGACCTATACCAGCCAGAAATAATTCAGAGGTGGGCAGTACTACACACCTTGAGTATATGACCCCTATATGAACATTGATCACTGGTTCCTGCATTCCACAAACATGCATTGTATCCTCAGACTGATAGTAGACATTGCATACCCATCTAAATATTACATTCTTCTTAAATATGCACTCTTCAAAAGGGAGTGCACGAGTCTAGATCAATGCTTCCATTTCTCATGTTCAATACTCAAATTAGCCTATTAAGGCCACTTTGCCCCGATTGCATCATAATAGGAGCCCTTGGAAGGGATGCTAGGCAGTTGCTGTGATCATGATATTTACGGAGATGCAGTACGGTTGCTCTTCCATTCTGGAAACAAGAACGGCAAGGATTTTAGTTCAATTTGATAAGTGTACACATCACAAACTCGGGAAGAAAGTCGAATATGTTGGAACCTGTGTTATCAGTTGAAAGCAATTAAAAATGCATGGAAAGAGAGAAAGAGAGAGAGAAAGAGAGAGAGAAAGAAATAGGGTAACATATCATTGAGATATAGCATTTATCCATACACTTGACCATTAAAGCTATTTTTTTGTTTGCTGTGTTTGTCATCTCTCGGCCACCAAAATACCTTAAAAACACTGAGCGCTCCCTGAACTGCAACAAGCTGAGGGAGTGCTCCTTGGCTGGCTTCATGAAGTGTCAAAGGGAAACATCGTTTCCCTTTGACAGTTTTTACCCCTGCACGCATGTCCAATGAGTTATGCAAGGCTGAAGCGTTTTGCTTCCAGCTCCTTGCATGGCCCATTGAAGATGCATGCTGGTGTATTGCAGTTCTGAATGTGCCAGAGGGCACTCCTGCACCTCCCCACACATTCAGAGCTATCGATTGGTCCTCCAGGGGATGCTCCGGCTCCCACACAAATAGGAAGGAACTACTTCCTGCTGGTTCTTGTTTGCACAGAGCTGGCCGTTGCGGGACCTGGAAGAGGGGGGTGCCTGCAGGTAAGAAAAAAAAATGAATGTGTCCGTGGCTGCAGGTACGATGAATGAGTGAATGTTTGGGTGTGTGAGTGAAAGAGTCTATGTTGTGTGGGCATGTTTGTGAATGAGAGAGTGAATTATCCCGTGTCCCCACGCCCCCAAATCAGGGCTTGCTCTGATTTGGGAGTGCAGGGGGAGGGAGTGACCCCCATTCAGAGGCCCGCTCCCCAGCATGGTGAGCAGCCCTCACTGTGCTGTGAGTGGGTCTCTTTGATTTAATTAATCAAATCAGAGAGTCACTCACCGAGCTGGTCAACGGGTCTCTGAATGCAGATACCAGATGTTCACCATGCTGGTAGAGCGGGTTTTTCTTTTGAGAATAAATTAAGAGGCACTACCACTGCACCCCCAAATCAGAGGCCCACTCGCTTGAACAAACCTGTGATTTCGAAATGCGGGCGAGGGGGTCCATTATTTACTGGGCATCATCATGGTTGCTTTGACAATAATGACCAGTAAATGAAATGTCATGCCAGAGGCATAAAGCTTAACCAGACTGGCTACAGCAGTGCAGTTGAGTCTAGCCATGTAACAACACTAACCATGTTTGCATGGTAAGTGTTGTTATGTGGCTAAAGTGGACTGCATTGCTGAAGCCAGTCTGGTTACGTTTCTTGCCTCTGGAATGGCATTTTTTACTGTGCATTTATGGAAAAACAAGCATGCTAAGTGTTATTATGTGGCTAGATTGGCATTTTGGTGCAGCTAGTCTAGCCGTTTCTTACAGTGGCATGGCATTTTTATTGGGCATCTATGACAAAAGAAACAGAAAGGTTCTTACCTGTCAGACATGTTTTCTTATTGTGGCAAGGCATTTTTAATGGCACAGCCATAAGGAGTATGTTCATATGTGATGATAGTGGCCCTCCTTATGAGGTTGCCGTTCTGGTAACAACGGTACCGGTATGCTTGCCGGTACCGTTGTTACCAGACCAGCAAACTCCGAGTTGTGCTCGCAGGTGCCTTTCATTCCGCCAGGTCTGCACTGGCGGAATGATAGGCACCTGCTAGCACAGCTTGCCTGTAGCACCGGCACTGTTATGACCGGTGCTGGTGCTACAGGCATCCCCATTCCCATTGAGCCCTATGGGGCTGAAATGGGAATGGGGATATACCGGCACCCGCGAAAGGGCAATTATCGGGTCTAGCGGGGCCAAAATACCCCGATAATTGCCCATTAGCGGGTGCTGGATTTTCATGCTGGTAAAACCGGCAAGGCTACCTCCAACCTCGTAAAGAGGCCCAATGGCATATATTGGCAGAGCCAGCTTCTACATGTTTTCTTACAGTATCATTACTAGCATTATGCACAAAGTAAACATAAGTATATTCTTATATGGCAGTAATGGCATATATAGGTGCAGCCAACATTGAAATGTATGGGCACAGCCAGCATGAAAATGTTAATTATGCTGGATTTATTGTGGGGAAGGGCATCATGAACATTTGGGAAATGCTCCTGTGCACTGAGGGTGACTAGCATCTATTGAATTTCGTTATATGTTACCTTAAAAAAGTGATTGCAAACTGACTGACTTTTTGCCCAATTTGTCACAGAAAATTAAAAAAATATCTTTGCATGTGAATCTTCCTGAACCTCACCTGGTCGGTTTGGGCGCCTTTGTTATATTCCCTCGGGAATGCATATTTGTGACAAACATTTACATCCCTCCAATCAAAAAAATCACCAGCCGCCACTGTTCGGTGGAATGTACTTCTGCAAGGGATGGGGAGGTGTTCTGTTCAACTTATTTTTTCCCATAAGCCTTGCATTCATGGGAAGTCTTTGTAATTCTGATGTATGCAGTCTCCATCCCATTTAACTGTAAACATTTCCTGTCAATTTCATTTTTGCATAATGTTTTTGGGAAAACTGTTTTCCAGAACAGTACTTCATTGTGAAGTTCTAATTTAACTGTAGAGCACTGAGTCGCAAAAAGAAAAATGCAAAGTTACTGGATTAAGTCCAATAGTGGCAACGGAAAGTATTTGCTTGTAATAAATTACGGATGGTACTGAGTTTCATCATTCTAATGACAAATACTAGACCTGAGCTTAGTGTCCTGCTATCACCAACCAAATCAACTGAGATATAGGTCGATGAATGCCTTGAGTCAAATCTCGACATAGTGGTAACGAGTGAACTGAACCGCATCACACCCAGACATAGCGTTGGTAATAGGCATGGATCACAACTAGATAGCCCCAAGGGAACCAGTTTGCATCCGACATAGACTGGGATGGAAGGTCTGGCCTGATTAACAACAAAGTGAGAACTGTAAAGTCCGACTAGCGTGACATATTGACAGAGAGGTGAGAGACAGCCTTATGTCATGCTAAAACAAGATCACTGTACGCAAGACTTTCATCTAAACCTTGAAAGGCACACAACATTAGTGTGCGCCTCTTCAAACAACGCTAATAACCAACCCTACTAAAACCTTACCCCTCTGCATACACCTCTCAAACTCAAACTAAACACAACCATAACTCTAAAACCACAGAATTCCGCACTCACTTTCCTGCACTACAACAACAAACAAACCACACATAGCCTTTCACAACAGCACACGACGGATATCGACCGGATACCACACCAAAAAGCTCAGCGAACAGTGTTAACCGAACTGAAGCTGCCAACAACACATCACAGCTCCCTTGCTCTTTCTCCAAACTTTATCCCACTAATGTACCCCAACCTACCCATTTTTTCTCAGATCCGCCAGAGCACCAGGGGACCACTCCGGTGGTGATAGTGTGTGGCATAAATATCCTTTAACATTAACATCAGGTGAGCCAGCAATGAGGTAAGGAAGACTCTGGAGCCAGGTAAGTGCACTGAGAGCTGCTTCATTTGCACATAGTAAGATATAGTAAGGTTATGCAGGACAGTCATACAATACCATCCTTTCAGTTAGGGCTCCCATCCTGTCCTGATTAACCGTCATACCTGGAATGCACAGCCCTTCAGGTTCCACATTCCATAATGCATTCCTCCCACTCAAGCAATTTATCCAGCCTCATACTACATGAGCATTCCGCAAACATGGGTAACAAAGGCAGAGGCATTGTATATTTTGGCTTAAATGATTTTTATTAACTCACTGTATATTTTCCCCATTTTTAGAATTAATTATGGATGAACACACCTGCGGGACCAATAAAAGGTAAATTCCACAATGGGAACGTTGGAGCTGCATTGAAGGTTGGCCTGGCCAGCCAAGTACCTGGCGCTTTGAAGTTCTCTTCCATAACCTTGCACTGTGCAGTTGCTGAACTCTTTTACACAATTCTGCCTTGATGTATTTAAACTATTAAAAACACTTCATAAGTGGTAGTCGATGTTTTTCAGCTCCACAAACATGTTTCCTTTCTGGTAAATGTACTGTAGGGGTTAATTGCGGAAATATTGATTTTATACTTTTGATGTGTGAATTATGCCATTATTGCAAGCATGTTAAACACGTCCCTCCTGGATTATGGCTCTGAGAGGGCAGCTCAGGGACAACACACCTGTTTCGGAAGCAAGACAACACAGAGCCTCGGTTTGAATCTGGGTCCCGCGCTTAGAGGCTGCCATAAAGTGTGATATAAAGGCTCCATTATGGAATGGTAGAAAGCCGCCATTTTTTTTTTTTTTGCCAGCTGTGCTTTCTCGTAGCATAGACAGTTTTAGGGTATTGCCGTCTGAGTATATGATGCCTTGGATTAAGCAGTGGTTTCAAATGAAAAACATATATTTGATTTCCTCACGTCTGTTGTTTTTGTGAAGTAGTGGTCTTTCAACAAAAGAAGGAATTGAAATCATCAGGAAGGGATTTTTTTTGTTTGCAGGAGAGAGAGGCAGAGAAGGAAGAAGAGATGCACCTCTCATTGGACGGGGATGCAATTGCATGGTCTTTGAGGGCAATAAGGTGCCCGTTGTGCTTGGTGTTGTAGGTGTGAGTCATCCCCAGCCACAGCAGGTATTGTCTGAGGAGGGAAAGCCATTGGCGGATAGCCCAAGAAGAGTGGAGGAAGCGTGGCTAAAAATGGAGGGTTTACCACTACTGCCATGGTTGAGTAGGTTGAGAAGGTAGGGCTGATGAAAGATGGTTTGAAACTGACACTGAAGAAGGTGGCCGAGGGTAGGGGGCAGAGCAGGCAGGACCAGTGTAAAGAGTCCACGTGCCAGAGGTGATGCTTGTCTCTGGGGACAACTGGGTGTCAGTAATTGACACAATGCAGGAGAATGACATTGTAGATGGTGTGGGTCAACTAAACCTGTTGTTAGACAATTTCTTAATCAACTTTGTAGCTGAAAGGAGGATGGTGGAAATTCAGGAAGAGGGTGCAACAGACTGCTACGCAGAGAAGGATGAGAGGTGGGTGCAGATGGCGATGCTGGTAGAGACATAAGACCCACAGGTAGAGGAGATAGTGTAGGTCACCCTGTAGAGATATCATGAGGAGGAAGTGACTGGGGTCTCTGCACCTGGGTCTGGTCTTTCAGGCATGTCAAAGCAGGCATGGCATCCCTTGTAAAGTTTCAGACAGGACAGAGAACCCTTCATTTGTATCCCTGCCTCCTCTCCTTAACCAGACAGTGCCTACCTCGTCACAGGCCTGGGGCCACTTGAGATTAGAAGTGGGGAAGAATGTGAGGAGGGAAAAATTCACTGTGAAACTTTACATATGCACAATGCATTAAATCAGATACACTAAACAAGGGGTGTTCCTTGGGGACCACAGCAGTACACATGCAAGTGAACCAGACGCATTGCTTGTCTAGTCATAATGCACATGTCACCTTCCAGTACTCTCTGATCCAGAACACCGTCCAGTGGTGGGGACTGCAATGCTTAAATGAATGTGGGTTCCTCAGCGGTTTCAAGTGCTCTTGGCCGGGCATAATGACCCAAGCAGCAGTGAGGCTCTGTCCTCTGAGCCCGCCAAAGCCCTTCTGTCCTTCCTTCATACTGCTCTAGTAGCAACTTTGACCCAAAGAGGCTTAATCCAACTGCCACCAGTCCTGTAAGTGTGCCCCTATTTGGGCAGTCATGGAGGGACCAACTAACGCATCATGCTACCATGCGCAGCCTCTATTGCCATATTACCATCAGTTGAGGGAAGCTGAACCATGCAGCAATGGAGAATGCTCTAGAAGGGCGAATGCACAGGCAGCAAACAACCCTCTTGCAGGTGACTGACAAAGGGCAGCTGGAGACATTACACCATTTTTTGAGATAATGTAATAGCGGCTCTCCACTTGTGTAAAAGGGTCTCAATAATTTGCTAAAGCTTCTTATTTGTACCACTGTCAGAGCTCAAAAGGCGTTAGAAACAGCTGAGAAAGAAGTTAATTGAAAATAAAGGAACTAATCCCGAACAGAATTAAATTGAGGGACCAATGTATGGGCTCCGATAGAACATGAAAGCAATTTGTGAACTTGCAACACACATTCTCAGCTTTCATACACAGCATGAGTAATGTTGCCAGCACGACGGTGGCCCTTGAATTATTCAATCTTCTTTCACGGATGGGCGAAAGGTGAATGTGTATTTTGACATGGTGGAGATGTATGGAAAATGCGTCAAGTCACACTGAATTCAATGTGACTGCCAACCGCGCTGAAACCAAAAATGTAAAACTTAGAAAAGAATCTGAGGTGATATTACACAACAGATTGGCTAGTAAGATATCTTGAACATCATATTTGATGAATTCTGTGAATTTGTCATCTTGTCATGGATTGCCTGTAGTAGTGAAAGAGTAGCAACAACATGTTCATTTTTGCAGCCCTTGTTTCATAGAGGAAAGTGAAAAAGGTTACCAGTGGTACTATTGTATACCCTCCTGGAAGCTTTCTCTCCATGCATCGGCATGATGTTTAAATGGTAGGAGGACCTTTCAAGAACAAGACAGTAGTAGTACAAATACTAATGGCATCTATAACTAATCGGTCACCACCAACGCAGTTAGTGATTAAAGCTTTGGAACACCAGAGGCAACATTTTCTGGGGCTAGGGCATGGCCTACTAGTTGTTTGGTGACTGGCTTCTGGTGACAATAGGGTGGTTCATCCCAGCCCTTTACATGGTGTTGCAGCATTTGGCACCTTAAAGATGTGGTACCTATCGCAGCGCCAGACCTTTCCAAGCACACAGTTTTACTGCACAGACAGGCTCGGACTGGCCTATAGGGCAATAGGCCCATGGGCGAACAAAAAACACAAAATGGTGGTGTGGGACCGTTTTTTTGGGTCAAACCGGACCACTTTTTTGGCTAATTGGGGCCATTTTGATGAGTTAATTCACTCTGATGCTACCAGTGTTCCTAAATAAATATTCTATCAAATGCACAATTTGCATCACACTTTATAAAAAAACCTCCTGCTTGGTTACTATTCAAACAGTGTCACAAAATGAATGAATAGCCATTTGCAACTGTGGGCCACTTCTTCAATGGCTCCCGAGACACATTTATGGCCCAGTCTGACCCTGTGCACAGAGTGCTCGTGTGGAGATGTTGCCTGTAGAATGAAGACCTACCTCAGTTTGGACATCCTTGCTCGACCAAGAAGAGATGTCCTCCTAGACTCCGCTGCTCGACCAAGAAGAGATGTCCTCCTAGACTCCGCTGCCTGTGAAGGTGCTGGTGGCAACGTTGACGCTGTTTAAACCACACACTTATATTGCAAACATTCTGATCAGACAGTCTGTCTTTGAAAGAATACGTTCAATGATATAAATGTATCCTCCTCTTTATCCACCTCTATATAACTGATCCCTAATCAGTAACAGCCGGCTTTCCAGCAAGACCTGATATATGTGATCACACCATTACCTTAAGTCAGTTGATCCTTTGGTAAGCATAGGACTCAACCATTCTCCCCGATAAGATTCCACCCTCCACGGATGATCCCAATAGAATGTGAGGAGATACCCACCTTCTGTGCACCTTAATTTATCATTGAACGTGAGGCTCACTACCTGGACCATCAACTGATTGAAGACTGTGAGGCTTATCCCACTGGACCCTCAATTTATTTCTGAATGAACTGCTGGACTCCTGGATCACTCAACTGATTTCTGAACACAATTCTCACCCCAGTGACCCTAAACCTATACCCGAATGTGTAGCTCATGCTCTGGAATGACAATTTCTTGAGTGAATTTCTCCATGTGATACTCACCCCCAGTGTCACTAAATGACTTCCTGAATGCTAACCTCATACCCCGGATGAACGACTGTATGAGTTCTGAATATAGTGTTTGCCACCTGGTCCCAGAATTAATTCCTCCATGTTATTGTCACCACCTGGACCCTCCATTGAGATTTGAACCCTACACTCTTCACCTCTTCTAGATCTGGTGCACATGTGACCCATCGCTTCTGGTGGTTCAGAGGTAGTTTATTTACAAAGAGGAATGAATTGGCGCAAACACCTTTCTGGCCCGGGGCTCTACAACACAAAAGGTTTCTCCTCTGGGATTGGTCTCATATTACTTTGTAAGGATAGAATAAATAATAGAGCCATCACCAGAGGAGAACATGGATTCACATGGATGTTCAAATTTTGCACGCACATACAATAAACATAAAAACTGACATAATCAATTAGAATTCCTATTTATTATTATTATTATTATTATTATTATTATTGTATTTATTGAGCACTGACCTATCTTTGTGAAGCAACAAAGATAAAGTCATAGATGGAAGTAACTGTGAGGGAAGCAGATTGCAAGGGATCAAGAAGGGAGCTGGGAGCAAACAAACAACGAAAGGGTGAGGGCAAGCCATTTGGCAGCAAGGATCTACAAGCAACCAGGGAATGAACAAGCAGGTACACTGCGCAGGATGTTACGTTATTGCTGGGGAGCTTATTTGTCTCAGGATGGACACGATACACAGCGCCGGAGTGCTAGGCCAAGCCCCACCACCAACAAAGCCGGCAGCAGGACCCGCTAGGGCTGAAGCCCGCGGGTAAAGGGCGTGGGGTGATAGCTCCCCAGAGGGTGTTAAGCGACTGCTGGGGGTCAGACACTCTGCGAGTGCAGAACACAGCCCCAAGTCAAATATCTGAGCAGTGAGCACAGGTGAGGAGTGTAAAAAGGGGGGAGGAGAGCGTGGAAAATCTCTCAACAGTGCCACTACTCATCATTACTCGATGCCAAATGCCAACACTGAATATTTGGTCACTGAACCCCAAACTGCCCTTTGCTATTCCATTTAACCCGTGATTGATTACTACTGGCATGGTGACGAGAGCAGTTGCCACGGATGTCGTGGCCTCCCCGTCCCACCCCCACTTTCTCCACCACGAACCCTCCCACATTCACCAAGGAGGAAATGTGTATCTGTAAAATGAAGGCTAGTGGATCAACCTTGCCCAGACGGTGTCCTAGGTGCTGACAAAGCCAGATCCCAGAGCCCCTCAGTGATAACAGGAGAAGCCTATAATATGATGAAAGAATTCCATGAATTGCCTGGGATCGGCAATGGGGGAAAAGGCAGTGGCTAACCAGCAACGCCATGGCTTGGGGAACGTTTTGATAAAAGTGCTATTAAATGCTGGGGATGGTCCCCAAGAGGAAAGCCCAACCACAAGCCTTGCACCCCCTTTGACTTCACAGAGCAAGAGGGAAGCACCCTGGATAAAGTCCCTCTGGGGTTCTGTGAACCAAATTCAACTCCCATGGTTGTCCATGACCCCCATGCTATTCTACCTATAAGCCTTGATCCTAAGCCATGGCCCTTGATGAGGTACTCTGGGGCCCCAGAGGATAAAACCCAGGTGAAGAACAATTGTCCCCCTTCTTTTCTTTTACCAACACCAGAGGCACTGGGCACTTTCAACATTGAGCCGCCGAATGTAGCCTGCTTAGCTAAAGGATTACCTAACCTCCCGCCAACAGGGCCACAGAAATGAGGAACCCCCGCTTCAACGATAACCTCCCAAGCATCATCAAGATTCAATGCTTGCAATTTACTCGATGTGGGAGGCCTCTGCACTGAAAATGCACATCTGCTGTGAAGTAACCCCCTTGCAATACCTTTTCTTGCAACACCTCCCACCCCCATCTCAACCCTTTACCTAGAGCATAGACCACAGGGCTACTATTGTTCCCAGGTTCTTTTAGAACTGGTGGCTCTTAAGAAACATTTATTGCTGGTCTTAGACAAGGCGGAGACATTGGAAGAGGCAAATCAAGGGTTCACAGGTTAGGCAATCAGCTCAACAATAAGGGCCTCGAATCAGGGGCAAGGAAATCTTGTACTACTCCCCTAATGGACATGATCCAGCCCACCCTAATTGGCTCCATGGCCCCCACTTGTGTGCTATTGGATTAAGATCCTGAGGTTTAACCCAACATTGGCACTAACCTGACACCCACCGATGACCGGATAGACCTTTCCAAAATCTCTTTGTTAAGCGATCTTGGGGCTCCTGCCCATGAGGGCATGAATGTCCTGCGAGGGGGTAAGGCATGGGGGGGAGTATGTGAAGAAGTCAACAGAAAGACAACTGTCCCCTCAAACTGCAAGGCACCAAACTCACAGGCCCGAATCCACAAGTCCCCCAGTACCAAGACCTGTTCTACAGAATTCCATAGAGGCCAATAAGACCAGGGGTTGTCTACATGCAAAGGGTCCCGAAATGCTTTGTGACCAAGCCTGAATCAGAGCCTCTATTACAAACAAGTGCATCTACTGGTTACGGACAATGCATGGGTGCCAGTCATTGATCAGGGAGGACTATCAAACAGCCCATATGACTGTATCTGCATCGAAATAAGGGACTCTAACTTGGTTAGTGGCTTGCTGGGAATTGGTACCCGGTGTGGTCCAAAGCCCAGCACCTCTATCTTCATTATCGCTTTCCCCTCTTGGAAAAGTACTGACCTTAGGGGAATCTTACTTGTATTGGGATCTGGTCCCAAGTCATGTATGCTTACCAGAGCCAATATAGCTGAATTAGGGCAAAGATCTGATGGGAACTCCCAGCAATTAATGTCTGTTTTGGTTTTTTTTATGATGTATAAATTGTGTTGTGCAACTGTTATAGTGATCAGCCAAAATAAATTTAATGATGGAAAGAAGGAGGGGGTTAGGTAGGGAGTGGATGGTGGATGGAGTAGGTGTCAAGGAACATTCCACATAGCAATGACATTACCAGCAGTCAAATGGCCCGTGCACATGCACATGTATGACAATGAAATTAAAGTGTGTAAAAGAGAGTTGCAGCACGAGATACGCAGGTTACAGTCTGACCGTCCAGGGAACATAGCGGAGTTAAAGAGGATAGCCAGAAAAAAATGTAAGAACTGGATGTATCAGCATCGATTTAATATTGTGCAGCACAATGCAGAAAGGATGTGGAACATTTTGAAACATTGTAAAGTGGTCCAGTTTTGGGAGCTAGCGAATAACCAAATGAATCCCCCAGAACGACCTCATGCCAAACCTATTTGATTTTTTGAAGAAGCCTGGTCATCCTTAGCAGATGAAAATGTGTATAAGCATCTGGTCTTTAATGCTGCCAGGGGTTTAAAGTTTGAGGCTAAGGATATTTCGTTGCTAAGAGTAAAAACTTGTGGGCCCCTGGGCCAGATGGTCTGTCCAATATTACTTTGAAAAGGGCTTGACAGCTGTGTGGGCAGATTTCGTATGTGGTTTATTTATTCAAATTGTTTAATGGAGAAAAATCCCATCCTCCCGGAAATCGTCTTCTGTAGTTCCTATACAAAAGAAGGGGGATCACTTAAATCCAGCAAAGTACAGGTCCATAGCTCTCCTTGCTATTCCAGGGAAGAGTTTTTGCAAAAAAGTTGAGAGACTGGGCAGAAGAAGTAAACATTTTAGATCCTTTTCAAGCTGGTTTTGGGTGGGTGTGGGAACAACAGTGAATGGATCCCTGATCAACGCATTGAAAGCCAAATATGCTAGTAATACATTTTGTTTATATTCATGTTTCTAGATGTTACTATGGCTTTTGATTCTGTGAGTAGGAACATGCTCTGGACTAAGTTGCCATATTGGGGCGGCCCAGAGTATGTTATTGACATTTTCTGAGAATTATACTCAGGAACCTCGAAAAGAATAAGGCTCAATATGGGATTTCTTCTTTCAGAACCGATAAGTACAACTAAGGGTCTACAGCAAGGCTGTATCCTTGAGCCACTACTTTTAAAAAATTTTATACCAGACTTTGAGAAATCTTTAAAAAGTGTGAGATAATTTCCACCTAAACTGGGGTTAATGAGCATAACTTGATCCAGTTTGACCAAACCCCTGTGGGTCTACATTGCCAAATCCCAGCTTTGATGCAATATACTGAAAATAATAACTTGAATATTAATGTAAAAAAATCTAAGGTGATGATTTTTAAACCTTTGAGAAAGAAACCCACATCTTTGTAAAAAAATGGTCATTGACAAAAATCATTTTTGAAGTAGTGGCGGATTTTTTAGAATTGTATTTTTTAATATATTGGAGAGGGATGGACTTTTATACAGTACTTGTTTTTAAAGAAATAACATATGCTCAAGTTGGTTCCAGTTGTTACATACGGGTCAGATGAAGTTTTACAGTGAACTAAGATTAAGTGGGAACGCTTGGAAGAGGTTTTCTGGAAGGGTGTCCTGGGACTTCCCTCAGGTACCCCCATGGCACTAATCATGTTTGACATCGGTCTGATGTCCTTATGTTGCCAGGTGGTGTGGAAAATGTTACCGTTCTTTTAGGAAATTTTAATACTGAAAAGGAGCGGAGACAAAACGAATGGCAAGTCCACTGTAAGAATTTGCTCTCAGAATTGAGTTTATCTGAAATTGTATTAGTGGAAAAGCCAGAGTTGGTGAAAAATTGTATTTATCAGATGGATTGGATTCGGAACAATTGAAAAATGTAAGAGTCATGTTTATCCCCATTACATGACTTTGGAAGGGTAACTGGTTGATAGGTTACCAGAGTACAGGATGAAATTCCCTTACTCAAATGGTAAGGTTACTTTTTAAGAATTTGTTAGAAACTAATGAGATTGTGGGCCTTAGATGAAAAGCCCTAAGAACATGCACATTTTGTAAGGGACTAGAACTGGAAACATTGAGGCATTTGGGGATGGACTGTGAGAAATAAACATTTTGGGAGAGTTTTAAAAAGATTTTAGAAACCCTAATACTGAGACCATGTGATGATAGATATATTCAGGAAGGAACATCTAAAATGGGTTTCTGATTTTTACCAACGTTTTTCATACATTTTTGTCTAGAAGTTATTTTCCTCCAAGTTGGAAGGAATCAATAATAATTCCAATATTTAAAACATTTGAAAAAACTTATCCTAGTTGTTACCGGTCCATATATCTGATCGATGCCACTGTAAAATGGTTGGGCAGGGTGATATACTCCCATATAATGAAGTGGGCAAGAGAAAATCGCATATTATCAGAGGAACAATATGGTAGCAGGGCAGGGGTCGGCACAGTAGAACAAATTATGAATCCTAGTCTGCTTTTAGATAAATATGTAAAAGGATATGGAAGCCCTGTTGAAGCCTTGGGATTTATAGACCATACCCAAGCATTTGATAAGGTAAATCAAGAAAAATGGTGGTATTTTCTACATTCTATGGTCCTTCCTGTACCCATTTTGAAAACACTAATTTCTTTACACACCGGCCTGAAAGCAGCAGTAAGATTGGACAATGCAGGAAAGTTAACCCCTTCGTTTGACATCCTATATGGGGTTAGCCAAGCCTGTGTCCTCGCTCCTCTTTTGTTCTATCGGTACCTTTGTAGCCTGAAAACTGAATTAAATAAAGTTACAAAGAGCATACTGAGAGTGTGGGGGGTGGGAATATGACTGTCTTGTCCTCTGCTGACAACGCAGTATTGTTGGCTCGCACTCCTTTAATACTACTAAATCTTGTTCATGTCTATGTTAATTATATGGGCACAAGAGATTTGCGAATAGTCATTCAAGTAGGCACACAATCTAAAATCCTATGGGCCATCTTCGTATGAGGGCAAAAACTCGACTGGGTGAAAAATTCACTTATTTATGGGTGACGTTTAACAATAGGGTAAACGGGTCAGAACATATTGCTGAAACTGCACAAACATTTTCTCAGGCCTGTGGGGCACTATATAGATGTGCCCAAGAGATGGGCAGTTTACGTGTTAAACCTACTTTAGATATCTATCGGGCAAAGCCAGTAACAGCATACATTTATGGTGCAGAAGTATTGGGTTTATGCCCGGTTTAAACAATCCAGGTTAAAGAAAACTATTTCTTGCAGAGCATTTTGGGGGGTATTAGGAGCTCCTCTACCTACTTGCTCCATCAAGTACGAAACCTGCATTATATAATAGATTACATAAGCGTAAAACCGGTGTTGTTTTGGGTGAGAATATCGACGCAAACCGAGACTCACCTAACGCATACAGGAATTGGTGACATCGGACATCAGCAGAAAGTATTAGGTAATACATTTGATAGCCTTGGTTTGCCGGGTATATGCACTGCCTCAGCAAACATTTCTAGAACTGATAAACCTAATAATAGAAAAATATATGGAGTACCAAAGGTAGCAGCGCACCCTCATTGAAATGAAGAACTGGTCAGTCTCCAACTATTTTGACTATGGTTGCAACAGGTCTAATACTGAATATATGTACCGCCTTTTATCATTAATGTAGGCTCGCAGTAGTACACGTTTTGATCAGAAATTAATTATTTGTTGTGCTTGTCACTTGATTTTAAATCAGGGTATTTTTAAATCAGGGTATGGTTAATTTCTTGTTTTTATGTCCAGCTTTTATGAATCAAGAAAACCGTTCTTAATACCGACCCTAAAGGTGTTCAATTGCAAGTTGAGCAAAGAGGCATTACACTGTATATTCTTCTTACCATCTAAAGATGTAGCAGTGGCTGTCTATACATTTTTAGAAACTTCTTTGTCACTCCTTGCAGAGATTGCTGCAAAATAGTATGTATCCGCAATGAGATATTTACCGTGAATTTTTATTGGATTTTTAATTTAGGGTGATTTTTTGAGGTGGGTTTTAAAATATTTTTTTATGTGATGTGAATTTTAAATGCTATATTGTATGTTGTCTTTTATGGAGCAAGGCTTTGAATTAAAGATTCTAACTAAACTAACACTGAGACACTTTGGAAGTTAACATTGGAGGGCTCCAATGTGGGTCTAAAATTAAATTGAATAAGAATTTTAAAATACTTTTTTAAAGGCATAGGTAATAGGATTGGGTAATTTTTTAAAATATAGTAATGTTTTTAGGATTAACTGGAATTGTGGTATTGTAATTGTACCTTATGTCTGGATCTGTTTTCTCTATTTTTCTTTTATGAATCTTGTTATTTGTCATGTATGAAATGTTTTGGATGTAATTTGTTCAGTTCTGTCATGTTAAATTGAATTTGTGAAAGGCTTGACTTGAGTCATAACACATTTTTAGATTAAGCTCCCAGGTAGGTTTGGGGGCTACTAGGAGGTTGCGGACCCATAACTCACGGAAGGCTCAACTCCTTCCCTTTCCCAAAAGGAATGCAGGCCCAAACAAATAGCAAGTTCAAACTGTGGTTTATTACAACCAAAACCAACATCGATCAGTACATGGACAAAAGAAATCCAGAGACATCTCAGTGAGCTCTGGTTCGCAGGCCAGTTTTGATAGACTCTCGGGTCTCGAAAACATCACAATCTGGGCCCGTCTCCAGAAAACCTATCATCACTTGGGATTGGGTGTTGAATGGTAACCTATAGTGGACCCTAAATGTGCTAGTTTACTGGCTCTCCCATGTCAGATGTCAGGCCTGGCCCATTCCAATAGTGCTGCTACTAAACAATATTTCAGTGTGAGGGTCCGATCATTGGTTGATACCCATTGCTACACACCCATAGGGTCCTGCACTGTGATTATCTAGAGCTCGGGTCCCCAGGCCTGGGATCCGAAATGATTCCCAGCTCACAGTGTACCTCTTCAAGGTAATAAGAACAACTATGCGTCGGCATTGTAACATGTGTGCACCACTAAAATCTTTGCGAGCGCCCATTCTCATCATGCAAATCTTGTTTCTTGCTGTAACGACTTTGTTGCAGCTTCTGTCTGGCTGCGTGAGATCTCTCCTCTTTCCCAGCTGCTATTTTCGGTTCATAATCGGCTCGGCCGGGTCACGTGCTCAGAGACAGTTTTTTGGGCTCCTGGAGCTCTGAATTACCCTGATTCTTTCACATTTACTGTGCCGGTGTTACTGCAGTTCAGGGAATGGAATGTCACTTGTATCTTGGTGGTGTTGGCAGTCGGCCCTGTCCCACACGGTTGTTCTCCTGTTCAGTCTGAATTCAGCTCAGCTCAGCTCTTCCTGAGACAGTTGTGGCCTACTGTGATTTCCCTAAGCCATGGCATGGCTTCTTCATATTCGTCTTATTTTATAGTTCTCCATTCATTGGTACTACAAATAGGTTCTGTTAGGTCTCATAGGTGCTCCTGCAGTTCCATTGGTTAATTGCACGTAAGCATCCGCAAGCTTGCTCAGGATCTCTTGCTTCTTGCGGTTTCTGCGTTGCTGCTGTTAAGCTAACGACAAAATAATGAAGGGAAAGGCAGTATGTATATGTATCTGTCCTCTAATTTACAGGACTGTTCCGCATATGCTCTTCGTGTATTCGGGAGTGTGTTTTGTTTACCGATGTGCAGATGGCACATGTGCTTCATGACTGATGCTGCTATGTCATGATGTCTCTAACAACATCATGCATGGCTTCTTGGCGCTTTTAGTCAACACTGTCAATTGAGGTTTCCTTAGTGGTATCCTGAGGCTCTTCGTCCACTCTGCTCTGGGTAGAGGTTGCAGCGCTCCTGGGCTATATGGTTGGCTGAGTGGATACCTTTTCGACATACTTGTCTATTATAGGAGCACTAAGAATCTGTCTGAAATTGTATGGGCGATCATGGTGTCTTCTGTTCTTCTTCCAGACTGTATGTCTTATGTGGGGGGCCGATGGGGGCTGGGTTAGGATTCGACCACCCCTCTTCACACAATGAAATAAAAAAAATATTAATAGCACTGACATTGATGTTCCCCATGAAGCATTATGCCTATACAATGTGAAAAATGTCAATCACTGATTTTAGGTAATATCAATAGGTTTGGGTTTGAGTCAACACAGCAATAATTTCAGATGTGAACAGACATATTACAAAAAGATTGAATGGCCTTAATGTGTGCAAAATTAATGTCACGGAATGCTACAACTCCATGGAATGGTAGAAAAAAGAAAAATAATTCTGACAATGGCATTGTGGAAAAGGGAGTTATTCTATGGAATAGATACAAGGACTACACCCTGTAGGGCAGATGGCGGGCTGACCCTCCACCCCAGAATAGATCTGCATATGCCTGTCAGATGAAAGCTTACAAGGCAGAAATCTGGAAGGCACTAACATCCTTCTAACACCCGTAACACCAGCAGGAAACTCCACAAGAATTCAAGGCCCCTCCCTGCACTTCCTCTCACGCTCCCCACTCCCAAGCACTCTGCGACGCTCTCTCGAACCACTTCCACAACATAGTTGCAGATAGAAAATGCACCATTGATGCCAAACTGTCAGCACTACCGCACGATCAGTTGCACACAGGTCCGACCCCACAAACCCTCCTTCTGCCCGCCCTATCCTTTCCTCCTTCTCTCCCATCCTGTCACCTGCATTCCAGAAGCTACTTGCCTGCAGCTGTCCATTGTGATCCCTGAGAGACCTGTGTACTCCTGCTCTCCTAAAAGACATCCTTTCCTCAATCTGTGCAGGCAGCATCACAAGATCTATCATTAGCTCTTTGCTCACGTCAGGCACTTTCCCGGCAACCTTTTTAAGACATCCCACATCAAACCGCTGCTCAAAACACCCTCTCTTGATTCACTCCTACCGGCCAGCTACAGACCTATTTATTTATTTATTTATTTATTTATTTATTTATTTAGATATATCTCAAACAGCCGTTTCATAGGCAAACTAATTGACAGAACATCCTATTCCCGGCATTGTCTTTTCAGCAAATCTAACCTCCTCCTCATTCTCGCCCAGTCAGGCTTCAGACCCCTATGCGGAAATAAATCATCCCTCGTCTCCCTCTGAGATTACCTCAAAAGAACCGGAGACTCACAAGGCTGTGCTGCATTTATCCTGTTTGACCTCTTGGCAGACATTGACACTATTGATCACCGTCACGGACAGACTCCATTCACTCATCTTCAGGGATAAAACATTGATGTGGATATCCTCCTTTCTCACCAATCAATCGCAAATTACCCCATTTCTCCTCAACTCCACACCCTGTCACCAACAAAGTACCACAGGTCGCCTCCTTATGCCCTGACTCTTTATCCTCTACCCGAGTCCCCTCCCTGCTCTCATTCGCTCACATGGCCTATTCTGCTAAAACTAGGCAGACAACTCCCAAATCATCTTCAAGCTCCCTAAGACCTCTTCCAACCCCCACCTGACCTCAACTCATGCCTCACAGAAATTGACCAGTCGATGATGGCCAACTACCTCCGCCTCAACCACCGAAAAGCAGAAATCATGATCTGCAGTTAGACTGCCCTCTTCCCCCAACCCACCACATGGCCGTCCTCACTAGGCCTTCCTCCCGCTACATCCAACTCAGTAAAGAACCTGGGATGTACCATGGATGCAGTTATGACACTTTCACACCACGTCAACCTGAAGTCCAAATCATGCTATCTACACCTTTGCATTCTCCAACGCATATTCCCCTACCTCTCCTACACTCACAGAGTCACAGCAACCAGGGCTATGATCCTCCCTCGCCTAGATTACGCTAACTCCCTATATCTGGGTACCACTAAATCGCAACTCAGAAAACTGCAAAGGATCCAAAACACCTTCCTCCTAGCCCCTGGCCAGAGAGAGCACATCACACCCGCCCTTCGTGTCCTCCACTGGCTCCATGTTGGGCAAGGGCCCACCTTCAAACCATATGCATCCCCCACTGTGCTCTGAACAAGATAGGCTCAGAATAACTGCAACACAAGCTCAAACCTTACAAACCCATTTGAAACCTGCAATCAAGCACTGCACTCCTCCTTGTCATCCCTCCCACATAATCAACCAAAATGGGGGGATCCTCCTTCTCCGTACAAGGTCTCACACTATGGAGTGCAATTCCCCTCAGCAGCCGCTGCTTAGAGGATCACCTTGCCTTCCGGAGGGCCCTCAAGACCTGCACCCCCCCACATCCTGACAAACACATTCCCCTCTTTGGGTTATTTTAACCCCCTGTCAAATATGCCGAGGCAGCAATAGTCCCTCAAAGAACGTAGTTTAGTTTATTGTGTGCTTTTTAGGTGCTTATACAATAAAAAAATACTGTTTCAAAGCGCCCATTACAAACATACTGAGCAACGTAGAGAATAGACTCCAGCAGACTGGAGGACTGGATCCTGGCCACGTCAATGAAACAAGAAACCAGCCAGGACACATGGGTAGGTATCACACTCCATGTCAATGGAAGATAGCCGCAGGTACGCCCACCCACCTGCATGCATCTGCAATTATATGGTACTTGAAGACACATTGCTCAACACCTCTGCCATTAGAATGCAGCTATGTCCCACGACAAATATTCATTCTAGCTGGACACATAATAAGTCTCTGCGCTCCCATACTCTTCTGACAACCTCACAGTACCCATCCACAAGCCAGCTCGACGTGGGTCACTAGCAGGGACTTGGCCACCCCTACCTTCCTTCGTATTTGCTAAAATGCACACAAGCATTTTAAACTCCTCTGACAGACTTCAGTCACCCGAGGGCATTCACCTACAGCGCTTTGAGGCCATATCAATGGGAACAGATGCTCTACAAATGCCAAATTACAATACATTACATTACATGTAATTTTAGTTTGGAATATGAACACACATATTTTGGATGCTTCTTGGCATGAATAAAACACTGTGCATCAAACAATAACATTTTCATTCAACTTAAGTGCAAAACAATGTAACGGTTGTGGGCGTATGGACAGAGATTTTTGTTTTAATTATACCGAAAGTTCACTGATAGAAATCCTCTCTTTACACTGAACCAATGCACCCCAGATCAACCGTTGTCACAATTTGTACCAGAAATGATAGCTAGTGATATGGATCAATCCATTGAACAAGTCAAGCCCATGCAACAACAGCATTTGTAGAGACAAAACAATTAAAACAGTTTGGAACAGTCTTCGATGAAAGTCCAAAGCACAATTAAAACACATGCATTAACCAAGGTTAAAACAAAGTAATGCAAGATGCATTAATGTATGGTCATTGCTTACATTTGATCAACAGAAGCATTAGAAAGTATAGGAAGCGTCTATTAACTGATATCTCTTGGGAGCCACATAACAAGTGTAAAGTTATGTTTCCTCACAAAGGTATGTGAACTCTTTCAATCATTGATACAAGTTAATAAGCTGGCCCTAAATAGTTCCAATTTTTGTGATATACAAAGAGAAAAGAGACTAATATGAACCAATGTAAACAGAGCAGAAACATAATGTTGTCCCCTCAAAACACAAAAATCTCAAAGATACAAAAAATACATATTTTATTGATAATACACATCAAATTTTGTTTTAAAAAAGGAACCCCAAAAGGGTATATTCTTTGAAACAAACCCAAAACCAGGGTTGAAGGGACAACATTATGTTTCTTTTCTGTGTATATTGGTTCATATTAGTCTCTTTTCTCTTTGTATATTACAAAAGTTCTGATTCTAATGACCCTAGGTGGTAGAGAAGAGCAGAGTTTCGCAATAGACCCTCTATAGGGGTCTCCCTCTTTTTTGAGGAAATAAATACACCCACCACTTTATGCTTGCTATGTTGCCTAAATAGTTCCAAGACAGAACTTATGATGCTCGGTACTGTTACGCGGCTGAAGAAGCTTCATTTAAAATACCTCTCCTTTAAAATTGCAGACTGCAATATTGACACCCAGCACAAGGTCAAGACACTTGGGGCGATTCTCGATCAAGAACTATCCATGAACAATAATGTCAATAGTCTTGAATGCAGCACTTGCTACCACCATCTGAAGCTCCTAGCACAACTACAACCCTTTTTGCATCGGCCAATCGCACCATCGTGGCGTGAGCCATTATGGGAGCTAAAGTGCACTACTGCTCTAGTCTACTGCTAGGAATCTCCAAACAAGACATGACCCATTTGCAGGTGATCCAGAACTATGCAGTGCGCATTGTAGTAGGTCTACAAAGAAGAGAGCATGTCACAGCGGCAAGGAGAGCACTACATTGGCTTCCCATTTGCAGCCGAATTATCTATCGCGTGATGTAACTGCATTTCAGGGCAAGCCCCCAAGTATTTGGCCAGCTGCATTTCGCGCTTAGTGGCGCGCAGAGTTCTGAGATATAACAACACTCGTTTGCTAGAAACGCCAAGGTCTCATCTTGCCTATGTGGAGCACAGATCGTTTCCTCAAGCTGCCCCACGGATTAGGAACGCCCTCCCGCTGGATCTTAGATCCTGCGCTAGTCTACAGCTTTTTAAAAGTAGGCTGAAAACGTACCTTTTTGAGTAAACCTCTGACCATCCTAGATCTTCCGCATCCCCCTGACCTCCATTTGTTCTTCGGAGTCATTTTAGTTGTATTGTATGGTTGGCGCCCTCGGGCTTCGTCTTGTGTGCGGTATAAATATGATAAATAAATAAATGTACAACTTCCAGTCATTTAATGGGACGAGATATGCCAACAGGAAAGAACACAACCCTCTTTGAAGAGTGGAACGGCATGCAATTAGCTATTGCTTAATTGTTCATGCTGCATGAACATAATGATGAGGGACATAATCCAGAATCATTTTAAATGTATTTATTTATTTTTCACATTTATAAAGCGCTCACCCAGCTCGCAGGCATCGAGCTGCTGTTACAGACATGTTTTTTTTTTTGTTACGTATTTATAATAGGCTTCAAGATATAACAGCCAGAGGTTTCTAAGCGTGGACCCCGTTCGAACGTGTGTCGCTTCGTGTCGTTTTGCTTACAAGGCGCACACGTTGCCACTGAGCTATCCTACCAGGACACTCTGTTCAAAACGAATTCAAATGTTAAGTGACATGCAGTACTGAGTTTGTGGTGTGCCTGTTGGAATGCTCTTGTTGCAAGATGTTCATAGGACAAGCACAACTTAAATGACTGTCTAACAGAAAACAAAAGCATCGTTATAAACAACAACCCAAAACCTGGGGCAAAGTGATATTTTTCAGAATATCAGCATTCCATGGCTCAATTGTGAGGACACGCTATTGAAATTATACCATCAGATTCAAGAGGGAGGTTTGGAGAACTTAACTCGTGTTGGATACACATTGGATGTGTACCTTGCAATCAGAATTCTCAGATGGGATGATACATTTATTAAGAAGTAAAGATATTTACTTAATTCGATATGTGTCACTTTTTTCAGTGTATAATACGTGACCAGATGTGTGGAGCTGGGCTTCGTGTATGTGCATGACGTTGATGTATGCAAACTGTATGGTGCCCTTCGTTTGTCCATAGGCCCACTGAAAACATGAGTTAAATCATTTATATTTTAAACTATTATTATTAAAAATAATAGCAGACATAAAAAAAGGACAGATGGATTTATTGGGAAGCAAGTGTCTATGAAGAGTGCTTTTACGCACACCTTGTAGAGTTATATGTCGCACACGATTCCAACTTAAATGCCAGAATGCACGCCTGTGCAGATGTCCCAGAGAGTTAATCAACCATGATGACACTGCGCGCAGCATGCATCCCTTTCAGGACTGCAAGAACTTCAGGACTGCACGGGAAGACACCGCCATCATGACACAACTACCACTGAGGCTCGATTAGCACCAGCACATAAAGGATGTCACACTGACATATGCTTTAGACAGTCAGCACTACTGCACTCTCCTGACAAAACAGCATGGCACCACTTTCACGGCTGCTCAGTGACAGAAGACGAACCCAGCACCAAACAATCAAGGCACCTCTCGCTGAACCATGCTTTATATTTCCAAGACTACTGCACTCGTATGCCTGCTTACCAAGGTACCACAGTTGCTTGCCTGCTTACCAATGTACCACAGTTGCTTGCCTGCTTACCAAGGTAGCACATTTGCGTGCCTGCTAATCAAGATACCACAGTTACTTGCCTGCTTACCAAGGTATCACAGTTGCTTGACTGCATACCAAGGTACCACAGTTGCTTGCCTATTTGTAATCCTGCGAGAACTAGAATCTCCCATACCCCCACCGGATAACATACCCAAAAACAAGCAATGGTGTACCAATATCCAAAATGCCCTTGCAAACAAAATAAAGACATTAAAAACTAAAATTGCAAAGAAAAAAGCCTCACTTCCACTCAGTGAAACCCCTATCATTTCTACCCCCATGAACAAACCCAACCTAGCACCTTTCAAATTCTCCAAAGTCTCCATTCACGAAACTGAAAAAATCATTGCCTCACTAAAGCCATCTAACTGAAAAGGTGATTACTGCCCAGCCCAAATAATCAAGGATGCAGCTAGAGACCTAGCTCCCTTTGTCACTAAACTCATCAATGCCTCCTTTTCATCTAATACCATCCCAAGAAGTTAAAAAGAATCCTGGGTACTACCCCTGCTCAAAAAACAAACCCTAGATCCCTTAATCCCCACTAACTATAGGTCCATCACAACAGTCCCTTTCCTCCTGAAGATAATTGACAGAGTGGCCCATCTTCAAATCCAAAAATACCTGGAGACCAACCAACATTTAGGCACTTGACAATCTGGTTTCAGACCTCAGCACGGCCCAGAGACTGCTCTCATAGATCTCAAAACCCAAAGAGACAAGCTCAATGACAAAGGAAACACAGCTATGCTACTCCTCCTTGATCTGTCTGCGGCATTTGACTTAGTGGACCACGCAGTACTTTGCAAACACCTAGCTTCAGCTGCCCACTTCTCAAGTGCAGCCATAGCCTGTGTCTAATCCTTTCTCAACAATAGACGCATGCAAGTCCTCTCTACCCTAGACTCCGCAGACCCAATTCAAACAACATGTGGAGTTCCCCAGGGCTCATGCGTCTCACCAACTATGTACAATATCTTTACTAAGCCTTTATTCGACAAATTGGACAGACTAGGTGTCACCTACACTAATTATGCAGATGACACCCAGATCCTCATTCCGCTCACAGCAATTTCTCTGTGGATACAGCCTTAGTAAACGAAATTTAAATCTTCATTCAGGCATGGATGGCAACCCATGGCCTTTGCCTGAACGATGAAAAAACAGAGATCCTTATCCTAGGCTCGCCCAACAACCTAAAGAAACTTGATACTAACTATGGTACCTTCAATATCGATGGCAATATAATCTCAGTTGCCAAAGAAGGAAAGACCCTTGGCTTCTATCTGGATTCCACGCTATCCCTAAAAAAACAAGTTAACTCCCTAGCCTCATCCACCGCCTACACTGGCAAACTTATTAAAGCTTGCAGACCCTTCCTCTCACCAGCAAGCTGCATTATTGTAGCCACCGCCCTAATCCTCTCAAAATTGGACTACTGCAATACACTGTATGCAGGAGCAAATAAATACATCATTAATAAACTACAAACTCTGCAAAATAATGTGCTCAGAACAGCCTTGAACCTCCCCGCCAGAGAGCACACCTCGAATGTCAGGAGAAACTACAACTGGTTAAAAATCAGCGATATGATCCTCCTTAAAATCGTTACATTAATGTTCAAATGCCTCAACAATGCAGCCCCTCCATACCTTAAGGAAAGAATAACAAGAAAATCCTCTGTACGGCCAACCAGGACAGCCAACTCCTTTTTATCCAAAAACAGGAGGCAGTAGCTTCCCTGTACAAGCAGTGCGGCATTGGAATGCACTACCAGTTGAGCTAAGAAGAGACCAGCCGTACACCAGCTTTAGACATAATACCCGCACCTGGCTACGACTCAATGACCTCTAGACTTAGGATGCCTCCCTTATGCCCTGTCCTCCTCCTATCTAGCAATTCTTGTCATTCATAACTGTGTCCACTTAGATCCTATGCACCTGTCCATACCTACATTTAAACGAATGTACATAATGTATATACTGTATATAATGTATTTAATGTATGTAACTAAGCTACCATAACTAAGCAAACTGTAACCATGCTTTAAGTATTCTTGATATGCTGCGCACCCAGCTACCTAAGAGTTTCGGGTGCCCTATAAATAATAAACAAACAAACAAACAAATATCATACTGACTTAATATAATTTGTCACAGAAACATGTTAAGCAAAACATGTATTTATTTACCCCATCATTAAATGAAAGGCATCAATAAGAATTGGTAAAGTCAGAGGTCAGAAGACTGCATGTATCATCTACAAGGCAGTCACAAGTAGCACACCAGCGTGCCTAGCGGCTAAGCTCCACATATCTGGTGACACACACTCCTTGCGCAGCAAATCAACCAACCGGCTTGAATCACAACTCATCCGCAAAGAGAGTACGCACCAACAATCCTTCTCTTGTCATGCACCCACCTTCTGACACTCCAACCAAGTATCGACTTGGAATGCCCCCACAATTCTCCGATTACGCAAATGTCTCAAAGCATGGCTTTTTCAACAGCACCAGGCCATGGACTCATTCTATTGGACACACAGAACTTTTAAACAATAAAATAAAATAAAGAAGTGGAGGCGGTAGGCAGATGTCCTCAGTGATGGCAAGAGCAAGGTATCAGAGGAGCAGCAAGTATGCTGTCCAGGTGCAGAGATTTCACTCAGGCCTTTCAATGTCTAGGGGCGGATCATCAACCCAGCAAGGAACAGTGTGAGGAGCCTGATGGCGTGAGGTGCTGCCTGGCCAAGTGTCCCCATGTAGCACGGGCAATGTGCTGGAAAACGAGACGCCCACACCCAGCGCAACACTGCCAGCACAGGAAAGACTCTGCTCAAGGACAGCTCATTAAAGCACTCCCTTTCCTTATTTCTGACATTCTTTTTGTGTCGCTATATCCAAAATGAAGTAGTCAGAAAAGTCCATTACAACAAGCTAATGCCACATTCCCACCAGTTCATCAACATGGCTTCTTCTTTCTTCGGAAAAGTGTGACAATATGCAAGAATTGAGCTCTAAAGTCCTGTTAAGTCCTACCTTCTGTAATGCTTGCCATTTTACATTCCTAGGGTGTGCAGTTTTCCACATAATAAAGCCAGGCCTGTAACTTTCATAATTCAATAAGATATGAGATTAAAAGCAATGACTGTCTGACTATGTCATACCTTGTGTGAGGCAACTTGAACTCTCTCTATACTGCACTATAGTTTGTCCTACTTTTAAAATGCAACAAACACCACAGAAGTCTTTAAGTCATTAGTTCACACCACCAAACACCTCCTCGGGCAGGACATGAATAAAATGTGAAATCTTACAAGATGGTAAACACGGTGTTTTTACGTCAACCAAGAAAACCCGTCTGCACTGTTAGGTTTAAAACCACATTTTATGTCTTGAAGTTATTTACTTCCATGTAGGCTTTCAATTGCTAACTGGCCCATCCCAGTGAGCTGTGAGTTAACAGAAAAATGGGCTATTACCACTCTACATTTCCCATTGGTGTTTTCAGCAGCCAGAGGGTATTTCCAATGTATTGCTTAATAGACACAAGGAGACAGATAGGGGTTAAATAAACATGCTGCGGCCTCTAAAGTCCTGCTTTCACATTGCCTTAGCAGTCCGTCGAAACCCTTAATCAATGGTGCCTTGCCTCAAACAAAACAAGCATTGGCAATGCCAACCCTTCTGGTTTATGTGTACGCATTAGAAAGGCACTTGCCAGGCACTGCCCTAGTGGTATTAATTAGCCGTTGATGGTAGCAGGTGAACCATGATGCAATTGCCTGGGTATCTAATAGCAGTGCCTGGCAAATGCCTAATACTTATACACAAGCCCAAACTGTTGGCTTTGCCAGTTCTTGTTTTAAACAGCATTTCAGTGAAGTACATGATAGTGCTGATGGAAGACCTTGTTAAGACATTTTTATTACACTAGTAGCCCATTTACAGCTGCAATTAAGTTATTCACTCTCAGAAGGCTGCTTTCAAAAAACAATGACAGGCCCTTGGAGTGCAACGTTTGATGGTAAGGGTTCAGTAAAGCCAGCTGGAAGAGTTCCCATGAGGAGGTGTTGTGGGCGGGGAGGGGCAGGTAGTGGGTAGGAATAGCCAAAGGGATTAGCATGGCCATTGACAGTCAAAGGGCGGGAAAAGAACCAAACGGCACCTACAAGCTTTGTGTCCCTCCTCATATGCCATTTCTCCCTATCTGTACTGTTAATGCAATCATTTCGGTCCATAGGTGGATCTGCCACCTAACTGCCCAAACTAAAAAGCAATCCTTAATTAGCAAATCACAGAGGCAGACATCTGCATTTTACATTTAAAATAAAGATATTTTTGCAGACACGCATGACAACCACAGTGCAAATGGCATCGCAGGGGCTTCAAGGCTGGGTGCCCAGCTCCTCCTGCCCAGGGCATAAATTATTGGTGGGGCTCGAACCCCAAAGGCCTGTATAAACTGGAGCCTATGGCTAAGTTCAAACACATTATAAGCATTTACCATCTAAGCTACTCAAACACAGCATTTTAATACACTTTTAAAAGACAACAAACATTCAAACTATGCCCCACTCAAACCAATTTACATATCAAAGTCCTAGCAGAATGGGGACACAAAGCTCACCTCGGTGCACAAGTACCTTTTCTTCCCAGGCACAAAACACCAAGAAACAGACCCAAATATAGTAACCAGCTACCTCTGAAGGGCCCCAATCAGCACAACAGCAATGCTATCCTGCACTCTCCCCACTAACCTAACCCAGCCCCCACTCTTATAGATCTTGCACAGTGTAACACGACCATACAAATGGTGTAGCAGCACGGTATAAAACCCCGTAATATATCATAAACCTTTTTAAGAACAACGCCCTGTGTACATACTATTCCATTAGTGTTATTATAAAGATGTTATGGGTCAATGTATTTATATGAGAAGTTTGGAAATTACATTATCCTCATGCTATAAAACGAAAACAGTCAACCACCATTCAGAATATTAATGAAATAACAGTAGCTCAAACATCAAATTAAGTGGCATCACAGTTGGTAAAGGCATCCTCTCCAAAATGGCTGGATCCTTATTATATTATGCTCCCCTAACAAGGCCAACCAGAATCTGGACTTTGCTGTATGCACTAGAGTTTGGATGTTTTGGAGGCGGCTGGAAAGGATAAGATGCATGAAAACAATTCTGAACAACCAAAAGTCCAAGAAACACACGTAGATTGTCTTGTGGCTGACTTTTTCAACTGTTCACTGTAATGTACTCTAGGAAACGAAGGATGTGTGATCCCTCGGGGCAGACAATACTGCATGGAATTAATCCGCCTGAGAGGTTCTTGACGCCGAACCAATCTCGGCGCATTGATCGCCTCCATTAGTATTGCCTGTATTGATGTCTGCTTACTGGCTCAGGATTCCCAGGCTTGTCACGTTTATCCTTTTAAAACATGAAAGTGCGCTGTGAGTGCTCCTCCTCAGGCCTGGAGGAGCTATTGTAAGGGTTAGTAAGCAGTTATGCCACCTCTTATTTAAAGTACTGCTCGCATGCATGTTCCACCAAGTGCATGTTACCCAATCAACATGGTGTCTTTAAACAGCATTTAACATCTTCTTTTCTGTTGTACATAGACACAGAGCATGTTCAATTCTTGTGAGGGGACAAATACTTCAGGTCTTGCATTTCCATGTGATGTTCTACTGCGTGCTATGCACACAACGGCCAAATGGACTGATCCCGAAAGAAAGTGAAAATGGAGTGCGCCGTAGCATGCTAAATTTGCACCAGCAGCCGCCGCTTCCGAATTGTGTGCACATGGTAGTTCATAAAGTTTTTGGTGGGAACAGTTCACCATTTTTTATTTATTCTTCATAGAAACTGTGTGCTTAGAAATGGTGGCGAAACAGGTACTAAAGGTATGGAAAACTAGGAAAAAGCCACAGGTGGAGATTTGGCTAAATGGATTGCAGGTTTTGTCCATTTTTCGAGAAGGTTTTGTTTCTAAAACAGGACCAGGAGGCAGGGATGTCGACCCCTGAGGTCTCCCTTGCTACCCATGTGGTCACCCTTGCTACCCCGAAAAAGAAATTAAGATTTGTAAAATCTTTTTTAATGTAAGCTCCTTGGCTGCGACCAGCGCTATGTGGCTCTTTGTTTCTTGAGTGATTGGCTTTCTTGCTCAGGCCTCCTTAAAAAAACATGGTTCCACAAGTGTAACTCTTTGAGCAGTGACCCTAAATAAGAAAGAATAGGAATAATAAATAATTTGTCTTTCTCGAATTCTATACAATAATTGCTAGACTCATTAAAGGTTTATTTCAGGCACACTTCAGAGGGTGAGTCACTGATTTAGTCTGTTCTTAAACAACTCAACTCTGCCTTTCATTCTTCTGAGGTTGATAAATGAGTACCAACACAGGTTGGGTGATATTGTATGTATATTTGTTCTATATAAAGCTCATAAGCATAAGTACTATATAATAACGCATCATTATCATTTGGCCTTGGACGTCTGCTTGCATTCACAGTAATTTGGCAATATGGTCAATACACACTGATATTAACGATACATATGTTGATTAATTCTTGTATGAAATTAATATCACATTATTGTCATATCATAACCATATTTGCTCTAGTGTACATATGAGCAATGCTATGTGATACCACTTCCTGTTTTGTCAAGGGGTGAAAGGTTGTGTTCCATCGCTTACTGTGATGTCACTTCAGTGTGGGGTCAAATGACATCACTCAGAGGTCAAGTGTCATGTAATGTCACGTCTGCTACCCCAGGAATTTTGATGAAATGACGTCTCTGCCGGCAGGAGCTGTATCAGGAACTGTGGGAACCCTTTAACAATTTATACAGTTAGTGTTAATTGTTCATGCTGCGCCGTGACCAGCAAGTTGGTAGGGGCTTGGTTGTGTTGCATGTGGGTGTGCGTGTTTGTGGTGTGTCTTGTGTTAACATGTGCCAGGTTATGTTTACTTTTAGGGAGGGTATGTTTGGACTTGATTTCCACTGGGTTTTGCTGTTACAAAGCATTTATGATATAGTGGAAACCAATATCTTTGTACAAGTTGGCAAGATGTCTTACTACTGCTTATGGTATTTTATCCCTGATATTGACTTATGTTTTATTTCTTTTGTTTCTTTTTCTTTGTGTGAAAAAGAAAAACATGAGGTAAATAAACAGGTTAAAAAAAGAAAAAAAGAAACTGCGCACTGAAAGGTTAGGGATCAGGGAACAGTACATTTTTCTTACAATCCCATGCAAAAACATGCTTTTAGCCAATTACCACGTGAAAGCCAAATTGTAACCGATGCACTGCAAAAGTTGTATTGAAATGACCAATGGGTTTTAGATGCTGTGACCCTGATTCTGGGGATGCCTGGAGCATTTCTGAGATGCACTTCAGCAATCTCTGTCGGTCACATTTGCGCGTGAGCATATCAGAGATGCTGCAGGCATCTACATATTTGCTCCAGTATAAGTCTTTGTGAATCA
The DNA here is from genome assembly GCF_040938575.1 of Ambystoma mexicanum. Taxonomy (NCBI): domain Eukaryota; kingdom Metazoa; phylum Chordata; class Amphibia; order Caudata; family Ambystomatidae; genus Ambystoma; species Ambystoma mexicanum. The sequence goes on from NC_090937.1 coordinate 634,822,308, forward strand.
GGTGTGCAGTAGCAGGAGAAAATCACAGATGCTCATGGGTGTTTATTTTTTTTAATATTGTCTTAATTGGTTAATTCAATTTTTGCAAGATCGTTTATCGTGGCCTTCGTCATAAAAATGGATTAAGTTTCATGTTTGGTCAAGATATCGGTATCTTGACTCCACTTCCTGTCTATTTTCCCATTCCGTTGTCTGTGGTATCAGTGGCCACGGACTCTAGGCCTAGGCTTTGAAGAAAGCTTACAACTGCGATTACTTTTTTCGTTGATTTACCACTCAGCAGGTGGTTCCACCAGTGTTTTTCGTCAAGGGTGTGGGCGTCTTTTAATAAATGCCACATGTGGGTCTTTCTATTTGAGGTTGTGCCTTTACATGACAAGAGTATATGTCTTACTGTTTCCACAATGTCTTCTCTGTTGCAAAAACAGAGTTTGTAGTTGAGATTCCTCTTATTGCTAGGATCTAGTTAGTTTTCAGTAGGTTTTGTCTGGCTCTTAAAAAGGTTGATCTAATACCTTTGTTTGGAAACTTTGCCAGGTATTCTACTGTCATGTTAACCTTTTGTAGGTTTACTAGGAGGTAGTTAGTTAGTTTGTTTTTTTCCGCCTCCTGAAGTGTTTGTATCCAGTCCCAAGTTTTTTAATCAGGATTTCACTATGTCTGGGTTTTCTGAGAGCTCTGTCAGAGCTTCCGATCTCTTCAAGCAGGTCTCGGTTTCTCCGCATCCACCCTTTCAACATCTCGTTGCTTTCTTTATTTTTATAAACAGTTTGAGTTAGGAGTTTTGGGTTTTGCGAAAGAGCATCAGCCCATAAAAAGCACAGTTGCTTTCAAGGATACCAGTCTCAGTTCTCTCCTCACTGAGGCCATCGGCGTGGATGATGGTAAGTTCAAGATTTTTCTCTGGAAGAATCCCTCCAGCCTTGGACATATACTGTCTGGAATAGCCGGCATCGCTTCTGTACCGTAGGGAATTACTGGAATAGCTTCCGCTTTGTAAAAATTGATTGTGGGTAATAGGGAGAAACGGCCCTATTTTCTATCAATTTTCTTCGTTTGCAAAGTTAAGCATTTTGTTTTTGCCCAGAGTGTTTCTTGCACAGCTGTTTCTTTCGGGTTACAGTTCACAGTTGTTCCCAAGTAAGTGAAAGATGTTACTTTTTCTACCCTTTTCCCCTTTATGAGCCATCGTCCAGTCTCTTTGTGTTTACGAGATTTCTCCATGATCATGATTTTAGTTTTAGTGATGTTGATTTCAAGGTCGTTGTCTTTTGTGTAGGCTTCTAAGGTGTCGAGTCTGCGTTGGAACTGATTTGCTCTAGTGCCAATCTATGAGAACTAGACCCATTGGGCCTCATTAGGACCCAGGCGGTAAGGGGTTTACGGCGGCGTAAACAGTGCCGACCCTTACCGCCTGATTCCGAGGTCCCTTAGCGCCATGGAGGTTTTAACACCTGCTTCTAGCAGGTGTTAAAATCCATGGCGCTAAGGGACCTTGTTGTTAATTACGCCACCGTAATTTATGGTGGCGTAATTAACGCCTTCCCCACTCCCATTATGCCCTATAGGGCAAAAATGGGGAAGGGTAAATGGGTTAATGGGGACTTACCGCCCCACTCACCTCGGAATGGGGCGGTAAGTCCGCCAACCACCATGGCGTAAACGTAGTTTACGCCATGGTGGTAAAGGTACGACCCAGGCGGTAACTTACCGCCTGGGTCGTAATGAGGCCCATTATCTCTTAAAATACATTTGCTAAAAATGTGAAAGGTTCAAAGTTTAAACAGAAACAGTTCTCCCTCGCCTGTTCATTAACTGCCTGCACATAGCAAGGGAAACACAGCAGACTTATTAAATAACCATACAAACATCTGACTTCCTAAACACGGGCAGATAGTAATAGTCTCTAAAATATGGGTTGGTAGGCAATCTAATTATGAGCGTGTGCTGCAACAGCGTGCCAAAGATCTAGTAAAGCGGGAGATCCTTTCCCTACAACAAAGGGTGTAACATGAATAATATCCTCTCTATATATTCGATGGAATGACAGCAATGGGGCAACATTGCTAAAAATACTTGCTTCATATGACTTTAATGTCTTAATAGGTGCTGGCTAGGCATCTTTATTTTATTTATTTTATTACATTTGTTATACACCCAGACCCGGGGGTATCACGGCGTAGTTACAGACAATGGGAGAATGCGATCTTAGAATGAATACAGAGGTACACAGGAATAGCAGTCAATAATATACAACAATGCACAAAATGGTCAGATATTATACAACAATATACAAAGCAGTCAGATATGTACAGTTAATTGGAGCGGATTAGTGCTCTGGTTCAGTTAGTACTTATTGAAGAGCCAAGTCTTCAAGAAACGTTTGAATTTAGGGAAGGAAGTTTTGTTCATGATGTGGGTGGGTAGAGCGTTCCAATGTCTGGGGGCCAGTGTTTTGAAACTGCTACCCCCTGCTTTCTCTCTTTTGTATCTGGGGGTTTCAAGGTATGCGTTTTTATTGGACCTAAGGATTCTGGTCTGGGGCTTCATCATGACTGTGTTGTTGAGGTATTTGGGTGCTTTGTTAGCCCAGCATTTGTGAGTGATGCTCAGGGTTTTAAATAGAATTCTAGCTTGGATGGGGAGCCAGTGGTGGTCTCTTCTGGTGTTAGAGATATGTTCAGATTTTTTGATGCCTAAGGCTGCTCTGAGGGCTTTGTTCTGCATGCGTTGAAGTTTGGCTATGTTGGCTTTGGAGGTGCCAAGGAAGAGGATATTACAATAGTCTAGCTTAGACAGTATGAGTGCTCTGGCTAGAGTAACGCAGTTATTGGCTGAGAGGAATTTACGGCTGAGGGAGATGAGTTTGGAGGTGTAGGAAGTGGACGAGGCTAATGTGTTAACTTGTTTAGACATGGATAGTGTTGCATCTAAGTAGACGCCAAGGGTCTTGACTTGTTTGAGAACAGGGATTATGGTTCCATCGATGGTGAATGATTTGAAAGCGGGCTCAAGGGTATTGATTTTGCTGGAGGAGCCTAATATGAGGAGCTTGGTTTTGTCGTCGTTGAGACAAAGGCTATTGTTAGCCATCCAGTTTTGAATGAGTGAGTAGATTTGGTTAACCAGGAGGGAGTCTTGTTCGTGATTGCCTGAGAGAGGAATGAGGATTTGGGTGTGATCGGCGAAGTTAGTATAGATGACACCCATGGCATCTAACGCTGCGAATAATAGCTTGGTATAGGCATTATACAGAGTGGAGGATAGGCAGGAGCCTTGCGGCACACTTGCCGGGACAGGCACTGGGTCTGCTGATTCTTTGCCGATGGATACTCTGGAAGTCCTATCAGCCAAGAATGATTTGATCCAGTTGGTGGCGTTCTGAGCTAGGTTGAAATTGTTTGCTAGAGTGTTACAGAGTTTATCGTGGTCGACCAGATCAAAGGCCGCTGAGAGGTTCAGGAGCATCAGTAGACAGAGTTTACCTGCTTCTCTAGTGTTATCCATTTGGATCTTCAGATCAAGGAGGGCTGTCTCTGTGCTATGGTTGGGACGGAATACTGACTGACGGTCTCCTAATAGTTGATGGTGTTCCAAATGGTTCTGAATTTGGCAGTTGGCTATTTTATCAATTATTTTTAGGAGGAATGGGACCGTTGCAATAGGTCGGTAGTTGGTGGGTATTGACGGGTCCAGGGATGTTTTTTTTAGAAGTGGTGTCACCCAAGCTTTTTTGATACTAGTGGGAACTGTGTTTGTGAGGAAAGAGGCATTGATGAATTCGGTGATGATGGGTGTAAGGGTGGGGGCACAGAGTTTAACTAGGTGGGAGGGGAATTGGTCTTCTTTACAGTTGGAGGCTTTGAGTTTCATTATGGTGTCAAATACTTTTTTGTTAGACACTGGTGTGAATTGAAATGGGGGGCCAGTAGTGGCATTGGATGTGGTCATTGATATGGTGGGTGGAGTTTTGTCAGCTAGGAGCATTTTTTTACTATCGATTTTATTTTGCAGTAGGAGGATTTTAGATGAGAGGGCGTTTTGTATAGTGGTGCACCAGTCTTTACTAGAGTTGGAAGGTGCTGAGGTTTGACAAGGGTTTTCAAGCTCTCTAAGGATGGTAAACAATTCTTTGCTGTCTGAGGAAGCATTAGTAATGCGAAGGTTAAAGGCATTGGCTTTAGCAGCCTAGTTAAATTGATAAGAATCCTTAGTGAGAGGCTGTGCCCTTCGTAGAACAGTCAATTTATCTTCAATTTCATACAGGCAGTTATGCACCAGGCACCCAGATTTGAAATTAATCCGAGCTTTGTTTAGGTACCCAGGGCAAAGGTCTTCTTAAGGAAGAGGCATGATGAAGATGATGACACATACACCCATCATCCTAACCCTGCTATTTTGTGCTATTACCTTTCATAGAAATCAAGCAGAAATATTGGTATGGAGGCCATTACAATAAATTAATCAAGACATAAATAAAATGCCCAAAACCAGAAATAACAGATAAGAATCTTCCCATATAGTTCAGTTGGTAAGAAGACACTGTGGCTCATTGTCAGCCCTGCGCACCAGAAATGAAATGTGTAAAAGCCTTATGCATTGAATTTCTGGTATGCCCAATGTTTGTCAATTTGCATGGCACAGGGGCAAAACTTAATTTGCATTACCGCCGGTCTCTTCCTCTCCACCATACAAATACTTGTTGGGATGCAAGTGCAACATCCTAGCCAGGCGAAAGGTTTAGACTGTGGAAAACATATTAGCAGGCGGCCTAGTGCTAGGAGTTCTCGTTGGGGCAGCAGATTGTGCATGTATCTATTTGTAGCTAGCTTTGACACATATTAGAAACACCATATGGCTACCCAGAAAGTGCAACAATGTATTCATGTTGCGGATGCAGAGGTTAAAGATAGCGTGATGCATTTTGCATTTAGCGGTAGTATATAGTGGTATGTTTTAAGAGATGTGCTAGTAGGCAACTGAAATAGGAGGTGGAGTCAGAGAGGTCTTGAAGTAAAGGCAAGGCCCAGGTGCTAAGGTAGCAGGAATTCCGCCATGTGGGATTTTAGGGTGCGTTACAGGATGAATTTTGTGAAAGTATGAGAAACAGGCCTAACATGGAGCTGCAGCTCTGTCCAGTTCATCCTGAGACAAGTCCCCCTTCGTTCCCTCGGAGAGAAGTTATGCAGTGAATGTTACAGGTAGCCGTGCTGTGTCTATGCCAGTTACAGAGCTCGGATGAGCTGGGAAAGTACTGTTTTTTCCAGGGAGGAAGGGAAGGGATGTGCCTTTTCAAGGAGGAATTCATTTGAACAGGGGATGGGGTTCTGTGATGCCAAGAGGCCATGTAAAGATTTAGAGAACTCTGCCCAAAGAGCAGTCATCCTATTTGAACTGCAGGTGCTGCACTCTAGCGACCAATAAATAAGAGAAATTCAAGCATAAGAGTGGTGCCCCAATCATGTCATTCATGGACACTTGGGTTCCCAGAGAGATAAGCGGTGATAAGTGCTAAGGCTGTACTGTGATTTGGGACAGGAGGAGCAGAGGTGATACCAATAAATGTATCTACAGGCCAGGGAGCTGATTGTGCATGCCACAGTGTCTGGTATAATGAGGAGGACCGTTGTATTATCAAAGCAGAGTTGACCTCGCTATTCTCACTTGGATCAGGCTCCAACAGAGTGCACATCACATGACGGTCAGGAAGATTTACTTGTTAAAGAAATGTGTTATGGTAACAATGTGCCTGGTAGTTAATCAACTCCTAGTGATGATGTAGTAAGTCACGTGTTTAGGGGAATGTGTTTTAGATAGTGTGTGGCCAATAGGGTAATGGACTATAAGGGATCATTAGAATTGTATACAGGTGTTAGCCAATGGGGAGTGCAGGATCATGTTGTAATCTTTATTATGCATAGTTTTGTTCATTTGCAGGTTTCCGCTCTAAATGATGTAACTCCTTTGGGTTGGTCGAGCTCCATGTAGTTCGGTTCTATGGGCCATCTGATACTTTTTTGCATGTAATAAAACTTTGTTTTCCTTGCAACCGGTGCATCGATTTTTTTGGCCTATTTGGGATTGTTTTTGTCGTTCGGGTTTTGGGTCATTCACCCTACATACTGCAGCATTTGTACCCACATGCATTTACATATGGGTGCAAATGCTGGAGATTACGATGGAGCCGCCAGCTTTTTGTACCAGCAAAAAGCAGGCTGACTCCATGGGGATCCATTGTAAATGCTCCCTGACATGTGCACATGGCAGCCAGTGTTTACTTAATTTGCATGGTGGAGTGTAAATCTCAGGGCAAATGGCGCCATACATGCTTGTACGCCAATTTTTACCCTGCACTTTTTCCCTCCAACATAGTGACCAAAGTGCAACATACAGATCCCTATAGCCAAATAATTCTGCAACTCGAAAAGGAGCTCCATTGTCATCTCAAAATAAAAAATAATATTCTAAGGGGATAAGAAATCAAGGTGAGCGAATTTCAGGAGCAGGTGCTCGAAACCCGTTGGGCATCCAGTAAAGCTCTGTTTTCCAGCACCGAGCTGTAAAAGGTTATCCATCTCCCAATCCGCTACAAGCAACTGGCACCTAAACAGCATGGCAATAATTAATGAGTACAGTCGCCTTCATCATAAGCTCCATGCCTACAGAGATTGTCCTAAAGCATAGGTTCGGAGGAATATTTTTAGGTAGACTTCATACCTGCGCATCATGGAAAAAGGATACGTCGGACATCAAGACAGACATTTTTAATATAGTGGAAAGCCTTTAGGGAATCATAATACCTCTGCAAACCTTAAAGAAAGATGTTAAATTGTTACAAATATAAGTGTTGCTCCGGAGTGGGTGCATAACATCAAAAGCGCAAAAAATCCAACCAGGCAACGGCACTGGTGCAATACCTTTTACGATCAAGATAAACATACTCAACATAATATTGAAGATATACAGTATTCATGGCATAAGATAAAATCTCAGCAAAAAATGGCTGAGTATTAAATCTACCTGTAAACATATGGACCACACAAGAACATGCACGCATACTATAGATCATGGAGAGACTGGTCACATTGTAAAATATGCATGGGTGTTTATGTAGCACTTAAATGTCACTCTCCTGTCATAGGAGGTCTTATTATTACTCTGCATGGTGGCACTCATTCAATCATCCTCATATATGTGTAAGAATCTATGAACGGGAATACAAATGTATGAATCATTACATATGCACAGATTGCCACAGTGGAGGCCAACATAAGCATTGCTGTTAATCACATATTCTGCCCTAGAATTAATCGTGCAGCATTAGATGGCTTAGCTGTCATTCTATGGTTCATGATGAGTTCATGCTCATTGGAAAAGCTGCTGTTTGTCATCCCATAGCAACCCACAACTCATATGGGTGTTTAGAACAGCCTGCTTGGCTATGAGCAATCCTAAAAATAAGCACTAACCTGTATGCTCTGTTGTGCACCTTCACTATAAGAGATTATCACCTTGGTTGGGCTCAGCAACTAAACAACCTGCTATTTGCCTTAATGTGCACCTTTGTCACCACGCACGGGCTGCCATGAAAATGAAAAAGGGGCACTTTTTGAAGGTCTCTGTGCGGTTTCCAGGGCAACAATTGAGTGCATAGCTTTATGTTGATGAAAATAAAATATTGCACTCCCCAAACAGCCACTGGGAGTTTGGCAATAACAATGACCGAGCGTTGAGTTGTACCGGGCAGTGACGCCCCAGAATTAATTTGTTTGTGTCTATAGACTAGGCCAGCACCCCTTTAACCCCCCTAGCATAGCCCACCGCTCCTGGCATTATTAGCTATTTCTCAACGTTAGCAAAATAAAATTCATGGGCATTAACCAGTACATATCCAAAATGCCTGAAACATTACAATTTAAGAACAAACTACAGTCAGAGCTGGTGAAAGAATGGGTCAAGCAGCATGGAGGGAAAACATGTTCCCCTCCTTCCCATTTCTGCATGATCTGTCCCATTGACTGCATGTTGTATGATGGTAGATGAGTGATTATGATTTAAAAAGTAAGCCCCCCATTGGTCAACCAGAAGACATTAACCATTAGGAAGTAGCAGCCACCTCACACCTGAAACCTCTGAGGTGGAGACAGTCCTGCAAGACAGTCTGGCCTCTCTCTAGCCACAGAGACCATTTGGTAAGTAGACCCACAAATGGGACTAATGGGGGTCTTGGGTACCCAGGAGGAGCAACAGAATTGGGATCACAAAGCTCATCATTACTGCAAGGGGCAATGTGGTGTTTAGTCATATTTGGTGATCATCTGGAGGTCTTCCAGGACCTGGGGTTGGGAAGACTATCAGCAGTGTTATTGGGTGCAAATGAAGAGGAGGTGGGGACATTAAACCTCCTGCCCCATATGTCAACTGACTCCATTTGATTGGGCTATATGTGTAAGTGTTAGTTTGCAGATTAATAGGGTAGTAAGAAGGGTTTCTCTGTGGAAGAGGAGTCACATTCATCTGTCTTAGTTCATGCCAGTTTCACTTCTTCATTTGCAATCAGACTTTGCAAGCATAAGACTTTGCTCTGCTTTCTATTGGCAAGGATGCTGGTATCTAATCGGGCACCTGCCTAGAATACCTAAAAAAAGCCAGACCCTCGAACAAGGGCCTGTTTCCTGAAAAGTTTCCAATCAATCTTTGCAGACACTTTAAGCTTTCTGCAGGTTTGGGAGCTGGGGCGTCATTTTGGGTTCGTTTGATACCCCTGTGGTCTCCCTTGCTACCCCTGAAAAAAACGAAAAATAAAACTTTTTTTTTTAAATTGAGACTGCTGGGCTGGTGCCGGCAGCATGTGGCTCTTTGTTTCTGCAGTGGCTAGTTTTCTGACAGCTATAGTGGGTAAGATGGCTCACTGGGTTGAGCGCTCACTGATGCATTGTGTGTGTGATCTGCAGGTTGCGGTTTCGACTCGCGGCAATATCAACTCAGCTTTTCATCCTGCTGAGGTTGATAAATGAGTACCAACACATTTTGGGTGATATGATATGTATATTTGTTATTCACTAACAAAAAACATTGTTAAAGGGATGTTATGGTTAAGTTGTGCTACTAACAACGTATCCCCTTTCACGAAAACCCCCAGAAATTTGCCAGTTATGGTAAGCTAAGCAACTATAAATGGTGCCAGCACTGTGCTCTGCTAAGACTAACACCCATAACATCAAAGATGGCATCACAAATGTCATTGATGACATCACAGATTTTTCAGTTTTACGTGTAACCATACTATAGATAAGTTGTGGGTAGTGCAAAGGAACTCTAATGTCCCTGTGACAAAGGTTTTGGCAATGAATTTGCTAGGTTGTTGTTAGGGGAACGGAAGCATAATGTCCCTTTACCAATGTTTTCCCAGTGATTTTGATAGCTTTTTAATAGGGCACTGTGAGCAGAACCTTCCTGTAGCATAGTTTTTGCAGTAAAGTGGATAGGTTGTGAGTAGCGCAACTTAACCATAACGTCCCTTTAACAATGTTTTTTGTTAGTGAATCTTGTAAGTGATTTCAACCCGGCACTTCACCTAAGTCAATGTCTAGCGTGTGATGCACAGCTGAAACCCTTAATCATTTATATTTGTGTCTATAATTTCTTTTATTTCTAAACGATGTACCACTTATATCACGCCCCTCTCTTTGAATCCCCCCCAGTCACAATGAACCAGGAAGCAGGCTGGTTTGCAAAGTTAAAAATATGTATTTTATGTATTTCACAATATATATTACACTATTGAATAGGTATACAATGATCACCAATGGGGTTATGTCACAATAACAATCTCTTTATTCACAAGGAGTAATGATGGGAAAAATAATGCAGCACAGAAAATACATTTGTGTATGTTCAATCAAATGGCAAAGTGGTTAATATTTCCCCTGCATACCCCTCAATCCCCCCAATATGCAATATAAAGAGATAGAAAGAGAGAGAACAGGTTTCAGGAATGCAGAATTTAAGCAAATAGTATCAATTCCAATTTCCACCAAGCAAACACAGAGAGAGAAACAGGAATGATTGCAAACATGTCAAAATGGTTTTAAAGTTGCCTTGAATGGAATGGTAAAAACACTGAAAATGGTTTTAATTCACTGAAATGGTCGAAATACTAATGGGAGCTGCTTTGTATGGTATCACACAAACACTAACAATGATTTAAGAGTGGTAAGCAAGTAGAAAACTTAATTTTGAGGTTGGGTGCAATGAACAGCTATTTCACACGTTATGGATTTGAGCCAAATGAAGGATTTGCAGCAAAAATTTCGGCGCACGATTTCGGATTCTTTGGAAAGCTTGGGATGTTAGCATCAAGTAGACACTTAAATTTTGTTTCTAGCATAAATGGTGAAGAAGTTATGGAGGTTTTTGTGAGGTTGTTTTTTTCAGAAAGAGGCAAAATTGCAAAACAAGAATGTGCTTTTAAAATTACAAACAAGGTTTCTTTACGCTAGGGGTAGACTATGAAGATGCAACTACACAACAGCACAGCCGCCATACCAGGACGTCACCGGATGGTTTTTGCCTGCCGAGACGCTCGCCTTCTTCAGAAAATATATCAGCGCAAAGATGATTTTAACACTACTAGTACAGAAGATAATAGGGAATGAGATGGAGGGTCCAGGCAAGACAAAAATACTCTAAGAATGCAGTTCTGGATATAAGAGAGGATGGGTTTGGATATGGATGACTGATGGAAAGTACATATGCTAGTGACAATCCTATGCTAAGGATACTCACTATATATTTTTGGACAGAACTGTCAGGGATTCAGGTCAGTCAAGATTTCTGGACAGGAATTCTGCTGGGCACACCGGACTGGACAGCAAGGCACTCTGGTCTGCAATCAGCAAGACGCTCTGAACACCGCACGGTGGGACTGGACTGGATCTGCTCTGGTTCTGGTTCACAGCTATCTGGTCATGGCACGGCTCTTCTGGGTTGGATCTTTGGATTCTGGCAATAATTCTTAGCAGGAAAGCAGCTACAGTACAGCCAGGCTGTTCTTTGGTTCCCCTTAGAGGTCTGGGGTAAAATCTGGTTTCTGGATTTTTTAAAGGCCAAGCTGAGAATGGTCCAGCTTTGGAAATGGGCCTTTCTGCTTTCAAAGTTTCTGGAGTCTGGAGTCTGGAATATGGATTTCTCTTGCAAAGTGCTCCACCAGCATTTGGTTGGTGGGTGAATGTGTGTGTCCTGTGAGCCCTCAGCTGTCTCTCTTTATGTATGTACTAAAGGGGTGGGTATGCTGAATTATCCTAAGCGCACCCCCTAGGTATTCTATTGCCTAAGGCCTTTCCTCTCCCTTGATTGGAGAAGAAAACAGAGTGTTATCATGACGATGTGGTTTATGAGGCAGGAAAACCCTCCCCTTTGTTTTTGCACATGAACTCTACTTTTCATATAATACATATTTACAATTTTACAAACTTGATAGCAATAGCATATCTAGGTCACATATTTTGTGGAGCAAGTATTCATCCAAGCCCCACCTCTGTAGGATTTTGGGTCTGGATTTGACAAATTTTCACACTTTTTGTCCGGGATACAATATCTATTTTGTGCGCATTGCATAGGGGCATAAGTGTGTGAAGTTTCATATTTCTGACATCAATGCTAAGCTATAAAACCACAATTTTACAGTTATGTCCCAGAACATAGCACAGAGTTCTGGCACCTCTTAAAATGTGCACCCAAAATTTAGATTCAGAAGTCCGGGGTTTCTATATTTTTAACAACTGTCCACAACAAATGATCAGTCTTATTAGAAATCTGATTTTTGTCCATTTGTGCATCAACAAAACTGTCTATCCCCGCCTCCAAAGGTTTCTTGTAGCTCAAGAGCAATCCCCACGTTCTTCCTCTGGCAGAGAGCACTGTTGACACCTTAATCTGCATATCCTTTCAGCCCAGGAAGGTTCTTTGTCTCTCCCAGGAGCAGCAGCCCAAATCTCCTCCCCTCTGCATGAACACTTGAATGTGATTTCCTGGCCTTTTGGTGGGAAGCAGAATGGAGGTGTCTTTCCCAGTGGGGGAAGCTTGTTTGTAGTTTTGGCTGAATTAGGCTTACTTTAAAAGTAAATCATTACAACCCAGGCGGTAAGTTACCGCCTGGGTCGTACCTTTACCACCATAACGTAAACTACGTTTACGCCATGGTGGTTGGCGGACTTACCGCCCCATTCCGAGGTGAGTGGGGCGGTAAGTCCCCATTAACCCATTTACCCTTCCCCATTTTTGCCCCATAGGGCATAATGGGAGTGGGGAAGGCGTTAATTACGCCACTGTAAATTACGGTGGCGTAATTAACAACAAGGTCCCTTAGCGCCATGGATTTTAACACCTGCTAAAGGCAGGTGTTAAAACCTCCATGGCGCTAAGGGATCTCGGAATCAGGCGGTAAGGGTCGGCGCTGTTTACGCCGCCGTAAACCCCTTACCACCTGGGTCCTAAGGAGGCCCAATGTGTTATATTTTTCTTTGTTGAAAATAAACTTACAATTTTAAAACAAACATCTAGAACACTGATTCTAGGCTCTAAATCATGGAGTTTAAATAGTGACAACCTAGTTTGCTCTTGATAACAAGTCACTTAGATTTGAGACATTATATCTTAGTAGTACAACTTTTACAGTTTTAAAACAGGCTTTTGAAACAGTCACAGGCGGCCGCTGGTACTGCGCCCAGATTTTGAAAGCTTTGCCAGGCAGGCAAACTGGCTGTGGGTGATTTTGTGATTAATTCAACTTTCCTGGATATTGCAATTGCACAATAATTTTGTGTATTCCATAGCATGGGACACCCAACAAGAAGATTGGATGTTTGCGGGTGTTTGGGACCAGCATTCTGTATTTGTTAGCAACCAAGAAAAGATTTAAAAGCATATTTCGGATTTCTTTCAGCAAGCACTGCTTTTCATCTGTGCTCCATTTTTACATGTTGGACAGCCCAATGACATGTTTCAGAGTGCGGTATCCATTCCACCACTGACAACATGCATGGTAGATTTGGCAGCCATCTTTTTGTGCTTGGTGGAGCGCAATTTCCTTAGGTTTTGGCGCGCCTGGGATTTTCGCGGCCATTTTGCTGATTCTGGTGCCACCATCCCACAATTTCATAGGTGTTTAGTAGGGCACTGTACCGGGACATTGATTTAGCATAGTGTTTTCTGTAAAGGTGAAATGTTTTTGGTAACGCAACTGAACCATAACATCCCGTTAAGAAAGTTTTGTCACTGATAGCTTATCTGCCCTTCTCACAAACTTGTGGAAAGCCCATATTCCCCTGTGTATCTATCCATTTGTGCTACCCCTTCCCTTGCCTAATAGTGTCGGTGTATCTTACAAATGAAAGGTGTGCATGTTAAGTGTTGGCGAGACTGTGAGTGGTGTTTCTTTTTGTATTAACTTACATGGTGAATCTGTGCCGCACATTAGTAGCTGTGATAGCTGCATGTAAGCAATGTTGAGGTTTCCTATGCAGACTGCACCTGGCTGGTGAATGTGCAATCACAATGCAGGTATCCGTAGGACTGCAGTACTGGCCACACGGTCGCATGTGCTGAAGCACTTTTAATTACTTGTGGGAGCGCACGTCTATCCGTTGTACAACTATGTCCATGCCTAGGGCGTCCTCTGTGTAGGGGTAAGAGCGCCCTTGTCACCTGCCCTACGGATTTATACGGTAGGCTACTGCATTTCAAGTAATGCTCATGACTACGTGGGTTGCTCTGCAAACCTAGCAATTTGTCGCTGAACAATGCCTGCCTGTATGAGGCCCGCTGGAGAACAAGCAAAAGCAACCTCTATTGTACTCTGGGTGTGCTAAATGTCACAATAGTTTGATTGATGTGCTGCTTGCCTTTCCATGACCCGTGATACTGACACACCGTCTCTGCACTGAGAAAGTGTGAAGGGTTCACCTGCGGGTCGTAGAGTTGGAGATAACATTTAACTGCAGGTGTGACAGTTTGTAGTGAGTCTGCAAAATGGCAAAGCTGGTGCGGCTTGACACTATCATAGTAGTGCATGTTAAGAGAAGTACGCAAACAGCACATTCTTCGGTGAGCAAAGAATATCACTGGTGCTTAGAACAGTAGTGGGTCACGCTTAATAATTACCTTCCTCCTACATGTATTGAAGCTGCGTTTCTCCTTGTTGTAAGCATTCTTGTATTTCACAATTCATTAATCTCTGTGCATGCTAGTCCGACGGCTAATGGCGTACCATGAACTGTCCGTACCACATGTGACGAGAACAGCAATGCAAGCATAAGGGACCAGTGGGCAGGGTACTACCCTGCCAAAAATGCAGTAGGGTAATTTCATGTACAGCGTTCTCCACATGGGCTGAGGCCTACAACAGGGACACTCATGCACGGCACCAGAGCTTTAAAACACCCTTTTAGACCATATGCTGCGCTAATGACCCTTACCTGCCAAAGGGAATTGTACTGTGCATGTACTGCAACACGGTACTCTACAGAGGGAAGCTACTTTGAAGTGCTTGGGAAGAGTCCATCCGGGAGCATGACAATGAGTGGCAGCTATTTAAGTGAGGGCCACCCAACATTTCCCTCTCTCTGCACGTCCCCTATGGTATCCCTGTAGGTGCTGGCCCTTCCGTACCGGCCCTTGCCTTTTGTTCCTTCGATGGCATGTGTTAGAAGACCAACAGAAATAGAAATGAACTGGAAAAGGAAAAAGTTAAGTAAAGAAAGCTCATTTCAGAATTCAATGTGGAAGTGGCAATGAAGGGAGGCAGGGCGCCGCCCATTGTATACCCTCCACAGATTGTGCACTAAATAAAACAAGCCGTGGTACTTTGGAAACACTGCAGCCGAATTGGGTAGCAATTTCTCGCTGTTGAAAGAGATTGTTTTACGTTTTACAGTGCGTTTTCAAGAGCTCAAGTACGCAACACCTACCAAAAACATTCTTCCTATACATCCAAAAAGGACAGCAAGGCAATTTATGTAGGGCGTGCAGAAATTGGAAATGCACTAATATTGAGAGGAACGCTATTTGTGGGGAGAAATCTTTGTGCTGTGAAACGTCAGATTCCCATTTGTAAAGTACGACATTGGCACAAGTCGTAAAAAGGCACAAATAGACGTCTTTGCAGTGTACCGTGCTTTCTCCATTTCCGACTAAATGAAAAATAATGTGGCGACATGGGTGTCTGCGTAGTGGGATAAAAATGTATTCAAGAGATCGAAAACAGACACATGAACTGGCCAAGTGCCTCCTTCAGCGCAAATGGCACTGAAAATCGTGTTACCTGTTGTGCAATTTTCCCTCCACAATGAAGAACAATAATATTGTCGTGATCGCCAAAGTGTCACACAGACAAACCAAAATCAATCACTTCATTGTAGGTACTCCATATGAGTACAAATCCACATGATACAATCCACAATGAGCTCCCACTACACACTGGGCCTCATTACGACCCTCCCGGTCCGGAAAGAATGGTGGCAGTAAAAACGCTGCCACTGTTCTTTCCGGACCGGCTGATTCAGAGTCCTGTAGGCGGGAGGTGTCACTCCCGCCAGGTCTGACCTTGCGGGAGTAACGCCACCCGCCTGCAGGCGCAAAAGGAAGGGGCAGCTCCGTCATAGATGGAACCAGTGTTTTCATTGTCCCCATCCCCATGGAGTCGTATTGGACTCCATGGGAATGGGGACTTACAGAATTCAACCTCTGGAATTCCTGGGTCACTGTGACGTAATGCTCCAGTGATTCCACGAGGCGGAATGGTAATACGGGTCCAGCGGTAGCCTGCCGGTTTTCCCGGCACAGTTACCGCCGGACTCGTAATGTGGCCAACTGTTTTACATTCACTGTCAATCAATGTATTTAGAACTCCTCCACAAAGCATTCGCTGTGGCTCCTGCAACACACAGCCATAAACGCTCCCTCTGCATTTCGCTCGACAAATATACCGTGTTCCACAGTTTGTGCATGCAATCCACACCCAGAAACCTTATTGACCAATCCCATGTCCTCCAAAGGACCAATTCTATGGCCACCATCTGCAAAAGGGGCATATGTTACACGTCCTATTAAGGATCATCCTAAACCTAATTAGCACATTTAACCCTATCATGGCACACACCCTACCCTTAGCGGTTCCTGCGACCTATTACAAGATACCCACTAGACCATACAGTCTCCTCCAGAGAAACTGCAAACTCTGTGCCAGACTCCCTAAAATATACGAACCCTTAGCTAAAACATCACGCCTTCTGATAAATAATAATACCACCACCTCAAATGGCACAGAGTCTAATACTAAAAATTCCACCCAGCACCCACTCCAGCTTAACAGCCGGCTCACCCGAGATTCCAACACCCGCCCGAAGCTCCACCATAATACCCGGGATTCGACTAGTACTACCAACTACCAACCCACACAGACTAGCATAAAAGGCGCCCTTACAAACGCCCGCTCCATGGTGGCCCACGCCACTGAAATAGCAGATCCACTCCAAACAAAATAAATTGACTTCCTTGCCATCACTGAATCCCGGCTTCATCCAGCAGCAGGCCCAGCAATCATTCTAGCCATTCCTGAGGATTACAGCCTCCTTAGAATAGATCGTATGACTTCCTGAGGCGGAGGCCTTGCCATAATTGCCAAAACCAGTCTAGCTCTGAGACTTACCACACCACTAAACGTAGACTTGTGTGAATCCCTCAATGCCAAGCTGACCATCTCTGACACCCAGACCTTGTCTATACATCTCGTATATTTTATCTGAAAAAATTCCTCTCAATGCCTTCTCCTAGGAGATCTCAACCTAGGCTTCAACGACCAGTCAGATCAGAACGCCACGCATCTTAATGCCTCCCTTGAGGAACTAGGCTTTACCCAAAAAGTGACAGGTGCCACCCACACAAAAGGTAGGACCCTTGACTGGATAGCAGAGCACAACTGCCAAACATCCATTACCTCCATAACACCACAACCTTGGTCTGACCACTACCTGATCTCCTTCACCTCAGAAGCTACACCTCCTCCACCAACCAATAGCATAGCTCCTGCCATTCCCACTAGAAAAAAAATAAATATTACAGCCGAAAAACTCATCCCCTTGATTCTTCCCACTCTTAATTCGCTGTCTGACCACACAGACCTCTTTACCATGGTTGAGGAATATAACAAAATAATGCTATCCTCACTAGACACCATAGCATCACTGAAAATTAGAAAGAGTAAACCTAAAGAACATGTGAATACCTGGTTCTCTCCCCACTTGAAAGCAATTAGACTAGAAAAACGCAAGAGTGAACAAACCTGGAGACAAGTTCCAACTGAAACTAATAAAAACAACCTTAGCAAAATAGCTACCCTTTACAAAAAATAAATTATCCTCGCCAAACAATTGTCATACAACCTGCGCATCTCTCAAGCTAACTCAAACACTAAAGAACTTTTCACCATCCTTAAAGAGATACAAATGCCTATCCAAGCCCTGGACACTTGTTTCAAGGACAAAATATGGTGCACCAGCATTAAGAGTGCCCTATTTTACAAGGTAAAGACCCTCCAAGCTAAGATCAACAATACAAAATAAACCCTCCTCCTCGCTGCTAAACCCAACAAAATGCCTAGGCCTCAGCCCCAGTCTATTCCGCCACCTCCCAATTTACATATACCCTGCTTCAACTTCAAAAAAGTATCCATTCTAGCAATTCAGAAAGTCATCCTCACCCTCAAACCGTCCAAATGCCATGGTGACCCCTTCCCAGCCCAGATCATAAAAGATGCTACACGCAACCTCTCCCCTTTCATCTCAAAACTCATTAATACCTCCTTCTCCACTGGCTCCATACCCAGCAACTTAAAACAGTCCTGGGTCCTCACACAACTCAAAAAACAAACACTCAACCCATCAAAACCCACAAACTACTGCCCTATCACCACAGTCCCGTTTCTGCTTAAAATTCTAGACAAGGTGTCTTACATCCAAATCCAACAATATCTGGAATGTTACCACCTCTTAGGAGTACATCAGTCAGGTTTTAGACCACAACACAGAACTGAAACTGCACTTATAGACCTTAAGGCACAAATAGACGCACTGAGAGATGAAGGCAAGGCACCACTCCTGCTCGATCTTTCAGTGGCTTTGACTTAGTGGACCATAAGATCCTATGCAACCACTTGGACTCCGCCGCCCATTTCTCACAAGAAGCGATTGGATGGATTCAATCCTTCCTTGACAATAGAACAATGCGCGTCTTTTCACCTTTAGCAGCCGCTGACCCCATACCCATCACATGGGGTGTGCCACAAGAGTCCTGTGTGTCGCCCACTCTGTACAACATCTTCACAAATCCCCTTTTTGACGATCTAGATGGCCTGGGTATCACCTACACCAACTATGCTGATGATACACAGATCCTCATCCCGTTGACCGGCGATTACAACAAGGGTTTGGCCTTTGTGAATAGAGTGTACGCCATCATCCAGGCATGGATGGCTTCTCATGGTCTATGCCTGAATGATGAAAAAATGGAATTTCTCATTCTCGGCACCTCTGCGAACCTAAATAAACTAGGCCACAATTAGTCCACTTTTAAAATAGACGGCAACAACATTACAGCAGCCAAGGAGATCAAAACACTTGGATTCTACTTAGACTCCACCCTAACCTTTAAAAAACAAGTCAACTCCATGCCCTCATCTACTGCCTACACTTGTAAGCTAATCTGAGCAGCTAATCCCTTCCTTTCCTCTGACAACTGTATCACCCTAGCAAGAGCCATTGTCTTATCCAAAGATTACTGTAATTCTTTATACATAGGGAGCAACAAATACATCACTAACAAGATCCAGATCTTACAAAACAATGCATTGAGAGCAGCCCTAAGCTTGCCAAAGAAAGCCCACATTTCAGACCTCAAAAGATCTAACAACTGGCTCTCCACGAATGACAAAATCCTCCTTAAAACAACCTCTCTGACACACACATTTCTCCATAATGCTGCCCCTCAATCCCTCATAGTGAGATTTACGAGACAACACTCCAACCGTCCCACTAGAACAGCTAACGCTAACCTTCTAGCATGCCCAGATTTAAACGTACAACGACTGGTGGTAGCAGCTTCACGGTCAAAGCTGCCCAATAATGGAACACCCTCCCTCCACCCTTGAGGGAATACCTTCCTTACCTACGCTTCAGGACTAACCTCATCCGTTGGATTAAGGAAAACGACCCATGACCCTTCCATTCCTCCACAATGTTATACATGTTCCACTTGTACATATTGTATATACTGTCTACGATGCCTATGCCCCAGTGCGCAACCTGCCTGTTGTATGCATGCATGTTGTATATACTGCCTGTCTTAAATTTTCCATACAAATGTATAAAATGTTGATTTCATACAGCAATGTAACCAAAGCTGAACAACCCTCTAGATGCTATTGTGCCCTGATACCCTCGGGTCTGGCGCGCTTTAGAAAATAATAAAACAAACATGCAACCCTCCAACTCTCGCAATGTCCGCTGACTTTTCAAGCTGTGCACGCGCGGGATTGGGGGAATACATTTCAACCAGGGTAGGGGACCTCGTCAGCAGTGGCAGCCTTTTTTTTGTTATTTTTTTTAAAGTTGCTTCCTTAGAAACAACATTTTTTGTGATTTTTATAAGTCTTTCTCGGTTTTGTACTTGAGCTCACATGCTTACAGTAGGGTCTTCAGTGCAGCCTGTATATTGGAAAACAAAAAACATTGCCACTGCTCGACAAAGAAATTCCATTAGCTTTGAAAAGGTGTATATATGGAGAACCAATGTTGTCTTTCTCACAGGAGAACATCCCAGCAGCACTCAAGAAGTCACACATGCTTTAGTTGATTAGACCCCTTCCGACCTCTGGCTGGCGACAACAATCATTGGAATAGTCCTATACTATTCGTGGTGAGATACATGGGAAAAGCACCTTGGCAGTGGGAAAAATGCGCTTCACTGCTTTCATCAACTTCTTGAGTTGGCGGTACACACAGGAACAAGCCATGGAACCCAAAAGGAACGCTCCTTAATGCACGACCACAGCATACATAGTTATGAAAGTGGCCACTCGTCGACATTCAGCAAGGAGACCGCCGAAAATTGCACACATCGCCACAGCACCACAAAGCGTCCACTCCCTCCAAATTGAAATCACAATGAAAGCCTTTTTTTCGATGGCATACTGGAACAGATCTTCCACGAACTCATCACCGACTACCAAAACAGTGTGTCTGTCCATCTCTGCCTGCTACCCTCACTGCACAGAGTAATGGAAAAAAATGTTGCCACCCTTTCCTGTGATACACACCCCGAGCACCTGATTGGACAATTCCCACAGTCCCATTTCCATTGGACAGCTTGGTGAGAAGAGCATAATGTGGCACATGCGCTTTCCCAAATACCGCGAGGGCCGCGCCCCAGCAAAGCAGGAGTAGTCCTTCTTCCCTTTCCACTACTGTTGCACCACCGCTACCTCATTGGCTACTATTAAATAGTGACACACGCATCAACCAATCGCATCCAAGCCGCCATCATCCAACAGTGTCACTCCTGTACAACACTTCAAATGCACTGTTACACATTCACACTGCAAGTGTTGTGCCATTCCAAAGCATGGCCACTAGAAAGTTCAGTAAAAGTATTCACGATTTCTCCATCCACATACATCCACATGTCCATCCAGGATGTGGCACGTGTAATCCTGACAGTACTGTGGAATCTGCTACCTTTTCGTGATAGTGACGGGTAGGGGTGTGGGGGGCAGGTGAAGCAATTTCAAGCAGGGTAGGGGATTGGGTCTTGCATCGGGCTGTGAAAAGATTTTGTATTTTTTTTAAAATGCTTGCAAGCAACTTTTTTGTTTTTTCTCTTTATATCCCTTTTTTGGTTTTTACTCTCCTCACATTTTCACCAAATTCTGCTCAACACTTCTTGCACAGTATAAAAGAAAATGGCATTGCCAATGGCGCTCAAATTAATCCCATTTCTACGAAACAACTGGATATTTTGCGACCTCATGATCTCATAGTGGCTGGAGAACATCCCAGCAGTCTGCATAAATTCGCACATGGTTCTGTTTATAACACACCTTCCGACCTGTGGCTGGGGACAAATTAAACTGCCATGGGCCTATACTACTTGTGGTGTTATGCATGAGAAAACGACCTTGGCAGTGGAAAAAACTGCATCACTGCATTCAGCAACCTGTTGAGGTGACGGATCAAACATCCACATGACATGTAACCCAAATGTAGACTTCCATAGTGCACCACGACAAAATCAACGTTCGTGACAGAGGCCATATATCTGCAAAGGCAAACTATCCTGCCGAAACTGCAGTCATGCTGACATCCCCAGTGAGCGTCCATTCCTTCCAACCCGAAATTACCAGCAACGCCTCTTTGCACACAACACCTGTGCAGATGGCTAACAAAGGTATCACCGACGATAAGCAATGTGTGGTCCTCAATCCGAGTTTGGCGGTATGGGATACCGGGCACCGGTAAGGAGACCGGTGCCGGTAATCCCCTACCGCCCTATTCCGAGGTCCCCTAACAGGACCCGTAAGGTACGTTTGGTCAGACCAAATGTACCTTACGGGTCCCGTTACGGGACCAGGGCGCATATAACGGGCTTGCCATTCGCGAGCCCGTTATTTGCACCCTCCCCATTCCCATTGAGCCCTATGGGGGCTCAAATGGGGAATGGTTTGTACAATGAGGCTTTACCGGTCCCTCCAGGGTTGGAATGGACTGGTAAGTCCCCATTGGACAACACCGGAGGCGGTACCGGTATGGGAGACAGCCATGGAGCTAATTGCTCCATGGCTACCACCATACTCGGAATGAGGGCCTGTGTCTCTCCATCTCTACCAACCTCGCGACACAGTATTGTGAATAAATGCTATCGCCCCTTCCTGTCAACCACACCCTAAACACCTGATTGCCTAATTCCCACAGTTCCATTTCCATGCCCACCATGCTCATAATGGCAGGATGTGGCACGTGTGCTTTCCCAGCTACAGCGAGGGCCACGCCCCAGTAAATCAGACACAATACCTTTTCCCTTTGCACTGGAATTTTTCCAGCACTCCCTCATTGGGTGCTTTGAAAGTTTCACACATGCATGCACCAATCACATACAAAACCTCTGCATTGCACACTATTATTTCTGTACACCACTCCATATTTACCATTCAACGCTCTTAATGCACATCGCCTTTGCTTTCAAAGCACCTCCACCAGAAACTTCTGCCAAAGAATCCACGATTTCAGCAACCACAAAGATCCTGAGCGGCACCCAGCACACCTTTGGCCATGCACACAATAGTCTAGCCCTTGCCCACACCCAGCACAACACTATGGATCCATGCATGTTATGTAATGTTATGTTATTTTGCATTTATATAGTGCCTTATGTACCATTGGTATGATCTCAAGGCGCTGGTAAGTTGAACGCCCTCGGGAAACGAAGTTCAGTTCAGTGGAGAGAGAGAGAGAGAGATAGTCATAAGGTGCGTGTGAGCACCGGATATGTGTGCAGCAGGAGTTCCTGTGATAGCTGCTTCTTAGCGGTAGGTGTGGTGGTTGGGAGATCAAGAGTATGTGTTTGTTCTGGCAGGTTGTTATCCAGACCAATTCTGGCTGCGTTAGGCCTGAGGAGAATGCCTAGGCTGGAGGGTGTGCAACCAGCTGTGTTTAGTTAGGATGATGGGGAGTATGAGGCAAGTGATGGTATGAGAACAGCTATATCGAATGGTGTCATAGTATCGCTGTGTTCTAGATGAGTGGTTATGTAAAGAAGAGAGTAGGCATGGAGATGTGATATGGTGGTTTACCTTAGGTGCTTGAGATCGAGCACACTCCAACAGTTCCATGCACTCCAAACCTCTTCATGCACTCCAAACCGCTCCATGCACTTCAAACCGCTCCATGCATTCCAAAGCGCTCTATGTTGGTTTATGCACTTCAGATCGTTCCATGCTCTCGAGTCATTTGTGTAAGTGTCCACTCTGTGCCCTCTATCTTTTCTGTGCATTCCATCCATTGTATGTACTCGCTCAGTTCTAAGCACACTATCAGATCGATCAGTTCTATCTATTCATTCTAATCAATGCGCTTCATCCGATCTATATATGTTATCCCTTCATCATCCGATCTGCTCATTTCCACGTTATCTGTTCTCTATGCATCATCTATCTACCTCCTTGACCCGTTTCCTACACCTGTCGGTCTAGAAAAATGGACACCTCTCACGATTGACAGCAAACGTATTTTGGTGGCCGAACGCCAACCGTCTCATGTACATAACAATAGAAATACAGTTTCCAAGTTGGACCAATGAGCGGCCATTTTGATGTAACAAGGATCGCCATTTTGTTTTCTAACGATAGCTCATTGCTTTCTGTTCAAACCGCTTCGCAGCATATTTCTGCTTACTCTGCTCAACTGTTAACATTGTTGTCTGAACGTGAAAGGACAAGGCCGCAAGGCCGCGAGGTTAATAAGAGTTTGTTGAAACACAGCGTAGGCAGCTCCGGAGAGGAATGCCCGGCTCCCTCCCGAATGTAGCCTTGAAGGAGAGCCGCAGGGCATGAATCATTTCACAGCTGCCAGCCAGTCTCGTTATATGGTAGAATATGTTAGAATATGTTAGAATAAAGCAGCTAAAGGCTTGAATTATGCTCTTCGTACAGCCCCCCTTTTCCAAGCCCTGTAGAGCGTGTCGGCTCCCAGGACACGAATAGAACCTCATAGATAGCAAGGTCTGGAATGTGACTCTTCCCCCGTATGTAGCTCTCTTACAAGAACAGAAGCACTGTGTTCTGTTCAACAAAGAAAAGATGTCTCCACACTTGCAAGGTTGCATATTGTTGCTAGAATAAATATTTGAAGGTGTCATATTCGTTGAAATTGTCCATCATCAAACCGAGTTCAAAGAACCCAATAAAGGGGGGATGTTAAACATGTCACAGCTGATTGTATGATATGCATTTTGTATATATGGGCCTCATTACAACCCAGGCGGTAAGTTACCGCCTGGGTCGTACCTTTACCACCATGTCGTAAACTACGTTTACGCCATGGTGGTTGGCGGACTTACCGCCCCATTCCGAGGTGAGTGGGGCGGTAAATCCCCATTAACCCATTTACCCTTCCCCATTCCCATTTTTGCCCAATAGGGCATAATGGGAGTGGGGAAGGCGTAATTAACAACAAGGTCCCTTAGCGCCATGGATTTTAACACCTGCTAAAAGCAGACCTCGGAATCAGGCGGTAAGGGTCGGCGCTGTTTACGCCGCCGTAAACCCCTTACCGCCTGGGTCCTAATGAGGCCCTATGTAACTTATGTACATAATTCACTCTCTTGCGTCCCTCAGGGTCTAGAGATACACGTCACAGGGCGTGAGACCGAGTTGGCCAACTGAGGCTATTTGCTTTGCAATAAACCCTAGCTTTGGGAATACAACCTCGTGTCTGGCGTATCTATCGTGTGTGGTGACTTGCTTTGTTTCCATAACGCAAGAGACCCCTAGGGGCCCCTTTCAAGATGGCGCCCGAACAGGGACCCTCACCCACTTGTTCCATCATGTACATTGTAATTGAGTAAAGGCGGAGAACGACGAGGACGGGACGATCGAGCCGGGATCAAGAGGTGTTCGGGGCGCCCTGTAAAAGTGATGAGAGATTCCTTTGCAGATCTGCAGACATCTGATCCCTGAATGATGTATCTGGCTAGAGACCAAGGAGGCGAGGGTCCCGAAACGAGGCAGAAGCCAAGAAATGCAGACACAACTTCATTGGTTGCATCAGTATACAAACGAATTGTGTCCTGGAGGACAACTTGATTTATCAGATGAGTCATACCCCGATTCATAATAACCCTGATATTGGTTGAGAGTTGACCTTGCAAAATCAAACGCCCTGGGTAAGGTTGATAAACCAAGGGGAGATTGAAACATGCCTGGGGTATTGTCCACCCTAGCGGGGTTTTTCCGCTGCGGTAGACAATCTTTGGAAGATGGTCAAATTGCTCCACCTGGGGGAACGCCAGCGTATGAGATGTATGTGAAGTATGGTGTGGGAGCGATAATATTCTGTGAGACTTGGCATAGGCAAACCAGAAAGCAGAGATAGCAAGAATAGATAACCTGGAAAGGGTGTTGATAAGAAAGAAAGCGCGTCCCGCAGCATTTGATATCGTTAAGGACTGGAGAAGGGAAGCAATGCTCCGATTTAGAAGTAGAGCGAAGCATGCACGCAGGCATAAATCGAAAGATGAAGTAGTGGAAGAAAAGGAGGAGGAGGAGTGGACTGAGAGTCTAAGGAGGTCACAACGAGAATTGCACATAGCAGATGAAGTGATGGAAAACATATTGATCCATACAAAACAAGGCCCAAGATCAGAAGCAAGGCCAAACACGTCAGTAACTATTGCTCAAGCCCCTCCCGTAGCTCAAACTCTCCCTCCCGTAGCTCAAGCCCTCCCACAGCCACAGCCACAGACCACACACGTAACACTTCCTATTAGCCAACCAGGCCCACAGCAGACACTCCCCGTTCCTATTGTCCCATCCACACCTCCCGCCTTAGATACAGACTCGGTACCGTCCGTCCCTCCAGGGGTTGAAGTTGCAACTATGGGGGCAAGAGGCGGTACTGAACAAAGTAGATGCACAAGGGTAACTCGCAGTGCAATCAGCAAAGAAAGGAAGGTGGAATTGCAGCAACAGGCAGAAATGTATATAGACGGGAATGACGGGACGGCAGCATTGGCTTCGATGTATGACTTCCGAAGAAGCAACGAAAGACAGGAAGTGTTGTAATGCATGGGCGAATATTTGGTGGAGAGATGGAAACAGTTAATTGGGAAATTACCACCGCAGCGATTGTTAGATTTGAATGTATTAGCACGCCATAGAGAAAGAGATGAAGAAGTAAGGGAACATGTATATGGACTTTTTTAGCTTAAAAATGAATTGGATAATGATTATGCTGAAATGTTTACTGCACCTGGGTACAGGGATAAGGATATCGGGAGAGATAGGAAGAAAGCGGTAGAGCCATATATACAGTGACAACATTCAATGTCGTCATTGCAGAGGGGCGACAACTTGAAAGTATGTATACGAGAGGCGTTAAGATGGATGTCGGATCCCAGTATCCTCACAATGGAGATACATGAGATATTTGATGAATATTCCATGCCCATGAAAAGGAAAGCACTGCAGTCGATGGCTGAACATTTAATAGATAAAGATATAAAAAACGACAAGGCCAACTCACCCGAGAGAGCACTAAAGCAAGGGACAGGAGAAACAGCCCTATCGATAGATCTGGGAATATTGTTACACATGAGAGAAGGGGGAGGGACAGTAAGTGGGGCATTCCCTATGAGGGAGGTCCCACCTACCTTTGTGCCAAAAACAGAGGTTCCCGCAGTGGGCAACGCAGTGGCGCAGGTAACGCCAGCCCATTATACCGCCCAATATGTGCATGTCCCCTTTTCCAGACAGGAGGTGAACAACATAAAGCAGACGATTCCCGATATAAGAAAGAATCCTGCAGGATTTTACAAGAAAGTAGAGTCCTGCCTGCAATCATCCGTGCTTACCATGGGTGACATAGACCTAATATTCCCAGTGATCCTGCCAACAGACATATGGAAGCAATTAAGAAAGGTGGATGACGTAACAGCCTATGGTGCTACATGGGCGGACTTGGTAATAGAAGACAGGAATAAAGCAGTTGGAGGGACACCGGGAGCGAACATGGTAGCATTACCAGCATGCATAATACAGAAATTAAAAGAAATTGTCCCAGAGAAAAGAATTCAATGGGACAAGTTGACTGCATGTGTGCAAGGCAAGGATGAGTTAGCAACAGATTATTTCAATAGGTTCGAAGAAGTATTCGCAGACTTCAGTGGGCAGGATGTGAGCTCGGAAGCGGGGAAGAGGCTATTTGTTGATAAATATGTGAGGGGGTTGAGACTTACAATTCAGAACCTAATAATGACATCAGAAAGTGCATGGCAATCAAAAACGCTGGGTGAAGTATTACACATGGCCGAATATTACGAGACGAGAGTGAATGCGGGAAAAGACCAGGAGGAGAAAGATAGAGTAAATTTGAAAACAAGGGTGTTACTGCAGCAAGTAGCAGGACATAATAGAGGAAGAGGGAACGCACAAGGGAGGAGTAATTTAAATATGCATGGGGGGCCATTTGGACCAAATCAGTGTGCATATTGTAAGGAGGAAGGACACTGGCAAGGGCAATGTCCACATTTACAGAATAGAAATGGAACTGGCCAGAGAAGACAGCAAAGAGGGCACCAAGGAACGAATTGACCAAATAGGAATAGTATGCAGCAGCACCACAATAATGAAGGTAATCAAAACCAAGCCCAAAACCAAAGTGTTCCTAACCAGAGTCAGGGCCAGCAAAACCAACATTATGGGAATCAGAGTGGGAGAAATAGAGGAAAGAATGGGAACATTTTCAATACACAGCCAAATACGTATTACAGTAATAGTAGTGACTACACATCGGATGATGTGTTATTTCCCCAATAGGACAGCCCAGGGCAGGGGTCGGAACCAGTGTCTATTCCCGTGAATCAGAGAGGACCCTACGTAGAAATGAGAGTCGGGATGAGGAGCACCGCTTCCTTGTAGATACAGGAATGCAAAAGTGTTCAATAGACCGTCACTTGGATCCGGATATACCACTGTCAGGGCAAAAGAATGTTTCTGTAGGGTTCGCAGGTACACCAGTCATAAACTCAGTGTCCCAACCAGTCCCAGTTACCATAGGACCATTCACTGAACATTGTCACTTTCTCCTAACAGAAAATTGTGGGGAGAACCTGTTGGGATTAAGCTTGTTGAAAAAGCTAGGTGCGATTATACATTGCACGTCAGACAGGGTGTTTTTGACGATTTGGCCACACGATGCCCCTGTGTCAGAATTCATGTCTGAAACTTTGCCAGGAGAGTTAAGAAAAGTGCCAACCTGTATATGAGCGATGCATGACAATGATGTAGGATGCTTGAAGACAGAGCCAGTGAGGATCATTTTGAAAGAAGGAGTTACACTGCCGCAAATTTCCCAGTATGAAATTTCGGCTAACGGAGAGAGAGGATTGAAAAGTATTGTTTCAGATTTGGTGAAATTAGGGGTAATTGAAGAAATTACAGGTAGTACATGTAACAGCCCGATTCTTCCAGTGTATAAGAAAGGAGGCAATGAAGTACCATATTGTTTCATAATTGATTTGCGCGTGCTAGACAAAGTAGTAGATCCACAATTTCCTTTGGTCCCAGACGTCGCTACAATATTGACAATGATACCTGCCTCAGCAGAATACTTTAGTGTAATTGATCTAAAATATGCTTTCTTTAGCATTCCGATGGACAAGGACAGTAGATATTTCTTTGCGTTCACATTAGGGGACGATCATTTACATTGACGCGCATTCCACAAGGATATACCGAAAGTCCGAGTATTTACAGTAGAGCGTTAAAAGAGCAGCTAGACATGCTAGAATTACCAGTGGGGTGTGTACTATTGCAATACATAGATGATCTGTTGATCACTGCTGATACAGAAGAGATTTGTAAAAAGAGCACTGTATTACTACTGTCACACCTAGCGGCACATGGCCATAAAGCTAGTTTGAAGAAGTTTCAATATAATCGAAAGGAGGTGGCTTATTTGGGCTACCTACTTTCGAAAGAAGGGAAAAGGCTAACGCCAGAACGCATAGAAAAGATTTCTTGTATGCCTATTCCAAAGACACAGAAAGGAGTCAGAGCCATAATAGGCATGGCTTCTTATTGCCGGCAGTGGATCGGTAATTTTGCGTAAAT
The DNA here is from genome assembly GCF_040938575.1 of Ambystoma mexicanum. Classification (NCBI taxonomy): domain Eukaryota; kingdom Metazoa; phylum Chordata; class Amphibia; order Caudata; family Ambystomatidae; genus Ambystoma; species Ambystoma mexicanum. The sequence continues at coordinate 634,851,244 of NC_090937.1, forward strand.
TGAGAAGCCAATGGTGCTATTAACTAAGAAGGATGCAGTGATACCTTTGCAGTGGAATGAAGAATGTCAGAAAGCTTTTGATCAATTGAAAACTGCATTATGTTCTGCTCCAGTTTTGGACACACCAAATTATGAAAAAGTTTTTAGATTGTTTGTATGCGAGAATGAAGGATGTGCATTGGCTGTTTTGACACAGGAACAAGGTGGAAGAAATAGGCCGTGCAGCTATTTTTCTTCTGCGCTGGACACTGTAGCGCGTGCACTTCCACGATGTTTGCGATCTGTCACGGCGGCTGCTGCGTCGGTGAAACAAATGGAAGGGATGGTATTGGGGCATACTTTAATTCTGATGATGCCACATGCCATAGATGTCCTATTAAATAGGACACAGACGCAACACCTCACCTCTGCTAGACTGACAAGATATGAAATTATCTTATTCGCGCCCCATATCCAAATTATGAGGTGTAGCGCTTTGAATCCTGCAGAATTAATGCCACTACCCACTGAAGAAATTGGTGACAACGAATCACAACCCCATGATTGCCTAATGGTCACTGAGGAAGAAACGAAGGGGAGAGTTGATTTAAGTGACATCCCACAAAAGGAGCCAGAAGAAGAGTTATTTTGTGACGGCTCTTGTTTTAAACTACCTGATGGCACGTCAACTGCCGCTTATGCTATCACTATCCTAGAGAGCGTTGTAGAAAGCAAAAGAATCGCCTACAAGTCAGCACAAGCCGCAGAAATAATAGCATTGACCAGAGCCTGTGAGATGTCTAAAAATTTGAACGTGAATATCTATACTGATAGTCAGTATGCTTTTGGGGTGGTTCATAACTTTGGTCGACTCTGGGCTGAGAGGGGTTTCTTGACATCGCATGGGGCCAGAATTCAACATGGCTCTTTGACTGTACGATTGCTGTCTGCACTCACGTTTCCAAAGCGCCTAGCAATAGTGAAATGCGAGGCTCATAAAAAGGTAACATGCAAAGTGGGAGAGGGAAACGCATTTGCCGACAGAATTGCGAAACAAACTGCCACTGATTTGAATAATAAAATGATGACAGTCCAGACTGAGGAAGTACCCTGTATGATAGAAGATGGAATTGCCACTGTCAAAGAAATGCAGGCCGAAGCCACAGCCGATGAGATACAAGGGTGGGCAGAGGGCTCTGCTGAGTTAGATTTAGAGGGTTGTTGGGTGGACAAGGTAACTAAAAACTTGATGTTGCCAAATACCTACGTAACTGCAATGGTCACAATGGCTCACAGCCCTACCCACATCTGTGCCAAGAAAACAATACAGCACCTATCTACGGTATGGAAGAATGTAAACATAAAGAGGAATGCAGAGAGGTTGGTGCAGAACTGCATTACGTGTTTACAACACAATGTAGGAAAAGGAACAGTGACTCCAATAGGCAGTTTTGGCCTGTACAGGCTAGAACTGGGCTCTCCCCATATGAGATTGTGATGGGGAGGCCGGCGAATGTTTGGTGCGCACCTCAGCCAAAGCGACTGAGTGAAGTGGAGCATCCTGTACTTAGCACTTATTGTCTCCTTTTAATGCAGAAATTGCGTTTGATTCATCAGCAGGTGCAGGAGGCTCTACCCGTAAGATATACTGGTCCGGGGCACGCTCTGGAGCCAGAAGACTGGGTGCTGCTTAAGAACTTTGAGAAAAAGTCATTGTTAGCACCCAGGTGGCGCGGCCCCTATCAAGTGCTTCTGACAACGCAGACGGCAATACAGGTGGATGGGAGGAAGGCGTGGATCCATGCCACCCATGCCAAAAAGATCCCATCTTCACTGAAAGACTTGCCATATCCGGACGACCGGAAAGAGACAGCGGTCCCAGAAATGAAAGGAACTACTGCCGCTAAATCTGTCCGAGCGAGAAGTGAAACTCGAAACAAAGCCTGAAATGATTGACAAAAAGGGGGAAGGGCAAAGAGTGCCCCAACGTTGCCCAGCAGAACCTACATCACTGTTGGCCGACACGAAATCTGCATTGCAAATAACGGCAGACACTAAACGTGTACCCCTTTGGCGCCCACCAGCAATTGCCATTGCACCAGGACCAAAGACCGAATCCGCATCACTATTGTGGCGCACACCAGCATCTGCCATTGCGCCACAGGCTGACTCTGAGCCTGGATCTGGAAGTGCAACGACACTGTTCAGGGATCGCACAATACCAGGAGTGAAGCGATATGATTTGCGGCCTCGAAAGGCAGAGTGATCCACATTTGTTTGGTGTTTATGCTAACCTCTGGATCCGCTCCTGGACGGAGAAGGAACTAGAGGTGTAGAGGAGAGAAGCATGAGAGTTGTGCAAGTGGGACTATTCAAGACTCGCGGCTCCTCGGTGCGATTATAAAAAGTGCATGTGTCCTGAACCAGAGCAGACAAGCTGGGCGCACATGGTACAAAGGCAATAGAGAATTGTTCAGAAGTCCTCTGAGCAGTGTGGGAGAGGACAAGTGATCTTGCCTTGAACGAATAAGCAATCCAGGCTGCAAAGGGCTAGCAGACTAAACTGTTGACAATTCCTTTGAACTTATTGACATCCGGACAAGTGCAACGAAGAGAGATATCCACGACGAACTTTGTCAGGAAGAAGAAGGACGGTGAGAAAAATGTCGGGACCGGTTTCAGCCTCCACCTGCACCACTGTTGAGAATGAGTTACTTATAAAGACTGCATATAAAGCATGGTAAAAAAAATTGTATGCTGGCTTTGACAATATTCATGTGCTTCATGAGTGTGGTAGCACCAATAATGACAGCCTTTGTGTTATGGTATGTGGAGTCTATACACCCATTGGGAATGTTTTTAGCAATAGTTAATATGTCCACTACTGAAAGCCCGGTTCAGGTGATTACTTATACCTTGTCCCCAATGGAAGAGAGACACAGAGAAGGGTATGGGAATAATACGCTATTACTCATCATGAAAATGACGCATGCAATTCTAAAGAAAAATAATTGTTGGGTGTGTGCCCATTTACCGCAGCATGCGGGGAAAGGAATAGGCTGGTATGTACAACCATTACCATTAAGTTCTGCATGCAGTGCATCTTTAAGTGCAATGTTTTATGGGAAATGGAATAAGAGTAGTACGGGTCAATTAGATAGAACAAACATGAATGAGTTTGAGGAAATAATTATGAGGCCTCTGGGTTGTTCCATATTCCATAAAGCGCAAGTGATGATCCCAGAACCTACGCCTAAAAGTATGTGAAAAATAACACGACAAAATAGACAAGATAGATTGTCCCCGCCAGTTAAAACATCTGTGATGACGTTTCGTGTAAGGACAGACGGGAACAAAGATGCAATCCCCCCTTCTTACACAGTGAATTACAACCCGAGAACTGTCCCTTTTTGTCTAAAAAAGAAAGGCTCCTATTCAGTAGGAACATTTACTGGATGCATGAATACAGCGGTACTAAAATGGGAAATAGAACCAGTATATGTGGAGATCCTGTCTATTTTATATGTGGAGAAAAAGCATATCCTTGGTTGCCCAAAAACTGGGGAGGTACATGTTATCTAGGTCTACTGTTCCTGGGAGTGTTCCTCTTAGAAACAGTAGACATGGCCAGGCTATCCAGATCTAGAAACCGAAGGAGTAGCGAAGGTCTTTTGATAGCAGAAGATGCAGCAAAATCATTCACACCATTCTTGTCCCAGATAGTGAACTCCTATAACATAAAGCAGCTGTCCAGAATACTAAAGGATACGATAAACACAACAACAGATATACTATTTAACATGACGATGGAAGAAAAGGGAATTAGGTTAATGACGCTGCAAAATAGAATGGCTCTCGATGTAATCCTGGTTGAGCATGGGGGAATTTGCAAGATTGTGGGATCAGCGTGCTGCATATTCGTAGATGACTACTCCCCAACGATTTTTGAAGCAATAAAAAAAATGCATGTTCTAAGCTCTGAACTCCCTACGGGAGAAGGGGGCTGGGGAATAGGGTCCTGGTTTTGGGGAATACTGCGTTCTTGGGGATGGAAGTTGATTGCGATATTAGTAGTAGTGTTTGGAATATTCATAACGTGCTGTTGTTGCATACACTGCCTACCGATAGTTTGCGCTGAGATAACTGAGGGATGTATGCATATGATAACAAAAAGAAAACAAACGTATGGCCGGGATGACAGAGACACGAATGAAATGAAAACAGTGAAAGAATTAATGGCTATAGATATTAATGACAATGATGATGCCTATAATAGCATGCAAAATTCAGACATAGGTACTTCAGACTTATCGTCATCAGAGGAGGATAGAATGAAGGAATGAGACGTTTGGCATACAGCCAAAAGGAGGGTTTGTCAGTCTAGGAAAATGGATACCTCTCACGAATGACGGCAAACGTATATTGGTGGCCGAAGGCCAACCGTCTCATGTACATAACGATAGAAATACAGGTTTCCGAGTTTGACCAATGAGCGGCCATTTTGATGTAACAAGGATTGCCATTTTGTTTTCTAACGATTGCTCATTGCTTTCTGTTCAAAGTGCTTCGCAGCACATTTCTGCTTACTCTGCTCAACTGTTAACATTGTTGTCTGAACGTGAAAGGACAAGGCTGCAAGGCCGCGAGGCTAATAAGAGTTTGTTGAAACACAACGTAGGCAGCTCTGGAGAGGAATGCCCGGCTCCCTCCCGAATGTAGCCTTGAAGGATAGCCGCAGGGCATTTAATCATTTCACAGCTGCCAGCCAGTCTCGTTATAAAGTTAGAATAAAGCAACTAAAGGCTTGAATTATGCTCTTCTTACGGCCCCCCTTTTCCGAGCCCTGTAAAGCGTGTCGGCTCCCAGGACACAAATAGCACCTCATAGATAGCAAGGTCTGGAATGTGACTCTTCCCCCGTATGTAGCTCGCTTACAAGAACAGAAGCACTGTGTTCTGTTCAACAAAGAAAAGATGTCTCCACACTTGCAAGGTTGCATATTGTTGCTAGAAAAGATATTTGAAGGTGTCATATTCGTCGAAATTGTCCATCATCAAACCGAGTTCAAAGGAACCCAATAAAGGGGGGGTGTTAAACCTGTCACTGCTGATTGTATGATATGCATTTTGTATATATGTAACTGATGTACGTAATTCTCTCTCTTGCGTCCCTCGAGGTCTAGAGATGCATGTTGCGGGGCGTGAGACCGAGTTGGCCAACTGAGACTCTTTGCTTTGCAATAAACCCTAGCTTTGGGAATACAACCTCATGTCTGGCGTATCTTTCGTGTGCGGTGACTTGCCTTGTTTCCATAATGCGAGGGACCCCTCGGGGCCCCTTTCACAGCCAGTTTCACCTGTTCCATTGACATACGTCATCAGTTCATCCAGATACGTCATCCGTTCATCCACCTACTTTATCCGTTCCACCCACTTCACCCGTTACATCCACATACTTCACACGTTCTGCCCACTTCACCCGTTCCGCCCAATTCACCCGTTCCCCCAATTCACCCGTTCCGCCCAATTCACCTGTTCCGCCCTCCTCACACACTACACCGACTCTATCCACTTCACCGGTTCCACCCACATATTTAATCCGTTCTACTCACTTCACCCGTTTCGCCTGTTTCACCCATTCCCCCATTCCACCCACATACTTCCCCATTCCACCCACATAGTTCCCCCGTTCCACCAAGTTCATCCGTTCCACTCATATACTTCACCCGTTCCAACCCTATACTTTGTCTGTTCCATCCACATACTTCACATGTTCTTTCCACATACATCACCCATTCGCTCCACACTCTACACCCGCTCCCCACTCTACATCCGTTCCATTCAACATACTTGAACCATTCCTTCCACCTGCATCACCCGTTCCGACACATACATCACCCGTTCGACACATACATCACCCGTTTGCTCCACACTCTACGCCCACGCTACACCCGCTACACACCCCACATCTGCTCAAAACACCCCTACATCCGCTCCACATCCTGCATCTACTCCATAGCCTACATCTACTCCACAGCCTGCATCTACTCCACCCGTTACATCACATACATCACCCGTTCGCTCCACACTCTATGCCCGTGCTGCATCCGCTCCACAGCCTGCATTCGCTCCACAGCCTGCATACGCTCCACAGCCTGCATACGCTCCACGCTCTCATCCGCTCTACGCACTTCATCCTCTCCACCGACATTCATCTGCACCACGACTTCATCCGCTTTACCACTCCAACTGCTCCACCGACTTCATCTGCTCCACTGACTTCATCTGCTCCAACGACTTCCATCTGGTCTACTCACTTCATCCATTCATCATGCATTATCGGTTCAACTCATGTCACTTGTCGCACTTGTACCAATATAATGGTCAGGCAGAATCAGGCAATTAATGATCATTACACACACACACACACGCACACCAGACTTCCATCAAACTTCCCCACACAGATAAATGGCGGAGCACGAAAACACACACTGAGCGAGGCAAAGCACACAAGGACACAGCAGTTCCAAGATGGCAGTTTAATACAAGGCAAAAGACGGCCAGACCGAAGAGAATTGCAAAGAGGGAGTGCCTTTTATCTTTTCACCAAAAGACTAACTTTCATGAGCCTTGGAGAATAGGAAATGTAAGACCTGGAATTAAAGCTGAAGAATCCTGCATTGTGTGTCGGAGATACCCGGGGCTCTCCTGCGTCATTAGTCAAGGCGGGGAGAATCGTTTGCCACCTTTCTACTGTCCTTGGCTCCTACAACAAAGCAGCACTAGTGAAGACTACACTGCCAGTAAGTTGGGCAGACGGATACCAGACCAGGCTGCGTGGAAGCCAAGGTTGCAAGCAGCATCATTGAATAAAGGAAATTGAAGAGAACAATGCATGAAATGAATGTGGAAGGCAATGCAAATATAATAAAGCAGCCGACTAGAGAGTTAAGATTCAATGCCACAAACTGAGTGGTCCAACACCACGCGGATGTTCGTTCAAAAGTCTGTTAGGTATTGGACCGAAAAGGTGATAAAAGTCAAAGAGAAAGAAATGTAAAATCAAAGTGGTCCTGCGACGGGTCAAGCCAAACCCTGTGCACATTTCGGAAGTCTTCGATACTTGATGTAAAATTAAAATTGGTGCAAGCCCAGCAGAAGGAGACTAATTGTGTTAAAACAGTATCTGAGCCCGGCTGAGGGGGAATACGGGGTGAATCGCGAGTCACCCAAAAAAGAATATCCTGCAAACATTGTGGAAAAGCAATCTGAGCCCGAATGAGGGGGATATGAAGGGGACGAACATTGTACTAAAGAGATCTGAGCCCGACTGAGTGGGATAGGGGTGAATAGTAAAACACTTAAAGTGAATAGGTGTGAAAATCCCAAGAGGAAAAGAACAGTCTTTTTTTTTGTTTGGTTGAATAAGGCCCTCTGAATGAAGAGACTTTCATACATGTACCCTCGTGCTAAAGAAGCTGGAGATTGTGATACGCTCTAGTGAACCGCCTTGACCAGTGCTAAAAAGGGAAGGGAGGCCAAAGGCCTGAACATCCTGACATATTATTTTGAACACTTCTTTCTTTTTTCTAACATTGTTCCCCAGACTATTTGTATTTAGAGGTAAGGATTGCCAATAGTTTTTTTTTTTTTAGTATAGGCCCTTTTATTTTGACTAGACACCACTAAGATGCGTTTTTATTTGATGGTTTTAGCTTACTCCCGTCTATAGATTAGGCTTAGATAGGCGTTTTTCAAACCCTTTTTGAAGTTCAATAAACACCCTCATTTTATTTATCATTTATTTATTCGGATATATAATATATAGCGCACTTACACTATGGGAGATGCCCCCCGTGAAAGGGCATTTTAAATGTAGCAACTGTTCTGTGTGCCGACTAACTGGCAATATAAAAGAAATAGATCTTAAAGGTCGGAGATGGCAGCTAAACAAATTTACTAATTGCAACACAAAATGGGTGATCTATGGAACCAAATGTCCCTGTGGCCTGCTATATATTGGCAAAACAATAAGGCCTGTAAAACAGTGGATTTATGAACATAGGTTGTGTGTGAAAAATATGGTAGATGACAAACCTTTGGTGGCCTATTTTAAACTGGCCAAACACACCCAGGAAGACAGCTATTGGTTTATAATTCAAACCGTTGAAGCACACCCTAGTGGAGGCAATTGACTCTAAGGAAGTTAGAACAAAAATGGATTTATGACCTCAACTCGTTTAAAGAAGGCCTGAATATCGCCATCGAGTGGAGCTTATTTATTCATTAAATAACACCAGTCTTGTCTACCTGCCTCAAAAACAACCCCCGCATGGAGGTCTGGGCCTGGGAACCCCCACCTATTATCTAGGGATGGGTCCATATAGGGTGTAACACAGAAATGAAACAACAACCATGATGTCAAGATCGACCCGTAGAAAGTCTAGACATTCTTTGTAACATCTGGAATGGGGTTTGGTGTTGGAGTTATACCTCCTATAAAATAGATTTACTGCAAGCACCACACACCTGCCGGTTACTGTATTAGGGTAGACACAGGTGTATTACGTCATTTAAAGTGACGTTTTGAGAGTTTAACACTATAAAATCATGGGATGCTGTTATTTGTTAAAAGCAATGTCGGAGCATCCCATGGATGGGTGGCAAATAGCCACTTCTGGACACATAAGGGAAGGATTCCCTTGGGTACATGGCGGGCAGAACATATACATCAGCAACCCTTAGTTAAATAGACATACATCTGGATCCCCATCCAAGATGGTGGACGCACGTGAATCTCGTGACCAAAATATAATAGCTCAACATTTAGCTATTCACATGACATTCCATGACACTATACAACGCTGGATGTTTCTGCCAGTCCTAGTTAGTTGGAAGCAGCCACTGCTGCATCCATGGCAAATACAACTAGAAGAAATTCGTCACATGCTAATAAGGCTTGTTTAATACGCAGGAGAAAACACATAGGACTCCATTACAGAGACGACATGCACTCGCACTCTGAACAGTTGGAGACCTCTAAGCCCTGCTTCTGAGCGGTGTCACCTAGACCTTACCAGTAAGTGCTTCTTACTGACTAGATGTGATTCAGTTACAAGACCTGTACAGCAACTTAATACACCTTGTTCTGGGCACACAGGTGAATGGATAAATACACCGGCCATACCTATGGAAAAATCGACGAGGGAGCTGCCTCCCATCCAGTTTACAGCAACCTACTGCTCATTATAATTAAACATCGATATGGTGTCATCCTTCCTTTCAATCGAATGTATTGTAATAAATGAGAATCTGCTAGATGATAGCAATTGCACAACAGAAGGGATTCTTTGTTGCAACGCTGTAGTTACAACAAATTAGAGAATGAACCCTGTGACAAAAGAAACTGCTGTTTTCCTTAAAGAGAGTTGTTCTTTATAAAGTTTTATGTTATTAATAAACATGTGGATTTAAGTAAATATGAACAAGACAAATGACATTTATGTCTTTTCTCTACAGTTGGATAAGAAACAACAGACCAACAGTGAGCATTGAATATGTCACCATTCCTTGCGCACTGAAAAGAATATAAAGGGTAGTCACAGTTCACCCTACATTCCTAACATTCCGACAGATATTAGGGTACATGAAAATAACAATAGATATATGTCTGCTTTGTTTTTAGAGGGCCATGAAATTTTGAAAAATTAAGTCTCCATATATGACGAACCATAGTGTGCACGTAATATAGAAAAGTCAAAGAAAGTGTCCTGAAGACAGGCCCACAAGATACGCAATTTAGATTGATCAATGCACATGCAGTTCGAAAAACAGTTGGACCTAGAAACACATCAAATGGTCAACACGATCCTGCCGTTTAAAAAACAAATGTTTTCAGACATGCTAATAATGAGAAGAAAGAATGGTGAAACAAGCTATTGATTGCTAAACATGTACATTCACCCATGTAGAACTACTAACCTCACATCTATCTACCAAGATTAATTTGTGATAGGCAGGTTTTTCTCATGCGCTGTCATTTCTTAACTTTACCGATTCATTTTTATGATCTTTTATAAATTGTTTTATGTTTTGTACGAATGTGTATTAGATCATATTAAAATATTTTTAACATCTTTTGGTACCCCTTTCAATATTAGCTCTGTCAGCTATATATATGTTTTGACTATGGCTGTGTGACACCTCTCTGCGGGCAAGGACGGGTAGCTGGTTTGTGGCACTCTTGCTCTTATATATAGTTCAGTCCTTCCGCCACTCAGCCCTTAAAATGAAGGACACCAGAGCTCCCAGTTTAGCTCACTGGTGACTTTGTAAAGCATCTGCAAACACCTAATTCGTCCACCTGCTCGCTCCCTTCCCTGGCTCAATCTACGTCGCTCTGTTGCCAAGCAATCACAACCTATCAAGAAACTTTGCTGCCTTTTATTGAACACACGCTCACTGATTAAGCACGCACACAAATTTAACCACTATATTGAACTTAATGATCTAGATCTTTGTGCCCTGACAGAAACCTGGGCTTCTAGCTCAGATGGTCCCTCCCTCAACTTAGCCATACCTGATGGCTATACCCGGTCTCGTCATGACCATCTTGTAGGAAGAGTCTGCAGGGTCACCTTCATTCTTAAAGATTCCCTCTCGATCTGGGTAGTACAAAGTCAATGCATTGAAGGCACTGAGTCTTTGCATATCAAAATTGGTATGAGTGCTAAATCCACAGTGAACGTCCTACTCATCCATCGCCCGCCTTCCTTGATGGCCAACTTCGCCACAGTCCTTTCTAACTATCTTCTATCTTTGTTAAAGCCCAACATCCGATTCATCCTGCTTGGAGATTTTAATTATTGGCTTGGACACAAAGATGACCCTTTAGCTGCAGATTTAGAACTGGCCCTTTCAGACCTGGGTTTTGCTCAACAAATTCATGTCTCTACGCACCAGTTTGGCCATACTCTGGACTGGGTCTCAGCTGCCAATGTTACTTGTTATGATATTCACACCAACCCATGTCCCTGGTCGGACCATGCCTGGTCCACTTTTCTATCTCGGTCCCTTTTCCTCTAAAAACAAATGCCAGAATTCATTAAAATCCCAACTTTAAACACATTACCTGGGACAAAATTGAACCTTTATTGGACCCAGCGATTAACGTCACAGAACCTACCCCTATACAAGTTATGTCCTCTGTTCTAAACCAACAATCTTAGCAGCCTCCTGCCTTGCCCCCTCCAAATCTAAAAAAATCCATCGCCTCCAAAAGAAGTAAACCTTGGTTTTCAAAGGAATTACAAAAATATGAATTCCTAACCACAAAGCTGTTTCACTCCTGGAAAGTTAACCCGAACCCTATGTCCTTGGATCAGCTGCCAAGTCATACAAAATGGAGTTAAGTGGAAGCCAAAAGAAATTACCATAACCTCCGAATCCTAAACGCCAAGTTGGACACAAATGAACTTTTTAGGATCCTAAAGGAATCTGAGTCTACTCCCCAGCCGCACGGACTGACTCTTCCTTCTGATGCCAATTGGTGACAGCAAGTACAAAATGAAATGTACAATAAAGTCTTCGGCATTAGAGTTGATATCGTCCAAAAACAGTCTACCATCCCAGAAGCCAGCAATGATAAACCTTATGTCAGAAATCCTTTGGTTACTGAATTTACTTTCCTGACAATCTAAAACAAGCCTGGCTCACCCCCATCTTGAAGAAGCCGGGACTGGCCATACATAACCCACTCAATTACAGACCAATAACCAATATTCACCTTTTTTTAAAGATCCTGGATGAGTTGCCTATTCGCAAATCGCATCTCACCTGAACCAGTATCCTATCCTCAATGCCTATCAGTCAGGTTTCAGACAGGGCTTCGGCACAGAGACCTCCCCGCTGGACCTGAAGTCAAGACTCTTAGGAAGCATAGATAAAGGGCTATCCTACCTTTTAGTTTCGTTGGATCTGTCCGCAGCCTTCAACTTGGTTGACCATTCCATCATGGTGTCCAGAAGGGTGGAGGTAGCTAACTTCTCCCAATCTGCAGCTTAAGTCCTTCTTGGCAATAGACAGAGTAGAGTTTGCCTTGGGGAATCCCAAGCCTCTCCCATCTCAGTGCTCTTTGGGGTTCCCCAGGGAGCCACTACGTCTCCCTGTCTCTATAACATCTACACAGACACTTTGTTTAATATGCTGGAGCATGAAGGAATCACTTTCTCAAATTATGCTGACAATACACAGGGGGTCGTCGCACTATCAGAAGTGCGCTCCCAGGATGGATGAAGAAGAGCTCAACAGAATTTCCACACTAATAGAAAACTGGATGATGCTTAACAACCTGGCACTAAACAAAAGTAAAACAGAGCTGATGATAATTGTGAACTCCAAGCACCTTGCTAAACTGGACCCTGCATACAAATCATTTATTTTAGGATCAGTTGAAATTCTTCCCCAAACAAAACTGAAAATGTTGGGTGTGATATTAGACCAGTCGCTTAACATGAGAGCCGACGTGAGTGACAACGTTTCAGGTTCCACCTACTATGTGAAACTGCTAGCCCATTTGAGACCCTTGGCCTCATTATAAGTCAGGCGGTAAGGGGTTAATGGCGCCGGTAAAGGTGCCGGCGCCGTCAACCCCGTACCGCCTGATTACGAGGTCCCCTCGCAGGACCCGCTCTGCACATCTGGTTTTACCGGACGTGCAGAGCGGGTCCCGCGAGGGGAAGAGGGAGCAAACAACGGGCCGCTCGTAATCGGCCCATTGTTTGCTCCCTCTCCCATTCCCATTCAGCCCTATGGGGGCTGAAATGAGAATGGGGAAGGTCTGGGCCTGGTTTTCTGAAGGCAGGAATTACTGGGCTCTCCGAACTCGGAATGGCCCGGAAATTCCCCATTCTGGGAACCCAGACCTGATTTTGATGGCAATGCCGCCAATAGCGGCATGGCTACCGCCAAAGTCGTAATGACGGCCCCTATATCTCGCAAGCCAACGCTGAATACAACACCAGAGCTATTGTTGAGGCAAAGATTGACTACTGCAGTAGTCTTTTGGTTTGTCTCTGCAAAGCTGATTCCAACAGACTCCAGGTAGTCCAGAACTGAGCCGTAAGAGTAGTCGCAGGATTAGCCCGCCGGGACCACGTTTGAGGCGAGGCGTGCCTTACATTGGCTTCCTGTCGAGTCCTGAGCCAAATTCTGACTTCTTACGATTGTCTTTAAATGTAGACTTGGTATAATGCCCAGATATCTGTAAGACCTTATCATAGAGAAGGCTAGCAGTAGGCAACTAAGATCATGTAACCAGAGCTTCTTGGTGCATCTGCAATGTAAACTTAAGAAGGTTGACAACGAGGCCTTCTTCATTGTCGCACCTAAACTCTGGAACTCCCTACTGCAGGCAACATACCTCCCTTACAGTCTTTAAGAAGGCCCTTAAGACGTGCTTTTCTATTGACCGCTAATCTGATACCAACTAAAGGCTCTCTCTAACCCGCTGGGACGTTGTCCTTACTGTTTTTGTGTACTGTCTGTTTGTGCCCTCACACCTTAGGGTCTATGGCTGCACGATACAAATTGATTAAAAGTCCTCAGAATCATTAGGGGGTGATTTGAAAACACACAACATTGCAACAAATGTTAAAGGATCTAATAGTAACTATTCGCAAAAAGTTTGTGACATTTTTGTAAAATCAAAACCAATGCAAAAAGAAAAAACAAACCCCCTCCCCCCTGAGGAAATAAACACACTGCAAAGTGAATCATAAAAGAGGGGTAGGAGATACTACAACTAATTCGAAGAAAGTGAAGAATCAAGCCCCTAAATTGAAACAGAAGGCCAAGGATAGTAGGGCGTTTATTTATCACCTTGCCAAAAACAAATGTTGGCATGACAGCTAGGACTACAACAAAACCGAAATTGAAAGAAGATACTAATTTGCTACGTAAACCACACATGACAAGTGACCCAGAAGTATCTCAGTTTATTGAAGAGAATGAAGATCTGTCTTCAGTTGATTTACTAGACATACACTCTCTCGGAGCATGATGGGGATGAGGAGAGAAGCCCTGAACTACCAACATATGACCCTGCAACCTCGTGATTGGATTCGAAGGAGGATCAGACTGAAAACAGAAAGCAAAGATGGACCAAAAGGCCACTAGGGACAAAAGTGCTCAAGCAAACGGGACTGTATGGAGGGGAATCCATATTAACAGCTGCAAGAATACACAATCCACACACAAATTTGTGTGGGAGTCGGCAAGATGATGGAACCTTAGAAATTTCAATTGTTAAAACCATTGTCTCAAGAGGCAGAAGATCATGCGTTTGTGGAGATAAAGAGCTGACCCTAAACATCATACAACAGGATCATCAGTCAATTCCTGTTCTAAATGGAAAGGAGTAGGGTGTCTAGTGAAGGGTCGGACAAGGATGACAAGCATAGGAGGCCATCAAGAAAGCATGTAGACGGAACTCCAGCTAAAGTGAAGGGAACAAACAAGAATGAGGATAAACTGGCTTCACTCAAAGTTCATTATCAACTTGAAGAAAGCTACACTCTCTACAAGAAAGACTCATACATGATATCTCCTTTAAGAATCACCAAACCTAGGAATGGAGTAACAGCACAAAGCGATCAGAGAGCATTCATCGAAAATGAGACATATGAGAGAAATAATAGAACTAACAACGCAAGATTACCTCATCTCTGGCACTAGAAAGAATGATTCCCCTGCAGGATGGACTAATTTTGAACAGAGCCAATGTGATCTGGTTACTCCATCACGTCCCTGCCTGGAAATCGCTGACAACGGACGACCTGATCACAATTGAGTTTCCTGACGAAGAGAGGATGGACAAGGTTATTCTATACCCATCGACTCCACTGACCACACAGTTACTACTGGAAGGAGCATGTCGATTGAGACCCATGGGGTTCGACCTAACGAAGCATAAAGGGTATTCGCAAATAAAAAGAAGGAAGAACAATCGTGACTTGTTAGGTTAGAAGTAGAGGACAAGAAAAAGCAGTACATAAGTAGAGATGGGGACAGAAGATCAAATTCATCCCCGGAAGCTAATAGGACTGGCTGCAAAGGGAAGGCGGGGAGGAGAACTGGAAATGGATGGCAGGATTACTGGCCAAAAAGATAAATAAACCATAATGCCAACAAAACCTAGCGGGTAAGCAGTGTAGATTGGCAAGTTGGAACACCAGGGGTTTCTCTCACCTGTTTGTGGACGAAGATTTTTCAAGAGGAAACTATGATGTTATTCTTCTACAAGAAACGTGGTTGAGAGAACCCCCTATTTTAGACACATATATGGTCTATCTCAACCAGGATATAAAGGGGGTAAGAAGGTGACCTATGCCGGGTCTATTGATAGCCATCAAAAATCAACTGCAATGTGACCTCCTAGAAGAGCACAACCCCAGTCCTTACATTCAACTCTTGGTGGGTAGAACACCTCCAGGACGAGCTGAACCAGAGAAGACTTGTTTCCTTTATAAATGTATACTGCAATCCGAAAACCCATGATTTAAACAACTTTCCAGATCAGGTGGTAGGTCTCATTGATAATGTGACAGAAAAATGGAGAGATCACAACTCCCAATGCTGTCACAACAATAGACGAGAAATCGAAGATGGCTTAGTGACAACAACAAGGGGAAAAGGGGACAACTCTGGAAAAATGCCATTGCCTCGAGAAACATTGATCTTGAATGGAAACACACAGGGAGATATGCCGGGAAATGTAACCTGGAAATGGAAACGTGGTGGCCAAATCATTGATATTTGTGCATCTCAAAACATGATTATGGCAATTCAGTCTCTGCTGGTTGAGGAGAAATCCTCGAGCGATCACAATCTTTTGTGTATGACTTGGGCCTCTTCTAATCAACATAAAGAATTTGATTACACTGTCGACCCAGAAGTGACTCCAGGAAGGAAGAGACTGAGGATTCGAGTGAACAAGATACCAGGTATAACGCAAAGCTCAAGCTAGCTACACTTCAGAATACCGCTCTCAAAGGAGTAACCAAAATATTGACTAGTCCCGGCTATTTAAAGCCTTTGAAACTAAGAAAGGCATTGGGAACAAGTTCATGATTTCCCACCACCATGTTTTTGATCTAGCTATCTTTGAAAAAAGACAAGATTTATTCAGTGTGTACGTATTCTAAAGAAACAGTAACACCACAGACAAAAATTAAGATCTATAAATTAGGACAACAATATCAAAACTGGCGTAAATTGCATAAAAAATGGCTTGTGCAACTTGATGCGGAAGCTATACGAATAAACATAAGATCAAAGAACACCGCTGAAATCTGGACCATGGTTAATGTGTTGGAGGCACCACAGGAGGCAATGGTATTAAGTCCAATTCCAGCGAGGAAGTGGGTCATATTTTTCCAAATTCTTTGACCCAGAACAACTTGAAACAACAATTGTGACAAGAAAGAACAGTGTGTGTGTGACCAGTTGGGCATCAACGTTTTGGCTGTACAAGAGATCAAATTAAATAACTCCAGAGCCCCGGGCCCTGATGGGATGACCAACTTCTTACTAAAACAGGATCCCATTCAATGGTCTATATTTTTGATGACTATTTGATTACATCATGAAATCTAAGTCAATACCAGTATCACCGAAAAAAAGCAGTGATTATTCTGATTTATAAAAAAAGGACAAAAAATGTATATATATATATATTATTTATCACAAACACACACACACACACACACACACACACATTCAAGACTGGATTATAACTCAGGAGGAAGGACAATCACTGAAACGTTATGGGAAACCATTCCAAGAAGCAAGAAAGCTGAACACATTACCTAAATATCTTGAGTTATTCCCTAACTGGTTCTTTAGGGATCACTTTATGAGATTCCGCCTGAACCTGTTCCCTACTAGGGAGATACTGAGTCATAGAAGCAGCATGATATGCGAGACAATCTGTAGACTGTGTCATGAAGAAGACTATTTTGAATCATTAAAACACATGGTACTATACTGTTCAGCAATGAAGGACACTAGACTAAACTTAATGTCAGAAGTCACCAAGAAACACGGCTCATGATCCATGGAAGAGTGGTGACAAGAACTGCTGTTGGGGAATTAAATTCTACTCAACCTGCCATCAGTAAAATTGCTTTTGAAATGTTTTCTTAAGATTAGAGCTGTAAAGGATGAAGTGAAATAATAAGCTCTATTTTAACAAACATTGTCACTGAATAATAAGGAAATTAAATTGTTAAAATTCAATGTATGTATCGGCAAAAGGTTTTCTAAATTGTAGAACCATAAAGCCAATAAAAAAATGTTTTAAAATGTAAAATTGTTACCAGTCTTTATTTGCCGCATTGAAGGAGACAGGATTTGCATTTATGCGCGGCAAAATCAGACATAGCAACGGGCGCACCAAAGGCACGCAAAAGGCAAGCCTGGCTATGCTCAGCCGAGCTACGAATGTGCTGTGGCCTCTCCCATGTCCCAATTTATGTCAAGCTACAACTTCAATAACGTACACCCGAACTGCTACTTCAGCTAGCCCCTGGTCTCTAGGTTCTCTCTCTATACCTGTGGTTGCCAAAAGCAGGGTTCTTTTAGGCAATTTGTCTTGGCTGCTGCTCAATGCAAGATCCACAGTGGCACATTATTTTGCCCGTAATGATTTTCTCCCTGACCACTCTCTTGGTGTGGTCTGTATTACAGAGATGTGGATAGGTGATCATTCCGGTCCTGTGGTGGCACAAGCTCTCCCAGCAAGTTTCACTATTATTTGCAGGGACCGGGCTTCTGTGCACCCTGGGGGTGGTATTGCTCTGGTGCACAAATCCACCCTGTCTGCTGGTATAATACCACTGTCACATTCTCTAAAAATTGAAGAATTGCTGGTGCCTCTCTCAGCCAAGGGCCCTGTCTCCCTCCATGTTTTGACTGCATAAAGGCAGCCTCATCATTCCTGGAACTCGCCTCTGCTCCAGCTCTAGTATTCGAGGCTGGTGATAGTTGGCGACTTCAATTTAAGGATCAATAAAGATGATGATCCTGCCACTACCCATTTTTTATCTGGGTTGTTGCATTTGGAGCGACAGCAACTTGTGGGTCCAACTCACTGTAAGGAGGATACTCTGGATATGATCCAGTCATGTCCTAGGCCGGTGACGGTATACTCGTCGCTGACACTGGCGAGATCACGATTGAGGTTGATATGGAGACTATAACCCAGTCTGAACAGAAGATCTTGAAACAGAATTGCGTCCGGTTTCCACAGCACAGGTGGGTGGGGAGATCAACACTGGATGTATAGCATTAGTCCGAGGATTTATTCTCTCTTGTTGTTATGTTTACTTCTATAGCAGATCGTCTTGCCACAATCAGACTGCGCAAACAGCGCACCCGCCACTCGGAACCCCGGTTTGATCAAGATCTAAATACGCTGAGGCTCAAACATAGGCATGCTGAACGAAAGTGGAAGAAGTCGAATCTTTCTGTTGATTGTACGCTACTCCGCGCAGCCACTCTGGTTTATCATAATGCTATTGTTATAACAAAAAAGAAGTTTTATTCTGATAAAGTTGAATTAACTATCAACCAGCCTAAAGAATTGTTTGAGGTCATTTGAGTCCCCTCTTCTCCTCCCCCAGAGCGGGTTGGGATTACTCCAGCTCAAGAGCTGTGTGATTCCGTATCGGACTTTAACACCATGAGCATGTCTATTTGCGATCAAATCACTGTCTGATTTGAAACAGGCAAATAGGCTCCTATCCATCCTATATCTCCACTGGCTAGTCTAGTGTCGCCTTTACCTCCTTCTCCTCAGAGGATGCAATGCTGGCTACTGCCAGATTAAAATCTGCATCCCCTCTTGATTCCATCTCGCTGGCCATATGTAAAGATGTTATGCCTACTACTGTGCTGTGAGTTGCCCAGGCAGTGAAGCATTCTTGCCAAACTAGTATTATTCCTTCTGATCTCAAGCACACTGGTGATTCCTCTTCTAAAGAAACCCTCACTGAATTCATCTGTTCTGTCTAACTTTCATCCTATTTCTTTAATGCCTTTCTTCATGAAACGGTTAGAGTCCCTAATTTCTCCACAGCTACTGCCCCGGCCGCAGCACAGAGTGTGCGCTCGTATCGGTTGTAGATTACCTTGCACGTCTCTCCGTTCAGGGTGTAGGGGCACTGATATTATTAGATCAGTAAGCGGCCTTTGATACCATAAACCACTTCGCTTGACCGCCTGGCCGGTGCAGAGACTGCCGGGCAGGTTCAAGTCTTTCTTATTGGACCGTGCCCAATCTCTTTCACGCCCTCCTTTTCACTCTTCCTCTCTCCGAATATCATGTGATGTTCCTCTGGGTACTGCCTTGTCCCCCACCTCAACATATTCATCCATCCGTTTATTGAGGGCATCCACTTGCACGGCCTCCGGTGCTACTCGTATGCTGATGATACTCAGATAATCTTTCGGCTGGACCAGTCCCAGCTTCTCAACTGCGGGGGTAACTAGGGACAAGACAGAGGTTCTGGTGGTGCCCCCTCCCACATCTGCCTTTTCTGTATGGATTCCTTCAACTTGGCCTCACTCGCAGGGTCTGTTTCCTTCACCAGTGACATCTTTGAGGGGATTTAGGTGTCAGGCTCTCACCTTATTTGTCCTTCAGCACAATCAACTACTGCAACTCCCTCGATTTAGCTCAGCCTCTCTAATGCGCAGCCTCCAGCTCCTGCAAAATGATGCAGCTAGACTGGTAACTCAGACTCTCTTTTCTATGCACATTTCTCCTGTTCCAAGACTATTTTTTAAAATATTTATAAAGCGCTAAATCCCGAAGGCATAAGGATGCTACAAGTACACAAAGGACTAAAAAGACAGGACAAACAGATAAAGCTATTGCATAGGCTTCCTGTCGCGCAGAGAGTGCAGTTTAAGGCCATGTGGATAGTACATCAGGCTTTTTATGGCACAGGGCCGGAATATTTACAGCTGAAATTCTGCCCGTATGTGCAAAATCGCACCTTGCGCTCTCAAGAATCTTTCACTATCCAAGTACTGAAAGGTCCGGCTCACTCATGTGGGGGGCCGTGCTTTCTCTGTGGTCGCAGCTAAGCTGTGGAATACACTGCCTCAGCCGCGACGTGCCACCAAGGGTCATCATTCCTTCCGCCGTCTTTTGACGACACTCTTGTTTAATTGATCTACTCCCCCAGTTGACTACCCTGGCTTTGCTGCAGCGCCATGATGCCCTTGGGCGTACAATGCGCTATATGAAAAGTTCTGGAAACTTCTCAAGATTTTCCTTTTCTCCTCTTCCTTCCCTCTCGCCCTTCCATGACAACTCTCTCTCTGCAGCTACGACTGGCGACTGGTCCCTTCACAATCATACACTTCTGTCTGCGGAGTGAACAGAGAAATGGGTCCAGGGAGCGTAGTCAGATATCACTAAATTTTTGAGACGTACATTTCAGTGAATGCCAACAAAAGTACTGGTCCGATTTCCACCAAACACACAAAAGCACGCTTTCTGACCCAAGCCCATGCTCCTGCTGCAAATTTCGTGCAAATCCGTCCAGTCGTTTGGGCTGTAGCAGTGCGCAAAGTTTTCACCCATTCAGTCTATGGGAAAAAAATGTTTTGGGACCCCCCCTACAATGTTTCCCCCCTGCACGAAACCTCACCAAACTTGGTGATAAAATTCAGAGCGCCCATATACTTTTTTTTTGCAAATTTGGTGAGGATTCCTCCAGGGGAGCGAAGTTATAAGCCACTGAAAAAGTGGTCTTCCTATGGGTTTAGGAACTACACGGCCCGCATTCACAGTCGTTTGGTAATGTGGGCCTATTCACACTGATATTAACGATACATATGGAGATCCATTCTTGTATGAAATATACATCACATCACAGTAATATTGTAACCATATTTTCCGTATTGTACTTAGAAACAATGCTATGTGATGCCACTTCCTACTTTATCAAGGGGTGAACGGTTGTGTTCCATCACTTCCTGTGATGTCACTTCAGGGTGAGGTCGAATGACATCACTTCCTGTGATGTCATCAGAGGTGTAGATTTCTTTGAGATAGAAGTCATTGAAGCTTTTACAACTTATTTTGCCGCAAATGTATGTGGTGGTGGGCTTAGGTGAATAATCAATGTAGAGGGGTTATGGGGATCTGCAGGAGGGGAGGCAGGGTCTCAGCATATATTTGTGGAAAAATCCTACATTAAAAAAATAAAGCAATGATTTCTACTTCGATGAAAATAATTAGAAGAAATCACATAGAACCCTTTTTTTCTTAGTCTCTATCAATCAAAGTGATATGTAAAGGTGCATAAACACTAAAATAATTTTGAAAAAATAGCAATTCTATATGTAGCTATTATGATTGCCAGACGTGCTCTGTTTCATGCCATGCAGTTCAGAGGCATTGCCCTTGCCGCTTGCCAACCTAATAAATTAATTTTGAAAAGCTGAATTATAATTAACTGAATTATAAATAACAGAGGGTGTGATACAATTATTCTATGTGTTTTGAATTGGAAAGTGCATTCCAGCCCAGTATTTCAGTGCACTTTGCAAATATGCTAAATTTGGTAGTGGTTAAAAAAAATCTAGGACGCTTTCATTACACTTGCATTAATGAGCTCATGATGGCTCGTGCCGCTGTTTTAGTGTGCAATAAAACAGCAGAAGATGCTGTTTCTCTTCTCCGTGGACACAGTTGGCAGCTTACACATGTAATCCCTACAGAATAATATAACTTTATATCAAGTAAAATATGATGCTTCATTTTTCTGCAATTATTAAAGCTAACCCATGCTGGTACAAGTGCCTTGTGAAACATATCGTCTAACCTATCATCTCTTAACATTAGAGGAACAGAGTCAGAGGATTTAAGGAAATGGCACTAAGAGGCAGTGCTCAGGAGATCCATTCAGATATGGTAGGTCAATGGATTGCTAATGGGATCGATAGCCCAGGTAGCCAGCAAATAGCTGCAATGTGGAGCCAGTGGTGGAGTGGCCTGCAAGGAACTGTGGAGATGTCCCAGTGGGTCTATGCCTCATGAGCCTCTTTTGTGTGTGTACCATAGTTTTCTGCTCCTCTTAGTCTCACTCCTATGCACTAGCACTTCCTTCAATTTATTCTCCTCCCCACAGCCCTTTGTTGTGTTTAACTACTTTGTAATCCCCTTATATTAACACACATGCCTTAAAATTCACAATTGGACCAGTTTTTTCCAAATGTTCTTGTGGCAGAACTAACAAACCCTACTAGCAGAGGTTGGGTTTGCTCACACAGTGTTAAATGGAGCCACTTTGATAAGCGCATCCAGGCCCTCTCATAGTTCCGAGTCCCCCCTGTATGGGTCCTGGTGGGGTGGCAGAGATGTGATCTCAAGTCAGTGTATCTCAGGAGGCAAGGTGCAAAGACAAAATACACCTAAAACAATGTCAAGCCCATGAAAAATTAAGCCCATGAAATAAACAAGTGATTATGTCCAGCATAACTGAAACAAGTTTTGGCAAGTCAATAGATTCCCGGTATCAAGTGAACGCTCAAATGTCCCATTGATGCCAACATATGCATAGCATGGCCACCATTTGGTAATGTCATCCCCACGTGTGCCGTTGGTGCCTCATATGCCATGTTCAGCTCTAATGCCACAATAATGCACTGTATTAAGCTTTCAAGTAGATATGTACATGTTTAGCTATGTAGGGAATTCTGGAGAAAATTATGAGTCCCATGATTGCCTGGCAGTATCTTGACTGTGTAAGGAAGGAGGGGGTCGGTTGAGCCCCCCATACATTCTACGCGAAAGGAACCACTTGCTCTTGCACTAGTGGAGGGATGCCTTCCTTGCCCTCTGCAGCCTCAGGGGTGAGGTCCCGGGCACAAGCAGAGGTCGGGCTATTACAAGACACACTGCGACTCAATTTTGTGTACCCTCAACTCCATCTTTGGGCTTGGCCGTATTCTGGTATTGCGAAGTCTCCTCTCCCCACAGCAGAGCCACGCACAGCGAGAGCTGACAGCCCCACCTTTTTCCTCCCAGGCCTGAGGCTCCCAAGTCCCTTTCTCACAGATGCCTTGATACAAGATGTTGCAGACAAATAGTGTATTCATTTCATTCTTCCTATGAGATCACTGTCCTGTGTATGACCGGGCCAAAACATGACTTGTAGTTCACCCATCTCAACAGACCTGCTCCCGCACCTATCACCCCCACTGTTGGAGAATTACTGCCTGTTCAACCTCATGCCCCTCTGAAACTATTCTTCTGATGTAACAGAAGTGTGACCCTTCCTTGCTGACCACCCAAGAGTGCCCCAATAAAATTGAACTCCTGTCACAGTATATTCTGTCTTAAACTAACATGTGTCACTACAACCCCTCCTGCTCTGATGTGCCAGTCCTGACAGCTATCAATCCCACCCCCCCACAAGTTACCTGAGGGGCAAGACCCCCACACACTGTACCTCGCCAGTGACCCAAAGTGAGATAATGCAAACACACGTGTACAATTTATAGGCCTCTCACAAAAACTTTAAAGGTGTAGTAATGATCATTATTTACTATATGCCTAGGATAATTATGTAGATTAGATATCCAGAACCAGCCGCCTCTCCGTACCTGACCCAACCTACACCTAGCCCGGACCGGCCCAGATGAACCATGTGATGTCCAACCTCCCGCAAAGTCATCAGCCAATCCTGTGGAACCGGCCCTTACAGCGCTATACTCGCACCCCTTCCCTATCCAATACAAATGTAACTCGTAGACTGTATAGAAATCATCACTGTTGACACTGTAACCCTTTAAAATGTATAGTTTCGTATTGTTTGCCAGAACGCTCTCAAGGCAGCAGATTTCTCTGGATGCTGAATCTTATATAAACCTTTACTGACTCCCAAAACCAATCTCTTGGTCTCATTCCCTACTGGAATGTGTCCTTTATTCTGAGTTTTATTGGTGATGTGGAGAGAGAGCACCTTCACTTGGTGACCCCTGGGACGTGATTTGAGGGAGCACCGAGAGACACCCCTGTGTCGTGCACCGAGATCTGGGCGCCCCCCAGGAAAACCATTGCCTCCTGCGGCTGACTAGTGCGCGCCGAAAGAGAGGTTCAATGGGTCCTGGCCATTGCAAATAACCAACTGTTTGCCAGAGCGGGTCACGGCTTGGTTGGGGTGCGGCCCCAATTGTGGATAGACCGTGAACAGAGGCTCTCCGATCACCCCAGACATGTGAGTATTGGTTACGAGAATCTCAAAGAGGGGAAATTTAAAAAGTAAATGACAGGTGTAAGCATAACCTTGAGGGAATAGTGGGGAGTCCGATTTAGGGCCTAGGTCTTATATGAGTGTAACTGGTAGGCTTTTTCTTCTCTTTTCTTTATATGGCCATTAGGTTGTGAATATAGAAGTAACGGAATGCGGGAAGAGTAGGGGAACCTAGCTCTGAAAGGGGGTGGAAGACGGCGCTGCATAGAAATGTCTCGACCAGTGCAGGAAATAAGTGAAGATAAAAATAGAAAGAACATAGGAGTCTTGTGTATTGAATGGACTCGGGAGATATTAGCAAATTCTTTTTCTTGTGTGCATAACTTTTTTAGAGGTCAGCCCAAAGGAGCTCAGGGAAGGGGGGCAGGGAGAGTGAGAGGGAGCAGAATATGACAGTGTCATCTAGGCCAGGGTGGGAATTTAGTAATTCTATGTTATATGTTAACTGTTGTCAAAGTCAATTGTGTCGGTACTTCTAAAAAGTATATGTAAATTTGTCCTATATTGAATTAGCATAAAGTTTGTTTTTTCATGTGGAGCAGAGAAGGTGTAATTGAAAAGGTTTTTTAAATTGTGACATTGCACAGTGTTATTATGGTGTTACAAGCTAAACAGAAGTATTTTTCAACTATCTCGTTGACGCACAACACATACACAAGTAAACCCAAAAGTGATGCCAAGAGCAATGGGAGGAGATACAACATTAGCCCATATTTGCCAGCACTTCCCCCGGTACAGCGAGAAAATACAGAAGTATCATGACTGTGGCTCACAGAGATAAAGGGAGAGTGGTTGTCCCAAGTGTGGCCAGAAGGAGGGTCATTCGATAAACGAATATTAGATCTTGTGACAACCCACTTATTAGCAAAGTACCGGGGGAAGCAACTTCAAAATAGATGTGACGTATTAGATCTCTAGAGGATGTTTGAAGAAACATCCCTTGCTAATGGTTCAGACAAGGAAGTGTCACATGAAAAGGCACCAACCCCAGAAGGGGAGGCAGGAGAAGCAGCTGAGGGGAAAATGGTAAAAACAGGGATGAAGAGCTCACTAGGCTGTACCCACTGTTAACTAGGCCTGCTGCGGGATACAGTGACCCATCTTATTTGTCTACACCAAATGCACCTTCCACTCCTGCAGCAACAGCCCTGCCTCCCTACGATCCTAGAGGGTTGTACGGTCCCACAAGCGCCCCCCCAGTAAATCTTGCAAATTTAACTAGTGATTTAGAACAGCAACTTGCCATCACGCAAATGTAATTGCCACGGTTAAGAGCATTATGTGACAGAGGCCAAATGTTGCCTGGGGGAGGGGAAGCGCCACCCACCTCGACGGACGGGCCAACACCATTGCCACGCCCATCCAGTAACCCGTCTAGCCAGCCGGAAGATGAGTGGAAATTAGGGGAGTTTTTCTTCCACCTTAACAATACCCCCATATGGATAGTACGAGTAGGACAAGAAGGTAGCTAAGCAGTGGAGGAACAGGGAAGTGGAGAATCGGACAGGGAAATAGATGAGGTATGGAGTGACCCGGACGAGTATGAAGAGGGAGCAGCAGCAGCAGGGAGACCACTGCCACTACGAGAAGAGCAGGAGGATGGGGTAGTACGACAAAGGTGGCAGGGGAGATTAAGGAGTAGGTTGGGAAACATGTCACTGAGTAAAGCAAAAGGAGTAAAAGTAAGTAAGAAAGGAAATAAAACGAAATTGCAAATACCCCTTATTCACAAGGGAGCAGGGAGACCCCATTACATGCCTTGGGCACAGATGGACAAGAATAATCTATTGAAGTTATTGCTCCCACTCTTGGGAGGAACAGGAAAATGGATACACGCTTTTGTAAAACACATTGCAGGGGTACCGCTGGCTATAGGGGATGTAAAAAGCTTGTTAGTATCCGCTGTGGGAGACCAAGCAGACGGGGTGTGGGTGAAGGTGGGTTTCCCGGGAGTAACAACAAATTGTGACCGCCATTATGGGTCAGCATTTAACAATGTAAGGGCCCAGGTGTGGGTTGCACTGCTGAGGACCTTCCCTGACACCCGATATTTACATTTGGTGATGCAATTCACCATGGGGGACGAGGAAGAGGCTGCGCAATACATTCTCCGGGTGCAGGACCTGTGGAGATCGGAGACGGGCACAGCTTGAGACCAATCAGCCTCCCTTTTTTACTTTATCATCAAAAGAGGCCTCCCAAAGGAGGTACAGAAAGCCTTACATAAAATTGCTGGGATAGAAGCCAAAGGCTGGCCTGAAATTCAGAGCATTATAGTACACCATTGTAGGAGGGTCAAAGAAAGAGAAAAAGAAATTGCACAGAGGAGGTTAGCAGACAAGGCCAAACTTGAACAAAATAAACTGGTGAAGGTCGTTGCGGTAACAGCAGCCCCGCCCACTGAGAGACAAGGAGACAGGGAGGAAGGGTCAGGAGGTTCACTGGCAAGGATGGCAGCAACCTGGTCTGCAAATGGGCAGGAACAATGGGCTGTCAAGGAGCAATACGAAGGTCCACAATGGCGGGGAAAGCCTACAAGAGGATGAGGTGGGTACAGGGGGCAGAGATGTGAGTTTATAGGACAAGGGACTAGGTGATTTGGAGGGCAAGGGGCTCGGGGAGGGGGCCAAGGGTCATGTTGGATTTGCGGGAGATGGGGACATTTTTCAAGGGAATGCCGCACCCGACCCATGGGATATTATCAAGGGCTGCCACCCTCTGGGAATGAACAACAATTTGGTCACCCTCATCCGGGCAGCCCTTATGGATTACCGATGGGTGGTCATGGGCAACAAGAGCAATATTATAATAACTATCAGCAAGGAGCACAACAAATTCAACAGAGACCACAAGCACCGCAACAGGGCATGCAACCACAAGTAGCACGCCAAAATGCTATGGGGAAATCCCACACAAATATTTTTGCTACTATCGCTAATGGTGCACCTACACTGTTCCACGGAGCAGCAGTGATTGGAGAGAGTGTTTTTTCAGTGCCAGGAACAAATACCTACCCAGATTAGGACAGCCCACAGAGAACACTCACGTGTCCAATCCAATTGACTACCCTACGCCCAGACGAGGAACCACTGGTGGGGCGGAGATAGGAAATAAACAGTTCATCTTCACTGCGGAAAAATTGTGCCTCATGGAAGGCTGGTTTCCGCTCTCAGGACGAAATTTGAAAATGCAGGGATTTTCTGGGGCAATTCTGAAGGTTCCCTACACAAAAGATTTGGATAAAACAGTGGGAGGAAAAATGGTGTGGGCACCCCTGTTATACCACAAAGATTTGCCCATTAATTTGCTGGGGAGGGACCACCTCAGTAAGCTCAATATGACCATTTCATTTACAGAACGAGTGGTAGTGTGCTGCACCCCGGGGGTATGCCCACTAAGAGCAATGCTAATGATGACGAATGAGATAGCAGTAAGGGATTGCCCATGTATGTTGACATGTTTATTTATGGGATACAAGTATTAGCGAGAGTGGTGCCTGAAATCACACAAAAGGAATGGAGAGTACCATCCAATTTTGTTTTCCGCCCAGTGGTGAGCCCAGAAATTGTGTCTGGTACAGTCCTCTCGATTAACCTACAGGGGGTGCAAGATTCAGCAAAACGTATTTTGGCAATAGAACTGGACACGCATGGATGTGAGTGGAGAACAGTGTTGTGTATTGACCCAAATATAGCGCTATGCAATCTTACTGATGAAGAGCTGTTCACTGACAGTGACACTGATGGGGAGATAATAATGGAAAAATGTGTGCCCTGTGATATAATGATTCAACAAAGGGAAGTAAATAACCCACTCATGAGCAGTGTCAGTGTACCTCCTTCGATTTTGATGAGGATATGAAACAAGTACTACCAAATTTATGAACAACAGGGCCCCATGACGTAGGACTCCTACAGGAAGTAACGTCCATAAAAATAAAACTTAAACCAGTTGCAGTACCGCCCAGAGTGAAACAGTACCCACTGTCCAGGGAAGCAGAAGAAGGAATGAAAGAAACAATAAATGCATCATTACAACAGGGCATTAATGGACCATCAAATTCACCATGCAACACTGCGATTTAACCTATAAAAAGGGCAAAGGGCAGGGCTTGGAGTATGATCCAGGGTCTCCGCCCACTTAATGATGTCATACAGAAGGAGTTCCCTTAGTGCAAAAAACTGCATCCATTTTGTGTAGTGTCCCAAAAGAAGCCACGTGCTTCACATTGGTGGATCTGAAGAATGCTTTTTCTCAGTACCATTCGACCCCAGTTGTCAATACCTAACAGCATTTATCCTAGGGGAAAAAAGATATGAGTATTGTAGATTACCCCCAACGTTATTGCGAAAGTCCCAGCATCTTTAACAGAATTCTGCACGAAGACCTTGGCAACATCAATGTAAAAAGCACCATAATTCAATACATAGACAACCTTCTAATTTGCAGTGAAAGTGAACAGCAATGTAGAGCAGATTCAATAACATTATTGAACTTGCTAGCAACAAAAGGGTACAAAGTGGACAAGGGAAAACTACAATACTGCTTAGCTCAAGTGTTCTATCTGGGGCAGTTAACATCATAATATGGTAAGAGAATAGTACCAGACAGAGCAGCAGCAATACCTCAGACCCTAATGTCCAAAACTGTAAAAGACATTCAAAAATTCCTTGGCATATGCAATTATTGCCGTGCATGGATACTAGATTATGCTGCATACACACGCACCCTTTTTCAGGCGCTGAAAGAAGCTCCCTAAAATGGACACAGAAAATGATCACACAGTTTCTCAAATTGCAAGATCTTATTACAGCATCACCCGTCCTAGCAAAGCCAGATTATGATCAGGAGTTTTATTTATTCTCCCACTGCAATGGGACACTAATGACAGCAATATTGATGCAAAAAACATCACTAGGCCACAAGCCATTGCCTATTACAGCAGCACATTGGACTCAGTAATGCAAGGGCACTTCGCTTGCAAACAAACCCTCTCTGCAGCAGCCTTCGCAATAGAAAAAAGTGCCACCATATTAATGGGATGCTGTGTAACACTATTTGTAGAACAGTCTTTCTTTGCCATACTTGAAAGGTCCAAGTCTACACTCACCACACAGAGAACAACGGCATATGAAATAATCATCTGAAGCCCGAACATACATGTTGTATGCTATAAGTCTGTAAACTCAGCCACCTTCATCACAGAACCCTGCACAGTAGAAGACATGCAAGCGCACAACTGTGCTACGTATGAGGGGGAAGGTGACGATATTCCCAAAGCCAGTGTAAATGCCCTAGAAGGAGGTGAGGTGTACTTCGTGGACGGATCAGCATCCATTGACTGTGAGACAGGAGAGAAACACATAAGGGCATCAGTGGTGAGAATAGAAGGAGATGAATATGAAGTGATAGTACAGAAGCGCCTTCCCATACACTTTTCAGCACTAGCAGCAGAACTCAGAGCTTTAATTGAAGCATTGCATACAGCTAAAGGATGCGCAGTGACAATTTACTCTGACTCGGCATACTTGACAACGATGGTGCATTCCGGCTTGTCACGATGGCGACGAAGAGGGTTTAGGAGAGCGGGTGGCTTTCCTGTACAACACGCACAATTGTTGAATAATCTTATTGAAGCATTGGCAGAGCCATCAGTAGTAGCTTTGGTGAAGTGCCAAGCTCACACAAATAATACAGATGCAATCTCACTCGGAAACAAGAAGCTGCATACTTTGAAGTTCCCCAAGCAGTTGAATGTGCAGTAAAGACAAACCCACAAAACAAAAAAGGAAGAAGGGTACAGTTCCACGCCCATAATTCAAATAATAGAATTGCCGAAACGCACCCCATCAGATCAACAGGAAATGTGGACAAAGAGAGGGTGCAAACAGTCACCCACAGACCTCCTCTGGTATCAGGAAATGACAGGAAAAGTAGTAATACCAGTAGAACTGCTACAGGTAGCTTCCAACAGCTTCATTTCCCCCGCACACGTTACCAAACAACACATAGCAGCAAATATGCAAGAGGACTGGTTTGTTCCCAACTTGCAGGAACACCTCGCAAAATTGATAATACAATGCATAACATGCCAGACATACAGTTCAAGTATGAACCTTAGGACACTGCGAGGAACACTGCTGCTCCCATCAGGACCATTCTGAGAGTTACACATTGACTATGCCGATATGGGAGAAAGGTGAAACGGAGCCAGATATCTCATAGTGGTGGTATGCCTCTACCCAGGCTTTTCACGCTGGGTAGAGGCAGGACCTTGTGCACACCCAGATGCCAAATGTGCAGCAAAATTCCTAGTGAGGGAGGTGTTCCGTAGGTGGGGGATTTGTGATGTGATCCATTCAGATAACGGCACTCACTTTGTAAATGACCTCTTCAAAGAAACGACCACATTTCTGGGTGTGAAACACAAACTTTGTTCGATTTATCACCAGCAACCGAACGGGATGGTAGAAAAAATAAACAGCCTCCTCAAGAGTAGACTATCTAAATTATGTCACACCCTAAAAAAGAACTGGGTGTATTGCTTGCCTCTAGCACTGTTGCAGCTCAGAACGCAGCTGAGTAAGGACCACCATTTGTCCCTGCACGGAATAGTGTTGGGAGGTGCATTCAAACGCCACTATCGCCAGTAAGAAGAGCAGCAGACACTCACAGAGCTGTCACAGTGCCAGGGGATAAGTTTAAGGAATATCTCACCCAATTGACACAAGCTGTGCGAAGTATAGCAAAACAAATAGCACCCCAATTTATGCGAGAAAATGAAACTGATACAAACACTCCAGCAGCAGACAGACCAGCGTTACAGCTAATGCCTGGTGAAAGCATATACGTGCGCAGTTTTGTGCGAAGATGGAACTCCCCACGGTTCCATGACCCCTATGAAGTGGTTTATTTCACGCCCTTGGTTGTAAAAGTTAAGGGCTTAAATTATTGGATACATCTCACAGATGTAAGAAAAGCACACGGTAGCACAGCACCCCATGTTGATCCGCCACAAGAGCAGGAAAGTGCTGTGCCGTAACAAAAATGGGTACTAATAAACTGTTGGGTAAAGAAAATGAAAATAGAAACTTGAATGCAGAAATTTTGTAACAGTGTACAGTATTAGTGAGAAATATGTAAACTGAAAACATTGTTTTATAACTGCAAATTTCTACCTCTCTGTCTCACTCTCTGTTTCGCTCTCTCACTGTTTTACATCTCTATTTCTGTTCTATTTTTCCTCACTGTTTATTTCTCTCTCTCTCTCTCTCTGTGTCTCTCTCTCACTCTCAGGATCATCTCTCTATTTTTGTTCTATTTTCTAACTGTTTATTTTTCTTTCTCTGTTCTTCTCTCCCACTGTCAGGTTCTCTAAAGATGAACAGATAAAAGTGCAGTGTAAAAAAGATAATACTTGATTTATTTGTGTGTACTTAACCCAATATGGCAGAAAGGAGGGCCCTCACTAACGACACTTCAAATGTAGATAGCAGTAGGGAAGAAGCTAGTGCTACTAGAGCTTATAATGATGACTGCGGGTTGTATTTTGTAGCTGTTGTTTTTTCTGTAATGTTATTTTGCCTGGGGCTGTATTGGAGTATAACTTTTATATTAGGTGATATAAAAGAGGGGGGTGACAGGGTACACTTAATACAAGAAGGGTCAAGCCTCATTTGGAATGGGTTCAAAGTAATATGGGCCCACAATGCCTCTTTTAATATCAATCTTACCACTCTGCACAAAAACCGAACTGTCAAAACCCCTATTTTTACATATGCTTCTATGGGTTATGATGTTCAAAACGTATCCAATGACTATAATTTTGTCCAAACCAGACAAACGTACCCAGTTTCACAGTCCTGGCAGAGTGGTAATGAACAAATTGATGAAACATGGACAGATATTTTTCCTGTATAATATTAAAAGGTGAAAAAGATGCATAATGGTCTATGGGGGAATAAAAGAAGGAAAAGGGGGGGAACAAAAGAGTTATGATGAATACTATGGCTTGGGATTAGATGCTGTAGAAGACCCACTCCACCTTGACCAATCTAATAAATGGTATTCAGATATGAATGCCACAGCTAAACAAGCAACCAACGAAAGTTGTTTTGTCTGCTCTTTGATACCCATGCCTGTTGCATGCCCGAAGTTCTCATACCCCAAGAAACCCTTGCTCATCTAGCCCTCTGTAGGATTCGGAGTATCTTCAAGACACCCAAGGTAACAATACAAATGCTGCACAACAAGAAAGCATGTGCCAGCAGACCTCAAGGAGTAATCTGTGTGAAAGAGCAATTTTTTATCATCAAAGGGACAATGTTCACGGAAAACAAATGGCACGAAGAGACAATCACATGTAAAGCTGAAGCACTGCAAGGACTGTCAGAAGAAAACTTTCAATGGGTCAAACGAACATGCACTCCAACATGGTCTCAACACATCGCCAAACTAACGTGGGTGACAGCCCTTGAAAAACCTATCAAAATACAAAAAAGAGATACAGCACAAACTCTGCTTCCACAGCGAAGGGAAGGTGCCCATGGGCTCAAAGAAACATTGCAATAAAACAATCATCCTTCCAGATATGAAGAAAGGCACAGCAGCATTAATGGGCACTTACTGGGTGTGTGGCAGACAAGCATACCTTCACCTCCATCCATCCAGGAGAGGTACTTGTGCCTTGGCCATGTTGCATTCAGCCTTGATGGTGATCCCAGAAAGCCATGTCCATGGGGGAAGGGTCCAAACTGAAACGCCGTTGGCATCCCTGCCAGCAACTGAAGAGCCCTCCACATACGACATACTGTCAGAAGATGAAATGCAGGAAAGAGTGTCTTGCAAGAGGAGGTCGTCAAACTACATCTCTGCCAAATCCTCAGAACTCCTGGTGGAGGTTCCTGACCAATGTAAACTCTTCAATTCTGCAGAAACCTTCTTTGCCTCCCTCATCGTGTCAGGCATCCAGGCGTGAACCAACACCAAATGGCTTCAAATCGTGCACTGGGAACTGATCCAGCTGGCCAACGACACAGAAGAAGAATTCAACGTGATCAAAGTGGAACTTCGAGCCCTGCGGTTGATGAAAATGCAGAACCGGTATGTCCTAGATCTACTCACAGCAATAGGCGGTGGTGTTTGCCAAAAAATTGGGAGTGCATGCTGTACATTCGTACATTCTGCCGACTCTGACAATGGGACCCTATCAGACGTAATATCTGCAGTGCACAACCTGGGTAAAAGAATGAAGAAAGAAGGGGAGATCCAACCCAGCAACTGGTTTGATGATATGTTTGACTGAATACCTCCCTGGTTCGGAACTATGCTGAAAGTTTTTGTCCCACTCATCATTTTCCTGTTGCTGATTTTTTGTGTGTGCCAGGTAGGGGTTCGATGTTGTGCAAAATCAATGCCTAGTTCTGCAATGATGATGGTGACAATGGGCAAACCGACAAAGGTACAAACTATGAAGGATGCACAAATGCAGACAGGGGAATCTGGCAACCCTAAATACTGTACGACTGCCGTGTATCATTACCCAGGGGACCGGGTGGACAACTTGCATCACGCTACAATTAAGGAACCACAGGAATTAGAGTGGTATAAGGAAGTATGGTTAGATCTGGATGGAGATGGGGGAATATACATGACATGCACCCCTGATGAATATGCTAGAAGAGGCTAGCGCTTACGAGGTGTATGCAGAGCGAGCATGGATGCCAATAAAAGGGACACCTGCTTGGGATGAGGTTGTGTTGGAGGCGGAGCACTACAGGAATGCTAATAATACCAAACAGTAGTTTGTTACTCTAGATGTAACGAAAGGGGGGAATGTAAGGAAGGAGGGGGTCGGTTGAGCCCGCCATGCATTCTACGTGAAAGGAACCACTTGCTCGCACTAGTGGAGGGACGCCTTCCTTGCCCTTCTGTGGCCTCAGTGGACAAGGCCCGGCATAAGCAGAAGTGGGGCTATTACAAGACACAATTGGACTCCATTGTGTGTACCCTCGACTCTATCTTTGGACTAGGCCGCATTCTGGTATTGCAAAGTCTCCTCTCCCCACAGCAGCGCAGTGCACAGCGAGCGCTGACAGCCCCCACCTTTTTCCTCCCGCGCCTGTGCCTCCCAAGTCCCTTTCTCACGGATGACTTGATACAAGATGTTTCAAACTAACAGTGTATTAATTTCATTCTTCCTCTGAGATCACTGTCCTGTGTGTGACCGGGCCGAACCATGACTTGTAGTTCATCTATCTCAACAAACCTGCTCCTGCACCTCTCACCACCACTGTTGGAGAATTACTACCTGTTCAACCTTGTGCCCCTCCAAAACTATTCTTATGATGTAACAGAAGTGTGACCCTTCCTTTCTGACCACCCTAGAGTGCCCCCAATAAAATTGGACTCCTGTCACAGTATATTCTGTTTTAACTAACATGTGTCACTCCACCCCCTCCTGCTCCGATGGGCCAGACCTGACAGCTATCAATCCCTCACTCCACAGGTTACCTGAGGGGCAAGACCCCAACACCCTGCACCTCGCCAGTGGCCCAAAGTGAGATAATGCAAACACACATGTACAATTTATAGGCCTCTCACAAAAACTTTAAAGGTATAGTAAGGATCATTATTTACTATATGCCTATGATAAGTGTGTAGATTAGATAGCCAGAACCAGCCGCCTCTCCGGACCTGACCCAACCTCGTAATGTCCATCCTCCCACCAAGTCATCAGCCAATCCCGTGCAGCCGGCCCTTACAGCGCTTTACTCGCACCCCTTCCATACCCAATGGAAATGTAACTTGTAGACTGTATAGAAATTGTCACTGATGACACTGTAACCCTTTAAAATGTATTGTTTCTGTATTGTTTGCCAGAGTGCTCTCAAGGCAGCAGAGTTCTCGGGATGCTGAATCTTATATAAACCTTTACTGACTCCCAAAGCCAATCTCTTGGTCTCATTCCCTCCTGGGATGTGTCCTTTATTCTGAGTTTTATTGGTGATGTGGGGAGTGACCGCCTTCAACTGCAAATGATGAAGGTCACTTTGAAATCTGCATTTAAATCTTTTTTCATCAATCAATTATATGTCAACCTCCTCTGAGTCTTCCTAGTTGTCCCCCTATCCAACCAACAGGAGCAGAGATGGGTCTGGTGGGCTATGCAGTGAAATTGTGTGCTCTATCTATACAAAGGTCTGCCGTTCCCCTTGTTTTAACATTCCCTCTCTCACACGGTTAGGGGATAACCAACATAATCATCATATAAAGGAGACAGAAAATACATTCCCCACTCAACAGTGATCTTTACATATCGTGTGATGCTGAAAAACCCTATTTATACCAATAGTCTTGAAAAAATAGACCTAGTACTTATTTGTTTTTTTATAATATCAAAAATAGTTTATTTTCTTTTATAAAACTAACTCTAAAACAGTGTTTTCAGTAAAAAGGACCCCACAACACAACATACAGTGGATACATTTACAATACAAATTACTAGTTTCACTCACATCCATTCCTGTAACATGACAATACAATACAATACATCAACATATAAAATTTATATAATGATTTAAACATTTTCAATCACTGAGTGTTATTAACTCAGAATAAACAGTCCCGACATGTTTCAGTTCCTCTTGGCACCAAATGCATGAACCTTCTTCAGGGGAAGACACTTTTAATTTTTTCTCCACCATGTAATCCAGGGCCCCAAAAGTACTCTTCAAACCGTACTCCTATAATTATTCAATACACAAAGAAAAATAGGATATCACTACAGATCAACATCATCACAAATACATAAGTCAGCTACATAATGCTAACTATATTCCAGTAACATTCAAATATGTACCTATATACTGGCAAGATCAATTGAACCCAATGGTCACTACATACCTCACAAGTAGGATTGCTGCAGTGTAGGTGTGCCTCAGTGCACCCAAATGCCCTCCGACCTCTTTCAATAAGTCTGATCCTGTTCTATAAATGGTTCTTTGGTAACCATGAACCTGATTCCAGCTGAGAAAGGAACAACAAACGAACAGTGGTGTGAACAACACAACCACTACTCCCTCACTTCATCACAAATTCACGTGACCGCAAAAACTATATAGTGCTCCGATGAACCTACTCATCTAAGTAGTGACCCCCTGTGTATTCCTATCATTCAATGTGGTCATACCTTCCATAACAACCCTATAGAGCATTTGAAACTACAACCTTCACCAAAGCATTATCACTCATTTAAAACAATATATGCATATATACCTATTACACCATGCCACTACTCCTGCGTGGTTGAAGAGATTGTTTACATATTCT
This sequence comes from Ambystoma mexicanum, assembly GCF_040938575.1. NCBI lineage: Eukaryota > Metazoa > Chordata > Amphibia > Caudata > Ambystomatidae > Ambystoma > Ambystoma mexicanum. The sequence goes on from NC_090937.1 coordinate 634,887,881, forward strand.
TCGTCGCTGTTAAATTGTCCACAAAATTGTAACCTACAACAGAAGAAACCTGATCAATGTTCTAGACAAAAAATATATCACAAGTATTTCTGTAGCACGCTATGCCCAATACAATGTAGTTTACTTAATATCAACCATTCTTAGAAAATCCAAATAAATGCTCGTATAAAACGAAGGCCCATCATTTAATACCCAATTAGTAACATTTGCAGTACAGTACACTAAATATCAATAGTTGTAACCTTAATTGAGGACGGAAACTTCACCCAATGCAGTTCCGACAGCCAAAGATCGATTCCAGTAAGGGCGGCGGTTCGGCTGCTAAACCCATGTTTTCATAATGAGAAGCAGTTCAAGTAAACAAATGCTAAGACACAAACGAAGGACTAACCTTCTTTGTTTCATGGAACGTCGTGCATCCTATTGCTGAGACATAAACGAAGGACTAACCTTCTTTATTTCATAAACATAGTAAACAGATTAACTCGATCATGGGTAATCGACCGATAATGTATTCAATAACAATGCATAAGGAGGCAAATTACACCCAATGCAGCTCTGGAAACCCAAAACCAAAAATCCGGTAAGCGCGGCGGTACGGCTGCTAACCCACTGCTCTCATAAGTACAATAAACCCGCTCACATACACCTACCAAGGAAGGCCAATTAGTTACCATAATTACAATTTACCCAGAATTACATGCTGGAGAAAGTCTAGTCCATTAGACAGGTAAAAACCTGGGGTTTAAAACATAACCAGGAGGCCATTATCAGACCAAGTTCTGAAAGTAATAGTTTCTAGGTAATCAAAGTTCCCCACACAAAGTGAAGTAAACCATACAACACATTACACAAATATATTCCAATACCTGAACCATATCCGACTCATCACATTATATTTACAAAGTCTAAAACAGTGTAATTTTTGAAAAAACCATTTCTATACATAGTGCATCTTACTAATTCTTCATATTTCTCACTAATGCCCCATCAGATATATCTATATCTCCATAGGGATGTACCACCACCCAATGTCCTTTCATCTCTGAGTATGCAGCCAGTCAATTTCTTCATTAAGACCAATGATATGACTTTGGCACCTGTAAATCATTTTTTGTTCGAATAGAATGAGTTTATCATCTATTTCTGATTTATTTTTGCCATAAATTTTCTTTAAGATCACCCAACTGAAATCCTCGTGGGAATGTTTCATCTGTACAAAATGTTTAACCATAGGAGCTAGCAGTACTCGGTTTTTTATGCAACTTCGATGTTCTATCATACGAGTACGACATTTCCTATTGGTTTTGCCTACATATTGTAATCCGCAAGGACATGTAATTAAATAGACAACATTTTCGGTGTTACAATTGGTCATTTCATTAAGAACCCACTTAATATCAGGATTTAACATAATATATTTTGTTTCCTTCGTCGTGGCACACATCACACACTTTCCACAGGGAAAATGTCCCTTAACAGGCGGAAGGCCCCATAAAGTAGTTTGCCTGGGTGCTAATGGACGTTTGATGGATATGTCATTCCTAATGAGCATCTGTCTGATATTTTGGCTTTTCCTAAAAGCCACCAATGGAGGTGGAGTCGATTCAGCATTGTACACTTTCTTCCATGTCTTATTAATAATGCCTTTGATTTTGTATGACAAGTTCGAAAACGTATTGACAAATACAATCCGATCACCTTTATCATCTGTTTGTCTTTTCTCTAGTAAGGCCTCTCGATTATTGTTAAAAGCTCTTTTGCAAGACCTCTTTACCAGCTCAGCAGGATAGCCTTTATTACACAATTTTCTTGACAACAGAGCTGCACTTTCTTTATAATCCTGCCCCAGACTACTGTTTCTCTTTAGCCTCAAAAACTGCCCGAAGGGCAGATTCTCCTTGATATGATTAGCATGGTGGCTGGAGAAATGGAGAAGAGCATTTTTGTCAGTTCTCTTGTTGTAAGGTTTAACTTTAAGGTGGCCTTCATGGTGAAATATGGTGATATCTAGGAAGTTAATTTCTTGTGCATTGATCTCTTTAGTGAATCTTAAGAAAGGGTTCTGTGCATTTAACCACTCGACAAAAAGTTCTGCCTCTACAGCTGTTCCTTCCCATAGTATAAAAATGTCATCTATATACCGAAGCCATTTCAAAAGGTGTTTCTTATACGGGTTGGTGACTGGATAAATGACTGTTTTTTCAAAATATTCCACATATAGATTAGCAAGATTGGGTGCCATGGCAGCACCCATGGCTGTGCCTTCAATTTGTTCAAAGAATGCTCCTTGAAACTGAAAAAAATTACGAGTCAAAGCAAACTCTGCACACCACATAATGAAGGCATTACTGACGGGATGACCATCTACCCTCTCTCGTAGAGTTTCTTCTATGACCTCTAAAGTAGCCCTTTGAGGAATAACTGTATACAAGGATTGTATGTCCAGACTAATCAATAAGAACTGGCCTGCGGTGAAAGGTAAATTTTCAATTTTGTTGATAGCATCCGAAGTATCTCTTAGGTAACTATCCATTTTGACCACAAATGGTCTTAAATAGAAATCAACAAATTTAGACAAGGGTTCAAGGATAGAGTTGACTCCAGATACAATTGGTCTGCCTGGGGGATTAGTAAGACTCTTGTGCACCTTGGGCAGGATATAAAAAACCGGTACACGTCCTTGTTTTCTAATGAGGTAATCACGTTCCTGTTTACTGATCATTTCTGCTTCATATGCACTCTGTACTTTAGCTTCTATCGTCTCCATCATAGCAATAGATGGATCAGAAGGTATGGAATGATAACTTCTGCCATCACTCAGTAAACGCTGGCATTCCCCCACATAATCCTCACGGTTCAATAGCACTATGGCTCCGCCTTTATCGGCCTGCCTCACTACTACATCTTGTAATCTGGCCAACCGTGACACCAGTTCTCGTTGAGTATTACCAAAATTTGAATGATGCCGTATGCCTTGTTGTTCCAATTTATATACCTCTTTAAGAACCTGTTTCTCGAAAACACGAGATTCAGGGGTATAACTGTGTGTAGGGGCACAAAAAGTAGATTTATTTCTAAGACCCGTATGGTTAACATTCTCATAAACATTGTCATTACGAAAAAACTCATTCAAATGGACCTTCCGCATAAAACTGTGGAATTCAGATCTGAACTCGAATGGATCATGGTATTTGGTGGCAACAAAATTCAAACCTTTATTCAGAACCATTTCTTCCTCAATGCTCAATTCGTAATTGGATAAATTGATCACCATTGATTCCTCGATCGACTGCGGGTTTGAATTTGGTTGCCCCAGTCTCCTCGGTTGGGCCCTTGTCCTAAAAAAGGACGACCTTGTCTTTGTTTATTTTGATAACGTTGTCCTCGACTCCTACTATTACCTCCTCCTTGTTGATTAATAGGGTCTGCAGTACCTGTACTCCCATCTTCACTCGAGCTATAAGAGGTGTTACGAAAATGTACCCTTTTTCTAACAGGTGCTTGAGTGTTAGTACCCTGATAATTATTGCCAAACTTAAAGCCCTCGACAATGTAAGGAAATGCTTTTTCGTGTGCAAATGTAGACAGATCTTTTTTCATCCTCTTAATGCGATCAACATTGGTGTCATTTTTAAATTCTGTAAGTTCTTTGAGATGTAGATCTAACTTCATTTTGAAAGCATCAAGGTCTAGGTCTTTTTTTATTTCCTCTTGTAGTTTAGAGATATCCATTTCAATTTTTTTAGAAACTTCTGTAGCCGTATCTATTATAAGGACTAGCCAATCACGACCGCACTTATTCGCAATGTAGCTCCATTTTATCTTAAATTCTGGATTATCCAAAAATAACCTCGGTTCATTTCTAACTATGAGACCTTGGGGTAGTGCTTGGTTCTTAAGATATTGTAACATGATGACCCCATGTAATTCTGTACGAATTAAACGTTTTCTGAGTTGAGCCAATTCGTCCCATTGGTCATTATTCCTGTTCAGAATACCATCATCCGCGTCTGCCAATACTGACAAAGATTCTAATAATTTTTGTATGTGTTCTTCACTATATGCAAGACATTTGTCTGAGGCGGTCGCCATAATGGTAACTGTACAGTCTAACCACTATGAACAAACAAATACAATTTTACAACATTAAGGACAAAGACTATTCCTTTCACAAACTAAACCTAGAGTTCCTATTTTCAAAACATACCTTCGAGACCACAAGGAGCCTCCTAAAGATCTATCTATACAAAGGTCTGCCGTTCCCCTTGTTTTAACATTCCCTCTCTCACACGGTTAGGGGATAACCAACATAATCATCATATAAAGGAGACAGAAAATACATTCCCCACTCAACAGTGATCTTTACATATCGTGTGATGCTGAAAAACCCTATTTATACCAATAGTCTTGAAAAAATAGACCTAGTACTTATTTGTTTTTTTATAATATCAAAAATAGTTTATTTTCTTTTATAAAACTAACTCTAAAACAGTGTTTTCAGTAAAAAGGACCCCACAACACAACATACAGTGGATACATTTACAATACAAATTACTAGTTTCACTCACATCCATTCCTGTAACATGACAATACAATACAATACATCAACATATAAAATGTATATAATGATTTAAACATTTTCAATCACTGAGTGTTATTAACTCAGAATAAACAGTCCCGACATGTTTCAGTTCCTCTTGGCACCAAATGCATGAACCTTCTTCAGGGGAAGACACTTTTAATTTTTTCTCCACCATGTAATCCAGGGCCCCAAAAGTACTCTTCAAACCGTACTCCTATAATTATTCAATACACAGGGGGTCACTACTTAGATGAGTAGGTTCATCGGAGCACTATATAGTTTTTGCGGTCACGTGAATTTGTGATGAAGTGAGGGAGTAGTGGTTGTGTTGTTCACACCACTGTTCGTTTGTTGTTCCTTTCTCAGCTGGAATCAGGTTCATGGTTACCAAAGAACCATTTATAGAACAGGATCAGACTTATTAAAAGAGGTCGGAGGGCATTTGGGTGCACTGAGGCACACCTACACTGCAGCAATCCTACTTGTGAGGTATGTAGTGACCATTGGGTTCAATTGATCTTGCCAGTATATAGGTACATATTTGAATGTTACTGGAATATAGTTAGCATTATGTAGCTGACTTATGTATTTGTGATGATGTTGATCTGTAGTGATATCCTTTTTTTTGTGTATTGAATAATTATAGGAGTACGGTTTGAAGAGTACTTTTGGGGCCCTGGATTACATGGTGGAGAAAAAATTAAAAGTGTCTTCCCCTGAAGAAGGTTCATGCATTTGGTGCCAAGAGGAACTGAAACATGTCGGGACTGTTTATTCTGAGTTAATAACACTCAGTGATTGAAAATGTTTAAATCATTATATAAATTTTATATGTTGATGTATTGTATTGTATTGTCATGTTACAGGAATGGATGTGAGTGAAACTAGTAATTTGTATTGTAAATGTATCCACTGTATGTTGTGTTGTGGGGTCCTTTTTACTGAAAACACTGTTTTAGAGTTAGTTTTATAAAAGAAAATAAACTATTTTTGATATTATAAAAAAACAAATAAGTACTAGGTCTATTTTTTCAAGACTATTGGTATAAATAGGGTTTTTCAGCATCACACGATATGTAAAGATCACTGTTGAGTGGGGAATGTATTTTCTGTCTCCTTTATATGATGATTATGTTGGTTATCCCCTAACCGTGTGAGAGAGGGAATGTTAAAACAAGGGGAACGGCAGACCTTTGTATAGATAGATCTTTAGGAGGCTCCTTGTGGTCTCGAAGGTATGTTTTGAAAATAGGAACTCTAGGTTTAGTTTGTGAAAGGAATAGTCTTTGTCCTTAATGTTGTAAAATTGTATTTGTTTGTTCATAGTGGTTAGACTGTACAGTTACCATTATGGCGACCGCCTCAGACAAATGTCTTGCATATAGTGAAGAACACATACAAAAATTATTAGAATCTTTGTCAGTATTGGCAGACGCGGATGATGGTATTCTGAACAGGAATAATGACCAATGGGACGAATTGGCTCAACTCAGAAAACGTTTAATTCGTACAGAATTACATGGGGTCATCATGTTACAATATCTTAAGAACCAAGCACTACCCCAAGGTCTCATAGTTAGAAATGAACCGAGGTTATTTTTGGATAATCCAGAATTTAAGATAAAATGGAGCTACATTGCGAATAAGTGCGGTCGTGATTGGCTAGTCCTTATAATAGATACGGCTACAGAAGTTTCTAAAAAAATTGAAATGGATATCTCTAAACTACAAGAGGAAATAAAAAAAGACCTAGACCTTGATGCTTTCAAAATGAAGTTAGATCTACATCTCAAAGAACTTACAGAATTTAAAAATGACACCAATGTTGATCGCATTAAGAGGATGAAAAAAGATCTGTCTACATTTGCACACGAAAAAGCATTTCCTTACATTGTCGAGGGCTTTAAGTTTGGCAATAATTATCAGGGTACTAACACTCAAGCACCTGTTAGAAAAAGGGTACATTTTCGTAACACCTCTTATAGCTCGAGTGAAGATGGGAGTACAGGTACTGCAGACCCTATTAATCAACAAGGAGGAGGTAATAGTAGGAGTCGAGGACAACGTTATCAAAATAAACAAAGACAAGGTCGTCCTTTTTTAGGACAAGGGCCCAACCGAGGAGACTGGGGCAACCAAATTCAAACCCGCAGTCGATCGAGGAATCAATGGTGATCAATTTATCCAATTACGAATTGAGCATTGAGGAAGAAATGGTTCTGAATAAAGGTTTGAATTTTGTTGCCACCAAATACCATGATCCATTCGAGTTCAGATCTGAATTCCACAGTTTTATGCGGAAGGTCCATTTGAATGAGTTTTTTCGTAATGACAATGTTTATGAGAATGTTAACCATACGGGTCTTAGAAATAAATCTACTTTTTGTGCCCCTACACACAGTTATACCCCTGAATCTCGTGTTTTCGAGAAACAGGTTCTTAAAGAGGTATATAAATTGGAACAACAAGGCATACGGCATCATTCAAATTTTGGTAATACTCAACGAGAACTGGTGTCACGGTTGGCCAGATTACAAGATGTAGTAGTGAGGCAGGCCGATAAAGGCTGAGCCATAGTGCTATTGAACCGTGAGGATTATGTGGGGGAATGCCAGCGTTTACTGAGTGATGGCAGAAGTTATCATTCCATACCTTCTGATCCATCTATTGCTATGATGGAGACCATAGAAGCTAAAGTACAGAGTGCATATGAAGCAGAAATGATCAGTAAACAGGAACGTGATTACCTCATTAGAAAACAAGGACGTGTACCGGTTTTTTATATCCTGCCCAAGGTGCACAAGAGTCTTACTAATCCCCCAGGCAGACCAATTGTATCTGGAGTCAACTCTATCCTTGAACCCTTGTCTAAATTTGTTGATTTCTATTTAAGACCATTTGTGGTCAAAATGGATAGTTACCTAAGAGATACTTCGGATGCTATCAACAAAATTGAAAATTTACCTTTCACCGCAGGCCAGTTCTTATTGATTAGTCTGGACATACAATCCTTGTATACAGTTATTCCTCAAAGGGCTACTTTAGAGGTCATAGAAGAAACTCTACGAGAGAGGGTAGATGGTCATCCCGTCAGTAATGCCTTCATTATGTGGTGTGCAGAGTTTGCTTTGACTCGTAATTTTTTTCAGTTTCAAGGAGCATTCTTTGAACAAATTGAAGGCACAGCCATGGGTGCTGCCATGGCACCCAATCTTGCTAATCTATATGTGGAATATTTTGAAAAAACAGTCATTTATCCAGTCACCAACCCGTATAAGAAACACCTTTTGAAATGGCTTCGGTATATAGATGACATTTTTATACTATGGGAAGGAACAGTTGTAGAGGCAGAACTTTTTGTCGAGTGGTTAAATGCACAGAACCCTTTCTTAAGATTCACTAAAGAGATCAATGCACAAGAAATTAACTTCCTAGATATCACCATATTTCACCATGAAGGCCACCTTAAAGTTAAACCTTACAACAAGAGAACTGACAAAAATGCTCTTCTCCATTTCTCCAGCCACCATGCTAATCATATCAAGGAGAATCTGCCCTTCGGGCAGTTTTTGAGGCTAAAGAGAAACAGTAGTCTGGGGCAGGATTATAAAGAAAGTGCAGCTCTGTTGTCAAGAAAATTGTGTAATAAAGGCTATCCTGCTGAGCTGGTAAAGAGGTCTTGCAAAAGAGCTTTTAACAATAATCGAGAGGCCTTACTAGAGAAAAGACAAACAGATGATAAAGGTGATCGGATTGTATTTGTCAATACGTTTTCGAACTTGTCATACAAAATCAAAGGCATTATTAATAAGACATGGAAGAAAGTGTACAATGCTGAATCGACTCCACCTCCATTGGTGGCTTTTAGGAAAAGCCAAAATATCAGACAGATGCTCATTAGGAATGACATATCCATCAAACGTCCATTAGCACCCAGGCAAACTACTTTATGGGGCCTTCCGCCTGTTAAGGGACATTTTCCCTGTGGAAAGTGTGTGATGTGTGCCACGACGAAGGAAACAAAATATATTATGTTAAATCCTGATATTAAGTGGGTTCTTAATGAAATGACCAATTGTAACACCGAAAATGTTGTCTATTTAATTACATGTCCTTGCGGATTACAATATGTAGGCAAAACCAATAGGAAATGTCGTACTCGTATGATAGAACATCGAAGTTGCATAAAAAACCGAGTACTGCTAGCTCCTATGGTTAAACATTTTGTACAGATGAAACATTCCCACGAGGATTTCAGTTGGGTGATCTTAAAGAAAATTTATGGCAAAAATAAATCAGAAATAGATGATAAACTCATTCTATTCGAACAAAAAATGATTTACAGGTGCCAAAGTCATATCATTGGTCTTAATGAAGAAATTGACTGGCTGCATACTCAGAGATGAAAGGACATTGGGTGGTGGTACATCCCTATGGAGATATAGATATATCTGATGGGGCATTAGTGAGAAATATGAAGAATTAGTAAGATGCACTATGTATAGAAATGGTTTTTTCAAAAATGACACTGTTTTAGACTTTGTAAATATAATGTGATGAGTCGGATATGGTTCAGGTATTGGAATATATTTGTGTAATGTGTTGTATGGTTTACTTCACTTTGTGTGGGGAACTTTGATTACCTAGAAACTATTACTTTCAGAACTTGGTCTGATAATGGCCTCCTGGTTATGTTTTAAACCCCAGGTTTTTACCTGTCTAATGGACTAGACTTTCTCCAGCATGTAATTCTGGGTAAATTGTAATTATGGTAACTAATTGGCCTTCCTTGGTAGGTGTATGTGAGCGGGTTTATTGTACTTATGAGAGCAGTGGGTTAGCAGCCGTACCGCCGCGCTTACCGGATTTTTGGTTTTGGGTTTCCAGAGCTGCATTGGGTGTAATTTGCGTCCTTATGCATTGTTATTGAATACATTATCGGTCGATTACCCATGATCGAGTTAATCTGTTTACTATGTTTATGAAATAAAGAAGGTTAGTCCTTCGTTTATGTCTCAGCAATAGGATGCACGACGTTCCATGAAACAAAGAAGGTTAGTCCTTCGTTTGTGTCTTAGCATTTGTTTACTTGAACTGCTTCTCATTATGAAAACATGGGTTTAGCAGCCGAACCGCCGCCCTTACTGGAATCGATCTTTGGCTGTCGGAACTGCATTGGGTGAAGTTTCCGTCCTCAATTAAGGTTACAACTATTGATATTTAGTGTACTGTACTGCAAATGTTACTAATTGGGTATTAAATGATGGGCCTTCGTTTTATACGAGCATTTATTTGGATTTTCTAAGAATGGTTGATATTAAGTAAACTACATTGTATTGGGCATAGCGTGCTACAGAAATACTTGTGATATATTTTTTGTCTAGAACATTGATCAGGTTTCTTCTGTTGTAGGTTACAATTTTGTGGACAATTTAACAGCGACGAAGAATATGTAAACAATCTCTTCAACCACGCAGGAGTAGTGGCATGGTGTAATAGGTATATATGCATATATTGTTTTAAATGAGTGATAATGCTTTGGTGAAGGTTGTAGTTTCAAAAGCTCTATAGGGTTGTTATGGAAGGTATGACCACATTGAATGATAGGAATACACAGGGGGTCACTACTTAGATGAGTAGGTTCATCGGAGCACTATATAGTTTTTGCGGTCACGTGAATTTGTGATGAAGTGAGGGAGTAGTGGTTGTGTTGTTCACACCACTGTTCGTTTGTTGTTCCTTTCTCAGCTGGAATCAGGTTCATGGTTACCAAAGAACCATTTATAGAACAGGATCAGACTTATTGAAAGAGGTCGGAGGGCATTTGGGTGCACTGAGGCACACCTACACTGCAGCAATCCTACTTGTGAGGTATGTAGTGACCATTGGGTTCAATTGATCTTGCCAGTATATAGGTACATATTTGAATGTTACTGGAATATAGTTAGCATTATGTAGCTGACTTATGTATTTGTGATGATGTTGATCTGTTTGTGTATTGAATAATTATAGGAGTACGGTTTGAAGAGTACTTTTGGGGCCCTGGATTACATGGTGGAGAAAAAATTAAAAGTGTCTTCCCCTGAAGAAGGTTCATGCATTTGGTGCCAAGAGGAACTGAAACATGTCGGGACTGTTTATTCTGAGTTAATAACACTCAGTGATTGAAAATGTTTAAATCATTATATAAATTTTATATGTTGATGTATTGTATTGTATTGTCATGTTACAGGAATGGATGTGAGTGAAACTAGTAATTTGTATTGTAAATGTATCCACTGTATGTTGTGTTGTGGGGTCCTTTTTACTGAAAACACTGTTTTAGAGTTAGTTTTATAAAAGAAAATAAACTATTTTTGATATTATAAAAAAACAAATAAGTACTAGGTCTATTTTTTCAAGACTATTGGTATAAATAGGGTTTTTCAGCATCACACGATATGTAAAGATCACTGTTGAGTGGGGAATGTATTTTCTGTCTCCTTTATATGGTGAAATTGTGTGCAACAGAACATGGATCGAATAATGAAAGAGACAGCAGTGGGCAGGATTTTAATGAATGTATAGAGTGTTTACATTTAATCGACTTCGAATAATCTTTATTTTTAGTCCAGCTTAATGCTGGTCTCATTGTGCGTGAAGTTGAAACTGACCGAAGGTTTATGATTACCTTTTGCTTAGAAGTTCTCTTGGGGAATATGTTCAGGATTTTCCAAAATACTGAAGTGTAGAGCAACGCATATCACATTTTCCCGACAAGCGTTGATCCCGGTTTCACATGCTATTTCCTTTGAACTAGTTTGCTTTCCCCATGTAACCGGTGCCAGAGTTGCCTGTTGGCCCTTTATGCCACAAGGATGGCACCTTTGAAAATGTGCGACGTGTTTACAGATTTCAATGGATTTGCATTTGACATCATTATTTCATAGTGAAACCTTTTTTACATACTAATGAATCGTGGATAAGTTTGAGGATGGGTAACCACATTGTATTAATAATTTCAATGTATATGTTCTATAGTTATTTTTTTTAAAGCATTGTCTCTTCGTAATCTATCAACATTAGTTTAAAAGTTGTATTCATTTTTTTTTATTTAGTTTTACTCTACATAATACATTGGGATGTTGTGTGGTTCAAATCCCCTAATATATAAAATAAGAAAATAAAAACATCAAAATAATTTACCCTAGTGGATAAATAGTGGATAAGCCAGAGGATATACTAAAACTACGTATAACCCTCAGAGGTATTGCTGAGAAACCAACATGGCAGCAACTTAAATTGGGAGCTCTGTGCCACGCCGACACAACCATCTAAAATAAGCATAACAGCCGCTTGCATACCAGAATATTTTGTTGGATAATTGTTGCAGAACGCATCGACATGCCATACAGGAGCTGGGTGATTCCTGTGTGAGCTGTGCAAGGAGATATCCGAGGACGACCCTGCTCATTCCAGCATACTGTTGGGCCTCACCTTGCAATCGATGCAGATGTGCAAGACGGCACAGTGTCAGGCAGCTGTTTCCCCAGTTTGAGAGAGCAAAGTAGGATCAAAGCAACTAGCTGGTCCATGAGAGCGATGCTGCGACAGAGATTGTGTGTGCAACACTATCAGTGTCCTCAGGAGGCTTCCCATTGTAGCTGGGTGTGCCGCGCTCCAGTTGTGGGGGATTGTGCAGGGTTTGGGCCAGATGCCCGCATCTGTAAACAACCATCCCCTTTGAAGTGTCCTATAGCCCTGCTACAGAATCGGCTTGCCCACACAGCGTCTGGCTAACAGCAATAAGGCGTGGACACGGGGAGCTGTGCAACACGTCTTTATTTGTTCTTATTCCAGTTCAACATAACTCCCCCCCTTCCTCCTTCATTCCCTGTGCACTGGGCTAAGTTGTTCCAGTCATGTGACCACCTCCGTGGCTTCACAATGTCACAAAGTGCCCCTTTTTTAACTACCAAGTTCTTCATACTTAGTTCATCATTTCAATGAGTCTCTGAGGTCTGTTTCTCACTCTCCGAGTGCGATTTCGCTGTTCCACTCGTGCTCTCTCTGGGCTGTGAACTTCAACCATGCCTCATACTTTGCTCGCAGACTCTTCTCCATCCCCTTTGTATGATATATCGGATCCCTCCTGCTCCATATTTTCTATTTCTCCCCTTCTATGCGCTCTCCTGGATATCTTTTGGAAGTGCGACGAATTGCGGGTTATGTGTCCCTTTGTAGTGCTGTGCAACTGGTCGTACAGACGTATGGATGTGCAGTTGGATTTGCATGTTTGTGAATTTCCCCAATCCTTTGAAGAGGGATGGAAATGATTGTTCACTCCTTGATGTCGAGTCAATGTGCTTGTGAGCCGTTGGTCGATGAGGCCCATGTTCCATGCTGCTTTGATGCTCAGGATGCAGCCACTTTCCGCCGCACCCTCCAACAAGGGAATTTGAAGTGTCTTGGTTTGTGTTTTGTATCTGCATTCGGCTGCATGATATCCCTTGCATGGCAGTGGTGTTTTACGAGCCCTATGGATAATTTCCACTTCAGCCGGCTTAAGTTTGGGGGCCCATGGGATGTTGTTGTACATTTCTTCTCTAATAGCATTAACTGTTGCCCCAGTGTCTACAAGGAATTATGCCTGTAGCTTGTTGATTTGTAGCAGTAGCGTGGGACTCTGCTCTATCGCTCTAGGGCATGGGTGCACAACATACGGCCCGTGGGCCAGTTGCGGCCGGCCATGCTCTTTTGTCCAGCCCGCGAGGCACAAAGACTTTCCTAATGGAGGGCGCCCGCGGCCGCCCTCCATTAGGAAAGTCTTTGTTGTCTTCCGGGCCGGACAAAACACTGGCCATCATTGGCTCAGCACACACATGCACCACGTCGCTCCTACGAGCAACGTAATGCGTGTGTGCTGCACCAATGGAGGGCCAGCACTACAGCTGCCGTGGTCCATAAGGCTTGATGCCAGAAGGCATTTCAGCCTTGGACCACGCCAGCCGTAGTACGATTCCAGCGTTCCAGTTTACCTGCCGCTTACCTGCCTTCCAGCACGTCTCCGGTAAGTGGTATGTTTGTGTTTGTGTGTCGGATTTGTTTTGCTTTATGTTTGTGTGTGTATGTTGGGGTTGGGGTGGGGGGGGTGTGTCGGATGTGTATGAATGTTTGGATTTGAATGTATTTTGTGTGTATGTTGAGATGCAGGGGTGGGGGGGTGTCGGATGTGTATGAATGTTTGGATTTGAATGTATTTTGTGTGTATGTTGAGATGCGGGGGTGGAGGGGGTGTCGGATGTGTATGAATGTTTGGATTTGAAGGTATTTTGTGTGTATGTTGAGATGCGGGGGTGGGGGGGGTGTGTCGAATGTGTATGAATGTTTAGATTTGAATGTATTTTGTGTGTATGTTGAGATGCGGGGGTGGGGGTGGTGTGTCGGATGTGTATGAATGTTTGGATTTGAATGTATTTTGTGTGTATGTTGAGATGCGGGGTGGGGGGGTGTCGGATGTGTATGAATGTTTGGATTTGAATGTATTTTGTGTGTATGTTGAGATGCAGGGGTGGGGGGGTGTCGGATGTGTATGAATGTTTGGATTTGAATGTATTTTGTGTGTATGTTGAGATGCGGGGTGGGGGGGTGTGTCGGATGTGTATGAATGTTTGGATTTGAATGTATTTTGTGTGTATGTTGAGATGCGGGGGTAGGGGGGTGTGTCGGATGTGTATGAATGTTTGGCTTTGAATGTATTTTGTGTGTATGTTGAGATGCGGGGGTGGGGGGGTGTGTCGGATGTGTATGAATGTTTGGATTTGAATGTATTTTGTGTGTATGTTGAGATGCGGGGGTGGGGGTGTCTGTCGGATGTGTATGAATGTTTGGATTTAAATGTATTTTGTGTGTATGTTGAGATGCGGGGGTGGGGGGGTGTCGGATGTGTATGAATGTTTGGATTTGAATGTATTTTGTGTGTATGTTGAGATGCGGGGGTGGGGGGTGTCGGATGTGTGTCGGATGTCTATGAATGTTTGGATTTTAATGTTTTTTGTGTGTATGTTGAGATGCGGGGGTTGGGGGTGTCGGATGTGTATGAATGTTTGGATTTGAATGTTTTTTGTGTGTATGTTGAGATGTGGGGGTGGTGGGGGTGTCGGATGTGTATGAATGTTTGGATTTGAATGTTTTTTGTGTGTATGTTGAGATGCGGGGGTGGGGGGGTTGTCGGATGTGTATGAATGTTTTGATTTGAATGTTTTTTGTGTGCTGAGTTGGGGGTGGGGGTCCGGGTCTGTATGGGTGCATGTTTGTGTGTGTGCTGAGTTGGAGGTGGGGGTTCGGGTCTGTATGGGTGCATGCTTGAGAGTGTGTGTGCTGAGTTGGGGGGTGGGGGGTTTGGAGTTGGGGGGGTGGGGGGTTTGGAGTTGGGGGGTGGGGAGTTCGGGTCTTTATGGGTGCATGTTTGTGTGTGTGCTGAGGTGGGGGGTTTGGAGTTGGGGGGTGGGGAGTTCGGGTCTTTATGGGTGCATGTTTGTGTGTGTGCTGAGTTGGGGGGTGGGGGTTCGGGTCTGTATTGGTGCTGGTTTGTGTGTGCTGATTTGGGGGGTGGGGGGTTTGGTTGGGGGTGAGGAGGCCATGGGGCATAGTGTTTGGTTGGGGATGAGGGTGCCATGGGGCATAATGTTTGGTTGGGTGTAAGGGGGCCATGGGGCATAGTGTTTGGTTGGGGGAGAGGGGGCCATGGGGCATAGTGTTTGGTTGGGGGTGAGGGGGCCATGGGGCATTGTGTTTGGTTGGGGGTCAGGGGGCCATGGGGCATAATGTTTGGTTGGGTGTAAGGGGCCATGGGGCATAGTGTTTGGTTGGGGGTGAGGGACATGGGGCATAGTGTTTGGTTGGGGGTGAGGGGGCCATGGGGCATAGTGTTTGGTTGGGTGTAAGGGGGCCATGGGGCATAGTGTTTGGTTGGGGGTGAGGGGGCCATGGGGCATAGTGTTTGGTTGGGGGTGAGGGGGCCATGGGTCATAGTGTTTGGTTGGGGGTGAGGGGGCCATGGGGCATTGTGTTTGGTTGGGGGTGAGGGGGCCATGGGGCATAATGTTTGGTTGGGGGTTAGGGGGCCATGGGGCATAGTGTTTGGTTGGGGGTGAGGAGGACATGGGGCATAGTGTTTGGTTGGGGGTGAGGGGGCCATGGGGCATAGTGTTTGGTTGGGGGTGAGGGACATGGGGCATAGTGTTTGGTTGGGTGTGAGGGGGCCATGGGGCATAGTGTTTGGTTGGGGGTGAGGGGGCCATAGGGCATTGTGTTTGGTTGGGTGTAAGGGGGCCATGGGGCATAGTGTTTGGTTGGGGTGAGGGACATGGGGCATAGTGTTTGGTTGGGGGTGAGGGGGCCATGGGGCATAGTGTTTCACTCCAAGAGTGAACCCAATAATAAAGCTAAAACAGGCACAGTTAGGAGATGTTCATCTTTGGCTTTTTGAGGAAACCTGACTCAATGAAGGCCATACTCCTCTTGGGCAACCCAAATAGCAAACTGTAGCAGTCCAAAATAACGGCATGTCCAATCTAGGGTCAATAAAATATATATAAGTTAATTAAACAGGCGAGATACAATAACTAAATAGAAATAAATTATAACAATGGAAAATGTGTAGTACAAAATGTAAGTTTGAAATGCAAATAAAAATCGTTACCCCTCAAAAACATTCTTTTTCCATGTGTTTAGTACAAATTGGGGGATTAAAAAGCCTCCTGCCACGCCCCGCCTACCGCCCCGCCCACATTTAATTTTCGGCCCACTATAGCCCTCATGTAAGGTACTTTCGGCCCTCTGTCAAAATCAGTTGTGCACCCCTACTTTAGGGCTTCCCATGGCATAGAGATAACCCCTCCTTCTAGGCTCCTCCGCTGATGAGCATCTATGGCCTCTGTCTGATGGGAGATTGTTCCATGAGATATCTGATGTGTTTTTTTCTTCATCGTTGGGGGTGAAACATCGATGTGCAATGTGAATGACACTCCGGCATCTAAACACGGTCACTTCCTTTCTTTCTCAGTGTCGCCTGTGGGAGTGCTCCTGGTGTTGTGTCAGTTCTGGTGAGCTGGGGAGGGCCCTCTCTTTTATCTTTGCTGTTACGACATTCGATCATGAACATTTTCAATAAATAAATTCAAAGATGCCCTGATACACAAACAAGGAGAACACATATTCAAAAGGGCACCCAGGATAACGTGACACCTAAGGGGAAGCCAAAGAAATGCAGTAGCTCCACTACGGCTGCGAATACGTACGTCAATGCATGAGGAACACTATACCCCTAACAGTAGTTTAGAGTTCTAGCAGAATAAATACATACAATTAAAACCGACTCAAAAAGGAAGAGCACCAACCAATACACCATCCTGTGGTGGTTGCATGGCTGATCCAACACGATTTCTCAAAGAAAGGACATCTGCAACATGAGGCTGCTGCAGCATCGTCCATAACCTGACAGGGTTTGTGCAAAGACGCACATTTCAAGAGCCTGTGAACAAGCCTACCAAGAATTGGAACCCGAACCCTAATAAGAGCCATCAGAGGAGAGTTGCATGGTCCTAGTATGAACACTGTGGTTCGTGTAGCTCCAAAGCATACACAAGCACTACCCATTCGCCCATGCACTGTGTCAACGAACTGCAGACCATTGCACCTGAGTTCGACCTGACCTATACCAGAACAGGAAAGCAAGACAGCATCTTTGATTTAACCTGACACTGCAGGAAAAAACAGAGCTCCGTTGACACATTCACCAAGAACATGTCAAAATATCCTTACTAGGTGCCAGTGGAGCAAGAAGAGGAGTTGCAGCAGTCATGCACAGGCGCCACACTCATGCTAAGCATACAGCAGCCCCTTTACATTACTAGTAATATCTACACTTGGAGGGCAAAATGGAGGAGAGTGCTTGAATTATGGAAGTTGAAGCATGAATTGGCAAGGCCGAAGATGATCTCACAAATGTTCGCAGAGATCTTGCTAGCTTACATTTAGACCTCAAGAAACCATGAGAAAACTGTGAAGATCTAGAATAGCGCTCTCTATTTAAAAGAGACACCTATAACGATAGAATTAATAAAGCCAACTCAAATACCAGAGAACTCTTCATCACATGAAGAGAACTAAATTCCCCCACTCCTCCAACATTAGTTTGTACTAAGGACAAGCCCTGGTGCACAAATATTCAAGCAGCGCTCTCCAATAAAATTGACCTCCTTCAAAAGAAAATAGAAAATAAAAAACATAACCTATCAGGGGACAGCCGCTTGCTGAAGTCACAGACATCCCTAACAAAACCTTGGTACAATTTCAAATTCACCCCTGTCTCTATCCATGATGTCGAGGACATAATAATCTCCCACAAACCGTCTAGATGTGTTGTAGTCCCCAGGCATAAGCTGCCCTCTCTAGTATTTTCAGGAGAAATGGAACCGTTGTTATTGGTCTGTAGTTGGTTGGGATGTTTGGGACAAGGTTGAGTTTTTTCAAAAAAGGGAGGACCCATGCATCTTTTAGATTTGTCGGGACAGTACACGTATCAATGGAAGAGTTTATTAATGTAGTGATGAATGGTGCTAGTTCCCTAGCTGCCTCTTTAATTATTGGTGCTGGACAGGTGTCAACTTGGCATTAAACACTCCAAACTCGGATCAATATCATTATTTTTTCTGGAATTGTGTAATCAATAAGACCTGCCATTAACAGCTGCAGAAAAACAGGCAGCTGTAGACCTCCCCCCCAAAATAAAGCCCCTGTGTCAGACAACCTCACAGCTAAATGTAATAAGAAATGTAAAAATTATTGTGAGCCCCTACCTACTTAGAGCGTGGGAGGAATCTTTGGATGTGTGGAAGCTACCATCCTCTATGCGGGAAGCCATTATAACAGTAGTGCTGAAAACGAACAAAACCCAGATGAACAAGGATTTTAACACTCCCTATCATTACTGAACGTGGAGATCAAGATATTTGTCTGAGTGCTTGCAACCAGATTTCTCCCGGTCATGCCATCCATAGTATATTTGGACCAATCAGGTTTTATTCCAGGGTGCTACACTGCACTGAACCTTAGAAGGCTCTTCAGTATAATTTAGCAGATCAACACCAATATATACAGGCAGTTACAGTGGCACTCGATGCTGAGAAAGCTTTTGACTCTGTGTCATGGGGTTTTCTCTTTGATGTGTTGAAAAACAAGAGCTTTGGGGTCTACGTCATATTCAGCATTAAACTGTTATACAAGGAGCCAACTGCAATGATTGAAACAGGAAATGGACACTCGACCAAATTTGAATTAAGCAGAGGCAGTCAACAGGGTTGCCCACTTTAACCACTACAGTTTGCCATAATAATAGAGCGACCTGGCATACATGCTGAGGCAAAGACACAAACAACTAGGCATCCTAATTAGCAGAGACCAGAACTAATCTCACTATATGCAGATGATATACTGCTATATGTTAAAAATCCTAAAATCAAAGAGCAGAAATTAGACCGAGAACAGGAAAGTCTTGAGGACACATCGAGATTGCATATGATTACAAATCTTGCAGAGAGATAACGGGGTCGAGTTCCACATTTGTGCAGCGGCCACAGAAAAGGAATGGCCTCCTACCTGAGAGTAGTTAACACGTGGAACATGGATGTGCAAAGCAGTAGCCGAGTTCAAGGAACGTGAGGGAACATACTTATGAAATTTCGCTTGAAGGTATTCCAGCCCTACTTTATAAAAAGCCTGATATACAATACAAAGGGCTTTAAACTTGATCATCTTTCCAACTGGCAGCCAGGGCTGGGTGTTCAGAATAAAAGAAGCAGAAGAGTAACGGGAGGCACCAGTGGTCAGCCTAGCCAAAGAATTCTGGAGAATTTGAAAGCAATATACCAGATAAGCTGAATGTGCAAGATAAAGGGAATTACAGTAGTTCAGGGTTCCTGATGTCAGAGAAGATACAGCCAATGGACAAAGTAGTCGGGGGAAATACAGCGCTCACCTGAGACTGCATAGAAAGAGAATCAGAAAGTTTCACAATCAGGTTCTTAACTACTGGGAAGGCAGTGGAAGAGAGCCCAGTTCATTGAACCAGAAAGAAGAAGACCAGGGCGGTGTTCTCAGGCGAGGAGCCAACAATTAAAACCTCTGTTTTTTGTCATTAAGGCAAAGCCAGTTGTGGTTTATCCAACAGCGGACAGCAGACAAACAGGAACGACCATGCTCAGCAGTTGCTGAGAAGGACAGATCAAGACGCACAAGGATTTGTGTGTCATCAGCTTACAAATAACACTGAAAACCAAAAGAGTATCAATTTCATAAGAGAATAAATATATATGTTAAAGAGAAGAGGAGAAAGGACAGAGCCTTGAGGGACTCCACATGTGAGGGGCAAAGAAGATGAAGTAAATGGGGAAAGGAAGAGGGACTGAGAGCGATCCGAATGAAATGACCAAAACAAATCCAGTACTTTGACGGAGATACCTGCCAATGACAATGGGCCTCATTACGGGTCCGGTGGTAACCCTGCCGGGGCTACAGGCGGCTTGCCACCAGACCGTAATAATTTACCGACGCCTGACTTCCAGGTGCCACTGGGCTATTACAAGTCTGGTGGCTGGGATGTCAGGTGCCGGTACATTTATTAATCCCCATTCCCGTAGAGTCCAATGGAACTCTATGGGAGTAGGGACACGGGAGCACCGGCACCGTTAACAATGGTGCCGGTGCTCCTGTGACAAGTCTACCTACTGTGGCCGCTGTGCCTGACAGGTTCAGACATGTCAGGCACAGCGGCTCCGGCAGGCAGACTTGTCGTTTGTCGTGATCAATGGTGTCAAATGCAGCAGAGAGGTCGCGCAGGATCAGGATGTCACAACAACCCTGATCCGCAATCTGGGCCAGGTCATCAACTGCAGACACTAGGACAGATTCTGTTCCCTGACTAGGCTAGGAACCTAGAAAGGAAAGGGTCAAGATTCCCGGAGTCCTCAAGAAATGAGCGCAGAAGGGGTGCAACCAGTGCTTTCAAGAGTTTCATAGAGAAGAAAGAAAGGAGATGGGACAAAAGTTCAGGAGAGTCAAGGAATCCAGATTTAGTTTTGTTTTTTAAGGAGAGAAATGATCAGAGCATGTTTGAGTTGTGCAGTCATATGACTGTTAGCAAAAGACAAGTTAACCTTGACAGACACAGAGGGTGCATTAGAAGGGATGGTGGTTTTAACAATGCTGAGTGGAATCGGGTCAACGGGGGAGATCGACTTCAAACCCAGGGTGGCTGAAATAATGTGTCCTTGAAGACCGGAAAGACAGACAAAGAGTGAGGGGGCTGACATGAATTAGCGGTTAGTGCAGTCTCAGTTGGTGAGATCAAGGAGATAGCAATCTTCTGCCTCATGGTAACAATTTTGTATGAGAAAAAGGCAGAGAGTGAGTCACAAAGTCTTTGCGAAGGAATCAACTGATCTGCAGAGGACACGGAGAGGAATTGAAGCAACTTGAAAAAAAAAAGTTCCTTGAAAGAGTTTGCAGCTGCTTCCACATGAGATGAGAAATGTGAAAATGTAGCTTGCATAATGGCACTTTGAGACAATGCTGTAGCTATGCATAAGGCAAGGCGGGCGACAGGGCAGTACAGAATGCACCACTTTCTCTCTGCTTGCATATGGGCAAGACAAAGGCTAATGAGCTCAGCAGAAATCCATGGGTCAGAAGGATGACTAGGAGGTCTAGCTGCTTTAAGAGGGGCCAAACAAATGGCAGTGAGGACCAGTGACATAGAAAGCCTCCCGATCAATCAGCTTGCCAGAAGAAAGAGAATCCGAGAAACATGTAGACATATCCACACTGGAGACACTCTGCCAATGCTTCATGGGGTTTCGGGGGAGAACAGTTACGGTTGGCATAGGAAACACATTGATCACAAAAGAAATGACAACATGGTCAGACCAAATAACAAGGGCATTTGGTTACCAGGGAATAAGAGGCAGATATGAGGTCATGGGTATTGCCACAAGAATGAGAGGGGCCTACCACAAGCAGCAGGAGGATAAGATCAGTCAAAGACAAAATTAGACGTTCAACCTGAAAATCATTAGGGTTATTAGGATGAAGATTAAAATCCCCAAAAACAATAAGGGTCTCATATTGTAATCTGAGATACTTCACTATTTACAGCAAAGCCAGGTCAAAACCTGGATCATAACCCAGAGGGCGGTAAACCAAAAAGAAATGCAGGGTGCATTAAGGAGAGATAATAACACGGACAGCAAGAGAGCCACCATGTTAATAGTATCAGAAAAAGGTACCAGTGCGGAGACAAATGTTATACAGTGGATAATAGCAATCACTCCCCCAGGGCGATGGGTGTCTCTATCCATCCTGATCATACAATAGTCAGAAGGCAGAGAATGCTGTTAGCCATTGCTGTTTTTTGTGCTGTGTTTGTTGACCTGTCCTTTGTGTTCATGGGTTGCAAGTGGGGGAAACCAGGACACCCCTCTGACCGCATATGGTTCCACTGTGTGCTCTGTGGTTCCGGTTGTGGTAACTGGCTGGGCCTCATACCTACAAATCTGCTTCAGACATTCAGGATGGATCCAAGGCACACTCCAGGGCAATCAGAGTTGGGGCAGGGTTGACGACCATGTCCTAGGCAAAGTGGCAACTGCAGGCCATACCCTGCGTTCCAGTTATGTGAGTAACAGAGTCTGCAGGACAGGTAATAGCTGGCAGGCCCACCATGGGTACAGAGGTGGCATGGGACATGTCAGATGGCCACGACCCTAGCAAACTGGCTGCTTGGAAGAGCTGAACGCATGCTGAGTAGACCCATTGGGTTAGATTGTGGTGCCCAGGTCATGTCAAACAGCCCTGCCATGGGCAAATTGGTCACTGGGCATGGCTGCAGGCCAAGGGAAGGAGGCACATCAAGTGGCAGGTGGGTGCCTGTGACCTGTTCGAAGGCCATGCTTCAGTCAAAGTGAGCACTGTGCATGGCTGCAGGCAGATTTATATTAGCGTAGAGATAGCCAGGGCACAGCAGCAGTCCAGTCACTGTGCAAAGAAGCTAATTGAAAAATGAGGAACAGATAGCCTAGTTGGGCGTATGGTATTTAGGTATATCAGAGAACCACCCTTTAATACTTTGACTTGGCTGCCTCCAAAATTCTTCCGACTCCGGTTTGGTGGATGGAGCAATTACCGGTCCATTCCGAGGTCGACGGCACCAGTAATTCCCCATTCACCAGAGCCATTCCCCCTTCCCATTTGAGCCCCCATAGGGCTCAATGGGAAGTGGGAAGGTGGCAATAACGGTACCGCAAATTGCGGTACCGTTATTGACCCCGGTATCCCTTTGCGGGTCCTGTCCTTAACACCTGGAAAAACCAGCGTTAAGGGAGGACCCGCAAAGGGAACTCGTAGTAGGGCGGTAAGGGATTAACGGCACCGGTGCCCTTACCGGTGCCAGTAATCCCTTACCGCCCACCTTGTAATGAGGCCCATTGTCTAATGACCAAAAAAAAGTATCACTGAAATAGCCAAGCTGCAGAGCCATGCATCGAGAAATGAATCCAATAATAATGAAATTAGGATCCATCAGACTAATTTACAACAGATAGCAGACAAAGAAGTCTTTCTTGCAGCAAGAGATACGACCCTGGGGTCGGAGCCAAATGAGGGTTACAACCTGTCGGTGGCGTGTTTGCAATCACAAAGTAATACGGGCAATGAAAGGCGGAATTCGCTTTTTGTAGCGGATAAGCTAATAAAAGACTTAATTAAAATCAACCCTAAGTTGACTGGCGCTGTGGTGTTGGCGGAGCCATACGCGAGCACAGAAAATATTGCGCAATCACATCCCTGGCCCAAAGAAATCAAAGACTACAAAAACTGTAAACTCGCCGAATCTGACAAACTGGAGCTATGTGGCTCACAGCAATCTTGCCGCCCCAATAAACGCAGAACACTCGCTTCAAGTACCAGCCGAGTGCTTTTGTGGCATGCTCGCAGAACACAAAAGGAACAATTAGTGAAAAACTGAGAAACAGAAATACGCCACACTTAAAAAGGAGAAATAACAGGAACGGAGTGAGTGTAGCTCGAAGGAGCTCTACATCTGATTCTTCTGAGGCAAATTAAGATACCTTATCTGACTCCGACTCATCCATAGTTGAAAGAGAATTCCCAAAAGTAAGACGTCAAAACAACACAACAAATCAACAATTTTTAAGATCTTCTACAGAGGCTCAGTTGGATTGTTTCGAATTGGTGGAGCAAGTGATTAACCAACTTAGACCAAACATAATTTCACCTTTAACAATCACTGTTGCTCCTTTGATAAAGCTATATGAGCATTTAAAGAATCAAAACACCTTGATGGCTCTTGTCAATTCGAAAATAATAAATATGAAAACATTACTGCAGGATGTAAGAATCCAAGCACTGAATGATCACAAGAACAATGAAGTTCCTGCTATTCAAGTAAAAGACCAACTAAAGAACAACGCTGAAGATAAACGCCTCTTAGCTGAAGTGGCAAGAGAGGCATTGATAATCTTAAAAAAAACAGCAAGCACTTAATAGTGAAAGGGCAGCTACATCCAGAGAGCTAAGGACTGAGAGCTTGACTAAAAATGTGCTAAATAAGAAAGGGGGAGACCCATTATCTCAACAAGTGACAACGAAAAAAAAGAAAGCAAAGTGCCTTGAAAGCATAAACTTGGTGCTGACTAATACTGTTGCTTGTCCGTCGAACACCAGAGGGAGTGTGAGTGGACAGCGGTCTAGCCCCCCCTGAAGTTGCGTCCTCATCCACCAGCATAGCACAGATAACGATGGGAAACACTGAGTATGAGTTTGAACCTGCTGGTCCCTCGACTTCAGCAAATGCTGAGGGTCTTACAGAAAAAACGCTCTCCCTGACAGAAGCTAACCCTGTGATCATAATAGACAAAAATGACACGTTTGCCATCTTCGACAAAACAAAAAGAGAGACGATGATGAAGAAGGATGTGAAAACACGGAAACATCAAAACGGACAAAAAAAACAAAAAAAATGCCTAATAAGAAAAATGATAACTCCAAGAACTCCTGTAAATTTCTGCGGAATATCAAATCCCTAAACGTAAACGTAATGATACAAACAGCACCGAATAATCTGAGAGCAAGTTCTCAGATAGCTAATATTCCAGTTGCTGTAGAAGAGTCAGATAATATAAAGGAGAATGAAAAAATCACACATGATCTGCCGGGATATGATAAAAATGATGACGACCGAGAGATGGAAGAGTTAGCAAATTTGTCGATGTATGAGATAAATAGTGTAGACTTAACACAGGAAGAAGTGGAGGAAGCTGAGGACAACTTAATATTGGATTGGCATAGTAACACTGAACCCCAGCCTACACAGGATGCAAAAACGAACGTGCATAATGGTTATCACGCTAGGTAAAGAAAAAAAACGGGGCATTCAAGTACATGAACATGTAACAGGCCCATTAAAAATAAAATTCTCAACACTTGATGAAAGATGGGTGCCGGCTGTCTTTAATTCTTCTGAATGCTTGAATCAACCGAAGGCAAAGTTATTTGAGCCACGACTAGAAAAAAAACCTTCAAGAACGGAAGAAATGTTGAATGTTAAGGGCCCATCTAAAATCAATGAAAAAAGCGAGTCAAGAAACGCTGAGACCAGAGAAGAATGGAGAGAGGACAAGAGATTGCCACTGAAAAGAGCAACTCAATCGGCTAAGAGGAATCAGAAAATAACATCAAACTTCTGTCATCTGCTAGAAAGAACTTTCCCGTCTGACGATGGATTAATTTTGAACAGATATAATTTTCTATAACTATTAAACCATATTCCGCAACTGAGGTCTATAACAATGAAAGACATTACAACTGTGGAATTCATACAAGATTCAATGACAGATCAAGTATTATTGCACATCTACTCAAGAGCTATAAGAGATATTATAGTGGAAAATATTCCTGACCTGTACTCCTTGGGCTTTAATATAACCGAACCTTGGGTTGATTCTATACCTGAAAAAGTAAAATCGTCATCGAACTATCAGAAAGAAAATTATCAGCCCAGGGGAAGTGACAATTGTAGCCCGCAAAGAAGACATATCGTCAAATCAATAAATCAATCTAGAGTAGTGGCAAACTGTGACAAAGAAGATGGGGGCCATGGCAGTCGTGAAGATTTGGGGTCAGAAGTGAAAAAACAGATAAAAATTGCGTTTGGTTCCAAAGAAGAGTGGTGAGATGCCAAGAAGTGTTGAAAATGGAGTAAATGACAAAAATGACCAAAAGAAATGGAGCTGGATAGCAAGCTCCCTAAACCCACGATGCAACAGATAATGCCAAATCAATAATGTAAAACAGTATCTACAGCTGGGCTCTTGGAACACAAGAGGCTTTACCCATCTATTTAATAACAGTCTTAGGTGTAGGGAAACATTTCACATTATCTGTTTACAGGAAACTTGGCTTCTGACTCATCCATCGGTCGAAGGTTTTGAAATTGTCTGGAATCCAGCTATCAAGCAGGCTAAAGGTAGGCCGATGGCGGGCTTACTAACCATGGTGAAACTAAAACATGGGCTATGGTTTACAAACATATTAAACCTAACTCCCTACATACAACATGTGATGATTGAAACTCAGAGGAAAAAGCTCGAAGAGAGCATTAAATTGCATGTTATCAACTTGTATTGGCAGCATAAATCATCAGATGAGTGGGAATTTCTGGACTCAATTGGTGATCTGATAGACTCTGTACTGGTTAGCGAAAAGAATGCCAACATCATACTTTGTGGAGATCTGAACATGGAATGCTTAAAATTGCAAAATGTGATGGAACAAATATGTCCACAACCGTATACAATAAAAGATCGAATAAGAGTTGCGTGGGAACAAGAGATGGAAGCGCGAGGAATGTCACTATTGAATGACAGCCTTAGAGGGGACATCCCACCAAATCCCACTTGGAGAAGCGAGAAACTTAAATCAATCTTGGACTATAGGTAAAAAACTAAAATATACTTAGCCTTCATAGATTTAGCCCATTCTTTCGACAGTATTGACGGCGAGCTTCTGTGGACTAAAATGCATAAACTGGGATGTCAAATGAGCTTGCTTGCCACAATCAAAGAGCTTTATTCAAACACCAGCATAAAAGTCAGACTGGATCAACTGTGAGCCCTCTCGCCGCCAATCATAACATCCAGAGGAGTGAAACAGGGCTGCACTATTGGGGCAACCCTGTTCAGTGTGTTTATTTCAGATGTGGGAAGTTCGTTAGAGGCAATAAGAGCTTTTGCCCCAAAGATAAATGGAAATAGACTGAGTTACATCCTGTATGCTAATGACATCGTACTAATAGATGTCACTCAGATAGGTCTACAGAGAAAATTGTCGGCATTAAAACAATACACAGAAACGAATGGTCAAGTGATTAATCCATCAAAAACAGAGATACTAGTGCTCCAAAATCTAACAGGTTTGACACGAAGGTTGGAAAAATGTAAGTGGGCAATCGGTGAAAAATGAATAAAACTTACGATGGAGACCCAATACCTGGGAGTAATCATAAATTTACGCATCAATGATGACCAAATACTGCAGAAAATGTTTTGAAAATGCAAATCCTTATTAAATACAGCCCAGGGAATTGTAATACATATAAAGTATGGGAGTTTTACCCCGAAACCGACAATTGAATGTTACAAGTCAAAGGTATTCCAGCATTGATTTTTGGTGGAGAAGTGATGTTGGGCTGCCCGGCCTCAATATGATCATGGTGTGAAAACACATACTGGAGCAAAATTCTACAGTTGCCAAGAGGGAGACCACTTGCCTGTATTAGATATGAGTTGGGCTTAATCTCGATTAATGCAAAGGTGATGTGGAATATGCTCTCAGTGTATAGGAAAGTACTTAGAGCTGACGATTTACGGCAATATCAAATCGTGTGCACAGATGTAAATACCCCAGACGAATCACTCCTGAGTAAGTGGAAGCAAAATTGTGCTATCATTCTAAAACAACTGCAAGTTGATCAACAAAAGCTAATTCAAAATCCGAATGCAGTCAAGAAAAAATTGTGGAACCAGGACTGGTGTGAAAATTTGGAGCAGAGAGCTCAACATAGGTGTATGGCACAGGTTGCACCGGAAGCAAGAGCTCTGAACACTCTTCCAAAATATTTGAAATGTTCCTGTGCAGCAAAAAAAGGAAAATCTTTATGAAGTTTCGCCTGAACTTGTTCCAAACCAAAATGGTAATGAATATTTGAAGTAAAGACAAGAATCCACACAATGGTTGCAGGTTCTGTGGGTCAGAAAAAGAAACACTGAAACATCTGGTACTATACTGTAAGAAACTAACTGATATAAAAAACACACATCTAGGGACTGAAATCACAAAAAGACTACATCAGAAAGGAGAAGATTGGTGGGCCTTGATGGCGGAGGGAACTGAAAAAGAATTAACTTTTGCACTAACATTCTATTTGGAAAAATTACAAAGTATCTTGGCAGAAAAGGAGTTATAAGGTTGCCGCCGGTTCGAACTTTAAGATTAAGGTGTGATTATGCTATATGAGTTCGGAATAGCATGATGTAAACGTTGATTTTGTTTTTGTATATACAAGAAGTTGAAATTGTATGTCCTTTTAGTTATCATGGAAGAATTGTAACAAGTGAAATAGAACAAATTATGAATGTATAATATTTTAAAAGTTTGTAAGGAACTATCATAAAAACAAAACAAAATGGGTTGATTTGGCAAGTTCTCATCTGCTATTTGTGCAAGCCACAGTTTGTTATATTAAATAAAAATGGTCTGCCTGTAGGCGGCTACTTTTTTTTCTCCAACCTGGCTGGATTTGGTGTTTACAGCCATCTGTAATCCAGATGGGTGGTGCTTGGTGGGGCCTGGATGTTTGCTTTTCATGGGTCCTTGCTAAAACATGCTACTGCTACATTCTGAACCTGTGTTTTATTTGAGGCCCAGTATTTTTTACTTCTGCCTCCTGGAGCCATGGCTGGCTGAGTGACCTTGACAACTCTGATAGCCTGGCATTTCTGGCTCCAGTGGTCCAAGTGAGGAGTCACCATTATTCGAGTCATTGGATCACACTGATGTGTCTGTTGTAACAGTGCCAGTACGTGTGGGTGAGGGCTTGGGCGAGGCCATTATGTGCACTTTGCACAGCGCAATAAATCACATCCGCTCTGGTGTATAACTAACCCATGACTGCCGCTCTGTTGCCGGAGTGCTTCCCGGTGTTTATTGTTCATGCAAGCATGGTGACATCTACACAACATGCCTCTTCTTCCCCATTAATCAAACAAAACACACATATATCTACAGCACATCATTCAAGTCATTATTAGCGCACATAGTCACTTAACTTGTCTGGAGGCTTCACATCTGCTCTCTGGTGGTATCAGCTGTGCTGCCGGCCTGTCGGGCCTGGATGAGGGCTGGCAAGCTGTAGCTCTGCTTGTCATTGGTCTAAGCTGCTACCATTGGCTGATCTGTGGGTTTGGCATCCCCTTCCTCCTGGTCTGGGTACCTCATGTCAACTGAGATGTCGGCCTGGTGCCAGTCTCCTTCTTGATCCTGGTCTCTCACTGTCGACTCTTCAATTGAGACTCTTCCTTCGCTCCACAATGTCCTGTGAACTTTCCTGAACCATGATGCATTTCTTTTCAGTTCTCGTTTGCAATGATCATTTTTCACTTCCGTTCTGTCACTGTAAAGTGATCGGCCTCAAACACACTTGCCAGCTTAGTCCTCTATGAGTTGGAGAGGACTAGCACTTGATCCCCCACTTTGGTGTGCAACTTCCTTGCTCGTCGCTTGCGGCTCATGTGCTCAATTGACTTTACTCTCTTGTCTTGTGTGCCCCGCTTGTCTATTGACTTAGCTCTATTGTAGCGATGGTGAGGTATGCAGGACCGTAGTGTGGTCCTGAACATGATGTCAGCTGGGTGTGTATTGGTTGATGCGTGAGGTCTCAACAGATAGTTGCAGGGGAAACAAAACAGTTAGAATTACCATGGGGCCTCTTGGAAATTTGCGATCCTGAGAACCTTGTTTAGCGTTCTCATGAAATGTTCTGTGTCACCTTTCACTTGGGGCCATCGTGGCATGATGAGGTGGTGTGCAATCTGGAGGTTTTCCAAGTACTTTGCGAAATCAGCTCCTTGGAATGGCAGTCCGCTGTCACTTTTCAACTGCTTGGGAAGACCCTGTGTTGCAAACATCTTCTCCAGGGCTGGTATCACGACCTCTGCTGCTGTTGAGTGTACGATTCCGACTTCAGGGTAGCGGGAATTTTTGTCAATGGTAACTAAGAGGTAGGTCCCCTCTTATACCATGCAGAAATCTACACCCACCAATTTCCACTGTGATGTGCCTCTCAGAGCGTTTTGTATGGGTTCTGGCCTTGGTGGAGCTCCCGTGGACAGACACGGGAGGCATGCTGTGATGACTTTCTCGACTTTTCTGTCAATGTGGGGGAACCATACTCGGTCCCTGATCCATGCTTTGGTCTGTACCATGCCTCGGTGTCCTTCCTGTGCCAGTGCTATTATTCTTCCTTGTAGTTTGGGTGGTATCAGATGCAAACCCCCTCAAGATGAAGCCCTCATTCGTGATCGACAGTTCATGGTGTACTGTATAAACAGCTATCACAAACATTCATGTCTCCACTAGGCAGTTATGGTTATTCTGAAGGAATAAGTTCCATTCTCCCCCAGAATGTCAGTTTTTGTCAGGGTGCAGCACCTGGTACTTGACACCTTTTGGATTCTCTTTCTGTTTAAAACTACAATAACAACAATAGAACACTATAACATCTATCAACTAAAATACTACTGCATGACATTTGTGCTCCTTTAATCCCTCCCTTCTCACCCGAGTTTATTTTTTGTGGAGCTCTCCATCCTGCTTTTCTACAGGGGCGCGTTGAGGTGAGGAAACAATGATAACTTGGGTAGCTGTTGTGCTCTATAGCTTCTTGTCAAATAAATGTCTTTACTTTTAAGAATGAATCTTGGGGTAAGTAGCTGGTGAATATGCTGTAATCATTGAGGTCTTAAATTAGATTCCTACCTTGGAGAGATCGCTCTTTCTAATGACTTGCTTTTTTTCTCTTTGTTTGCAGGTTCTCGGAATTTAGGAAAAAGGGGCTTATGGCTGAGAAGGGCTGCGGAGTTACCCAGAATGATATATGGTTTATAAAATGTGAGTTCGCCTATACAAAGTAACTGCAGCCTTCAGGGATGAGCGCGGAAACAACTGTGAGGTGAAAACTTGAAGAACCTTCAGGTACATAGTGCTTATTTAACGTCCACTTCTTTTAACTATAAAGTTTGTATCTTGTTAATTAAATACCTCTTGTTTTGTCTGCAGGTTTTCGGAAAGCTGAGGAAAGATACCTTCGGAAGATGTGGTGGCTGCAGAAGAAACTTCTGACTGAAAATACTGCAACTTTGATTGAAACCTGCTGACTGAAGATGCTACGGCGGTGAGTGGAACTTCTGACAGAAAATGATGCGACTACGAGTGGAGACTGCTGACTGAAAATGTTGTGGCTGAGAGTAAAAGAAGAAGATAATCACTTCGGAGATGAACAGGTAAGTCTTTCCTATTAACTATTGAACTCTGTACATTGCATTAAAGCTAATGTCTCTATTGTCTCCTTTTACAGGCTCTGTGAGGAGAATGCTGGTAGCGTTACCCGCTGTCAGCGGATCAGGCGCGAAGCACGCATTCAGGTGGAGGCATGCTTAAATAGCTCCCTCTGCAATATGAATAGAACGTGCTGCAAATTATGAATGGATCGTGCGGCGGCCATGTTAAGTGTATGGAATTTACTGTAAAACATCACTATAGTCTATGGAAATGTATGGAATTTACTGTAAAACATCACAATAGTCTATGGAAGTGTATGATGAGAATGATTTAAATGCCATGTGTGCCAGGCTAACACCCACCTTTGACCTGCTGGTTTATGTAATGTTCCCTGCCTAGCCTGAAAGCCTGAATCAGCATTATGTCCACTGACTCGGATCATGACAGCATGGGTAATTGTTTGTGGCTTCGATCAGTTCAGATATGCTCACTGCCTTTGGTTTAACTGCTTCCATGACTGAGCATATGTGTTCTTCGATCTCTGCTGATTCTGAGATTTTGTCTTCGGTAGCTGCTCGTGGATGCCTGATAAAAGGTCCACTGGGTTGTCCGTGCCAGGCTTGTATACAAGGTGTGAGGCAGGCATGATATCACAAGTAAGGACACAGACACAAGGATACCATTTTCAACAGCTTTATTAAGTTTGACTGGGGTTGAAGACTTCCTAGCTGGGCCTAAATCTATAAAGGCAGTAGCCTCAACCATCAATGTAAATAATATTTTCCAAGTCAGTCAGTCAAACAAAGGAAAACGCCTGTGTCAGAAACCTATACTTGCCCTCTCGTTTCACAATAACTAAGTGTGGGAAAATGTATGAAAATAAAAGAGTGTATCAAAAGAATGTCAGAATGGCAATACAAGTGTCTCACCACTCCCTTCCCCATGTTCAGTTTAGTGGGGTTCTTACAAAGTTCCTTCAAGGTGGGTAGGATGCACTGTTCAAAGGTTTCCCATAAATCTGTTAGGCTTCCATCGCCTATTTCAATGTCAGTTCAATATGCATCACAGTTTTCTTCAATGGATTCTTTTGTGTTTCTCTCACCAGGTTTCACACTTATCAAACAAACAGATATTCACAAAGTTCCTTCTCAGTTATTTTCACAGTGACCCTTGCCTGTCTTCAAACAATTAAACATTGCTGAAACACTTTCCAGCTGACATCTGCACTTCCTAGAGCTTGGGGAGAACTCTCTTCCCCAACCTTTGTACTTCTGTTTCACAATAGTCACCTGTCAGAGACCTTCACAAACCCCAAAGTATTATCACCCCCATATGTGACCACTGCGACAGGAGGGTCTTTATTATTATCACTTTGCCAGAGACCTTTGTAACCGCACAGTATTCTCACCACTATGAGTTACCACTCTACTAGGGTTGGTTTCTTAATACTTGTGCCTCTTGCAGTTGGTTTCGTAGAACGGGCCCTCGGCCACTCTGTTCCTTATTTCACAACAGCATGTAGTTCATTAGGATGGGCCCACAGCCACTCTGTTCCTCGTTTCACAAAAATATGAATTCACTTTCACATTAGCCTTTTGGGATTCTGCACGCTCTCTTTCCCTCGTGCCCTTCCCTTCAATGGCCTTCGCTTTCATTATTCATTGTTCTGATGTCTTTCAAGAAGCGTTTAACAACATGCCTTCTCCCACATCACTGCTTCGTTACTTTGTTTCTCACCGGCTCAGTCACCGGCCAAATACATCCAAGCTTTCTGTTCAATGTCTTTATCCTTCAATGCATAGCCTTGCATGTAACACTGTGGCATTCCACAACTGCATGTATCACAATCCAGGTTCTTCCTTTCTTTCAGACTCACCAGCTGTAATTGCTTTTGTGCGTCCTTCTGCTTTCAGCTTGCAGAGGTCAGTGTCTTGCCCACCTGCTCCATAGACACTCCTTGGCGGCCTCGCAGCCCAGAGGAGGAAACAAGAAGTTAGCTGGTGCATGGAGGAAAGGGAATAGCCAGCCCCACAGCTCCCTTCTCTAAACTTTCTTGGCTTCTTGGAGACATGGCTCCCTCGCCACGCTTTCCTGGGCCTCAACTCACAGCCTGTCAGCATCTCAGCATCCCGTGTTCCCTTGCCTGGTTCTCGGCAGCTCTCTCTCAGCTGCTCCTCCATCTCACCACCCATCATGCCTTCCTTCTTGGCCCCTGTCTCGCTCTCTGTGTCTTTCTGTGCTTTACCTTTCATAGTTTGGAAAATGTCCCGGATAATGGCTGCATTGGAAGGGCAGATGTCTCTGCAAATTTGGATTATTCTGTGATGCTTTGGTTTCTTCGTCACGACCATTTGGGAGAACCATGGGGTTGGCCCTGTCACTTCCTCTATGATTCCAGTACTTTCAAAGTCATGTAAGACTTTGGCTACTAGGTCCCTCATGTGAAAGGGTCTCTGCTGGTGCCGTAATGCTTTTGGTCGTATGGTTGGGTGAATGTGATATGATATGATATGGCATTTATAACGTGCCTATACACAGGTGTTTCAAGGCGCGAAAAAGGCACATGCAGTTTTATTACTTTGCCTTTGAGGCATCTGATCCCTTCGAATAGCTTGGGATGTCTTGACAGGAGCTTGTGGATTTCATTGTCGTATGAGATGTCGCAGATGAACTTGATCAGTCCTTGATCTTCTGCTGAGTACCAGGTAAGTAAGCATTTGATCCCTGCGTCCATGGTGTAAATGTTCGATGGGATTTTCAGACCATCCAACCCTGCTGAGTGCAGTGCATAACTGCCCAACAAATGGGAGGGGTTTTCTTCTTCAATATGCGCACAGTTGCGTGCTGGTGGATTTCAGCGTTGTTCAGGGATCGAATGTGCGAAGGGTGACGAGGGGCATCACATTTCCGCAGGCCCCGGTATTAATTGTCATTGTTTTTTTCTCGTTCCCCCACCATAATGATGCATCAGGGTCTCATTTTCTTCTGGACAATCTGGAGTTTCTTCATGTTTTTTTAATGCCTAAGAAATGGCATTACAGTAGTCGAACCTGGAAAGGATCAGAGCTCTGGCTAATCTGATGCCATTCTCCACCGTTAAGAAAGGTCGGCACGTAGTGATAAGTAATGCCGTACATGCAGAAGCTGAGGTGATGGCATTAACTTGTAGGGTGAGGGTTAGTGCCGAATCTAGGTACACAACTAGTGTTTTTACTTCTTTGGCTAAGGAGATGTTTCCATCGATGTCAAAGGATTTGTGAGTGAGTAAGAGGTTGTGGAGCCTGGAAGGGTGTAGGGGAGGACTGGTCCTAGACGACCCCCCTCGCCTGCACTTTCTCCCCAGGTGAGGACTATGGCTCTCTTGGGCGTCCCCTCATGCCACCCGGGCCCAGGTGGTGGAGGGCTCACCCACTGGAGACATTGCCCGCACGTATTAATTGCCCGCACGTATTAATTGCCCACACGTATTAAAATTTAGCTAGGCCTAGACACCATTTTGTCTGGTAAAGATGGTGTGAGCTCAGCGCACTGTAGCGCGGCCCCCACCCTTGGAGGGTTTCAGTCATCCTTGTTGCCGCAGCACCCTGGTAGATCCGCTGCGAGCCCGTTCCCACGAACCAGAAGGATATGAGCTAGTGTAATACACTAACATTGTAACAGTTCACCTCCCGCAGTGTATCGTATCATCGCTCCCAGCATGACCCGGCCAGCAGGCCTAGGCAAAATGAAATGAACAGTAAAATGGTCGTCACAGGCCTGACAATCCTCGTATATCAATGTGTAGACTACTTGCAAAGGATGCTTTCCTCTCATAAAATCCCTTATATTATAAAAGCCTGTAAGATGTATAATTAAAAGAGATCATGCCCCCATGATATAAGCAATGATGAGCATATACCATTGCAGTTGGATGCTAATAATAAAGGAACACACCAGGAAGCTATTTGTTACGTGTATTACTGAGAAACTTACACCCCATGGGCTCGCGCCATAACTGAACTAATGCTGCTAGAATACACGAGAAAACGAATGTAACCAGACTGTGGAACTCATGTGAAGAATGCGCAAGAAATGCACTTGTTATGTGTGTATGTCTAAGCTTCTTATGTGCCACCACCGTCACGTACCGTGGCGAGTCATTTCCTATGTATTCCACCAACCCGACTACTACCTCACTTACTGCATATATATATGCATATAATTAAATACTGTAGTTGTTAAAACATAGTGTACGAATACGGTGTTCAGACTGGGTATAATCGAGACACATCCAGCAAAGTTGAAATGCATGTTTTAAAAGGATTTGAATAAGTATTATAGAATGTTCAAATGTTTGATGTTTATACCTAACTCAGCAACACACGAGGGAGATACCTTTGTGAAATACTTGCAAGGCCATTCCCCTCCCACCCTGTGAGGGCTGCCAAAGGCATGAGAGCAGAGACCGCGCCGCGCTGCTTTACCTCCCCCAACCAGACTGGAGCCGCTTCAAAGATTTGTAACCCCCTCTGTAGCACCCAAGGCCACCACCCGCCACCTGCATTATTTACAGCACAGCAGTAAACCTCTGCCTGAACATACGCGCCCCCTCGTAAACCTCACAACCCACCGGACCACCTCAGACTTATGGCCCTGTGCAATAAAGACACCCAACACTTTGACAACACACAGCGGAACATCCATAACAACTTCTAACAAGGCAGAAAGACATGTACCGCCCGTGCCAGGCCCTGAAGCTTAGCCCCTCGACCTATGGCCCCGGTCAACAGGACACTGGTAACCATGCCCTGACGTATTGCCTCCAGTCCCCTCACAAGGTGCATTCCTCCTGTGTTGCATTAACCTGTTGTATAACCTATTGTAAGATTTACTGAAGAAGATAATGCTAAAAATGCTCGAATGACTGCGGTGTGCATGGCATAGGGCTAATAAGTCAGGAAGAGACATTCATCTCTGCCACTGGCCACGATGGCCCCACAACACCGCCTGGATGAACTCCGCCACCCGGCCAGGCCCAGCCCAACCCACGAGGCTGCCCAATGACGTCTTCCAGCCAAAGCCAACCACATCACAGCAGCACCTATAGTTAGTCGTCGCCACCCAATCCCCATGAACTTGTGCCCCCTATAGTGTGTAGGTTCTTATGACGTTTTTTGTAAATATATACGCCTGTCTTTGCTATTGTCAGACAGAGCGCTCTCGGAGTTTGCAGAGTTCTTTGCATGCCCAATTCTGATTGATAAACTCCCATTTACGCTCACCCGCACTCTGTCTTGGCCTTATTCCCATCTTGGGAGAGTCCTTCATTGTCTCTCATTGCGGGGAGGATCGTGCTGTTTGGGGACGCTTGCCTTCAGTGGTGACCCCGATAGCGTGATTTTATTTCTTCCTAAACCCATTATAACCGTCCCCTTTTGGCACGAGAATCTCCGGTCGAAAAGGGATACGCACGGTGAGCCGGCTCCGGGAGGCTGCCCGCCAACGGCGACCGGTACACTAAGAAGTGCGCACTCAATAGAGAAAGGGTACGGGATCCCGATTGGAAAAAAATCCCCTTTGAGTACCGCTCGCCGGAGCCGGGGCTGACTGTTGAGTTGACGGCGACACTGCCTGGACGGACCCAGTTTCGGAGACTATCGGTTCAAGACGGGCACGTGAGTACTGAGTGTGAGCGATTGTAAAGGGAGCGGGGAGAGAAGGGTAGGACAGGGAACGAGAAGGGGGTACGAAGATATACTAAAGATTACTCTAAAATTTCCTTTCTTTTTCTTTGCATATGGCCATTAGGATTACGAGGTGAATAAAGAGATAGAAGTGACGGGAACCTAGCTCCGAAAGGGGGTGGAAGGCGGCGCCGCATAGTGCTATATTGACTAGTGCTGGGAATATATGACGAAGTGAAATACAAGATAAAAGTGTTCAGCAAAAGGGGGCACTGAGAATATATTAGTGATCGCTACTACTTCTTTTTCTTTTTTCTTTAGGGGTAGGGGGAGAATAAAAACGGAATTAGCACAAACTTGGGAGAAAAGTAAGAGAACAAGGGTCCTACTAGAGGGGGGAGAGAAGGTTAAAACCTATAAATATATGCATATGCGCTAAGTAAGATAGACAGGAACAGCCGGCTAGGGAGGAAAGGGAGGGCAGCGTGAATGGTGTACTAAGTGTTACCAAGAGGTGTGTGCACCTCGTATGTGTCAAGGGACGACTTTGATGTTGCGAATGTGTAAAACGGCTATAAATGTATAATTGTCAAATGGTCATGGTAAGTGTGACCGGATAAAAACTCTTTTGAAGCAATGCTGAGACAGTGACGTGAGTGGGTACCTTTTGATTTCCGGGTTGATAGTGTCAAAATAAATGATGGATTGCTCTTGTATGTGTCCCCCGAAGAGAACAAAGTAGAAATTGTGTACAGACAGTTTTTGTATTGGGCAATCAAGGGAGGGAGAGCCCAACCGAGCATAACACTGGATGTGAAGTAGAATACGAAAAAAAAAACAATATCGATACTACAGTAACATTGGAGTTGCAGACATACAGAGACACATAAGCACTAGGAGGGCACACAGAGATGGGGCCTGAAACACCATTATCACATATTTGTAAAAGCCTTCCAGGGCACGCGGAGCGGATTAAAAAATACCACGACCAATGGGTAACCGAGTTGAAAGGAGAGGGGCTACCCCAGATATGGCCAGAGGGAGGGTCATTTGACAAAAGCGTTCTAGATATGGTGATGACATGCATTTTCTTGAAGTACCGAGGGAAGCAGCTACAGAATAGAAGGGAAATATTAGATCTTTGGCGGTTATTTGAAGAGATACCACCGCCTAAAGCGCCAGCATCAGATCCTGATCTCCCATCTACTACAGACAATCCACTGATGTTACAGAAAGATATCAAAGAATTACCAGGTGCAGCGCCACCAGTAGAGGTAATAAGTTTATACCCGATATTAAAGAAACCCGTACCCGCGGAAGGATACAGTGATCCAACATATGTACCTCCCCCGACAACTACTACACCCCACCGGCCCACTGCACCCCCACCATATGAAAGTACAAGGGAGCGAGGCCAGGCGGGTACACAAAGGGTGGACATAGAGAAACTCACAGATGATCTAGAGTCAAGACTGTCGATAGCAAAGGATGAGCTCTCGAGGATAAAAAACATATGCGAACGGACAGCACTGGATACAACTAGAGCTGGACGTACGTCTAGAGCATCGGATGAAAGCAGAAGGCCCGAAGAGGGGTGGAAGAAGGGCGAGATCCTGTTTAGGATTGAGGAAGAACCAACGCGAATAATAGAAGTAGGGACCCGAGAGGAAGATGGTGGTAACGAAGAAAGGCTTGGGGGACTTAGAGAGGAATTACTATGTGATATTAGAGAAGAGCTAGACGAAAGCGACAGATTGAGTATGGCAATAGGAGGGGGAAGCGAGGGGGAGGAAGGTGCATGTTCTATGAGAACCCTAGATGATGAGTGGTCGGGACGACTAAGGAACAGAGTGGGGAAAATGGCATCACTGGGAACATCAGCAGCCAAAACGGGTCCGGATGCAACAACGAAAGGAAAGCTACAGCTCCCGTTGATACATAGGGGAGGAGGAAGACCTAACTATATCCCATGGGCACAGATGGATAAAGCTAATTTATTAAAGCTATTGCCCCCGTTATCAGGAGGGGCTAGTAAGTGGATATACGCCTTCGAAAAACATACAGCTGGGGTACCCCTAGCTGTAGGAGATGTGAAAAGTCTGCTCGTATCAGCGGTGGGAGACCAGGCTGAAAGAGTATGGGTTAAAGCCGGTTTCCCGGGAGTAACATTAGACTGCGACCGCCATGATGGGGCCTCCTTTAACACAGTGCGTGCTAGGGTGTGGGACGCCTTACGCGAAACATTTCCAGACACACCTGACTTACAGTCCGTGATGCAGTGTGCCATGAATGACGGGGAGGAGGCTATGGATTACATTTTTCGGGTCCAAGAGATGTGGAGAGCGGAAACGGGCACGCCCTGGTATCAATCGACATCTTTATTTTACTTCATTATAAAAAGGGGGCTCCCAAAGGAAGTGCAGAAGGCGCTTGACAAAATAGCAGGTATAGAAGCAAAGGGATGGCCGGAAATTCAGAGCATAATAGTACACCATTGTAAGCGAATAAAGGAAAGGGAGAAGGAGGTGGCGCAGAAAAGATTGGCAGACGAGGCGAAGTTGGTGCAGACAAAGTTAGTGAAGGTTGCAGCAGCAGTAGCCGCGCTCCCACACAGCAGGGAGGGGGAAGATGAGGAGGAGGGGCTGATAGCAATACAAGGAAGGATGGCAACTAATTGGGCGGGAACAGGACAGCGGCAGTGGAACGAGCAGGAGCAGGGTGGAGGTCCGCAGTGGCAAGAGTGGACCCCTCGAGGGGGACGAGGTGGGTACAGGAGCCGAAGAGGAGGTGGACCACAGGGGTACGGGGGAATGGGAGGAAGTGGATGGCAGGGTCCCAGGGGCCCTCAGGGGAGTTGCTGGAACTGTGGGCGATGGGGACATTACTCCAGGGAGTGCAGAAGTAGACAAAACAACGGGTTCCAGGAGGTGGAACAGTATGGCCATCCCCACCCGGGAAGCCCATATGGCCTTCCGATGGGACAACAGCAACTGAGAGACCCAAGCCAGGGTAACATGAGCCAGCAACAGGGACCCCAATATAGAACACAGAACCACCCACAAAACATGTCTAACAACGACAGCATGCAATATACACCAGGCAACCCTTTCGCGAAAGAGGCTAACGGGGCCCCCGCACCAGCACCTTATAACGGCATGTCAGTGGTCTCAGGTAACGTATTTAATGAAGGGGGGGCCATGAGACACCCCGCATAGGACAGCCCACAGAGAACACTTGCGTGTCCAGTTCTATCTACCACCCACAGTGCAGCAGAGGAACCATTGGTGGGGGCGCAGATAGGAGACAGGCAATTTATATTCATGGTTGATTCGGGAGCGGAGAAATCATGTGTCAGAGAGGGCCGATTCCCGTTATCTAACAGGAAGTTAGAGACGCAGGGGTTCTCTGGGGCTGTAATTGAAGTTCCTTACACAGAAGCTTTGGATGTAACCATAGGGGGCAAGACCGTAAAAGCACCCTTACTGTATTATGAACAGTCCCCGATAAATTTGCTGGGGAGGGACCTTATGAGTAAACTTAACATGACCATATCATTTACCGAAGGAGGAATAGTGTGTTCTACACCCGGGATATGCCCCTTGCGTGCAATGTTGGTAGTGCAAGCCTACACAACCACACAGGAAATACGAGGGCTGCCACAAAAGGAAGAGATGTTTATTGCAGGGCTAAAGACTTTGGCCCTTATAGTCCCAGAGCTAAAAAACATGGATTGGAGGATTCCAGCAGAATTCCTCTTCCGCCCCATAGTGTGTCCGAATGCAACACCAGGATCAGTGGTGTCGTTGGATTTGCACGCTGTGCAGGTATCAACGAAGCGGATCGCTGTGATTGGAATGGACAGAGAAGGATGTGAGTGGCGCACCGTACTGTGTACAAACGCCAACCTTGCCCTACGCGAGGTAACAGATGAGGATCTCTTTTCAGACACAGAAGTAGATGGTGAGATAGTAATGGAAATAGCGATGCCCTGTGACATCTTGATCCAAGCCAGAGAGATCCCCGTCCAATTGATGGCAGTGGTAGGAACACCACCGTCATTTTTTGATGACGACATGAGGCTAGTACCAAACAATTTATGGACAACAGGCCCACATGATGTAGGGCTGTTGCATGGAGTACAACCTGTGAGAATAAACCTAAAACAAGGAGCTATCTTACCCAGAGTTAAACAGTATCCATTGTCCCGTGAAGCTGAAGAAGGGATAAAAGAGACGATAAATGCACTACTAGTACAAGGAATAATAGTGCCTTCA
This sequence comes from Ambystoma mexicanum, assembly GCF_040938575.1. Classification (NCBI taxonomy): domain Eukaryota; kingdom Metazoa; phylum Chordata; class Amphibia; order Caudata; family Ambystomatidae; genus Ambystoma; species Ambystoma mexicanum. The sequence goes on from NC_090937.1 coordinate 634,929,073, forward strand.
AACTCCCCATGTAACACATGTATTTATCCAATCAAAAAAGCAAAGGGGGGATCTTGGCGGATGATACAGGATTTACGCCCCCTCAATGATGTAATACAGAAAGAGTTCCCTCTAGTCCCGAACCCTGCATCCATACTATGCAGTATCCCAAAATCAGCATCACATTTTACAGTAGTGGACTTGAAAAACGCATTTTTCTCAATACCTCTGGCTGAAGAGAGTAGATACCTTACAGCGTTCACACTGGGGGGAAAAAGATATGAACACTGCAGACTGCCACAGGGATACTGTGAAAGCCCGAGCATATTCAACCGCATATTGCATGAAGACTTAGGGAACCTATCAGTAGAGAGTACGATTATTCAGTACGTGGACGATTTATTGGTGTGTGCACAAGACAAAGAAACGTGTAGAAAAGATTCAACAACGCTCCTGACTTTACTGGCCAACAAAGGATACAAGGTAGACAAGGAGAAGCTACAGTATTGTCTGCCTGAGGTCCTATACCTGGGACAGCTCATATCGAAAGATGGAAAAAGAATAATTCCCGACAGGGTAGAGGCAATAAGATCAGTAGGAGAACCCACAACAGTGAAAGATATGCAGAAATTTTTGGGGATGTGCAATTATTGCCGAGCATGGATACTAGACTATGCAGCATACACCAGGCCCCTCCTACAAGCACTCAAAGAAGCACAACAGGAGAATGTAAAAATAAAATGGTCATAAGAAATGAGCATATCGTTCAAATCACTGAAAGAGCTAATTTCAAGCGCTCCAGTACTAGCAAACCCTGATTATGGACACGAATTTTACCTATTTTCCCATTGCAAAGGAACACTTATGACAGCGGTGCTGACACAAAAGACATCCTTAGGACACAAGCCCCTAGCTTACTATAGTGGTACTTTAGATGCCGTGATACAGGGTCATTTCGCGTGCGAACAATCGCTCGCAGCAGCCGCATTTGCGATTGAAAAAAGTGCCACAATAGTAATGGGGTGCCCTGTGACATTGTTTGTGGAGCACTCATTATTTGCAATACTTGAAAGATCAAAAAGCACACTGACCACACAGCGGGCAACAGCATACGAGATTATATTGTCCAGCGCCAACATCCACATAGTGAGATGTAAAACAGTGAACCCCGCCACATTCATTACAGAAGCGTGCACAGTAGAAGACATGCAAAATCACGATTGCGCAACCCACACAGGAGAAGGAGGGGAGGGCACAGTGGTGTGTGAAAACGCTCTCAGCGAGGGGGAAGTGTACTTTGTGGATGGGTCCGCATCAATTGATATGGACACGGGAGAAAAACACGTTGGCATGGCGGTAGTGAGATTAGAGGAAGGTGAGTTTGAAACACTAGTACAGTACCGCCTCCCGTCGCATTACTCTGCACAGGCAGCAGAACTGGTTGCGCTCATAGAAGCACTACACGCAGCAAAGGGCTGTGCAGTTACAATATACACAGACTCAGCTTACATGACAACGACAGTACATGGAGGTCTAGCAAGATGGGGCCATAGGGGTTTCAGAAGGGCAGATGGAACACCAGTGCAGCATGCAGAATTGTTAAAAGAATTAATTGAGGCCCTACAAAACCCTACTGCCGTAGCAATAGTGAAGTGCCAGGCCCATACCTCCAACTCAGACGTTGTGTCTTTAGGGAACGCGGCAGCGGACGCTGCCGCCAAGGAGGCTTCCTATTTTCAGAAATACGACACCGGTGAGTTCATGATCAAGAACACAACAACCAAAGAACTGTCAGAAGGGTATAACATGATGTCCTTATCACAAATACTAGAATTACAGGAAGGAGCTAGTGCAGAAGAAAAACTAACATGGACGAAACGGGGATGCAGCCAATCAGGGACAGATCTACTATGGCGGCAAAATAACTCAGGGAAAGTGGTAATGCCACTGCAGTTACTAGAAGTTGCATTTCAACAGTTACACTTCCCCGCACACAACACAAAGCAGCACATCGCAGCAGAGATACAGGAAGAATGGTTTGTGCCCTGTCTCCAGGAACATGTGTCTCGATTGACAATGGAATGTACAACATGCCAAATATACAACTCAGGAATGACATTACGCACACTCCGGGGAACAATTCCCAAACCCATTGGCCCCTTCAGAGAACTGCATATAGATTATGCAGACATGGGGGAAAGGTGTAATGGCTCGCGGTACATGATCGTGGTGGTGTGCCCATTTTCAAGGTGGGTGGAAGCGGGACCATGTGCGCGACCTGATGCCAAAAGCGCCGCCAAGTTCCTAGTAAGGGAAGTGTTCCCGCGCTGGGGAATTTGTGACGTAATACGCTCAGACAACGGCTCTCACTTTGTGAATGAACTTTTCAAGGAAGTTACCACGTTATTGGGTATAAAACATAAATTATGTTCGATTTATCATCCACAAAGTAATGGCGTAGTGGAAAAGATGAACGGCCTGTTAAAGGGCAGATTATCAAAACTATGCTTCTCATTAAAGAAAAATTGGATTTACTGTCTACCCCTGGCACTATTTGAGTTGAGAAATCAACCAAGTAAAGACCACCACTTGTCCCCACACGAGATCGTGACTGGGAGACGAATGAACACAGCACACTCTCCACTGCGTGAACACTCAGATGCTCACAGAAGCGCCGCAATATTGGGAGATGAGTTCACAGACTACCTAAGAAAATTAACAAGGGCAGCGCGCGCAATATCGAAGCAACTCTCCCCACCCTTCACTAGAGAAGAGGGAAATGTAACAGGATCTGTCACGGAGCCAGAGCAGCAGCTACAGTTAATGCCAGGCGACTCAATTTATGTCAGAAGCTTCGTGCGTCGGTGGAATGCTCCACGATTTCATGGCCCATACGAAGTAATATTTTGCACGCCCACGGCAGTAAAGGTGAAGGGTTTGAGATACTGGGTGCACTTAACCGACGTACGAAAAGCATACAGCAATGTACACGAGGAGATAGACGAGGAGGCACAGACAACAGCAAACGATGCAAATGAGTAGGATGTCTAAATATCGACTTGCGTGAGTGTGTGTGTCAGCACTGGACCTGAATGGAATAATGTCAGCACTGGAATTGAATGAAATAATGACTGACAAAGATATTACAAAAAAAAAAAAAAAAAAAAAGGGTGTGTGTGTGGGATTTCCTTTTTTTTATTATCTCAGTGAGTGATGTATAATTAATGACATAATAATATTATATCATGTATATACCCTTGTCTGTGAATACCCCTCCCCCGCACCCCCACCCGCTTCCATTCCCCGTCAAATATATTGGCACAGATGGTGCCAGCAAAACGTTTACATGCATGCACTTAATGCACTTTTATATCTCAAACAGGAGCTTCCATGGCATCTAACGGGCAGCCTGCAACGGATAGAATTAGTAGAATGAAAGAATTAGTATATGAGAGATGTAGATATTCGTATGAGTGTGGATTATCAGTATGCATCACATTGTTTTTTATGATAATGTTTGGCTTGGTTACATATTGGTTTATAGCGTTCATCTCTATCGAGATGTACGAGGGGGGAGGGAGTAATAACACTACGGGACCAAGTAACAGTACCACCGGGCCCGATACAACTGCAGGTGTCAATACCAGGGAAGGTGATTTTTTGATATGGGACGGAACTAAACTTGTCTGGGGGTATCATACCACACCATCAAGTGTTGTGACCGCACAAAGAGAAAAGCCACATGGTGAAATGCAGAGCAACACAGTGTCTCCACCAGGGGTATCCAGTTACAATGCCCATAGTCTCAATGATCGAAACCCGTCTGCCATATTATGGTTGTATAACACCCCCACTAGCAAGCTTGCCCCCATCCCAAAAAACAATCTGCCAGATAGCGTCAGGAAAGAAAACGAAAAACTACTAGAAATGCACGAAATACTATATGATGAATGGGCCAAGGGGGGCGGGAATGAGGAAGGGGGGTCTAGTTTGCCCACTGCTCAGGGGGTTGGGAAGTACATGAGTAACAAGAACACCAGACGAAAGAGAGAAACAGGGAGGAAGAAGTATGATGAGTACTATGGGCTAGGTCTAGATAAGATGGAAGACCCACGACACCCCCATCAAACAAATAAGTGGTATGCAGACATGAGTGCCACAGCTAAACAGACAACAAACGAAAGCTGTTATGTCTGTTCCCTCATCCCCCATGCATCAGGTACACCCAAAGTATTGTTGCCCAAAGAGTTGCCTATTGTGGATGCCCAATGTCTCCTTCATCTCACGCTGTGCAGGATTAAGAACACCTTCCAGGCACACGAAGTGACTTTTCAAATGCTGCAGAACGAGAAAACATGTTACCCAAAAACGGCAGGAGTAGTATGTTTGAAAGAACCATTTTTTGTGATAGGAGGGACACTTTTTTCTGACAACAAGCGGAAGGATGAAGAAGTGCTGTGCAAAGCGGAAGCACTAAGAGGTGTGGCGCCGGATAAATTACAGTGGATAGAGGAAACATGTACACCAGTATGGAGAGAACACATTTCAAAGCTAACTTGGGTAACTGCCATTGAAAAGCCGTTCAAACTACAGAGCGAAATGGACTATAAACTGTGCTTTAAAGGAGAAGGGAGAACCCCCATGGGAACAAACAAGAACTGCAACAAGACCCTCACCATCCCAGACCTAAAGAAAGGGACTGCGGCCCTCATGGACACGTACTGGGTGTGCGGCAAACAGGCATACCTACACCTCCCCCAGTCATGGAGTGGCAGCTGCTCAATGGCCACTCTGCACTCGGCACTAATGGTGATACCAGAAAGCCACATCGATGGGAGCAAAAGGACACAGGAACGCATGCAGAGTGTGGCTCAACCAACTGCAGAGTCACAAATATATGTCCTGTCTTCTGGAAGCAAGGGAGAAGTGCTGACCCGTAAAAGACGAGCATCAAATTACATATCAAAGGCATCATCAGAACTATTGGCCCAGATCCCAGACAAATATCGATTATTCAGCTCAGCAGAAACATTTTTTGCCTCACTAGTATCAAGTGTCCAAGCACGGGCAAACGCAAAATGGCTCCAGATAACACGCTGGGAATTGATTCAGCTGGCGAACGACACTGAAGAAGGATTCAATATCATCAGAGTTGAACTAAGAGCTTTACGACTAATGACCATACAAAACAGGTATGTCCTGGACCTGTTGACAGCGATGGACGGTGGTGTTTGCCGAAAAATAGGAAGTGCCTGCTGCACTTTCGTACCTTCCGAAGACGCAGAGAATGGCTCCCTGTCCCATGTGATCGAAGCAGTCCACAACCTAGGAGAAAAAATGAAAATGGAAGGTGGAGCAGAAGCGAGTACCTGGTTCGACAACATTTTCTCCTGGGTTCCCTCATGGCTTGGAACAACTGTGAAATTTTTAATACCAGCTGTTGTGTTCCTCCTTCTACTTTTTTGCCTGTGCCAGGTGGGTCTTCGAGTCTGTGCTAACGCAGTACCAAATGGTGCAATGATGATGGTGACAATGGGCAACTCACACGGTACAATAAAAACAATGCAAGAAGCACAAGTACAAACAGGGATAGATAATTCGCCCAGGTACCAACTGGTGCCCATATACCACGATAAAGATATTGTAGATAAGTTGTGGCACACCACCATCAAAGAGCCCCGTATACTAGAATGGTATGAGGAAGTTTGGGTAGATTTAGAAGCAGATGGTGGGTGCATATATCTAACGTGTACTCCAGATGAATATGCCCGGAGAGGTGAGAGCCTAAGAGCAGTGTGCAGGGCATGGATGCCCATCAAAGGAACTCCGGCATGGGATGAGGCGGTGATGGACGAGGCAGAATGTAGGAGGATAGAAGATTTAAAGAATTCGTTGCTTTAGTAACGAAAGGGGGGAAATGTAGGGGAGGACTGGTCCTAGACGACCCCCCTCGCCTGCACTTTCTCAATGTGTAGACTACTTGCAAAGGATGCTTTCCTCTCATAAAATCCCTTATATTATAAAAGCCTGTAAGATGTATAATTAAAAGAGATCATGCCCCCATGATATAAGCAATGATGAGCATATACCATTGCAGTTGGATGCTAATAATAAAGGAACGCACCAGGAAGCTATTTGTTACGTGTATTACTGAGAAACTTACACCCCATGGGCTCGCGCCATAACTGAACTAATGCTGCTAGAATACACGAGAAAACGAATGTAACTAGACTGTGGAACTCATGTGAAGAATGCGCAAGAAATGCACTTGTTATGTGTGTATGTCTAAGCTTCTTATGTGCCACCACCGTCACGTACCGTGGCGAGTCATTTCCTATGTATTCCACCAACCCGACTACTACCTCACTTACTGCATATATATATGCATATAATTAAATACTGTAGTTGTTAAAACATAGTGTACGAATACGGTGTTCAGACTGGGTATAATCGAGACACATCCAGCAAAGTTGAAATGCATGTTTTAAAAGGATTTGAATAAGTATTATAGAATGTTCAAATGTTTGATGTTTATACCTAACTCAGCAACACACGAGGGAGATACCTTTGTGAAATACTTGCAAGGCCATTCCCCTCCCACCCTGTAAGGGCTGCCAAAGGCATGAGAGCAGAGACTGCGCCGCGCTGCTTTACCTCCCCCAACCAGACTGGAGCCGCTTCAAAGATTTGTAACCCCCTCTGTAGCACCCAAGGCCACCACCCGCCACCTGCATTATTTACAGCACAGCAGTAAACCTCTGCCTGAACATACGCGCCCCCTCGTAAACCTCACAACCCACCGGACCACCTCAGACTTATGGCCCTGTGCAATAAAGACACCCAACACTTTGACAACACACAGCGGAACATCCATAACAACTTCTAACAAGGCAGAAAGACATGTACCGCCCGTGCCAGGCCCTGAAGCTTAGCCCCTCGACCTATGGCCCCGGTCAACAGGACACTGGTAACCATGCCCTGACGTATTGCCTCCAGTCCCCTCACAAGGTGCATTCCTCCTGTGTTGCATTAACCTGTTGTATAACCTATTGTAAGATTTACTGAAGAAGATAATGCTAAAAATGCTCGAATGACTGCGGTGTGCATGGCATAGTGCTAATAAGTCAGGAAGAGACATTCATCTCTGCCACTGGCCACGATGGCCCCACAACACCGCCTGGATGAACTCCGCCACCCGGCCAGGCCCAGCCCAACCCACGAGGCTGCCCAATGACGTCTTCCAGCCAAAGCCAACCACATCACAGCAGCACCTATAGTTAGTCGTCGCCACCCAATCCCCATGAACTTGTGCCCCCTATAGTGTGTAGGTTCTTATGACGTTTTTTGTAAATATATACGCCTGTCTTTGCTATTGTCAGACAGAGCGCTCTCGGAGTTTGCAGAGTTCTTTGCATGCCCAATTCTGATTGATAAACTCCCATTTACGCTCACCCGCACTCTGTCTTGGCCTTATTCCCATCTTGGGAGAGTCCTTCATTGTCTCTCATTGCGGGGAGGATCGTGCTGTTTGGGGACGCTTGCCTTCAAGGGCTGCCTTCGATCAGAATCTCTGTTTTATCATCATTAAGACAGAGTTTGTGTAGAGCCATTCAGGCTTAGATAGCGAGGTAGATAGAATTGAGGGATTTGGAGTCTGTTTCGTAGTGCCTGTGATTGGTAGGAGTATTGGGTGTCATCAGCATAATTTGTGTATGTGACTCCCAATTTGTCTAGCCGGTCAAAAAGCGGTTTTGAGAACGCATTGTATAAGGTAAGAGAGACACAAGATCCTTGTGGGACTCTGCATGTCACTGAGGTGGGGGTTGCTGCTGCCGTGGGTGATAAGACTCTCATAGATCAATTCAAAAGGAATGATTCAATCCAGCTCATTATCAGAGAAATGGGCATCGCTAGCTAGATAGCGGCATAAGTTGATGTGTGTTTGGGGCTCAGAGTGGAGTACAAAAAATCAATCGTAGGGTTAGATTTAGGAATACTTCCTATAACTCGAGTGAAGAAGGAAATGTAGGTAGTAATGAGGAAGATACTTCTATTGCAGGCCCTAGAGGTAGGGGTGGCCGAAGGGGCAGGACCCAGGGTAACAACCAATGATCCCGTAACGGATCGAGACGTCAACCTTTTTTAGGCAGAGGTACCAGCCGGCAGGAATGGAATGTAGATCGGATGCAGACACGCAGTTGCCGGGGTTGGTAGTCAACATATCTACCTATGTCTTGATGGAGGAAGAGGAAAAAACTTTGAATAAGGGTTTACATTTTGTAGTGTCCAAATTTCATAATCCTTTCGAATTTAGGCTTGAGTTCAATGCTTTTATGCAGAAGGTCCATCTTTAAGAGTTTTTCGGTGATCAGCCCTCTAACATACATACCAACTTTAGTGGTTTGAGAAATCCTTCTAAATTTTGTCCCTCTATTCATACTCACTCGCCTGAGTCTTTGGTTTTTGAGAGAAGAGTTCTTCAGGAAATTGAGTTATTAGAACAAAAGGGCATACCCAGAAACTCAAACCTTAGTCAAAAGGAAATCCTGATTTTACGTAACTTGGGTGAAAACAATAGCATTGTTATCCGCCAGGCGGACAAAGGCAGAGCTATAGTTATTTTAAATAAACAGGATTATATTGATGAATGTGAAAGACTCCTTTCAGATAATATCAGTTATTGCAAAGTTGATCGAGATCCTACTTCAAGATTACAGAAATTGATTAAAGAAAATGTAGAAAAAGCTGTAGAGTTAGATCAGATCAGCAAACAGGAAGGAGACTATTTGGCAAGGGTAATCGCGAGAATCCCCATTTTTTATATTCTCCCCAAAATTCAAAAAAGCATTGAGAGACCTCTGGGTAGACCTATTGTCTCCGGGGTCAATTCCATTCTGGAACCCCTGTCTAAATTTGTGGATTTTTATTTTGAGACCATTCGTCATCGAAATGCAGAGTTATGTTCAGGATACCGGAGATGCCATTTCCAAAATAGAAGCTTTGGAATTTAATCCCATTACAGATGTTTTGATATGTCTAGATATTCAATCTTTATATACGAACATTCCTCAATGTGCTACTCTGGAAGTGGTTGAAGAAACATCACAAAAACGTGAGGATAATCATCCTGTCAGCAATGCCTTCATCTTGTTGTGTGCGGGAACCGCCTTAGTTAACAACTTTTTTCAATTTTGTGGTCAATTTTATGTACAAGTTGAAGGTACGGCTATGGGTGCTGCCATGGCTCCTAATTTAGCGAATTTATATGTTGACATGGTGGAACAGACAGTAGTGTATTCCAACTTGAACCCTTTTAGAAATCAGATAACCAAATGGTTGGGGTACATCGACAATGTCTTTGTGTTGTGGCATGGATCTGTAGAAGAGGCAAAACATTTCCTGACATGGTTAAACACACAGAATAGATATCTAAAATTCACGGCTACTTTTAGCGTGATAGAAGGCAACTATTTGGACCTTACCATTTACCACAACAATCTTAAATTGTGTGTTAAAGAATATGTGAAGGAAACTGATAAAAATGCTCTTCTTCATTACAAAAGTCATCATGCTAAACATGTTCGTGACAACTTACCTTTTGGACAATTTTTGCGGATTAAACTCAAGAGCAGCACTAAAGAAAACTATGAGGAAGGTGTGAATGTTCTGATTAAGAAATTGAACAATAGAGGCTACCCGTTGAGAGTGGTTAAACAAGCAGCTAAGCGAGCTTTTAACAATGACCGAGGTTCTTTGTTTGAGAAAAAGAACAAAGACACAGATAATCCACCTTTGGTCTTGGTTAATACGTTCAGCAATTTATCTTACAAAGTACAGGGTATAATTTGTAAGAATTGGAGAAAATTCATGGGCTCTCCTCCACCAGTGGTGGCTTTTAAGAAAAGCACTAATATCAGGAATTTGGTGATGAAAAATGATGTTCAACGAACTGAAGTTGAACCGTGTATAGAGTACTCTTTGGGGCCTACCTCAGTTCGTGGGCCACCACCCATGTGGTAATTGTGTAATGTGTTCTTCAACACACAAAATATCTCTGGTGAACCTAGGCCTTAAGCATGACTGGATTTTGCAAGAACACACTAATTGCAATACAACCAATGTGATTTATATGATCATATGTCCATGTGCCCTTATATATATTGGCAAGACCAGCAGGAAGTGCAAGACGCGTATGATCGAACACAGGAGTTGCCTTAGGAACAACATTGAAAAAGCACCGTTGGTGGCTAATTTTAGAAATCTGGGTCACTCTGAAAATGATTTTGAATGGTGCATTCTAAAGAAGATGAAAGGTAAGTGCCAAGATTTGATAAATAAAAAATTGGTCAACTTAGAACAAAAACTTATCTTTTTGACTAAAAGTCATCTTACAGGACTAAATGAGAGTATTGAATGGCACAATGTGAAATAATCATTACTGTTGAGATCGATCATAGCGAGCATGCATCCTGCTGGTAGTGCATTATATATACTTTCGCTGTCAATATATGGTTAACATGATTTTACTATTGACCATGTTGGTACTATGGGTATTTTTGCATTTGTCTGTATATATATATATATATATATATATATATATATATATATATATATATATATATTCAGTGAAAAAAACTTTGTTAAAGGGACGTTATGGTTAAGTTGCGCTACTAAAATCCTATGAAATTCAGTGAAAAAAATTTGTTAAAGGGAAGTTATGGTTCCAAGTAAAACCGAAAAACCCTTGAAATTCGCCAGTTATGGTAAGCTAAGCAACCATAACTCGCGCCACCACCGTGCACTGCTAAGACTAACAGTTTCCCATTGGTGGATGTATTGAAGCTTTCTATGATCTATGCATTAGTGATTTGAGAAAATTAAGGAGAAGTACCATCAAAAACAAACAAAACCTCACCTCTGCCCAACTTATGGCCATCAGCGAATTACAAGGCTTATCAAATATTATCATCAAACCAGCTGATAAGGGGTCTAACATTGTAATTCAAGATCGGATACATTATGTGGCTGAAGCCAATCGTCAACTGAAGGATCGATTATGTTATTCCCAACTCTCAAAAAATCCCTTTGGTGATATACAATTGGAAGTTACAAATTTGTGTACAAAATGGGTGGATACTGGCCTAATTGATGACGAGTTTGTTAAATTTCTTGTTCCCTACTTTTTCACTATACCAACCATCTATTTTTTACCAAAAATTCATAAGTCTCTTATTCATCCACCAGGGATAGCTATTGTTACTCTATGTGGCTCTCTCCTTGAACATATGGCCCAGTATGTGGACGAAACACTATTTCCTCTGGTATCAGCTTTGCCCTCCTATTTACGGGATACCAAGGATTTCTTGCAACACATTACAAATACACCTTGGGAGGATGGCTTGCTTCTAGCAACCCTTGATGTTGTCTCCCTGTATACCTCCATTGACCATCAAATTGGGATGGAAGCATGTACATTTTTTCTTGATACCCGTTCATTGAACTTTCATGGTCATAGTCTATGATTCTCGAAATGTTGTTTTTTTGTTTAACTAACAATGTTTTTCTGTTTGAAGGCTCTTTTTACCACCAAGTAAGGGGCACTGCCATGGGGAGTACTTTTGCACCATCCTATGCAAATTTGACCATGGGATGGTGGGAGGCCACCTTCCTTAGTGATCTACTTGCATCTAGCTCTGCTACGCATATCGTCGCTTGGTGGCGATACATAGATGACATCTTCGTCATATGGAATGGGACCAAAGTTGAGTGGCTATCATTTGTGAAACATATCAATACCAATACAGTTAACTTACGTTTTACAGAGTGCAATAGTATGACTGAAATCATATATTTAGATGTAGTTGTGACCCTTGGAAGATCTGGTTTCAATACTGAACTACACAAAAAACCCTCAAACACTGGTCTACCCTTGCATGCAACAAGTTGCCATCCTACGTCATGTAAACGTAGTATTCCATATGGTGAATTCATTCGATACCGCAGAAATTGTACCGATCTAGTATCGTTTGATCATCATTGCTCTTTGGCGGCTATTGATTTTGTCAAACAAGGCTATGAACGCAGAGTGATAGAAATGGCCTACACCAAAGCTCGCGGACTAAGCAGGAATGTTCTATTGTATGGTAACAAACCTGCGAAAACCGCTATGAATGATGAACCCCGACTTATAGTCACATTTGACAATGCCTCTAATCATGTCCGTAAAATCATAGAGCGACATTGGCGGGTCCTCACCGTGGATAAAGACTTATGTCCCTTGCTGGCCAATCGTCCAACTATTACCTATAAACGCGTACCCTCACTTAGGGATAAACTGGTTTCCAGTTTTCTACCACTAAGCGACACCAATCCCTCTCTGATGCAATCCTTGATGAAATCCCCCATAGGCTTTACAAAATGCTCAAAATGCAAGGCCTGTGCCCATGCCACTGCATGTAAATTCTTTGTACATCCGGTCACCAAATGTAAACAGTTAATCAAGTATTCGATAAACTGTGATACTGCTTTTGTGGTCTATGTCCTTTCATGCCCCTGCATGAGATGGTATGTGGGGAGCACCACATGCAAATTAAAGCTTAGAATATTGCAGCACCTCAGGGCAATTAAAAACTCAGATCCCGCATACCCTATGGCTAAGCACTTCAGATTAGAACATGACAATGACCTTACTCTTCTCAAATTTTTTGCGGTGGCACATGTCCCGATTCATCCGAGAGGTGGAGATCGTGTATTAAAACTGAGACAATTGGAGACCCGGTTTATCTTGGATTTTGATACAAAATCCCCTAATGGTCATAACCTTGACGAGGAGCTTTATACGTTTCTAGGTATATAACAATGTGTTCACTCCCTACTGTGTTTTTCTGAATTGGTCTATTTCCATCTACTATTTTATTTTGACTATGTTCAATTGATTTATGTTTTTCAAGTGTGGGTTCAATAATCTTTAGAAAATTAATGTGTTTTTCAAATTCACTGATTAGTTCTTGGCCTGTGCTCAAGTACTAAAAAATTCCTTTTGCTTCCACCGTTTTAATGATTGGATTGCCACTATGGTTTAAAATGAGGATGGAAGGGGTAAAGGAAAAAATAATTTCTTTTATGTTGCTATATTCACGACCTTGAAGGATTCTTGACTGGTGAATAATTTGGTATTTTGTGTCCATAGTTTCACTGTGGTTACTTGGTTTTTTCAAATATGTTACTATTGGTGCATTTTACACAAGTGGATCTCAGATGTACATACATTTAGTCAGATAATGCAGCTAGAAAAGTAATTGTCATCTAGAATAGATTATATCCATGTATTTGAGGTAAGGACTATATAGCAGTAGTCCTGGCCAGGCTATTGGCATAATCTACATTAGTGATGTGCAGATGATTTGATATTCATCAAACGTGGTCACTTTTATGACCTTGCCCATTTTTTTACATCGCTTAGGTTGCCATTATTGGACTTGCACTTGCACTTTCCCTCCTTTTTAAACATGATTAGGTCAAGTATCAAAAATATTTTTTTATAATTAATCTCTGGAAACTATGACTGCGCTGCATTTCCTTGTTACTTGAATTGTAGTCTCTATGTCTATTTTGATATTGCAATTGTGTTGGACTTTTAACCATACTATATGTGTTTTTATCTTTGCAATTTTGCACAAGACATAGGTTCTAGTCCATCCAAATAATCAGATGCCATGTATGCCAATTTATGCTGCTATTTTGTGTATTTGCACAATGGTAAACCGGAGGCTAGTTTGAAAATCTATCTACAATGACATAGCCCGAGTTGGCCCTTTTCTTTTAATCTACATGTATATGATGACATTACACTTCCCCTGAATTGATTGATTTATATAAGCTGTTGTCTGTATTTATATAAGACACAATCTGACCTAAGTCAATGCACTAGGCTTTTAACTAAATGTTAATCTAGCTTGGCTTTGTTCTTTAATGGTAACATATGTTGGAAATTACGGTACATTACGGTTGTATGGTAGGCAATAACTTGACTTTCCGTTCCAAGATGGCCACTGTTGAATTACTTTGTAAATGCACCTTCATTTTATAATTGACATAGAAGGTGGACTACACACCTTTTAACCATGTCTTTGTCCTTTGTTGTGTTACGTGATCAAGCGCTCAGTTGAGCGTGAAACGCGTTGTAAGCGGGCCGTGCCCACAGGCGTCCTGCCTCTGTTTGTTTATGCTGTTTCCCCAGCCTTTTGTTCTGTGCATTTTGTACAGCTAAGAATTTATTAAATATTTACCTTTTTTTCTACCTTGTGTGAGCTGCGCTTTCCCTTTTTTTGGAAACTTTGTTGGAACTTTTTCAAACTTTGTTGGGTGCACGGAGAGTGCGGTCCCTCCCCTCTCCTCTTTTTCTTTACATATATATATATATATATATATATTCAGTGAAAAAAACTTTGTTAAAGGGACGTTATGGTTAAGTTGCGCTACTAAAATCCTATGAAATTCAGTGAAAAAAATTTGTTAAAGGGAAGTTATGGTTCCAAGTAAAACTGAAAAACCCTTGAAATTCGCCAGTTATGGTAAGCTAAGCAACCATAACTCGCGCCACCACCGTGCACTGCTAAGACTAACACCCAGGACATCAAAGATGACATCACAAATAACATCCCTTTAACAAAGTTTTTTCACTGAATTTCATAGGTTTTTAGTAGCGCAACTTAACCATAACGTCCCTTTAACAAAGTTTTTTTCACTGAATTTCATAGTTTTTTAGTAGCACAATTTAACAATAATGACTTTGACTTTATATACATGTCATATGGAACTGACTAGATCTCTTCTTATGAACTTGATGTCCGCGAACTTATTTAATGTTCGCGGACATGTTCGGAGAACAGTACCACCACCTAAAAACTCTGGGGAGGTATGATGTGTAATAGTTATATCATAACATAGGAACATTTAACAAATTCACAAAGCAGCACACATACAAAGTATATGTAGTAATACTTAAAAAATGTTACCCATATATGTAACACACTAACCATTCATGTAAATACAATGTTTTAAAATGGAATATACCAAAAGAAGATAAAGTGGCTTCCACCATAATTACCTCACAGACGCTCCACAACCAACAGCAAGACCAGACGTATACACTACTGATTACATATTTCACCAGACATAGTAAGTGCACTTCTTTTTACTCATATATTTATAAACTTTCTATATTAGAAAAAAAAAACATATTACTTCTTTGTTTTCTCACAGAAATGTGTAGTACTCTGGACTGCCTAGAGGACCATTTCCCACGAGACGAAATGTTAGAAGATAGTCCACCTAATGGTACACACTTTACTGTATAAACCAATTGATACATTTTATTTTGTATACATTCAACATATACATTTTTTTTTACAGACCCTACAAAAATTGCAACTTCCAAAGAAAAAGAAGTGGTGGATAACACTCTTGAAAACATTACCCACAAAATGGACCAACTTATGGCAAATTTTATGGATTTAAAGAACTTTGTGGAAGATCACCTAAAACCACCAACAACATACCATTGTCCCACCTGTACTTGTCCCCCCTCACCATATCCCATTCATTTATCCCCAAACTCTCTCCATGGACCACAACGTTTTGATGAGATTTGCATCCCTTCTTCACCTGATCCCACTAATATTGAAAACCCTAATTCTCCTGTTTTTGTTTCCATTTCTGCCCCACCTTCTCAGTCATAAATTGTTTATATATGTTAAATAAAGTTACTTTTTTATATTGTGTTGTAATTACTTTCAGTTCCTTGTAATAAAACCAATTTAGGTGTCCAGGGACACCGCGGTTGTTCGGAAATGTTCGTAAAGAAACGAAAATGTAACTGTCCTGAGGACACTACATCTGTCCGTAATGTTCTCATGCAAGTTCAAAATGTTCTAAGAACACTCGTAGTGTCCTGAAATGTTTGTAAAGAAACAAAAATTAAAGTGTTCTAAAGAACACTATATCTGTCCGTAATGTTCGCTATCAACTTAAAACTGTCCTAAGAACACAATTGGTGTCCTGAAATGTTCATAAATAAACGAAAATGATGTGTCCTGAACAACAGTACAACTGTTCGTAGTGTTCGCTACCCAATTGAAAGTGTTCTAAGAACACAATTGGTGTCCTGAAATGTTCGTACATAAACTAAATTACACGTGTCCTGAAGAACACTATATCTGTCCTTACTGTTCGCTACCAAGTTTAAACTGTTCTAAGAACACACGCGGTGTCCTGAAATGTTTGTTTCACGTGTGACGCACTTTTAATTACTTCAGAACCCGAACAGTGTCCGTAGGACATCAATGCGCATGCGCTAACCAATCTCCGTGCACTTGGTGTCCTGCGGACAGGCGCTTCCTTCACAGACTAGTTCGCAAACAGATCATATGACCGCGCCCACGCTCATCGTGTGTCCTGAAATACGGACACTGTTCGTGTCCCCGAACAATTTAAAAGTACATTTTCAGTTAATCCATAATATTTTTCAATAAAATCTCACCATGCCACAAGTCCCACATAGCAATCTTGAGTTTCTATATACCTTTTGAAACTTTCTGATCCTTTTTTTGTGTTTGATCATCCGCGCACAGAGCGCATGTCCGCGGACCACGCACAAGCACCCCTATAAAAGACCACGCCCAAGAGCTTATTCCCATTGTGTTTCTGGCTATTCTTCAGAACACAGTGATTTTTGCTGCCACCTGCAGACTACACCATCATCGACATGGCATCCTTGGCTCCTGAACTGCCACTTGGTGCTGCACCTGCTTCAGCACCACCACCACCCCCTCCACCACCACCACCTCCACAAGGGCCTGAAGAGGGGAACAGGACTGAGGATGCGGAGGAGGAAGAAGAGGATGATGAGAATGAGGTAGAGGAAATCCCTACTACCCGCACTAGGCCTGAGTCTTGGGTGTGGCGGTTATTTACAATTCATGGGAATGGTCCTAAGGCTCGTGCGAACCATGTTACCTGCAATGAGTGCAAAATGATACTCAGACGCGGGAAGCACGGTAACTACAGCTTTGGGACCACTACTATGAAGCGACACCTGAGGTCATTTCACTCTCGGGCTATTTGCAGGGTTGTACCTTGAGAAGAACGTAGCAGGTTGATTTCCTCTACTTCATCCTCTGTTTCTGATCCTGTCACCACAAGGACCACCTCTGTGGGACAGCGTCTTTCTCAAGCTGCCTCACAGGCCATACAGAATGCTGATGACCCTTACCTTTCGAGGGTCACAGTTGTATGTATGTACTGTGACACAGTACTCTGCAGGGGGGAGCGACTTCGGAGTGCTTTTGAGACTATCGTCTCAGAGCACGAGAAGACCTGCTCACTACCCAAATAAAACCCACTCTACATCTTCCTCTCTCAGCTCGCCCTTTCTTATCCCTGTGGGTGGTGTCCCCCCCTTTACCCTCCTTTACCCTCCTCTCCTAGTATGTCGTGTCTGAAAAACCAAAAAAAATACGAAATTACAAAAATAAAAAAAAATAAGGCTCTTTTCAGAGCCGCCTTTCCCAGTTAAAAAATATAAGTGAAAATAAATGAAGCAGGGCTCTTTGTATTTTTTAGAAGTCCGCGGACAGTTCGCGAACATTAAAAAAATTGGGTTACTACTTCATCACAAACATTGTAATTTTCTTTGGAAAGAAGTGGTGGCTCTGAAAAGAGCCTTTGGGTGGTGTTTGTAAGTCAAAAATTGCAAATGCTTAACATCTACTTCAAAATCGTTGTTGTAATTCCAAAAAAGGTCGCAATGCATTTTGTACATTTCTCAGAAAAATCTGATTGCCAGCATAGGTAAGATGGACTCCATCTCTGCGAAAAATGTATGTACTACAAAACATAATATTTTCATTGTGAAAAGAAGACATGCCAAAATCTCTTAGAAAGCCACAAACAGCCTTATTAACATTGCGCCTTGCTTTTTCCATTTGTGGACCAAATGAAGAAGAACAAAGCCACATTTGTCTCTGCGCAATCCGTGAAAATAAAATATCACTTGAGAATTAGGAAACATGCCCATAACCGTCCTCAGTCCTTCTTCCATAGCAAATTGCAAAAAAATTCCAGTCACATGCCCTAAACTGTTCCCTCCACAATGAATTACAATTATGTCTGGATGTTGCTCTGTCTCCAAAGTAGCACAGAGAGGTAGCAAATCCAACCACTTCATTCTACGTACTCCATGCCAGTGTACTTCCACATGTGGGAATCCAAGATCTACAGCTACTCCACAGCTTTCTGCATGCACCTTCAACCAATGTATCCACGAATCTCCTAAAATCCAAACAATCTGTTTTCTGAAACACACAGCCATAGCTATCTTTTGTTCTCTCAGCAAAAAGAGTATCTCAGAAAATCTCTCCTGGCACAACACACCCACCAAACTTTCCTGACCAATCCCTTTCAGTGCTTATTCTCAATTGCATGACTTTTGAACCCAAAAATCCCCGGATGTAACTCCCGATGTCCGGGAACTACCGCCATGTCCACGGACATATCGTATCATGAACAGCCCTTCTACCATGTCCATTACACTCTCTCTGCCATTCCCTCATTGGATGTACCTCAAAAATCACATGACCATGCACCAATCACATTCAAGACCTCTACATCTAACTGCATCATCATAGATCAGCACTGCAAATGTACTCTGAATCTCTCTGAGTACAAGTGTCATATCATTGGCAAGCAGTATCTACCACAAATACTGTACAAGTGTTCAAGATTTCTACTTGCAGCTCCATGCATATACATATGCATGAACACAAACTTCAGGTATGCATATTTTCTGTATAGTAGATGACATAGCTCTCAACCATTTTTGTTTTACAGGCGGGTGAAATCACCCGATTTTTTTTTTGGCGGGTGAGACGCCCATTGGAATGAATGGGCGTGCAGGAGGCTTGGCGGGTGAGTCTGCCCTTTACAAGGCGTGTGAAACCCGCCAAAAGCGTGTGAGTTGAGAGCAATGGTAGATGAACACATTTTCAAACAGACTTTTACCTTGTAAAATCTGTAAAATGAATTTACTGTACTTTTTTCAATTTCCTAAAATCAACTATCACTTATACACCTTTATACTTTTTACTTTCTTTATACAAACACACTCAAATCAAATGAAATATATACACTACATATATTCAAACAAAATTGCATGCAAACACAATCTATGTTTAAACCTTTATAAAAATACTTATACAATTTCATATTTTTTGTTTTTATTTATTTATTTACTTAATTACTTTAAATTAGACATGACATTGAGGCGCTATTACCTAGAACAGTTTACTTACAGAAATAGTGGTATTCACTAATATATTATAAATTTCACAAGACATAGTAAAGATATTTTATTTTTGCTACAGTTAGTCATTCAATACAATTTGTTCATTAAGAACATATCATATGTACTGAACTGATGCAATGTATCTTATGTAAATAAATTAGTTTAATGGTTTTACAGAAGGCACTGAGGATTTCAATTAAAAAAATCAATATCTAAATTGAAAACAGTGCTATATACAAACAAAGTTACTAATTTGAAGCTTTTACAGTTGCAGTGAAGACCAGTTTCCTGAAAAGAAGCAGCCGAATTCGAAGAAGAAAGAAAAACTAAGAAGTTACCTGTTAATTTAAAAGAAAAGTAAGTAAAATATCACCATAATATTTATATTATTAATCAAATATACTATAACATTAATACCAGCTATTTTGGTTTCTTAAAATAGAGATTTTGAACCATTTTGTCCAAAAATGTCCATGTCATAAACAGTGATTTACAACCAGAATGGCCCACAAATTTCTATTTTTGGACACACAAATTACCCAACTGAACCACTACAATTTTCATATTATAGAACAAACAACTGTTTTAATTGTATATATTAGATTTACTATTTGTACTTTTCCACACCACTAGCTTACTTTTTTTTGTCATCTGAACCCCAGTTTAGTGACACATAAATTCAAGAATACCTATCCCTACTAGTTTTAGTTCCCAATGCACAATCACACACCATTACATACATCTTTTTCATCTTACTCAAACACTCATGCACACAGCACACATACATTCCAGAACACCCCAACCCATATCTTCTTTATTTTTTTCAACAGACCCTAAAGAATGCCTACCAAAAGACAACTCCGTAGAAAGCAACGCAAAATTAGAGCAAATGAAAATAAAGGTGTCCAACATAAGCATCCATCTCTAGCAGAATTTGTAAAAAAAAGTTGAAACAAAACAGCTAATACAATCATTTAGTGAAACACAAGAAGTTTCAAGAACAACTTCGCTTCCTCTATCAAAATGTAAAACAAACCAAAAAACAATTAACAGAAAATCAGCTATCAGTACAGATAAAACTACTTCTTCAAATTTTAATATAGTGCAAAGTAAGCATACCGAGAAAAGTATTTTAGCCAAAATATACCGTCACAAAGTCCTTAAATATCTTATAAAAACAGGAGAGAAATCAGGTTCAAAGCTTAAAACCTATCGTAGGAAATTAATCTTAGAAGCATTAGATGGACAGTGCAATTCTTCTCAAAAGAAATGTATTTATTTTACTGTTAAACAAAATGAAACCACTAACAAAACTAATAACTAAATTACAAAAAAGACTTCTCAATAAGCGAAATGTCAACAGAAAGAACTTCTTAAGTATCTGCGGAGGTGAATGGAATCACACTACGAGCACAGAACCATATTTTAATGAAGAAGCGTACAAACAAAAGCAAACGAATACAATTGCCATAAATAGCAGTGGTCGAGGTTATGAAAAAGTGAATAATACCATAATGGAACAAGAAGTACTCCTTACAAAAATATGCCCTAAAAACATAGAATTACCCCTCCATTCAACTGAATCAGAATGTCTAGTGTACAAATGGCCATGCACGTCAATGTGTAACATTCCCAAACAATGTTTCAAATCTTTACACCAATTCCTCAATAAATATGTAAAAAGCAAAGACAAAATCAAAATTAAATTACTGCAAAATATAGATACCTGTCCAGTGCGCAAGTACACAGGACTACAAGGACATTCATTGGCCTGCATTACAGGACCTACTTGTAAAACCACTTTCCATGATATCAAAAGGATATCAACACATCATTCAACTATAAGAAATCTAGTCTATAAACTGTACTATGCTAAAGGTCCTGCTTTAGCACTAGCAAAGTTAAATAACATCCTTCTACACGGTACAGCAAAAGACCTACTTGAAGAAATTCACTATATCCAGAAAAAATATTTTGGAAGTGAAAGCCATTTACAGAATGAAATAGCTTTAAACCAATTAAGCAACAATTCTACACATGGCAACCTTTTGCTAAACACATACAAAAAAGAAATACTAAAATTTAAAAGTACATCAGCTGAAGTACCAAACCATGTATGTGTATGTTGCCGTAGAATTTTTTATAAAAGTAACACAAAAACTGTGGACCTATCATACAAAATAGAAGACAATGAAGATTCTAATTGGTTTGAATTAGCTCTCTACCTTCTAGCAGAAAACAAATATGAAATAACTGAGCCCTTAATACTTTGCAGTTATTGCACTACACAACTTGACAACAACCAAACTCCTTCACGTTCTATCACAAATAAATTGGAATTATACCCAGTAGCAAAACCTCTACAACAACTTAATTTATATGAGAGCATCATAATTCAAACAGTACACCCATTTCAAGCAATAATACGCCTTCAACCAAAAACAGCAAAATTACCTCCCTCTGAATTGGTAAAAGGCATTCGTGGAAAAGTAGTTTATTTACCATTAAATCTAAAAGAAAATGTGCATACTCTAGGAGTGCAACGTCCAATGCATCAATCTTTAATTATATTAGTAAATGGAGTACCTACAAAAGAAAAAAAAATATGGCAACAGCTGGTAGATTTATATAAAGTTAGACAAGCCTTCCAATATCTTAAAGAGAATAATGAATATTACAAAGAAATTAATATTGAAGAAAACTTGAAAGATACAACTGAAATAATTGAAGAAACACAAGAAGCTGGTCAATTTGAGCTACTAGATCCTGCTACAATATCAAATACTTTAGACCATTATACAATTCATCCTTTGCACTGCAATGACACCGTACAAGATGTACTGGAAACTTACCAAATGCGTCAAACAAACGGATCGCCAATCAGTATATGGGAAAAAAGTATAGAAGCACGTGCTTTTCCTCTACTCTTTCCTACTGGCAAAGGAGGAAGGTATGATGATAGACCTATTCAAATATCAGCTTCAGAATACCGCTCATTACGGATGTATTCTGAAGATCCCAGATTTAGACAAAATGTGGAATACATATTCCACCTACTCTTTGAAAGTGAACTAGCAACTTTATGTTACGGAGTTGCACACATATTAAAATCAGGATCACACTTTCAAAATATGACAGCTACACAATTATTAAAGAAAGTGCAACAAAAGGATGAGGTTTTACAATAAAATATTACAAATCTATTAGCAAATATGCGTGGTACGAAAGAGCACTGGTTTCGACGTCATGGAGATGTACGTTGTATGATCAGAAACCTTGGCCCACCCACTTGGTTTGTTACATTAAGTTGTGCAGAATATGCATGGGAAGATTTACATGATTTCCTACGCATATCAAATAAAAACAAAACAAACATAGATATTCTAACACCCGGAGAACTTTGTTCTTTGGATCCTGTTAATGTTTCAAGATATTTTCACCATCGCTTCATTGCTATGCTACATTTTATTTGTAATAAAACTGTTCCTCCCCTTGGAGAAGTGCAACACTTCTTTTGGAGAAAAGAATACCAAGCCAGAGGAGCACCACATATCCACATGCTTTTATGGATTAAAGATGCTCCTAAATTTGGTCAAGACAGTGATGCCACTGTTTTACAGTTTATTGAAAAATATGTCACTTGTGCAATTCCATCAGAAGCCACAAATAGTGATCTTCGTGCACAAATTTTACAATTTCAATGACACAAATGTGGAAAATATTGTCGTCGCAAATACAAAAACAAAGGCAAATACTACACCAAATGCCGATTTGGTTTCCCTAGACCAGTTACAAATACAGGTCAAGTAAACAACCTCATGTCTTCAGTTAGACATAGTGTTAAAGGTAAGTCACCTAAAAATACATATTACATAAAAAGAAAAGAAGAAGAAAAATATATCAATGATTATAATGCAATCATTGCCCACTTATGGAATGCAAACATAGATGTGCAGTACATTGCAGACAATTCTACTGCAGTTGCACGATATGTCACAGCATACTTAACTAAAACAGAAAAGACAGAGCTCCAAGACCTCTGGAATGACCTGTCATCAGATAAAACAGTATCTCAGAAATTATACAGCTTGGGCATAAAAATGCTCACCCATAGAGAATGTGGATCTTATGAAGCAGCTGATCGTTTAACTGGTACTTCATTGTATGGTAAATCTGAAAATATAGTATGGCTAAGTCTTGGTCCAGCTAAATCTAGAAAAAGAGTTCTAAAATCATATGAAGATATAGAAACAATAGCCAAACATGATCCCAACAGCCAAGACATTTTAAAAAACAATTTATTGGACACATACTACCCAAACAGAAGTAATACTTTGGAAAACATGTGTCTATACCAAATAGCCCAAAACTACACATACAAAAATAATATGAAACCCGATGAAAAAAAAAGGTAAATATAGAGTGACAGACTGCGAAGGTACCTTAGTTAAACTCACTAAACCAAATTTAATTAATCATATCAAATTGTCATTGAAGACTCCTCAACATAAAGAAGTATATTACATGTCCCTGCTACAACTCTTCAAACCATGGAGAAAAGAAGAACAATTACTAGATAACTATGACTCATATGGGGATGCTTTCAAAGCAAATGAAAGCACTATAACTGATGTAAACTTTACACAGTACAAAACAATGTTGCACAATGAACAGCAACATGAAGAAGAACTGCAAGCCCAACTAGATAAGGATACTCCTGACAGTAGTCAACCTTCTGTAACAGGAAGCCAAGAACCACTGGGAGAACCACTAATAACAAATGAGGCAGAATTAGCTAGGATAGAAGTAGAAAACACCATGTGTCAGTATGAAGATAAGGAAGACTTAACTATACTACAATCAAAACTAAACAATGAGCAAAGTAGCATTTTTCAAGAAGTAACAAAACAAATTGCACATGGTGTAAAACATGAAAATAAAGAATGTTCCTGCCATAATTATAAACCTATACTACTGTACGTCAGTGGTGAAGCTGGTTCTGGCAAAACATTCCTAATCAAAATCATTAGTAAGTTCCTTCAACAATTGACAAACAACAAACTGTCAGCTGTTGTCACTGCCCCCACAGGTTTAGCTGCCTACAACATAGGTGGTGTTACATTACATCGATTACTACTATTACCAGTAGAACACCAGAACAAATTAGACTATTACAAACTTTCTGCAGAAGCTGCAATGGAATTATGCAGAGTATTGAAACAAATGAAAATGCTATTAATAGATGAAGTGAGCATGGTCTCCAACCTGATGTTAGCTTTGATTCACCTCAGATTACAAGAAGTACTCAAAACTGACTATGAAGAGCTCTTTGCAGGAAAACACATTATTGTTTTTGGAGATCTGCTTCAATTGACACCAGTAAAAGGTGAACCTATTTTTAAAACATTAGGGCACAAACTCTGCCGTAAAACTGTTGGCAGCATTGGAAATGTCAACCTTTGGCAACATTTCCAATACAGAGAATTAACAGAAAACATGCGCCAATCTGCAGATCTAACTTATGCCAACATTTTAAAATGTTTGAGAGTTGGTATACTTTCTAAAGAAGCAAAAGCAACATTGAAAACCCGGCACATAAATGCACTTTATGGCGATAATGCATGTGCTACAGATGTTATGGAACAATTAGCCCACAAAAATGTCAATTGTATGGCCTTAATGCCAACTCTTGCAAGCTGTTTCAAATTCAATGAAATCATGCTAAGTAAAGAAATGCAACCAATAATGAAATTAGCGCCACAGACAAACTAGATGTACATGGTATGGCACTACCCATGTGTGACCAAGCCACAACAAGACTAAATAATTTAGAAAAATCAATCTCAAACACAGTAGGCTTAGAAAAGATGTTAAAATTATCCTTAAATTGCAGAGTAATGCTTAAACGTAACCTTGACGTGGACCAAGGACTAGTTAATGGAGCACTGGGTACAGTTGTTGGCTTTCAAACATACCCACGTGACAACAAAATTCAGTTTGTCAATATACTCTTTGACAAACTTTCAGAAGTAAAACGGATAGGACGCTCAACAGCTAGATTCCTTCTCTTCAAAGATATGTATGTACGCAGAGAACAATTTTCTCTAACTCTTGCATACGCAGTCACAATTCATAAATCACAAGGTCTTACCCTAGACAAAGCAATGATAGATATTGGTAACACAGTCTTTAAAGAAGGCATGAGCTATGTAGTACTATCACGCTTACGTACACTTGACGGTCTATTTCTAATCAACTTTGATGCAAGTAAAGTAAACGCTGATATTCCTTGCATTTTAGAATATAATAGACTTCGCTCACTATACACTCCCCATCTAAACACATATTCTGTTCCACAAAAACTAAAACGTTGTAAAAGAAAACTAAATCAAACAGAAATGCAACAGGACGTCACTGCAAATCCTCCAAAGAGAGTAAAAGAAACTAATACTTCATCAAGTACCACAAACAAAAAAGAATCAATTAGAGAAAGTAAACCAGGTACTTCTTTAAAGAAGGAAGACAAACTCCAAAAAAAGCAGTTAGATACAGAACTACCTGGACCATTTAAATTCTCAAATATAGTTGGTGTAAGTTGCTATGCAAATGTAGCAATGAATATTCTATTTCAATTACCACCAATTGTTGACAACATTTACTCACACAGTACAGACCCATTGTGTTTGCAAATGTTAGTACTTCACAGAAATGCAGCAAACAATCCTAACAACACATAAAGTGTTTTTGGAATCAGACGACAATTGGACTACTGTGCTGGAATGGTGAAATTCACTATAAACTCACAGGAAGATCCACAAGAATTTCTAATGTACTTACTACAAGTTCTGGAAAACAAAAACATACCTATAAATGAAATCTTTCAGATTTCATACATGTGGAAACCTACATGCACTCTCTGCAACAATGTGACTCAAGAAGAAATCCCCAATGAACGCTTCATATATATATCAATACCAAATTGTGAATCCATTCCATTTCAGCAACTTGTACAAAATGCAAACCATGGTAGATTATGCTCTACCTGCAATTCAGATAATCGCTCCACGTTAGTAATACAAACACATAGTAAATACGTAATACTAATGCTTCTACGTTACAATGCAGATGGTACCAAAAACAACTGCAAGCTGACTGGATTCACACATGGTCAAATATCACTTGGTAAGAAAACCTTCACAACAATAGGTATAATCTACCACGCAGGAGCCACATCCAATTCAGGGCACTACACTGCATACATAAAAAAGAAATGTGGATGGTTTGAATGTAATGATAGTACCATTACTCTAAAGCAGAGATTACCAGCAAATCTTACAAACGCTTATTTGATGTTCTTAAAACCAAAATTTGATAAATAAACTGTATTTAAACCTTTAAGTAAATTTGTGTTACAAAAATATAAACTGTTAGAATACTCCAAAAGCTATCTAACTGCTCAAAGATTCTACAACAACTAATCAGATAAATGAATACCACTAAATTAGACCAAAAAATAAACAGTTAGAATACGCCAATTGGTATCTAACTGTCCCAAAATTATAAATTTGTGTTAAAATAATATAAACTGTTAGAATACTCCAAAAGCTATCTAACAGCTCAAAGATTCTACAACAACTAATCAGATAAATGAATACCACTAAATTAGGCCAAAAAATACACAGTTAGAATACGCCAATTGGTATCTAACTGTCCCAAAATTTAACAATATCCAAATAGATAAATCAAAACCACTAAAATATATTAAAAAAATAGACAGAATATGCCAATTGGTATCTAACTGCTCCAAAATTTTATAATATCAAAACAAATGAAGAATCTGTTACTGCTCCAAAAAAAATACAACAAAGCAAAGTATAAAGCATTAGCCAGAAACAACAAGTGAACACTGAAAACAAACAAACAAATAAACTGTAGCATAACAGAAAAAGGTTTTTTTTTTTTAATACAACATGGATTTTTTTTTCTCCCACAGACCCAATGATTTTAGCAACAAATACAGAAACTGAGCAAATTGCACAGTACTCTGATTTGTAATCTACTAAATATGAGGGTCCAAAAAAAAGTATATTGATTATACAATGTAATAAGTCATTACAAAATACTAAATCTAACATGCTATTTTCTTTTATCACAGAAATTAACAAGAAATACATGTACTCCGGTTACTAGACCAAACAGTAAGTATACAATAATAAGGAGAACCTTAGCAGCATATCACATCCATAGTATCTAATACCTTTGTTCCTTATACATTTGTTTTTCACCCAAAGTTATAAGCAAATATGAATGTGATATGCTGCGGTGGTTGTTGCCAGGGCATAGAGTCTTGGATGCATAGCCAAATGCCAATGCACCCAAGACTCTATGCCCTGGCAACAACCACAGCAGCATATCACATCCATAGAGTCAAACATTTCAACTATGATCTATGGGAAACTTTTAATGTCCGCGAACAATGTGAGTGTTCTTAGAACACTTTGAACTTGCCAGCGAACAATACGGACACCGTTTTCAGGACACCCCCTACGAACATTTCAGAACAACGCGATAGTTCTTACAACACTTTCAACTTAACAACGAACAATACGGACAGCGTCCTAAGGACACCCCCTACGAACATTCCAGGACACCGGGAGTGTTCTTAGAAGCGTCTTCAGAACACCACCATCTTGTTTATTTGCGAACATTTCAGGACACCGCGAGTGTTCTTAGGACACATTCAACTTGACAAAGAACAATATGGACAGCGTCCTCAGGACACCCCCTACGAACACTCCCCGGACACCGGGAGTGTTCTTAGAAGCGTCTTCAGAACACCACCATCTTGTTTATTTGCGAACATTTCAGGACACCGCGAGTGTTCTTAGGACACATTCAACTTGACAAAGAACAATACGGACAGCGTCCTCAGGACACCCCCTATGAACACTCCCCGGACACCGCGAGTGTTCTTAGAAGCGTCTTCAGAACACCCCCATTTTGTTTATTTGTGAACATTTCAGGACACCGCAAGTGTTCTTAGGACACATTCAACTTGACAGAGAACAATACGAACAGCGTCCTCAGGACACCCCCTACGAACACTCCCCGGACACCGCGAGTGTTCTTAAAAGCCTCTTCAGAACACCACCATCTTGTTTATTTGCGAACATTTCAGTACACCGCGAGTGTTCTTAGGACACATTCAACTTGACAGAGAACAATACGGACAGCATCCTTAGGACACCCCCTACGAACACTCCCCAGACACCGGAGTGTTCTTAGAAGCGTCTTCAGTACACCCCCATTTTGTTTATTTGCAAACATTTCAGGACACCGCGAGTGTTCTTAGGACACATTCAACTTGACAGAGAACAATATGGACAGCGTCCTCAGGACAAACCCCTACGAACACTCCCCAGACACCGCGAGTGTTCTTAGAAGCGTCTTCAGAACACCCCCATTTTGTTTATTTGCGAACATTTCAGGACACCGTGAGTGTTCTTAGAACACATTCAACTTGACAGAGAACAATACGGACAGCGTCCTCAGGACACCACCTACGAACACTCCCCGGACACTGCGAGTGTTCTTAGAACAGTTTCACTTTGCTTGCGAACAAAACGGACACATATTGACTCCTTAGAATACCCCCTAGTCAGTTTATTTAGAACATTTCAGAACACCCGTGATGGCCGCAAACAAATCGAACACAAAAAGAACGTCTAACACATAGAAAACACAACTTTCATCCTATCTCATACACTCCCACCCTCCCCAAACACTCCTACACACCAACACACTCTACAAAATACACATTTTGAACAAAGTTTCACCGCGCTGTCCGGGGACGTCCGCGAATCCAATATGGCGGGCGCTACCGAAAAATCTGACGCGCTTCACGCTCCACGCCGTCCAATCAGCGAACACTTTGCATGTCCGCGAACATCACGCAAGACGATTGGCCAATCAGGACACTTTCCGCGGAGCGAACAGGGAAGTGTACCCGCAAACCGAACACAGATATCACTAATTTTTTTTTAGTTACTTTTTGGTCATTTTAAAAAAAAACTACTGGACGGATTTTCACCAAATTTGCAAAAGCACGCTTTCGGGACTAAGCCGCTGCTCCTGGTCCAAATTTGGTGGAAATCCGTCCAGCGGTTTGGGCTGTATGCGCGAGCAAATTTATTTTTCCATTCACTCTATACAAATATACAAATATGAGCATATAGAGGGAAGGTAGAGTAATAAAAATAAAACTATGAGAAAGTGCTGATAACCATAATGATTATCTTCATGCACAGAAAGGATTGCACTCTTTCAAGCCTGTATCTTCCGCTATGTACATGTTTCATATGATGTGACAGGACCCTAAGTCTACAAATATAGTACCTTTTCAATTTTTACTTCCTGACTGTTACTGAAGAAAACTATGTGGCTTCGATATGTCAGTAAAGGATAAAAAGGGAGAGCCAGTCATGTGATGTCATCAGTTATGTCATCAATGACATTTGTGATGTCATCTTTGATGTCCTGGGTGTTAGTGTTAGCAGTGCACGGTGGCGCGAGTTATGGTTGCTTATGTTACCATAACTGGCGAGTTTTTCGGTTTTACTTTGAGCCATAACGTCCCTTTAACAAAGTTTTTTCACTGAATTTCATAGGTTTTTAATAGCGCAACTTAACCATAACGTCCCTTTAACAAAGTTTTTTTAATATTACGCAAACAATATACAAACATGGCGTGCAAAAACCAACTTCTACAGATGGCTTTACACAGAATGTTGCAAAGTAAGAATTTATGCTTGTTCACAGTGAAGGTCAGCTGCTTCCACAACTTCTACAGATGGCTTTACACAGAATGTTGCAAAGTAAGAATTTATGCTCGTTCACAGTGAAGGTCAGCTGCTTCCATTTTTTTCTCGGGCCCCGGAGAGGCTCACGAAGCAGACTATAAGGTTGTATTGTGTTTTGACCTTGACAGACAGAGATTGTGATGAAAGACTTCTCTTGAAGGAGTGTTGCTAAAACGTAAGAGAAGATATAGATGAAATTTCTGAAACAAAACCACTTTTATATATTATATCACTATACGAAAGATCGTTGGCACACGCGGAGTCGTATTTTGGGACTGCACCACTCATAGACAATGGAAATTGCAATTGTACTGTAAGTAACCCTTTTGATTACTTTATACCAAATATAATTACAATAGCGTAGCATTAAAGACCGCTCAAGTTGAACTTGTTCGTTGAAAGTGGCATAATGTTTTCTACCACGCACTATCACCGCCGAATTGATCCCCTGTCGTTTAGAGGGCTCTGAAAAAGGCAGACGACACAGGGTGGGTTAATAGAAATAATTTAACCGGTCTATAGGCGGTCAAGCGCTCTACTCGCTGTGCCACTTCACTGTAGCCTGTCAAGTGGCACAGCGAGTACAGCGCTCGCTTTGACATCCGTGCACAGCTTGCTAACGCAAGTTTGAATCCCGGCAAGGCGAAACTCAGCCTTTCATCCTTCCGTGGTCGATAAATGAGCACCACAGACCGTGGTTAATAATAAGCATCGCTTACATACCTCACGGTTCTTAGCGCTATATGAATGGGAAAATATTATTATTTTATTATTAACATACTCTGTTGCACTATCTTCGATAGCAAATAGTTTAACGCCCTAATAAATAAAATGATGATTTTTAATGAAGATCGGCTGGTGAGACTAATTTATGTTTTTTAAAACAGGTACGTGGCACCATTTTGTCTATGTCACGATTTACAGACTCCAGTGGATGAGGTCTTCAACTGCCAGGTGCAAGTCCAAATATGCAACTTCATGACCCTCACCATTTTATGGGACAATCGCCAAGGACCAATATGCCCTTACGCAGTACTAGCGGCTACAAACAACATACCAACCAATAGGGTGGTCTAATGGCTCGTTGTTGGAGCAACCTTCCGATTATCAGAGCGACCATTTACTGCTTTTATCATAAACCAACAGCCTATCTACCGCAAAGGAACAATGCGTGGCTCCAAATAAACTTTTGCTGATCGACAGCAGAGACAATAGCAAATCGCTGAATATTCACTAAACATTTCATGTGAAATAAATGTACTTTACCAAATGTACAATCCTGCTGTTTACTTTTAAACCACAGTTTCATATTCCGAATTGTGGCGCACTGAGTTGTAAGCTGATCTAACACTCTCTGTACCGCAAAGGAACATCGCGTGTCTCAACATGAACTTTTGCGGATCGACAACAAAGACAAATGCAAATTGCTGAATATTCTCTAAACATTTGATGTCAAATAAATGTACTTTACAACATTTACAATCTTGCTCTTTGCTTTTAAATCACAGTTTCATATTCTGAATTGTGGCGCGCTGTGTTGTGACATAATGTGTGTTGTCTTCCGGGTTCTGTGTAAAGTTGCGTAGTACTGGAGACGACTGGGTGCGTTTCATTACGCACCCTGTAACGTCACGGAGAAAGGCCGGAAATATGAATGCTTTGATAATATCAGGCTTAGGGGCGGGATATATGATTTAGTGTCGCAAAAGCAAGTCAGCCAGGTCAATAGCGCCAGTCATAGGATTATCACATAATGTCGGCGCACACCAGCCGGATTTATCGTTTCTTTAGTGGACAAAAAGTCGGTTGACGCCCCTAGGAAATTGTACTATTAGCGAACAAAAGGAGTGCTCTTAAAACACTTTCACCCTGACAACGAACAATACAAACAACGTTCTCAGAACACCCCCATTTTGTGTAATTGCAACCATTTCGGGACACTGCGAGTGTTCTTAGAACACATTCAACAAGACAGATTACAATACGGACAGCGTCCTTAGGACACCCCCAGTTTGTGTATTTACGAACAATTAAGTACACCGCGAGTGTTCATAGCTCATTTTTACCTTCCTTGCAAACAAAAATGACACATACTCCGTCCTCTAAACACCCCACCATTAAGTTTATTTACAAAATGTCAGAAAAGCCGTGTTCTCCGCGGACAAATCGAACGCAACAAAAAGGTCTAGCACATAAAAAACAAAACATTGAACCTTTCTCATACACCCCCCACCCTCCCCAAACACTCTTACACACCAACACACGGCACTAAATACAATTTTTTATCCACGTTTCACTGCGCTGTAGGCGGTCGACTGCGAATAAAAGATGGCGGGCGCCACAGAAAATCTGACGCGCTCCACGCCCCTCGCCGTCCAATCAGCGAACACATCGCTTGTCCGCGGACATGACGCAAGCCCATGGGCCAATCGGGCTGCTGTCCGCGGAGCGAACAGGGAAGTCCGTCCGCAAAGCGAACGCATATATCACTAATTTTTTTGCCTTACATTTTGGTCATTTTTTTAACAGCTACTGGACAGATTTACAACAAATTTACAAAAGTACGCTTTTGGGACCAGGCCGCCGCTCCTGCCGCAAATTTGGTGTAAATCCGTCCAGCGGTTCGGGCTGTAGCCGTGCGCAAAGTTTTTTCCCATTCAGTCTATGGGAAAAAAAAAAGTTTTGGGACCCCCCCTATAACTTTCTCCCCCCTGGACGAATCCTCACCAAACTTTGTAAAAGAATTCAGAGTGACCCAACTACTTTTTTTTGCAAAGTTTGGTGAGGATCCGTCCAGGGAGAGCGAAGTTATAAGCCGCCCAAAAAGTGCTCTTCCTATGGAAACAGCAACTTAACCATAACTACATGGCCACTACCGTGGCCATGTAATATATATATATATATATATATATATATATATATATATATATATATATATAGCACTCCAGTTCCCTGCACAGTAAACCTTCCCAGCCACAGGTGTTCTCCTCCGACCGGTTTCTGTGCCAATACACGTCATCAGGGAGGCTGTCTTAACTTGCAGCTCACAGCAAGTGCAGGTGTTACCACTTAGTGAGGATTCTGCTGCAAGGACTTCTGGTAGCTGTAGTCATCAGGTTAGCAAGGAACAGACTCACACCCAATCCCACAGTGGGGAAAGGGGGGGAGTAGCCTACAGTGAGGCACTCCAAAGTTGGGCATAAATTACCCCGGTGCAGCACCCTATTAGATTTCTGAAGATTCCACCCTTCAGAAAACTTACAAATGTGTTGAAAAAAAGAGGAGAGGGGCGCACTCCAGTTCCCTGCACAGTAAACCTTCCCAGCCACAGGTGTTCTCCTCCGACCGGTTTCTGTGCCAATACACGTCATCAGGGAGGCTGTCTTAACTTGCAGCTCACAGCAAGTGCAGGTGTTACCACTTAGTGAGGATTCTGCTGCAAGGACTTCTGGTAGCTGTAGTCATCAGGTTAGCAAGGAACAGACTCACACCCAATCCCACAGTGGGGAAAGGGGGGGAGTAGCCTACAGTGAGGCACTCCAAAGTTGGGCATAAATTACCCCGGTGCAGCACCCTATTAGATTTCTGAAGATTCCACCCTTCAGAAAACTTACAAATGTGTTGAAAAAAAGAGGAGAGGGGCGCACTCCAGTTCCCTGCACAGTAAACCTTCCCAGCCACAGGTGTTCTCCTCCGACCGGTTTCTGTGCCAATACACGTCATCAGGGAGGCTGTCTTAACTTGCAGCTCACAGCAAGTGCAGGTGTTACCACTTAGTGAGGATTCTGCTGCAAGGACTTCTGGTAGCTGTAGTCATCAGGTTAGCAAGGAACAGACTCACACCCAATCCCACAGTGGGGAAAGGGGGGGAGTAGCCTACAGTGAGGCACTCCAAAGTTGGGCATAAATTACCCCGGTGCAGCACCCTATTAGATTTCTGAAGATTCCACCCTTCAGAAAACTTACAAATGTGTTGAAAAAAAGAGGAGAGGGGCGCACTCCAGTTCCCTGCACAGTAAACCTTCCCAGCCACAGGTGTTCTCCTCCGACCGGTTTCTGTGCCAATACACGTCATCAGGGAGGCTGTCTTAACTTGCAGCTCACAGCAAGTGCAGGTGTTACCACTTAGTGAGGATTCTGCTGCAAGGACTTCTGGTAGCTGTAGTCATCAGGTTAGCAAGGAACAGACTCACACCCAATCCCACAGTGGGGAAAGGGGGGGAGTAGCCTACAGTGAGGCACTCCAAAGTTGGGCATAAATTACCCCGGTGCAGCACCCTATTAGATTTCTGAAGATTCCACCCTTCAGAAAACTTACAAATGTGTTGAAAAAAAGAGGAGAGGGGCGCACTCCAGTTCCCTGCACAGTAAACCTTCCCAGCCACAGGTGTTTTCCTCCGACCGGTTTCTGTGCCAATACACGTCATCAGGGAGGCTGTCTTAACTTGCAGCTCACAGCAAGTGCAGGTGTTACCACTTAGTGAGGATTCTGCTGCAAGGACTTCTGGTAGCTGTAGTCATCAGGTTAGCAAGGAACAGACTCACACCCAATCCCACAGTGGGGAAAGGGGGGGAGTAGCCTACAGTGAGGCACTCCAAAGTTGGGCATAAATTACCCCGGTGCAGCACCCTATTAGATTTCTGAAGATTCCACCCTTCAGAAAACTTACAAATGTGTTGAAAAAAAGAGGAGAGGGGCGCACTCCAGTTCCCTGCACAGTAAACCTTCCCAGCCACAGGTGTTCTCCTCCGACCGGTTTCTGTGCCAATACACGTCATCAGGGAGGCTGTCTTAACTTGCAGCTCACAGCAAGTGCAGGTGTTACCACTTAGTGAGGATTCTGCTGCAAGGACTTCTGGTAGCTGTAGTCATCAGGTTAGCAAGGAACAGACTCACACCCAATCCCACAGTGGGGAAAGGGGGGGAGTAGCCTACAGTGAGGCACTCCAAAGTTGGGCATAAATTACCCCGGTGCAGCACCCTATTAGATTTCTGAAGATTCCACCCTTCAGAAAACTTACAAATGTGTTGAAAAAAAGAGGAGAGGGGCGCACTCCAGTTCCCTGCACAGTAAACCTTCCCAGCCACAGGTGTTCTCCTCCGACCGGTTTCTGTGCCAATACACGTCATCAGGGAGGCTGTCTTAACTTGCAGCTCACAGCAAGTGCAGGTGTTACCACTTAGTGAGGATTCTGCTGCAAGGACTTCTGGTAGCTGTAGTCATCAGGTTAGCAAGGAACAGACTCACACCCAATCCCACAGTGGGGAAAGGGGGGGAGTAGCCTACAGTGAGGCACTCCAAAGTTGGGCATAAATTACCCCGGTGCAGCACCCTATTAGATTTCTGAAGATTCCACCCTTCAGAAAACTTACAAATGTGTTGAAAAAAAGAGGAGAGGGGCGCACTCCAGTTCCCTGCACAGTAAACCTTCCCAGCCACAGGTGTTCTCCTCCGACCGGTTTCTGTGCCAATACACGTCATCAGGGAGGCTGTCTTAACTTGCAGCTCACAGCAAGTGCAGGTGTTACCACTTAGTGAGGATTCTGCTGCAAGGACTTCTGGTAGCTGTAGTCATCAGGTTAGCAAGGAACAGACTCACACCCAATCCCACAGTGGGGAAAGGGGGGGAGTAGCCTACAGTGAGGCACTCCAAAGTTGGGCATAAATTACCCCGGTGCAGCACCCTATTAGATTTCTGAAGATTCCACCCTTCAGAAAACTTACAAATGTGTTGAAAAAAAGAGGAGAGGGGCGCACTCCAGTTCCCTGCACAGTAAACCTTCCCAGCCACAGGTGTTCTCCTCCGACCGGTTTCTGTGCCAATACACGTCATCAGGGAGGCTGTCTTAACTTGCAGCTCACAGCAAGTGCAGGTGTTACCACTTAGTGAGGATTCTGCTGCAAGGACTTCTGGTAGCTGTAGTCATCAGGTTAGCAAGGAACAGACTCACACCCAATCCCACAGTGGGGAAAGGGGGGGAGTACCCTACAGTGAGGCACTCCAAAGTTGGGCATAAATTACCCCGGTGCAGCACCCTATTAGATTTCTGAAGATTCCACCCTTCAGAAAACTTACAAATGTGTTGAAAAAAAGAGGAGAGGGGCGCACTCCAGTTCCCTGCACAGTAAACCTTCCCAGCCACAGGTGTTCTCCTCCGACCGGTTTCTGTGCCAATACACGTCATCAGGGAGGCTGTCTTAACTTGCAGCTCACAGCAAGTGCAGGTGTTACCACTTAGTGAGGATTCTGCTGCAAGGACTTCTGGTAGCTGTAGTCATCAGGTTAGCAAGGAACAGACTCACACCCAATCCCACAGTGGGGAAAGGGGGGGAGTAGCCTACAGTGAGGCACTCCAAAGTTGGGCATAAATTACCCCGGTGCAGCACCCTATTAGATTTCTGAAGATTCCACCCTTCAGAAAACTTACAAATGTGTTGAAAAAAAGAGGAGAGGGGCGCACTCCAGTTCCCTGCACAGTAAACCTTCCCAGCCACAGGTGTTCTCCTCCGACCGGTTTCTGTGCTAATACACGTCATCAGGGAGGCTGTCTTAACTTGCAGCTCACAGCAAGTGCAGGTGTTACCACTTAGTGAGGATTCTGCTGCAAGGACTTCTGGTAGCTGTAGTCATCAGGTTAGCAAGGAACAGACTCACACCCAATCCCACAGTGGGGAAAGGGGGGGAGTAGTCTACAGTGATGCACTCCAAAGTTGGGCATAAATTACCCCGGTGCAGCACCCTATTAGATTTCTGAAGATTCCACCCTTCAGAAAACTTACAAATGTGTTGAAAAAAAGAGGAGAGGGGCGCACTCCAGTTCCCTGCACAGTAAACCTTCCCAGCCACAGGTGTTCTCCTCCGACCGGTTTCTGTGCCAATACACGTCATCAGGGAGGCTGTCTTAACTTGCAGCTCACAGCAAGTGCAGGTGTTACCACTTAGTGAGGATTCTGCTGCAAGGACTTATATATATATATATACAAAAAATTTAGATCTATTGAGATATATATATATATTTTCCAATGATGGGGTTAGTCATGTGACTTTTCTTTCACTGGCGTTTAAAATTTTCCACCCTTTTTGGTATGATTGCCGCCCCCTTTTGTGTGCTTGCTCAGGTGTGATTTGCAAATGCTTTTGTAGTTACAAGTTGCTTTGACGTTTGCATGATCGTGTTTACTATTGTAGTTTACGATCAGTCAGCAGATTAGCCACAGAAACTAGGGAAGCGTATGTGCGTGGTTGCTTAGCAACGGAAGTAATGAAGCGAACACGTTGGGTTATCACGTGATTGCCCTTTGTAAACGCCGGGTAGAGTCTGTGGGATACGTTGCTTCATGGTAATTCACTTCACGTTTGAGACTGGTAGCTGCACGGTGGATTAGTGAGATCAAGGTAAGGTTTTGCATCGCGGCCCGCATATTGAACGCGGAAGCCGGTTTCAAAGGCTTTATGATGTGGGCTGGTATTTATTCAAAGTAGCTGATACATATCTTTGGTTTCTAGGGCATGGCGACTTTTGATAATTGCAAAACAGCCCTGTTCAATGATGTTAACGATATTGACCACGTAATTTTGATGTGTTGGGAACTTTAATGCACTTGAGAAGCACTTTGTCTGGTCCAGGAATGGCAGATTGAAAAAGATCTGTACTGTCAAGGTGAGGTGGCAGATGGAGTATGTTTCTTTGGATTTTGTTTGTGAACCTTTAGACTCGTTACAGGGGGATGAGTACCTGTAATAATAAAATTTTGTTTTGGTTATTCGTCCTTTTTCTGTACAGATTGACCGTGTGGACTATGTTGGATGTGAGGACGAGTGTTTATGCAACTAAGAATTACTATCGTAATACGGCTTAAGAGATTCATACCCTTGGGCCTTTCAATAACGGCAGAGATTAATTGATTTTTCTACTTGTTTTAACCTTTTTTGGTATTGAGGGTTAGGGCGAGGTGAAGTTTATTAAACCTTTGACGCCTACATATTGATATGTATATATATATTTGTGTACCTACAGATATTGGAGTACCGTAATAGTAATCAGAATTAAGAATTGGGCCTTTCAATAACGGCAGAGATTAATTGATTTTTCTACTTGTTTTAACCTTTTTTGGTATTGAGGGTTAGGGCGAGGTGAAGTTTATTAAACCTTTGACGCCTACATATTGATATGTATATATATATTTGTGTACCTACAGATATTGGAGTACCGTAATAGTAATCAGAATTAAGAATTAGAATACAAAGTGGAAACGGAACGCCACGTCAAAGCACAAGATACATGATTGCCCCTGAGGAATGTCCAGTTATTTCTTAACATCTAGGACAGAAACCTATATAAGTCGGGCTAAGATGGGTACAGTGTTGAGCTACAACAATTAATTTGGCTCTGTGCCTTCCGGTTCTAATTATTGTTTCCTGTTTTTTTTAACAAAATACTTTTTATGCGTTTTGTATATTGTATAGTAACATGTGCATATGCTTTTTATGTGTTTTTTAGATATTGGTGTCAGGATTTTGTTGCTTTGAATATATAATAATAAAATATGATATGTGAGATGGTTTTGGGCATACACCCGACATTTGTTTTTTGGTGTTAATGTCTAGGTACATACTGTGTCTGATGGTATATATGTGAATGATGTTATCATATTAATACCTTTTTTTTGTTTGATAATATTATATCCCCACTGAGTAGGAGGGGCCAATACCTTGTGTGTGGGGCATTACCCCTGTAGAAGTTTGTGATTCACTAAATCAAAGGCCGCTGAGAGGTCCAGTAAGAAAAGAATGGGCAGATCTCCTCTGTCTCTGATTTGATCCATTTGGATTTTAAGATCTAACAGGGCAGTTTTGGTGTCATGGCCCGGTCTGAATCCTGATTGGCGAAGGCCAAGAATATTATGAGTTTTGTGATAGTTCTCAATTTGTACATAGGCCACCCTGTCTAATAATTTTAGTAAGAAGGGAACTGTAGTAATAGGTCTATAGTTGGTTGGCACATTGGGGTCCAGTGTGTGCTTCTTCAGTACCACGCTTCCTTTAGATTTTCTGGTACTTTGTTGGAGGAAAAGGAGTTATTAATTAATGATGTGATAAACGGGGCTAGATTTTTTGTGCATTCTTTGATCAGCGTGGCAGGGCAGATGTCTCCTTGACATTTTGACGGTTTTAGCCCCTATATAATTTTAATGGTCTCATCTATAGTGAGAGAGTTACATTCTGTGGTAGTGGGTTGGGCAGGTGAGGTGAGCTTTAGTTTTTTAAGGTTAATCTTATGTTGTAGGGATGTGATTTTGTCCGTGAGTGCTTTTTGAATGCTTTCGCACCAAGCTTGATCTTTAATGCAATGGTCGGGAGTCTGTGAGGGTGATTCTAGTTCCCGAAGACCGAAAAGAGCTCTTTGGTGCCAGAGTTGGTGTTCTTGATGGGCTTGTTCTACGCATTGCTCTTGGCTTAGAGGGTGGCTTCTTAGAATTCCGTAGCTAGGGTGGTAAATTGAAGTTTGTTGCTGTAGCTCAGTTTTTTTTTCCAGTTACTTTCTGCATTTCTTTTCCTATTGTGTAAGTCTTCAAAAACAGATTAAATCAGTGGTTGATGTTAGCTTTGTATTTAGCTTTTCGAGTGGGAGCCACTTCATTGATAGCTGCCTCCATAGTCTTGTTATAGGTGGCTACTATGGATGTAGGGTTAGTGAACTTTTAATTGTGTGTTGTGAGCATTGAGAGCAAGGGCAGCATGTTGGCCGGTGTGATATTGCATTGATTGCGGGTTTGGGTTGAAGGTACAAGGATGGTGGGTGCACTTGACTGCGTGGACATGTTGATGGAGAACAGTATTGTGCTGTGATCGGACCACAGGCAGGGGTCATTGTTAGTGATATTAGTGATGCAGTTGTGAGCAGCCAGCCAGTCCAGGAGGTGTCCTTTGGTGTGAGTGGGCCCTGCGTGCAAAGGGTGAAACCTTGTACTTCTATGGTGTTGGCCAGAGCTGTGGTTAGGGTGTCGGTGCTGTCGTTGAAACCTAAATTGCAGTCCCCTAGAATAAGAACCTTGGAGGAGGGTTTTAGGTCTGTGGTTAGTAGTGAGGCTATAT
The DNA here is from genome assembly GCF_040938575.1 of Ambystoma mexicanum. NCBI lineage: Eukaryota > Metazoa > Chordata > Amphibia > Caudata > Ambystomatidae > Ambystoma > Ambystoma mexicanum. The sequence goes on from NC_090937.1 coordinate 634,969,351, forward strand.
CCTCTTTGGAGGAGTAAGTGGGGCCCCGGGGCCTGTAGATGAGGTGGATCAAGAGGGATGTTGTGGCAGTTAGCGTTATTTTGGCTGTCAATTGTTCTCCTAATGGGAAGGCTGGGTTTGATATTTCTCCTATGCTTAAAATCGTTTTGGAGATGATGGTAACTCCACCTCCCTTTGACGTGGTTCCATCTTTTCTGATGATGCAGTATCCATCTGGTAAAGCAGGTTCAAGGCACGGGCTGGCTGCTGGATGTAGCCAGGTTTCCGTTATGGCGATTAAATCTAGAACATTGGTGGTAATTAGGTCTGAGATATCCAGGGAAGGATCTGGCATTGCTGAGAGCTCTGTTGATAAAGGGGAGCATATCTTTCTCTTTGGGCCTGTTAGCTGGACTGTCCGCTTTAGGTATCATGGTTTTCCTAGTGGTCGTTGTTGGTAGGTTTTCAGAGGTTGAGGGCTGTTGAGTGGTTACACTCGATACAGTGGAGTTTGTTGTGATAGCTTTGGGGTAGGGATGGTAACGAGGGGGATTGGTTTCCTTTTGGCTGGTGAGGGTACCTGGCAAAAGGAGTGGTTTTTATCTTGTTCCAGAGTTTTACAGTTTTCTGCTGGATGGTGGGGGTAGTTGTTTTGATTGGTGATGAGTCGTGGTGTCTCCTGGAGTGGCAGTGGGGAGGTTGAGCTAGGTTATGCATTTCCAGATAGGTAGAGTTAATGGTCACTGAACCTTTATGATGATGGGTAGTGGGTGTTCATTATCACCTAGGGCAGTGGTTTGGGAGCATGGCTGGCTAGGGATACGAGCAGTTATTAGCAAAGGCAAGCAGGCTAGCACCTAGTGTGTGGCACCTGCAGTCGTATATTTTGACCTGTGCTGGTCAGGGCACCGCAAGGAATAGATAACACTTATTACAGTATATGTCAGGTAATGTTGAGCTAGACAGCATAGAGTATGTAGCCTCTGTGGCTGTATATTATCAACATTGTTGCATCAGCATGCAGTGTACAATTGGAGACACTAATGGCAGTGTGTTTAGACAGTGTTAAACTAGGCAGCATAGATTATTTAACAAACATCTATGGCAGTATAGTGCCAACATCGATAATTCTGTGAACAATGTATCTTAGGAAGCATTTAACACAATGGGCCTCATTACGAGTTTGGAGGTAGCCATGCCATTCTTAGCGGCATGGCTGCCTCCAAACTCGTGTCTGGTTCCGGGTCCCGAAAAAAGGGAATTACCGGGCCATTCCGTAGGGCTCAATGGGAATGGGGAGGATGCTAACAAAGGTCCCGTTAATGACGGGTCCGTTGTTAGCATCCTGGTCTGCTCGCGGGTGGCAATATGCATGTCTGGTCTGGCCCAGACATGCATACCAACACCCGCGAGCAAACTTGTAATGTGGCGGCCCAGAATGAACCGTGCCGCTACCTTACCGGCACCGTTAATTCTGCAGCCAGCAGCCTGGTAATGAGGTCCAATGTATTTTAATCAGTGTTCATAGGGTAGCATAGATTATGGAACAGACATCAATGGCAGTGTGTAGTGTAATAGCAACGTGGTAGCTGTGCTGGCTGTGGTGGGGGAACCTGTTCACGTGATTAGAGCTATTCAGTTGGGCGGTGAAATGGTCACGCTTTCACTGCAGGGCACGGGTAGTGGCTTTAGACCGCTGTCTGTATTTCATGAATTTAGGGGAGATGGGGGTGATAGCGATGTTGATAGCTAGGTGCCGCAAGTTAGATAGGTTGGAGATGGGGGAGTTTACTGGTGAATCGGGTGTCCGAGATGCAATAGGATTGTGGATGCACTGATCCTTTACACCACGGGACAGGTCCTTTAGCAGCGAGCCTTTGACAATGGGCCGGCTTCCGCCTGCTGGTGGATGCTATAGGCTGCTATACGCACTGTCACAATGGTTGCTTAGCAACCTTGCAAAACAATGAGGTGGGTGGTGGGGAACGCGCTGAATGCGGCGGCTATCTTATCCGTGATGAACAGCTTGAAAAATATGGCAATAGCAGCTGGTGGGCAAAATACGCCAATATCAGCTGGTGGGCCACAGAGCAGGTGCTCCATGTGGCATTGAGGTGCAGGGATGCCTGAAGGATTCTGCTCCATGCCAGGGGTTGCAGGGATGGTCCGATGAGGATCGCTGCATGCCGAGGATTTTGTTTGTGGCTCAGTGATTTCACTTCAGCATGGCCGCTCCGGCAGCTATGCGGATGCTGGGGCTCCAGCCCTTTGTGTTGGAATGATCAAATTGGGCACGGGACAGGGCCTTTAACAGCAGGCCTTCGATAACAGGCTGGCTTCTGCCTGCCGGCCGACGCTGTACGCTGTTATAGGCATCATCACGATGGTTGTTTAGCAATCTTGCAAATCAATGAGGTGTGTGTGGGAACACGCTAAATGCGACAGCCACCTTATCCATGATGAACAGCTTGCAAAATATGGCAATAGCAGCTGGTGGGCAAATAATGGCAATATCAGCTGGTGGGCCATGGAGCCGGCGCTCCACTTGGCAGTCAGGAGCAGGGATGCCTGAAGGATTCTGCTCCACGGCAGGGGTTGCCGGATGGTCTGACGAAGATCACTGCATGCCGAGGATTTTGTTTGTAGCTCAGTGATTTCACTTCAGCTTTGGCCGCTCCGGCGGCTATGTGGATGCTGGGGCTCCAGCCCTTTGTTTTGCAATGATCAAATTGGGCTCAGAACAGGCCCTTTAACAGCAGGCCTTTGACAACGGGCTGACTTCCACCTGCCGGCAGACTTATAGGCTGTTATAGGCGTTGTCACAATGGTTGCTTAGCAACCTTGCAAATCAATCAGGTGGGTGTTGAGAATGTGCTGAATGCGGCAGCCATCTTATCCATGACGAACAGCTTGCAAAATGTGGCAATATCAGCTGGTGGTCAAAATATGGGCAAAATATGACAATATCAGCTGGTCGGCCAAGGACTTGGCGTGCCTTTCCTTGCTTCCCAGTGGAAGGGAATTGGCTAGTAGGGATGCCCGTGGATCTTCACATAGTGGTCTAGGTGGGGACACACCCAGCATGTGATTCCTTGCGCTGGGCAGTTGAGCCTTCTGGCTCATTCTCCATCACACCGCCCGCAGTCGTTGGGGCCAGTGATCCTGGGTCCCCATTCGGGAGTTCAGGTGGTGCCATGGTCTTCTCCTCATGGTGTTGGCTGTCTTTTACTGCCAAAATTGTCAGAAGCAGTGATATTTGTAGCATTTGGAACGTTATGTTCATGTGTGCAGCACGGAGGTGCTAGAGTTTACTCTATCAGTCATATTCTAGCATGCGGAACAGGGAAATGCATTTTCTCACTTAGTATAATTCTCCTTAGCTTTTCTGAGAACATTCCATTGACGGTCTGCTGTCTGATCTCGTTATCAACATTCTCAAACTCACATGACATGGCCAGCCGCCGCAGTCAAGTGTGATATGCATCAAGCGTTTCTGCCTCACCTTGGACTATTGAGCAAAAATTGAAGATTTCGTAGTCCGGTTTGAATTGGGGTATGAAGTGATGTGTGAGGGCATCTTTTGCCAATTTGTACACATCATCTGTGTCTGGAGCAGGTGGGAGTGAGTTGAAGATGCGTAGTGTGTCATCTCTAACACTCAAAAATACGTGAGACTGCATTTTCCTCGGTGTAGCAATATCTTTACAGTCCATGGCCATTTCAAATTTTGGAATCCATAGTGGTCATTTTCGACTCAACGTTCTCCTTTTCTGCCTACATCTCTGATGTCTCTAAAAAGTCAAAGTTCCAACTGCATCTGCTCAGATGTATTCTGCCTTTTGCTTTCCTCTCCTTCCCCCAGAAGCTCCCTGTCTCTCGAGCCCTGGTTCTCTCTAGGTTGGATTATTGCAACAGCCTCTTTCTAAATCTACCTGCTTCTACTCTGCGCCCTTTGCAACTCATCTCCCTCTCCCTCCGTAAATACCTTTCCTCTCGAGCTCTTTGCTCCTCCACCTCCATCTCCCTCAGGGTCAGTTGTTTCTGAAAAAATGAGCTGCTTGCCACTCTGAAACTTGAGAGAAACATCTCCGGTTCCGGAAGCACCTCAAGAACTTCCTTATAGCTTCTGCCTTTGCTCCTCCGCTCCCCTGCTGATCTGTTCTGCTTCGGCATCGTGCACCTGGTTACTCTCTGATTTCGGGCCCAGTTACTTGCTCACCCTGCCATGCACCCACACTGCATCTCTGGCAACATTTGCACTTCGGTCTGTATCTGTAACCCTAGACCCTTCCCCCCCTTTTCTGCACTTATCAGACTCTCTCCCTCTGTGCCTTAAACTTAGCACTTGCCACTTGCTGGCTGCATTAGCACTGTTGTTTTTATTCCTTTGCTGAGCACTTCCCACCTCTTACCCTTCCCCCTGCACTTCCCTCTTCCCTCTCTCCTGCACTTGCACACTTGTGTATGAACGCAATACAAATAAAATATCAATATCAATAGTGCCCATCTGGGCCCTACTGATGATGGTTAAAGGTAAGAGGTCAAATGGCGCCATGTTGTTGCGTGTGTGGTGCTTGTGCTGAAATAGGGGTGGTTAGGGCTGGGGTGGCAGCCATTTCTGTTCACGTGGTGTGAATGACCACTTGTGGTCGATGGGGTAGTGTTCTGTTCACCCACCTGGTCAAATGGGGTGGCTCCTGTGTGTGTGTGTGCTTTGCTTCTCAGGTTGTGTCCCTCTCGTGAGCCTCGAAGTGCTTAGTGCCGGAAATCCCTTGCTGTTTCTGACTGGGTCCAGCTTGTTCACTTCTCGTGTGCTGTGGGGCTAATTCTGGGGTGTGGCGATGGTCTGTGGTGGTCTTACATGGGCGTGTTGCTGGAGTTATGACGTGCCCGTTATTGTCCAAGCCGCATATTGATCCTATCCTCGTCACCACTGTTGTAACGGTACCGGCGCTCCAGCCCATGTGGGTGAGAGTTCAGGGCCAGGCCGCTATGCGTGCAATGCGCAGCGCAATAAATCACACCCACTCGGGTGCATAACTAACATGCAACTGCCACTCCGACCCCGGAGGGCGTCTTGCCTTTTATTGTACATCACCACACGACCGAGGTGATGTCTACACTACAGTGGGCCTCATTACGAGATGGGCGGTAAGGGATACCGGGCACCGTTAAGGAGACTGGTGGCGGTAATCCCTTACCGCCCAATTCCGAGGTCCCTTAATGGGAACCATAAAGGACGTGTGGTCTGAGGTACAGGTACAAGGATGGTGGGCACAATTAGCGGGCCCGTTATTAGCGCATTCCCCCTTCCCATTGAGCCCTATGGGGGCTCAAATGGTAATGGGGAATGGCATTTGGAATGGGGACTTACCGGGTCTGCCTAGGGCAGAATTTCCCGGTAAGTCCACCCTCCACCAGACCGGACCTGGACACGATTGTGGAGGCAGCAATGGTGCTAATAGCGCTATGGCTGCCTCCAAAGTCGTAAAGACGCCCAGTGTCTGTCTATGCATTGTTGTATTGCTCTGATCGTGCACATTTTCTGTAAACCAACGCAGGAGAAAAATGTAAATCCTGTAAATGCCTGTCTCAGTCATTTCTGGAGAATCCTTTGGTATCGTCATTTGTTTTAAAAGTGTGAATACTGGGAAGATGTTCCTTCTACCATCCCATGATGCTGCAGATTTCCATTTAGGGTGACTGGTGGGTAACTCTGGGGTAGCGGTAAAGGGGCGAGATATGTGGTATCAGGTAACAAGCCGAGCTTTGTGTCACTGGCCAGGCACTTAACTCTGATGTGGTCCAGAACCAAAAGGAGGTTCCTGAGTGTGTGCAGGGAGTAGTAGTGCTACGGGTTCACTCTGATTATACTTAAATAACATGTTTTGTCCTTACCATGGTCCCGCCCATCACAACCGAGGGATAGATAAGTGGGAGGAACAAAAGGAAATGAGGGAGGAAAGGTGGCCAGGGGAGAGATGAAAGGGCACAAAGTAAGTCGGGAAGTGAGATGGGCAGCAATAGCGGAAGAGAAAACGAAGGGATATATGGAAAACGGCAGGAGGGAAAAGGAAAGTTGCATATTTTGAGAAAGGGAGGAAAATATTGAAGAAAAGATTGAGGAAAAAAGAAAGGGGAGAATGGAGAGAAAAAGGAACAGGCAGAGGAGGGAGAAAAATGAAGGAAAGAAGTAAGGGACGATGGGAAAAGCAAGGAAGGAACGAGAGGTGACTAAGGAGATGAAAGCAAGGGATGGAAAATAATCGGAGGGTGGACAAAAGGGGGAAGGAAGTATAGAGGACAAAAGGAATAGAAGGAGGAATATAAGAAATAGTGTAAGAGGGTAAGGGAAGGTAAGGGGATAGGGTAGGATGGACAAAGAGAACGGGGCAACAGGTGATTGAAAGGGAGGGAGCAAGTAGAAGAAGGCAGGAGAGATTGGGAGGGGTGGATGGAGAGAAATCTGGCAAGGGAAAGGGCAGGAGATGAGGGCCAAGCCGGGACCAAGAGAGGTGAAAAAGTGGGTAGGGATATATGACTGCGAGTGGTAGGGAAAAAGTAAGGCAGGAAGGAAGACTAAAGAGCACGAGAGACATTTAGGAAGGAATGGAAAATTAAGACATGGAAGGAAGGAAAAGATGTTGGAAAAGATGGGAAAGTTTGGGCATGAAGCAGAAAAGTATGATGTGAGGGAAGGAGGAAAAGGTAAAGAATGCCTGAAGGCAGAAGACAAGAGAGGGAACAAGGGAAGGGGGATAGGACAGAAAATGGGCAAAAGGGAATTCGAACGGTAAAAGAAACTCACATTTTCTGAGATAACTCAAAGAGAAGGACTTGTGGAAGGAATCTAAAAAGGAAGGAAGCATTAACAAAAGTGAAAGATGAATGCAGGAAAAATGTCAGAACAAAGGTATGTGTAAGAAAAAGAGTTGAACAAAAGGGACAATGAAAGATACAAACAGGGAAGGCAAAGCTCTGGAGATGTGAGACGTGGCTGGCAGTGTCCAGTCTGCAAGTATGGCCCTGCAGAAAGGACAGATGTTGGATGCTGTAACAGAAAGAAGAAATGGCAGGAGTTGCGGGGAAGGCAGCAATCATCACCAGAAAGAAAAACCTTGTCAATTCCTGACTTATAGGATATCGCATTGTATGTATACAATCTACAGCAATCTACAGCATGCATACATTCATCCTGGGTGTCCGCAAGCAAAGCCGGCCCCACTCGAAGGCCTTCCACTAAGGTCTACAACCCTTGTCTAGCTGGGACCCCAGAGCTGCATAGAACCACCAGGCACGGAAGAAGAACTCCGGTGCTCACATGCAATACACAATGCCACCTTACAGTTAATTTCACACATCGTTCTCTGAGCGCCTACTACATTTAAACATGGCTGCCACCATGCAGAGGCCATCACCTCACCAGGGATGCCTCTCAGCTGGCCCTCCTCCGCTCGCTGGGTATTGGCTGAATCTACAGCATGTATACAATCATCCCGGCGTTCCTGAAGTGCCTCAAAAAAGCCAGCTTGCCCTGCTTCCTGAGCTTGCTCAGCAAATGCCACACACACACAATCACATCCTGACTTGTCTAACGTCCAGTGTGTGGACCACCCTGCCTGACTCCTCTCAGGATTAACAATACACAGCAAAACAAACATGCAAGCACAGCCCTCCACACACACAGATAGGGAATAAGCCCAGCCTCTCTTACCCATGCAAGGGAGTTCCAAGATTCCAAACGCTCTGAGACAGAACAGCTCACCTGCTTACACCGTTCCTCAATTTCTTTCTCCCCATACTAGGTGAGTCCAGATGTACTAGACTTAGCTCCAGCCCCACCCCCAACCCAAACCTCACACCTTACCAGATCCCACCAGGGAGGTCTTCCATGCTCGTGCTCTCACTGCCCATAGGTCACCAGCTAACCAGGCACTATGACAGAATCTTGGCTTCACCGTGCTTCAGGCCCTATGCTCTCCCTAACCATCCCCCCAACTACACCACCTTCAGACCGGATCGTATTAACACCCTAGGAGGTGGTGTTGCTCTCATCCCTTCAAATCAGACCCATCCCCATTCCACCCAACCTGGGTTTTGAAATATTGATATGATATGATATGATATGATATGATATGGCATGTGTAACGCGCCTATACACAAGTGTTTCAAGGCGCGACGAGGCAGAGAGGGGGGAACAAGGGGAGACAGGCAACGATCCTACTAGGCCAGGTGTCATTCAGATTGCGCAAGTGCATGAGTGGGGGGGATGGGAAAAGTGCAAGGGGGAAGGGAGAGGGGAAAGTGCAGTACAGGGTTAGTGATGAACAAGATAAATAATGAGGGCCAGCTGGTGGCAAGTGCAAGATAAGTGCACACAAGTGCTGGGAAGGGGGACTGTAGGGATACAGAGACAGTCCCGCAGTGCAGGGGTTGCAAGGAAGGCAGTGCAGGGGAGAGTGGCTGGGCCAAGGACCGAGATTGGTGAGTGGCCCGGTTGCTGATTCAGTACAGTTTCAGTGATTTAGCAGGGGAGAGGGGGAGAGAAGGCAGAAGCAAAGAGGAAGGTTTTGAGGTGCTTCCGGAACCGGAGATGGTTCTCCTCAAGTTTCAGGGAGGCAGGAAGGCTGTTCCAGAGGAAGGCCCCTGCTGCGGAGAGAGATCTCCCCCCAACTCATTTCTTGGAGAAGCGGCTGACCCTCAGGGAGTTGGAGGAGGAAGAGCGAAGTGCTTGAGAAGGAAGATATTTAGGAAGGGAGAGTTGAAGGTATTTTGGCCCCAGGCCCCAGAAGGCCTTGTGGACAGTGCAGAGGGTTTTGAACTTAATCCTCGCAGCCACAGGGAGACAGTGTAGTGATTTCAGTCCTGGAGAGATACGGTCCCTGGGCTTGAGGCCAAGGACAAGTCTCGCAGTCCTGTTCTGGATGAGTTGCAGAGGGCGGAGAGTAGAGGCAGGAAGATTTAGATAGAGGCTGTTACAGTAGTCCAGCTTTGAGAGAACAAGGGCTCTGGAGACAGTGAGCTTCTGGGGGAAGGAGAGGAAAGGAAGGATACCTCTGAGGAGGTGCAGCTGGTAGTGTGACTTCTTAGAAACGTCAGAAATGTGAGGAGAGAAGGAGACTGTGGAGTTGAAGATGACCCAAGGTTTTTTGCCTTGCAGGTAGGAGCAGGAAGAGGGCCAAGAGAGGCTGGCCAGGGAGCTGCAGGGAAGGAGGGAGCGGGTGTGCCGATGAGTAGAATCTCGGTCTTACTGGCATTAAGGCAGAGGTCGTTGGCGGCACACCATTCCTGGATAGCAGAAAGACAGTCAGAGATGAGGGAAGGAGAAGAGGAGGCCGAGGGTAGCCTGAAAATGAGCTGGGTATCATCCGCATAGCACTGAAAGTTGGGGCAGAGAGCAGCGATGCGGGCGGCGAGAAGTGCCAGATACTGGTTGAACAGCCAGGGAGAGAGGTTCGAACCCTGGGGGACACCACAGGTAGAGAAAAAGATGTCGGACAGGAAAGACACCAGTTGGACCTGGGAGGGTCGATTTGAGAGGAAAGAGGTCAGCCAAGCCAGAGCCAGACCAGTGATACCCAGGTTATCACGGAGACGGTTGAGCAGGATGGTATGGTTGACAGTATCAAAGGCAGATGAGAGATCAAGTAAAATGAGAACACATGGAATGTTAGAGTCAAGGTTTGAGAGCAGTCCTCACGGATGTTCAGGAGAGCAGTTTCCGTGCTTCTGGCAGCTCTGAAGCCAGACTGATGGTTGTGAAGGCTACCAACAGATTCAGCATGGAGATTAAGCTGGGAGATGGCAAGTTTCTCCAGGAGCTTGCCCAGGAAAGGAGTGATAGAGATAGGGCGATAGTTAGCTGGGCAGGACGGGTCGGAAGAGGGTTTCTTAAGAAGGGGATTGCTACTCAACCCACCACTGACCCCAAGACCACATTCAACTTGCTTGTCCTGTACCAGCAGCCTAACTCCCTTAGCCAACAGGACCTAGATATCCATCTCCTGAACACCCCACTCATCAAACCTATGACCAAATGTATCCTTATGGGGGACTTTAATCTTGGATTCAACAAACCGACCGACCTGAAATCTGCTACTCTTATACAAGCACTAGGAGACATGAACTCCTCCCAACTGATCTCCTCCCCGACCAATGCCTTAGGATGCACGTTGGATTGGATCCTTTCTGCTAATGCCAGCATCAATGTTTCATCAAACAAAACAGTACAGTGGTCTGGTTACTCCCTCATAGAGTTTGAATCTCATCAAGCCTGCCACCACAGCCACACCACCCTTAAGGCCAGTTCCAGTCTGCAACACCCTTAAGCTGACACACAGAATGCTAAAGCCCACCCTCATCAGTATGCTAGCCACACACACTGTGCTGAGTACCATGAGTCCCCAACAACCATCAAAGCCTAATCCTAACATCATGCTCAGTTTAAAGCTAAAATACCTAAACTACACAAACCTACTAATATCTTGTTCTCAGAAGAACTGGTTAAATTACGAAATTAAGCAGGAAGAAAAAAGCCCATAAGCATCTTTGTAGGAGACACCCCGCATATCCAAGAAACACTTTCCAGAGCAGCAAAGTCCTACAAGAAAGCAGTTGTTACACATAAAGCTAACTCTTACGATGACAGAACATCCAAAGCTGGATCTAACTCCAAAGAGCTCTTTGCCACCTTGAGAGAGTTGGAAAACCCTACCCCTGCAATATCCCTGAACCCGGCTGATAAGGCATGGTGTTCCATCATTCAAGTTGCTCTCTCTAACAAAACCAACCAACTATGTGTGAAAATCTTCACTAAAAAAGCTCTACTCACTGCCAAACCCCCCGTCTTCATGGAACCAGAGTGTCAATTTGCAGACAAACCCCCTCCCACTGCCAGTTTTCACCTTTGCTACAATCACTGAAGAGAAGGTTCTAGAAGCCCTAGTAACCTTAAAATGCTCCAACTGCAAGGGGGACACTTGTCCAGTACACATAGTCAAGTTCTGTGCACCCACACTGACTCCCAATTTGTAAACGCCTCCTTCAAAGCCAGTGACGTGGGCTTCCCCACTCCTAAAGAAACCTTCACTCGATCCATCAATACCCACAAACTATTACCCCATCACCACAGTCCCCTTCCTACTCAAAATTCTACACCAGCTAGCCTACTCCCCCAAGTACAAATGTACCTAGAACAACACCATATACTTGGATCTAGACAACCTGGCTCCCGTCCAAAACATAGCACCAAAACTGCACCACTTGGCGTACAAAATCCAAATGTACAACATCCGCGATTCAGGGAAACGAGCATTTTTTTTTCCTTTTGGATCTCTCTCCAGCGTTTAACATTGTGGACCATGACACTCTCTGCGAGAACCTCAGACCTCACTTCCATTTCTCATCTGAGGACACAACCTGGATTAAATCTTTTCTCAGTGACTGCACCCCAATGCTATTCTTTGGTGAGGCAACCGCTGATCCCATCCCGGTATGCTTTGCGTCTCCCAAAGCTCCTGTCTCTTTCCCACCCTCTACAACACCTACACTAAACCACTCTTCGATCTGTTGGACTCCCTCGGGATCAGCTACACATACTTTGCAGATCACCCACAAATCCTCATTCCCATCTCTGGCAATCACAACTGTGACTCTGTTACCATAAACTGAACATACAGTACCACAATCTCTGTCTTAATGATGATAAAACAGCTGACTAAAAAACCTTGATCCGGCCTTCTCCTCCTTCTGCATTGATGGCGGTGGCATAACAGCACTAAAGCATGTAAAAGCCCTAGGTGTTCACCTCAAAGCAGAGCTGTCCATGACCAAGCATATCAAAGTACTAGTGTCATATGCACAGCCTACACTTCCAAAGTCATATCCCTGAACAGACAATTTCTCTCCCATAACAATTGCCTTATCCTCGCCAGAGCGCTCATCATTAGCAAACTGGACTACTGCAATGTGCTCCTGACGGGTTTGACATGGATAGTATAGCTCACTGGCAATGCGGCTGTCTTGGAAGCAAGACAACGCAAAGCAACACAGGTTTGAATCCTGGGTCCGTGCTTAGATACCTCTTTGGTATTAAACGTGTTATAAAATTTTTTTTTGTTTTTATTATAATCCTCCTGCAACTAACCTGGCTAAACTCCAACTGCTTCAGAACAAAGCCTTGCAAGCTGCGTTAGGCTTAAGCAGATCAGACCACATCTCTGCAATCAGACGAGAGGTGGACTGGCTACCCATTAAAGCATGTATTGACTTTTATTGCATGCTGCTACATCTACAAAGAAGCCCCCAAATACCTCAACAGCATTATTTCCACAAAACAACATGTGTGCTCACTATGATCAGCATCCAGTACCGCCCTAAAATCATGCCCCGCTTCAGAAAGAAGAGAGCAGGGGGCGTCAGATTTTGTTTCACAGAGCCCACCCTCTGGAACTCTCTGCTGCTTTGTATTAGAAGTGAACAGTCGTACCCAAGTATCAAAAAATGGGTACAAACTTGGCAGTTCAACAAATATGACTACATTTCTGTGACTTTCTTCCTATCTGCCATTTCTCTTTTCCAATGTTTGTTTCAAATTGCTTGAATGGAACTGAAACTGCTGCTTTTCAGTGGTGGTGTCATTAGTGTTCAACGAACAGCCCTGCTCCCACCAACATGCAACTCACTGACTCCATTTCAAAGCTCGTGTATCTGTTAAATTGTCATTATTTTTCTTTTATTTTTTAGTGGCTAAGTACAAAAAAAACTGAACCGTAACAATGTAGAAAGATTGAAAGCGAAAAAAGATAACTACATACATAAACATATAAAACACTTACTACTTTAGCACTTACATCACAGTCCAAAGATTCGCCATGATACACATGTACATGGATGTTCATTGTAATCCATTCCACTGCACAGCACAGGCAATTACACTGAAAGAGGTTTCAGGTTCATTTTTAGGAACACAAGTCCTTCAATAAGCTTGATGCCTATGGGAATCTTGGCAAATGTGTGTATATATTAGGGGTCTATTAACTTAAACGACATACACACAGTTGTTTGCTTTGGAGTCACACGCGCCTCTCTGGGATTGGCGACCTGTCATCTCACCTCAAAGCTTCCATGACTGGGGATGCACTTGAGCAAGTGGCAGGCAGTGGCAATTGTTCAGCATTTGTTCGGTCATTTATGGAAGCCTTTAGAGGCAAACACATCATGATGAGTCTGTGGCACATGCATGCGTTACTTGTTCTCTAGGACGGCTGCTTGCACTGCTTTGACCCGCGGTGACCTGGGTGAGGCAAGATGTCACTCCTGCAGCTCATGCTGTCCTAATCTCTTTGATGGAGGGTTTGCACAGCTGTGGCCCATACTGTACCTGTTCCTTCTGAGATGTGTGCTCTGTGTGTGGAAGGAAAGCTTGCACTGATGCAGGCCCTGCTGTGCCTCTTCTTTGTGAAATGGAAGCTTCCAGTGCTGTTGCCATGCCTGGGATGCCCCAAGGGAAACTCGCACTGCTCTTGCTCGCGCTGACATGTTCTGTCAGAGCGAGGTGGTAAAAAGCTTGAATTGGTGAGTAATCCATTCTATATGCAGGAGGCTTTCCCTTCTAGGATGCAGGGTCATTTCCGGTACGTGATTTTAAAGATCAGTCAGTCCCTTCTCAGTTTTATCATTCTGTCAGAATTTCTGCAAAAGGCCACTGATGTTTGCATCTTCTATTTTTGCGCTGCATTCACTTGTATTATATTCACTCCATTTGGAGGGGCTGCAACAGGTTTACAATCCAGAGCTCTTTAAGCTGCTTCTAGCTCTCGTGAGAGAGTGGCACTATGGAAAACTATAATACAGTAATTCTAATATCATACTAGTAATAATGACTTATTCACTAACATGTGGGTAAGGAAGGTGCCCTGTGCTCTGATTAGAGGCCATAACAAATAGTAGTTTCAATACTACAAATAATTCTTCTAGTCCGCATGAATTTATACACGGCCGGTTCAAGGATTTGTAAGGCAAAAGCTCCCTGATTTGCATTGTGTGGACATCACAACAGAAATTAAATGACATAACAACGAATGCTGTGAGTCGTGGACACTCAGGGAAATCATCATGGGAATTTACATTACAAGAAGATGCTCTGAGTCAGCCTGGAAACAAATAAGCATTGTGATGTGCAATGCATGACTGGCCAATCACTGTTAACACTATTGCTATTCTCTACATGGAGCAATATGAGAAGTGAGGATTTTTGGGAATAGCATACCATGTGAACTGGATTGCTTCTAAAGACTGCTCATTTTGCCAGATAGGGCACAAGGAGTATACTGTAGTACTCACGTACCCAGGACCAGATACTAAGAACCAGCGCAGAGTGACCTCCGACTGCTTCCCGCCAAGACACGTTCAAACCCAACAAGGGTCTTCTCAATTGAGGGCGACCTTTCTTTTGAGAGACCGAACTACATGTACTGTTAACCTGTAGCAAAGTGGTTCGAATGAACGAGCAAGTGCAAATCGCACACACCAAGCTAGGAAGGAAAAGAGACAAGGGGGTATTAGATAAGGAAAACCCAGATGGAAACGTAATAGAAGGAGAGGTGAAATCACTAACCCTGTATGGAAGCGAGTTGGACTCAGGTGTGAAGAGACTCCTTTACCAGGGATCCTCAGATTAAGCAAAACCAACACCGAAGGGAGGCTAAGAGGTTAGCAGGTTAGTGGGGCCTACCCCGGACGGAACAAGGGCGCACAAATGTTATGTGGAGAAAGGTCCATTACAAAGCCAGGACTGCATAGCGTCCAATTCCATGGAAAATGTCTCTGACTATTTCAATCCAGTGGTTGGTAGAATGATCTTCAAGGAATCCTTTGGTAAGGATGAAATGCACAGTTTTGGTGAGGAGACGAGGAGGTGCGGAGTAGGGTAAGGTCAGAGTCAGAGTCAGAGGCGAGGAATAGCAAAAGAGCAGGCAGTGAACTCCTAGTGTAGGGGAGATACCTTTGTCATTACTGCATAGGAACAGGCACAAAGAAATCCAGGGACATACTGAGGTCGAAAAGGAGGCAGGCAACGTCGGAACCAACAAGGAGTAGGCAATCGGAAGGTCAGGGATGTGCTGAGGTCGTAACATAGGAAGGCAATATCCTGAACTGACAAGGAGCAGGCAATGAGTAATCCAGAGACGTGCTGAGGTCGGTAGGTAGGAAACAGGGGAGCAGCTGGATTTTAGTGCTCTGTAGATTCTCTGGTAGAACGTGGAAGGTAACACGGTATCGAACCAGATAGAAAAAGGATCTCTGGGAACGATCCAAGAACAAAGCAAAGAACTGACTAATTCTGAATGCAGATAATACACAGAACAACTTCAATCAGAAGTGCTGCGATAAGGTCAGCACAACATATATACTTTGGTGATCAGTCAGGTGACCACGCACTCACACGTCATCACCTTGGCAATGGAAGACACAGCGGGCTGGAAACGCGCATGCGCCACTGCCAACGCAATATCAGGCAAAGAGATGCCATGCAGCCGACACCGGCGTACTCAAGATTGTAGTAAGCGCCATGGTAGTTTCCAGGAATACGGTCGTAGCAAGTGCCTACTGGTTAGTCTCTGTCCTGGGGAACGTGGCACCTTGCAGACCGTGGCATATACATTCAGATCATGTTCCCAGGGTCATACAGTCTACTTAAATGGTAAAGCTGAATTTGAGACTAGAATGTAGTTGGGCCCGGATACCTTGCACTCAAGCATTCCCTGAATGACCGATTGGAACCAGACCAGGCCAACAGGCAAGATAATTCCCCAACAAGGCTGGTGTCAAAAATCGCCAAATCACAATCACTGCAGGCTGAGCGTCAACATAGAGCCGCCAACAGGCGCAAGAATCCACATACTAGCCTTGATAAAGACCCTGAGGGGTGGCGAAACACGTGTCTGCTGACCACCCGAATTACATAATTAAAATGCACGTAACCCACTACAAAAAAGAATGTGAAGAGTAAGCGCAAGGTATCCGGGCCCGACTTCATTCAAGTCCAAGCACGAGGTGTGGGCAACACCTCTCCTTCCTGTGACCTTGCTGCAAATTAAATCATTAACCCACCAAAAAATATCTAAGTGCAGCACAAATTTGAATCAAAAGTCTAGTGCCCAAATGTCTCTACTTTGGCTTTGAAACGGAGACGTAGGAACTTGACCGCCTATCTTATCAGGTCTAGTTGGCACTAGGTTGGGCTTTCAAGAATATTCTGTTTAATAGAGATGATTTGAAAAGTGCACATTGCACAACAAGCCAACATGACAACTAAACAAATTCTTATAGACATATGTTAAGAACAAAGTATACAGTATCAGCTTTATTTGACCCATCTTTATTGGAATACCTAAAATACTAGAATGCAAGGCAATGTGGACCTACAAATTCCCTCTGGGTTTTGAAAATGTATTTTAAAGTCTTAAATCACACAGCAAAGGATAACATCATAAAGTCACCTGCTTGTTGTCATTCTGAGACATGCAGCATGCCAGAGACCAAATCCTAAAAATTAAAGTGGGGGGACTCATCAACAAACGCAATAGGATGTGACATCGTCAGAAATTAGCATATCAAGTTAAAATATGCACATTTCATTAAATTGGCTTTGCATAACCACCCAAATTGAAAAGGACAAATGGCATTTGTCTTTCATAAAATCAACACACACACAAAACCAAGACAGGATATTTTCTTCTAATAGTGTTTTTGAAAATGTTAAAAGGTGTACATGTTTTAAACACCAAGAACCAATCAAAAGGTTTTCCCTGGGATTTCAGCACCAAAATGGGATATTACATTTTTAGTTGTTTGTTATTTTTCCTCAGGTTATATAGTGCAGTGAAGTGTCCGGCCTGCAAACCTAAGGACTGCGGTTTAATCGCTGAGGGCAGCTTTAATTCATAAATTCAAAGAATACATCCAATGTTTCTCCTTTAGCTGGGGGGACTGACTCCACCCTCTGAATTAAGTGGGTGGACTACGTCCCCCCTGCTTGTTCCCTCGACTTGAGCCCTGCAGCATGCTCCAGGATAGCTTCTTCACCCAGCAAATACTGTAGGATATTATTTGTTGAACGTTTCTATACCAAGAAAATAAAAAAGGGTCAATGACTTGGGTATAACTGTGCTAGTGTAGAATTCTGCCTGAGAGGAAAATTTCATCTGGCATTTCATGTTTGCTTCGGTGGCCCTAAGTACCTGCTGGAAAGTTGTATTAGAATATGTGACTGCATTTATGATATTTTGTGTAATTAATATTTTGGCATAAATCCTTTGCCTGGCAGAATATAAAGTACTTCGAAAGAAACATAACATTTATATTGTATCTGACAGTCTGTTTATTCACGCATTTTGATGTTGATGCCTACTACCACCACTGCCTCATTTGCTAAGTTTAAAAGGAAAAGAATACACAATAGCACATTGGGCCTCATTACACGGTAGGAGGTAACCATGCCGCTATTAGCGGCATGGCTACTCCCTTCCCGCATACCGGGTCCGGGTCCGGGTAGGCGGTATGGGGACTTACCGGGTCATTCCGACCCTGGAGGACCCGTTAAGTCCCCATGCCAAATACCATTCCCCATTCCCATTCAAGCCCCCATAGGGCTCAATGGGAATGGGGAAGGAGCTAATAACGCATCCGCAATTTGCGGTACCGTTATTAGCTCTGAAGTCCCTTAGCGGGTCCCGTCCTTAACGCCTGGTCAGACTAGGCGTTAAGGATGGGACACGCTGAGGGACCTCGTAGTAGGGCGGTAAGAGATTACCAGCACCGGTGACCTTTCCGGTACCGGTAATCCTTTACCGCCTACCGTGTAATGAGGCCCATTGTATTTATGTTTTGCGTCTGTGTTTGGTGTGTTCATTCTTTAATCATTGAGTGCTTAAATAAAAATAGCAAAAATTTTTAAACTACAATTTATTTTCCTAGATTACTTTATCTGTGAAATTATTATTCCAAACATCCTCACAAAGGTTACTCTGCCAAGAGGCAGAGGCATGTGTGTGGGGCATTTTACAAAATGGACAAATAAAATAGCTTCGATAGGCTTTTTATCATTTCACAACTTGAATTCTTACAGCAGGTTGGTTCAAACGTGTGTTTAAATGCATCGTTTTGCCTCTCTGGGTGGATGCAAAGCTAAACCTACGATAACAATTGTTTCTTTCAATTTTAATGCTAGATACTTCCTTAAACCACCCCACCACTCGACCACTCCAGCAGTAGTTGTTTCGAGCCCTGGCACTTCTTTTTTGAAGAATTAATCTCATTTAGGAAGTAAAAGACAAGCAAGCCCTTCCTCCGACGACGTTCCTGGGGCTCCTGCTGTGTCTTTGTGCTGTCGAAAAAACCAAAGAAAGATTATGGTAGGTGAGACTAGGCCACTCAGGGATGCCTGTTTCTAATGTGCCCATCGCATGCTCTGCACATGCTGCCATGTTTTCTAGTCTGTGGCAGTAGCTACAGTTTGCAAGTCAGCGAGTGAGAAGTGGTGTATTCATCCAGGCAGAAAACAGGCAGGGACGTCATTTCACCAAAATGCCAGGGGTAGCAGAAGGGACATCAGACGACCCTTGACCTCTGATGACATCACAGGAAGGGATGTCATTTGACCGCACCGCAAAGTGATATCACGTGAAGCGATGAAACACGTTTTAACCCTTGACAAAAAAGGAAGTTGCATCACATAGCATTGTTCCGAAGTACACTAAGAAAAATATGGTTACAATATCACTATAATGTGATATATATTTCATACAAGAATGGATCACCAAATGTATCATTAAGATCTTTTTGTATAGGCCCATATTACCAAATGACTGTGAATGCAAGCAGACGTCCATTGCCAAATGATAATGATCTGTTACTATATAGCACTTGCGCTTAAGCGATTTATATAGAACAACTATACACCCAATATCACCCAACCTGTGTTGGTACTCATTTATCGACCTCAGAAGAATGAAAGGCTGAGCTAATGTGTTTAAGAACAGACTAAATCAGTGACTCATCCCCTGAAGTGTGCCTGAAATAAACCTTTAATGAGTTTAGCAATTATTGTATAGAATTCCAGCAAGACACATTATTTGTTATTCCTATTCTTTCTTAATTAGGGTCACTGATGAAAGTGTTAAACTTGTGGAATCCTTGTTTTTTTTTAGTTTTTTTTTTAAAGAGGCCTGAGCAAGAAAGCCAGCCACTGCAGAAGCAAAGAGCCACATGGCAGTGCCCCCAGCGCAGGAGGATGCATTTTCAAAAAAATGTTTTTTTCCCCCAGTTGCGACCCCTGGCAACCCCTAAATGACTCCCTGAAAACAGGATGCATGAACAACCGCCATAGTCTTAGTGAAAGGCACTGGTACGTGCGTTCTTTTGAGGCCCTGGGGTCACGCATCATGCGATTTGGAACCGAGAGGAATAGAAGCCCAAGCAGCGGCAGTACACATAGAGCCTGAGGTGCCAGCAGTGCAGGACAAGAGTCCCAACACAACTTATGCATGTGTGTTGTTCTCATATAAAGTGTCAATTAAGTACGTTGCTGGGGGGTTTACCCAGAATGCTAATTATGAATTATGAGAGTACATTCATGTGTAACACAGGGAGGAGGGCCCAGAATGCTCGGCCTGATAACAGCACTTCCGGGCCTGGTAACACCAGATCGAACAGCTGCC
Source organism: Ambystoma mexicanum (assembly GCF_040938575.1). Taxonomy (NCBI): domain Eukaryota; kingdom Metazoa; phylum Chordata; class Amphibia; order Caudata; family Ambystomatidae; genus Ambystoma; species Ambystoma mexicanum. The sequence continues at coordinate 634,989,051 of NC_090937.1, forward strand.
ATTTATTTGGCAAGGGGGCAGGTCTGTAAAAAGAAGCTTGCAGGATGCCCACGTGTTTACCTTTACCTCCTGATGCTGCTACTTTGCCTCGATGAACCGCACTATCAGAAGATTTCGGGTCTGTCTCAGCCCCTGCAAACTGTAACTCGGGAAAGCTGTACACCCCAGGGAAGGAATGAATCAGCACAGACTGTCCTGTGGGAATGAAAGGCGCTCCATGCAGGTAAACAAATACATACACCATCCTCACAGAGTTCCCGCTCAGCTAAAATAGCTCAATGGGTAAATGCACGTGAGTTAATGTTTAACTTTTCAAAAATGTGCACTTATTAAGATTTGCTGCTACACGTGCTTTTAGTTAAGATTGCATTGATGTGTTGCTATTTGTTTTACTGGAAAAATCCAAATATTGTATTGGACTGATCTGAATGGAGATTATCTGCTTCCTACAATGGCTGAGCCCCAGAGTTGGGTATGCACTCATTAGCAGCCTAGGCTCATGCCTGCAAGTGGCAGACATGGGTCTTTGTAGAAAAGCACATTTCAGTGCATGCTCGTGAATGATTAATTGGCGTGGACGTACTAAGCAAAGTGTCTTTGTGCAATTCATGACAATGCACAATTATGAATGATCTTCTGGATTACTACTATCTGAGAATTTTGTTTATTAAGGTAGAGATGGGGCTGTACACGTCACTCATGGAGCCTTCCCCCTCACCTCTGTCAAATTGGAAGAACAGCAAGAAAGCACTGTGCATAGCAGATGGTATAATTCAAATACTGCAACAAAGATATCAAAGACATTATGCACTCAGACGACCGTATCGTATGTACCCTCAAACTGAAGTGGTAAAAGGAAGTCTGCCGACACCACCAGACATAGAAGAACTATAAGTGAAGTTTGACAGGTGTAAAGTGATGTCATGAAGAAAAGAGATGCTGACGCACTGAAACGATATATGAATACTTAAGAATGAAGATGTAACTGAAGTAACAAAGTAAATGAACATAACATATGGATACTAATAAATCATATATACTGAGAAAATAAGTAGGAAATGCAGTAGATGTATATACCCAGAAAAGCAAGGTAGATGAGAAATATAGATCTTGCTACAGTAGAAAATATGACGTGGGAAAAGCAGCCATGATGAGAAGATGGATGTCGGTTTCGTGTAATAGTAAGCTTAACAATCGATGGGGAGAGACCGAGGCAGAAGAGCTACCAGGCACTGAAATACAGATTCATGCAAGAACAAAGAATATCATTGTTTGCCTAAGGATCAAGGATGCCACACTGAGAAGCAACTGCAAGGTACAAAAGAAGTTGAAGAGGATAAGCCATGTACGTAAGACACATTTGTCTTAGATTAGGCAAAGGAGAGAACATTTACGAGTGCCAAGTGTTGGACAATTAAAAATGAAGAAAGCATATGTAAGATGGATCAACCAAGTCTCCAGTGGCCAAGAAGAATAATAGCACCCAGTATAATGGAAACAAATTTCACTAAATAAAAGGACATAAAGGACAGATAATGGTCTCCTCACACGTGGTGCAAGACCAGAAAACAAGGCCTAGTCTTAATGCTCCAGACAAAGACAGTAGTGTATCTGCACTCCATTAAAAGTTCTGGAGAAGAGAACAGTCAGCAAGGTCAACTTCAAAGAAGGAGCCTTGGCTTAGGGCATAACTGATGAGAGATGATAAGGTTAATTGGCCTAGTGGGCAGTTGTCTGACGTTGATCCCCGCACCAGGGTTTCATTTTGCTTACGTGCTGCTTACGAGCTGAATGTCCAAGGTGGGAAGAGGATGCCAACCATTAGGATGGCCTATACAATGATGAACTGTACATTGTTGCAGAAGCCAATCCGCTGCTATTATTCTACTATTATCTGTATTATACATAGTTAGAGGTTGTTCCATGCATGCCTATCAGATAAAGGGCAGCAAATGATGTTCCTAACCCCCAAATAAGCTACAAGTATCTATGTTCCCATAACCAATCCCTCCACCCAATAGCTTTTTACTATTTTGTGCATGTAGAATGGCTTCATAGCTCGCTTATATTGCGGTGTAAAGCCTTTGTGTAATGGAAATATATTTGAGAGTGAGTACACTGCGACGTGTTATGCTCGCCAGATTTCCCTGCTTTTTTAAACTGATAATAAAGTAGTACTTTGCCATATTCTTTGAGTCTGTCAGGTTATTTGGGCCCGTAATTAGTTGTTATGATAATCCCGTCCATCACCTGATGCACTCCAGGTGCTATTGAACATTTTGGTAGTGGTGCATATGGTTCAAGATCCAGACCCTCAGATTCTTGAAGTCTTCTATCATCAGCCGGAAGACCGCAAAGTTTCCTGTGGATAGTGGGAGAAAAATACACATGTAACCAAAGACCGTTGGCAGGTGCCCCTTTGAAGAAATTCAGGAAAAACAAAGAAGGTATGAAGTATAGAACAAAGAGAAAGAGATATAAGAGAAGAAACGTAAAGAAACAGTAGCAAATAGATTCAAAGAATGTAGGTTGTAAAGAAGCTGAGAAGAAGAAGAGAAAAAGGAGATCAGATGAAAGGAAGAAGAAATGACAAGGAGTAGGGGACAAAGGGATGACAAAGTAGACATATTGTCAATAGATATATAATACCAATTAAAGCACGAGAACAATGGGAGGAGGAGAGAGGGTCACAACAGCCTCAAAGGGAGTTGCAGGGCATACCAAGAATACAGACATGGGCTGATGAGCATGAGGCATAAGGCATAGGGAAAATAATTGTGGATTTATATAGTCAGATGAGAGAAGGATGCTTATGAGACCAGAGGGAGTATTGCAGGATCTCCACTGAAAGAAACAGGAGACAGATTGGATGACATAATCATGGACAAGCATAGAAGGCTGTCCTTGAGTAGACTAGATTTGATGATGAGGAAAGGGACAACAGTTATACCACTGGGGTTATAATGAGGTCAGACCAAGAAAGGGAAGAAAACGAGAGAGCATGAAGAGAAGACGCATGCGGTTTTTTGACAGATCTAAACGTAGGGAGAAGGGTGAAGTGGTCAGATCTAGAGGACCCAAAAGAAAAAATACCAAAACGTAAACCATATTCTGAATGACCACAAGCACGATCATATAGGGGATATAGCCCTGCCTTCTTTTTATTTATTTTTATTTTTTACATTTATAAAACGCACAAGAGAACAAAATATTGCTAGTGCTGACAAAACAAACAAAGTTAAAACTACAGAAACAATTACATGGTGGTATTGGCCAACTGGTTCCATGGTTACAGTGGAACCAGATCATGGCGATTATACAATAGGGATAATTTAATTGCCGGAGGAGCAAACAATCTGATCAGTGTGGACAAACAATGACATTTGAAATAAAGGTACAGTAGTAAGGTGTCTGGCATAATGGTTCCATGGTTACAGGGGAACCAATCAGCAAAGCAAAGGCAAATTACATGACCTATAAGATACTAGAGTGGAGTTGGAGAGCCAGTGGGGCTGGTGATAATGGAATAGCGCGCTTGTCTTACTTGAAGAGTTTGGTCTTTAGAGCCTTACGGAAGACGGCGTATGAGGCTTCATTTATGTGTGAGGTGGTCAGCGCATTCCAATATTTTGATGCTAGGTATTGAAAGCTGGAACCTCCTGCTTTAGCTCTTTTGAAAGTGGGGACATGGATCTGGTTGGAATGGGGAGCTTGTATGGGTCTGGAGGATGTGACTGGTATTATTTTTTCTGATAAGTAAAGGGGGGCTGTGAGAGAGAGGCACTTGTGCATGATGCCCAATGTTTTAAATAGACTGCACTCTTTAACTGGGAGCCAGTGAGCATCCCTTATAGCCTGTGAGAGATGTCCCCTTTTGGGAATGCTTAGCGCAGTTCTGAGAGCATTGTTTTGAGTGACTTGTAACCTGTTGAGGTTTTTGGCTGATGTGCCCATCAATAAGGTGTTGCAATAGTACAGTCTGTCCCCAATGGTAGCCCTCGCTATTATGAGACAGTTTTTGGTTGACGAATAGAGTTTAACTGCATTTATGATAAAGGTGGTGAGTGATGACGAGGATGCAATGGCACTAACTTTGCGCATCATGGAAAGATAGGAGTTAATGAAGACCCCTAGAGTTTTGAGTGCTGGTGACACGGTGATGAGGGTATTATCAATGTTAAAGGACCGGTTTTGTGGGACCAGCTTGTTGAGAGTACCTTTGGTGCCTGCCAGGAGGATCTCTGTTTTATCTCTTTTGAGACACAGTCCATTAGCTGCCATCCATGCCTGGATGGATGCGTATATGCTTGATAGTGTAGCTGCATAATGTTCATAGGAGCCCGTGAGAGGGAGTAGGACTTGAGTGTCATCAGCATAGTTTGTGTACGCTATGCCACGATCATCAAGGTCTTTGACAAGAGGTAAGATAAAGACATTATAAAGTGTGGATGCGGTGCATAAGCCTTGAGGGACCCCACAGTGGATGGTGTGGGGTGCGGCGCAGGCATGGTCCGAGAACACTCTCATCTGTCTCCCCACAAGAAGGAGGAGATCCATGATATGGCTTCATGGGAGAAATGGGCATCATTCTTGAGTTGTTTACATAAGGTCTTGTGGTGAATGGGATCAAATGCAGCCAACAAATCTAGAAGAAGAAGTGCCGGCTTGCCTTTGTCCATTATATCACCGAGTTGGATCTTGAGGCCAAGTAAGGACTCTGTTCCATGGCCCAGACGGAAACCAGATTGCCTCTTCCCCAAGATGCTGTTCTCTTCCAAGAACTGCTGGATTTGAACATAAACAACTGTGTCCTGAATTTTTAAGAGGAATGGAACCGTGGTGATGGGTCTGTAGTTGTTGGGGGTTTCAGGGTCTAGGGATTTGTTTTTAATAGTGGGCGGACCCATGCCTCTTTAAGGCATGCAGGGACAGTGTTGGAGTTGAATGAAGTATTAATGAATGCTGTCAAAAACGGGGCTAAGGTATTTAATAAGATTGGCTGGGCAGACATCGCCCTTGCAGCTAGATGGATTGATTTTCCAAATGATGGCAAGTACTTCTGTTTCTGTTACTTCTTGGAAAGAGAAACATGTTTTCTTTTCTGTTTCTGTACTGGTCGTAGGAGACGCAGTCACATTGGCTTTGAGCAGGGCCTTGTGGTGGGCGTTGATCTTCTTCTGAAGAAGCTCAATTTTATTTATCATGGCTGATTGGCCACTAGGTCACCAGGATTCATCTTTCACAACATCCTGGGTGCTCGTGACTGGTGTGGACAATTCTTTGAAAATGGCAAACAGTTCTTTTGATTCCGATGTAGCATTATCGATCCTGGCATTATAAGCTGCTGATTTCGCTATAATAATTGCTTTTTTGTTTTGTGCAGCCAGTGTTTTGTAGGCTAATCAAGTGGAATCCTGTGGGGCTGCTTGCCATTTATTAAGCACTTTGCGTTGAGGGTGCGTAGTTCTATGAGCTTAGTGGAGAACCATGAGTTTCTTCTTTTTGGCTTTTTTCCTCTCTATAGGGGCAGTGGCGTCTACTACAGTTTTGATGATGGTGTTGTAGAGCTCAGCCAACACCGACAGGTCTGGGGAGAATGGGGGATTGAGTGCTGTCTTCAGTTAGGTTGCGTGAGCATCTCGCCAGTGCCGGTGGGGCAGGTGTGAATGATTTAGGTATATTGCTTGTGGTAGGGATGGAGAAGTGAATAAGAGAGTGGTCAGTCCAAGGGGACAGGGTATTGGAACCGATGTACACATTGCAATTCTGGTCCACTACCCAGTCTAGGATGCGACCTTTGGAATGGGTAGAGTTGACAACTTTTTGCTAGAAGACTAGATCCTGGAATGCTTTGGTTAGGGCCTTGGCTTTTTTATCCTTGTGATCATTGCATCCCAGATTGAAATCCCCCAAGAGGATGGATTTAGTGGTGATTTTTCAGTTTTCCCCAGGACAATGGAGTAAATTGTCACGGATATCCATTAGTGGGCCTGGCAGTCGGTAAGCGATATGGATAGCAATGGTGGTGTTAGGAGAGATAGCAAGTTTGACTGAGAGGGAGTCTACACTCCCGCCGAGAGATGATGTGGATTGTCTTACTGCTAGGTATCTTTGACTATGAGTGACCATATGAAAATAGATTAAGGTTGCTGCCAGGACGAAGGTGAACGTTCGTAACTAGCCACACCTGGAAGACTTGGAGTGTAGGTGGATATGATTGCGGACCAGGATTCACACAATTCCCATTATTAGAAAAAGAGGGAGGACTACCACAATATATACCGTGACCACAAATAGATTAAGAACATGTGAAATGCAAATGACCTAGTTTGACTGCAGGTTCAGGAAATTGGATTTATGAGTTAGAAAGGATGACAGCGTGATCGTAAAAGGCCTACTGGCAGCCATCCTAACGGAGAGAGCTGATGACATTTGGAGACGAGCAGGATATGTGACTGTGACAGCAAAAAACATGACACATGATGATGCTCCATTTACTAATTGTAGAGCAGATATATGGAGGGAGCTCAGAGTGCAATATCCTGAATCATCAGACATGGGTGCAATTATGACAGGGAAAATGGCTGAGGATGAAGATCCTGTTGCTTTTATTCAGGAGATTCAAGAACGTTGGCATCTTGATATGAGAGAACCGTGGGATAAAACAGTGGCATTATTTTATCATATTCTATGTCAGGGACTGCCTGAGTCAGTGCAATGGCAGATGAAAAAATAGGGAGGGATGGAAGCAAAGCCAATGCCAGAAATACAGTTGACTATTGAACAATACTGTTGACTATTAAAGGAGAAGAATAAGAAAGAAACTGAGACTATAAAGCAGTAGGCAGCAAAACTGGTTAGGAAAACATTGTCATAATTCGCATTAGAAGGAGCAGTATTGACAAGTGGTCAAGGCGTGGTCACACAAGAGTTACAGCCAGCGCAGCCGACCAATCTAGGGCAGCCTAAAGCTCAAGGTGGGTATAATTGTTGGCCACGAGGTAGAGGGAATGACCCTAGCAGACAAGGCAGATTTCAAAGCCCTCAAGGGGGAGGAGGATTTAATGGGGGACAATTGCAGCAATGTTGGAATGGGGGAGGACAGGACAAAAAGGCTGCACACGTAGAAGTATAGGGCACATGCAGCAGAAATGGCAAGTGCCAAAAGGGGGGTGGGCTATTCTCCACAGTTGAATACAGAACTGCAGGAAAATGATGCCCAAGATCACAGGCAGTAACAGAGATGCATTCTTCAACACAGCAAACGCAGCAGATCCCGCTGTAAACACTATCGCCACAAGGGAAACCACAGCATGGGCCAATGCAAACACAAGTGCAGGCACAATAACCACAGTAAACTCCAAGGCAGCAAGCAATGTTGCCACAATGGAAAGCAAATACAGATGCCCCACAAGTATCTACACCCAGGATAGTGAGTGTGACCATAGTGGGAGGAAATCCTTTTACATGTACATGGATGAATGTATGCCCACAATAGGAGAGCCCACAGAGTGATTTGATGTGCTCAGTACTATCTGTGACACCAGGCCCATAAGAGGAACCCAGGCTCAGGGTAATGATAGAAGGCAAGGCATTTTCATTCCTTGAAGACACGGGAGCAACTTGCTCCTGTGTTCAAGACGGAAAGTACCCAATGTCTGGGATTGGCATGGCTGTGCAGGAATTCTCTAGGCTAAGAATTTGGTTCCTTTTACTGATAAATTACCACTTTCTATAGGAAAGCATGACGTGTCTATGCCACTATTGTACTCTCGGCAGACCCCAGTTAACATATTAGGACGTGACTTGATAACAAAACTAAACATGGCGATATCTTCACAAACAAAGGGATAGTGTGTTCCACTCTAGGGATACACTACTTAAATGTAAGAGAATTTTTATTAGCATTTACAGGCATTTACAGGCAAAAAGGCCTTACGAGGGGTTCCTTTAGACCCTGAAATATCTTTGTATGGAGTATTTATTTGTTTTCTAGACTGGCAGATGAATTGTTGAGAATACCTGACAAATTTATATTTAGGTCAGATATACCTATGGATGATGAGGAAGGACATGTTATCCCCTTAGAACTAGAAGCAGCAGTGGCAAGAGAGGAAAGGGGGGGGGGATTCTTCGTGGGAGAGATGATGAGAGGAGAGGAAGCAAAGCAATAATAGCTCTTGGTGAAGGATACAGATTAAGAGACTTGACAGATAAAGAATTGTTCAGAGATGATTATTCAGATAATTAATTAGTATTTTTCATAGGCTTCACTTGCTAGATTAAAGATAAGATTTGGGGGATACCACAGAGGATGGCATTGGGGATAAAGAAGCATCATTTTTACAGGAAGATTTAGAGAAGGTGCCAAGCATTTTATGGACCAGTAGTCCATATGACATTGGTTTATTAATTGGAGCAGGAGCAGTTAAAATAAAACTCAATCCCGTAGCAATGTTGCCACTAGCAAAGCAGTATCACTTGTCCAGAGAAGTAGATGAAGGTATATTTGAAACCATTTCCGCTTTAATACAGAGGGAATATTGGTGCCATCAGAATCCCCATGTAACACGGCTGTGCACCCAGTCATGGAGATGTATTCAGGATCCACGTCCTCTAAACAATATTGTTGAAGCAGAGTTTCTGCTGCTTCCTAATACAGCTACGATATTATGTAACATCCCAGCTAAAGCCAAATATTTTAGAGTCATAGATTTAAAGAATTCTTCCTTTTCAATTCCCCTTCATGAAGACTCACAAGATTTGACTTTTTTTCTTAATCAAAACCAGCGGTGGAAAACATACAAGATTACCTCAGGTGTACTGTGAGTCCCCATCAATCTTGAATAGTGTTCTTCAGATGGACCTAGGTAACGTACAACATGAGAGCACAATAATTCATCATGTAGATGACAAATTAGTGTGCAGTTAGACAGGTGAAAGATGCAGAGAAGATTCCGTTCAATTAGTTACAGTACTAGCAGAGAAAGGATACACGGTAGATAAAGAGAAGCTACAATATTGCCAGGAAGAGGTCCTGTAGATAGGACAGTTAATCTCTCAAGTGGGGAGAAAGGTGACACCTAAGAGAGCATAAGCGATTATGAAAACTCCAACATCTGAAACAGTGAGGGAAATTCAAAAATGTTTAGGCCTGTGTAATTATTGCAGTGCATAGGTTTTTGATTACAGTACCTATATTCAACCACATTTAAAAGGACTCAAGGAAGCACTGTGTCATGGTTCATGGTTGTGGTCAAGGAAAAATGGCTTCCTTCATGCAGGAAAACCAGGTTGCAGAAAGAACCAATGTCGTTTCACCATACCACTACTAGGCGTACTTTCTCTTTAAGCAAAACCCTCTGTAGTGGCCGGTTGATGGACAGATGGCGGTTGTCATGGAAACAGTGGCGTCTGTTATGCGTGGGATGGATCAGAAGTGTCATGTGATCAGGTCTTTATCCGTTCCGTTCCGGAGGGGAACGTTGCTTCTAAACGTTTCCCAGTATGCCGTATTTTGTCCTGGAATCTTCACGTTGCCGAATCTCTTGCCTGGTTTTTTGGATACTGTCTTCGTCTTCCCCTTGTCGGACTTGGCGCTTGGTTTTTTCTGATTTGCTGGTTACTTGAACTTGGAACGTCCACGACCTGTCTTGAGTCTTTCCCTTAAACTGTCCCTTACCTGCTTTTCCGTTCTTGCTACTTTGAGTGGGTCCTACCTACTGTTTTCCCGCTGACTTGGAACTCTCTGACAGGAGCTGTGCATCTATTTCTTAGTCTTCATTAAATACGTGATCGTGGACAACGAGGGATCAACTTTGCTTCTTTTCGCTGGAACAACTCAGAAGACGCGAACGCGCGCACTGAGGGAACAACTGTTCTTCCGTTCTTCGGGCTCTCTCCAAGGACGCGAATGTGCGCACCGCGCGATCAGCTTTTTCTCTTCATTTTTTTACCATCAGAGGAAACGTGAACACGCGCATCGAGGGAGACTCTTGGTTACTGGTTTATTTTCGACTTAGAGAACTGCCTTTGTTCCACCACAGTTCACATATTCCATATTTGGTTTGCCTGGTTCTTCATCTGTTTTGAATATTTTCATAGGATTCACGGGTAAGATCTACTCCTACTTCTTACATATAGGTATATTTCAGGTTAGAAGACTTTGCTGATACTTTGCTTTAATTGTTATATTCAACACTTCACCTGGCTCTCACTGTTCCACTATTCTGAGTCAAGTCAATCATCCAGTACAGGTTAGGAAGTGTTTAGATATTCTATGTTTTGCACTGTAGTTCGATCTTGTCATTAACAGTGCTTTCTTTCCTCCCTTACAGCATGGTGTTCCATGGGATCCATATTCCAACCAATTATTCCTTCTGCATGTATATTTAAGACATTCAGAAGGTCAGATTGGTGGGAAGAACAAATATTTTTCACTACGTGTCAAGTAACACGGAAGAAGTATTTCATGGTTTTCTAATTGGCATGATACACAGATAGGTAAAAGAAAATAACATGGACAGATGATATGATTGAGGGGTTTGAATCATTTAAAGGGGCAATTTGTTAAGGCCCTGTGTTACGAATTCCAGACTACAAAGAAGAATTACTTATTCTCATATTCTAATGGATAAGTGATGACAGCAGTGTTCACACAGAAAATGACATTAGGACATGGACACAAACCATTAGCCTACAATAGTGGGATTTTAGACCCAGTAATGAAAGGGCATTACCCTTGCAACTAAGCGTTGGCTGCTGCTGCTATCACAATTGAAAAAGCTGGAAGTATTGCAATGGGGTGTTCAATGACGTTACTTGTCGAGCTTTGCCTATTTGCCATTTTGGAGAACCCAAGAGGACATTGACTACACAAAGAGTGTCAGTGTATAAAGTGATTATTTCAAATCCAGCGATCAAACTCGTTAGACGTAGAGTAGTGAATCCAGCAAAATTTATAGCAGAAACAGTAGTGAAGGACAAACATGACTGCACAACATATATTGAGCTCTATGATGACATGCCCCATGTTAGAGAAAATACTCTTTGAGGGTGGAAATTTCTATTTATTGACGGTTCTTCGAAAATTGATCAAACGATGGGAGAAAGACAAATGGGATCGGCACTATTGCAATTAACACTTGATGGTTAATATGAAGTAGTGACAAGTGCAAGATTGCCTTCACACTGCTCAGCACAGTATCAATAATTAGTGGCTCTCATCACCACACTTCAGAGATTTGAGGATGAGCAAGTGACAGTGTATTATGACTCCGCCTAGGTAACGTCAACCATTCATGCAGGGTTGTCACATTGGAAAAGGAGGTGATTCCTCCGTGCAGACAGCACGCCAGTGCAACATACGCCTCTATTGGACAAGCTTATTAAAGTACTGAAGCTCCCATTGTCTATCGCAGTAGTGAAATGTGCAGCCCATGATTAAAGTGCAGACATGATTACTCATGGTAATGAAGCCACAGACATTAAAGCTAAAAGAGTAGCATATTTTCCAGATATTTCTAATTTTGAAATAAAAGATGTTAAGCAAATGTCTGAACTTTGTATGATGATGAAGGAAGGTTTTAATTTGTTATCCATTGTACAGTTAATTGAGTTCCAAGGTCGAGCACCACAGGAAGAACAGGATTTATGGAAGAGACATGGGTGTTTGTTATTCCCCACCAAGGCTCTATGGAGACAGGATAGGACTGGAAAGCCCGTTATGCCTTTAGCATTATTGAAAGTTATGCTGGATCAGCTTCACTATCCTGTGCATACAACCAAAGAGAATGTTGCTGCCATGATTGCAGAAGGCTGGTTTTCAGCAAATGTACTAGAACATGTTACGCAGTTTATTGTAAACTGCATTGTTTGCCAGAAGTTCACAGCAGGGCATACCAGAGTAGCAATACCCAGACCCAATGGTCCTTTTCAGCATCTATATATATATTATGTGGATATGTTGCAAGTATGCAATGGCTACAGATATAGTTAGTGGTAGAATGTCTCTTTTCCAGATGGATTGAGGCAGGTACGCACCCTGATGCTGCATGTGCTGGCAAGTTTCTCGTATGTGAGGTGTTTCCTAGATGGGGTGTGTATGAGTTCCTGCGGTCTGATATTGGGCTGCATTTTGTAAATGTACTGTTTGAACAGATAATTCTTCTATTAGGCATAAAGCACAAGTTTCTGTTTGTGTATCACCCACAGCTGAATGGTAATTTGTGAGAGACTAAACACACTTCTTAACGAAAGGAAAGCCAAGATCAAAATAACTTTGAAGAAGGGATGGCTACATTGCCTACCCCTTGCTCTTTTGCCTTGTGAAATCAGCCTTGCTCTGATCACCACCTGACCCCTCATGAGTTGGGGACTGGACGCCGCATGAGAGTACCCCTTGCTCTTCCCACTTTCAAATAAAAACTGATGCCCATAGTTTAGCAAAGACATTAGGGGATATAATGCATGATTATTTAACATATATGACTGCTAGTGTTTCCTTTATTTCTCAACAGGTAAAAAATCAGAGGGGAGGGTCGAAGAAGATTGATGAAGACAGCAAACAAGTTGATCCTTTTGACTTGCTAAAGCAGCCTAGTTTGTACCCATGGGACCAGGTGCTTGTAAAATGTTTAATATGCACCTGGAACAAGCCCTGCTTTGAGGGACAGTACCTAGTAGAGGAGGGCACTCCAACTGCTGTGAAACTCAAAGGAAGAAAGGCCTGGCTGCATTTGAGCTATGAAGAGTTCTATGAAGGAGAGACCCTGACCCCTCCTGCACCAGCTGACAGTGAAGCAAGAGAAAATGTTTGGTGCATGCAGGCAGGATTGGCTACCAAGAGCCAAACTAAGAACAGGAAACAAAAACAATTTGACCTATTGCTGTTCCCAAGTTTGAAGGGAAATAAATAAATTAACTTTGCAGCATTTGAAGAACTATTGCAGTAAGGTCCAAGAGACAATGCATTTCTCCATGCTGTTTTTGTGTACATACTCTGATCATACACAGGTTTAACAAGGCAACACGTCAATATCATCAAATATTTTGAAAATCCTAGAAACAGTCCTAATATTTGCAGGATCATAATTGCCATCATATTACAATTTCTATTATAAAATTGTGGTTTGTAGAGGTGACAAACACTGAACGAGTGAATTAAAGGAAAATCGGACTCATTATATAAGAAAGACATTGCGAGTAAGAAGACAGCCTTCTGTACAAGATATAATTGGACCCATGGACATTCTTCTAGCTTCTTGTAGTCACATTTTGTACAACGTGTTCTCTTTACTTTCTCATGCTCGTAAAATTTCACCAAATAATGTTTTATAATGCAGGTGGCGGGGTTAACAATGAGACATCTATTTATATTGCTATTACTAACAAAAGCACAAGTGATATTGTCCCTGATATTTCCAAACAAATTATCTGACTTAAAAGAGATGCTGGGGAAGATAATGAGGATATAAACTCATATCTTGATAATTCGGCCCATTTAAGTAATACATGTGGCACCAGCACATGAAGGAAGTGGGTAGGAGTCCGTCAGGAGAAAGCTGCTCATCCCTTATGCCATGAGCACAGCCAGAACATTTATTAAAAGAGAAATACCTTTCCATGATGAGAAGTGCCTAAACCATCTAGCAGGATGCACAACAAGATGACAATTTGAAGGAAAAAGGACACCCCTATGATGGATGTTGAAAATAACGTTCCCATATGAAGATGATTACATATAAACAAGGAAAATGGAAAAATAATTGGATTGGAAAAGTAGAATGCTCCAATATGCATTCAGTGGTATGACTGGAGAGCAGACAAAGACTGTTGAACAAAAGAAACCGGGTTGTGCAGATGTATGGGAAACACCAGGAATGCCAGGATGCTGGGAGAGGCCGCAGCCATTGGTATAGGCGTGAGTTGCTACCAATATAGGATGGGAAGATGGAACGTTACCATGCAGTACACACTTATTGATGGCAGCACCAGTGCACCTATTGCAAATGGTGAATGATGAATACCTAAAGGATTGCGCCAAATATGTGAATGCAACGCAGTGTTTCAGAAACAGGGGAATGGTCACAGTTGGAGAAAGTAAAGGATTCAAGCAAATACTTGATTCCCCAGGAATTAATGGAGGAACTGATTTGCTAATGGACCATTATTTGGCATGTGGATCCAAATCTTATATACAGCTAACTACATCTTGTTAACTATACATGTTCCTGCATTGGTGATTCCCCAAAGTCCCGGGAGGATAGCTCAGTGTCAACGTGCTCGCCTTGGAAACAAAACAATGTGAAGCAACACAGGTTCGATCCCCGGGTCCGTGCTTAGAAACCTCTGGGTATTAAGCATGTTATAAATACGCAACTAAGACTTATTCCTGTAACATCGCCTCGATGCCCCAGGGCTGTGTGAGTGCTTTAAAAAAGCAAATACATTTTTTTTTCTTCAAAAAAGTGATCTCCACATCACCAAATTTCCAATAACGTATTCACACCAGTGAAAAACGAGGTTCCTCAACCTCATCTGACAGAAGAGAGAGAACTATTTTTTGGCAAAATCATTAGCAGCATACAATGACATTCCAAATGAGCACTAATTGTTCACTAAAGCAGCAATGATATTCACCACCATATTCATGCCAGGAGTTCAAACTGCAGTGAATGCCAAGTGGTTACAAATCACTAGGTGGGGACTGCTGCAGACAATTAACACTACAATACACATATTTAATGTGATTAGAGAAGAATTGAGGGCCATCAGGCTCATGACCCTCCAGAACAGGTATCTCTTGGACTTGATTACTGCAATGGAAGGTGGTGTTTGCACCAAGATCGGGCCTTCTTGCTGTACTTACATACCTAACCAACATGGAGAAAATGAAACAGAGCCAATAACTATGTTTTCAACCCTGCATACGAAAATGGTGGAATACGTAGATGAAACTGAAGATGAAGATTGTTTTTTGTCCCTGTATCCATAGGTTCCAAGTTGGATGGCAAATTTCTTCAAACTACTAGGAGAAACACTAGTGTTGGTGTTGCTAGGTCTTATAGGAATAATCATAGTAAAGTGCAAGACGACAGCAAAAAAAGCTGTTGGGATGAAGATAATGTTCAATGTGAATGTTGTGGTTGATGGCTGATGAGCATACACAGACTGAAAGCACCACCCATGAGCACCTGACAGGAAGTCCTCTGGCACCTCCAGGAATTAAATGTTATTATCCCGATGATCATATGAACTATGTGGGATGCTGGGTGTTCAGTCAACCAACTGGAGAATGTTGCCACATGACCTGGAGTGTGGATGAACACATACAGAACACAGGTGACCTGAAGGGGGGTGACAAAGATATGGATTCCAAAGAGGCCACAGTGTGAGGAAATGGTGAAGTGGAGTGAGGAGGTGGTCAAGGACTCAACCAGAGTGGGGAATGTAGAGAAGGAGATGTATACGTCAGTCATGGAGCCCGCCACCTCACCTCCATCATATTGGAAGAACAGCAAGAAAGCACTGTGCATGACACCAGGTATCGTTTCAATACTAGTTCGAAGATATGAAAGACTTTATGCACTCAGACAACTGTATCGAATGTACCCTCGAAATGAAGTGGTAGAAGGAAGTCTGCAGACACCACCAGACATAGAAGAACTATACGCGAAGTCTGATAAGTGTAAAGTGATGTCATGAAGAAAAAGATGTTGACGCACTGAAACAATATATGAATACTTAAAGAATGAAAATGTAACTGAAGTAACAAAGTAAATGAACATATGGATATGAAGAAATCATATATACTGAGAAAATAAGTAAGACGAAATGCAGTAGATGTATATACACAGAAACGCATGGTAGATCAGATATATAGAGAGAAGGAGGCAGAAGAGTTGACAGGCACTGAAATGCAGATTAATGCAAGGACAAAGAATAATTGTTTGGCTAAGGATAAAGGATGTCACAGTGAGAAGCAACTACAAGGTACAAAAGGAGTCGAAGAGGATAAGCCATGTACTTAAGACATATTTCTCTGAGATTAGGCAAAGGAGTAAACATTTGCGAGTGACAAGTTCTGAACAATTAAAATTGAAGAAAGCACATGCACGACAGAACAACCGAGTCTCCAGAGGACAGGAAGAGTGATAGCACCCAGTATAATTGAATAAAATAGCTCTAAATAAAAGGAAAGAATGGACAAATCATGCTCTCCTCACATATGGTGCAAGACCAGAAGACAAGGCCTATTCATGACGCTCCAGACAAAGATAGCACTGAACCCGCACTCCCTTAAATGTTCTGGAGAAGAAACCAGGCAGCCAGGACAACTACAAAGAAGAGGCCTTGTTTTAGGGTCTAACTTATGAGAGATGGTAAGGCTAATTGGCCAATTGGGCAGTTGTCTGATGTTGTTCCCCGCACCAGGGTTTCGTTTTGCTTACGTGCTGCTAACAAGCCAAATGTCCAAGGTTTGAAGAGGATGCCAACTATTAGAATGGACTATGCGATGATGAACTATATATTGTTTCATAAACCAATCCACTGCTATTATTCTACTATTATCTTATTATACGTAGTTAGAGGTTGTTCCATGTGTGCCTACCAGATAAAGGGCAGTGAATTATGTTACTAACGCCTAAATAAGCCATAGGTATATATGTTCCCTTAACCAATCCTTCTGCCCGATATGTTTTTACTATTTTGCCACATAGGATGAAGTCATAGCTGACGTATATTGAGGTATAAAGCCTTTGTGTAATGGAAATATATTTTAAAGTGAGTAAGCTACGACTTGTTATGCTTGCCAGATTTCCCTGCTTTATTGAACTAGTAATAAAGCAGTATTTTGCCATATTCTTTAGGTCTGTTCGGTTATTTGGGCCCGTAATTAGTTGTTTAGATAATCCTGTCCAGCACTTGATATGCTCCAGGTGCTACTGCACATTACCACTTACAAGCAAGGTATTTAAGCGAGTTAAGCACCCTGTGTTCTGCCTGAAGATCAATGATTTGAATCCAGGCAGCACTTGCAAATCCCTATAGCCTTCCGTGGTTGATGAACTGACAACTGCCCTGGGGAATAAGTAGCTTCAGGGTCCTGCAAACTGGCCTAAACAGCCATCTCATGTTTTTTCAGATGGATTAGAATTTGAGATTTACAAGAATTAGAAGAGATCAGTGAATTAAGCTATATGAATCAATGTGCACTTAGAAGTTCTATACTTGCCAAAGTCTAAACTTAGAACTATGCTACCAACATTGTGCATAAAATCCGTTTCTGGAGCGGACCCTCAAGAACTTCTAACCTTTCTGAAAAATGTTTTAGCTAGGGGCCAAAAATGCCTACTGAAGCCTTGATTTTACTGCAAGAATGTTGTTTCCTGAACATTGACAGTGCCAATGGCTCAAAAACAAGTTAAACTTGTTCCCTAAAAATATAAATCCTTAAACTGCCCATGTTCACCTGTTCATATTTACACAGCCACAGACTATGATGACAATTGATATTGCCCCAAAAAGCCACAATAGTATTACCCAGGGAGCCACAAAGCGACTTAGTACAGCCAATGTCCAAACCTTTAATAATGTGAGAGTCAGGGAATGCCATTCCAAGCGTATGATCTCCCTAGACACTAGAGGTCCCATAGATGCTTTCCGGTAAACACTCTGCAAAGTGAAACTAACAATCAAAGAACAAGCCAACCCCTCTAGTAAGCAGAACTGCAAGTCATGTGACATTCTGAGGAGTGTGTGCATGAGAAACAGTCAGTACATAATATACAGACCGTTTCAATATACCGACCGTTTCACACATGGATGGAGCAACCTTGGCTGACCGATGCCGCGCACCGAGTAGACTGGGAATACTCTCTGGGCCAGAGTTGAAGGGACGCACAAATGCTTGCCTACCCCGCATATAGACAAGTGTCACGTGGGTGGCCTTTGCCCAACTTGGGCAAGGGTATGAATGT
Organism: Ambystoma mexicanum; assembly: GCF_040938575.1. NCBI lineage: Eukaryota > Metazoa > Chordata > Amphibia > Caudata > Ambystomatidae > Ambystoma > Ambystoma mexicanum. The sequence continues at coordinate 635,007,032 of NC_090937.1, forward strand.
GAGTGGATGCCACGTGTGAAAGGGACTGTGAGTGTTGGACGGCCCCAGATCTGGAAGAAGACGTGGAGATGCTCACGCACCCCACCTGGAGAGAATACGGAAACTTAGCGCCTCGCTTCCAGACTGCTATGCCAATTAACCAATCCACTAACAATTTAATTACTCTGCATACACCTCTCAAACTCTAACCAAACACAACCACAAGCCTACAACACAACAATCCGCACAAACTTCACTACACTGCAACACCAAAACAAACCACACATAGACTCGCACAACAGCACACAACGAGTACCGACCGTAAAGCACCCCAAGGCCAGCCAACGGACTTACCGGGCTGAGGCCGCCAACAGCACATCACTGCTCTCTTGCACTTTTCCAGCTTATTCCCACTAACTCACCCACTCCCCTCTGTTTTTTTTCAGAGCTGCTAGAGCGCCAGGGGACCACTCCGGTGGTGATAGTGCACAGTTCAAATATCCTTTAACATTAACTTTAACATTTATAAATATTCAGTAAGAAAACTTTGTTAAAGGGACGTTATGGTTAAGTTGCGCTACTAAAAACCTATGAAATTCAGTAAAAAAACATTGTTAAAGGGACGTTATCGCTCGAAGTAAAACTGAAAAACCCCTGAAATTCGCCAGTTATGGCCAGCTAAGCAACCATAACTCGCACCACCACCGTCCACTGCTAAGACTAATATCCAGGACATCACAGATGACATCACAAATGTCATTGATGACTTCACTGATGACATCACATGTGCATTTACCTTTCATGAAAATTCTGTACATGGGATTGTTATTGTAATGTTAATAAAAAAGTGTCAAGGATCATTGGAATAAATATCATGAGGTACGTAGTGCATTAAGTAATGCATTAATCCAAATAGCATTGTATTATGAAGTTTTTTCCAATATACTAAGGTACACATGTAGTAACATAGGCATAGTGTGCAGCAGACATGATGGAGATGCAATATTAATAATCTTCCCATGTTAAATACTAAAATTATAAATTCTTTCTTATTAGAGTCTTGCATACTGTGAAACATTTAATAAGTACCTAATTAAACCCACTTACTACATTATTGCATTACTACACACAAAACACAGCCAACAACACATACAATTAGAGCATATACATATTATCTTCATGCACAGAAATGATTGTTCTGCTTCAAAGCTACTACTTCTCTATGTATAACATATCACATAGTGTGACTAGACCTTAAGGAAAGTAGTGTAAGTGCAATGTGTACAAATATGAGCATATCCAGGGAAAGTACAGTAATAAAAAAACAACAGAACTATAAGCCAGTGTTGATAATCCTACTAATCCTCTTCATACATAGAAAGCATTGCTGTCTTCCAAGTCTGTGTTTTCCCCTTTGTATATGTTTCATATGCTTTGAGTGGACCCTAAGTGAATTACTGTAAGAACATATTGGAAGTACAAGTCTACAAATATAGTACTTTGTACTATAGTATAGTGAATTGTTAGTTCCTGACTGTTACTGGCCTAGATCTATCAGTAAGAAAAAAAGGGCGAGCCAGACATGTGATGCCATCAGTGATGTCATTAATGACATTTATGATGTCATCTTTGATGTCCTGGGTGTTAGTCTTAGCAGTGCGCGGTGGTGGCGCGAGTTAGGGTTGCTTAGCTTACCATAACTGGCGAATTTCAGGGGGTTTTCAGTTTTACTTCGAACCATAACGTCCCTTTAACAACGCTTTTTTACTGAATTTCATAGGTTTTTAATAGCGCAACTTAACCATACCCTCCCTTTATCAACGTTTTTTTAATGACTATACATTTTCATAGAGTGAATTTGATATATGTTTACAAGGATTACCTTACTTTATATATATGTAACATAGAACATGCTGAACCCCGTTAGTGATTTTGATGTCCACGGACTGTGTGTATGTCCGCGAACGGACGCGGACAACATCAACACTACCTAAAAACTCAGGGGGTATCTTGTATTGTTCTATCATGCCATAAAAACACTGCACAAGTTCAAAAAGCAGCACATAAACACATTATATGTAATGATAAATAAGAAGTGGAACCTATACATCTAACACATCAACCATCCATTTAAATACCATACGTAGTAAAATGGAATATAACAAAACAAAAAAGATATGCCTCCAACATAATTACCTCACAGAAACTGCAGAGCTAGAAGCAACAGTAGACCAACACCACTGTACAAAATAAACTTCATTTTTCTTATATATTTCTAAACTTTTTGTATTAAATACACTAAAATTAATATATTTTTGTTTTTCACACAGAAATATGCAGTACTTTGGAATGGCTTGAGGAAAATTTTCCACGTGAGGAAATGTCTGAAGACAGTGATACTAATGGTACACACTTCTCTATATAAGCAAATTAATAATCATTACTTCATGTGTACTTAACATATATATATATATATATATATATATATTTTTTTTTTTTTTTAACTGACCATACCAACATTGAAAATAATACACCAAAAGACACATTGAAAAAGACTCTGCAACGCATGGAACAGAAAATGGACATGCTCAAGGAAAATGTCAATGTTTTCAAACAGTTTGTGGAGGACCACATAAAAGAAAAAATTAAATACCATTGTCCCACATGTACCTGTTCCCCCTCTCCATGTCCCAGTCAACTATCCCCAAACCCTCAACACCAAGAAAAACGTTTTGATGAGACTTCCATCCCTTCATCCCCTCCATCCATCTCTCCAAACCCCTAATTCCCATATATTTGTATCAGTTTCTGCTTCCCCCTCTCTTTCATAAATTTTGTACATGTATATAATAAAAAAAATATATTATGTGTCTTTTAATGAAATCATTTGTGTCTTATTTTTCTTAAAAAGCAGTTAAAATGTCCGTGAAGAGCGCACCTGTCTGGAATGTCCGTAATTAACAAAATGAGGATCTCCTAAGGACACTATACCTGTCCGTACCATTTGCAAGCAAAGATGGAACTGTTCTTAGAACACACCCGGTTTCCGGGATGTCCAAAAATGAACAAAATGGGGGTGTCCTAAGGACACTATACCTGTCCGTACCATTCGCAACCAAGATGGAACTGTTCGTAGAACACACCCGGTGTCCTGGATGTCCGTAACTGAACAAAATGGGGATGCCCTAAGGACACTCTACCTGTCCGTACCGTTTGCAACCAAGATGGAACTGTTCTAAGAAAACGAGCAGTGTCCAGGATGTCCGTAATCAAACAAAATGGAGGTGTCCTAAGGACACTATACCTGTCTGTACAGTCTTCAGAACATCTACGCAGATGCGCACAACACCCGTAAATCCTGTGAACATCGCGCCTGTCCGTAACTGTCCTCCTCACTTGTGTCACACTTTTAATTTGTTTGAGGACCCGAACACTGCCAGTAGAAAACCTGCGCGTATGCGCACAACCGTTCCTGTGCATTTAATGTCCTGCGGACACCCATTCCCTTCGCAGACGTGTTCCTGACATCATCATGTGGCTGCACCCACGCTGAGCGTGTGTCCTAATTTGCGGACACTGTCCGGTTCCTCAACATTTTAAAATAACATTTTCAGAAAATCCAAATTATTTTACAGTAAAAATTCACCATTGCACATGTCCCAGACAATGACCTTGGCTTTCCACATACTTTTTGGAACTTTTTTAACCTTTTTGGGTGTTCGATCTGTTCACGAAGCGCACCCCTCCACCCCTATAAAAGGCACACCCCAGAGCTGATCTTCATTGTACTTCTGGCTATTGAAAATTGACTTTTGCTGCCTTTGCTGCTCTTGCTGAGATTATCTCATCAACCCTGATGGCATCCATGGCTTCTGTTGCTACATATGTCTCAGCACCACCCCCAAACCCTCTACCACCACCACCTCCCCAAGGGCCTGCAGAGGGGAACAGACATCAGGATGTAGAGAATGGGGATGAAGAGGATGAAGAGAATGAAGTTGAGGAACTCCCTACTACCAGCACTCCCCGGGAGTCATGGGTGTGGCGGTTGTTTACCATTCATGATAACGTACCAAAAGCACGTGCGAACAAGGTCATCTGCAAACAGTGGAAAATGGTGCTGAGTCATGGGAGACATAGTTCGTACAGCTTTGGTACAACATCCATGAAGCGACACCCAACGTCATTCCACAGTGGGGACATTCGCAAGGTTGTACCTTGTGATAAACGTAGTAGGTTGAGTTCCTCTACAGCATCCTCTGTTTCCGGTCCTCTCACCACAAGAGACACTCCAGTGGGAGAGCGCATCCCACCAGCTGCTTTACAGGCCATTCGTGATGATGTTGACCCTTACCTTTCGAGGGTCACAATATTGTGTATGTACTGCGACGCAGTACTCTGCAGGGGGGAGAGTCTTCGAAGTGCTTTCAAGACTATGGTCAAGGAGCACAAGAAGACCTGCTACCTACCTAAGTAAGGCCCACCCTACATCATCCTCTCTCCAGCTGCCCTTTGTTATCCCTGTGGTTGGTGTCCCTTCCTTACCCTCCTTTCCCCTCCTCTCCTAGTGTGTAAAAACCAAAGAAATATATAAAACAACAAAAATCCAAAAAAAGGCTCTTTTCAGAGCCGCCTTTCACTGTTTAAAAATAAAAGTGGCAAACAAACAGTGCAGGGCCCTGTGCATTTTTTGGAAGTCCGCAGACAGTCCTAGGACATATAAAGTTTTAGGGTGCTGCCCTAGCAAAACCAATGCACTTTTCTCTGGGAGGAAGTGGTGGCTCTGAAAAGAGCTTTTTGGTGGTGTTTTTGTGTGTTTGAAAAACTTGCAATCGTCAACATCTACAGCAAAATAGATGACTGTAATTCCAAAAAAGGTCGCAATGCATTTTGTACATTTCTCAGAAAAATCTGATTGCCAGTATAGGTAAGATGGACTCCATCTCTGCGAAAAATGTATGTGCTACGAAACATAATATTTTCATTGTGAAAAGAGGACATGCCAAAATCTCTTAGAAAGGCACAAACAGCCTTATTGACATTGCACCTCGCTTTCTCCATTTGTGGACCAAATGAAGAAGAATGCAGCCACATTTGTCTTTGCGCAATACGAGAAAAAATTACTTGGGAATTGGGAAACATGTCCATGACCTTCCCAAGTCCTTCTTTCATTGCAAATTGCAAAGAAATTCCAGACACATGTCCTAAACTGTTCCCTCCACAATTAATTATAATTATGTCTGGATGATGTTCTGTGTCTAAAGGAGCACAGAGAGGTACCAAGTCCAGCCACTTCATTCCACGCACTCCATGCCAGTGCACTTCCACATGAGGGAATCCAAGATCGGCAGCTACTCCACAGCATTCTGCCTGCACCTCCAACCAATGTATCCATGAGTCTCCCAAAATCCAGATAATCTGTTTTTGGAAACACACAGCCATAGCTATCTGTTCTACTCTCAGGAAAAAAACGTTCTAACAAAATCTCTCCTTACACAACACACCCAGTAAACCTTACTGACCAATCCCTAGCTCCGGTCATTCTCATTTGCATGCCTCTCCACCCCAGAATCCCTGTATGTAATACGCGCTGGCCGCAGACTACCGCCATGTCCGTGGACATATCGAAAATCTCAGCGTGGTGAATGTAAATTTAAATAGTGTGCCTCATTTCCCCTTTGAGGTTGGCTCTGAAACAAGATGTTTTTTTTGGATTTTTTGCAGATGCCTAACAGACACCTGTTATTTTGTATTTTTTGGGGTTTTTTTCTTCTTACTTTACTACTAAAATCTTCACATAACCTTCTCCAAAGCAACCCTTACATTCCAAAACAGCATGGCATTTCCCAAAAAAGATAAGGAAATGCCATCTTCTTCAAAATAAACAGCATTACTCGAATCAATATTCTCATTATTACAGAAAAACATACCAGCTCTAAGCATGAAAGCAGACATACCTCGGTTGACTGCACACCTAGCAATGTTTTGCTGAGGACAAAAAACAGAACTATTGTCACATATTGCCCTAGGTAGTAATCCAGAAAAAATTACTTTCGTATTTGGAAGGATGTACATTACTGCTTCAACCAACTGTTCCAAATCTGCCAACAAAGTAGGGGCACTGACGTAGCCCAAAAGGAAAGCACCATGGTGCAAAACTACCAGGTGGGGACTGTTCATCCTGCCCATATCTTCACAAACTTGTAGAATTTGCTCTACATTGAAATCAGGCACAGCACTCCACACCACCTACACTTCTTTAACATCGAAATTGTTTGCCACATGCCTACATTGAGCATACTGCTGTAAAGCATGCACAAAGATATCTCTGAGCACCAACAACCTGACTTTCTCCACCTCTGCCATCTTCACTACATACTGTCTCTTTCTACACAAATCCACAACGTCAACATCTGATTGGCTGCTCCCTACAGTCCCTTTTCCATACTGGATTTGCTAGAAAACCCTGGATGTGGCACGCCCTATCCCGAAACAGCCGCTTTGCCTGCGCAGCACGTAACTCTTACCAGCCCTTCTACCCATTCCACATCACTCTAGGTGCCATTCCCTCATTGGTTACAGCTAAGCAGTCACACAACCATCCACCAATCACATCCAAGACCTCTACATCTAACTCCATCATCAGAGTTCCGCACTTCAAATGTACTGTTGATCACTCTGAGTACAAGTCTCATATCATTGGAAAGCACCTACTACAAAAACTACACTACAACTCTCAAGATGTCTACTTAGAGCTGCATTCATTTCCACATGCATGAATATAAACTACAGGTATGCATATTTTATTCACAGTACATGTACAACTCTTATGAATCCACATAAACAGAGTAATGCCACTAAACCTGCATAACCTATACATACAGGCCAACCCTCCCGATTTAGGCGCGAGACTCCCGATTTTTCATTGAAAAATCGCACTATTTTTTACAGTCTCCCGCATAACCTCCCGATTTAGGCGCGAGACTCCCGATTTTTCATTGAAAAATCTCACTATTTTTTATTATCTCCCACCTAAATTAATGCTTGTCTCAATGCAATACTATGGGAAAAATAAATTTTCCCGATATTGTATTCACAGTTCATGCATACATGCCAACCCACCTGATTTAGGGGGGAGACTCCCGATTTCATTAGCAAAAATGTTGCTGTTTTGTACTGCCTCCCTCGTAAAATAATTCTAATCCCAATGCATTCTAATGGGGAAATTCAGCTCTCCCAATTGCTCGGAGAGAATCTCCCTCCCAGCTGCTACAAAATGTTGGCATGTATGTACATGTACAACTCTTATGAATGCATATAAACAGAGTAATACCACTAAACCTGCATCACCTATAAAATGAACTTATTGAAATTTTTCCCATCTACTATAATCAACTGTCACTTCCAAACCTGTCTGCTATCTACAACACACCTTTAAAAAACCAAGTGAATTTCATACACTTAAAATTCTACTAATTTGCAAAGAATGTTGAACTAACATATTGTAAATAAAATATAAAGGCTGCACATAGTCAAATGAAATGCATGCATACACTAAGTTCAGATATCAAACAAGAATACTACTACAAAAACATAAAAAGCAACATCTACATTAACATCAGTGCTATAAACACACAAAATTACTAACTTCTTTCTTTTACAATTGCATCGAAGACCACTCTCCTGAAAATCAGCAGCATCTGAACTACAAACAACATATCCGAAGAAACCTGCTCATTCCACAAAAAAGAGTAAGTGCAATACTACCTTAATATTCTTACTGTTCCTCAAACACACTGTGTGGTTAATTCATGTAATTTGTGCACCAAAAAAACAGAGATTTCTGAACCATTATGCCCACAAACCCCCATTTATTAAACAGGGATTAGCAGCCAGAATTGCACACAAATCCCCGTTTTTTTGGAACACAAACAACATACTCAACCCCTAGAATGTTAGCATTACAAAACAAAGAACTGTTTTAATTTTATACCATTAGGTTTACTATTAATGCTTCTCATCGCCACTAGCTCACTTTCTACTCTCATCTGAACCGCAGTTTAATAACACACAAATAGAAGAATATCCTTCCCAACTATTTGTAGCTGCCCAATGCACAATCACACGCCACCACATACATCTTTCCCATCATACTCAAATACTCATGCACACAGCACATATACATTGCAGAACGGCCCAACCCATACCTTCTTTTTTTTTTCGACAGACCCCAAAGAATGCCTACCAAAAAGCAAGTCCGTAGAAAGCAACGCAGAAGTAGAGCAAATCAAAATAAAAGTGTCCAAAATAAGCATCCATCTCTACCAGAGTTTGTACAAAAAGTTCAAACAAAACAGCTAATACAGTCATTTAGCGAAACAAAACAAGCTTCCAGTACTGAAACTTTGCCTCCTCTATCAAATTGTAAAACGAAACAGAAAATGATTAACAAGAATTCGGCTACCACTACTGCTAAAACTGCTCCTATAAATCTTGATATACTAGCACGTAACCATACCAAAAAAAGTATTTTAGAAAAAATGTTCCGCCACAGGGTCCTTCGGAATCTTATAAAAACAGGAGACAAATCATCCACAACCCTTGAAACCTACCGTAGAAAATTAACCTTAGAAGCTTTGATTGACAGTGCAATCCTTCTCAAAAGAAAGTTATTCATTTTAGTGTTAAACAGAATAAAAGCACTAAAAAAACTAACTACTAAATTACAAAAAAAACTTCTAAATAAACGGAATGTCAACAAAAATAACTTCTTAAATATCTGTGGAGATGAATGGAGTCACACCACGAGCACAGACCCATATTTTAATGAAGAAGAATACAAATAAAACCAAACAAACACAATTGCCATACATAGCAGTGGACGAGGTTATGAAAAAAATAATAATACCATAATGGAACAAGAAATACTGCTTACAAAAATATCCCCAGAAAACTCTGAATTACCTCTCCATTCGACTGAACCAGAACATCCAGTATACAAATGGCCATGCACGTCAATGTGTAACATTGCCAAAAAATCTTTCAAATCTTTACGCCAGTTCCTCAATCAGTATGTGAAAGGCAAAGACAAAATCAAAATGAAAGTGCTGCAAAATATGGATACCTGTGCAGTGCACAAATATACAGGACTACAAGGACATTCATTAGCCTGCATTTCAGGACCTATTTGCAAAAGCACCTTCCATGATATCAAAATGATATCAACACATCATTCAACTATAAGAAATGTAATCTATAAACTGTACTATGCTAAAAGTCCTGCTTTAGGGCTAGCCAATTTAAATAACACTCTTCTACACGGTACACCCAAAGACCTACTCAAAGAAATCGACCATATCCAGAGAGAATATTTTGGAAGTGAAAGCCACTTACAAAATGCAATAGCTTTACAACAGACTAGCAATAATTCTGCGCATGGCAAACTTCTACAACACACATACAAAAAAGAAATACTCAAATTTAAAAGTACATCTGCTGAAGTACCAAACCATGTGTGTGTGTGTTGCAACAGAACTTTTTATAAAAGTAACACAAAAACTGTTGACGTAACATACAAAATAGAAGACAATGAAGATTCCAAATGGTTTGAATTAGCTCTCTACCTTATAGCAGAAAACAAATATGAAATAACTGACCCCTTAATACTTTTCAGATACTGCACTACAAAACTTGACAACAGCCAAACACCTTCACGTGCTATCACAAATAACTTGGAATTATTCCCACTACCAAAACCCCTGCAACAACTCAATTTATATGGGAGCATTATAATTCAAACAGTGCACCCATTTCAAGCAATAATAAGCTTCAACCAAAAACAGCAAAATTACCTCCCTCTGAATTGGTGAAAGGCATTCATGGCAAAATAGTTTATTTACCATTAGATATGAAAGAAAATGTGCACACTCTGAGAGTGCAACATCCAATACAGCAATATTTAATTGTCTTAGTAAATGGTGTACCAATAAAAGACAAAACAATTTGGCAACAACTCGTAGGGCCTCATTCCGAGGTTGGAGGTAGTCATGGCGCTATTAGTGCCATAACTACCTCCAATACCGGTACCGAGTCCGCCTTCGCTCAATGGGGACTTACCGGTCTATTCCAACCTTTGCGGGACCGGTAGGTCCCCATTGAAAAAGCCATTCCCCATTCCCATTTCAGCCCCCTTAGGGCTCAATGGGAAGGGGGAAGGCGCAAATAACGGTACCACAAATTGCGGTACCGTTATTAGCTCTGAAGTCCCTTAACGGGCCCCGTCCATAACGCCTGGTAAAATCAGGCGTTAAGGAAGGGACCCGCTAAAGGACCTCGGAGTAGGGCGCAAAGGGATTACCGGCACCAATGTCCTTAACGGTGCCCGGTATCCCTTTGCGCCCACCTCATAATGAGGCCGTAGACTTACATAAAGTTAGACAAGCCTTGCAATATCTAAAAGACAATAATGAATACTACAAAGAAATAAATATTGAAGAAAACTTAAGGGAAACAATTGAAATAATTCAAAATTCACCAGAAACTGGTCAATTTGAACTTCTTGATCCTGCTACAGTATCCAATATTTGAGACCATTATACAATTCATCCATTACACTCTAATGACACCATAGATGATGCACTAGAAACATACCAAATGCGACAAACCAAAGGATCACCAATCAGCATATGGGAAAAAGTATAGAAGCACATGCTTTTCCTCTACTCTTTCCTACTGGCAAAGGAGGAAGGTATGATGATAGACCCACTCAGATAACAGCATCAGAATACTGCTCATTACGAATGTATCCTGAAGATCCCAGATTTAGACAAATTGTGGAATACATGTTCCACCTACTCTTTGAAAGTGAACTAGCAACTCTATGTTACGGAGTTGCACACATATCGAAATCAGGAACCCACTTTCAAAATATGTCAGCTATGCAATTAATACAAAATGTGCAAGAAAAAAATGAGGTTTTACAATCAAGCATTACAAATCTGTCAGCAAACATGCGTGGTACGAAAGAGTACTGGTTCCGATGTCATGGAGATGTACGTTGTATGATAAGAAACCTTGGCCCACCCACTTGGTTTGTTACATTAAGCTGTGCAGAATATGCATGGGAAGATGTACATGATTTCCTACGCATATCAAACAAAAATAAAACAAACATAGATATACTAACACCTGGAGAACTTTGCTCTCTAGATCCTATTAATATTTCAAGATATTTCCATCATTGTTTCATTGCTATGCTACACAATATTTGTAACCTCAGAGAAGTGCAACACTTCTTTTGGAGAAAAGAATAGATGCCAGAGGAGCACCACATATCCACATGCTTTTATGGATTAAAGATACTCCTAAATTTGGTCAAGACAGTGCTGCCACTGTTTTACAGTTTATAGAAAAATATGTCACTTGTGAAATTCCATCGGAAATAACAAATAGTGATCTTCATGCACAAATTGTACAATTTCAAAAACACAAATGTGACAAATATTGTCGCTGCAAATATAAAAACAAAGGGAAATACTACACCAAATGCCGCTTTGGTTTCCCTAGACCAGTTACAGAAACAGGTGAAGTGAACAACTTTATGTCTTCAGTTAGACATAATGTTAAAGGTAAATCACCTAAGAACACGTATTACATAAAAAGAACAGAAGAATCAAAATATATCAATGATTACAATGCAATCATTGCCCTCTTATGGATTGCAAACATAGATGTACAGTACATTGCAGACAATTCCACTGCAGTTGCACGATATGTTACAGCCTACTTAACAAAAGCAGAAAAAACAGAGCTTCAAGACCTCTGGAATGACCTATCATCGGACAAAACACTATCTCAGAAATTGTACAGCTTAGGCATAAAAATACTCTCTCATAGAGAATGTGGCTCCTATGAAGCTGTAGATCTTTTAACCGGTACTGCTTTGCATGGAAAATCTGCAAATATAGTATGGCTAAGTCTTGGTCCTGCTAAATCTAGAAAAATAGTTCTCAAATCATACAACAACATAGAAACAATAGCCAAAAAACGATCCCAACAGCCAAGACATTTTTACACATACTACCCGAACAGGAGTACCACTTTGGAAACCATGTGTCTATACCACATAGCCCAAAACTTCACATAAAAAATAAATATAAAACCTGATGAAAAAAAGGTAGATATAGAGTGACAGATTGTTAAGGCAGCTTAGCGAAACTTACCAAACGAAGCTTAATTAATCATATCAAATTGTCATTAAAAACTCCTCAACATAAAGAACTATATTACATGTCCCTACTACAACTTTTGAAACCATGGAGAAAAGAAGAGGAGATACTAGAAAACTATGACTCCTATGAAGACGCTTTCAAAGCAAATGAAAGCACTATCACTGATATAAACTTTACGCGGTACAAAACAATGTTGCACAATGAACAGCAGCATGAAGAAGAACTCCAGGCCCAACAAGATAAAGACACTCCCGACAGTAGTCAACATTCTGTAACAGGAAGTCAAGAACCACTGGGACAGCCACTAATAGCAAATGAGGCAGAATTAGCCATGACAGAAGTAGAGAACACCATGTTTCACTATGAAGTAGATACAGAAGCCTTAACTGTACTACAATCAAAACTGAACAAAGAGCAGCATACCATTTTTCAAGAAGTAACAAAAGAAATTGCACATGGTGTATAACATGAAAATAAAGAATGTACCTGCCAAAATTACAAACCTATACTACTATACGTCAGTGGTGAAGCTGGTTCAGGCAAAACATTCTTAATCAAAATCATCAGCAAGTTCCTTCAACAATTGACAAACAACAAACTGTCAGCTGTTGCAACTGCCCCCACAGGTTTAGCTGCCCACAACATAGGCGGTGTCACTTTACACCGATTAATACCCTAGAGTCTTGGCCTGCGGCCATGCACCCAAGGCTCCAGGCCCTGGCCACAACCACTGCAGAATATCGCACCCATAGATCACACCCATAGAATCAAACATTTTAACTGTCTATATGGGCCCACCCATATCACACTTTTTGCAAAGTTTGGTGAAAATTCATCCAGGGAGAGTGAACTTATAAGCCACCTATGGTGGCTTATAACTTCAGTGCATATAACTTCCATCTTGGGTGCCCAAGACACTAGGCCGTGGCCACAACCACTGCAGCATATCACACCCATAGATCACACCCATACAATCAAACATTTTAACTGTCTATATGGGCCCACCCATATCACACTTTTTGCAAAGTTTCTTGAAAATTCATCCAGCGAGAGCAAACTTATAAGCCACCCATGCTTATAACTTCAGTGCATATAACTTTGGTCTTGGGTGCATGGCCTTCGGCCATGCACCCAAGACTCTAGGCTCTGGCCACAACCACTGCAGCATATCACACCCATGGTGGCTTATAACTTCAGGGCTTATAACTTCGGTCTTGGGTGCATGGCCTTTGGCCATGCAGCCAAGACTCTAGGCCCTGGCCACAACCACCGCAGCATATCACACCCATGGTGGCTTATAACTTCAGTGCTTATAACTTCGGTCTTGGGTGCATGGCCTTTGGCCATGCAGCCAAGACTCTAGGCCCTGGCCACAACCACCGCAGCATATCACACCCATAGAATGAAAATTTTTTACTGTGGCATATGGGCAATTTTTATGAACGCGTACACCGCACGTGTCATTAGAACAGTTTCAACTTGCCTGCGGACAGCACGGACAGGAATACTGTCCTTAGGACACCCCTCATTTTCACAAATTACGGACATCCCAGACAGCGTTGGAATGGCGAATACATCAGTAGCATCTGCCATCTAAACAAATACAGTATTTGACCCATCTCTTACTCCCCAAACTTCCCCAAGCACTCTTGCACACCAAAACACTCCCCAAAATGACATTTCGCCTCTGTTCGCCGCCGTGCTGTCGGCGGATCCAAGATGGCGGGCACATCGGAACAATCTGACGCACTTCACGCTCTTCACCATCTAATCAGCGAACACGTCACATGTCCGCGGACATGATGCGAGCTGATCACCAATCGGTGTCCAGCCCACGGAGCGAACAGGGAATTGTGTCCGCGGAGCGGACATAGATATCACACATTTTTTGAGACCTGCTTTTTGATCGTTTAAAAAAAAAATACTGGATGGATTTTCACCAAATTTACAAAAACACGCTTTCGGAACCAAGCCCCTGCTCCTGCTGCAAATTCAGTGAAAATCCATTCAGCGGTTTGGGCTGTAGGCGTGCGCAAAGTTTTTTCCCCATTCAGTCTATGGGAAAAAAAGAAATTTTGGGACCCCCCCTATAACTTTGCCCCCCTTGGACCAAACCTCACCAAACTTTGCATTCAGAGTGGGCCATATGCTTTTTTTTGCAAAGTTTGGTGAGGTTTCGTCCAGGGAGAGCGAAGTTATAAGCCACCCAAAAAGTGCTCTTCCTATGGGATTAGCAATTTACCCATAACTACACAGCCACTAATGTGGCTGTGTAATATATTTCAATATATTGTATCTATTTCAAAACGCAATGTTGTAGTGTATATCATGCACATTTTAATATACAGCTCATGTGTTTGCACCCTGTGAATATGATGTCTTATAAACCATGCACATATCACTATAAAATATATATAGCTTTGTATAAAATGTGTATATTTCACACATTCACTCCATGCAGTAAAATATATAATATGCAATTAATGCATCTCAATATACAGTACATGCATCTCACCATTCAAGTAATGTATCCCAGCTTAGTGTCTATATTTCAATATTTAATGTATGAACCTCTGTATACACACCCCAGTATACAATGTATTCATATCAATATAGAATGCACACATTTCAACATGTATCAATTTCATTGTATGGCATACATATTTCATTGTACAATATATGTGTTTAACAACAGAGTATTTAAGAACTTTCAATTTACAGTGTGTTTTTTGATGCAGTAGATTCATTTCAATATAGCAATGTGTGTGCCGTAGTATATAGCATAAGCAAGTTCTCATTGATGATATTTGTGATGTCATGTTTGATGTCCTGGGTTTTAGTCTTAGCAATGCACGTAGATGGTGTGAGTTATGGTTGCTAAGCTTAATATAATGGGGGAATGTGCAGTGTTGTTTGGTATCACTGTGAAGTATAACATCCCTTTAACAAAGTTTTTTACCAAATGCATATATTTATATATAGCAGGGGACAAAAACAAAGGGGCTAAACATGTAATGCCGTCAGTGATATCATCAGTGACATTTGAGATGACATCTTTCATGTGCAGGGTGTTAGTGTTAGCAGTGCACAGTGGTGATGACAAGTAAGGGGGCTCAGTCTGCCATAACTGGCGAATTTCTTTTTTTTTTTGTTTTTAATGAGAAGCATAAAGGGGAGGGTGAACTTTTTTTGTAGTGAAGTGCACAGGTTTTTGGTACGGCAACTTAACCATAACGTCCCCTCAATGAAGTTTTTTTTTGTAGTGAATATACTATATATATATATATATATATATAGCATGGTATACGTCATAGGTATTTCAACCTGCGTTATAAGCATTTCAGATTATAATGTATGCATCTCAAAATACAGTATATTCAATTTAGTGTCTCAGTGTGCAGTGTTTATATTTTAATATATAATGCATGCACCTCCATATAATGTATACACATATAAATATGCAACGTACGTAGCTCACTGAACAGCATACACATGTCAGTATATAATGCATGCATGTGAATATATCAATATGCAGTATTTACATTGAAGTATCAAATGTATGAAGAGAAATATTCTCTTTCCTTTGCTGTTCTTAGATCCCTAGCTTTGATTGTGCAACTGAGAATGATTTATTTGGACATGCGCAGTGTAGGACAGACTAACATACACCTATAGAGTCTTTACTTTTGTTTCAGTTTTAAACTGGGATTACTCATCAAAACTGCAGAACCACGAATACATCATACACACAGCAAAGTATAGTACTGTATCAACAAAATCATAAACTGTTCATCTTGGGACTGAAAAATAACATACCATACCATTTTACGATGGAGGTTTATTTTTCAACATCCTCCTCAAATGCCATTGCATGATTGGGACAAAGTAAATGGAAACAAAAATATGTGTAGATCCCCAGCCTTACGAGCATTTCTAATCACCTATCTAACTAATTTAAAGGGGAATGAAGGTTCTTTTTTTGTTTTGTAACTGCTCCTGGTCAAAATGAAGAATAATTAGTTTCTAGGTCTTAAATTAATCAGTCCATGTCCATCATTAGCTGCATACATATAGATGCAGCCATAGTGGATTGTCTTCACAACTTGGTGAGGAGACGTTACCAATATCCGCTCAAAGGTGTGCCCACTAGTCATAGAATTCCAGCATTAAAAAAGAGAACTTAAAAAAATCTGACTATTTACTCCCGACAACTTAAGCATTGTCGTATCCAAGAGCAACCACAAAGCCACACGCCGTAAACCCTAGATCTGCAAGGCAACCACTCCAAGCACCCGCCGTAAACCCTAGATCTGCAAGGCAACCACTCCAAGCACCCGCCGTAAACCCTAGATCTGCAAGGCAACCACTCCAAGCACCTCGTGTTAAGCTTGACCATGGGGACCTTTTCCTTAAATCTGCCAGGCAGCGTGGGAGAAACCCCCAGCACGTGATTGAAAGCCAAGTCACCCCAATGTGGGTAAGGCCACAGGTCCAATGCCAAAGAGAAGCAAACCACGATTCCTTGCAGGAACGAAATGTGGCCCTCACAGGGGATCAATGAATGAGGGCTCGAAAGAAGCACCAAGCTGGGAAAGAGGGGCTGCATCGCTGATTCCAGCAAAGCATGGAAAGGAGATTGGATGTGAGCAGTGAAGGACAGATGTGCATTGTGGATTTGGTTGTTCTGGGGGAAATGCCGATCGAGTAGCGATAATTTACACATAGTTTCTTTGAGTGGAAGGACAGTACACATATATCATTTGCAAAGCATAACGTGAATACATGACTAAAATAATACACGAAAATGTGAACATCTGCATTGTAAGATCAGCTGAAGAAATTCAGTCAAACGCTGTCTTGCTATAATAAACATTGATTATTAATGTACATTTCTGTAACACACAAAGGTCCCTTACACTGATGAAAGATAACTTAAAGTGGAAAGGAACAATTGGACACGTTTACAAACATTGACCTTTCAAATCAGCTATCTTTCTGGTAAGTGGGTAACATTCCTCAGAGAGGGAACACGTGGGGCTGATCTGTGCCACAGGAACAACACCTAGGCATGGACTCTTTTCCTGCTTCTTGTTAAGTAGCATTCTTTAGTTACAGTGATATGTGTTAGTGGTGGGCGTCTGGTGTCCCTAGAGGCGGCTGGTATGTTGAAGGAACTCAACACATCACGAAAGGGAATCAACATTTGTATCACACGGCGAAATTATAAAACTATAATCCATATTCATTCCATTTTCTAGTGCCCCTCCTTAAACTATAAACACTCTGATACAGAGGACCCGCTTTTCTTTAGAGTTCCAGTGCACACAAAGTTAAAAGCCTGAAACACATTTTGAAATCTTAAAATGTCCACATGTCAGATCTTTTTTTTTATAAATGGTAAAGCTTGCACAAAAATGCTGAACTGGTTGTGTTGTCTTGACTACAATCAGAGTGATCAACATTGGTATCTGGGGCCAAATTATCGAACAGTCAGACACTAGTGCTAAAAAGTGAGCAAATGCTAAAATAATAAAGAAATGCATTTGCCACTGGCCAAAAATGACCAAAATGTGTTTTTGTCACTTGCTTTGCAGTCGTCAAAAATAGAAATATCTTTGATACATTTGTTTTTATGTTTCACAGCAACCATTACAAAAAGTTGGTTTCATTGTTGCCCTGGGGAAACGATTGTTTCCCTAATACAGATGCAGACAATGGCCCTGATTTACAAAAGTGCCTTATAATGGTGTAAATCCCACTGGAAAACACTTGGCAAATCAGGCCAATACCTGCTTTCTCGGTTCCCTAATATTTGTACAACAAAATTGGAGCTGCATCAATTTGCTCAGTTTCTTTTCACAAGTATTAATTTAGATTATCTGTCCCCATGTCCTAATTTGAATATAACTGTACAGCCCACACGACCCCGGGGAATCTCTGGCCGTTGGTGTTGTTCAAGTGTATCCAGTGTGAGACTGTACAGCGTTATACAGGAGAACTTGCAAGTTTCTGGAGGAATGTAGCTACATATTTTAAAAGACTGGTCTGATTTACAAATCGTTTTTCACAATTACCAATGTGTCCACCAGCTGACACACTTTGCAAACTGACAAATAACAAACACGTCCCATCAAGTGCAAAGCAAACCATATTCACAGTAATAATCGCGCTATCGCTTTAACTCCAAAAGATACCAATCAAATCGCCACCCATAGCCTGTCGCAAAGCGCAATGAAAGCCCACGCATAAAAAGCGCAATGCAATCCCAATTAACGTACGATTGCCACAATAACGGATCCTGCATTGCTAGCACTGATATTACTACATGGGAGGAAGAGGGCCTGAATCTTCCATTCACGAACAACAATATATTTGGGATGTCAGATGAGCAGGTGTGTGGAAGCTACCATTTACCAAACGATTTCATTCTGGACCTGGTCAGAGAGTGGGAGGATTACCTGCTATCAGGTACCATGTGCTCAGAGGCTGTGAAACCTGTGGTCAATGTGCTATCAGCCTTGCAATTCTCCTGGCCACTGGATCATTCCAGCCTACCACAGCCATTGTTGGGGTATATCACAGCCCACACAATCAAGGTGCTTCCACCAGTTATTGTGCTGCATCCTAGCACATGTACATAGGCACATTCATGTGCCACGCATACTGCAGGCAAGGCAGAGAGTGTACCAGGAATGATATGCAGTTGCACACTTTCCCGGGGTTCTGGGAGCCATCAACTGCATCCATGTAGTGCTGCAACCTCCCCCCTCCCTCCCTGAAAGACTGAGCACATTGATCTCAACAGAAAACATTGGCAGATGATCAATGTGCAGATGGACTCATCATGCATGTGATTGCCAATTACTCAGGATGCACGCATGATACCTACATTTTACGCCAATCCCATAAATACCAGGCCCTTGCATCGGGAACCTATGGAAACACCTACCTCATGGATGAGTATCAACTATCATGCACATACAAGCAGTCACACGATAGACAGAAAAACAAGAAATGGCAACAAATGCATATAACAACAATTTTGCCCTTTGTAGGGGACAGTGCCTACTCACTGTCACCATGACTGTTCAGACCAATCAAGAATCCAGTCACCCTAGGTGAGGCATGCCACAAAGCTGCACACATAGCCACTTGGGGAATAGTGGAGTGCATATACAGATTCAATCACGCTTCAGCTCCCTTGACCACTCAGGTGGCGTATTGCTATTTGCACCCCTGTAGTATGCAAAATCATTGTGACATGTTGTATCTGCATAATATTGACACACATCATGGAATAGCAGTAGAGGTGCAAGAGGGCTCCACTGCCAGGTGAAGGGTCTCCTGGCTCTCCTCCTCAAACTCAGCAGTCTCAAGGAACTCAAGAAGCTCCATTACATCCAGACTACTCAGTAGTGGACCCTCCACCATGTCCCCCAGTATGCCTTCCACATCCTATTAAGCAGAATCATTGGAAGACACGTCCGCAGGTCTGCTGATGATGGCCTGGAGCACAAGGGGATTCTCACCAGCCACAGCACCCCAGGCTGCACTGGTGGATGGTTGTGTCTCATCCACCTCCTCCTCCTCCTCATTATCTGCTGCGTCCTCACCTGCACAAAGTCAGACAACAATATTCAGAGGCCTGCCTATCCACCCAAACATGCATATGTGAATTCAAATGACACATTGGGGCCAGCCACACATACATCAGACATTGAAACTGGGAATTCAGACATCTGAAGACACATGTGGCTAACATTCAATGCACTGTGCAATTATGTTGGTGCACATTAGGTTCTGCGTCAAGCCCCAGATTGGAGGATTAGGCAAACATACATACACACATACATACATACATTTATGAGAGTGGAAGGGCTAACAGTAGACATTTGGAGTTCTGTGCTGCATTGTTGAGCCCCTTCTCTACTTCATCCATGCCTACTGCCAACATGTGGAAGTATCATGTTTTCACCTGCTGACAAAATGTGCATGCAGGAAATTGTGTTGCCAAAATCCCCATCACCCCATTCACCAGATTGGCTAAGGCCATATGTGTGGTTAATCACATTCACATGCATCTTTGCCATGTGTGAGGAGAGTGCAAAATGGATAGTATCAGTGTGCACTTGCATGAGCACTGAATAATTTGCACTACAAATGTGGAATGAACATCAATCATGAAACATCTTTTGGCCAACGACTGTAACTTCTGTCTGGAACACACCCTCATGTGACTTCTCACTGGAATTGTTGCTCACCCATGTCCATTGGCCGCCAGTGCCAGTGAATGGATGACTCTGACAATGTCCACTGCTTATTTTAATTCCTTGTGAGTCACAATTTGTTTTCACAATGCACTATCCACCAGCATGACACTGTCCCGGTGTCCAATGACATGTGTCTTTGCAGCCATTGCCACTTATGTTGATTCTAAAGAATTCTGTATGCAGTAATATGTGATGTAAGATCATTGTGAACCACAATCATGGTTCAACAATCCACCTTCTAGGAAGCACAACATGTAATGCAAGTGTCCATGGATGCATTACTATAGTACTCATGGATGGGTAAGAAGACCAATACCAAATGTACTACATCATGTGATAGCATGTCATGTGTTAAGAATAGCATATATATCATGCACATGGACGCTCACCTGATTTGGCTGCATACGTGCCCCTGCCTCCCACACCAGTGATCTACCTCCAGGAGCCTGGGGAAAGGCCACATTGCTGACAAACTTCTCCTTGGTCCACCTCATGAGGTCACCCATCCTTTTGTGGAAATCTTCTGCTGTGCACCGCCCCACCCCACAGGCATTGATGAGATCTGTGACCTCCTGCCAAATTCTCCACCACTGGGTCATAGGAAGGGCACTGCCAGCCCAAGGCTACAGGTTGAAATGGTGTTTGTTGATATAATCAGTGAGATTTGTTAGCTCCTAATTTATGAAGCACCATCTTCCTTGGTGGTCACTTCTCCTTAACATGTGCTTCTATGTGGGGTGCTGCCAGTGCCTGCTCTGCAAGCTGGTCCCTCTTAGCCTTAGTGGGCCGAGGTGGTACCAGTTCACCTGTAGGATCAACACCACAGTTTGCAGGTGGACCCTTTTCTGTCTTTGCCCTCGTCCTCTGCGTAGAGGTGTTCCACTCATGGTGCAACGGGTTGGTTGAGTAATCACTGAAGTACAATGTAAGGTTCATTTATGGCAAGTACCCCCTGAATATTGGCACCTGAACACAGGGCAGGAAATCTGTGTGGTACCTTGAAAAAATTGCCACTTCGCGCAAATCCAGACATTCACGTGGTGCGCCTAAATATCTCTGCCTCCGCACCTGGCAGGAAATTCACATGGCACCCTCTAAATATCACTGCCTCCGTACAGCCATGGAAGGTACATGCAGATTTGAGGTACTCATGAGCTGAAAGGAAGATGGAATCCATAATATTGCGCCAATTCAAATTGTATTTTATTCTTGTTTTCCTTGGCAATTCCTCAACACGTATTTCCCCACCTGTATGTGGTGGTTCATCAGGAGGGTACAGTGACTTATTTCAATTGTGCAATTGTGCTGTGGCAAAATGTAGTCCAATTTTGAGGATTGGTTTAGGCGTGTGGATGAAAACAATCTTTACTATTGTTGTCTATATTCCAAATCAAAGGATGCTACCTGTTATGTTTATTCTCTGTGGTTTCTCTTTGGTTTGTTATCCTATCGACACTCATGAGCACATTATTTAAAGAGTTACGCATATATGCATGCTGCATGCCAGAAATTACACGCATAGGGTCCTTCCACTGACTTTGGAATTTCTGCCTCGTGCATGAACTGGAGACACCTGTGCCTTGTTGTTACTCCCGCCTTGTGTCACATCTTGCCTCCTCCAGCCATATTTTCCCCCCAAACCTCTACATCTCCTGCTGCATTGTAGTGTGTCACTGGCTGCTAACCACTAGCATTGCCTTGAAGGGTCTGGTTCTCCTCCATAGCCAGTTCTGCTGTGGTTCTCCTGTCAGGCTCTGTGACCACCGCATCTGACATATAAGGACTTCCACACTTCTATTCCACTGCCACAGCTCCACTTTACACATATTCATGGCCCACTTCATCCCACCATCCTCAGGTGCCCTCTTTGTTCCTCAGAAGCAGATTGGAATGGGAGGCCTCAGAAGATCTGGCCAGGCATCACAGCTGTCATCAATGCAGAAGGGGTGGCAGTCCGTACAGCAGACTATGCAAAGAAGCGTTGGGACGACCTTAGGATCCGGAGCCAGGTGAAGGTCACCCTTGAGGTAGGTTCCTCCATGTAGGAGGACTCTGCGGGCTGCTATCAGATGTCACCTCTTCAACTCCTGATCCTGGAGAGGATAAACCCAGCGGTCCATGCCCAGGTCCTTGACCTGCAGGCATGTATACAAGCTTCTGGTGAGAACTCACAGGGTGAACATTTCCACAGATTTAGTATGTCCTGCATGGGTATGCAAGAGTTGAGCAAGTTATTGCTTTTCACGGCATGTGTGTTGCCCAATGCTTAACTAGCAAGCATCATCATGCCAATGCTGGAAGTATATAATGGCATATATCTGTCAAGTGGACAGATGAAGGAATGAGCTCAGTCTACTTTTGGTGACAAATTATACTCATGTGCATGCAATGTGAGATTCTGACAGTGAAGCCTCTGACAGGAACAGTTGCCAGACTGAGATGTTGAGGCCATGTGAGGAACATTCATGCATGCTCCTCTATGGGTTGTTCAATTGTTTATGACAATTGCATCATCTACACTTAGCAGCTGAGACTGACACATCTGTATGGATGTTTGCTAATGATAATTTAGTGCATTTTACTATCTTTTCCAATGAGCAGTTCTTGAATGCAGAGTGTGAGTTTTCCTTCCCCTGGATAGTTTAAGTAAGATGGCAAACGTGTCTCTTTCAAACAACAGCTTCTTAAGAATGGCAAAAGTGTCTTTTTCAAACATTAGCTTCTTAAGGATGGCAAAAGTGTCTCTTTAAATCAAGAGCTTCTTTTGGGTGGCAAAAGTGTCTCTTCTAAATAACAGTTCTTTGAAGAGGGCAACATTGGCAAAATTGTGTCTTTCAAATAACAGTTCTTTTTGGAGGATACAAATATCTCTGGTATACTTCTTTACAATATACTTTGAAAAATAAATGAGCTTCTTTATACAACTTTTACTGGACCTCCTGGTATATTCCCATGCCGGGACTCATCTTTCAGAGTCTTAAAGATCCCTTGTTATACTCTCCTGCCAGGTATCTTTCCACTCCTGATATAATCAGGAACAGCCCCAGATGAGAACAGTGATGCAGACCCAGTGGCTGAACATTGCAGTTTTGAAGTTCAGATGTATTGGAACCTCACAGAAATACAGCTTGAAGGTTGGTACCTGCGTATTTATATATTACATGGTCACGGTAGCGGCCATGTAGTTATGGTTAAGTTGGTGTTTCCATAGGAAGAGCACTTTTTGGGCGGCTTATAACTTCGCTCCCCCTGGACGAATCCTCACCAAACTTTGCAAAAAAAGTATTTGGGTCACTCTGATTTGCAAAGTTTGGTGACGATTCGTCCAGGGGGGGGGGCAAAGTTATAGGGGGCGTCCCAAAACTTTTTTCTTTCCCATAGACATAATGGGAAAAATCTTTGCTCACGCATACAGCCCAAACCGCTGAACGGATTTAGACCAAATTTGCGGCAGCAGCGGCGGCTTGGTCCCGAAAGTGTGCTTTGCTTTATTTGGTCAAATCCATCCAGTAGTTTTTTAAAAAATTACAAAAATGTAAGTGAAAAAAATTAGTGATATCTGTGTTCGCTTTGCGGACACACTTCCCTGTACGCTCCGCGGACAGGACGGTGATTGGGCAAGCAGCTTGTGTGATGTCCGCGGACATCTGACGTGCTCTCTCATTGGATGCGGTGAAAGCGTGCAGTGCGTCTGGCTTCAGAGACGCCCGCCATCTTTGTTCCTCGCCGCCTGCACAGTAAGCCTTGTGTCTGTCTCCTGTTCCTCCCACCCCCGCTCATGCCCCGTGTGTCCTTCTTGTCCCCCCCACCCCCACTCATGCTCCGTGTCTCCCCTGTTCCTCCAGCCCCCCGCTCACGCCATCGGCACACAGTGGCCAGCGGAGGGCCGAGGAGCGGGATCTGCCGCCTGCACACAAACGCTGTGTGTCTCTCTCCATCCCTCCCACCCCCCGCTCATGCCCCGTGTGTCTCTCTCCCTCCCCCCACCCCCCACTCATGCCCTGTGTGTCTCTCTCCCCTTCCCTCCACCCCCCGCTCATGCCCAGTCTGTCTCTCTCCCCTTCCCCCCACCCCCGCTCATGCCCCGTGTGTCTCTCTCCCTCCCCCCCACCCCCGATCATGCCCCGTGCATCTCTCTCCCTCCCCCATCCGTCGCTCATGTTCCGTGTGTCTCTCTCCCCTTCCCCCAACCCCCCGCTCATGCCCCGTGTGTCTCTCTCCCTACCCCCCACCCCCGCTCCCACCCCCGCTCATGTCCCGTGTGTCTCTCCCCCTCCCGCCCACCCCCCGCTCATGCCCCATGTCTCTCACCCCTTCCCCCCACCACCCGCTCATCCCCCGTGTGTCTCTCTCCCTCCCCCCACCCCCGCACATGCCACGTGTGTCTCTCTCCCTCACCCCACCCCCGCTCATGCCCCGTGTGTCTCTCTCCCTCCCCTCCACCCCTGCTCATACCCCGTGTCTCTCTCCCCTTCCCCCAACCCCCGCTCATGCCCCATGTGTCTCTCTCCCTCTCCCCACCCCCGCTCATGCCCCGTGTGTCTCTCTCCCTCCCCCCCACCCCCGCTCATGCCCTGTGTGTCTCTCCCCCTCCCACCCACCCCCGCTCATGCCCCATGTGTCTCTCCCCATCCGGCCCACCCCCCGCTCATGCCCCGTGTGTCTCTCTCCCTCCCCCCTCCCCCGCTCATGCCCCGTGTGCCTCTCTCCCTCCCCTCCACCCCCGCTCATGCCCCGTGTCTCTCTCCCCTTCCCCCCACCCCCGGCTCATGCCTCGTGTGTCTCTCTCCCTCCCCCCCACCCCCCGCTCATGCCCCGTGTGTCTCTCCCCCTCCCGCCCACCCCCCGCTCATGCCCTGTGTGTCTCTCCCCCTCCCGCCCACCCCCGCTCATGCCCCGTGTGTCTCTCTCCCTCCCCCACCCCCTGCTCATGCCCCGTGTGTCTCTCTTCCTCCCCCCACCCCCGCTCATGCCCGTGTGTCTCTCTCCCCTTGCCCCCACCCCCCGCTCATGCCGTGTCTGTCTTCTGTTCCCCCCGCTCATGCCCCGTGTCTGTCTCCTGTTCTCCCCACCCCCCGCTCATGCCCCGTATCTGTCTCCTGTTCCCCTCATGTGCCGTGTCTGTCTCCTGTTGCCCCCCACACTACCGCTCATGCCCCGTGTCTGTCTCCTGTTCTCCCCACCCCCCGTTCATGCCCCGTGTCTGTGTCCTGTTCCCCCCAGCCCCCGCTCATGCCCCGTGTCTATCTCCCGTTGCCCCCACCCCCCCGCTCATGCCCCGTGTCTGTCTCCTGTTCCTCCCACCCGCTCATGCCCCGTGTCTGTCTCCTGTTCCCCCCACCCGCTCATGCCCTGTGTCTCTCTCTTGTTGCCCCCCGCCCCCCCGCTCATGCCCTGTGTCTGTCTCCTGTTCTCCCCACCCCCCGCTCATGCTCCATGTCTGTCTCCTATTCCTCCCACCCCCCGCTCATGCCCCGTGTCTGTCTCCTGTTGCCCCCCACCCCCGAGCTCATGCCCCGTGTCTGTTCTCCGCATCCCCCGCTCATGCCCTGTTTCTGTTGTTCCTCCCACCCCCCGCTCATGCCCCGTGTCTGTCTCCTGTTCCCCCACCCCTCGCTCATGCCCCTTGTCTGTCTCCTGTTCCACCACCCCCCGCTCATGCCCCGTGTCTCTTCTGTTGCCCCTCAACCCCCGCTCATGCCCCGTGTCTGTCTCCTGTTGCCCCCCACCCCCCGTGTCTGTCTCCTGTTCTCCCCACCCCCCGTTCATGCCCCGTGTCTGTGTCCTGGTCCCCCCACCCCCCGCTCATGCCCCGTGTCTATCTCCTGTTGCCCCCACCCCCCCGCTCATGCCCCGTGTCTGTCTCCTGTTCCCCCCACCCGCTCATGCCCTGTGTCTCTCTCTTGTTGCCCCCCACCCCCCCGCTCATGCCCTGTGTCTGTCTCCTGTTCTCCCCACTCCCGCTCATGCCCCATGTCTGTCTCCTATTCCTCCCACCCCCCGCTCATGCCCCGTGTCTGTCTCCTGTTGCCCCCCACCCCCCAGCTCATGCCCCGTGTCTGTTCTCCGCACCCCCCGCTCATGCCCCGTTTCTGTTGTTCCTCCCACCCCCCGCTCATGCCCCGTGTCTGTCTCCTGTTCCCCCACCCCTGGCTCATGCCCCGTGTCTGTCTCCTGTTCCACCACTCCCCGCTCATGCCCCGTGTCTCTTCTGTTGCCCCTCACCCCCCGCTCATGCCCCGTGTCTGTCTCCTGTTGCTCCCACCCCCCGTGTCTGTCTCCTGTTCTCCCCACCCCCCGTTCATGCCCCGTGTCTGTGTCCTGTTCCCCCCACCCCCCGCTCATGCCCTGTGTCTCTCTCTTGTTGCCCCCCACCCCCTTGCTCATGCCCTGTGTCTGTCTCCTGTTCTCCCCACCCCCCGCTCATGCCCCATGTCTGTCTCCTGTTCCTCCCACCCCCTGCTCATGCCCCGTGTCTGTCTCCTGTTGCCCCCCACCCCCAGCTCATGCCCCGTGTCTGTTCTCTGCACCCCCGCTCATGCCCCGTTTCTGTTGTACCTCCCACCCCTGCTCATGCCCCGTGTCTGTCTCCTGTTCCCCCACCCCTCGCTCATGCCCTGTGTCTGTCTCCTGTTCCACAACCCCCCGCTCATGCCCCGTGTCTCTTCTGTTGCCCCTCACCCCCCACTCATGCCCCGTGTCTGTCTCCTGTTGCCCCCAACCCCGTGTCTGTCTCCTGTTGCCCCCCACCCTCCGCTCATGCCCAGTGTCTGTCTCCTGTTGCCCCCCACCCCCCGCTCATGCCCCGTGTCTGTCTCCTGTTCCCCCACCCCTCGCTCATGCCCCGTGTCTGTCTCCTGTTCTCCCCACCCTCCGCTCATGCTCCGTGTCTGTCTCCTGTTCCCCCCACCCCCCGCTCATGCCCCGTGTCTGTCTCCTGTTGTCCCCCACCCCCTGCTCATGCCCCGTGTCTGTCTCCTGTTCCCCCCACCCCCTGCTCATGCCCTGTGTCTGTCTCCTGTTGCCCCCACCCATGCCCCGTGTCTGTCTCCTGTAGTCCCCCACTCCCCGCTCATGCCCTTTGTCTCTCTCCTGTTGCCCCTCACCCCCAGCTCATGCCCCATGTCTGTCTCCTGTTGCCCCCCACCCCCCCCGCTCATGCCCCATGTCTGTCTCCTGTTCTCCCCACTCCCACTCATGCCCCGTATCTGTCTCCTGTTCCCCCATCCCCCGCTCATGCCCCGTGTCTGACTCCTGTTCTCCCCACCCCCCGCTCATGCCCCGTGCCTGTCTCCTGTTGTCCCCACCCCCCGCTCATGCCCCGTGTCTCTCTCCTGTTGGCCCCACCCCCTGCTCATGCCCCGTGTTGTCTCCTGTTGCCCCCCACCCCCTGCTCATGCCCTGTGTCTCCCTCGTGTTCTCCCCACCCCCCGCTCATGGCCTGTGTTTCCCTTGTGTTATCTCCCACCCCCCCACTCATGCCCTGTGTCTCTCTTGTGTTCCCCCCACCCCCGCTCATGCCCCTTGTCTCTCTCCTTTCCCCCCCAACCCCGCTCATGTCCCGTGTGTGCCCTGTACCCCACCGCTCATGCCCCGTGTCTCCCTCGTGTTCCTCCCCACCCCCCGCTCATACCCCGTGTCTCCCTCATGTTCCTCCCCACCCGCTGCTCATGCCCCGTGTCTCTCTCGTGTTACCCTCACCACCGCTCATGCCCCGTGTTTCCTTCCTTTTCCCCCCCACCCCCTGCTCATGCCCCGTTTGTACCCTGTTCCCTCTCACCCCCGCTCATGCCCATATTCCCATGTGTCTCCCCTGTTCCCCCCCAGCCCCCGCTCATGCCCTGTTGTGTTCTTTATACACCCCGCCTTCCCTTTCCATGGTGGCCATCTTGGTAAAAGATTTTCCTTCCTGCGGCGTCCCGTGTCTGTCTCCTGTTGCCCCCCACCCCCAGCTCATGCCCCGTGTCTGTTCTCTGCACCCCCGCTCATGCCCCGTTTCTGTTGTACCTCCCACCCCTGCTCATGCCCCGTGTCTGTCTCCTGTTCCCCCACCCCTCGCTCATGCCCTGTGTCTGTCTCCTGTTCCACAACCCCCCGCTCATGCCCCGTGTCTCTTCTGTTGCCCCTCACCCCCCACTCATGCCCCGTGTCTGTCTCCTGTTGCCCCCACCCCCCGTGTCTGTCTCCTGTGTCCCCCCACCCTCCGCTCATGCCCAGTGTCTGTCTCCTGTTGCCCCCCACCCCCCGCTCATGCCCCGTGTCTGTCTCCTGTTCCCCCACCCCTCGCTCATGCCCCGTGTCTGTCTCCTGTTCTCCCCACCCTCCGCTCATGCTCCGTGTCTGTCTCCTGTTCCCCCCACCCCCCGCTCATGCCCCGTGTCTGTCTCCTCTTGTCCCCCACCCCCTGCTCATGCCCCGTGTCTGTCTCCTGTTCCCCCCACCCCCTGCTCATGCCCTGTGTCTGTCTCCTGTTGCCCCCACCCATGCCCCGTGTCTGTCTCCTGTAGTCCCCCACTCCCCGCTCATGCCCTTTGTCTCTCTCCTGTTGCCCCTCACCCCCAGCTCATGCCCCGTGTCTGTCTCCTGTTGCCCCCCACCCCCCCTCATGCCCCATGTCTGTCTCCTGTTCTCCCCACTCCCACTCATGCCCCGTATCTGTCTCCTGTTCCCCCATCCCCCGCTCATGCCCCGTGTCTGTCTCCTGTTCTCCCCACCCCCCGCTCATGCCCCGTGCCTGTCTCCTGTTGTCCCCACCCCCCGCTCATGCCCCGTGTCTCTCTCCTGTTGGCCCCACCCCCTGCTCATGCCCCGTGTTGTCTCCTGTTGCCCCCCACCCCCTGCTCATGCCCTGTGTCTCCCTCGTGTTCTCCCCACCCCCCGCTCATGGCCTGTGTTTCCCTTGTGTTATCTCCCACCCCCCCACTCATGCCCCGTGTCTCTCTTGTGTTCCCCCCACCCCCGCTCATGCCCCTTGTCTCTCTCCTTTCCCCCCCAACCCCGCTCATGTCCCGTGTGTGCCCTGTACCCCACCGCTCATGCCCCGTGTCTCCCTCGTGTTCCTCCCCACCCCCCGCTCATACCCCGTGTCTCCCTCATGTTCCTCCCCACCCGCTGCTCATGCCCCGTGTCTCTCTCGTGTTACCCTCACCACCGCTCATGCCCCGTGTTTCCTTCCTTTTCCCCCCCACCCCCTGCTCATGCCCCGTTTGTACCCTGTTCCCTCTCACCCCCGCTCATGCCCATATTCCCATGTGTCTCCCCTGTTCCCCCCCAGCCCCCGCTCATGCCCTGTTGTGTTCTTTATACACCCCGCCTTCCCTTTCCATGGTGGCCATCTTGGTAAAAGATTTTCCTTCCTGCGGCGTCCCGGTGTAGGAAGGAAAATCTTTTTGTTTTTTTTACCACCCGGCGTTCCCACTTTGAGGACATAAGATGTTAGTGGTCCTCATCTATTGAAAAGGATGTTATGGTGACGTTGCACTAATAAAAACCTTTAAAATTTAGTACAACAAAAATGTTACAGGGACGTTATGGTTAAGTTGCACTAATAAAAACCTATGAAATTGAATGAAAAAACGTTGTTAAAGGGACGTTATGGTTAAGTTGCGCTACTAAAAACCTATGAAATTAATTGAAAAAACTTTGTTAAAGGGACGTTATGGTTAAGTTGCGCTACTAAAAACCTATGAAATTCAGTGAAAAAACGTTGTTAAAGGGACGTTATAGTTAAGTTGCGCTACTAAAAACCTATGAAATTCAGTGAAAAAACTTTGTCAAAGGGACGTTATGGTTCCAAGTAAAACCGAAAAACCCTTGAAATTCGCCAGTTATGGTAAGCTAAGCAACCATAACTCACGCCACCACCGTGCACTGCTAAGACTAACACCCAGGACATCAAAGATGACATCACAAATGTCATTGATGACATCACTGATGACATCACATGTCTGGCTCACTCTTTTTTCTTTTGCTGAATTATCTAGGCCACATGGTTATCTTCAGTAACAATCAGAAACTAAACATTTTATTTTATTTGTAGACGTATCCTTCAAGTAGGTTCTTACAGTAATTCCCTTAGAGTCCAGTCACATCATATGAAACAAATACATACGGGAAGACACAAGCTTGAAAGACAGCAATCCTTTTTGTGCATAAATATAATCAATAGACTTATGAGCACTTTCTAATAGTTCTGTTTTTTTTTTATGGCTGTACTTTCCCTGTATATGGTCATATTTGTATACATTGTACTCACACTACTTTCCTTAGGGTCCAATCACATCAAGTGATACATATACCTAGGGTAAATAGCAGCTTTGAAACAGAGCAATCATTTATTTGCATGAAAATAATCAGTTAAATTATGAATTGTTTCTGCTACTACTTGTGCTTTTTTGCTAACTTCACTTTCCCTGTATATACCCATATTGGCATGTGTTCTTGAGTCTTTGTGTTTTGTCTATAGTAATGCAATTATGTAATACATGTGTTTTATTAGCTACTTATTACATATTTCACAGTACACAAAAATCTATTAAGAAAACAATTATCATTTCATTATTCAACATATTAACATTACGAATATTATACCTTCATCTTGTACACTGCACACAATGTTATGTTTCTGTATGAGTAGCTTAGTATACTAGATAGAACCCCATAATAGAACGCTATTTATATCAATGCATCGTTCAATGCACTAATTAGGGTATGATATTTATTGCAATGATCCTTGACACTTGTTTCGCAACATTATAATAAGAATCCCTTGTACACATATTTCATGAAAAGTACATACACATGTGATGTCATCAGTGATGTCATCAATGACATTTGTGATGTCATCTTTGATGTCCTGGGTGTTAGTCTTAGCAGTGCACGGTGGTGGCGTGAGTTATGGTTGCTTAGTTTACCATAACTGGCGAATTTCAACGGTTTTTCGGTTTTACTTGGAACCATAACGTCCCTTTGACAAAGTTTTTTCACTGAATTTCATGGTTTTTTGTAGCACAACTTAACCATAACGTCCCTTTAACAAAGTTTTTTCACTGAATATATATATATATATATATATATATATATATATATATATATATATATATATATATATATATATATATATATATATATATATGTCAGAAAAGACTGTTTTCGCTGCAGTCCGTGGAAAGCACTCCCCCATTCGAAAAATGTTACTCCAGGAAACCGGTGTTCTGTGTCCAAACAAATGTTCTTTATTGATTAGAATTGCGCAGCATATGGCTCATAAAAAAACCCACTAACATTGTGGTCCTCCCAAAATATATGGCCCTTGCATAGCAGATTGACGCGTTTCGCGGTTACCTCACCGCTTGTTCACAACAAGTGATCCATGTTACCAGTACTTTAAAATAGCTCATGTGGCATGGTTTTAGGCAAAGAAAGAGGACTCACTTTAGCGTGTGGTCGTTAATTTTCGGCCATCTTTACATAGTCAAGTCCCAAACATAGACATCAAAAAGGGACTAATTGGCCGTAATTCCAACTCTTTGTACAATCATCCCTTATCTGCTTTAGTGGAAACTCTGAAAATATTTATAATTAATATTGGTTTCCCCAACATACATAGTAATGGCACAGTGCCTGTACAGTTATTTCGTAGGGGAATGCAATATACAGGAGTACATAAGAGCAATATGTTGTCGTTCACATTGCTTCATGCTTTTTATTTTTTCAATCGTATCGTCTGTGACCTTTATATTTTTGCAGTTAGTATGCTTTTAACTTTATTTATAAAGTAAAGTGCATAGTGCAATTCCATTAAAGTGCATAGTGTCTATAAAGTGCCACATTATGATCTAACATTAGATATTCCTATGTAAACATTAAAGTGCATAGTGCTTTAAATGTTCCTATGTCCATGAATTAAAGTGCCTTGTGCTAGCTGCCATAGGGCACAATTATACTTAGACATATCATTTACATAAAACATCAGTTGTTCCTATAGTTTAGATACTGATAAAAGGCCTGCAATACAACTTTTTTTTAAATATAAACACCAATTTTTAAAAAAAACAGAGTTGTCATAGTTTAAGGGCCTGGCCATTCCAGTAAAAAGAGTGAAAAAGAGTTTGCTAAATATATATATCCACGCTTCTCCTCTTTGTGGCCTATCTTCACCATGCATATGTATAAATTCACCAAAATTTGTTAAAAGAAAAAATCAAAAAATCACCAAAGTGTACTGCTCTAAAGTTTAAAACCCCACCTGGGGTAAAAAACACCAAAATACCAAGATTAGCACCATATTTTGTTATCCTAACTGCAACCAGAGAAGCTTAGACCAGGTCACACCCTTAGGAAAAATAGGCAATAGAAATTTAAAAAAGTGAAGGGAAACAGATCGTTTTCTCATTAGAGTGAATCCTTAAGCAAAATTATTTTCAATAGGTGTGTCCGCCTAAAAAGGTATACATCTCTTCATCTATGTTATGTCCTTTGGGACACTTGGTCTCAAAGTCTATAATGCAACATGTCTCTTTCTGACGGAGTGTCTTTTCTCTATCTCCGCCTCTCACATTCTGCTCAATTCTGTGAATGCCAAAGAAATGAAAATCCTCAAGATTGCAGTGATGATAGTCATAAAAATGTTTGGCCATTGGATAATTCGGATCTTGGTGTAAAATGGCCCTCACATGTTGCTGAATTCTTATTTTAAGTTTACATTTGGTGCTTCCTATGTACCATTTTTGACAGGTACATGAAAGTATATACACCACATATTCAGTCTTGCATGTGATTCTATCTGCAATCTTGATTGAGTCACCTAAAATCGGATGTATATAATTTGAACAACTCTTGGCATATTTGCAGATGTTGCATTTAGTGCATTTGTGGAAACCTTGCTTCTGTTTGGACAACCATGTCTCTTTTGTGGATTTTATCTCTTGTGGTAGAAAACTCTGGACCAGAGAATCTTTAAGCGAGCAATTGCGTCTAAGACTGATTTCTGGAAAAGTTTTCAAAATGGGTGCAAGGTCTTTATCTGCTTGTAAAACCTTCCAATGTCTTTGTAATATGCGTTTTATTTCAGATGTTTCATTATTATACGTCAGAATTAATCTTGTAGCATCATTGTCTTTATTGGACTCATTTGTTGAGCGAGTTCCTATTAGCAGGTCAGATCTTTCTTTCTTCCTTGCTTTTATGTATGCTTTGGCAATGACCTTCTTTGGATAACATTGACTCAGGAAACCCTTTGCTGCCATTTTACTCTCATTGTCGTAGGCCTTCAGGGTCGAGCAGTTCCTCCGAATCCTTATAAACTCACCATATGGAATACTCCATATTAGATTTTTAGAGTGGCCACTCGTTGCATGCAAGGGTGTATTTGTACCAGTTGGTTTCCTGTGTAGTTCCGTGGTCAAGGTTTCATCCACAATTCGGAGATTCACATCCAAGAAAGTTAGAAAGGTTTTGCTATGTGTTTCTGTGAACCTTAGATTGTGGTCATTGTTGTTTAAAAGCTTTACAAATGTTATCCATGCTTTCTCCGATCCTTTCCATATTATAAAAAGGTCGTCAATGTACCTGAGCCACAAAACGATGTTATCAGTAGTTGAATGATTTTCTTCTGTCCATACATCTGAAGCCTCCCATGCTCCCATGGTCAGATTCGCATAAGATGGGGCAAACGTTGTGCCCATTGCTGTGCCTTGCACTTGTCTATAGTACTCGTTGTTAAATATGAAAACATTATTCGTCAGACACAAATCGATCATCTGAAGAATCATCTTAGTGTGTTCCAAGAAATTTAGAGATCTAGTGTTCAAAAAGCTTTCGCAGGCCTTTTATATATATATATATATGTGTGTGTGTGTTTTTTCCTCACTGTTTTATTCTGTTTTCTCCTCCTCTCCCTTCTCCCTTCCCCCATTCTCTTCCTGCCATCACTTACTTTTTTCTATGCACTTACTCTATCAGAATTGTCCCTCGACCTAGTATGATAGCAACAAATGTCTGTCTCCTCCTCCCTCCCTTTACTTGCCCCCCCATCCATCATTATCTGAAAGATCATCATGCCTAGTACGATAGTCACTTGTTTTGTTCCTCTCCCTCCTTTCACCTCCCCCCTCCCTCACCTCTTGTTAATCTCTGGCTCTACCAGAAAAGTTGTCAGGCCTAGTACAGTAGTTGCCTGTCTGTTTCCCAATTCCTTCCTATCTGTGTTTTAGCTCTTACACTATCTGAAATGTCATCAGGCCGAGTACGATAGTTAATTTCACATTCTTGTTGTTCATGGCCTGTAAGAGTATCATTGTATTTTCCCTTGTTCCCTCCATTGCTGTCAAGTGCTTTAAAACACATTGTGCTATATAAATAAACTATCAGATCATATCATATCATAGCTTTACTGGACCTCCTGGTATACTCTCCAGACAGGAATCCCTCTTTGGCTCATACAGAACTCTTGGTATACTCTCCTGCCTGGTAACATGCCTTCCAAAGTTCACTGTCTGGTATGTTCCTTTTCACCAGGACTTCTTCTTGAGTTAACTGTCCTTTAATTCAGCACAACTGTGTTAATTCACTGCGCTCCACTTCATTGACTTGAGGTGCTACATTACTTGCTCCAACTTTCCCGACACTCACATCTCATGTATGGAGATTTGCTCAAGTTTTGCCTTTTTATATTTTCATTAGTATTCATTTGTTTAGGGTAATACTTGCTCCAACTTTCCGTACTCTGATATTTCTTGTACGGAGATTTGTTTAAGTTCTGTCTTTGTATTTCACTTGGTCGGTATTCAAATATCTTTATCTGCTTACATGCCTGTCGGTACGTCCCAGGGTCCCCAATGGCTCTGTGTACACTCACCTGTGTATGAAAGTGTTTCTGACCCATGGCATGTTGCTGCGGTGAGGCCCCATGCTTCGGAATTGTCTTTCTCGTACTGCAGACCTATTTCCAGCTTTCCGGGCAGCGCTGCGTCCACCTGCCAGCACGACCACCGCTTCTCTGTAAAACTGTGTTCCTGACAGGTCTGTCATTGTTGTCGGCTCATAGACGGTTGTCTTCTGGTGCCTATGGTGTCCCTTATGGCATGCTCCACACTGGTATGTCACGCTTGCAAACATTGGAGAGGAAATGCCTGCTTTCTCCAGTACCTTCCGTCTCCATACTGCTGCCTCCTTCAGCTCGGTTTCTCTCGTCTCCGTCCACTCTTCCCTATTCTCTGGTTCTCCTGACCTGAATGCTGATACCATCTTCAAATGTCCCACTCACTTGGGCCTCTCCAACACATCTAGTCTGTTTGCTTGACTTTGTGTTTCTTCTGATCCGCATTACCTCCTTTTTCCTCTTCCTCGTCTCAGTACCCAAGGTTTT
The DNA here is from genome assembly GCF_040938575.1 of Ambystoma mexicanum. Lineage (NCBI taxonomy): Eukaryota > Metazoa > Chordata > Amphibia > Caudata > Ambystomatidae > Ambystoma > Ambystoma mexicanum. The sequence continues at coordinate 635,042,878 of NC_090937.1, forward strand.
CTGGGTATTGGAGTCTGTATTATTTATATTATTTCGAATGTGATATTGTACAGAGTTTCTATCCAGAAAAACATTAGAGATGGGGGATGCTAAACATGTGTTATGAGTGTTTAAGGTATGAATGATGTTTTGCCTGGAGTGAATTTAAATAAGGGGTTCTTGGGGTATACAATGGGAACGACTTGTAAAGTGACAACAAGCCATTAGGAATTTAGGACTGATGAAGTCTTCGTCTCTTGGAAGGGAAGAATACCACGTCCCTCCTGGTGGGTCATCACCTATCCCCGACAGCCATCTCCTCCCATGTGATGCTCCCTCATAAAACCACCCTCATTCAGTATCAGGTAGCGGCTGGTGCCTACTGGCCACATGTAAGGAGATCAGGGTCAAGGAATTAATGATGACCCCATAGGATTCATAACATACCCTGCATGTGGCAGTGTTTCTCTAATGAATAGGCACATTATTGTTTCATCAACCACATTTAAGTGTTATTTGATATTTTTGTTGTCACATTTTCATGCCTTCCTCTAAGCACCTTTTAGTAGGTTGACTCAATTTTGGTCAGTCTTCCAGTTTTGCCATATTCTAAATTAATTAGCAAATTGTGAATGGGCTTCCTTACTTAAGCAATATGACCCTCGCGGCGGGGGCCTTACCGACTCAGGTAATGCCCCGGGGCCCATAGGTATAGGCCCCGAGTGAAGCGAGGGCCTTACCGAAGGCCCCGGGGCATTACCTGAGTCGCTAATGTCCCCACCGCAAGGGTCATATTGCTATTAGTACCCCGGCCCGCATTATGTGCATGACCAGGGCACTAAAAGCATTTTTTTTCTGTCCCGAAACGCTGCAGCATTTTGGGACAGAGAAAATAAAAAAGAAACAACCAAGAAAATGGCCGCCATGGAAAGGGAAAACAGAGTCTGTTTTCCCTTTCCACGGCGGCCATCGGGAGCGGACACGCTCGGAAAACAACTGTTCCCAGTGCGTCCGCTCCTGAAAAAGGATCAAAAAGAAGGTAAGTGGGGTTGGGAGGGCGGGAGTGGGACGGGGGAAGAGGGAAAAAAAAAACATACCTGCGTCCCCGGCGGGGGACGAGGGAAGCCCCTAGCCGTGTGGAGGCGCAGAGCGGGGATGGCCCTGCTCCGAGTCTCCACACGGCTGGAGGCTTCCCTCGTCCCCCGCCGGGGATGCAGGAACAGGAAGGTAAGTTGGGAGGGCAGGTGGGAGGGAGGGAAGGGAATTTAAAAAAAAAAAAAAAAAGACTTACCCGAGTCCCCGGAGGGGGGCGAAGGTAGCCTCTCAGCCTTGGGGAGGCTCGGTGCGGGGATGGCCCCGCTTCGAGCCTCCTCATTGGCTGATGGGGTGCCACGCCCCCCGCTGGGGACAAAGGCTGTGGAATCCCGACAGATGGATTCCCGGCCTGGTAATGACTCGGCGAGGGCCAATCAGAATGGCTCTTTCATTCTGATTGCGCTCTCGCCGGGAACTTATACAAATGATGCCTTTGGAGTCTGTATCTTGGTTGCCAATGGTAGTGTTTGCATGGTGTCGAAATGAAATGGCCATTTGATGTGTCTTGACTTCTCAAATGATGTGGAATGGTGTCTATGGCTGGAGTCTTGGGAGATGGATGAATTTGGAATAATTTCTGTAATGAATAGGCCATTTATATTTTATTAAAGCATCTTATAGTGATGTCTGATGTACGTCTCACATTTTCACAACTACACCTAAGAATGGTCTACTGGGTTCCACACATTTTCTCCCAGTGTCCCACCTTCACATTTTTTCACACAGTCTAAACTTCTAAGCACCTTGTGAGTAGATTTTCTCATCATACATTACAGGTTGTGTTTCTGTGTGCAGTGTGTTAGGTTTATGGGAAGGAACATGTGTACACTTTGCAATAGATGCATATGGATGTGAAATACATATATGAAGGACTCAATTTCAAGATGGTACCCAATCAATTTGACACATTAAGAGAATGGGACCCTATAGAGGTAGTGTTTCCAGGTCAAATGGAAGAGTCCCTTCATAAGCCATGGGATATCAAACATGGCTGCCAGAGGTCTCTTTCCTCAGATCAAGGCAGTCAGAGTTTCTTTTGGATCAATTCCTCATTGGACTCTATCACCTTGGGCTATTTTCACCCATTTTGTTGTGCTGTTTGAATCTCCATTTGGGACTCCCTTGTGTCACTTTTGCCAAATTTAGTTCTTTTGAATTTGCAGATTTCCCCACTTTCTTCTTGGGCTAACTGGCCTTTACCCAGGTCACCATTCCAGCCCTCCTTCTACTATATTCCAGGATGTCCCCCCAGACAGTGAGCTCCTAGGATCTCTCATATGTGCATTATTGTCCTTTGTACTGCTCTGTCCTTTTTTGTCCCTTTCCCATACAGTACTACGGAATCTCCAGTCTTCTTTTTGAGCCTTTGTATGTTTTATCACTGGTGCTTTATGTGTTTCTATTGGTTCTGAAGAGGTTGGCACCTTAATCAAGCTCTACTGTATTACTCTACTAGTAACGTTAAAAGAAGTCATGAGCTTGCATGGTGCACCTGAAGTTATAGTGTGTGACAGAGCGGCACAATTCATAACCAAGTTCTGTAATATATTATGGAGTGAATGGATATAATAATCTTTGGCACTCATCTACCCTTGTCTGCAACATTTGGCATGCATCCCAAAATGAAAAGTGAAAACAAATCTGAAAGAAGCGAAGGTACCATACAAGAAATGTGTTGAGAGGAAAGGATCAGACAAGATGGAATACCTCATGGGGAAATTCGTATGGGTGCTCACTTGTTTAGTTAATGCTAGGGTTCTTTTCAAAACTCACCCCAAAGTTTGCCGGCCTCTTTCAGATAATGAAGCCAACAAATGAAGTGGCAGCCATACCATAGCTGCCTGAGAAATGGAAAATGCATCCTGTTTTTCGTGTTTCACTGTTGAAAACAATGATAGCTTCATGGCAAGCCAGCTTACAATTAGGAAGAGTGGAAGTGGACACAAACAAGGCATATGAGGTACAATGAATTTTGGATTGTAGAGGAATAAAAAGGACACTACCGTATTTCATAGATTGGAGGGCATATAGTCCCGAAGAACACATAAGGGAATCAGAGTATTTTAAATACTTGTCCATATTAGTGATTCCGTTCCATAAGAAGTTTCCACAGAATGCAGTTCTTGGGGGAAGGTGTCCTAAAAGGGGAGTACTACGAGGACTAGGAGAAGGAACATGTGGACACTTTGGAATACATGGAAAGGGTTACTGTATACATATAGAAAGGACTCCCTTTGGAACATACAACAGTTTACTTCCTCGTTAAGACTGTTGGAGTTTCATGTGTATCAATTCCTCATTGAATTCTATCATTGTGGACTGTTTTTGTTCCCCCTGTTTATTCTTATGTCTGAATCCCTGTATGGGGCTCCCCTGGTTCAGTTTTGCAGAATTGTGTAATTTTGCTTTTGCTGATTTGCCCACTTCCGCTTGTGCCTACCTGACCTTTGTCCCTGTCACCCTTCCAGTACCGTCTTCACTGTGTTGCCCTAGTCAGTGAGATCCAAGCATTCCTCTTGCATGTGTTGCTTTCATTTCTCCCATTCGTCCTTTGTGGTCCCTTTCCCATTCAGCACTATGGACCCTCGTGTCTTCATTTTGGAGCCTTTGGATCTGGTGTTGATTTTTTTTTTCTATTGGGCCCAAAGAGGACTGCATTCTAATCCCCCTATATGGCTTACTTATCTCCAAGGGTCTGTGAGACCCTGTCCTGATCCTTTCTCAAGTTATTTTGCCTCTCCTGCAAGCTTGCTTCTTCCCTTGATTGGCAGGTCTACTGGACTGTTTCTGATGTGGATGTAAACAGTTTGTTTTTCTATGCACTTATCGTTTGGATCCAGCTTTGCCATTCCCGAATTCCACTCTCCCCATTGGGAGAGATCTTGTCAGCAGTCCATGTACCTTTTTTCCCATATACCAGACTTTAAGCACACACGGGGAGGTGACCACCAACCTTACATTCTGTAAGCTTGGGCCTGTGTTGGGGGAGTAGGAGAGCAATCCAGGACACAGAGATACAAATTGTGATTCTCCCTTCTTCATTCCTAGGGTTCCAGTCCTGGAGAGGCCCCCTTCCTTTGCTTTGTTCCCCCTTCCCTCGTGGGATTTCTGAAGTCAGAAATATTCGCCTTCAGGACAAAAAAAAAACCTTGATTGTTTCTTCTTCAATGTTGTTTTTTATTTACTAGAATTATAACAAGAGCTGTCACTGGAAAAGTTAAATGTGTTGCATTATTTGTTGAAGCTAACAAAGAACTTGAAATAGTGGAGATGGTGTTTAGTTAATTCTCCTAAGGGCAACAGACGGTCACTTGGCAGTAGTCTTCCATCCTTATTATGTAATTTAAACCGTTGTGTCCCCTGTAGAATGAATGCATCCTTCAGACATTGTATGTATTCCTGTTTGTCTGCTTCTTAAGCACAAGGCCTGTTCACAAGAACTATTCTACTTTAATTACGTGGGATAAACCCGAAAGGACCACACAGTCTGACACACATTGTGCTGTAATTAGTGATGAAACATTATACCTTTAGATGTGCAGCTGAACAGATAATACATTGGCAAGTTGGCTTGTTTTTCTCATTTTGGCTGCACAAGCAATTCATGAATGAAGGAACATGATTAGTGAAAAAACATTCATTCGGTTTAGAACACAACTGTGTGCCTTGTTGAGTTTTAGTGAATTTGTGCTTGCATATGTGTTACCATGATGTAAGTTGCATTACTTTTTTAATTAAATGTAGAACAGGGTTTGTTTGACTAAAAGCAGAGGTAGGGTGACATGTGCAGTGTTCCTTCTATACACATGTTTTCTGAAATCTGGCTTGGATCCACCTTCCCATGGACATTTCAGAAACGATCTCAGGGGAAAGGCTCTCAGCGGACTGTTGGGAGGACCTTGAGCTGGGATGGCCATCAGTCACGGTCAACAGGGACTTTCCAGGCAGCCAGAAATAATGAGAGCTAAAGCAGTGCTGACAGCGTCCTGTACTGGGCAATGAAACGGTCGACAGAGCCTTCCCGGGGGTCTGCCCTGAGACTTTTGTAGTAAACTAAATCACTGAAGGATTATGCTTTTAGCTTGCAGAAGTATTCTGCAGCCGGAAAAATGCTCATTTCGAGTCTAAACACTATACAGGGGAGAGCTGTCCACATCCCCTGAAAAAACATGAAACTCCTTATAGTGGTGTTAATGTCTGAAGCAGGTTAATGCATACACTTGATCATTGACATGTGCATGATTGGAAAGTGGGGTGCATGTTTGCACTGCACACAAGATGGCTGACATGATAACAGAATGCCTCACTCAGTGGATACAACGATCTAGCATGGCCCGCAATGTGACTGGACACATTCACTGTATTATCAGGTGCTCTTTTACTTATTTAACACGTCTATGTAGGGATAGGGTCTGCAGCCTTTGTCTCTCCAGATGGGTTGCACTACAATTCCCATCAGTCCTAGACAGCATAGTCAATGGTGAGAGTTGATTGGGATAGTAGTCCAAAACATCTGGAGAGCCACAGGTTGCAGACCTCTGATAGGTGACATATAGCATATCTAACTAGACATCCCGTCTGACACTGTGCCTCACTGTGCCTCATGACTGGTTCCTCTGCCTGTTTTCCTCACTGAGCGTTTATTTAGCCCTACACCATCACCAGTTTACACAGCGTGTCACTGATAGTTACCTTTCAAACAAGGTGTTTCTGTACAGTCATAGCATAATAAGGTCTACCCATGTGTGAACAGGGTGCAGAGGGGCAAATAATTGCACACATATTCGTTATTTTTCTCATTGAAAGGTCAACTCTTCCTGGCCATCCAACTGCATGTTCTCCTACAACCACGTTAAGACTAAAACGTGTTGGGATCTTCACAGCACTATAAATTCATATTAACATTTTGGATCTAAGTATGGAACATTTGTACCCAATGTATAGAGTGGTTTTGTAACTTCTGTATAGCTCTCTATTGTCTTGATGCAGCGCCAACGTTTTTGTTTGTTTGTTATCAATGTGAAATAGAGCGCAATAGTATGCAGCAAGGTAGTTAAAATGTCGGGCTAGAATTTAGGTGTATTGAATGGCATTACATGAGAAACGTAAATAAAAGAATGTCAGCTGTAATGTGACAAGAAAGGGACTTTCCTCTGCCATTCAGAAGGTTCATGTCGTGTTGACTTGGGGGTCAGTATGTAATTGAGATAGTTTCCTATAAGAGGTCAGGAATTGGTGTGGTAGAGCACTTGCTTTGCTTTTCTTCTGGGAGTATGTTACAGCAGTGGCTTCGCCGACTGAGTTTCCTGTATCTCTTTAGTGCAGAAGAAACGTCAGTAACGTCTGTCATTGGCAGAGTTACCCCGAGCCTTTGCCACAGAAAGTTGCATGAATGGGAACTCGCTTTTGATTGGGGTCATGCAATTGCAGTCAATCTACTGCAGCACATCTGTCCAGTAATCAGGCCCCACACGGCACACCAAGGTTCCACTACCTTCATCCGCCTTGCTGTCGATGACTGTCCCTGTAGCTCCAACAGCCCCCAACACCTTCGTTGACACATCTGTGCCCTCCCCAATTCCCCCCACCCATCATTTCGGGCCCTTCCCACTCCCTGTGCCTCGTCCATCATGCAGCGCTGCCTCCTGTGAGATTCCATTTATGCCACGTTCAGGGGTGTCCTTGCCGACTCTTCTTTTCTTTTTTTGCGGCAGGTCAGAGATTATTTAGTAGTGGAAATGTATGGGTGTCACCCCCCTGCCCCCGCACCCATTTTTTTGTAATCTGTTTTTTTCGTTGGTTAATTATACTCAGCTACATGCATGTATCCGTGCCACCTTGATGTATTGTCTGTGATAACATGGCTGTCAGGCTACCTCTTGAAGGTGATCAGCCCCGGGAGGCAGTGGACTCATGGCACCCAATGAGATGTGGTCAGATTTCTTGAAGCTGCGCCATACAATGGCCGGCCGATGCTGACTTTTAGAGCGTTGTGCTCTGAGGCCACAGTTGGCAAGAGGATTGGGAGAGATCGAGATTTCGTGTGCCACAGCAGCAGTGAAAGAGAGAACATGTTATCCACAGGCTTTTCAGCCAGCAATCTGCATTGTGGTCGTTGCTGGCACCGTCTGCAGCGGTTGGTGAAGTCACGTGCTTCAGGAACAAGGTCACGTCGGGCTTTTGGAAGGAATCATTTATTTTCATAATAGTCTCATAACTCAGCCCCGGTAGTCCCCTTCCCTGAGGACACGAGCGTGACTTAATGTCCCAGTCCAGTCCTGCCAGATTTCTTGTGCATGTAACTTTATACAATGTGTTTATTGTGTTCGTCAAATACCGCTAGTAAACAGGGCCAAGGGACGTTTTAACAGTCTTCGGTTTCTTTGCCGTTTCTTTTGCAATTGACATCGATGTGGGGGGAGTGATTGCAACTCCGCAGACTTTGCATCTCTCCCCTCTTTGGACAGCAGCCCGGATGCCCTGACTGTTGGCTTTTTACTAAACATCCAGGATGCAAGACGGAGCACAGCTCAGAGGGTTTTTACGAAGGAAAAGAAAGACATTGGAGCTGACGACGGAAAATCAGCTCAAAATGGAGGAGGCAGCAGGTTAACCCCTGCGGGGTCATGCCGCCAGGACCTGGGACCATCCTCTGGGGGTCAAAAGGCGAGGGGCGGAAAGGCGCCAAAGGCCTAATGGCCCAAAAGCCCGCGAAGGGCGGAACAAAAGAAAGGGGCGGGGCCATCAGGATTTAAGCAGGCGGGACCGGGGTGCCAGGCATCTCGCTCCTGCACTGGGACCCGGTCGCCGCCTCGCTCGCGGATGGAAGGAATTTCGTTCTAGGATCCAGCGTTTCGTTGCCGTGCAGTTCCTGATCCAGAGGAAGGAAGTTTCCGGTTTGGGCTGATCAAGATGCCATGCAGAGTTCCCGACCCAGAGGAAGAGGGTTCCGGTATGGTGCGCCTTGCAGCAATGAGGAACTTTGCGGCGGCCAGGAATGGGCGGCGGGTAAGGAGCAGGGTTAGGCGAGAGAGGTTTGCGGGGCTCGGTGCTGGGGGCCGGACGCAAGGTATTTCAATGGGACAAGCGCTGGGAAAGGCTACGCTTTCACCGGCTGTTTTAAAGTTGAGGGCGTTTTTCGGTGGTCGCAGTTTGTTGCTATGGCCGCAGGTTTTCGGTATTAGTAAAACCGGGCGGAGTGGCCGTAACCCAGGGGACTGGTTGACGGCAGCAGGGTACGGCCATTTCGGGCATACAGGGATAGCGGAAGGGGATCAAAGCGAGGGGGGCCCAGCAGTGGCCTCAGGCTGTCCAGTATTAGCGAGGCATGCAGCAGCGGAGTTGGGGATGTAAGCGAAGGGGGCGGGTGGCGGCAGCCTGGTGCTGCCGTTTTTGCTGCCCGCATTAATTGCTGACCGACTATCAACCTTGCATACAGTCCTGCTGCCATACGGGTCTATTAACAGTACTGGCTGCGCAGGGAGCATGCCAAAATGACAGGGGGTACACCCCCTAGTGGGTATGGTTTTCAAGTGCGTATACAGGCTTTCAGTAGATACGGCCCTGGGTTGGTACAAGATGAAGGGAACCGGAGTTGGGCTTGGTCGCAGCTTGGCGAGGTGCGTGATGGAAACAAGGGAATGTTCACTACTGTTGTGGATCAAAGAGGCCTTTCGAGCACAATACCATTGTTGATAAACGCGGTTATATAATAATTGTGATAAACTCTGATGTAAGGAGCACTGTGACAATTTCTAGATTTAAGGATTGGGTAAGCTAACGTGAACGTTGGTATTAAAGCCGGTGGGCGGCGGCACCGCACCATGTTTTCTGGGGGCCATTTTAAGTAACGCACGGGTTACAAGGGTTTGCAATCAAGCACTTTGGACAGAGCAGTATCTCAATGGAAGGGCTTCGGACCACAATGCTGGTGCTGTCTATAAGCTGGTGAGATAGCTCAGTGGGTCGAGCGTCTGCGGATGCGTCTTATATGTGATCTGCAGGTCGCAGGTTTGAATCCCGGCAAGTCCATGCCGCCTTTCATACTCCCGAGGTTGATGAATAAGTACCAACTTCGGTTGGGGGATGTGTTATTGTTGGGAGTTCCGGGGAGCGCCATGACATTGGTTGTCGCACCTGGTGGGGGTGCATTTATTTAAATGGCAGCAAGGGGTGAGGAGCTATGGTAAAAGCACAGCAGTTGGTTTTTTCGCTGCAATTGGTTGAGGGGGCAGCCATTGGTGTAACGGGCTAAAATGTTGGGGGGGACAGGAGATCCGAAGAAAAGGTGCCCCGGACAAAGGATTAGGGAAAAAACAGTTGCTATGGAAGTTGGGGGGAGGGTAACACCCCTGTCACCCCCTAAAAGTACACCGACGGGGCAGCAATTTCCTGGGGGATCAAATGTAGATGTAAATGCCGGATGGGGGTACAACACCTTTTTTCGTTTCAATGTGGATATGGGCGCAGTTTTAATGCTAAGGGGACAGTCTAGCAGGCATCGGATACTGCCGTGGCCGGCCCTGTTATCACACATGCCTCAAGTCGCGCAGTTGGAAGGGCGGGGAAGGCCGGGGCGGAATCGGTCAAGTATGCACGTGTGGCCCACAGGGGGGTATAATGCACAGAGTAAATTGCGTGACTTGAACCCGGTGCAAGTTGCAAAATGTCTAGAATAGTGAGGGTGGCATGAAGGGCAGGAAGCTTGGCACGTCTCAGGCAATAGGTCTGTCCTGCAAGGCGGAGGCCTGCAAAAAATATGTCAAACGAGTGCAACAATAGAAGGGAAGGGTGCGCTCGCGCCACCCTTTTTAAGCCAGAGGTACGGAAATCGGGGACAACGCGGCTAGCATACAAGGGGTGTAACAAAGACTACCTTTCTGGGGAATGAGTATTTTGGAAACTGCGAGGTCAATGGGTGAAGCATGGTGAAGTGACTCTTTCCTTGGGGGGTGCGCAAGATGGCACGGCCTGGTACAGGCGCTTTCGGGGAGCGCCACGTGGCAGGTACTTCAAAATGGCGCTAGGAGCATTAGTGCATGCCTCTTTTTCAATTCGGGCGCGCCACGAGGTGGGCAGGAAAAACTGGCGCTAGGAGCATTATGGCATGACTCGGCGACTAGGGTGGTGAAGCGCCATGAGGCAATGTTTATATGGGCGCTATAAGCAGTACTGCATTACTCTTTTCATGGTAGGTGGAGTATGACGGAATGGGCTATGAGCAGCATTGCATTAATCTACCATGGCAGGTGGGGGCACCACAGGGATGGTATTGCAAACGGCATTATAACATGACTCTTTACAGTGGGTTTGAGAGTGCTACGAGGAAATTATTACAGAAGGGCGCTATGGGTAACAACGCAGGACCCTTTCCATTATATGTGGGAATGCCATGGGGCCAGTAATACAAAGTGCGCGATAAGCAGTGTGGCGAGCCTCTTTACACGGGGGGAGGGGTATAAATGAATGGCGCTAGAAGCATGGCATCACGTTACCATGATAAGGGGGAGGGTATGAGAAAGCGGCACTATGAGCATGGTGGCCTGACTCTTTACGGTACCCAGGGGTACAGCACTCTCTGTGCCGCCGTGTGCGGAGACATGTTTGAAGTGGGCATCGCCGGACCAAGGGGAATGTTCAACGGGGCAGCTGTTCACAGGGCCAAAGGGGTAGGATTGGAGTCCATATGCAGGGGTATCGAAGTTTGCAGGGTTCATTCCAGGGGACGGTTACGAACCGGAAGGGGATAAGGGGTCAATAAGGGAAGGGGCAAAAGCAGACGATTTTCAGGCAGCAGGCCCAGGCTAGTCTGCCCCCCCCCCCATTCAGTGGTATTGAGAAGGCGCCTGATACTCAGAGGCGTCTAGGAGAAGACGCGGGGCTCGTGCCCGGGTTGCCTGACCGTTCCTCATGCATGCCATCAGAAACCGGCCCGTCTCCGGGTCAGGGACACAATAAACCGGTCCACTCCCCTTAGTCAGCATAGCTATAGTATGCTTATAACCAGGGCATGCCCAAGGTAGAGTGCTGGGCCAAGCGAGCAGGACCCGCCCTCCTTCTCCGTTGTCCCTGCTCGTAAATGGGTAAAGGAATACCTTTTGGGGAGGGTGAGGTGGACGCTCGAGGTGCACAATTCTGGGGTAAATCAGCACCATTGGAGTAGGTAAAGGGGAATGGAATGTTGCGGGTTAGAGCAGGGCACACAACGGTTCAATTTGTTGCCGGGGTCAAGTCCCAATAGTTGGAGTAGGGAGACTCATCAACAAATACAATGGGATGGGACAGCGCCAGAAATCAGTATCTCCAGGTCTGATAGTGTTTGGAATCATTAAAAAGGGCATTTTAACCCCAAGAACCAAGACAAACGTTTTCCCCGAAACACACAGGATCGCGAAGGTGGGACGAGTTGCATATGGCTAGTAATTTTGCCAAGGGGGCTGAATTTTCAGGCATGGAAATGCAGAGGGGCACAGGACACGGTGGTGGTACCATGTCATGGCAAGGTTGGGTAGTGGAGCGTCTGGAGTCAGATCTGGGGGACATATGACAGGCGCTCACGAGCTATGAGTGATGTAAGCAGGTTTCAATTAGAAAGTAAGGGTCGGGGAACTGGGCCCACATGACAAGGAGCTTGTAAAGGGGGAGCCTTCCGTTAAAGGAAAGAAAGGTACAGCAGGGAGACAAGGAGCAATGATGGCAAGTTGGGTTTTGGTAAATCTAGCAAATCGAATGATGCTCAAACCTCACCCGGCAGGACCGGCGCACTCCCAGCATTGTAACTCCTGCAAGGGCAGGCAGAGCAAAGATAAGTAGGTTGGGGAGCGGTTGCGTAATAAAAGTGGGGAGGAACCTTTGGTGGGTGCGGAATGAGGGACAAGTTGGAAAGGTGGCAGGAGCAGAAGTCTCCCGGAACAGGCACGCCCTGGTTAAGGTGGAACAAGATGGTAAGGTGGCAGGGGCAGAAGTGTCCCGGAGCAGGCCCGCCCTGGCTAAGGCGGAATAGGAGGGAAAGGTGACAGAGGAAGAAGTGTCCCAGAGCAGGCACACCCGGGTTGCGGTGGAACAGGAGAAAAGGGTGGCAAGGGCGGAAGTGGCCCGGAGCAGGCCCGCCCTGGCTAAGGCGGAATAGGAGGGAAAGGTGACAGAGGAAGAAGTGTCCTAGAGCAGGCACACCCGTGTTACGGTGGAACAGGAGAAAAGGGTGGCAAGGGCGGAAGTGGCCCGGAGCCACTAAGGTTGAGGCGGAGATTGATGGAAAGGTGGCAAAGGCAGAAGTGTCTCCGAGCAGGCCCACGTTGGTTCAGGTCCGCCCTGGTTAAGGCGGAACAGGATGAAAAGGGGACAGATGAGAAAGTGTCCCGGAGCAAGCATGCCCTGCTAAAGAGGAGCAAGAGGGAAAGTTGGCAGGGGCCTTAGCATCTTAAAATCCACCGAATACTCGCTAAAAAGATGATGTTCAGCTGTTGGCAAGGGGGCACTCGTTCATCTCAAGGGCCAAGGTGAGCTGGCTCACCAGCAGGAGGCATTGGCAGTTGGCGAGTTCAGGATTGAGTGGCATGGGGTGCCAGGGATGAAATGGGCTCAGCTGAGGGGGCAATTACGGAAGTTGCTGAGTAGGCAGCTGAAGCCAGAGGTGGTGGTGGTACACTTGGGAGGGAACGACCTGACCAGCCTGGGGAGGGGTGTCCTGTGGAAGGGCATTACAAGCTCATTGCAAGAAATCTCGGCTCAGTTGGGCGCAGCTTCCAGTGGCTCAGGTGGTAATTGCTTGGTCTTGGGGTGCTGAGGACCTGAGTTCTAATACCCTGTCAGCTATCTGCAGGGGATGTATCTTGGGGCAGAGAGCCATACAGCAGTTGAGAAGGCAAGTGGAAGGGGAGAAGGAGACAGGAGGAAGGGAGCCACAGTGGGCGAGAACCCACTCAGTGGCGTGGCGGTGTTTGGGCAACCAAGCACAAAGGATAGACTCCGGACGAGCCAGAAGGAAACGGAATGGGTCTTCGCTCTTCCGGACCAGCGCCTCTTGGGGGCCTAAACGGCGGGGGCGTCTGGTAGGGACAAATAAGGCTCAGCTTCCCCCAAAAAACAAACAGCACTCTCCCCGCCCACGGACACCTGCATGGGCAGGATTGGAACAGGTACAATGGGTCGGGGGAGTTGGGGGCCTACAAAACAAACGGCGCTCTCCCCGCCCACGGACACCTGCATGGGCAGGATTGGAACAGGTACAATGGGTCGGGGGAGTTGGGGGCCTACTATACCAAGGATAGGGGGAAGCAAAGGAAATCCGGCAAGCAAGCGCCACACGGACAGAATGAAGTTCACAAATGTGTACAAATAATTCTGTTGTCATGGAAATAAAACTGCGGCCAAGTTTGCCATTTGAAATTCTGTGTCATGCCAATTTGTGGGGATAAGGAGTAATGCATTGGGGTGCATGCGCAAAGAATAATTGGCAGTAATGGCAAATGGACGGCTGCAGGGGTTATGGAGCTGACGACGGAAAATCAGCTCAAAATGGAGGAGGCAGCAGGTTAACCCCTGCGGGGTCATGCCGCCAGGACCTGGGACCATCCTCTGGGGGTCAAAAGGCGAGGGGCGGAAAGGCGCCAAAGGCCTAATGGCCCAAAAGCCCGCGAAGGGCGGAACAAAAGAAAGGGGCGGGGCCATCAGGATTTAAGCAGGCGGGACCGGGGTGCCAGGCATCTCGCTCCTGCACTGGGACCCGGTCGCCGCCTCGCTCGCGGATGGAAGGAATTTCGTTCACCACCCACCCACCCACGAAATTCAAGCAAAGAGCAGGAGACCTGGGGGTTGCTGTCGCAGGACACCCAGGCCAGGATATGACAAGTTGGCGGTGTTTGGGCAACCAAGCACAAAGGATAGACTCCGGACGAGCCAGAAGGAAACGGAATGGGTCTTCGCTCTTCCGGACCAGCGCCTCTTGGGGGCCTAAACGGCGGGGGCGTCTGGTAGGGACAAATAAGGCTCAGCTTCCCCCAAAAAACAAACGGCACTCTCCCCGCCCACGGACACCTGCATGGGCAGGATTGGAACAGGTACAATGGGTCGGGGGAGTTGGGGGCCTACAAAACAAACGGCGCTCTCCCCGCCCACGGACACCTGCATGGGCAGGATTGGAACAGGTACAATGGGTCGGGGGAGTTGGGGGCCTACTATACCAAGGATAGGGGGAAGCAAAGGAAATCCGGCAAGCAAGCGCCACACGGACAGAATGAAGTTCACAAATGTGTACAAATAATTCTGTTGTCATGGAAATAAAACTGCGGCCAAGTTTGCCATTTGAAATTCTGTGTCATGCCAATTTGTGGGGATAAGGAGTAATGCATTGGGGTGCATGCGCAAAGAATAATTGGCAGTAATGGCAAATGGACGGCTGCAGGGGTTAATTTTTAGAAGCATGCGCACCCGTACTATGCCCACAATATCAGCAATCAACATGAAAACGGGGCCTAACGGTATCGAACTAAGACCCTCATTCACACAGCGTTTTCCAAAGGGGGTTGGCATTACGAAAACGCTTCTGTGAAGTAGGCCCTACCAGGGGAGCCGACTTATGAATTTCCGGGGGTTCCCAAATACAGGAAGTGACATCACTGGCAGTTATATGACCGCAAATTTGCATGTAGTCCCCCAACTGGTGCAACGGCGCGCTGGAGGGTGGGGGCGCCCGCAGCGTAGAACAGTGGAAACATTGGCTAGCATGCACTGCATATACTAAAGTCAAGTAAGAAGGAGATTTAAGCCATTGAGTTGCATTCCAGTAAGACATCACTGCCCCTACTCCACCGCTCTATAATCGTCCAGGTTGTATGAACCCTCCCTCAAAAGGCAGAGCAACACAACTAGGATGGAGAGAATGAAATGCTTGCTAAACAGAAGGTACAGCTGCAAGGTGGAGTACCACCACCACCACCAAAAAAAAGTTCCCAATTCAAGGGAAACGAGAAGTGAAGACGTTTCCCGGTTAGAATCTGGAGTGGGGACGGCAATCTGACAGTTTGCCTAGGGTGGCAAAATTCCTTGCACCGGCCCTGGGCCCTGGTACTCGCACGATTTTGCACCTGCTACAATCAATGGCCAGTTAATACCACTATGGCTGTGCCTGGCAAGTGCCTTTCCCCTGCCTGCACAAAAGCCCAAACGGTTGGCATTGCCAATGCTTGTTTGAGGTTACTGTAGACGGATGAAGAGAGAATTAAAGTGTGCAAAATAAAAAACGGCATTCATCGAAATATTCCAAATTGCGAACACTTGAGCAGTTCCACACCACTGCTGCCACCCAGGCCCATTTCTTGACCCAGGCGAGGCGGGCAGCTGCCCAGGGGTGCAATTGCCCCTGGGGCGCAATTGCCCGGTCCCTGCCCCTGGCTAGAGGGTTTCACATGTCTGGGTTTGTGGCGGCGATTGCCGAGGGCAGAGAGTTCGGCAGCGCCGTAACAGGTGCTGGCGCTGCCTCTACTGACTGTAATGTCACGTAGTACATAAGTACTACGTGACATTACGGAAGTCAGAGCAGGCTCCCAGCCCACCCCCTCCCTTGACTTTCGCGCCACTTGGGGTGGGGGTGGGCTGGGGGCATAAAAAGGTGCCTATCCTGATGGCTGCCCACCTTTGCTGCTGGCTGTATCCTGTGCCCCAGACGGCTGCTGTCCTTTCTGCGTTCCTGGCTTCCCGGTGTTGGACCCTGCAATTCAAAGACTTCACTGCTTTCCTTGCAGCGTTCCTGGCAGAAACATTTCTTTGCAGCTCGGGCTTGTTTGTGTGCACGGTGCACCGCTTCATCACAAAGAAGGTAGGTGCCATGTTTATTTTATTATGCTTTATTCTTCTAAGTCCTTGACCCCTTTGTTTGTGTTTTCCCTGTCGGAGCCGTACTATGCATGATTGCTCTTGTGTGCGTGTAGTAAGTGTGTGTTTGTGTCAGCATGAAAGTATGAGAGTGTGTGTTTTCACTGGTCCCCTTTTCCCACTGTGTCCCAATGTGTGCCCCCACTGTGTCCCAATGTGTGCCCCCACTGGTCCCTGTGTCCCAGTGTGTGCCCCCACTGGTCCCCTGCCCTACTGGTCCCCTTTTCACACTGTGTGCCCCCACTGGTCCCTTTGTCTCAATGTGTGCCCCCACTGGTCCCTGTGCCACAATGTGTGCCCCCACTGGTCCCCATGTCCCACTGTGTCCCAAGGTGTGCCCCCACTGGTCCCCGTGTCCCAATGTTGTGCCCCCACTGGTCTCTGCGTCCCAATGTTGTTTGCTCCCTGTGTCCCAATGTTTGCCCCCACTTGTCCCCGTGTCCCACTGTTGTGCCCCCACTGGTCCCTGTGTCCCACTGTTGTGCCCCCACCAGTCTCCATGACCCAATGTGTGCCCCCATTGGTCCCCTGCCCCCACTGGTCCCCATATCCCAATGTGTGCCCCCACTGGTCCCCGTGTCCCACTGTTGTGCCTCTACTGGTCCCTGTGTCCCATTGTGTGCCCCCACTGGTCCCCGTGTCCCAATGTTGTGCAGTGTTATATTGAGTTTGGGAGTGGTGCCCGGGGTGCGGTGGGAGTGGGGTGCGGTGGGAGTGGGGCGCAAGGTGGGGGGGGGGCGCATTCCTAGTGTTTCACCCTGGGCACCAAATGGGCTAGAAACTACCCTGCTGCCACCACCCATAGTGCGACAGAGGCCGGGCCTTTGTGGGGCCTCAGGCTCCATTAGGAGCCTATTCATGAAGAAAATAAAAAGCACACACCTTCTTTTGTCTTCATAAATAGGCTGTTAATGGAGCCCGAGGCCTCACAAAGGCCCGGCCCCTGTCGCACTAAGCATGTGTGGCAGAGGCCGTGGATCGGGCTGCTGCTTGTTGATGAAGCAACAGCCCAATCCTTTGGTAATTTATCCTCTTTTTTTCTTTTTCTTTTCAAACTGTGGATGCACGCCCCCCCGGGTATGAGGCTGCGGCCCACCAGAGGGGCACGCCCCACAGTTTAAATACTGCTGCCCTAAGCCCTCCCCTCCAGGACCATACACCAATATGAGTCCAAGAGGGGAGGGCTTAATCGGACATGTTCGCACTTTTACCCGGCCAGAGAGAAGTGATCCAGTATCGATGGAAAGGGCCACCGATGCTGCATCACTTCTCTCCGGCCGGGGGGGGGGGAGGCCCCAACTTGATATAGCCGGGGGGGCTCGGGCCCCGGAGCCCCCCGTACTCGGCGCCCTTGGGCCCTACACGTGGAAACCTGATGCCAAAGAGCAGACAGTTGGTGCTTTTCAGCATTCGGATTTTAGGGGAATGAACAACTTGGCAAGCAGTGGGTGACACAGGATGTGTATATTTTACACCCCTGTGATCCTTCTCCTATGGAAAATAACCAGTCTGATTCTATACTAGTTGTCTAACATACTGCGGTGCACGCTCCCTGCGATCCAGTTGCCACAAAAGAAAATCGGGTATTGTCTACACAGATGTGGAAAACCTTGCGAAGGAGCCCTGTGTCGGCACGCATGCAGACAATTCCCAATTCTCCCTGCTGCGCACTGGATCACAGGCATGCATAGCATAGCAGGAAGGAGCATTGCCAAATACTACTGAAGACCCCACTGCAGGCTCACTTTGTGCATGTCCACGCGCCCATTACAATGCAATAAACATTTGCGAATCTCAACATGGCCTTGCATTGTGGTGGTTTGCGCTTAGTTTGAGGTGACACAGAATTCCCAGGATGCTGGGTGATTAATCTCACAGCAGAATTGCTGCCTATCCGTGGTGTGTGGATTTGGCTGTAGTGCGTTCACATGCATGTGGTAACTCAACAGACATGTGGACACACTGCACATAGGCCTTGTGCACCAGGGAGAATATGTGCACATGATGTATTTGAAAAACAGGGAATACAATGTTCACCCCAATCCACAAGACTGAAGCTGTCGACGAGAAAACAGAAGAAAATGGAGGAGGTGGCCCGGTAACCCCTGCAGGGTCCTCTGCTACCACTCCCTGGGTGAGGAGAGGGCTTGGGTGCAAAATGGCACCAAAAACAACCAAAAGCCCACAAAGGGCAAACAATGGAAATGGGTGGGCTAAGCCCTTTATAATGAGCGGGCGACCTACAGCAGGAAGCATCCAGCACCTGCAGTAAGACGCCCGCCCCGTCGCTGGAGAGGAAAAGGATTTCGTTTTTCTTGCTTCCTGGCTACCGTTTTGTTGCCATTGTTCCAGTCGCAGGTGCCCGTCTGAATTGTGAGGTTCCGGAGTTCCAGCTGGGAGTGTCAGGGAAGGAGCGTCGGTCGCGGTATAAAGCGAGGCAGGAGGTAATGGCTAAGAGAGAGGGGTTGAGTTTTGGAGGCGTACAAGGTTTGACACTCAACATCGTTCCCCCATCGAGGGAAGGGCACAGTGCGAGGTTCGCTGGAAGGTTGCATGGGCTAATTATGAAATGGGGTGAACATTTCTTTATCGTGGTCGCTATATCAATGTGTTTTGGTGCTCACATACAGCCGCCGTGCAGCACGAGTTGGGGGTTTTGGCGGTATATGCGAATTGCACTGCCGCAGTAGGTTTTCAGGTACATTTTGTTTGCATGTATGTGCCTATTGTCGGCCACCGTGCTGGAGCGGGTTTTATGCGGAAAGACAGATGGGCTGGTGGCGCTGGAACTCGCCGCTCCTCGTCGCCAGTGTTATGGAGCAAGGGTGACCCCCGGCGCCCCCTCGGGCACTCACACTCACACGCATTCACACGTAAGAACACACATGGGACGCATGTTGCCAGTACTGGATCCCGGCTCCAACTGCCGGCCGGGACCTCCTTTATTCAACATGCGCATGCGTGGCCCGTAACGAGTCTCATGCATGCGCCTACTGCATATCTACTACGCAACACCACAGTTTCCTTTTAGTATGTAGGCGCTCAGGAAAGCCGCCGTGCTGTGCAAACTGTTGCAAGGCCGAAGTGAGAATTGCGGGTGCATTGCGTGTACATTGTGATAGGCAGGGTTGCACAGTAGTGCGCTTTATCCCTCTCGGGACGCGGTGGAGAAACAATGTTGGTTTAGAGTGCCTTCGCCATCTGAGGGCGACCTCGGGGTGGGCCATGTTGGGAACAGCAGTGCGGGTAAGGGTTTCAATTTTGTGCTTTTCATAATGCCGCCTGTTTTGAATGGTGGGGATTATCTCGATTTGGGCCACTTTGAAGGAGGTCCAGAGCGGCGGAAGGGTTGAGTAATGTAAATGGTGAGCTGGATGTGTTTTGCCTACTATTGTTGGAAAACGGCATATCCGACCCCTAAATATGTGTTATAATCGCGTGGTATATATGTCAGTAAAACACAATTTTACATCTTGCACCAAAATTTTGAAAGTGAATGGCTCGCGGATAACGGGCCTTATGAATTAACTCTGGGGGAATGTGCTTGCGATACATGCACATAGATCTTCTTGCAATAATGTTCTCTTCCCGAAAGACAGCCATGGGTGGGGGTCTCCGGATTTACCATCTTTAAAGCCCTGAATTGGCCCAGTCCGGTGTGAAATAGGGGATGTAGCCGGATCGCATTAGGTGGAGCCTCTCCTGGCTTTCAGGTGTTAATTAAAGGGCATGCCTTGATGGGCGCAGAAGGTAACAGGAGAGTTCCAGTGCAGGAGGCCCCCTGTGTGGGCGTGCCAGAGTGCTACATGTGCTGCAGCGATGGGGAGGAAACTTCAGGAACAGGGCAGAAGGTATGTTTATGTTAATGTATTTATTATTTAAATATCTGTATGGATGCGTGTATGCTTGTAGTATGAATTAGTGCATTATGATGGCTGCTAGTATCAATGATCGAGTGCTTGCTGTGTGAATGTTGGGTTAATATGTGTGTGTTTGTGCTGGTCCATTGAATTGATTTTGGGGAGGGGGAAAGGTTGTACAACAAAGGCATTTTAAAAATGCCCTTGTCTCAATCCCCCTACCCACCTGCCAAAGTCAGCTCTGCTTCTGAGGCGATGTGTGGCCCAGGGGACAGCAATGGTATTTGTTTAATGGACATCCATCATAGATGCCTAGTAAAAAAATAGAATGCTTTCCCCCTGAGCCCCCCAGCACCTCCCATACACACATAATCATGTTGATTGTGCACATCTGTGAGGTTCTGGGGGGTCCAGGGGACTGTGGTATTTTTATTGGACATCAATGATAGATGTCTAGTAAAGAATACCATGCCTGCCTCCTAGGCCACCCAGTACCCTGCATACACACAGATTCACTTTGATTGTGTGCATCTTTTAGGTGCTGTGGGGCCCAGGGGAAAGGGATTTTATTTTTTTACTGGACATCTACAATAGATGTCTAGTAAAACGTATCATGCCTGCCCCCTGTTCCTCCCAGAACCTTGCATACACACATCATCACTTTGATTGTGTGTGTTAGGCGCTGTGGAGCCTAGGGACCGGGATGGTATTTCTTTTACTTGACATCTGTGATAGATGTCTAGTAAAAAGTACCATTCCTGCCCCCTTACCCCCCCCAGCGCCTTGCATACACACATAATGTTGTTTGTCTGCATCTATGAGGCACTGTGGGGCCCAGGGGACAGGGATGGTATTTTCTACTGAACATCTATGATAGATGTCTAGTAAAAAATACCATGCTTGCCCCCAGGGCCCCCAGAGCCTGGCATGCACACAATCACATTTATTGTGTGCGTATGAGGCCGTTTTTACTGGGCTGATATGGCCAGTAAATAAATGCCATGGCTGTACTCTGGGACCTCAGCACCTGACACACATCTGCTCCCTGGACCCCTAGCACCTCACACTCGCACATAATTACATTAATTGCACCAGGGGGCGGGCATTGCATTTTTTACTGGGCATCGATGATGAAACAAGTATAATAAGTGTTATTATGTAGCTAGACTGGCATTTTAATGCAACCAGTCTATCCATTTCTTACTGTGCCATGACATTTTGTAATCGCCATCTTTCTGTGGCATGACATTTTGTAATTGCCATCTTTGATAAAGCAAGCATCATTAGTGGTATTATTCATTCTCTAGCATGACATTTTGTATTGAGCATCTTTGATAAAGCAAGCATGATAAGTGTCATTATGTGGATAGACTGGCTTTTTTTTGCACCCAGTCTAGCCATTTCTTACTGGGGCATGATATTTTGTATTGGGCATCTTGGACAAAGCAAGCATGATCAGTGTTATTATGTAGCTGGACTGGAATTTCAATGCAGCCAGTGTAGCCATTTCTTATTGTGGTATGACATTTCCTATTGGGCATCTTTGTTAAATCAAGCATGATAAGTGTTATTACGAAGCAAGACTGGCATTTGTATGGAACCAGTCTAGCCATTTATTGCTTTGGCATGACATTTTGTATTGGGCAGCTCTGATAAAACAAGCATGATAAGTGTTATTTTGTAGTTAGATTGGCATTTCAATGCAGCCAGTCTAGCCATGTCTTATTGTGGTATGACATTTTCTATTAGGAATCTCTGATAAAACAAGTCTGATAAGCATTATTTTGTAGTTAGAATGGCATTTCATTGCAGCCAGTGCAGCCATTTCTTATTGTGGTATGACATATGTGAAGAAGACCGGTGGGGGTGTCTGTACTTCTGCTCTCTATATGGTAGAGGAGAGGCACAGAAGACCCCAGCCAAGATTCTCTATTACGGTAGCAATGGTCGAGCAATCAAGGCCTAGCTTCTCAGGAGGTGATGCAGGCTGGTTCTTAAGTACAGTGTAGTCCCCAAGCCCCACAAAGGAATGTCCACACACTGTATTGGTTAGAACACAGTCTTTATATAATCAATTATTCCAGGTTATGTACACTTATCATAATAACTCACTTTGTACTCAGGAAAATCAACAATGGCAAATATATACAATTCTAAAGTGGTACCACCCTTTGTGTTAGATCTCATTAAAGTGCATGAACAATACTGTAACAATGTCACACAGATCAATAGAGTGAACCCAGCAATAGAGAGAGGAGAGAAAATAAGATGGTTGAGCAATAGGCAGAATACTGGCCCCTACCACTAGACACAGTTCTGTGTGGAGATGCCCCCACCTGGGCAACCTGTAAAATAAAGATATAGCACAAGCCCAGTCCATATATTGTTCTGCAAGTCTTATTCCCTCCTATAATGTTTTTACCCCCCCAATGTACCTGGTGGAGTCGAGTTCTTCGAAGAGGCGTCGACAGATCCTTCTTGAGCGACCCCCTTTCAAGCGGGAGTCACGGATTGTCGAGAAACGTCGAGAAACTCGGCGTTCGGCGACGGGGAATCAACGGCCCTTCTTGAATGCCTTCCCTTTCAAGCGGGAGGCACGGGGCGTCGAACGTCTGTCGACAAACAGGGTAGAGCGGCGTCGATGAGGCGGCAGCTTCGTCCGAGCGGTGCTCGTCGGCGTCGGAGCGTCAGCGTCCTGCAAGGCAGAGGCGTGCGGGGCACCTCGGTGACAATAGTTCTGGACCGCAAAGATTGTGGAGACAGAGGCCCAGCAAGGGCGTCGAGTCGTTTGAGTCTTTGTGATCTTCGGGTGGCGGGAAACCCACCGGCAGGTTTCTCCTCGGCGCGTTGGTCATCCTCGACTTTCTCCGGCAGGATAAAGCGGTCGACGGTGCCGACGAGGGAGTCCTTCGATTCGAATGTTCTTAGGCAAAGGAGCGGACGGCTCCGGTCGTCGGCGGCACGGCGTCAAGTGGTTCCCACGGTTGGGCAACACAACTTCGACGGGCCTCCAGCGGTTACACAAACCTGCGGACCCTGGTCGACGACAATGGACTTCGACGGCGGCGATGTCCGGGTGCTTCACTTCGATCTCCTTGGCGGTCCCGTCTCGGGTCGACAGCCTTTTGAGGGTCTGTCTTCCAGGGCGCTTCAGCGAAGATGGAGCGGTGCTCGATGGTCCCTCGGAGCACGGGAAGAGGGCGCCTTACCAGGTCCTCTCTCGGGTCAGCCTTCGACGATTTCGGCAGCCTTCGGATCGGTCGAAGCAAATGCCACAGCAAGTCTTCTTCTTCCAGCTGGACGTCGAGGATCAGCAGTTCCAGTTACTCTTAGAGTGGAGACTCAGCTCCAGGATGCTTCTGAACGTTCCTGAACGTTCCTGAACTCTTACCAGTGGTGAGAGGTCCCCAGATATACTATTCTGCCTCCCATCCACACTGCTGGCACACACTCAGCAGCCAATCATATAGAAGGGCATTCATGCAGTCAGTCAGCCAATCAGGCACACAGTGCATTCAGGCCACACTCCTCCCTTTCAGACACTCACAACAAGGAATGTGGATTGGGACAAGTACCCAGCCATTTAACACTACACACTGCATTCAGGCCAGTTTCGGGCAGGGCTATCTCAGTCTTTGTCTCTCATGCCAGAAACCAGACAACCACAACAAGGAGTGTATATTGGTCACACACTCCATTCACCCAGGTCCCACCCACAGGAGGTACCCACAACATACAGTCACTGGGAAGGCTCCAGTCAGTCTAGCTGGGCCTTCACAACAACACCATATATGGAACTTCCACCCAACAGCCAGTCAGGGGGGAAGGGACAGAGTCAGGGCTTCCCAGGACTTTGGGAAAACAAGATAACAGGCAATAGAAAGCAAGAGGCCATAGGGGCCATCTTGTTTTCTATCAGGAATCAACTGATCCCAATGGCAGGGTCTGGGTATCCCAAAATGGAGGACACCCAGAGCACCTGTCAAATTCAGCATGGAGCTGCCACCAGCCCATACCCTGCTCTGGGGCCACCCACAGGTGCCCAAAAACATACACTAGGGGCACAGGGTTGTACCCCTACCAATGGGTGCCATAAAGGTATCCCATGGGTCTGTTCACCAAACCAAAAGAGAGAGCTGCACTGCCAGGAGTCCCACATGGACTCCTGGGCAGAAAACATGACAGAACACACGATAAAAAGCAGTAAAGGACAAGGATTCAGAGGCCCTGTCCCTCTGATGCATTTCCAGCATCACAACATATTGTATTGGGCATCTTTGGTAAAGCAAGTGTCAAACATTTTATTATGAAGCAAGACAGGCATTTGAAATGAACCAGGCTAGCCATTTCTTACTGTGGTATGACATTTTGTATTGGACATCTTGGATAAAGCAAGAATAATAAGTGTTATAATGTAGCTAGACTGCCATTTTAATGCAACCAGTCTAGCCATTTCTTACTGTGCCATGAACTTATGTAATTGCCATCTGTCTGTGGCAGGACATTTTGTAATTGGCATCTTTGATAATGCAAGCATGATTAGTGGTATTATTTGTACTCTGGCATGACAGTTTATATTGAGCATCTTTGATAAAGCAAGCATGATAAGTGTTATTACGAAGCAAGCCTTGCATTTTTATGCAACCAGTCTAGCCATTTATTACTGTGGTATGACATTTTGTATTGGGCATCTTTGATTAAGCAAGCATGATAAGTGTTAATATGTAGCTGGACTGGCATTTCAATGCAGCCAGTGTAGCAATTTCTTATTGTGGTATGACATTTCCTATTGGGCCTCATTGGTAAATCAAGCATGATAAGTGTTATTATGAAGCAAGGCTGGCATTTGTATGCAACCAGTCTAGCCATTTATTACTGTGGCATGACATTTTGTATTGAGCATCTCTGATAAAACATGCATGATAAGTGTTATTGTGTGGTTAGATTGGCATTTCAATGCAGCCAATGTAGCCATTTCTTATTGTGGTATGGCATAGTGTATTGGGCATATTTGGTAAAGCAAGTGTCAAACCTTTTATTATGAAGCAAGACTGGCATTTGGATGCAAGCAGTCTAGCCATTTCTTACTGTGGCATGACATTTTGTATTGAGCATCTTGGATAAAGCAAGCATAATCAGTGGTATTATTCTTACTGTGGCATGAGATTTTGTATTGGGCATCTCTGATAAAACAAGCATGATAAATTTGCAGCTAGACCGGCATTTCAATTCTGCCAGTCTAGTCATTTGTTATTGTGGTATGACATTTTGTATTGAGCATATTTGATAAAGCAAGCATGATAAGTGTTATTCTATGTCAAGACCGGATGCAAGCATTATGAGTCAACTTCCTTTATTCTACTCTTTTTTTGTAACAACACCAAAAACACAATAAAACAAAACTGCATTTCATCAACACCAGATTCCCGGTAGTCCACCTGTCCATTTCCTGTCTCTGGTCCTCACTAGTCACTTCCTGCCCAGGTCCATTCCCCTTCTTTTTCTGTTCGTCATGCAGCTACATACCTCTTTTACTAGCTCCAACATCTGGGAGCCTATTGCATGCTTAAAATATGCTTCCCCTATGTATCACCCTTTCATGAGGGGTTATATGCGGTAGACATAAAGTTACACTGTTTTACACAAGTGTGTGTGTTTGTAATGGATGTATTTATAAGGGGACATGTCAGTATTTTGCATGCACGTGAGGCGCGTTAGGTGGACCCAGGCAGAGGGATCCCTGTGCGGCTTCAGTGTTTGAGTGTTTAGATCCATATTTCTTACCCCCAGTGGTGACGCAACGCGGCCGAGTGAAGCAGGCTTCCGGCTTTTCCTCAGCCCGTGCATTCAGAGACATTACGCGGTGCACAAGTCCAACAATGCGCTTGCGCCGGTATATTGAATTCAGTATAGCATTGAAGTCAGTATCAGAGACAGATTGGCTTAGTTCTGGCATGGCACAGCTAATGCTGATTAATTGTCACTAGTACTGCTGGGCAGCCGTGAGCAGAGCACCCGCTCAGTCCCAATGCAAGTTCACACAGCAAGCTAATCTATAGCTCAGGATATTAGTTTCACAGTGAGCATGCAGCTAGAGTCAAGGAGCTCATAGAAGACAAGCTTCAGACAGCACAGAGTGCTACAAGCACTGTGCCCAGCAGGGGTCCATACTTTCAGGTTCGTGCAGGGAGCAGTTAACAGCCTAAGCTTCAGAAGAGCTGTGTGAAGCAGATATTGCTGCATGCCCTTAGACTTTTTCTCACCCATCACAAAGGATGTGCCCTTCAGCCTGCCCTTTAACCTGCCGTGTCCAGGTACCCAAGCAAATAGTATAATATTTGTGGTGACTCACAAGATTGAGTCAGATGATGGGAGTGAGGGGAGTCGGGACCAGGTAATTTTGGAGGAAGATGCAAACCTGACTCTCAGTTTTACGGTTTTAAGAGTTTTGGGCGATTTCCTGATCGATGCGGTGGCCCAAGAGGTGCGTCTGCTCCAAGAGAGATTGGAAGCACTTGAATGCTTAATTGGTGATGTCCTTAGGAAAAAAGGCTCCTTCCCCAGGGGTGCAAAATATAGGGGACAAAGACTATTCACCAGAATTCGACCTGTCAGACTCATGATCCTCACTGAGATCACAGAGTGGGAAACAGAAGTCTAAGGAGAGGCACCTTGAGGTACCCAAAGAGGAGCTGGCAGACATCTTCAATCCGGAATTGATTGTGTACCCCAGATCAAACGACTGGTTGCCATCACCAAGTGTGGCCTCGTACATGGGCTAGAAGTTGTGCAAACTGATTGTGAAGGAAGTCAGACTGTGCATGCTGTCAGAATGTGCCCGTCCATATTTGCCGGGAGAAATAGCATAGGCCCCAGAGCTTGAACCCAAGATGATTACTTTTGTATACAAAGCCTTTGGAGACCTCAGGAAGGACATGGGCCGTGCCTGGAAGAGTTCATGGACCTGGCAGAAATGGCCATAGACACTGGGGAACCAGTGGACACTGATACACTAGCGAACTGGGCTCAGAGGGCTGTGTGCCTTCAAGGGAATGCAAACTGCACCCTGTCGTGCAAGAGAAGGAGAGGCCTGTTATTGAAAATCGATTCTAAGTTAGGGGACCTAGCCTCTTGTTTGGCAAAGCAATCGCAAAAGAAATGCTGAGATTTTGGGCACGTATAGAGCCCTCAAAAAAGCACAAACCTCCATTAAGAAAACGTTCCCCGGTCTAGTTTTTGCAGGAACCGGCTGCAGTAGAGGTTGTGCGTCCGGTCACTTCAACTCTCAGAAGAGGCCTCAAAACCCAGGATCGCACTGTTGGGAGTTAGGTCAGAAGGATGCCTTCTTCCCGGCACAAGGTCGAGGCGGTTGAGGACACATAGGTCGAGGCTACTACTAACACTAAGTAGTCGAAGCAAGTGAGAAGAGTGGTCAACTATCCTCCAGTGGAGGCAGGATGCATTTGTGTTAAGAACATTTCCGGAAGCTTTCCAGCGATGCCCGGCTGCTGCAAGCAGTAGCAGTGTCCTGACTGATGTTTACAGCAGAGCCATCTCAGAGGGTCAGACCCCGACAATTTGTGCAGGTGCAAGGGCAGTGCAGCGGGTTTTGTAAGCTGCATATTTCTGGTGCACAGAAAAGAGAAAGTGAAGGAGTGCATCTCCTCAGAAAAATTCTCCGGAAAGGAGAATGGCTGGTGAGATTGGACCTGAAGGATGCTTACCTGACTATCTTGATAGCCAGAGAGCACCACAGGTTCCTGAGCTTGCTATGGGACGGGCAAGTGTGGCAGTCCCAGTGCCTCCAGTTCAGGCTTGCCTTGTTGCCCTGGGCTTTTACGAAGATTATGAGACCAGTGGCAGCTGCCATGAGGGAGTGAGGTATACAGTTTATAATGTTTCTGGATGACATTCTCATGCTGGTCGATGACAAGAAGGCGCTCTTCGAGCATATGCAGTGGCCGTCACAGCCCCTTAAGTCTCTAGGTTTCATGCTAAATCAGGAAAAGTCTGAACTCATTCCCAGGCAACGCATGGAGTTCCTGGGGTTCATCGTCGATACTGTGAAAGCGACCCTGGAACTTCCAGCTCACAAAATGAGAGCGATAAAGAAAGAATTGAGAGTGGTCCTAGCAAAGTCTGTGATATCATTATGAGTTCTAGCAAGGACATCATTTAGGGGTTGCCAGGGGTCGCAACTGGGACCCATAAAGTCTCCTTTGCTACCCCTGTGGTTTCCCTTGCTACCCCTAAAAAAATAAACGTTTTTTTTTTTAATGCAAATCCTGGGCTGTGGCCAGCGCCATGCGGATCTTTGCTTCTGGAGCGGCTGGCTTTCTTGTTCAGGCCTCATTAAAACTTTTTTTTTTTTTAAAGAACGTTGGCTCCACAAGTCTAACACGTTCAGCAGTGACCCTGAATAAGAAAGAATGGGAATACCAAATTATTTGTCTCTCTGGAATTCTATACAATAATTGCTAGACTCATTAACGGTTTATTTATGGCACACTTCAGGGGGTGAGTCACTGATTTAGTCTGTTCTTAAACACCTCATCTCAGCCTTTCATCCTTCTGAGGTCGATAAATGAGTACCAACACAGGTTGGGTGATATTGTATGTATATTTGTTCTATATAAGGGGCTTAAGCGTAAGTCCTATGTAATAGCACATCATTATCATTTGGCCATGTACGTCTGCTACAGTCATTTGGTAATATGAGCCTATTCACACTGATCTTAGCGATGCATATGGCAGTCCATTCTTTTATGCAATGTATATCACATTATAGTGATATTGTAACCATATTTTTAGTAGTGTGCTTAGCAACAATGCTATGTGATGCCACTTCCTGTTTTGTCAAGGGGTGAAAGGTTGTGTTCCATCCCTTCCCATGATATCACTTCGGGTGGGGTCAAATGACATCAGTTCCTGTGATGGCATCAGAGGTCAAGGGTCGTGTGATGTCCCTTCCGCTGTCCTCTGCATTTTGGTGAAATGACGTCCCTGAATACTAGCGAGGATTGCTCGTCTTCTAGCAACCTCAGTCTAAGTGATCTTTCCAGGCCCATTGCATTACAGGGTGCTGCAGAACCTGAAGAGCCAGCATTTGTGAGAGGGAATGGTGTACCCCAGTCACCTGAGTTTAATTTTCAATGAATATTGGCATTGATAACTCCTATTTTTCCAAATACCCTGTACTGCATCATGCTCTGCAGTGTGCACTCTGCTGCAGAGGACCTGAATTGGCGCACTTGAGTGTCTAGTGTGCCTTTTCCAATGTTTTGGCTCTGTCCCACTCCCTGCCATAAGGATGAAGGCAACCATGCTCCCATCTGCTTTGTGCAAGCTCTCCAGGTTAAACCTGCACACACACCAGAGAGTGCCACATCCTAATATCTAAAAACTCTGCAGGAGAAGCAGAGAGTAATATATACTGCCAATTTCCTGTAGGTGGGTCTGAGAGAGCTACGGGGTGGTCACCCACATACCTGTAAACTACCCAGAAAGAGCAGAAAGAAAGCCAAGGTCCCTTAAGCTGCCCACGGGAGTGAGGAGAAAGCAGCCACCTGCTTGTGACCCACACAAGCATATCTGAAAGACAGTTGAACCCACATAACAAGCATCCCTTCAGGCCGAGTAGGGAGAGAGTTGAAGTCAAAGGCCTGCAAGAAAACCAGGCCAATTAAGTAGTGAACTCAGACATCTGCCATGAGCCACCCAGGTGAATTTGAGAGGCAGTGGTACCCACGTAACTACAAACTTTGCAGGCCAAAGCCTTAGAGGTTCAGGAACAAGAACTAAAAGAGTGAGGCACTAGGGGTTTTGGCAAGGCCGATAAAGGTTTACCAGAGGAGACACACCCAGTGATGAATAAACCAATTGAGGAAGAGACAGAGGTCCTTTCAGATCAAAGGGGTGTTTTATTTTCCCTTAAACAAGGCCTCTTGTACCGAGGGAACACTACTCCAGAAAGAGTATCCAGAATCAGATAGTGGTTTCTCTGAGCCACAGAAGAATAATTCCGGAGATGGCACATGCACATTTAGCAACAGGACATTTAGGTATGGCGAACACACAAAGCCAGATTATAACACAGTGTTACTGGCCAGGAGTACATGCCGACATTAAGACCTTTGTCATACCTTATGTCTGTACCAAAAGGCAGCTACCCACATAATACCACGAGTACGATTACAACCTCTCACCATCATCGAGGTATCCTTTTCAAGAATTGTGATGGACATTGTGTGGCCTTTGGAGCCTTCAAAACTGGGAAGTAAATACATCTTCTAAATCCTTGATTACGCTACCCGGAACCGGGAAGCGTTCGCTTTGAAGAACAACAAGCCCCAACAAATTCTTCAACATTTGATCCCTTTCCTATCCCTGGTGGGATTTCCAAAATAAATTCTTACAGACCAGGCAGTACATTTATGTCCAAGTTAATGGCAGAGGTTAAACAAATCCTGCAGATCAAGGCCTTATGCACTTTCATATAATAACCCACAAACAGATGGTTTGGTGGAATGTTTTAACCAATCATTGAAGAACGTTCTCAAAAAGTTGGTGGTAGCAGATGGACGTAGCTGGGATATCATGATACCATGTGCGCTTTTTGCCATTAGAAAATCCCCAAAGGCTTTGCTATGTTTCTCTCCTTTTGAGCTCCTTTATGGACTTGACCCCACAAGATGCCTTGGACACGCTCCGAGAGACGTGGGAGGGAAGGGAAGAGGCTGTTCTCCCTATGTCAGAAACAGCTCAGCGCCTAAAAGAACATATGGCTATTTCTGAGACTTGGTACAGAAACATCTGGGACATGCACAGGAAAACCAAAGGGCTCATTATGATCCGAAGGCAGTACATAGATCATTCTCTATCGGTAAAAACGTGCTTGTACTTCTACCCACCTCAGAGCAAAAGATGCTCTTGCGTGGGTATCGGCCGTATGAAGTATTAGAAAGAAATCGTCCATGCAATTATAAGGTGTCTCAACTGACTGAAAGTCTAAAACCCAAGCCTATCATGTAAACCTCTCCATGGGATAAAAAGAGGACCCAGTGGAAATCACTTCTGTTCTAATGGCTGCATTGTTGTCTGAGGAAATATCTGAAAATAACCTAGTTCCCTCAGACCTACACCATTACCAACAACAAGATATCCAAGACTTACTAGATCAGTTCCCGGATGTCTTTAGCAGTGAGCCTGGAAATGTAAAAGGATGTATGCATTATATTTGCACCCCTCCTGCAAAGTTAATTAACCTAAAGCCCTACAGGATCCCAGAGGTGAGAAAAGAGATCATCCTCCAAGAAGCGGAGAAAATGCTGGAGGCGGACATAATAGAACCATTGGAAAGTCCATGGCCCTCGCCAATAGTCCTCATTTCCAAACCAGATAAGTCTTGGAGATTTTGTATAGACTTAAAAAAAATGGAATGCTATATCCCAATTTGTCAATTATCCGTTGCCACAGATTGATAATCTGATTATCATACTGGGATAGGCTTTCTTTATCTCCACAATCTGACTAAATGCTATTGGCAGGTGCCATTGAATCCCGCCGATAAAGAGAAGACAGCTTTCTGCACTCCCAGGGGACTATTCCAATTTAAAGTCCTTCCCTTTGGGCTTCATGGGGCACACGTATCATTTCAATGACTGAGGGAAAAGGTATTGCTGCCCTTTTCCCACTTCTATGGTACATGGCTTCATGATTTATTGATCCACTGTCAATCCTGGGGGGAACATATGTTTCATGTATAAGAAGTCACACAAGCCCTTAGACAAGCCAGATTAACTGCTAACCCCCCAAAAATGTAATTTGGCATAGTCATCTCTGAAGTACTTAGGTTTGTTTGTGAGAATGGTTTGGAACAACCCCAACTTGGGAGTCAAACCAGTTCAGGAGACACCTCACCCAAAAACCAACAGAGATCTTTGGACATTTTTGGGACTCATAGGATTTTATTGACGATTTAGCTGCACATTTTCGGCTATAACATCCTGCTTAACTGATAAATTGAAAAATGCAGATCTTCAAAAGTTGCGTTGGCTAAAGGGAGATCGGGTCAGCTTTGTCACTTTAAAACATATCCTCTGTAGTGAGCCAGTGTTGAAGGTCTCTAACTTGAACAAAGAATTTACACTACAGTCCGATGCATCAAACTTTTTCCCCCCCGAGAGAAAAACAACACAGAAAAGAGGGTCCCATGAATCCTGTCATCATCCCCATGAACATGATGGCCCAAAGAGTCAAGATCACACCAAGCCACTCATTATTCGGACAACCCCGAAGGGGCATCAGTTACTAAGCGTATGCATCAAGGTATTCCTTCAGACAGCCATTCTAACCTTTTTACTTTACTTTAATTAATTTATAACACACAACCAATGACCCGTAGGCATAAGGGCACACAAATAAGAACAGACACAAGAACAAGCAAGGTACAAAACATTTTTTAAAAAAGATCCCGAATAGAGCATATCAGATTAAAAAAATAGTTTAAGAAAATAGAAATGTTTTTCATTTTTCTCTAAAAACATCCGTAGTCTTAGGTTATCTCAGGTCAAGTGGAACGGCATTCCAGGTCCTTGGAGCTGCATTCACAAGGGCCCCTTTCATGGCTTTGTTGGTGTTACATCTAGGGGGCTTCAATTGATTTGAATTATTTGATCTGAGGAATCTTGCACTAAATTTCTCAATGAGAAGTTCCTACACCTTATGCAGTAAATGTCTTTAAGGATACAGGTGTCTCAACAGTGGTCATAAACACAAATGCCATGAGGGATGACATTGACTAAAACTGCAGAGAAACCATGGTGCTGAAGTCACTAGTGATACCACGATGTAGCTGTGTTAGTCATGAAGTACACTCGCAACCATACACAGCTTTACACGAACACACACTCGTATACACGAAGACCATGCTTACATAGTTCTGCAGATAGAGGACAGATACATATACATAATGACAAATGCTTTTATTATTTTCTCATTAGCCAAGGGCAGAAACAATGAACACAAGGCAACAGAGAATCAGAGCAAGCTTGCAGATGTGTATGTCAGCTAACCCTATTGAACTTAAGGAGTACATAAGGAGCCTGCTAGGACCAAGTACAACTAACCTATAGGCAGTGGTCGAAGTGAGCGAGAGCGGTTGGCAGCGGTGCTCCTTCACTTTTTTTAAATTAAGTTTTACTGTTCCTATACTATGATTTTAAAAGGAAACTTTTCCAGAATAGTTTTGTTTTAAAATAAAAGTTTAAGAAGAAGTTGAAACATGCACTTTCATTGCACTCCACTAAATGTTCCCTTAAACAGCAGGTGCATGTGTTTGGGGTTTTTATTGTGTGTGGGAGGGATCATGGTAATGGGGTTTTTGGGGAGTGGTGCTGGCCAGCAGGGAACATAGTTCTACTACTTCTTTTTGTACACTTCCACCACTGCCTATATGAAATATAGCACAGTATAAGTGTGTAGAAACATATTTTAAGTCAAATGAAAAGCACATAAGGCCTCAAGCCACAGGACAAGGGACGAAGGAGAGCAGCACCAGGCTGCACATAGCGGGAAGGCCAGAGCTCACAGTCAAGGTCAGAGATAAACAGCACATACCAAACTTAAGACGACAAGGAGCCACCTGCAGAAAAACAAAATAACTACTCATAATTGCTGATGAGAAGAGCTCAATTTTGTCCTTCTCTAGCATGTGATGCAGCTGAGCTAGACAATGGGTATTCACCCGTGGTGGGAAGATGAACTGTTCTCAGCCACCAAGACAAGAAGCAACACACAGACAAGTTAACAATGTAGCAATGAGCAGAGCACTCTCATAGGCAAAACTTGTATTGCTAACAGATACATTTGGAACTCATAGTCATTTCACATCACCTTGAAGAGGTGTACAGAGGGCTGAGAACCAAACTGGGTGCCAGGCCCGAGGAGACCCGTTAATGCCAATCAGGGGACAGAAACCCAGGGATGGATGGCAGGGGGAATGGGCCAATGGTAATCCTGCAACCCTGCAACAATGTGATAGTTTCATGGGGTAGGGGTAGACCAGCCACCTGACATGGACGGTCCAATAGAGTAAGATGAATAAAAGCAATCCATACTGCCTACCACTCTGAGCACCCAATTAACACAGGCAATAGGTTTTTGGGGAAGGGCCCAGTACTGACGCCATCCTGTATCAAAACCGGGTGACATGCTTGTTGGACTGGATAATCTGGAGATCCTTTGAATGTCCTGTATGATCCATGTTGTTTTTTTGTGATAAACAACAGTTCTAACTTGCCCTTGGCTGAGTCCTCTGTTCTGGGGAAAGGGTTGTTAGGCCCTTGGGATCAGAACGGGGGAGCTTGTAGGAATCCACAGACGTCTGGCATACGGTAACCCCTCCAACACCGCCACGATTGAACTGGAGGCCCTTGAAATCAAATGGGTCATAGGATATTTGCGATATTATCTAACTGGTCATAAATTCAAATTAGTGACAGAGCCTTCTCCTCTAACATGGCTTAGCTTAAGAAAGGCTGCAAACCCCTGAATAATATGCTGGTTCCTAGACCTTCAGTCTTTTTTTTCAGCATTGAGGATAGAAAAGACAAGGAACAGGGGAATGTTGACTTTATATCTCGATTTCCTTTAGAGGGAGATGGGACGCCGAAACAATTAGGAGAAGGGTATGTGACTGAGGAATTCAACCATCCAAATGGAGGGCGTGCACTCGCCTAGCCTAAATGGAATGATGGTAGACTAACCCACACACATTTTCCTATGTTCACACCATGACAAACGTATAGACCTGTGTACTCTTGGTGCCTACCAGCACAGTCCGCCCGGTCATATTTAGTTGGAATGTGACAGCCAGGAGTTTATTATGTCATCTCCAGGAAGGTGGAGGACCCCTGCCATGGCCAGCCTAACTAACAAAGGCCCCATGGATCCGCACCAGACTGTTGTGTATACCGATCACAAGAATCTACAGGACCTAGCATCACTCAAATGTGTTAACAGCCGACAAGTCAGTTGGCATCTGTTCTTTGCTGCCTATGACTTTGTGCTGAAACACAGGCCGGGGGTGGTTCACGGTAAGGCAGATGCTTTGTCCCGTTTGCCAGGGGGGGTGTCTCTCCCGTCCTTCCCAGACACGTTGTTAGAACAGGGATACGTAGTATGTGCGTGCACTCCCTCACAACCCATGTTGTCCGCCATACGCCAATGGGTCTTGCAACATCCCCAAGCATTGACTGAGTGGGACCCGGTATTTCAGGACGGCTTGCCGTTTATACAAGGGAAGCTGTTTTTGCCCACCAGCGACACACGTAATCAAGCCCTGGACTGGTCTCACAACGCTCTCATCAATGGCCATCCGGGACAAAGGCGCACCTTAGATCTGTTGAAACAATGGTGTTGGTGGCCATCGATGAGACGCGACGTGGAGAACTACGTGAAATCCTGCTCGATATGTGCTTAATGCAAGTCACGAAGAGGCCGTACACTAGGACTGCTACAACCTCTGCCGATACCTCCGAGGCCCTGGCATACGGTCTCGATGGACCTGATCACTGATTTACCTCATATACAGGGTTTCGACATGGTTTGGGTAGTGGTAGACTCATTTACTAAGATGGCTCGCTTTGTCCCCTGTAAGGGTATCCCTTCTGCTCCCTAACTAGCCCAGATGTTTTTCAGATGTGTCTTTTGTCTGTTTCGGTTTGCCACAGGTTATCGTGTCAGCTCGTGGCTCCCAATTCACGTCCCCCTATTGGCAGGCCCTTACCAAGCTTCTTGGCATCGATGCACATTTCTCATTCGCCTACCATCCTGAGAGTGACGGTCAGACTAAGAGGGTGAATCAGGTTTTAGAGCAGTACCTACATTGCCTGTCCCTCCAGTTTCAACACACCTGGCTTAGTTTGCTTCACCTTGCGGAATTCGCATACAATAATGCCTTACATTCTTCCACTGGATTTTCCCCGTTCTATTCCCTTTATGGCCAACACCCTTGCACTCTTCCTTTTCCTGATTTCACCCCAACCAGTACCCCTGCGGCTAATGCCTGTGCCCGTGACCTGGCCACGGTTCATGCCCAGACCCTTGTCCATCTCCGGGAGGTCCAGTCATCCATGAAAGCGGCTGCTGATAAGAGGCGGGTGGATGCTCCTACTTACCATGTGGGTGAACAGGTTTGGTTGTCCTCTCGCCATTTGCATATCCCTGGTTGCCGAAAACTGCTTCTGCATTTTGTTGGGCCCTATCGCGTTTCCAAGGTCCTGAATCCTGTTGCTTACCGCCTCGCTGTCTCCTCTGCTTAGCGGCTACACCAGGTGTTCCATACCTCATTGCTCAAACCCTGCCTGGGCCCTACCCGCCTTGTCTCTCCTCCTGCTCCTGTTTCTGTAGGGTCCCCTGATGTGTTCGAGGTCAGTGCCATTTTGGGTTCTCGTCTCTATCGGGGACGGCTGCAGTACCTGGTGGATTGGGTGGGTTACGGTCCTGAGGACCACTCCTCGGTTCCCTCTTCGGAAGTCCATGCCCTGCTGTTGGTCGCCCATTTTCATAGGGATCACCATTCCAGCCCAGGGGGTCATGGACCTTTAGGGGGGGGCTCTGTCAAGTTTTCAATCACAAACCAACCACCCCGGTTTCCCACTTGCCTCCACACACCCGGCGACGGCAGTTGCGCGACAGTTCCCGGCACAGGCATAGGGGGATCCGGTGCCCGGTGTGGACTTCTTTCCTCTGGTGCCGTGGCGTCTGTCCATGCTGCACCATGGTTTTTGGCAGTGCTTGGGGGCTCGTTGC
Organism: Ambystoma mexicanum; assembly: GCF_040938575.1. Lineage (NCBI taxonomy): Eukaryota > Metazoa > Chordata > Amphibia > Caudata > Ambystomatidae > Ambystoma > Ambystoma mexicanum. The sequence continues at coordinate 635,079,495 of NC_090937.1, forward strand.
GTGCATCGGCACATGACCAGGAAGTAACTCAGGAGAGGAAGGAGGGACGCTGATCACACCTCACGTGATCCACATGTTCAGGAAGGCACCCCAGTGGAAACAGAACGTGACATGGTGCAGCGTCACGTGATCCGATCATGTGACCACATTACCGTTTCAAATGGATCGAGTGGATTCCAGACAACGCTTCACAGCTGCTCTCGGCAGGTACTGTTTGGTGTCTTCATTGTTATCATTCCTTTGGCTCAATCGATCACGGACTGCTTCTACGGACCTCTCCTTGTATCTCCTTGGTACTTCTGCATTTTTTTGCCTTACCTGGAACTCTTGACTTTGGCTTGTCTTCTGGATTGAGTCTTGGATTTCCCCTGCAATAGATATGCTTCCTCCTGGTTTTTGACCTCGGATTGTGTACTGGACTGATTACGGATTTTCCTGCCATTGTACCATGCTCATGCTTCTCTGTTGATTCAGGAGTGCACCATCTACCTAGAGTGCCATTTTTATTACCATCTGTCGCCTGCTGCCGTTGACCACTACAGACCCCTACCCATTGGCTACACCCAGGGCATCCTACCATCTGCATTCGGGTAAGCTTTCTTGTGTGCCTTTTTTCATTGGTCTGCTTAGAATCGCTTTCCATTGCTTAACCTCATTGCTTGCCTTTCAGTGGTCAGGGGAGTCCTTCCGGCGTTCTTGTTTACAGGCTGACGGTACTCTACACCTGTGGCCTCAAAGGTTGCACGGGCAGTGATTTTATTATTTGCCCGTGTGATACTTGGGGACGAAGGTTTCATCATCTACACGACCATCAAGTCTTAACATCATCCCTACAATGAAACCTAGGTATTTCATGGCCGAATGAGCTACCTTACATTTTGATGGATTGGCAGTTAAGCCGGAATCTTGGAGTGTTCTCATAATAGTAGAAAGATGAAAAAGATGGTCTTCCTAAGTTTTACAAGAAATTACTATTTTGTCAATATAGGCCCCACAGAAATCAGTGTAAGGCTGTAATATCCTCTCCATGAGTCGCTGGAAAGTGGCTGGGGCCCCATGCAATCCAAAAGGGAGGAATTTGAATTGGAATGATCTCAGTGGCATCGAGAAAGCTGTCTTTTCGTTATCAGGTTCATGTACAAGGACATGCCAATATCCCTTGGTAAAATCTAGGGTTTACAGGAATGTGGCATTTCCAAGTTTATCTATTATCTCATCGAAGCATGGCATTGGATAGGCATCAAAGGCAGAAATAGGGTTGACCTGCTTGAAGTCTATGCAAAACCTCCAAGAATGGTCTGGATTAGTCACCAACACAATAGGGGAGGACCATGTACTCGAAGAGGGAGCGATGATGTTTGCCTTCATCAGTTCTCTAACTTCATGTGTTATTATCTGCGTTTGTGTTTCTAGGAGTCCATATTCCTTGAAATGGACCACTTTGCACTTTGAAGTTCTGATATAATGATAAGTACTATCTACTCTCCCTGGTTTCTCACAGACTACATTGGAGAATGCAAAAATAAGGTTGTTCATATCTTCCTGTTTATGTTTAGATAGTTATTGGGGAATACGTTCAGAGTTGTCTATCACCCCGGGTGCCAAACAAGACAATATAGAGGTGATAGTAGCAGAAGGATTTTCTTCCCTCTCTTTCAGGAGATTTACATGGTAGAGGTGGTCTTTTGCTTTTTATCGGGTTCAGCTATTTTATAAGTTCAGGTTCCTGTTTGCTCCAACACCTCATAGGGCCCGTCCCACTTTGAGACAAGTTTATTTTCAGAGGTAGGTAAGAGGACTAATATTTTCTTTCCTACTGAAAATTATCTTAAATGTACCTTCTTGTCAGAGGTAGATTCTTGTCGGGCTTGAGCTTTCTCCATGTGAGTGTGAACTAGAGTTAGTACGAATTTCATGTGCTCTCATAATCGAGTAGCTGTCTGTGAGAGTGGAATTGGAGCCTCTTCTCTTTCTTCCCATGTCTCCCGGGAGAATATCTAAGAAATCTCTTGGCTCTCTACCATAGAGTAACAAAAGGGGAGAAGCCCGTGGATGCCTGAGGGGTCTTTCTCATGGCAAATAGGGCCCACAGGATCATACAATCCCAGTCCTTCACATCCTCGTCTACCAATTTTCTCAGAATCATTTTGAGGGTCTTTTTAAATCTCTCTACCAAGCTGTTCATTTGGGGGTGGTAAACTGAGGTTCTTAAGGTGGTAATATGTAGTAATTCCTTAACTTCACCCATAAATGTACTCATGAAATTGGATCCCTGATCTGTTAGAATTTCCTTGGCGAATCCAACCCTAAAAAATAAATGGCAACAGGTGTTTAAAAATTTGCTGGGTAGTGTTGTTCTACATGGGGAAGGCTTATGGGTACCGGATAGTGTAATCAACGATTATGAGATCATATTTATTACGCAGTCTAGAGGTTTCCAATGGTCCAACGATATCCATCCGATTCTAGGGAAAGGGACTTCTATTATCGGTAATGGGTTTGGAGGGGCAGGAAAGGGAATATGTGTGCTAGTTTTCTGGCATATCTCACATGTCAGGTGTCCGGGAAAGGTGGGAATACTGTGTCTCACCATCGGTCGCCTCACCCCCACTCCCCAAAGACCCCTTACTTAGTCAATCCTCCTGTACTGGTCCACCCCAGCGTCTGGATCCAAAGGTGATGGCCCTGCCCTGGCCAACTGAGAGAGAGATCCCCAGGGACCAATAGGAGAGACACCCTTTGGTTTCTCACAGTCCTCACATGCACACAATTAATGTGCATCTGTGAGGCACTCAGGCGTCAGGGGGGCAGGGGCAGGGGCCTTGGCATCTATGCCCAATAAAAATGCCATGACTGTACCCTGGGACCCCATCTCCTGACATGCATCTGCCCCCTCAATCCCCCAGCGCCTCGCAATCACACATGATCACATTCATCATTAATGTGATTATGTCTGACTGCAAGGTGCTGGCACATCATGGAGCAGGCATAGCATTTTTTACTGTGTATGGTTGATAAAACGAGCATTAGAAGTGTTAACATATTACAAGACTGCCATTTATTATGCAACCAGTCTGGCCATTTCTTACTGAGCCAAGACATTTTGTATTGGGCATCTTTGATAAAGTAAGCAGGATCAGTGGCATTATTCTTACTGTGGCATGACATTTTGTATTAGGCATCTTTGGTAAAACAAGCATGATAAGTATTTTTATGTAACTCGACTGGCATTTTGGTACAGCAAGTTTGGACACGTTTTCATACTTTTGCGTGCATTTTTAATGGTAAAACCAACTGGAGCATGTTCTTACCTGGGGATACTGAAATATATTGCCAGAATAAACACGGACATGTTTTATTATGGTATCACTACTGGCATGATGCACAAAGCAAACTTGAGTATGGTCTTATATGGGAATAATAGGGAATAATGGTGCAGTCAGTGAGGCAATGTATGGGCACAGCCAGTGTGAACATGTTTTATACTGGCACATATTGTGGGAAAAGGAATCATGAAAATACGTTAGAGAAATTATTCTTTGCACTGTTGGTGACTTGTATCTATTAGGTATTTTGTTCATGAGCTATCCTACAAAACCCAATTGCAAACTCTTTGGCTTTTTACCCAATTTTTCAAAAAAATGTACTATGAAATGCACTTTTTTCACGCATTATTTTAAAATATTTCTCAGGGGGAGAACCCCCTCAAACACCGTTTGAATGGTGCGGGGTCCCTCGCTACGCTTGGTTAAACCGACATATCTAGGACAAATATTTACGCCCCCCCAGTTAAAAAATTCACCAGTCCTTACTGGCATAAACAAAGTTTGCACAGAAAGATATGGGGTGCCGTTTAACACCTGTAGTTGAAAAACCTGCACAGTGAATACCAACTCTGACGCTATTCGGATGCCTTTAGAATACTTCCAGTTGTTGCTGAATAAGGCTGGGAGCCGTGGAGTGACATTTACCTGGTTTGTTTGAGTCAACATAAAGACACATTTGCACCAAGGGGAGGAAGGATTGTGGGCGTAAAGGAGACCACAAGGTTTATGTACACAGAAACCTGTAATGGTGTCCCTCCCTCCTCTTTACATTTACATATCAACATAATGCAGAAAGGGAGAATGGGTAAACATATTTTTTTAGGAGCAAACACAAAATCACAAAGTCTGGTGAGACAACAGAACATTATTGAGACTGTCACATGACTTGACAGAAGCAACATAAATTCACCAAGAGCGATATGTGGTTTTGCAGATAGAACATTGCATCATTTAGAGTGCCCCGTGGCCTTTGCAGCACGTCACAGAACATGATACATCATTTCTGCAGCATTCAGCACAAAATCACAAAAACTAACATACAAATGGCAAGAAAGACACACAACTGCAGAGACTGAAAATTGATTTTTGATGGTGACAAAGGAGTAGGTTCCGGAGGAGTAGGTACAGTTGATTTCATATTTGGGACTAGAAAATGTAGAGCAGATCTGATCCGGTCGTGCACACAAGAGTAAACTCAAGTATGATGCTGAGGAACAGGACATTGGAAATACTCCAAGGCCTCCCACTTTCAGAAAGTTGGACAGAAATTGGGACCAAGATGAATATTATGCTTCATCTCATAGAACAGCATTGCTAGAAACCTTTCTGGTGGACCCCACTGATACCAGAGTGGACAATAGCACAAATGTAAATCTTGGGCGAATGGAAACAACGATTGAAGAAACTGATTGATACAAGCACAGAGACCAGTCAGCAAGTTGCTGATACACATATGCCTGTGTACAATCTGTTTCACAACTATCATCACAAATTTCATACTGCTGGTCTAAGCCCTCCGCCTGTGGCAGTACCCCACAACAATCTTTGCCAGTACACTAAGAAGACCTGTACATCAAGATGAGCTAACTGCCTGTATCAGCCAACATACTGAGTCCATGAACTCGTATTTGTTCACAATGGACAAGTCATGGGTGCATGCTCCCCCTCCCTTGTCCCCCATGTTGTCATTGTTGCCCCTCTCCCCTCCCTGGTCCCCCATGATGTCGTTGTTGCCCCATGCCTCTCCCTGGTCCCCTGTGATGTAAATTGTACCCCCACCCCCTCCCTGGTCCCCCGTGAAATTGTTGTCCCCCACCCCCTCCCTGTTCCCCCGAGTTTTCTTTTTTGCCCTCTCCCTGGTCCCCCGACTTGTCGTTGTTGCCCCCCTACCTGACCCCCTGTGTTGTCATTGTTTCCCCACACCCCTTCCCTTGTCCACTGTGATGTTGTTGTTACCCCACGCCTCTCCCTAATTCCCCGTGAGGTTCATTGTACCCCCTCCCTGTTCCCCCGTGATGTGATTGTTTCCCCCATCCCCTCCCTGGTCCTCCATGATGTTCATTGTAACCCCTACCCCCTCCTTGGTCCCCTGTGATATTTTTGTTGCCCCCACCCCCTCCCTGGTCCCTGTGTTGTTGTTGATGCCCCCTTCCCCCTCCCTGTTCCCCTGTGATGTTCATTGTACCCCTTCCCCCCTCCCTGGTCCCTGTGATGGTTTTGTTGCCCGCCTGGTCACCCGTGTTGTTGTTGATGCCCCCACCCACTCCCAGGCCCCCGTGATGTTCAATGTGTCCCCCACCCCACTCCCTGGTCCCCCGTGAATTTCATTGTACCCTCCCTGGTCCCCCGTGATTTTCATTGTACCCTTCCTGGGCCCCTGTGATCTTCACTGTGACCCTCTCCCCCTCCTTGTCCCCCGTGTTGTTGTTGCCCCCCTCCCTGGTCCCCTGTGATGTTCATTGTACCCCCCACTCCCTCTCTGGTCCCCCATGATGTAATTTGCCCACCTTGGCCCCTCAGTATGTCCTCTCCCCCCTGCTTCGCCAGTTTCTTCTTTCCTGCATCTACTTCCCCCTTATCCCTTCTTCCACCCCCTACACCTTTCACTGCACAAGTTGTCTTGATTCACTTTAGTTTTCACCATCGTCGACCAGTTGCCAATGCTTGGATTTGACTTTTGGACACATTGTGCCTCATTATAAATTTGCCGGTCCGGAAACAACGGTACCGTTGTTTCTGGACCGGCAAACTATGAGTTCTGCGAGCTGGAGCCTTTCAGCCTGCCACGTCTGACCTGGCAGGCAGAACGGTCTCCGCTCGCAGAACTCAAAGGATGCACCGGCACCATTGATGAATGGTGCCGGTGTATCCGTCCTCCCCATCCCCATTGAGTCCAATGAGACTCAAATTGGAATGGGGAGTAATATTTTTCTGTGCTTGGGAATGGGCAATTACCAGGTCCACCGGGGCTGTAATGCCTCGGTAATTGCCCATTCCCAGGGCACCAGAACATTCATGACTCTGGTGGCAACCGTGCCGGTATTTACCGGCACAGCTACCACCAGGGTCATACTGACCCCCATTGACTTTGGTGCATCACCTTCTCAACTCTCATGCTGGACCTCCCCTGAACCTCGTACTCAGGTTGGCCCAGAATCATGCTGTGCCTTTCGCCTTCTTGATTCCTTGCCTACATTTTCTGCTCCCTGCAACATTATGGGCCTCATTATGAGTCACCCGGTATGGAAATAACGGTGGTGGTAAACCCGCCGCCACCGTTGTTTCCATACCGGGTGATCTCGAGTCCCGCAGGCGGAGGTGTCATTCCCGCCAGGTCTGACCGGGCGGTTTTAACACTGCACGCCTGCAGGCGGACGTGGAAACACTGATCAGTGGTGCCGGTGTTTCCATGGTCCCCATTCCCATTGAGTCCTATGGGACTCAATGGGGATTTACCGAATTCCGCCTCCGGAATTCCCGGGTCACCGGGGTTGTAATGCCCCGATAATTCTGGGAATCACGGAGGCGGAATGGTAATACGAGTCCGGCGGTAACTGAGCCGGAAAAACCAGGAGGTTACCACCTGACTCGTAATGAGGCCCCATCTGTCTTACTGACCTCTGCAACTGTATTCATTATCCCCTCTGTTTCCCTGCTCTTTTCATTGTTTTATTCTCTGTTCTCTCCTCCTCTCCCTTCTCCCTTCTCCCTCTCTCCTCCCACCCTCTATTCCTTTTTCTATGCACTTATTCTATCAGAATTGTCCCAGGACCTAGTATGATAGCAACAATTGTTTGTCTCCTCCCCCCTCATACTTGTTCTCCCCCCACTCCCCTCCAGCACCATCTGAAATGTCATCAGGCGTAGTACAATAGTCGCTTGTTTTGTTCCTCTCCCTCCTTTCTCCTCCCCTTTCCCTCACTTTGTGTAATTCTCCGGCTCTACTAGAAATGTTGTCAGGCCTAGTAGGGTAGTCACCTGTCTGTTTCCCATTTCCTTCCTATCTGTGTCTTAGCACTTGCACTATCTGAAATGTCGCCAGGATGAGTACGATAGTTAATTTCACATTCTTGTTGTTCATAGCCTGTAAGAATGTCATTGTATTTTCTCTTGTTCCCCAACTTGCCTTGAAGCTCTTTGAAACACATTGTGTATAGGCGCTATATAAATAAACTATCATATATCATACATGTAGTCTGTGGAAGAAGACTATAAGTGAGGCAAGGCTGGGTCAATTTGGGATATTCCATCTCTATGGTGCCATATGATAGAACTCCATTCAAATGTTCAGTAAGAAATCCCAGGGCATCAACATCAGCCTCCTCTGATGCCATCGCTGGCCACTGGTACATCATGAAGACTTGCGTATACCCCACAATGCACCATACCACTGTCACAGAGGCATTAGAACAAGGACAAAAGTATCACAAGTGACACGACAGAGTGCACCTTCCCAATGGTTGTCTGTCAGTAACGTTAGATGAGGATTAATTTCTATACGTTTGTAGGATTTTGTAGCTTTAGGTCACTGGTGTAAATGACATATATCAACTGCCTGTATTATTTTAGAATGAATGGACTGCTGTTGCATGACCATGTCATCGTCACAGTCAGTATGGCAGGTGGCCAGTGTGAAGGGGCAAAGTCCATTTTACAATGGACATGTGGGAAGGAGATGGTCTACATGGCCGTCGTTGCACACTGGGTTACGTTCCTCAATAGCATTTAAGAGGATTTCCTAGGACAGAACCACAGGTATGCAATTCACAGGCTATTTTGTGCATGTAAATGTTTCATGTAAATTCCTCCTACAGAGTTACCCTCAGATCGAAGATTGAAAAAGTGGTGACCCGGTGACTTACTCTCTGATGTCTAGGACTGGGATTTGGGGCACTGGCAATGAGATACCATTTCTTGATGCACATAACATTGAGAAGGTCCACCATGTCCTTTGAGCCACCCGTGTGCTCCACCTTGAAGTCACTCTTTTCATCAGACAATGCATACTTTAGATGCCTTCAATATTTATGGCTCCCCCACAGAGCAGAGAAATTCCCTCAAATCCGTGCATCTCTGCCACAGAAAAGAGTCACACTGTCTGTTTTTCAGACAATAATTTAAAGCAGAGACACCTCTTCAACTGTTCATTCTTTCAAACATAGCAGAACCACTCCCACCATTTTTCAGGAAATGCTTCCACATAGCGAAGCATTTGCTTAATTTGTCAGGCTCTTCTGTGCAGCATCCCTTAATGTGTTAATGTCTCCCACAGATCAAAGACAGTACCCCATTTGTTATGGCTACCTCACAGAAGACAGATGTATCCTAAGCATGGACGGGAGGACTGCCCCATGCACTCAGTTTCACCAGGTCTCCCACAATTGATCAGGTTCTGCTTAAAAGTGAAGCCAATTCTTCTGGCTCCACAAAAGGTGGAGTCAGTCCCTCAATTGTACAGGCTTGCCAATAGGGCAGAGCAAGCCCCTATATTTTATAGGCTGTCACACATAGTGGAGCCATTCTGGCATACAGCGTAGATACCTTTTCCATTGTTCCGGCTTCAAAAAAGAACAGCGTCATGCCTGTAGTTTTGCAGGCACTCCGATGGAGCAACGCATTCCCCTATTTTTGAGGCTCTTGTACAGAGAGGTGTCACTCTCTCAATTTGTCCATCTCTAGCACAGATCAGAGTCACTATCTGTACAGCTGTTTCACAGAAGACAGTTGCACCCTTTAACTGTCTTTGTCTTTCACGATTTTATCTCCCCTCATCTGGCAAACTACAATTGACACCTCTCCACTCTCTGGGCATATGCTCCAGCTCCACCCTCCGAAAGACATAAGGCAATGGAGGTGATGGGTGCTTGCATGCCACTTCAGATGGTCTGATGGAATTCAAGCCACATGCTGGTGAAACAACACAGTCCAACCTGCGGTATTTCATGCCGGCTGTGCATGGCCAAGCTCTCAGAGTAGGGGGACTGTTTTATGTTTTTGGTGGCATTCAAAATGACATGATGCATGTACACCATCTCAAGGCCTGTCATTAGATGCCTCTTCTACTGCTAGAGGTGTACAGAGGCTGCTACGTGAATCACATAAGTGGTACTGTGCCACCACAAAATATGTTTGCATATGGCTGCCATGCCCAGTCCTCTGTGTGCGAGGCCCCATGACCCTTATGGAATTTAGCCAGGGACTCCTAACTCTACCTTGCTTTCTCCACAACAGTAAGCACAATCTGAATATTGCCCACTTCCTCTTCCAGGTAAGTGGCATCCATGACAGCCTGATGCTCCTCCTCACAAAAAGCCATTGGTTCCGTTACACTTACCTGTTCCTCCTTTCAAGGCAAATCCTCCTTCGGGTCCTTGAGAGTAGGACGGTCCTTCACCTGATCCCTTACAGCTGCTCAGCCTCCCTCTCCTCCTCTCCCCCTGATTCTCCACCACCTTGAAACAACCCTCGCACGAGGATCAGAGTTAGTATCATTGGATTTGGAATTTGACTAACATATTTTTACATTGTATCTGATTAACAATAGATGCCAAAAGGATTTGTAATAATGCATTTTATGTTTGGAATAAAAAATCACCACTTCAAATAGCTAAAATCTGCAGTTCAGTGAATTTTGAAGTCACGGTATGTTTTACTTCTTATCTGAATGTATTACTTATTTACCCTTCAGAAGACGAAAATCTCAGACAACATGGTCATTCCCCTTGAACCAAGGAACTTGTCCCCTTTGCATCAATGATATTTTGCTCATGCGTCAATGAGATGGCTGCCTCGCTCTCGCCTTCACAAACCCTCTATGGCCGAGTGCATTAGTTTATACGGTTTGCACAGCTTTTGAGCAGCCTGACAGATCTTCTAATAATCATTATAATCAAATACCCCTCTAGCACAAGGCTACTTTCTGGAAGCAAAACATAAAGCTTCTGGTCTGTTTTCACGGTGACGTGGACAGGCTGTCAAGTCCTGTTCTAAAATTGGAAAGCTAGGAAGTAGGTATATTGAAATTCAATATTAGCCAGAAGCCTTTTTCCACAGCTTACAGCGGATGTTTTAGTCCAGCACACAAGCGGAGTGAGAGGGTAAAGCGTATGTACAGTCACATAACTGAGATTCATCTCCAGTGAGGTCACTGGTATGCAACTACTAGGATGTAAGAGATTTACACCGAATTAGTAAATGGTGGCTAAATTAGACAGAAATCGTGCTCCTTACTAAATTTGACAAGAATAATGGGCACAGCTGACATATCTAGTGAACCAAAGTCATTTAGGTACCCTGGGACACTTCGACACACCTCCTTTTAATTACACGGTTCTTTACCAGGAACACTTATTGCATTGCATTTCAATCAAAAGACAATTCAATGATATGCAATAATTCATTTGAAAGTAGAAATTGAGGTATTTTCCTGCTCTTACTTTTTTCTCCACCATGACATGGATAGATAAATGAGTCATAGGAATCTCTGCGCGCTGGTGGCGCAATATCCTTGGAAACATCCTTGGCTGGGTTTGAACGTGTAGTTGGTGTCATCTACCTCGAGTGACAGTCGCAGTAGCTGGTGACATCTACTTTGTGTGACAGGGCAGTGCGAATGTGTGATTGGTGTCAGGGGGTAATAGGACTTGCTTTCTCTGTTCCTGTAACTCCCACTCCTTCTTCAAAGGGATTCACAGAAATGTCCTTTCCTGTGCACAACCATGGCCCTGAGCTTGGCACTGTGATTGCTGACGGTACTTGTCCAATAAGGACAGCTACAATCTACAGATAATCATGCAGGCTTCTAAGGCTAGCTAAGGTGGTTACCACTGCCCATTGGAGAGTAATCTTGTCTGCCTGATTGGCTGGTGCATGTACCGGAAGAGACCTGCTGCAGACAGGCTTCATGCAGAATTTGACATAATAGTGTCTGGGCTGGTAGACGTCTTTGTCGCGTCTTTGTCGCTTGTTCCGTCCTAGGGTAAGCCAATGAATGAATGCTTGACCACCATGCCAAGTCAGCAGTGAATTTGATACACTGTCTCTAACGAGGTAGGAGCTCCTATTACCTAGTTACTGAGGGAGGCTTGCATTTCAGCTGCTCTTGCTGTAGGTGTATGATTGATGACTGTGCTTCAGCTGCCCCTACTTTACATTCTATCTGCAGAGAACCTGTAGGTGGGAATCATATTAGACAATATGACCCGAGGATGGGGGCCATTACCAGTCGGGTAATGGCCCAGGGGCCATAGTTTTAACAGAGCCCCAGGGGCATTACCCGACCGGTAATGGCCCCCTCCAGGGGTCATATTGCCATTAGTACATGGCACATCATACCAGGGTACTAATTTAAACCGTTTCTCGACTCGAGAAAAAAAAGCAAAAAAAAATGGCTGCCGGGGATAGGGGTGAAGGGACTACATGTAGACCCTTCTCCCTTTCCATGGTGGCCATTGAAACCGATGCAAAAATAGTAAACAAAAAATGCCTGCATGGCAGCCAGTTGCAGAAAGCACTTCCGGACGCCACAGAGCATCTCATCCTTTTTGGGCAGGTAAGGCGTGGGCGAGGGCCAATGAGCTTGCATTTTACAGGCTCATTGACCCTCACCGGGTACTGAGGTCATATTGCATATGTAGAGGGAAGCAATAGAAGTGACGCTTGTGCTGACCACATCCCTTGCTGAAACTCTTCTGTTTGGCTCATGCAAACTGAACTACTGCCTCTGCTGTACCTGTTCTGTATATTTTTTGGGTATTACCCAAATTGATCGAACATAATCAATCGAAGGGTACATTTGACCGATTTCGGCCAGTACCATTTGATTTATCATACAAAATACTGAACATTGGGAATGGGGGTTGCGGGTGTGTACCCCTCTATCCATCGTCGGTATTTTTGGCCTTTGGGGTTTGGGGGGTGTCATGAACATTGGAGGCGGGGGACAGAAAAAAAAGGAAAAGGTGACCCTGCGGTGTCGGATCCAACACGTGTTAGAGGGACGGAACTGATGCTGCAGGGTCAGAAGAGGGGGCGGACTGAGAAAAGGTAAGTAGGGTAGGGGGGATGTACTGGGGAATTGGGCGGACATGGGTTTGGGTGTTTGGCCATGGTAAAATCGTATTCACAAAGAAATTGACTATGGTCAATTCCACGGCCAACAATTGTACCATGAACAAACAAACCAAATCCAATTATTACGCCTTTACACTGAAGTGGCCCTTACTGTGAGTTAGTGGCATTGCACTGAAACGGTAAAACTGTGCTCTACGTATATGGTATCCTTGCTGCACCTTGTCAGTGTATATGAGGATTGCATGCATTGAAGATGTACCTGCATTTCGGTGAAGCTTACACATTTGCCGTCCCTGCTGTACCTGCACTTTGGAAGTGAAGGGAATTTTCACAACTCGCCATGAAACACCTGCACAGTTTAGTTGATTGGAATTTGTACTGGTGTCTGAGTAAAGCTTGCAAAGCAGCTGCCTTTGATATATCTTTGTTTGTTGCTGGACAGAGGCACTGAAGCTGTGCCTATGCTGTGTTATGTTATGTGAAATTGATTTCTAAACCGCTCAATCACAGCAAGTGGCCTCTTGGTGATTATGTGTCCTGCATAAGCAAAATCTAATATTAGTGAAATGCTAATAGGGTGCCTCAAAGATTCTTGTTTTCAGGAATCTTCAGAATTGTAGGTGAATTTCAACAGCTCAGTTTACAAGGACTAAATCATTCCAAAGGTTTAGAGAAATGTAGTAGCCACTACGTCTACATTGTCTAATAGGGGAGATGACAAAGAACAGAAGTCTCAAAGAGGGGCATTTCTTAAGATGATTTGAAAGAAATGAGGGGCCAGTCTCATAGAATGCACGATGAACTGTGCAGAGAGCTTCAAACTGAGTGTGCCGTGCAACCAGGAACCAGTGCATGGACCTCAACGCTAGCGTAATATGCTCTCACCAAGGGATTCCTGCTTGTTGTATTGAGTGTGTCTTCCTGATTTGGTTTTTATGTTGACCTAAGTAGAGTGCATTGGCATTATGAAGACCAGACTGAACCAGGGCTAAGATAGTCTGTACTGGGTAGAGTTTACTGGGTTAATATAATCACTTTCTTAACATCTTCAAGTGATCAAACCCGAGTTTCACCACTTGTGTGATCTGAGATGCATATGATATGTCTTTTTCAATGATTACCTCTAGGTTCTTACTGTAAATTTAGGGGGTAGAGCAGCAACCAAACTCTGGCAGAAGAGAGCAGGATCCACACTGGGTGCTTCAACCATCAGAACCTCATTCTCAGTTAAGTTGAGTTTTTGAGAGGTCTAACCCATCCACTCATGAAACCAACCCTGAAGGCAGACAAAGATGTCACTGTCATCACTGTCATCATAATCTGTTCGGGAAGTTTTGAAATGGGGTGATAATTTCTCAGGTCTTTGGGGTTGAGGGTAGGTTTTTTAAGAACGGGAATAAGAATAGGTTCTTTGAGCAATTTAGGGACAGAGGCAGAGCACTGATCAAGAACAGCATCAAGGATGTTCGTAATAAGCAGAATGACCAATGACTGAAGATCTAGCTGCTTAAAGTAGGCAACAGGGGCTTGGTCTAATGGGGAGACTTAGGTATTAATGCAGGTCGTGAAGGTTTTAGTGACAAGAGGTGACAATGCTGTTGTGCGGAAATTCCTAAAATGAGAGGCAGAGGGGTAAGTGAGAGTGCGTTACAGGGAACCAGAGTAACTGGGTTGTCTCTAATACATTTGTACATGCTCGGGCCTGTTTCAAAGACGTTTGCAAGGTCATGGCATAGAATGTGAAATATGTTATTTTGGATTTTGTGGGGAATGGGGTTTTTACATTGGTTCAGATTTTAGCGAGTTCTTTGTACGTTATTAGGGACTCCAAAGTAATCATGGCTTTTTAGAGAGTATGCTGGCACAGAATTGCAGCTCCATCTTCAGCTTCAGAGCCTGAACATTGAATGGTATGTTCTGCTCTATGGGAGAGCCTGAAAAAGATGTGCTTCTTCTCTGTATGGGTCTTTGAAGTGGTGTCTCTGCTTTATGTGATAGCCTGAAAAACCCGAGAGAGTGGCTCTGTTCTGTGGCAGAGAGGAAATAATTTGAGGGAATGTCTCTGCTCTGTGGCAGAGCCAAAACAATGCAGGGGCAGGGGGGTAGGAATTCTCAGAGAATGGAGCATATCCAAGTTAGAGGTGAGCTCTTGTGAGAATGCTGACAATAAAATGGCAAAATGTGCTCTGCCATATCACTTCCTTCCCCTTCTCTTGGTACTCGATTATAGACTGGTAGGGGGTGTCTGTACTTCCGCTCTCTATATGGTAGAGGGGATGCACAGCGGACCCCAGCCAAGATTCTCTATAAGGCAGCAATGGACGAGCAATCAAGGCCTAGCTTCTCAGGAGGTGATGCAGGCTGGTTCTTAAGTACAGTGTTGTCCCCGAACCCCCACAAAGGAATGTCCACACATTGTATTACTGAAAACACAGTCTTTATATAATTAATATTCAAAGGTATGTACATGATCACAATAACGCACTTTGTACTCGGAAGTCAATAATGATAAATATATACAATTTTAAAGTGGTACCACTAATGTTATCCAATCTCATTAAAGTGCATGAACTGTACGGTTAAAATGTCGTCACACAGATTAATAACGAGGAAACCAGCAATAGAGATAGGCAGGAACGTAAGATGGTTGAAACAATAGGCAGAATGCTCACCCCCTACCACTAGGCACAGTTCTGTGTGGAGATCCCCCCACCTGGGCAACCTGTAAATAAAGATATATAGCACAAGCCCAGTCCATATATTGTCGGATAGTCTTACTTCCTCCTATTAAGGTTTTACCCCCCCAATGTACCTGGTGGAGTAGATGTCTCCGACGATGCGTCGACCGATCCTTCTTGAGTGCCTCCCTTTCAAGCGGGAGCCACGGATCGTCGAGAGGTGTCGGGGAACTTGGCGTTCTGTGTCGGGGAATCGACGGCCCTTCTTGAGTGCCCTCCCTTTAAGGCAGGAGTCACGGGTCGTCGAACGTCCGACAGTGAACAGGTTGAACTACGACAGGGAAGTGACAGCTTTGTTCCTAGCGGTGCTTGTCGACGACAGAATGTTGGCGTCCTGCAAGGAAGAGGCGTGCGGGGCACCTCGGTGTTGATAGTTCTGGACCGCAAAGAGATGATGAAGAACTGTGGCCCAGCAAGGGCATCGAGTCGTCAGCGTCTCTGTGGTCCTTAGGTGTCAGGAAACCCACCGGTGGATGCTCCTCGGCGCGTCGACGGTTGGGCCTTCTCCAGCGGGAGACAATCGGATGACGATGCAGATGAGAGCATCCGATGATCAATGGAAGTTCTTAGGCAAACGGGAGCACGGCGGCTCCGGTCGGCGACGCGGTCGTCGACAGTGGTGGACAACAGTTTGACTGCTTCTCCTTGGAGTTCCGCAGCAATCCCCGTATCGGGTCGGCAGCCTGTCGAAGGTCTGTCTACCAGGGAGTGTTGGCAAAGATCAGCTGTGCACGATGGTCCCTCGTAGCTCGGGAAGAGGGCACCTTACCAGGTCCTCTCTGGGTCAGTCCTTGGAGGCACAACAGCTTTCAGATTGTGAAGGAGAGCAACAGCTATTCTTCTCGTCCAGCAGGGCTTCAAGGTCAAGCGTTGGTTACTCCAGTTACTCGTTGTAGTGGACTTCAGCTTCTGAACACGATTCCTAGCAGTGAGAGGTCCCCAGATATACTGTTGATCTCCCATTCATTCCGCTGGGTCACACTCAAGCATCCAATCATGACTACGGGCATTCATGCAGGCAGGCAGCCAATCAGGCACATGAGGTATTCAGGCCATTCACTTCTCTCCAGACACTCACAACAAGTTATGTGTATTGGGACAAGTACCGAGCCATCCAACACTCCAAGCTGCATTCATACCGGTTTCGGGCAGGGTTGTCTCAGTCAGTGTGTCAACCACCAGATACTAGACACCCATAACACAGAATGCATATTTGTCACACACTCTATTCACCTAGATCCCACCCACAGGTGGTACCCACAACATACATCACCGGGAAGGCTCCAGCTAGTCTGCCCGGGCCTTCACAACAACACGATATATGGCACTTCCATCCAACAGCCAGTCAGGGGGAAGGGACAGAGGCAGGGCTTACCAGGACTTTGGGAAAACAAGGTAATGGGTAATAGAAAGCAAGAGGCCACAGGGGCCATCTTGTTTTCCGTCAGGGATCAACTGATCCCAATGACAGGGCCAGGGTATCCAAAAATGGAGGATACTCCGCGCAGCTGTCGATTTCAGCATGGAGCTGCCACCAGCCCATAACCTGCTCTGTGGGCCACCCACAGGTGCCCAAAAACATACACTAGGGGCACAGGGTTGTACCCCCACCCATGCGTGCCATAAGGGTATCCCACGGGTCCGTTCACCAAACCAAAAGAGAGAGAGCTGCACCGCCAGGAGTCCCACATGAACTCCTGCGCGGAAAACATGACAGAACACACGATAAAAAGCAGTAAAGGACAAGGATACGGAGGCCCTGTCCCTCTGATGCATTTCCAGCATCACAGGTTGCGGGTGTGTCCCCCTCTATCCATCTTTGGTATTTTTGGCCTTTGAGGTTTGGGGGGTGTCATGAACATTGGAGGCATGTGACAGAAAAAAAAGGAAAATGTGACCCTGAGGTGTCGGATCCAACCCATGTTAGAGGGACGGAACTGATGCTGCAGTGTCAGAAGAGGGGGCGGACTGAGAAAAGGTAAGTAGGGTAGGGGGGATGTACTGGGGAATTGGGCGGACATGGGTTTGGGTGTTTGGCCACGGTAAAATCATATTCACAGCGAAATTGACTACGGTCAATTCCACGGCCAACAATTGTACCATGAACAAACAAACCAAATCCAATTATTACACCTTTACACTGAAGTGGCCCTTACTGTGAGTTAGTAGCATTGTACTGAAACGGTAAAACTGTGCTCTACGTATATGGTATCCTTGCTGCACCTTGTCAGTGTATATGAGGATTGCATGCATTGAAGATGTACCTGCATTTCGGTGAAGCTTACACTTTTGCCGTCCCTGCTGTACCTGCACTTTGGAAGTGAAGGGAATTTTCACAACTCGCCATGAAACACTTGCACAGTTTAGTTGATTGGAATTTGTACTGGTGTCTGAGTAAAGCTTGCAAAGCAGCTGCCTTTGATATATCTTTGTTTGTTGCTGGACAGAGGCACTGAAGCTGTGCCTATGCTGTGTTATGTGAAATTGATTTCTAAACCGCTCAATCACAGCAAGTGGCCTCTTGGTGATTATGTGTCCTGCATAAGCAAAGTCTAATATTAGTGAAATGCTAATAGGGTGCCTCAAAGATTCTTGTTTTCAGGAATCTTCAGAATTGTAGGTGAATTTCAACAGCTCAGTTTACAAGGACTAAATCATTCCAAAGGTTTAGAGAAATGTAGTAGCCACTACGTCTACATTTTCTAATAGGGGAGATGACAAAGAACAGAAGTCTCAAAGAGGGGCGTTTCTTAAGATGTTTTGAAAGAAATGAAGGGCTAGTCTCATAGAATGCACGATGAACTGTGCAGAGAGCTTCAAACTGAGTGTGCCGTGCAACCAGGAACGAGTGCATGGACCTCAACGCTAGCGTAATATGCTCTCACCAAGGGATTCCTGCGTATTGTATTGAGTGTGTCTTCCTGATTTGGTTTTTATGTTGACCTAAGTAGAGTGCATTGGCATTATGAAGACCAGACTGAACCAGGGCTAAGATAGTCTGTACTGGGTAGAGTTTACTGGGTTAATATAATCACTTTCTTAACATCTTCAAGTGATCAAACCCGAGTTTCACCACTTGTGTGATCTGAGATGCATATGATATGTCTTTTTCAATGATTACCTCTAGGTTCGTACTGTAAATTTAGGGGGTAGAGCAGCAACCAAACTCTGGCAGAAGAGAGCAGGATCCACACTGGGTGCTTCAACCATCAGAACCTCATTCTCAGTCAAGTTGAGTTTGTGAGAGGTCTAACCCATCCACTCATGAAACCAACCCTGAAGGCAGACAAAGATGTCACTGTCATCACTGTCATCATAATCTGTTTGGGAAGTTTTGAAATGGGGTGATAATTTCCCAGGTCTTTGGGGTACAGGGTAGGTTTTTTAAGAACGGGAATAAGAACAGGTTCTTTGAGCAATTTAGGGACAGAGGCAGAGCACTGATCAAGAGCGGCATTAAGGATGTTCGTAATAAGCAGAATGACCAATGACTGAAGATCTAGCTGCTTAAAGTAGGCAACAGGGGCTTGCTCTAATTGGGAGACTTAGGTATTAATGCAGGTCGTGAAGGCTTTAGTGACAAGTGGTGACAATGCTGTTTTGCGGAAATTCCTAAAATGAGAGGCAGAGGGGTAAGTGAGAGTGTGTTACAGGGAACCACCAGAGTAACTGGCGTGTCTCTAATACATTTGTACATGCTCGGACCTGTTTCAAGGACGTTTGCAAGGTCATGGCATAGAATTTGAAATGTGGTATTTTGGATTTTGTGGAGAATGGGGTTTTTACATTGGTTCTGATTTTAACGAGTTCTGTGTACGTTCTTAGGGACTCCAAAGTAATCATGGCTTTTTAGAGAGTATGCTGGCACAGAATTGCAGCTCCATCTTCAGCTTCAGAGCCTGAACATTGAATGGTATGTTCTGCTCTATGGGAGAGCCTGAAAAAGATGTGCTTCTTCTCTGTATGGATCTTTGAAGTGGTGCTTTATGTGATAGCCTGAAAAACCCGAAAGAGTGGCTCTGTTCTGTGGCAGAGAGGAAATAATTTGAGGGAATGTCTCTGCTCTGTGGCAGAGCCAAAACAATGCGGGGGAAGGGGGGGTAGGAATTCTCAGAGAATGGAGCATATCCAAGTTAGAGGTGAGCTCGTGTGAGAAAGCTGACAATAAAATGGCAAAATGTGCTCTGCCATATCACTTCCTTCCCCTTCTCTTGGTACTCGATTATATTGTTGTTTTCAAATCAGTACATGAAAACACGGTCATCTTCAAGAAATTCAAGAACTTTACTAGCAAAACACTGATGATAAATACACATCTTCTCCATGTTTACATGTGAAGCAAGCTCTTCAATGTGCAATCCTTGCATAACTTATCTTTTTGATTTTCAACTCCCCGAATATTCATTTATGTGCCTTGGCACATACTACTATATTACATGGACGCAGTAGCGTCCATGTAGTTATGGTTAACTTGGTGTTTCCATAGGAAGAGCACTTTTTTGGGTGGTTATAACTTCGCTCCCCCTCGACGAATCCTCACCAAACTGTGCAAAAAAAGTATATGGCCCACTCTGAATTGGTTTGCAAGGTTTGGTGAGGATTCGTCCAGGGGGGGAAAAGTTATAGGTGGGGTCCCAAAACTTTTGTATTTTCCCAATGACTGAATGGGAAAAAACTTTGCGCACGGCTACAGCCCGAACCGCTGGACGGATTTACACCAAATTTGCGGCAGGAGCGGCGGCCTGGTTCCGAAAGCGTTCTTTTGCAAATTTGGTGTAAATCCGTCCAGTAGTTTTTTAATAATGACCAAAATGTAAGGCAAAAAATTAGTAATATCTGTGTTCGCTTCGCGGACGGACTTCCCTGTTCGCTCCGCGGACAGCACCCCGATTGGCCCTGTGGCTTGCGTCATGTCTGCGGACATGCCACGTGTTTGCTGATTGGGCGGCGTGGTGCGTGATGCGCATCAGATTTTCTGTCGCGCCCGCCATCTTGCATTTGCGGACGTCCGTAGACAGTGCGGTGAAAGTTTGTTCAAAATGTGTATTTAGTAGAGTGTGTTGGTGTGTAGAAGTCTTTGGGGAGGATGGGGAGTATGAGATAGGTTCAAAGTTGTATTTTATTTATGTGCTAGACGCTTTTGTTGTGTTTGATTTGTCTGCGGACAACACAGCTGTTCTGGAATGTTCGTAAATAAACAGAATGGATTCGGTGTCAACTTGAAAGTGTACTAAGAACACTCGTGGGGTCTTGGAATGTTTGCAGGGGGTGTCCTGGAGACGTTGTCTGTATTGTTCGTTGGCAAGGTGAAAATGTTTTAAGAACAATCGCGGTGTCCTGAAATGTTCATACATAAAGAAAATGGGGGTGTCCTGAGGACGCTGTTTGTATTGTCCTCTGGCAAGTTGAATGTGTTCTAGGACCTTCCCTCTGTCCGCGGACATAAAAATTGTTGCAATACTTGCATCTATGGGCGTGATATGCTGCGGTGGTTGTGGCCAGGGTATAGAATGTTGGGTGCATGGCCATTTGGCTTTTAACATTGGGCCAAAAACTAATTTATAAGGAACAATGTTATAAGCTTGTATGGGTGTGATATGCTGCGATGGTTGTATTTATCTTGTTATACATACTATTTGGTTTAGTAACAGGAGTCCATGTTTTTCTTGTTCATTTCTGTAATAAAAGAAAATAGCATGTGAGCATTAGTATTTTATAATGACTTATTACATTGTACAATCAACATTTTCTTCTTTTTATTGTCCCTCATATTTAGTAGATTACAAACCAGAGTACTGTGCAATTTGCAAAGTTTCTGTGTTTGTTGCTAAAATCATTGGGTCTGTGGGAGAAAAAAAATCCATGTTGGATTAAAAACAAAACCCTTTTTCTGTTATGCTACAGTTTATTTATTTGTTTGTTTTCCACGTTTACTTGCTCTTTCTGCCTAATGCTTTATGCATTGGATTGTTCCATTTTTTGTGAGCAGTAAGATATTAGGTATTTGTTTGGATATTGTAAAATTTTGGCCCAGTTAGATACCAGTAGGCGTATTCTAACTGTTTATGTTTTGATATAATTTCATGGTATTGATTTATCTGTTTGCATATTTGTACATTTTGGGACAGTTAGATACCAATTGGCGTATTCTAACTGTCTATTGTTTGCTCTATTTGAGTGGTATTAATTTATCTGATTAGTTGTTGTAGAATCTTTGGGCAGTTAGATAGGTTTTGAAATATTGTGACAGTTTATATTTTTTTACTACAAGTGTACTTAAGGTTTAAGTACAGTTCAGTTATGAAATTTTGGTTTTAAGAACATTAAATACGCGTTTGTAAGATTAGCTGGTAATCTCTGCTTTAGAGTAACGGTACTATCATTACATTCAAACCATCCACATTTTTTTTTATATATGCAGTGTAGTGCCCTGAGTTGGTTGTGGCTCCTGCGTGGTAGTTGTTGTGAAGGTTTTCCTACCAAGTGATATTTGACCATGTGTGAATCCAGTCAGCTTGCAGTTGTTTTTCGTACCATCTGCATTGTAACGTAGAATCATTAGTATTACGTATTTACTATGTGTTTGTATTAGTAATATGGAGCGATTATCCGAATTGCAGGTAGAACATAATCTACCGTGGTTTGCATTTTGTACAAGTTGCTGAAATGGAACGGATTCACAATTAGGTATTGATCTATAGACAAAGCGTTCATTGGGGATTTGTTCTTGTGTCACATTGTTGCAGAGAGTGCATGTATCTTTCCACATGTATGAAATCTGGAAGATTTCATGTATAGGCATGTTTTTGTTTTCCAGTACTAATAGTAAGCACATTAGAAATTCTTGTGGATCTTCCTGTGAGTTTATAGTGAATTTCACCATTCCAGCACAGTAGTCCAATTGTTCTCTTATTCCATAAACACTATACGTGTTGTCAGGATTGTTTGCTGCATTTCTGTGAAGTACTAACATTTGCAAACACAATGGGTCTGTACTGTATAAGTAAATGTTGTCAACAATTGGTGGTAATTGAAATAGAATATTCATTGCTACATTTGCGTAGCAACTTACACCAACTATTTTTCAAAATTTAAATGGTCCAGATAGTTCTGTATCTAACTGCTTTTTTTGGAGTTTGTCTTCCTTCTTTAAAGAAGTACCTGGTTTACTTTCCCTAATTGATTATTTTTTGCTTGTGGTACTTGATGAAGTTTTAGTTTCTTTTAGTCTCTTTGGAGGATTTGCAGTGACATCCTGTTGCATTTCTGTTTGATTTAGTTTTCTTTTAGAACATTTTCCTTTTTGTGGAACAGGATATGTTTGTAGATGGGGGTGTATAGTGAACGAAGTCTATTGTATTCTAAAATGCAAGGAATATCAGTGTTTACTTTACTTGCATCAAAGTTTATTAGAAATAGACCGTCAATTGTACGTAGGCGTGACAGTGCTGCGTAGCTCATGCCTTCTTTAAAGACTGTGTTACCAATGTCTATCATTGCTTTGTCTAGAGTAAGACCTTGTGATTTATGAATGGTGACTGCGTATGCAAGAGTTAGAGAAAATTGTTCTCTGCGTACATACATGTCTTTGAAGAGAAGGAATCGAGCTGTTGAGCGTCCTATTCTTTTTACTTCTGAAAGTTTGTCAAAGAGAATATTGACAAACTGAATTTTGTTGTCACGTGGGTATGTTTGAAAGCCAACAACTGTACCCAGTGCTCCATTAACTAGTCCTTGGTCCACGTCAAGGTTATGTTTAAGCATTACCCTGCAATTTAAGGATGATTTTAATATCTTTTCCAAGCCTGCTGTGTTTGAAATTGATTTTTCTAAACTATTTAGTCTTGTTGTGGCTTGGTCACACATGGGTAGTGTCATTCCATGTACATCTAGTTAGTCTGTAGCGCTAATTTCCATAATTGGTTGCATTTCTTTGCTTAACATTATTTCATTAAATTTGAAACAGCTTGGAAGAGTTTGCATTAAGGCCATACAATTGACATTTTTGTGGGCTAATTGTTCCATAACATCTGTAGCACATGCATTATCACCATAAAGTGCATGAATGTACCGGGTTTTCAATATTGCTTCTGCTTCTCTAGGAAGTATACCAACTCTGATACTTTTTAAGATGTTGCCATAAGTGAGATCTGCAGATTGGCGCATGTTTTCTGTTAATTCTCTGTATTGGAAATGTTGCCAAAGGTTGACATTTCCAATGCTGCCAACAGTTTTACGGCAGAGTTTGTGTCCTAATGTTTTAAAAATAGGCTCACCTTTTACAGGTGTCAATTGAAGATCTCCGAAAACAATAATGTGTTTTCCTGCAAAGAGCTCTTCATAGTTTGTTTTGAGTACTTCTTGTAATCTGAGGTGAATCAAAGCTAACATTAGGTTGGACACCATGCTCACTTCATCTATTAGTAGCATTTTCATTTGTTTCAATACTCTGCGTACTTCCATTGCAGCTTCTGCAGAAAGTTTGTAATAATCTAACTTGTTTTGGTGTTCTACTGGCAGGAATAGTAATCGGTGTAAAGTGATACCACCTATGTTGTAGGCAGCTAAACCTGTGGGGGCAGTGACAACAGCTGACAGTTTGTCATTTGTCAATTGTTGAAGGAACTTACTGATGATTTTGATTAGGAATGTTTTGCCAGAACCAGCTTCACCACTGACATACAATAGTATAGGCTTGTAATTTTGGCAGGTGCATTCTTTGTTTTCATGTTGCACACCATGTGCAATTTCTTTTGTTATTTCTTGAAAAATGCTACGTTGCTCTTTGTTTAGTTTTGATTGTAGTGTAGTTAAGTCTTCTTTATCTTCATAGTGACACATGGTGTTTTCTACTTCTATCATAGCTACTTCTGCCTAATTTGTTGTTAGTGGTTCTCCCAGTGGTTCTTGGCTTCCTGTGACAGAAGGTTGACTACTGTCAGGAGTGTCCTTATCTAGTTGGGCCTGGAGTTCCTCTTCGTGTTGCTGTTCATTGTGCAACATTGTTTTGTACTGTGCAAAGTTTACATCAGTTATACTGCTTTCATTGGCTTTGAAAGCGTCTTCATATGAGTCATAGGTATCTAGTATTTTTTCTTCTTTTCTCCATGGTTTGAAGTGTTGTAGCAGGGACATGTAATATATTTCTTTATGTTGAGGAGTCTTTAATGACAGTTTGATATGATTAATTAATTTTGGTTTGGTGAGTTTTACTAAGCTGCCATCACAGTTTGTCACTTTGTATTTACGGTTTTGCTCATCAGGTTTTATATTATTTTTGTATGTGTAGTTTTGGGCTATGTGGTATAGACACATGGTTTCCAAAGTGGTACTCCTGTTTGGGTAGTATGTGTCCAATAAATTGTTTTTTAAAATGTCTTGGCTATTGGGATCATGTTTGGCTATTGTTTCTATATCTTCGTATGATTTTAGAACTCTTTTTCTAGATTTAGCTGGATCAAGACTTAGCCATACTATATTTGCAGATTTACCATACAATGCAGTACCAGTTAATCGATCAGCTGCTTCATAGGATCCACATTCTCTATGGGACAGCATTTTTATGCTCAAGCTGTATAATTTCTGAGACACTGTTTTATCTGATGACAGGTCATTCCACAGGTCTTGGAGCTCTGTCTTTTCTGATTTGGTTAAGTATGCTGTGACATATCGTGCAACTACAGTAGAATTGTCTGCAATGTACTGCACATCTATGTTTGCATTCCACAAGTGGGCAATGATTGCATTGTAATCATTGATATATTTTTCTTCTTCATTTCTTTTTATGCAATATGTATTTTTAGGTGACTTACCTTTAACACTATGTCTAACTGAAGACATGAGGTTGTTCACTTGACCTGTATTTGTAACTGGTCTAGGGAAACCAAATCGGCATTTGGTGTAGTATTTCCCTTTGTTTTTGTATTTGCGACGACAATATTTGCCACATTTGTGTCTTTGGAATTGTAAGATTTTTGCATGAAGATCACTATTTGTGGATTCTGGCGGAAGTGACATATTTTTCAATAAACTGTAAAACAGTGGCATCACTGTCTTGACCAAATTTAGGAGCATCTTTAATCCATAAAAGCATGTGGACATGTGGCACTACTCTGGCTTCGTATTCTTTTCTCCAAAAGAAGTTTTTCACTTCTCCAAGGGGAGGAACAGTTTTATTACAAATAAAATGTAGCATAGCAATGAAGCGATGTTGAAAATATCTAGAAACATTAACAGGATCCTGAGAACAAAGTTCTCCAGGTGTTTGTATATCTATGTTTGTTTTGTTTTCGTTTCATATGCGTAGGAAAGCATGTAAATCTTCCCATGCATATTCTGCGCAACTTAATGTAACAAACCAAGTGGGTGGGCCAAGGTTTCTGATCATACAACGTACATCTCCATGGTGTCGAAACCAGTACTCTTTAGTACCTCGCATATTTGCTAATAGATTTGTAAGATTTGCCTGTAAAACCTCATCTTTTTGTTGAACTTTTTGTAATAATTGTGTGGCTGTCATATTTTGAAAGTGTGATCCTGATTTTAATATGTGTGCAACTCCATAACATAAAGTTGCTAGTTCACTTTCAAAGAGTAAGTGGAATATGTATTCCACATTTTGTCGAAATCCCGGATCTTCAGAATACATTCATAATGAGCGATATTCTGATGCTGATATTTGAACAGGTCTATCGTATCTTCCTCCTTTGCCAGTAGGAAAGAGTAGAGGAAAAGCATGTGCTTCTATACTTTTTTCCCATATGCTGATTGGTGATCCTTTTGTTTGACGCATTTGGTACGTTTCCAGTGCATCTTCTATGGTGTCATTAGAGTGCAATGGGTGAATTGTATAATGGTCTAAAGTGTTTGCTATTGTTTGCTATTGTAGCAGGATTTAGGAGCTCAAATTGACCAGTTTCTTGTGTCTCTTGAATTATTTCAGTTGTATCTTTCAAGTTTTCTTAGATATTAATTTCTTTGTAATAATCATTATTCTCTTTGAGATATTGCAGGGCTTCTCTAACTTTATGTAAATCTACCAGTTGTTGCCAATTTATTTTTGTCTTTTGTAGGTACTCCATTTACCAAGATAATTCAAGATTGTTGCATTGGACGTTGCACTCCTAGAGTGTGCACATTTTCTTTTAGATCTAATGGTAAATACACTACTTTTCCACGAATACCTTTCACTAATTCAGAGGGAGGTAATTTTGCAGTTTTTGGTTGAATGCGTATTATTGCTTGAAATGGATGAACTGTTTGAATTATGATGCTCTCATATAAATTAAGTTGTTGAAGGAGTTTTGGTATTGGATGTAATTCCAAGTTATTTGTGATAGCACGTGAAGGAGTTTGGTTGTTGTCAAGTTTGGTAGTGCAGTAACTGCAAAGTATTATGGGGTCAGTTATTTCGTATTTGTTTTCTGCTATAAGGTAGAGAGCTAATTCAAACCATTTAGAATCTTCATTGTCTTCTATTTTGTATGAAAGGTCTATAGTTTTTGTGTTACTTTTATAACACGTTCTGCGGCAAAATACACACACGTGGTTTGGTACTTCAGCTGAAGTGCTTTGAAATTTTAGTATTTCTTTTTTGAATGTGTGTAGTGAAAGGTTGCCATGTGCAGATTTGTTACGAAGTTGGTTGACAGCTAATTCATCTTGTAAGTGGGTTTCATTTCCAAAATATTTTTTCTGTATATAATCGATTTCTTCTAGTAGGTCTTTTGGTGTACCATGTAGAAGAATGTTATTTAAATTGGCTAGTGCTAAAGCAGGACTTTTAGCATAGTACAGTTTATAAACTAGATTTCCTATACTTGCATGATGTGTTGATAACCTTTTGATATCATGGAAGGTTGTTTTGCAAGTAGGTCCTGTAATACAGGCCAATGAATGTCCTTGTAGTCCTGTGTACTTGCGTACTGGACAAGCATCCATATTTTGCAGTAGTTTAATTTTGATTTTGTCTTTGCTTTTCACATATTGATTGAGGAATTGGCGTAAAGACTTGAACATTTTTTTGGGAATGTTACACATTGACGTGCATGGCCATTTGTACACTAGATGTTCTGATTCAGTTGAATGGAGGGGTAATTCTAAGTTTTCAGGGCATATTTTTGTAAGGAGCACTTCTTGTTCCATTATGGTATTATTAACTTTTTCATAACCTCGACCACTGCTATGTATGGCAATTGTATTTGTTTGCTTTTGTTTGTACGCTTCCTCATTAAAGTATGGTTCTGGGCTTGTAGTGTGACTCCATTCACCTCCACAGATACTTAAGAAGTTATTT
Organism: Ambystoma mexicanum; assembly: GCF_040938575.1. Classification (NCBI taxonomy): domain Eukaryota; kingdom Metazoa; phylum Chordata; class Amphibia; order Caudata; family Ambystomatidae; genus Ambystoma; species Ambystoma mexicanum. The sequence continues at coordinate 635,106,926 of NC_090937.1, forward strand.
CTGTTGACATTTTGTTTATTGAGAAGTCTTTTTTGTAATTTAGTTATTAGTTTTGTTAGTGGTTTAATTCTGTTTAACACAACAATAAATAAGTTTCTTTTGAGATGAATTGCACTGTCTATCAACGCTTCTAAGATTACTTTCCTACGATAGGTTTGAAGTGTTGAACCTGGTTTCTCTCCTGTTGTTATCAGATTTTGAAGGACTTTGTGACGGAACATTTTGGCTAATATACTTTTCTTGGTATGCTTACTTTGTACTATATCAAGATTCATAGAAGACGTTTTATTTGTAGTGATAGTTGATTTTCTGTTAATAGTTTTTTGGGTCGTTTTACTTTGTGATAGAGGAGGCAAAGTTTTTGCACTAGAAACTTCTTCTGTTTCACAACAACATGACTGTATTAGCTGTTGTGTTTCAACGTTTTTTACAAATTCTGCTATAGATGGGTGTTTATGTTGGAGACTTTTCTTTTCATTTGCTATACTTCTGCGTCCCTTTCTACGGGGTTGCTTTTTGGTGGGCATTCTTTAGCGTCTGTTGAAAAAAATACAGAAGGTATGGGTTGGGGTATTCTGCAATGCATGTGTGTTGTGTGCATGATTGTTTGAGTAAGATGATAAAGATGTATGTAATGGTGTGTGATTGTGAATTGGGAAGTTGAACTACTACGGATGGGTATTCTTCAATTAATGTGTTACTAAACTGGGGTTCAGATGACAGAAAAAAGTAAGCCGGTGGTGTGGAGAAGAATAAATAATATAGGTAAAGCTATACAATTAAAACAGTTGTTTGTTATACAACATCTACATTCTAGCAGCTGAGTTGGGTAATTTGTGTGCTGAAAAATAGGAATTTGAGGGCCATTCTGACAGGAGATCACTGTTTAAGACAGGGGGGATTTTTGGTCAGAATGGTGCAGAATCTCTATTTTTAGGCACAGAAATACCATGAATGCACCGTACAGTGCGTGTGAGTTATAAATCAAATATTATGGTAACAATCTACTTACTTTTTTTTCAAAAATGAGTAGTTTGCTTCTTAGTTGTTCTTTGTAAATCAAAATCGGCTGCTTCTATTCAGGAGAATGGGCTTCACTGCAATTGTAAAAGAAAGAAATTAGCAATTTGGTTGCTATATAGCACTGTTTTCATTTTAGACATAGATTCTTTTAAATTGAAATGCTCAGCGCCTTCCTGAAAACCATTAAAACTATATTATGACTAAGAGTAGGAAAGAAAATATCTTTACTATGGTTTGTGAAATTCATAATCTACCAACGTATACCACTATTCTTGTAACTAAGCTTTTCCACGTAATAGTGAGTCATTGTCATCATAGCTCTCAACCATGTGTGTCGCAAAGGCGGGTGAAATCACCTGATTTTGTTTTTGGTGGGTGAGACGCCCATTGGAATGAATGGGCGTGCAGGAGGTTTGGCGGGTGAGCCAGTTCTTTAAAAGGCAGGTGGCACCCGCCAAAAGCGTGTGGGTTGAGAGCTATGTGCCATAGCCTGCTTTTGCACGTAACAGTGAGTGAATGTCATAGTCTGCTTGTCCTATATAAATGTATGTAAGTACTTATATAAACGAAAAAAATTAAAACCAATTATGTGTTTGTACAAATATTATTGTTTGAGATTTGATCGTAGAGTGTGTATGTTATTTTGTGTGATTATATGTCGTGTATATATTTTATTTCAAAAATGTTAGTTTAATAGTATTTGCATGTGTGTGTGTGTGTATGAAGAAATTAAACGATATAAAGGTTTGTAAGTGACAGGTCATTTTAGGACAATGAAACAATGATCGTCCATTCATTTTTCAGATTATAGAAGGTAAAAGTTGGTTAGAAAATGTGTTCATGTGCTGTGTAGAAAATATGCATACCTGTACTTTCTGTTCATGTATATGGATATGAACCAAGCTACAAGTAGAAATATTGGAGATTTGTATAGTATTTCCCGTAGATCGTGGTTGTCAATGGTATGAGACTTGTACTGAGAGAGATACACTGTACATTTGTAGTGCTGCTCTATGATTATGCAGTTACATGTAGAGTTATTGGATTTGATTGGTGGATGGTCATGTGATTGCTTAGCTACATCCAATGAGGGAATGGCACAGAGAGTGAAATTGAAATGGTAGAAGGGCTGTACATGTTACGATACGTTCGCTGACATGGCGGTAGTTCTAGGACACCGCGTATTACATCCGGGGAATTTGGGGAGGGGAGGTATGGAAATGAGATTGGATGAAGCAAGGGATTGGTCAGTAAAGTTTAGTGAGTGTGTTGTGCTAGGAGAGGTTTTCTCAGATATTGTTTTTGCAGAGAGAAGAACAGATAGCTTTGGCTGAGTGTTTCAATACACAGATTGTATGGATTTTGGAAGACTCGTGGATTCATTGCTTGAAGGTGCATGCAGAAAGCTGTGGAGTATCTATAGATCTTGGATTCCCACATGTGGAAGTGCACTGGCATGGAGTGCGTGGAATGAAGTGGTTGGACTTGCTACCTCTCTGTGCAACTTTGAAGATAGAGGAACATCCAGACATAATTGTAATTCATTGTGGAGGGAACAGTTTAGGACATGCGTCTGGAATTTCTTTGCAATTTGCAATGAAAGAAGGACTTCAGAAGATAATGGACATGTTTCCAAACTCTAAAATAATTTTTTCACGGATTGCGCAGAGATAAGTGTGGCTTCGTTCTTTCTCATGTGGTCCACAAATGGAGAAAGCAAGGCGTAATGTTAATAAGGCTGTTTGTGCCTTCCTAAGAGATTTTGGCTTGTCCTCTTTTAACAATGAAAATATTTTGTTTCGTAGTACATACATTTTTCGCAAAGATGGAGTCCATCTTACTTATGCTGGCAATCAGATTTTTCTGAGAAATGTACAAAATGCATTGCGACCTTTTTTAGAAATACAGCATTCGTTTTGAAGTACGTCTTACGTAGTTAAAATGTTTTACATTCAAACACCTCCCAAAGGCTCTTTTCAGAGCCACCACTTCCTGTTAGAGAAAAATGCATTGGTTTCAATAGGGTACCAATGCAATTGTTTTTATGTTCGCGGACTTTCACGAAATGGAAATGGCTATGCTTTATGTATCTTCACTTCTATTTTTTAACTGTGAAAGGCGGCTCTGAAAAGAGCCTTATTTTTTTTTTAATTTTTGTTATTTTGTATTTTTTTTGTTCTTTTTTATACACGACACACTAGGAGAGGAGGGAAAGGAGGGTAAAGGGGGGACACCAACCAAAGGGATAAGAAAGGGCGAGCTGAGAGAGGAAGATGTAGAGTGGGTTTTATTTGGGTAGTGAGCAGGTCTTCTGGTGCTCTGAGACAATCGTCTCAAAAGCACTCCGAAGTCGCTCCCCCCTTCAGAGTACTGTGTCACAGTACACACATACAACTGTGACCCTCGAAAGGTAAGGGTCATCAGAATTCTGTATGGCCTGTGAGACAGCTCGAGGAAGACACTGTCCCACAGAGGTGTTCCTTGTGGTGACAGGATCAGAAACGGAGGATGAAGTAGGGGCAATCAACCTACTACGCTTCTCGCAAGGTACAACCTTGCGAATGGCCCCAGTGTGGAATGAGTGCAGGTGTCGCTTCATGGTAGTGGTCCCAGAGCTATACGAACCATGCTTCCCGCGACTGAGTGCCATTTTGCACTCATTACAGGTGACACGGTTCGCATGAGACTTAGGACCGTTTCCATGAACGGTAAACAACCGCCACACCCAAGATTCACGCCAACGGCGGGAAGTAGGGATTTCCTCTGCCTCATTCTCGTCATCCTCTTCTTCCTCCTCTGTATCCTCACTCATGTTCCCCTCTTCAGGCCCTTGGGGAAATGGTGGTGGTGGAGGGGGTGGGGGTGGTGCTGAGGCAGATGTAGCACCATGTGGTAATAGTCGAGCCATGGATGTCATAGGCTTGGAGTTGGAAATCTCGACATCTGCAAAGTATGCAGCAAAATGCAGTGTGCTCTGTGGAATAGTCAGAAACACAATGAGAATGCGCTCTAGGGCGTGGTGTTATATAGGGGTGCTTGTGCGCGGGTCGCGGACATGCGCGCCGTCCGCAAGATAGATCGAACATCAAAAAAGGTTCAAAAAGTCACAAATACTATGTGGAAAGTTAGGATTAGTATGTGGGATTTGTGGTATGGTGATTTTATAATGAGAAATATTGTGGATTACTTGGAAATGTACTTTTAAACTGGTCGGGGTCACGAACAGTGTCCGCATTTAGAGCACGAGATGAGCGTGGGCGCGGTCACATGATTGTTTTGTGAGCATGTTCGCTAAGGTAGCGGTCGTCCGCAGGACACCCAATGTACGGACATTGTTTTGCGCATGCGTGTTGATGTTCTACGGACAGCGTTCGGGTCCTGAACTAATTAAAAGTGCGTCACATGTAAAACGAACAGTTAAGGACAGCCGTTTGTTCTTAGCACAGTTTCATTTATTTGCTAACAATACGGACAGACATAGCGTTTCAAGCACACCTCCATTTTCGTTTATTTACGAACAATTCAGGACACCACGAGTGTTCTTAGAACAGTTTCTGCTTGCTATCGAACACTATGAATAGGCATAGTGTTCTTAAGGACACCTCCATTTTTGTTTATTTACGAACATTTCAGGACACTACGAGTGTTCTTAGAACATTTTCAATTTGCATGAGAACATTACGGACAGATGTAGTGTCCTCAGGACAGTTACATTTTCGTTTCTTTACAAACATTTCCGAACAACCGCGGTGTCCGTGGACAACTAAATTGGTTTTATCACAAGGAACTGAAAGTAATTACAACACAATATAAGAAAAGTAACTTTATTTCATATATATACAATTATGACTGAGACGGTGGGGCAGAAGCGGAAACAAAAACAGGAGAATTAGGGATTTCTAGATAACTGGGATCAGGTGAAGAAGGGAAGGAAATCTCATCGAAACGCTTTGGTCCATAGACAGGGTTTGGGGTTAAGTGCGTGGGATAGGGTGAGGGGGGACAAGTGCAGGTTGGACAATGGTGTGCTGTTGGGGGTTTCACATATTTTTCCACAAAGTTTTTCAAATCCATAAAATTTTGCATAAGGTAGTCCATTTTTTGATTAATCTGCTGTAGAGTGATATCCTCTGATTGTTGTTGTGAGATGCTTGGAATTTTTGTATGGTCTGTAATAAAAAAAAAATGTATATGTTAAATGTATACAAAATAATATTTATTAATTGGTTTATATAGTAAAGTGTGTACCATTAGGTGGTCTATTTTCTAACATTTCCTCTCGTGGGAAATGCTCCTCTAGCCAGTCGAGAGTACTACACATTTCTGTGAGAAAACAAAAAAGTAATATGTTTTTTTTTTCTAATATAGAAAGTTTATAAATATATGAGTAAAAAGAAGTGCACTTACTATGTCTGGTGAGATATGTAATCAGTAGTGTATACGTCTGGTCTTGCTGTTGGTTGTGGAGCGTCTGTGAGGTAATTATGGTGGAAGCCACTTTATCTTCTTTTGGTATATTCCATTTTAAAACATATTGTATTTACATGAATGGTTAGTGTGTTACATATATGGGTAACATTTTTTAAGTATTACTACATATACTTTATATGTGTGCTGCTTTGTGAATTTGTTAAATGTTCCTATGTTATGATATAACTATTACACATACCCCCCCAGAGTTTTTAGGTGGTGGTACTGTTGTCCAAACAAGTCTGCGGGCCGTCAAATTCAGTAGAAAGGGTTCAGTATGTTCCATATTATATGTACATGAAGTCAAAGTTATTATTGTTAAGTTGTGCTACTAAAAAACTATGAAATTCAGTAAAAGAACTTTGTTAAAGGGACGTTATGGTTAAGTTGCACTACTAAAAACCTATGAAATTCAGTGAAAAAACGTTGTTAATTGGAAGTTATGGTTCAAAGTAAAACCGAAAAACCCCTGTCAAAAATTATTGGAATAAATATCAAGTGCTAATCAGTGCATTAAGCTATGCATTGATATAAATAGCATTCTATTATTAACTTCAATCCAGTATACTAAGGTACTCATGTAGAAACATAGGCATTGTGTGCAGCATACATGATGGAGGTGCAATATTCATAAGCTTGCCATGTTGAATATTGAAATGATAACTGTTTTCATATTTGAGTTTTGCGTACAGTGAAACTTGTGATAAGTAGGTAATAAAACCCACTTACTACATAATTGCATTATTATACACAAATCACAAAGAGACAACACCACATACAAATATGAATATATACAAGGGAATTGAAGTAGTAAAAAGAAACAGCAATAGTAGTAGAAAGTGTTCATAACCTAACTGATTACCTTTATGCAGAGAAATGATTGCTCTGTTTCAAAGCTCTTACTTACCCTATCTATATATATCACATGATGTGTCTGGACCCTAAGGAAAATAGTGTGAGTACAACATATAAAAATATGAGCATATACAGGGAAAGTACAGTAATAAAAAAACATCAAAAGTATCAGAAAGTGCTGATAAATCTACTGATAATTTTAATGCGCAAAAAGGATTGCTGTCTTTCAAGGTTGTGACTTCTCCTATGTATAAGTTTCATATGATATGACTGGACCATAAGGGAATTATTCTAAGAACATACTTGAAGGATAAGTCTACGAATATAGTAATTTACAATTTATAGTTTCTGACTGTTACTGAAGAGAATCATGTGGCCTAGATATGTCAGGAAAGGAAAAAAGGGGGAGTCAGACATGTGATGTCATCAGTGATGTCATCAATGACATTTGTGATGTCATCTTAGATGTCCTGGGTGTTAGTGTTAGCAGTGCACGGTGGCGGCGCGAGTTATGGTTGCTTACCTTACCATAACTGCCGAATTTCAGGGGGTTTTCTGTTTTACTTTGAACCATAACGTCCCTTTAACAACGTTTTTTCACTGAATTTCATAGGTTTTTAGTAGCGCAACTTAACCATAACCTCCCTTTAACAAAGTTTTTTTTACTGAATTTACATTAAAGCCAATATCAAGTCCTGACAAAATATCACAAAATAATTGTTCATCTAAGATATTTCAGGAAGTCTCTACTTAATGTGGAAAATCTCCAGTAATGTGAACCATTGGAAGACCAGATATTCTTGAGGAGTATAGGCAATGGTGATTAAAATGCTGAGAACAATAGTGGCTACTGGTAGGCCTGTGGTGCTCTCAATGCCTTTATTGGGATGGCTATGATGCATTGCACGCTGGAAGCCATTGTGGTTTCCGGAATGGCTATGATATCTGGGGGCAATGGTGGATTTTGAGATGCCACTAAGGCTTTAAATGGCAGGAGCAATAGAACTGACTGTGATGGGTATGATGATGTACATGCTAGATCCATTGGTGGTTTCTATATACTGGCTATAATGCTTACAAGCATGGAAGCAGTCGTGGATGACAGGATGACGAACTTGCTTAACATGCTCAGAGCAGCTGTCCTCACACAGCTGGCAATGGTGCTCTACATGCATGGAGCAGTGTTGTTAGCAAATGGCGGATTTCTGTGAAATGATCGAAAATACAATACCTACTTCAAAATGACTGAATTTCTTTTGCCACATTTTAAAAAGAATATTGCGGCGGATACCCCTGCCCCCTACCTTAACTTATACCCTTACCCAAACCCATCTATTTTTTACTAAAAATGACAAAAATCTCCAAATAATTTTATCAAAAACATTCAGTCATTTTGCAGTAGATACTTTTGAATTCTATAATTTCTGAAGATGCCGCGAATGGCTACGTGCTTTACCTGCTAGGAGAAATATTGGGCACAGCTTTGGTGCTATACACGCTGGGAGCAATGACACTTTGCATTCTGGGAGGAATTGTGGTTAAAGGGCTGGCTTCACATGCTTGGGGGAAGATGTGGAAGCTGGGCGGTTATGGTGCTTACCAAAAAAAACACCGGGAAAATTAGGAGGGAGCACTCACCCAACCTAGACTCAAAATCATTATAAATTAGGAGGGCGGTGTTCCCTATAGTCCTGCAGATGGAGTTTATACAAGCTCTGAGCTTAGAAATCATTAGATAAACGTTTTAGAATTCACAAATAGATTTTTTTCTTTTTCATCAATGCATGTTAAAATAACAGACAAACATATTGTCCCATCTTCTTTATCCTAATCGTGTTCAATCATGCTAAAAACGGCAATGTGTTTTATTACTATCAATGCAAACAGGAGACCCCACTTTCTTTCGAGGATCTACAGAGATGATGGCATTCAGTCCTTGCACATTCATGCCCACACACTGAATACAAACACACTTACTATTGCACAACAAATAAGTCATAGCAAGCATAATTTACTTTTGAACACCTAGTTCATGTTGCTCCTGTGAACAACAGCAACCAAAGCGCTCTGCAGTAGTCATGATCCAATTCGTGGAGCATATACAATGTATGACAACAAAGGCTCGACATGTCATGTTTCTGTTCTTCTGTTCATCATGCCGGACATTCTTCAGGAGCGAAAATATGTTAGAAAGAAGTATTTTTCGTTATGCCAACAGAGGATTAAGTGTTCATGGGGGCATCACTAAAGAACCGAATCTTATAATTCGGTTAACGTGTTCACTTTTCGCACTGCTTAATTTTCAGCATTATGCAAATGTCCATAACACGCAATAGAAGTCATGAGTAATCCGGGTCTGTCAACCAGCATCCCTCTGAGGAGTGTCCTGACCCTACCAAATTCCGACCCAGCCTGCAAAGCGGCGATCGATGCCAGACACAATGTTTCTTCAGTCCAAGTTAAGCAGTGTGAAAAGTGAGACATGCACAAAGGAAAAGGTGCCACGCCCTCATGTGCACCAACATTTCTTTGATTTATTTGGTGTTTGGAGAGTAAGCATTTTCATCTGGAATGCTGTACAAAATGATACATAACAGTGAGAGGAGAAAGCCAAGTTGGGGGTGTTTTACAACCAAATAGGGGGCTGATTGATGAGCATACCCTGGGTGATGGAGGAATGATCATAGCGGCAACATGGAATGAGAACAGCACATAGACAGTGATATGTACGAGAAACATGTGTGCATTTTGATGATGGGGAATGATATCGCAGCAGTCATTGAAATATGGACAGACAATTGCCTCTAGCAATATTTATTACTGAAGCTAATATACACTAACTATGCAATTAATGAGATAGAAGAAAGAGACAGACCAGAGGAATGGGGAGGATGAATTGGATGGATGGAACCAGAGGACCCTTACAGGGACTGGATGGCCCATTTTAATGCTAGAATAGAGGTTTTGTTTTATATGGCAGCAGGGAGGGCATGGGGGCAAGAGGGAGAAGGAATGGAAACAAGACCCCGAAGAGAGTGGGTGGAGGGTGGAAGGATGTATTATGGTGCTAGTTCACTGTAAGAGAGGTGGAGAGATGCATGCTATGGCTGTAACTAGGAAAGGTTTGTGAAATCATAAATGGATTTAAAGATGCTTAATAGAAATGTAAATATGGCTAAGTGGTGCATAGCAAGCCAACTAGCAGGGAGGTGATTTGCTAACGATTAAAGAGGAGGCTCCATAGGGTGGCTACAGCCACCGTTACATCAACTCAGAATGAAGGTTGAGATGAGTGATTTGTTGGAGTAGAAGGTGGGAAGAGAACAGATTTTCCTGATGTTGGGAAGGTTACCCTGGCAACGTTGTGTATAGTTGCACTAAAAATGCGCACCTTTAGATCACTGCCTAAAGTGATTATTGAGTTGCAGGTTGGTGGGTTTGGTGTGAGGAGGCTAGGGGAAAAGGATACAGTGAAGGCAAGGATGGTGAAACATTATGAGCATGGAGGTAGATAACTCCGGTCTTGCCAGAATTCAGCATAAGAGCCTGAAGAGCTATCCATTGCTTGATGGCCTAGAGATAGATAGAGAAATGGGTGGAGAGGTCAGGGGTAAAGAGGGGAAAGAGAAATATATCTGGGTATCATCATTATCAAAAAGGCAAAGGCAGAGGGGTGGATGAGATATACCAAGAGAGAAGGTGCATAATGTAAAGAGTAGAGCATCCACAGAAAGAGCCTTATGGGACAGCAATCAGAGAGTGGGTGGAGTCATGGGAGTCCTTGTTCCAGGAAACATACACATGGAGGAATTCATTAGGTAGGTAACCAGTGCTCCAAGCCTGTACAGTGTTTGAATACTTAGGCGCAAACAGGATAGGCCTCCAAGAGATCAAGTAGGATGAGGATCGAGTAGAGCTTAGAGATGTGTTCTGAGGAGAGAAATTTCGAAACATGGTTACGGGCCTTAATAGTTATGAGTGTACTTCAAGCCAATCACCACCAGTGGTGTCAGATTTAAAATGCTCTTGAGTTATGGGAAAAAAGAAAAGCCATTCGTTTTGAAAATGGCAAATTTTTATAGCAGATTGGGGAGGGTTTTCACTTCAATCGGCAGCCACAGTGTATATCTGAGGAGAGCTGGCAAAATGTATGGGTTGTACCCCCAAACTGCCTACTTGACAACATAGCTGTGGAAAAGTGCATGAGTGACCAAGTAGTTAGTGAGTTGGATGATTTATATGATCTACTAGTTAACTGTCCTTAGGTGTGCTCTAAAGCCAACGCAGTGCCATTCATTACAATTATGAAGTGTACAAAAAACGATTATGAACAGAGTTTGACCATGAGCAGTTTTCAAAAGATGGAAAGTGATGATGCATTCAAAATTCCAGTAGCTTCCAAAGGCCAAACCTAAACATTTCTATCACCCCTCCAAATGAATCTGAAGATAGGGATACTTAGGGCCTGATTCACAGAAGCGTTGTATAATGGTGAAGTCCCATAGAAAAGCGCTCTGTGAACGAGGCCCTTAAGGTTTTCTGCTCCACTGATCTCAATTATCATTCTGGGATGTAATATTTAAATATTTCTCTAAAATATGAGGGAGCGTTATTTTGAAAGCAGCTTAACTTCACGTCTCCTTCGTGTGCTTGATACATTGACCCACCACCTAAAGCCATAGAACACAAATGTGGCAGCATTTCAGATTCCTTGCATCCATTGTATTATCTCAGGTTTGATACTTATTCATCATTTGGCTCGTCCCACTGCCAACATTAGAGCACAAGCTCCTCTCGCCCACCCACCCACGACCACATCCGCAAATATAGAAAATAGGGAAGCCCTTCGGCTTCCCAGAACCTCCCACCAATTCCCAGGCTCTTGATTTTATTTTGATATTAATCTTGATCGAAGTGCTGAATCGGACTGCTGTCCATATATGGCTTATCTACGGCCAGGCACTCCTCCAAAATGAGAAATGGATGTCCCTGCAACTTCGCACCTTTTTGAATTTACCACGCTCCATTTGCTAATTGGAGAAAGGAGCAGCGTCCAACATGGCCACCGCAGTCCCGACGTGACGAGCAGCCACCCACCTCACAGTTGCTGCTCTACGATTGGCTGATCTACTCCACAAGGAGCTAGACAACCATCAGGCGAAAGCCATCCCCACCCACCAAGGCCCCACACTAAGGCTCCTGTCCGAGCCTGTCGGAGCACGGAGGAGCTTCTAGAGACCACACTCGGAGCTCTGTCCCTTCAACGCGCCTCCCCATCACCCGCTGGTATCCATCTCATACATTTTGGCAAGCATCCACCACGGCCAGAAACCCAGCATCGGATCACAATAAAGATGCCCCATGGAGCTGAACACATATGTCAGCAGGAGCCACACCACCGACCAGCCCCCACTCATAGTCACTGCAAGTGCAGAGCCACGCACTACCAACTCCCCTATCCAATGAGGGCCAGAGTTTAAGACACATGCCCACCAACTACTGGTCTATCGCACCTTAATTACTGAATTTTCCAATCCGTGAACTCGCAAACTCAGATGTAAGTGCTTGCTAGGCCCGCCCTTTTTCTTTTTTGTAACTGCCTCGCATTACTCGATTTGCAAATTGACTCAATCAAAATGTTTAACTGCCATACCTTTTGTTACCTAACTCACCAACTGAGCTTATCACATATACCTCTGCTCTACTGTAACTGCCTCGCATTATGAGATTGTCAAATTGACTCAGTCAAAAATGTCTAAATGTGTTAGCCAATCATCTAATTGTAATTGTTACATACACATTTGCACCACTAAAACTGCCTCATACTGCTTGATTTGCTAAGCGACTCTGTCTGAAATGTTCTGAACTGTACCGAGCTAATGTAATTGCCTTGTAACCGCTGTGCACTGTACAATCTGCAAACCTTCCATATATATAGCGTATTAACCACACTGTATGAACTGCTTTACTTAACGTGAGTTAAAGTGCCTTAACCCTTTTGCTGGCGCAACAAAGCCATCTCTCTGTGAAGTGCATTAACCACACAGTTTTGCCATCCGAACCACACTAGTTACCAGACTATAGTCCTTTGACCCCCAACGAAAACATAGCTTCATTTGCCTAATGTGCCTAACATGCCTATTATGCACATGCATGTATTCTATAACACTTCACTCAGCTTGGACCTTACCTAACCTTATTACCAAGTGCTAGTCAACCTGTCGCGCACCACACACTAATCACCCCACTAATCTCTAGCTGCAGCCGTACCCTCCCCTGTAACCACCTACAACAAAGTTATACACTCTCTTGATCGCTTACACACCGCAGATGCCTTACTATGATCCAACCTACTTGCAAGCACTCCCCATCAAACAGGCCCTGCCCTAAACTCAGCCTACCACAAACCCCTACCAACAACATGAGCACTGTCACACTATCTATGTCACCCAAACTCCCCGACTCCTGTACCACCCCCCCACTCGCTTCCTAACATTTGCTAACACACACGCCTTCAGCCCACCCCTGTGGAGGAGACCACAAACCTATCCCAACAATAAGGTGACAGAAACCAACCAGCGCCTGACAGTGCAGCCTAACCCCAACCTTGGCTTACCTTGCCCACTAGGCATCAGAAAGAGTAGGCTTGCAATTCGAATTAGGCTTAGAAGGCTCCTAATTTCAACTACCATCCTTTCGACCAGCCGGAAGAATACACATCTTAACTGCAGTACCACTACCCACTCTACTAAGACATCTAAACTCGACACTGTTAGCTCAAATTCTCTGTACTCACCGACCTACGGCCATTCATCAACCTCCATCAGGAACCTCTCAACCTTGAAACTTCCCCTAACATCAACACATATACTCAATACAGACTCCACATGGACCCAAACTCATAACAATAACCCTAAAGAATCCATGATCCAGGGGGCCCTCATCAACACAAGGTCACTCCTTGAACATGCCCTTGACATTGCAGACCTTATTACCACTAACAAACTTGACTTCATTGCCAGCACTGAATCCTGTCTCCACACAGCGGCAGACCAAGCCCTCTCGCTCATTGTCCCAGGAAATTATACCATCTTCAGGACTGATAGACCCACTGCCAAAGTTGGTGGAGTAGCTATTATTGCCAAGAACACGCTGAACATCAGAGAAAATCCTAACCACACTTTTCATTCAGGAAAATTACTTTCCTTCAAAATTGCCTTATCACCTATTGCTAATTTGAACACTCAGCTGATCTATAGACCTCCCGGCCTGATATCCTCATTTGAGGATGATGTAGCACACCTCCTTTCTACAAACACCAAACCCCACTACGGGGAGACCTTAACCTTGGCTTTAACGATCCCAAGGACAACAACACCCTACCCCTTGCCAACACCATTAAGGTATTAGGTTACACTCACCGGATCAACAACCCTACACCCAGCAAAGGTTGCATACTTGACTGGCTTGCAGACTTTAACTATAACACAAACATAATCTACAATTCCCAAATACCGTAGTCAGACCATCACATCATCACATTTAATGTGCCAAGAACTCTGGGACAAAATGCCCCCACCCATGGCACCAGCTGCCTTATCCAGAAATACACGCAATATCACTGTAAATAATATCCTCCCTTTCCTACACCCTATCACTGCACCCCAAGACATTGGGAATAATGACCCCCCAAATCATGGTTGATATATACAACCAAACCGTCCTTGCAGCCATTGATAAAGTAGCACCCCTATCCTTGCGCAAAGCTAAACCATTAGCCCACCTCAACTCTTTGTACACTCCTAACCTAAAAACCATGCACAGCACTAAGAGAACTGTTGAGGCTAACTGAAAACAAATCCAAACTGAACTGAACAAAACAACCTTCGCCAAATCTTCCAAAATGTATAAACTGGCAGTCCTCCAAACTAAAAGCTCCAAATACAATGACAGAATTGTTAAGGATTTTAAAGAGGCATCACCCTCCAGACCAGGACTCTTGCTACCGGCCAGGGACGAAGCGCACAATAAAATTCTTTTATGTTTGTTTCACTCAGATTTAATTTTTGAGAAGGCAACCAACCCATCTCACATCCCCCTTAACATACACCCTGTGTTGCAATGGACCATGAACCAGGCCAGTGTGTAATAATGAAATATTTATTTATTTTTTAATTATTAATAAAATCAAACACATTCAATATAGGGCAGCAATCACCGGTGTGGTGATAATGACACACTAAAATGATAAGATACACTTAGTTTAACCTTCTACCATAAGAAATACAATGCACAATTGAAAGAAAGCAAGATTACTTTTGGGTAGTGCTTTTAAATGGCACCACAGTTAAGCACTCCCCCTGCAACACGCCCATAAACCCCTGTCAACCAAGTTGTGTTGGGTGGAGAGGAGTAGCAAGGAGTCAGGTATACTAGGCAAAAATCAGAATGAAAATCCGACATACCACCCCTTAATGGGAGGCCAAAACCAGATTGAGCTCCCTTGAAAAATTAGCAAAATGCCACTCGGAATTACTGAATTGTGATTTTACATGTGCGGTTGAATGAATAAGGCAAGAATTTGTGTGGCTATACTAACGAGGCAAGAAAACTTGTAAGCTACAAGGCAATATACTAAACAATGGGAATACAGTGTAGAAAACCGACTTTGGAAGGAAAAACACAGTGCAGCAAGAATCACACCTGGCAAAATTGCAATTGCTTCGTTTCACAGGTTTAAAATAGCAAAACGACTTGGAAAATGAGCTAAACAGACATAATCGGAAAATCGGTTTTAATGTTAAGGTACAAAGGCACATAACAGGTATGATATTAAAGTGAAAGGGTGACTCTTGATGGTGACAGTATGGGATTCTTTGTAGGAAAAGTAAATCAGTTTTTCTAATGAAAGCAGTTACATGGGAGAAATCGGTTTTCAAGAGGAAAATCACAGGTTCTACTGAGACTATTTTTTTAGTGGCTAGATTATTAAAGAAAAACACTGCCCGCAAAAAGGTTAATTTAAAATTTTAACCCATTCATGCCATGTGCCTCTTTATATGGGAATTAATTAATTTATTCCAAATAGTACTAAGGACTTATATAATGGACTGCAATGATTTGGAAAGAATGGCGCTAACACATGGAGATTAACACAGATTTTCCTACGGACAGGATACACAGGGCATTCTGAAAATGTGAAGAAGTCACTAGGATACTTATAGGATTTCTTATAGGGTTTCTTATGGGGTTGGACAAATTGCAAGGTAACAAAGCAATGGATGCAGCTTTTTGGTTACTGGGCGAAGGGTAATACTTACAAGAAGAACGTAAATGGGGTAGTTTGGACAGCTGGCGAGATCTTTGGAAGTGGAACAAGTATCTGGTCACTTGGGCAACAGCTGGGCTCTCCTCTAGGGACACAACGAGGCAACCGGGGTCTGGTCTCAGTGGACAGCAGGGTGCATCAGCTGGGCAAAGCAGGTGGTGGGGCAAATCAGGTCCGGTCACTGGGATAATCCCAAAAAGGGTTCAGCAGCCTTTCCCCCTTTTGCTCTGAATTATTGGATTTTTGTAGGGTTTTATTCTGGATAAGAGGTTCACCTTGATGGGAGGTACTGCATGGATCAGGATCAGCTACCCCTGGCCTGGCACTGGAATCTGAAATCTTGCAGGGTGAAGGCGAAACGCCTGGATCTCTGGATGTTGCGGCATGGGTTTTGAATGCTGGATTTTTTTTTATCCTGTACATATGCCTCCACCTTATTTAGACCAGAGGATATCAGAGGATTTTTACTAGGTGGGCAGAACTAAGCTAGTCATACCTCTAAATCAGATAGGTCAGCCTGTAACTGTCGCTGCCTCCCTGTAAGCAGATTGGACTGAAGAAAGTGACTCAGTTTTAGTGTGTGTGTGTTTTATGAGATGCATTGTTATGCCATTGTTACTTTTACCAAAATCAGTTATGACACAAAACCCCAATATTTACATTTGTTCTCCTCCTGAAAATTAGATAGACAGGCTCCATATTTTACAAGGAATATGCTGTTCCAAATCCCAAGTTGGTGTGATGCTGTTTAGTCATTCTGGCAATCTTTCACCATTTCCACAGATTACATTTCGTCTAAAACTCTACAATTGTCTACATATATACATATTATCACTGGGCATATTTTCATTACGTTTCAAAACTGTACCATGTACGCTTTCCCCATAAATGAAATTTTACTGCCATTTGCGCCCACCACATGTCAGAAAAATCTACAATGTCTTATTTTAATGGTACAAAAATGACATTTAAATTGGTCATAATTTCACATTACTGTTTCTTTAGATTACTGAAATAAATGTCCTGATATGAACAGTCTTTGAAATCAAATGGGCTGGCTTTGTTTCCAAATATGGGCAGTCTTTACAACCCCCAGCCACATGTCATGCTCTAGTCAGCTTTGCCCAGGGTTGCTATGGATTTGCCTTTGATCCTAGGAAGCTGAAGCTTAGGAGAGGTGTCAGAGGATTTCACATCTCTGTGCAAGGACAGTCCATTGTCCCATGCTAGGGGAAATGCCATTCCATCTGATGAGGTCACACATTCTCACACCTTGGGCCTTTCATTGGGAAAGGAGCTTCCTTTGAAGTATTCTCCTTTTACCCAACTGGTTCTGCTGGTCTCAAACATCTTTCAAACACTTTTTGTCTCTCTTTCTTTCACAAAAGCCAGTCTTTTTCTAAATAAATATATCATACATTTAAACCAAATCCATCCCCACCTAAAATACTATTTCTGTGTGAGTATTTGGGATGATTTCACATTTTAACTTTCAAAGTGTTATTTTGCTGCTGTTGCAAAAACATATGTACACATGTTGATTTTACATGGGGATTTCAGCAGATGCAGTTTCTTTAGCACACATTTTCAGAACAGCTTGGACAGATCAGATCGGTTTCATAGCAGGAAAGGTGCTAGAAATTGTTTTCTTTTGTAATTGACGCATAGCCAGGGAGAAAAGCTTTATTTTTTAATTCCACTGCACTGGTTAATTTGTTGCAAAGTAAACGCAGGTCATACGGCCTGAAACAAATGTCTCTGCTGTTCTTAGATTTTGATTGACACACATGCCATTCATTGAGGAAAGCCCTCCTTTGCTGGTGTACAACCTGAAGCTAGATGGGCATGAATGTGTCTTATCAGCAACCAAACTGTGTACTGTTGAAAAGATGGAATAGCATCAGTGTGCAGTCATTTTAACACAGAACATTTCCTTTTTCAGTTGGAAGTTTTGAGCTGGCAGCATAGCAGCGCTGCACACAGCTGCTTTGGAATTCTTCTTTTTGGTGCACATGAAGAAAATAACTGCAGCAAATTCTCGGGGTGTTTTATGTTTCATCTCACCCAATATGTGCTCAACAGAGCCAGCACATCCATTATTTTTGAAAACCGCTAAAAATTCAGTTTTGACGTAAGGGAATAAGTAATCAGCAGAGCCAGTGCAGCCATTCTTCTTGTAACTGCTGAAAATGCAGTTTGGTGATGTAGGGGAAGTTATGCTGGGCTGGTAAATGTACCCCACAGATTCACCAATGCCAAATCAGGAACTAAGGAACTCTTCACCATCCTGAGAGAACTTGAGTCGCCAGTTCCAGCACTAGAAGTCTGCCTCAAAAATACGAGCTGGTACACCGGCATTCAAAAAGCCTATCTCTATAAAATAGCCCTCCTACAATCCAAAATTGAAAAAAATATATATATATCAATTCTGCCCAACAACCTCAACTGACTACTTGTCACACCAGTCATAATACCATAAGGCTCCTGTGTCCCACCTACACTCTATAATACATTCCCAAAACCTCTATTTGACCGTCTTGATGACTTGGGTGTCCCCTACACTAACTATGCAGATGGCACTCAAATCCTCAATCCTTTCTCTGGCTCCTATGACATTGATTCGGTTTCACTTAACGTAATCTATCAATCTATCCAGGCATGGATGGCCCAACACAGATTATGCCTTAATGATGAAAAAACAGAGCTTCTCCTCATAGGATCACAATACCAACTTAACAAACTTGGTGACTCGTTTAAATCATCACTATCAAGGTGTCGAAGGAAGTAAAAACCCTCCGTTTTTATCTGGACTCAGCCCTTATTTTAACCAAAAAAGTCAACGTCACTGCTTCGGCAGCAGCTTACACATCTAAGCGTATTAATGCCTGTAGACCCTTCCTGTCACCGACAGCTGCATCACCCTAGCTAGAGCCCTCATCTTGTCCAGACTGGACCATTGCAATGCCCTCTATTCTGGTACTAAGAACCACAATATTAAAAAACTACAGGTGATTCAAAATAACACCCTAAGAGCAGCTCTAAACATCGCCAAAAACTACTCACATCTTCATGACTAGAAGGAACACGCACTGGCTACCTGTCCAGGAGTGAATCGTCTTCAAAACTCTCACTATGTTGCACAAATGCCTACGTAAGTCAGCCCCTAAATACCTGGCAGATAAATTCACTTCCATCCAATCCAATAGTCCTATGCTGCCCACGAGTGGTGTGCTGTCAATGATCTCTGCCTTAATGCCAGTAAGACTGAGATTCTCCTCATCGGCACACCCACTCCCTCCTTTCCTGTCATTCTCTGGCCGGCCTCTCTTGGCCCTCTTCCTGCTCCCACCTGTGAGGCTAAAAACCTCAGGGTCATCTTCAACTCCACACTCTCCTTCTCTCCTCACATCTCTGACGTCTCTAAGAAGTCACACTTCCAGCTGCACCTCCTCAGAGGTATTCTCCCTTTCCTCTCCTTCCCCCAGAAGCTCACTGTCTCCAGAGCTCTGGTTCTCTCTAGGCTGAACTATTGCAACAGCCTCTTTTTAAATCTGCCTGCTTCCACTCTCTGCCCTATTCAACTCATTCCGAACAGGACTGCAACACTTGTCCTTGACCTCAAGCTCAGGGATTGCATCTCTCCGGGACTGAAATCTCTGCACTGGCTCCCAGTGGCTGTGAGGATTAAGTTCAAAACCCTCTGAATTGTCAACAAGGCCTTCTGGGGCCTCAATACTTTCAACTCTCTCTTCCTAAATATCTTCCTTCTGGAGCTCTTCGCTCATCCGCCTCCAACTCCCTCAGGGTTAGTCGCTTCTCCAAGCAACAAGTTGCTGGTAGAACTCTTTCTTCAGCTAGGGCTTCCCTCTGGAACAGCCTCGCTGCCTCCCTGAAACTTGAGGAGAACCATCTCCGGTTCCGGAAGCACCTCAAAATCTTCGTCTTTGCTTCTGCTTTCTCTCCTCCTCTCCCCTGCTGAATTCCTGGTTGAAACTTTACTGGTTACCTGGCCACCCTCTGATCTCGGGCCCAGGTCCCCTCCCCCACCAGTTACACACTTCACTGCCTCCCTGGCAACCCCCGCACTTGAGGACTGTTTCTGTACCCCTACAGTCCCCCACCACCACTTGACACCTGATGTCTGCACTTACCCTTGCACTTGCCGCCGGCTGGCCCTAGTTCTCTCATTGTTTTTATTTATCCTATTATCCCACGTACTGCACTGTCCAACCCCCCCTCCCCCTCCGCACATTTTCCCTTCCCCCTTCCCCTGCACTTGCGCGATCTGAATGACACTTGGCCTAGTAGGATCGCTGTCTCTGGCTTCCCTCTATTCCCCCTCCCTTGCCACCTTGTGCCTTGAAACACTTGTGTATAGCCATGTTTTAAATGCCATATCATATCATATGCGCTCAGCACACTTGCACTTGCTTGCCACCCCCTGATTCAAACTGCAGAAAGCCAGAGGTCGCAGCCTCCCAGTGGTAGCTGCCAAACATTGGAACTCATTACCAGCCGCATTTAGGTCAGAAGCCCCTTTCTGGACCTTCCGCAAACACCTGAAAACATGTCACTTCACGCAGGAACGACTAAAATAAATCTCGATCAGCAATCAGCACGGTATCAACAACTAATGACCACTGTAACTTATGTTGACGTTGTAATGCACCTTCTTGTATATTTATGCCTTTGTATATGCGTAACCATGTAACTATTGTGCTTTTTTTTTATTTTCAAGAACAGCGCCTAGATGCCTCTGGGTTGGGTGCACTTTACAAATTTCAGAATTAATAAATGAATAAATACTGCCACGGAGATCATTAGCAACCGTATACACCAATCAACGAATCAAGAAGAAGGGAATATGGGCTGAAGCTTCCAGTAATAGCACCAACACCACGTCGCTCATTCTGCCACTCCTGTGAACAATGTGCCGAAAAATGAATCTTTGAGGGTCAACATGCTGGTTGGGATCTCTGTTAAGGTACATGTTTGCATGTGAGGTGCTTGTGTTTACCTTTCCTTGAGGTGCACCCCAGAGAAGTTCTTTCCTACTAGGCACACCTCGACCCTTTCCTTTCCTTTATGCAGCAACCTTGTCTGACTCTACCTTCTGTCTCTGTCTCGTTACTAATAGCATTAATGGCCACAGCAGGGCCATCTTACCAAGACAACAATGGCCGCCCTAGGTGACGCACCTCATTTCCCTTGGGCCATGAATGACTCATTACAGTAGTCTATGCCGACATTGCCACAGAGCATTACTAAAGCACTGGTCTCTGGGGGCATGAAAGGCAAGTTTATACATTGAGAAAAAGTAGGACTTCATCACTTGTTTACCATGAAGGTCGGGTGCTATAGAAGCAGCCTCAATTGTCTGTCGTTTGATACTTGATTTTAGTGCTAAATGAACGGCTCTGTCAGGGGCAGGACTGGGCGTGGGCCATGAACTATTGGGATTGTGGGGTTGGAATCATCACAAAAAGCACTGTTTAAAAGATTGCAGCCGTATAGACGGCTGCTGTGCCTTTTCTGCAGGCAGAAAACACTAACAAACTACAAGACCCGGCAAAAGGTACGCCAGGACTACATTACCCAGCAGGCTTTGCGGGCCCGCGAGCCAATGGGAAGCCGTGTCAGGTGTGGCAGGCCTACGCGCATGCGCAAAGTCCCGTGGCACGGGGCTTGTGCTTGAGATTCCAGAGAGACAGGACGTACGCCCAGGAGCTCCGAGAAAATACCACACGAGGGGCCCAGAGCCTCCGGAGCAGCGATCCGGCCCCTCGCTTTCAGAAGATAAGTACCGCTTGGCATTGGCATTCATTGGGAAAGAGGGGGAAAGCGCAGGGGGCGTTACCAACCCCTCCAGAGCCCCTGCGCCGCCGACATAAAGCTAAGTGGGTAGGGATCTCCGGGGAAGCACATTTTGGGCGTTACTAAAACATCTTTGGTCAGCATTTAACTACGCGCTATTTCACCTCACGGAACGTTAAGCCCAAAGGGCACATGAGACGAAAAGCGTGTTACGGCAAGAAAGATCGGTCTGACGTAAGACCGTGCTGAGCAGATAAACATCAATAGATGTTACCAGCCACGTGCGGCAGCGCACGTCGGGGGAATTTGGAACTCCAGTGCACGTTATGTGCGGAATGAGTGTGTCGGATGTGTTGTGAGGAATGAATGACCAACGAATCCAAAGGCATACACTAATACAATCTTTTGTTTCCTTTTAGTGTGAAAAGGACCCACCGACTTCAGGGACGTGGCACAGGACTCAACAGCTCTTGCTGGACTGGACTTACAGACTGTGAAAGCTAAGTGTGCAAGTGCATGTTGACTAACCTTGGGTGCAAAAGTATTTTGGGCTAAAACCTGTGTTGGAAACTCCATTGTGGCATTGTGCTCAATCTTGATGTTGGGGGTAACAGGTTCTTATTGGTTTCTTTACTCATGTGTACAGGGGAACACCTTTACGTGTAGAGGTGTTGAAACATCGCCCCCCCCCCCTCGAAAGGGCGCCAAACAAGTATTGGCTAACAAAAGTGTGCAATCATCGCCTTCCCCTTAATTCCCAGCCCTATCCATTACCTCTTCCTATTCCTTAATCCGGTTACCCTATAATCCCTCTACCTATCCAACCATCGAGACCCTAACCCTCCTTCCCCGCTCTGGTCACGGAGGTCTGTGTAAGCTTATACTTGCAGACACCAAGACCGCAGAGGGGGTGGTTGGTTCTGCATCACTCCTGCGCCTGGGACCTGAGCATTCCTGACAGAAGCACAAGCCAACGTAATTTCTAGGTGCCTGAGTGGTGCAGCCAGCCCCGTCGCAGCCATGGAAGAGATTGCCAAGGCCTTGCAGGACTTGCACGGGGAGTTGGCAGCGTCCAGACAGTACTACGCTACCCTGTCTGCACAGGTACGCAGTCTGGCAGCCCAAACCTCTCCATTGCCGGGTCAAGCACCAGTACAGGTGCAAGTAACCCCAGACCCTGTTGTCCCTCTAGCGCCACCTGAACGGTATTTGGGGGACCCACAGAAATTCTCGACCTTCATAACCCAATGCCGTCTTCACTTTCTCACGAAACCTGCAGCATTCCGGTCCCATCAGTCTAGAACAGCGTTTGTCATCTCGTATCTCACGGGGGATGCTGCAGCCTGGGCTAACCCATTAGTCCAGAAGGACAATATGGTCCTATATGACTGGGATGACTTTCTCAGCGAGTTTGAGAAGATATTTAACTGGAAGGCAGCCACGTTGTGTAAGGATCGGGAATTGCTAGCCTTAAGACAAGGGAATAAGGAATTGGTGACTTACGTCACACAGTTCAATCGGTTGGTGGCCGAAGCGGAGTGGCCACGCGACAAAAGTATGTCCTTGTTTTATCAGGGGCTAAGGGACGACATTAAGGACCTTATCGCCCAGATCGACCCCCAACCTCGGGAGTGTTCTGATATGATCGATCTAGCCATGCGCTTAGACCACCGTTTGGCTGAACGCCGGGGGGACAAAAGAAGAGGGGAATCAGGCCCGGTAGCCCGTTTGGATCAGTTCAAAGGGACACGTGGGACTGTGGACAAGTCTGAGGGAGAGGAACCGATGCAAATCGGTTCTATTCGAGGTCCCCTGTCAAAAGAAGAAAAGGATCGGAGGAGGAAGGACGGGGTATGCATGTAATGTGGGAAGTCGGGACACTTTGTCCGGGAATGCCCCACGAAACCCAAAACGCAGGGAAACGCCTCGGCTCGTCGGTAGTGGGGGTCACCCGGTCGAGCCTGACTGAAAGCAGGGCCCCAATTGAAGGCTGCTCCAATTATGACCCATATGTCACTATAAAGGGGTGTCTAGGGTTCCTAGGGTTGCGGAAAGAAGTTACCATGCTAATTGACTCAGGAGCAACGGGTAATTTCTTAGATGCCGAGTTTGCGGCTACACTGGGCATTCCGGTACAGCGGAAGAGTAAACCCGAACCCGTACGAGCAGTGGATGGTGCACCCATATCCTCCGGGCCCATAACGCACAGCACCCCTTTGGTGAGATTAACCTGTGGGAATGATCATTGGGAGGACATAGCCTTTGATATAATTCCCGCCCCGCAATTTGGGCTTATCTTGGGACTACCTTGGTTGAGAAAGCATGATCCCCAGATTCAGTGGCCCACTAGGTTGGTCAATTTGAACTCGCCTTATTGTCTAGAGTATTGTAGGCTTTCGGAATCATCACCCCTTCACATTGCAAGCCTCACGAGTAACCACTCAGAGGTACGCCCTGAGGATCTACCTGCGGAATATATCGATTTCGTAGACGTCTTCAATAAGAAGGCAGCAGAGTCTTTACCCCCACACCGGGCATTCGACTGTCGAATAGATCTAGCGCCTGGGGCAACATTACCCTGTAGTCGTATATACGCCTTGACTGAGGCCGAAAACGAACACCTCCGGGAGTATATAGCAACCAATTTACAAACGGCTTTATAAGGCACTCTAACTCGCCGGTGTCTTCACCTCTGTTCTTCGTACCGAAGAAGTCCGGGGAACTTTGGACTTGCATAGACTACCGCGGGGTGAATCGGATAACCATCAAGAACCGTTATCCGCTCCCCCTTATCCCAGTCCTGCTAGACCAAGTGAGGGATGCGGTTATCTATACTAAGTTGGGACTTCGTGGCGCATACCATCTGGTGCGGGTGCGTGAAGGTGACGAATGGAAAACTGCCTTCCGAACAAAATTCGGATTGTATGAATATCAAGTTATGCCATTCGGTCTGTGTAACGCGCCCACCGCCTTCCAACATTTCCTTGACGAGGTGTTGCGTGAGTACCTGGACGTATGTGCCGTCATGTACATTGACGACATCCTTATTTACTCACATAGCCTCCAGGAACATGTCCAGCATGTACGCGCTCTCTTACAGAAGTTGAGAGAACATCACCTTTATGCCAAATTGGAAAAGTGCGAGTTCCACCAGACCACTGTGGAATTCTTAGGGTACTACCTTACCCCGACAGGCGTACAGATGGACCGCAAGAAGGTACAGGCTATTCTAGATTGGGCCCCCCCAGCCAACGTAAAGGATGTGCAATCCTTTTTAGGCTTTGCAAACTTTTATAGACGTTTTGTCAAGAATTTCTCGGAAATGGTTACCCCAATCACAAGACTTCTGCGTAAAGGTTGTCCTTTCACTTGGGACACCCAGACCGAGCAGGGATTTCAACGGCTCAAGAAAGCCTTTACCGATGCACCGGTACTAAAGCACCCAGACTTGTCCCAACCCTTCGTAGTAGAAACGGATGCTTCTAGTTATGCTTTAGGAGCCGTTTTGTCCCAAAGAGACTCCCAGACAGGCCTTCTACACCCTGTGGCCTATTATTCAAGAAGGTTGCTTCCCGCCGAGGCAAATTACATTATTGCCGACCGAGAACTATTGGCCATAAAAGCAGCTTTTAGCGAATGGCGGCATTATCTGATGGGGGCACGCCACACTGTGACGGTAATTACCGACCATCGCAATCTACAGTTTATCAAAACTGCCAAGACTTTGGGCCCAATATTTCGCCGAGTTCGATTTTATTATTACTTACAGACCCGGATCTAGCAACCGGAAAGCTGATATTTTATCACGCTATCCGGAAACTATGTTAAAAGACGAAGAACCTGCACCTCGGCCAATAGTTCCTCTGACACGAATAGTCGGTTTAACCACTAACCTATTTGAAAACATTCAAAAAGAGTTCTCCATGCAAGATCTTCACCAGTGGTGCAAGCAGGATCCGCAACATACTATTGTAGACGGGCTCCCCTATCATGCGCAATCTTTGTACCTACCCACAACTCAGTTGCAAAAGGAAGCCATATCATGGTGTCATGACTCCTCGTTAGTGGGTCATCCCGGTAAGACTAAAACATTAGAGTTAGTAGCCAGACATTTCTGGTGGCCCAAGTGGCAGCACGATGTCCAGCAATATGTGCAAAATTGTCCGATATGTGCCCAGAATAAGGCCGATCATCAGAAACCAGCAGGTCTTCTTCGGCCTTTGCCAACTCCAACTATACCATGGCATACAGTTACCATGGACCTTATAGTAGAGCTCCCAGAGGTACAGGTTGTAGATACCTTCTCCAAAATGGCTCGTATTTTCCCCTGCAAAGGGGTCCCGACGGCCAAAGAGATTGCGGAGTTGTTCTTGCAGAACATGGTTCACCTCCATGGCCTACCGTGTCGTATCATAACTGATAGAGGACCACAGTTCACCTCTAGGTTCTGGCGCGAGTTTTGTAATATCATCGGTATGGAAGTCCGGTTATCTTCGGGTTATCACCCGGAAACGGACGGCCAGACCGAGCGCGTGAACCAGGGACTCGAACAATTCTTGCGTTGCTTGGCTGCTGGAAGAGAGACAACTTGGGTCCAACATACTTGGCTAGCTGAATTGGCGTACAATAACGCTGTTCACTCATCCACTAAGCGATCCCCTTTCTTCTGTCTGTATGGAAGACATCCACGGATATTACCACAATCCGTCCCAACAGCAAAAGCAGAGTTGCCCACGCTGGCAGGACAGGGGATCGGTATTGAGCAGGTTTGAAAGGAGGTACAGGGAAATCTCTTAACGGCCAAAACACCTACAAAACCTATGCCGACAAACATCGGCATCCCAGTCCATTGTATCGTAAAAACGACCTGGTATGGTTGTCCACCCGGAATTTACGCCTAACCGGACCTAGAAAATTACAACCCCGTTACTTAGGTCCGTTCAGTGTTGAGAGGGTCATTAATCCAGTAGCGATCCGCCTAACCTTGTCACCCCAGATGAAAATTCACCCCACCTTCCATACATCACTGTTGAAACTAGCTCCTCATGGGGCTGTTGCCCAGAAACCGCGCCCAGTGCTCATACAAGAGGAACCAGAATACGAAGTCCGGGCCATCCTCAATTCTAAAAAAGGGAAAAATGGTCAAATATATTATCTGATAGACTGGGTGGGCTACGGACCGGAAGACCGCTCCTGGGAACCCTCTCACCATGTGCATGCCCCCAGATTATTGCACACTTTTCATAAGAATTACCCCAATAAGCCTAGTGGCTCTGCCCTCCCTGGGGGGGGGGGAGTGCTGACGTTGTAATGCACCTTCTTGTATATTTATGCCTTTGTATATGCGTAACCATGTAACTATTGTGCTTTTTTTTATTATTTTCAAGAACAGCGCCTAGATGCCTCTGGGTTGGGTGCACTTTACAAATTTCAGAATTAATAAATGAATAAATACTGCCATGGAGATCATTAGCAACCGTAGACACCAATCAACGAATCAAGAAGAAGGGAATATGGGCTGAAGCTTCCAGTAATAGCACCAACACCACGTCGCTCATTCTGCCATTCCTGTGAACAATGTGCCGAAAAATGAATCTTTGAGGGTCAACATGCTGGTTGGGATCTCTGTTAAGGTACATGTTTGCATGTGAGGTGCTTGTGTTTACCTTTCCTTGAGGTGCACCCCAGAAGTTCTTTCCTACTAGGCACACCTCGACCCTTTCCTTTCCTTTATGCAGCGACCTTGTCTGACTCTACCTTCTGTCTCTGTCTCATTACTAATAGCATTAATGGCCACAGCAGGGCCATTTTACCAAGACAACAATGGCCGCCCTAGGTGACGCACCTCATTTCCCTTGGGCCATGAATGACTCATTACAGTAGTCTATGCCGACATTGCCACAGAGCATTACTAAAGCACTGGTCTCTGGGGGCATGTCGGGTGTGGAAGGCCTACGCGCATGCGCTAGTCCCGAGGCACGGGGCTTGTGCTCGAGATTCCAGAGAGACAGGACGTACGCCCAGGAGCTCCGAGAAAATCCCACACGAGGGGCCCAGAGCCTCCGGAGCAGCGATCCGGCCCCTCGCTTTCAGAAGATAAGTACCGCTTGGCATTGGCATTCATTGGGAAAGAGGGGGAAAGCGCAGGGGGCGTTACCAACCCCTCCAGAGCCCCTGCGCTGCCGACATAAAGCTAAGTGGGTAGGGATCTCTGGGGAAGCACATTTTGGGCGTTACTAAAACATCTTTGGTCAGCATTTAACTACGCGCTATTTCGCCTCACGGAACGTTAAGCCCGAAGGGCACATGAGACGAAAAGCGTGTTACGGCAAGAAAGATCGGTCTGACGTAAGACCGTGCTGAGCAGATAAACATCAATAGATGTTACCAGCCACGTGCGGCAGCGCACGTCGGGGGAATTTGGAACTCCAGTGCACGTTATGTGCGGAATGAGTGTGTCGGATGTGTTGTGAGGAATGAATGACCAACGAATCCAAAGGCATACGCTAATACAATCTTTTGTTTCCTTTTAGTGTGAAAAGGACCCACCGACTTCAGGGACGTGGACTGGACTTACAGACTGTGAAAGCTAAGTGTGCAAGTGCATGTTGACTAACCTTGGGTGCAAACGTATTTTGGGCTAAAACCTGTGCTGGAAACTTCATTGTGGCATTGTGCTCAATCTTGATGTTGGGGTTAACAGGTTCTTATTGGTTTCTTTACTCATGTGTACAGGGGAACACCTTTACATGTAGAGGTGTTGAAACATCGCCCCCCCCCTCAAAAGGGTGCCAAACAAGTATTGGCTAAAAAAAGTGTGCAATCATCGCCTTCCCCTTAATTCCCAGCCCTATCCATTACCTCTTCCTATTCCTTAATCCGGTTACCCTATAATCCCCCTACCTATCCAACCATAGAGACCCTAACCCTCCTTCCCCGCTCTGGTCACGGAGTGTAACGCTCACCTGGTTCCCACGGGGGCGCTGGTCTAGTCTCGATTGCTGTGGCCTCTTCTAGCGTGATGCGCAGGACCCGGAACACCGATTGGACAGGACCTCCAAATCGTGCTTGCCTGGCCCGTAGGAATATCCTTCTGCAGATGAGAAAGGGGATTAACGGTCTGCAGAATAGTGTGCTAGCTCCCCCCTTTCCCCTTCCCCCTTCGTTCCTCTCTAACTTCCTCCAAACCCCGGTTTAAGCTCACCTTATGGTTTGGAAGGATGAACTCTCCATCCTGCTTCTGGTGCAGGGGCGCGTGTTCGTCCAGTTACTTCACTGGTTTTCAGAATGGCGCTGGCAAAATCCACTTGACTTTCCTGAGCGATGCGCCGTAAGTATGAAAGTTCAAAGTTCAAGTGAGGCCCCCTTTATGTTGTCTTTCTAACCTGTGATCTGTCCTTTATTTCAGGTGCAGAATGAAGGCGATGCGTTGAGGGGTTAAACTGCCGAGGTGAGTAGTGATGAGGGCGATCCCTCTAAATGTCCATATCATTCCCCAGAAATGTCTCTTGTCCTTTCCCCATAGGGGCCGGGATACGGTACCTGCCAACGGGGCGGCGCCGACCCGAAATGTGGAAGAAAAGCCGGTAAGTATTATGGCTGTTAATCAGGCTTTCCTTCTGTGTTCCTTCTGCTCACCTTTTGTTTCTTCCTCTCTCCCCTAGGTGCAGAGATGTGGCGTCCGATGCTGACAGCCGCGATGGAGCCGGGAGATGTCTCGAGCACAGGTGAGTGAAGCGTGGCGCTGCAGCGAGCAACGCAATGCTTTTAAATGGAAGTCTTTCTTCAGGGATGCTGGCGAGAAGATTCCAGATGCAGGTAAGAAGTTTGAAATAGTCCTTGGTTTTCACCTTTCTCTTCTCTTCCTTCCTTGCAGGTCTTCCAGGTTTGAGGCGGGCGTGGCTGGAGTCCAGGAGCAGGAGCAGACACGGTGAGCGTTAAGCTGCAGGAAGCAGAACAACGCGAAGCATGACCTGCTGTCTGGGCGTGGCTTAAATATCCTCCAAAGAAGTCCCAGGTATGTATCCTTCCCCAACTAGGTATGTATCCTTCCCTGGCCACGCCCGAGTGAAAAAATAGTCCCTATGAAAAAATAGTCCCTTTCAGGTCTCAGGGAGGCCTGAAGCGTGCAGCATGGTCTGCATCAGGTAAGTGCACAAAACACCTCCCTTTATGAGCCTGGCGCCTATGGCGCCAGGACTGATGTCCAACATGAGCCTGGCGCCAAGGGCGCCAGGACTGAGTCCAAAGAGCCCCTATAAGGGGCCGCTGGGCTTTTACCCGAGGGCATGATGCCTGCTTCCGGGGGTGCTGGGCCTGGCCTGGTGCTCCGGGGGTAGGCATCATGACAGCACTCCCCCCCAAGGCCCCTCCCAAGGTCGTTCCTTCTGGAGGTTTCGGTTTGTTTGGGAAATTCCGATGGAACCTTTTTACCAGCCGAGGTGCATGTACGTGATCACTGGGTTCCCAAGACCTTTCCTGAGGCCCGTACCCTTTCCAAACAATTAGATAGAAAAGTTTTGAGTTTGAGATCTTAGAATCCAAAATGTTCTTCACCTCGAATTCAGGCTCCCCATCTATCTGAATCGGTTCTGGTGGCTTTGTTAATCTGGTTCCTGGGTGCACTGGTTTCAAAAGTGACACATGAAAAACGGGGTGAATCCGCATGTTAGCTGGTAGATCGAGCTTGACTGCCACTGGGTTGATTATAGCTTTGATCGAGTAAGGGCCTAAATACCTTGGATTAAAAGTTCGAGGCCCCTTGAGTGATAGGTGTTTGGTAGCCAACCATACTTGATCCCCTATTTGGTATGGAGGCGCCTCTCTTCGATGCAGATCCACATTCTTTTTGTATTTCCCTTTCGCATGTTGCAAATGTGCAGTTGCATCCTTGAAGGCTTGAGTAATCGCAGAATGCAAATGGTCCACTGCGGGCATTTCAAGGCTCAGAGGTGAGTCCAAGTCTGAAGTACGAGGGTGATGTCCATATAGGGTATAAAAGGGGCTCTGACCAGTTCCAGAGTGTATCGATTTATTGTATGCATATTCTGCCACCCATAAAATGTCCTTCCAATTACCCTCCGATTGGTGCAACATACATCGTAGATATTGTTCAAGGGTCTGGTTCGTTCTCTCCGTCTGACCATCGGTCTGTGGGTGGTGGCTGGTCGAGAGTCTTACGTCGATTTGTGCCAGTTGACAACACTTTTTCCAAAAATGAGAAATAAACTGGCTTCCCCGATCGGAGACTAGTATGGACGGGAATCCATGCAAACGGATGATATTTTCGAGGAATTCTTTGGCAAGAACAAAGCTGAGGATGCCGGGGACTTTGACGGGCGAATGAAACCATTGGCCAGGTATTGATCTAAATATTGTCTCAAATGCAGATTCTCTGGTTCAGTAAGGGCGTAAATCCTGCTACAAGGGGGTTGTGCACCGGGCACCAGATCGATTTGGCAATCGTGCGATCTGTGGGGAGGTAACGTGTTGGCCTGTTCCTTTTGGAAGACGTCCTGAAAGTCTTGGTACTCTGGAGGTAGTTGCACGGGGACAGAGGTTACTGATGCTAGATTAATCTTTGGATTTTCTGGGTAGCAGGTTTGTGCACAATCCGGGAAGGTTATTCTCTTCGCTCGCCAATCAATTCGAGGATTATGTGTCTCTAACCAAGGGATTCCGAGAATAAGCTGAAACTGTGGAGCCTTGATTACATCAAACACAACTGCCTCCCGATGGCCATCCGGACCTACAAGTGTCACCTCAGCTGTGGAATGTGTTACCGGTCCAGAGGCAATTTCGGTTCCATCTACTGTGGTGATGACATCTTTGTTGGTTTTAGGACGCAGAGGGAGGTTTATCCTAGAGACCAATTCTCGATCCACATAGTTTCCTATAGCCCCGCTATCGATGTATGCCTTTATAGCATGCAACCGTTTAGGCTGTTCCGGATCTACGAGGACCATTGGCACAATGAAATGCGAGGTCTGAGAGTTAGTTTTCAAGCTCGGCAAGCGGACCCCTACGCTTGCCGGGCGTGGTCGTTTCGCGATACAGAGTTTCCATGGATTTTATCAGCGGCTCCTACCACCTTCTTGGGTGGCTTAACCGGGCAATCTCGTAGAAAGTGTCCAGAGGACCCACAATAAAGGCATAATTGCATCTGTCGTCTTCGTTCCCGTTCTTTTTGAGTTAGGGGTCCTTTAACACCTCCGATTTGCATAGGCTCCGAGGCATCAGCCCCCTTGGGGTTAGCGTGGGTCTTGGCCAACACCCGGGTTTCAAACTTGGACCGATCTGCTTTTCTGTTTTGCAGCCTGTGATCCAATTGGACCACTAAGTCTATATATTCAGTGCATTCTTGGGGCGGATTTACAACTTGTGCCAGGACATCTTTAAGTTCTCCGCGTAGACCTCGATAGAATAACGTGATTCTTTTATCCTCTGGCCAACCAGTTTCCACAATTAGTCTATTGAAGGTTGCAATGTAGGATAGAAGGTCTTGATTGCCCTGTCGCAGAGATAGAAGTTTGTCATCCAGAGCCTGTCCCTGGGAGTGTTGAGCAAATAACCTTTCCATGCTTGTTTGAAATCCTTGAAAATCACGAAGAATCGGGTCATCTTGAGTTACCAGTGGGACTGACCAATCGGCAGCACAGCCGCTGAGATATGACAACACAAAGGCTACCTTGGTCTGATCATTAGGGAAGGCCCCAGGTCTGCATAGGAAGTGCAAACGACACTGATTCATGAATACGGCGAATCGTTTGGGGTCCCCAGCAAAGCGTTCAGGTGGGGCCAGCGGCATGTTTCCAGGTAGATTAATCTGCACCGGGTTACTGGAAACCACAGGAGCGGGGTTCCCCCCGGAACCGGGTAAAGGAGTTTGTCCAGCTTGACCTTGCAAAAGCTGTCTAGCCAGGTCATCAGCTCTATCCTTTATTACAATCACTTCCCTCCTGAGGGCACTAGTCTCTTGATGAGCGGCGTGTACTTCGGCCCGTAATTCCCCCAGTAATTGGGCCAACTGGTCAGTTTCAGAAGTTTCCATAGCGCCTGGGTGGGAATTTGTAGGAAGGCTTTGCGTTCTGTTACGCTCACCTGGTTCCCACGGGGGCGCTGGTCTAGTCTGGATTGCTGTGGCCTCTTCTAGCGTGATGCGCAGGACCCAGAACACCGATTGGACAGGACCTCCAAATCGTGCTTGCCTGGCCCGTAGGAATATCCTTCTGCAGATGAGAAAGGGGATTAACAGTCTGCAGAATAGTGTGCTAGCTCCCCCCTTTCCCCTTCCCACTTGTTTCCTCTCTAACTTCCTCCAAACCCCGGTTGAAGCTCACCTTATGGTTTGGAAGGATGAACTCTCCATCCTGCTTCTGGTGCAGGGGCGCGTGTTCGTCCAGTTACTTCACTGGTTTTCAGAATGGCGCTGGCAAAATCCACTCGACTTTCCTGAGCGATGCGCCGTAAGTATGAAAGTTCAAAGTTCAAGTGAGGCCCCCTTTATGTTGTCTTTCTAACCTGTGATCTGTCCTTTATTTCAGGTGCAGAATGAAGGCGATGCGTCGAGGGGTTAAACTGCTGAGGTGAGTAGTGATGAGGGCGATCCCTCTAAATGTCCTTATCATTCCCCAGAAATGTCTCTTGTCCTTTCCCCATAGGGGCCGGGGTACGGTACCTGCCAACGGGGCGGCGCCGACCCGAAATGTGGAAGAAAAGCCGGTAAGTATTATGGCTGTTAATCAGGCTTTCCTTCTGTGTTCCTTCTGCTCACCTTTTGTTTCTTCCTCTCTCCCCTATTTGCAGAGATGTGGCGTCCGATGCTGACAGCCGCGATGGAGCCGGGAGATGTCTCGAGCACAGGTGAGTGAAGCGTGGCGCTGCAGCGAGCAACGCAATGCTTTTAAATGGAAGTCTTTCTTCAGGGATGCTGGCGAGAAGATTCCGGATGCAGGTAAGAAGTTTGAAATAGTCCTTGGTTTTCACCTTTCTCTTCTCTTCCTTCCTTGCAGGTCTTCCAGGTTCGAGGCGGGCGTGGCTAGAGTCCAGGAGCAGGAGCAGACACGGTGAGCGTTAAGCTACAGGAAGCAGAACAACGCGAAGCATGAGCTGCTGTCTGGGCGTGGCTTAAATAGCCTCCAAAGAAGTCCCAGGTATGTATCCTTCCCCAACTAGGTATGTATCCTTCCCTGGCCACGCCCGAGTGAAAAAATAGTCCCTATGAAAAAATAGTCCCTTTCAGGTCTCAGGGAGGCCTGAAGCGTGCAGCATGGTCTGCATCAGGTAAGTGCACAAAACACCTTCCTTTATGAGCATGGCGCCTATGGCACCAGGACTGATGTCCAACATGAGCCTGGCGCCAAAGGCGCCAGGACTGAGTCCAAAGAGCCCCTATAAGGGGCCGCTGGGCTTTTACCCGAGGGCATGATGCCTGCTTCCGGGGGTGCTGGGCCTGGCCTGGTGCTCCGGGGGTAGGCATCATGACACGGAGGTCTGTGTAAGCTTAGACTTGCAGACACCAAGACCGCAGATGGGGTGGTTGGTTCTGCATCATTCCTGCGCCTGGGACCTGAGCATTCCTGACAGCCTCTGTGCTAACTCGATTTCCATATTCAGGATTTGTCGAAGTTGCACGTTTTTCCAAGACTACTTATGGCTCAATACTACACCCAAACGTCTGTGGGGTTTTGGTGCAGGTGCCGGTTTATTGGGTTAATGAAAGCAGACACAGATCAAAGAGAGATAGGGGTGGCTAATGAAAGCCCAAAATGCTCTAGAGGATTATTTGCCCCATTGAAGGTGTAGCTCCAGTCAATTTTCTCTGTGGGTTGTGAGTCATGTCAGATCACTTTATTGTCTGTCAGACATTTGATTCTGTTGCGTTTGTGACATTTTATGTTTCATTGTGATAGTTTGTGAAATATCTTATACATAAATGAAACATCACAGCAGATGCTCTAGTTCCTTTGCCCCCCTACTCAATGCCCTACCGGACACCAATGATCCTAACACTCTAATTAACATCTACAATGAGACCATGACTAAAGCCATTGATGATATTGCCCCGCTAAAACTACGTAAAAGCAACCCATAGCCCATCTTAACTTGTGGTTCACTCCAGAGCTAAAAACACTCTGCACTGAAAAAAGAAAATGGGAATCACAATGGAAATCATCCCCTACACCTGAAAACAAAACTAACCTGGCCACTATCACTGCCACTTACAAAAATAAGATAATCCAGGCCAAAAAAGAAACCTATAATGACAGAATAGCCCAAGCCAGCTCCAGTACTAAAGAATTATTCAACATTCTAAGAGAACTAGAGAACCCCAACCCACCGCCAGATACATGCACTAAGGATAAAGCCTGGTGTACCAGCATTCAAAATGCCCTCTCCAATACAATCAAAGGACTGCAGACCAAAATAGCTGACAAAAGATCCCAACTAACAATCACTACACCAGCCCCTACCGCTACCCCTCACATTAACTCAGGTTTCACATTCAAAAAAGTCACCATTCCTGAAGTCCACAAAATCATTGCGTCTCTTAAACCATCTAACTGCAAGGGTGACAGTTGCCCAGCCCAGATTATAAAAGATGCAGCTAGAGACCTTGCCCCTTTCATTACTATACTTGTAAACTCCTCCTTCTCTAATAATTCCGTCCCAAGTAACCTCAAACAGTCCTGGGTTCTACCAATATTAAAAAAACAGAACCTTGACCCGGCTATACCCACTAACTATAGACCAATTACGACAGTCCCCTTTCTATTGAAAATTTTGGACAGAACAGCCTACTTGCAGATACAAGATTATCTTGAAGCTCACAAATTACTCGGCACCCATCAATCTGGCTTCAGACCTCAGAATGGAACAGAAACCGCACTTGTCGACCTCAAAAGCCAGATCAATGAACTGAAAGACAAAGGAAAGATGCCCATCCTACTTCTACTCGACCTCTCTGCGGCCTTTGATCTGGTGGATCACTCCATACTTTGTAACCACCTATCCTCAGCAGCCCATTTCTCCACTTCTGCAGTTGCCTGGATCCAATCTTTCCTCGCCAACAGAACTATTCGCGTGTTCTCACCTTCGGCGGCTGCTGACCCCATCCCCATCACCTGAGGAGTCCCTCAAGGATCCTGCATCTAGCCCTATTGTACAACATTTTTACAAAGCCACTATTTGACAAACTGGACCGTCTGGGTGTCACCTACACAAATTATGCGGATGACACCCAGATACTCCTACCCCTCTCAGGAACCTATGATATAGACGTCGCGCGGATCAACGTAGTCTACATCATCATTCAGGCATGGATGGCCACACATGGCCTCTGCCTGAATGATGATAAGACTGAATTACTCCTAGTCGGATCATCTAACAACCTTCTCAAACTAAGTCCTCACTAAACAAATATCATCATCGATGGGAACAGTATACCCATTGCCAAACATGTAAAAACTTTAGGTTTCTACCTCGATGCCCAGTCTAACCTAACTAAGCAGATTAACAGATAACAGCCTACACCGGCAAGTTGATCAGAGCCTGTAGACCTTTACTATCCCCCACTAGCTGCCTTACTCTGGTGAGAGCTCTCATACAATCCAAATTGGATTATTGCAACAGTCTTTATCTAGGAGCGAACAAAACCATCTTAAATAAACTACAGATCATGCAAAACAATACGCTCAGAGCCGCCCTGAATATTCCCAAAAGAGAGCATTTATCAGAAAATAGAAAGCACCACAGGTGGCTCTTTATACAGGACAAAATTGCCCTCAAAACTATCTGCCTCACTCACAACGTGCTTAACCACCAAGCCCCCCCCACCTTACAGATAAGTTCACATGGAAGGTATCCAACAGAATCACCAGATCTTCCAACATACCATGTCTGGTGGTGCCCAGATACAATCTAAATAGAGCCGGAGGTTCTAGCTTCCCAGTATTAGCCGCCCAGCTTTGGAACACTCTCACTCAGAATATTCAAACCATTCAAACCTTTAACAATTTCAGAAGCCATGCTATCACTTGGATACTAAATAAAACATAAAACAACAGCTCTTGATACCACTAACCGTTAGGTGATCGGCACATACTACTGCTACACCCAATGTATAATATGTATAGTGTTTAATATGTATATATGTACCATTGTAACTTTACCTTGAATGTTCAAACTGTATTCATGCATATAACTGTCTATTCTATGCCTTGTAACCACTACTATCCTATAGCGCCCAATTACCTCCGGGTCGGGTACGCGATATAAATAAAATAAACAAACAAACAAACAAATATGCCTTCTGTCTATATGCTGCTAAAATAGCTCAGCGGGGTGAACAATTGTTGCTGTGATCTTCAATTCACAGGTTTCAATACCGGCAAGGCAACTCAGCCTTTCATTCTTCTGAAGTTGATAAATGAGTGCCAACTCTGGTTGGATGATATTTTATGTATATATGTTCTATTTAAATCACTTAGGCATACGTGCTATAAAATTAACACAAAAGGGTAGCACCCCAAAATGCTTTTGCTGATAATAAAGTAAAGGTTTTCATGTAAAGGTTTTAATCAGTGATTTAGGTTGGTCAGCCAACAAGTGTTTTTGGCTCTTAAAGGTCTTCCTCAAGGCTAAATTAATTCTTGGCTGCCCATGGTTGATGGGTTTGTGGCTTGCCTTTTGACAATCCCGTTGCAGAGACGGATTCCTTGGCTCTGTTGGGTAAATGAAGATTGTCCTCAGGTATTTGTGGTTTAGTTATCCTTTGGGCGTTGGCCCCGATGGGCTTGCTGTGTCTTTCGGCTCGTGTTCTCCTCGGTTGGTACTGGATAGTGATAATTAGCCTTGAGAAAGACCCATAAGGGTCAAAACACGTGTCGGCTGACCTACCCAAATCACTGGTTAAATCCTTCACATTAAACTTGAAAAACTTTTGTGTACCTTATTATCAGCACAAGAAGTACGGGGTCCAACACTTTCATGTTAATACAAGAAGTGTGGGCAACACCTCTCCCTCCTGTGAACTTGCTGCTAATTCAGTTCACCAAAACCTAAAACAAACTGGATAGAAAATGAACACATTGTCATTTCTGAAACCCGTTGTGAAAACCATTCGAACACATTTCCCTCACCCTGAGCAAACCTACATATTGGAACCCTTGGTGAAGATAATGGGAAACCTTTTGACAAACCAGTGAAAATTGTCTGGAATCCATTACAACACTTTTTGTGAGACCCTCTCACTTAGTGCACCTGGCTAAAAAGAATTGTATTCCTAAGTTAATTTTGCTGTTCACCACCTCCCCTTTGTGAATGATTTGTGACAGTTTCGACATGAGCCAGAATGAAGTCATATTGGATCTCTTTGGAAACATTTCTTCTTCAGACAAAGAGAGATGGATGTGAGGAGAGATGTTGTCAGGTGGTAAATAGAGCTATCGAGAGTGGAGTATGTAGATATAACGCACTTGGGGATGAGGATGGTTCTGCTGAACACCTTGGGAGTCATGTTTTAAGAGATGGATAGATGCCTTTTAAGAGATGGAGAGACGACAAGTTATTGACATCAACTATACAGGGAGGAGGTGGAAAGAATGAAGACAAACACTAGAATGGGGTCATTGGGGAGCTCACTCAACTGAAGTAGAAGAATGAGGTCTGAGAGATTGGATGTCGAATGGAAGAGATGGTAGATGCAGGTAAGTAGTAGGTGGAGGCTGCAATTGAGTAGCTGTTGCTGTGGCAGATTGAGGGTTAGGGACTCAAATCTGCTCGACTGCGAGAGGTGGGGGGGTGAGGAGGTAGGTGTGTGGCAGCAGCAGGACGATGATGGAGAGTGGAGGCAAGAGGTAATGGAAGATAACGAAGCAGCAATGGTGAACCAGAAGTAGAAGGAAGAGGACGCCGATGACTCGCATTAGACGGAGCGGTAGGTGGAAGAGGCGGCAACAGGGCATGAACAGCAATGAGTTGGAAGTGTCAGAGGAGAAGTAAGATGGGGTGGTTGATGTGGAGCAGGAGGTGGATGTTCTGGAGGAGAAATGTCAGCCAGAGTGAGGGAAGGTGAAGCTGACCTTGTTTCACGTGATGCACCTGTAGAGGGGAATGTGGCTATGCCTACAATGTGCTTCTCCTGGATTTGCCAGTATGAAGTCAGAAGGGAGTGCACATTTGCATGCACGCTCTGCCAAAAGACTGTGAGATGAAACAAGACGAGTGATCATTATGGATTAATCATCACTCTAAGGCATAATCACATGCAGTGGTGGCAGAAATCCACGCATAGTGCCTACATGCCACCCAGTTCCTCTGCCTCCACTGTCCCTTGCAGTGGTTCAGAGGGAACGATCTGCCAGCATGTTTGAAGATGATGGTTGTTTCCCATGGTGGCATAGGAAGCAGCCCAAACCACAACACATGACACTTGTTGCACCTATCAGGCCTGTTTTTGCTCCTGGCACCTTGTGGTCAAAAGGGTGGCTGGGCTCCACATGGAGAGAACTGTTGTGATCTCTTGTTCTGGCTTCCAGGAACACATTGGGCCTCATTACGACCCTGGCGGTACGGAGTGAACGGCGCCGTAAAAGGTGCCGGCGCCATTCACTCCGTACCGCCGCATTACGAGTTCCCCTCGCGGGACACGGTAAGCACGCCTGGGAAAACCAGGCGTGCTTACCGGGTCCCGTGAGGGGAAGAGGGAGCAAACAACGGGCCATCTCGTAATGGCCCGTTGTTTGCTCCCTCTCCCATTCCCATTCAGCCCTATGGGGGCTGAAATGGGAATGGGGAAGGACCGTGTCCGGGTCCTTGGATGGAGGAATTACCGGGCCTTCCGAACTCGGAATGGCCCGGTAAGTCCTCATTCCGAGGACCCGGACCCCGACGTGATTTCGGCGGCAGCCATGCCGCCAATAGCGGCATGTTTACCGCCGAACTCGTAATGAGGGCCCTTGACTGAATAGCAGGGAGGTGGTCAGCTGAGAAAGAACTGGGAAAAGGGGGGTTGGTTGATGCCACCCAAGGCAAGGAGCTGTGTAGACTCATCTGCAGCATTCCCTTCACCCCAGCATCCCTCAGCAAAGTGAGCAAGAAGGCAAAAGAGTGCCCATGACACAGACTGCAATTCATCGCAGTGTGGGCATTGCTCTCCCATTCACACAGTGAGATGCAATGGGAAGAAAACAGCGTTATTTTCTTGTGGAGATCCACACAAATACACGTGGATGGAGCAAGTGTATGTCAGGGAAAACCAATTAACTATTCACTATGCCGACTCCCTATAGTAGGGGGAGTATGACAAATATGTCATGTGTATGCTTCTCGTGTGGAAGAGAGTTCTAGAAAACTCCTCAATCTTATGGCACTCGATTAAGAGGAAGAGCCAGTCAAATATTCCCGTTTGTGTCCCGGATCTTGCACGGAAAGATTGGAAAACATACAAGGCTGTGAATGTCATGTAACAGGGAGCGCCTGAACAGTTCTCAGGGTTATGGCTCTGGTGCAGCAGGAACAGGCAGAAACATTGTCAGCCATGCTCTCTGACCTGTGGAAAGGTGGCCTTTATCTGTGCATTACTGTCCTTCTAAACAAGCAAGATGCAATACCAGTAGCTACATACATGTCAATGCCCTGTCATTATTGCTGCCATGACCAGTTAGTCACCTGAGCTGCCCATTTCCCAGCTAAAACACCACCAGAACCCCCCACTCCACTCGTCTGAGTGTGATTTGGAGCTGGAGAGTTGGCTATGCCTCTGCGTCTTGCTATATAGCCTGACACAATATAGTGATTCCTCAATTGTTCCACATGAGACACTGAGAGCCGTCTTCCACCAGTAGAAGGACACAATAGGCTCAGCAACCTTCTTATTGTTTATGGGCCGAGGTATCACCTGCTGTTTATGGGTGGCTAGGTACATATGTGTAACAGTTCAGGGGATAGATATTCTGTGTGACAATGTATGCATTCATAAGTGTGCATGTAAGTGAGTGAGTGACTGACTGAGTTTGCATGTCTTTCACAGCACACCTAGAACAATCCAGTCCTATTGGCTTTGCCAACCCGCACGCTTTTTTTCCCATTAGTTTTAATTTGATGGCACCAATTTACACCAGGCCCGCAACTTTCTGCAGTTTTTTTGTCCGAACTCGCCGTGCCTCTTCACAGATGCTTTTCTTGTCCTTCCGCGCAATTTGATAATTCAAGGCTCATTGACTGACGATTATTTTTTATGCTGCGACATCAATGCAGAACTCTCTTCTCAGCAGATTCTGACTATGGATGCGATCTCTTAAGGAAAGCTGCATAATTGAATGTATTTACTAAAGCATATGGCGGAGCAACGTCAGCACAGTCCATGACCCCCGTGTTCATGTTCATTCCTTCTGCTATTTTTCACGTCTTCATCTCTATTTCTGTTTCTTTGACATGTGCCCTTTTCTTCTCATGCGTGTTCTCCCCATTCTAACAAGGCAACATGCATGTTTTCCTTCAGCTCTTTTTTACAGGCTTTTTTACTCTTGGTGGTGCCGGTTGCTGCAAAAGCTGTATTGATCTATTCAGACGCATGATTTGCAGAGGGAATTCTCCCAACGCGGGAAAAGAGGCCATTAGCTTCTGCCTGTCACATGTCTATTTAGTTGCGGTTATCACTGGCAGGGGGCTTGAAAAGGCCGACTCTATTCCAATCCGTGCCCAAAACATATTTCTGGGTTGGCGAGAAATTCACACATTGGGCCTGGTTCACATAACTTTTAGCACAACCTGAAAAGTAAAATCCTCTTTGCCCCGCGCTAAATGGATCTAATTCACAGTGCAAAGAGTACTTTTGAATTGTGCAAACAGTACTTTTGAATTGCAAAGTGACTTTGCACTTTGCTCTGCCAACAAACAACCTGAAAAGCAAAGTAATCTGCACCGCGCCAAAGGGCCCTAATCCACAGTGCAAAGAGTACTTTTGCATTGAAGAGTGACTTTGCACTTTGCTCTGCCAACAAACAACCTGAAAAGTAAAGTAATCTGCACCGCGCCAAAGGGCCCTAGTCCACAGTGCAAAGAGTTCTTTTGCATTGCAAAGTCACTTTGCATTTTGCACTGCCAACAAACAAACTGAAAAGTAAAGTAATCTGCACCGCGCCAAAGGGCCCTAGTCCACAGTGCAAAGAGTACTTTTGCATTGCAGAGTGACTTTTCACTTTGCACTGCCAACAAACAAACTGAAAAGTAAAGTAATCTGCACCGCGCCAAAGGGCCCTAATCCACAGTGCAAAGAGTACTTTTGCATTGCAGAGTGACTTTGCACTGCAAAAATATACGCTTAGCACCGCTCTGTGAATCAGGGTGTATGTTGGCAGTGCATAATCACTTTGCCCCAGTGCAAAGTGACTTTGCACCGCGCTAATAATGCCATGATCAGGCCCATTATGTTCTCAGGTTAAACTCCTGTTCATAAAACCAATTACACAGAAGAACTACCTACCAGTAGTATCTAAGCCTACATGCATGTATGGGATTTATAAAGAGGTAAATGCGTGCGAAATGTAGGCAGCGCACCCAGGGAGTTTCAAATAAGGGTGCATAGACTAGGTCAGGGTTTAAGCAAGAGACACACACTGCACTTTTTTTGCAGAAAGGCAGGAAGACGAATTCTGCTGGAAAACAATATCATTTCTTCTACTCTGCATGAAACAGAGCAGCAGGGCAATGGGGACAGGTCAGCAATGCCTGTGCAGCATCACATGTCCCCCGCTCGCCCATCATTCTTCGTGTTGTGCCTGCCACTTCTTCAGTGCACAGCCTCCACATCACCGCGCCTTGACTAATGGCCCTCCAGGGGTTCGCCACAGCAGTTCCTGAACTGGTAACACTATCTGCGAAATGAATAGCTAGCATTTCACACATGGCTAGAATGTTTGCAATGGGAGGACGCGGCGGTCCCAAGCGGGCTGCTGTTTTCGTTGTTTGGTCATGGGAATGCCGCCTATGTGATTGCATATTCATCTTGGCCTCTGCTTTGGATTCCAGCTCATTGACTTTTTAAATATTACAATACTAATAAACACTGGGATGCTTTCACATGTCTGAAAAAGACGAATTTTAACATAAAATGATGCACACGTGTTTTGGCTGCAATTTAACTAAAGTTTTCATCATTTCCTCCTTTTACACTCAAGTGATACCTAGGAAGAGTGCAAGCATGAGAGATGTGAATTACGGGTCCCAGGCACCAAGGTTTTAGTATGAGTTACACCAGGTGCCACTAACACCTGAAACTGGGACTCACAAAGAAATATCCTGTAAATTACTAACATCAGAAAATGTGTGGATGTCACACCTGATGCACTTAAAATGTTTCATTCACACCCAAAATCGGTGGTCTGACATGGAGTTGCTTAGTCCATATCAGCTGACTGCAAGTCATGCAGGAAAGAAATATAAACTTTTGCACAAAACCTTTCTAAAAATGTTTCCTCATTCGACATTTTTTTGCCATGACCTGTGCATTCCAGCTCTACGAATCTCGCACATTTGTATTCACTGTCACACACTTTCACAACACACTTCAACATTGACACAAAGAGAAATCAGGTGTACCTTTAAGACCGGATTCATGGAAATGTGTGCATTGATCCCGCAAATTCTGTGTGCCGAGAACAACTCTGCGCGGCCTTATGCTCAAAGTCTCCAATGCGCGCTCCATGTATTCATGGATTCAAATGCGCATTTCAACCCGACCGCAAAGAAAACCGAGCTGCGCGAGGAACGCTCACAACTCACCCGCACGTAAATCAAAAACATAGCCATAGACCAACATTTCTGCAAACTTTGGTGTCCACTTCTGACCCAACATGCAGCAACATAGTCACTCTACGCAAGGCCCTCTTAAGTAAGGGCGCGCGTGGCCCCACGCAAGTAAAGGCTGTACCAGAGCTACTCTGTACGAGGTCCCACGTAAGTAAAGGCTGCACCCCTGCTAAACTACGCAAGGCCCTATCTAAACAAAGGCTGCACCACCGTTACTCTGCACGAGGTCCCATGTAAGTTAAGGCTGAACCCCAGCTACTTTGCGCGAGGTCCCATGTGAGTAAAGGCAGCACTCCAGCTTCTCTGCTTGAGGTCCAACGTAAGAAATGGCTGCACCCCTGTGAAACGCCCCCCCAGCTTCCTACACACCCAAACTGCTGACACATACACTGACTTCACAGCAGCCTCCTGAAGCCCAGGCACCACCAACCAGCCCCGCACACATCTGGTAGTACCCCCAGGTAGTGCACACACCACACACCAGCCCC
The DNA here is from genome assembly GCF_040938575.1 of Ambystoma mexicanum. NCBI lineage: Eukaryota > Metazoa > Chordata > Amphibia > Caudata > Ambystomatidae > Ambystoma > Ambystoma mexicanum. Next base: position 635,150,714 of record NC_090937.1, read on the forward strand.
TCCTCATCTCCAAAACTACCCCCAGGTAGTCCCTCAGGTCCCAACACTACCTACCAGTCCCCCTAACCTCCAACAATACCCATAGGTAGTCCCTCAGGTCATCACACCACCTGAGAGCCCCCCTCACCACCGACACTACCCCCAGGCAGCCCCAAAGGTCCTTACACTACCCACCAACCCCCCACACATTTGACACTACCCTCTGGCAGTCTACACACCAACCACCAGCCCACTCTCCTCTGACACTACCTCCAGGCGGCCCCAGTTCCTCACACCACCCACCAGCCTGCCACACTTCTGACATTACCCCCAGGAAGTCCACACAACACCCACCAGCCCCCCTCACCTCTGATACTACCTCCAGGCAGGTCCCCACACCACCCCCTGCCCCTTCACCTCTGCCAATGTCCCCAGGCAGCCCCTCAGGTCCTCACACCACCCACAGCCACCTCACCTTAACAACTACCCCCAGGCCGTCCTGACACCACGCACCAGCCTCCCTCACCTCTGACACTACCCCCAGTCAGTCCACACACCACCCACCAGCCCCCCTCATCTTTGACACTGCCCCCAGGCAGCCCCTCACATCCCCACACCACCCACTGGCACCCCTCACCTCTTCCACTCCCTCCAGGCCGCCCCTCAGGTACTCACACCACCCAACAAACCCCCTCACCTTCGACACTACCCCCAGGCAGTCTATACACCACTCACCAGCCCCCCTCACCTTTGACACTCCCCCTAGGCAGACCCTCAGGTCCCCACACTACCCACAAGCACCCCTCAACTCTGACACTACCCCCAGGCAGTCCCTCAGGTCCTAACACCACCCACCAACCCTCCTCACCTCCGACAATACCCCACAACAGCTCCTCATTTCCTGACACCATCCATCAACCAACTCACTTCCGGCACTACCCCTGCCTGGCCCTGCCACATTACACCACTACCAGTCCAATGTTGGCCAACCTAGCTCAACTCCACTGGCCTGCCTCCAACATGAAGCACACTGGACACATATTCTCCACTAGCCTGAACAACTGGGGCCACTGCTGCATACTCTATGTCCGTAGCTCATCACTGGACACCCTGGTGCATTACACTCACTTGCACAGCAACAGGACAGCAGAATGTAGAACCAGCTACACTGTGAATGCACCATGTACATGTGACATAGCAAAACAATGTTACGTATCATTTGCCACATGTGCCATTGCAATGGCTTCAAAGTGCTGTAGGTATATGGTCTAGGAGGACGCAAGTCCAAGACATCCATGATCGGACAGAGTCACATGCAATGTCTGTGTGCATAGTAAGTAGCATGTAAAAATTCATGAATGAAGGGAGTCAGTTAGGAAGCTATAGCAGTCAAAGCTCCTGCAACTAACACAAGTTGAACAGTCGTGTGTGTGTGTGTGTGTGTGTGTGTATGTGTGTGTGTGTGTGTGTGTGTGTGTGTGTGAGATGTGGCGTATTACGTTTAATGGACAATGTGTACGCCACTTGTGTGCGTCAATGTGTCCACTGATGGCATGGACAGGACCCGAGGGTAGGGGGGGTGCCACATGTCAGCAAATGTCACCCATCCGTGGCTTACAGCTCATAGTGTGGGGATTCACAATGTCAGATGCTTGCGTGTCCTACAATTTTGTGTCTGTCTGCACTTTCATGCACATGTGCATTTTTGTCTGGAGGCACATGACTCAATATGACATTCTTTGTCCATGTTCAGGTGAGGATGCACCAGATGCAGACGAGGAGGAGGAACAAGAGCTGTTGGTACATCCGCCCACCAGTCGAGGCCGTGGTGTCATTCATCATGAAAACCAGTTGCTGCTACAGATGATCATCAGTTGTGCTGCAATCTCTTCAGACTCTTCTGACTCCACTGATTTGGATGCAGAACCATATGTGTTTGCCTCACAGAGGAAGACGGTAAGTGCCACAATGGGCAGATCAGATGGGGACATTAAGTCTTAAGTCTATGGCTGTGTAACTGGCTTCACAAGGCCAGTCAGAGGTGAGCCCCATATCTGTGGTGGTTACAGCTGCAAGGCCACCCTCCCATGAGTTGGCATCATGCTCTGGGGCTGATGTCCAACAGAGGGTTGCAGACCTGCAGCCAATGACAGGGGCACCACAGCAATGGGCATGGTCCCTTCCATCAGACCGCTGTAGGCCCCGCTAGAGAGACGGAGTTGGAGCAGCAAATGTTGCGTGCCACCATCCGACATGGCAATGTGTTGGACAGAATTGCATAGGGCATGGATACAATGCTCATGAACATGACCCCACCAGCAGCCTGGGAAGCGCAATGGCTACAGGTCATGCGGTCCTCAAGCCGCTCCCACACACTAGGCGTGAAGGCCAACATAAAGGGCCAACGGGCTGATCTCAGGTGCCTGCAGGAATCCCTGCCTGCAGATGCTCGGGCACATAGAGAGGCCCTGATCCGTGAGATGGAGGCCTTGAGGACTGCAATTCATGATGAACTCTCTGCCACAAAAACACATCTACAGGAGGAGATGGCTGCCTTGAGGCAGACACTGTCACAGCAACTTGATGCGTCAGGAGGGAGTGCGCATACAGACTCTGTTGCCATTTGTGAGGAAGCACATCGAGACCGCACTACCATTGGTGTGCTGGTGCATTAATCTGTGACACAGCTGGCCGTGGCCAATGAAGACCAGGCCTTGGCACTGCATGGACTGGATTCATCACCACAATAACCAGCAGGTCAACTGCATAAGGGGGGGCCCAACACACCCACACCTCCTGAACCATTGACATGCCCCCTCCCTTGTTTTACGTGCGCGGTGTGGTCTGGCTTTTTATTATTTTTAGCCTTTAATCGAGATGGACACTTTTTTGTTATTTTTGGATACCACTGTCCAGGATGGAGGCATGTGTTTTTTCACAATTCTAGATGGACTAATTTTCGTGTATTTGTTCGTTCCTTGAGAGATGTGCTGTTGCCCTCTCAAAGGAATGATGAGTGCAGTAGTGGACATGCAGCCATGCACAGTGGTGTCAACTGCCATGGTTGCCTTGAGGAAGACAGGATGGCATGTGCAGGTAACAATGGGTTCATGGAATATTGACACATATGAGCTGTATACATTCTTAGGGACTGTGGCGGGTGAAATACAAAGGCCCATGTTGTTGCAGTGATCCTGATTTATCCAGTGACTGCACTCCATCGGAGGTCTGACCTGCACCCTTTCACATCCCTAGCCCACATGCCCTCTGCCAGGCCCTGGCCCTCCTTTCACGATTTTGGAGTTACAGATTCCAGTGGAGTTGATGAGGGAATCACATCAGGCCTGCTTTCTCAGCAGGTAAGGATTCACACTGTTGCTTGTGTTATGTCTGTATTATTGGTCACCGAGGTCTTTGCATGCATTCCCCATATTTGCTAGGTGGGGTTGTAATCATTGAGTCATGGCTAATGTCACTGCAGATGTGTGTCTCTTCACATGCATGTGTCTGTATGTGCATTTCCACTTTGATGCGTGTGCATTGTTTTAGAGGATGCACTTAAACAATTGATGACAAAAATGGAAGGGATTGTGCAGCACTTGTCAAGTTTGAGCCAATGTCAGTATTTCCAACATTATGAATGTATATGCTAATTAACGACATGCATTCTCTGTGCATCTGTTTTTTGTTTGTCCAACACTTGCCTCACTGACCGAGATGATGTCTCCTACTTGCCCTGCCCCATGTTTACTACAGGGACCTGCAGGTATACTCCCTGTCCACTCTACTATTTGACCTGTGCCACTGCCCATTCCACTCCCTCATTGGCTCACATGACCTGTCATATTACAATTCAACATCTAACACATACATGCCAAGTCTACAGATCCTCGGCTGCTCCACTTCATGGCGTTGCCACTGGTGACAGTTCTGGGTATTTGTGTACATTGACTCAACAGCACCTGTTTGTCACACTTGCTGCATGTAGGGTTGTACAGATATGTGTATGTGTGCCCCTGACAGACTGTTCCTGTGTTCTCCAATCAGGTCACTTGCTGTTCATTGTTGTTTCTGTATGTTATGTACACCTGGATGTATTGCATGATTTCTTTTTTACATAATTTGTTGATCTAATCCAGCACTTTGAGTGACTGCAAAGTGTGTGCACATTGTGGGCCAATGCATGTGGTACATCATCCACTGCCACAGATTATGTTCATCTGTTGTCCCTGTAGGTGTTGCTAGGTGATCCATGCACACATACTGGGACTATCTCACACATGGTATGTGGTGTGTTTTAGGGTGAGTTAACAGCTGCATATTGTCCAGAGGTTAATTTACAGTGTGTCCAGCAGTGGGGTTTGGCGGTTGGTGCAGGGTATGGGTATGTGGTTGTAGGCAATTCTTTGTGGGTATGATGCAGACATAGGTTTTTTTCTGCTTTGCCATGGTGGGTTATGTATGTTGTTTTTTGATGTGAAGCTGCTGATTGACCTTTCACATGTGGCCTTTCTTTGCCAGTCTGCTCTTCTCCATCAACCAATTGTGTCTTTACTCGCCCACTACATGTGCTACTTTTCCATTCATGTGCCTTCCAGGCTCTCTGACCAGTCTACTTCTTTTACAAGTGTTCATGTCTCTGTCTTCCACTTGTGGTAACCTTCTCTCTGCCCTCACCTACTTTGATGTCAGGCATGTACATCCACATCTCCCCACCAGCTAGTCGCCTCTTTGCACAGCTTTTTCCCTATCCTTCCCCTCTGTCTCTCTCTTTCCCACTTCACTCCACTGCATTCATCACTCTGTGGCCCTCATTCTGACTCAGGCGTTAAGGGGTTTATGGCGCCGTAAACGGCGCCGACCCTTAACGCCTGATTACAAGGTTCCCTTTGCGGGATGGCTTTTAACGGCTGCTTTTTTGCAGCCGTTAAAATCCATGCCGCAAAGGGACCTTGGCGATAATTACGGCACCGTAATTTACGGTGCCGTTATTATCGCCTTTCCCCATTCCCATTATGCCCTATGGGGCGAAAATGGGAATGGGGAAGGGTAAAATGGGAAATGGGGATTCACCACCCCACTCACCTTGGAATGGGGCAGTAAATCCACCAACCACCATGGCGTAAATGTAGTTTACGCCATGGTGGTAAGGGTACGACCCAGGCCGTACGCCTGGGTCATAATGAGGGCCTGTGTCCTGTCTCCCTCTTGCCCTCTTTCATCCTTCTCATCAGCTACTACACTTGTACTTGCACTCCCAGGACATCACCTCCTCACTTGGTATCCTTTTCCTACCCTGCATCCATGGGTGACACAAAGGCACACATGAGACCTGACAGTGGATGTGCAGAACGTGTATGCCGGCAATTAATGTCCCCACATGGGCCTGCATCCCAGGGATGAGTGGCACCTGTTTCCAGGGTGAATGTTTGTGCTTTGCTTGTGATCTGTTTGCTTTGCTGCCAGTGATGTCAGTGTTGGTCAGTTTTGCTGTTGTGATGTTATGATGTTGATGATTGCTCAAGTTTTGTTGTTTGTACTTCCAGATGTTTACACTGGGAGATTCATGCCTATTTCCTTGTTCCATATAGAAGTTGTCTCGGCTGACCAGTATCTTTCCATTGATGCAATGTATGTCTTTGCAAGTTCAAAATGTTGTTTCAGGTGGGAATGCTGTGTATGGGAGCCAGGTGGGTACCTTGGATACCTTGTGCAGGTAAGTCGATGGTACTCACGGTGCAACTTGTGGTGTCATTATAATTGTTTTTTTATAATGCGTTTAATACTGAAGAGGTTTCTAAGCGCGGACACTGGATTCGAAACTGTGTTGCTCTGTGTCGCCTTGCTTCCAAGACTAGCGTGTTGCCACTGAGCTATACAACCCGTGTCATTGGTGGCAGGGAGTCTGCCCTGGGGTGAGCATGTGACACATGGTGATAGTAGTCTGGTGTGTCTATGCATGCTGTTTTATCAAATCAATCAGAGTGGCACTGATTTTCTTTCTGGCTCAATGTCTTTTCAGCCCTTTTTGATCCACAGCTTCCCTTAACCTAATAGCAGTTACTAGCTCTTGGACAGTGGTATTACTATGATTGATCAGGTGAAGATCGTTTATTAATTCTTTTTTGGTTCTACAAATATCATTATCAAAAGTGTGACAATGCTGGATTTTCTGGTTTAACATGACTTATGTGTCATACTATCTATTCCATAAAATACTATTTGAAAATGTGCAAATCATGAATTATAAGCCAAGAACAAGTTATTATATATGTTGCCTACCTCTTCATTAGCATTAATGTAGGAATCCCCGGTGCCACCCACATGCAGAGTGAGGAAAATGAGATAACAATTCAGTGCCCAAGTTAGATGCCATTAAGTTAGCCTTCACCAAAATTGGGTGGTTCCAATTAATCCTATTAGTGCTGCTGTTCACATCTATGATCAAAGGGCTGTGTGGGCTCCACTAATTCGCAACTCACCACTAAAAGATAACAGTCACTCTATTCTCTAAGCTCAATCATCATTTCCAGAAAAAGAGATAATATACTAAAATGCACAAAAACATAATCTATAATAGTAGCAGTTTTGTTTGTGAACCTAGCATATTTTTCAGGTATGTCACCTTGGCATCAGCCATGTAATGTAAACAGGCCATAAGAATTAAGTAAAGTATCCCACTCTCACCCTTTGTTATCCAATGATTCTTGTTTTAGAATCACAATAGTTACAGCCACACCATGGACATTAACATCCAGGTCCATTAAGGGAGTCTCAGGGGTAAGTTTCGCTTTGAAGTCTCCCATGATGACAATCGATAAGACGCTTCAATTAGCCCCTTGATTATTTTCATTAGTACCCCATGAATTGTATTACCCTGGGGGGTCATAGACGTTAACAATTAGTGTGGTTTTATGTCGATAGTCCTTCCTTGAGAATTCCAACAATAACCTGACCATAGGGCAATTTCACTCTTCAATGTTACAGATGTTTTTAACACTAATGAAGACGCCTTTAGGTCTCCCCCTCAATCCCTTAGTGGCAATATACTGAATCATATTTCTTCCCAACTAGATGAAGTAGGACCAGGGATAAAGTTACATGAAGGGTAATGACACTATATTCTTCTAGACAGGCATATAGACCGCCTTCCCCAGTGCAATGTGAATGTCCATGGGTGTTCCATGACAAAATATCACATTGTGTGTTAGGGTTTTTATATGATTTTCAGCTGTAACATAGACATTAACTAATGTTGGCCAGCAAAGTCAGCATCAATGCTCTCCTCCCCCACAACACCCAATAGGTGCACATTTTTGCCCATTAACCTTAGCCACAAAAAATATTCTTTCCTTAGACATCATAGAAGAGCAAATCAATGATGGTACCCTAGTGATCCTCCCAAGTTCGCCCCTTCTGATAGGCATATTCACTTCAGTGCAATCATACAATAATTTGCCAAATTTTAGAGCAGTGGATAGGGCAGAAATCAAGAAAGACTCAGAGGCAACATGTACAATGAAGGTGCAAAGATCAGTATCCACTAATTGATCCTCAGTAAGCATATCATCTGTCACAATGGTCCAGAGTGGAGGAAACAGATTCAATCATTTAAGAATAGCTGATTTATTCAAAGGACATCCCCTTGTAGGACAGAACAAACTTTGTAATCGTATTCCAGGCCTTCCAACAATTCTGAATCCTCCAGAGAAAATCCTTTTTTCTTCTGAGTGTTAGGAGTTTTGTCCAGGCATTTACCATTCAATACTGGTTCCTGCAAAACAACACTGCTTATGTCCTCGTTCCCAGTGATGTTATATGATTTTTCCCACTTTTAGGGTTTTATGTTGCTTTTAAAAAACATTTTTTTCTTGAAGACTCTTCTAAACATTCTTTAATATTATTGAAGTTAGTTTGCCTAATTTTCAAGGCAATTTGATTTTCAGACAAAGTAGGAAGTGGGTCTGCCGAATTACCTTCCACAACTCTGATAGAATTCTCAAGCAAGGCAACATCATTAGTGGCTAGAGTTACATTGTCGTGTTAGTGAGATTAGTAGTCCCAAAATGGTTAGTCATAGTGGCACTGAAGGGTCCATTTCCATAACCTCTGTTATTAACGCATTTTGATTACAGGCAACATTCGTCAACACCATTCTAGGCCCAAATCGTTCCTCGTTAATGTTCAATAAGGCTGTATTTATTGTATTAATTTATTTATTGGTCACTTATTAGGCACCTATATAATTATCAAAACTGTTTCAAAGCGCACATAGGGCAAACACGGTGGGGATAGGGGACAATGAATCACAGCAAGGAAACATGACTGCATGAATAATACAAACAAATAATGAGACAAACCTACTATGCCTTGTTTCATTGTGGATTTCTTCACATAATTTGGGAAATGAAGTTAGCAAATAATCCAATGCATGTTATTGTAGACTAGTTGGTAGCAAAGTCCCAATAATGTCACTCTCTGTTCCATCCTTGTTCTCAGACCCACCAAAAACGACATGTCCTCCCCATGTTTGATTAATGCAACCGACCCATTGGCTATTTGAGTTCCAGATAAGGTAGTGTTCAAAAGAGGAAATTACGGTGGACACAAAAGATTTGTGTCTATTAATTTGCCACTAGAAAGATGAACTTCAAAAGTGCAAATCTCTAAGGTTTTACATTGAATAGGGGTCTCTAGAGTTGACGATGACACTAGAGCATAATCAATGAGTTGAATGCAAGTCTTATGACATGCTGCCAGCACAGAATTAATTATGGGCATCTCCGGTACCATTGTTGTACGACTAACATCTGAGGAATGTACTGGATCATCCACAGATAGTAATTGCAGTATAGTATCAGTCATCTTTGTTCCGAGACATGCAATTGAATTAGTTAGCTGTTCTTCCTGGTGAGGTTTCAGCAAGATAGTAGGCTCACTGATGGGTGTGAAGAAGTTAGTGATTGTAATAGCTGAAGCACCCAAAGTGCCTGGAACCTTCGCAAATAAATGGTCGAATGGACCATTTATTAGAATGTGGCCAGCTCAACAATTCTGAATACCATAATGTCGAACAAGGGGAACAGGAGTTGCGGGGGTGTCCGTTGCTCCCCTTGTCCCACATTATGGGTTCAGGGCTTGCAGGGGTATTCCACACTTCCATTACATGGAAAGCAGGGTAAATAAAAAAATATGTAAAAAGAAAGGGATCCTGCAGCGTCAGTTCCGACCCATAATTGGGAGATGGGACTGACGTTGCAGGGAGAAGTCCAATGCAGCGAGGCGAAGACAGGTAAGTGGGGGGTGGGGGTTGGGATCATTTTAAGGGATATAGGGGTGGTGGGTAGAGGTGATAGGGGTATTCCAACTGTTCGTAAATTGGAGAATGTCAGCTTCTTTTTTTTCGCCACACTAAAATCCGCCGCAAAATTATCACCTATATCCAAAACACCTGTAATACTAGGATTGCGCATTAGTTTGGGAGCCTTAATAGGCATAGCTTTTGTGTGCCTTAGATCGCATTTATGTTCTGTAGCTTTTAATTAATTAATAGGATCTGCACTCACCGAAGTCTCTTGATAGCAAACCGTTTCAGTGGGCACTCTGCCAAGTTTGCAGCTTTGCCAAAAGCACCTTTGATGGAGATGGAGGCAGCATGACCACTCAAGTTTAACGCTGGATCACTGGTTGATGGCGAGACAGTGACCCACTTTGAGAGCTTCTCACACACCGCGTGCATCTGTGTCATGCGTCTGACGCACATAGGATGAACAGAAGGCAGCCAGCTCAAATGAAAAATCCAATCTTCCCCATAGCCACCAGGCTCCCGTGCACGATCAGCATGTTTCAAATGTCACACTGAAATGATTGTGCCACTTCAGCTCGTAGGCCTGTTTAAATGTAGCCGAGCAAAAGTAGCAGCCAATGAGAAGAAGGTAGCTGGCTCAAAGGGGAAATCCAATCTCCTTCACAGCCACCAAGCTCACGTGTATGATCTGCACTTTTCAAATGTCGCACTGAAATTATCGCAAAATGAATGGCATTGTGTAAAGAAGACCGGTGGGGGGTCTGTACTTCTGCTCTCTATATGGTAGAGGGGAGGCACAGAGGACCCCAGCCAAGATTCTCTAATACGGTAGCGATGGACGAGCAATCAAGGCCTAGCTTCTCAGGAGGTGATGCAGGCTGGTTCTTAAGTACAGTGTATCCCCAAGCCCCCACAAAGGAATGTCCACACACTGTATTACTGAAAACACAGTCTTTATATAATTAATATTCAAGGGTTATGTACACTTATCACAATAACGCACTTTGTGCTCAGGAAAATCAGCAATGGTAAATATCTACAATTCTAAAGTGGTACCACTAATATTAGACCTCATTAAAGTGCATTCACAATACTGTAGAAATGGCACACAGATCAATAAGAAGGAAACCAGCAATAGAGAGAGGAGAGATAACAGAGGGTTGAAACAATAGGCAGAATACTGGCCCTTGCTACTGGACACAGTTCTGTGTGGAGATCCCCCCACCTGGGCAACCTGCAAAATAAAGAGATATAACCCCAGCCCAGTCCAGATATTGTTCAATAGTCTATTTTTCTCCTATAATGTTTTTACCCCCCCAATGTACCTGGTGGAGTCGAGTTCCTCGAAAAGGCGTCGACAAGCGTCGAGGGACTCGCTGTTCGGCGACGGGGAATCGACGGCCCTTCTTGAATGCCTTCCTTTTCAGGCGGGAGGCACGGGGCGTCGAACGTCCGTCGACGAACGAGGCCGAACGTTGTCGAAGAGGCGGCAGCTCCGTCCGAGCGGTGCTCGTCGGCGTCGGGGCGTCGGCGTCCTGCAAGGCGGAGGTGTGCGGGGCACCTCGATGACAATAGTTCTGGACCGCAAAGATTGTAGAGACGGGAGCCCAGCAAGGGCGTCGAGTCGTCCGAGTCTTTGGGGTCGTCGGGTGGCGGGAAACCCACCGGCAGGTTTCTCCTCGGCGCGTTGGTCGTCCTCGACTTTCTCCGGCAGGATAAGCGGTCGACGATGCGGTCGAGAGAGTCCTTCGATTGAATGTTCTTAGGCAATGGAGCGGACGGCTCCGATCGTCGGCGGCACGGCGTCAAGTGGTTCCCACGGCTGGGCAACACAACTTCGACGGGCCTCCAGCGGTTACACAGACCTGCGAACCCTGGTCGACGGCAATGGACTTCGACAGCGTCGATGTCCGGGTGCTTCACTTCGATCTCCTCGGCGGTCCCGTCTCGGGTCGGCAGCCTTTCGAGGGTCTGACTTCCAGGGCGCTTCGGCGAAGATTCAGCGGTGCTCGATGGTCCCTCGGAGCACGGGAAGAGGGCGCCTTACCAGGTCCTCTCTCGGGTCAGTCCTCGACGATTTCGACAACCTTCAGTTCCGTCGAAGCAAATGCCACAGCAAGTCTTCTTCTTCCAGCTGGACGTCGAGGATCAGCAAATCCAGTTACTCTTGAGTGGAAACTCAGCTTCTGAATGCTTCTGAACAATTTCCAGTGGTGAGAGGTCCCCAGATATACTATTCTGTCTCTCATCCACACTGCTGGCACACACACAGCAGCCAATCACACAGAAGGGCATTCATGCAGTCAGTCAGCCAATCAGGCACACAGTGCATTCAGGCCACACTCCTCCCTTTCAGACACTCACAACAAGGAATGTGGATTGGGACAAGTACCCAGCCATTCAACACTACACACTGCATTCAGGCCAGTTTCGGGCAGGGCTGTCTCAGTCTTTGTCTCTCATGCCAGAAACCAGACAACCACAACAAGGAGTGTATATTGGTCACACACTCCATTCACCCAGGTCCCACCCACAGGAGGTACCCACAACATACAGTCACTGGGAAGGCTCCAGTCAGTCTAGCTGGGCCTTCACAACAACACCATATATGGAACTTCCACCCCACAGCCAGTCAGGGGGAAGGGACAGAGTCAGGGCATCCCAGGACTTTGGGAAAACAAGACAACAGGCAATAGAAAGCAAGAGGCCACAGGGGCCATCTTGTTTCTATCAGGAATCAACTGATCCCAATGGCAGGGCCTGGGTATCCCAAAATGGAGGACACCCAGAGCACCTGTCCAATTCAGCATGGAGCTGCCACCAGCCCATACCCTGCTCTGTGGGCCACCCACAGGTGCCCAAAAACATACACTAGGGGCACAGGGTTGTACCCCCCCACCCATGGGTGCCATAAGGGTATCCCAGGGGTCTGTTCACCAAACCAAAAGAGAGAGCTGCACTGCCAGGAGTCCCAAATGGATTCCTGGGCAGAAAACATAACAGAACACACGATAAAAGGCAGAAGAGGACAAGGATTCAGAGGCCCTGTCCCTCTGATACATTTCCAGCATCACAGTCGCCCCCCCCAGACTGAGGTGGAGGGTGCCTAATCTCCCACGGGATAGACACCCTCATCCAGACGGTCAACATACCTTCTGGAAAGGCCATCTGCATTATCGTGACTCTTCCCTGGTCTGTGCTCTATGGTGAAGTCTAGCCCTTGTAGGCTAATCGACCACCTGAGCAATTTCGGATTCTCACCCTTCATCTGCATAAGCCACTTCAGGGGCTTATGATCTGTTTGGACCTTGAAGGTGGACCCCGTAAGGTAGGGCCTAAAACGCCTAAGGCTCCAAACTATACTAAAACATTCCTTTTCAACAGTAGCCCACCTAAGTTCTCTACCCTTGAGTTGTCTACTGATGAATATGATAGGATGTTCTCTCCCTTTGTCATCTAACTGGGACAAGACAGCTCCAATTCCGGTGTCGCAGGCATCCGTCTGGACGATAAAGGGTCGGCTGTAGTCAGGCGCACTCAACACAGGTGCCCTACACAGACTTTCTTTCAAGCCATCAAAGGCCCTCTGACAGTCTTCAGTCCAATTAACCTTCCTAGGCTGTTTGGGTGAAGTTAGAGCTGTCAGGGGTGCAGCTATGGTTCCATAGTCTGCCATGAAATTGCGATAGTACCCAGTGAGGCCCAAAAAGGCTCTCACCTGGGTTTGAGTAGTGGGAGTCTCCCAGTTCTGTACGTCCTGTACTTTACTGGAGAGAGGTTGGATTTGACCCCCTCCTACCTCATGACCAAGATAGGTAACTTTCCCCTGAGCTATCTGGCACTTGGTGGCCTTGATAGTGAGGTTAGCCCTTTTCAAGGCCTGCAACACCTTATCCAGATGTGTCAAATGCTCTTCCCAGGTGGAACTGTAGACGGCAATGTCGTCTAAGTAAGCCACACAAAAGGCTTCCAGCCCACTGAGCGCATGGTTGACCAATCTCTGGAAGGTGGCAGGGGCATTCTTCAACCCAAAGGGCATGACCCTAAACTGGTAGAGTCCCTCAGGTGTGGAGAATGCCGTCTTTTCCTTGGCATGGTCCGTCAGAGCTATTTGCCAATAGCCTGAGGTAAGGTCAAAGGTGCTCACAAATTTGGCAGCACCTATAGTGTCCACGAGCTCATCAGCCCTGGGCAATGGGTGCGCGTCAGTTTTGGTGACGGCATTGACTCCTCGGTAGTCCACACAGAACCTCCAATCCTTGGTACCCGCCGGGGAACTTGCCTTGGGGACAAGGACCACTGGACTGGACCAGGGACTGGTGGAGGGTTCAATAACACCCAGATCCAACATCTTGGCGACCTCAGCCTGGATGTGGTTTTTGACGGTATCTGACATACGATAGCTCCTGCTTTTGACAGGCACACTGTCACCAGTGTCAATTTCGTGCTTACACCACGGTGTAAGGCCCGGTGTCAGTGAAAACAGAGGGGCATACTGCTGGAGCAAAGCCCGGCAGGCCCTCTGCTGCTCTGTTGTCAAATCGGGAGAGAGTTGTACTCCCTCCACTGAGCCATCCTGAGGGTTGCTATGCAGCAAATCAGGAGGGGGCTCACTCTCATCCTCTTCTTGCCCTGAAGCTAGCAAGAGACATGAGACTTCTGCTCGCCTGTGGAAAGGCTTGAGCCTGTTGACATGGAATACCTGGGGGGCTACCCCAGAGGCTCCCATGTCCACCAGATAATTGACTTCGCCCATCTTGGAGATGATCCTGAAGGGTCCAGTCCACTTGTCTGCCAAAGCTCTAGGCTTGGTAGGCTCCATCACAAGGATTTCCTGTCCCGGAGTCCAATCCACTTGCGAAGCTTTCAGGTCATGCCAGTACTTATTCAATTCCTGGCTGGCCTTGAGATTTGCTGTTGCCTGACCCATCATTTGTGTCATCCTCCGCCTGAGGCCTAACACATAGTCCCCCACTTGCTTGGCGGGACCTGGAGGGGTGGCTTCCAAGCCTTCTCGGATCAAGGCGAGGGGCCCCCTCACGGGATGTCCAAAGAGTAACTCAAAGGGGCTGAAACCAACACCCTCTTGAGGTACCTCTCTGTAAGCAAACAGCAGGCATGGCAGGAGGAGATCCCATTTCCTCCTTAGGGGCTCTTCCAAAGCACCTAGCATGCCCTTGAGAGTTTTGTTAAATCTCTCAACCAGACCATTGGTCTGGGGGTGGTAAGAGGTGGAGAACTTGTAGGTTACCCCGCACTCTTTCCACATGGTTTTCATGTAACTAGACATGAAGTTGGATCCTCGGTCAGAGACAACCTCCTTGGGGAATCCAACACGGGTGAAAATGCCCAGGAGAGCCCTGGCAACCACCTTGGCAGTAACAGTCCGAAGGGGTATTGCCTCAGGGTACCTGGTGGCATGATCTACCAAGACCAGGATGAACCGATGTCCACCTGAAGTGGGAGGGTCAAGGGGACCGACGATGTCGATGCCCACCCTCTCAAATGGGGTGCCAACCACTGGTAATGGCTGCAGTGGGGCAATGACCCTGCCTCCAGTCTTGCCAGACAACTGACAAGTTGGGCAGGTCCTGCAGTGGGACTCCACCTCTACTCCCATCCGTGGCCAGTAGAAATGGGCAGAGAGCCTCTGCTTAGTCTTCTTGGTCCCAAGATGACCAGCCAAGGGCACCTCATGCGCCAACTGCAGTAGGAAGGGCCTGTAAACCTGGGGTACCACCAACCTCTTGCGGGCACCAGGTTCGGGCTTAGTGGGCTCACTAACAAGGAGCTCACCCTCCCAATAAATCTTGAATGTCCTAGGCACTTCACCTTGTGCCTGGGACAGGGCCTGTTTCCTCAGGCCCTCGAGAGAGTGGCACTCTCTCTGTCCCTTACAGAAGTCTGCCCGGGAGGGTCCCCCTTCAGCTAACAAGCATTGAAGGTCGGGATGATCCTCCGGGTTGAGAACCTCTCCCACAGGAGAGTCTTCTGTCTCTTCTCCCACAGGAGTTGAGTTTGGGTTTTCCGCTGGACCCAGCCCGTCCGGAGCATGGATCCCATTGGGTGCTGTCGGAACAGCAGGAAGAGAAGGTGTTCCCTCCACAGAGGTGGCCTTCTTGGTCTTCCTTCTTCTTGCCTTAGGCCTCGCCTTTGGCTCGGATACCTGACTCACAGCCAGACCCGGTGTCACCTGTGACCTAGTGACTGCAGCAGCAGTCATGGGAAGACCATCCGAGATCAACCCCAACTCTACTAGATCGTTTCCTAACAGAATGTTAGCAGGGACATTGTCCTGAACCAGGACAGGAAGCTTTGCTGTCTTGTCTCCAATCATGAGTGTGACTAGGGTTACAGGCGATAATTTGGGAGGCCCACCAGCTAACCTGGTGGTTCTCAGAGGAGCACCTACATAGTCCTCTGGCTTGAGCAGGGTCCTGTCCACCACTGTCATGCTTGCCCCAGTGTCTCTCAAACCAGTAGAAGGCTGGCCATTCAAGAGGACACTTCTCAAAAACCTACGGGTGTTCTGCGGGATAGTCGCCAGTACTTCTGCGTACTGGTCCCAGGCCCCAAGGGACACTAAGGAAATCTCTACTGGAGCACCAAATGTGATTCCTGTAGAGGAGGGGAGGACAGTGGCCTCCACCTCAGACACGGGGTAAGGGTAGGTCAGGCTGACAGCCTGTACTCCAAGTGCCTTACCTTTACACTTGGGGTCACCCCTTTTGTGATCCAGAGCCCCACAATCCCAACAAGTGCCAGGAGTGCGGGGTACGGTACTGGAACCACTGGGAGCCTGCTTTGCAGCAGGTGGACCACTACTCTTATTCCCACCCACAGAGGACTTATCCCCACTAGATTTCTGGGTCTTAGGAGAGGAAGGTTTTGGTTTACCCGACTGTGACTGCTTTTGGGACTCCTCAGCTTTCTGAGAGGCCCCCTTTTCTTTGTCCTTGTCCTTCCCACTGGAGTCCTTAGGGGACACCCGGTGGGAGACCCACTTGTCAGCCAACCTAGCCAGCTTAAAGGGGTCCAAAATGTTCTGGTCAGCCACATACTGACGCAGCTCTGGTGAACAGGCTTCAGAAAAATGCTCAAAAAACAAGAGGTGGGACAACTCAACAAAAGTTTTCACCTTGTATCCATCAATCCACCCCATCATGTTCATGTGCGCAGTACTCACCCAGTCAACCCAAGACACATTCTCTCTTTTCTTAAATTCCCTGAACCTTTTAAGGTATTGGGTAGGTGTCTTGCCAAACTTGGCAATCAAAGCAGACTTCATACACTCATACTGACCCCTTTCTTCCACACTCAGCTTCAGAATACAGTCATATCCCGTTTGAGGCACTCTGCTTAACAAACACTTAGCCCAGTCTCTTTTATCCACATCATGAATTGCACAAGCCATTTCAAACGCTTCAATCCATTGGAGGATATCTGAACCCTCCACAAACACACCAACCAAATCTTTCATAAACTTGGTGGCTGGGGACCTGACACTCTCACTGGATCTAGCTGAAGTCTCCACTCTAGCTTTCTCTAGCTGGATTCTCTGACATTCAGTGTCCTGGCTTTTGAGTTCAAGGTCCTTATTTCTGAGTTCAAGATCCCTATTCTTGAGTTCCACTTGCTGTGCCAGCTCCTCTTTCTTAAGCTCAGCTTCTATTTCCAACTTGCGATATTCAAAGGCTAACTTCATCCTCAATAACTCAAGTTCCATGGAATTGCTGGGGTTTGGAACAGAGGCAGCAGGAATGGTGGCATTCCCAGAAACAGATTCAGCGACAACCCCAGGGGCAGAGTCCTCACTGGTTGCATCCCCCCCTTCCTCAAGAGTTTCACCATCAGTCTGGTAATCCACCAGGGCAGCTATCAGCTCAGCCCTAGACTTATCCACAAAGTCTAACTCCCTGGCTTCACAAGCACTCTGGAGAGCCTCTAAGCTCATCCGAGTCAATTTACCATTTGCAATGGCCTCCATTGCTTGTAATGCAGTTATTTGGTACACACCCAAACCTTAATCTAATAAAAGTGCGGATATTTTGTAAGTGGCACGGTTATACACTGAGTCTTAAAACCATAAGCATCCCACCGCTGCCACCAGCTTTGTAAAGAAGACCGGTGGGGGGTCTGTACTTCTGCTCTCTATATGGTAGAGGGGAGGCACAGAGGACCCCAGCCAAGATTCTCTAATACGGTAGCGATGGACGAGCAATCAAGGCCTAGCTTCTCAGGAGGTGATGCAGGCTGGTTCTTAAGTACAGTGTATCCCCAAGCCCCCACAAAGGAATGTCCACACACTGTATTACTGAAAACACAGTCTTTATATAATTAATATTCAAGGGTTATGTACACTTATCACAATAACGCACTTTGTGCTCAGGAAAATCAGCAATGGTAAATATCTACAATTCTAAAGTGGTACCACTAATATTAGACCTCATTAAAGTGCATTCACAATACTGTAGAAATGGCACACAGATCAATAAGAAGGAAACCAGCAATAGAGAGAGGAGAGATAACAGAGGGTTGAAACAATAGGCAGAATACTGGCCCTTGCTACTGGACACAGTTCTGTGTGGAGATCCCCCCACCTGGGCAACCTGCAAAATAAAGAGATATAACCCCAGCCCAGTCCAGATATTGTTCAATAGTCTATTTTTCTCCTATAATGTTTTTACCCCCCCAATGTACCTGGTGGAGTCGAGTTCCTCGAAAAGGCGTCGACAAGCGTCGAGGGACTCGCTGTTCGGCGACGGGGAATCGACGGCCCTTCTTGAATGCCTTCCTTTTCAGGCGGGAGGCACGGGGCGTCGAACGTCCGTCGACGAACGAGGCCGAACGTTGTCGAAGAGGCGGCAGCTCCGTCCGAGCGGTGCTCGTCGGCGTCGGGGCGTCGGCGTCCTGCAAGGCGGAGGTGTGCGGGGCACCTCGATGACAATAGTTCTGGACCGCAAAGATTGTAGAGACGGGAGCCCAGCAAGGGCGTCGAGTCGTCCGAGTCTTTGGGGTCGTCGGGTGGCGGGAAACCCACCGGCAGGTTTCTCCTCGGCGCGTTGGTCGTCCTCGACTTTCTCCGGCAGGATAAGCGGTCGACGATGCGGTCGAGAGAGTCCTTCGATTGAATGTTCTTAGGCAATGGAGCGGACGGCTCCGATCGTCGGCGGCACGGCGTCAAGTGGTTCCCACGGCTGGGCAACACAACTTCGACGGGCCTCCAGCGGTTACACAGACCTGCGAACCCTGGTCGACGGCAATGGACTTCGACAGCGTCGATGTCCGGGTGCTTCACTTCGATCTCCTCGGCGGTCCCGTCTCGGGTCGGCAGCCTTTCGAGGGTCTGACTTCCAGGGCGCTTCGGCGAAGATTCAGCGGTGCTCGATGGTCCCTCGGAGCACGGGAAGAGGGCGCCTTACCAGGTCCTCTCTCGGGTCAGTCCTCGACGATTTCGACAACCTTCAGTTCCGTCGAAGCAAATGCCACAGCAAGTCTTCTTCTTCCAGCTGGACGTCGAGGATCAGCAAATCCAGTTACTCTTGAGTGGAAACTCAGCTTCTGAATGCTTCTGAACAATTTCCAGTGGTGAGAGGTCCCCAGATATACTATTCTGTCTCTCATCCACACTGCTGGCACACACACAGCAGCCAATCACACAGAAGGGCATTCATGCAGTCAGTCAGCCAATCAGGCACACAGTGCATTCAGGCCACACTCCTCCCTTTCAGACACTCACAACAAGGAATGTGGATTGGGACAAGTACCCAGCCATTCAACACTACACACTGCATTCAGGCCAGTTTCGGGCAGGGCTGTCTCAGTCTTTGTCTCTCATGCCAGAAACCAGACAACCACAACAAGGAGTGTATATTGGTCACACACTCCATTCACCCAGGTCCCACCCACAGGAGGTACCCACAACATACAGTCACTGGGAAGGCTCCAGTCAGTCTAGCTGGGCCTTCACAACAACACCATATATGGAACTTCCACCCCACAGCCAGTCAGGGGGAAGGGACAGAGTCAGGGCATCCCAGGACTTTGGGAAAACAAGACAACAGGCAATAGAAAGCAAGAGGCCACAGGGGCCATCTTGTTTCTATCAGGAATCAACTGATCCCAATGGCAGGGCCTGGGTATCCCAAAATGGAGGACACCCAGAGCACCTGTCCAATTCAGCATGGAGCTGCCACCAGCCCATACCCTGCTCTGTGGGCCACCCACAGGTGCCCAAAAACATACACTAGGGGCACAGGGTTGTACCCCCCCACCCATGGGTGCCATAAGGGTATCCCAGGGGTCTGTTCACCAAACCAAAAGAGAGAGCTGCACTGCCAGGAGTCCCAAATGGATTCCTGGGCAGAAAACATAACAGAACACACGATAAAAGGCAGAAGAGGACAAGGATTCAGAGGCCCTGTCCCTCTGATACATTTCCAGCATCACACATTGCCAAATTGTTTTTCTCATCTTCCACAGTAGGTGACTGTACTGTATGTGACTGTATATTGTGGGTGCATTCCTCAGTCACTTCCTCCCCTCTCACAGCATATGTTGTTCCTGCATGCATTTGCGCTACGCCCTATGATTCCTGCACCCTTCCTGGGAAAAGCTCCTACTAGGGGTGGGCTCGGAATTAGGGGGGAAGTGACAGCTGGGTAGAGGGGACATGTCCCGTATCTATTGTGTTCATCAGGTGGAGTGCTGGGTGGGGCAGACTCTGGACTGAGGGAACCACAGCCTTACATGCATTGGGAGCGAGGACCTAGGTCTCTTTCTGGGCTGCCTGCCATTGGGTGCTGATCATGTGGGTTGGTGGAAGAGAAGTTGAGGAGGTCCCTTTAGCAGGTAAACTTGCCTTCCTGCTGGGCAATGCTGCAGTGCCGCTCAAAGCGAGGCAGGGTAACTGCTGGTACCATCCGGCAAGCATGGGAGAGGGGCAGCTGCCTTCCCCCCAAGCCTGCTCCCCTCTCCCCCACATCACAGAGACAGGGAGTCTCTCCCAATACAAAGCGCAGGAAGGGTGAGGTGTGAACAACACCTCACCCTTCCACAAAGCAACAGGGTGCTAATCACCCAGAGGAAACCAACAGCAGGCAGGAAGGAGTACAAAGGCCTGCCCCCCACCCCCACGGGGGCCAGACAGTCGGCTACAGCCGGCCTGGGGGCTGGGCCAGCCCTCACAGCTACACATCAAAGACCCAGGGCAACCCCTGGGTCCTATATAAGAGCTGCACAGCTCTCAGAAAAATACAAACTGTTTGTGGACCCTGAACAGGGACCCAAACAGGCAGGAGGTTCGCTGTTCACTCAGCGTCCTCCACTTTTTTGCTGCTTTTCCAAAACTCTAAAAAGTTCACTGCAGCCGCAGCGTCTTTTTTCCTCCTTTAAATTGTCACTGTTCTAAACATGCCGTCCTTGCACGAGCGGTGAAAATTGGGAAAACAGAAGGTGTCTGCAGGGATGTGTACGAGCGGAGATCAGGACTCCAGGTCAGCCCGACCAAGTGGAGGAAAACAAACAAAGCACCCCGGTGTAAGCAGCGTGTCAATTGCACAGTTTCAGGTGAGCCGCTACGCCGGGTTTGCGAAAGAAAGGAATGTGATTTTTGAGCACAGGCAATAATGTAAACATCTTGCGGCCAGCCTGCAAGAAGCAGATCCCACGGCAGCCCCCGGAACTAACAGTGTACACACAAGGCCGTGACTATGCAAAAAAGGACCCGGGGGAATAATAAGCCTAGGTATCCGTGGCACTATATAAATGACAAATTATTAAGTAAGAAGGTCCAAATGAACGGACCATAACCTTATACCGCCCTGGTCCATTGAGCTCAGTGACTCAGGAAAAGGACCCGGGGTAATAATAAGATAATAAGCAGCGCTCAGACACCTAAAAAATTTCATAGCACCATATAAAACAAGGGCAAAGAATAAAATGCACAGGGGCTGAATGCGATTTCCAAACATAGGCCTACAGTTCTTTGGGAAACACCAGCCAGTTACCCAACATGGACAACGATACAACAAGCTTACAAGAATCGAATCCAAGGGGCAACAACCAAACCTGAATAAAATATTTTTTAACTTTATTTAAAGAGCACTGCAGTCTGTCAAATAGCACAGTGATCAGAGCGCCCACCCTGGGAGTTGGCAGACACAGTTCAAATCCAAGCAGGGCCAATTTCAATCTCCCATTTCTCCCAAGGTTGATAAATGAATATTACGCATTGTGGGCAATAATAAACAGCGCCCCAATATTCCAGTAACGCTGCATAAATACTAAATTGTATGAAACCTATGATACAGGGAATCTCATTTTTTCTAAACAGTATAAGCAACAAAGAACATAGAATTGGATGTAGTCAGGCATATCAACAGCCAGTTAACATAAGTGGCCAACAGCCAGTCCGGTAGCACGTTGAGCATACAGAGCCTGCTGAGGCAGGTTCAAATCCAGGCAGGACCAGACGCAGCCTTTCATCCTTCTGAGGTTTATAAACGAGCACCAGCACCATGGGTAATAATGAACAGCAAGCAAATACCTGAGGGTTCATAGCACCATATATAAATGATAAACAATTATTAGCAGAGTGCATGCTCTTAACATTTTGTTCAGAGCTTGCCAACGCAGATCAAATACAGGCAGGCACAAATTCAGCTTTTTTATTCCTCGAGGTCGATAAAAACGACACCCACACACCATGGGGAATAAGAAGCAGTGCGCAGATGTTCAAGGGTCGTAGCACTAGTTAAATACAAATTATTACAGTGCTCGGATGCCCAAGAGTCGCAGCACCAGTTACATACTGGAGAAAAGTTTAAAAGAAACTCAAGTGGGAGACGATATGACACAAAAGCAAGGGGCCGATGTCTGAAGATAAATGAATAAAGTATGGTAGTTACACCATAAATATGCTTCTGTGGAAACATGGGCAGGTAAACCCCAAAGCGCGATGCAATCTCGATGCAAATAGCAGAGCACGTTCTATTTTACAAAATTACTGCAGCATCCACCAATACCCTGATACGGGGCACGGCACATCATTTAGCCTGACGCTGTCTAAAAAGACAGTTGTGCAAACTGCTGGTCGGAGAGCACAGCGTCTAGCACGCTCGTCTGCGGCATCCGCACAGAGCCAGCCAACACAGTTTCGAATCCTGCCAGGCGCCAAACCCAGCCTTTCATCAGGGCCAAACTCAGCCTTGGATCAGGGCCAATCCCAGCCTTTCATCCTTCTGAGGTCGATAAATAAACACACACACCTGTGGGCATAAGCAGCGTGCAGAGGCCGGAGGGCTCTTAGTGCCATATAGATGCCAGAAACAAACAAAATGAAACAATCGGTTATCATGCCCATGAGACAAGGGATTGTTATCTACATACCAGTACACTGATAAAGGTCACAGCAAGACATAGAACATGCCACCCAACAAAGAGGGTGGACCCGGGACAGCACACAACAAGCCAAATTACCACAACAACTTGCACAAGCAATACAAATTAGTGTAACCAGCCATGGGACAAGTTTATATCTACAACACAATACCCTGATACGGGGCACAGCATGGCGTGGAACATGCCACCCAATAACAGGGGTAGGCCATGGACAACACGCAACAAGACAAATTACCAACAAACAAGGCAGTTTCTCGAATTGCCAAAGTGTTGCAGCACAGGCAGTGCCAAGACACAAGCCTCCCGCATAACACAGGAAGTTTGAAGGTGGAGCAAGGGACAAGACGACACTTTGGACATCAGGAATTAATTATGAAACCACCCGTACAAAAGCTAGCATAAGCACTAAAAAGAAATGTGTACACCCGGACAGAGCATACTGGTGCAGTTTGAAAGCCTGGCAGAGACAACACACAAGCCAATGCGTATCAGCATCAGCCTAAAACAAAGGCCACAAAAAAGAGAACCCGTTGAAGGGATCTCCAACTAAATACAGCTACCCACAAATGGAGCTGGCCAAATATCACTGTACACGCAGAATAAACACAGAACCCTGAAACGGGGTCAGCCTGAAACAAAGGCCACAAATAAGAGAACCTGTTGAAAGGGATCTCCAACTAAATACAGCTATCCAAAAATGGAGCTGGCCAAATATCACTGTACACGCAGAATAAACACAGAACCCTGAAACGGGGTCAGCCTGAAACAAAGGCCACAAATAAGAGAACCTGTTGAAAGGGATCTCCAACTAAATACAGCTATCCACAAATGGAGCTGGCCAAATATTTCTGTATACACAGAATAAACACAGAACCCTGAAAAGGGGTCCAAAACAACACACAACTAAGGAAAACCTGTACTTAGGGGACCCAGTTGCAACAACACTACTGAAGTAGTGCAACAGATCCAGACCACAGGCACGGAAGAGGGCCAAAATGACAAAAGAGCACAGAAGCATCCAGGACATCGGGGGCTATCGGTAAAATGCCAGGTGAAGAAGGGGCGATGACCCCAAAGCCACACGGCAAGGTAAGTAAGAGAGCACCCACACAGGGCACTAGAAGACACAGATCCCGCACACCCTCCAATGGTCACAACCAGCCAGGGTCCCCAATGACACACACATGCAGGCAGACGAACAAGGAGCCAGCCCCACTAACAGTTCAAAGAGCTGAAACAAACAGCTAGGACAGGACAGACAACCTAACAGTCAGGTAACATAGCAAACAGAGTGTCTTGCAGCCCCAACTCGCACCATAGGGTGGCCCCAGAGCCCAGTGCAGCTCATACCAAACACAGCCCAACATTCCCCAAACATCGAAAGAGGTACGGTCTAATACGGAAAACCTGCACAGAAAAACAGAGTCGGGCCATTTAGCACAACCATCGTCACACCTCAGCAGCAATAATAAATACGCAGAACCAAAGTGAGAGCCGAACGATTATAACAAAACCAAGAAACCAAGGCACCAACTAGCGAGAAGTGTTCCAGACCAGTAGGACCCCTCCGCAACATGCAGGTAGTACCCAAGTGGATGACCAGTTTCCCCAGCGGTTTCAGGTGGCTGAGAGTGGAACAGAACAGCATCAACACAGGTAACAAGACATACAAGCACAAACCAGGGGCCAGAATAAAAACCCAGGCTTGCCGCTATGGACAGCCAAGGCAACAGATAGAGGATATATTTCCAAAATATAGTCACACCCCCCAAAACGGTACAGCGAGTCAGATAGCACAGCAAGTAGAGCGTGCAACCTGACATCAGGGCTTAGCCTGCTGACGCAAGGTCGAACCTCGGCAGGGCCGAACTCAGCCTTCCATTATCTACAAGGTCGATAAATGAGCACCACACACCGGAAAAAATTAGCAGCGCTCAGATCAGGGTCCGTAGCACCATATAAGTAACAGAAACAAAACATGTGATGCATATGTGTCCAGAACAGAATAGAGAAGGAAAGAAAAAAGGTAGCGGAGCATACAAGAGAAAAAGGTGGATTTTGTAAAGGAGAAGCCATTAACACAAGGGTAGCATCACAAGCCAGGCTGACAGTACACCAAGATGCCGGAGAATAAGGTAACACAGCCTACCAGGCAGCAAAACACACGCGGAGGAGAATACAAGCGAGAAACAGAAGAAAGCAAAAATCCAAACAAACAAGGGCTCAGGCCTGAAAATTACAAGTAGCACTGAACCCAAAAACAGGTTCTACAAAAATAAGAAGCAGTGAGGAATAAACACCACACAACACAACAGGCCGACGCCTGAGGGCCGAGGACAGAGTGCTGTAAGTAGCACAGAACCGAAAAACAGGTTCAACAAAATTAGGATGCAGTAGGGAACAAACACCACTTAGCACAACAGGCCAACGCCAGAAGACCAGGGCCAGGGTGCCAAAAGTAGCACGGAATCGGAAAGCAGGTTCAGCAAAATTAATAAGCAGTGGGGGAAAAGCACGCCCGAGGGCGAGGGCCAGGGAGCTACAACTTATCTCGGATCCAAAAGGCAGGTACGAATCAACCTCTTGTTAACAAACATGAGTAAAACAGGGTTGGACTGTCCCTTAGAAAACCCGTGAAATTCCACAATGGTTACCGAACCTCGGGGCAAAAGGGTGAGCCACCACACCAAGTTAAGATACAATTGCCTTGGTCATTGGAAGCATGTTTCAGGGTTCAATATGAACAAATACTGCATGGGCTCCACCCCCGTTCACAAATCCACCTCAATAATGGTTCTAAGATAAATAATCAGGCCAACGCCACAAAGGGCCGGGCCACGCTGCTAGAAGCCTCAAACCATAATGTTTTTAATAAAATAGATAAACAGACCAACGCCACAACGGCCGGGGCCGGAGGCAGCTAAACTACAGATTATTGTAAACTGTTTGGTTTTGAGCAAACACTGGAAAACAGGGGAACCAAGCGGGGCTCCCCGGGAACATGCGCAAACACTAGCATAAGGTGGGAGGCAGCGCATGGGCCATAAAGCTCCCCCAAACCGGCCCATATTGAGCACGGCACCAGGCACGATCAAAGGAATAGCCAAACTAAGGGGAAGAGACAAGGCAGCTAGGTCCAAGCAAGCAAATACTTTTGGGGGAAACCTGGACAGCCGGTAAACCATCCAGGTTGTGGCGGCACGGGCCAGAGGGGGTAACCTCAGGACCCGGTGCCCAAAAGTATGATATTATTAGTATATGTGATTATTGTTATTATTTCCATAACCATATCTGTAACAATAAAATCATATGGCCTTTTATTGCCAACACTTGACAAACGTGTGGTCTAACCTTTTTCTGGGGTGGGAAAGGGTCCCAGCAGCCACAACCACCGTTACGAAAAACACCAAGGTGAGTTGCGTTCATATGGGTCCAGCAGTTACTGCCCTTCACTGTCTCCCCCTTGTGTTCCCCTTCACCCCTAACCTGCTCTATGTTTCCATCAGTAGGGCTACCAGCCTCTCTGCCCCTGCTTCCTTCTCTCTCTCTCTCTCTCTCCTTCTCTCTCTTTCTCTTCCTCCCTTCTCTCAGCCCTCACCCTCTCTACCAGCCCTATCTCACCCCCATCTACCCACCTGCTAATCTCCTTCTCGCTCCCCACTCCTTTGCTCTCTCTCTCTGCTCCCCAGCTGCACATTCTTTCCTCTCTGTCCTCTCCCCCAGTCTCTCTCGCCCTCTTTCCTCCTTCCTAGCAGCCATTCACAGTTTCCCTCTCCAACCCTTCCCCTCATACCTTGGTGTCCCTTCCCCTCCATTGCATCCAAGAGTACCCCACAGGCCCCTGGATCCCATAAAAGTGGGTGTGGCTGACATGTATACCTGCCATCCATGCCCCTCCTTGCTCCCGCAGACCAGGACAGACAAACCCCTGTGTCCAGTGTGCCCAGCATACCCTGTCGCAAATGTGTTTACTTCTCTGACAGTTATTTATCTGTTCCTGAGTTCTGATTTTGGTGTCTTCTTTGATGCTTGCACTCTTTAGTGTGACCTGTCTGTTATTTCCAGAGGGGGACCAAGTCCGTCTGCACATACAATGCACCCTCAATGGGTCTGCAAATCCCTGGTCCACAACTGTGGCTCTGCCTGGGGTCTCCCACATAGCCTTCCCCATTGTGGTATGCCTTCCATATCCACAGGCTGCTGTTTTAAGCAATTGACTTCCACCTGCTTTGGGAGCGTGTCATGGGTATGCCCACCCAGGTGTGCCCCCTTACATTGGAGGCACCACCCTCCAAGCAGAGCAAAGGTTGAGCATCCTTGCAGCACTTGGATGGTAAAATCAGAGTGGATGGGGTTTGGTGGTGTTAGCCCAAGTGCGGGCCCTTTCTGCCATGTTGTTCATGCTTCTCCATTGAGCATGTATGTGCAGCGGTTCAGAATTAATGTTTTGTGTGGTGCCTACTGCCCCTTTCACCACACCAGTGGTGGTGCGTTCAGTAATTTCTGCTGCTTTCAATTGTGCCTAAGCTCAGCCTCTACCCTTTCACCACCAACCCGGGGCAGGCTGGCCCGTCGGTTCCCATGTGGTTGACATGTCCATCACCCCAAGTGTTGGGTTGGTTCATGCTCTGTTGCTTCTGTCCCATAGACTGCCCAGAGGGTGTGAAGATCGTCCTGAGGTGGGTGCAAATATCCCCCTGTTGCAACCCTCCAGCAGCTGCAACTATTGGGTATATCCTTGGCATAAGCTTGTCTCAAAGATTGAGCCATATACATTTATGTGCACATGGCCAGTACAGCGACAATGCAAATGGCTCATTGAGTTAGTGATGATCCCTGATATGGCTGCATCTGTTATTGTGGTGAATGTACAGTAAATACATGCTGGCAAACGCTGACCTCCTGTAGGAAGAAAAAGGGGGGTTGTATGGCTACATATACAGACCCCAGTGCAAGGGGTGGCCCGCAGGCAGTGCGGGAGGGTGGCAGGATGAGCAGGTAGCTGGGCCCAAAAGACAGAGGGTGGCCAGGTGCACGGTGCCAAGAGAGAACAGATCAGCAGGGGAGAGGGGGAGCGAAGGCAAAAGAAAAGAGGAAGGTCTTGAGGTGCTTCCGGAACCGGAGATGGTTCTCCTCAAGTTTTAGAGTGGCAGGGAGGCTGTTCCAGAGTGAGGCCCAAGCCGAAGACAGAGATCTACACCCAGCTCGTTTCTTAGAAAAACGACTGACCCTAAGTGAGTTGGAGGTAGAGGAGCGAAGAGCTTGAGAGGGGAGGTATTTACAGAGGGATAGCTGAAGGTATTTTGGACCCAGGCCCCAGAAAGCCTTGTGGACAATGCAGAGGGTTTTGAATTTAATCCTTGCATCCACTGGGAGCCAGTGGAGAGATTTCAGAGCTGGAGAGATACGATCCCAGGCCTTGAGGCCAAGGACAAGTCTCGCAGTCCTGTTCTGGATTAGTTGCAGAGGGCGGAGAGTAGAGGCAGGTAGATTTAGAAAGAGGCTGTTACAATAGTCCAAGCTAGAGATAACCAGAGCTTGAGATACCATGAGCTTCTGGGGGAAGGAGAGGGAAGGCAGAGTACCTCTGAGGAGGTGCAGTCGGAAATTTGACTTTTTAGAGACCTCAGAGATCTCTAAAATGGCAAACATACATTGTGATGTCTGCTGTAAGAGTGAATTAGGAATCAAATCTGGAGAGTGAGCCTGAGAAATAGCTACCACATCCAAGGAAGGCAGCAGGCAGGCAAGTTGCACACTCCCGATTTGGGGAGGTAGTGACTTCAATTTATGTCACAGGACTCTTTCGAGGCCCTGTGATTGGAATATGTATGTTATAGTTGCTTCACTTACAATTGCTCGTAGTTGGATTTTATGATTGAGCTGGTGGTCTTGCATGAGGCATGCAAATGCCTATCCCACTCCCAGCCACCGTCACTATGTGGAGCCCTGTCATGCTACCACAGAGGACAGCAGACAGACTTAATGGGCTCTGCACTGGGAACCCTTTTATTATGTTCCAAAATGGTCTTGCGGACTCCTTATTTGGGATGCTTAAAAGGGCACGGGCCCATCTCGCCATACGGGGAGGATAGGTATCGCTGCCTCCGCCCAGCCTCTCCTGCACCGTCAATTTCAGGCCGACATCTGGATGGACGATAGATGTCTGTGACTCTTGTCCATGTAACACTCGGTTCATGTGTCGTTGAAGAATGCAGCTAGCTAATTTATTAGTGTGGCATGTGGTACACATTGCTCATCGTCACTTGGATATCACCTTACAACTCTGAGTTCCTCCTGAGGCTATGCTGGTCTGGGTTTTGCTTCACCGTCAATCGCACCAGTGCCCTCCTTGGGGTGCAACTGGGGCTGTCACAGGGTCCCTGTTCCCTTTGTCCCCCTAAGGTCAGACCCCGATCAGCACTATAGCTGAAACATGAACTTGGTGCAGTAAAATGTTTCCAGTGCCTCCTGGCCTCCCCATGTCACACCTCGTGGGGTCAGGTTAACCGGGCCGACAGCATGCACTTGGTGGTGGTGGTGGTCTGAACACCCCAGAGCACATTTCCCTACCCAAGGACAGCTGGCTGTGCCACATGTGGCTGTCTGTGATGTTCCACGGTTGCCAGCCTGGTACGGGCCTGGGGCGTAGGCCTCGCAACCACATCTATCAGGCAACCACTCCCAAGGTAGTCTTTGTTGCAGATCGGGACAGCACATACCTGACAACACCACAGGTGCCATATTGGCCCAACACTTCAACTGCACCGGGCCCACACCCAACCACATTTCAGTACCCCAGTATGGCCTGACATCACATGTGGTGAGCCGCTGAATGTCAGCATCACACCAAGTGGAGTTGAAGTGACTAACCAGGATTCCCTCGGTAACAACATGTGTAGGGGAAGAGCCCAGCAGTGCATTCACATACAGCGGTGGGTATAGGAGGCCCAAGTCCTTCTGTTCAGGGCATACCTCATGGATTGTGTCAGACTGGTAGCCTTCCCCAGCACAGCAGGATCAGGTCTTGTCTGAGTTGGGTACTTGGGAATGCAACACAAAGCAGGTGGTTGACTCCATCCAAGGATGAGTATGGTGGTGAGACTCATAAACAGCAAGTACTGTAATTGCAAGATGAAGTGCACTTTGAAGAGTGAGTTAAAGAGGGAATGATACCATATACACGTAAACAGGTGGGATTTAAAACAGTGGTCAGTTTGGTCACCCAAAATAGTGGATCCAATTACAGGACCCCCATCGAGGCACACCCCGCCCAAAAAGGGCACCAGGGGTCTGCGGGGATGTCAGATACCCACACAACCCATCTTCTAACACAGATCAACGTGTACAAGTTTGAGAGCCAAACCAAAGCCTGTGGCACTATGAAGGTGAGGACCGTCATACACCAGCTGAGGTGTGATCCAATTGCACTGTGCACACCACCATCATCTCTCATCCACTCTTTTGGGGAGGTGATGCATGAGCATGTGTGATAGGACCCAAGACATGGTAGAGCTTCCTGGGCAGGGTGAAACTAGATGGTACTGTGGTGGAGGTCCATAGAGGTCTGCCATTCTAATCGTTTGTTCAACCTGGGTATAGGGGGAGATGACGAACCAAACCATATGGTTTCTGGTTCCCTAAGATGTTTCACTCAGATAGCTGGCACTCAGATACCCCAGTTTCATCTGGTTAGGCAAATGATTGGTGGTATTGGGGCCTGTGAGGAATCACAGGGCGATCTCACTTCTTTCCCCAAAATATCCTCCCCCGAGGTGACCAGGGAAAGGCTTTCGCGATGTGCGAGGGAGGATCACCTGGGAGGAGGAGACTTGGGGAGTGGGGAGGAGGCACCCTTGGGTGAGACACGGTATCCCCCATTTCCCTTACATCAGGAATCAAATGTCCCCCAGGAGTTAATGGGATATTTCCAATCCCTGCCCTATTGTGTTAGAAAACCATCTCCCAATCCATACCACTATGGTGCTGAGACAAGGATGAGACCACATAGGAAAGCAGATTCATCCTTTATTAACTCAGACATACACAAACACCACTCCGGTACTGGGACGAGGAAGAGGGATGCTGAGTACCAAGGCCACTGTGAAATCAATGTGAATGTGCTGCACCTGAATCCAAAGGGTCCGTATAAGTGGCCCGCTCAGGTGAGGCTAATCTGATCGCCCGTGGAATGCTTGCAAATGGAAAAGACGGAGGTGAAGGCTGGGAGACGCATGTCCGAGGTGCTGCAGTGAAGAAGTTTGTGGCGGGCGTTGTTGGAAGTTCCCCGGTGGCAAGGTCCGGAAGCCGACCTCCTGAAGTCAAGAGGACTCCCTTTCAGGTAGCCTGAGGAGTTGTAGACCCAGGAAGGGAGTCTTGCTCAGCCTGGAACAGCAGCAGCCACGAAGAACCGACCAAAGTGAAGAAGGGCACACAAGGACAGTTTACTTGGTGAGTCAAGTAAGGCTGAACGACGGCGTGATGCAGCGATGCGACCCACGTTGTGAATGCTGGTCGGAGTGCTCTTGAGTCAGCGGAGGACAGCGGAGGCAATGGGATTGCCGGTCCAAATGTAAAACTCAGATGTTTGAAGACTGGGATAATGTGAAGGTGTGTTGAATGGAGCGGTTTGTGAATACCGAACTGTATTGAAATTGGGAATGCCGCGGAAGGGCTAGAAAAGCAGTACACTTTAAATGAAATGAAGAACCCATATGCAGGGTGCAAATTCCCAGTACCAGAGTGAACTGGGAATTTGAAGTTACGTTGTTGTGATATGAATAAATTGAAGTTTTGAATACCGAACCAAAGGAAAGTAATAATGAGTGAATGACACATGAGTGGAAAGCAGAGAAAACTGTTCACTGATTCAAAGGAACTGTGAATCTTGGAAACTTAAGAAAGCAAGCATGGCATTGAATATAAAGAACTGTGGATTTCACAAGGTGAGAAAAAGCAAGCATTTGCAAGAGCCATAAGGAGACGAGGAACTGTACAAATTGAAAGTTGGTTAAGTGGTAATACAGTGAGATGGTTGAATAATCCGACAAGTGAATGGTGGAAAAACAAGTGTTGAAAAGGACTGCAAGAATATAAGTGCAATACCACTGCTGAAGTAATGGTGGTATAACTGTGGTAAAGAAGCCTTTCAGGTGTGTCGGTTGCATGAATTATAATGGTTGGACCATGCGGTCGGACAAATGTGCATAGACCAAGTACACCCACTAAGGAGAAGCAACTTGACTTATCTGTAAGTTCATAGTTGAATATCCATAGAAGCTTGTACATTGTGAACTTCAAGAGTAGAACTTTATGATATTGGTAAATGAGCCAAAAGGCCTGAAACCTGGGAAGAATCCAGAGGAATTCTGTTGTTGTGAAAACGGAGAGAGACTTGAAAGTCTGGACAAGGGAACCCCTTTTGATTGAAAGTGAACTATTTCAAATCCTGTAGAAGCGAGAACCCCTTTCTGACCAAGAGCTGGAAGCAGCTCTGAACTTTTGTTTGAACACTTTTTCATTTGATGCTGACATCTCTACACAGTTTGAATAAATAGATGTGAGGGCAAGCAAAGGTTTTGGACACAGACGGACATTTACTTTGGACCTCCTACTTCCAAACACAGACTATCATTAGTTTCAGTTAGGTAGGGAAATCTCACCTTAGCATAGGGCATGATAGTCCTTATCCCAACCCCTTTGTAATTTATAAATGTTTGTAGCCCAAACATCCCTCCGTTGTCTGTGTCTACATCTTGATGCCTCCACAGGCAAATCAATCTCAAACTATTCACAGTCGGTATCACTACATATTATCCCCACCAGAAATATTGCCGTACACATCTGGAACAGCCATAGGCGATATTTGTGGGGGGATAATTTGTGGGGGTTTTAGGAGCAGAGGTTGCGAGGTGTCCCCCGCTCCTTTACAAATAATGCGGGGGGTTGCAGGGGTGTCCCCCGCAGGTTGCATGCCTTAATATCGCTGCAAAAATATGGCAATATTTTTGTATGGTGATATTTTTACGTGGATATTGACACATGGAACCTCACAGTCTTAATATGGCTGAGGAGCCAATTGAGTGAAGCAGCCATCTGTGGGATTGTGACCGAATGCCTTTAAATCAGTATCCCCCTAACCTGTGAAGGCAACACAGCGCTGTGGAGTCTCCGTCGGTCAAAGATAGCAAGCCCAAGCCTGTTTGCCAGTGCATGGCGCTGCTAGACTCAGGACTCGAGTGTGGACATAATAGGGCATCCTTACACACCCATGGTGCACCAATTGTTTGCAGGGAATGTGATGCATAATCATTTGTAGATGAGATGATTCTGGCTTAGGGCTATGTAAGTAGCAGAACAGCTACATTGCTGCAATCTATTCAGAATCATCCACTGAGGCACAGTTTTGTCAAAGGCGCTGCTGTGGTGCCAGTGCCACAAGAGTCTGTATTCTTCTTCCTTCTGCTGTGCCACAGTCTGCATGGGAAACTCTCTCACACCATGGGTGCACCTGCAGGGATGCAGGCTGGGCATTGAGCAATTTTGTCCCTTTCTGGTGAGCCTCGCAGGCCAGATGGCCGTGGCCCAGCCAGCACCAAAGTAGCAATATCCAGCCTGTGTGAGTCAGGAAATAGAGGCTGGGAATTGGTTGCAAATGGCAGCTTAAGCCCCAGACCCTGGACAGTGGCCTTACTGCAGGCACCACAACATCATGGCCGCACAGCCATTTGGTCGGGAAGGACTGTATGGTGATCTTGTGTTCGGGGATGTGATCACTGTGTGGGGTATTTTTAAGTGTGTTGACCTGAGGTGAGCAGATCCAGCTACAATGGTGCATGGTTGTACATGATGAAGATGAGAGCCAAGTGAGTCATTGCTTGGACTTGTTGCATGGCACTCAGGGGAGCAAAGGAAATGCTGTTATTGGTGGTGGGGATGTATTCACTGTGTTGGGTGAATTCATGTGTGTTGGCCTGAGGTGAGCAGATCCAGCTGCAATGATGCAGAGGAAGACCTGATGAAGATAGGAGTCATTTCTGGCAGTTGCTGTATGGCACTCAGGGGAGCACACGGTATAGTGTATTTGGGTGCAGGGATATGTTAACTGTTCTAAACTTGTATTTTCCTTTCTACTGAATCATTCTACAAGGGAAGACAGTGACTTCTGAACAAATTTGCATGGCTGTGGAATGCATGCACACCACAACACCGACAGTCTGGGTTGGTTTTGGCCCCTCCTGAGAAGTACATTGCTACATGAGTGAGGACCACTGGAGCAGGCTCTCAAGGGAGAAAGCTGCCATGTGACAGGGACATTCTTGATCATACATAACTTGCACTTTTCTCTCTCTGTATCGCTCCATATGGAGATATGTTTTATGAGATGTATTATTGGCGGAGCATGGAGTAGCCACTCCACCTGCATATTAGAGAGAGACATGCCTAGGGTGGGCAATGCAGTCCTTCCAGGCATTGGTTCCTGGCTTCATTATATTCTGTGCCTTTCTACATTTGGTCTCCTGTGTCTTATTGGGTGCCTGAGTGCACAATTATTTTTGGGCAGCAGGACAAACTGGTAACGGTGTTTTCATTGTGCTGTGTGATTTTGTATCAGCATCAAGAATACTGTTTTTTTCCATTTGCTATGACTTCGTCAGTGGTTTTGGCACTTGATTTGATGTATATAGGCACACACCGTTTGCCTCTCCCAGACGCACATTCTCAGGTTGTTGTTAGGGGCAAGCTGGATTGGGCCTATTTCATCTTTGAAGGGCATCAGGGATGTGGCTTCACTGTATGTGCACCACAGGGACTGCACTTTCGATGAAGTATATTTGTACGACCATATTGCATGTATCCTGTCCCTGTGCCCTTTGGCCTGCCAAGGGGATGGGTTGTGCTTGTGGATGAGGGCACTGTCCCTCCTGCAGCTCCACTGCTATAATACGTGTGGCAATATTTTGGAGGACACGCCATGCCACGATGACCTGGCATACTACTGGTGGGGCAAATAGAAAAACACCACGTGAGTGGTCAAAGGAATGGAAGCGTGACTTTAGCACCCCAAAAGGGCACTCCAATATGCTCCTCATGGCTATATGTGCTGTGTTGTAGCTTACCTCACCTGGGATGGCTGGATTCCTGAATGGTGTGAGCAGAAACGGTGAGAGCAGGTAGACACTGTCCCCTGCAAAAGTAGAAATGGTTATTGGTAACATTGGTTATCATGTCTTGCTTTCCGATATGCAGGTTACTGAATGCATGGGCCTGATAGTTGATACTCGCTGATAAGCCACGTGTTCCCAAGGGTTCCCAATGCCAGGACCTGGTATAGGGGAGAACGGGGTAGATGTAGCTATTGTGCGTGCTTTCCAGGTAATCGGCATTCACCTGCATTTTGACTCCCTTGGTGTCACAGATCACCTGTGCAGTAATGGAATGCCAATATTTCTGGTTGTGATACATGTGTTCACTATCTTGGGTGGGCTGTAGCGCTACATGGGTACTGTGAATGGCTCCCAGTACCTTCTGGCACATGCTCTGCCTTGCCTGCAGCGTGCATGGCATGTATATATGCCTACTCAAATGTTCTATTATGCAGCGCAATACCTGGTGTAGGCACCAGATTGCGTGGGCTGCAATATGCCCCCAATAATGGTAGTGGTGCGCTGAAAATTGCCCTTTGCCTGAAAATTCAGGGCTGTTAGCACCTTTTCCAGGGGTTTCAGTGCATAAGAGCAGATGGTGGATGATGCAAGGTCATTCATCCACTCGGTCACTGTGGAAAAAAAAATCCAAAAATCAAACCAAGCCCAACTATATACAATGTAAGGATGAAGGGTCCATGATCCCAAAAGTCTGAAAAATGCACGTAAAAACAAACTATATACAAAAAGTGGAGCAAGTCCATGGACTCCAAAGAAAAAAGAAAAAGCGAGGAAATCTCACACTAAAGAACTATTTACAATGGCGGCGGGCTAGTCCTACAGCTCACCGTTGTTACCAAGAGTTTTGGCAAAGGCATCATCGCACTCTATCCTCGAGGGCTTGCAGGGACGCTGCCATGCTCTCTACAAACTCCCTGCGAGTCTCCTCGAGGAACTTCACCCGCCTCAATGCCCGCCGCATGGAGTTCTCCACCCTGACCATGGTGAGTCATGCCCTCTCTGCCCGCCGTTGCTCTGCGCCTATTTGCCAGCCCATCCGCTGCCACGCGGAAGACACACTTTGTCCAGGGTCCTCCTGCCCTTTAGCCGATGCCTGCCCCCATGATGTAGTTGGCCCCAAGTCCTGATGCCTCCTACATCGAGCCTGCTGCTGCCTTGATGCCATCTCCCTGTGCCACCACGACTGCCTCCGGGAAGATGACAACCCCCGGGGCCATCGTGCACGTGCCCTGCTCGAAGGTACCTGCACAACCTCCATTGCCAGGGGTCCTGTTGCTGGGGTGACCAACTCTGCTGAACCTCCGACTACCGACTGTGGCAGGGATGGGATCTCCACCACAGGGGGCCCTGGCAGCATCTGGGCCGGAAGACGGCATGGAGGATGACTGGTGCATAGTGGGTGAAGAGGAGGAGGGGATCACAAGAGCACCCGGCACATGGAGGAAACCCCAGACAATCAGCTGTCCTAGCCATGTCCTAGTGATGACGTGCGTGGTCCTGCCTGGAAGCACGCACATCATCGCGAATGATGCGTGTGTGTATCGTGACACCGACTAGGACGGGTTCAACCCTGTCACAGATTGCCTCGTCTGCAGGTAGAGGAATGTCAGTTGCCGTGGACTCTCCCCTACCTGCGGACGGGCCTGGACTCAGGCATCTGTGCAGGTGCACAGTGATGCAGTCTCAGTTTCAGGGACAGGATTAGGCACAGGCCCCTCTGCGGCGACCTGCGCTGCTTCCTGCCCCTGGACTGCATCACTTGTACTGGTGGCATCATCCCCTTCAGGCCCTATGTGCGGGTCTGATGTGGCCTCCTCCTCAACCACCATCGACCGGGATGCCTCGGTACCATCTTCCGCACTGTCCTGCCCCTGTGTGGGCTCACTTGCCCCTTCCACTGCCAAGGAGGCCCCTTCCAACCTCGTCCTCTTGGGCATCTCCTCGGCAGCTGCGGCCGCAGACACGGCACTAGTCCCCTCGCTCCCGGAAGATGACATAACCTGGGAGGGTGACTGGGCCTTGCTTCTCCGCCTTGTGGAGGCATCCCCGCCGCTTTGCTCCACAGCGCTGTCTCCACCCTCTTACTCAATCACAGCTGAAGATAGGGAGAGATTGAATACAAGCATCAGGGTACTGAACAATAGTCAGCTAGACACAAAGCAATTGCACATGAGTGGGTCTGTCAAACGTCGCTACTATCGTTACCCTCCAAAACACACGGGTCAGTGCAAGCAACACACATCCACAAACAAGCATGGCACGTGCAACATACATTTGCATCCATGTCCAAGGCACTGTTGGAACATCAGAAGGGGGGCTGAACATTACATGCATCATGGGACATGCACATGACATGCACACACACCACCGGATAGTCATGTATCTGGCCATGTCTACCTCCTGTCACAGATCACTCATTCGCATCAGTCAATCATGCATCGAGATGGACATGTGTCACGCATCCATGGCGATTCTCAGTCACACGCATATGTACACTGTGCACATCCATGAAGGTGACATAAGCATCCATTTATCACACCACAAACATGGGCGAGTACAGCCACAGGCAGGCAAACATGTGTGTCGTCACATGCTGGTGCACATCTTGAATTGCAAGACAGACACCATTGATGTGGAACACGCTTCACTGGACTCACATGCAGCACTGTCACGTACCTGCACACAGAAATCCATACATGGGGCATGCCAGACATACGGCCGAGGTGCCCACTCCTGACACACCTCAACATGCAGTACACTGGACAAGAACACATGGACTCTAACCACTCGACTCCAGATGGGTCTACAACTTGAGGAGCTGGTGGTGAAGCGCTGGGTGTGTGAGCTCCAGGACCCACATCTGGATGTTGCTCAACTGGTCCCGGTGCCCCACTTCTCCACGAGTAGCAACGTGGCGCCGGGCCTTGCTGCGGGTCCTGGACCTGAAGTCCTCCCAGTGCTTCCGGATGCGTTGGTAGTCACGGGATGCCACCTCCACCGTGTTCAAGGCATCCACGATGTCTGACCAGATCCCCCTCTGTCCTTCCTTGTCAAGGCGCGATGTCGAGAAGAGGGAATCATAATGCCCCAGGGCTTGCTCCACCAGGATTCCAACTTCATTGGCAGTGAAGCTGGCAGCCCTCTGCCTCTCTGACCGGGCGTTGCCACTATCCCCAGGTGGTATTTGGTCTGACATGGCAACCCCCGAGGCAGGTGTGGGTGGGCAACCGGGTCCTGGGGCTGGGATGTGGAGTGATGGTACAGCAGTCAGGAGTCTTCTGTTTCAGCAGAGGTGGTTGCAGCAACAGGACCTCTGGCAATGTCTTTTGTGCAGGCACCACATTGCAGGGCACATTGGCAGCAGGCTGTCTGGCAGCAGCAGATGGCTAGTAGGAGGCTGCTTGGGGCTTTGGCAGGCAGGCAAATGGCCTTCTGGGCAGGAGTGCGGTCTTCCGTGTGTAGTCACGTGGCCAGCTTGATGCAGAGTGACTCTGCACGTGAAAAAACAGCGTGTTAGCGTGAAATTCGAGGAAAGGCCCTAAGCACGTAAATGCGTAAGTGACGTGATGCACGTGTGCGTTGTCTTCGGCATGGGTCAAAGGTCTGCGTGGGAAAGCAGTTTGCTGTACGTGCTTTTCTTGGAGACCGACGCATTTGTTTCTTCTACTTGTGGGTTCACACGCGATATCTTCACAATGCTTAGAGTTCGTACTTTTTGTTTTAGTGGGGGGGAGTTGCCTATGCAGGTGTGTTTTTCTTTTCCATGCAAGGCAGATGGTGAGTGACACACGCTTATTTTCCCCACTGTGGTTCCCCGTGTGTGTCACGTACCCCATTTTCGAGGTCAGAGTAGCCTGTGTGTTCCAGGCGTATTCTTTTTTTGTGTCCCTGGGTGCCACGGTGTACTGCGGGAGGTTTATTCCACGCATGTGGACTACCTGGGGGGCATGCAC
Source organism: Ambystoma mexicanum (assembly GCF_040938575.1). Taxonomy (NCBI): domain Eukaryota; kingdom Metazoa; phylum Chordata; class Amphibia; order Caudata; family Ambystomatidae; genus Ambystoma; species Ambystoma mexicanum. The sequence goes on from NC_090937.1 coordinate 635,189,521, forward strand.
GTTTGTTTTGTTTTTTTGGGGTGCCTGAGCATTGTGTGACCCATCTTATTTCACCAGGGGTCACAGACAGCCTTGCAGGAGTACCGGGCTGCATCTACCATCACGTACCCTGCCCCCTTCACCCCAATTGCCCAGGACAATTGTTGTGTGTACCTCCCATTGGCAATAGTCCATCTGTGCCATGGATGGGAGGCCACCACAAGGTAAGGGCGGCAAAGCTGGGTGACCTCCCAGGGCTGGGCGTGGTGGGGCACGTGGCTGCGGTGGCCAGGGAGTCCAGGGAAGCCAAGGTGGATGCAGAGACTGACGTTGCCAGGCTGTTTCACAGGGGCAGGATATCCAGCCACATGCTGGGACAGCAATGCCACCACCACCAGCAGCTCAAGGGGATGCTGCTGCTGCAGACATTCCCGGTGCACATCTGACCCCACAGCCAGTGTCATCTGCTGGCACGGGCCACCAAGTAGTGGAAGCTGCAGGTGCAGCTGCGGCAACCACCACCCATGCTCGTGGCCAGCCAGCGCAGGTTGCCTTGGCAAAGGAGGACTCCCAGGCAGATTTTCAGGTCAGGAAGGCCAAGCCACATGTGTCTAAGGTAACTGTGACCAAGGCACATGTATCTAGGGCAGTGGTGACATCTGATGCCCCGAGCAGCCAGGTGTTGGGAGCTGCAGCGGCAGATGCAGCCAACACCACCCCGGCAGTGAGTTTGCCAGCCAGGACTGGGTTGGTCACAGCCCTTGGCACTGAGGCAGTTGTGCCACTGGGTCCTGGCAACAGCACCCAGCAGCCAATGACTCAATCCAGGCCTTCTGTCTTCATGCCATTAACTACTCCCGTTGGCCAGTCCACCATCGCCACTGCCCCTACTGACCAGAGCGGCATTAGCCACTCAGGGTCCTCACAACCGGCCATGCTCAGGAAGTGTGTTTCTGTGCAAGAGGCTGGGACCCCAGACATGGCTCTGGCCTCCGGCATGGCAAGGAAGAAGTCTTTCAATAAAGAGGAACTGGACTTCCTTGTGGGCTATGTGTCGGCACACGACTGCAATATGATGGTGGGCCCAGGGTGCCATCCTACACCTACCCAGCGTCAGCTCCACTGGCAGTGCATTGTGGAAAGTGTCAGTGCCATGGGATATGAGAGGCAAACAGATCATGATTGCTACAAGCGTTGGACTGACCTCCGACGCTGTGCAAAACAAAAGCGGGCCTCTAATTACGCCTTGACTCTGGTGACTGGCAGTGTGCCACCACCAGAGGAGGATGAACTCACTACGCATGAGGAAACTGCTGCAGAGTTCATCGATGAGGGACTTATCCAGGGAGTGGGAGAGATGCTGGATTATGATGCAACGTCAGGTGAGTGTTGATGCTTGTGTGTCAGCCCATGTGTGTGTTGCCTGTGTGATGTGTTGCGATTGACTGCCAGTTCAGGCTATGTATTCATGAGTGCCATATGTGACACATGCAATGCTTGACTGATGTGTGCTTGTTGTGATGCAGTCTGCATTCAGGCCATGTGCTGCACAAGGGGGATGTCCTCATCACCAAACATGCACCCTACTTACATGCAAGTCACTCGGCGGCCTCTCCTGTCCAGGTTCAAGCTCACTGACATGTTTGCATATAGCCTGTGGTGTTGTTCCACTCAACACTCGGCCTATGTCGTCACATGACTGATGACTATGTGCGGTCACCATGCAAGCTGCTCCTCCTCACGGGCATGCTTCCTTGCATCTACACCACCCTGCATCTCACTGTCTCCATGGTACTGGTGCTTTCCGTGTTGCACTACTGCAATGGCCTGTTCCCCATTCCTGTGTACATGCACACTTCCCTCTGCAACCCTGCCAAACCTGTACTGTGGGGTACATCCTTTCTCCTTGATGCCGGGCGTCTCACTTGGACGGTGCAGATGGCACATCTCAGGGTGGACATGAGTGTTCATTCATGGACCATGTGAATTCCCTGCAAGCCCCTATGGGTCCGTGGCAGACTACTCATTGTACTACATTTCTGGTATTTTATCCGTCTCATGCTATTTGGTCATCCATTTCATGCTCACTACGGGTCATTTCCTTGTCATGCACATGTTTTGGGTGTCCTTGTCTATGTCGTGCACAGGCCTCCCTCTGTTGCAGCCACCCTGGCTCTAGGCAACTGGTGTTGTGGCTTCTGCATGTATGGGTGTACTTCTGATGGTTCCTCATGTGTCCTGCTTTCTGTCCCCCTCTCACCTGCTGTAGTCTCAGTTGACTGAGATGATGCAATTGACACCTGCCATCACTGTCTGCAACTACACAGTACTCTGGTCAGCCATTCAGAGCCATGCACTGCCACACTGCCATTCCCCGGAGGGGGGGTGGGTGGTTCACTGTATCCCTACAACCCAGTGCCAACACTTTGCACATGATGACTGCACTTGACCTTACACTGTCGTCATGTCACATAATTTACATCACTACGTTTTTGTTTGATAGTTGAGGCCATACACATGTACTGCTCTGCACCCACGCACTTCTGAGCCATGTTTCACCCTTCTCCATGCCTATTCACTTGTGTGATGTCAAAGTGACCTGGTATGTATGTATCCATGTGCCTCCCTTCACAGTATTTCAATGCACTTGCGTTGTTGCATCCTGTGACACGTGTACTTGTTTTGATATTTATTTTCTTGTAGTGCATGGTGACATGCATTTTACATATGTTATGGACAGTTCTATTTAACTAACTGCTGTGGCTATTTGGGAATTATGCTGTGGCTATGCTATGTGCCATCTCTTTGATGCCATCTGTCATTTTTGGCTAAGATATATGCCTGCCAGAAGGTTCTGTGTGATGCAGGTGATATGCAACATGCAGAACATGTGTGGCCTTCACATTTGACATGCATCCATGTCTGCTGTCAGGGTCACCTTCCATTTCATTGCCACTGCATGCAGACCAGAGTTTGTGTCGTCTGTGACATGGCTGCTTCATGTGTTGGCTGTCAATATTGTGATGCCTATGTGTGTGGTATGTGCTGCTGACATATGTGCTCATGTGTTTTTTTTATTTTGTTACAGGTTATGAGGCACCCGAAGCAGAGGAAGAGGAGATGGCAAACAGGGTGGAGGGTTCCTGTCAACAACCATGCATCAGTGGTGGTCGTAGTGTGGTAGGCCGCGAACATCCATTGGTGCTCTAGGCCAGGCCTGCCTCTGGGTACAACTCTGAGGATCTATTTGACTTTGATGTTGAATCGGATGATCAACAATCCATGCCCTCGACGGTGAGTGATTCTTCAGTGGACACTTGTATTTGGTGTGGTTTATTTATAAAGCGTAACCAGATCCAGGTGCATATGGGCGCGTACGTTTTTTGATCATGTTACATAAGAGTACAGTTACATTAGCAAGCAGTAGGCAACAGTTAAAATTATTGCGGTAACAAATAAATACATACCTTGGTATTACAGGTACAAGCATACATGTTGCAAATAAGGCGGTGGGCCGAAGGTGAGACTAGTAATAGTAATATTATTTACAATCTGTACAGTGGGTAGGCAGTAAATCTAAGCTCTAGGATGTTAAGCTGTCAATGTGCCCAGGTCATGAAGCCAACGTTTGGTTTTGTGTTTAAATAGGATGAAGGAGGTTACAGACCTGATTGGAACAGGTAGTGTGTTCCATAGCTTTGAGGCTTGTACAGGGAAACTAACTCCTCCCGGGTTATGGAGTTTGAATCTCGGTATAGACATAGTGTTAACTTGAGCTGTTCTAAGTGGTCTTGTAGATGTGTGTGGGGTAAGTTGGTTAGAGATGTAGGATGGTGTGAGGTTAGCCCTGGCTTTGTGGGTAAGGGCAAGAACTTTGAGGGATATTCTGTACTCTATTGGGAGCCAATGCAGATTACGTCTAGTCTCAGAGATATGCGACTTTTAGGGATGTTGAGGGCTGCCCTAATGGCGTTATTTTGAGTTACTTGTAGTTTGGGAATACTTTTGCGGCTAGTGCCTAAGTAGAGGGCATTACAATCATCTACTTTGGACAAGACTAACTTTCTAGCAAGAGTAATGCAGTTGGGAGTGGAGATAAACGGCCTACATGCGGTAATAAGTTTACATGTGTAGGCGGCTGAGGACGCTACTGCATTGGTTTGTTTGGTAAAGGATAATGTGGCATCGAGGTAGATACCAAGGGTTTTATTATTATTAGAGACAGGGATGGGGTTACCATCAATAGTGAACGATTTGAAAGCAGTATTTCGTTTTTTTAGTTTAGCGTGAGTACCAAGGATAATCGACTCAGTTTTTTCGTCATTGAGACAAAGTCCATGGTGTGCCATCCACGCCTGTATTACTGCGTATATTTCATTGAGGGTTTTGCTATCAGTTTCATAGTCGCCAGAGATAGGAATGAGTATCTGGGTGTCATCCGCATAATTAGTATACGTGACACCCAGATAGTCAAGGATATCGAAAAGGGGCTTCGTAAATACATAATAGAGCGTTGGGGACATGCAAGAGCCTTGCAGGGCACCACAAGGGACTGGTGAGGGTTCAGCTGGATCAGTAGGAGAAAAGACCCTCATGGTTCTGTTAGCCAAGAAGGAGCTGATCCAGGTAGTGGCTGCGTCGGAAAAGTGAGCTGCAGATTTCAGGTGGTGGCAAAGCGTTTGGTGGTTGACCAAGTCAAAAGCTGCTGACAGATCAAGCAATAAGAGCAGTGCTAGTTTGCCATTGTCTTTTAAAATTTGAATCTGAGTAGTGAGTTCTATTAGGGCAGTTTCCGTGCCATGTCTAGGTCGGAAGCCAGATTGCCTTAGTCCCAGAAGATTATTTGTTTCTAGATAAGCCTGTATTTGCAGGTAGGCTGCTCTATCTAGTATCTTTAGTAAGAAGGGTACAGTTGTTATCAGCCTATAGTTAGACTGGGTGGCTGGGTCAAGAGTGGGTTTTTTGATTAGTGGGATGTCCCAAGCGTCTTTTAAGTTATCAGGCACTACTCCTGTTTTGAAGGAGGTGTTGATAAGGTTAGTAATAAATGGTGCCAGTTCATGAGCTGCTGCTTCGTAGCAGGACAAGCGTTGCCTTGGCAATTCAATGGTTTATGTTTCCTAATGATGTTTTCTACTTCCCAAATTGAGAGGGTTGAGAAACTAAATGGTTTACAGGTTGGCTCAAAGGTAGGTGACTTGTTAGGAAGTTGTTTGTGATCAGGGTCAGCGAGTACCAGGTCTTTTTTCGTATTGATTTTATATAGTAAACGGGCTATTTTATCTAGAAGTGCCTTCTGGATGTTGCTGCACCATAGTGCATCTCTGACACATTTATCAATAGTGGCAATCGGGAATTCTAATTCTTTTAGAATCTTAAAAAGTTCTTTTGTGTTAGATTCCGCTTGTTCGATCCTTTAGTTATAGGTGTCTTTTTTGGCAAGTATAATAGCTTGTTTATCGCTAGAAATTGCTAGAATTAGTTCATTTTTATTATTTACTGAAGGGCACTTTTTCCAATGTGCTTCTGCCGTTCTCTTAGTTTTACGTAGTTCTCTAAGATGCGGCGTGAACCATGTATTCAGGTGACGTTGTGGTTTAGGTTTCTGAAATTTTAGGGGGGCGATGGTATTCAAGGCTTTCAGTAATGCCTGATTGTAAATGTCTACTAAGACTGTGGGGTCGGAGGTGGCCACATTGTCAAGAAGGGGAAGTAATAGCGGTAGGAGTTTATCTGGTGTAATGTCTTTCTTATATTTAGTGCGGGTGGCTGGAGCGATGATAGGAGCAGGGTGTTGTGTGTTGGCTTTGATGGAGAAGGTTATTTTATGATGATCCAACCAAATACATGGATCATTGGATAGAAGATCGATCGAGGAGTTAAGGTTGGTGAACCAGTCCAATGTCCTTCCTTTGATATGTGTGGGCTCATGAATATTATTGTTATGACCCAAGTCTGATAGCGCATTAGCTAGATCACAGGCATTATTATTTGTGGGGTCATTAAAACCAAGGTTGAAGTATCCTAGTAGGATAGTTTGTGAATTAGGTTTATTGTCGGTGGATACAAGGGATACAATATCCTCTATGAATGAGGAAATGGGTCCTGGTGGTTGGTAGATAAGGTGCACTGTTGCTGTGTGGTTAGGTGATAGTGGCAGTTTGATGGACAGGGATTCGGCAGAGGGAATTTGAGCGCCCTGAATGACTCTAATGTCATAGGTGTTTCTGAAGATGAGGGCAAGTCCGCCTACCTTCACTTGGTTGGTGTTTCTATCGCATTTTATGATAGCATAGTGATTTGGTATAGCAAGGGCCAGAGATGGTCCAGAGGCTGCATTAAGCCAGGTTTCCGTAACTGCGAGGAGATCAAGCTTTTCATGAGTTATGAAGTCAGCGATGTCCAGTGAGTGGGCAGATAGGGACCTAGCATTCACCAAGGCTGCTTTGATGAATGTGTCTTTTGCAGGAGTTATTTGCGATGGTAGAGATGGGCCATGTGTGGTGATGGGGGCTAGCTTGCTGTCTAAATCAGTGGCCAGATTAGCTAGAGTATTATTACTGCCCCGAAGTTTGTTGCTCATGTGGGCGTGTGGTTGGGGGTTTTGAATCGCAATCGTGCTCCTAGTCTGGAATTTCTAATTGAGATGCTTGGGTGGTAAGAGCATGGTAAGGTTGGGGTGTAGTTGTTAGTGCTGTTCTGTCCGCCATACCTGCAGTGGGGGTAGACCCCTCAAGGGGCCAGTCAGTGATGGAATGTCCGCCTGTGCTGGTTACATGTGCAGGGTCATGCTCCACACCAGTTGCTCCTGTTCTTGGGGCAGCAGATCGATGGAAAAATGCAGTCCTGCAGTCACAGGCAGTTCCAACACAGCAAGGTCCACGTCTCCTTGGGCCCAACAGGTGTGGTATCCAGCAACACGGTGGCCCTGCGCCACAGGGGAACATTGGGTGGGAGAATGCCATGTATGCCATTGCACAGCAACAGGGGGGAGCAAATGAGATGCTGGCTCAAGGCATGGAACGTGTGGCCGATTCCATTCTCCCCCCGATAGACAGGTGGAGCTCCAGCATCAGGCAACGCAGTCCACGTGCCACTCACTCAGGCTGGGCACGGCAGCCTCCAACAGGGCCCGCCGGGCTGAAATGGGGGTTTTACACACAGCTATTACTGCTTAGGCACAGGCCCACAGGGAAGCCCTGAGGGAAGATAACACCTTCCTGAGAACTACTCTTACTGAATGCTTGATGAGCCAGGGGACACGGGCAGAAAAGAGGATGGAGCAGCTGGAATGCACCATCTCGGCTGAATTCCATGCAAGCCGGGAGGAGGTCCGTCTGTCACGTGAGGCCTTGCAGGCAGAACTCTGTGTTACATGTGAGTCCTTGCAGGAGGAACTGTATTTCACGTGAGGTGTTGCATGGGGACCTCCATGCCATATTCCTGCAGAACCAGGCTTACCAGGCCTGCATGCTTGCTGCTGTGGAGGGGCTTGCTGGGGCTATGCATGGTCAGGCACCTGTACCACGCGCACCTCCTGATGTACAACCTGAGGGTGACAACGACGTTGAATCTCTCACTCAGGTCGGGCCGTGAGCCCATGGAGGATTTTTTTTTAATCTCTACATCAACACATGTGGGTGTTGAGGTGCACCCTGCACCTCCCCCTCCTGGGTGCTCCCCTGACCCCGGGTCCTCTATGACCATTTTTCTTTTTTTTTCCTTTTTTTGAGTATTGTGCATTCATGTCACAGTGTGGTGCTTTGTGGCATCCGAAGGCATCCACTGTGTGTTCCGGCTGGGCCCATTCAGACTTGTCTTGTGTTTGTGTTTGTAGCTTGGGGTCCAGACACATATGCCACTCCTCCTTCCCCTTTCCATGGGCTCGCAAGGATGGCACTGTGTGACAGTAACTTACACAGAGGAATTGGACTTCCGTCATATCTGTGGACAGTCTGAAGTCCAACTTGTGTATACACCCCTTGTGGGGATTCATGATGGTTACTCCAGTGCATGCTTGGACTGCATTTTGGTGAGTATATTGTTGACTGTGCATGATTTCATTTTACTTATTCATGTATTGCCTTGACTGTATACATTGTTAATGCACTTCATGCTGTATGCGGTCCCATGTTCCCTTTAGCTGTCAAAGCCACTCTAATGATGGAAGGGGAACGTGTGGTGGCAAGGTCACATTGAGGCACTTGTGCTATGGTGATTCATCACTGTTTGACATTGTCACTGTTGGGTCCTGTGTTCATGATATGTTTTGCTGGTGAATTGATAGTCCTGTGTTGGTTTTGCTTATGATGTGTCACGGGATCGGCAATATGTTTCCGTTGCAGATGTGTCCACAACGGAGTAGTTCACATGGCTACACTGAAGGTTGATGCATTTCCCATGCTAACATGCATTGATTAGCCCTGCAAACACACCCCCACAACACACACTACACCCCCAGCCCCACCACCTCAACATCCCCCCACGTACACACTAATTGCCTTCTGAGACATGCTGTGTTCCTGCTGCACAATTTCACTTTGACTTTCGTGATGGTGTACTGGCGCTGCTGGCAAATATTTTTGCTTTGTTCTTTTATCCAGCTGCAGGGGTTTCCAGGCCGCAAGCACCACTCACTGTACTGTGTTGTGTAGTGAGCGGGGTGTTGTGGGGGACACACCCGCAGCACCCAGATTCTCTTTTCTTTTTTGGGATTCCCTGAAATGCATGCCAACAAAGGTTTGAGCTTTTGGTGTTCAAACCTTTGGTGACATGCATTTACGTCCTTTTAGTATAGGTTGGATATTTTTGCTCACTCTTTTCTTCAGAGTCCGTGTCTGAGGGGATTGTCTGTGGCCTGTTTCCATTTGTGATGTTGCACTTTGTGACAGTTGTGTCATGTGTGTTGATTGTTTATTGACATTTTCACATTGCTTGCTATGGCATGGTGTGTCGGGTGGGTGACATGGGGTTGAGGGAGGTTTAGGTGGCATAACAGCATTTGAATGTGCTGTTTTGCATGGGGGTATGGGGTGGATCTGTAGCTTGCATGTGTGCCTTTTTGTAACACGAGATTGTGTTTGTTTAAGTGGCTAGGGATGCACACAATGCTTCAATTCCAAGGACACATTCTCAGGGTGTTAAGGTTATGACAGTTGACTGTCCCTTTGTCATCATTGATTGTCACCTGGAATGTGCCAGGCCTGTGTGCACTTCGCAGGGGGGGGAGTTTAGGTGAAAAATGTAGCCACAAGCTGTGTACGGGCTGCCTCACCACATGCCCTTTCCCGTCCCATGCACAGCAGCCATGCATGTGGTTGGGGATGTGGGGGCACCACCATGTCCACCGGTACGCCCCGCCGGGTTCCAACGTTGTGCAGGACACATGCTGCCATACTGATCCTACACACTAGGGGGGGCGCTTATAGTAGCTGCCCACCAGAGAGGTCAAGGGAGCGTAAACGTGACTTGAGCACTCTGAATGTGCATTCCACTATGCCCCTTGTTGCAATATGGGCTGCTTTGTATCTTACCTGGGGTGGCGTGGTGGGGTTGCGTATTGGCGTCATCATGTAGTTGCTCAGAGGGTAGGCACTGTCCCCTGGGGAGGTGATAATGGTTGTCATTAGTTGGGTTTGTGTATTTGTCTGTGTGTGACATGCATGCATGTGCACAGGCATTTGTACTCACCGATGCTCTATGTGTTTGCATGCCTCCCAGCTTCCAGGTCCCGGTATAGGGCTGACATTCTGAATATGAAACTGTCATGGGTGGAGCCGGGATAGTTTGCATAGACAGAGGTGATGATTCCCTTGGCATCACATACAACCTGCACGTTCATGGAATGCCAGTGCTTGCGGTTGCGATAGATGTGCTCAGTGGCCATAGGTGGATGTAGGGCCACATGGGTGCAATCAATGGCACCAAGCACTTTGGGGAAGTGTGCCACCCTGTAAAAGTCCTGGACCACGGCCTGCCTTTTTGCGGGTGTTCTGGGCATGTATATGTGCCTGCGGACTGTGGGGCGTGCTGTCATGATTGCCAACACCTGGTGTAGGCAGCATGACTGCGTGGCCTGTGAGACGCCCCCAACTATGGCAGTTGTCCGTTGAAATGACCCAGTGGCCAAAAAATGGAGGACATTGAGCAGCTTTTCCAAGGGGCTCAGTGCTTGGGAGCACAAGGTGGGTGATGTGAGGTCATCCTCCCACTCAGTGACCAGGTCTAGAATGATATGAGGTGGAAACCTATACCTGCCATAGACTTGGTCATCAGGCATCCTAAAAAGGCTAGTCCTGGGTAAAAAAATGCGGGGCCTGGCTATCCTCCTCCTCCTGCGGTGTCCCACGATCGCTGTTGCTAAAAATGGGATGTTCATCCTAGCTGTATATGCTTGTTTGTTGTTTGCGCACACTTTTATGCTGCGCGGAAGCGCTTCCGCCTGCTTTTGCATGGTGGACGTGTTTCCGGCTATGCGTGTCTTTTGGCGTGTGCGGGTTTGCCCTGTTCAATTCCATGAATATGTATTGGTAGCACGTGTGTGGGTGTTGAAAGGATTTTGCTGCTGAACTTCCCCTGTTACGCCCACATTTTCCTGTGTTGTTCCCCATTCCGCGTGTTCCATCCCCCTTTTTAGGTGTGTGCGCTAGACATCGTGCGCCTTCACTGGGTGACTCGTGCACATCGTTCGGGATGTTGCAGTGACATGTGCGCCACATGCGGATTCGGTGCAGGTCCCAGATAAGCCGCGCGCAGTACCATCCATGAATTGGGAAACGGGTGCTTGGGTGCGTTTCGCACGCGTGAACTGTGTTTTTCACACATGCGCCACCCATTTCGGCGCACATTGATTCCATGAATCACCCCGTAAGTGTAGGAGGCTATTACCCTATTAGAAGGTCTGGTGAGCATTTGCAATAGAAGGCCATGTGTTCCATTAATTAGGTTCGGCCGACACTATAATAAATTAGACAACAAACAGAGAACTCAAACTGTTTATTTGTCATCAGCAGTGTTGCCTAACATATTAAGGGGTAAGTATGGTGTGGCGTAAAAAAAAGAGGTGAGTACGAAAAATGGTCAGTGCTTACAAATACTTTAATATTAAGCCGCACGAAGACTATGTGGATTATGGACTCAAGGATTCAAGCATACAACCCTTCTATCACACACATATTTGTCAAACTTAAAGGTCTGTAGTCATATTTCTGTTCCCAAAATGATACTTGAATGTATGCAAAGCATTCGGGAACCATTGTTGGTGCAATTTGTCTTGTTACTCCTGCTACGTTTTCTTATAGGAATAATTAGAAAGAGTGCAGTAGGAGTATACCAGACCATTCATTTTATAATTATAAGATGCAATTACACAATAATTTCTGTGGTTATTCTATTTTTTTATAGTGTGCTTTGCTCAGCAAGAAAAATAAAACAAATCCAAAAAGGTGGGCGGCACAAAAGCATGACAGAATCCCTATTCACGCGCTAAGTGGCGCCATGTGATTCTAAATTACTGTAATAAACAAATGGCAATGAACTGCTGGCCGCAGTATTGACGTTACGAGCAAAAAGGCTGAATGGGAAGATTTCTGAAACCTGCTGAAAGGGTCCTCAAGAAAATACATTAGTGCAGTTCTTCAAATTCTGTGAGTGCTTCATTATGGCAAAGTGCACAAGAACAAGAGAACAACCGGAAATGGTGTTGTTACTAGATACGAAGCTTTTAGCGGACGGGCAGTGCATATGTCGTCGCCGTGCCCAAAGAAAACACAGCAAGCCTTCACGGTTACTTTCTTAGCCACTGCCTTCACCCGGTTCTGGAAAGTTCTCTGTCACCCGCCAAGCCTTGCATTTCGGCCTGCAGCAGAGACGCGCACGAGGGGATTGCATGTGGGGAAAGTAATCATGCCATGGTTTAATGACAGCAGGATAGATTGGGCACGGGCGGCCTGCCATCAGCAAAGGGAGAGGTAGCGGGGGTCTTGCCTGCAAGCCTTCTGGCCAATTCATCATCAACATTACAACGCCAGTACCTGCAGAGATGCGTGTTTGCAATTATGGCCAGAATCCGACAAATTGGCAAAATCACGTGGCATGATATAATGTAAAACAAAGCGTGGCTATACTGTTCATCACACTTTCTATATAAATTGCTTTCAATTATACATGGCTGTCTTATGTTTAATGAAGCCATTCCTTTTCCCTTTCCCGTGTCAGGCATTTTACAGTAAGGACAGTCATCTCTCTCGATTGAGTCACTTCCTTAAGTGAGGCATTTTACGGAACCACCACGTGCCTTCTCCCTTTCTGAAGCATCCTGCAATCCCCCATCTCCTACCTCTTCTGGAATCAAGTCATTCACCTTCAACTCAAAACAAGGTTCCCAGCCAAACACCACACTGTGAGAGCCGCGTGTCCCTGTGCGCAGCCATCTATCATACATGCCAGCCTGCAAGATCAGGATGCACTCATTTAAATGATGTCCTAATTACAGCATGATGTCGACATCACCCCTGATCTGTAATAACAGAAAAGCATTACTACTGTAAGTGAAATCCTGTATTACAGCTGTGACGTCACAATGCGTCAGACAGAACACAGCTCAGTTACAGTGACTGCCACTGTAGCACTCAATTAAAGCTGTGACTAGCATTTCAGATTCCCCTTTTTGGCAAAATATCTTTCTGTGACACTTTGCAGCCAATAACTGATAAGGAAATGCTTATGGTAGTCTGATTATGTTGTGGACTGCTGGGGAGCAACTGCCTATCCGCATGTCATGCTATATTTTAAATCATAAAACTGTTTTTCAATGTATTTTATTAAATTGCTTAAAATACGCTTTTGCAGAACATACGGGCTCTACATTTTGTATTGTTCATCCAAACATATTCTATGCTGATTATATCTATCAACAACTGGAAGTTCCCTTTCATTGAAATTGCTTTTTTTTTTTTTTTTTTTTATTTATTTACAAGTATATACAAAAACAACATCATAGTACAGAGGAACAACAACAAGGAATGGAAAAACCGGATTACATAAAGTCATTGAATATGTTCCAAACCTTTTCATATGAAGACAACTTACATTTCAATTTGTAGATCATTTTTTCTGTTCTAGACAGGCTATGCATTTCTTGAACCCATTCCTCAAATGACGGACGGATCCGACCCTTCCATCCTCGAAGGATCAACCTTTTAGCAACAATGGTTGCTCTGAAAAGCCATTTCTTGAGGGAAGAGCTGACTTCAGCCAGCTCAGAATCTTCCCCTAGGATCATTGTCTTAAAGTCCAGGACACACCCTTCACCCAAAATTCTGACACACACATCACAAATGTCTATCCAGAAAGCCCTGACCCTCTCACAGGCCCACAGCATGTGTTCCAATGATCCCACTTCCTGAGCACAACCCCAACAATCCGCATTGTCAGTCATGCCCCTTTTATGTAACGTTTCCGGACACCAATACACACGATTCAGGATCTTAATTTGTCTAGACCTTTCGCCCAGATTTAGCGAACATAATGAGACATTTCCCCATATATTCTGCCAGGTCTCAAGATCAATATCAGACCCGATTCTCTCTCTCCACACTTCCCGTAAATTGTCATTGCTCCGAAAATATGACACAAAAAGTTTGTACAACCTACTGGCCAAACCACCTCCCTGCCCATTAGAATCCGTCAGAAAAATAGTTATGTCAAAGGAGTCAGTCCAGTCCACCTCACCAACAGACCTCTTGAGTCGTCTATAAGCCGAGTCTGACAAATCCTCAAAACTCCATCTCTCTCTCAGTTAAGCAGCAGTCAGCCACCGAACATCATTGCCCAAGTCAGAGACCTTTTTAACATTCATTAGGAACCATTCGGGCCAAAAAATTGTCCTGGAGTTATCTCTAATCTTAGGATTCAGCCAGATAGAGGCATTCTTATACTTAAAAGCGTCCCTACCTAACAATGTCAAGACCTCAATCCAAGAGTTGCGCAAAAAGGACGTGGTTAACAAACTACCACCCGGAATCTTTGTGTTAGTGGTCAACAGTGCCTCCGGGCCCAGTGGCCCATATGCATTCGACTCCGCCACCGCCCAACTGTCCAGTTTACCATCCAAAAACGGAACAAAAGAATGAGCAGAAAATGCTAAATGGTAGGCCTTAAAATTCGGAACTCCTAGACCACCCAAACAAATCGGACGCTGTAGTTTCCATAGACAAAGTCTGGGCGGTTTCTTGTCCCATAAAAATTCTTGAATAAGGCGGTCAAGATCTTTCCAATAACTACACTTTATTCTTAGAGGGAGCATACTAGTTATAAAGTTTATCCTGGGAGCCAAATTCATTTTCAGGGCATTGACTTTACCCCACAGTGAAAGATTAAGTAAAAACCACCTTTCCAAAACCAGTCTGCAATCTCGTACCAGCACACTCATGTTTTCATCAACCATACGGGAAACTGGAGCTGTCAACCATACCCCTAAGTAGCGTAAGCGCCCATCACACCAAGTAAACCCCAGCCCCTCGACCAGGGATTTATCACATCTGCTGGACAGAGGCATCACTTCTGACTTCAGGCGGTTAACCTTGTATCCCGAACAATCATAAAAATCCGACAATATCCTCATCAGGCATGGCAGTGACATATCCAAATTCTGCAACACCAATAAGAGGTCATCAGCATAAAGCCATGCCTTTTGCACCACACCCCAACAGTCAATGCCCTGTAAATTTGGTTCATTCTTTATGCAGGTAGCTAGAGGTTCAATCGCTAAAATGAATAACAGAGGAGAAAAAGGACAACCCTGTCTCGTGCCCCGCTTTAAACGAAAAGGTTCAGACACCACTCCATTAGTCTTAACGTCAGCCGTTGGACTGGCATATAAAAGAGCTACCCAGGAAATAAAATCCTCCCCCAGATTCATCTCCCTCAACACCGAATATAGATAATTCCAATCAACTCTGTCAAAAGCTTTTTCAGCATCTAAGGACAGGATGGCTGCATCACCGACCAATCTGTCCGCTAATTCCATAGTTACCAATAATTTCCTGATATTACTGGACGTACGTCGACCCCTCATGAAACCAGATTGTTCTTCCCCAACCAAAACCGGCATGAACTGACCTAAGCGTAAAGCAAGAACCTTGGCCAAGATCTTGTTATCTGTATTGATAAGGCTGATTGGACGATAACTAGCTGGTTGATTGCAATCCTTATCCTTTTTTAAAAAGACCGAAATCGACGCATGGCTAGTACTCTTAGGTAACGACCCAACAATTCTGCTCGACGCAAACATATCTCTCAGGAGTTCCAAGGCCGAGTTCGGGAGGACCCTGTAAAATTCACATGGAAGGCCATCCGGTCCCGGAGATTTGCCCACATTCAGCCCGGATATTGCGCCTTTAATCTCCTCTATTGTTATCATTTCACCTAGAATATCACGCTCAGCATTCTGGATCTTAGGTAAATTCAAATCACCAAAAAACCTCTCACCCCTACCTGTGATACCAGCCTCATCGCCATACAGATTCTCATAAAAATCGCGGAATATTGAGTTGATTTTAATCGGATCAAAAGTGATTCTACCCTCCTTGTCAAACATAGAAGCTATAGCCGAATCGGAAAACCTTTTTCGCAACCTGTATGCCAGCCATCTGTCGCAACGCTCCCCTTTCTCAAAATATGTACACCTAGAGTAGATCAAACTACGTTCGGACCTCATAGACAAAAAATCTTCCATTTCTTTTTTGAGTTTTTTTAATTCAGCATGTTTCACTGAATCTGACGAATCAAGCATCAGATCACGAGAAATTTCACTAATACGTAAGTCAAGTTCACGCCTCTTACTCTCTTCTCTCTTCCGTTTACCACTAGACAGTCCCAGACACACACCTCGCATACAGCACTTAAAGGCCTCCCATGTATTTGCCACACTGATCTCCTCTGAGCGATTCTCCCTTACAAAGAAATCAGCTTCGGAAACGATCCGGTCCAAAATATCATCATCTAATAGAATAGAGGTATTCATTTTCCATGAGAAACTCCTTTTACACTGAAATTTAAGTCTTAATTGCAACACAACTGGGGCATGGTCACTCAATACAATATTACCGATATCGGAAGAAACCCAACTGTCTGAAACAGTCCCACCAGTGAAAAACATGTCCAGTCTAGAAAACACTGCATGTGCACTGGAATAAAAACTGTATTGCCTCGTATCTGGATGTTCAAGACGCCATATGTCATTCAAACTATGTTCCTCTAAAAGCGACCTAAGTGCCCGGTGATGATAATCGCAACGAAGTACACGGCCATTCTGACTCTTATCCATCTTTGGATCAATCACTGTATTAAAATCACCACCAAGCAGAACATTAGAATTATTCAACTCTAAAAGAGTCTGTGCCACCATTCTGAAAAAGGATCCATCATCCACCGTAGGAGCATACACATTGCAGAGAGTTAACAATTCCCCCTGAATCTCAATCAATAACGCAATCATCCGACCTTCTTTGTCTGCAATTTTGCGTATAACTTTCATAGGCAATTTCTTTCTAAACAAAATGACCACCCCCCTCGATCTGGATGAAAAGGAAGAGCCAACAGCGACACCAACCCACTCCCTCTCCAGCCTAGAAATTTCATCCTCCAATATGTGAGTCTCCTGTATAAAACATATGTCTGCATGCATGTCTTGCAACATTTGAAACACTTTCTTTTTCTTGAACAGGTTATTGATCCCATTCACATTCCAGGAGATAATACGTAAGTCATCAGAAGTCCCACCTGAGCGGGAAGTCATCATCACACTCTGAATATCTAAGACATCAAACGTGAAAAAAACACAAAGAAAACTAAAGAAAATATGTAAAAAATAAAAAGAACGAACAAGACAGTGAAGTCTATTCAGCCAAAAAGCAAATCTGAACAACATTGAGATCCATCCCCAGGACCCCTCCCAATGATACAATAAAACCATCCATATATACATCAGAAAAACTGTTTCAAGAAAATATAGCAATATTAGTAATTAAAAGAAAACCCAACATCCCGGGTCAATCCCCAAAAACCCCACTAACATGAAATCTAGAAAGGCAAATCAGAGAACAACAGAATAGGTACCCCAAAACATCACCACCGTGAAAAAATTCCGGAAGCAACCAGTTCCAGAACAAAAGATATGGAATCAAATCCAGTACTCAGCCCCAACATTGAAAAATCAGGAAAAGTCAGGAGTAAAAAAACATAAGAAGGCCATAGAGGGCTACTAAAAATGCACGGTAGCCATGGAGTTTACTGTTGTCCAGACAATGACATGAAGCCTCAATTAGCAGTGACAATACAAGGAAACACGGCTCACCAAGACACCCCACCATATTGGAGCGAATTCAATAAACTAACGGTGTATAAAACAGAAGAGAACTAGCAAGGCAGATTGAACATCCACCTATAACCCAGTTCACATCCGCTCCCTACCCTGTGTGTGACACAAATGTCTCACATATCTACTGAAAAGAGTTATTGAGTGAGACAGGAAAAACAAGTGCTGAGAAAAAAGGAAGTAAACTGAGGCTACCATAGTCACATCGGTAATATATAAATTTACATGGGGAGAAGTTCAATACATTACCCTACTACTTCTTATGCAGGCTGCTGTCTGTGCATGAAGCAGTCTTAAATTTCATAAACCCTCCAGCCACATGAAGAACTGGAATTCAATGATGACCAACCACCCGCCCAGCGCATCTAAAACTAAGAGGGTAGCATTTCTGCTAGTTCAACCCAGCCATAGCCCTGATTGCACACCCAAGTCCAGCAATGACTGTTAATCTCACATCTGTTTAAGTCTTTGTTCCAAACCAACACCCTGAGTCACATTCAAGGCACCAGCCGTGAAGTCGTGATAGCCAAAAAGGGAAGAACCGCCTCTCGGACAGCTCCTCCCCGGTGCGACACCGGTGCCATGGTCCAGGAAGTCATCCGGAGTGAAATGCCCAAGTGGTCGATTCCAACATGAACCCATCGGCCAAACAGGAAGCTGGGTGAGCGGAGCAGGAGGGGGGAGCGCATATTTCCTCGTCTACCACTGAGGCTCCGCAACACACGCACTGGTAACACATACCTCCGAAGTTCATCCGGCAGTTGAATAACTGAAGTCGTGTGACAGCAGCATGAAGCTCGTGTGTGCACAGGCATGCACCCGAATGAACTCGCAGTTACATGACAGCAGCATGCATCTCGTGTGTGCACAGGCATGCAGGACGCGTGTATGCGCCAGGTGGGCTTACCCGTCGTGGTTGGCAGCGCGCAGGTCCTGGCTCGACCTCACGTTCAGCAGGAAGAGGGCCTGGGTGAAGTAGAAGCAGGCCGTCCCGAAGCAGATCCTCCCCCGGCCAGGTGGTCACATAGCGCCGAGTAGTAAGGCACCTGGGCGAGAGCAAGAGAACAGGGGGGTAACATGGAGTGTCCGGTTCCCGTCAGTGATCGGCGAGAACGTGATGACGCATTCACGCACACATCACGTGCGTCAAATTTGCAAGGTCCCTTTCTCTCGCCATTCTCGACCGGCGAATATCCAGAAACACACCGTTCCATCAAATGAACATGACGGTGGGGGGTTCTAAGCAATTTTTCAAAAAACGCAAACTGCCAAATCCAGCAGCGCCATTTTAAGAACCGAAAAAAAACAAAAATAAAAAAATAAAAATGTTGGAAAAGAACCGGCACGGTGGTGGGGGGGGAGACTAATAATAATGTCACTCACTGTTCATAGGTGGTGCTGGCAGGCCCCTTTTGTATGTTTCTAGCCAGTCCAAAGCTAGTGCAGGATCAGATGTGTTTCTGTCCCCATCAGGAAACACAATAGTTAGGACATTATTCCTGCTAAGAAAGGCTTTTAAAGTAAGCTGACTAGCCAGTTCTTTAGCACTCCGGAAAGACCTTCTCCTATGCAGGATCTCCTTAGGATAGTCAGGGTAGATATAGACAGATCTACCTTTAAATAGGGCATTCCCAACCTGTCTGGCTGCTCTCATCACACGCTCTTTTGATCTTATATGTAAAAAGGTGACCAAAACATGCCGAGCCCGATTCCCTTGATGTTTACCAATCCGGAATATATTATCAATGTCCTCAATCCTGATGACAGAGCACTGGAAACTATCTTTAAAAACTTGTAAGACCAGGGAAGGCAAGTCTTCCTCATCTCCATTTGAATCCTCCACACCAACTATCCTGATGTTTCTAGCCCTGATTCTCATTTCCAAATCCAAGCGTTGTTCCCTTTCAGTCTTCAAGTCAGATTGTAGGTTCTTATAAGCCTGGAAGCTCCCAGCAATCTCAGAGCTCATAGTTGAAGAGGACTTTTCCAGTACTGTGACTCTGCCATCCAGTTGACCGGTTTTCAGATTGAGTTCAGCCATTGTCAGTTTAATATCACTGACATCCTGGGCCACCTGTAGAATGGTTTTGTAGACATCTCCCAGGCTAGGGGTTTCTTCCATCTCAGGAACCTGCTTAGATTTCTTTGAGGCTGGGTTTTCTGCTTCCACAATCTTCTTCTTGGAACTCATTATAATTTCAATATAAATAGCTTCAGGGAGAGGTCCAGAGCAGTTGAGTTAAGCTGCTACTCCACTGCCAGCCATTCTAGATATTGCAAGCAATGGACCAATATTAAAGGGATGGAAGCACAGCAGTGTTCATATACAGTATGCTCTCATGTATGCACACATTTATTACAAGTCCATTTAGAGTCCAGTGGCATTATAAAGGTACTCACCCTTTAGCCTTGTTCTTCTGTTTGGTCACAAAACTCCTCAGTAACTTGCAATATCCTTCTAAAAGGCATCAATACGAGTTTGGAAATGTCCATGGAACTACCAATAACTTGATTACTCGTCTCATTTCTCAGTCCTGCAGAAATACTGCCAGATTACCAGTGGTAGTAAGGCAGTGTTAGTTCCCATTTCTGGAGGTCATCGGACTCCAAGGAATATTTCAGCACCTTTTATCTCAGTGAAATCTACCATCAACAGCCAGGAAGTGACAACACCCTCAGCCCCGCTTTCCAACACCCTCATCCTTCAACTAACTCCTCACTGTTCCTCACTGTTAAACTAGTGCTGTTCCAATAGCACAGAGAGTAGTGTGCTCGCTTTGACATCAGTGAAGAGCCTGCTACGCAGGTACGAATCCCGACAAGGTCAAATTCAGCCTTTCATCCTTCCGAGGTTGTGGGTAATAATAAGCAGCGCTCAGATGCCTGAGGGTTTGTATCGCTATTTAAATGCTACATTATTTTTATTAAATCTTGCATCCTTGTACCTCCCACAGTCCTACAGACAACCTACTAGGTCTAGTGTACTTAATTGATTCAGACACTATCCATCTTCTATCAGCAACTATGCTGTTAATGTTTTCACTGTTCAAATCGGGGGCTGCTCATATGGCTAACCTGCCCGGTCGATACCAACCACAAACAACATAGAGATTTTCATATCGGCACCCCGGTGATGGGTACTTCCGACCTGCATCCATCAACACCAAAGGTTTCTGCATCTGCCTTCCCGCTATCCGACTAACACACAGTGCCCTCCTTTCTTACAGAGCCAACATTATTGACAGAAGGGCACATAATAAGGACACTGTACATTACTCTACATTACCACAGGTGGTAATTCCACCCACTGTAATTCTGACAATTGTTGGCATTCAACTGCAGGATTTACCTCCAGCAATTTGCTGGAGGTAAGTCCTCCACTTCAATGCCACCTCTGAATTTGGCGGTGCAGTAAATCTGCAGCAATACAGTATTAGCCACAACTCATAATGATGCCCAATGTATAGCAGGGGTACTTTACTTGATATAAGGGGGCTCATCATGATAATTGTATACTTTTTAGGAATAAAGCCACAACTCACCATTAAATACCATAGCGGGTGAGTTCTAATCTCCTCACACACTAACCGTAACCACACTGACAACCTGTCATCTGTCATAGTACTATTTGCTTTGTTAAGCACATGAATCCTCCAACAGAGAGGCTTATCTACAGCCCCACGCAAAGGCTGTGAAAGAGGAAAAAAGAAAAAGAAATTACAACCAATCCTTTTCTTGATGACTTGACACTGTTAATTAATGGCATGCCAAATTTACAGCCGCCACCTGCACCAGAATCTGGCAAACTGGCAGAGGAACGGACGCTTAATGATGGGGAGCAGCAAACACACCCTAGCAATGACCTGGGCATTGAAGAACAACAGCTGTCCCATGCAGCTAGTGCAGGATCAGGTGCAGCAGTGCTGGAGTCAGAAGAGGCTGATGAGGTGACCATTGACCAGGCAAGTCCAGGATCAGCGCAAGGGAACACAACCATCAGAACTGCACATGGGCTGAGATGGCTAACACATGGTCTTCTGTCTGAAGTTATCGGCCATATTGTAATGGGGAACCATGGATGCACATAGGAAAAATGGTGGGTCAAGAACAGCGGTACTTGGGGTACATATTTCACTCTCAGTGAACATCACACGTCCTCCCTCTCAGGGGCAAATCCAAATGAAAGTGGTATCCGCAGGGAATAACTGACACAATGGCTGTGGTCCGGGGCCATTGAGACCACAATGACCGAGCATGGCCTACAGTGCTTCATTTGTAAGAAAATAAGTGCTAAGGCCCAAATATCTTCTGCAAATATCACCGGCTCATTGAGGGTGATGGATGCACGGTGTGATTTAAAGATACCAATTGACATAACATATTGTGTTTTGAAATAATATAAACATTTAAGTGTTTATTTAAAACACATTCGTTAACATTTTGCTCTGATCCTCTCAGTGGCAAGTGGAACATTTTTACAATATATCCTTAGAAAATAAGAACCAAGATGCTTTTCTCCCATGCTAAATTATTGGACAAATGCTGGCAACATCATCACTGGCCTGATGAACATGCCTGTCAAACACTGCAGCAAGATCATCTTTCTTGGGTTGGCACTGATGCCATGCACTCTTCTTTGATATTAGCCTTTTCACTGACCTCGCTCCTGTTTGGAGGCTGCTGCCTGGTAACTGCCCTGTTGTTGCCAATCCACTTTTCTGGCTATCACAGAATAGATTGTGCAGCAATATCAATCAGGTTGATTGGAGCTATGAGCGGACATGGAGAGCATCAGTGCCCAACATGGTCACATTCTAACTCATAGTTATTCACGAAAATGGATGAATAGCCATGCCCTGCCAACCTGGGTTATCAAGTTCGTTAATAAGAAAGAGCAAGCCCATGGTGAAGCGACCCAGGTCAGTGCACATTGTTGTTTTTATATTACTATGACTGACTGACAGTTAAAACGATAGAGTTGCCAAAAAACTGCAACATAATCAAGCTACGATTGGAAATAAGTGCTGGGGCACAGAAATAAGTGCAGCGGCTGAGCAGTGGCAAGCCCCCTCACAAATTAAGCACTGACTAACAAGAAAAAATCCAGCTGCAGCACCTATTACTGATAGTTATGGGAGCCTTAATGTGTGCTTTGTGGACCAAAGTTACATGGCGTGGTGTGTGGCTTGCTGGTGGTATGAAGCCAGACTCTAACAGAAGGGGTAGAGTGTTATTTAAGACTACATTATTGCTGAAGCGTGTCTAGGCGTACAAACACACAAACTATGAAATGAGTGTGCATAGTGCCTCCTGTGAGAGACAGTTGGCCAGAGTACAGGCTTTTATTTCACTCAAAGGGTGGAACATGGAAATACTGACCATCAGAATCGCACCCGAATTCAGCGATCATATCCAAACAACAAAAAGCAACTTCCACCCCTGCTCACAAACTGGAAGTCAACACCAAGCAAAGGCAAACGCAATCAGAATTATCCAACTGTGATGTGAGAGAAGGCATGGAACATTAGAGGCCCTGGCCTAACCACCCACAATATTTGCCATGGCCTTGATGTTGGCCATGGCTTAAAATATATATATTAATTCATATTTTATGATGTGTTTCATACTGGAGACCAGTCTATAAGTGCCGGACTGGGATTCCAACCTTTGCTGCTCTGCGCTGTCTTGCTATCACACAAATGGATTGCAACTGAGCTATCCTACCAGTTCAATAAATTATAATATCATATTAAATATGAAATGAAAGAGAACGGGGCAGACTTGGTGGGCATGGTTGCCTCTTTAGTAGAATATGAGAACAAGTATCCAACAAAGAGGCTAAAATGAATTCCCAAGGAGGAGGCCTGGTAAAGCTAATAAAAAATCTCCAAGGCCTATCAGACCACCTGGATTATTTTGAGGCATGATAAATACAGGGGTAAAAAGTTATCAATGCCAAGCAAATAGTGTCATGAACACTTGAAGATACAGTTAATCTACAATAAAAAAAACCACTAAACTCAACAGAATGCACCAGATCCTCAGACCTAAACTGGACAAAGGTGCGCATCCCCCACCTCCACCCCACACCAGATCATAGTCTGATTTGTTTGGTATTTCCTTATGGAGAAGGCTCTGCAGGTGGTATGACTACACAAACAAATCCTGCGGGAGGTTGTCGGGTTTGGTATTAGCAAGACATGGCACCATGTCCCTGGTCAAATAAGGAAAATTCCATGAAGCAAAAAATAAACAGCAGGAGAAAGAGAAACACTACTTGTGCGGCCTGGCACCAGTCTCCATGAGGTTACAAATTAAGGACAGCTTTTTCAAAATAGAATATATGAAATAAATGTGAAGGGGATCAACATCACAGCAGAGAGAGGTTGAGATGACAGAGAAGAAGGACTCCTCCGCACTCAGCTAGTGGAGATCCCCTTGCAGGGGATGAAGAAGAGATAGGCACAGAAGGGGATAATCTGCCACAATTCAACTCAAAGCCTAATCAAACAATAAAGCAACAAATGTACAAAACAAACATGACACATATCTACTTAGACATGTATATGCTTGCCCCTGTCTCCCTACTAAGCACTTGGAAGACCAGCACCAGATGTCAACGTTTTTTTTAAAATATTGAATCCATTTCCTTCCCTGCAGCACCCTTAAATGCATCAGGAGCAGCGGTATTGAATGCATCAAAAATGGACAAATGACTGATCACATATTCGATTTGAACATCTGGAACTTGAGTGGGGCCAATATCCCCATGAAGATGAGCACAATCCTGTCCTGCCCTCCATTGGGAGACACATTTGTCAAGCGAGCAGCATGTTAAGATGGGAAAGATCTAACATAATTATATCATTTATAGCTGAACAGCAATAAAGAAATAAAGAGCTGTAATTGTGATAAAGGACCAGATGTCCTTCACCACCGACCTCTCCACAAGTGATAAGCCCAGAAGAAGGATGATGGTCTCTATGAAGATGGGCACTGGGAAGATTACTTTTCTCTCACTGTGTGGTCAGAATCAAGCACATAATTACTTTCTCAGTAACCCCAACACAGCTCTGGAAGTTGCACAAGGTCAAAAGCTAATACACTGTGATGGGAAGGAGGTATGGACCCGGCATTTGACAGGTGCAAAACACTGAGTAAATTGGGACATTCCAGGCAGAATGCATGTGTAAGAGATGATGAATGACTGTTGCTTAGTAGATTGCGTAACCCCACAGTCCTGGACTACACTTTCTTCTCTGTGAGACACACAATCTTCTCAAGAAGGAACTTCCTCTGACAGAGACAACACAATAAAAATATCCTAAACGCCAAATCCTGGCAGGGGAACCTTTCAGATCACATCCCTATAATTGTATGACATACAGTGGCTGACATGGCTGCGACTAAGAAGTACAACACCTCATTATTCAAGATCCAAGCAGATTTATCCAAGCCATATGAACAATTTCATGAGAACATTGAACTAAATGGTGGGTGACAAGTGCCTTTGGACATGATCATGGGACAATGCATAAGGTAAGGTAAGCCTTCTTCTGTATTGCCCTCATGTAGCCCTTGCTGCATGTGGCTCTGTAAGAGACCACAGGTTGGTGGAGGGGTGAGGGAAATAGTAGTGAAGGCAGGTGCAGAAGCCTGTTGTATTGATAAGTGCAGGTCAGAAACACTTGTTCCATGTGTGCTGGTATGGGCTCTCCTGTGTTTGGGGCAGGATATGATGGGCTGGTTAGCAGTAAGAGTGATACCAGCGTTGACAGAGTAGTGATGGGTGCATTGGAGTTGGGGTGTTGATGGAAAATGGACAAGGTAGGAGGCTGTGTTTAGTATGCTAGATCTTGTAAGTCATGTGATGCGCAATGAATCTGGTGTGACATTGAGAGATTTTAGTACTTCTGTGTTTGCACGTGGAAGTCCTTTCTTTGTTACATAGATTATGGACTCAAGTTGAGTGTCAAAGTTGAAGACATGGGAATCCAGATGAGGTATCCACTGATTAGGATAATGGTTCATTGAGCGGGAGGTACAGCAGACCAGTCTTCATTTTAGGGTGTTATTATTTGGCGATCTACACACCTAGTCCTTGTATGAGCTGAGACTTAAGACACCTGTATTTTCCTGTTGTGTTAATCTTGGTTAGTTGCTTCTATCCAATTCAGTTAGTTGAAGAGCCTTGTCTTGCGCTGTTGTTTGAATGTCAGGAGGTCCCCTTCCATAGAATGATAGAGTGTCCAATGTTTGGTAGCCAGTAGGGAAATTGTGCATCCTCCTTCTCTTTTTCTGTTGAAGTTAAAAACTGGGGCTAGAGCAGCATCACTGGATCTCAGAGGTGTGTAATGCTGGAATGTTCTTGTGAAGCTGTCCCTGTCCATGTTAAGTTCTGTGGGTAATGGAGCAAGTTATGAAATGCATTCCTTTGTTCATGGGGAGCCAAGGCAGCAAGCAAAGTGCAGAAGTGATGTGTTCAGAAATGTTCATCCTGAGGATTAGTTTGGCCACAGCTTTTTGGGCTCTTCATGGTTTTTCTACACAGTATTCCAGAAGTCTGAAAGAGAATCTGTTTGCATAATCCAATCTTGTTAGAACTAGTGATATCATGGTCATTGTCCTGTGGGTAAAGAATAAATAGGGTATGATGTGTTGAAGAGTACAGCGTTGGAAATAAGGCTTCTGACAATAGGTCTCACCTTTGGATCAGGCGCAAAGTCACTGTCCATTTCAGTTCCTTGCCTTCTTACTGTGGAGGATAATACAGGGCATAGGCCCATCCTGTCGGGGTAGGGGATTGAGGTGGTGTTAGAAGGAGCTACACTGTAAATCATGTGCTCTGTTTTGGTAGGGTTGAGCTTTGGTCAGTTTACTGCCATCCATGTGTCCGCTTCTGCCAAGCATGTTCGTAGGTCCAGTGTGTTCATTAAAAAGGTTGTTCTTCAGTTTTCAGATCATGTGTGTGTCATCTCAGTAGTTGTAGGAGGGGAGAGGAAACACAGAGTGACGAGGTCCATTAGGGCGTCATGTAAAGGTTAAAAGAAGAGGTGCTAGTGTGGATCCTCAGGGTACACGACAGGTAAAAAGGTGTGGCTGGAGTCTGTAGGGGCCATAATGGAGGTTTCAGTTCTGCCCTAGCTTTCTTCCAGAATATCAGGAACAATGCGTGAAGATCCTTATTGCCCAGTGTTCTAGGCTATATAACCACATTCTAACTTCCAATGCCATTCTCAAAACCATCAGATCGGCACACATCACTAATTGTGGCATATGGGATGGATCACGCACAGGGCTGGAGCTAATTTTCAATATGCCCCCTTAATTCATACATTAAAATCTTAACTAATATGATTGATGACAGGATGTAGAGGTTTATACATCAGATCTTGCACACTGATCGGGCAGTATGTATCGCAAATAGAAACAAGCCAGACCATATGAAACGTCACTGCCATAATACACAACAGTGGAGAGCGGGAGGCCAACAATCCCTGCTGTCCTTTAAAACAAAAAACGTGTTTCATCACATTTCCGCATAACCAACAAAAGAAGTAACAAGTCAAGAAATAATTAGAAAAATATAATGAATATGCTTAGCTGGTTGACTCACAGAATTTAACTGGGTTTGTTGATGTAGCTGCAGTCTGCCCTAGATGAGGGGGCAGGAAGGAACAAGATCACAAGCACTCACACAAACACAAACACAGGACAAAAAAGGGCTGCTCCTGTGCTCACAATAGAGTTTGGGGCAATGATCTAAGAAGGAAAACAGGAAATAGTATATAATCTTTTTTATACTATGCACTTGGCATGCTCATTATGCTCCAATACTAACCTTTGCTTTGACCTAAAACACTATTTCCCTTGAATAACTTTGCATAGACCACTTTGTGTGACCTCATTGCACATCTAAGGTTTTTGTGAAGTAATTTAAACAAAGAGACCTAGAAGACAGAAACTTCAAAAAACGTTTAATAATGTTACAGAATTTACTTCTGGAAACACTGTTTGCATACAGTAACACCTGCATGAGTCTGGAATAATTTCCATATAGACCATGGAAGTCTATATGGAATTGTATAACGAAGAAAGCACATTGCTTTGGGTGAAAGACTTTAGTCGCAAACGCTGATTTTGCCTATTTGTTGACAATGGCAGACGTTTTTCATTTAAGTGAAATTTGAAAAATTGAGGTCTGACTTTCACAAAGCGGTGAAAGTGAAATTGTGCAATTTTGCACATCATTACCCAACCGAGTTACTGGTCATTAGCCGGCTCTCCCAGTAAGCCACATGTTTCCCTAAGGTCTCTGCTTTAGGCAGTAGGACTAGCATCTCAGTCCCTCAAGAGTAGGACACTCTCTTTATCCTCCTCAGCATAAGCCTTCCCTGTAAAGACCTCCTTTAGAACCCTCAGCTTCCTCTCATCCACAGGAAGAGAGTCTGCAGAGTCTATCTCAAACAGCTGGGTGAAAGGCACATATAGCTTCCTGTTAAGGGCTTTGGGCAGGCCATTTACCACGGAAACCATCCCTCACCAGGATTGCCATTCTGGGCGGGTGACAGGTATTTGCAGCCCTTGCTAAATTGGATTTGTTTTATAGACACCAGTCCTAAGGCAACAAAATGGTTCCCAACCGACACCTGGGTGGGATGTTGTCCTGAACAGTAACTCGAATGTTGGCAATCCAGCCATCTACTGCGATAGCCTCAATAGCAATTCCTAGTCTCTGCAGGGGTCAGGTAGCTCGCATAGTGAGTGCAGCAGGGCCCTTTAACACGTCACATGGTGTGTGCAGTGTCTTCTCTACAATCACCATTCCGATTCTAGTGTATCTTAATGAAGAGATCCTATGCCAATGAATAAAGACACTCCTCAAGTAATGTTGGGTGTTACGAGGAATCCCTTCTAATGCCTCTTGTTGGTTCTCCCAGATAGATTAAAACCATTTTTGAAGGGACCCCAATAGGCTCCTCTACAGTGGGGAAATGTTAGGCTGGCAGACTGCACCCTCAAGGCTTTGGTCTGGCAACATTGATTCCTCTTCTGTCGGTTACATTCCACAGAGTTACAAGACCCTTCAAACCTTGTTTGCCTTTGGTCTTAACACCTCTCTTAACCTGGGGGTTACTGTATATCCACTTGTAACTTAGCCCTGTTTCAAAGACCCCAACCTGACCGTAACTATGGATGTTGAGATCCCTAAGGGGGGTAGGTGCCACCACAAGTCAGGTAGTGCTGGGCTTGCAGGTGTCATGGGTAGGATTCTCGGGCTCCCTCCACCATCCCAGGCACAGGTGGAGTTGCTTGTCACATTTCTGTTTTAAAAACTATTGTACTTTCAAGGTAAGCGCTTACAAGGGACAGTTCATTGGAGATGGAA
Source organism: Ambystoma mexicanum (assembly GCF_040938575.1). Taxonomy (NCBI): domain Eukaryota; kingdom Metazoa; phylum Chordata; class Amphibia; order Caudata; family Ambystomatidae; genus Ambystoma; species Ambystoma mexicanum. The sequence continues at coordinate 635,218,266 of NC_090937.1, forward strand.
GCCGCATCACACTTGGCTCCCGTCATGAAGATGAAGAAATGATATCCACAACCACATGGGGAAGCGGCATAGTATAGTCTAATATGAAAAAGAGAACAGTTATTCCATCTCCCCAATTAGTCTAAAGACATATATAACTAAGACCTATTCAGCGAAGGTAGCGTTCGCTGAGGGTGGATTCAGGGTGTGGCAAGAAGAGCAAAGAATGTCCATTTGGAGAGACTACTCAACCCCAAGTTCCACATCAAAATAGAAAGCCTTCCCCTGGGACAAGCCCCATCAACAAATCTCTTTACAGATTGCTCAAGGAGGCAGGGCTGAGTTCATTCAGGCAAGAGAGAGCCACGAGGGTCCTATAAAAGGATCACCTGGTCCCAAAAGGCTGGGGGAGTTCGTAGAAGGAGCTAATATGGAGATATCAAGTGAAGGCCAGAAGGAGAAAGAGACAGGGGGCAAGGCAGAGCACCAGAAGTTTGGCAGGAGGAAGACCCATGAGACAGGGAAAAGGCAGATGTAGGAGGTTGCGGAGCGAAAGAGTCAGGGTCTGTGGAGCGCAAAGGCCAGGAGGCTGGTGAAAAAAACATGGGGACTGAAGTAATTTGTAAGGGACTCTTGAGCAGGTGTTGGTAATAGCTTGATGCAAAGTGCTGAGGATGTGCAGGAGAGGCATGATATACACAAGGAAGAAAGATGAAAAGGACCCAGAGGTATGTGTTCATAGAAGGACATGAAGGTGGAGAATGAGTTTGTGTTGGATGGCCCTAGAACCAGGATCCTGGGAGAAGGCAGTGGCGGGGTCCCTAGAGGGGACTCTACAAAGATCTTAGTCCTGAATAGATCCAATGTGACATTCATTATAAAACCAACTACTAGGCTCCAGCACAATTTGAGACCTGAGGTAAGGAGGCCTCACTGTTGTTCCCTAGTTGCACAAGAACATTGCTAGGGAGGGTACGAGGACCAACACGTGTACTAATGGACTGAAGAGAAAAGAGATGCTTTCCTAGAAATGTGTTGATTTATTTAATACACTGAGTACACAACTCAAAATGTGGAACCCCCATCCCACCAGAGTGGCAGACCTGAGTTCTTAAGGTGGGAACGATCCTGGCACGGGTCCAACTGTAAATGGAAACCATGAGTTAGTAACTGTTGGACAAACCAAAAAACACAACCAGGAACACTGTTCCATGACTCTTATAACTGGAGTTCATTTTTACTGCTCATTAATACAGCATCAAAAAAGACAACACGCCTGATCCCACTTATAACTGCTTCTTGGCAATGTACAACAATAAATAGCCATAAGGGAAATGTAATATCATGCCTGGCCACTTACTTGAGTTACTATCATACATCGCCCCTATCGCCAATGAAGCCTTCCCCCTGACTACTCCCTCATCCCACTGAACTGTCCCTCTAGAGGAGGAGGAATAGCAATTGCCTTCAAGTCTCACTTCCACGCTTCAATCATCGACAACCAACCATCCATTCCTTCCTGCGAATCACTCCTCGTAAAACTATCCCTCCCCCCATCGTTCTCCCACAGCTTCCTAATCATCTACAGACCCCCTGGCTACAACAGACATTTCTCAAACAACCTCTGCGACTCTATTGCCACCCTCCAAATAAACCATCCCAACCTCACCCTGCTAGGAGATTTCAACATATGGCTTGACATTCCCACCAAGCCCATGACCCACTCTCAGGTTGACTGCCTAGACGCGATTAACCTCCAACCCCACATAAACGGCCCGACGCACTATAAAGGACACACACTTGATGCCATCTTCATATCCCACAACCTGGTACATCTAAACCCCTCTACCCCTATGATCTGGTCCGATCACTTTGTTTCTTTCGCCATTGGCTCACCCAACCCGCTCCCCTTACCCGAACCGGAACCTCTGAATCTATGCAAATGCTGGAAGAAACTAAAAATCCTTCCTGACCTAGCCGAAGCACTCCTTCAGTCCCCTCCCCCTACCTGCCTACTCAATGAACAACTAACCTCCGACGCCTTTGACTCATGGCTCAACACTTCACTAATGCGGCTCACACCCTCTTGCAAGCCATCAGCTCGTCGTGGACTTTTTTCCTAGGTGGTTCACACCTGAACTGAAGACCAGTAAACAACTATATAAATCCCTAGAACGCAAATTGCGGAAAGACAAAACACGCACGAGCAGATCCACCAGTACAAGGCTGAAATCCAGAAAGCAAAAAAGCGCACTACAAATCCCGAATCCTAACCTGAACTTGACAAAATCATCACCAAATTCACCAAAAAACTTGTACCACCACCCTTCCGACCCCCTCACAATCGCTGTGTGACTCACTCTCTCTCCACTTTTACACCACAGCTCTCGAAAGAACAAACACTCTAACCAACAAACTAGCTCTCTTATACCTACCAGGCAATCCAACCACCATACCGGCCATCCCACCAGCTGCGACCAATACCCAACCAATGTTCGACTCCTTCAGTCCAATATCAACCGAGCAAACTTCTCTCTGCCTGCAAACCATCCGGCTCTCCGCTGGACCCCTGCCCAGCCACAACCCTCAAAGACATTTTCGCATCTACCTGCGTAGGGGAACATGCAAGAACCATCATAAATGACTCCCTTTCCTCTGGAATTTTTCCCGAAGCATTCAAAAGGGTTCATGTTAAACCTCTTATAAAAAAACCTTCCGTCGACCCTCTCGAGCCCAAAAACTACCGCCACATCTCAAACACCAGGTTCCTTGCGAAACTCATTGACCGAACCGCCTATTCCCAACTAAATGCCTTTGTCGAAGCCAATAATCTCCTAGACCTCGCACAATCCGGTTTCAGAGCTCAACACGGAACCAAGACCACCCTAACCTCAATCTGGGATGACCTTAAAAACACTGCAGATTCAGCGGGATGCGCCGCATTAATCCTTCTTGACCTATCTGCCGCCTTTGACACAATTAACCACTCAATCCTCCTTGACCGCCTCCACTCCCTAGCAATCTGTGGAAACGCGCTCAAATGGATAGGATCCTTCCTCAATAACAGGAACCAAATAACCCTACTCTCTGCCTATTCTTCGCACACCCGACCAGTCAACACTGGAGTTCCACAAGGAGCATGTTTAACCTCTATATGTCCACCCTCCCACAAATAATTTGCTCGCACAATATCCTGTGCTACAACTACATCGATGACACTCAACTAATTCTAAAACTCCGGAATTCAAAGCCCAACTGCCAGCCCGACCTTGCTTCCTGCTTCCTCGACATAGATCACTGGATGACCACAAAACCACCTCTTGCTAAACCCCTCCAAAACTGAAATCATGGTATGTGGCAACACCAAACTTCTTCCACACCCGCTACCCTGGCTATCTGCCATGGGCAACTCGCCAACACCCTCTAATTCAGTAAAAAACCTTGGATGCACCCTAGAGTCAGACCTAACACTCTCGCGCCAAGTCAACAATGTCTCAAAGTCCTGACACTACCACCTTAAAACTCTTAGGCACATTTTTCCATACCTCTCCTTTCCAAACAGACTCTCTGCGGTCAAATCAATTGTTATGTCAAGACTGGACTATGCTAACCCCCTCTACCTCTGAGTCCACACGCACCAACTGACTAAACTACAAAGAGCACAAAACGTTGCAGCCAAACTGCTACTAGCGCTTGTCCCAAGAGACCACATCTCCCCAGCCCTCAAAACTCTACACTGGCTTCCGGTTGCCCGAAGGGTGACCTTCAAAACCCTATTCATCTCTCACCAAGCAATGCATAAAACCGGACCTCAATATCTTCAAGACAAACTAAAACCCTATCATCCTGCACATACTCTAAGACCAAGCTCTGCCGGCCTCCTAGTCATACCAAAAACAAACTCAGTCAGGTTTGGTGGATCATCATTCTCTGCCCTGGCCCCCACTCTGTGGAATGCACTCCCACCCCACATCCAACTCACCAAGGAGCAAATTATTTAAAATATGGCTCTTCCCGTAAAAATCGGCTCTTAACTCAAACTGGATAACAACAATTCAATGACATTAGCCCAAACTGTTAGATCATAAATAACAATCCAGCATCATGATCCGAGCGAGAAATCGAAAACTAATAAGCGCTGATGTAAATTAAAACAGACAAACAGAATAGAACGAGTAATGTGGATGAAAGCAGTGAATTGGAGGAAAAGAATACATTGTATGAAAGCAGTAAAGTGGTTGAAATTAATGAAATGGATGAAATTAATGAAATGGATGAAATAAATGTCATGGACAAAAGGAACAAAGTGGACAAGAGGAATAAAGCGGATGAGAGGACGGAAAAGAGGAATACATGATCCAGATGAGTGCAAGAGTGCACGGAACGGATAGATAGCATCGAATGTAAGAGTCTACGTAATAAACAGAACGAATGGAATAGACGAATCAAGTGCATGAAATGGATGTAGCGCATGGGACGGATGGAGTACATAGGACGGATCGATTGCGTGCAACGAATAACGTTGGCTGAACGGATAATGCGGGATGAACGGATAAACTAACGGATGAACTGAGTGGAGCGGATGAAGTCGGTGGAGCAGATGAAGTCAGTGGAGTGGATGAGAGCATCGAACGGTTGTAGGGCGTGGAGAAATGTAGGGTGTGGAGCGGATGTAGCCGATTGAACAGTGGAAGTAGGTGGAACGGAAGAAGTAGGTGGATGGAACGGGTGAAGTATGTAGATGGAATGGGTGAAGTATGTGGATGGAACAAAGAAGTATGTGGATGGAACAGAAAAAGTATGTGGGTGGAACGGAAGAAGAATGTGAGTGGAACAGGTGAAGTGGGTGGATGGAATGGATGAAGTGGGTGGATGGAACGGACGAAGTAAGTGGATGGAACGGGTGAAGTGGGTGGAACGGGTGAAGTGGGTGGAATGAACGGGTGAAGTGGGCGGATGGAACGGGTGAAGTATGTGGATGGAACGGGTGAATTATGTGGATGGAACGGAAGATGTATGTGGATGGAACGGGTGAAGTGGGTGGAACAGGTGAAGTGGGTGGAACAGGTGAAGTGAGTGGAACGGAAGTGGGTAGAACGGGTGAAGTGGGTGAAACAGGTGATGCTTGTAGAATCGATAAGGTGGTCAGAATGGGTGAAGTGGGTGAATCAGATGATGCTTGTAGAACGGATAAGGTGGGTAGAACAGGTGAAGTTGGTGAAACCTATGACGCTTGTAGAACGAATAAAGTCGGTTAAACGGGTGAAGTGGGTGAAACAGATGATGCTTGTAGAACGCATAAGGTGGATAGAATGGATGAAATTGGTGGATCAGATGATGCATGTAGAACCAATAAGGTGGGTAGGACAGATGAAACGGGTGGACCGGATGATGAAGGGGTAACATGCATAAATCGGTCGAAGTGCATGGATCAGAAGGAATACATAGAACTGATTGAAGAGCTAGAGTGCATAGAACCGAGTGAGTACATGCAACAGATGGAATGCACAGAACAGATAGAGGGCACGGAATGGACACTGTACAGAAATGGTTAGAGTGCTTGGAATGGTTTGAGTGCATGTAACGGTTGGTGTGCATGGAACGATTGGAGTGCATGGAACGTTTGGAGTGCATGGAACGGTTGCAATGTATGGAACAGTTGGAGTGCATGGAATGGTTGGAAGTGCATGGAATGGTTGGAAGTGCATGGAACGGTTGGAGTACGCTCGATCACAAGCACCCAGTGTAAACCACCATATCACATCTCTACGCTTACTCTCTTCCATACACCACCACTCAACTAGAACACAGCGATACTATACACATTCGGTATAGCTGTTCTCATTCCCATCACCTGCCTAATACTCCCCATCATCCTAATTAAACACAGCTAGCTATACACCCGCCAGCCTAAGGCAGCCAGAATCGGTCAGGATAACAACCTGCCAGAACTAACACATATCCATCATCTCCCAACCACCACACCTACCGCTAGAAGCAGCTATCATACGAATGCCACACCTGCTGCACACATATCCGGTGCTCACACGCACCTTATGACTCTCTCTCTCTCTCTACTGACTTGAACTACGGTTCCCGAGGGTGTTCAACCTACCAGCCTCTTGAGATCATACCAAGGGTACATAAGGCACTATATAAATGCAAAGTAACATAACATAACATAACATATCCCATGAGGGCTGTTGGGCAAGTTGCCCTAGGCTAGACTGACAAAGCTGGGCTACTGCTGTGTCACCCACACATGCATCATAGTGATACCTCGAATTAGATCATCTCCACTGACCAAAGGTCGTCAACTCTAAGTTATGATACAATATGATATGATATATCATTTATAATGCGCTTGAACACAAGTGTTTCTAGGCGCAACAAGACAAGGGAGGGACGAGAGAGAGGAGGCAAGACCATCTTGCTAAGCCTTGTGTCATTCAGATCATGCAAATGCAAGGGAGCGGAACAAGGAAAGTGCCTGAGGAAGGGAAAGGGGAAGTGCAATCAGGGCAGCATAACTCTGAGTAAGTGCAGCCAGGACAGCACGTCTCTGGGTAAGTACAAGGAGACAGGTGTCTAACTTTCAGCCCCTAAGTGCACGGTAGGCCTGGAGGCAGTGCAGGGGGGACTGGTCATGTAGGAGCATGACCCAGTGATATTCTGAGGGTAGCCAACCAACCAGTCGGTGCAGCGGACACGTAGTTCAGCAAGGGAGAGAGAGAGAAAGCAGAGGAGAAAGGAAAGGTGTTGAGCTGCTTCCAGAGCTTCAGGTGGTCCGGCTCAAGTTTGAGAGGGGCAGGGTCTTGATCGCATGATCGCCCCATCCTCATTTTTTGGCTGTATCTCCAGACGAGAAGCAGGGACAGGCGAGGAAAATAATGTAACTTTGCACATATATCCTATACATTGACAATACATACTGCCCACAGCCAGCTGTACTCTCAGCCGTTATTTCTCAAAATCACTCTCGTCAGTTCTTTTGGCCCAAATATTATATCGGTGTTAGTTTTTTCCATAATTAGCCACTCCAGAGCTGGTCATGGACATAATCTACATAGATTTGTGGTCTAGAAACCATACAATAACAGTATCTCACCACATCAACCATCACTCTCATTCGATGCTTCCCAAATACTTTACAAACAATAGGTACTAACCCTGGGAAATACTGGATGTTATTTAAACCCAGAGTTAAATACCAAAGAGATGTTGGGAAACAATGCTATATCTGTCCTTTTAATTCTTCTGTGTGTGCTTCGTGGCACCCCTACTTTGGAAGCTTGAGGGAGTGGACATTAAGCAAGATGCTGTGTATGTTGGTTGTCCTGTTTTTGGGGAACCCCCCTTGTCTCTTCTGGTTCACCCTGCATGACACTCACTGATCTGACAACGAAGCAAGCACTTTGGAGTTTGTCGCCTTGTAGTCACCTTAGTGCTGATGCAAGTCTGTGGGAGAATTGTTGAAAGTGATTTCTAACTTGGTGAGGATAAAAGGCCAGTTGCAGGAATCAACCTTGTTTCCTTTAATCCATCCATTCAGGTTTCACATGGCATGCAATTTTCTCCAACTCGCATTTTCTTTCTTTCTTTCTTCACCAAGTCGCTGAAACGTTTCAGATACTGAGTCGGAGCTGGCCAAATCATTTACACAAGGGCCTCTTTCATGGAACCATAATGTTTCTGGTCACTGTCACTCAATTCCAGAAATGCATCAATGAGTAGATAGCCTGCTCTGTCCTCATCAATCTTCATGTGCCTCGAGCACGCCATATCAAAAGCTGGAAATCAAAACAGAACATCAAACCCAATGGCATACATTCAAACCATACATATTCCGAGATGGGGATGGGACGGCAATCTGCAATATTACCTGTCAGTAAGCTTTGATTGTTCACCTTGGATGCTTCCAACTTGAGTTTCCCGATCTCCCCCTGCTGGGACTCTTCTCTTACTCGGTTAACTCAGCTTCCAATATTTAGCTATCAAGTTCCAGCTGTTCTCTCTCCATTTGATTCTTATTAGCCAGCTTTGCTCTCTGGATGTAGAGATCATCACCTTGTATTCCAGGGCTTCTTTCTCTGCTGCGCTGTATGCTGAGCTGGAGAGGGTAGCATTCGTCTTCCTCTCTTACTCCCCTGGCGCAGTTGTGGTACCATTCTGATATGTTGGAATTGCAGTGGGGAATTTGGCCTTTTGTCAGGCCTCCTATCGTGGGCTTTCTTGCTTTACAGACCTCCTACAGCTTCTCTGTCTTGATGGTACTGATGGTACGATCAGTGACAGACTCCATTTCTTATAATTACTTGTATAATGTTGTACTACTGTGGGGGCGGGGGTCTTATTGGCAGCTGCAGCTGTTCCCTGAGTCCTTTTTCAGTGCCCCGCTGCTGCCACCGGGTGTAAGATTGTTTTTCCCTGCATTCAGGGTGTGAGAAAGACTTCAGGTATTACTCAATCCATATAATTCTCCTAGTTATAAACATAGCAGAACAATTAAGGCTGAACTCTTAGCAGGGGCAGAGTAGTTAAACAGGCATTCTTTTCATTAGAGAATATCCACAAAATGTACTTGTGAAACATATCCTAATCTGTTTTGCAGGTAAGTAAACTGTAAGGTAGTTTACAGGTAAGTAAATGTCTTTGGCGTGCAACCCATTCAGTTAAGGTCACTCGTGTAGTCGAAGGTCAACCAGGGCCACCAGGAACCTAGGTTGGCTAACGAGCTTTACAGCCACTAAGTGCCTCATTACAAGTCTGCCGGTCCGGAATAAAGGGTGCCGGTAGCAACGTACCGGCACCCTTTCGGGACTGGCAGAGTACAAATGTGCCTGCCAGGGCCTCTGTGCCTCCCAGATATGACTGTAGGCACAGTTGTTATGGAAGTACAGGCACCATTCTTTCTGGAATACCTCCAGTGGTAGTCCAGATATACCACCTCCAGCAGTGGAACTCATAAAAAATATTTTTAGATGTCTACTTGAATAATGTTAAAGGGGTAGTTTGCTCAGAAATTGTATTGATCCAAACAATCGGGCATGTATTTCCAATCATACATGGATCATTCTTAAAAACATTTCCTATGCACCTTACCTTAGATTTCCTCACTTTATACATTTGATAATGCCTGCCTGGGCACCACCATCTTTTGGAAATCTTATCTGTTGATCTATGGCCCAAAATTCAAGTGCCCTCTTGGCAATAATACAGATCACCCGCCCCTAAAGCTGACATCACTAGTCAAAACGATATGCTCCACCTATGTTAATGATGTTGGTGGGCAGCACAGCCAAACGTTCCTTGCAATCACCCACGTCATAACGTTATCTAATGCAGAACCGGGAACATAAACACACACATCCACACAGTATGCAAAACGTTTCTTTCTTTTCACAAAAATGGTATAAAAAACAATATTTAGAAAAACCAGCAGTCTTTGTCTTCTTCAGAGAAAGTTCTTATTTTCCATACTGATTTTGGATCGATGGACATTGCGATTCATTAGTGAGAAGAATGGAGTGATTTCAGTTTCGAATGCTACACTTTCACATCTGCACGTTTTCATAATCCATAGGCTGCAATGTTGCTCCTTGTTACTGTAATGGCAAAAGGACAGATAGGTGTCTGGCAATCATCCCAGGTAATGGTTATCACAGATGTGTTGTTCACTAGTATTGTCCAATTTCGGTTGAAGAAGCTGTCAACTGGAAGAATCACACTATGACAGGCACACATCAGTATAATGTAACTGTGAAAAACCGAGAATAAAAAACATACATTGCAGTACCCACTTTTTAACATAATATAAACATTACATAAATATGTTAACAATGAATTCCAGTAAAAGTAACAGGTACAATGTCTATTCTTTGCGTCAAATTGACCATTCACCCGTGACATCGTTCATCGTGAAGCATACAGCACACTTGCCATTTTCACTTGCCCAAACATTAATTAAAACTTTGCTTACACTGTGCATTGAATTTCCATTGTCCCTATATGAAAGACAGATCTCAGCAATAGAAACCTAACTTTGCTATGTCCACTTTCAATATAGTGAATCTTATGAATTCCTTGTGGGTATTGGCCACATTGTGTCCTTAAATTTGTTAGTGTGGTGCATTGAAGGCCATATAACAATGAGACCCTTTATCCAGTGTTCACAGCGAGCCACGTCAAGTTTTATTTCTGAGGGCGCACCTGCCACAAAAATGAACAATAGGAATGTCAAGCTGTGCAGTGAAATACAATGAAATATTTCAAGTATTCTACATAGCAAGATATTTACAACCATTCTAATGGTAACAACACGCATGGTCACACAACATTTATGGATTCTTTCACACATGCACCTAGTTGAGGTGCAGACAGGCTCAGACTGCCCTGCACGGCAATAGGGCAATGGTTGGAATGAAAAGCAAAACAATTGTGCTTGGCAGTTCTTTTGGTGAAAGTGAGGCAACATTTTATGGCAAAAAACAGAATGCACATCAGGAAAACAGGCTTGTGCACCTTGCACCCAATATGGATCCTTGTCTTTAAAAACACAGAAATGTGACTTTCTTTTAACACTGAGGTCTGCCTCCTTGAAAACCAAACAAAAGGTATATTTTTTAGTTTTTGGCCTTGTTGTAGGCTTTGTGACTATACAACCTATTTCAACATTAATCAATGCACCAAGTTCACAACACCTGATAAGTATGTATTGCTGTTCGCTAAGTAGCTAATCGCTATCCACCTTCACTGCATTTTCTAAACTCACAAACTTATTTCAGTAATTTCACTTGACGTATAGAGATGGTTATATAATGGGATATAGATGCATGTATATAGAAGGATCAAAAGCGTTGGGTTAATATATAGAGGTGACATGGGGCTCCAAGGGGGTGAAAGGGTGAACAAAGGATTTATTTCACAACAGGACGAGTGCACTGTTGCACTGGGGGCCACACGTGCAAAGAGCAACTTAAAAAAAAATTACATCAATCAAATTCCTGCTTGTCTATTGTGAGTTCAATTTTGAAAGGCTTACTGGCTTATGTGTGCATCTATTACAGCAATCATCTAATTTTCTGCATCGATTTAACTTTGATTTGATGAGTATTTGTAAGGTGCCTATACAACAAATAGTGTGACCAGGTGCAACAAGACATAAAGTGGGGTAGGGAAACAAGTGGAGTAACTAAACAATAACAATAAATAAACAATAGCAGTCCGACTCAGCCTTGTCATATTTCTATCGTGCAAATGCAGTTAGAAGTGAAGGAGAGAGTGAGGGGGGTGACCAAGGTATGGGCAGGTGCTACTGGGGCACAGGAGGGGAAGTGCCAAGGGCTGCCATGTGAGGAGGCTACTCGCTAAGTGCTTGGGCGGAGGTGTCTGAAGGGGTAGATGAACCGGCTGCCGGGCAGTCAGGCGGGGGGGACCAGAGTGCAGTGCTCCTGGGGGAGAGTGCTGGTGTCGACTTGACAGAGGGATTGGGCGACCACCGTGTGTCAGTGGAGAGATTTTATAGTTGGAGAGATGCAGTCTCTGGGGTTCATGACAAGGATAAGTCTTGCAACTCTATTTTGTATTAGTTGCAGGGGCAAAGGGAAGAAAGATGCAGATTGAGCAAGAGGCTCTTGCAGTAGCCCAGCATGGAAAGTACTAGAGATATGAAGACATTGGGCTTCTGGGGGAAGGCGAGGAAAGGGAGAATGCCTAGAATGAGGTGAATTTGAAAGTGTGCCTTTTTGGAAAGGTCAAAGATGTGAGGGGTGGATGAGAGAGAGGAGTCTTACTTCACCCCAATATTTTTGCCCTCACTAGATTGTGAGTGTAGAGGGCCCAAGTCAGGTGACCAAAGGGCTAGAGCGAAACAGGGTGCGGGGGTCTCAATCAAAAGGATTTAATTCTTACCGGCATTAAGACAGAGATCATTGTCTGTGTACCACGCATGAATAGCGGTCAGATAATCGGGAATGAAGGAGGAGAAAGCAGAGGTAGTAAAGGGACGCTTGAAGGAAAACTGTGTGTCATCAGCAGAACACTTGAAATGAGTAGAGAAGGAGGACATCAGGTGTCACATAAACCTCTGCTCTGTTTCAATCTGCAGCCAATTAGCAAGAATCCGACTTTCCAGCAAAGTTAGACCCTGAAGCTTAAAAGACAGTTTTCCCCCCGTTCACATCTTTATTTGTATTTTATTCATCATTCATAAGGCGCTTTAAACAACAGAATTGTGTTTCAAACGCCACAAGGTTAAATGGGTTAGGAACAGGGGAAATAATAACAACAACTGCAAAAACAGTAACTATACAGTCATGGTCCTAATAGGCCTTGTTGTATTTGGATGTGCAAGTGCAATTGAGAAGTGAAGGGGATGGAGATGGAAGGAGGTGCAGACGAGTGGACAAGAGATGGAGGAGGTTCCGGGAGAGAAATGCTAAGGGGAGCCAAGGAGGAGGACCTAAGGCTAAGTGCAAGTACAGGCGAATCATTTTTCTTCCTGAGAAAAGACAAACCTAGAATACCCCAGTTTTACACCTTACCTAAAATCCACAAATCCCTACTAGACCCACCGGGTAGGCCAATAGTCTCAGAAGTAGAGTCTGTACTAGAACCCCTGTCAAGATTCACTGACGCTTTTCACCAACCATTAGTTCACCAAATGGCATTATATGTAGAAGATACTGTTCAGATGATCAAAGAAGTCAAAGGTGCCCCCTTTGACCCAGAACTAGAGATTCTGGTAGGCCTTGATGTAGTGGCACTGTATACCAGTATTCCCCAAAGGGCGTCTATCGAAATGCTTGAAGAGAAACTATTGACAGATCACATAGTAGGCAAAACACCCATATCCTTTATCCTATGGTGTGCTGAAATGAGCTTGCAGGAAAGTTATTTCCAATTTAATGGTGTCTTTTATCAACAGATCCAAAGGACCGCAATGGGCACCACACTGGCACCAAGCATCGCAAATCTTTATATGGAGCAATTCAAGCGGACAAAGATCCTACACAGCAACAATCCATTCTTTAAAAACATAAGGAAATGGCGGAGATATATCGATGACATTTTTGTCATCTGGCATGGTACAGAAAACGAGCTCACTCATATTTTGACCTGCATCAACACCCAGAATAGATTTTTTGATTTTACCTCCAACTTCAGTAACACCAATCTGAACTTCTTGGATATTACAATCTCAGTAAATGCTGCCTTAAAATCCTTGTTTATCAAACCATACAACAAACTGACCGATAGAAACTCTATGTTGCATTACGAGAGTTTCCATCCCAAACACGTCAGGGACAATCTTCCATTAGGCCAATTTTTAAGGCTGAAACAAAATAGCTCGAATAAGAATGACTTAATGGAGGGTGCTAAAAAAATGCAAGACAACCTGACAGTAAGAGGATACCCAAGGGAAGTGACAAATAGAGCCTTGAAGAGAGTCAAGAACAATCACTGTGAGGCCCTTTTGGAATACAAGGAACAAAACACTTCCAAAGTAGATGATGACAAACTGGTTTTCGTCAACACTTACAGAAACATGTCCAACGACATTAAAAAAATCATTCTAAAAAAACTGGACAATACTGGACAAAAGTGAGACACCACCACCTAGGCCTATAGTGGCGTTCAAATGGAGCAAAAACATCAAATATCTGGTAACCCGTAATGATATAGCCTTAAAGAAACATAGCCAAAAGTCAATCACAGAGATTTGGAAAATGCCCCCAGTAACTGGACATTTTCCCTGTGGACAATGCACCTACTGAAAAGTCACCAGCAGAAGCAAGAAAGTTGACCTTGGCTTACCCTCACCATGGAGACAGAACAAATACACCAAATGCAATTCAGCCATGGTGATATATGCCATTTGGTGCCCATGCTCTAAGGTCTACATTGGGAAAACAGACAGAAGAGTCAAATTAAGGATTGGGGAACACAGAAGCTGCCTGAAAAACAGAACCAGCAATGCTCCTTTGGTGGATCATTGGGTGGAAAACCAACACTCACCAGACGATCTCAAATGGACGGTCTTGTATAAACTATTACCCAGCATGGATTCCAATAGACCAATAGAGACAAACATACTTTACTGCGCAAGGAACAACAAATAATCTTCTTGACAAAATGTTCAGTTTTGGGTCTCAATGAAAAGATCGACTGGATCCATGTATAACAAAGTACTAATCTGTAAATACAGCAGTTATATGGACTATAAGAGCGTGAGCAGCTCACTACTGGGCCCTTCACTTACCAGGTGGACTTTCCAGCCATCATACTATTGGCATCTGATATTGCGGCGGGAGCAGTGTGCAGACTGTGACACGTGCCTTGCATGGGCCGGGCTGCATTTCCTTTCGTACACTGGGCTTTTCTCTAAAGGGAGGGGGCGTTTCCTGCCACTCCATGGCCGTTGTGTGCTCTTAGGCACTCGGCTTAGCCTTTGCAGTAGCACATCCGCGTTACAATCATGGGACATTCGCGTAACTAGTCTCCCGGTCCTCGAGTGGGAGTGGTCTCTGCCCCCTCAGGGATCATGCTGAAGACACAGCAAATCGTCCCAACCAATGGAATTACACGCTGTCCCACGCACATAATAGTACTTTAGACAAATCATGGGTCATGTGACTCCAAACTTCGGACCGAGACGCGTTGGGATCCTGACCGCGCTGAACTACGCACCCGTTTCGGGTAAGTGACCAGCCCGTTTAACGGAGCCCCCCAGAATACCACCGGGCTTCAGACAGCTGAGCAAGGGAGAGAGGTCCTGGGATTTGGACACTGCGTCCGCTCTTCCCCCTCTCACCTGGTTTTTCAATCCGCCTCTCTCTCTCCTTATAGTTCACCCTGGAATGCCGTCATGTAGAGCAGAGTAACAGCTTTGATTTATAGCTGCTGCACAACAGACTTTAACGCTGCACTGCATCTGGCAACATTGACACCCCACCCCTTCAGGTAAGGCAGCCAGTAAATTGCTACCCCAGCAGAAGCTCTTGAAGGAGGAAGCATTATAAGCTTATAAGGTACATATCCCATGTTTTTGACAGAATTTGTCATGGTCTATAGTCTCTAATAGTGTTGCATGGTTGAGTAAAATAACCCACAGCAGCACTTTGACCGCTCCGTTTTACATTTGTTTGATAGTATTTTCTGCAGGGCAGATGTGGTTTCACTTTACCTTTAGAACATCATCGGTTCTCTGCGCGGAACAATAGGACTAAAGGCTAGTGATTCGTCCGCTCTCACGGAATATCATCTGGAATTTCAACAACGGTGACAGGTTGGCTGAGATTAAGAGACTTTCCTTTCAGCTATGTGCTCACATGCATTATAAAGTGCCCACATTCAGAGACATATAGACCTTTCCGCTTCATCTTGGGGACGACCTGTATGTATTTAGCTTTATATCAACCCTCAGGGGTACACAGAGATGTTGTAGGTGACAACATCTCTGTGTACCTCTCTTCTTTTCTCATGATGTTATCCATTACTTCATGCCCATAAGGCCACTGAGGTGCCCTCTTTTGAATTTGCCCGAAATAATGTCGGGCTACAAAAACTTTGTGTCGATTCTTGGACATAGATGTATAAGACAAATGGATATTGATCCCATTGTCCTTTGTAGTTTTTTTAGGTGATACGCAGTGTTACCAGTAGCCACATTCTGGACATGCCATCAACCTTTCACTGAACATTTAAGGTTAATGAAGTGTTCACTTTAGCACGATTTTGAGTGCTTATTGCAAATTCAGATTGCTTTTAGAGTTGACAGGACAATTACCTGTCTGGTTTAGCAGGTTTTTGCACATTGTTAATTACAGTGCACTGTATTTTGTTCTCCCTTGACAGTCCCTGACACATTTCCTTGCACTTTTAGCACTTTACGTTCTGGAAAGAAACATGTTGGAAGTATTTACAAGTATGTGGATGAATGAGTGATGGAGAGTTTGAATGGAGTGTTGGATTTAGTTTAAATGCGTATTTGCACACACACAACACTTTCCTTACACCACTGACACTTTAGGACAATTGATTTACAACCCTTGACCTATCTATTTACTGTCTGCTACGAATTTGCTCTGTCTGTATTGATTCAAGTTTGTGTTTTGAACATTTGTGTATAACCATTCTAAGAGGTTTTTTTAATCTTTGTGACCATTTCTGGTGCTCTATTTTTGTATACAAATAAAATTGTTCACCTGTAGCCATACCTGTTTGTGCTTCATAATTTCATAATTTAATGCACTGGAAGCACTAACCTGTTTGAATGTCTTTTGGTTTCCTCCTGGCTATCACCTGGAAAAAATAGTATTGTTAGCTCCTCTAACCTTTGTGTCTGCACTTAAAGGTGAATAACCTAAATGAGGGCCGGTTAGCAGTGGGCATTGCCACTCCCTCAACCTTTTGTTGTGTTTAATGGGATGTTGAGCCACTGAGCAAGGGCCCAGAGGGCAGTGCAGTGTGGGTGGAGGGGTGCCGGAATGGACTGGGAGGAAGAGCATGGGATCATGTATGATTCTCAAAGGTCGGGCTGCTGGTCACAGCGGCAGTGGGGTGATTAGCAGGGAAGGGAAAGAGGGAAAAGGAAGAGAAGAGCATCATTTTGAGCATTTTCTGTAATTTAAGGAGCTCCTTCTTAAGTCTGAGGGGGGCATGGAGGCTGTTCTAAAGGGAGCCACCAGCTGTGGAGAGGGATATGCCCTCACTCTCTGCAAATTTGTACAATTAAAAACATTTGTAAATACTGTGTAAACAGTTCAAACAGGCTTTATTTACAAAAAAAGTTGATGAGAGACACATAATTTGAATCTTGAAGTCAACTTTTTCCACAAGTTCAGGTTTGGGAGGTCAAACCTCTATCGCAATGTTCTGTGGCATATACTAGGCCATGGGAACAACATCTGGAGCTATTCCATGCATTTATATGGCCAGCGCATTCAATATCAGACCGTTTACAAATTTGATATCCATCAGCTCAAAGATTGGCTTTGTCGCCCACTGTTTGCTTCTTTCTGTAAACTCCTTGCTCTAACAGAGAATCCCAAATATTCCTGCATTTTTTGATTGTTCTCTGCCAATGTTGTTGTTACCTGCAAGTACAGCCAGTCTTGTCCTGACCTCCATACCATCTATTACAAAATGCACTTTTAGGTCTATACTTTAGGCACATATTATGGAACACCTCCAAATCTCCATTGTGGCAGAATTTGGTGTGTCCCCTCATGTCTCTTGAAAGTGTTTTGTCCTACATAATATTCTTGAGTGCTATGTGCAATGAGAGCGATGCTCCTAATGCATGCCATGACACGTGACATAGTGGCGTGAGGCATACCTGTTGACCCAGGCCTGTTCATCTTTGGCATAACAGTGCTTGTGGAAGCAGTACGACAGATTGCCAAAGCCTGCTGGAGAGTGCAAACTGATTCTATTTTCCACCCTGTAGTGTACCCAGAATTGGTGGCAGGCACAATACTGTCCCTAGACCTACAATGGCTGATAGTATCTGCAAAAAGAGTAGTTGTCCTCGGAACAGAAAGAGAAGGGTGCCAGTGGCATACTGTATTGTGTATCGACCACCGTACCCCTCAAAGAAGTGACAGATGCAGAACCTTTTGAAGACAATTACAATGACAGGGAGATAATACGAGTGATTTGCATC
Source organism: Ambystoma mexicanum (assembly GCF_040938575.1). Lineage (NCBI taxonomy): Eukaryota > Metazoa > Chordata > Amphibia > Caudata > Ambystomatidae > Ambystoma > Ambystoma mexicanum. Next base: position 635,235,910 of record NC_090937.1, read on the forward strand.
CCCTGAGAGATCAGGGTGCAGTACAGAAGAGTCTAGTGCCCCCTAATGGACATTGTCACACCACCTCCCTTAATCCAGGCTGACTTAGAGTATGTGCTAGTAGAGCTGTGGACAACCAACCCACATGATGTAAGGCTACTAAAGGAAGTGACCCCTGTGCAGATCACACAAAAAAATGGACAGTATTACCTCAAGTAAAACAGTACCCATCATCAAGGGAGGCAGAAGTGGGGATAAAAGACACGATACAGGCTCTACTACCCCAAGGGATAATAGTGCCCTCTAGCCCACCATGTAATACTCCCATATACCCGGTAAGAAAAGTGATGGGGGAAATCGGAGAATGATCCAGGATCTCCGCCCACTTACTGACGAAGTACAGAAAGAATATCCTCTAGTTCCGAACCCAGCCACCATTTTGAGTAGTATACCCAAAGAAGCAACACACTTCACAGTGGTTGATTTAAAGAACACCTTCTTTTCAATACACTTGCACCCTGACTCACAGTACTTCACAACATTCACACATGGGGGAAATCGCTACAAGCACACTTGTTTGCCCCAAGGGTATTGCGAGAGCCCAAGCATATTCGACAGAATATTACACAAAGACTTAGGCAACATCCATGTGCCTAGCACGGTCATCCAGTACGTTGATGGCTTATCGGTTTGCATTGATAGTGGACAAAACTGTTGTAAATATTCCATTACCCTGCTACAACTCTTGGCCGGCAAGGGGTACAAGGTTGACAAGGCCTAACTCCAATACTGACAGCTTGAGGTGCTCTACTTAGGACAGTTGATCTCAGCAGATGGAAAAAAAATAATACCAGACAGAGCAGCAACTGTGCATGCCACGCCCGAACCTGTTACAGTAATACACATGCAGACATTCCTGGGTTTGTATAATTACTGCAGGGCATGGATTCTGGACTATGTAACATACACACAACTGCTCTTACAGGGTCTCAAGGAAGCACAACAAAGGCAACCATAAACTAGAATGGACAGCAGACATAGTACAAAATTGTAATGATTTGAAGGAAATGATTTCCACAGCCCAAGTTCTCGCCACCCCAGATTACAGACAAGCCATTGGCCTACTACAGCAGTACAATAGATTCAGTTATGCAAGGGCAGTTCACATGCGAACAAGCTCTTGCTGCCGCTGCCTTCGCCATTGAGGAAAGCTCCACAACTGTGATGGGATGCTCAGTGACATTGTACGTGGAGCATTCAGTATTTGTGATCTTGGAAAGATCAAAGTCTACCCTACCAACCCAGTGAGCATCGGCATACAAGATTATTAGATCAAGCAGAAATATACATGTAGTGCAATGCAAAACAAAAAATCCAGCCATGTTCCTAATAGAAGTGTGCACAAACGAGGACTTGCAGCAACACGACTGTGCCACATATGAAGGTGAAGAGGATGACATCCCCAAAGCAAAGGACAGTCCACTAGAGGAGGAGTAGGTACTCTGTTTACAGGTCAGCAACAATTGACCAGGACACAGGACAAAGAAATACGTGCACAGCAGTGCGCATCGAAGGGTGATAATATGAATCATTAGCGATGAAGAGGTTACCCATTCACTATTATGCACAGGAAGCCAAGCTTGTGGCACTCATTGAGGTGCTGCAAACATTTCAAGGATGCCACGTGACAATTTATTCAGACTCAGCATATGTCACTACAACAGTGCATGCCACAGTTTCACGATGTAAAAGAGGAGGTTTCCGCAGAGCAGATGGTTCCCCAGTGCAACAAGTTGCACTTTTAGACACACTAATTTCTGCACTTTCACAACCTTCTGTGATAGCGATCGTTAAATGTGCTTCCCACAATGGTAACACAGACAAAATATCATTAGAAAACACTGCATCAGATGCTGTGGCAGAAATGGAGGCCTACCTTCATTTCACAGTAATTTCAGAGTACGTCATGACTACACCATCGCATAATACACAACCCATACCATACACAGCACTGCCCATCATACAACTGATTGAACGACAGGGAAAAGCACCAAATGGGGAAAAAAAAACTATGGTCCTAGAGAGGGTGTCCCCCATGGGCTTACTCTGGAGACAAGAATGCACTGGCAAGGCAGTAATGCCCGAAGAGCTCTTGGCAATAGCATTCGACCAGCTACACCACCCATCCCACAGCTCCAAACATCATATTACGGAAGACATACAGGAAGATTGGTTCATACTAAACCTTCAGGAACATCTCATAAACATGGTTATACACTGCACCACCTGTCAAACTTTCAGCACTGGCACATAGATTATGCAGACATGGGAGAAAGATGCAATGGTTCACGATACCTAATAGTTGTAGTGTGCCCTTTTTACGATGGGTTGAAGCTGGACCTTGTGCACATCCAGATTGCCAAATGTGCTGCTACATTGTTAATGCACAATGTTTTCCCTCGATGGGGAGTGTGTGATCTACTAAAGACCGATACTGGCACCCACTTCTTCAATTAACTCTTCAAAGAAATCACAGCACTACTTGTCTTAAAAAAACAGATGTGCTCAATTTACTATCCCAAGCAAACAATGTTGTTGACCGAATAAACTGCCTTCTTGAAAGCAAGCTCGCCAAGCTCTAGACCACCTTAAACAAAATCTGGGTGCATTGTTTTTCCCTGGCCCTGTTCAGTTTGACCCGCCGACAGATTTATGTTTTTTGTTGAGCTGACAAGGAGTGGTCCTCTGCCTCACTCTTTGTACAGCTTCAACTCATTTACATAGAGTTCTTAATTTTATGCACTTTATGTTATGAACCTATGGTATTTTACAATAATTAAGCGTTTTGACTCACATTATTATTAGGTCGATTTTGTGTATGCAATGTTATTTTGTTGTCTTGGTTTGGTTTTTATATCCAAAATTGAGTATATGTACTTATATATAAATCATGTTTAACGACATATAGTGCGTTTACATGGGAAGAGAAAAAATGTTGTGATTAAAAATGAACATTTATGTTTTTGAAAAAATTGCAATGGTATAGACTAATTTCTTTTGTTAGCTATCCAAAGATTCAGATTAGTGATATATCTGTAAGAGTTTTGATTAATCATCTTATTTAAATACAGGTTCTTAGTCTTTTCTGTTTGTTTTTTTTTTAAAGCGCGGAAGGGGGTGTTCCCCACCTTACCCTAAGAGTTAGACTCGTTTTGAAGTAGGTATGTAACTTAAATCCTACTGACACATCTTGGGAACCCACCCTCGGTTTACAGTTTGCGCACTCAGCCAAGTAAAGACAATCATCTTTCACCACACAAAATAACAGTACTTAACAAACCTGACACGTGCGATCAAATATGTCTTGCACCGCACTGCCTTGCCTAGAGAATCACAGGACACTGCAGAGCAACATATTACAGACACCACAGCCACCCAACCGCTGCTGCCAGGTGAAGTGATATATGTCAAGAGCTTTGTGCGCAAATGGAACAACCCTAGGTTTCATAGCCCTTATGAAGTGGTGTTTTCCACCCCTCTCGCAAAAATAATGTGAAAGGGCTTTGATATTGGATTCACCTCTCAGATGTTCGTAGGGCACCCCCGAAGTCCTCACCAGTATCCTAAAAGAAACTACCATTCCACCTCACAATAACCACCTCAAAAGTAATCATGTAACTGCATGTCCCAGAAAATAAACATGCATTGCTGCTAAAAGCATAAGCAATTCATAAAAGGAGAAACTCTCTCTATCTCTCTCTCTCCCACCCCAGTTGTTGTTTCCTATATAGGAGTTCTCGAAATGGAACCCTCAACATCAAATGATTCAGTGTATATTAAAAAATAGATAGATATCCTATTAATTCAACATGGTTATATTCTTACACTTGTGGGCTACACTTCAGTGCTCTCATTTTTACTATAATGATGTTTAGGTTAGGAATGCATTGGGGCACTTCTTTTATCTGGGAAAGCCATATAAAAGGGGGCAATGGACATGAACGGAGGTGCACTGCTAAACACAACTAGTAACGCAATTGTACATATGTATAATGTTTCTCAGACTAGTAACAACCCGACTAGTAATAACAGTGTTAGCATGCAAGCAAATACACCTGGCCAATTAAGTGTGTGCATGAGCAGAATGTTAGAAATATTATTTCCCATGGTTAAAACTCTTTTTTGTAGCACAAATATTAGTAATAGCAAAAATGTTAGCTGTACACTAACAAGGAGATATATATTGTGCCATGATAGAATGGAAAGGCAAGTGTGTATGCCCAAATGCCTGGATGCTATTTAAGATGCACCTTGAAACACTTGTGTATAGGCGCATTATAAATTCCATATCATATCATATTATAAGATATTAGACATCCCGAGCGCTCTAATCGCTGGTATACAGACATGAGAGCAGCAGGAAGACAAACGGCCAATGGTAGCTGTTATGTATGCTCATTAATACCGCACGCATCCGGGGCACCAATGGTTCTAATACCACAGGAAGTTCAAATTATAGAGGCACAATGCCTGGTTCATCTTGCGCTACGTAGAATAAAAGGCAGCTTTCAGGCACACAGCGTGAGATTAGAACTAGTCAATCCAGATGCCCGGCAATGCAAAAACAACCCAAAAAACTCAACTGCTTACAACAACCATATTTAGTGCTTGACGGGGTGAAGTACGTAAACAGCAAGTGGCAGGAAGCAACGCTCAGCTGCCTAGCTGAAGGGCTCCTGGGATATGAAGAGGAAGTAGTTGTGTTCATGGGAAAAACGTGTGCACAAATATGGACAGAGCACATCACAAAACTGACATGGATTGCGGCGATGGAGAAGCCAGTGAAAATGCACTGAGAGTAGAGGTACGAATTATGTTTCCACAGAGAAGGAAATGTCTGTGTCGGCTCCAACGAGTGATGCAATAGGACATTGTTGATTCCAGACTTGAAAAGGGGCACGGTGGCAGTGATGGACTACTACTGGGTCTGTGGCCAACAAGTGTACTTCCACCTCCCACCATCATGTAGGGGTATTATTTGCTGGCCACGCTGCACTCTACTAGTGGTCCCAGAAGAACACTTGAAAGGGGGACAAATACCTGACACAACACCAACAGTATCACTGGTGTTTGAATAACAGAACTCAATGCCGCCACCAGCATTTTGCATCCTACTTGGGAAGGCCCAATTTGACAACCCGCAAAGGAGGAAGAAAGCATTAAACTATCTAGCACTGGCACTGCTTGGTGAAGTACCTGGAGAATACAAACTCTTCATCACTGCTGAAACTTGTTTCACCTCACTATTGCTACCCAGCATACAGGCAGCAGCTAATGCTAAATGGCTGCATATAGTACGCTGGGAATTGGTCCAGTTGGCAAACAACACTGAGCATGGGTTCAACGTCATAAAGGTCAAGCTGCATGGCCTAAGGTTGATGACGATGCAGAACCGGTATGTTCTGGATATGCTGACAGCAATGGAAGGAGGTGTGTCAAATAATCGGGTTTCATGTTGCACGTTCGTGCCTCCCGAAGACGCAGAAAATGGATTGTTGTCTCACATAATAGCGGCAGTACACAGCCTGGGAGTGTGAATAAAGAAAGAAACTCAATCCGAGGAGAAGACTGATTTGACATTGTCTTTGAGTGGGCTCTATCCTGGCTTGGAGCTCTTGTGAAGATGCTGGTACCTATTATCATGTTCATCCTGGTTCTTTTCTGCACGTTCCAAATAGGGCTCCGATGTTGTGCGAAAACAGTGCCCAATAGCGCAATGATGATGGTTTCAATAGGCGTTTCAAAAGTACCTCATAGTACAAAAGAAATAGAAATACAAACTGACCATGCCATCCCTTAAATGCTCCCTATTTACTATGGCGATGAAGTGGATCGCTAATAAAACGCCATCATTGTTCCACCCTTTGACCCTGAAAATTCGAAAGAAGATTGGGTAGATCTAGCTGGGGATGGAGAATGTAGCTACATGTCATGCACCCATGAAGAATATGTGCAGGCAGGAGAAAACCTGCAGGATGTATGTAGGGCATGGATGTCAATAAAGGGAACACCACCATATGAAGCTGCAGTAAGAAGGGAAAATGAACGCAAATATGCAGAGGTATTTGTTACTGTAGAAGTAACGAAAGGAGGGGAATTTCGGGAAGGGAATTAACCTCTCCCAACCCCCTACACACTTTAGAGTGAGGCAAATCCCATAGATACACTTGGATGTACCAGGTGCTTGCTAAAAAACCTTACATAAAACAACATCAAATGTAAATGTCTAGACTTAGTGTGCGCATATAAGTAAGTGCCACTTTTGTACTGATGGTAGAAACATCTGGCCCGCATGGTGTTCAGTAAACACAGGCCTGATGAAAAAACCTAAACAGGGCCAAGCACTGATGGAAGATAGACCCGCTCTGCTAATTGCCATACAAACTTCCCTTTGTTCCTTAACTATTGAGAATCCTTGTTATCCTGAGAAGGAATGCACCCTGCAAGGCGGTGAGACAGCACATTCATGTCAACCTGGCCAAAAGCAGACCTCCAACTCCCACCAAGCCCACCAGGAGTTATGACACCCACAACTGCCTCAGTCCAAGACCCTTGAATTCTGCGATAGTAGGTGACCTCAGACCACCAACCATAAATCCAGCGGTCATAAAAGATCTAAAAGAACAAGACCATTTCACTTTATATCATAATGACACCTTTTGTAATACGAGGTGCAGGGAGGTATAAATTATAGTCCAAAGCGAGGGTGGAAACCTTGGGTGCGGATAGTGCGATATGGAATTAGAGATGAATGTGTGGGTTAGCATGACCTTAATCCTCCCCCTATGCCTGTCCAACAGCTTCCCAGGTGCTTGCCATAATAATAGAATAGAATTATCTTACAATAGTAACTAATGAGGAACAAGACCTTCATTCCCTGGAGACGATGGGCCCAGCAGACCCAACGTGATGGAAGACGAACGGACAGGGCTGGGACCAATAAGCACCCTGGCATCCCCTATGGAGTGGGCTGCCCATGTATAGGGTCTCACCAACCAGCCACACAGGGTTTTACTGTATGTGTGACATTAGTAGTAATATATAACCTTATAACCTTCGTGTACTATTTTTCAGCAGAATGTTCTCGAGCAGCAGGGTTCTTTGCTGGCCTACCTATTTTTGTGTGATAAAAAATGTGTTATCCTTGCAAGAATCTCGTATTGACGCCCTATGATATATATATTATTTTTAAAAAAATGATTACAAAAGACTTAAGATTAAACCAACAGAAACTTAACATCTACAAATATCAGAAATAGTAAAGTTAAGGTAAAAACATAATAAAATGTATTAATACATTTAAAAATCTTATATTAAAACCAAATACCATGGCATCCTTAACTCACCCTGTTTTTGGTTTGCAATATTTTGTTTTTGCTTTAAAATGCTTTATATTCACAGTAAAGTAATGTGTTGTGTAAATATTTTTTTGTTTTTAAATAAAATGTTATACTGTTTTTATTTATGTTTTTAATGTGTATTACATTTGTGCTGCTTTTGTTAGTATTTACAGTTTGCATTATTTACTTAATTTAATTTAGCACATATATTAAATATTTTTATATTGTTTTATATTTTTAATGTTGTTTATATGTCAATGTTATTTGTAGAATTAAATGTTACTAAGCTTTTACCGTATATGTTATTTTAATAATTCTTTATGTTTTGTGTATGTTTTATATTTATGTTGTGTTTATTGTTTAGTAGAGTATATGTATTTACAATGATAACATCTACCTTGCTAATTAATATATGTATTTGTATTGTTATTACTTTATAGAGTTATTTGTTATTTGATATTCTATAGGTAAAGTAGAAGATTTTAATGCTTATTAATATTTAGTTATTTTTGAAAATATTCTGGTGTTTTTTCAATTGCAATTTTCGGGAGGAATTATGCTTCTGTATTTTATACAACATATTTTATATTTTCTTTTAATATTTATTATAGGTGTATATGAAGGAGCTCATTTGTAATTGAGTCATAGCATGATTTTAAGGCATAAAAGCCTTGAGTAAGGCTTTAACACCTCACAATCATGCCACCGATCATTTTCAATTATGTGTATGGTGGACAGGAGGGGCGGAAGGCAACCTGCATTTCCGCTGCTCCCTTCCGCTCCACCATAGAAATGCGCCAGCATTTGCCCCAGCAAGGGTTTTCATGCCGTCGGAGCAAATGCTGGAGTGCTCTATGGGGCTTGCCTGCTTTATGGACCCCGTAGGGATCCATTGTACACACTTGTGCCATGCGTGCATGGCAGGGAGCATGTACAATGACAATTAAAACCTCTGCGACATACACGCATGGTAAGCAGCGGTCTCAACTGAAATGAAACCCTCCCCGACAGGCTTGCATGTCGGGGAGGGTTTCATTTTATTTCACATGCAATATACTGAGTTAACTTACTTGTTACTTGGATTACGAGGGCTAACTGTAGATCGAAGTTCGTGCATAAGGACCATCAGCATTCGTAACACAGATCTTGTAAGGCAGGTTGACCTGAAGTCATTCAGCTCAGAAACGCATAGCACTGGTGTGTCTTCTTCGGCAATGTAAGCCAAGCAGAAGAGTTTTCTCTGCAATAGCAGTTCTCCAACACAGCTGGCATAACCTCACAACGATAGCAGGTACACCAGGTGGAAACGTCTTCCATGCGACTGGGTTCAGGCTCCGGTGATTGATCGCCATGACTAGCATCTGATTGCCCATGGTCTTGACTTTTTTCTCTTTCACAGATTTCCTCTTCTGAATATTCTGGCTCGTACATGTCGGCCTGAATAGTGGCCATAGTTCCTGAATATTGAAGAAATACGGAATTAAAAGTGAGATAAATAGAAATGTTTTTGTTTGTATACAGTAACAAAATGAGGTTTCACATTAAATTTCCATCTTAATGAAAAACAAGCGAAAAAACTGCTGTGTTAGAAAAACGAATTGTGCAAACACAAGATCAATAGGGACAAAATGTAAAAGTTTGCAAGGACACATGTAAAGAATATGGCATGTTAAAGAATAATTTAAATATGGTTTGGTAAAGACATTTGTATAATAATATAGGAAATGGTCAAATAAAAAGCAAATACTGAGTTAATTAATTATCGGCAGCAAACGTACCTGTTCTCATCTCAGTATGTTGTACTTGGCAGATAGCTGAACAGAACAGAAACAAGTCAGGGAGACTTGAAAAGAAATACACTGACATGAAGGAAAAAGAAAATCCTACATTATGTGATCAGAAATAGTTTGTTTATGTTTGAGGAGAAAAGAGGCATTTTGGCATTTCCATGGAGACACGTCAAAAGACTGCACATAGAGGACACATGAGACATGCATTGGCGCTGTGAACAGGGGCCTAAGAATCTAGTGATGCCAGCTTTAGGGGCGGGTGATCTGTATTACTGCTGTGAGGGCCCTTGAACGTAGGGCGATAGATCAACGGATAAGATTTCCACAAGATGGCGGTGCCCAGGCAGGCATTTTTGCATGTATAAAAGTGAGGAAAACTAAGGTAAAATGCACAGGATTTTTTTTTTTAAGATAAATCCAGGTATGATCGAAAATACATGCCCGATCGATTGGGACAAAACTATTTCTGAGTGAACTACCTTTTTAAGTAATGTTACAGAGCACTATTTTACATTTTTTAAATGAAAAAAAAGTTTGAATAACTACGTTTTTATGAATTGGAGAAGGTATTGAGAGGGGGCATCAGAGATGCCCAAAATTGCCATGACTTTGTCATTGCCCTATCTAAAACTTTTCTTTACTGTATTGAAGTGAAGCATCTATGTTTACATTCTGTACAATAAAAAAGGCAAAAGTGTTTGGGGGCCAGTTTGGGATTTTTATATCCTCTACAAGTGGAGGTAAAAATAGGCAGACCTTTGAAAGAAGCCACTGGAGAATTTAGCCTCTGTCACTATTCTGTTAAATTAGCTCCAGAGATAATTCCAACAAATCCTGAAGCCGATTTTAAAATGGCGCCATAATGACCATTACAAACAAACTCATCATGACCCCTTAAATCTTGATAAATTAGCAGACCATTTTGACTCCGAGATCAGCAGCAGCTGCCAAGCTACACCAACATGCTTGCGCAAAGTGATTCTTTCAGAATGAAACCCAGAAATGTTATCCTTTGCTGACACAGTGTGCTCGCAAATCCTCTACAAATTCCACCAAAAAGAAAAGAATTCTGTGGTTTCCACCACATTTAAGTCTAGCAAAACTAGAAACGCGTACGCTAAAGATGACCTGGCAGAAATCCCAGTCTCCCTCAGATTGGACCTGCTTGCCTACACATCGTACAAGCTATAAAACAGCTAACTATTGTTGCAAAAAAATGGGTATTAAACTTTCGGGATTACAGCTGCAGTGATACTACAAATGGAATTGTTCACCATTTTAAATGAATTCCGTGTACCACAAGAAATTCAAAGGCCCTCATTAGGACCCTGGTGCTAAACGATGGTGCTATTAGCACCATGGTCCATGCCGGAGTCCGCCATGGAGAAAGGGGGAACTACCACCCCATTCCAAGGTTGGCGGGGCGGTAATTCCCCCTTTTTCCATGGCCCTTCCCCATTCCCATTTTTGCCCCATAGGGCCCAATGGGAATGGGGAAGGCGGCAATTACGGTACCGCAAATTGTGGTACCGTAATTGTCATCAAGGTCCCTTTGCGGGTCCCTACTTTAACGGTTGGTCCAGACCAGCTGTTCAGGTCGGGAGCCGCAAAGGGACCTCGTAGTAAGGCGTTAAGGGGTTAACGGCGCCACAGCCTTTTACGGTGCCGTTATCCCTTTAACGCCAGGGTCTTAATGAGGGCCAAACCCCCTTGTACCCAGCAAGACACTGGGCCTCATTACAACCCTGGCACATGGCTGCCGCAGGAGTTGCATTTTTTCCAGCGCCCAGAAATGGCCAATTACTGGGTCATTACGGCCTTGCCGGACCCGGTATTTGCCCATTCCTGGGCGCCGGAAAGAATTCTTGTCCATTCCCTGGGGAAGCCGGATGCACAGGCACCCTATTAAACGGTGCCTGTGCATCCGGAATGCTGTGCTTGCAGGTGCCTTTCATTCCGCCAGGTCTGACCTGGCAGAATGAAAGGCACCCGCGAGCACGTCTTGAAGTTTGCCGGTCCGGATACAACAATACTGGTAAGCATACCGGTACCGTTGTATCCGGACCGGCAAACTCTTCTCAACTCCCTTTCAAAACATTATATAGGCTGCCACTGCTCTCTCAAACTTCTCAAAATCCAACATTGCTTCGTCTTCATCTTAGGGTTTGTTTCCTGAGTGACTGCAGTGCTTCCTCCTGATGTTAGCTGGGTCTCCTCCTACATGCAAAAATACTTTAGAAATGCACTGCATCTTCCAGTGGCAGCAGCTGTAATGAAAGCTGTGATCAACAGCTCTCTGGAGTCAGGCCTAGTTCCAAGCATTTTGTGAAATAATTGTAGTCCCTCCCACCATCCCGTTGAAGAAGCCCAGAGTGGCTACTTCAGAGTTCAGCATTTGTTCACCAACAGCTCTGCCATAAGAATGCAGTTATCCCCCACGACAAAAAATGGGTCTATCTGCACACATAATGAATCTTCCTGCTTGTGCATACTCTTCCAGACTACCTCACAGAAACCATCCACATATCAGCTTGACATGGGTAGCTAGCATGGACTTGGCCACCCCTACCTACCCTTGTATTGGTTAAAAGGCACACGCGCATTCTAAACTCCTCTAACAAATTTCCCATACCTGGACTTCGGTCCCCCAAGGGCGTTCATCTACAGCGCTTTGAGACCATACTAATGGGAAAAGTTGCTATACATATGTCAATTACATTACAATTTCAAACATTCCATTCACTGCAATTCATTTGGAAAGGGAAGAAATCAAATAGCTATGACCACAGGTTGAAAACAGAACAGCTGGCGCCCCTCTAAGGTAGAATTAGACCACACATAGGTACCAAAGCTATCCCCTCATGCATACGCATCTGAGAATGCTGCAGGTGGTCATGGTCCCTCTTTTAAGTGGATGGAACTATTTCATGAGGAACCAAACTCAAGCCTTTGCAGACACTAGAGCATTGCTGCACTTACCGCCAGCAGGTAAACAGATCATTGGACTACTGTAATGCCCTTTTCACCGGAACCTCCTGCAAAAATCTCATAAAACTCCAACTGGTTCAAAACAACGCCCTCCGGGCAGCCACAGGAACCTCCAAAAAAGATCACATTTCCAAAATTAGAAGGCAGGCCCACTGGCTCCCGGTCAAAGAGAGAATTGTGTTCAAAACCCTTGCTCTCACCCACAAATGCCTCCATGATCTTGCACCCCCGTACCTGGCCCAAAGGATCACCTTGCACACCACCACAAGACCGCTGAGGAAGGGTTACTGCAACATGATTCTCACCCCCAGGACGCAAAAAGTCCGAGCGGGGGGATCCAGCTTTCCAACACTGGCTGCTACCCATTGGAATGCGTTACCAAGTCACCTAAGAATGATCGAGTCCAACAAGCATTCCGCAAAGAAATAAAAACCAAGCTTTTTGTCTGAAAGGAAAATGCACATGACCTCCTCACTAGTATGTAACTGTATTAACTCTATTTATGTAATCCTTAACTTTCCTGTACTTCATACAGGGTTGACTTGTAACCATGAGACCTTTGGTCGCTGTCTTTCAAACTAATTACAATTGCATAAAATCTCTTGTAACAGCGCCTCGATGCCTCCGGGCTGCAAGTGCGCTTCACAAATGTGAATAAATAAATAAATACATGTTTAAGATCATGTGCAAGATCCCTAAGACTAAGTAGAATGAAGGGTCTGTGTTCCTAAAAGGCAGAATTAAACCCTACACCTTCAGCCACAAATAAACTGGCAGTGAAGCCATGCTACTTTCCTGGATTAGAGACTGGAGTTCCACTATCAGCCTCTCCTTCTTGGAAAATCCATCTCTCAATATTTTACTTATGGTGATGCCGATTTATCGTTTAAGAAAGCCTTGAAAATATGTCTGTTTCCCCTAATTGTTTATTTATTTTATTTTGGCATGTATTCCAGCGCACAAAGCCCATAGGCATCTAGGTGCTAGTTACAGAAAGTGCAAGGATATACGTACATGATTTGTTACATTAGTCCTAAAGTGCAAAGAAATTGTTACAGGCATAGTACAGGTATATGTATACAACTTAGCAGAGCCATGCCTCAAGTTACGAGGGGCTATATAAAGTATATAATACAATCATAAGTCGAGTCCAAGACATGCATAACTTGGCAGAGGCCCGCCACGTGTTATTGGGGGCTACAAAGCAAAGGTCAGGCTATTGGACATTCACCTAGGCAGAGTGTGGGCACATCTAGGAACGATTTTCAGTGATTAGCCAGTAAAGCATAGCTTAGTAAGGGCCACGACACAGGTAATGGGGGTTACAAAATGCAAGTTATGTGATTAGACATTCACCTTGGTGGAGAATGGGCACAGCTAGGAACGATTTTCCGTGATTAAGCAGTAAAGCATAGCTTAGTAAGGGACGTGCCACAATTGAGGGGGCTACAAAACGGATGCTTAGTAAATAAACAAGGAGAAGCAATGGATTAAAAACATTTCACATTAGTAGATCGCATGTACCGGGGGCACATCCTACCTGAGATACGGTACTATATGAAGTAAGTGGAGTGTGGGCTTGTATACGGTCGGATAGAGCACAGAAATAAGTCATGAGATAGCAGGGTGGTGGAAAATCCAGCTTGGGACCATGGGACAGGATGCTGCGAGGAATGAATGCTGGCCATAAATCATCGAGGACGAAGAAACCCAGTCACTAGTAGTCGGAAGGAATGGTGGCTTCAGACAAGTGGCACAGAGTCAGTGGGGATAGGGGAAGCAGAAAGAGATTAACTGAGATCTGTAGTTTGTGTGCTAGATGTAGGACGTTGGGCTTATCGTTGCAGATGCGGCAAGCGAAGTCTAGCTAGGAGGAGAGGACTTGGCCACGCTAGTCACGTCCGGACAGGCCCAGACAGGGAATGGCCTTGCATGAGGGCCTTGTCGTGAGGGACGCCAGCACAGCCTGTGTTTTCATGGTCGGTGGTCCAATCATAAGGACGGGAAACAGCCAAAGATGAGGGTTTGATTCCTAGAGTGTCACAGGCTGATCACGATAGCAGGTTTCGGTGGAAAAAGACCTAATTATTGGCCAAGATTTGGCAACATGTATGTATTTCTATCTGTATAATTGCCAACCAGGGACTCTCGCCTCACTGTAACCCTCGACAACAATCCCTGTAGCTCTCAATTTCTTTTTCTGTCCTGAACTACTTCAATCTTTTGACCAGCCGGTAACTACCAGTCAACTCGCACTTATTGTCTGTTGTAATTTTCGTTAATTGTTGTATTGTTGTAACAATTGTCTACGTTCCGGCGCCCAGTTACCTGAGGGTTCGGTGTGCGATACAAATAAAGAAACTAAACTAAACTCAACTAAACCTACAGTGGTGGCCATCTTATAATGGAGCATCTGCTCTGGAGAAATAAAGTGGGCAGCTGATGGCATCGGCCTCCTCCTGCTTGCTGTGTGCCGCAGGAGGGGCTCTGATGCACACACTCCTGTTGAAGCTGGAGATAGAGATTCAGTCCTTCACACTGGTATCCTCTGGGAACTAGTGTCTTGAAGCTGCATTGCTGGTTAGTAGTGTGCTGTACAAATCTTTTTAAAATAACAAAGAAAACATCCAAATCCATTCACACAAAGTAATCCTGTAGAACTCCAACAGGATTTCCAGCACAAGAGTGTCATCTAGAACTCGGTCCCCAAACTCTGAGCAAAATACAAACACATTGTAATAACAACACTTCCAGCAACCTGCGGTGTAAACACAGATACGTGGTTTCTCCCTGAGAGGTATGAGGTCTCTAGGGGAGCACAAAACACTCTGTCAAACACATCCTTAGTGAAACATTAAATTAGGACTCAGGCGAGAAAGGGTCAGTGAACCAAATTAGAAAAGCAAAAAAAAGAAAAAAGGTTCAAGGGCTTAAGCCAGAGCTACAGTTTAGGACTTTCGGCCCAAAACTCCTATGAATATTCTCAAGCCATGGTTTGTTCCTTTGTTATCGTTCCTCTGTTCAGTGCTTACATACAGCTCTCCTTACCAATATGCTGCTGCATATTACTGTTATGTGTTCACCGCAGTTCCCAGCTCTTTCCTGTCCCACACTCCAGTCAGACTGTGGTCGCCAGCTACACTTTTCACGTCAACCGCCTTTCTGATGTACATATTGACATTGTTTATTCAATGTGCTAAGCTACCACTCCAGTCAAAGGCCTCAGTAAAAGTGGGCACAATAGTCCAGTCTGTCTCCTTTCCACAACTCATCACAAGTTAGCCGGTCCGGATTTAAGGATGCCGGTAAAACCGTACCTGCACCGACTAACTATGAGTTCTGTGGTCGTATGGCGTCACACCCGCCAGGTCTGACCTGGCGGGCGTAACGCCACCAGCCACAGACAGACACGGAAACACCGGCACCATTACTGCATAACGAAATGCCGGCGCTGGAATTACCAGACCACTGGGGCTCTAATGCCCCGGTAATTCCGGCAAGTCCGGCGCTGGTAAATCCCCACGAGTCTGGTGGCAGCCTGCCGGTTTTACTAGCACGGCTACCGCCGGACTCGTAATGAGGCCTCCCAACAAACATTCACATCAAGTGTCATCCTCATGATAAGACAAAAGTGTTTTAACTACTTTAAGGCCCAGCAACACCATACATTGCATATTCGGATATCAGTTTCTTGCCATGATTCATGCTCTAGACCATGCATAACTTCGAGTTTCAGATCCTAAGCGTTTCCACAAGGCAGAGTACATCAATGATGCCAGTGTAGCACCTGAAACCATTGCTAATATCAGAAAGCAGTGGCAGAACGTCAATTAAAAATCACAGGTAAACCCTTGCAAGGATGTGGCATCACAGGAAAAGGACAGGGGAAAGAGGGGACACCGACTGCAGCAGAGAACAGAGTTTGCACCCTCTAAATACATTGCGGGTAATAGGTTACTAGGACACAGTGCACACATCTTTAACAGCATACCGCCTTGCAAGCCATGTCACCCATTTGTTAAGATGGACATTAAATGATGTATGTATTTATTATTACATTTGTAGGAGCGCACTGAACCCAAGTGCATATATTTATATGCTTGCTGGGTGATTTCTAGGAGGTGGGTGGCTGCCCTGGGCATAGAGTATGAAGAGGCACTACCTAGGCAGGTATGAATCTGTCCCATGGCATAAGGAAAAGGTAAATACTGATGAAATACATAATACATAATTAACAGCAGCAGGCTGACAATGGGTAGAGGGCGGAAGCCTGATCTGGCCTGCCTATAACAATGTCCAATTGGCTTTCTAACACTTACAGGCAGCATAAGGTTTCTTCATCATGGCCTTTTCAACCATCTCAAATTTGATAGTGCCTGGCTAGCCTTGGGAAAGGTGTGACTTAGCAGGGAAGAGACTGAGTAGCGGCTACAAAGGCGGATAAAGACAATTGTAACAAAAGCCAAATAAGACTAAAGAGAACTGGAGCTTAAGTAGTCAGGATGGGTGCAGGCACAAGGTTTTAGTTGACAGAAGGAAGTTAATGTGAGAAAGAGAGGGGGGAAGGATGTGAGAAGGAAATACAATGACATCACAACAGGGAAAAGAGAAAAGGAATGCAAGCAGAGAACAAAGTTAATGAGAATTCAAGAAGGCTAAAAGAGAGGCAAACAGGAAACACGAGAAATAAAAAGACATACAGGGACTGATAAAGAAAGAGCACAAAGCAAGTGTCACATAAGAAAGACAGCAGAAGAAGACAGGAAAGAGCAAAGGAAAGCAGGGGATTGAATGACAAACAAAAAAAGGGGAGAATAGAAGAATGAAAATTAAACAAAGAGAGACAGAGGGAGAAAATACTGAGAGAATATGAGAAGGCACAAAAGAAAGGGTCCTGGAAAGGGCAGGCAGTAGACAGAGAAAGAAAGTGTGAGATGCATGGAAGGAAATATGTATAGGAATGAGCAGGGAAAGTGTGGTCTTGACGAAAACAGGAGGGGAGATGGTGGGAGTCATGGGTTGATGGATGAACTAGCAATAGAAGAAGGAAAAGCAGGAGAAACATCAAGATAGAGAGATGGAATTTATACAATAACAGGGTTCTGAATCCAACTGCATCAAGAACCTAATGAGGCTGAGTGGTAAAAGGACTGGTAGAGGTGAGAGGAAACAGAGAATGTGGTAAGAGAATGACAGGCTAGAAGACGGTGAGTGAGAAAGAGGGAGAACTTGACCGTGATACTGAAACTGAATGGGATCGATTAATGAGAACTGAGCATAGAGAAGAGGAGGATATATGAGGGACACTGGCATAGGTCGAATGGAGACCAAGATGGAGGTGATGAGGGTATAGGGGCGAACGGGCAGAAAAGACAAATAGATAGAAGAGTTAAAATGGGAGAAAATGTTGAGAAGGAAAGTGGGGAGATAATGGAGAACGTCAGTGATAGGCTATAGTGATGTAGATAGTTGTGCAAGAGACATGATGCTTAGAGAGCGAGACACTGCATATGTAATGATAAAGTAGATGAAGGAGGGTGAGTAGATGAGGAGAGACAATGAAGGATACAATGAGCGGAGGGCAAAAAGAGAAGTGTTTAATAAAGAAAAAAGAATTTGTGTGATGTGTGTGAGCAGCAAGATTAAGAGGAGAGAAAGGAAAAGAGAATGAAAGGAAGTAGATACAGGAACTATGAGACAGAGAGAGAGGAGGTAAAGACCGGATGAGAGGACGGGAAATACAAAACAATGTAAAGAAGAGATCTGGACATTTCATAGCTTTAGGAAAGTTAAGTGCCTCTTCTTTGGAGGTTCTCTTCTTCAGTGGAAGCCACTAGGGTTTCATGATTATACTGTAATACAAAGCAAAGCACATAGATGCTCTCACCGCAGTGGGGACCTGGAATGCCTCTTTCCACATGTGAAGCAGTTGGAAATTGGATTATTTTTTTTGCAGTTCAATGTTGCCCTCTTATCCAGTTCCAGGCTCTCTTCATAGTCCTCTACTAAAACTATATCATACAGGTCAGCTGTGTTCTGCCTCACACATACCCTTTACCTGGTTATGTCCATCGTTCTCCATCACTTTGTTCAGAGCTCTGTCCCTTCATCGTCAAGACCAATCTAGGAGCGCATATCTCTACCACTCTATTATTCAATATTATTCACTCAACTTTCAAGAATCCACCCTTGATAATGGAGCAATAAGGACTAGTTGAATACTCCATTGGGGACGAATTTAAATAGAAATGTACTCAATACGCAGGCCAGGTGCACAGTCAACAGAGGTTCCAAACTTCAAGAAGCAACCTTTAAATGCAGTAATTGGTTGTACCTTACACTGAATGAGCAACAGGTGTGCTAATGTTTAACAGGCCCACAGAGCATGTTATCAGTTCAGTGGCACAACATGTATACATTTATATTTGCCTCAATTTGAGTAATATTCAGAATGAAAGCAGTGATGAGACTCTCAATCTTCCATTGGTATACAGATACTATGGGGTGAATTCACTGTATACTGCTGAGGTTGTTAGTATAGTTTTAATTTAATTGTTATACGTTATGATATTAGGATCACCACCAGATATGCCAAGCTGTTGGGTAAGTCCTGATCCAAGAAGTAAAAATCAATCAACTAGAGCCAAAAATGTATGCATGAAATATGAGAAAAACAAACATGTATTAGAACTGCCAGGGCAGGGAAATATCGAAAGAGACATTCAAGTGTATATTAGTGTTAGGAAAGATTTCATATTGTATGTCATTTTCCCTCCATGTGGCAACACCCAAACTTTTTGCTGCTGTTTTACACCCTGATCTAGACTTTGCCAGAGAAGCGCAGCCTTCCGCCGCCCTCCTCTGGGCTTTCGCTCAATTCTTATGGGGAAACTGACATGCCCTTAAGACAGTCAGTGCTGGGAGAATTCGTTTCCCTTAGTCCTTTCCTCATGTTGCAGCTTTTGTGCAACATGAAACAAAAGTGCACTGTAACTTACTTTACCGTTCTCTTGGGTCTCAAATCATTCCAAAGGCCCTAGAAACTCTCGCTGGACTTATTACGAACTGTGTAAGTGTGTCACGGACAGGACTGGTGGCAGCTATCGTTTCTCTTGTGTTTTGAACCCTTTTTTGCCATGTTATCTGCGCTTACCGCGTTTGGCACAAATAAGTGGCCTGGCTCCAAAATGGCCATGCCACGAGGTTCTTTGTCCTGTCCTTTGGCCATCTTGCCTCTTTACCTTCCCCAGGTCGAGCCGACCAGGGTCAGTCCTTATTTGGTCATGCATTTTCCCGCGAAACCCAAAGCTTTCGTGGGCTTCTGCATGCCTTGTGTGTATGCCTCCAGGATGTGCGCTGGGATGTCTGTTCCCAATACACATCCTGGGTGCCAGAGAGTCTGGAGTGTCCTGAATGCCAGGGACCACCGTGGTCTGTGATAGGTCCACTTATGGTGTGAGTGTTTGTGAGCAGATCTCCCATCCGTTTTGGCGCGAAGGGAACTTTGGATAAGAGGAGGCCGAAAACACCACTACAATGTCGATCTCCTGAGTTCACACCGAACGAGGGATAAGGAGCCAAGTATCCTGCAACAAGAAGCTGAGTCGAGGAACCGCTGGTGACCCGCTGAAGGTTTGGCACCCTGAGCTGCTGTCGTCCTGCGAGACCCCTCTGCATCTGATCATCCTAGAAGGTCTGCGAAGGCGCTTCGACCCATTGGAATAGTGGGATCAACTATTCCCCGCACCTTCATCAAACCCTGCAAGTAAGCCTCTTCGGAAGTGTCACTGGGCCAACCAGTGGGCTGACCAGCTTACACAGGACGTTTGCTCTGTCACCGCCGCCGTTTCGGGGAAGCCCTCGAAACTTGGCCTACTGCTAGCTCTGTGTCCACGGCACCCTCACACCGAATTTTGTACACTTGGCATTCCCAGGTCTGAAGTGAGACGAGTACGCTCGGACCCGAGTAAATGCGGTTGCCGTGTTGCCCTGCTGTGGTAACAACCTGTGCACGTTCGCTGCATTTGGGACACCCTCGCCCCTTCATCCTGCGACCGCGTAATCTACATGGTGTTGAGACGTCCTGATCATCGCAGCCGAACCTGCCAGCAACGTAAACTGAACTGGCGAAGTCTGGGTCTGGCTGCGTCGGGGACCGGTGAGTAGTCCATACCCGAACCGGTGGCCCCTAGCGCAGGAGCCCATTTCTTTTCTACCACTGTTGCGAAATAGTGGATCCTTCCTGCACTCTCACCCTGCCTCTGCCCACAAGTGGAGGCCTTGCTTGAGTAGTGGGGAACTTGTTCTTCATCGCTTCATCTACCTTCCTGAACTGTCAGAGACCCTTGAAGAGACCCTATTTTGTCCATTGGCGCAAGCGCGTGCAGGTACTTTTGAGCATAAGGCTCCGCTCTTCGTAGGGCTCGGACTTCCTCCTAGTCAGGTGTATTTCTGATGTCAAACTGGATCTAATGATTACTTGCACTGCCTGTTTTCCTTCCCACCTAGGTGGTCTACATATTACGTGCTCATAACTCCTTAGACCCCTCGGTCTTGTATATATATTGTATTGATTGAGATGTGTTGGTTTACTTTAGTATTATTGTGATTTCTTTGCTATGGTTGATGTTACAAAGGCCTTGTAATAAATGTGTCTATATTTTTAATATAACACCTGTTTGGAGTAATTTGTAAGCGTCCTTGCTTTGTGTGCTCATTAAGGTCTTTCAGTCACCTTCACCCCTCTTGAGACTTAGTCTTGACCGCCGCCATCGCTACCCAGATTGGTCTGGCTTGTCCAGAGGTTACCCTGTTCCAAGAAAGTAGGTTGGCCTTCTGAACCTCTGCCCCTCCAGGTCCGGGTTCAGAAATCCATCTTAACAATTAGAAAATGGCCGGTTTTATAGGCCCTCATTACGACCCTGGCGGAGGTCCATGGTGCAATTTGCACCATGGACCATGGCGCAGAGCTGCCAACTCCGCCATGGGGGTTGGCGGACTTACCACCCCATTCCGACCTTAGCGGGGCGGTAAGTCCCCAATCCCCATTTACCCTTCCCCATTCCCATTTTTGCCCCATAGGGTATAATGGGAGTGGGGAAGGCGTTAATTACGCCACCGTAAATTACGGTGGCGTAATTAACAAGAGGTCCCGTAGGGCCATGGATTTTTCCGCCCGGAAAATCCGGGCGTAAAAATCACCATGGCGCTGCGGAAAGTCGTGATCTGGCGGAGAGGTACGCCATGCATTACGCTGGCGTAAACCCCTCTCCGCCAGGGTCGTAATGAGGGCCATAGTGTTTTACAGAAAGGAAAAGAAAACAAATATTGCAAATCTTGTACAGCTTCCAGGCTTCTGGTTTGCCCACATCATTTGCACAATATGTGTGTCTATATATTTTCTAACTCTATTGGTTAAAATTAATCACGTGTCTAAAGCAGTTTAGCAAGTGTTTGACTCATTAGCATTTAGCTCATCTCTGTTCACACATGTTTTCATTGGTTCGCTATCTTTTAAACATGTATCAGCTAAAACAGCATTCATTTGGTTGATTTACAAAAGGTATGAGTGGAGTGAATGATTATTTATTACTTTGATCATTTTGTGAGATGTGACAGTGTGACATTAGTATTGTAACTTAACATCATTCCCTATTGACCTATGTGTTTTGGCACCATTTTACCGTTTTCATCATTTGTGAATCATTTGTCTCTGATACACTTTGCAACTCGTTGTTGTAAATATGTCTGGTCTGCCTTCTGTTTCTCATGAGATCATCTATCCTGTCTTTGACTTTTCAAACTGAGGTTTAGCTGCTTCTGAACTTCATTCAATGCTAGTGACAAAACATGTATATGCATCTACATGCTTATGCGTGCGTGTACCTATATATTTTGTGACTTCATGACGGTTGTCATGATCTCTGCTTCCAAAAGGTCAGGGTTTTCCCAACTCCCTTGGAAGCAGATCCATAACCCAGGTTCTGAGTGCCACCCAGTCCCAATTGGGACCTTTTGGACCCAGTCCTGGCGCCAGTGGCACCAGGCTCATAAATATGCCCAGTCCCACTACCTGCATTCTACAATCACCCAAGCCTTTAAGGAAGCTGTTTCTCACCTTCAAAGGGCTAAAGAACAATACAAGAAAGGAGCAGATCAACATCGGAAGGAAGCCCCTCAATATCAAGTAGGGGATCAAGTCTGGTTATCCACCAAATAATTACCTCTAAAAGGGCCACGCACATTCAACCCAAGATACCTTGGTCCCTATTCCATCACTACCATAGTAAACCCAGTAGCGGTCAAGTTGGACTTGCCCCCGCACATGAAGATACATCCGGTCTTCCACGTCTCTCTATTAAAACCTGTGCAACCTCAAACCCGACTAACTAAATCTCCAAAACCTATCCTAGTTGATGGAGAACTCGAGTTTGAAGTCAAAAGCATTCTGGACTCCAAGATCTCCAAATCAAAACTATTTTACCTAATTGACTGGAAAGGCTACGGCCCCCAAGAGAGATCATGGGAACCTGCTGAATATGTCCACGCTCCTCGCCTAATCAAAAGATTTCACCGAACATTTCCTGACAAGCCAAAACCCCCGGAGAAGCCCGGTTTGGGAGGGTCCTTGAGGGGGGGTACTGTCATGATCTCTGCTTCCAAAAGGTCAGGGTTTTCCCAACTCCCTTGGAAGCAGATCCATAACCCAGGTTCCGAGTGCCAACCAGTCCCAATTGGGACCTTTTGGACCCAGTCCTGGCGCCAGTGGCACCAGGCTCATAAATATGCCCAGTCCCAGCGGTGGAAGCGCCGGGCTCATAATGCTTGGGTGGACTTACCTGCAGCAGACCATGCTGCTTACTTGCCTGCCAGTTGAGCCTCTGATTATCTTCTGTTTGGAACTACTTTTCCTGTTGGGTGGGGCAGGAGCCACTCCCTAGGTTCAGAACACTGGAACTCTTCTGGAAAGCAGGAACTCTTTTCTTACCTAGGCGTGGCTGTGGAAGGAGACACCTAAGCACTACAGGAGGCTATTTAAACCACACCCGATGGATGAATCTTGCTTTGCGTTATTCTGCATCCTCTGCAGCAGAACGCTCATCGTGTCTTCTGCATCTGATCCTGGGCCTAAGGAAAAAGGCTTACCATCCTGAATCCAGTCTTCAGCAACACCTATAAAGACAAGAAAGAACAGGTTAGCATTACGGTCTTCAGTGACAGCTCTTCACTAACCTGGTCCATCGGCTGTCACCAACGCCTCGCGCTGCATTCCGACATCTGCAAGACAAAGGCTTACCTACTCTTCGTGCGCTCCGGAGGTCTTCACACTGCATTCCGGCATCTGAAAGAAAAAAGCTTACCAACTCTTCGCACGCCCCGGAGGCCTTCGGCGCTGCATCCCGCATCTGAAAGACAAAACAAGGTGCGTTTAAAGACATTGGGGAACTTTAATACTCACGTGCCATTACTCCTTTCCACATCTAACCCAGTGGGTATTCCGGCACCCTGCAGCCGCTCCGAACTTGTACCTGCAAAATAAAAAGACAGTTAGAGCGCATCGTGAAGCAGGCAACAAGCGCTTACTTACGTGCTTCCAGGTGCTTCTATTCATCACACGGGCTCCATCTTCAACTCACTTCAGCCCGTCATCCACCATCGCCGGAACCCTGCAAAACAAGAGACATCATTGCTAAAGACTTTAAAGACATTAGAAGTACTCGAAACTTACCGTTCGTGCAGTAAACGACGGACAGCAGTCCTCTGAAGTCAAGAGGCCTGCTCCCCTTATCCAGTGAAGAACTGGTTACAGCACCCTGCCCCGAGGCAGATGGAGAGCACGGCGTTCACTTACCTAAGGTGAGAGCGTTAACCTTCGGGGTTCTACAGGAGAAGAGAAAGGGAAGAAGAGAGAGACATTTAATAACCCAGTTCATTAATTCCATATTTTCTATCTGCAGACATCTTACCCTTCGAGTCAGACATACAGTGCACAGAGGTCCAGCCCAAAGAGCCAGCCGTGTGGTACACATCACCTTTGAAGATACGGTATACGCCCAGTCAAGACCGGCGCCTCTACGGGAATCAGGTGAGCGTTACAGAACGCAAAGCCTACCACAAAACTCCCGTCCAGGCGCTATGGAAACCTCGGATACCAACCAACTAGCCCAGTTACTTGGGGAACTAAGGGCAGAAGTGCATGCAGCCCGTCAGTAAACGAACCCTCTAAGAAGGGAACTGATTATTTCCAAGGAGCGAACAGATGATCTCGCTAGACAATTGCTACAGTCACAAGCCGGACAGACCCCGTTACCCGCATCTGGGGGAAATCTTCCTTCTACATCCTCTATGAATCCAGTGCAGATCAACCTACCTGGGAATGTACCTCTGGCTCCGCCCGAACGATTTTCTGGTGACCCAAAGAGGTTTGCAGTATTTATCAATCAGTGCCGGTTGCATTTCTTATGCCGGCCAGCAGCCTTTCCAACTGATCAAGCTAAAGTAGCTTTCGTGCTTTCGTACCTTAGTGGCAATGCGGCAGACTGGTCGATCCCTTTAGTAAATCAAGATGATCCGGTCCTCCATGATTTTCAAGCTTTTAAGCTCAGTATGGAAAAACTGTTCGCAAGACATTCACAGGGGCAGGCCTTGGACAATGAGCTTCTTTCGTTGCGACAAGGTAATCAAGACCTTTTGGCTTATATTGCGTCTTTCAACAGACTGATAGTGGAAACTCAATGGCCTGAGGACAAAAGGATTACGCTGTTTTATAGAGGTCTACGTGGAGAGCTCAAAGATGTGTTAGCCCAAGTAGTGAATCCCCCACAAGATTGTTCGGACTATATAGACTTAGTCGTTCAAATAGATCACAGACTGCAGAACAGGAAGGCCGATCGTTCCAAGTTTGATGCTCGAGTATTTTCCAAACCGCCAACTCCTTCCAAAGGAGTAGACTCCGGGGAACCCATGCAAATAGGGGGTCTGAAAGGTCCTCTAACACAAAAGGAGCGGGAAAGGAGAAAACAGTTGCAATTATGCCTCTATTGCAGAAACTCAGGGCACTTTCTTCGAGACTGTCCGGTGAAACCTGCCAAGAAGGCAGTAGGAGCTGCAGTTACCAAAGTTACAAACTCTGAGCAGGGAAACGACCTCGCCCGACAAGAATAGAGGTCCTCTTGCCGAGCTTGAAAACAAGTTCCGTGACCTCGCATTTCGTGATACCTATGGTCCTCATTAGCCCTGATAATCCGGATCGATTACATGCAATTGAAGCTTACGTCGACAGCGGTGCCATCGGCAATTATGTGGATCATGAAATGGTTTTGAGGATGAATCTAACTCTTTGTCCCAAGGCTGTAAAGGACGTCATTACTACGGTGGATGGTACGGAGATAGCCTCCGGGCCAGTAACGCATACCACTCAAGAAGTGACGCTAGTAAGTCAAGATGGACACCATGAGAAGATCGTGTTCGATGTGATCAAGGCCCCTCAGTTTCAGATTATTCTAGGAATACCTTGGTTAGAGAAACACAATCCTCTGATCGATTGGCGAGCAAGAACGGTCCAGTTTCCAGAATGTGTCTCTACTTGTCACCCTCCACCTGGTGTTGCACTGGCAGCAATTTCTTCAGAGACTCCCCAGTTACCTCCCGAATACCTAGAATACCAAGATGTTTTCCGGAAGGATCAGGCTAACTCTCTACCTCCTCATAGGTCTTATGACTGCCAGATAGACCTGATACCTGGATCTACTCCTCCTTGTAGTAGAATTTATGCCCTCACCGAGCCTGAGAACCTTCACCTTCGACAATACCTGGATCAATACCTGGCAAATGGGTTTATTCGTCCTTCCAAGTCCCCTGCTTCTTCAGCTTTGTTCTTCGTTCCAAAAAAGGAAGGAGACCTCAGAACTTGTATAGATTATCGCTCCCTGAACCAGATCACCGTTAAGAATAGATATCCGTTACCTTTGATCCCTGAACTCCTGGACCAAGTCAGAAAAGCATGCATATATACAAAGCTGGATCTTAGAGGAGCTTACCACTTGGTAGGAGTAAAAGAGGGCGATGAATGGAAGACGGCCTTCCGCAACCAAGTATGGGCTATTTGAATATCAGGTCATGCCCTTCGGACTTTGCAATGCCCCGGCCGCCTTTCAATATTTTATGAACGATGTCCTCAGAGAGCTCATAGATGTGTGTGTTGTTGTTTACATTGACGACATCCTCGTTTATTCTTCATCGGAATCTGAACATCGGAAACACGTGAAAATGGTCCTCGAAAGATTGCGTCAACACTAACGTTTCGCTAAGTTGGAAAAATGTGTTTTCAACGTGACTGAAGTTGAATTCTTGGGATTCATATTATCACCTGGCGGAGTGCGTATGGATTCAAAGAAGGTCGATGCAGTTCTCAAATGGCCATCACCATCCTCCGTAAAAGGTGTGCAAAGCATGTTAGGCTTCGCTAACTTTTACCACAGGTTTATCCCCGAATTCTCTCGAATAGTCCAGCCCATCACTGCCTTGTTAAAGAAAAACAAACGTTTTGAATGGTCTACCGAGGCGGAACAAGCTTTCCAGGATTTAAAGACTAAATTTATCTCTGCACCAATCTTAAAACACCCTCGCCCCGAACTCCCCTACATCGTGGAAACTGATGCTTCAAGCCTTGCCATGGGGGCAGTTCTATCACAAAAGGACCCGATAACCAATCAGTTGCATCCCGTGGCATTTTGGTCCCGCAAATTCTCGCCTCCTGAAATCAATTACACGATTACTGACAAGGAACTTCTGGCTATCAAGTCTGCCTTTAAGGCTTGGTGGCATTATCTGCTGGGGGCCCGACACACCGTGACTGTGATTACGGATCACCGAAACCTGCAATATTTGAAAACCGCAAAAGCCCAATCCTCTAGACAACTCCGTTGGGCATTATTCTTTGCCGAGTTTGACTTCATAATTACCTATCGACCTGGTACAAAAAACGGTAAAGCTGATGCCCTTTCTCGGATGGGAGTGGAAGAACACTTGATCAACCCTAAACCTGTACCAATCATTCCCGAACAAAGAATTCTGGGTGTAATCGCCACACAATCCATAGAGGAAGTTAAGGATAAAGCCAGGCAACTTGTAACTCCAGCAGACATACAGAATTGGCATCTGCAGGGAAAGGACTTTGCAGTAAAGGACAACTTATTGTATTTCCAAGAACGATTATACCTACCCAGCACAGATTTACAGAAAAAAGTAATCTCTTGTTATCACGATTCTTTAATGGAAGGACATCCTGGTATAGCCAAGACCTCAGATAAGATCAAGCGCTACTTCTGGTGGCCGTCTTGGAAAAAAGATATCAGAGACTTTATAATGTCCTGTGGAGTATGCGCCCAAAACAAGAGTCAAAAGGAAAGACCAGCAGGCCTCTTACGCCCTATTGACATCCCACCTCGCCCTTGGCATACGCTTTCTATGGACTTCATCACCGATCTACCTCCATGCTCCGGATACAATACGATTCTAGTAATCGTGGACTTATTCTCCAAGATGGCGCATTTCATTCCGCTCAAAGGCTTGCCAACAGCAGCAACTCTGGCCCGAGAGTTTCTCGAAAACATCGTCCGACTGCACGGTTTTCCTTCGGTTCTAATTTCGGATCGAGGTAGTCAATTTATTTCTCATTTTTGGCGAAGTTGCTGTCGGTCGGCTCAAATTGATGTGAGACTATCGACCAGTCACCACCCTCAGACCGACGGACAAACCGAGAGGACCAATCAAACTCTGGAACAGTATTTACGCTGCATGCTGCAACAAACTGAAAAAACTTGGAAAGACATCCTTTGGATAGCCGAATATGCCTACAATAACTCTGTCCATTCGGGAACTGGGAAAACCCCGTTTTTTTTTGTACGGCAGTCACCCTCGAACCTCGGAGTTGGATCCTCTCCAAGATCTTGAAACACCAGCAGTAGACTACCTGCATTCTACAATCACCCAAGCCTTTAAGGAAGCTGTTTCTCACCTTCAAAGGGCTAAAGAACAATACAAGAAAGGAGCAGATCAACATCGGAAGGAAGCCCCTCAATATCAAGTAGGGGATCAAGTCTGGTTATCCACCAAATATCTACCTCTAAAAGGGCCACGCACAACCCAAGATACCTTGGTCCCTATTCCATCACTACCATAGTAAACCCAGTAGCGGTCAAGTTGGACTTGCCCCCGCACATGAAGATACATCCGGTCTTCCACGTCTCTCTATTAAAACCTGTGCAACCTCAAACCCGACTAACTAAATCTCCAAAACCTATCCTAGTTGATGGAGAACTCGAGTTTGAAGTCAAAAGCATTCTGGACTCCAAGATCTCCAAATCAAAACTATTTTACCTAATTGACTGGAAAGGCTACGGCCCCCAAGAGAGATCATGGGAACCTGCTGAATATGTCCACGCTCCTCGCCTAATCAAAAGATTTCACCGAACATTTCCTGACAAGCCAAAACCCCCGGAGAAGCCCGGTTTGGGAGGGTCCTTGAGGGGGGGTACTGTCATGATCTCTGCTTCCAAAAGGTCAGGGTTTTCCCAACTCCCTTGGAAGCAGATCCATAACCCAGGTTCCGAGTGCCAACCAGTCCCAATTGGGACCTTTTGGACCCAGTCCTGGCGCCAGTGGCACCAGGCTCATAAATATGCCCAGTCCCAGCGCTGGAAGCGCTGGGCTCATAATGCTTGGGTGGACTTACCTGCAGCAGACCATGCTGCTTACTTGCCTGCCAGTTGAGCCTCTGATTCTCTTCTGTTTGGAACTACTTTTCCTGTTGGGTGGGGCAGGAGCCACTCCCTAGGTTCAGAACACTGGAACTCTTCTGGAAAGCAGGAACTCTTTTCTTACCTAGGCGTGGCTGTGGAAGGAGACACCTAAGCACTACAGGAGGCTATTTAAACCACACCCGATGGATGAATCTTGCTTTGCGTTATTCTGCATCCTCTGCAGCAGAACGCTCATCGTGTCTTCTGCATCTGATCCTGGGCCTAAGGAAAAAGGCTTACCATCCTGAATCCAGTCTTCAGCAACACCTATAAAGACAAGAAAGAACAGGTTAGCATTACGGTCTTCAGTGACAGCTCTTCACTAACCTGGTCCATCGGCTGTCACCAACGCCTCGCGCTGCATTCCGACATCTGCAAGACAAAGGCTTACCTACTCTTCGTGCGCTCCGGAGGTCTTCACACTGCATTCCGGCATCTGAAAGAAAAAAGCTTACCAACTCTTCGCACGCTCCGGAGGCCTTCGGCGCTGCATCCCGCATCTGAAAGACAAAACAAGGTGCGTTTAAAGACATTGGGGAACTTTAATACTCACGTGCCATTACTCCTTTCCACATCTAACCCAGTGGGTATTCCGGCACCCTGCAGCCGCTCCGAACTTGTACCTGCAAAATAAAAAGACAGTTAGAGCGCATCGTGAAGCAGGCAACAAGCGCTTACTTACGTGCTTCCAGGCGCTTCTATTCATCACACGGGCTCCATCTTCAACTCACTTCAGCCCGTCATCCACCATCGCCGGAACCCTGCAAAACAAGAGACATCATTGCTAAAGACTTTAAAGACATTAGAAGTACTCGAAACTTACCGTTCGTGCAGTAAACGACGGACAGCAGTCCTCTGAAGTCAAGAGGCCTGCTCCCCTTATCCAGTGAAGAAACTGGTTACAGCACCCTACCCCGAGGCAGATGGAGAGCACGGCGTTCACTTACCTAAGGTGAGAGCGTTAACCTTCGGGGTTCTACAGGAGAAGAGAAAGGGAAGAAGAGAGAGACATTTAATAACCCAGTTCATTAATTCCATATTTTCTATCTGCAGACATCTTACCCTTCGAGTCAGACATACAGTGCACAGAGGTCCAGCCCAAAGAGCCAGCCGTGTGGTACACATCACCTTTGAAGATACGGTATACGCCCAGTCAAGACCGGCGCCTCTACGGGAATCAGGTGAGCGTTACAACGGTGTAGTGTCACTATTTCTATTATATACCTATTTACTTATGGTGAGAGTTAGGTATGAGCTGCTGGACATTATATAAATTATACCTGCTTCATGTATTCTGGCTTTCTGCGCAGATTCTTCCTTAATAAATCGAGCCTTACTGTTGTGCTCTATCCTACAGAGGGCAGTGTTGCACCTGTTCATTTAGCCTCAACTGACCTATCTTCCACTAAATATTGCGTTGCTTGTAGAGGCTTTTGACATTCATTGTATTACATGTGGGTGTCATACTGCTCAGGAACATGATTAGATAAATATTCTTTGAATATTTCCCTGGGAACTCAACTTGACCATTGTATTTTGAACAATCTGATGCAGTATTCTGTCCTTCCTGTACTGGGGCCTGCTTTCTTGTTGTCTCTCTTTTCATGACCTCAGTACTGCATCTTGAGTTTGGGAACTGGTTCCCTCTGTGGGATTTAGCCAATCATGATGCAGCATTTAACTGTGTGATCTGGAAAGTTACAACTGAAATATGCATGCTCCCTAGCCAAGGCTCTGACTGATCATTTCTTCTGTGGAGGTGAGGGTATTCATCCTTAAGTGGTGGCTAGCAGGATGTTAAGGCCTACATTTACTGTGTGTTAATAAATGTATATTCTCCTAACCAATGTTAACTGCATCTGTATTCATTATCGTATGGGATTATGTTTATCTACCAGATGAATACACTTTGGTTCACTAAAACATGGCTACTCGTATTTTCTAGGCCTTCATTAGAAGATTCCTGTTGGGTATGTGATGAATACAATACTATATGTGTGTGTGTTTGCGACAATTGGCTTATATGCTGTTTGCTCAGTGTTACAGGGACTGTTGAAGCTTGTATTTCCGTGCACATTTAGGGTGCTGCAAGCATTTCTCCATTGCTATTATAGTCCCCCACATTCTCGTACTCTCCAACAAAGCCATGTACTAATATAACAGAACATTATTCGAAGGTAATACAATTGGGAAAAAAACACTATCTAAGCTGCTTAGAAAATCAAGAAATTTAGGAAATATGACAGAGGGTAGAAAGATTAGATTTGATGTAGGGATTTACAAATAACACCAGCAGCCTCATTACGATGTTGGCAGTAGTGGTGAAACCTGACAGGAATACTATTTTCCACCCCACCAGATTATGGATAAGTAAACCCTTATCCAAAAACACTGCCTGATCATGAGTGGAGATATTACCTTAAATAAATTGATGGTTATGGTTCTTGAAGCATGTCTACATGAGGTAATACATCCACATCCCAATGAAGTCTTAAGGGACTTCAAAGGGGGAGCGGCAACAACCATAATCAGGCAGAGATTTGTCATTGCTGCTGCTGGTAAGTCACGTAATCCTTGGAAACCTTATCTGGGGCGTATATTTTATGCCCTAATACATTTGTTGCTTGCGCACAAGATCCCCCTAATACCAAACATATACCAGGAAGACACTGTATACAACAACAAACGATCAGTAAACTACCAAAGATAATCAGCAAAGCCGAAAGCAGCTTCCACCCCCACGACCGTAGGAGGTCCCAAAACCATGCACTAAGTTCCCAGTTTCCCTCAGGAACGTGCACTTCCGAACTAAGAACATGTAGATTTTGGATCGCCCTAAAGATCGTTGGAGAGGAGTCTGGTACGTAAACGCAGCAAGCGGACCCCACTAATTTACATACTCCTCCACGCTCAGCCAGAATGACATCTAATGCCATCCGGTTCTGAAGAGCTACTAATCTTATCGCTTTCTGTTCTAATGTCATATTATAGAGTATGTCAGTGGTCCGGTTGATGGTTCTCTCCAGTACTCTCGCTAGTCCCCTGATATCTTCTGAATTCATAATTTGGCCAAGAAATGGCACAAAGGATTTCATTATGTCTCCTAGAGTTTGCGCTGGAGTATCCCCCTTCACATCTCATCGTGGACGAGTCTTCGAAATTTCTGCAGTACTGGCAATAAATACCCCAGGTAATAGAATCCCTAAATAGCAAGTTCCTCGCCAATCCCTAGGCAACCATGGAAATGCCACATTACCGCAAACGAAATAGACAGGTTCACCTACATACAAAGGTCTGTTCTCACTAGTCAAATTTGCAACGTTGGCGCAACTTCTAAAATCACCCATTGACTGTGTTCCATTCCTCTGTATGCAGAAGGAAACTGAATCGGGGCTATGGTTAACAGTATAAGATGGAGGTTTGGCATCCTTATTGCCTATAGGAGCCATTTTGAAAGAGATCAAAGACTGAAAAGAATGAGACAATCTATCAGAGGGCCTAACAGAAGCAACGTTTGGCTTACTCCTATTTGCAAAAAGCGAGCATCCCAGGGGCATCAAAACACGTTTTTCAAAACTATTCAAATTTGTAGCATCAAAGTTCCCTGAGATGCTGTCATTCCAACGGCCAAATAATAGTGCTCTAAGAGAAGCATAACAAGCAGTTGTCAAAGGTAAAGGATGAATGTACCAACCTAGCCCCTTATCCCCATGTTGAGGTAAATGCGAGCAGATCCAGCAGTTGGTCCGATTAAAAATTGCATGAGTGGCATTCATTATTAACAAAGGAATATTATTCTGATAGTTCCGTCTATGCGAAGAATCTCTAGGCGACAAGGTATGCAATTGCACGGAAGGAGTGGGTATAACAGATACATTTTCAACAGGTAAAAAGTCTTCTAACGGATATGCTTCCTCCAGGTACCACAACCCAAAACCAGTAGTTACTAAAAACCCAGTTATTATTACAAAAAGGCAACAATACGTTTTTGGGGGTCCCCTTAGACGTTTGCTCATTGTCTCTGCTAGTCACATATTTATCTAAAAGTTCGGTACGGGCGGTAGCGGGTGCAGGCATCGTAGTCTTCAATCGAAAAACACCAATTGTTTGTTTGCTGGCGACTCCAGTCGCGCGTCTTCTTAATGTCTTTCCCACAACCCTTAGCCAACAGAATCCTTTCGTATAGTCAGGCCAAAAGGCAAGCCCTCAAATGATTTCTTCAATCGCACAGAAAAACCGTGCCGTACATCTATCTTCTAGGACGTAAATTATATTTCACAATTTCCGGTGCTGAAGGGTCAGAAAGCAAGATGTTGTCACTTCCCACTGGAGGTGGCGAGTGAACGGAAATGGGATCAGAAAATGGATGATCCAGAAGTACCACTGTTGGAAAGTGCGGGGACAAGATGGCCGTTTTGTCTGGCCTTACAAATTCTGGAACGGTCTCCGATACTCTCTTGTCGGTTGTTGCTGTTTCGGGCACGTTGGTTTGAAAGGGATTCTGTGTCTTCTGTATCGTATGGCACGGGCTGCGGGATCCGTTTGGTGTGCGTTGCGTGTATCCAATTCTTCCACCCTGCTACCCGCACTGCAGTCTGGGTGACTAGCAGGACCTGGTAGGGACCCCTCCACCGAGGTGCAAGGCAAGACGACCTTTCGAAAACCTTCGTGAGGATCCAGTCCCCGGTCATAGACTGTGACCGGGATCCTCGTACCGTACAGGTAATGCCTCTCGCACCTGGTGATAAATTGAAAATAGATTTTTAGTCAACTGGTTACAGTAATCTGAAAGAAGCACATTCTCTACATCCCGCAATGAGCGACTCTTTGGCATACCCCAAATATTAGCAGGCCTCCCCATCACCACCTCGAAGGGAGAGAGACCAGTCCAAGTTTGAGGGGTTGTTCTCATCGACAACAACACGATTGGTAAGGCGTCTGGCCATTTTAACTTAGTGCCAGCACACGTCTTAGCAAGCTTGTTCTTTATAATGCCATTATGCATTTCCACTAATCCGGCACTTTGGGCATGTCTAGCCGAATGGAACCGTTTATCAATCTGTAATCCTTCACATATTTGTAGGATTACAGCAGCGATAAAGTGTGGCCCATTATCCGACCAGATGACTCTCGGCAGCCCGAAACCTAGGAAAGAACTCTTTCAACAGAGTCTTTGCCGTGGTTATGGCCATTGCATCTCTAACAGGGAAGGCCTCAACCCACTTACTAAATGCAGAAATGACAACCAACACGTATTTAAGATTGTTGCAACGTTCCATCTCAATAAAATCAAAGTGGATGACCTCAAACGGAACAGAAGGTGGAGCGAAACTTCCTCTAGGAGTCGAGGTACCTTTTCCTACATTGTGCTGCAAGCAGACCATGCACCCTTGGACAAAGCGCTCCACAATTTTGAAGATTTTATTATTGGCCCATACACTGTGTAACATTTTAGTCAATTTACGCGCACAGACATGGGTCGGACCATGAGCCATAATCACCATCATTGTAATATAGGCGTCAGGGAGTAACCATTTTCCTTCAACATTGTCCACCCAACACCCATCACCATCCAATCTCCCTGCACTCTCGACCCATTTCTTGGTCTCCTCTACAATAGCATCTGCTTGAATGTCTTTTACAGAATCAATACTTTCACCAAAAGTGTAAACATTTACAGTTTCCCTTACGGCATACATTTCTGAACTAAAATCAGTGGCAGTTTTGTTTAGCTATCTGATCAGCGAAAGCATTCCCTTTTCCTATATCATCTGTAACCTTCTGATGTGCTGTATATTTTAAAATGGCTAACTGAACAGGGAGTGCGAGCGCTGAAAGTAATCGCACTATTAAAGTGCCGTGCTGTATTTTTGTGCCATGTGAAGTCAAGAAACCTTGTTCTTTCCAGAGTCTACCGAAGTTGTGAACTACCCCAAAGGCATACTGACTGTCGGTATATACATTTACTGTAAGCCCTTCAGAAAGTTCACAGGCTCGAGTTAATGCTATATTTTCTGCGGCCTGCGCGGAATTATGCATAATTCGTTCAGTTTCCACAATCGTGCTTAATGTAGTGATGGCATAAGCAGCCGTGGATGTACCATTCGGAAGTTTGAAACAGGAGCCATCACAAAATAGCTCTCCTTGTGGGCTAGTCAAAGGCGTATCTTTCAAATCGATTCTACCTTTAGTCTCTTGTTCTGTAGTGTAAAGGCAATCGTGTGACGTTTCGTCACTATCAACAGTATCTTGCGGGACAGGTAAAAGTTCAGCCGGATTTAATACACAACACCTCTGAATTTGAATGTGGGGAGCTAACAAGATCAATTCGTATCTTGTCAATCGTGCGGAAGTAAGGTCTTGCGTTTGAGTTCTATTTAATAGAACATCTACATAGTGAGGTACCATTAGGGTTAACGCATGACCCAGGACCATTCCCTCGCTCTGTTTTACAGACGCAGCAGCAGCAGCGACAGCTCTCAAACATCTCGGCAAAGCGCATGCAACAGGATCAAGGGCGGATGAGAAATAGCTGCACGGCCTATTCTTCCCTCCATGTTCCTGCGTTAACACAGCCAAAGCACATCCATCACGTTCATGCACATAGAACACAAAGGCCTTTTCATAATTTGGAGTTCCTAAAACCGGCCCCGAACACAGCGCGGTTTTGAGTAAATCAAATGCTGTCTGGTGTTCCAAAGTCCATGGCAATGGCAAAGAAATGCCCTTCTTTGTCAAAGCCAGCATTGGTTTAATCGTTAACAAAAAGTTAGGGATGCACAATCTACAGTAAGAAGCCATACCTATCAGGGCTCTAACTTCCTCTGCGTATTTGGAACAGACATGCCAGAAATAGTTTTTATTCATTCAGGTGTCAACCTTCTTCCCTCCTTTGACAGGAGATAGCCTAAATAGGCAACCTCCTGACAACAATATTGGAATTTTTTGAGTGAAGCTTTGTGGCCATGTTTTGCTAGATGACAAAGCAACAACATGGTGCCTTCTTTACAGGCACTCTCAGAATCAGCAGCCAAGACGAGATCATCTACATACTGTAGTAATGTGCAAGTAGTAGGCAACTCGAGAATATCGAGTTGCTCTTTCAATGCTCTACTATAAATACTTGGACTCTCAGTTTACCCTTGTGGTGCACGAGTGAATGTGAACGAGCGTCCACCTAAGGTAAACGCGAACAAATACCTACTATCCTTGTGTATAGGAATACTGAAAAACGCATTTTTAAGGTCAACAACGCTAAAGTGAGTGGCAGAAGCCGGAATCATAGTTAGTATCATCGTAACATCAGGTACAATGGGAAATTGAGGAGCCACAATTTTGTTAAAAGCACGCAAATCAATTATAAACCGAAAAAGAATCGCATTATCACCTTTTTTGTATACTGGCAAAATCGGGCTGTTACACAAACTACCTGTAATTTCCTCAATTACTCCACAATGTACAAAATCAGAAACTATACATTTCAAAGCCTGTTCGCCTTCAACTGAGATCTTATATTGTGGAATGCGAGGCAGTTTTACTCCATGTTTCAGAATAATTTTAGCAGGTTCAATTTGAAGAATGCCCACATTATTATCATCAATTGCCCATAAGCTTTCCGGAATGTTACTGAATTCTGGCGGTAAAGGTCGAGTCAAGAAATGAGAGGCGAGTGATTGCTGAGGTGAAATTGTTAACCGAACTCCGTCCGAGGAGCAATGTATTACTTCATTTAATTCCTTCCACAAATTTAACCCCAGCAAATTCTCCCCACAGTTTGTAGTAAGTACAAATGGACACTGCTATGTGAAGGGACCCACTGTTATCGGTACCGGCAAAGAGACTGGACAAATTACAGGTGTGCCTGAAAACCCTACGGAAACGTTGGATTGCCCTGACAGGGGAATGTTTGGAACCCCTGAATGGTCAATGGAACACTTTTGTGCTCCCGTATCTACTAAAAATAGATGCTTCCTATTTCCCACCGCCATCTCAACGTAGGGACCTTTCTGATGAACGGGAATAGGCGTTGGTTCCAAATCCTGCTTCGGGCAATCCTAACGAACAGAATGTCATCAAAAGGAAGTTCTTCAGAGAGGTACGTGGCAGAAGGATGATCAAAAATGTTTGTATTATCCACACTCGATACTTGTTTATCCTGCGAAAAAGGTTGCTGTGATTCTGGCATGAAGTGACCTCTACCAGGGCCCCCTACACCTGGGCGACCTCTGGATCGTCTACCCATGTTCCCAAATGACCTTTGCTGTAAGGTCGGACATTGTGCGCGCCAGTGACCTTCCTGTTGACAATAGGCACACTGGTTAATGGTTACCGGAGCCAGGGGCGTACTTCCCTGTGGAACGTATTGACCTCTAAATTGCATATTACCCCCTCTAGGGCTTCTAACGATCTGTTGTAATAGTACTTTTGTTTTCTGGTCACCCTTTCTTTTCTCAAGTTTTTCCTTTTCATTATTCACACGATTTTCATAGTACTGAGCCATGTGCAGTACTTCTGATTGAGACTTCGCCTGCCAAGCGCTTTCGGTGGACATAATCTGTAACTGGATGTCAGGCAGCAATCCACGTACAAATTTGTCGACAAACAGCCTTTTCCCTGACTCTGTGCCTAAGTCTTGTCCACTGAAATCTGAAAATACCTGTTCGAACCAATTGAAGAACTCGGGAGCACCTTCAGACTTTCCTTGGACACAGGCCGTAAGCGTGTCCCAAATGATTCTTTTTTCAGGAACTATAGTTTTTAATTTTACAATAATCCTATCAGGCAAAGTTAATATCACTTGAGGCGGTCTCTCGCCAGCTGGTCGTTCTCTGTCGAGCCTAACCATATTATCCCATGTATCTCCTAACCCAGGTACATCATCTACAGTCCTAATCTGTTTCCACAAATCAACTGGCAGGAGTACGGGAAATAATAAATCAATATCACTTAAGGTGAATACCGATGTAAGACCGACTCTATTTCTTTATAGAACCCCGTCGGATTCTTTCTTATATCAGGAATAGATTGCTTTATGGTGTTCACTTCCTGTCTCGAGAACGGGACGTGAACAAACTGCGATACGTAATGTGCAGGAATGTCCACAGCGACTATACCTCGTGCACCATTGGCCGCAATCTCAACTTTTGGGACAAATGTCGGAGGGACCTCTCTCATAGGCAACTGAGAAGTAGGTAGCTCTGAAAGCTTACTAAGCAACAGAGCCAAATCAAGCGCTAAGGCAGTCAAAGAAGTATCAATCGAAAAGGCTCTCTTATAAACACCCAATAATTCTGCGGGACAACAAATCTTTCTTTTTACACACTCACCCTGCAGGTATTCTACCATAACCTGTATCACTTTCTTTTGCATTTCTAACGTATACTGACTATACGTGTCATATACTTCGTTTGGAGTTATCGACATATCTGAAATCCATCTTATCGCATCCTTTGTACAAATTTGCGCTTCCTCACCTATCAATTCACGGCGAGGAGAAAAACGTTTCTGTAAAAATATAGTACCTAAACTATCACCATTAGTTTCTTCATTCTGTAACTTTTCCAACTCCTTCCTATACACAAAAATCCTCTTGACATGCTCATATACTTTCTCCGCAGTATCCCTAGACAACGCTAAGGTATTCAAATCCCGTAACCCTTGTGGGAGATCTTCATCGTTTAATCTATTCCACATTATTCTCAAATGAATTCCTAACCCTTCAATAAAAACATTTTTCTCAGGAATACTTTTTAGATTTTCGAGTGTGGAAAAAACATCAGCTTGTTCACCCTTCTCCATACAATGTTTAGCCCAAGCAATTAATTCATTCTTTTTATCTGGGGACACAGTATTACGAGTCACAACCCTTGATCCCGTTTCCAGGTCTACTACAAGCGATGCAGAATCACTTGGAAGAGGGAGAGTAGGCACATTCTGAATATCAATAAGTGTAGGCAAGGGAGCAGGCAAAGGAGCAAAGGCTGGAGGAACAACAGGAAGAACAATTGGAAGGACCGGGGGGAATATAGGAGGAGGAATAACGACAGGAAGAGGCAAAGCACCAGGAAGAGGGACGTACGGGGATGGCGCAGAGGCATCGGGCCTTCGTTCATGCAAAAGCTTATTAATCAATTC
The DNA here is from genome assembly GCF_040938575.1 of Ambystoma mexicanum. NCBI lineage: Eukaryota > Metazoa > Chordata > Amphibia > Caudata > Ambystomatidae > Ambystoma > Ambystoma mexicanum. Next base: position 635,275,003 of record NC_090937.1, read on the forward strand.
ATCGGACGTATGAAAATCTTTCGAAGGATACATTTTCTGAATGCATAATTGAAACGCTCTGTCCGTGTTCCTAACTGATTCCAATTGTTTATTTTGATCATATAACAGTGCTTTTTCGGCATTCGTCATATGTCGACGCATATGTTTCTCTCTACTCTTTTGTTGCTGCAAAGCTTCTGTTTTCCAACTGTGCAATGCGTCAAATGCTGCAGGTCTAGCCTTTTTCTTTACCAATATAGACTCTAGATATTCTATACGAGGGATTTCAAAGCTACCATTGGTTAGCCACCGAAGATTAGAGTTATGTCTGTTCTGTCTGTGCCAAATATCATTAAATGCTATACTACCAAAGCCTTTCCTACAGTACATAGTACATGCCGGCGACCCCTCCTGTGGTGCGGGACGGCTAACTTCCAAAGATTGTCTGTCGCTGCGGAATAATGCCCAGAAGCAGGCAGACAATTTCCCAGGCATATCAGAATTCTGGTGTTACCTGGTCAAATAATTGTGCTTGCGAGTACAATGCGCCAAATTCAAATTGTCATGGTTAAATTAAGAATCGGGTCACGATTCACCTGACCAAAGGACTGGGAGGCCCGATCGGGTTACTAAGAACAATCTAAGGACCCACGTGTCTGGTGATTTCGGCAAATCTACCCACCTCGATATATGAACCCTCGTCAAGACGTCGTCCTGCGCTACAGCTCACCGTTCAGGGATCGGATCGTGCTGTTCTGTCGAGGAATTCGCTTCTTGTCCAGAGGGGCCTTTTTGTTGTTACTGTCCGATCCTGGTCCGATAGCTGAGCCAACCTTCAACGAGACGAAGTCAATCTTGAGGGTCCCTATTCGGGCGCCATCTGTGGAATCAGAAATTAGAATATTAAGGCTTTTACACCATGCAAAGAGAAATACACCAACACAGGCTTGTAAAGATTCCCAGAATCTTTATTGCGACACTGAACAGTTTACAAAACAAAGTACACAAATAGCTATTTGGCCGTCAGTACTTCACAGAGACCACCAGCAGGTTCAATGTGAGCAGTGAACAGGAATTGCTAGCTGGACATCAGCATATTTATACAGTCTCTTCGTAACGATGTCCAGCCTCTTACGAGTTAATCATGTACTGGGCTAGGGTTCACGCCAGGTTCATTCCTAATTTACATATCTCGTTCATGTGGTTTACTTCTCAATACATTTACTAACAAGTACTACTATTCTCTGGATTTGACTTTACACTCTTTACACATTTACTTCAATGCAGGTCAAACAGATGTTTCGCATATGATGTTAAAATAGCATTATCGTTCTTGTATACTTGTAGGTTAACATCGCCGATTCGAATAATCCCCTGATCCCTAGGTCAACAAAGGACAAGGTCTACATGACCCTAACATGTAGCCTGCAGGCAGGTTGGACATTAGCTCGCCTACAGAGGTTGAAGAGGTTAAATAAGAACAAGAGAACACAGGTTGGCCATTTTAGGCCACAGGGTGACTTTGCACGACAAGCCAAAATGGTGGCTTTAACCTAAAATGGAGGCTTGATTAACTTAAGGTCACGACCTTGCGATGCGGATTTCCTCGCAAAGAGACTGGGCATAGGCCAACATATACAATGAGGACAAAACAATATTATATCAGTTTTGACAACTTCTTGTTTTGTTTTATCTTTTTTTTTCTCTTGTTTAACTTTTGATTTCTTCCAGTTTTTCTGTAAAGACACAAAAAACAAACAATATTAGGATCCCGGTATGCCCATTATCCATTATGGGGGTAAGGCAATAAAAGAATGTAAATCTTGATCTTTTCAATATTAGCCAACTCACCTCTGTACATGCCGGATTACATCTGGTCGAGAACACCAAAGGAATTTGTTTAGATTTATTCCATCAGAATTAAAATATATTTGTAATCTTTCTTGTTCCTAAATTGGCTCTAAAATATAAAAGATATTATTTCATGCTCACCTTCTATCTTGATATAATCCCAGGGGACGTGTATGTTCATCTTCCTGTGGGTTGTTTGTGACATCTACAGACATGTTCATCAGCAGGAGTAATATACCTAATCATTTGTCCCTGCGAAACTATGCGCTTGAATCACTGAACAAAGTTCGAGAATCTGGAAAGGCAATCTTAATGACCCACTGGTACAACACTTCCGAGACAAACAACACACAGAGGATGAAATAAAATGGTGTGCCTTAGAGAAAGTGAAGAAAGATCCCAGAGAGGGCTCGTTGGATCTATTATTGGCGAAACAAGAACATCTATGGAGGTGTAATTTACAGTCATGCTACACTGGTTTGAATGACCAGGAAGAGTGACATATCTAGGGATGTGTTTAAACCCCGGTTGAAAACCCTGTTCAAATCTCCAGCTTATCGAAAGGTTGTGAAGTGATTATCAAATAGCTTACAGATATTACCCATATAAAATATAGCAGGAAAGTTAGCATTTATACATTTTTCATAATGACTTCTACATGGGAATACTTAGATAAAGAGATTATGTGTAGAAATGAGTATGATGGCAGGAGGCTAGCTCCTGAATATTAATTAATTAATTTTAAATCTTTAAGATTTATTTTCCCCATAAAGCGATGCCACTATATATTCACAGCTGTTAAACATAAGATGCAAGAAACGCCCACAAATTTGGCATTGGTTATATAAAAGGACAAGCACAGATTTTATGTATTATATTGTATACAGTACATTCAAAGATGCCTCCCTGTTGCAATATAACTGAGTGAGGTTAAAGTATTGTCCTATGTCTATTTCTCTAGCACGAATGAGATGCACAAAGTAAATGATCAAGGGAATGAACATGCTCCAAACGAGATACGAGCAAGTGTCCATACCCTGTGGGAGTTAAAGCAGATGGATTTGTGAGGGCTATGTAAATGAAATTAAATTATATTTTATTTATATTGCGCTCATACACAAGTGTTTCAGAGCGCGACAATCATGTACAATCATGTAATAGACAGTGGGGGTCATTACATCCCTGGCGGTCGCGGAATGAACGGTGCCGGTAAGGCACCGGCACCGTTCATTCCGGGCCGCCACATTACAAGATCTGCTCGCGGGTGCCGCTAAGGACGTCTGGTCAGACCAGACGCCCTTAACGGCACCCGCGAGCAGACCAGGATGCTAGCAATGGGCCCTCATTAATGGGCCAGTTGTTAGCATCCTCCCCATTCCCATTGAGCCCTATGGGGGCTCAAATGGTAATGGGGATGTACCGGGTCCCTAAAAGCAGCACGGCTACCTCCAAACTCGTAATGAGGCCCAATGTTTGCTTAAATAATCGGGTGCAAGCTCAATCTGAGATGGTTTGCCTAATTTCAAACTCGATGTGTAAACAGACATAGACGCGAGGTAAGGGCGCTATATAGTATAGTTTTGGGTAATGCTTTCTAGATGAACATCAGGAGTTGTTTTACCAAAATATTCCCTTTCGGGATAAAGAGCATGTTTGGGCCCAATGTTGCAGATTCAAGAAAAATCTTTTTTTTAAAGGTACTTTAACGGTATTATATTAAACATCTTAAGCAAATTGTTTTTGATCTTGTGAGTGTTGATTGCTTGTCTGGTGCGGCACCTAGGTCGTGAGTTTGCTTTTTGACAGCAAGTATGCCCTGAAGAAGATGAGAACCTTGTTTACGAGAACACAATCATTGTAACTAGTGACCAAATATTAGACGTGGCCCAATTTAAATCATAGGCCTAAATCGGAACTATTTGGCAACATATTATAAGCATTTGGATAACAATTAAGTAGTAGTTGAGTAAAGAAATACTGAGTAATATGGCGGATATGGTCTGAAGAGCTAGAAATATAAAGGTGCAAATGCCAAAGGATTTAAATAGACTGTTGTATTTCACATAAATTGATATTTAGAGACAAAGGGCCTCATTATAAGTCTGGCGGTAGCCATGCTGGTTAAAACGGCACGGCTGCCGCCGGAGTCATATTTTTTTTCAGCACCCGGCAATGGGGATTTACCGGGGCATTAATCCCGTGGTGGTCCCGGTAATTGGCCATTGGCGCCGGAAAATATTACTCTCCATGAATGGTGCCGGTGCATCCGTCAAAGTCTGCGAGTGGGTGCCTTTCCGGTCGTATTTTGCTGGTCCGGAAACAAAGGTACCGTTGTTTGCAGACCGGCAACCTTGTAGCGATCCCCAATGTGAAGTATAGTCTATGAATCAACAATCAAATGGTTGATGCTGTTTTGTAGAGTATATGTTATCTGAGAGGAGTGTTCATATGCTGACACATGAATGTGAGTGGTTTGTAGATTGTGTGTTAGTGAATAGTAAATGTAGATAAATGAAATCTGCACCTAATATAGGAAGAAGTGTGCGCTGTAAAAGGCATCACATATACAATGAATTGTTAATACATTTCTTTGAAACAATGGTCCAAAATTGACAGATGAGTGTTGTGCACAATTAAAAGCAATGTGAATGAGATTGACTGTAGTCTCGGGTTCTTTACACAGTCAGAATATAGATTTACTCCAGATATGAAGTAATTGCGAATTAATTCCATGTAACAAAATGTTATTTATTTATTTGGATTTGTAGGGCGCGCTACAGCCCGCAGGCATCGAGGCGCTGTATCAGAGCTTAAGGAGGCTTACTTGAGGGTTACAATGAAGCTGCCCAATAAAATAACTTGTTCACATTAAAGACTTACATGGTACAGCACATCACAGGTTAAAACAGATCTAACAAAGAGGTTCGTTTTGGCGGCTTTATGGAATGCTGAGTGGGAGCCGATAACCTTGAGGTGGGGTGGGAGAGCATTCCAGAGAGTGGGGGCGACTGTGGGGAAACTGGAGCCACCCGCACAGGCTTTGCGAGTTCTGGGAACAGACAGCAGGTTCGAGTACTGGGATCTGGACAGTTTGTAGGTGGTGGGTTTGGTGATCCTTAGTGCTAGATAGGGAGGAGCTAGGTCATGGAGACACTTCTGAGTCAGGGCCAGGGCTTTAAAGATGATCCTTTGCTTAACTGGAAGCCAGTGGACTTGTCTTCTAAGTTCAGAGATGTGTCCTTTGCGCGGGAAACCAGTGGCACCTCTAAGTGCGTTGTTTTGAACAATTTGGAGTTCGGCAATATTCTTGGCAGAGGTGCCTATGAATAGGGCATTGCAGTAATCAAGCCTAGAGCCAATAATGGCCCTGGCAATGGTGAGGCAATTTTGTTGGGACAGGAAGGGTCGGACTGCCTTGATAGGTTTGGAATAATAGGCAGACGTGGAGGCTATGGCATTGATCTGCCTATTCATGGTCACGTCAGGTTCTAGGAAGACAGCTAGGGTTTTGATGGATGGTGACACAGTGATGGGAATATTGTCAATGATGAAAGAAGAATATTGGTTTGGTTGCTCAGCTTACTCAAGGTGGAGGGTGAACCAACCAGCAGAAGCTTGGTTTTCTCACTGTTGCGGCAAAGCCAGTTTTCTGCCATCCAGGTTTGGATTGTTGAGTAAATGGAGTTCAGGGTATCCTGGTCAGATAGGTAATCTCCCAAGAGGGGGATCAGTACTTGAGTGTCATCTGCATAGTTTGTGTATGAGATGCCCAGCGAGTCCAGGATTTTAAACAGGGACCTCATGAAGAGGTTGTAAAGGGTAGGGGCTGTGCATGAGCCTTGCGGGACCCCACACTTAATGGTGCTAGGGTCAGCGTAGGAAGAGTCAGAGAAGACCTTCATAGCTCTGTCTTTTAGAAATGACTCTATCCATTTACAAGGATTATCAGAGAAGTTAGCCACTGAGGATAAATGCTGGCATAGAGTTTTGTGGTCGACCAAGTCAAAGGCCGCAGACAGATCAAGGAGCAAGAGTAGTGCAGGTTTGCCTGCATCTCTGAGGTCATCGATTTGGTTTTTGAGGTCAAGGAGAGCCGTTTACGTCCCATGATGTGGCCTGAACCCTGATTGTCTAAGTCCAGGGAGAAGGTTGTCCTCTAGGAATTTCTGAATTTCCACTTAGGCTGCTTTACCAGAATTTTCAATAAGAAGGGGACAGTGGTGATAGGCCTGTAGTTACTTGGGATGGATGGGTCAAGGGAGGGCTTCTTAAGGAGCGGACAAACCCACGCTTCCTTTAGACGTAGTAGGACGTGGCCAGAGCGAAAAGAGGCATTGATGAATGTCGTTATGATTGGGGCTAGGGAGGGAGCACAGTCCTTGATGACTTGTGCTGGGCAGACATCACCCTTACAGTTGGAAGGTTTGATGGTTTGGAGAAGTGAAATGACCTCTGATTCATTCATGTCTTTGAAATCAAACAGAGGGGAGGAGTTGGAGTGGGTAGTTGAGGTGTGGATTCTTTGACTACTGGTGACCAGTTTGGTGATCTCCCTTTGTTGAGCGAGGATTTTGGCCTGTAAGGTTTCCAGTTTGTTAAGCATGGCAGACTGGATAGAGTTGCACCAGGAATCGTCCTTCACAATTGGTGAGGGTGGGGAGGAAGGGGTCTCCAGTTCAATGAATATGGCAAAGATTTCTCGGCTCCCAGATTTAGCATTGGAAATTCTAGTATTGAATGTTGTGGCTTTGGTGTTGGTGATGGCGGTTTTGTATAGCTTAGAAATGGTTTTGAAATCGATTCTGGTAGCTTCTGTCTGGTTATTGATCCAGGTGGTGAGAGCTGCTCTTTTTTTCCCCGCATCTGTAGGAGGTCCTGGGTGAACCATGCATTACAGTACTTGATTTTCTTTTCTTTCTTGAGGGTAAGAGGTGCCACCAGGTCAACGGCCTGGGAGATGACCCTTTTGAAGTCATTGGCAGGAGTTCTGGATCATTGGAAGAGGGAGGTAGAAGAGCGGGTACCTTGAGGTGCTGAGAGAGGTTGTGGTGGGTGAGAAGTTTAGTGCTGCGTGAGAGTGTAGCTGGGAGGGGGATTGTGGGTTGTTCGGGGTCCTTAGAGGTGATAATGTTGAAGGTGATACAGTGGTACAGGCATAGCTGAGGGCATGGTAGCAGGGTGGATGCATGCTGGGGTGAGCTTGCGGTGGCCATGCTCAGGTAAGTGCAGGCTTGTGGGAGTCGGGGTGTGTGAGGAGAGAAGGGGCTTTGCCTGTGACCAGCGGGCCATGCGAGCGAGGGTGTACCTGTCTCGGCCATGGTTCCACTCTGGATGTGGGTGGGAGATGATGAGGGAGCCTTGTCCTCAGGCGTAATAACCGAGAGGTATGGCTTGGGTGGTATGTGTGGATGGATTCCCTTAATGTGCGCGTGCATAAGCGATCGTTTCTAAGGGTGATGCCGGGTAGGGTGATCGACTCAGGACGGTAACCGATGGCCATGTTCTTACCTCCCTTCCACACCTTCGAACAGCGAAGAGCTGCAAAGAGTAGAGCTGGCTTTTCCTTACGGCCTTCGCTCTGCTTCGCCTCGCGGTGCTTATTATGTTTATCTGGGTAAATATGATCACACAAAGGACATGTGATTATGTGACATTATTATGTGATTATCTGACATTATTATGTGATTATCTTTGTTAAACAGCATGATAGCCATCTTCGGCCAAGTAAGAAAATACATTTGTAATCTTTCTTCTTTCTGAAGTAATTTTGTCTAATACACAAAAGATGATGTTTCAGGTTTACCATCTATTTTGATACAATTGGGGGGACGTGCGTGTCTCTCTTCCTGTGCCTTGTTGATGACAGATGCCATTTTACTAGTGCGTTTATCTAGATAAGCGTGTTCACGTAGAAGACATGATGTCGTCATTACGTCATTAGGTGCAGCAGCATAATTACACCAGTTGGTGACCAATTAGAAATACATTTGGGCTATAAACTGGCCATCATTTCTTTATTATATCCAGCATAAAAAACGTGCTCCCCACAAACACGATACATCAACACTAATTTCAATTCTAGAAATATTTGCTGTAACAAAGATATCTACCCAGTTGTGTCATTTCTGAAAGGGTTCCACTTATCTTATATGTTGTTGTAGCAATATTGTGGGCCTCATTACACGGAAGGCGGTAATGGTTAACGGCCACCGTTAATGGTAACGGTGACCGTTAACCATTACCGCCTTACTACGAGGTCCCTTAGCGGGTTGGTGCTTTAACGCCTGCTTTTTGCAGGCATTAAAAACCAACCCGCTAAGGGACCTTGGTGCTAATTACGCCACCGCAAAATTGCGGTGCCGTAATTAGCTCCTTCCCCATTCCCATTATGCCCTATGGGGCAAAAATGGGAATGGGGAAGGGCAATGGTGGAAGGGTGAATTACCGCCCCGCCAACCTTGGAATAGGGCGGTAATTCCCCTTTCCACCAAGGCGGTGCCGGTAATTTACCGGCATGGTCCAGGGTGCTAATACCACCCTGGATAACCGCCTTTCGTGTAATGAGGCCCTGTGTCTCTTGTTCTATGCCAATGGTTTTGAAGAACAGGTTTATTGTTATGTTTGGCCAAACCAATTCAGTATTAACAAATGAACAACTGAGGCCAGTTCGGCGGTAAAGTAATTCCCCATTCCCCATTGAGCCCATTCCCCATTGGGCTCAATGGGGAATTTTTGCACTCTTACCGCCGGCGGATTTCCCGCCGGCGGTAATAGCGTGAATTTTCGGCGGATTTCCCCCCAGCTCAGAGCTGGGGCGAAATCCGCCGAAGCCCTGATTCGGCGGACCCTTAAATCCGGCGGTATTAGCGCTTCCGCCGGATTTAAGGGTTACTGCCGAAGTCGTGATCAGGCCCTATGACTGAAATGGTATTTAAAATCTTACACTCCCATGAAAGGAGAGTTTAGAGAGAAAGAGACTAAATCCTGCAAAAAGTATTAGACACTTTAGTGGATTTATAAGAAAAATCGTAATGTGCATTAGCAGCCTAAGTTAGAACATGTATAGAAAGAGGTATCCAAGTTGTGTAGACACCTTCAATAAATCAGGCATACTACAAGTATGGAAATTAGGTCTCTCAACTCTTGAGGTATCATTTGCTAACACTCTTTTTTAATGTTGTTAATGTGTAAATGTGTTGATGTGTTAGTAGTATTTTGGCTCTCATGAAAGTGGTGGTATTTCGCTGGTAAATCCGTTAAATTACCACCAAACTCAATTAATGTTGTGATCACCTCTTCCTGTGGAGTTACCACAGGATTACAAGAGGTGGTATTTTCCCCATTTTTGGAGTCCATAGAACTTTTTGGCAGAGTTATCACCGGCAGAATTATCATGTAATAAATCTGCTGATTTTTGGCAGTAACGAGGAAACTTTACATTTAATATTTTGCTGAAGCTAAGTCTTCCTCCTGACCACCAAACTCATAGACTGGAGGTTTGGAATTGTAATGGTAAAGTGTCAGTAATGGAATTACTACCACTTTTCCAGCATTTTTATGTATTTCTGTTTGTATACATTAATGTTAGTTGCTATTTGGTGAGAATTATTATTGGTATGAAGATGTAAATAAGAGTATATATTGTCATGGGAGGATAGCTCAATGACAATGTGCTCGCCTTGAAAGCAAGATGACATGAAGCAACAAAGGTTCGATCCCTGGGTCTGCGCTTAGAAACCTCTGGGTATTTAAGCGCGTTATAAATACGCAACTAAGACAAACAATTATGCATCTATAACAAACAATTCCTGTAACAGCACCTCGATGCCCATGGGCTGTGTGAGCACTTTAAAAATGCGAACAAATAAATATTGTTGTGAGCTTGTGATTTTGATAAATGTGTGTGTATGTGTTAAGGTAATTAAACACAATCCATGATTTGGTTCTATATTGTGAGGGCTTTTAATCAAAGTGTGAATATAGATTAATGTTTTGAGGTAATAAGATATAAAAGGCCTGAATCACAGAACGTTTTCCTATGGCATTGCGCCATTATAAAACACTTCTGTGAATCAGGGCCAAAGTGTGATTGCGGGAGTATGTTTTAAGGTCATTTCATATAAAGTGTATTTTTTTTATTTCACTGGTTAATTTGATGGGCTTTTGGAATACACTGTATGTTTGCTATGTGTGTTATTTTGTTGTTGGTTTAAAGATATCCTGTGCAATTATGATACTTGTTTACTTGTCATTTGTAAGGTTCGATTAAAAGTCTGAAAATGTTGTTCTTATTTTATATTATATATAGTGGTAATGCAGATTTATTGTATGTCTTGTTTTTTGTTAATACTGGTTGCATGTTATAATGTATTTAATAATACATAACAGCTTAACATTAGACATTCCAATATTTATAGACTTCAACTTTTTAAAGAGAGTAACCTTAACATTTGTTTACATGTTTTTCTCCACTGTTTTCCTAATTTTGTTCATGTGTTTTAAAATGTTCAAGGTGTGGCAATGTTATATTTACAAGTGAATTCTTGCATTTTCTTTTTCTGTATCGTATTGTTGATGTGTACATACAATTGTGCAAATGATCAGAGTAGATGCTGTCAGAGAAGGAGTTGGACATTTCGTAATCTATTCATAGCATTGGACACTGTTTTATGTAATAAAGATGCTTGAATTTTTATTTTATTTTGATGCTGTCACATATATCACTTGGTGGCTTGTTGTAAAAGACATATATAACCATATATTAAACTATTTACATCATGGGTGTGGAGCATGATTTTGTACCAGAGGAACATGAATTGACTGTTTCCACAGGAAATGCATGAGTATATTTTAATGGGAATTGGATTTCTGTTTTACCTGTACCATTGTTGATTTCCCTAGGAATGTTTCAGGGATATTGTTAGGTTGTAAAGTGTTTTACATGTGGGTCGTGTCTGCTCCTTTTTTTATTTATTTGCGTATCATTGTTTTGGAATGTTGTTATGTCAGCTGGTCCATTTTCTTTTACTGGAGACACAAATGGAATCATAATCCCTCTGTAGCAAGATGATTGCATTTTTTGATGGGAAATGGATGAGTTTGTATATTCCATTGTATGCCTTTTCCTGTGTGCAGTGTTATCTTTATTATAAGAACATTTTGTATTTCTTTAGATTATTTTGAGAAATGTTATGTATTAGTGCAGATTATAATACTGTTGCAGTTGCACCTTTAATGTGTGTTGGGACTTATAGATTTCAGACAATTGCTAATTTTCCATTGCCAGATAACATTGCCAGGTAACATGACTGACTTAAGAAAGAAGAGGGGCACCTATATTGAAAATGTCGTTGCTGTTTATCTCTTTCTCTATAATGGTAATTTTGTAAACAGTGACACAGGAAGAATGTATTTTGTGTCTGTCAGATTTATGGTTAATTTTCTCATAATTGACGTAGTTGTATTTCATCCTTTAAGTTTTTTGTTTTGTTTTCTGTTTTAGCAGCAACAGGGCTTGACACACCTAAGAGAATAGAGGCCTATCTCTTCGCATTATTTTTCTATTTTGAAGTGTGTCATTAGTTGCACTGATTTCTCACCAACACAGGGTTTGACAATTGTATGTATGTGCGCCGTTGTGGGTGTGTCTTACTGTAAATCTCTGAGTTGGTTGAATGTGGATGAATGTGCACTGTGGCACTGTCTGTGGGTGTACAGCCTTTTTTAGGCGGAATTGTGTTTGGACGTCATATTACTGTTGCTTTTGAAGCAATGGTATATGTGTTTGTGGCATGATGTCTGTGTTCATGAAGGATGTGGATGCGTGAGTGGGTGTTGGTGAGCCTGCTCTTCGCCAAGGGACATGTATGCCTGGAGGAAGCTACAAATTGAAGGCATGTTTTATTTTCACTTGAATGTTTTGTGATTTTATTAATTGGAATAATTAATTGTAATTACGAGCTTCTTCATCCGTCAAGCATGTTATCTCCCTGTAACCTCTCCAGCTTTTACATTTTCTTTGTTACATTTTCTTTGTTACAAACACTGCCAGGTTCCTATCAAAATTAATCTAGAAGGACATGTTGGCATCCTAGAATGTGGTGGTGTTTTCTTATAGTCTATTAATCTGGTGTCCAGTTAAAGGATCGATTACAAAAGGTTTGAATGCAAAAGGTGAGAGACAATAGGATCGAAAACCAAAGGTTCGAATTTACTTTTTTAATTATATATATTTTTTTTAGGTTTCCGTGTAGGTAAAAAAAGTGTTTTTTACCACAAAAACAGGGGTTGTGGGGGGCCTTTTGTTTTCAGTCCTTTTGATTCGAACCTATTGTAATTCGAACCTTTTGATTCGAACCTTTGACCTATAACCTATTAATCTGTTGTAAAATGACACAGTAGAAATGTAATTTGGCTAGGGTTTCATGTTTCGATGCATTTCTTGATACAATAAAATGTGACATATGTTTTTGGAAACTGCGCATTAGTCATCAAAATGTGGTTATGCAATGTTGACTTTAGAGTGGTTAGTTAGTGAGTACTAGGGAGGGGGTTCTGAGGATTCCCTGTGTTCAGCTAATGGATAATGGGTGTGTTTGTGTGAGTTTTAATGTGAAATGCTCTTGGTACGTGATGTTTCAGTGTATTTTTTAATACCTGGAGGACTGAGTCATCCGTCTTTTGAGATTGTACTTTAGTAAATGTGCATGACAAGTTTTTGCATGTTGTTGATATGCTGTGCATACGCGACACATCTCTTTATAAGTGCACACTACTACATTTAATTTATTTTTGCAATACTTTGTTTGGACAGAGTGTGAAATTTTGTGGGGGTTGTGTCTAAGATGATTCTCTGGCATTACGTAATGGATACGTCACTGTGCTTTGTGATGAACTGTAAAATGAAGTGGTGGATGTATGATATTTTCAGCCTGTATATAGCTTATGGTGTGCAATGGGGTGGTGGTGTATGGAGTTGTAGGCCTGGTCAAGCATGGGCATTGCACATGCAAGATTCACTGCCCCATATGCAAAGGAAAAGAACAGTAGTTTGTTGCAATATTTTACATTAAATTGTTTAGGATTCTTCTTCGAATGATACTGGCTGTGATTTAAGAATATTTTCTACAATATTAGATCACTATTTGAGTTTCTCAAATAGATTATGATCCTTTTGTCGTCCCGCTGATGAAGGCTCTATGAGCATCCAAGCAGGCATTACGTTACCCGTGTTATGCCCATCTGTACAAGATCATGTGATATACTTTTGTACTTAACTCAGTGCAGGTTAGGGGACTGGTTCCATTCCATCTGATCCTGCCCCATTGCTCGTCTGAGTTTTCCACTCTTTGAGTCAAGATTAATTGCCATGCAGCGAGGAACTGATTGAACAGTACTCTTGAGAATAGAGAGGATATTCACAGTAGCTCTCTATTGTTACAGAGACTACCCCTGAGTTATCGGCAAGAGCTGGTTGAATCTAGGAACATCCCTTATGGATTTTTGAGTGAGTTGTATAATTTTAAGACATGACCTAGATATGCATGTACATTGATTTTAAAACTAATAATTAAGAAATTATTCTTCCTCCTACATTCAACAAAAAGAATCCTAGCATTCCTGTCCTCCACCCACAAAACACTGACAATGGTCACCCTCATCATGTCAAGAATCGACTACGCCAGCAGCCTCTACATCGGAATGCATGCTGAAGAAACTGCAAGACATCAGAAACGCAGCAGCCAGACTTCTCCTCAAATTATCTAGAAGACACCACATCACACCAGCGCTAAAAGTACTGCACTGGCTGCCAATCAAACAACGTATACATTTCAAAACAATGCGCATAACACACAGAGCAATCAGCAATTCCTACAAAGAAAATAACCATTTACAAGCCGATGAGTCTCCTTAGATCAAACAATGAAATCCACCTGGAACCAAAGCCATATGCAAGGAAAAAACTTGGGGGCTCCTCTTTCTCCCACCTGGTGGAAAAAATCTGGAACACCTGCACGAAAGAAATAAGAAACACAAAAGACCACCTAAAATTCAGAAAACTGCTCAAAATCTAGCTCTTCAAGACCTCGGAACCAGACAGAAACAACTGGAACAACAAAACCGAAAATGCAAAGAGAGCCAATCCATAACAAACTCATGACAGGATAGATAACACTGAGAACCAACAGAGAAGGGAGCCATCCACAAGAACTAAAGAGACAATGCAAGGCTGCACCGACCACAAGCGACAATCCATTCTGGACAGAACAATAGCTAACACGCCTGAGACAGACAATAGGCACAACTAACAACCCAATCCACTACCCAACATCCCCCCTGCCAGACATGACAACATAACCTCATACATAAACCGCCAATGCAACGCAACTTTGCATCCACACTATTCAATATTTACATCACACTTGCAAGATAGCCATCTTCAAAACCCCACCATATGAGCAAACCTGCTAGCCTAAACTAGACCACTAGGGCTACACTAAGAAATCTGCACCTAAGCTAGTAAGCAGAAGATGGAATCCACTACACTGACATACACGAAACCCAAACAGAATATCTGGAGATTAACTTACATCCAAAACGACTAAACCGACACACACAACCAAAATCAACTGAGACATAGGTATGGTGACTGCCTTGCGTCAAATTGTGACATGGTGGTAACGACTGGACTGAACTGCGTCCCACCCAGATAAAGCTTTGGGAAGGGGCATGGCTCACAGCTAGATAGTTCCATGGGGAACAGTTTGCATCATGCACAAACTGGGACGGAATGGCTGGCCTGAGTAACAACAAAGTTAGAATGGTATAGACTGACTTGCATGACATATGGACAGAGAGTTGAGGGACAGTGTGTGTCATGCTGGAACAAGATCATTGTAAGGAAGATATTCATCTAAACCTTGAAAGACACACAAAATGAGTGTGTGTCTCTTCAGAAAACAATGCTAATAACCAACCCTACTAAAACCTCACCCCTCTACATACACCTCTCAAACCCTAACTAAACACAACCATACTTCTAAAATCACAGCAACCCGCACACACTTCAGAACACTGCAACAACAAACAAACTAAACATATTGTTACACAACAGCACACAACGGATACCGACCGGATACCACACCAAAAGCTCAGCGAACAGTGTTAACCGAACTGAAGCTGCCAACAGCACATCACAGCTCCCTTGCTCTTTCTCCAAACTTTGTTCTACTAACATACCCCAAACAACCCCCTTTTTTTCAGATCCTCCAGAGCGCCAGGGGACCACTCCGGTGGTGATAGTGTGTGGTATAAATATCCTTTAACATTTCTCTCAGGAGGATAGCTCAGCAGCCACATGCGTGCCTTGGAAGCAAGACAACATAGAGCACCACAGGTTCGAACCCCAAGTCTGCGCTTAGAAACCTCTGGGTAGTAGGCGTGTTATAAATAACCTATCATAACTCTTTGTTTTATTATTTTATTTTCAGGAATGCAGCTAACAGTTTGGTCAAGTTAGGTTTTCACCTCGAAATAACAGGTTACTGGGGTGTTATCTCGACAAATTCAGTTCCTATGTTGATTAGCATATTAGTAAACAGACTCTATATTTGTTAATATAGTGAGGCAGTCTACAGTTGTCTAAAGATGGAATAAGTTTGGAAACGCGTTATGAGATGGAATAGCAATAATAACTGATAGCTGACTGGAGCTATCTCCCTGGCCTTATCTCATAGTGTGGACTGTTCCTTAAATCTTTATTTGAAAGACGAGTCTTGGATTTGTGTAACTTGTAATATTTACAACAATAATTGTTTTGCATGAATACAAAAATGTGACTCCATTGCACTATTATGAACTATGATTTAATTCATATTGAAAATACTTTATCCTTATGATTTCTTAGCATAATAACATTTTAAAACAATATTTCTTCAAGTAAGATATATGAAATTCTTAGCACTTGTTGGGATCTTTCCCTTTTGTGTGCCTGGGTTTCTCTCTGTTTAGCGTTAAGCTTTTTTTCCAATTGTTTGTTAGCCAATTGCCCGGAATTTCCCAAGAGCACCTTAAATCATATTGAATTTCCTTAATATAGTATATCTTAATTAACCTCTAGTGCATCCCCACCTTTGCTCTTCCTTTCAAATGTAGCCACTCATTGGCTTGAAATATCTTCTTTGCTTTCTCTATGGTGAAGGCCTTAAAAAATGAATTACAGTAACCTTGGAATATCATATATTACAATTAAACCCATGATACTTTAGTCTACGAATGTACTATGAGCTTGTACTGGAGATTAAATGTGAATCTTTTGGTAGAAGCATGAACCAGTGACCCGCACCATTGTGTAACTAAGCAAGTTCACGTGGGTTTATGACACATTTCAGGTTAATAGGGAAACTAGACAAGACCAATCACCCTTAATAATGGGCAGAAGTGATACTGAGCATTGTCAATCGAAATATGAGCGAGAAGATGGAGTACACAAAGAACAATTAATGAGAATAGTGGAATGTTCAAAGGTATCCAAAGTAGTATTCAAATGTATAAAGTTCAGGGCACAGTAGAAATCAATCACAGAGATAGGTTGTGAGAATAAAGAAAAAGATGAGTGGTAAGAATGATTCATTATTTTCAAGATTCATAGAATAGAAAAATAGGGTAACGGTGGTGTAATACAAAGTTTGGCAGTTGAAATGTAACCGCAGAAGGGTTTTGAGAAGAGGCATAATTGACCGAAACATAAAGGAAAGAAGAAAGATGTCATGTACAGGTAAGGTAAAGAATAATAGAAAAAGGGTCCATTTTCTATTTATTTTATTTATCTGCGCTCCTCGGCTCTGCACTTTTCACTCTCCCCCTTCCATGGACTATTTCCCTTTTCGCTTTCCCATGCACTTGAGCGTTCTCAATGTCACTGGGCCTATTAAGATCGTTTTTATGTTGTGCTGTGTTCTCCCTTGTTCCCCTCCTTCACATAGTCGCGCTCTGAAACACTTGTGTACGAGCGCGATAGAAATAAAATATCATATGATATCATAAGAAGCAGTGTAAATATTTAAGATGGATGTAATCTCAGTCTCAACCGTGGGCGTCAAGGGAAAGAAAATCACAGAGGCCGTGAGGAAAAGAGATTGAGGAGACTGTAGAAGAACTGTGAGAGTAAGAAGCCAGGAAGAGATTGGTCGTAATTGCATAATAGTTCTACCATTCTTTGAACGCTAAAGCAACAGTGGCGGGAAGGATCCAGAGGGGGAGGAGTGCAAAACACTGCTTTGAAAAACTGATGTCCAAATGATGATGATAATAAGAGACTGGAAGCATTGATCGTTTGCTAATTTTATTGGGAAAGAGAAAAACAAATGAAGGAAAAATGGTAATTCAAATATAGCACATAGAACAGTTGATTTTGTGTGAACAAATATAATGTGTTGTCAATTTGAAAGGGCGTGTTTGTTTCCAAATGTACCACATAAAACTAAATTAAATTAAGGGTCATGATCAATAATCTAATCATTACAACCATGTGTACCTTGGTATTTTTAGTACCCCTAAAACAACTAAGCATGGTTGTATAGTAATGCCTGAAGAGAAAACACAATACAGCACTGACCTCATTTGCAAAATGTCATCCAGGTGGTGTATATACCAGTATATATTTTTTTCACAGTAAGGCACATCAGTAGTTCTCATACTAACCACTTCATTGGGCTCTTTTCCAAACATTACATATCGGACCAGTGCATCATTTGTCAAAATTAGATGTGACCATATTGCCAAAAAACCAAACGTCCTACAGATCACGCTACCATGTTAAAGTGCTTTCAAATTCAGCTAACATTTTCCAGATAAAATTAGGATGGTGTCCAAAATCCATCAAGCCCCAATATTTCTTCCAATGCATGTCTGCAAAGGTGTTGGTCTGGGACACTATACAATTGTCAGTTACAAATGTTCAAATCTCCAAAAAGATCAAGCCAAGATGTCAACAACGAGTCTTTCCACGGGGCCTTGGGCTTGAGTTTGGAGAAAGGCAGCCAGCCCTCTGAGGAAGCCACATTGTCAGTAGCACTAAAAACCTAACGATTTGGTGACACCAAAAGAGGGGGGCAATCCTCTTTTGGGGGAAGGCCTCATTTTTGGGAAAAGCACTGACCCAAAGAATATCTGTTGTTGCAAATGAATTGAACAACTTCAAGTAAAAAATCCTGTCAGAAAGCTTACACTAGTCTAACAAGGCACCTTGAAAAAGACCCTTGCCAGGCTCAAAACATGTGTTGGCTTCTGCTAAGCGCTGAATTGTAGCATGTTCTCAAGAAGTGAACATTAAACGAATAAGAATATTATTCACAATACGACAATAGTCGGATTTTGTAAATTATACTCTTCAGTATGCTGTTAAATATGAAGCAAGAGGATCATGAAATGTTAATTCATAGCATCCTTTCACTCATGTATAATTGTAATTGTAGGCAAAGGATGGACATTTTCCAGGCACTGGCATAATAGTACCACCTAGTCTATGATGGCAAGAACTGGAAAGTGGTGTAAGTAACTGGGCATAGAAACCCAGTGTCTAGCAAATGTCTAGCTAATACCTATTCACAAGCTATAACTGTTGCTTTTGTCAATGCTTGTTTTTAGCAGGACTTCAGTGTAAGCGGCAGACATAAATCAAGTGGCTGAAGGGACACTTGGTTAAGATTGATATATATCAGCAGTAGCACATTTTGAGCTGTAATTAAGCCATTCACTCTCAGCAGATAGCTAAGCAATAACACACACAGGCCAGTGTTTGATGTTACTGCTTGATAGATCTAGTTCAAAGAGATCCCAGATGGATATGTTTGGTATGGAGGGTCATGTACCAGGGTGCAATGACCAGGGATTAGACTGGTAATCAGAAATCTACGGATGGGTAAATAACCTAACACTGGCAAGCTTCGTGCCCCTCTTCCCATGTCATATAGCTCCAAGTTATGCTCCAATGCTATAGTTTCAGCTTATAGGTGTCACTTAAGCACAATTTCATAGTCAGAACTAAAAAGTGCATGGAAAAAGATACAAAAGTCTTCTAATTCTTAGGATACAGAGAGCCTCATTTGGCACAAAAATGCATGCATTCTCTGTGTGCTGTGAAGGTCTGAAAAGGGCAACGTGTATTTTTCTAGGATAGATAATCCAATTGCAGTTTACCTGGAATGTTCTCCACAATTGTTTCATGTTCCATGCTTATTAAAACATCCATTGGACTCCATTGGGGATTGCCAGTATTACCGACACCGGTAACACCGGCAATTTTTTGCCAGTGGGGTGGCAGAATTACCTCTAGCTGTAGTTTGTAACTTGTAACTGTAGTTTGTAACTGTAGTTTGTAACTTGTAGTTTACCAGTCTGGAAATGTGCCGGTAAACATTATTACCGGCATGTTAATTTCATACCGGCAAACATGTAATGAGGCCCTATGTCTTTCCTTGTTCATCTTTTACTTTTTACTTATTTAATTTTCCTCTAGTCCATCATCTTTTACCTTTCCTCTGATACTACGGTTTAGAAACACCCACAGGGGCACACTGTGCCACGTTTGAAGAATGCTATGCACACTGATTCTACCACGGTCCTGATTTGGCGCAATATAAAAACTTCATATCATGACACAACTAAACTAGTCCAAATCTCCATAATTAATAATTGGGGAGGCACAGATGTTAGTGGCCACAGGTCGCCTCATCTGAACATTTCATCCAAAACAAGTGCCGCGATGAGTAGCCTGTGGGTTTTAACATGAGAGGAGGGGGGAGGAAGGTGCATTTGAAGATTATCAACAGGAGATAAAGACAGCTGTTAGTGTGATTAAATAAAGAACTACACAATGGAGGCGATTTACAGGTCCTCATAAATTGCATCGAGGGAACCTGCCATCTCACGGTACTCATTAATTGCATGGAGGGATCCTATCTCTGCACTTGAGTGCACACCGGTCTCCTAAATGCAATTCATCATTTGCACTGCAAAGTGGATACATAAAGGTGCAAAAGCAGGTGAATTCTCCTGTGTGCCTTGTTTTTGCAGTTAATAGAGCAAATAGTGTAAATGCTGCTTGTCATGTATGCATGGAAGGCAGCATTTACAATGGATTCCTATGGATTTTGCCTAATGTTTAGGTGTAAAAAGCAGTCAGATTCCAGAGGAGTCCAATCAATTACAGGCAGCATGAAAATCAGATGCTGGTAGTAATGCATGCAGATTTGTAGGGTGGAGCAGATGGGATCACGGGAGTGCTTCTTCCACTCTGTGCCCCTGATCTGCTTACAAATCAATAGAAAAACATGACCAAACAAAAGAAACACGTGTACAAGTTGACCGCCAGTGAAAATGACGTCAAAGTCTGAAGCTGGATTCAATGAGAGGGGTGACGCGATGGGGGTGAAGGCAGGCGGTGGCTACGCAACACGCGTTTACGACAGTGATCATGGCGAGAAGGGAAATTGAAGGAGTGGGTTTGTGTCTTCTACCTGTTCGTTTAGGAGGAATCCCTTAGAGGGCCCACCACATTCTACATGTATTGCTACTTGACTCTACACTGCTTCCTGCCATACCCACTGTTCTAGGCCTCCCTTAATGGCGTCCGTCCTGCTGCATGCCCCGCTTCCCAGGCCTTCTCCCCTTTATTGTCACTGGGTTTAGCAGACCTTATAGTATTGGCCTGAGTTTCCAAGACAGTAATTTATTAAATGATGATAAAACTGTAGCCCACCAAACACCAGGCCAATGCCTTAAGAGACTGCCCCTGACCTCACCATTCCAACTGCGTTGGTATTGTAGAACTCTCTGGCATGAGCCAGACGCGTGAAGTAGAAGCACATTCCAATAAACACGGCGTTCATTGGCCGTTCTTTCATCTGCCTGCGGCATTTGCCAGCCGTTTGCTTTCAGGATGCAGTGGCATGTTTTCAAAGAGCAATAATTATCGTCCAAGTGGGCCTGTCATTGTGGTACAATGTGCCATTTGTAAATGTGTAGGCCGTGAAATGTCTAAAGGAAGACATACAGTCTTTCATCTATTACTTCAAAGAACAGTGAGCTCTAAATAGTGCAATTACCATAAAGGGGAATGATTGGCATGATTGTGTACATCCCCTGGACCTATTTTTTATGAATAACATATCCCCGCTGCAGTAAAAAAAGAAGGCAGTGCTTTTCAAGACGCTCTGAAGCGTGCCTTGTGTTGGGTAAATGTTTGTTGACAGTAGCTCTTGAATAACGTTTGCGGTGCACAGAGTGTACGCTGTCTATCGCCACTCTTATTTACTGCCTTACTCCACCACCTGGTGCCCTACTGTATCACCCTAATGGCACCCAACAGAAAAATCAGCAGAGAAGATTTTCATCTCGTAGTTGACACAGGGAGATTGTAAAGCTCTGTGAACACAGCATTTTTTAAACTAGTACTATATCTACACCTTCCCTTCATGACACAGTCCTTCTTCTGTGTCTCTGATGCCACTTCGCACTTCTTTAAATTAAACCTCTGTCCAGAGACAGGCTCCACTCTCTGAGCGGATGCAATGATCAAAGTGAGTGGGAACAGTCAGGAGCTGTGTTCCACTAATCCCATATTTCTTTTGTTCAGCATTCCTCTGCTTTTTACGACCATATTCACCATCTAGGTAGAGGATTTGTCCATTCATGTCCCTGTGCAAGTTTAAAGTTGTAATAGGAGCCTTAGTTAATAGTCACTTAGGGCCCGATTCATGGCATTTTTTTGCACAGTTCAAATTGATTTTGCACTGCTGAAAAGTGACTTTGCACTGCCGACACACACCCTGATTCATGGAACTGCGCAAAGTGTATTTTTGCAGTACAAAGTCATTCTGTATTGCAAAAATGACTTTGTATTGACTTGAGTGCAATCAATCAACAATAGAGTACACTGGCTACCAAGCCATAAGAAGCAACTGTTTTTTAATATGTTGAGCAATACAAACATAACTCAAAACTCATTGCCACCATGGCAACAGAGAAGTAAGATGAGCACTTTTCCATCTTCACTGATATGCCACAAAAGAACAGGTCCTGCATGAGCATAGCATCAGTCCATGCATAATGTCTCCATTGCACTCTGAGTGGATTCAGTTATGCAACCTACATCATTATATCAGAGTCAGAGCATGGTGATGTAAGGTATCCAAGAGCCATGACATGCCACACAGGTAAAGTGCACTTGGTGGTTGTGGTGTAAGTGGCCCATGTTCTAGGGATGGGTGTGTAAGCATAGAAGGGAACTATCAGCCAACAGGCTTCATAGGGTGCTTGGTGTTCTGCCCTTTTGGACAGGATAACCGGAGAATGATGAACAACAAAGGAAACAGCAGTGATGCCTGAGCCTGCCTGTTGTAATGCAAAACCCTACACATGCCTAGTTTTGTACCCGACATACCAGTCATTTTTGTTTAATGTGGATGGGAGGCCTTCACTCCAGTGTTGGTTGTGGGGAGCTGGGTTTACGGTGTCTTTGTTGTTAATGTTAAAGGACTTTTATAACGTGCACTATCACCACCAGAGTGGTCCTCTGGTGTTCTGCCGGATCTGAAGGTAAGAGGGTAGGATGGCTTAGTAGTGTGTAGCAGGATAAAGGTAGAGTGAGATTTTTGATTTGCTGTTGGAAGCTTCAGTCCGGTTAACACTGTTCGCTGAGCATGGGTGCCGTTTACAGATCAGTAGACTACCATGTGCTGTTGTGCGAGACTATGTGTGGTTTGTTTTGTTTTTTTGTTGCAGTGTAGTGAAGTGCATATAGTGAAGTGCATGCAGTTTCCTGTGCAAGAAAGTGATTGTGTTTGTTCAGGGTTTGAGAGGTGTAGGCAAAGAGTTGAGGTTTTAGCAGATGAGTTAGTGGGGTTACCTTGTTGTTTCGGACATCTGTGTTAGGTGTCTCTGCCCGTGCTGTCTGCTGCAGCGCTTCTTGGTGGTTCATTCGCCTGGTTCTACAAGAGTCGGCGGAATGTCTCTGTGACTGTCTAGTGATCTGTGGGCGGGAAGGTGGTTAGGGCCTCCCACACCCCTGGGTTGAGATCGCTACGGTTGTGGGTTGCTCTTTGGTCATCAGTGGGGTCTGCCTGCCATCGCCTCCCTGAGCTCCTAGGGTGGGGTCCCCTATCCCTGAATCCTAGGCACTACCTGTCCTGTTGGGTGCTAGTTAATAATTAATGCTCGTCTGTCTGCAGCTAGGGTGCTTGTCCCTTGGGCTTTGCCTAGCATAGGGGTTTGGCTTGGTAGAGGGTAACCTGCACTGTATAAAGTAACCTGCACTGTATCTGCGCCCTCATGGTCACCCTCCTGCTCGGAAGCACAAAGTCACCAACATCGTACAGAAACATGAGAAAGTGTATAACTTCCAAAAATTATGTTTAGAGCTTTTTTTTAAATGACTGTTTTCCTTGCTCAAAAAGCTTCACTAACTCCCCTTACAATATATAGTAAACATTTCAAAACAAAACGTCAGTTTGGTTTGTGAGACATTGTTGGGCAAACAGCATGATTGAGACTTTGTTGAGTAAGAGTGCTCACTTTGGGGAGAGTAGTTGTTTGATAGGCAAGTGTAGATGGGGTGGTTACTGGGGATTGTCTGTGGTAGGGTGACAAATCAATTTTTGAGCGTGACTTTTTTTAATTTTGTTGGCTGTCGTTCACTTTCATTACTTCATGACAGTCATTACTGTCATTACTTCTGACTTTAATGATTGTGGAACAGCCTGTCGGGTATCCTCACCAATGCCCTCTTCAAAGGAATACTCAAAGCACAAAGTAAGGTTGTGAAGGATGGACTCATTTGCCAGGATATATCCTGAAAATGCAGTTGCTAAACACAGGGCACAACTGGAAACGTGCACAAAAACGAAAGCAAGGGCAGGTAGCCCATCACCCTCCAGAAGTTTTAACTTGCAACTCGCATGACCCCTCACGACTGACTATGCTAGATAGGGTTGGTGGAGTTTGTAGGCCAATACACCTGGAGGGCGAATGGTTGATAACCCCAATAGAGAAATTTCGATGAAGATATGTTTTACCACCAAAAACCTATATTTAGTTTTCAGTTTTTTTATGTGTATGCTAAATATATAAATAATGCCTGAATCGCTTCCTCCGCCATCCCACAAGATAGCTGTACTCAGATCCTCAGCTGCACCAAGTTATGACTCCAGTCAAAACAGTCACTTTGCTGGTTGCAAGCAACCTAATTGAAGTGCACAAGATCAGCAACTTAGGGAACAGGTTCGATGGCCAGCTGATCTCCGTGGACCAATATGATTCTGTGATTCAACAGGTGAACTGCCATCTTTAAATAACAAGTAACATCCAAGTCCTTCTTGTCATCCCAGTGGAACCCCATAATGTGAGATGTCAAACTCCATTCAGGTACTCTGTTTCACTAAGTTGCGACTCCTTTCCAAATAGCTACCAGGTTGGTTGTTACTGCCCAAATGGCTGTATTTTCAATTCAATTATATTTAATTTGGTTTGATTAAAACATGTTAACCTTTTCAAAACAGTCATATACACTATTATACTGTTAAACAAATACAGTATAATCTAAACAATTCAAGAGCTATTAAAAAAAAGAAATAAAAAAGAAAAAAACTCATATTGCTACACATACAATCATAAAAATCAGATTAAAAGTAGTGACAAAAAGCATTACAAGAGTTAAAACCATTATTAAAATTCAAATAATTCATTAACCTTTTAGTTCACAAAGATTCAAGTTGGTTAAAAAGGATACTGTTGCTATAAAGAAACATGTCCAACATGAAATATTCTTGCCCACATTTCAGTACACGACAGAGATTTAAAAACTCCTAGAAATTAAAAAAAACTCTCTTTTCTAAGGTGGGACAAGGCTGGGCACTTAACAAAAAGGTGCATTAAAGTTTCACTGGCCAAAACATCACTGCAAAAACGGCATGAGTTACTTTGTTTAGGATCCTTTGATCTCCTTGCTAATACAGATCTAGTTGGATAGAGATCAAAACGTATTCTTAAGTGGTAGTCCGATAGGCAGTGTCAGAGAACCTTAAAAGATATTTGGGTAATTCTTTCCTAGCCTTAATCATAAAGCAACCCGTTTTCATTAGGCAATATCTTTGGTATGATTTCCACATATTAATCCATTTGATGTCGTATAACTTCCTTTTAGCACCATCTGGATTCTCTATCAACAATTTTACATCAATATCATATATTTCCAGTAAAGATATACAATGTTTCTTCCAGAGATTAAAATAATTGCTATCATAAACATTAGTGATAGCAGCTGCTATTATAGGAATTAAAGTTTTTTTTTATGGTCAGTCTGTAATAAGCATTTTCTGTATAAGGACGTCTGCCAATTAACTACCGATTGCAGTGATGTTAAACCAAGTTCAAACCGAATAACTAATATTGGTGTACTTTTGGGCAGGCCCAAAACAGACTTCCAGAATCTGCCCTCTAAAAGTTCCTAATTCGGCTGATCTGATGTTTTTTTCGAGTGGGCACCATATGTAAGAACTGGAATCACCTTCTGTACATAAAAAATCATAAGTGGTTTACATGAAAACATACAATTTGTTCGTAACAGAACCTTAGCTTGGGATGTTAAATTAGTCATCTTTTTTGACACATCTGTTTTATATGGGAGATCACTTAGGCTAGTATTAATATTATTACCCAAGTATTTATAAAAGTAAACCAGTTCCACCAGTATGCGCTATCCCATGAGTATACTCAAAGGAACAGTTCAAACTGAGATAAAGGATGTATTTATGTGAACGAGTCAAATTGTTGAATAAACAGTTCCAGAAATACTTTGATACAGTTGATACTAGAATGAACAAACCAGTTGATACTAAAATGACCAAACAAATTGATACTGTAAGTGCAGACACGTGTTTTGACCTGAATGGGTCTTTCTCAAGGCAAGGTATAATTTCGTGTTACTCAATTACTGATTCAAATCACCTTACTGCTGATACCTGAGAAACTCAGATGAACGAATTGCGAATATGCTGTACGCAAAATGAATATTGTAAACAGAAGACACAGTTCTTTAGGAAACTAGAAGATTTTGTCATCTGCATGTTTTCACATACAGGCGAACACGCCGTATGGAGCCGGCCGTAGACAGGGTGACAGCGCAAGGGACTGTGACTAAGTAAGAGAGCTGCATACTGCAACCTTATGAAATCTCAAATAGATGCGCCACCGACCAGTAAAGAGTTCTGAATCATTTATTGCAACTTCATGGAATTCCGATCAGATGCCGATTATAAGCAGATTATGTGTAACATAGTGATTTGAATCAGTAATTGTGTAACACAATTTGATACTGTGCCTTCAGAAAGACCCATTCAGGTTGAAACACGTTTTGGCACTTTCAGTATCAATTAGTTTGGTCATTTTAGTATCAACATGCTTGTTAATTCTAGTATCAACTATATCGGAGTATTTCTGGAACTGTTTATTCAACAATTTGACCCGTTCACATAATAAATACTTTCTTTATCCCAGTTTGAACTGTTCCTTTGAGTATACTCATGGGATAGCGCGTACGTGTGGAACTGGTGTACTATTATCATATTTGTCATAGGCAGGGGTAGCCTATTGTTCCACACTACCCGCGGCTGTCCTTGTTATTCCTTTGGCAATAGGACTGCTAATATACATCTAGCCTCAGCGCATTCCCAACATAAGTACCCCAAATACTACCCATATATTCAAAGTATTTATACTCTTGAACAATTGCTAACTTAATATTGCCAATCCAACATTTCTCTTTATTATCTTGCTGCTTTTGAAAATACTAAGAAATTCGATTTAGCCACATTAATTGAAAGTTGATTTTTAATTGCAAGTTTCCACAGGCTTTTAACTGCCTTTGTAGACCTATTGGTGTTTGGTCGATAATCACAAGATCATGGGCAAACAACAAGAAAGATATTTTGGTAGCTCCTATCTTTGGTGGGAATGAACGTATAGTTTCTAGCGATTTACATATATCTTGGATATAAAAATTAAAGAGGAATGCTGCTAAGGCACAGCCATGTTTCAGCCCTCTTCTCGTAGACATTTCTTCCAACAGCGCTCCTTCTCTGTCAAGTTTGACTCTAATTGAAGTGTTAGTATGAAGTTGTTGAACTAAATATAGAAGTGCTGGGGAACAATTTGCAACTTTCATCTTTTGCCATAATACACCTCTCGAAATTGAGTCAAAAGCTTCACGAAAGGCAATAAATGCCAAAGAGATTTTCTGATTTTGCTGGGTGGCTTGGTATTTCAGAGCTGTTAAAACTATAAGATTCACAGAGGTCCCCAACCCTACGACAAACCCAGATTGACAAAAATCTCTCGTTCCACTAGCTCTTAGCCAGACCACCAACTCAGTCAAGATCATGCGTGCAAAAATCTTCTATCAAAAATGGCAATAGGTCGATAGTTGGTAGGATCGATCCTACTACCCTTCTTGAATAGAGGGTTGATGACCGAGGTTTTCCATGAAGGAGGAATAACATCAGTCAAAATGATCTCCAAAAATCACAAATAAAATCTTGACCCATTCTTCAGGATTAGATTTAAGAACAAGATTAGTGAGCCCATCGGGACCTGGGGCTATTGATGAGCTTAACCGCTTGATCAGGGGTACTTTGTCTTCAGAAGTGAAGACAAATTTATGCAGACTTGCATCATCTTTGGCTAGCATTACTGGATCATCTCTAGAATCTGCAAATACCTTCAGAAAATGAGCTCTCTGTGTAGGTTCACCAATATTATTTAGTATGGCAGTAGCAGAAGCATATAAAGGTGAGGTTCTTAGAAGCCTCCATATTTCAGAGCTAGATTTGGCAAGAATAGCATTTAACATTTTTTCGCCAGCCATCTGTTTTTGTTTAGCTCTATGGAAGCGAAGGCAATTCTTGTATTTTGTCCACAGATTGGTCAACAACTTTGACGAATTTGTGGGATTAGAGCACATAATCATCCTTGTATCTCTTCTTAACTCAGTTTTTACTCTCTTAACTATGGGATCAAATCCCGATTTATGTGCTATTTCTACACATCCTCCCTTTTTGCAAACTTGTTCTAGAATTTGTAGACTGTTGTTATAAGTTCATTGAGAATCCAGAACTGGGGCCTGCATATCATTTGTCAATTATTTGTTCAATATTTTAACACTGAACAAATGTCAAGCTCCTGAGTGAATAGCGCACACTCCTCCTCACCTGTCTCCTCTATGGAGTTATCCAGGACTTCTGAGGTCTTCTTTCTGCGTGTCTTCTTTTGTTCTGTAGGTTTTTTCTCCTTCTTCTGATGAAGATAAGGACGTGCTCCTTCGGAGGCCACCTTGACTGCAGATTGAAACCAGCCCAGGTGGACACCAGGGAGCAGGACCCAAATGTCTCAGGGGAAAAAGCCTCCTGGCTGAGAAAACCCTGGTAGATGGAGTACAGAAGTAGAATCCAAATCTTGACTTCAGGAGAAGATTTCGAACATGAAGAGAATCCGAGTCCTGGTATGGAGAAGTGAATAATGGGACTTGTGGTTTCACCGGAATAATGAATCTGAAGAGTGTCTGCTGACTGTCCTCTGTGCAGGAGGATGGAAGACTTGCACATTGAACAGGTAAGCTCTCAGCAGAATACAAGGTAAGTAGAAAGTAAGGAGTAAACATGACGAGAGTATGCTGAGCGGAAAAAGTATAATGTCAGAAATGCGATGTAGAAAATAGAAGAACCTCCTAGCGGCTCCGAGCGTTGACCTAAAAGAAAACGAAAGATAGGAGCCACAAAAAACAGAAAGACAAAGGTGAGAGAAAGAAGCTAAACCCTCACGGACACTGTGCACCGAAGGCAGAGGCTGGAATCGGCGCTGCGAGAGTCGGAACCGCAGTACGTGTCACCAGAGCCTGAGCAAGAGGTAAGAGAGCTCGAGAGCAGGAGCAGAACAGATAAGAAGCTACCGTAAAAAGATCCTAAGGCAGCCAAAAATGTAGACAGCCAGAAAGTAGAAGAGGAAGTGCTAGAAATGCTAAGTAAGAAAAGAAAAGGGATACAAACCACTATACCTCACTGAATAGTAGAGGAAATCACCTGAGTGCACGTAAGGAAAGCAAAACGAGGAATGGAATAAGAGGAATTAACAACGGAGCATTGGGATGCCGAAGCAGGTCTCAGGAAACAACACAGAACTCTGAGTGGAACCATAGACGATACAACGCAAAGATTGTATCCCAGATCCTCATTGATAAACAGGAAGCAGCCATCTTGGAAAAAGGCTAGAACGGTACTGTAGAACTCTGTGCCTCTATGTTACATATATCTCCACCTTTGCCAGCACTTCCAGGGGCGATGTATGACAACAAAGACCATCTTATTTTATTTATCCCATACATTTCTAAAAAATAATTATAATTCATGTTTTTTTTTTAATTAAACGTGGTTGTCCATGAAATCTCAAGTATATCATGGTCACTACAGGGGGCAGATAATAAATTCAAAACCACCATTTGGATTATAGTGTAGTTTTCCGAGTGTTTGAATATTATTTTAGATAGTTTGAAGCATGGGTGGGAGATGCCCACGCTATCAACTTGGTATTTACATCTCACTTAATGGCTGTTAAAAGGCCTGCTGACGGTCTTCCCTTGCCATTATGAATTGCTGATACTGTTAGTAACCCATCGCCGTTATGAATTGCTGATACTGTTAGTAACCCATCGCCGGTTAGAATTGGATCAGTCAGGAGCCATGCTTCTTGGAAGGCAATGACATCTGCATGTGCAAAGAGACTGCTATTACAAGGATCAAGCAGATGTCTATGCCCCCTAGTATTCCAACTCACCATGTTAATAGTGCGTGGATTATCTCTCATTTGAAATTAATTTTTTGTTCTGACCATTAGTATCATTTAGGGCCTTCTTCAGCCACGTCCAATTCCAGTGATTTTCAGTGTTCCTTTCAGACTCAAAATGTCCAGTCCTTACCAGTCTCCCTTGGCTGCGCGAACAACTTATATAAATAGGATCTCTGTTGTATTGCCCATCAGCATTCCAAGAATTATCACTCTCATTCTTTACTCGCCTTTTTCAATCAGGGCTAATAAGTGTAGACAATGGTCAGATTTGCAATTTGATGGTTGCCCTGCCATAGGATAAATCCCGCCTCACAAGAGGTGAATCCTTGCTCAAGCGTTGCTGACGACAGGTTGCCAACGCCGACGCTTGAGCAAGGATTCACCTATTGCAAGGTGGGACTTGTCTTATGGACATGGCAACCATCAAATTGCAAATCCGACCATTGTCTACACTTATTAGCCCTGATTGAAAAAGGCGAGTCTGTCGCCAAAACACGTGTCTCGAAAAGGGCGCACTCAATACACTCTTATTTCTTGCAATTGTTGTGTGTGGAATACTATTAATCTTTTGGCGCTGCATTTTAAGTGGAGAAGGGTTCTCTGAGTCCTGAACACGTTTCACAATCCATTATTCATGGCACCCAGAGTAAGTTCTTGTGGCAACGATAAAGAGGGTCTGAAACCAAAGGACGGTCTCAGGCAGGTTTTGCAAATGATTCAGGTGTAGAAATTGATGTGTCAGAAGAATTTGGTGGTTTGGGTAGAAAATAGGAGACTGCGAGAGGTTCATTGCATTCTGGATAGGTTGAACCTCAATTTCTGTGTCAAAAACTATGCTTGTTTCATTAACTTGACTTGTGTCATGGGGTTTATCATTAGTGTTCTTAGTTTCGATGTGAAGTCTAAGAACATCTTGTTTACTAGTAGGAAAATGTTCCGGATACATACAGGTCGTGTCTTGAGTTATGTTACGTGTAACAACTTGAGAATATAACATCGGACAGGTTAAGGACTCTACAGCATGTATACAACCTGACCGTTAGTAGTTTTATCAATGAAATGTTGCTTTTATTCAGTATACATTTATGAGGATTTGTGTTTTTGGGCAAATATTACAATCATCCAGCTCTATAAGATTGAAACTTTGACCATTCTGGGTGTTTATAGCAAGCAAGTCAACATCCGAAATAGAACCATTTGCATGCTTACCGCGATCACTAATAACAGCATCTGCTTTTTCATTGTTTGCCTCGATTAACATCAAGTCCATTCATGTTACAAGAGTTTGATTAGCTTGCGTAGTTCTGCACACAGCGTTCGTGCTCCAAAGTCACCTGGCATCCATCGGCGTAGTCTTTGCGCATTTCGTTTTATTCCTCATCTTCTTCGTTAATATTGCATATGTCAGACTCATGTTGCTCCGAATTTGATAGACTAGCCGCATGGGCCAGGATGGAGGATGTTAACTTTTACATAACTAGATTGCTTCAAAATAGAGTTGCTTTCTTGCGTCGTAGTATAAACTAAGCTTAATTGTTCTAACCGGCAAGTGACTCAGTCGAGGCAGGGCCGTTGGCTGAAGGCTGCACCCTGCCACCAAGCCAGCAACCAGCCAACAGCAATCCTTGATAGCGCTTGCTCGATTGCGCATGTGTGCATGTGCCAGTTAAGAGGCACAGCGCAAAAGGGGCATTGTCAAGGAAATCTAAAATAAAGAAAACTGAGTTGGTACGCTTTGTCAATGTTCAATGTTCAGCGTAGTAAAGTCCAGTTGTAAGCACGTACCAAAGAAAGTCTTTCAAAGCAGTTTTAACATTATATTGAATACAACGATATCCAAGTGAAACAGAGCAGAGAGACGTGCAGACAACAGTCAGCCAACAGCCCTCCTCGATAGTGCTCACTCGATTGCGCGCGCACGGTTGCGCGCACACTGTTGCGCGCGGGTGCCTGTTAAGAAGGCACGGTGCAAAAGGGGCATGGTCAAGGCAATCCATATGGTGTAACTTGTAGGTTCTCAGTGGGCTGTTTTTTTTTTTTTGGTCGCTGCTGCATTTTGTTTTATTGCTGGATGTCTAATTACTGCCTTTTTTTAGAACTATTACAAACTTAATCACTGTAGTCATTGTGCTACTGGTGTAATTGCATAAGTTGTTTTTGGTACCCACTGGCTATATTTCAGTCATATGTTTTGGTCATGGCTCCAGTCTAATGCCTGTCTTTTTAGTTATTACCATACAAATGGTTGTATTTGATGTTGCTGCCAGATGACTTAGTGTACTTACTTTGGGGCAATTGGATGCCTAGACCTTTTGCAACAAGACTGTCTTCCTCACAGAGCACTTTGACCCTCACCAATGTCAGCTCTCATTGGTGGCTTTAATGGGAACATGGATTTCCACACAACAACGCTAATGCAGCTGCTCTTCAAAATGACTCATGCACTTTCTCCCACTCTCATTGTTTCCCTAATAAAGGCAGAAGAGTTAGATACACAGTTAGTAAAACAAGATCATCTCACACTCTCCAACACTCCAATGTAAGTCCTATTTTCCTTTGAACAGTTACCTGTTTAGCTTCTCGACAAATCTCCTCTCACCAATCTCCTAATATATCCTCCATGAAGCACCCCAACCTCTTCTTTGATGATCTTGACCTCTTACTTATAACTCTTCCCACTGAAGTCCCAACCATGTTCTTGGGTAATTTCAACCTCCGTAACATGCTTAAGGCTTATCAACTCTAGATGGACTATCATTTCAAACCAATCTTTGGTCAACCTGCATAATCAATTAATCCACATAAAGGGAAATTCACTTCACCTCATCTTCCTCTCGTCTTCCCTCATATCTTTTGCACCCTCCATTGATCCTCATCTCTGCGACCACTCTCTCATTCACTTTAATTTCTCCATGCACCTCTCTATTCTCCCTATGTTCTACATCAACAATTTAAAAGCATACTTTCAAATCTGAATCAATGCTACTTGCACCCCCCTGACTCCCTTGCACTTCTCCCTATCCATCCTCTCTCACTTGT
Source organism: Ambystoma mexicanum (assembly GCF_040938575.1). NCBI lineage: Eukaryota > Metazoa > Chordata > Amphibia > Caudata > Ambystomatidae > Ambystoma > Ambystoma mexicanum. The sequence goes on from NC_090937.1 coordinate 635,307,763, forward strand.
GTGATCTGAAGAACACAAGGCCTAGTGAGATTGTTGTGTTGTCTTCCTGTGTCCCCCCTTCCTTGTCTTGTCGCACCTAGAAACACTTGTGTACAAGCGTGTTATAAATGACCTATCATATCATATCAACAATTCCCTCTCTTCAGTTAGATTGTCTCTCCAAGCTCTTTTTCACTTCTCATCATATCAATTGAGCAGGATTTTCTGGGCTCCAACTTGGCCCTGGCCGCTCCCTTTTGCTATAACTTGCCCACTATTTTCTTTACTCCATCTGACCCGTGTCCTCAAACCTGGTTTTCCCGAGCCATCCAATAACTGATGACATCTATACTGCTCCACAAATGCTGCTGCCCTTTTCTCTGTGCCCCCTGTGATGAATCTCTACTTGCTTTCTTCACTATCTTGCTAGCTGCCAATTCACTCTACTATATCAACCTCGTTTCCTACTGTTGCCAGCATCACAAGCTTTCAATTGCCTTTCAGTCTGTGCTTAGACACCTCATCCATGCTTCCTATCGCCCTCCCTATCCATTGACTACTTTGAATGCTACTACAAGTAATGTCACATCCTTACTGCCTTTGTCTCTTTCCACCCGATCTAACCTCCATCTCACACCCAATTCTCCACCTCCACATGTTCCTGTCTACAATACTTCACTCCCATCACTTTTCTAAATTTTCACGCAATATTCTACTTATCTCATCTCTTCAAACTGTCACTTTCCAGAAGAACCTTATCAGCATGCTTCGAGAAGGCCAATTTCAACATGTCCAAAAGAAACCATAAATTGCCCCAGCCACCTATTTGATTCTCTTCTTCCCCAATATTGAAAACTCTTGGAATGTGTGGTTTTCAACCACATCACCGGCTACCTGGAAGCTAATGGAGGACTCAGTTATGCTATCTAGTGTGGGCTGCATAGCAGTCAATCCATTTCTACAGCACTTACCCACTTCTCCAATGTTTTAATATAGCCCACACCTGTCAACTCTCCATCCACATCTTGCTTGATCTTTCTTCTGCTTTTTATACTGACATTCTTCCCTCCTGGTGACTCTCTTCAATCTTGGCATCCAGAAAAACAAACTTGGTGTCCTGACAGTCTGAATGCACCTTCTTCATGCCTTGGAATTTCATTACCTCTTCTGCCATCCCTCTGCAGTAGGAGTCCCACAAGTCTGAATCCTTGGTCTCCTCTTAACTCAGCACATTCATCTCCTTTGATGGCTTATCATCTGTTTGCAGGGGATACTCGAATCATCATCTCCTTCTCCTTGAACCTTGGAATTATTATCTTGCATCAGCAACTGCCTCTCCACAATTCCTTGCTGTATTGTGCTTCTTTGCCTGCTGTTTAACTCCTCAAAACTGAAGTGATCTATCTCTCTGCCTCTATTACCATCTCCTCTATCCCAACTGTTCTCTTAATCCATTGTTCCTTATCTCACAAGGTCAATTTACTTAAGCAAGAGAACCTGAGGTGGTGGGGGCATTACCGTTAGGGTAATGCCCCCAGGTCAATAGTAAGAAGGACAAGTGAAGCAAAGGCTTTTTACGTAGCCTAGGGGGCATACCGCACCAGTAATGCCCCCTTCCTCGGTGTCTATTGCTATTAGTACCCTGGCATATTGTACCAGGGTACTAATAGTATATTTTCTCAAGTAAGTTGAGAAACGGCATTTAAACCGTTTCTCAACTCAAGAACAAAAGGAAAAATAAAATGGCTTCCAGGAATCAGGGAGAAGGGACTACACGTAGTCACTTCTCCCTTTCCATGGCCGCCATTCAAAATATAGAAAAAAAAGTAAACAAACAAAATGGCCACGATGGAAGGAGGCAACGGGACTACACATAGTCCCTTCTCCCTTTCCAATTAAGCCATTGAAAAAAGAATGAAAAAGAAAACAAAAAAATGCCCACCATGGGATGGGGAGAACGACTACATGTCGTCCCTTCTCCCTTTCCATTACAGCCACTGACAAAAGTAAACTAAAAAGATCGACGATATGGAAGGGGGAGAAGGGACTACACATAGTCCCTTTTCCTTTTCCATGGCGGCCAGGACGCGGACGCAACCGGTCCGACAAAGCATTGGACGGGCTGGTGACGACCCAGTGAGAGCCAATGAGCTTGTTTGTTTCAAGCTTAGTGACTCTCGCTGGGTACTAATTTACAATATTGACCTTACAATTCAACAATGTATCACTTCTAAAACCACAGCTCCCAGGCTGCATCTGCTGAACATTTGGAAAGACTGTAGCAATCTCACCTTCCAGTCAACTAAAATAATAATGCCTTCATTAGTAGTTAACAAATCTGCAAACACACTCCATTCTACAACTCGTTCATCATGTTTAAAATTCTATCCATGGTCTTGCCCCACTATCCCACTTCAATACCTACTCAACCTAACCAAACCATCACCGTCTACCTTGTACTAACCTTTGCTTTCTCTATTCACAGGGATACCCTATCCTCTATCTTCAAGGACAATCAAACTATTACTAAATTTGAAGTTTATCCTCAAAATCCCTTTCTCTCCCTTGAAAAATTCCCAAACTGTATCTCACGTCATAACATCTGTTAGCCACACTACTAAGGAAAGTGGACTTTATAATTGTACAGAAATGTACATTCTGCAACTAATTCGGATATACTCTAATGTGCATCTTGTAATGTCCCTATTTTCTGTTCCTAGACCAACTCTCCATCACATCATGGACTATGTATCGAGCAATGTGTCAGAGTCATATCTGGAAGGCATGTCTGTGGGTGAACTCTGTCCAGTACCCAGTTGGGTACCAACTGGCCTCTTAATTGAGCGGAGTGCCCCACCTACAGACCCAACAGTCTAATGGACACCAGCAATGCCTAGAGGAAGAAACAAACAGTGTGGTTAGGATTGGATAATCAGGAACATATTCCCCTCTTAGATTGCATGGCAATAAGTGTACCTGGAATATTATCAAGAAGGTCAGAAGGTAGGAGAGGTAAAGGATAAGAAACTATGACACAACAGAAGGAAGGCAAAAAACAGAAAATACATGCAGGGACATCCTGAATGGTGTGATGGTGTGAAAGCTAAGGAGAATGCAAGAAAGAATGCATTATCCAAGGTAAACAAGGTGCAAACTGATCACGGAAATATAGATTACAGCATCAGACTGCTCCAGAAGAGAATACCATGGTGCAGAATGGTGTTATAAAGACAATTCGTGGGGTTGGCCACCAGGGGGGCGCACGGATGAATAGCCTTCCCGTGTGAGCTCTCCCCTCGAGGTCCAGCAGTGTGTCCTGAGCCCCCACACTGCACCCCCCCCTCCGGATCCCCAACGGTTGAGAAGATGTAGGAAGGCTCCCCCTTCAACCTGCAAAAAACCCGATTGAAATCGGAGGAATAGAACGAAAGAAATCATCAGCTGAAGTCTTCCCGCTCGACGCAACGGAAAACACGGGACCTACGCAGTTTAACAACGAGGAGACCGTGAACTTCGGCGGCCCGATAAAGAACAGAGTGAGTCCCTCGTCCCACCTCCCCACGCACACCCCGGAGACACTTTTGCGCAACCAAAGAGTTGGTGTTCCAGTGGGGAGGAGGTGCCGGTGGCGTCTGCTTAACGGCACTTGCCGTCCGATTCACCCGCTCCAGTGCTGCTGCGCCCCCGCAGTGACACACGGGAATAAGGCCTCCGCTGACAGCCTCAGCCTCCCGCGGCCGCATTAAAGCGACCAAGCGTTTCGGGCGCTCCGGCCCCCGTGGGCATCTCTTGGCGGCCTACACGCTCTGTGTGCGTCCACGGCCCCATCCTGGAGCTGAAGTGCGGCTGAGCCCCCGGGCACCAGGTGGAGGGACACGGGGCTTTGACAAGCTCGCATTCAGTGCCCCGAAAGCTTGGGCACCATTTCTGTGAACCTTCCAGTGACCAACTCTGGACTCATGAGGTGCCTCCCACGTGCGCTGGAAATAGGCTGAGGCGCCTTCACACGGGTCCCCTAGGACCTCTTCCATAGGAGCTCTGGGCAGACTTCCTCTACTAGCCTTTGGAGAACCTGCAAAGGCACACGTTGGCCAACACTATTGTTGTGATACATTGAAGGTCTGAATCAGGCTTGTGCTTATAAGAATGGACTGCTGAGCACCGTGAGCTTTCCAACAGATTAATAAAGTGTGAGTCTCGCACACGGAGCCTCCACAAAGAAACCACCCACTCACAACAGCTCCAGCAGCACGTTACATCGCCCTGACCCAGCAAACCCCAGGAATAGGACCCCATTCCAGGAAAGGGAATGACATCCTGAATCTTGGACCCCCGAGAAACCTCTGAAAGTGGAACACAAGTGCTGACTCTCCTGGCGCAGGGACGCCACTCGGACGGCCATACCCACCCACTGCCTAAGTAACCCATGAACCTCCCAAGGGTATCACATACCAACGGGGCCCATCCTGATTCAACGGCCAGATAGCTCTTCTTGTGGAAAGCACCCCCAGGTCAAACAGAAACCGGACCCCCTGGGTGCCCCCCTCACGATCCCCACAACAACCCTAACCATTGGTCCTGCTTTCCAGCTGCAGATTCTCACAACTTCATAGAGGGTAAGGCCCCCGATTCAGGGGCGTGTGCCTCCTCTACCCCAAGGTCCACTATATGAATGTCAAGAGCAGGCTAGCTAAATACGCTTACGCCTCATCCTCTGCGCCCCTCGAACGGGAAGCAACAATGGCAACTAGCGTCGCCGAAGCGGGGGCCGCTGCAACAAAAGGGGATATTGCAGCACTTCTCTGTGAGATAAAAAATATGGGAGCTAGTCTAGGTGGCAAAATTGACAAGATTACTCAGAGAATGGACAATTAGGAAGAAAGACTAGAAGGTGTGGAGAACTATCAGGCCTCCATTGACACCCTTGAGACTCAAAGGGATATGAGAATCCGTAATATCTAGAAGAGAGAGGGGGAGATACGCCTGAAAATGGACGACTTGGAAAACAGAGAAAGAAGAAATAACCTCTGATTTTTTGGAATTCCAGAATCTGAAGGAGAATCTGAGGACTCACTCAAGACCACAATAGATAACATCATAAAAATCTTAATGGCCGACGAAGAAATAGATGAGCCCAAAACAGAACGAATCCAGAGGGTAGGTGGGCCTCCCGGTGGCCCTTGCTCTGTCCTTGCACGATTCTACCGATACCAGGACAGGAACAGAATCTTGGAGAAGGCTAGAGCCGGAGGCTCACTCACAATGGGTGGTGCCCAAATTACCATTTTCCAGGACTTGTCATCGCTCACGTAGGCATTGAGGCGTCTCTGCAGCCCTCTGACGAAATGGCTCAAAGAGCGGGGAACAAGATACAGATGGGGGTACCCCTTCTCCCTCACGTTTGAACACGAAACTACGAAGGTGGTTCTCCGGTCTGAGGAGGAGATCAAGGACTGCATTGCAGACATCCTGGGGTCAGCTCCAGGAGATGACGAGGGAAATCACAATGGACACAGATAAATGCAGTGGGAACTTCAGGGCCCTAGACGAAAAAGGGTGAAAGGATCAAGGAAATATAGGCACCCTAACAACACGCCGAAAATGCAAAATGAAAAGGGAGTGCGTGAACTTTGTGAACCAGCGGATTGAAGTCTATGACCGAAACGTCCTGAGACAGCCATTCCTCATTCTACACCGACATGAATGCTGTCAGGGTGGTTGCACCCGGCTGTGGAATCCCCCCCTGAAGCAAGAGGGGGAATCGAACTTCTGAAGGGAAAGCCGGGGACTGCATGTATCGTTATTCTTTTTTTTTCTTCATTCATCTATTGTTATCTTTGAATTATATGATGTTGGGTGTGGGGGGCTCAACTATATACTGTGATGTTAGATTTGAATGGGACCGTGAGGGAACGGACCCCACTGGTGGTCCGATACTGGACTGAACTTTTCCACCAGGTCTAAATCGGACGCCGCCTAAGTCCTGAAAATGGCACAACTCCAGTCTATGGGTTCACTTGAACGCCATCGATTCGGGAGGGGAAGGGAAAGGGGGGGAGGGAGAAGAGAAACTCGGGGAAAGCAGTAGCACCGTCTGAACAAATCCGCAGCATCAACAATAGTGTGGACTGAGAGACTGGACAATTGCCTGGCCGCTGATCATTAGCATTGCCTTTGTGATATCCAACGATGGCATCATCTGATGAACGCAAAATGAGGGATACGCTTAGAGTGGGGACCGTTAACGTGAAGGGCCTGAACTCACCAACCAAGAGGTCACTAGTCCTCAGGGAATTCCGTAGATCCAATATTGATATACACCTCCTGCAGGAGACCAAGTTTGCCAAGGGGCAGGAGCAAAGTATCCTGGGAAAGCCAGGAGGCCTGGAATTCTGGGGATCACGCCCACTCAGGAAAGGACGAGTCGGTATCTTGCTCAGAAAAGGAATCAAATTTGAGCTGGGAAAGGTATGGTCTGATGTGGCAGGTCGCGCTCTCCTCATAACGGGAGAAATAGCAAAGGTAAAAGTAACTATTGCCACAGTATATGCACCCAATACTGTCCAGACATCTTTCCTAGAGAAAACCATCCCAAAGGTAATGTTAGAAGCCACAGGTCATATCATCCTGGGAGGAGACTTCAACCAATGGGCCGACCTGGATAAGGACTGGAAACCTGGCAAATCAGAAACGAGAATCCAACTCAAGAGAGGGCACACTGAGCTAGCTGCAATGATGGAATTGTACGACATGAAGGACGCATGGAGAATTATGCACCCTAATGAGAGGGGGTATACCTTCTATTCAAATCCCCATCATACGCTCACACGCATTGACTATATATATCTCACGAGCGAACTCACATCCTCTACAAAATATGCAGACATTATCCCGATCTTGTGGTCGGACCACGACATGGTCCTAGTAGATATCTCTTGGGCCGATCCACCTGTCACGGTTGGGAAGTGGCGGTGTAATGAGACCCTCTGCAAAGACCCAGTTTTCAAAGCCACCATGGAGATTGAAATAGATCAATATTTTGAACTGAACAATGATGGGGAAGTCGCCAAACAAATAGTCTGGGAGGCGGGGAAGGCCACATGGAGGGGCATCCTAATACGTGAGGGGGCCTCCAAGAAAAGGGAGTGGAAAATCATAGAACAAAGGCTATGCACTGAAATACATTGTCTGGAGGCAGAGATCAGGAAGTAGACCATGATAAAATGAGAACAGCCCAACACAAAAGAGATGAGCTGCGGTTATTAGAACACGAACAAGTAGTACGAAAACTGCGGTTCCTGAAACAGACATTTTATGAAAAAGGGGACAAAGCAGACGCCTTATTAGCCGCCAGGCTCAGAGAACAGAGAGCGGAACGCAGGGTGAAGGAAATCACTGAGAATCCCCCCTCCCCAGGCCATACCCACCACACTATCCCGGAGGCCTTTGCCAAGTTCTATGAAGACCTATACATCTCTGAAAGGTCCCATGACCAGTCCGACATACACTCCTATCTAGCCCCAATTATCATGCCCACAATAACACAGATAGAAACTGAGCTCCTCGACTCCCCAATTACTGAGAGAGAGATTCACGATGCAATTAAAAGGCTAACACTAGGTAAATCCCCGGGAGAAGATGGTTACACGGCTGGCTTTTATAAAACTTTTGCTAAGCAACTGGCACCCTTCCTGATGGAACTATTTAATGAAATATTAGAAACAGGCATGGCACCAGATTCCTTCAAAAAAGCACTGATTACAGTGATCCCCAAGGATGGGAGGGACCCAAAATTTTGCGCATCATACCGTCCAATCTCTCTCCTTAACCTTGATGCCAAAATCTATGCTAGGGTACTGGCGGCCAGACTTAAATCACTAATGCCCCACCTGATTCACTCAGATCAGGTCGGCTTTATATTGGGGAGACAGGGAGCTGATTCCATGCGCAAGACATTGCACCTCATCCATGTGGCCCACGACCTCCCCAACGACCCCGCCCTACTGTCTGTAGATGCTGGGAAGGCTTTTGATAGAGTAGAATGGGATTTCCTGGGGTCGGTCTTGCAGAAAGTTGGAGTTGGCCCAAGAACTAGATGAGGGATACGAGCGTTATACACATCCCCCGAAGCCTCGATATTTGTAAATGGGGAATATTCCAGGTGGTTTGAACTGAAAAGCGGGACCAGACAGGGTTGCCCCCTTTCTGCAATCCTGTTCGCCCTATCATTAGAGCCCCTCGCACAGAAAATTAGAACTGATCCCTTGATAGACGGGATGCGGCTTGGGTCAAGGGAATATAAATTAGCTCTTTATGCAGACAACATCCTCCTTCATTTGACTAACCCCTCAGCGTCTGTCCCCCAGGCACTGAAACTAATGGACGACTATGGCCATCTTGCTGGATTCAAAGTAAACAGGTCCAAGTCTGTTCTGTTCCCCCTCCAAGGAACCGCAGAGGAAAATCACATTAAATTCTTCCCGCTGGGACTTAAATTAGAACATACTGTGCTCCAATACCTGGGTATACAAGTCACTAAAACCCTGAGTGACCTATTTCAGGCCAACTTGCCTCCTCTACTCCAGCGATTCGAAGCTGATCTCAAAAAATTGACCAAACTCACGATCTCATGGCTCGGCAGAGTTAATGCAGTTAAGATGGTCTGCCTCCCCCGCTTCCTTTACCCATTCCAAATGTTGCCGGTCAAGATACCGAAGGATTTCTTTATTGACACCAAGAAGAAGATGATGAAATTCATATGGCAGGGGAAGAAACCGAGAATCCCTTATAATTCTCTAATACTCCCCAGAGATAAAGGAGGAGTCGGCCTCCCTGACCTGAGGACATATTACGAAGCCTCCCTGCGTGTCCTAATCCCCCATCTCAGAGAACACAAGAACCTACAATGGGTCCAAATGGATAACCATTATCTGTCCCCGGCCACGGTGTCGGAATGGCTATGGACTCCACACAAAAGGGTACTACGAAAAATCAAAGCCCACCCCATCCTGAGCACCATATGGAGTATATGGCGGCCAGGCAAGAAGATGCGTAAAATCACCACATGGCCGTCCCCCCTCAGACATCTGTGGTCTCCTGGCATAAACAACCATATACCAGACGTGGCGAGGTTCCAAATGTGGTATGAGGCGGGGCTTGAGAGAGTGAGCCAACTCTATAAGAAGGACTCGTTCACCACCCTGCCGGAATTGACGGAAGCCTTAGGTATAGGCACACTGTGCACGTTTCACTACATTCAACTGAAAGGGGTCCTAATGAAGGCTGAGTGGAAGGGCAAATTGGACAGAGACCTGACCGCATTCGAAAAGATCCTGGACTCTAAATCGGAAATGAAAGGTCTCATATCCATGATGTACCAGGAATTAATTGCGGCAGGCGGAGAATCTACAGAACCCCTGAGACTGAGATGGGAAAAAGACTTTGGAGAGGAAATTCACCCAATGGGAAACAATGGGAAACAATGTGTAGAGCAGCCTCCAGAACGTCAATATCCAGCCAGTACAAACTACATGCCATCAAACTCTTACACAGGTGGCAATACGATCCCCTTAGACTTTCTAAAATGTCTCAAACAATGAACCCTACATGTTGTAGGAAGTGCGGAGAAATAGCCAGCTACTGGCATATGTGGTGGGCCTGCCCGCGCATCAGTGTATTCTGGGATGAGGTTCTTGGATGGATCAAGGAAATAGAGGGGATCCAAAGGGTCGCTGACACGTACTTAATCTTATTCAGCCTAGAAAGGGAGGAAGATGAGTGGTCCAGAGTAAAAGGCTTGACTCCCCATCTACTATTGACGGCCAGAGCCCTACTCGTGATCAAATGGAAATCCACAACGGTTCCCCGAAAGAAGGAATGAATCAACTTGGCAACGAACATGTACCTAATGGAAACAATAAAGGCCTCCCTCCACGGCAAAGCCGCCCAAAGTGAAGTGCTCTGGTCAGAATTCAAGAACAAACATTTTGCAACAAACATTGACTCCCAAGCAGAGGACTCGTCTGGATCCTGATGGAAATCGTGAAAACCACTTGGCAGCGGTCGGAAAGACTCACAATAAAAGCCCTCTGAGCGACCAGACAAAGGAGGCACGGCCAACGTGTCTTTAATGTTCCCGCGCTTCTACACCAATTCAGCGGATGCGAGCTACACAGAGAAAGGGAGGGAGGAGGGAGGGGAATGTTTCCAGAACAAGACAAATACACACTGGAACAAGCAACAAAATACATGCTGAATATGTCTTCACGGACAATACATCCTGCGTCTAATACGTAACCTATTGTGTATAACGGCATGTAGTATAATGTTGTTACTTCTAAATTTGTCTTTTTCTCTTTTTGTTAAACTTAATAAAAGCAAAAAAAAAAAAATAATAAAGACAATTCGTAAAGCAATAAGGGTGCAGTAAACAATTGTTTGAGTGTGATGGGAGATAGGCAATAGGAGTCCAATCAAAGCTACAGGTGAGTACAAAATAGAAGCTGACTCCTACAGAATCAACCAGCCACCATATTGAGTTTTCCAGTTTTGAGATTGTTAATATGCTTTTGGGCCCCGGTCCATTTAGATTTGATTTCATGCATGCAAGGCATGCTAGCAGTAGGAGGTAGAAGTGAAATGCCATAGTGGTAGTGGGAGGTGGACACAAAAACCAACCAAAACTCTGGCCTTGAGTTACACATGAAAGTCACCAACATTTTGGGAAACTTCAATCTGGTGTTACAATAAAAAAGCAGGCAGAATTAGACCAGTATTGTGGGATATAGGCTACAGTTCCAGAGAGTTCATGCTTTAGTGCTAAGAGTTGTAGGAGGAGAGAACATGAGGTGGCTGAGCAAAGTAGTCCAAACCGTAACAAAATGTATAGTACGAGGAGAGGAGAGGAGGTGACTAAGCCATATACCAATACCTTGAGAGGAGTCAGCAAGACAGGTCTAAGGATTCTACTGGGGGCTATCCACCCGAAGCTGACAGCCAGGAACTACTTAGAAGGAGCAGTTTAATTAACCTGCTGATGGCTGAAGCCCAGATCCTGGTTGGAAATCGGAAATCTGAGTCCCCAAAAGATAGAGAATAACAAATATTGAAACATGAATGGCCTGCAGAGGCTAGAGTCTGACAGATAATGACCAGCTGGAGAAGAACCTGTAGTGGATTCAAACAACCGTTGGCTTGTTGGTAAACAATAACCGTAGCCTGAAAAGGATTCAGGCCTTGCTGCAAAGAAACTACTGCCTTTATTTAATTTCTTCAGAGCGCAGGGAGGAAGTCGAAGGTCTTTCCCCAGAAAAAGAAAGTCTTGGAACCACTACTACAGACTTTAGGAGAATGATGGATAAACAGCAACAATGGGGGTCATTACGACCCAGGCGCTAATTGCGCCAACTTTACCACCATGGTGTAAACTATGTTTACACCATGGTGGATGGCGGATTTACCGCCCCATTCCAAGGTGAGTGGGGCGGTAAATCCCCATTTCCCATTTTCCCTTCCCCATTCCCATTTTTGCCCCATAGGGCATAATGGGAGTGGGGAAGGCGCTAATTACGCCACCGTAAATTACGGTGGCGTAATTAGCATCATGGCAGGTTAGCGCCATGAATTTTAACGGCTGCTAAAAGCAGCCGTTAAAATCAGAATCAGGCGTTAAGGGTTAACGACGGCGTTAACCCTTAACACCTAGGTCGTAATGAGGCCCAATGTATCCAAACCAAGATTGAAGCATGCAAGGTTGCTCAAAAACCCTATGGGCCTCATTCCGAGTATGGCGGTAAGGGATAGCGGCCACCGGTAACGAGACCGGTGGCGGTGATCCCTTACCGTCATACTCCGAGTTCCCTTTGCGCCCTCGCCCTTAACGCCTGCTTTGAGCAGGTGTTAAAGTCGAGGGCGCAAAGGGGCCTCCAAGCCAATAACGGTGACCGTAATGAACGGTCACCGTTATTTGCATCTTCCCCATTCCCATTGAGCCCTATGGGGGCTCATTTGGGAATGGGGAAGAGCCTTGGTGAATGGGGAATTACCGCCCCGCCAACCTTGGAATGGGGCGGTAATTCCGCCATCCACCAAGGCACTGCCGGTCCGGGTACGGCATCAACCAAGGCGTTAATAGCGCCATTGGTTAGCGCCGTACTCGGAATGAGGCCCTATGACTTAGAGTAATGTGAAAGATGCTTCCCGGGTGCGACGACCATTTGGCAGATTGGGCTTTAGCTGCCCCCAAAATCTTGGGTTATGTTAACTTAACCTGGCTGACCTACAGAGCCATGGCAGGATAGGACAGGACACGGGCAGTAAACAGTACCTGTGCCTGCTCAGTGAACAAAGGCCCTGCATTTACTCATCTAAAGCATTTAATTGTTAGCAACTGCATTTGTATGCATACGTTTTTAGGTAATTGAAAAGGTGATGGGTTGTTAGTACTTGCTACTGGAAGGGTAGGGGGAACATGAGACAGGTCATTCTCACTAAAGTCCTTAAGTGTCTGATTTAAGATCTTAAGGAGAGAGTTTAATGCTTGCAACATTGAAGCTGCACAAGAACAGTCTCATTACAATGTGTAAAGAAGTTACTTGCCCCCACACAAGTAAGTTTGCCCATCCCCCACAGTCTCTGCAGTTAGACTCTCTCCCAACATTTCAAGGATTAGCCCCAACCATTATTCTAGTTCCATGCCCTGATCCAGACCTCGAGCCCCCAGCCACCGCTTGCAACAAACTCCCGGTTCTGACTCCCACCACCAATTCCTGCCCAAGCAAGAGTGTGTCAGCCAGAAAGCCCTTTAGGGAGAATTCCTTCCTGAGCCCTTCAGTTAGAGTTACACACAGAGAGACTTTTGAACAAGATTCCCTTCTGACCGAGATCACCTTCAGAGATCGCCTTTCTTTTTTTCCTTATTCCCCTTCTCTTCCCTATTTCAACCCTTTCATTCATATACACCCTCTTTCTATATGCCCCTCTGTATATTTCTTCTACCTTGCCCCATTGCGACCTTTGAACAGCGTTCCATTTAGCACAACCTCCTACTGCTTGCCGAATAATGTTGCACTTCACTTCTACCCTTTTCCTTCCTTTCCTTCCCTCCTGTTCTAACAATGATTAGTTTTTCTCAAGGCCAGTTTCACTCCTGTTACATTGTTCTACGCGCTCTGAATCTGTCTTTCACGAAGCACTGCTGTTTTCATTTTCATTTACTTTTGTTTTCAAAAGCCCAACTATGTCTGTGCCTCTACAGCTCTGCTACTAGCATTTTCGTGGCCTAAGTAAAACCAACCCACTCTACTCACCTATAAAATAGTACACACTGCACAAATTCTTTAGCTCTGGGTCCACTTCCTATGCCTGTTGCGTCAGTAAGAAACCTGGGGATAAAAATTGCTGCTGCCCTGACCATGGAGGAGCAGGTGGCAGCAGTATGCAAGATCTGTTCTTCCTTTTATTCCTGCTGCCTCTCAGGCACCGGTAGTTGCTGCCCTTGTCCTAGGTGGAGCTGACTATTGCAACTCGCTCTATTTAGGTCAGCCTTTATATCTGCTCCGGCGGCTGCAGCTTCTCCAGAATGCTGCGGCAAGATCTTTTCTTCGCCCACCTTTTGGTACGCACATGTCCCCTCTACTGAGACAACCCCATTGGCTCCCTGTGGCAGCTTGGATTATGTTTAAATCTTTGTGTATGGTTCATCGGGCCTTCTGTGGCATTGGAGCAGAGTATCTGCAAATAAAATTTGTGCCCTATATGCCTACCCGTGCTCTTCGCTCTCATTCTGCTTTTCTGATAGCAGTCCCCCGTTTAGGCGCACCCAAATTGGCGCTCGTGCCTTCTCCGTTGAAGCAGCAAAGGCCTGGAATGAACTCCCTCTCAACCTGCCGAAGATTGCTGATCATCTTGCCTTCCGGAGAAAAACAAAAACCTTATTATTCAGAACGCGCCTCTCTACTGGTATTAAGCTGTTCTGGCTTCTCAGCATCATGATGCCTTCGGGCGTGCGTGCGCTCTACAAGTCCCATTAAAAAATAATTAAAAAATCCTACATTCTGTAACAGCTATGAACCAAAGGTTATGCCCCAACAACAGGGTATTAGCTCCTCCTGCCAGACACTGATGCTATAGAGCAGGGGTCTGCTCTCCCAATGTTTTATCTACAACTCCCAACATCACTAGCCAGCATAATCAATAGCAAGGTATCATGGGATTTGTAGTCCAAACATCTAGTGTGTCAAAGGTTGCAGGCCACTGCTATAGTGCATCCCCTGTTTCTTTTGTTTTCTTTTTTCTTTCTTGCATGGTGTTCAAAACCATATACAATGTGAGCAATATAATAGCATGATTATACATATACTACATAATAAATATAAGATACTAATGGTTAGAAATCCAATAAATGAAGTAAATTCTATACACATTCTGGAAAAATACGAAATTCTTAGGATTAGTATTGAGTTGATAAACAGACAATTACAAATGAGCTGTAAACGTTCAAATTGATGAATTTAGGAGAGTGTTCACGATGTAATCTACATAGAAATTCCACTACCATAACTGTAAGTGCTTTGTTGTTTCCCAAATATCATCCCAATTTAACCATTCAGGATCATGGCCAAATCTTGAGAATACTGAAGCTCAAGGAACTTTATCATTATATGGTGTAGACACTCCAATATATTACCACAGAATCTACAGGTGTTAGGAGTTATAGAAGAGGAATTTCTGATGCAAGCTATCTCCCTCGTTAATATGAGGTTAAATCTAAATCTGAAGAATACATTCTTATAGTGTGCATCCGGAAACATCTCCACATAACTAGGAACATATCCATATTTCTAACTCTTTAAAACAACATATTTAGACAATTTATATAGATTTTTTGAATCATAGGTATTACACCAATCCCTCTGGTATAACCTCACTTAACTTGCTGGTGTGTTTAGAGACAGATTATTTTTATCTAAATTCAGCTTGGCCAATAGTTCTGGGCACTGTTTCTTAAATGCTCTAGTATTCCTTGCTTAGGCTTCTCCATCTGTAAAAGTATATCAGAATATAATGAATTTGCAGTTGATGTAATAACGTTCCTACACAGGAATAATATTCTCCAAAGATAATGTGCATGCATGGAAACTAGGCCCAACTCGTATCGTAAGATTATAATAGGTACACAGTTGGGTAACTTAAGCGCCTTGCGCCATACTGTTCCTTCTAGCATCCCAAATGTATTAGACTCTTCTAAAGTACATATTTTGAGTCCATACATAACTACAGGTATCACTTTTTCTCCATAGTAGTTAACCAAAGGTGTTATGATATGATAGGATAAGTCATTTATAACACACCTGTACACAAGTGTTTCTACGGATTAATCTGCTAGATGTTTTACCAATGTATTTCATCTGTGACCTAAATTGATCTGCTTTGCTATCTAATCTTAGAATCAATGCTGATTTACATGCTTTATAAGTCAAATGAAAGCCTAGATTTGTATATTCCGAGCAACGTCTAACTTTTTACCTCCCAATTTCCAGCAAAAACCCTGACTCTTATATGCTTTAGTAAAACCCATGACTTCTGTTTTTTTGGGAGTTAATTACTAGATCTTTGTCAACAGAGTATAACTGGAACTTATCAATGAGACATTGTAATCCTGTTTGAGTGTGATCTATAAGGATCCCATCATCCGCATAGGTGAGCCAACAGATTTTACTCCCAGCCAACTGTGGAGATACAAAGACGTCCTGGTCCAAATATGCACCCATCTCTGAGACATATGGGTTGACTAGGCACACCCTTTTCTGACTGAGCCCCTTTGAAGTTGCAATTTCTCTTGATAGTCTCCCATGCAAATTGTTTCTGACTCTTAGATTAGTGTCCTTATGCAGATATATCAGTATATTTACCAATGTATCTGATAATTGCGTGTTCCTTGGCTAGTACCATAGATGAGAACGCTTGCCCCTAACAAAAGCCTGTGATAAGTCAGTACAGGTAAGCTTCCGGGGAACAGAGCCTTTACCACATGCTTTTTCAGAGAATATGTCAACAGGAACACCATTTAGGGAGGTAGTAACAATTTTTCTGAATCCTGTTTGGAATTTGGATAATCTACTCGTCAACCTGGCCCACTCTTCAATGTCTCTTAGAAGTAAGGACGAGAAAATATTACTCTCTGCATCTGAGAGCGTGATTGGGCCATCATTTGTGGGTTGATTTGTCTTATGTGGTGATCCCCTAAAATTGCAATCAGTGTGTATGTTTATGCCATACATAGGTGCAAGGGAGTTCTGTGTAGTCCCAAGGAGCCCTGGAGTATCATTTATTTTGATTGCACCGCATTGAGTGCTACAAGGCAGCTGGCCACTAAACAAGGCAGAAAACTATGAAACGGTGCTGGTTTTCAAACATTGCCCAACGACAAACTGCAGACAGCACCATCAAGCAGTTTGCCATTTTAGTTCAACTGATGTATCTTTTGCTAACTTCCCTGTATGATGTTTGTGTGTTTGACGTTTTAAATGTGGTGTTGTCTTTAAACAGCTGTGTTCAGAGTCTCTGGTGGGAATGCCATTAGGTACGCCATAGGCCGTCCTTGATGCATCGCTGTTGTAGCATGTGGAAATATCTGCATGTGACTGTTTTGAAAACACTGAAGATCGGGTGGAAATTCCTGCTGAGAAGTGGTTGTGAAAATTTATTTAAATTTGTTTTGCAGCATTGGTTTCTAAAGCTTCTCTTGATGCAGTCAGCTTCATATTAGCAGTTAAAGCCACCCACCCCTCTATGATGTCCACGTGATGTGCTCTTCAATAACGATGAGGATTTCGTTGAAGATATCGTGCAGAAATACACATTCTATCCCAGGCCACATTTATTACCCAGCGGCATTTACGCATGCCACCCTACACACTCACTAGCTAATGGAGACCCTGCCTCTGTAGTGGCCTCTGAAGTGCAGGGTAGTGTTTTAAATGGTGTTAAGGTTGCACAGAAGTCCCATGTAGGTGTGTATATTTGCTGCCTGTTGTATATTATTTTTGCGCCTTCTTGCCTTTTCTTAACACCAACCATGTACGTGTATTGTATTCCAGGGTGGACTGGGTCCCAAAAGAGGCCCTCGAAAGAATTTTCAAAGTTGCAGCATATTATGGGCAATGCGCCGGGCAGCCCCAGACGTGGACTCCCTGCTCACTGTGCTCAGAGAGGCACAGCTCCACCTCACTGATGAGGCCCAACAAGGCTGAAACATGTGTATGGAGTTGCTTTTGGTAGTCTTGTTCAGAATGGAATTGCCATAGCATTTCGGTGCTGGACTGCCCATGTGGGCGGGACAAAGATTGATATGCTAATGTGTATTTGCTATCTGTGAAAGGTACAGTGAGCAAAAAGCAGATGGCTGCAAACTCTCAAAGTGGTTAATACCCACTGAACAGGTTATCATGCCGTGTTCTTTCTGCCTCCTACCTTTTTTGTGTATTCCAGGGTGAACTGGGTCCCAAAAGAGGCTCTTGAAAGAATTTTCAAAGTTGCAGCATATTATGGGCAATGCCGCTGGGCAGCCCCAGGCAAGGCCAGTAACTGCTGCCCCATGGCAGCAGGCCAAAGGAGAGGGGCAGCAGCCCTCCCCCAGGGCCCAGCTCCCCTCTTCCCCAAACACACAAGGAGACATGCAGTCTCATGCACTGCAAAGTGCAGGAAGGGTGAGGTGTGACTTTACACCTCACCCTTCCACAACAACAAATATTTGCAAAGCACCCAGACGAACCAAAGGCAGCCAGGCAGGGGAAATACAAAGGAAAGCCCCCCTAGGGGCCCAGACAGTCGACTCCAGTGCCGTCCTGGGGCGATGGTTTCCAGCCACCACTAAGGACAGCCAAGGACCCAGGGGCTACCCCTGGGTCCCATATAAGGAGCTGCTTGCAGCACACAAAAGCACAAATTGTTTGTGGACCCTGCACAGGGACCCAAACAGGAATATGGTGTTCGCTCAGCATCTTCCTCTTTTTCTTAAAGTTTGCTGTGCACTCAGTGACTTTGTTTATTTTACCTCCTTATCCTCGTTTCATGCTCCAAGTTCGCTGTGTACTTGGCGTCTTTTATTTAATCTTCCCCAGCCGAGTCCACAAACATTGACCTGTTTGAGAGGCGGTATTCCTTCGAGCTTGCAGCGGTCGAGTTATTTTCAAACAGTCGGGCGGAGGAGAATCGATTACCTGCAGAGGGCACCAACCAGAGTCTTCCCAGCAGTCAAACGCGGCACGGCCGCAGAGACCAGCAGCCAGGAACACCCACGGAAGATCGAGCAACCGGGGGAACATGACGCTAGCGGCAGACAGCGTTTACAAGCAAGTCTGCCCCTGTGCCGTGGTTGCTAAAAACAACAGGACCCTGAACGAGCCTGGGAGAGCTAGGAGGTCACGCTTCCACAATTTGGAAGCAAGCCAACACAGAGCAGCATAAAGTAAACAATCTGCACTGTGGAAACCACTTTTTTCAATGGAATTGATCAAGAAAGCAAATGTTTGTTTTTGAGCCGCGAAGACCCAATGCAAGCGGGCAACAGTAAAAGAAGTACGGGGAAGGAAAATAAAATATTTACAAGTTTGCCGTTTTTACACATGCCACAGCAGCAGGTATTTACAGAGCACGAGTCAATACTACTCGGCAGGAAGTGGGCAGTGAAGCGTAAAACACCCTTGTACGGATCAAGCAAATATTGAACGACAAATCTTCTAATTTGACTTGGTTCTAACGTTGAAAAAAGCAAAACGACCTATGACCCAGGCACGTGACTGAAAGTGCAGCACAATTCATATCGCTCTGCAGAGCTGCAAAGCAGAAAAAATAGTGCATAAGGGCTAAGCTTTTATTTTGAAGGCACGTTGTTAACTAAAACCCCATTGAATCTGAAACAAATAGGTCGAACAAACAGTACCCCACCATGGGGCACATCTAAGCAGTTACCTGAACACGGGTAACAATGAAAAAATGTGTGACTTTATACATTTACCTACACAGGGCCAAGCAGTTATTGCAACAAACGCATGTACTAGCAGTAGACTAATACAGGGCACGTCATAAGTTTGCCGGCTAGAATTTAAACAGTGTTTATTATTTTTATGTCTCTAGCTAGGGAGCAGAATGGCACCCAAAAGAAAACCACAGGAGCCCAAAAAGGTGCCAAAAAAACCCAAATCACCAAATCTACAAGCAGCAATTGAGGCAGCTGAACATTTTGGATGAGGCTGGGTCCGAAGAAATCTATATGGGATACCTAAGGAGGGGTTGCCACTACCAATGGGGGAGGAAGACAGCCCCCCAACAAAGAAAAACAAGGCATCAAAAAACCTTAGCAAAGGTAACAAAAACAGTATATTATCTAAATTATGTGAGAACATGAAAGAGATGCAACAGATGATCTTAGAAATTAGGGACAAACAACAGGCGCCCAAAGAGCCAGAAGGGGCAACAGGTTTGAACATACCTTTAGAACCCACTATAATTATAGATCCAGCAACACCCATAGTGCCAACAACACCAGTGGCTACACCCACAGTGCCACCATCAACAGTGGCCACACCCATAGTACCACCAACACCAGGGGCGGCATTAACAGGGCCGGAACCAGCAGGGCCTCTGAAAGCATGGGCAGCGCCCACAATAAACGGCACAGGCCCAATAGACACAAACAACAGCGCCAACACTGATATTATGATATTCAGCAGTGCTCAGCTAGATTTAAAACTAAAACGGAAATACTTAAAAGGTACAAGAATCCCTTGCATGGAACATCGACATAACAATTAAAGAAACCATATGGGTAAAAGAATTCATTGAAATATGTTTGCTAATAGAGGCTCAACGCAAAGGGAAGGATGCTTTCAGGGATCCCAAAAAGATCGAGGACAAAGCCATAGCCAGGAACGCCCAGGTAGAACAGAACTGGGACAACTGGTCAAAATCTTTTGCCATTATGGCAACTATCTTTATGGAAAATGCAGATAAAATCAGTGAGGTAAAAACCGCTCACAAAGGGAAGGGTTTGCTAGGCAACGAAATAAGATTCTGAAGGAATATGTCAGAAAGACCAGCAATAGAATGGGACAAAGTACAAAACGATCTATATATATTGAAAGCCGAGCCTCCATCAAAGGAGGAAGTTGCACAGGAAACCGGTAAGACTAATAAAAACTCACAGGGGGAAATAGAACTACTGAAAATGAAAAACACAGGAAAGGACAGCAGCCCTTTTGAGAAAACCAGCCATGGACAGCTAGGTCAAACACCTGAGGGCAGAGCAAAGCTCACCACGCCCAAAAATCCACTATTCATGCAGGAATTATGGAAAAAGTCAGTGCTCATGGGAGAAAGAGTGCTGGTATAAACACAATTGCACCAATTGCAACGGGGAACACCCCGCAAGCAACTGTACCAGATTAACCTAAAAAAATACCAAGAAAGAAGATCAGTAAAGAAACATTTCTGCCAGGTTTGGGAGCAGGCAGAACCCCCATCAACCCAGAAAATTTTAGCCAGGCCCTAATGAATTATCCTGACAAAGAAATCGCACAGCAATTTGGTGGGGTTTTAAGGAAGGTTTCATTATTCCTTTCAAGGGAGAAGGATCACAGAAAATTCCAAGGAACCTGGTCTCAGCCAGGGACAACCCAAAGGTAGTAAGAGATAAAATAGAGAAAGAATTACACATGGGAAGGATTGGAGGCCCCTGGGAAAAAATGCCATTCCCAAACTTCCTAGTGTCCCACTATGTTTGGTACTGAAAAAAGAACAAGGGAAGATGAGAGTAATGCACCATTTATCATATCCCAGGGGCCACTCTCTCAATGACGGGATCCCCGCACTGAATCCGCAATTAGTTACATACATTTCCAGGAGGCCCTAAGATTAATACAGGACTGCGGCAGGAAAGCCCTTATGGCT
This sequence comes from Ambystoma mexicanum, assembly GCF_040938575.1. Classification (NCBI taxonomy): domain Eukaryota; kingdom Metazoa; phylum Chordata; class Amphibia; order Caudata; family Ambystomatidae; genus Ambystoma; species Ambystoma mexicanum. Next base: position 635,328,691 of record NC_090937.1, read on the forward strand.
AAACTGGACATTGAACCCGCTTTCAGATTACTAGCAGTCCACCCAAGTTCACAACAGTGGTTAGGTTTCACTTTTGATAAAATGTTCTATGTGGATAGATGCCTCCCCATGAGCTGCACAGTGTCCTGTGCACTATTTGAGCAATTCGGCTCCTTTTTTCAATGGCCATTTCGGAAACAAATGCCAGGGGTCAAAGTAGTGCACTACCTGGATGATTTCATGGTGATGGGCCCAACAGAGTTGGATGAATGCAACAGGGCAATGGCAGAATTAGAAAGGATGGCTGCACAATGGGGCGCCCCATTGGCAGCTGAGAAGACTACCAAGCCATCCACAAACATTATCTTTTTAGGACTAGAGATATACACAATAGACGACGTATGCAGAATCCCAAAAAAAAAAATAATAGAAATGTTAGGAAAAATCCAAGAGTTAAGCACAAAGAACAGAGGGACAGTGAGGGAATTACAATCACTGGCAGGCAGCCTCAATTTTACAGCCAGGATCATTCTGCAAGGGAAAGTATTTTCCAGGAGCTTAGAACTAAAAACCAAAGCATGCACCAAACCCCATCTACACATCAGACTGGGCAAAAAGGTGGAAGAAGATCTGAAAGTTTGGGGGAATTTTCTAACAAATTTCAATGGGACCACACTTTGGCGCGCGCCATTGAGCACAGGGGCAAAAAGGGTCCTCTTCACAGATGCAGCAGGAAGCAAGGATTTCGGGGCCATACTAGACACAGAATGGGTGGCTGGACAATGGCCAGAGGCATGGCACACGGCAGGATGGACTAAAAACATTACACTGTTAGAAATATTTCCCATCTGGCTTACCATACGCATATGAGGCAGGCAGCTAGCTAACACGGAACTCATGGTGTGGTGTGACAACATGGCAGTGGTAGGAATTATAAACAAAGGAACTACCAAATGCCCATTGGTGCTCAGAGTACTACGAGCCATCACCACGGTCACACTGCATGACAACATTTTTGTCATAGCAAAACACATCGCTGGAGCAGATAATACCATTGCAGATACTTTATCTTGCTTTCAGTGGACAAGATTCCGGGAGCTAGCGCCACTCGCGTGGGAAAGGATGACACACATTCCAGCAGACTGCTGGACAATAATGGGAAGCTAGAGAGAATTGCATCAATGCCTGCACCCGAGGGCCAAGGTCGGGATGCACAACAACAAACAGGCACCTCAAAAACGGGTGCCAGCAGCATGCTGCCCACAGAAAACAAGAACCCTGCCACGGGGTTCCTAGTAGAGATGGCAGAGAAAGCAAGGGCAAGCAGCACGACAGCCCAGTAAAGTAAGTGCTTGCAAACCATTTTTAGAACAACAGGTTTAAAACATGTGGAATTAATAACAATAAAAGAAATAGAAATCTTCTTAAAATGGGCGCACAAACAAGGTTTTAAAAAAGATTGGGCCAAAAGACATTTGGTAACAATATCTTACTTTACAAAATTACGTGGGGACTCAGACCCCACGCAAAGCGCATTGATCTCATATGCAATGAAGGGATGGGGCAAGATGGAGGGACCCCAGGTAGACACCCGCCGCCCACTAGATTTTGATAAACTAGTCAAACTAACAAGCCTTTTAGACAGCATATGCTCCTGCCCATATGAAACATTATTATTTAAAACAGCGTTTTCTCTCGCATACTTTGGGGCCTTTCGAGTGGGAGGGCTTATAGCCTCCAGCACAAAAGCCAAAAATGGCTTAGGCATCATGGAAACCAGGGTGAGAAGGGACAGCGTCAACATAGAAATACAACGATCAAAAACAGGGGCCAAAAGGGTCATTAACATTTGCTGGATTGATGACGCACCAAACTGCCCAGTGTGCATCACTAACCTCTATTACGCACAACGGCCTCAAGTGGGGGGGAGATTCCTAATTCATAGAGATACCTCAGCTTTAAGTCACTACCAATTTAAAGGGGTGCTGATGAAAGCAATCAGCAAAGAAGGATGGAATCCAAAGGAGTTTGCACCCACTCATTTAGGATTGGGGCAGCAACCTCAGCATGTCAAGGAGGCCTAGGCGCTCAGCAAGTAACGAAAATAGGGGGTTGAAATCTGATTGTTACAAAAGATATATCAGACCAGAACTAATTTAGATTTCTCTTTCTCCTTTTCACCCCTCCCTCCAGAAAAACTGACTGAGCCGGACGCACCCCTCAAATCAGCCTGGATAGTCGGGCACTCGTTTGTATTCAGGGCAGGGCGGTGGGCCGAAGAAACTATGGCCCAGATTGCAGGAACACGATTGCATCCTGGTGTGGCTACAGAGGCCTCCACTGGACAGACATACATGACAAGTTAGCCGATTTAGTCGCTTACAGAGACACGCAGAAATGTTGATAATCCATTTAGGGGGGAATGACCTGGTAAGCGATTATTGTTTATGTTCGATAACCATATCTGTAACAATAAAAACCTACGGCCTTTTATTGCCAACACTTGACCAAATGTTGTGGTGTAATAATTCACTGGGAAGGTAAGGGTCGGCGGGGCATGAAACACACCCCCCAACACAACAAAGGTAAGCAGCTTGCATATGGGTCCAGCAGTTACACATTTTCAGCAAGCCCAACACTTTTCCCAAGAGAAAAAATCAGAAACAAAATAGGTTACGACACAGAAGAGGTCCAGGGTGCAGAGACCCAACGGGAATTCTCCAGAGTTCCAAATAGGCAAGTCCACCCCTGATTGTATTTAATCACGCTTGTGTTGTTCATGTGTCAGATCATTTGAGATGTGGGTAATGGAGAGAAAAGTGTGGGGTAGGCAGGACAAAGCAGAGTTGGATCTGCTGCAAGCACATGTTGTTCCTGTACACCTTTAGTAATCGCATTGCACGTGCTAGGATTAACAATAATGCCCTTTCGGTGCCTGCGCTGAACTGAAGCAGATGTAGTAGAAATGCTCATGGGGAAGATTGGCCAATCCCCACTCGTCTTTCTCCCTATTGGACAGAGTGTGATACATAATAAGGTGCTACTGTTTTGTAATTGGCCTTTCTTATCGCAAACAAGCACGTTCATTGTGAAACTCTGAAGCATTGTTAATCTTATTTTTTTTTTCTTTTTTCTTTATTTCGTTCTTTATTGAAAGTATTGCTTTCTTTTTCTTTTATTCATTTTTTAGCATAAGTCTCCCGGTGTGGAAAATCAAGAGTGCATGTAATGTGTTCTTGAAAGCAGAAGTACTGTGATGTGCGACGTGGCTGTGGTAACCCTGCATTTTATGTGGGAAAAATGCTTTAGAACTGAGCCGCTAGAGTAATTGGAGGAGGTGCTAATGTGGGCTGTGGTAGAAGACAAATAATTGCATGGTGTTGAGATGCGTGTCTACCAACAGTTATTTCAGAATGTGTGTAATTAAGCACCAGCCCTTCGGTAGCTGTGACATGCCTGCATAAAGCCAGGAGAACTGAACAGGCTCTCCTGGAGTTTGTATGCCTTTTGAGCTGCAACATAGAAATTAGCTCCTTAACCCAAACAAATACATTATGCTAATTTACAGGGTCATTTTCATCCGGCACCTCACGCTTCCCTAGCTGTGGGAATCTCGTTACAGGGGGGATGGTTTCCATGGAAATCCTCAGTGAAATGTCTCACGGGGCGTCAGCGCAGCTTCCATGGATTAGCCACTATTTCTCTGAAACACAAAGTTCTTGGCAGGCATGTTTTCCAGGGTCTGACTGTTTGACTTTGTTCAGCAAACCTGTTCTCCTAAATCCATTGGGACTCATTACGAGTTGGCCGGTATTCTGGTGGTAAATCTGCCGGAATACCCCCCTATGGAATTACCGTCACCCCCACTTGGTCTGGGGGATTTACTGCTGGATTACAAGTGGTGGTGGAGGTGTTAGTCCCCATTAATTTGGAGTCCATAGGATTCCTTTGTGAAGTTCAGCAGAATTACCGCAGTCGAAGTACCGCCACAGTAATTCTGCCAATTTTGCCAATTTTACAGCGGAAAGTGGGAGGATTTACTTCCAGCATGATGCTGGAGGTAAATCCCCCACTCTCAGGCCAACCTCGTAGTATGACTGAGTGAGAAAAGTGACGGTAATTCCGTGACCTCCACTTTTTTCCCACAACGCCATACGTGTAATGAGGCCCAATTGTGTCTGAGCAGGGAAATGATCAGAGCTGGCACAAGTGGAGATTTAGGGAAGGAAAGAGTACATTGATGAAGTTAACAGATGAAGATGTTAACATATTGATGGCCTCCGTTTGTACTTGGGAAATTTGGGCTGGCGAATTTGTCCACTCCAATGTTTCCAGTCCTTCCACCACACTTCAAAAAGAACGTTCTTTACCTTCACTTTTGCCTACATTTCAGTTTTTTGGTCGCCATCCTTCACCTTACTTCAAAGTGTGCTGCCTTACCTACTTGCACATGTCTTGAGCAAGTGTGGATCATTGCTGGCACAGAGTGATGAAGAGGAGTGAGAGAAGAGGAGGCATTGAGAGGGTTCATGGATGGAGCAGGGCAGGATATAGTTCTAGGAAGTGGCCATAGAGAGCAGGCTACATTTCCAACATACTTGACAGGCGGCAGACTTTCAATGGAGGATCGTGCCTTTTTATTGGTTTAAACCAAGCAGTTGTTGTGGGCCAATCCAAAGTAAAAATAAAAACACAAAAACCAACCAGATAGGAAAATGGGTAGGGTAATTGTGAATGGGTAAAAAAGGAGGCTACAGGGATCTTTTTCCCCTTTGATATTATTTTTTTTTTAAAGAAGGAACATCTAAATGAACAAAAAAAAGTGAAACTAACACAGAAAAATGACCACTGATGGAAAGAAATGGCATCTTCCAATGCCTCACAGACTTTGATGATGGAGGAATCAAAACCATATCTGAAAGCTGGGGTGGCTCACAATCATGGAAAAGTGCCGTATAAGGATACGCTTCTACACTTAGTTGAAATCATGTATTTATGTGTTGGTGATGTGTATGGTGTGTGATAAAGTCCCATGTCCTAGGCTGAATGATGGTGCTGGAGTGACCTTTGGGCCCATGTGCCCCCTCCTGTTCAGTGATGTAGGGCATCAAGGGTGTGTGGGGGGTCTCCGAAGTTCGCAGGTCCAAACAGAAGCCTCAGTTCCATCACAAGCAGCCTATGTACTAACAACTCCTGGTCAACCCAGCGTAGTATGCATAAGAAGTCAGAGAAAGTCTTCCAGAGAACTGGATATATTTAAAAAACATGACCCAGGCAATAGCTTTTGAAGAGACGAGAACCCAACTCCGTGGGGTCGTTTGCTCCAAGATAATAGAAAGAATCAATGTCTTACTTTGAGCACTGAATGGCAGAAATATATATATTGAGATATAATAAACCCTCCCATTGCCGAGGAACTACCTCTGCTAGATAAGGAAGATGATCCTTCAGGACGTTGTGGTAGAGGCAATGCTCTCTTTATGCCTGAGTTCCCCAGAAAATATGAAAGCGAAAATGTGAGCAACTCCCTGAGAGAGATATCAGTTTCTGGGACCAGCTGCAGGCACCCATGGAACTCTGAACTGGGAAAGGGAAATATAGTTCAACAGCCTCGTGATTGAGCAAGCATTTCGAATCCCTAGGCTGAATGTAAGGTAGTGTGATTACCCACTTTGTTTTAAAGGACATTCAGAACACAACCCAATGCCACCAGGATCCAACATGGGGCCTGGTCCTGATAAGTCCTTGAAGGTGAGTAAGCAACTGTTGGTGAACTTTGTATTTACCCAGGATGAATGCAGGAGGGAAAGAGCCACATTTGACAAATGGAGGAGAGGTAATTGAATTGGCAGCCAACATGTTTCAAGGACAAGTGCTTTCTCAAGATAACAACCCTACTCAAAGGTGAGCACACCACAAGTAAACATACAGATCCCATTATGAAATACAGGAGACATGTAGGTATTGAAGAAAGGGTACGACGTCCAATCATCGACACCCGTTTTTGACGGGTGTTTTTTCAAACCATTTTGCCAAAAGAACACATCAAAAGGGCTAGGGGGGTCAGGAACATTAGAAAATCATTGGAGGAGGGGAGGGTTGGGGACAACCCTCCACCCCCCAAAAAATAAAAAGAATAAACAATTCAATGAGTTTTGTTCTGCAAAATTGTTCGGGAAATCACCAGTCGAAAAAACGGGTGTCAATGATGTGACATAGAAGCAAAGAAAGACCCACCCCATTAGTGGAATAATGGGCAGAGTGCTGGAAAAATGACTAGTGTTTAAGTGGTGAAAAGATGTGTGGGCATAGTAGCCAAAGCAAGTTAATCGATAAAACAGTGACAGCAATTACAATACTTGCTTAGCAGTGGCAAGGAGCTGAACCTTGTGAAACACGTCACCAGTCTATGGGAGGGAACAATGGCTGTTTAAAAAGGATAGGAGAACATGTGGAGTGTAGGTGTCAGGAGTAGGAGGCAAGAGGAGAAAGACAGTGTGTGGCAGAGCAGAGGGAGGAACGCGATAGAGAGGCAGAGGAAGTGAAGGTGAAATAGAGGAGCAATCTGTAGGAGGAGGAGGGAGCAATTAGAGAAAGAGGGGATGAGAAGGAGAATAAAAGGAACAGTCTGGAGGAAAGGGTGGGGAGACCAACAAGCAAGAGAGGAGAGGAGGTTACGGAGAAGTAGAGGGTCAACCAGGTGATAACAGTTGTAGAGACATGAGGAAAGTAGGGGAAAGAAGAGTAGAGGAACTGATGTGAGGAGAAAGAGGTAAGATCACCAGAAGAGTGGGGAGATGAGGAGGGGATCGAACTAAAAATGAGCAATAAAGAGGAGGATGAGGAAATAACCTGTTGAAGGAAGGAGCAGCCAGAGAGAGAGAGAGAGAGAGAAAGAGAGAGACAGAGAGAGAAAGAGAAAGAGAGAGAGAGAGAGAGAGAGAGGGGAGAAGCTGCAAAATAGTAGAAAGAAGAGAGCTACAGAGAAAGAGAGTGAGAGAGAAAGAAAGAGAGACAGAGAGACACAGAGAGATTGACAGTGATGGTGGTGGGGGCGGGGGGAGCAGCTGTGCGAGTCATGTCTGAAATAAATGGATTGGCACCATGTGGTGAGTTGATTTAAATGCAGTAAAAACTATTTTTTTCAAATCATAAGTGAGCCAATGTTTTCATAAATGGAATCCATTTATTTGGTGATATGTGAAATGTACACTGTATCTTTCATCAAAAAAGAGCCAAATTGAGTCTACACATTTTCCGGCAACCTTCATGGCTCACTCTGCAAATAAATATTGGTAGTGTGTTAAAACTAAAGCTAATTCTCCTATTTAACAAAATAAATGCACATAATGTGAACTCCCATCCTTTTCATGCCAATGATTCAAAATGGCAATACTAATGGTGACTGATAAACTAATATGTGATCGAATGTACGATAATAGCAGTGTTGCACCGATATAGGGGACCCACAAATAACAAGCACTGGCAATGCCAACCGTTTTGGTTTTTATGTAGGCATGGGAAAATAATTTGCCAGGTACTAATGTAGTGGTACCTGGCAACTGCCTAATACTTATTTACAAGCCAAAACTGTTGGCTGTGCCAATTCTTGTGTTAACAGGACTTCAGTGAAGGACATGCATAGTACTTATAAATCAAGTGGATGCAGGCAGACCCGGTTAAGATATTTCTTTTACACCAGTAGCCCATTTAAAGCTTCAATTAAGTCATGAACTCGCAGAAGACTGCTTTGAAAAACACTGGCAGGCAACACAAGAACAACGTTTGATGGTAAGGCTTGTTTAAGCTAGCTCAAAGAGATCCCAAGAGGATGTGTTTTGTGAGGGTTGCAGGAAGTGTTGGGTAATGGTGATAGGGGTTAGCATGTGTGGATAGTCTCTGGGTTGCAATGACCCCGCGTCTGGAAGGACCTAGCGTGATTACATGACATATAGTTTATATATTTGGTAGACAATATCATTTCATTAAAAAATACACTTGATTTTGTGTTGAATTCTGAATTTTCTTATACAAACTTTTCAGAATCATAAAAGGTTTTCCATAAAAGTAGTGTTTATTCTAAAGACTTAGGCTTTCTTAAGATGTCCAGTGCATATCGGTCCTGGGGACCATCTTCAGGGACCAATTTGTACCAAAAATACCCAAATGCACCTTGTGAGTAAAATGTAACTTAAGGTATTTGTTTCATATCAATTCTTGCGCTCATTTAATAAACCGCGTTTACCTGCCTGTGGTGTCCTTCTTCTTATTGGTGCTTCTTCATCGGTTTTTCTCTATCAAGCTATTTGGGTGGATTCGTTTCCTATGGTCTAATTTTTAGACCTGAGTTTCTCCCACAAGATCTAGGGTACAAAATATTGATTCTCTACCTTTTCTTAATTATCTGTTTTGTCAATTATAGATTATAAATGGTGTTTAAAAAACATACCTTCTAAGATCAAAGTGTTCTAATGCAGTGAAGTATCCTTTTCTTGTGCCCTACGGACAGGCATTATTGTGATTTGCTGCCTATCCTGACAGTAATATTATTTGAGACAGTATTCTTTACCCTTTCTCAGTCCTTACCTTGATGCTTTTCAATATTCTGTTGGGACACGAGGACCGCTGTACAAGCTGATCCCTGTGCCCAGTAGAGCGTTATTATTTACTAATGGCGCCAACAAAACAAGTGCATGATGACGTCACCATCCCAGTGACATCGCCATGTGCCGGGTGCCATTTTTTTTACTTTTGATTTTCTTTCGAGTGAACTTCAGTGATCCTGTATAAGGATATAGCCATTTTGTGCTACTATACCTATTCGTTTTTAGCTACATTCAAATTGAACACCATGCAATGTCAATGTGAGTCGGTGGACATATAGTGACATTGCCACTGGACATATAGTGACATTGCCACTGTTCGAAGTTTACATTTCCTTAACGAACGAAGTTCAAACATTATAAAGTGTCATACCTAATTCATACATTTTATGTATCTATATGATAGTTAAATGATGTCGAAATTATGTGTCACGTGTGATCTAGGTACATCTAATTTAAAGTGTTTGTGAGATGTATTCTTATTGTACAACCATACTATTGTTTCACACCAACATTTTCATTGATAAAAGAAATGCATAGGTCTGTATTAAAGGAAAAGTTAGTTCAGAAATATTATTGGCCAAAAAGATGGGCAATAATAAAACAAATACCTAAAATATATATATTTTTAAGTCCCTATGCAAAGTTTCGAGCAAATGAAGCTCAAACTTTGAAATTGCAAGCACTAGGGGGCATCCATTTTGTGAAATGGAAGCCGCCTGTGCTTGCGTTTGCGGCACTAATGAAGCAAAAGCCAGCCAGCTGTAGTAAACAAAAGCTACCACTGGGTGGCTTTTGCTTCATTGGTGGCGGACTCGGAGGACGGGGACCAGAGACTACAGGCAGGAAAGCTGCAGCTGAATCTCGGTAAGTGCTATTTTATTTTTTTAAATAAGCACTAGCTGCAGTTTTTTTTCTACGTTTTCTGGGCTGGAGGAGCCCGGAAAACTTAGAAATAAAACCGCAGCTTTTAAAATGCTGTATTTATGTTGGGGGGCGCTGTTGCGCACAACCAAGATGGCCGCCTGATGTGAGAGCTCCGGCCCGACAGAAATCCGAATTATATTTGAATCCTGTTTCGGAGCCCCCAGCGGATAGTGGAGTCGAGCAGAGGGTGCACCTTCACCTAGTCCACACCCGACTGAAATCCTGAGAGCGGTGGACTAAAACTCACGGAGATATCGGCTTTGGCGTGGTGAGCGGGAGAAGGCCTGGGAGTGAGCCACGAGGGACGTCCGGCTGGTCTGCGCCCGCACCGCTGACGCTCTGGCCAGAGAGTCATAGAGAGGTGGGGCTGCTATGCCGCGGTCGCGGAGTTGGGCCCGTGGACACTGCGGATCGACTGGGGTGGCTCCCCCTGGGTCCCGTACAGGTGGCTGTGCGGACGAGTGTTGCTGGCTCGTGGGGCCTGCTCCGGACCGGTGGCGAGGTTTGACCGGGTGAGCCCGGTGGGGCCCTGCCTTCGCAGTTATTGAGGCCATCCTGTTGGACGAGAGCTGGAGCTCCCTGCCATGACGCGGCGGGTACTGAAAGCGGGCCATCGTAGGACGGCGTGATATCCTATCCTCCCCGACCTGAGCCGTGGCCAAGAAGGTGACTACATTTTCTGGCCTGTAGCTGGGGCGCGCCACGCGTGCTGTATTTCCTGCAGGTTGGCGGCGGGGACGGCGCGGGGCGCGGTGCCACCGAGACGGTGAGTTGGGCGGCATTCAGTGGCTGAGGTGCAGCTCCTTTCTACGTGGGAGAACGCAGTTCATTGTAAGAGGGCGAATTAGCAGGCTACCACTGATGCCTGGACGTTGATGGCTCCATGAAACACTATTCTTGCGATACCCCGGCCTGAACAGGCCCACTTGACAAATAATATCCTACGCTGCGCGGGAGGCCTGCCCCCGCGGTAGAGTCACACAAGATCCGCGGCCCCCTTTGGGCCGTGGTGGGGTCCCGGCAGGTGTGGCGAACATGGGTAACACTAGGAAACAGGATAAGGCGGCTGAAGGGGTGACTGGGAAAAAGAAAGGCCCGATGGATTCGTACACCAGTAGCCAGGCAGATCTGTCGACAGCGTCAACGGCGGAACCTGGCGTGGACGGCGGTGACAGGGTTGAACGCCTTACCACGATAGTGCAGAATGGCTTCCTATCCCTGAATGTGAAACTAGACGACATTGTCAACACTATATGAGCACTGAAGACCAGAGTTGACAAGGAGAGCCTCAGAATCACTGAGGCTGAAGACAGAATTGGTACAAGCGAAGACACCATTGCGTGACACGATCGCGAGATAGCGCAGCTTAAGGCAGGCATGAACGCGTTGCAAAGTAAATGCGAAGACCTAGAATCCAGATCCCGAAGGAACAACATTCGGATTGTGGGGGTTTCTGAAAAGTTCAGGAAAGGTGCCATGGAACAGCAAGTGGAAAACCTTCTTAAGACTCTTTTTGGGACAGAATCATTTTCAAGCCAATTCCTGGTTGAGCGAGCACATCGCACTCTGGCCCCCGCACCGAAACCCGGAGCCCCACCGCGCACTATCATTGCCAGACTGTTGAATTACAGAGACAGAGACACAATACTTAGAAAGGCCAGAGAAATTGGGACACTACAATATGAGGAGAACCGCATACATTTTTATCCGGACTTTGCTGCGGGAGTACAGGCTAGCAGGAGATCATATGAGCCGGTCAAGCGGCTACTGAGGGCACGTCATGTCCCGTATGCGCTAATATTCCCGGCCAAAATGCGAATCCAATATGGAGGAAGAGCACACTTTTTTGAGACACCGCCGCCGCTCTGGCGTATGTGGAAGCAACTATACCCCTACCACCTAGAGGCCGTGGACCGGACCAGAATGGAAGATCATCTCCGGGAGGGGGAGACCAGGGCCCTGTTGATTGAACCTGGTTGCGCACATATCCTCTGTAGCTGCTTTTTTGATGTTTAACAGAATTCTGCTCCCGCTGGGGGGCTCTGAATAACCTTCGAAGCGGGTCGTGAGCCCGCTCTAGTGGCCTCGTGATGACAACGTGGCACCCACAGGAAAGTTCCTAAAAGGTTTAAGGGTACATCGTCAAGTTGGGGTGGATGATGTGGGTGGAGGGTGGGGTTGGGGAAGTCTGGAAGTTACAGAATGTTATTGCTGCCAGGGCACGTTTGGGATCTGGGATTTAGGTTGGTTTCATTTCAGTTCCAGGTTGGTTGAAATCAGGTCTGGCGGGTGCACGATGCGGCCACAGCAGGTAAACACAGGATATGGTGGAAGCAATGGCACGGCATGGATTCTGTGTATGGGGAAATGGGTGACGGGGTGAAGATAATTTTATTGTCTTGGAATGTCCGAGGGCTAAATAACCCGATGAAAGCCAGGAAGGTAGGGAACTATGTCACCAGACACGGTCCTCAAATCCTAATGCTCCAGGAGACACAGGCCCTCATTACGACCCTGGCGGAAATCGAAAAACGATGGCGGAAATGCAATACCGCCATCGAATAGCGCTCGGTGCGATCATGACCCGTCACCGCAAAGTACGATGCCATTAGCGACACCGTAGCGAAGGCCAACGCTAACTGCACCAAGTACGCGCGCGCGCGCCATGCCAAACCGTAATTACCACCATGGCGCAACGGTACGCGAATTCTGACCCTAGCGGACATGCACCTAACGCCATCAAGCACGGCGGAAAGTACCATTCCGCCATGGTGAGAAGTACGGCATCGCGAACCAACCGTAAACGGCCCTACTGAGTGCCTGTACACCGCTCCCTGGCCACATTGTACAACTCCCCGTAGGTGCAATGAAGTCACACAATGCAACCAGTGAAATGTACTAGTCATCCATGCCTGCCAACAAACAAATGAATCTCAAGAGGGGCCAATGGGAGCTGCAGGGCACAGATGGCACGAATACAGAAGCTATACAAATGGACATGACCTCAGTCTCCCACCAAGAAACGCACGCAAACGCAGGCACCTGTGACCAGCCATATTCTGATAATCACATCATTCCACCAATCCACCTGGCTGACCGGCATCTGTTACACAAAAGCTAATCCCCCGCCCCTGAGCATGACATCATCAAAACAGTCATATTGGCAGCCCTTATCCCTGACCTCACTGGGCTTCGTAGGCAAACGCGCCCAGCACAGTACCACGCAACCATACTCCGAAGCTGGAACCCAATGCAGATCTCCTCACAATACATCGCTCCCCAAATAGGAATATGCCACATCACTTGCAAAGAAGAACGCTACACGGTTCATATCAGAATAGAAATTTAATGCACAACAAATTCACCAAGCCCATACAGCCATTAGGCCATGAACTCCAAAATACATTTCACCATTGTGGGCTGCATCCGCAATAAATGACCAGCTACTTCTTGTGTGACGCCCTGTTCCTTCATGGTACACAGGGGCTACATTCTCGTACGAAAAGGCAACATGGAAGCGCCTAGAACCGCAGGGCCGTCCCAATAGGGAGGCACTAGTCCAGCTGAAAGGCCGAAATGTTGCTCCTAGCCACTAGTACTGCGTAAGGGCATGTGGCCCATTGGCGATCGTCCCATAAGATCGTAATGCTGCTCCACTGATTAACACGAAGCAGCAGGTGTCGGGAGTAAAATCCATCTGCAGGAGTGGCATACAGATGGCAGTGGCAAAAGGGGAGGAGATACCTGTCACCCAAATGAAATGAAAAAGAATAGTATGGCCATCAGAACTACATTTGAATTACTCACTTCAATGATCACACCAAATCCACAGCCATATGCATGCTAGCCCACTCCAAAGGATCATCACCACCCAAAAACCACTTGCGAATCATAACTATCTATATCGAGGTGAAAACACTATCACAAACGAGTGTACCTGTGCATGCGTCTGTTAAAACAGAATCCATCAGATGGGATTGGTAACGTGCATAGACACAAGTGTCTGAAGGCGCGTCGAGACAGGGAGGGCTCAACAAGGCCAGATAGACGATGGTCCCACTATGGCAGCCCTGCATCACATAGCGCAGGGGAGGCGGATAGATTCCAAGAAGCCCTGTACATGGCAAACTCTGTATCAAATCATCTGTCCATGCATCCACACATCATTCCCTCATCCTGTAATGAAAACGCCTGTTTCCATACTCACATAACATGTGAAATTTCCATTGAGTCTGTGCGTTATGCAGCCTGCAAAATCCACTGTGCCCCAGCCCGTAATTCCAGTGTTGTGAAGTAACATGTATTTGGGAACGTCCGGCCTCATCGCCCACTTCGCTATTGCGCATCCCAAACTATTCATATCAATCATTGCATCCTCGCCATGGCCCCTGTCCCAAGGACATTGAACAATAGAACGTTATATTTGCAGTCAGACCTGTGGGCATCTCCTCGCCGCTAGCTGAAAACCGAAAGCGCCGCCCTTCGAATTCCTCATTTGCAACATCACGTCGAAAAGGCATCTGTGGCCGCTTGAAATCACAAATTAATCCATCTAGTGCGGCTGTGTGTGAAAATGGCAACTGCCTTCACTCACAAATGGGATGCCCCGCCCGTCGGTGAACCTCGGTACAGTGTTGCATGAGGGTCCACCGTTACTCGAGTACTACGTTCCACTGACCCTTCACAAGTCTGTTCGCGACTGCAAAGATAGTATGTGAAACAATGGGACCATAGCCGAATGAACATATCAACCAATGTTACACTGCCATCGGGTACAAATACATGATTGTAATAGCAAGATGCCATTCGTCGAATTGCAGCGTTGTGTGCGGGACGTGCTCGCCCAAAGGGGAGAGCAGCTTGCACAGGTGGAATGAATCACCACAGGTGGAGGCCATACAGCCTGAAAACACATAAATTGCACACCCAGTCTCCTCCCACAACCACACCCACTCCGAAATGCTACCGGCAGGACTAGCTATGTTGGCCCTGGGGGACCTGATAGCACTGCAAGTACTCCAACTTCAAGAAGAAGAAGAACACCAACTACAACCGGCCGCACGGAGGAGACGCAGGAGGAGGAGGAGGGCAAGGCAGGGCCAGCAAGGGCCGCCAGCACAGCCACTACCACCACGCAGGCAGCCCGCAATCCCACGCCTCCGAGCACATCCGTTCAACCTCACTGATGAGCAGATCCACACCCTCTACCGTTTGGACCGGGACACCATAACCGCCATTGTGGACATGACACAGGCTGACCTTGTCAGCATGATAGATAGCCCAACCGCCATCCCACCCCTACTGAAGGTGGTGTCTGTACTCCACTTCCTGGCCACAGGCACCTACCAGCACACAGTCGGACAGTTGCATGGCACTGTTCTCACGGACACTATTGCAAGTGCTCGATGCCCTCCTGCAGCACGCAGACGACTACATCTCTCTACCACGCTCAGAGCAGGAAATTACCAACACAAAAGTGGGATTCCATGCACTTGCCGGCATACCGGGTTGCATTGGTGCCATCGACTGCACCCATGTGGAATTGGTCGTCCCACATGCCATGGAGGCCCAGTACCGCAACCGAAAACAATTTCATTCTCTGAATGTACAAATGGTGTGTGACTCCAACAGGATCATTACACATTGTTGTGCCCGATTCCCTGGATCAACCCATGATTCTATGGTCTTGAGGAACTCTACAATACCACGCTACATGGAGCGACACGCAGGGAACAGATCCTGGCTACTCGGTGAGTCTCATTTCATGCATGATGATGTGGGGTATGTGATGCGGCAATGACCTGGCAGGAAGGGGGGGGAGGGGTGCGTACGTAGCAATGGCATTCCTCAAAATTCCTTTATTGTCCACATACAGGTGATGCCGGGTATCCACTGAAGAGATGGCTCCTCACACCAGTCCGGAACCCACGGGACCAGCATGAGGAGGACTACAACCATGCCCACTCACGTACCCGTGTAGTCATACAACAGGCATTCGGCCTACTGAAGACTCGTTTCCGCTGCCTCAGCAGGTCTGGCGGGGCACTCCTGTACCGCCATGTGAAGGTTGCAAAGATGGTCATGGCATGTGTCATGCTCCACAACATGTGCGTACGTAGAAATGTGCCCATGCCCCCTGACGCAGAACTGCAAGCACCTGAAGATGGTCATGATGAGGGTGGGGATGTGGCAGCACCTCAAGGAGTCTGCGAGGCACAGGAGGGCCGTGACATTCGTCAGCATCTCATAGATGCATGCTTCTAGCACTCACGCCTGGTGGCTGATACATGGACACGGGACTCGTGGCACTGTGTGTGTCTGGAACATGCACAATATGGACTGTACGCCTATAATGGCCTCGTACACAAAGATCAATGTCCACACATCTCATTGGATGATCGTGCATTGTTTATGACATATGTGATATCATGTTAAACACCCTATCGACCCGCCACCCAAGTGAGCCCAACACACCCCCTCCACCCTCCTACCTCCCCCCCGAACACCAGTGTCCAAAGATGCTCATTGTCAGTGGGCAGTCGCTATTGCAAGCCCCCTCTCCGGGTATCAGGGGCACCCCTGCCTGTGGAGCGCAGGTTCCTCCCAGATCTACGTTGGGGGCTGCCCTGGACGGAACTTGCAACGGATGATGTCTCTGCCTGCTCACGTCCATGCATGTCCCTAAGGGTTTGTGAGAGCTCAGTGAGCACACGGCGCACTGCGGCAAGTTCGGCACATACGTCTTTGGACGTCGCATGCAGTTCCCCCCTCAGGCTCTCGGTGCTTCTCTCCATTTGTACTCTCAGGCTCTCGGTGCTACTCTCCATTTGTGCCCTTAGTGTCTCTGTACTTCTCTCCATTTCTGCCCTAAGTGTCTCAGTTGATGTTTCTATGTCTGCCTTAGTGCCCCCACATTCATCGGCATGGTCCTTGAGGAGTGTGGCCAGTTGCTGCTGTTGCACGATTACCTGGTCGAGGGACTGTTGCCTCTGCTGGGCCATGGCCATTTGCGGTGGTGTCACAGAGTGGCTGATCACCTCATGTTGCCTTGCCACAGGGCTTGTGGGGGATGGCCAGTCGTCGTCTTGTGGGTGCCCCTGCGTGGTATCCTCATGGTGTACGGGATGGAACAGACAGGGGGATTGAGACAGGTCATGGATGGATCTAACTTCGACATCCCCGTTTTCTGTGTCGGAGCATGCTGCCATTAATGCAGTGTCACCTATGGTGCTGCTGCCACCAGAAGCAGTGCCTACTGTGGCATCCATTGGGGGGACCTGTGGTGGTGCTGTTGTGGGCATGCTGGCTGCTGGGGTGCCTGTTGGAGTTCCCTCCTCTGTGCTGCCACTTGATTTGTGCTGCTTCCGTGTCTTGATGCATGCAGCTGAGGTGGAGGGTCTTTGGCCGTTGGTCTTGGCCCTCTTTGCAGGTGTGCTGGTAGGGGTGTCCTGGAGCTCGTCGTTTGGATCGGACCCTGTGGTGGAGTAAAGGAGGGCGAGCGTTATTAATGGGTCTGTGGGAATTGGAATGGCAATGTATCACATGCATTGGGGTGGTACCTGAGGGTGATTTGGGTCGGGGCCTTGGAGGTGGTTTCATTTGTGTGTGGAGTGAGGGTGCAGTTGTTTTGCAGCCTGCAGTTAGGGTGTGCCTGCTGCACGTGTAGAGGGTGTTTTTAGGATTTTTAATTATTTATGTATTTGATGTGAGTTTTAAAGTGTGCTATCAGGCCTATGTATGTGGACGTTCTCCTGGACATGTGTTACTGTTGCACTATGTGGACACGTGGTACTTCACATGATTGGACATTGTGGTTTTGGCATTGTTTTATTTGGGACACCTACCTGATTCTTCGGATGTCTGCACTCCTTTCTCCATCCCTCCGACTCCCTCTATGCTCTCCATTCCAATGGTGGAGGCACAGATTTCTTCCCAGGGGGTCAACTTGATGGGTGATTCCGATCCTCCCCCGGTAGCTGTGGCAATGTTGCGGTTGGCAGAAAGTATGCTACGGACGCGTATCCGCAGGTCGTCCCATCGCTTTCTGCATTGCTGTGGGTTGCGGGGTGCGGTCCCCACCGCACTTACCCGCTGTGCCACCAGGGCCCATATGGCCTTCTTGTTCGCAAGTGCCGTCCTGGTCATTTGCGTGGAGAAGACGGCGGCAGCATTCTCCTGGAGGGTCTCTGTGAGCACGGTGAGTTCCTCACGGGAGAAGTGGACCTGCCGCTTGCGGTCGCACGCTTTCTTCGCTACTTTTCCCATTTTTCTTGGTTTTACTAGGGTGGATGACGGGTTGGGATGTGTCTCAGGGTAGTATTTTTAATGGTTGTGTGGAATTTGTGGTTTTATAGGTGTACGGCGTGATGTTTCCCGTTCCGGGACCATGCTTTTACTTCCGTTTCCGTATATTTCCGGTCACCGTACTTTCCGGTTGGCGCTCACTGCGGTGTCCGCTAAGATGGGTGGCGGTATTGCACCTAGGGCGCCGTACGGCGGCGGTGTGGGCCGTTTTGGGGTCATTTCCGCCATCGCGGACTTTGCACTTCCGCCATGGCGTGGTGCTCGTGCCCGATGGGTCGGAATGAGCCGCACTTTGCTCCGTCGTGCAATGGCGGAAACGCTATTTACGCTATGGCGGTCCGGTCGGTTGATTTCCGCCAGGGTCGTAATGAGGGCCACACTCTCAGGGAGCGGTTAACCAAAACATAATGGCTAAATGGGGCAAGCTACGTTATTATACAGAATATTCCTCACAATCCAGGGGGTCATAACACTCATACATCCTCCGTTGGGATTCCGTACTGAGGGGCACGAGGCCGATCCAATGGGAAGATATGTGTTGGTGTGGGGGGAAATGGCCGGCAGACAAGTAACCCTGGTTAACACCTATGGCCCTAACATAGATGACCCAGATTTCTATCTGAAAATATTCGACACTCTTAACAAACACGACACAGCAACTATTATATGGGGCGGTGATTTTAATGTTGCACTCAACCCTATGTTGGATAGGTCAACTAGCGTAGTGAGGGTGCCCACCAAAACGGCGGTAACCCTGAACCAACTCCTTCCACAGTTGTCACTGATAGACGCTTGGCGGGTGTTGCACCCGGATAATAGACAATGGGCCTCATTACACGGTAGGCGGTAACTATGGCGCTATTAGCGCTATGGTTGCTGCTGGTACTGTACCGAGTCCGCCTTGGTGGATGGCGGAATTACCGCCCTACTCCAAGGTGAGCGGGGGCGGTAATTCCCCATTCACCAAGGTCCTTCCCCATTCCCATTTTTGCCCCATAGGGCATAATGGGAATGGGGAAGGTGCTAATTAGCTCCGAGGTCCCTTTGCGGGTCCCATCCTTAACGCCTGGAAAAACCAGGCGTTAAGAGAGGACCCGCAAAGGGACCTCGTAGTAAGGCGGTAAGGGTTTACCGGTAACGGTGCCCTTACCGGTACCGGTAAACCCTTACCGCCTACCGTGTAATGAGGCCCAATATACGTATTACTCATCAGTGCACGACAGTGAATCGCGTATAGACTACTGGTTCATATCCTCTGACATCTCAAATACGCTGCGACTCTGCACGATCCTCCCCCGCACGCTGTCCGATCACTCT
The DNA here is from genome assembly GCF_040938575.1 of Ambystoma mexicanum. Taxonomy (NCBI): domain Eukaryota; kingdom Metazoa; phylum Chordata; class Amphibia; order Caudata; family Ambystomatidae; genus Ambystoma; species Ambystoma mexicanum. Next base: position 635,347,821 of record NC_090937.1, read on the forward strand.
CCGGTCTTACTGAGCCTCGTTTTCCAGGATGTTCCCAGACAGGCTAGAAGGTGGAGAATGCCGGGGGATTGTTGGGTGATGCAAACGTGGCCGAGTCACTACATGAGGAGATAACCAACTTCTTTGTAGACAACCTGGGGACGGTAAATCGGATATCCACGGTTTGGGAAACCTTCAAGGTTTGGGTTAAAGGGATCCTTATGTCCAAATCAACGGGACTCTTGAAGGGGGTGAGACGGGACCTCGAAGTGGTGGAACGGGAACTGAAAGAGCTGGAGGACGTATACAGCCGCACTCATGATAGGGACACCCTTGCTGGAATTCATAAACTTCTTAGGACCTTTGACAATTTAGCCACGAGGGAGATACGATACATTGCGGCCCCCATGTGGGCGCGTCGCTATGGAGAGGGGAATAAGGCGGGGAAAATGCTGACCAGCCTGATTAGAAATGAAACAAATAACGCCCCGATAGCCACTATTCAAACAGCACCAACTGTAATGGTCACAAGCGATAAAGGTATTAATGATGAATTTGTTGAATTCTACAAAGCACTTTATACGAATAGAGACCAGAAAACCCCCACTGAGATAAAAGAATACCTGGCCTCACTGGGTCTCCCGACGCTCCCAGATGAAAATAGATTGGCTTTGGAGCTACCTGTCACAATAGAAGAGATCACTGAAGCTATCAAGGAATCATTTCGGGTAAAGCGCTGGGTTCTGATGGACTGGGGGCCGAATTTTACAAGGAGTTCCATGAGGAGCTGGCACCTATTCTACTCAGAACTTGGGAGGAGTCCCTCGAACAGCACAAATTGCCCCCTACAATGAGGGAAGCTATTGTTATGGTGCTTCTCAAGCCCAGGCGCCCACCCCAGGATATGTCCTCTTACAGGCCCCTCTTGCTCATAAATACCGACGCAAAAATGTTCGCGAAGGTCATGGCCAATCGTATGTTACCCATGGTTCCAGCACTGGTCCACCCGGACCAAAATGGGTTTATTCCCAAGAGGTCTACTGCGTTGAACCTCCGCAGGCTGTTTGGGATCATGACACAAATTGACCCGGGCAGGCAGGCGGTCGCGGTGTCCCTCAACGCCAAGAAAGCATTTGATTCGGTCGCATGGGAATACCTCTTCTTGGTGTTGGAGGCGTTTGGGGTGGGACCCAATTTTATCAGATATGTCCGTCTGCTCTATACAAAACCCGGGGCTAGAGTATATACTAACAGAACCATGTCTCACATGTTCGAACTGGGGAGGGGCACAAGACAGGGGTGCCCGTTCTCACCAATCCTATTTGCTCTTACAATAGAGCCCATGGCTGCTGCAGTCAGATTGCGCCATAAAGATAAAGGCATAGGCCTTCATTACAACCTTGGCGGAGGACCATGGTGCTATTAGCACCATGGTCCATGCCGCTAAGGTTACGATTCTGCCATGGTGGATGGCGGAATTACTGCCCCATTCCAAGGTGAGTGGGGCGGTAATTCCCCATTCACCATTTGCCCTTCCCCATTCCCATTTTTGCCCCCATAGGGCATAATGGGAATGGGGAAGGCGCTAATTACGGCAGCCGTAATTAGCTCCAAAGTCCCTTTGCCGGTTGGATTTTTAACGCCTGCTAAAAGCAGGCGTTAAACACCAACCCGCAAAGGGACACTTGTAATCAGGCGTTAAGGGTTAACGGCGCCGACGGCGCTGTTAAACCCTAAACGCCTGAGTTGTAATGAGGGCCATAGTCATGAAGGGCTCCAATCAGCTGATTTCACTTTATGCGGATGACACGCTGTTATATATCCGAGAACCTGACAAAAACCTTGCGCCTATAATGGCAGATATGCACAAATTTGCTGATTACTCTGGTTACACTGTAAACAGTTCTAAATCAGAAATGTTCCCACTCACCCCTTGTACTAAATGCCCGGAAATGACGGAGGGCCTTAAATGGTCGGAGGGATATATTAGATATCTAGGCGTTCTGGTCTCCAGGAGCAGACAATCTTTATTTACAGACAACTAGGAAGGGGCGCTACAGCCAATTAATGCGAATCTTGCGATATGGAGGCACCTCCCTATCTCACTACATGGCAGGATAGCAGTGCTAAAAATGACCGCCCTTCCTAAACTACTGTACCTGTTTGTGAATATCCCGATATGGCCAGGCAGGGAATTCTTCTCCAGGCTGCGATCAATGGTGACCACATTTCTCTGGAACAGGAAGACTGCTAGAATGGGATGGGAGAAAATGGTGGAACCATACAGTTCCGGAGGCATAGCTGCCCTGGACTTTGAACTTTATTACTTAGTTGCTTAGGCGCAATTCGCGAGATATTGGTATGAGACGGCAGAAGAAGCACCTCACGCATGGGTAGAGACACACACAGTTGCACTCTCGGATGTGAGATCAATTATCTTCGCCCCACGACATAGAGACGTGTGTGAATATGATCCAGCGAGCTGCACTGTCCGGGCTTGGGGGGCAATATGTCGGAGACTTAAAATTGAAAAGCCCTATAACTCACAGATTCCCTTGTGGAACTTTCCCGGCATTGCTCCCACGTTTGACACGGACATGCAGGAAGCATGGGACCCCAATGGGGAAATGGTGGTGGGGGACATGTTCGTAGATGGGAAATTTGTTAGCCTAACAGATATTTTAAGGGCACTGGGGAGAGGACCGCTTCGAACACTCCAATATTACCGAATGAGATCAGCATTGCAGGCTAGATGGCCCCTATTTCCTGATGAGCCACTCTCACACCCATGTTTACAATTGATCACAACTCAGGGGGGTCTGGGAGTCTCCAAATTATATGCATCGGTGCAGGCCCACACCCCCACGACCAACAATGTGAAAATAAAATGGGAAACAGATTTGCAGATACCCATTCCTGATGAGAAATGGGTAAAGTATTGTTCACTCACTAAAAGGGTTTCGCTCAATGCAGGACTGCGCCAGATACAATTTAAGATTCTTAATAGACTGCACTATAGGCCGGCCACAGTGGCAAGGTTTGTACCGGACTCCTCGAGCGAATGCCCTAAGTGCAGCGCCCCACAAGCAGGGTCCTTCCACATGTATTGGGACTGCCCTGAGCTTCAGCGGTTCTGGTGGGGGGTGGCTGAGTTGCTGGCGGAACTCACACAAATATCCCCATTCCCGTCTCCACAAAAATACCTGTTTGGTGATATTGGGAAGTGCTCTGAGAGAACTAGAAGACTCTTTAATATTTCTTGCGCAGTTGCTAAAAAATGCATTCTCCAGGCTTGGAAAAGCCCTACACCTCCGAGCATGAACACCTTTTTACGAGAATTGAAATATGTGAAAGAGAATGAGGAACAATATGTATTGACTCAGCCGAGAATGAGCCGACCAAAGGACATCTGGGGCCCGTTCAGGACATACTTATGTGAACTGCCGTCGGACAATGAAGACCCCATGTGAATATGTATCACCTGTGAAAATGCAAATGTGCCATTGTATGATTTTTTCTTGTTATGTTGTTGGAGCGAGTTGTGTACCTGCCACTACCGCAATAAAAAAGAAATTAAAAAAATGTTGTATTTATGTTGTATAATGTATAAATGTTGCGGTAGCTTCAGCTTTGAGCCCATAAGGCTCCAAGCTGAAGCTACCGCAAACATAAATACAACGTTGTTGTGTTTCAAAAACGCTGCATTTTTTCTTTCTAGGTTTCTCGCGCTCCTCCAGGCCGGCGGAGCCTGAGAAACTTAGAAAGAAAAACTGCAGCGTTTTTGAAACACAACCGCGTCGTGTTTCTGCCTGCCGTGGCTATCACTTTGGGTCTCCGGTGCTCCCCACGGGGAGCACCGGAGACCCAAAGTGAAAGCCAAGGCAGGCAGAAACACAACGAGGTTGTGTTTCCATGCCGCAGTGTTTCTGCCTACAGCAGCTTTCACTTTGGAGCTCTCGGGCTCCTCATGGGGAGCCTGAGAGCTCCAACGTGACAGCTGCTGTAGGCAGAAACACAACAAGGGTGTTTAGAAATGCCACAGTGTTTCTGCCTACAGCAGCTTTCACTTTGGGGCTCTCGGGCTCTTCGGGAGCCCGAGAGCCCCAAAGTGAAAGCTGCTGTAGGCAGAGACACAACACGGTTGTGTTTCCGTGCCGCGGTGTTTAGAAATACAACATTTTTGTATTTGTAAATGCTGCAGTATTTACAAATCCAAAAACGTTGTTATTCTGAATGTTGCAGCTTTCGCTGAGAGTCTCCTGGACTCCCTCAGGGTTGGGGGAGCCCAGGAGACTCCTAGCAAAAGCTGCAGCATTCAGAAGAACAACATTGTTGTATTTGTGATTGCCGTGGTTTTGTTATATTTTTAATTGGTGTGCCTCAGCTTTTTGACTTCATTTTACATTTTCTGTGCTTCCCTGGGCTTGGGGAGCACAGAAAATGTAAAAGGAAAGTGAAGGCAGCCTCCTCAGCTCTGCTTAGGCTGCAGTAAGCAAAAGCTCCCAGTATGGGGCTATTGCTGCTTGTTTAGTGCTGCAAAGGCAGAGCCGAGGAGGCTGCCTGAATTCACAAAATGGATACCCCCAGAGCTTGCAATTTTAAAGTTTGAGCTTCATTTGCTCGAAACTTTGCATAGGGAATTAAAAATATATATATATTTTAGGTATTCGTTTTATTATTGGCCATCTTTTTGGCCAATAATATTTTCTGACCAAACCATTCCTTTAACACCACATATATACAAGTTGGGAGTTCGACCAGGTTCAATATATTATTGCATATATATCTTTCATTGAGCTCAAAGTAACATTGTTTTTTACATCCTTTGCATTTCACAACAATGTGTAATTTTCAAACATGTTGATCTGTCAAACATTGGATGTTTGTTTTACATTGTATAACAGAGTGGCATTTCTAAACTTATCAATACATGTTTTTGTAGGTATTTAATGCTACGTTGTACTCTTTTAGTAAGGTTTACAACATTTCTTAAAACCGTTAGGTTGACTGGTGGATGGTCGGCTGGTGTTTACACAGAATTTAATAATACATATTAAAATGTTCAATGTGAGGTCTAGTTTGTACATTAGGTATCTAACTTCATATCTTCTCAGTAGTTGAGATATTATACAATGCTATATATACGGGCGTCATCACGAGTTTGGCTGTAACCCTTAAATCCGGTGGTAGTGCTGTTACCGCCAGATTTAAGGGTCTGCCAAATCAGGGCTTTGGTGGATTTCTCCCCAGCTCTGAGCTGGGGAGAAATCCGCCGAAAATTTGCGCTCATACCGCCGGCGGGAAATCCGCCGGCGGTATGAGCGCGAAATTTCCCCATTGAGCCCAATGGGGAATGGGGCATTCCCAATCTGCCAAACCCGTGATCCGGCCCTAATAGCGCCGTTGGGTTTGGCGATAGGACAGATAGCACCAGCGCTATTAGCGCCGGCGCTACCGCCCAACTCGTGATGAAGCCCATAGTGTGAAATATACATTGTTCTGTTTATAGTTTCTGGAATTGGTAATTATTTCATACTTCTCAATACATCCCGTTGTAGAGAAAACATGCAAAATTACATTTCTCATTCATCCCACTCGGGTACAAAGAGTTGAGTGGTCTACCCAGTAGGCTTCTCTTTGGGTCTAAATGTTTGGTTTATGTTACAGCCCCCTTGCCTTGTTTCAACAGATTCTAGCCCCTGGAACCTCATGTGCGATACCTGGTGTTTTGCTTCTTGAAAGTGTTCCGTCACTGGAGATTTTGTGTTACCTGTACGTACATTTGAACAGTGTTCGTTTCACCGAAGTTTGGCCTTTCTGATTGATTGTCTGACATAATAGTTACTGCAAGGCTATTTTATGCTGTAGGTTATATTGCTGCTGTTGCACGTGGCATAGCATTTCAAATAGATCTTCCTTTCTGTGTTTGGATGGAACACTATATTCCCTGTTTGAACAAAGCTGCATTTGTGCACTGGAGGCACGGGAAAGTCCCACATTTTTGAGTTTTTTCAGGGGGTCTGTTACTGTCACTCCTGACTAACATGTCCTTTATTTTTCTGCTACAAGTATATACAAATACTGGTGGAGTCTTGTCCAATTTACCTAGCGTTCTATATTGGGATAGATAATGCCAATGTTTATTCACATTTTTCTTTATTTTGTGGCTCTGTGTGGAGTACTTGGTAATGTAGATAAGTGGGGGTTGCGTTTTCACAACTTCTTTGGTTTATATTGTTTCACTTGTGATGTTCTCTACTTTGTTGAGGGAACTTGTGATCTCAGTGTCTTGATAACCTCTAGCTTTAAATATGTGAGCTATGTCTCTGAGGTGTCTCGTACAACCTGATTCGTCCTGTACAATCTTTTTATTCTGAGGAATTGACTGTATGGTAGGCTATTTATGGTGTTTGGCAGGTGAAAGCTCAGTCTATGTAAGTGGTTATTGTGGTCCGTGTGTTGCCGATATAGCGCGGATTTGAGTTTGTCTTCTATATGTCTCATAGTGACATCCAGAAAGTAAATGCGATGTGTTGTAGTGAACTTTATGCTTTCTTCAATGCAATTCAGATAGCCGCTAAATAGTTTAAACTCCTCTTCAGTGCCTATCCCTAATCCAAAAATAACGTCTATGTATCTGCCCCAATATCTGATGTAGTTGCGCCAGATGTGGTGTTGTAGTACGTGTTCAGTCTCGAATTTATACATACAAGTGTTTGCATAACTGGGGGCCATGGTGACACCCATGGAAGACCTTGACACTTGAAGGAAATGCGTTTTTTTAACCTTAGGTAACAGTTCTGAGATATACATTCTAGTAATAACATGAGGAACTCTTTGGATGCTCTGAAGTCCTTAGCTTTCTGTAATAGCCATTCCACCACTTCATTACCCTGGATGTGCGGTATGGAGGTGTATAAACTGTGTACATCTGCAATAAAGGGAATGCCATGACAGTTTACATTGAGTGTGTTTAGTATGTTCAAAATGTGTGTGGTATCATTAATGTATGTGTCTGTCTGTTGAATAAGTGGTTGCAGAAATGAATTAAAGGATGTGGCAAGGGGCTGTAGGATGCTGTTGGCAGCTGATACTAAGGTACGACCTGGTGGTTTCAATCGGTTCTTGTGGATATTGGGTAATGTGTAGAAGATGGGTGTCCTTGGGTGTGGTGCTGTAAGGTACTTCCGTGCTCATTACTATTCTTTCCAGATTGGTTCTTATTCCCGGGGTAGGGTCGGAATCAATTGGGGCATTTATATTTCTGTCTTGGAGTTGTACCTCACATTCCTTGTCATAGGCATCAGTGTTAAGCACTGCTAGCCCTCCACCTTTGTCTGCTGGTTTCAATGTTAATACCGTGTCAGAAAACAATGATTGGATGTTGTTTAATTCTTTGCGACTGAAGTTGATTTGTTTTGGGAGTCTGTAAGATAACTTTTAAAGATCTGTGGTAACCATTCTCTTAAACAAGTCAATAATTGGGTAATGAGTTGGAGGAATAAATGTCCTCCTTGCCCTGAATTCAGTAAATTCAGGTTTGTCCTCTATGCTTTCACAATTCTGTTGGGGAAAGAAGGATTTTAGTCTTAATTTTCTGGAGAATTTACATAATTCTACTTTTTTATCAAAGACATTCACACTGTAAGTGGGAAGACAATTGAGTCCTTTTTGGAATAAGTTCAATTCAGTTTGGGTTAATTGAGTTTTAGTCAGAAAACACAAAATAAGCGGTGCCCACTCATCCAGAATTCCTCACATAGGGGTTAGCCTGGTTACGGGCAGTCAATGGGTGGGTCAATAACCAAACAACACCTACAAGCTTTGTGTGCATTCTCATATATGCCAGTTCTCTGTAGGTGTACTCTAATGCAATAGTTTTGGCTTATAGAAGGTGACATAGTACAACATAATAGCTAAAACTAAAAAGGGAGAAGAGAAACACCAACTTTTTAATTTACTCTCTTCTTTCGGTGAGTTTGTCTGTGTCCTGAAAGAACATCTCCAGGGTAGCTGCTCCACCAAGGTAATTGAACTAGATTGTGAAAAAGTAATGTGCTACAATCAAGTAGACACAGCTGTTGCTATCCATAGTTAGCCAGCAATGTTAGTTTCTCTGTGCAAAGCAATCATTGTGTGATGCTGCTGTTCACCTAATTATTTATTAATGATGCTCGTAATTGTCTATTAAAGGTCACACATGTTTAACTCCATCTGCCAGTGAAACAGTGAAAGCAAGGGTGTTATCAACCCCTCTAATTATGAGGAAGAAGTGATTTAGCCAAGCTAAAGGATTCAGTGTTCCCTGGTTAAATGGTACTCATAGATATGTTTTAACAGTTGAACATGTTGCGTTTGGTCTGTCAATTCAACAGGAGAAGCACGTGAGTTGTGAACACCACTAAGTGTGAGCAAATAGTAATTTTGTGACGTCAGCATTTTTCAGTTTTACATGGGTATAGGAGGAATACAGTGCATGCCCTATTTCTCAGTTGTCAGCAAAGAATCCACTGTTCTACTACGGGAATTCTACAGTTTATGAAATGAGCAGGACTGCATATTGTTTCCTGTTTAACTAAAACATGTAATTATACAATGAGGTGACGGTGGAGAGAAGGGCACCATGTTGGATTAGAAGGCGGTGAAATTGTGATAATACAAATGGTGGTGCTTAATTCTCATGAGCTACTGATATTGCTACAAATAGTTGTTACATTATTATTGTTAAAAGTTAAAAAAAAAAGATGCTTGCAGTCCCAATATTTCCCAGCATGCAATCTATTCCCGATGGAATGCTCTGTTTATTTGAGTTCAATGAATGGCATCAGCATAACTAAATTATATAGTGGAAGATGTAATAAATCTGGGTACGCTAGTGACAAGCTCACCAGCTGGCGGTGGGAACTGGTCTATATGAGTCCCATTAACACAAGATGCTTTTTGCCCAATCATGCCAATTGTGTGGTCTAGTCAGTTTCAAGTGTGGAGCTGAAATGGTGACAGCCAAAATTGGAATCAAAGGAAAACACCATTAGTCTCGTGAACAACACCTACTTAAGGATATAAAGCATTTCCTTAATCTGATTGATACAATTGTGATATAGTCATCACATGATTTAAAGAGGTGAGAAATGAGGAAGATGAGCAGGTTTTATCACCCTATTGTATTGTAGTTGCACAGCATGATATTTATTAAAGGAACACATATAGTGCATTGTCTTGTTTAAGGCCCATTGACTTTGCTCAAGATAGTTGTATATTACTAGCTACATTTGGCATAGATCTAATGTTCTTTTGCCACCCCTAAGACCTAGGGTGATATGGTCCATGCCTGCGAAACACAGATGTTATGTTATGTTAGCTAAACTTGTAAAGCTCATACACCCAAGTGCAGTTTGGCTCCAGCTCAGAAAAGTAGACCACATAGCAACATTTAAAACAGATGGGCTTTAAGGAGGTGCCTAAATAAAAGATGGGACTCAAAACACAACAGGACATAAATTCCAAAGATGGGCTATGGCAATGGAGAAAGAACGGCCATCCATATGGACAAAGTAAAAGTAAGTTAAAGCAAGGAGCCAACATCTGACATACCTTGAACTGAATACGTTTGGCCACAGGAAGCCAATGTAGGCGATGAAGAACATGATAGATGCACAGACGTCTGGGTGTCAAGGTAGCAATTCTAGCAGCTGAGCTAGAAACAGGACATTTTAATAATACAACAAAGATAGAACGAATGAAGTAACTAAAGGTCAACAGAACTGGACATGAAGAAAAGTAAATGCCCTACAAAGGGTTTTAAGTGGGAAATGGCCCTTTTTGCAGATCGCACTGACCTGGGGCTCGACTAGATTTTAACCCCCGAACACTAGAGCAATAGATCGGGGGAAAGAAAAGAGCCAAGTGAAGAGGGCCAAACGGAGGGGGTCCATAAACCAAAAGCAGAGGAAGGGCCCACCACCAACATCTCAGTTGTATCACCATTTAGTTTCAACCAGTTGTTACACATCCATGGTCCCACAGCCTCCAGGCAGGCCATAAGCCCAGCCCTAGTCTCAGGAATTGAGATGTCAAGACAAACCTAGGTTTGAGGTTCATCTGCATTGTAATGACAATGGAACCCTTATAGAGGATAAGTTTGGTGAGGGGTTGGATATAGATGTTAAACAGCACCAGGCATATGGCTGACCCTTGAGGAACACCACAAGTTAGGGCAGTAGGGGCAGAACCAAAAAGTGGAAGGGAAAGGGATTGTGAAAGAAAGGAAGTGAATCAAGACAAAACAGATCCCGCGAGAGCAGACCCTGCAAGGCGATACAGCAGGACTATGTGATTGTTAGTATCAAAGGTAGCAGAGCGGTCAAGCAAACTGAGCCCTGGTCACTCAGCCGAGCAAGATCATCTACAATATAGGTCAGAACACTCTCAGTACTGCGTCCAGGTCAAAAGCCCAACTAAGAAGCATCAAAGAAGGAAGCAGACTCCAGGAAAGAACTTAGCAAAGGACAGACTAAAGATTCCAAACGGTTCATCATGAATGGAAGAAGTGATATAGGGTGAAAGTTTGCAACAATGGTAGGATCTAATCTAGGTTTTTTTTAATAGCAGAAGGGCTTAGGCAGGTTTAAGATCAGCAGGAATTTGGCCAGTTAGAAACGAGGAGTACACTGCCTGGGTAAGCAGCGGGGCTAGGTGGGGTATAATAGCCTTCTACTGAATGGGATCCGTGGGAGAAGCTGATTTTAATCTAATTGTGGCAGCAGTGACCACCTCATCAGTAAATAATGGGAAAGAAGACGAGCATTTCTGGCCAGCGGCGATAAGACTTTCGTCTGGTGTCTCCACAGACCTTAAACTCAAAGAGCAAATAACTTCCCAAATCTTAACAACTTTATCAACTTTATCAGAAAAATAGTTAGACAGGAAGTCACACAAAGATTGAAAATTGGCAACAACCACCGGGGGAGCTGATGAAAGAGAAGACACAACTCTAAAGTGCTCCCTATGTTGATTCACCACGGTTTCTACCAGATGAGAAAAGGCAGATTTAGCCTCATGAATAGCTTAATGATAGATAGGTGGATGTAATTTGCCAGAAGGCAACATTTTCCAAGAAGCAATAAGCAACACGCCATTTGCGCTCGGCTTGTCTGCGGTGCCACCAAAGTGCTTGAAGATGGTCAGTAAACCAGGGATCAGAAACTCAGCTCTAGGTTTAGGAATTCTAAGAGCAGCAAGATGGTATGCAGTCACTGAGAAAGCCTGGCAAATAAGATTCAAGTAGGTGTTGCGTGGTCAGAGCAATACGCTTCCACTTCAATAGAGATCACATTAGGAGGAACTAAGCGCCAATTACAGCATGGAGTGGACCAGAGTTTACGAATAGAGTTTGCCAGTTTGGCTTCCCAAGAAAAAGGTATAATAAAGTGGTCAGACCATAAAACAGGTAATACAGGATAAACAAATGTATGAGTTTTAAGGGCCAAAATAAGGACCAAATTATTACCAAGCTGATGAGTACGTCCTATGACAAGCTGAGTCAAGGCGAGATCATTCATTGCTAAAATACATCTGTGGGTTAATTCCAGGAGGTCATTGGGTCTAAAGTTAAAATCTTTGACTATACAAAGATAGGGATAACGTTGTTGCAGATCAGCAGCTAATTCTAAAAATGACTCACAGAAATTAGAATCAGAACCAGGCAGACATACACAGTCAAGAAGTAGATCGACTGTTGGGGATAACTCAAAGCAAGCAAGCAATGCCTCCATTTTATTACTATGAGTAAAAGGCAAAACAGTCCCAGTAAAATAAGAACTGAATATAATGGTGACTCCCCCTCCTGGATAAGCATCTGAATGATCCTGGCACAAAAAAATAGAATTAGGGGTTGGGAGCTGAACTATGGAAGGGCCAGAGGAATGCCAAAACCAAGTTTCAGCGATACAAGTGAAAGCAGAACACTTATCAAGTAGTGAATCATGACAGTATGCTGCATGAGCAATAAGGGATCTGGCACCAAATAAAAAACACTTACTAAATATGGAAAAGAGGGCATTTGCCTAAAGACTTACTAATGGTGGAAAAACCAGCAGTAAATCTCATTGAAAAAGGGGCAAGCTGTCAAAGCTGAGATTGAGACTAAATATCACTAGAGGTACTTATCTGAAAGAAACAGAGTATTCTCAAGAGACCTTGGTGAGGCCAGGACGGGCACAGACAGACTTGACTTAACCACGACTTTGATGCTTGAGGTACGTGCTTGCTGCGCTTGCCCACTCCACTTACATGGTCTATCATCACTACATATGCACAATGATGCCAGAGCCAACCAGCATGGTCCTGAGCACTAGGGCTGAAGAAAGACTGCAGAGCAGGCGTGCATGTAGGAAAAAACAAAATCAAAAAGCGTTCACCGAGTGCAAGCCCGATTTGCTTTCCACAAGGCCAGGCACTCCCCTGTCCTTAAAACCAAACAAAAGGAAAACAAATAATAAAGAAAACATATATAATCAAATATATGCCATCCAGTGCCCGCCACGGCATAAAGATGCCTAAAAGGAAATAAAACTAAAAGCGAATGAAAGCAAGTATAATTAAGAAAAAGCAATGAAACACAAATAAACAACTCAGGAGGCCATGTGGCTGTACCTGTCTCTAATGCATCAAAGCAGCAGTAGGACTAAAAGCCAGCAATTGCCAATCAGCCTGTTGCTGAGCACTCGGGCTGAAGAAAGACTGCAGAGCAAGCATTCGTGCAGGAAGAAACAACATCAAAAAGCATCCACCATGTGCAAGCCACGGTGCACTTTCCATGAGGCTAAGCACCATCCTGCTGTGAAAACGGCAACCAAATAAAAAGAAAATAAATAATGAAAGAAAAAAATGTAATCCAATATGAAAAATAACGCATCCAGTTCCCATTCCAACACAAATAAACAACTCAGGAGGCCGTGTTCCAGGTTTCTGTCTTGGTGGTGATCATTCGAGTATTGTGATAAAGGATAAATCAGGTTGCTGTTCATTATCCCTCTAAAGCAGTGGTCTTCAAACTTTTTTGGCCAGGGCCCCCCTGAGCAAAATTTGGGCAGGTCGGGACCCCCCAGAAATGCCAAATGGACAGTATATATTGCGCGCCGTCACCTGCTCCCATCAAAGTCGCTGGGCTCCCTCATCCCACTCCTACCCAGTCGCTGGTCTCTCCCCACCCCATCACACACCCAGGGCTCTCCCCACTCTGCTCCCATCACTGTCCCATGGTTCCCGCCCATTGTGCTCCCACTATAGTCCCTCGGTTCCCCCATCCCGTTCCCAACACAGTCTGAGGGCCAGTGGCGGCTGGTGAATCTTTTTTAAGTGGAGGGGCATTAAGGGGAGGTTCGGGGGGGTTTCCCCCTGTGAATTTTTTTTTAAATAATAGGTTAAAATGTTGCATTGTAGAGCATACTTTTAACAAAAAATGGGTAAATAGCCAAACAGTTTGCAATTGTTGCTGGGAGTCCAGGGGGCAGGCATTGATATTTTATTTCTATCGCGCTCCTACACAAGTGTTTCAGAGCGTGACAAGGCAAGGGAGGGGAACAGAGGAGAATAAAACAGCGATCTTACTAGGCCCAGTGACATTGAGAACGCGCAAGTGTGAGGGGAAAAGTGCATGGAAGGGGGGAGAAGTGGAAAGTGCGAAGCAGAGGAGAAACAGATAAATAACAATAAATAAATAATAAAGGCAACAAACAGTGGTAGTGCAGCCAGCAATTTGCAAGTGCTACGTTTAAGGCAGCAGACAGGGTAGGTCTGATAAGTGCAGGAAGAAAGATGGTTCTCCTCAAGTTTTAGAGTGGCAGGGCGCTGTTCCAGAGGGAGGCCCCAGCCGAAGACGGAGATCTACCCCCAGCTCGTTTCTTTGATAAACGACTGACCCTGAGGGAGTTGGAGGTAGAGGAGTGAAGAGCTCGAGAGGGGAGGTATTTGCGGAGGAATAGCTGAAGGTATTTTGGACCCAGGCCCCAGAAAGCCTTGTGGACAAGGCAGAGGGTTTTGAATGATAGATGTCCGGTAAAAAGATACCATCCCTGTCCCCTGGGCCCCACTGGTCCTAACACAATGAACATGATTATGTGTATATGCAAGGCGCTGCACATTCATACAGCAATCACTCTATCATTCACATGAGCATCCATCAGCATACACTCACTCATAACGCATCCATACAGATGTTTAAATAAAAACAATGAACATAAACGTACCTTCTGCATTGGCCTGTGTGTGGGTGCTGAAACGGCCTGCTCCAGCTGCTCTGTCCGTATGTGCGAGGAGGCGCAGGAGCTCCCCCTCGGACATACAGACATGCAGTGCCCCAGCCAGCATTTCCAATGAGCTATGCAATGCTGGCGAAGCAAAACGCCCCAGCACTTGCATGGCTCAGTGAGCATGTGCGGCTGGGGAACTAAACTGAACTGTCAAAGGGAAACAGTGTTTCCCTTTGACAGTTCAGCCAGCCCAGGAGCACTCCATTAGCTGGATAAAGCAGCTGAGGGAGTGCTCACTGTTTCACTGGGCTGGCTCCTTAGCTCCTCCATAATGGGTGAGGGGCCACTGGGTGGGCGCCTCTTGCCATTATGGATGAGCCGCCAGGCTCGGACAGGCCTATAGGGCAATGCCTGTACCAAAAATGTAAAATGCTAGTTTGGGCCAAACAAAATGGGCCACCATTTTGGCCAATGTGGACCATTTTGATGAGTTACTTAACTATGCAGTTAGTAATGTTGACCATTGTTGCTGAATATATCACAATTTACTTACATTTTAACACAAAGCACCCCTTTGGGTACTATTGAAACAGTGGGCTTCATAACTACTCTGGCGGTAGCTGTGCCGGTAAAACCGGCACGGCTGCCACTGGAGTTGCATCCGGCTCTGGCACCCGCGAATGGGCAATTACTAGGTCATGCCGAGTTAGGCGGACATGATAATTGCCCTTTCGAAGGTGCCGGTAGATCCCCATTCCCATTTGAGCCCCATATGGCTCAAATGGGAATGGGGAGCTCGGATGCACCGGCACCGTTAATAACGGTGCCGGTGCATCCGACGAGCTGAGGTCAGACCTGGCGGGGGCTGTCAAGCACCCACGAGCACAACTCTTACTATGGCGGAACGGTAGCAACGGTGCCGGTAGCTTACCAGCACCGTTGTTACTGGTCCGCCATAGTAGTAATGAGGCCCAGCCTGTGACTAAAGGAATGAATATCCATTTACAACTGTGGGCCACTTTTTCATTGTTGCCTGAGACAGTTTCATGCTTCAGCCCGCCCATGTGGGCCACCCCTGCCCATTTCTTCCAATCTAAAAAAAAAAAAAAAAAATCTTTTTTCATGCTGAGCTCTCAGGGCCCCCCTGGGATGCACCCGCGGACCCCTAGGGGGTCGCGACCCACAGTTTGAATACCACTGCTCTAAAGTGTTCCTTTATGTATTTTTATGCCTTGTATTATAAGTATTCCAGGTGTAAACAATCAGATTTAACATGTGAACAACCGAAGTTAAAAACAGAACAAAGGCATCTTGCTATTATCCCACAATTCTCTCAAGAGTCCTCCACTCTCTACAAATTGGTCTCCAAACACTGGGACATTTTGAAATTGGACAAGGATCTGGAACTTTTTTGTCTGAAAGCCTAAATTTACATTTACTAGAGCACGGACAATTAAACAGAAAGTGACCCCTTCCTTTTTGGACCCTAAGGATGATAGTGCCAACAAGAACTGGCTCAACTCTAAGACAGGTTTCTTTAAATGTGGTATCTGTAATCATTGTAAATATGCTCATGCTAATTGCCAGTCACTCACTAATGCCAATGGGAATACTATACAGATCAATGAATTTATCAACTGCAAAACGTGTTATGTGGTATATGCCATCATGTGTATATGTGGAATGCTATATGTGGGTAGTACCATTAGACAATTAAGAATTCGTATCAGAGAACATTTGGCAAGTCTAAGAAGAACTGACCCTAAATCACCATTGGCCATTCATTGGCAAGAGCAACATCAAAGGGGTAATCATGCTGATATACGATTTATTGGATTCATCAAAGTCACAAAAGGAAAAAGAGGTGGAAATGCTAAATTGAAATTACGACAGAGAGCAAATTAATTTGTCATTTGAGATGTGCTTTGATTGGACTCAATTGTGACCACGAAATGCATGTGTTCCTGTGATTGCCTACGGGAAGGTTTTCCAACAACTATTAAGGTTAGATAACAACATTTGGCAAGTCAATCCAATGCTGAAGTAGTAATGTGAAGTGACTCTGCCCATCCTGAATCATTACACAACGCATATCCAACTGATACAACAATCTGCTAGTGAGGATATTTCTAAATATGGTGTGGTCAACGAGGGTAACAGACCCTGGTTAAGTCCCTAACATTTCCTAACAGATTTTCCCCCATTCAGTCTATGGGAAAAAAAGATGTTTTGGCACCCCCCCTATAACTTTTTCGCCCCAGCACCAAACATCACGCAAAACAATTCAGAGTGGGCCATATACTTTTTTTGCAAAGTTTGGTGGGGATTCGTCCAGGGGGAGTGAAGTTATGAGCCGCCCAAAAAGTGCTCCTCCTAATGGAAACAGCAACTTAACTATATGGCCACTACCGTAGCCACTGCAGTAGCGGCCTTGTAGTTATGGTTAAGTTGCTAAACCCATATGAAGAGCACTTTTTGGGTGGCTTATAACTTAGCTCCCCCTGGACGAATCCTCACCAAACTTTGCAAAAAAAGTATATGGCCCACTCTGCAAAGTTTGGTGAGGTTTGGTCCAGGGGGGGCAAAGTTATAGGAGGGTCCCAAAATGTATTTTTTCCCATAGACTGAATGGAGAAAAAACTTTGCTCACACCTACAGCCCAAACCGCTGGACGGATTTTCACCAAATTTGAGGCAGAAGCGGTGGCTTGGTCCCGAAATCGTGCTTTTGTAAATTTGGTGAAAATCTGTCCAGTACTATTTTTTAAAACGACGAAAAAGTGGGTCTAAAAAAATTAGTGATATCTGTGTCTGTTTTGCGGACTCAGTTCCCAGATTGCTCCGCGGACAGGACACTGATTGGCTTAGAGGGAAACGTGGTGTCCGCGGACATCTGACATGCCTGCTGATTGGATAGTGAAAAGCGTGAAGTGCGTCAGATTTTTGGAAACGCCCACCATCTTGGATTTACGAACAGTGGGAGGTGTCCACAGACATCGCAGTAAAAACATATTAAAAAACACAACATTGCACTTGTCAAACCTATCAAATAATCTCTGGGGAGGTGAGGGGTGATGAGGATGGGATGGGATATGGCTGAAAGAAGCAAAAAAAAGGGTGTTTTTTGACACGAAAGTCCACAAACAGTTCGGATGTTTGCGAACAGTCCTGAGAAGTTCGGGGAACTTCAGATGTTTGGGGGCAGTTTTTGGATGACATGTAACTTTGGCACCACTCAATGAAACCGCATGAACTTTTGCAATTATATTCCTGACCTGATTCCGAATGTGTTTGCAACGTTTGGTGGGACTCTGTCAAGAGGGGGCAACATTAGAGGGGGGTCTCAAAATTCTTTTTTTTTTGGCAGGAGAGCTTAGAACGAAAGGTGAGGAGGGAAATGATGGAAGAGGCACAAACACTAATATGGAGGGGCAGGTGGACAGGGGAAAAGGTTGCGCGTGTGTTATTTCTAAGGTAGGGGGCAGTGTTTCTCATGCTCTTGATCACAGCAGTGGTGGTGTCTCTTGGGGAGGAGGGATGGCATTAGCTGATTCCATTTTAAGATAAATAGCAGTTTTGCTAAAAGTATCTACTGTGTACTAGATTGTTAATAGATGAGTAGGAATAGGTGTTGGAGCTGTGCAAGGGACATTTTGAAGTAGAAAGTATCTAGATCAGTAGAAAATGCAGTTCTGAACTGTCCGCGAAGCACAGATCTTATCATGTAGTGCGGACGGGTTCTTGGACACGTCATCATGCCGCACACCAGCATATGGTCATGTGGCACTGTACGGAAGGTCCGCAATGAAGTCAGATGTTCGTAGACGTTATGGTTGCACTAATAAAAACCTATGAAATTCATTGAAAAAACTTTGTTAAGGGGACGTTATGGTTAAGTTGGACTCAAAAAAACCTATGAAATGCAATGAAAACACGTTGTTAAGGGGACGTTATGGTTAAGCTGCACCAATAAAAACCTATGAAATTCAATAAAAAAACTTTGTTAAAGGGACGTTATGGTTCCAAGTAAAACCGAAAACCCCCTGAAATTCGCCAGTTATGGTAAGCTAAGCGACCATAAATCACGCCACCACCGTGCACTGCTACGACTAACACCCAGGACATCAAAGATGACATCACAAACGGACGGGGGATGAACGCCACAATATTCCCATTAGCATAACACAACATGCTAATGGAAATGTTGGAAAATCTTATTGAGTCTATGTACTTTACTGAGAAATGTAAAGTAGATGGAGTCTAAGATTTTTAGTAATATTTTTTAACTGTGAAAGCCACTCTCAAACTGGACAAACACTCAAACCAAAGAACCAACCATTCAACAGAGCATAAAACATCATGGATATAGCCACAAAGGAAGGCTGCAGAGACTGACCACACACCGAGACCCTGACGAAAGCCCTCAAGTGACTCTCCCACTCGTATGTACCGGACGAACATATCCAGACCGGCAGACGCAACTACATAGACATTGGCCTGCGTCACATCTGGATAGGATTGATTGAAAGACAACATGCCCGCGCCTAGGAAAAACGTGAATGGTAGCGTGTGCCACACCTGGAGTTGTGAATATTAGCAGACCCACACCTGGATGGATCTCTAAACTCTAGCCTGCGCCACATCTAGATAAAAGTGTGAATGTTGGCATGACCACACCTGGATGAAGTCCTAAACATAGGCCCGCGCAGCGTCTAGATGGGAATGTAAGGGTCAACAAGTGCCACACTCAGACAGAACTGTGAATGTTAGCATGGTAAAGGTCAGGTAACCCACTAACCAATATAAGCTCAAACTCTGCATACTTATCTCACTCAAAAAACTCACACAACCATCTCTCGCACAACAAGCCGCACACACTTCACAACACTGCAACAACACATAAGCCGGAACAAGAGCACACGCGGACTGACTCCGATCCGATACCCACACCAAAGCTCAGCACCCGGTGTATACTGAGCTGAAGCTGCCAACAGAACACCACTGCTCTCACTATCCTACTCCCTCCTTCACCTTACTAACCCATCCCACCTTTATCATTTACAGATCCGCCTGAGCCCCTGGGGACCAATTCCATTGGTGACGGTGCACGGTACAAATACCTTTAACATTTAACATTTAACATTTAACATGTAGATAAAAGTGTGAATGTTGGCATGACCACACCTGGATGAAGTCCTAAACATAGGCCCGCGCAGCATCTAGATGGGAATGTAAGGGCCAACAAGTGCCACACTCAGACAGAACTGTGAATGTTAGCATGGTAAAGGTCAGGTAACCCACTAACCAATATAAGCTCAAACTCTGCATACTTATCTCACTCAAAAAACTCACACAATCATCTCTCGCACAACAAGCCGCACGCACTTCACAACACTGCAACAACACATAAGCCGGAACAAGAGCACACGCAGACTGACTCCGATCCGATACCCACACCAAAGCTCAGCACCCGGTGTATACTGAGCTGAAGCTGCCAACAGAACCCCACTGCTCTCACTATCCTACTCCCTCCTTCACCTTACTAACCCATCCCACCTTTATCATTTACAGATCCGCCTGAGCGCCTGGGGACCAATTCCATTGGTGACGGTGCACGGTACAAATACCTTTAACATTTAACATTTAACATTTAACATGTGTTACATCTAAGGTCGGGGGCAGTATTTCTCATGCTCCTTGATTACCGCTTCAAAAGCACTTCAAAATTGCTTCCCTTTGCAGAATGATGTGTTGTAGTATACACAGAACAGAGGACTGTTGTCTTAAAAACATATGGATCAGAAGCATCTTTTATTGCTTGCAAGGTAGCTGGTGGGATTTTGTGTGCCACAGAAGTAGGCTGTGTGGTTACAGTATTGGTTGAGGAAGATGAGGTGGAGGAAGACAGCCTACTACTTGCTAAGAAAGGAACAACCTTTCTGAGAGCATTGAAGTCATCGGATTTGGTGTGGCAACACATGGAGGTGGTCCCGAAGGAGTACTGTCCGGGGAGTCTACAACTGAGTACAAAGTGCATTTCACTTTGGCAGCTTTAGCCTTTGGTATATTCCCAACAGTGGTAAAGAACTGCCACACCCATGATTCTCTCTGGGTGCTAGAGGTAGGCACTTCCTCTACCTCATCTTCTTGGTCCTCTTCATTGTCTTTGGAAGTACTGCACTTTTTTGTCGTGAAGGTCCTCCAGCTGGTGGTGGTGGTGGTGGCTCTTGGGGAGGAGGGATGGCAATAGGTGTAAAAATGATGCTAGAAGGTGGGAAATGGCAGAGTTTTAAGGTGAAACTTTGTAAATTGCACACAAATGTTACTATATTGGGTAAGTATGATATTAGGAAGTTGTAGGAAAATAGCATGCACTGGTAAAAACCCATGGAATTCACTGAAAAAACTTTGTTAAAGGGATGTTATGGTTAAGTTGGACTAATAAAAACCTATGAAATTCATTGAACAAACTTGTTAAAGGCACACTATGGTTACAAGTAAAACCAAAAACCTCAAAAATTCACCAGTTATGGTAAGCTAAGCAATCATAACTCGCACCACCACCGTGCACTGGTAAGACTAACATCAAAGACATCAAAGATGACATCACAAATGCTGTCTGTCTTTTTTTAATTAAAAGAAAATTAATGTTTGATATTGTGGTTACTTTTTCCAGTGTTGTTGATTCTTATAACCCCATTGTAGAAACCACTGTGTACATCTTAAGGTTGCTCCTTGTGAACAACTGTGTCATTACATGATCTTTCTTTGCAGAAAGACTTCCCTCTAGGGATGTTTTGTTTTAAGATTCTTTGATGATAGTTGTTAGCATGTAAGAAATGTAGATTTGCAAAACAGTTCAGAATGTGTAATGTATTGCAGAATGTATATTTCTAAATCGAGGAATTGTATTCTCACAGGTCTGTAGGTACTTCAGATTTTTAGATTATATCCACAGGTGTGAAAATGGTTTGAAAAGAAGCTCCAGTAAGCCCTAGTAATGTACTGACCCTTCCCAAATGACTAGCATAGCATCAATAAATCAACAACAAAACCTAATTAGGTTTAGTTTATTGAAGGACTGAAAGCTATACACCATATGTTTTCAAAGTGTTCCATTAGTAGATGTACATAATGGGAGCGAATAGTACCCCTTTTGCTGTGACTTGCTTTTATTTCTACAAACAATTGTTGAATTAAAAAATGATGTGTTATACAAGGTGAAGTGCAAGAGATTTATATAGTTGTATGTTCATGGTAACTCACAGGATGTTAAAGAGTCTAACACCTGGCCACAAATGCACAAAAAGGATTGCTGTCTTTCAAGGTTGTGACTTCTCCTATGTATATGTTTCATATGATATGACTGGACCATAAGGGAATTATTCTAAGAACATACTTGAAGGATAAGTCTACGAATATAGTAATTTACAATTTTTAGTTCCTGACTGTTACTGAAGAAAATCATGTGGCCTAGATATGTCAGGAAAGTAAAAAAAAGGGAGAGCCAGCCACGTGATGTCATCAGTGATGTCATCAATGACATTTGTGACGTCATCTTTGATGTCCTGGGTGTTAGTGTTAGCAGTGCACGGTGGTGGCGCGAGTTATGGTTGCTTATCTTACCATAACTGCCGAATTTCAGGGGTTTTTCGGTTTTACTTTGAACCATAACTTCCCTTTAACAAAATTTTTTCACTGAATTTCATAGGTTTTTAGTAGCGCAACTTAACCATAACGTCCCTTTAACAAAGTTTTTTTTACTGAATTTCATAGCTTTGTAGTAGCGCAACTTAACCATAACGTCCCTTTAACAAAGTTTTTTCACTGAATTTCATAGGTTTTTAGTAGCACAACTTAACCATAATATCCCTGACTTCATATACATGTAACATAGAACATACTAACCCCCTCGTAGTGATTTTTATGTCTGCGGACTACCGCCATGTCCGCGGACACATCGAAAATCTGAGCGTGGTGAATGTAAATTTAAATATTGTGCCCCATTTCCCCTTTGAAGTTGGCTCTGAAAAGAGCCGTTGTTTTTTTTTTTTTACAGATGCTTGACAGACACCTGTTATTTTGTATTTTCTTTCTTGTTTTTTTTTCTTACTTTAATCCTAAAATCTTTACATAACCTTCTCCAAAGCAACCCTTACATTCCAAAATAGAAAGGCATTTCCCGTAAAAGATAAAGAAATGCCATCTTCTTTAAAATTAACAGCATTACTGGCATCAATATTCTCATTGTTACAGAAGAACATGCCAACTCTAAGCATGAAGGCACACATGCCTCGGTTGATGACACACCTAGCAAGTTTTGCTGAGGACAAAAAACTGAAGTATTGTCCCATATTGCCCAAGGTAGTAATCCAGAAAAAAATACTTTCACATTTGGAAGGATCTTCATTACGACTTGAACCAAGCATTCCAAATCAGCCAACAAAGTAGGGACACTGACGTTGCCCAAATGGAAAGCACCATAGTGCAAAACTACCACATGCGGACTGTTCATCGTGGCCATATCCTCACAAACTTGTACAATTCCCTGTACATTGCAATCAGGCACAGTGCTCCACACCACCTCCACTCCTTTCACATCAAAGTTCTTTGCAACATGCCTGCATTCAGCGTACTGCTGTAAACCATGCACAAACATATCTCCGAGCACCAACACCCTGACTTTCTCCACTTCTGCCATCTTCACCACACACAGTCTCTTTCAACACAAATCCACAACCTCGACATCTGATTGGCTGATCCGTACAGTCTTCTTTCCATGTTGGATTTCCTGGAAAAACCCGGATGTAGCATGCCCTGTCCACGAACAGCCGCGGTGTCCACGGACGGCGTCCACTTTACTCTCTGTGCCATTCCCTCATTGCATACAGCTAAGCAATCACACAATACGAATAAGGTCCTCAGAACACCCCCATTTTGTGAATTTTTGAACATTTCAGGACAATTATCATTTCATTATTCAACATATTAACATTATAAATATTATACTTTCATCTTGTACTCTGCACACAATGCTATGTTTCTCCATTAGTAGCTCAGTATACTAAATAGAATCCCATAATACAATGCTATTTATATCAATGCATCGTTCAAAGCACTAATAACGGTATGATATTTATTGCAATATCCTTGACACTTTTTTCGCAACATTATAATAAAAATCCCTAGTACACAAATTCAATGAAAAGTACATACACATCTGATGTCATCAGTGATTTCATCAATGACATTTGCGATGTCATCTTTGATGTCCAGGGTGTTAGTCTTAGCAGTGCATGGTGGTGGCGCGAGTTATTTTTCATAGCTTACCATAACTTGCGATTTTCAGGGGTCTTTCGGCTGTACTTAAAACCATAACATCCTTCAAACAAACTTTTTTTAATATCACGCAAAAAATATACAAACATGGCGTGCAAAAACCAACTTCTACATATGGCTTTACACAGAATGTTGCAAAGTAAGAATTTATGCTTGTTCACAGTGAAGGTCAGCTGCTTCCATTTTTTTCTCGGGCCCCGGAGAGGCTCACGAAGCGGACTATAAGGTTGTATTGTGTTTTGACCTTGACAGACAGAGATTGTGATGAAAGACTTCTCTTGAAGGAGTGTTGCTAAAACGTAAGAGAAGATAACGATGAAATGTATGAAACGAAACCACTTTTATATATTATATCACTATGCGAAAGATCGTTGGCACACGCGGAGTCGTATTTTGGGACTGCACCACTCGTAGACAATGGAAATTGCAATTGTACTGTAAGTAACCCTTTAGATTATTTTATACCAAATATAATTACAATAGCGTAGCATTAAAGACCGCTCAAGTTGAACTTGTTCGTTGAAAGTGGCATAATGTTTTCTACCGCACACTATCACCGCCGAATTGATCCCCTGTTGTTTAGAGGGCTCTGAAAAAGGCAGACGACACAGGGTGGGTTAATACAAATAATTTAACCGGTCTATAGGCGGTCAAGCGCTCTACTCGCTGTGCCACTTCACTGTAGCCTGTCAAATGGCACAGCGAGTACAACGCTCGCTTTGACATCCGTGCACAGCTTGCTAACGCAATTTCGAATCCCGGCAAGGCCAAACTCAGCCTTTCATCCTTCCGTGGTTGATAAATGAGCACCACACACCGTGGTTAATAATAAGCACCGCTTAGATACCTCACAGTTCTTAGCGCTATATGAATGGGAAAATATTATTATTTTATTATTAACATACTCCGTTGCACTATCTTCGATAGCAAATAGTTTCACGCCCTAATAAATAAAATGATGATTTTTAATGAAGATCGGCTGGTGAGACTAATTTATGTTTTTTAAAACAGGTATGTGGCCCCATTTTGCCTATGTCACGATTTACAGACTCCAGCGGATGGGGTCTTCAACTGCCAGGTGCAGGTCAAAATATGCAACTTCATGACCCTCACCATTTTATGGGACAATCGCCAAGGACCAATATGCCCTTACGCAGTACTAGCGGCTACAAACAACATACCAACCAATAAGGTGGTCTAATGGCTCGTTTTTGGAGCAACCTTCCGATTATCAGAGCGACCATTTACTGCTTTTATCATAAACCAACAGCCTATCTACCGTAAAGAAACAACGCGTGGCTCCAAATAAACTTTTGCTGATCGACAGCAGAGACAAATGCAAATTGCTGAATATTCTCTAAACATTTGAAGTCAAATAAATGTACTTTACAAAATTTACAATCTTGCTGTTTGCTTTTAAATCACTGTTTCATATTCCGAATTGTGGCGCGCTGTGTTGTGACATAATATGTGTTGTCTTCCGGGTTCTGTGTAAAGTCACTTAGGACTGGAGAGGACTGGGCGCGTTTGATGACGCACCCTGTAACGTCACGGAGAGAGGCGGGGAATATGAATGCTTTGATAATATCAGGCTTAGGGGCGGGAGATATGATTTAGTGTCGCAAAAGCAAGTCAGCCAGGTCAATAGCGCCAGTCATAGGATTATCACATAATGTCGGCGCACACCAGCCGGATTTATTGTTTCTTTAGTGGACAAAAAGTCGGTTGACGCCCATAGGAAATTGTACTATTAGCGGACAAAAGGAGTGGTCTTAAAACACTTTCACCCTGACAACGAACAATACAAGCAACGTTCTCAGAACACCCCCATTTCGTGTAATTGCAACCATTTCTGGACACCGCGAGTGTTCTTAGAACACATTCAACTAGACAGATTACAATACGGACAGCGTCCTGAGGACACCCCAGTTTGTGTATTTACGAACAATTAAGTACACCGTGAGTGTTCATAGCTCATTTTTACCTTCCTTGCAAACAAAAATGACACATACTCCGTCCTCTAAACACACCACCATTTAGTTTATTTACAAAATGTCAGCACAGCCGTGTTCTCCGTGGACAAATCGAACACAACAAAAACGTCTAGCACATAAAAAAACAAAACATTGAACCTATCTCATACTCCCCAACCCTCCCCAAACACTCTTACACACCAACACAGGGCACTAAGTACAATTTTGTATCCACGTTTCACCGCGCTGTACGCGGTCAACGGCGAATACCAGATGGCGGGCGCCACAGAAAATCTGACGCGCTCCACGCCCCTCGCCGTCCAATCAGCGAACACGTCACATGTCCGCGGAAATGCCGCAATGCCATGGACCAATCGGGGTGCTGTCCGCGGAGCGAACAGGAAAGTCGGTCCGCGAAGCGAACACAGATATCACAAATGTTTTTGCCTTACATTTTGGTCATTTTTTAAAAAACTACTGGACGGATTTACACCAAATTTGCAAAAGCACGCTTTCGGGACCAGGCCGCCGCTCCTGCCGCAATTTGCTGTAAATCCGTCCAGCGGTTCGGGCTGTAGCCGTGCGCAAAGTTTTTTCCCATTCAGTCTATGGGAAAAAAAAAAGTTTTGGGACCCCCCCTATAACCTTTCCCCCCCTGGACGAATCCTCACCAAACTTTGCAAAAAAATTCAGAGTGGGCCATATACTTCTTTTGCAAAGTTTGGTGAGGATTCGTCCAGGGGGAGCGAAGTTATAAGCCGCCCAAAAAGTGCTCTTCCTATGGAAACACCAACTTAACCATAACTACATGGCCGCTACCGCGGCCATGTAATATATATATATATATATATATATATATTACATATATAATATATATATTACATGGCCGCGGTCGCGGCCATGTAGTTATGGTTAAGTTGCAGTTTCCATAGGAAGAGCACTTTTTGGACGGCTTATAACTTTGCTCCCCCTGGACGAATCCTCACCAAACTTTGCAAAAAAAGTATATGGCCCACTCTGAATTTTGCAAAGTTTGGTGAGGATTTGTGCAGGGGGGGCAAAGTTATAGGGGGGTCCCAAAACTTTTTTTTTCCCATAGACTGAATGGGAACATTTTTTTGCTCTCGCCTACAGCCCAAACCGCTGGACGGATTTTCACCAAATATGGACCAGGAGCAGCAGCTTGGTCCTGAAAGCGTGCTTTTGCAAGTTTGGTGAACATCCGTCCAGTAGTTTTTTTTAAAATGACCAAAAAGTAGGTAAAAAATAAATTGTGATATCTGTGTTCGGTCCGTCGACACACTTCCCTGTTCGCTCCGCGGACAGTGTCCTGATTGGCCGAGCGATTTACGTCATGTCCACGGACATGAGACGTGTTCGCTGATTGGATGGAGTGAAGCGTGAAGCGCGTCAGATTTTCGGTAGCGCCCGCCATCTTGGAGTCACGGACGTCCACGGACAACGCAGTGAAAGTTTGTTCAAAATGTGTATTTAGTAGAGTGTGTTGGTGTGTAGGAGTGTTTGGGGAGGATGGGTGGGTATGAGATAGGTTAAATGTTGTGCTTTTTATGTGGTAGACATTCTTTTTGTGTTCGATTTGTCTGCGGACATCACGGGTGTTCTGAAATGTTCTAAACAAACTGAATGGGGGTTGTTCTGAGGACTCAATATGTGTCCGTTTTGTTCGCAAGCAAGCTGAAACTGTTCTAAGAACACTCGCGGTGTCATGAAATGTTTGCAAATAAACAAAATGGGGGTGTTCTGAGGACGCTGTCCGTATTGTTCGATGGCAAGTTGAATGTGTTCTAAGAACACTCGCGGTGTCCTGAAATGTTTGCAAATAAACCAAATGGGGGTGTTCTGAGGACGCTGTCCGTATTGTTCGTTGTCAAGTTGAAAGTGTTCTAAGAACTCTCGCGGTGTCCTGCAATGTTTGTAGGGGGTGTCCTGAAGACGCTGTCCGTATTGTTCGCTGGCAAGTTGAAAGTGTTCTAAGAACACTGGTAATGTCCGTGGACATTAAAAGTTTCCATAGGCCATAGTTGAAATGTTTGACCCTATGGGTGTGATATGCTGCGGTGGTTGTGGCCAGGGCATAGAGTGTTGGGTGCATGACCATTTGGTCATGCACCCAACACTCTATGCCCTGGCCACAACCACCGCAGCATATCACATTTATAGTTGCTTATAACTTTAGGTCAAAAACAAATTTATAAGGAACAAAGTTATAAGATATTATTGGTGTGATATGCTGAGATGGTTGTGGCCATGGCATAGAGTGTATAATATAATTAGTGTTTGGTTTAGTACCTGGAGTACATGTATTTCTTGTTAATTTCTGTGATAAAAGAAAATTGCATGTTAGTATTCATATTTTGTAATGACTTATTACATTGTATAATCAACATTTGTAATTTTTTTTGGACCCTCATATTTAGTAGATTACAAACCAGAGTACTGTGCAATTTGCTCAGTTTCTGTGTTCGTTGCTAAAATCATTGGGTCTGTGGGAGAAAAAGAAATCCATGTTGGATTTAAAAAAAAACCTTTTTCTGTTATGCTACAGTTTATTTGTTTGTTTGTTTTCATTGTTCACTTGTTGCTTCTGGCTAATGCTTTATAAATTGGGTTGTTGCATTTTTTTGGAGCAGTAACATATTATTTATTTTTTTGGATATTATGAAATTTTGGAGCAGTTAGATACCAGTAGGCATATTCTAACTCTCTATTTATTGATATATTTTAGTGGTATTGATTTATCTGTTTGGATATTGTTACATTTTTGGACAGTTAGATACCAATTGGCGTATTCTAACTGTCTATTTTTTTATATATTTTAGTGGTATTGATTTATCTGTTTCGATATTGTTAAATTTTGGGACAGTTAGATACCAATTGGCGTATTCTAACTGTCTATTTTTTGCTCTAATTTAGTGGTATTTATTTATCTGATTAGTTGTTGTACAATCTTTGGGCAGTTAGATAGCTTTTAGAATATTCTAACAGTTTATATTTTTTTACTACAAGTTTACTTAAGGTTTAAGTACAGTTTAGTTATCAAATTTTGGTTTTAAGAACATTAAATAAGCGTTTGTAAGATTTGCTGGTAATCTCTGTTTTAGAGTAATGGTACTATCATTACATTCAAACCATCCACATTTCTTTTTTATATATGCAGTGTAGTGCCCTGAATTGGTTGTGGCTCCTGCGTGGTAGATTATACCTATTGTTGTGAAGGTTTTCTTACCAAGTGATATTTGACCATGTGTGAATCCAGTCAGCTTGCAGTTGTTTTTGGTACCATCTGCATTGTAACGTAGAAGCATTAGTATTACGTATTTACTATGTGTTTGTATTAGTAACGTGGAGCGATTATCTGAATTGCAGGTAGAACATAATCTACCATGGTTTGCATTTAGTACAAGTTGCTGAAATGGAATGGATTCACAATTAGGTATTGATATATTTATGAAGCTTTCATTGGGGATTTCTTCTTGTGTCACATTGTTGCAGAGAGTGCATGTATGTTTCCACATGTATGAAATCTGGAAGATTTCATTTATAGGTATGTTTTTGTTTTCCAGTACTTGTAGTAAGTACATTAGAAATTCTTGTGGATCTTCCTGTGAGTTTATAGTGAATTTCACCATTCCAGCACAGTAGTCCAATTGTTGTCTTATTCCATAAACACTATACGTTTTGTCAGGATTGTTTGCTGCATTTCTGTGAAGTACTAACATGTGCAAACACAATGGGTCTGTACTGTGTAAGTAAATATCCTCAACAATTGGTGGTAATTGAAATAGAATATTCATTGCTACATTTGCGTAGCAACTTACACCAACTATATTTGAGTGTTTAAATGGACCAGGTAGTTCTGTATCTGACTACTTTCTTTGGAGTTTGGCTTCCTTCTTTGAAGAAGTACCTGGTTTACTTTCCCTAATTGATTCTATTTTGCTTGTGGTACTTGATGAAGTATTACTTTCTTTTACTCTCTTTGGAGGATTTGCAGTGACATCCTGTTGCATTTCTGTTTGATTTATTTTTCTTTTATAACGTTTTACTTTTTGTGGAACAGAATATTTGTTTAGATGGGGGGTGTATAGTGAGCGAAGTCTATTGTATTCTAAAATGCAAGGAATATCAGCGTTTATTTTACTTGCATCAAAGTATGTCGTTACCAAGTCAATGCAAACCCAAAGATATATGGGCTCCGTTCAGGGTATACTTGTGTGAAGCAGAGTCAGCTGGGAGCAGCCCGGCTGGACCTGATGATGTGCCGACTGTGTAGAATCTACTAGCTGTAATCAAGTTTCGATACTGGATGTGTATAATGTTGATTGTTATGTAATGTCATGTCGTGAAATAAAGTGTACCACCACAATTGATAAATAAAGTTTAAAAAAAATAAATAAATAAATAGACTGTCAAGTGTACGTAAGCGTGATAGTGCTACGTAGCTCATGCCTTCTTTATAGTCTGTGTTACCAATATCTATCATTGCTTTGTCTAGGGTAAGACCTTGTGATTTATGAATCGTGACTGCGTATGCAAGAGTTAGAGAAAATTGTTCTCTGCGTACATACATGTCTTTGAAGAGAAGGAATCGAGCTGTGGAGCGTCCTATCCTTTTTACTTCTGAAAGTTTGTCAAAGAGTATATTGACAAACTGAATTCTGTTGTCACGTGGGTATGTTTGAAAGCCAACAACTGTACCCAGTGCTCCATTAACTAGTCCTTGGTCCACGTCAAGGTTACGTTTAAGCATTACTCTGCAATTTAAGGATAATTTTAATATCTTTTCTAAGCCTGCTGTGTTTGAGATTGATGTTTCTAAACTATATGCAGGCCGATTCATGGAATTAATGTGCGCCGAAAATTCCGGCGCAGAGGTGCCAAAACGTGCGATTCGCAGTAAAAGTGCGAAAATCGCAGTGCAACTGCAAAAATTGCAGGGAAACCAGCGCACATCGATTCATGGAAGTCTGTGCGCGAGAAAAATATTGGATGTGCGCTGAAAAAGTGCGCGGCGATCGCCGGCACACAGGTCATCCAACTGCGTGCGCCTCGGCCGCTGCAAAAACGCACATAGCGTGGCGCACATTACAAAAGTAGGCGGAACACGGGGCGTAACACTCGGAATGGGGAACAACGCGTGAAAATATGGGCGTCACGGTGGAAGTACAGGAGGCAAGTGCGCGGAACGCCCACACGCTCGCCTACAACTCGTATTCATGGAATCGAATAGGGCAAACCAGCGCACGGTCAAAGACGCGCACAGGGCCAAACAAGTACGCCACAAGAAAGCAGGCGGTAGCGTCCCTGTGCCTGAAATAAATGTGCGCCAAAATGTGCGCTAACAAAAAGCACCCAGGTGCATTTGAGGTGCAAAGGGGTAACGACAAACACGGACACCCGCTGTGTGAAAAATAGCGTGTGCATGTATTACGGAGTTCGGGGGAAGTTCACCACGCGATTGGCCTGGGCACGTGTATTCTAGGGTGCGCGTGAAGTTTCCCACGCGAATTAGCAGGGTACGTGTATTTCGGTGTGCGCGTGAAGTTCCACACGCAATTTCAGCAGGGTACGTGTACTCCGGGTGCATGGCAAATTCCACACGCGAATCCACCAGCCTACGTGTATTTCGGGGGGGCCGGGGAGTCCCACACGTGAATTGGCCGTGTGGGTCCTCCCAGCTGTTCCCTCTACACCCTCCACGGCCCCTGCAGGCGGCCCACACCACAGGGGACTACCCTGCACCCCTGCACATGTCCCGCAGGCAGCCCATCCACCATGGCCATGCCCCCCAGCCAACCCACATGTCACCTTGCACTACTGC
Source organism: Ambystoma mexicanum (assembly GCF_040938575.1). Lineage (NCBI taxonomy): Eukaryota > Metazoa > Chordata > Amphibia > Caudata > Ambystomatidae > Ambystoma > Ambystoma mexicanum. Next base: position 635,379,205 of record NC_090937.1, read on the forward strand.
CCACCAACGCATGTCTCCCAGCACCCCCACCCCCAGCATCCAGGGGCACCCTCCACCAGGCCCCCATTCATGTCTCCCTGCACCCCCACCCCCCAGCACTGTAGGGCACCCTCCACCAGGAAACCCACTTCTGTCTCCCCGCACCCCCACCCCCCAGCACTGTAGGGCACCCTCCACCAGGCCCCCACTCCTGTCCCCCTGCACCCCCACCCCCCAGCAGTGCAGGGCACCCTCCACCAGGCCCCCTCTCATGTCTCCCTGCACCCCCACCCCCCTGCATCCAGGGGCACCCTCTACCAGGCCCCCACTCATGTCCCCCTGCACCCCCAGCCCCCTGCATCCAGGGGCACCCTCCACCAGGCCCCCACTCCTGTCTCCCAGCACCCCCACCCCCCAGCACTGTAGGGCACCCTCCACCAGGCCCCCACTCCTGTCCCCCTGGACCCCCACCCCCCTGCATCCAGGGGCACCCTCCACCAGTCCCACACTCATGTCCCCCTGCACCCCCACCCCCCAGCACTGTAGGGCACCCTCCACCAGACCCCCACTCATGTCCCCCTGCAGCCCCACCCCCCTGCATCCAGGGGCACCCTCCACCAGGCCCCCACTCCTGTCTCCCAGCACCGCCACCCCCTGCATCCAGGGGCACCCTCCACCAGGCCCCCACTCCTGTCTCCCAGCACCCCCACCCCCCAGCATTGTAGGGCACCCTCCACCAGGCCCCCACTCCTGTCTCCCTGCACCCCACCCCCCAGCACTGTAGGGCACCCTCCACCAGGCCCCCAATCCTGTCTCCCTGCACCCCCACCCCCCACCACTGTAGGGCACCCTCCACCAGGCCCCCACTCCTGTCTCCCTGCACCCCCACCCCCAGCAGTGCAGGGCACCCTCCACCAGGCCCCCACTCATGTTCCCCTGCACCCCCACCCCCCTGCATCCAGGGGCACCCTCCACCAGGCCCCTACTCCTGTCTCCCAGCACCCCCACCCCCTAGCACTGTGGGGCACCCTCCACCAGGCCCCCACTCCTCTCCCCCTGCACCCCCACCCCCCAGCAGTGCAGGGCACCCTCCACCAGGCCCCCACTCATGTCCCCCTGCACCCCCACCCCCCTGCATCCAGGGGCACCCTCCACCAGGCCCCCACTCATGTCCCCCTGCACCCCCACCCCCCTGCATCCAGGGGCACCCTCCTTCAGGCCCCCACTCCTGTCTCCCAGCACCCCCACCCCCCAGCACTGTAGGGCACCCTCCACCAGGCCCCCACTCCTGTCCCCCTGCACCCCCACCCCCCTGCATCCAGGGGCACCCTCCACCAGGCCCCCACTTATGTCCCCCTGCACCCCCACCCCCCAGCACTGTAGGGCACCCTCCACCAGGCCCCCACTCATGTCCCCCTGCACCCCCACCCCCCTGCATCCAGGGGTACCCTCCACCAGGCCCCCACTCCTGTCTCCCAGCACCCCTCCAGCACTGTAGGGCACCCTCCACCAGGCCCCCACTCCTGTCCCCCTGCACCCCCACCCCCCTGCATCCAGGGGCACCCTCCACCAGGCCCCCACTCATGTCCCCCTGCACCCCCACTCCCCAGCACTGTAGGGCACCCTCCAAAAGGCCCCCACTCATGTCCCCCTGCACCCCCACCCCCCTGCATCCAGGGGCACCCTCCACCAGGCCCCCACTCCTGTCTCCCAGCACCCCACCCCCCAGCACTGTAGGGCACCCTCCACCAGGCCCCCACTCATGTCCCCCTGCACCCCCACCCCCCTGCATCCAGGGGCACCCTCCACCAGGCCCCCACTCCTGTCTCCCAGCAACCCCCACCCCCCAGCACTGTAGGGCACCCTCCACCAGGCCCCCACTCATGTCCCCCTGCACCCCCACCCCACTGCATCCAGGGGCACCCTCCACCAGGCCCCCACTCATGTCCCCCTGCACCCTCACCCCCCAGCACTGTAGGGCACCCTCCACCAGGCCCCCAGTCATGTCCCCCTGCACCCCCACCCCCCTGCATCCAGGGGCACCCTCCACCAGGCCCCCACTCCTGTCTCCCAGCACCCCCACCCCCAGCACTGTAGGGCACCCTCCACCAGGCCCCCACTCCTGTCCGCCAGCACCCCCACCCCCCTGCATCCAGGGGCACCCTCCACCAGGCCCCCACTCCTGTCTCCCAGCACCCCCACCCCCCAGCACTGTAGGGCACCCTCCACCAGGCCCCCACTCCTGTCTCCCTGCACCCCCACCCCCCTGCATCTAGAGGCACCCTCCACCAGTCTCCCACTCATGTCCCCCTGCACCCCCACCCCCCTGCATCCAGGGGAACCCTCCACCAGGCCCCCACTCCTGTCTCCCAGCACCCCCACCCCCCAGCACTGTAGGGCACCCTCCACCAGGCCCCCACTCCTGTCTCCCTGCACCCCCACCCCCCTGCATCTAGAGGCAACCTCCACCAGTCTCCCACTCATGTCCCCCTGCACCCCCACCCCCCTGCATCCAGGGGCACCCTCCACCAGGCCCCCACTCATCTCCCCCTGCACCCCCACCCCGCTACATCCAGGGGCACCCTCCACCAGGCCCCCACTCCTGTCTCCCAGCACCCCCACCCCCCAGCACTGTAGGGCACCCTCCACCAGGCCCCCACTCCTGTCCTCCTGCACCCCCACCCCCCTGCATCAAGGGGCACCCTCCACCAGGCCCCCACTCATGTCCCCCTGCACCCCCACCCCCCAGCACTGTAGGGCACCCTCCACCAGGCCCCCAATCCTGTCTCCCTGCACCCCCACCCCCCACCACTGTAGGGCACCCTCCACCAGGCCCCCACTCCTGTCTCCCTGCACCCCCACCCCCAGCAGTGCAGGGAACCCTCCACCAGACCCCCACTCATGTCTCCCTGCACCCCCACCCCCCTGCATCCTGGGGCACCCTCCACCAGGCCCCCACTCATGTTCCCCTGCACCCCCACCCCCCTGCATCCAGGGGCACCCTCCACCAGGCCCCTACTCCTGTCTCCCAGCACCCCCCACCCCCAGCACTGTGGGCACCCTCCACCAGGCCCCCACTTCTGTCCCCCTGCACCCCCACCCCCCAGCAGTGCAGGGCACCCTCCACCAGGCCCCCACTCATGTCCCCCTGCACCCCCACCCCCTGCATCAAGGGGCACCCTCCTCCAGGCCCACACTCATGTCCCCCTGCACCCCCACCCCCCTGCATCCAGGGGCACCCTCCACCAGGCCCCCACTCATGTCCCCCTGCACCCCACCCCCCAGCACTGTAGGGCACCCTCCACCAGGCCCCCATTCATGTCCCCCTGCACCCCCACCCCCCTGCATCCAGGGGTACCCTCCACCAGGCCCCCACTCCTGTCTCCCAGCACCCCCCCAGCACTGTAGGGCACCCTCCACCAGGCCCCCACTCCTGTCCCCCTGCACCCCCACCCCCCTGCATCCAGGGGCACCCTCCACCAGGCCCCCACTCATGTCCCCCTGGACCCCCACTCCCCAGCACTGTAGGGCACCCTCCAAAAGGCCCCCACTCATGTCCCCCTGCACCCCCACCCCCCTGCATCCAGGGGCACCCTCCACCAGGCCCCCACTCCTGTCTCCCAGCACCCCACCCCCCAGCACTGTAGGGCACCCTCCACCAGGCCCCCACTCATGTCCCCCTGCACCCCCACCCCCCTGCATCCAGGGACACCCTCCACCAGGCCCCCACTCCTGTCTCCCAGCACCCCCACCCCCCAGCACTGTAGGGCACCCTCCACCAGGCCCCCACTCATGTCCCCCTGCACCCTCACCCCCCAGCACTGTAGGGCACCCCTCCACCAGGCCCCCAGTCATGTCCCCCTGCACCCCCACCCCCCTGCATCCAGGGCACCCTCCACCAGGCCCCCACTCCTGTCTCCCAGCACCCCCACCCCCAGCACTGTAGGGCACCCTCCACCAGGCCCCCACTCCTGTCCCCTGCACCCTCACCCCCCTGCATCCAGGGGCACCCTCCACCGGGCCCCCACTCATGTCCCCCTGCACCCCCACCCCCCTGCATCCAGGGGCACCCTCCACCAGGCCCCCACTCCTGTCTCCCAGCACCCCCACCCCCCAGCACTGTAGGGTACCCTCCACCAGGCCCCCACTCCTGTCTCCTGCACCTGCACCCCCCTGCATCCAGGGGCACCCTCCACCAGGCCCCCACTCATGTCTCCCTGCACCCCCACTCCCCCAGCACTGTAGGGCACCCTCCACCAGGCCCCCACTCATGTCTCCTGCACCCCCACCCCCCAGCACTGTAGGGCACCCTCCACAGGCCCCCTCTCCTGTCTCCCTGCACCCCCACCCCCCAGCACTGTAAGGCACCCCTCCACCAGGCCCCCACTCCTGTCTCCCTGCACCCCCCACCCCCCAGCAGTGCAGGGCACCCTCCACCAGGCCCCCACTCATGTCCCCCTGCACCCCCACCCCCCTGCATCCAGGGGCACCCTCCACCAGGCCCCCACTCATGTCCCCCTGCACCCCCACCCCCCTGCATCCAGGGCACCCTCCACCAGGCCCCCACTCCTGTCTCAAGGCACCCCCATCCCCCAGCACTGTAGGGCACCCTCCACCAGGCCCTCACTCATGTCCCCGTGCACCCCCACCCCCCTGCATCCAGGTGCACCCTCCACCAGACCCCCACTCCTGTCTCCCAGCACCCCCACCCCCAGCACTGTAGGGCACCCTCCACCAGGCCCCCACTCCTATCTCCCTGCACCCCACCCCCCTGCATCTAGGGGCACCCTCCACAGTCCCCACTCATGTCCCCCTGCACCCCCACCCCCCTGCATCCAGGGGCACCCTCCACCAGGCCTCCACTCATCTCCCCCTGCACCCCCACCCGCTACATCCAGGGGCACCCTCCACCAGGCCCCCACTCCTGTCTCCCAGCACCCCCACCCCCCAGCACTGTAGGGCACCCTCCACCAGGCCCCACTCCTGTCCCCCTGCACCCCCACCCCCCTGCATCCAGGGGCACCCTCCACCAGGCCCCCACTCATGTCCCCCTGCACCCCCACCCCCCAGCACTGTAGGGCACCCTCCACCAGGCCCCCACTCATGTCCCCCTGCACCCCCACCCCCCTGCATCCAGGGGCACCCTCCACCAGGCCCCCACTCCTGTCCCCCTGCACCCCCACCCCCCTGTATCCAGGGCCACCCTCCACCAGGCCCCCACTCCTGTCTCCCAGCACCCCCACCCCCCAGCACTGTAGGGCACCCTCCACCAGCCCCCCACTCATGTCCCCCTGCACCCCCACCCCCCTGCATCCAGGGGCACCCCTCCACCAGGCCCCCACTCCTGTCTCCCAGCACCCCCACCCCCCAGCACTGTATTGCACCCTCCACCAGGCCCCCACTCCTGTCTCCCTGCACCCCCACCCCCCTGCATCCAGGGGCACCCTCCACCAGTCCCCCACTCATGTCTCCCTGCACCCCCACCCCCCAGCACTGTAGGGCACCCTCCACCAGGCCCCTACTCCTGTCTCCCTGCACCCCCACCCCCCAGCAGTGCAGGGCACCCTCCACCAGGCCCCCACTCATGTTCCCCTGCACCCCCACCCCCCTGCATCCAGGGGCACCCTCCACCAGGCGTCCACTCCTGTCTCCCAGCACCCCCACCCCCCCAGCACTGTAAGGTACCCTCCACCAGGCCCCCACGCATGTCCCCCTGCACCCCCACCCCCCTGCATCCAGGGGCACCCTCCACCAGGCCCCCACTCCTGTCTCCCAGCACCCCCACCCCCAGCACTGTAGGGCACCCTCCACCAGGCCCCCACTCCTGTCTCCCTGCACCCCCACCCCCCTGCATCCAGGGGCACCCTCCACCAGTCCCCCACTCATGTCCCCCTGCACCCCAACCACCCTGCATCAGGGGCACCCTCCACCAGGCCCCCACTCATGTCCCCCTGCACCCCCACCCCCCTGCATCCAGGGGCACCCTCCACCAGGCCCCCACTCATGTCTCCCAGCACCCCCACCTCCCAGCACTGTAGGGCACCCTCCACCAGGCCCCCACTCCTGTCCCCCTGCACCCCCAAACCCCTGCATCCATGGGCACCCTCCACCAGGCCCCCACTCATGTCCCCCTGCACCCCCACCCCCCAGCACTGTAGGGCACCCTCCATCAGGCCCCCACTCATGTCCCCCTGCACCCCCACCCCCCTGCATCCAGGGGCACCCTCCACCAGGCCCCCACTCCTGTCTCCCAGTACCCCAACCCCCCAGCACTGTAGGGTACCCTCCACCAGGCCCCCACTCCTGTCCCCCTGCACCCCCACCCCCCTGCATCCAGGGGCACCCTCCACCAGGCCCCCACTCATGTCCCCCTGCACCCCCACCCCCCTGCATCCAGGGGCACCCTCCACCAGGCCCCCACTCCTGTCTCCCAGCACCCCCACCCACCAGCACTGTAGGGCACCCTCCACCAGGCCCCCACTCCTGTCTCCCTGGACCCCCACCCCCCTGCATCCAGGGCACCCTCCACCAGGCCCCCACTCATGTCTCCCTGCACCCCCACCCCCCAGCACTGTAGGGCACCCTCCAGCAGGCCCCCACTCCTGTCTCCCTGCACCCCCACCCCCCGGCACTGTAGGGCACCCTCCACCAGGCCCCCACTCCTGTCTCCCTGCACCCCCGGCCCCCAGCAGTGCAGGGCACCCTCCACCAGGCCTCCACTCATGTCCCCCTGCACCCCCACCCCCCTGCATCCAGGGGCACCCTCCACCAGGCCCCCACTCATGTCCCCCTGAACCCCCACCCCCCTGCATCCAGGGGCACCCTCCACCAGGGCCCCACTCCTGTCTCCCAGCACCCCCACCCCCCAGCACTGTGGGGCACCCTCCACCAGGCCCCCACTCATGTCCCCCTGCACCCCCACCCCCCTGCATCCAGGGGCACCCTCCACCAGGCCCCACTCCTGTCTCCCATCACCCCCACCCCCCAGCACTGTAGGGCACCCTCCACCAGGCCCCCACTCCTGTCTCCCTGCACCCCCACCCCCCTGCATCCAGGGGCACCCTCCACCAGTCCCCCACTCATGTCCCCCTGCACCCCCACCCCCCTGCATCCAGGGGCACCCTCCACCAGGTCCCCACTCATGTCCCACTGCACGGCCACCCCCCTGCATCCAGGGGCACCCTCCACCAGGCCCCCACTCCTGTCTCCCAGCACCCCCACCCCCAAGCACTGTAGGGCACCCTCCACCAGGCCCCCACTCCTGTCTCCCAGCACACCCACCCCGCAGCCGTGCGATTTGCCTGGGTACGTGTATTCCAGGGGTGCGCGGGTAGTCTCACACGCGATTCCATCAGGGTACGTGTATTATGGGTCTGTGTGAACTTCCACACGCGATACCAGCAGGGTACGTGTATTACGGGGTTCGCGGGAAGTTCCACACGCGATTGCCCTGGGTACGTGTATTTCGGTGTGCGCGGGAAGTTTCACACGCGAATTTGCAGGGTATGTGTATTTCGGTGTGCGCGTGAAGTTCCACACGCAACTGGGCCTGTGAGAGTGGGGTACGTGTATTCCAGGGGTGGGCGGGAATATTTACTCGCGACTGGGCCTGGGAGAGCGTGTTACGTGTATTCCTGGGGTGGGCGGGAAGATTTACACGGTCGCCTACAACGCGCCAAAAAATAAAAGGTCCAATCCTGAAACACGTACGCCAGCATGAAGCAGGCACACGTCCCGCGCAGCATAAAAGAGTGCGCAAACAACAAACAAGCTCAGACGCCAGGATGAATATACCGTTCCTAGCAGCAGTGGCCGTGGGATTCCGCAGGAGGAGGAGAAGGATTGTCAGGGCCAGAATCTTCACACCTAGAACCAGCCTATTTGGTATGCCTGATGACCAGGTGTATGGGAGGTGCAGGTTTCCACCACACATAATACTCGACCTGGTCAGTGAGTGGGAGGATTACCTCACATCACCCACCCTGTGCTCCCAAGCACTCAGCCCCCTGGAGAAGGTCCTCAATGTACTGCACTTCTTGGCTACCGGATCATTTCAGCGGACAAGTGCCATAGTGGGGGGGTGCACAGGCCACGCAGTCACGGTGCCTACACCAGGTGTTGGCCATCATCACTGCACGCCCATCAGTCCGCAGGCACATATACCTGCCCAGAACACCTGCAGAAAGGCAGGCTGTCAGCCAGGATTTCTACAGGGTGGCACAATTCCCCAAAGTTCTAGGTGCCATTGATTGCACCCATGTGGCTCTACATCCCCCCAGGGCATCTGAGCACATCTATAGAAACCGCAAGAAATGGCATTCCATCAACTTCCAGGTAGTATGTGATGCCAAGGGAATCATCACCTCAGTATATGCCAACTATCCAGGGTCCACCCACGACAGCTTCATTTACAGGATGTCAACCCTAAACCGGGACATGGAAGCTGGGCGGCATGGCGATGCATGGCTGCTTGGTGAGTAGAAATGCCACAGCACACGCATGGATGACAGATACAGAGTAATGCCAATACCCCACTACTGATCCCCATCACCACCTCCCCAGGGGACAGTGCCTACCCTCTGAGCACACACATGATGACGCCAATTCGGAACCCCATTACGCCTCCCGAGGTAAGATACAACACAGCCCATATTGCAACACAGGGCATAGTGGAGCGCACATTCGGAGTGCTCAAGTCACGCTTTCGCTCCCTTGACCGTTCTGGTGGGCAGCTGTTATACACTCCCCCAGTAGTGTGCAGGATCATAGTGGCAGCATGTGTCCTGCACAATGTTGCAACATGCCGGGGCCTGGCTGTGGACATGGTGGTGCCCCCACATCCCCAACCACATGCACGCCCGCTGCGCATGGGAGGGGAAAGGGCACGGGGTGAGACAGCCCGTACGCAGCTGGTGGCTAATTACTTCACATAGAAAGCACACCCCTGTGGAGTGCACACAGCCCTGGCACCTACCATCTGACAATCAATGATGACTCAATCTGACAATTCTGATGAATTAAGGGACAGTCAACTGTCAGGACCATAGCAGCCTGAGATTGTTCATCTGGAAGTGTCACAATGTGTGCATCCCTACCTACACAAACACCACCAATGCAGTGTCATCAAAAGACACACTTCCATGCAGCAAAAATTAATACCCACTTGCAAAATACATGAGAACAGTGCCATGTCACCCAACCCCTCCCCGGCACGGCCACACAACACACCATGGCATGTCATGCAATGTTAGAGCAAACAAATGAATCCCCACAACATGACCCAAGTGTCACCAACTAAAGTGTCCCTAATGGAAACTGGCCACACATGAAATGCTCACAGTAATGCAGGACCAACAACACACATATCCAAATACTTACCAAGAATACCAATCACCTACACAACCTCCAACCTACCATAAACATGACAGTACGGACTTAAAAAATTGGTAGCCTCACTACCTGATAATGCCAGCACTTCGAACACTTCCAACTATACAGTGTTAGCGCCACGCAAAAGTGTAGGTGCACTGCTTACAACATGGACTCCAGTTCCAAAGTAGACCGCCTTGTGAAGACATGAGAAATGGACCTGAAAATTAGGAGGATGAGATGGATGCAGAGGCACATATCAATACACCATGCAGTGTACAATACAACAACAATATGCACTAGGAATGTATACACAGTATTGACTACAGACTGCCCACACATCAAATGGGAGTCCAACGTCACAGTGTAAGTCAATGTCACTTGGGCACACCCTTTGCAAGCCAATGGAAACAGGAAGCAGGAGGGGTGTGTGTCACACAAACCCAAGCATCTGACCCAAATTCAGGACAAGCCTGCATGTGCCCAGCCACAATACAGCGTATGCCCGCGGGAGCCACACAAGGCAACACACTGTCCAAAAAATCAAGAATCAAAAATCAAAAAAAGAAAATGGCCATGAATGGGCCCAGGGGGGTGGGGGAGGCCACCCAGGAGGTCCGAGGACAGGGTGCACACCAAAACCCACCTGTGTGGATCTTGCAGAAAAAAAACACCTCCATGGGCTCATGGCCTGCACGGCTACCCTATTGTGGGAGAATCGCTGCTGTCGCTCTCCTCACCCTCTGCAGCTGCATCAGGAGGTGGTGGCACTATGGGAGGCAGCCCACGCAAAGCCATAGTCTGGTCCTCCATGGCAGCAAGCATGCGGGTGTGGAAGGTCTGGTTCTGGAGGATAATTGTGCAGAGGTCCCCATGCAACAACTCACGGGATGCCCGGACCTCCTCCCTAGTTGCCTGCATCTCAGCTGAGAGCGTACGTGTGAGCCGCTCCAGCTGCTGTTCTGTCCTCATGTTAGCTGAAGCCTCAAGCTCAACCAGAGTTGCCCTGAGCTGACGTAGTTCCACCCTCAGGGCTTCCCTGTGGCACTGGGACTGAATAGAAATGGCTTCCCGCAGAGTCTCCAGTGCCGCCCGCCTGTCCCTGTTGGACACCAACATGTCCTCCCTGTGTGACTGGCTAATGGAGTCTGTTGCCTGCTGTAGTTGTTCAATTAGCCTTTCTTGGGGGACAATGTAAGTGGCCACCCTATCCATGGCCTGAGCCATCATCTCAGTTGATGCTGCCTGTTGGTTTGCCATACCGTATATGGATTGCTCCCATGCGGTTTTGCCAGGTGGCGTACGGCCACCGCGTCGGCGGGTACCACACCTGTCTGGGGCAAGGCGAACTGCGTCTTGCTGTGCCGCACTGCCTGAGGCTGCAGGACTGCATTCCCCCTCTGATCTGCTGGCCCAGGAACAGGATCAGATGTAGCAGAGTGTGACCCTGCATCCGTAACCACCAAAGGCGGACCTACCAACACTGACATCCCCATTGAGGGTTCTACCCATGGTGCAGGTGGGTTGGACAGTACAGAATCCCTCCCAGAAACACTTACCTGCGACGGCACATAGGTCTCATCATCCGAATCGACACCTGAATAGAGCTCGGGGGAGGTGCACCCAGAGACACCCCTTGAGATGACGGTCTGCAGCAAGTGTGGGTTCTCACCCACCACCACACCACGTCCCTCACTGGTGCCCGGTCGGGCCTGAGACCCCTCCTGGGTCTGCACCATCTCCACAACCCCAGCAGTATCAAGTGTGTCATCCCCTGCAAAGACATGAAAGAAAAGAAATGGGAACAGGCATTAGCACCATGGAACACATTAGGGCTGAGAAGCAACAGAAACAGTACTTCATTGACACATGTCCCACATGACTATAACCCTCCCATGCATGCACTGTCACTGCGTATGAAGGGGAGGCAAATGGCACACATTGATGACACCAAGATGGAAGACCAACAAATTTGCTGCATGCTGCCTAGCAGTGCCATCACACATTGGCCTGTGATTGGCATGTCCAATACACATACATGACACATGCCATCACACAGATGGCATGTACCCTAGCCATGTCACACATGTGACAATAGGACTGAGAAATGCCTAGTGAAAGTGGTGGAATGCAGACAATCAGCCTGAATGAACACAGAATAACATGCAACTATGTTGTGGCAAGATGACACTTCAAGGGCAACTGGCGTGAGATTGGGCTGAATGTCTACTGTTGCCAGAAGGGATACTGCAACACCCAAATCCTGGTGCGCAGAATGTATTGGATGAAGCACATGGGTGACCCAAACCACTCAGGCACACACCACCTCACCTGGCACTCAATCAGAAGCACTCACACACACACCATGCACATGGATGACACACACATGCATGTGCACTCACCGGACAATGCCTCGTAATCTGGCAGGTCTCCCATGCCTTGGATCTTTTCCTCCGTGACGTAGGTCCCAGCAACATACTCATGTGGGGTGAGTTCTATGTCCTCTGCCGGAGACCCACCTCCAGTCACTAGAGTTGCGGCATGACTTGAGGCCAGCTTTTTCTTTGCCCTGCGCTTAAGGTCATTCCAGCGCTTGTAGCAATCATTAGCTGTGCGCCTCACGAATCCAAGGGCACTTATGAGTTCCGCAATGGTCTGCCAGTGTGCCTGATGTTGTGCAGGTGTGGTCTTGCATCCTGCAGTAATCACCATTTCGCTGTCGTGTGCGGACACATACTCCACAAGTGCATCAAGTTCGGCCTGATTGAAGCTGGGCTTCCTTGGTGGGCCGGACGGTGTAGCCGTGACTGGGGCATCAGCCTGTACTGGACGAGCACTCTTCTTCTTCCGCTTGGAAGGTGGTGGTGATACTGAGTGTCCTACGCCGCTCTGGACACTAGGGGCAGGAGCCCCGGTGGACTAGGAGTATGGGAATGAACACTCACCATGGGACTTGGTGCAGGCATTAGCTGAAGTGTGATGTAGCCTTTGGGCCAATGAATTCGCGAACGTGTGCTGACGCGCTTACGCGCTAAGGCCCTTTCCTCGAATTACACGCAGACGTGCTGGATTTTCACATGCCAAATCACTCCGTATCAAGCTGGCCACGCGTAAGCACACGGAAGACCACGCTCCTGCCCAGAAGGCCGAATTACTGCCCCCCAGTGCCCCGAGCACGCTCCCACCTGCCATCTGCTGCTGCCTGATTGCCTGCTGCCCATGTGCGCTGCCATTTGCTGCCTGCACATCAGCCAGGGGTGCTGTTGCTGTGACCACCCCTGTGACCACCCCTGCTGGAACCAAAGACTCCCGACTGGGATTCCATCGCTCCACAGACCAGCCCCAGGACCCAGTTGCCCACCCACTCCTGCCTCTGGGGTTGTCATGTCGAGCACTGAAACATCTGGCACCACTGACAACCCCCGGCCAGAGAGGCAGAGGGGCACCAGCTTCACTGCCACCGAAGTTGGTGTCCTGGTGGAGCAAGTCCTGGGGCAGTATGATGCCCTCTTCGGAAGTTTGCGCGCCAACAAGGAAGGACGGACTCGGATCTGGACGGACATCGTGACTGCCATCAACGCGGAGGGGGTGGCAGTCCGACTATTCCATCATGTCAAGAAGCGCTGGGAGGACTTCAGGTCCAGGACCCTCAACAAGGCCCGGCACCTCTTGAAAGCAGCGGATGCTAAGGGGCGCCGGGGCCACTTGTCGGACGATCAGATGAGGGTCCTGGAACGCATATCCCCAGCGCTCCACGTCCAGGTCCTTGAGAGGCAGACCCGTCTGGAGTCGAGCGGTAAGTGTACATGCGTCATGATTGTGTGCTGTGCGTGTGGTGATGTGCCAGTAGTGTGCAGGTTGCACATGTGTTTTTATGGGGCCAAGTATGGGGGGGGTGTACAGGGCCGTGAGGCTAACACATGCGAGGGCAGTCATGTGTGAGACATGGATGGTGCTTGTGTGTGTAGGCTTGCATGCCAAATGCAGTTGTGTGGGCACACATGTTTGGATGAATGTGTATGTAAGTAGGCATGTTTGTGATGTCACACATGGATGTTGTTTTCAGCTTCATGTATCAGCACTGTGTACATGTGCATGTGTGTGTATTTGACATGGGTGCAACAGTGATGCAACATGGATGCATGTGACAGCGGGATGTGGAAGCCTGATTGGCAGATGTGACATGGATGCCAATCTGAACACTGCCACAGTTGGCAGAGGTGTACACATGCATGCAAGTGTGGTGGTGTGTGTGCATGTGTAGTGCACTCCCTGTGTTGCATGCGATGTCTGGCTCACCTTTGCCTGCTCATGCTGTTGTATGTGTATGGATGGTGCTGGCTGTTGCGATATGGCTGTGGTATGGCTCATGTGTGCGAGTTGAAATGACATGTGTGTTGGCGATTGTGATGCCATGTCTGAGGTTTGCCAATGCCACTCATGTACAACTGTCATGTGTGTATGTGTCCATTGTACAGTGCCCTGATGCCTGTGTTTTATTTCTCCCTGTCTGCAGCGTCAACTGATGAAGAGGGCGGAGAAGGTGCTGTGGAGCACAGCGGCGGAGATCGCACCGTCAGCTGGAGACGCAAGGCCCGGCTCCCCTCCCAGGTTGTGATCTCGTTGGGGAGTGAGGAGTTCGGTGCCGCGTCCCAGGCCGCAGCTTCCGGGGGGAAGTCCAAGAGGCGGAGGTCGGAGTTGGACTCCTCGGCAGCAGAAGGGGCAGCTGGGACCCCACAGGGCCCAACGGGGGAAGATGGCACGGAGTCATCCAGGTTGGTGGGGGGTTTGGTGGAGGAGGAGGCCGTGCAAGCGACAGAGACGGGGTCTGGAGGTGGGGATTCCACTGGTGCTAGTGGTGCAGTGCAGGACCAGGGACAGGAGGCAGAACAGGCTGCCGCGGAGGTGCCTGTGTGCAATCCTGTCCCTGATCCTGTCACTGCATCATCTTGCACCAGCAGGGATGCCTACGTCCAGACCCGTTTTCAGGCAGGGGATGAGCTCACAACAACTGGCCTTCCTCTGCCTGCGGACGTGGCTATCCAGGTACGGGTTGAGCCTGTCCTGACTGGTGTGGCGTGCCGTCAACGGGCCATGCAAGGTGACCTGCAGTCTTTTCATGAGGAGACTGCACGTCATCTCGAATGGCTCGTTGACCGCGTCGGCCTACTGGGACAGGTCGCCCAGGCCGGATTCCTCCGTTTGCTGCAGCTTGCTCCGACCCCCTCTTCAACTGAACACCCTACGCGCCAGTCGTCCTCCGTGCCATCTTCCCATCCATTTGTCACCTGGGTGCCCAGTGGAGCTGCCTCTGACGGTGCGGCAAGGCTGGTGGAGGAGGCATCCCTGCCACAGTCGGGAGTCGGACGTCCAGCAGGGTTGGCCACATCAACGACTGCACCCCAGCCGGTGGAGGATGTGCAGGCAGCAGGAGCCAGGGCACGGGCAGAGGCACAGCAGCAGCAGCAACGAGGTGGGAGCCATGATGGCTCGGAGCCTTCGACATCGGAGGGGCAGGCATCGGCCGGAGGGCAGGAGGACCCAGGACGGGAAGTGTCTTCCGTGTGGCAGCGGTTGGGCCACGCCATAGATGCGGAGCGGCAGCGGGCGGAAGAGGCACGGCTCACGATGGTCGAGGCAATCCGCAGGGAGTTGGAGGTGAACATGTCGTCGGCCCTGCGGACCCTCTGGGCCATGGATGAGGACCGCCTCCGGGACATTGAGCAGGAGTTTGATGGCCCGGAACATCCCAAAGTGAGCTGTCGGACTAGCCCGCTGCCCTTGTAAATAGTTCTGTAGTTAGTGTTAGGTTTCCTTTGCTTTTTTATATTTTTTGGACCTTTTGGACAATGGGCCACATTTTTGTATATAGTTATTTTTTATTAGGTAGTCTTATTGGATAGGTTTCATTTCTTCTGTTGGGATCATGGACCCTGGATTGTTTATCTGTATATAGTTGACTGTTGGGATTTTTTTTTTTCATTTTGATTTTACCCATGGAGCAATAGTTTTTGGTTTTAATTTTCCATTGGATTTACTTTTGTGAACTGTGACTTTGGACACCTTTCCTTTGGATTATGATTTGTGGTTTTACATTATTTTACGGACATGCTGCTTTTTGTTTTTAATTCACATTTTCGTTTGTTTCTTTTTGATTCCATTTATGTTGCTTTTAATACATATTTTTTCATCATACTTCAATGTGTAGTATCGTCTCATTGGTTTCATGCATGTCATGATATGGGTTTTGACATTCCCTGACACCCATTGTGTGTATGTGAGGGAGATGTGTTCATTTACATACTTGCCATTGGGGTTGTATCATGTAATTGCCATTTCTAAGTGGGTGGATGCAATACTTGGGTGGGTGTTTGGCATGTGGAGGCTGCCCATAAGGGCCAGGGATCTAGATTGTGATGACGTGTTGGCTGGGGGACATGTGTGGGGGCCTGCTGGCAAGTGCCCCTGACTGGTGGGGGGTGGGGGTGCAGGAGGACATGAGTGGGGGCCTGCTGGTAGATGCTCCTGACTGCTGAGGGGTGGGGGTGCTGGGGGACATGAGTGGGGGCCTGTTGGCAGGTGCCCCTGACTGCTGGGGGGTGGGGGTGCAGGAGGACATGAGTGGGGGCCTGGTGGAGGGTGACCCTGGATGCTGGGGGGTGGGGGTGCAGGGGGACATGAGTGGGGGCCTGGTGGAGGGTGACCCTGGATGCTGGGGGGTGGGGGTGGTGGGACACATGAGTGGGGGCCTGGTGGGGGCTGGCCATGGTGGCAGGGGGTGGGGGTGGTGGGAGACATGAGTGGGGGCCTGGTGGAGGGTGCCCCACAGTGCTGGGGGGTGGGGGTGCAGGGGGACAGGAGTGGGGGCCTGGTGGAGGGTGCCCCACAGTGCTGGGGGGTGGGGGTGCAGGGGGACATGAGTTGGACATGAGTGGGGGCCTGGTGGAGGGTGCCCCACAGTGCTGGGGGTTGCGGGTGCAGGGGGACATGAGTTGGACCTGAGTGGGGCCTGGTGGAGGGTGCCCTGCACTGCTGGGGGTGGGGGTGCAGGGAGACAGGAGTGGGGGCCTGCTGGCAGGTGCCCCTGACTGGTGGGGGTTGGGGGTGCTGGGAGACATGAGTTGGACATGAGTGGGGGTCTGGTGGAGGGTGCCCCACAGTGCTGGGGGGTGGGTGGTGGGGGTGCAGGGGGACATGAGTTGGACATGAGTGGGGCCTGGTGGAGGGTGCCCTGCACTGGTGGGGGGTGGGGGTGCAGGGAGACAGGAGTGGGGTCCTGGTGGAGGGTGCCCTGCACTGCTGGGGGGTGGGGGTGCAGGGAGACAGGAGTGGGGGCCTGGTGGAGGGTGCCCCTGGATGCAGGGGGTTGGGGGTGCATGGGGACAGGAGTGGGGGCCTGCTGGAGGGTGCCCTGCACTGCTGGGGGGTGGGGGTGCAGGGAGACAGGAGTGGGGGCCTGGTGGAGGGTGCCCCTGGATTCAGGGGGGTGGGGGTGCAGGCGGACAGGAGTGGGGGCCTGGTGGAGGGTGCGCCACAGTGCTGGGGGGTGGGGGTGCAGGGGGACATGAGTTGGACATGAGTGGGGGCCTGGTGGAGGGTGCCCCACAGTGCTGGGGGTGGGGGTGCAGGGGGACATGAGTTGGACCTGAGTGGGGGCCTGCTGGCAGGTGCCCCTGACTGGTGGGGGGTGGGGGTGCAGGGAGACAGGAGTGGGGGCCTGGTGGAGGGTGCCCTGCACTGCTGGGGGGTGGGGGTGCTGGGAGACTTGCATTGGTGGGCAGTGGTGTAAGGTGACATGTGGGTTGGCTGGGGGGCATGGTCATGGTGGATGGGCTGACTGCGGGACATGTGCAGGGTAGTCCCCTGTGGTGTGGGCCACCTGCAGGGGCTGTGGAGGGTGTAGAATGAACAGCTGGGAGGACCCACACGGCTGATTCATGTGTAAGACTCCACGGCACCCCCGGAATACATGTAGGCTGCTGGATTCGCGTGTGGAATTTCCTGTGCACCTTGGAATACACGTACCCTGCTGAAATTGCGTGTGCAACTTCACGCGCAACCAGAAATACACGCACCACGGACAATCGCGTGTGGAATTTCCCGCGCACCTTGGAATACATGTACCCTGCTGAAATCGCGTGTGGAACTTCCCGCGCACCCCGAAATACACGTAACCAGGGCAATCGCGTGTGGAACTTCCCGCGCACCCCAAAATACACGTAACCAGGGCAATCGCGTGTGGAACTTCCCGCGCCCCCCGGAATACACGTACCCAGGGCAATCACGTGTGGAACTTCACGCGAACCCCGTAATACACGTACCCTGCTGATATCACGTGTGGAAGTTCACGCGGAACCATAATACATGTACCCTGATGAATTTGCGTGTCAGACTACACGCGCACCCCTGAAATACACGTACCCAGGTGGATCGCACTGCTGGGGGGTGGGGGGGTGGTAGACAGGAGTGGGGGCCTGGTGGAGGGTGCCCCTGGATGCTGGGGGCTGGGGGTGCAGGTGCAGGGAGACAGGAGTGGGGGCCTGGTGGAGGGTGCCCCTGGATGCTGGGGGGGTTGGGGGTGCAGGGGGACATGAGTTGGACATGAGTGGGGCCTGGTGGAGGGTGCCCTGCACTGCGGGGGGTGGGGTGCTGGGAGACATGAGTGGGGGCCTGGTGGAGGGTGCCCCACAGTGCTGGAGGGTGAGGGTGCTGGGAGACATGCGTTGTTGATCAGTGTTGCAAGGTGACTTGTGGGTTGGCTGGGGGGCATGCCCATGGTGGATGGGCTGCCTGCGGGACATGAGCAGGGGTGCAGGGTAGTCCCCTGTGGTGTAGGCTGCCTGCAAGGGCCGTGGAGGGTGTAGAGGGAACACCTAGGAGGACCCACACGGACAATTCACGTGTAGTACTCCCCGCGCACCCCTGAAATACACGTGCCCTGATGGAATCGCGTGTGATACTTCCCGTGCACCCCGGAAATACACGTATCCTGCTGAATTTGCGTGTGATACTTACCGCGCACCCCTGGAATACACGTGCCCTGATGGATTTGCGTGTATTACTTCATGCGCATCCCTGATGTACACGTACCCAGGACATTCGCGTGTGAAACTTCCCGCGAACCACTGAAATACACGTTCCCCGCTTGGCGTTTGCTGTTTGGCAGCCCTGTGGACTGGTCCAGGGTTAGCGCAGACATTTGCGATGAATTGGGAATTTTGATGGCTTTTCCTTGTGCGAGGGCGTTCTTGGGGGCGTAACTGGCGCTGCTGCAGGGTCGCTGCGCCACTCTGCGCCACGGCTGGTTTTGGACGCTAAAAACCATGAATACGCTGTGCGATGAAATGGATTTTGCCGCACGCGGCTGGCGCAGTGTATCGCACGGGGACACTGTGATACAGCCGCGTGTGCCACTTTTGTGCAAAATTCTATGAATTACCCTGTGTGTCTTGTTGTGGCTTGGTCACACATGGGTAGTGTCATACCATGTACATCTAGTTTGTCTGTGGCGCTAATTTCCATTATTGGTTGCATTTCTTTACTTAACATTATTTCATTGAATTTGAAACAGCTTGCAAGAGTTGGCATTAAGGCCATACAATTGACATTTTTGTGGGCTAATTGTTCCATAACATCTGTAGCACATGCATTATCGCCATGAAGTGCATTAATTTGTGGGGTTTTCAATATTGCTTCTGCTTCTTTAGAAAGTTTACCAACTCTGATACTTTTTAAGATGTTGGCATAAGTGAGATCTGCAAATTGCCGCATGTTTTCTGTTAATTCTCTGTATTGGAAATGTTGCCAAAGATTGACATTTCCAATGCTGCCAACAGTTTTACGGCAGAGTTTGTGTCCTAATGTTTTAAAAATAGGCTCCCCTTTTACTGGTGTAAATTGAAGAAGATCTCCGAAAACAATAATGTGTTTTACTGCAAAGAGCTCTTCATAGTTTGTTTTGAGTACTTCTTGTAATCTGAGGTGAATCAAAGCAAACATTAGGTTGGAGACCATGCTCACTTCATCTATTAGTAGCATTTTCATTTGTTTCAATACTCTGCGTAGTTCCATTGCAGCTTCTGCAGAAAGTTTGTAATAGTCTAATTTGTTCTGGTGTTCTACTGGCAATAGTAGTAATCGGTGTAAAGTGACACCACCTATGTAGTAGGCAGCTAAACCTGTGGGGGCAGTGACAACAGCTGACAGTTTGTTGTTTGTCAATTGTTGAAGGAACTTAGTGATGATTTTGATTAGGAATGTTTTGCCAGAACCAGCTACACCACTGACGTACAGTAGTATAGGTTTATAATTATAGCAGGAACATTCTTTATTTTCGTGTTGTACACCATGTGCAATTTGTTTTGTTACTTCTTGAAAAATGCTAAGGTTGTTCATTGTTTAGTTTTGATTGTAGTATAGTTAAGTCTTCTTTATCTTCATACTGACACATGGTGTTTTCTACTTCTATCATAGCTAATTCTGCCTCATTTATTATTAGTGGTTCTCCCAGTGGTTCTTGGCTTCCTGTTACAGAAGGCTGACTACTGTCAGGAGTGTCCTTATCTAGTTGGGCCTGGAGTTCTTCTTCGCGTTGCTGTTCATTGCGCAACATTGTTTTGTATTGTGTAAAGTTTACATCAGTTATAGTGCTTTCATTTGCTTTGAAAGCATCTTCATATGAGTCATAGTTATCTAGTATTTCTTCTTCTTTTCTCCATGGTTTAAAGAGATGTAGCAGGGACATGTGATATACTTCTTTATGTTGAGGAGTCTTTAATGACAATTTGATATGATTAATTAAATTTGGTTTAGTGAGTTTAACTAAGCTGCCTTCACAGTCCGTCACTCTGTATTTACCTTTTTTTTCATCAGGTTTTATATTATTTTTGTATGTGTAGTTTTGGGCTATGTGGTATAGACACATGGTTTCCAAAGTATTACTTCTGTTTGGGTAGTATGTGTCCAATACATTGTTTTTTAAAATGTCTTGGCTGTTGGGATCACGTTTGGCTATTGTTTCTATATCTTCGTATGATTTCAGAACTCTTTTTCTAGATTTAGCTGGACCAAGACTTAGCCATACTATATTTTCAGATTTACCATACAATGCAGTACCAGTTTAAACGATCAGCTGCTTCATATGACCCACATTCTCTATGGGAGAGCATTTTTATGCCCAAGCTGTATAATTTCTGAGACACTGTTTTATCTGATGACAGGTCATTCCAGAGGTCTTGCAGCTCTGTCTTTTCTGCTTTGGTTAAGTATGCTGTGACATATCGTGCAACTGCAGTAGAATTGTCTGCAATGTACTGCACATCTATGTTTGCATTCCATAAGTGGGCAATGATTGCATTATAATCATTGATATATGTTTCTTCTTCTTTTCTTTTTAAGTAATATGTATTTTTAGGTGACTTACCTTTAACACTATGTCTAACTGAAGACATGAGGTTGTTCACTTGACCTGAATTTGTAACTGGTCTAGGGAAACCAAATCGGCATTTGGTGTAGTATTTCCCTTTGTTTTTGTATTTGTGACAACAATATTTTCCACATTTGTGTCTTTGAAATTGTAAAATTTGTACATGAAGATCACTATTTGTGGCTTTTGATGGAATTTCACAAGTGACATATTTTTCAATAAACTGTAAAACAGTGGCATCATTGTCTTGACCAAATTTAGGAGCATCTTTAATCCATAAAAGCATGTGGATATGTGGTGCTCATCTGGCTTGGTATTCTTTTCTCCAAAAGAAGTGTTGCACTTCTCCAAGGGGAGGAACAGTTTTATTACAAATAAAATGTAGCATAGCAATGAAGCGATGGTGAAAATATCTTGAAACATTAACAGGATACAAAGAACAAAGTTCTCCAGGTGTTAGTATATCTATGTTTGTTTTGTTTTTGTTTGATATGCGTAGGAAATCATGTAAATCTTCCCATGCATATTCTGCACAACTTAATGTAACAAACCAAGTGGGTGGGCCAAGGTTTCTGATCATACAACGTACATCTCCATGACGTTGAAACCAGTACTCTTTAGTACCAGGCATATTTGCTAATAGATTTGTAATATTTGATTGTTAAACCTCATCCTTTTGTTGCACTTTTTGTAATAATTGTGTAGCTGTCATATTTTGAAAGTGTGATCCTGATTTTAATATGTGTGCAACTCCGTAACATAAAGTTGCTAGTTCACTTTCAAAGAGTAGGTGGAATATGTATTCCAGATTTTGTCTAAATCTGGGATCTTCAGAATACATCCGTAATGAGCGGTATTCTGATGCTGATATTTGAATAGGTCTATCATCGTACCTTCCTCCTTTGCCAGTAGGAAAGAGTAGAGGAAAAGCACGTGCTTCTATACTTTTTTCCCATATGCTGATTGGTGATCCTTTTGTTTTCAGGGCATATTTTTGTAAGGAGTACTTCTTGTTCCATTATGGTATTATTCACTTTTTCATAACCTCGACCACTGCTATGTATGGCAATTGTATTTGTTTGCTTTTGTTTGTACGCCTCTTCATTAAAGTGTGGTTCTGTGCTCGTAGTGTGATTCCATTCACCTCCGCATATACTTAAGAAGTTCTTTCTGTTGACATTTTCGTTTATTGAGAAGTCTTTTTTGTAATTTAGTTATATGTTTTGTTAGTGGTTTCATTTTGTTTAACACTAAAATAAATAACTTTCTTTTGAGAAGAATTGCACTGTCTATCAACGCTTCGAAGATTAATTTTCTACGATAGGTTCTAAGGGTTGAACCTGGTTTCTCTCCTGTTTTTATTAGATTTTGAAGGACTCTGTGACGGAACATTTTGGCTAAAATACTTTTCTTGGTATGCTTACTTTGAACTTTATCAAGATTTATAGAAGCAGTTTTATCTGTAGTGATAGCTGATTTTTTGTTAATTGTTTTCTGGTTTGTTTTACATTTTGATAGAGGAGGCAAAGTTTTTCCACATGAAACTTCTTTTGTTTCACTAAATGACTGTATTAGCTGTTTTGTTTCAACTTCTTTTACACATTCCGCTAGATATGGATGCTTATGTTGGACACTTTTATTTTCATTTGCTCTACTTCTGCGTTGCTTTCTACGGACTTGACTTTTGGCAGGCATTCTTTAGGGTCTGTTGAAAAAATAAAGAAGGTATGGGTTGGGGTGTTCTGCAATGTATGTGTGCTGTGTGCATGAGTGTTTGAGTAAGATGATAAAGATGTATGTAATGGTGTGTGATTGTGCATTGGGAACTACAACTAGTAGGGATGGGTATTCTTGAATTTATATGCTACTAAACTGGGGTTCAGATGACAGAAAAAAAGTAAGCTAGTGGTGTGGAGAAGTACAAATAGTAAATCTAATGTATACAATTAAAACAGTTGTTTGTTCTATAATATCCAAATTGTAGCGATTGAGTTGGGTAATTTGTGTGTCCAAAAATAGGAATTTGTGGCCCATTCTGTCTGTAAATCACCGTTTAAGACATGGGGATTTTTGGACAGAATGGTGCACAATCTCTATTTTTAGCCACAGAAATAGCATGAATTAACTTTACAGTGTGTTCCAGTAATAATACAAATATTATTGTGATATTCTACTTACTTTTTTTTAAAAATGAACAGGTTAATTCTTAGTTCTTCTTTGTTCTTCAAATTTGGTTGCTTCTTTTCAGGAGAATGGTCTTCACTGCAATTGTAAAAGAAACAAATTAGTAATTTTGTTTGTATATAGCACTGTTTTTAATTTAGACATTGATTTTTTTAATTGAAATCCTCAGCGCCTTCCTCAAAACCATTAAAACTATCTTATTTACATAAGATATGTCGCACAAGTTCAATACACATGATATGTTCTTAATGAACAAATTGTATTGTAATGACTAATTTTAGCAAACAAAATATCTTTACTATGTTTGTGAAATTCATAATGTACCACTGAATACCACTATTTCTGTAACTAAGGTCTTCCAGGTAATAGTGTCTCAATGTCATGCTTAAATTAAAGTAATTGAATAAATAAAGAAATAAAACAAAAATATTAAGTCAGTTTGAAAATGTGTTCATGTATTGTACAGAAAATATGCATACCTGTAGTTTGTGTTCATGCATTTGGATATGCATGGAGCTGCAAGTAGAAATCTTGGAGACTTGTACAGTATTTCTTGTAGATGCTGCTTGCCAATGATATGACACTTGTACTCAGAGAGATTCGCAGTACATTTGCAGTGCTGATCTATGATCATGCAGTTAGATGTAGAGGTCTTGAATGTGATTGGTGGATGGTCATGTGACTTCTTAGCTACATCCAATGAGGGAATGGCACAGAAAGTGAAGTGGAAATGGTAGAAGGGCTGTTCATGTTACGATATGTCCGCGGACATGACGGTAGTTTGCGGACATCGGGTGTTACATCCGGGGCTTTTGGGTTCAGAAGTCATGCACATGAGAATGAGCACTGAAAGGGATTGGTTAGGAAAGTTTAGTGGGTGTGTTGTGCCAGGAGAGAGTTTCTCAGATACTCTTTTTGCTGAGAGAAGAACAGATAGCTATGGCTTGTGTTTCAGAAACCAGATTGTTTGGATTTTGGGAGATTCATGGATACATTGGTTGAAGGTGCAAGCAGAAAGCTGTGGAGTAGCTGTTGATCTTGGATTTCCACATGTGGAAGTACACTGGCATGGAGTACATGGAATGAAGTGGTTGGACCTGCTACCTCTTTGTCCTAGTTTGGAGACAGAGCAACATCCAGACATAATTGTAATTCATTGCGGAGGGAACAGTTTAGGACATGTGTCTGGAATTTCTTTGCAATTTTCTATGAAAGAAGGACTTGGGAAGGTCATGGACATGTTCCCTAATTCTCAAGTAATACTTTCACGGATTGCACAGAGACAAATGTGGCTTCGTTCTTCTTCATTTGGTCCACAAATGGTAAAAGCAAGGCGCAATGTTAATAAGGCTGTTTGTGCCTTTCTAAGAGATTTTGGCATGTCCTCTTTTCACAATGAAAATATTATGTTTCGTTATACATACATTTTCCGCAGAGATGGAGTCCATCTTACTTATGCTGGCAATCAGATTTTTTGGAGAAATATGCAAAATGCATTACGACCTTTTTTAGAATTACAGCATCCATTTTGAAGTAGGTGTTAAGTATTTATAATTTCTGACATACAAACACCTCCCAAAGGCTCTTTTCAGAGCCACCACTTCCTACCAGCAAACAAAAATTGCAATGGTTATGATAGGGTAGCAACCCAATTTTTTAGATGTCCGCGGACTGTCCGCGGACTTCTAAAAAATACAAAGGGCCCTGCTTCATTTATTTTCACTTCTATTTTTTAACTGTGAAAGGCGGCTCTGAAAAGAGCCTTATTTTTTTTGATTTTTGTAATTTTGTATTTTTTTTGGTTTTTTATACACGACCCACTAGGAGAGGAGGGGAAAGGAGGGGAAAGGGGGGACACCAACCACAGGGATAAGAAAGGGCGAGCTGAGAGAGGAAGATGTAGAGTGGGTTTTATTTGGGTAGTGAGCAGGTCTTCTCATGCTCTGAGACGATAGTCTCAAAAGCACTGCGAATTCGCTCCCCCCTGCAGAGTACTGTGTCACAGTACATACATACAACTGTGACCCTCGAAAGGTAAGGGTCATCAGAATTCTGTATGACCTGTGAGGCAGCTTGAGGAAGACGCTGTCCCACAGAGGTGGTCTTTGTGGTGACAGGAACAGAAACAGAGGATGAAGTAGAGGAAATCAACCTACTACGTTCTTCGCAAGGTACAACCTTGCGAATAGCCCCAGAGTGAAATGACCTCAGGTGTCGCTTCATGGTAGTGGTCCCAAAGCTGTACGAACCGTGCCTCCCGTGACTGAGTATCATTTTGCACTCATTGCAGGTGACACGGTTCGCACAAGCCTTAGGACCATTCCCATGAATGGTAAACAACCGCCACACCCAAGACTCACATCTAGTGCGGTAGTAGGGATTTCCTCTACCTCATTCTCCTCATCCTCTTCTTCCTCCTCTGCATCCTCACTCCTGTTCCCCTCTTCAGCCCCTTGGGGAGGTGGTGGTGGTGTAGGGGGTGGGGGTGGTGCTGAGGCAGACACAGCACCAGGTGGCAGCAGTGGAGCCACAGAAGCCATCAGGTTGAAGATGGAAATCTGCAGGTTGCAGCAAAAATCTCTGTGCTCTGTAGAATAGCCAGAAACACAATGAGAATAAGCTCTGGGGCGTGGTCTTTTATAGGGGTGCTTGTGCGCGGTCCACGGACATGCGCTCTTTCCGCAGACAGATTGAACACAAAAAAAGGTTCAAAAGGTTTCAAAAAGTATGTATAGACTTATAATTAGTATGTGGGACTTGTGCTATGGTGAGCTTTTATTGGAAAATATTGTGGATTACTTGAAAATGTACTTTTAAATTGTTCGGGGACACGAACAGTGTCTCCGCATTCAGAACACGCGATCAGCGTGGGAGTGGTCACATGGTCGCTTTGCGACCATGTTCGCGAAGGAAGTGGCTGTCCGCAGGACACCAAATGCATGGGCATTGGTTTGCGCATACGCGTTGATGTTCTACGGACACTGTTTGGGTACTGAAGTAATTAAAAGTGCGTCAGACGTCAAACGAACAGTTATGGACAGGCGTTTGTTCTTAGAACAGTGTCAACTTGCTTGCAAACAATACGGACAGAAATAGCGTCCTCAGAACACCACCATTTTCGTTTCTTTACGAACATTTCAGGACACTGCGTGTGTTCTTAGAACAGTTTCAACTTGCTAACGAACAGTACGGACAGGTATAGTGTTCTTCAGGACACCTCCATTTTTGTTTATTTACGAACATTTCAGAACACCAATTGTGGTCTTAGAACAGTTTCAACTTGCTAACGAACAGTACGGACAGGTATAGTGTTCTTCAGGACACCTCCATTTTTGTTTATTTACGAACATTTCAGAACACCAATTGTGTTCTTAGAACAGCTTCAACTTGCTAACAAACAGTACGGACAGGTATAGCGTTCTTCAGAAAAACCTCCATTTTCGTTTATTTACGAACATTTCCGGACACCGCGTGTGTTCTTAGAACAGTTTCAACTTGCTAGCGAACAGTACGGACAGGTATAGTGTTCTTCAGGACAGCTCCATTTTCGTTTCTTTACAAACATTTCAGGACACCGCGTGTGTTCTAGAACAGTTTCAACTTGCTAGCGAACAGTACGGACAGGTATATTGTTGTTCAGGACACCTCCATTTTCGTTTCTTTACGAACATTTCAGGACACCGCGTGTGTTCTTAGAAGATGAAAAGCATGTGCTTTTCCTCTACTCTTTCCTTCCTAGGAAGGTACGATGATAGACCTCAAATATCAGCATCAGAATACCGCTCATTACGGATGGATTCTGAAGATCCCATATTTAGACAAAATGTGGAATACACCTACTCTTTGAAAGTGAACTAGCAACTTTATGTTATGGAGTTGCACACATATTAAAATCAGGATCACACTTTCAAAATATGACAGCTACACGATTATTACAAAAAGTTCAGCAAAAAGATGAGGTTTTACAATCAAATATTACAAATCTATTAGCAAATATGCGTGGTACTAAAGAGTACTGGTTTCGACGTCATGGAGATGTACGTTGTATGATCAGAACCTTGGCCCACCCACTTGGTTTGTTACATTAAGTTGTGCAGAATATGCATGGGAAGATTTACATGATTTCCTACGCATATCAAACAAAAACAAAACAAGCATTGATATACTAACACCTGGAGAACTTTGTTCTCTGGATCCTGTTAATGTTTCAAGATATTTTCACCATCGCTTCATTGCTATGCTACATTTTATTTGTAATAAAACTGTTCCTCCCCTTGGAGAAGTGCAACACTTCTTTTGGAGAAAAGAATACCAAGCCAGAGGAGCACCACATATCCACATGCTTTTATGGATTAAAGATGCTCCTAAATTTGGTCAAGACAATGATGCCACTGTTTTACAGTTTATTGAAAAATATGTAACTTGTGAAATTTCATCAGAATCCACAAATAGTGATCTTCATGCACACATTTTACAATTTCAAAGACACAAATGTGGCAAATATTGTCGTTGCAAATACAAAAACAAAGGGAAATACTACACCAAATGCCGATTTGGTTTCCCTAGACCAGTTACAAATACAGGTCAAGTGAACAACCTCATGTCTTCAGTTAGACGTAGTGTTAAAGGTAAGTTACCTAAAAATACATATTACATAAAAAGAAAAGAAGAAGACAAATATATCAATGATTACAATGCAATCATTGCCCACTTATGGAATGCAAACATAGATGTGCAGTACATTGCAGACAATTCTACTGCAGTTGCACGATATGTCACAACATACTTAACCAAAGCAGAAAAGACAGAGCTGCAAGACCTCTGGAATGACCTGTCATCAGATAAAACAGTGTCTCAGAAATTATGCAGCTTGGGCATAAAAATGCTCTCCCATAGAGAATGTGGATCCTATGAAGCAGCTGATCGTTTAACTGGTACTGCATTGTATGGTAAATCTGAAAAATAGTATGGCTATCTCTTGGTCCAGCTAAATCTAGAAAAAGAGTTCTAAAATCATACGATGAAATAGAAACAATAGCCAAACATGATCCCAACAGCCAAGACATTTTAAAAAACAATTTATTGGACACATACTACACAAACAGGAGTACCACTTTGGAAACCATGTGTCTATACCACATAGCCCAAAACTACACATACAAAAATAATATAAAACCTGATGAAAAAAACAGTAAATAAAGAGTGACAAACTGTGAAGGCAGTTTAGTAAAACTCACCAAACCAAATTTAACTAATCATATCAAATTGTCATTAAAGACTCCTCAACATAAAGAAGTATATGACATGTCCCTGCTACAACTCTTTAAACCATAGAGAAAAGAAGAAGAAATACTAGATAACTATGACTCCTATGAAGACACTTTCAAAACAAATGAAAGCACTATAACTGATGTAAACTTTACACGGTACAAAACAATGTTGCACAATGAACAGCAACACGAAGAAGAACTCCAGCCCAACTAGATAAGGACACTCCTGACAGTAGTCAACCTTCTGTAACAGGAAGCCACGAACCACTTTTAGAACCACTAATAACAAATGAGGCAGAATTAGCTATGATAGAAGTAGAAAACACCATGGCCCTCATTACAACACCGGCGCTAAACCATGGTGCTATTAGCATCATGGTTGCTGTCGGTATTGTAACGAGTCCGCCATGGTGAAAAGGGGAAGTACCACCCAATTCAAAGGTTGGCGGGGCGGTACTTCCCCGTTTCACCATGGCCCTTCCCCATTCCCATTTTTGCCCCATAGGGCATAATGGGAATGGGGAAAGGCGGTAATTACGGTACCGCAAATTGCGGTACCGTAATTATCCCCAGGGTCCCTTTGCGGGTCCCTGCAATAACGGATGGTTCCAGCCGTCGTTATGGGAATTGGGCACTAAGGGATTACCGGTACCGGTACCCTTACCGGTACCGGTAATCCCTTAGCGCCAGGGTCGTAATGACCCCCCATGTGTCAGTCTGAAGATAAAGAAGACTTAACTATACTACAATCAAAACTAAACAATGAGCAACGTAGCATTTTTCAAGAAGTAACAAAAGAAATTGCACATGGTGTACAATATGAAAACAAAGAATGCACCTGCCAAAATTACAAACCTATACTACTGTACGTCAGTGGTGAAGCTGGTTCTGGCAAAACATTCCTAATCAAAATCATCAGTAAGTTCCTTCAACAATTTACAAACAAACTGTCAGCTGTTGCCACTGCCCCCACAGGTTTAGCTGCCTACAACATAGTTGGTGTCACTTTACACCGATTACTACTCCTGCCAGTAGAACACCAAAACAAATTAGACTATTAGGAACTTTCTACAGTAGCTGCAATGGAACTACGCAAAGTATTGAAACAAATGAAAATGCTACTAATAGATGAAGTGAGCATGGTGTCCAACCTAATATTGGCTTTGATTCGCCTCAGATTACAAGAAGTACTCAAAACAAACTATGAAGAGCTCTTTGCAGGAAAACACATTATCGTTTTCGGAGATCTTCTTCAATTGACACCAGTAAAAAGTGAGCCTATTTTTAAAACATTAGGACACAAACTCTGCCATAAGACTGTTGGCAGCATTGGAAATGTCAACCTTTGGCAACATTTCCAATACAGAGAATTAACAGAAAACATGCAGCAATCTGCAGATCTCACTTATGCCAACATCTTAAAAAGTATCAGAGTTGGTATACTTTCTAAAGAAGCTGAAGCAATATTGAAAACCCAGCACATTCATGCATTTTATGGTGATAATGCATGTGCTACAGATGTTATGGAACAATTAGATCACAAAAATATCAATTGTATGGCTTTAATGCCAACTCTTGCAAGCTGTTTCAAATTCAATGAAATAATGTTAATTAAAGAAATGCAACCAATAATGGAAATTAGCACCACAGACAAACTAGATGTACATGGTATGACACTACCCATGTGTGACCAAGCCACAACAATACTAAATAGTTTAGAAAAATCAATCTCAAACACAGCAGGCTTGGAAAAGATATTAAAATTATCCTTAAATTGCAGAGTAATGCTTAAACGTAACCTTGACGTGGACCAAGGACTAGTTAATGGAGCACTGGGTACAGTTGTTGGCTTTCAAACATACCCACGTGACAACAAAATTCAGTTTGTCAATATTCTCTTTGACAAACTTTCAGAAGTAAAAAGGATAGGACGCTCAGCAGCTCGATTCCTTCTCTTTAAAGACATGTATGTGCGCAGAGAACAATTTTCTCTAACTCTTGCATACGCAGTCACCATTCATAAATCAAAAGGTCTTACCCTAGACAAAGCAATGATAGACATTGGTAACACAGTCTTCAAAGATGCCATGAGCTACGTAGCACTATCACGCTTACGTACACTTGACGGTCTATTTCTAATCAACTTTGATGCAAGTAAAGTAAACGCTGATATTCCTTGCATTTTAGAATAGAATAGACTTCGCTCACTATAGACCCCCCATCTAAACACATATTCTGTACCACAAAAAGTAAAACGTTGTAAAAGAAAACTAAATCAAACAGAAATGCAACAGGATGTCACTGCAAATCCTCCAAAGAGAGTAAAAGAAATAAAACTTCATCAAGTACCACAAACATAAAAGAACCCATTAGGGAAAGTAAACCAGGTACTTCGGAAGTCAAAGGAAGACAAACTAAAAAAAAATCAATCAGATACAGAACTACCTGGTCCATTTCAACTCTCAAATATAGTTGGAGTAAGTTGCTACGCAAATGTAGCAATCAATATTCTCTTTCAATTGCCACCAATAGTTGACAACATTTACTTACACAGTACAGACCAATTGTGTTTGCAAATGTTAGTACGTCACAGAAATGCAACAAACAATCCTGATAACACGTATAGTGTTTATGGAATAAGACAACAATTGGACTACTGTGCTGGAATGGTTAAATTCACTATAAACTCACAGGAAGATCCACAAGAATTTCTAATGTACTTACTACAAGTACTGGAAAATAAAAACATACCTATAAATGAAATCTTTCAGATTTCATACATGTGGAAACATACATGCACTCTCTGCAACAATGTGACACAAGAACAAATCCCCAATGAGCGCTTCGTGTATATATCAATACCTAATTGTGAATACGTTCCATTTCAGCATCTTGTACAAAATGCAAACCATGGTACATTATGTACTACCTGAAATTCGAATAATCGCTCCCCGTTAGTAATACAAACACATAGTAAATACGTAATACTAATGCTTCTACGTTACAATGCAGATGGTACCAAAAACAACTGCAAGCTGACTGGATTCACACATGGTCAAGTATCACTTGGTAAGAAAACCTTCACAACAATAGGTATAATATACCATGCAGGAGCCACAAACAATTCAGGGCACTACACTGCATATATAAAAAAGAAATGTGGATGGTTTGAATGTAATGATAGTACCATTACTCTAAAGCAGAGATTACCAGCAAATCTTACAAACGCTTATTTAATGGTATCTAACCGTCCCAAAATTTAACAATAACCAAACAGATAAATCAATACCACTAAAATATATCAAAAAAGAGACAGTTAGAATACGCCTACTGGTATCTAACTGCTCCAAAATTTTACAATATCCAAACAAATAAATAATATGTTACTGCTACAAAAAACTGCAACAAGCCAATGTATACAGCATTTGCCAGAAACAAGTGAACACTGAAAACAAACAAATAAACTGTAGCATAACAGAAAAAGTTTTTTTTTTAATCCAACATGGATTTTTTTTTCTCCCACAGACCCAAAGATTTTAGCAACAAACCCAGAAACTGAGCAAATTGCACAGTACTCTGGTTTGTAATCTACTAAATATGAGGGTCAAAAAAAAAATGTTGATTATACAATCTAATAAGTCATTACAAAATACCAATACTAACATGCTCTTTTCTTTTATCACAGAAATGAACAAGAAATACATGTACTCCAGTTACTAAACCAAACAGTAAGTATATTATAATAAGTGCAACCATCGCAGCATATCACACCCATAGTGGCTTATAACCTTGTTTCTTATAAATATGTTTGTGACCCAAAGTTATAAGCCACTATGAGTGACATTAAAAGTTCCCATTTGGCCATGCACCCAAGACTCTATGCCCTGGCCACAGCCACCGCAGCATATCACACCCATAGAGTCAAACATTTCAACAATGGCCTATGGGAACTTTTAATGTCCGCGGACATAATGAGTGTTTTTAGAACACTTTCAACTTGACAACGAACAATACGGACAGTGTCCTCAAAACACCCCCATTGTGTTAATTTATGAACATATCAGGACACCGTGAGTGTTCTTAGAACACATTCAACTTGCCAGTGAACAATACGGACGACGTCCTCAGAACACCCCCATTGTGTTAATTTACGAACTTTTCAGGACACCGCAAGTGTTCTTAGAACACATTCAATTTGCCAGCGAACAATACGGACAGCGTCCTCAGAACACCCCCATTTTGTTTATTTACGAACAATTCAGAACACTGCGAGTGTTCTTAGAACACATTCAACTTGCCAGAGAACAATACGGACAGCGTCCTCAGGACACCCCCACTTTGTTTATTTCCGAACATTTCAGGACACCGCGAGTGTTCTAAGAACACATTCAACTTACCAGCGAACAATACGGACAGCGTCCTCAGGACACCCCATTTTGTTTATTTACGAACATTTCAGGACACCGCGAGTGTTCTAAGAACACATTCAACTTACCAACTAACAATACGGACAGTGTCCTCAGAACACCCCCATTTTGTTTATTTACGAACATTTCAGTACACCGCGAGTGTTCTTAGAACACATTCAACTTGCCACAGAACAATATGGACAGCGTCGTCAGGACACCCCTATTTTGTTTATTTACGAACATTTCAGGACACCGCAAGTGTTCTAAGAACACATTCAACTTACCAGCGAACAATACGGACAGCGTCCTCAGGACATCCCCATTTTGTTTATTTACGAACATTTCAGGACACCGTGAGTGTTTTAAGAAAACATTCAACTTACCAGCAAACAATACGGACAGCATCCTCAGAACACCCCCATTTTGTTTATTTACGAACATTTCAGTACACCACGAGTGTTCTTAGAACACATTCAACTTGCAAGCGAACAATACAGACAGTGTCCTCAGAACACCCCCATTTTGTTTATTTACGAACATTTCAGGACACCGCGAGTGTTCTTAGAACACATTCAACTTGCCAGTGAACAATACAGACAGTGTCCTCAGAACACCCCCATTTTGTTTATTTACGAACATTTCAGGACACCGCGAGTGTTCTTAGAACACATTCAACTTGCCAGCGAACAATACGGACAGCATCCTCAGAACACCCCCATTTTGTTTATTTACAAACATTTCAGGACACCGAGTATGTTCTTAGAACACATTCAACTTGCCAGCGAACAATACGGACAGCGTCCTCAGAACACCCCCATTTTGTTTATTTACGAACATTTCAGGACACCACAAGTGTTCTTAGAACACAATCAACTTGCCAGCGAACAATACGGACAGCGTCCTCAGAACACCCCCATTTTGTTTACGAACATTTCAGGACACCACAAGTGTTCTTAGAACACATTCAACTTGCCAACGAACAATACGGACAGCATCCTCAGAACACCCCCATTTTGTTTACTTATGAACATTTCAGGACACCACGAGTGTTCTTAGAACACATTCAACTTGTCAGCGAACAATACGGACAGCGTCCTCAGAACACCCCCATTTTCTTTATTTACGAACATTTCAGGACACCACGAGTGTTCTTAGAACACATTCAACTTGCCAGCGAACAATACGGACAGCGTCCTCAGAACACCCCCATTTTGTTTATTTACGAACATTTGAGGACACCGCGAGTGTTCTTAGAACACATTCAACTTGCCAGCGAACAATATGGGCAGTGTCCTCAGAACACCCCCATTTTGTTTATTTATGAACATTTCAGGACACCGCGAGTGTTCTTAGAACACATTCAGCTTGCCAGAGAACAATACAAACAACGTCCTCAGAACACCCCCATTTTCTTTATTTACGAATATTTCAGGACACCACGAGTGTTCTTAGAACACATTCAACTTGCCAGCGAACAATACGGACAGCGTCCTCAGGACACCCCCATTTTGTTTATTTACGAACATTTCAGGACAGCTTGAGTGTTTTTAGAACACATTCAACTTGCCAGCGAACAATACGGACTGTGTCCTCAGAACACCCCCATTTTGTTTATTTACGTACATTTCAGGACACCGCAAGTGTTCTTAGAACACTTTCAGCTTGCTTGCGAACAAAACAGACACATATTGCATCCTCAGAACACCCCCATTTAGTTTATTTAGAACATTTCAGAACAGCTGTGTTGTCCGCAGATAAATTGAACACAACAAGAGGGTCTACCACATAAAAAAATTCAACATTTAACCTATCTCATACTCTCCCACCCTCCCCAAACACTCTTACACACCAACACACTCTACTAAATACACATTTTAAACCAAGTTTCACCGCGTTGTCCGCGAATCCAAGATGGTGGGCACTACTGAAAATCTGACGTGCTTCACGCTCTACGCCGTCCAATCAGCGAACATGTTGCATGTCCGCAGACATGACGCAAGCCGATTGGCCAATCAGCACACTGTCCGCGGAGCGAACAGGGAAGTGTGTCCGCGGACCGAACACAGATATCACACATTTTTTATGACCTACTTTTTGGTCATTTTAAAAAAAAAACTACTGGATGGATTTTCACCAAATTTGCAAAAGCACGCTTTCGGGACCAAGCCACTGCTCCTGGTCCAAATTTGGTGAAAATCCGTCCAGCGGTTTGGGATGGAGACAAAACTTTGCTCACGCCTACAGCCCAAACCGCTGGACGGAGTTTCACCAAATTTGCGGCAGGAGCGGCGGCTTGGTCCCAAAATCGTGCTTTTGTAAATTTGGTGAAAATCTGTCCCGTACTATTTTTTAAAACGACCAAAAAGTGGGTCTCAAAAAATGTGTGATATCTGTGTCAGCTCCACGGACACACTTCCCAGTTTGCTACGCAGAAAGGACACCGATTGGCTTAGAGGTAAGCGTGGTGCCCGCGGACATCAGACACGCTCGCTGATTGGATAGTGAAACGCGTGAAGTGCATCAGATTTTTGGAAACGCCCACCATCTTGGATTTGTGGACAGTGGGCGGTTTCCGCAGACATCACGGTAAAAACATATTAAAAAACACAACATTGTACTTGTCAAACCTATCAAATAATCTCTGGGGAGGTGAGGGGTGATGAGGATGGGATGGGTTATGTCTGAAAGAAGCAAAAAAATTGTGTCTTTTGACACGAAAGTCCACGAACAGTTCGGATGTTTGCAAAGAGTCCTGAGAAGTTCGGGGAAACTTCAAATATTTGGGGGCAGTTTTTGGATGACATATAACTTTGGCACCACTCAATGAAACCTCATGAACTTTTGCAATTATATTCCCGACCTGATTCCGAATGTGTTTGCAACATTTGGTGGGCCTCTGTCAAGAGGGGACAACATTTGAGGGGGGTTTCAAAATAATGTAAAGGCTTATAAATGAGCTTCACATTTGACGAATGTACACTTAATTTGGCAAACTGATAATAGAACTAAGAACTAGATATTTTGTCAAGGGGGCAAAACTAGAGGGGGGTTCTAATATAATGTAAAGGTTTATACATGAGTTGCAATTTGACGAATCTACACTTATTTTGGCAAACTGATAATAGATCTAGATATAGATGTTTTTGCGAAGTTTAGTGGGATTTTGTCAAGAGGGGGAAAAATTAGAGGGGGGGTTCCAAAACATTGTAAAGGTTTATAAATGTGGTGCCATTTGACAAATCTACACAAAGGTTTGCAAAAAGATTATAGATCTAGATATAAATGTTTTTGTAGAGTCTGAATGGATTTTTTTTTTGACAAGTGTCATAATGTAGGTACAAAAAATAGTGATTTATTTACCTTTGGCGACTGAGGTGAAGCCTGTTGCAATGGGCAGTGGTCAGATTGTCCGGGTCATGGAGTAAGGTCATGATCTGGACAATCAGGCTTCTGGCCATGACCACGAGGGACAACACTTGGGTTTAAAGTGGCCATGTCCACCTGGGACTGGCTTTGTGGTAAAGTTATTCGAAATTGGGATAGGTTTGAAAGGGAAGAAAAATGTGCTTGTCGTAATATGGTCATAAGGTTCTCTTTTCGCATCTGCAGGCTGCCATGGAAAGCGAAGAGGGGCCCTGTACGGAACCCCGCCTTCCCTTTCCAGGTGTCCCGGTGTAGGAAGAAAAATTCTTTTTTTAGCACCCCGGGTTCCCACTTTGGGAACCTAGGGTGCTAATGGTCTTCATCCCCCATTACAGGGGCTGGAATGGGCGGATAATGGTCCAGAGACCTCGTTATCCACCCTCGCTTTGCTTGGGCTGATAACTTGGGCTGCCAGGCCGGTATCCATCGTTCCATCCTAGGAACGGGGGATAAACGCCACAATATTGCCATTAGCATAACACAAAATGCAAATGGAAATGTTGGAAAATCTTATTGAGTCTATGTACTTTACTGAGCAATATAAAGTAGATGGAGTCTATAAGTTTTTTTTTTTAGTTCTATTTTTTAACTGTGAAAGTTGGTTCCTAAAGGAACATTTATTTTATTGTTTTTGGATGCGTTTATTTTTTTTTGGGCAGGAGAGCTTAGAACGAAAGGTGGGGAGGGAAATGATGGAAGAGGCACCAAACACTAATATGGAGGGGCAGGTGGACAGGGGAAAATGTTGCGCGTGTGTTATTTCTAAGGTAGGGGGCAGTGTTTCTCATGCTCTTGATCACAGCAGTGGTGGTGTCTCTTGGGGAGGAGTGATGGCATTAGCTGATTCCATTTTAAGATAAATAGCAGTTTTGCTAAAAGTATCTACTGTGTACTAGATTGTTACTAGATGAGTAGGAATAGGTGTTGGAGCTGTGCAAAGGAAATTTTGAAGTAGAAAGTTTCTAGATCAGTAGAAAATGCAGTTCCAAACTGTCCGCGAAGCACAGATCTTATCGTGAAGAGCGGACGGGTTCTTGGACACGTCATCATGCCGCGCACCAGCATATGGTCATGTGGCACTGTCCGGAAGGTCCGCAATGAAGTCAGATGTTCGTAGATGTTATGGTTGCACTAATAAAAACCTATGAAATTCAATGAAAAAACTTTGTTAAGGGGACGTTATGGTTAAGTTGCACTAACAAAAACCAATGAAATTCAATGAAAAAACTTTGTTATGGGACGTTATGGTTAAATTGGACTAAAAAAACCTATGAAATGCAATGAAAACACGTTGTTAAGGGTACATTATGGTTAGGTTGCACTAATAAAAACCTATGAAATTCAATGAAAAATCTTTTTTAAGGGGACATTATGGTTAACTTGCACCAATAAAAACCTATGAAATTCAATGAAAAAACTTCGTTAAAGGCACGTTATGATTCCAAGTAAAACCGAAAAACCCTTGAAATTCGCCAGTTATGGTAAGCTTAGCAAACAGTGCGCGCGCCACCACCGTGCACTGCTACGAATAACACCCAGGACATCAAAGATGACATCACAAACGAACGGGGGATGAACGCCACAATATTCCCATTAGCATAACACAACATGCTAATGGAAATGTTGGAAAGTCTTATTGAGTCTATGTACTTTACTGAGAAATGTAAAGTAGATGGAGTCTAAGTTTTTTTAGTAATATTTTTTAACTGTGAAAGGTGGTTCCTAAAGGAACATTTCTTTAGTTGTTTTTTGATGTATTTTTTTGGGCAGTAGAGCTTAGAACAAAAGGTGGGGAGGGAAAAGAGGGAAGAGGCACCAAGCACTAATATGGAGTGGCAGGTGGACAGGGGAAGATGTTGCACATGTGTTACTTCCAAGGTAGAGGGCATTGTTTCTCATGCTCCGTGATTACCGCTTCAAAAGCACTTCAAAATTGCTTCCCTCTGCAGAATGATGTGTTGTAGTATACACAGAGGACTGTTGTCTTAAAAACATATGGATCAACAGCATCTTTTAGTGCTTGCAAGGTAGCTGGTGGGATTTTGTGTCCCACAGAAGTAGGCTGTGTGGTTACAGTATTGGTTGAGGAAGATGAGGTGGAGGAAGACAGCCTACTACTTGCTAAGGAAGGAACAACCTTTCTGAGAGCATTACAGTAATTGGATTTGATGTGGCAACACATGGAGGTGGTCCAGAAGGAGTACTGACTGGGGAGTCTACAACTGAGTACAAAGTTGCACTCAGTGAATTTCACTTTGGCAGCTTTAGCCTTTGGTATATTCCCAACAGTGGTAAAGAACTGCCACACTCATGATTTTATCTGGGTGCTAGAGGTAGGCACTTCCTCTACCTCATCTTCTTGGTACTCTTCATTGTCTTTGGAAGTACTGCACTTTTCTGTTGTGAAGGTCCTCCAGCTGGTGGTGGTTGGGGAGGAGGGATGGCAATAGGTGTAAAAATGATGCTAGAAGGTGGGAAATGGCAGAGGTTTAAGGTGAAACTTTGTAAATTGCACCAAATGTTGCTATATTGGGTAAGTATATTAGGAAGTTGTTTGGAAATAGCATGCACTGGTAAAAACCCATGAAATTCACTGAAAGAACTTTGTTAAAGGGATGTTATGGTTAAGTTGCACTAATAAAAACCTATAAATTCACTGAAAAAAACTTTGTTAAAGGGACGTTATGGTTAAGTTCCACTAATAAAAAACCTATGAAATTCATTGAAAAACCTTGTTAAAGGGACATTACGGTTACCTGTTAAACCAAAAAACCTCAATAATTCGCCAGTTATGGTAAGCTAAGCAACCATAACTCGCACCACCACCGTGCACTGGTAAGATTAACACCACAGACATCAAAGATGACATCACGGATGCTGTCTGTCTGTTTTTAATTAAAAGAAAAGTAATGTTTGAAATTCTGGTTACTTTTTCCAGTGTTGTTGAACTCATTTCCTTCTTATAACCCATTGTAGAAACCACTGTGTACATCTTAAGGTTACTCCTTGTGAACAACTGTGTCCTTACATGATCTTTCTTTGCAGAAAGACTTCCCAGAAGGGATGTTTTGTTTTAAGCTCCTTTGATGATAGTTGTTAGCATGTAAGAAATGTACATTTGCAAAACAGTTCAGAATGTATAATGTATTGCAGAATGTATATTTCTAAATCGAGGAATTGTATTCTCACGGGACTGTAGGTACTTGAGATTTTTAGATTATATCCACGGGTGTGAAAATGGTTTGAAAAGAAGCCCCAGTACACCCCAGTAATGTTCTGACCCTTCCCAAATAACTAGCATACCATCAATAAATCAACAACAAAACATAATCAGGTTTATTTTATTGGTGGACTGAAAGCTATACACCATATATTTTCAAAGTTTCCATTAGTAGATGTACATAATGGGAGCAAATAGTATCCCTTTTGCTGTGCCTTGCTTTTATTTCTACAAACAATTGTTGAATTAAAAAATGATGTGTTATACAAGGTGAAGTGCAAGAGATTCATATAGTTGTATGTTCATGGTAACTCACAGGATGTTAAAGAGTCTAATACCTGGCCACTGCCTAGATGAGCAAAGCTAGCAAGGGTAGTGTTGGTGGTATATTTTAAAGGTGAAGAATCACATCTTGAAAACATCTAGGAAAAACAAACAAGAAAGACAACCAAGAATCTACTAATGCCAAGAAAGAAATGCAGGGCACTTAAACTCCTAAAGTTTTGGATGACTCTTCTTTCCCACCAGAAAGGCAGAGTCTAAGGGAGCGTGAATGTCAGAGGAGTCATACAGAGTAGACAGTTTTATATTGTTTTGTGGTATTCATGTCCGGATAACCTCAGAGATTCCTGCATTCCTAGTTTGCTGTTATTTAATAAACATGTATTGACATTGAACGTGTGTTCACATTGTCTATTCATCCCTTTGCTTGTTACAGGCATCTTCTGTGAACAATGCACTTCATAGCACCCCACGATGTGGAGGCCGAGGGGCACTACATATCTTCACAGCCTTGTAGCATTTGGTTAGTGCAGTTGGAGTGGTGAGAGACATATTGGGGAGACATATTGGGGAAGTGCAACACATGTTACAAGAAATAATGCTAGGATTAACATGTAGGTGGAGTGGAGACAGTGTAACATTCAAACAAAATCATCTGGGCAAAAAGAGTGTAGCAGAAGATAGAGTGCTAGAGTTTCAAGATTATTTATTAGAAGGGTTTCTAAAGTTCTAAGTGTTTGTAGTGTCAGGTGGTGGGGGACACGGGTGGCTAAATGAAGTTGAGACTACAACTCCCATGGTCCTCGGAGCCACGCATTAGGCACGTGTGCCGCCAGACCTTGATTAACTGCACCTGACCATTGCATGTTGCTGATCACTGAGTATTCCAAGGCATGTGCAGGTCTGGAGCGGCTAGGCAGCATTTGTTCTGTGATTATTTGGAAACCCGGATTGCGGCGGTGAAACCCGGGGTGCAGTGGTGATCTTCCTGAAATCCCAGAAGAAGTCAGCACCTCTGCGCACTCTTTGTGGAATCTGGTGACCACGCCTGCACTTCAGCACTCAGGGATGCCGGTCGTCTCTCAGGGCATAAGATAAGTGAACACGCTATAACGTTTTGACAGCATTTTGCCACAACGATTGTTAAATACATGCCATACTAAAGTGTTGGTGCACAGCCTAGTTCTATATTCTAACAGGAAAAGTGTATTACAAAGTTTGTAATGACTGATGGTGGTGCTAAGGACTGAATTTACCCTGGGAAGCACTGTGATATAAACAGTGGATAGCTGGGAAGTAAAACTGTATGTTCCTAGGAATATGCTGTGAAATAACAGTGTGTTTAGAAGATGCAGAGACTGGTTATTTCGGCATGTAGAAGCAGAGAGCAAACTATGCAGGCAGTTCCCCACCATGATGATGCATCCACACTAAAGAGAGTGTAAGACCTCTTGAGTAATAGGATCATAAAAAAACTCCTTCAGAAGTGAGGATCTGGAGGCCACCATGGGGTGCAGGATGAATGGGTGTTTAGCACTCGAGCTCTGATCTTTCTTGTGGTGAGCAGGGCTCGGAGCCCTCCCTGTGGAGCATGAGGTGAAGGGGATATCCCCTAGAAGGTGGTGCACTGGCCCACCAAGTTTGAAGGAAATCGGTGTGGTGAAGGTGTGGTGAAGCCAGAAACTGCAGCTCCGGACCGTCAGGCCAAGGGCTGTGATGGAGAGTTGCGGAGGTGGGGAACAAAACATCATCGGAATCAGGCTGGAGTGAACGCAGTGCAGACTGATCACCTCCAGACCCAAAGCGGGGACAACAAGGTGATTCATAGCCATCTGGATGTCAGAGCGGGACATCCCTCAGTGGTGGCTTGGTGTGGGGAGTCAGTCAGGAGGAGGACGCCAAGAGGAGGGTCAGCAAGAGGAGGGTCAAGTACCATCTTGGGTATCTTTGGCCCAGGTCAGTGCCGACGGCCATTGCCTCTCCCGGGTTAGTGAAGATCCAATATGGTGCCACCCTGTGAGACCAAAACACCAGGGGATCCTGGCCCTGCCCCGGAAAGTAAAGAAGGGCCAGAGAGAAGGTACCAAGCTGAACTGCATGCCGTTGGAACTGTGGTCGATCAGGAAGTGAGGGGAAGGCACCATTGAAGGGAAAGAGGAGCTAGGATAGGCCCAACCTGGAGTGGGGGAATGGAAAAAAGACCCCAACAGAATCTGAGGGGTGGGCCATTGCCACAAATGCCAGCATCGTGGGTCTCCCAAGAGAGGGCTTCCTGTCACAGATTTATCAGGGGAGCAGGGGGTCCTTGTCAAGGAGAAAGGAGGAGGGAAGCTCTTTAACTTCCCCCAGAGAAAGCTAGTGCAAAAGCCTTGGGCCCAAACCCCTCGTAGTGATTAGTTTGTGGGGGAAAAGATCAGGCAGATCATCAACATGGATGGGTTGCCATTGTATGGGATAACATGGCCCAGCCTATGGCAGATGCAGGTGCAAGCTGAACACCTGCAGGTGCAGTAAAGAGGGTGAGTGGCCCTGCGAGAGGTGAGACGCATTGGAATTTTCACCCTGAGGGGCGTGCACTTGGGCAGGGACAAGATAGAGTGGCGGCCCACCCAATGAGCTGGCAAACTAGGCTCAAGAAATGCTCAAAAACCAAAGGGGCTGCCAGGTGTCCTCCCCGACCCTGTGGAAATGGGAGACCGGAGGTCCACAAAGAGTTACATTGCTGCCTTAATAGATGAGATACAGGGAATGAGTTCTGACATAGGGCTGCGATTGGACACCATGGAAAAAAAGATTGAATCGATGGATGAGAGGTTACATGGCCTTGAATCAAACTAATATTTAGTGGACAACTTTGAGACGCAACTTGATATGCGACTCTCAGAACTGAAAAGGAACGAAGAGGCCCTACAACTAAAGATGG
The DNA here is from genome assembly GCF_040938575.1 of Ambystoma mexicanum. Classification (NCBI taxonomy): domain Eukaryota; kingdom Metazoa; phylum Chordata; class Amphibia; order Caudata; family Ambystomatidae; genus Ambystoma; species Ambystoma mexicanum. Next base: position 635,421,689 of record NC_090937.1, read on the forward strand.
ATGATTTTGAGAACCACAAAAGGAGGAATAACCTGTGATTTCTTGGGGTTTAGGAGAAGGAGGGGGAAGCACCAGGGACATTGAAACTGCTATACAGGAGGTGCTGTGTCTCCAATTTGACACCTCAGCACCGATATCTATCGACAGGGCTGATAGAGCTGGTGATAGAGGACGGGGCTCTCGGTCAATTCTTGTTAAATTTCATTACAACAAAGATAAAATGAGAGTCCTGGAGAAGGTGAAGAGGGAAGGCCCTGTCAAATTCGGGGATGCTAAGATAACCATAGTTCAGGATCTGTCCAGCTTTACATTGGCAAGGGGAAGGCTGTGCTCTCTGCTCACACAGTGACTCAGAGAGAAAGGAGTATGGTATAGATTGGGGTTTCCCTTCTCTCTGTCCTTTGAGTTTGAGGGGATGTTATACACCTTGGTCACAGAAGATGATATCAAGAGGGTTCGGAGGAACTGCCAAAGGGGTCTGTGAGACAAGCATGGTATCAAGAGAGACACAGACTCAAAGGTGTTCATTTCAACACTTTTATTTACTAAAGTTCCTGGGTTGGTGTAATACATGACTGGCCCTAACCCTAACTCTAAAGGGATGGTTCCCTTAACTGATGTTTAAAAAAGCTGTCAAGGTCCAATAGTCAAAAATAAAAGTCTATCTCTGTCTAAACCCATGCTTGCCCTCACTCTTTACAAAAATGTGATAGGAAGTCTTTAAAAAGAAAATAGTGGTTCAACAGAAAATTGGAAACCAAAGATGGTTTCAGGTGGTCTTCACAAAAAATGAGTTCAATCAAAAAGGGCTGTTTGTGAAACCTTCTCCACAAAGCCCTTGAAGTGGTCTCAAATACCGTCAGTGGCTTTGGGTTCCTTGGGTTTCCCTTCCCCTAGCTTCAAGTTCCAAACAAGACAAAAGAAATATAACACAGATCGTTTGAAGCTTTTCAGGGTTGCCTTCCCCAAGCTCAGGCCCCTTTCAGTTTCAACACAAATTCAGTTTTGTCAGGATGCACTTTGCTTTCTTTGTTAGCCCTCTCAGGTTTCCCTTCCCCAAGCTTAGGCCCCTTTATGGTTTCAAACACAGGTTCCACTTGTATGGATGTACCTTTCCTTTTAAACACAGTTCTTTCACACAAACTTCACTTGTGGGGTACAATCAGAGACTTTCAAAACCACCTGGTTCTTTTCTCCTCCTAGGCGTGACCACTCTGATCTGCAACCCCTCTCTTTCTTTCTTGCTCTTCTTTTAAACCTTTCACCTTGAGGTGCTTCCAGCACCCCTTATTTTTTGCATTGGCTTCTTGTTGGTGCACACTTACACCTTCCCTTTGCTGTTCCTTTTATTCCACTGTGCACTCTTTCACTTTCCTTTACTTTATTATTATGCCTCTTGCGCATCTCACATCCTTTGGTTTCACTGTGCATTCTTTCTTTTCTTCTGCTCATTATACTTTCTGTCCTTCACACACTTTCATACCTTTCCGCTTCATTACGCTTTCAAATTGGGTCTTTCTCCCACTTTGCTTTAGTCAAATGCACGCTCCCGAGTTTCTCTTTCTCATTCACTGGGTAGCGTCTCCTTGACAAGCGGTTCCACTTGATACACAGGGTTGAGGTCAGGGTCTCACCACTTGCCCCTCAGAAGCACTTGGGACCAGCACACGTCGCAAGGAAACAAGCAGTTTCCATTACGCCACCAGCAGGACACAGGCTGCCTTACTCCAGCTCCATGGAGGCACAGCTCCCTAGCCACTGTGCAGCCCCTCTCACACACCAGGCCGTCGTCTAGGTACACATTCTCCTCTAGGCTTTTACTCTTGCTGCTCTCTGCTACATGGCTTCTCGGGTCTTCACAGCATCCCCAGCTTGCTCACTTCCTTATGAAAAACCAGAAGCTTTATTGTCGAAAAAACAGTCAAGTGGATTCAGGTGTGAGTGGTCATTATTAAATGCCTGACCCTGCCTAACTCCATTAGTTGGACAACAGGAGTTCTTTCTATGGTAGGTTTTCCTTACTTTCTCCATGGTGTTTCTATGGGTAATCTTTACTGCTCTCATTTGCCTCCTCCTCGTCTCATTATTTGTTGGCAATGGGGAGGGTGAGATGGGGTGAGATTGAACATACCCCATGAAGGCTGAGGGAGAATAGGTTGGGTTTTTATTGGGACTGGGGGAATATCATGTCTCGCCCTTGGGTATCCTCCTCCCAATCCCTCATGACCCTCCACTCAGGTGATCCTCTCTTGCTTGTCCAACCCCAGGGTCAGGATCCACAAGGCGCATCTTTCCATATCTCTTCTTTACCAACAGACTCTCCGCGGTCCAAGCAATCGTTATATCAAGACTGGACTACGCAAACCCCCTATACCTCGGAATCCACGCCTACCAAATGAATAAACTCCAAAGGGCACAAAATGCAGCAGCCAAAATGCTACTTGCGCTCGGCCCAAGAGACCACAGCTCCCCAGCCCTTAAGACGCTGCACTGGCTTCCTGTTGCACGAAGGGTGACTTTCAAAACCTTATGCATCTCCCATCGAGCACTGCATAAGACCGGACCTCAATATCTTCAAGACAACCTAAAACCCTATCACCCCCCCACGCACCCTAAGATCAAGCTCAGCCGGCCCCCTAGTCATACCTAAGACAAACGCAGTCAGATTAGGCAGATTTTCATTCTCAGCCTTGGCCCCCACCCTATGGAACTCACTCCCACCCCACTTCTGCCTAACTGAGGATTTAATGTCTTTCCGCAAACTGCTGAAAACCTGGCTCTTCCCCTAAACCAACCCATACCAGACTAACCAAAAACACTAACAGCATCTCAATGACACAAACCCAACAAACTACCTGATGCGAGAAAATGACAGCTAGTAAACCCCTAACATAAACTAAAAGGACAATCAGAAGTATCCGAATAAAATAGATCAAAACAATGAAGTGGTTAATAAGAATAAATCGTACGGAAACAGTAAAGAGACTTATAACTCCTCAAATAGACATAATGCATGAGGAGTGAACGAAATGAATGGCGTGGGTGAAATAGTTTGAATAGATGAAGCATGTGGACCAGATGAATGCACTGAGTGAAAGAATGCACGAGTGGAAGAACAGATGACTATATAATTTAAATGAGTGTACAAATCGAATGAATATCGAAATTGGATGAGTGTATAGAATGGATGATCATGTTGAGCGGTTGGGTGTGTAGAGCGGATGAGTGCATAGAGTGGCTGAGTACATAGAGTACCTGAGTGCATAGAGCGCCTGAATGCATAGCGCGCCTGGGTGCATAGAGCGCCTGGGTGCATAGAGCACCTGAGTGCACTGAGTGGATGAATGTACAGAGCGGATGAGTGTACAGAGCGGATGAGTGTACAGAGGGGAGGAGTGTATGGAGCGGAGGAGTGTACGGAGCGGAGGAGTGTACAGAGCATAAGAGTGTACGGAGTGGAGGAGTGTACGGAGCGGATGGGTGTACGGAGCGGTTGGGTGGACAGAGCTGAAGAGTGTAGAGAGCAGACGAATAGATAGAACACGATTACTGCGCATTAGCGAAAGACTTTATAAGGCAGATGGGTGCATATTGCTGATGAATGCGTGGGGACCGGATGTGTGCGGGGAGGGGATGAGTGCGGGGAGCGGATGAGCGCGGGGAGCGGATGAGTGCGGGGGGCGGATGACTGCGGGGGCGGATGAGTGCGGGGGCGGATGAGTGCGGGGGGCGGATGAGTGCGGAGGGCGGATGAGTGCGGAGGACGGATGAGTGCGGAGGGCGTATGCGCATGGAGAGCTAGTGAGTTTGAGGAGCGGGTGAATGCAGGGAGCAGGTGACTGCGTAGGGTGGATGAATGCGTAGAGCAGTTGAAGGTATGCTGCATACGTGGGGATAAATCGGACAAATGCCTAGAGCGGAGGAGTTACATAGTCCGGATGAGTGCGCAGAATGGATAATCATGTAGAACGGATGAGTGCGGAATGCATGCAGAGCTGATGAGTGCGTAGAATGGGTGAGTGCGGGGAACTGATTGATGAGCGAAACAGGATGGATGAGCTGACCAGAAGAACTTATAGAATGGAGGGCTGCATAGAACAGACTAGTGTGTAGGGCCGACAAGTACATAGAGCAGACGAGTGCATATGAGCGAAAGAGCGCTTATGAAAAAAATGCGTAGAAGGGGATGAGCACGTATAAGGAGATGAATACGTAGAAGGGGATGAATGCGTAGAGGGGCTGAGTGCGTAGAGGGGCTGAGTGTGTAGAGGGGCTGAGTGTGTTGAGGGGGTGAGTGCGTAGAGGGGGCGAGTGCATAGAGGGGGCGAGTGCATAGAGGGGGTGAGTGCGCAAAACAGATGAATGCATAGTGCATGCGTGGGGCAGACTGGAGTGCATGGGACGGACTGGAGCGCTTGAGTGCGTCGAGTGAACCGGAGTGTGTGGAGCAGATTGTGATGCATGGAGTGGACAGGAGTGCATGGAACGGACTGGAGCACATTGAATTGTGTGATGTATATAGTAAATAGTATGGTTTAGAATGCAGAGAACCCCTTGAAAGAGCATACAACCCATCATATCACACCACCACGCTTACTCTCCCCTCTACACCACCACTCAACTAGAACACAGAGATACTATGACACCATTCGGTATAACTGTTCTCATACCAACATCCGCCACATACTACACATCACTCTAAGTAAAACAATGCTGGTTACACACACCCCAGCCAGGCGTTCTCCTCAGGCCTAATGCAGCCACAACTCGGTCTGGATAAATCCTGCCAGGCCGAACACATACTCCTGATCTCTCAACCACCACACCTACCGCTAAGAAGCAGCTATTACACGAATACCGCACCAGCTGCACACATACCCGGTGCTCACACGCACCTTGAATCTCTCTACTCTCTCTACTGACCTGAACTTCGGTTCCCAAGGGCGTTCAACCTACCAGCACCTTCAGAACATACCAATGGTATATAAGGCGCTATATAAATGCAAAATAACAATAACAATGTTGTGGGGTGTATGTGGAGCGGGGGGTGGAGAAAGGGGATCGGAGGGAAATAGGGGCCCATTGGGGTCTATGTATGTGTTTTTGGGAAGAACTGGATGCCTGGGGCAGTAGGGAATGTATGATGGGGGAACAGGGGGTTGGGGTTCTGTTTCTGGGTGCTTATATGTGGGATGACAGTGGGGAATTTCTGGGAGATAGGAGAATAGGTCAGAAGACGGGGCATGGCAAAACAAGGAAAAAGGGTCATGGTTGAAACTGACCCTGGCCTACAGATTGCCTCTCTGAATGTGAGGGGACTAAATACCCTGGCTAAATGATCTCTGACAGCTAGAGATTTTAAGAGCACTTGGATGTGTTGTGCCTCCAGGAGGCGCACTGGCATAGAGGGTATGAACCAGCATTGAGGGGGAGAGGCATTGAGAATGTTTATAGCACCTCAGAGATGGGTAAAACGAAAGGTGTGGCCATAGTGGGGGGGGACCGGTGTAGAATCAAAGTGGACAAGATCCAGAGTGACCCGGAGGGAAGATATATTTGTGTGAATGAAAATCTGCAGGGGGCCCTGTTAACAATAGTGTTGATGTTCTGTCCAAATACAGGGCAATATTTCTTTATGTATGTATTTTAATTCTGGTTATGTGCTACAAGCCCGTGGGCCTCAGAGCACGAAGAGAGCACAGAAGTCAAAGGAGGATGTCGGAGAGATTTAATCTGCTGAGTTAAAGAGCAGGGTCTTTACTGTTCACTTGAATACCGCCAGAGATGAATAGGATCTTATGCTGAGTGGAAGAGCATTCCATTCTCGCGGTGCATGAGTTTCAAAGATTGTCCCGCCAAATCTTTCTATATGGTATTGTGGTTGATTCAGGGAATGGTTCTTGCTAGAGTGTAGTGTCCGTACCGATTGTCTCAAGCAAAGTATGTCAATCAAGTATTGGGGAGCAACCTGGTTCTGGCATTTAGAAGTGAGGGTTAAAATAAATTGTATGCCTATTTCTTTGCTTGATGGGTAGTCAGTGTAGTGCTTTTCTGAACGCTGAAACATGATCGCGTTTGGAAAGTCTGTAGATGGCCCTAACAGCTCCATTCTGGGTGGGTTGCAAGCGGTGCAAGTTTGCCTGTGATGTACCAATGAGCAGGCTATTGCAGTAGCCGTAACCGGGAATTGATTAGTGCAGTTGCCAAAATGGAGCTGTTTTTTATGGAAAGAAAGAAATGGTCAGATTTGATGGAGTAATGTGGTCACGTAGCCAGATGACAAATGGATTTGAGAGACATGTTGTGTCATGGATAGCTCGTGGTCAAAGATAACACTGAGGGTTCCAGGGTTTTCACAGATTTACTAACTGGAATCTGCATACCGGCACGAGAGAAGTGGGAGTACTGTGTGCCAAGTTTTTTCAAGTGGGAACCAGATGCAATAATGAGGAGTCCCGTTTTCTCTTTATTCACATCGAATGAGTTAACTCTCATCCATAAATGGATTTCCGAGTAGACTCTATTCAGGACATTAGTGTCATATCAGTGTGTCCCGGTAAGTTCAATTAGTACCTGGGTCTCAACTGCGTAATTTGCATATTTAACACCCAGCCTGTCAAGGAGGTCGAGGAGATGCCTGGTATATATATTTAAGAAAGGATTGGAGAGAGGCAGGATCCCTGGGTACTCTGCAGGTGGATGATATAGGAGATGCCTGAGCATTTTGACGGCCACTCTGGATGTTCTGGGGCCCAAAAAGATCTAATCCAGTTTGAGGCCCTCTCTGAGAAGTTTGCAATGTTTTTCAACCTCTCTTGCAGCAAATTGTGATCTGATCAATGAGATCAAATGCTGCAGAGAGGTACAACAACATGTGCAGCGCTGGTTGACACTTTTCTATGATCCCTTTGATGTTCGACATGAGATCTAGGAGTGCGGTCTCAGTTCCGTGTTGAACTCTGAAGCCAGATTGATGGACATTTAGGATTCTGTTTTCTTCTAGGAATCTATGTGGCTGTATGTACGCCACTCTATCCACAGTTTTCAACAGGTAGGGAACATTTGTTATTGGGCAATCGTCTTTTGGCAAGATGTTGGGTCATGCAAGGTTTCATTCAGTAAGGGGGCTATCCACACATCCTTAAGAGAAGCCATCACGGTTCAGTCCCGGAGGACATGATGATCATTTTAGTGATCCAAGGAACGAGAACGTCCAGTGATTCCTTCAGGATGTCAGTCAGACATGAGTCTCCTAGACATGATGTGGATTTGAGTTTAGTAACTTTGTCAAAAATGTCTGTTTCTGAACAGCTAGGAAACTCATATTTGGGAGTTGATTTATCAATGCCCTTCCTGCTGGTGTTATTAATAGAATCTTGACTTTTCTGTACAGATAAAACGGCCTGCTGCTTAGCAATAGCCAATTGGTGACCTGTTGTTTTGGTCAGAAATTCATCTTGTATAGCTTGACACCAAGCAGAGTCCTTTATGGTGGGTGGAAATGAAGGGCAGCGACTCTCAAATTCTTTAAGAGTTTTAAATAATTTTTTGGAGCTGGATTTGGCATTGTCTATTTGTAAATTGTATTTTTAAATTTTTGCCTTAATGATGTTTTTTTTAAAGGCATGTACAGATTCTTTATATTTGCCCAGAGTGTTTGGGCAGGGATTTTTACGCCATTCATGTTCAAGGGCTCTTTTCATCTTCCTTGCTTCTACAATACTGTCATTGGACCATGATTTTTTATGGCTTCTGTTTTTATCTTCCTAGTTTTTTCAGGGGTTAAAGTATCTATCGTGGTCTTAATGGCAGAAGACACCAAATCGGATGTTTTCTCAAATATTTCTGCTGCCTCCATGGTGGTTGAAAGTAGTGTGGAGAAGTTTAGTGCTGATACATGTTTCATATTTCTACACTTTATCTCAATCCTGGTATTTGTATTAATTCTAAGTGGGGCAGTAGGTAACACAATAGTCATATTGTCCAAAGAATGATCAAGAAGGACAGGGCTGAATGTTCATAGCTGTGCTCTTAAGGTTGCGAGTAGGAATCTAGTCCAGTCCAATACTCTTTCTGGGCTGCAATGGCAGGATGGTTAAGGCTTTTTGTGGAAGGGTCTCTTCTCATTGGAGGGAACTACAACATGGTCCTGGACCTGATAAAGGACAGAAAGCGGATGAAGGCACGTCAAGGCCCCCCGCTGTGGGCTAAGACTCCATGAGGTATGGGGAAACCAATCAAAATCTGGGGGTGCAGGATGCATGGGACCCGAGGGGTGATGGGGACCCTCTATTCACATACTACTCGGTTGTTAATGACTCCCTCCTCACAATCGACATGATTATGGCGGATAGTGTAACTAAGGAGAGGGTTGATCCTCTGGTCTGACCATGATATGGTAGTGGTCCAGATGGGTAGATGGTTAGAGCACGATAGAAGAGGCCGGTGGACATGTAACGACTTTACACTAAAGGACAATGAGATAGGGAGGGGTATTCTGGAGGAAATCACAGAGTACTTCAAAATTAACGATAATGGCGAGGTGTCTACTCCAATGGCATGGGAGGGATTTAAGTGGGGTGCTAATACGAATAGGATCCCACTCCAAAAATGAGCACCAGAAAGTTGAATTGGCATTAAGGAGTAAGATAATCCTCTCCAGCCAGGGGGTCCGGGGAAGAATGTAGTAAGCCCAACTACACTAGGCAAATTGAAAAGATACAAATCGGAGCTGAAGGCTTTATTAATGCAGGAAATGGAGAAGAAGCTACGCTTCCGCAAACAAAAATATTATGAAAAGGGGGAAAAAGCAGACAACATCCTGACATGGAAACTGCAGGAGCAGAAAAAATCTAAATGATTTTGTCGATATGCACCCAGGATGCGGGGACAGTTAATGATACGGACAATATTGGGAGGGGTTTCCGAGAATACTATGAGACCCCATATGAATGAATAAACAGGGGGGAGCAGCTGATACATCAATTACTGGAGGCAGTGCACATGCCTCAGTTGATGCAGGAGACCATAGAGGGCTTGGATGCACCCATTATGGAGAAAGAGGATGTCTTGACTGTCAAGTGCATGAAGGGGTGTACCTATCCGGGAGAGAATGGTTTTACAGTACTTTTTTAAAGATGCTCAGGTCCAATTTAGCCCCTTTTATGGCCTGACTGTTTAATGAGATACTCCAGTGGGGACCCTTCCAGATTCAATGTTGGGGGCCATCATAGTGGTCCTCCCAAAGGAGAGGAAGATCCAATGCTATGGGCCTCTTACAGACCAATCTCATTATTGAATAGTGATGTGAGGATATTTGTGCAAATATTGGGTATGATATGATATGATATGACATTTATAACGCGACTATACACAAGTGTTTCAAGGCGCAAAAATAGGTTAGAGGGCACACTCCCCTGGATGGTCTATGGGGAGCAGGTGAGGTTTATAGGAGGGATTCAGGGGGCTCAGGCTGACATTGTGAGCAAAACCATAGACTTGATTCAGGTGGTCGAAGAACAGGGAGTGGAGGTGTGCCTGGTGTCCCTCAACTCAGAGAAGGCATTTGATTGAGTAGATTGGCAATTCCTAGGGAAAGTGTTGGAAAGGGTGTGTCTGGGCCTGAATTTTATGAAGTTTGTTAATGCCCTGTACAGTTCCCCGACAGCTAAAATCCAGATGCATGGGGGGTTGACCGGCACCTTTCAACTGTTGCACGGGACGTGGCAGGCTGCCCAATGTTTCTATTATTATATGCAATCTCGGTCGAGCCCCTCGCTGAGGGGATTAAGATAAACCCAAGAATTGTAGGCATTTCATGTGGGAACCAGAATTTAAGGTTTGACTATTTGCGGATGACATTCTGGGATACCTGATGAATACAGACAACTTACTCCTGGAATTGCTATGGACTGTGGCTAAGTTTGGAGAATTGACCAAATCAGTCATTCTCCTGCTTGGCACTGGAGGGCAACACACGGTTTAGGGGCATGACGGTGGTAGATGAGGCAGTTAATTACTTAGGGTTAATGATCCTGCAGGACCTATCTAGGATGTGGGTGCTAAACTTTGACCCACTGCTGGAGACACTGAGAGCCGACCATAGTGGGTGGTCGGACCTCATATTTTCGTGGACTGGGAGAATGACAGTGGTCAAAATGATGGTCATCCCGATGCTATTGTTCTTCTTCTCTAGAATACCTCCTCCATTACAAGACAGCTTCTTCAGGGAGGTTAACTTCCTAGTATATACGTTCATCTGGCAAGGTAAAAAAAAGAATAAAGAGGACCACATTGATTTTCCCTAAGTACTATGTGGGTTTTGGACTCCCTGATATTTACAACTACTATAAAGCAGCCCACCTCTGGGTCTTACTGTAGCATATGCGGGATGACCTAATGACGTATTGGACGTTCCTTGAGGATTCGGTAGTGCACACTAATAAAGTAAGGGATTGGATGTGGACCCCAACAAGGGACATTCCTAAAAAGGTATTATCCCACCGATTTGGTGGAAGGGAGGGAGGATGGCAAAGCTATCGGCCTGGCCGTCGCCCCTGAGCTCTGTGTGGTGCCCTCCTCTGAACTTGGGGAATCAGGGCTTTCGGCACTCCCATGCTTGGTCGGATGGGGGGTTAGAGAGGGCAGGCCAGTTGTTCCACAATGGTAAACTCAAAGAATTTGAAGAGGTCAGGAAAATGCTGGTGAGGAATGATATTGGGATTTTTGAATACCTGTGTTTTAAGGGTCATCCCGAGGCTATTGTTCTTCTTCTCTAGGATACCTCCCTCAAAATAAGACAGCTTCTTCAGGGAGGTTAATTTCCTAGTATATAGGTTCATATGGCAAGGTAAAAAAAAAGAATAAAGAGGACCACATTGATTTTCCCTAAGTACTATGTGGGTTTTGGACTCCCTGATATTTCCAACTACTATAAATCAGCCCACCTCCGGGTCTTACTGGAGCATATGCAGGATGACCTAATGACATATTGGACGTTCCTTGAGGATTCGGTAGTTCACACCAAGAAAGTAAGGGATTGGATTTGGACCCCAACAAGGGACAGTCCTAAAAAGGTATTATCCCACCGATTTGGTGGAAGGGAGGGAGGATGGCAAAGCTATCGACCTGGCCGTCGCCCCTGAGCTCTGTGTGGGGCCCTCCGCTGATCCTGAGGAATCAGGGCTTTCGGCACTCCCATGCCTGGTCGGATAAGGGGTTAGAGAGGGCAGGTCAGTTGTTCCACAATGGTAAACTCAAAGAATTTGAAGAGGTCAGGAAAATGCTGGTGAGGAATGATATTGGGATTTTTGAATACCTGCGTCTTAAGGGGCACCTAACCTTTTCCTTGGTAAGGGAGTCAATTGCAAGGGAATTAACAGAGTTTGAGAAAATTCACAATGATGCCTCATCCAGAAAAGGGATAATTTCGAAATTATACAGGGCCCTGATCACAAGTGACCTCACGGGGAGGCAAAACTTTATGAAATATATCGGGAAGACGTGGTAGGTAAGGAAATTCCAGGCAAATATGGGCAAAAATATTTAGATAACATTCCACGGGAACCTATCCACGCAAACAGTGGAACACAATTTTAAGGTGCTGCATGGATGGCATAGGCACCCCTTGAAGGTGTCCAAGATGTTTGCTGGGGCCTCCCAATATGCAGGCAGGGGTGTGGGCAAGTGGTGTCCTCAAGACATATTATGGAACCACCCCAGTGTCCAGATTTACTAGAATGAACTCCTGAACTGGATCAAGGAGGTGATAGTGGTCCCTGTGGACATTGACCCTTAAATGGTCCTTTTGGGGTCCCTGAGAAAGACAGTGATATGTACTGGTACCCATGGATGTGGGAAGCTATGTTAAGGGCAAGGAGACATGCAGTGGCACAAAAATGGAAGGACAGTTCAACCCCCATGAAACAAGATTGGTCTAGGACATATATTTGTTGGAGAAACGTACCTACATTGTTCATGATGATACGGGCTCCTTTGAGGAAGAATTGGGTCAGTTTAAGGAGAAATGATGTTCATGGTGAAACAACGGGGTGGGCTGAAGGGTTAGGTTTGACTGGGTCTGACTATGCAGGGAAGGGATTGAGGGCCGGCATACGGGGGAAGCACAGCAAAGGTCAATATCTCTATGATTTTCTTTTCTCTTATGTTAGCACAGTTTTTCAGACAAGAGTATCTCAAGCATGTTTCAGCAACAGTTCTGCTGGGGGGAATAAGGGGGAAAAATATTGTTTATTTTTTGTTATTGAAAACTCAATACAAATATATATTTGTTTTTTAAAGAAGTGAGAATCTGGTATCATAAATCAACCCTGACAGAAACTTCAAACATAGTTCAAAACAGAAAACCCAAGCGATCCAAGCTCACACGATCTTCTTGCAGAAATAACTGCTACCAAAAAAACATAAAATGTTGGCAACCTAAATAAACATGATCCAATGTTTCAAAGGGGAGGTTTGGTCACAGGACAAGCAGCAAATCCAGCAAAGGGACTGGAAGCTGAATTGGAGGTCATTCTAAAATAGGACTCTTAAAGAATAAGGTAATGTAATCCTTAGCCAATATTGGCTTGTAACTCTGAATTGTCCAATTGCTCCCATCTGCATTCACAGAAACAAGCATGACAATCTTGCAAAAAATGGCATAGGTTTCGAAATTCATAGAATGAGCCAAAGTAGAAAAAGAGACTATTATTGACCTTCACAGTCACCGAGCGGTGAGGCTGGTCTACAACCATGGCCACCTCATGAGAAGGACACAGTTTCACTCCAGATTTCTTCAGGCTAAATGTCCCATGTCAATGCACAACTAACTATGCTGCCAAGGGTTCATGGTAGTAGGCGGAGGGCCATACCATAAGTAAATATTCACTAGGCTATCCTTTTTATCGTCTAAGCCATAAGGCTCCTCAAGATCTGGAGTGGCAGAATTGACCACCTCAATGACCACCACACTCCCCGTACCACTCTCACTCGGCATATCTTCATTGCTCTAACACTTATAATTGCTACCTTCTGGCACATGGATCCAGCCAAAATGCCTACATCATTCACACATGTCCCCTCCCACACTCCCCATCAGCATGATTGCTTAGTTAACATTACCATCAAAAGCAACCCTACTGTAAACTTCCAAACTAACCTAGTTTACAGGATTTCTAGGCTCAGGGTATGCACTGAACCCACCCTGCATCCCAACATGCCAACCCCCACTGCCAATAGAAATCACAAACTCAGCTCTCGCACTACTATCATATATGCACCATCTCACTACAACACAACTAAGCTCCCTTTAATCCAGCTAGTACCTGCACACAGGTCACCACCCACCGGTCTCTGCACTCAACCCACCTGCACACCCTCCCACCTCACTGACACCTCTCGCCACTCCAGCTTCCCCTCAGCCACCACACTCCCCCGTCCCTCCAGAATCCTCCACACCACTGCAGTGTCCAAAACCCCACACCCCATGCCCAGACTCTTAAATGTGCTCTCATTAACGTTCGCTCCCTCCCCGCCCATGCCCTCGAGATAAAAAACCTCATCACCATTCATGACTTAGACATACTTGCCATCACGGAATCCTGGCTCCACAAGGCTTCTGGCCCTGTCATCTCCCTTGCCCTCCCACAGGGTTACTCTATCCTTCGACAAGACCATCAGCTTTCAAAAGGTGGAGGTGTAGCCCTTATATCTAAGGATACTCTCTCCTTTAGGTGGTGCGATCACCCTTTGGAAGGCAACATCAACCTCCTCTCAGCCAAACTGTCCTTGTCCCGTAACTGTACTTTAAATATACATATCATCTACAGGCCTCCGGGCACAGCCCCCGATTTCCACGGGCATCTCCTCCATATTCTAGGTAACAATCTAAAAAGCTCCACAAAAACTATTTTACCTGGAGACCTCCATCTAGGTCTCAACAATCAGAAAGAAAAAGTGGCTTTAGCCCTAGCCAAAGATCTCAAAGACCTTGGTTTCTCACAAGAAATCACAGACCCGACTCACTGTAAAGGCCGCAGCCTCCACTGGGTGGCAGACCTCAACTTCTCAATCACTGTTGTATCCAACACAGCCCACCCCTGGACTGATCACACTTGCATACACTTCACTGTCCCAACCGACCCCAGCACCAAAGTACTTTCATACAGTCCTCCAACCATGGTAAGAAGCTCCAAAAAATGTACGAAAGACACCCTTCTTCCCTTCCTGGATACCCCAGAATTGAAACCTCCCTTTGCATGTGACCCCAGCTCGCTCGCTGACATCTACTTGCACACCTTCACTAGAGCAATTGACACCATAGCCCTGATCGAAGCAAAAAAGGAAAACAAATCCAGGCACACCAATTCCTGGTTCATGGAAGACCTACTTGCCCTCCGCGCTAGCAAACGCCTAGCTCTTACCAAATGGCAGGCCAAGCCTAGTGACTCTAAAGGCTATCAACGCAATAAAGAAAAAGCCATATTCAAAGCCGTATCACCAACGCCAACTCCAAATCTAAGGAAATGTTCACCATCTTTAAAGACCTCATCACTCCCTCCACCAGCCCCAATGAGATCATCAAAGATGAAGCATGGTGCTCTAGCATAAGGGTGCCCTGCTAAACAAAATTAAACTTCTCCAAGAACAAATTCAATCCCAATGTAAAGGTCTCCCCAAACCAGCTCGTCAGGCCACGCCCATCACCGCCCTCCACAAACCTCCTACCCCTCTCTTCTCCTTCAGAGACATCTCAGAACCAGAAGTCATAAATCTCCTCAAACACCTCAAACCATCCACGTGTAAAGGAGACATTTGCCCTCTCCCCAACATTATCAAAGAATGCGCTAAATCCCTGGCTCCTCTCATCACGGCATTCATCAATGCCTCTTTCACTACAGGTACTGTCCCATTGAACCTGAAGGAAGCCTGGGTCCCCCCTCCTTCTAAAACAACCATCCCTGGATCCTTCCTCTCCAAATAAGTATCGCCCTATCACCACCGTCCCCTTCCTTCTCAAGATTCTAGATAAAGCAGCCCACAATCAGATCCAACAATTCTTAGAGTCAAACACCATACTAGGCAAAAGGCAATCTGGTTTTTGCAAAGGCCATGGCACCGAAACCGCCCTTCTAGACCTTAGAAATCATATAACTAGGATAACAGACACGGGCAAACCAGCCCTTCTGCTGCTACTGGATCTCTCAGCAGCATTTAATCTCATTAATCATCAAATCATGACCTCCCATCTCACCAATGCAGCTCACTTTTCCAAACAGGCCTCCTCTTGGATAACTTCCTTCTTGGAAAGTAGAACCATGATGGTCTTCTCGGATCAGGCTAACGCAGAGCCCACCACCATCCACTGCGGAGTCCCCCAGGGCTCATGCACAGCACCTACTCTCTACAACCTGTTTACAAAGCCACTCTTCGACAAACTGGACTCCCTCAACATAGCTTACACTAACTATGCCGACGATACCCAAGTCCTCCTCCCTCTCACCGAATCCTATAACCAAGATTCCACAGCCCTGCTCCAAATATATACCAACATTCAAACTTGGATGGCTGCCAATGGGATATGCCTCAATGGAGACATATCAGAGATCATCCTCCTATGCCCCAAAGAAACCCTGTATAAACTCTACCAAAAATACTGTAATTTCACAATCGACAACACCACTATTCCTGTCTCCTGCTCTGTGAAGATCCTTGGAGTCTACCTAGACTCCACACTGTCAATGACACGACAAGTTAATGCCATTGCCTCTGCCTCCGCCCACACCACTAAACTAATAACTGCCATCAAACCCTTCCTTTCCAACCAAAACTGCCTTTCCATCGCTCGAGCCACCATCAGAGCGAAATAAGATTACTGCAATGCCCTCCTAGCCGGCACCTCGGCTAAAAATCTAAATTGGCTTCAAACAGTCCAAAACAAAGCGCTCAGATCTGCCCTCAGTATCCCCAAGAGAGATCACATTACACAGGCTAGACAGGCCACCCACTGATCCCTGTAAAAGAGAGAATCACCTTCAAGACTCTCACATTAATGCATAAATGTTTAAGGCTCTCCGCCCCATCCTACCTATCAGAAACCATCAACAGAGATCCCTCCTCTCGTCCGAGGAGAAGCCAATACGCCAACCAATTATACATCCCCCCTATCATAAGAGCCAAAGCAGGAGGGATCGGTTTTCCTCACCTAGCTCCCAAGCTCTGGAATGCCCTACCCAACGCCCTCAGGGCAGAGACCTCCCTCACAGCTTTCCGTAAAGGTCTCAAAACCAAGCTCTTTAACTAACGCATACCTCCCCACACTCTACTGTGCCCTCCCTGCCTACAACTGTCTCCTTGTAACCATGTATGCATATCTTGCTTTCTCATTCATGTAACTAAGCTTTTCTCCGTAACGAGCAATGATATCATTTGTCTGTAACAGCACCACAATGCCTCAGGGCTGATGTACGCTTTATAAATGTTAATTAACAAATAAATAAATAAAGAAGTGATGGCAATCTTCTTACAAGCACAGAATGGATTGGTCTGGGTGATGCATGCATTCTCGATCCTGACCTTGAATGGACATTTAAAGATTATTGCTGTTTCAAAGAAGATCCCTGGCCCACTCTTTATAGTCACTTTAAACAAGCCTTACAATCAAACTGACTTTGCACTGGAATGCCTGCCAGTGTTTTTTCAAAGCAGTCTTCTGAGAGTTCATTATTTAATTGGAGTTGTAAGCCAGCTACGGGTGTAATAAACATTTCTTAACATGGTCTGCCTTCAGCCACTCGATTTATAAGCACTATGCTTGCCCTTCACTGAAGTCCTGTTACAAACAAGCATTGGCAAGGCCAACAGTTTTGGTTTGTGTACATGTATTAGGCATTTTCTAGCCACTGCTTTAGATGCCCAGGTAATTGCACCATGTTCTCACCTGCTACCATCAATGGCCAGTTATTACCACTATGGCTGTGCCTGGCACGTGTCTTTCCCATGCCTACAAAAAAGCCCAAACTATTGGCATTGCCACTGCTTGTTGGTGCTGTTGTTGGGAAAAGCTATTAGGAAAATGGTGAAGCATTTGGGCAAACCAATGAGAGAACTAGAACTGTTCGCAAATGTAAGCAAATCTGGCCCCTGGGGTTTATTGGCCAGACACTGCAGCCCATATGACAAAAAACATGCACCAGTATTGTGCATCTACTGAGTGAATGAGAAACTGCACATGTGCAAATATTTATTGAAGCAATTCATATTTGCCCTGATGAAGTGTTTGCACAGGTGAAAACATTGCAGAGCCAGTGCACTTTTCTGTAATAGGGATCCCAGGAATGTTTTATGTTACGTGTGTCCACTTAGACTGCACTTCTCCTTCTTTGAATGGCTGGTCCTGGGAGCTAGCACAGAAAGCAGCAGGTGCACTTGGGTGGGAAAACCAAAACGTAAAATTCTGGATGCCTTCAATATTCACAAACCTTTTTTTCCACACCTGTATGTCAGCAACGGTTGGTTTGAACTCTCATGTCCAGGACATATTCAACAACCCTTGATTGAAACCATAATACTTATAGATGATTTGTAATTCGCACGTCTTTATCCGACACATCCAATTTTAGCAACATCATATATGAATAAATTATGATATGAAGTCCCTTACATGATCGACAATGGCCATCCTGTCGCAATGGTTTTCCTCAACTTCTAAGCAATGTTCAGCACAGAAGACCAGCAGACATTCACAAACATTCTCGATCATTGCAATAGGGATCAGTGAGAACGTCCTTGGCTGGTTAGAATCCTACCTTGCTAAACACCACCAATTTGTCCAAAGAGATTCCTCCAGTTCACCAATGTTACCCATCACTTCTGGAGTCCCACAAGGATCTATCCTCTCGCTCTTGATTTTCAACCTTTAAATAGAACTGCTCGTAACCCTTCTGACTTCACACAGCCTCCACATTCACCGACACGCAGATGTTGCACAACTCTACCTCTGGATGTCTTCCATTTAAAACATCCACAGGCTCATGGCCTGCCTCACTTTAATTTGTTCTTCATTTTATTTTGTATTTTAAACCACTGACCTAGCTCAAGAGCAGTGGAGCCCTGCACTGGGTGTGGGTAGCCAGTGTTTGTGCTTGCATCTTTTAACAGTAGCACAATTTGTGCATCAGCGTGCCAGTCCATTGGCATTAGTCGTCGCTCAGATGGTGTTGAAGGATCTGCGAAATTGGAGAATTGTAGGGGCATTCCGAGCCGACACTGGGGTCAAGTTCTGGTAGGTTGATGCCTTTATCCAGTCCTGGATTTCCCGAGCTTACCTGAAGATCAACCCCTTTAAGACTTTAAGAATCCATTCCTACTGCTGACCAACAGTACTAAACACCCTGACATCCAGACATGGTTCTCCGCTTTGAACCTTGAGGGCTTTGATCCTCAGTTGACCACGTGCACCAACTCCCATGGGCTCTTTATCGACAGACACCTCTCGCTCAAGGAGCAGAAAGCAAGGAAGACACACAAGGCTTGGTGTCAACTTTCCATCCTGCTGAAAATTAAGCTCTTCATCCCAGCAAACAACTTCAGGTCTACTGTCCAAACCTTGGTCCTCTCCTACCTGTATGTTGGCAAGGCAATGCCCTTCTAGAAAGCCTTCCAGTGGCCACCCTGGCACCCCTGAGATGCATCTGACATGCAGCAGTACGATTCATCAAAGGACTTTACAGGTTCTACCATATTATCCCGACCTCGCTGCAAGCCTCTATCACATTAAAATCCTGCTGCATCATCTGCAAGGCCATCGCCATCAAGTCCCCATGCTACCTCACTTGGATGCTCAGTATTTCTAGAGGTCTACAATCCACCAGAATTAAGAACATATGAAGATTTCAACTCCAGCACTGCAGGAACGAAAGCACCAGAAGACAGGCATTTTCTGTACACACCCGCAGGCTCTGGAACCTCCTGTTCATCACCACAAGACTTCCCCCTTTGCTTCATCAGTTCAGCATGGAGCTCACGACTCTCTTCCTCAAGGAATGGCTTCTCCCTAATACCTATGTACATGCACACACACACTCCACATAACCTGATACTTGTACTGGGTGACCTCTCCCCCCCCCCATTTCCTACTCTGTTTGCTTGCATATCCCTTGCTGCCAAATTGCCTTCATTCTCTCTCACCTACCATTAGCTCCTGACTCCCTTGAATCTCTGATTCCCTCACTGTGTTCTTTCCCCTTTGACTTGTAAAGTGATCCATTGCTTCCTGAAGCTAGGTCCACACTCAATAAAAACCCTAATAGTCATAATTGTGGCTATTAAATAAAATAATAATAAATAGGTACCGTGAATAAAACAAAAAACGCACAATGTTGGTCATTTTGGGATGATCAATACATGTCATGCGACAGATTGCTAATGTTAGCACTTGCTTGCAAGCGGTTCCCTTCAGGCAATTTTGATTTTTGTACATGCATAGGTGGCGTTCCAGCAAGGAGACCCAGGCAGACCCGGGGTCTGAGCAGTCTTACACCCAAACAAGAAAACAATTGTAAATGCTGCCCGCCATATCCGTGCATAGTGGATGGAATCCAAATGGATTCTGCCTGGTTTTTGCAGGTGAAAAAAACCAGGCAGAATCCCATGCGGATTCGAACCTCTCCTCACATGAAATTGAATATGGAGAGTGGTTACACATGCTTTCTGCATGGAGCAGATGGGGGAATCAGATGCAGACTTGAATCACCACCGGAATAAATGCAGGGAAACTGCCTGCTTCCTTTTTTGCTGGTGTGGCTAGTTAATTATGAACTGCTCCCTGCAATTGCCTGCATTAAAATGAATCTCAATATTAAAATAACGAGAACACAGGTAACTACAATCGAAGCTGAAATTTGAAAAGTTAAGTCTTTCCTTGTTTCTTAGTTTTTTTTTTAAATTATTGTGTCCTTGCGTACAGTAACTGTTAGTCAAAACTGTTGGGACACTGGGGTATAGTATGCACCGAACAGTTGCTGGGCAGAAAGTCTAGTTTCCTCACCTTGAATGCAAGTAGAAGCACTCCTCAAGGACTGTCTCACGTGCACCGTCATCAACCCACATAACAAACCTGAACCACTGCAAATGGCAGAGCTACCAGAGAAAGGTTGGGACGAAATTGCCATTGACTTCTCCGGTCCCATTGGTGGAGGCAAATACATTCAAGCGGCCATGGACGAATACTTAATATTTCCAGAGGTTCATCTGGTGAGCTCCATTGCCGCCGGCCACACCATCCCAGCCCTCAATAGAATGTTCACGGCCTACTGGGTGCCACACGTAGTCAAGTCGGACAACGGGCCCCATTTCACAGGTCAGGACTTCAGGATATTTTCTAAGTACCTGCGGTTCAAACACAGAAGGATAACACCTCTTTGACTCCAAGCTAACGGGATGGTGAAGCGTTTCATGAGCAACTTCAAAATAAACGTCCATATTTCTCACCTGACTGGAGAACCGCTATAAAAATCACTGTACCAACTGCTTCTGGACTATCGGAATACCCCTCACAGCACCACGGACAAGGCCCTGTCTGAAATCACATGTAGCCACAACATCAGAACACTCCTACTCCACGTGACCTTATCAGAGGAAGCCCATGCGGAAGATCGGAGCATGAGTGAACGTGACGCCAAAGCCAAGGTGGAAATGAAGCATCAAGCAGATGTCAAGAGATAAGCTCATGAGGCAAGCATGCAGCAAGGGGACACAGTGATAGTGAGACAACCCCATACACACAAGCATAAAGCGGCATTCAACAGTGCACCATTGACAGTCATGAAAGTAAAAGGCTCCCTCATAACCACTGAGGATTGGTGGCATGTGACCCTGAGTTACTCGCATTTCAGGAGGGTTGCAGGGATCTGAGAGTGACGAGATAGAACTGAGGAGTCCGATGCCCCCTATGAAGGAGGTGGAGAAGAGTCATGGAATCCACCTGCTAGCCCGAGCCCATAGATGGTCCAGGTAAGTCATTCTGGTCAACCCCAAAGAGATAGGAATAGACCTCACAGACTCATTGAGAAAATGGACTAAAAGTTAACTGTTAAAAAGGGGGGTGGGGGCTTGTGGTGTCATGTAGCCCCAACCCACATCACATGAGAAGGTTGGGTACCGGAAGGCACGGGAAGTTGGGTGGGTGGAAAGGGGGGAGGCAGTGAATTGAAGGTGTTGGAGAAATAAAGACATGTGAAATCATCCAGCCATGTCCACGCCTGTTGTTGGAGCGTAGTGTGGGAAAACAGAAAGGCATGATCAGTGTACGCGGTCCCCCACCCTGGGGACGACATTCAAATACTCTTGCAGAACAACATTAAAAGGGACAGAGTTAAGTTTTCAAGTGTTAAACAACTGCTCTCCCTCCCTATTTCCGAAAGAACTAAGTTTCTTTTTAAGCAATAACATAACTTAATGGTCAGTCTTGCTCACAGCTAGAACAACGAAGTGCTACTGAATCTACAATCACATCATTTTAGTAATCAATTCCGCTCCTGTCCAGTGGTCAGAACACAAATCAAATCAGCATTGACCTTCTGTTTCCTCGAGCAGACCAATGCTGGCTGCAGAGTGCTCTGAGAAGCCGCTGGAGGGTAAGCAGCTATCCAATGCCCACCGCTCCTTGGCAGAGAGAATTCCCCACAGGTAGATTAGAGCTCACTCGCCAGCCTGTAATGGCGGCGTGGAACTGCCTCGTGGCAGACTCTCTGCAAGTCATTTCAGAATTTAAAGCACTTACGCAGCCGGGAGGAGGAAACGTGCCCTGGTGTTTGGGGATTGTGGATGGCAGCCAGAGGTGAGTCTTCAACTCGAGATTCTGAGAGAACTTTCTGTGGCATCTGCTGTTAACTCGGGGTCGAGAAAGGTAATGTAATCGCAATTTGGAAAGACATCTGAAAGGGAGCGCGTTTTGCTTTATGAAAGGTGTTTGTTCTGTCTTTGTCCAGGATTTAAACTCATGCACAGTTTTGATGTAATGCCTCTTTTTTTAGGGTACTATAAAAAAGTGCTTGTTTAATCTTTTTGACTCCTCATTCCTGGCAATGTAACACAGCCATCACGCTTACAGGAAAAGGTGACACAAATAAGGGAATTCTAGAGGCCACGAGAACACTATACAAATATAAGGGATTACAATGTGGAGCTCGTGTAGAGCCCGTGTAGAGCCAGGTGTAGCTTCAAATGCATGTGTAAAAAATGTTTGTATGCATTTTACGTCCTGCCACTTTTTCATTGATTTGTATGACATAGAGAGTTTATGGAGACGTCGTGGGTTCCTGTTTCTATAGAATGCACCTGCTTTTTCACACCAGCAAAAAGCATGTGAATTCCATAGGAACCAATCTCAAATGCTGCCTGTCATGCATAAATACCTGCTTTTTACACCTCCCCTTTGCATTTCGTATTGCAAATGACATAAATTGCTCTTGCATGAAGGTGGCGTGTTAGAATGTAAGTGCAAATGTTTGTGGTCCCCTCCATGCAATTTAAGTTGCCTTGCAGCATGAGATACTCTATGTTTAGGTGAGCACAAACAAGAACAGTATGTGTGGTGAGGACAGGTGTATACCTTGGACATTCATAAGAGAAGTCATCGCTGTCAGGATGCACCATTTTAAATAATCCTGGAGTGTTTTGCTAGGGTAGACTGCCTCTCTACTCTAGAGGGTTTTATATATGATCCAAACCCTGGATACCTACCTCCCCAAATGAATCAGATTGGAGTAAACCATTCAAGCAGCCATACATACATCAACCCAGATTATCCAGATTGCCTAATCGCAATCTGCAGTTCAATTGGAAGGTCAAGCAATAGGTGAGTGATGTGGGTGTCAGCAGGTGGCTCGCTCAACTTGCACTACCACAAACAAGGCAGCGGACCCAATCACTATGTACCCTCAAAACCCTCAAGCACTGTCCTAATGTCCACTGTTACTTCTATGGCTATGCCCTCATCCTACTAGAAGACCAATCAGTGGCGTAACAAAAAAATGTGGGGGTCCCCCTGTGAGCCATGCTGAGAGGGCCACCCCCAAACTCGACAACAAATCATGGGATGCGCCAATCTCTGGGCCGGCCTAGATACCATGTGTGTGCAATACGCACGATCGTGCTGCTGCAGGTGTACGCCGCACACTGCACTAGGAGAAAGATATAAATATGTGTTTTAATGCATTATACAGCACACTGTCTGAGAAAAATTGGCTAAATGGACAGAGCGTTTGCAATTGTTTTGAAGGGTAACACCGATCTAAAAATCCAATACATGCAAGTCACCAACAGTGCACAGAAACATTAATGCTTTAATTAATATAATGCTTTGCTATTAAAAATGCCATGCCGAAATAAAAACATGTCCAACTGGCTGCACAATGTAGACCTGTAATAAGATATTACAGTAAAGCATGGCAGGCCACAGTTAGACATACCTAGACTGGTTGCAGCAAAATATGAGTTGAAGCAATAACACTTATCATGGTTATATTATCGCAGATGCCCAGAAAAATATGCAATGCTGCAGTAACAAATGGCTAGACTGGCAGCATCCAAATGCCAGTCTATCCAGGTAATTACACTTAGCAGGACTGCTTTATCAGAGATGCTCAGTTAAAGAAATGTCAAGCCAAAGTAAGAAATTACTAGACTAGCTGCACCAAAATGCCTCTCTAGCCACTAATACCACATAACAAGCCTGCTTAGCCTGTACATGGATGACCATTACGATTCATCACAGAATCCCCATCCACCCCTGCCCCCACTCTCCCCCACACATCCCCTCTCCCTCCCATCCCCTGCTCCAACCCCCAAAATCAGCTTCTCAGCCCAGAATTACCTCCATGTCCCTTTCCTTGTCCCAGTGCTTACGGATGAGGCTCCTTTCCTCATAGGTAAGTACAAGAATGGGGAAGAGTGGGACTAGGAGTAATACATATTACAGGTAACTAAGCCAGGCATTACCTCCATGTCCCTCTACATCAAAGCAGTACTTGTGTATGAGTCAAAGTACCTCATACACAAGTACTGGGACGAGCAAGAATAGGGCTATGATCCCAAGGGATTAAACACAAGTAGTGGCACAACACCATTGAGCGGGCTGGGCTTCACCCCCCACCCCGACTTTGAACTTTTGGGCTATGTCAACTCGACCTGGCTGACCTACAGAGCCGTTGCCGGACAGGACACAGATGTTAAACAGCACCTGGATTTCGCTGTTAACAAAGGCCCAGCAATTTCTAACGTAAAGTATTTCACTGTAAGTACCTGCAATCAAATGCATACTTCTTTAGGCAATTGACATCTTGATGTGGGTTTAGTTCTTGTATGCCAGAGCAGTGATTGGAAGGGTATGTAGGGGACAGGAGACTGGTTTTTCTCCCAGCAATCCATAAGTGGGTGCTTTCAGACATGATGGAGATAGTTAACTGCTTGTAACATTGTAGCTGCATTAGAATAGTCTCATTTGGATGCCATTGAACATACACATGCACGCACACCCAGACACCCATACATTTAAGTGTGTACCCTTCCACCATACAGTAGCCACCCATACATTTAAGTGTGCACCGTTTCACCATACACTCGACATGCACACCCAGCCACCCATTCTTTTGAGTTATGTTATGTTATGTTACTTGGCATTTATATAGCGCCTTATGTGTCATTGGTATGATCACAAAGCACTGGTAGGTTGAGCGCCCTCGGGAACCGTAGTTCAGGTCAGTAGAGAGAGTGTCGTATGGTGTGTGGGCACACCGGATATGTGTGCAGCTGGTGTGGTTGTTGCATGATGGCTGCTTCTTAGCGGTAGGTGTGGTGCTGAGGAAATCAGTTCGATGTGTTCAGTCTGGAGGGTGGACACCCAGACTGGGTTCTGGCTGCGTTAGGCCTGAGGAGATGCCTAAGCTAGCCGGTATGTGCTCAGCTAGCTGTGTTTTATTAGGAGGATGAGGTGTTTGTGGTGTCATGTTAGTATGAGGACAGCTAAACCGAATGTGTCATTGTATAGCTGTGTTCTAGCTGGATGATGGTGTATAGAATAATAATAATTTAGCATTTATAGAGCGCTACGAACCCTTAGGCATCTGAGCGCTGCTTATTATTACCCACGGTGTGCTACTCATTTATCAACCTCAGAAGGATAAAAGGCTGAGTTTGGCCCTGCCGGGATTCAAACCTGCATCAACAGGATCTGCACAGATGTCAAAGCAAGTGCTCTACTTGCTGTGCTATCGCACTGGCTAGAAGAGAGTAAGCGTAGTAGTTTGATATGGTGGTTATCAGTATAGCCCTGTGATCAAGCACGAGTGTGCACCCTTTCACCATTCACTCACACACGCATACGTTATGGGGTTGTGGGGAGCCCAATTATTTAAAAAAGTAATGGTTTATTTTTGTAGTCACTCCAACTTCATAAAGAAATTATTTGCGTTAAGGACCGAACCATAATGGAAATTATTTCTTTATGAGGGCAGAGTGATTTAAGAAAGAAACTACCACTTTTTGAAGTCATAGAGCTCCCGCGCCCCATGACATGGAGGCATCCAGCCTAGAGGCTTCCATGTCATGGGGTGGGGGGAGCCCTCATACTTCAAAAATAGTTTATTTTTGTAGTTACTCTGCCTTCATAAAGAAATTATTTCTATTACGATGTAACAGACATAATTTCAGCAATCTGGGAATATTAACATCCAGGCATAATCCTGATTGAACTGTTTGAAAAGTGAAAAACCCACCTCTACAAAAAACCCTCAAAAAGCAGAAAATGAATAGGATGCGACATTTCCAGAATCCACCAGGGTGACTGATGAATACCTATTTGGACAGCCAGCTCACACTAATTCCTAAGTGAAAAACAAAGAAAGCCAGGACAAATGTGACCCACTTAACAGACATAACTGCTACTTCTGGGTAATCACAGACCTCTGAATACTTGGTATTTAAATAAAAAGTTATCACAGCGCCCTTAGTGCAGGTCATAAAATGTCATCTGCAAGGATAGGCCATACAGAGTATTCTGTTCTTATTATTATTATTATTATTATTATTATTATTATTATTATTATTATTATTATTTTAAATGTTTGTAACATGCTAAATTGCCCACAGGCCTCAAAGTGCACATAAAGGAAACACACGACAAACCACAAATATGCAGTCAGGTCCAGGAAAGGTCACAGCAGATGACCACGGACGGCCGACTAATCAGGGTTAAAATTGAAAAGAAGAGTTTTAACACCTTTATTAAACTCTGACAGAGAGTTTGCAGGCCTGAGATGAGGAGGAGCATTATTCCAGGCCACTGGGCCTTGGACATTGAACATGTTGCCACCAAAGCTGGAGCGCCTAAATCTAGGCTGCACCAGTTTTGTAGGATCAAAGGAGAAATGAGAGCGACAAAGTAAGGATCAAAGATAGCCAATCTATCAGATACTGTGGGGCATCATTATTACAGCACTTAGTAGTCAAGGACAAAAGCTAATGAGTAATGCAATGTTTAATAGGAAGCCAATGAAGCTCTTATCTAGCTTTAGTAACATGGTTTCTCCTGGACATATCAAAAATGGCTCAACAATGCCGTTTTGTGCCTCTTGCAATGCTTGGAGATTGGCTTTCGATGTTCCTGCCAAAAGGCTATTGCCGTAATCCAATCATGGATTGACAAGGGCTGGTGCCAATAAAGATCTATTTTCAAATGAGATAAAGGGGCGGATATAATTCAGTAATTTGGTGATGTAACCACAGGATAATTTCGCTTAGGTCACATGGGGCTTCATGGACAGCTCTGCATCTAGAGTGATGCCCAATGTCTTTACTGACTTGGCCACTTAGACCTTATTGCAAGCTATGGAAAGTCTCTCATAGTTTGGACTGAGTTTTTACACTTTATTTCCAGAAGCTATTATCAGGAGTTCAGTCTTATTGGTGTTCAATGCTAGGGATTTCCTCATAATCCTCTCCTGAATCTTCTGATGGATACAGTTGCTGGTATTGGTATCTTTAATATAACACCCAGACAGCTCCATTAAGACTTGGGTGTCATCTGTGTAATTGGTATATTGGACACCCAGGTTATCCAGAAGGGCAAGAGGGGGCATGATATATATATATTAAATAATGTAGGTGAAATACAAGATCCCTGAGGCACTCCACAAGTAACAGGGCAAGGGGTAGAACTGCAGTATCCAGAGCCACTCTGGCATTTATTGGCCCAAGAAAGGAGGAGATCCACTGAGAGGCGATTGGCGGGCAATGTACCTGTTCGCCTATGCACTAAATAAAACGCTGCGGACAGGTCAAACAGCATAAGGAGTGCTGGTTGCCCTTGTCTACAATGTTGACGATGTTGGATTTCCGATCCAACAATGCAGTCTCTCTTCCATGTTTGCACCTGAAACCAGATTGTCTGGGATTCAAAAGATGAGTACTGTTTATAAAATCCTGAAGTTGAATATAGGCAGCACAGTCCAGCATGTTAAGTAAAATGGCACATTAGTAAAAGGGTGGTAATGTTTTGCTACATAAGGGTCAAGAGTGCTCTTTTTCAAGAGGGGAGTAATCCAGGCCTCTTTAAGAATCAAGGGTACATTTGCTTCAGGGAAGGAGAGATTCACAAGGCCTGTCACCCATGGGGTGAGAGTCTTTATACAGGCATTGAGAATGCTAGACGGACAATTATCCCCTAGGCAGGTAGCAGATTTCATATCTGCAGCATTTTTGCAAATCTGAACCTCAGAGTAAGGTTTAAAATAAAATGGGGAATGCCCCGGTACCTCCTTAATGTGATGGGCTGGAGTATTAGCACCATTGGAGCAACTAGGGGGAGGCACGTCAGCTTGAAGTAACTGGGCAGCAATGGTCGATTGATGTCCACAGATTTTGTGACTAAATTCATCATGTATAACTTGACACCTAGGCGAGTCCTTAAGTGCTGCATTTTCAACTGGAGTTTTATTTTCAAATTCTTTCAGAAATGCAAAAAGCGCCTGTGTGTTGGCATTAGCGGATTAAATCCTAGTGTTAAAGTTGAGAGATTTAGCCCCTATAGCAACCTGCTTTAGATTGGATACAGATTGCTTAAGGAGAGAATGAAGAAGAGAAGTGAGATCCTTCCGCCAATTTCTTTCAGCTTTCCCTTTTATACTGTGTAGGGAGATGACAGAGTCATCAAACCAGACATTCTTGCTGATCTTAACTTTCACCAGCTTGCGTCTTTTAGGAGCAGGGTCATTAACAATGTCACTGATGGTACAAATTAGATGGTTAGCCAGATCATTAGCATTAATATAAGAATCTGCAGGACTGAGCTTAGTTAACAACTGGGAAGACACAATTTGTGGCGTTAGCTTCTTTAAATTAATTTCTTGTGGTAACATATTGACTGGGCCTGGACTTTGACTGCTATAATGAAATAGCACAATTGATTAGAAAATGATCTGACCAAGGACAATGTCAAAAGTCAATATCAAGAATAGGAACACAACATCCATCATTACGAGTCCGGCGGTAAACCTGCCGGTGCTACCAGCGGGTTGCTGCCGGACTTGCAATATTTACTGGCACCTAGCTTACCGGTAACACCGCAGGATTAAACCCCAGCGTTCCGGGACATCAGGCGCCAGTAAAGTGTAAATTCCCATTCCCATTTGAGTCCCATAGGACTCAATGGGAATATGAACCACAGAAGCACCAGCACCGTTAATGACAGTGCCAGTGCTTCCGTGTAACTCTGCAGGTAGGTGCCATCCCGCCCGTCAGGTCTGACCCAGGCGGACGGAACGGCACCCGCCCGCAAAGTCGTACTGTGCTGGTCCGGTATCAATGGTGCTGGTAGGCTTACTGGCACTGTTGTT
Source organism: Ambystoma mexicanum (assembly GCF_040938575.1). Taxonomy (NCBI): domain Eukaryota; kingdom Metazoa; phylum Chordata; class Amphibia; order Caudata; family Ambystomatidae; genus Ambystoma; species Ambystoma mexicanum. The sequence continues at coordinate 635,450,581 of NC_090937.1, forward strand.
ACCAGACCGGCAGAGACAGTATGAATGTGTTACAACACAATCGAGAGTATGTCCAGCTTTGTGAGTAGAATCCAAGAGCCTCTGACTGAAACCAATGGATTTCAACGCAGAGAGAAGGGAGACTGCTTGTTTGTCATAAGTGTTATTTGCCCAGAGGTTGAAATCTCCAAGGACAATAACAGGAGTGTTTACCTTGATGATAGAGGTAAGGAGACTAGTGAGTTGTTCCTCGAACAGTGGTGTATCAGAGGGTGGACGATAGATTACTACGACAGTAAGGGAACTATTTTCATTTAACTTTATTTTCACCAGTAAGCTTTCACAACCATCTGGTGAATCATGCTTTTTAAAATGGGCATAGCTCTCAACTCACCCGCTTTTGGCGGGTGTCACCCGCCTTGCAAAGGGCTGCCTCACCCGCCAAGCCTCCTGCACGCCCATTCATTTCAATGGGCGTCTCACCCGCCAAAAACAAAATCAGGTGATTTCACCCGCCTTTGCAAGACAAATGGTTGAGAGCTATGAATGGGTAACCAAATGGTTGTTTACAATAATGGCAGTTCCTCCCCCACTAAGGCCAGAGCGGTCATTTCTAAAGATGGTGAACCCCGGAGGAATAGCCAATGTGCCTGAGGAGAGAATATCATCAGTAAGCCACGACCCAGTAATAGCCATGAAGTCCAAATCTGGGCTCCTGATATGACCACAACCCTCCACCCCATGCTTTAAAAGAGAGCGTGTATTCAAGAGGGAAAGGTGAATGCCTGCATTATGACCATTAGTGTTATAATGAATAGTACATTGCAGAGGTTCAACACTAGAAGGTATAGTGCAGAGTGAGTTAAAAGCGGGGGGAGCTAATGGAGGAATTTCAGATAAAAGAGGCCTGAATGAAGCAACAGGGAGGGGGTCCAGCAGCATGAAGTTGCTGGTAGAACTAACAACATCTAAGGATGACTCCTCATTTTAGTGGAAAAATGCACTAAGGCCAGCAGAGCCCCTTTTATTAGAGAAGCATCATGACGATGTCATGATGCTCTCTCATCTCAAACACTAGACCCACACATAACAAGACACAACCCGGAACTAACCGGCTGGATTCAAACGTGCCTGGTGCTAACACGCCTGTGAACTCATTCAATATGCAATGGAACTACAAGACCACTGGGTGTTGTAGTTCTCAGGCACTACAAACGTGCAGAGAGCAGCTAGGGGCTAGCTGATTGATATCGCCGTTAAATAAGGATCTAAAAGCCAGCGAGGGACAAATATTAAAACACATAAACAAACTAATTGACATAAGCAATGCGATCAACCCGATTTTAAAACAGAATATTAAAAAATTAATGGGAAGCAAAATATGCCAAGGGAGACAATGTATCAAATGCTAATAATGAAAGAGAAGAAAGTTGTAATGCCTTCTTTATGTACCAGCACTAACCAGCTGGACTCAAACGCACCAGGCGCTGACGCACCGCTGAAGTAATTAAATATGCAAGTGAACTACAAGACCACTGGGTGTTGTAGTTCCCAGGCACTACTAACGTGCAGACAGCAGCATGGGGCTAGCTGATTGATATTACAGTTAAATAAGGATTTAAAAGCTAGAGAGGGACAAATATTAAAATAAATAATAAAACCTAATTGATATAAGCAATACGATCAACACTATTTTAAAATAGAATATTAAAAAAAGTACCGGAAGCTAAATATGCTGAGGGAGACAATGTATCAAGTGATAGTAATGAAAGAGGCTCCTACCTGAGGCAGGCATACGCTGCTATCCTGCCTCCTGCAAGAGGTAAGCACGTGCTGCCCTCGTAGTTACTACCTGAAGAATACAGGCCTGAGGCAGGAAATGGTTGAATGCGGGCAAAGTCTCTCTCCAGCCTGTGTCCTCGGGAACATCTTGATCTTATATCTTAATTGGGAGACTTCACAGCCCAGAATGTCATATTTTAATAAAAAACATACCTTAACCAAGGGTGGCGTGGAAGGGCTGAAAATGGCTGAGGGAACTGGTACCGATGTGTCTCACTTTGCCTAATCCATTAGCACCAGCTCGAAGTACTAGTCAAGATGAGGGGTTCCTGGAAATAAAGCCTACCTTATCCAGTAGCTATAATGCCAAAAGTTCAATCCAGAACCTCTGACATGAGTACCTGCATATTTGTGATGGTCTCTGTCTGGCTTACCCGACCTTTGCTTTGGAATCCTCATCAAAGGCCTCATCAGGGATGTATACACTAATGGTGGTCCTGAGAGAACTTAGGACTCGCAGGGTTAGGGTACCTCCAGTCAGATTGTTTCCCTTTGTGAGTTTCCACTGATTGACGGTTAACTGTGTCTGATTATAATGGGATAAAGTCTGCTATACCCCAGGTGGTTACCCTACCTTGAACCCTTGAGTAATTCCACTTCCTGATCTACTTACCAGATGTGTCTAGGAGATAGTGTCTGGGATACAGATGTTGACATATATGGTCAGTGCTACCTCCTGCCTTGTAGAGTTAGGACTTTGCCACAACAGTCATTCCATGGCACTGCAAGGATTACACTCAGAGGTATGTAATCTTAGATGAACCTTTATTAATCGTACATCAGTTCAGCAAGAATTTAGCCGGCGTCCCATCGGGCGAGAATAACTGCAACTGCCACTTTCCGAACACACCTGCATCAAAACTCCATCCAGGCAACACGCATCACCACAAACACGCGACCCTGGATTATGGCACATCTTCCCCCGTTAGGCAACCCAAACCAACTCACTCCACACTCACTCCAAAACACACAGACATGTGGCCACCATGTCCATATCACTTCCTAAGCACCCACTGCACCCCACATCCGAGTTCCCACTGCCAAGCTTCCCCACCTAGCCACCTGCCAACCGACCCTTCTACATCAACGTGTACAGTCGAAACACCCAACCAATGCAACGTGAAGGGGAGAAATGAAAAACAAGTAAACCAGGACAGCCCAAATGCATCCTAAACGTGAGAGGGGAGAACGAAAACAAAGTAAACCAAGACAACCCAAATGCAACCTAAACTCCCCCACTTAGCCACCTGCCAACCAAAACCCTTCTACAGCAAAGTGAACAGACAAGACACACAACCAATGCAACGTGAGAGGACAGAACAAAACAAAGTAAACCAGGTTAACCAAAACGGACCGCTTATCCTACACCCGAGCACCCCTCACCCCTTCCCACAGACCCCCAGGAGGGCAAATTTCTCTTTTTTTCCTCCAACCGCTACCACCACCAACCGCTGAAACCCAAAGCACATCCGTTACTGCCCAAACCAAAATACATCAAAGTGACCACCTTAACCAACGAGACAAACCGGCCACCGCCAGAGACCTGTAATATCCAAATAAAGACCCTGAAAGAAACCGCCCGGCACACTGCTCCCGACATCCGGAAGCTTAACCAAACAAAGACCCTGCCAGAACCACCCAGCACACTGCTCCTGACATCCCGACATCCGGAAGCTAACCTTATGAGAACCTGTGAGCCAAGATGGACCCGGAGAGCTCACAGCTCTACCCCCACCACCACCAAACCAGGACCCAACATGCGAAACTCCAGTGACCCCTACACAGCAGGCAAAGGCCTGCACTGGAGCCCCAACACCCTTCCCCACCAGCCCCATTGGATGGATGAGCACAGAAACAGGAGTTACGATCGCCCCGTGGGCCACCCCCTCACACATGCCTCTCAACACCATCATGCACAACCCACAACAAACTTTAAGCATCATTGCGCACAACCCATGCCACGCACCTCAAGACAATCATGCACAACCTGCGACAAGCACACCAACAACATCCCATGCACGTGCAAAGAGAAACGCATGTAAAATGATGCCAAATAATACTTCAACACCCCACACCCGCCCGCAAGTCTACCATCACCTGCAAAGCAAAATCCATAAATATGGAACATTTTGTGTACCCCATGCCCGCCCACAAGTCCGCCGTCACCTGAAAAGCAAAATCCATGAATATTGAACATTTTGGTACCCCACACCCTCCCGCAAGTCTGCCGTCACCTGCAAAGCAAAAGCATACACATTTTTTTTGTCCAACCCCAAATGTGAATCAAAACAAAGTATACACAAACCCATTCCCCCAGAACCCCCACCTCCAAGTCCACCTTCCCCTGGAAGGAAATTTAAATGCACAAAGAACTACAATGACCAAACACACTGGGCCACAACATAAACATACACTTCCCAAACATGCAACAACGGCCAACACCACTCTCAGAGGCCAACACGTCTCACACACACAACAACACAGACGGGCCTCACAACATGCGCCACCTCAGAACTCCACCAGGGTGCGCACGACCATGTCCTCCACAAAATTGACCAGATCAGGATCAAACTCGTTCAACCTCAGTAAAATCGCCCAACATCCAGCGGAGCAATTTCTGGAACCTCCTTCAACCGCATTGCAGAATGAGCACCCGTATACACACACCCACTTGCTTCTATCCCCTCCCTGCGACATAACCAGTCTCCTCTTCTTCTGCCTAAGTCCACCTCCCTCCAGGGAGGGTGCACTCTGAACCCCGGCAAAGAACATATCACTGCTCCAATGTCTAGTGTCCACACTCCGTCCGTCCAGGGCAGGCACACCCAGCGGACCGGCAGATGACGAACCGCCGCCACAAGCACTGGAACGCAAATCGAACAGCGCATCAAAGACATCAGTAATGGTGTCCTCGACACCTGCCACAGGCACATCCAACCGCTCATAAGCACCCGCACCGTGAGGCAAATGACCGCCAGATGGCGCCACTGTGGGCAGTGCTCACAGCTCCTCAGAAGCCACTCCATCAACCATGTACCAATCACTTGGAGCCTCCACTGCTGACATAGAAGTCAATTCCTCTGACTCCTGCAACACCGGCACTGACACCCGGCCAAGACCCAGCCCTGGGTCTCAAACCTCCGTCACCGCCGAAGAGGGCACAACCACAGACTGGAAGGCCCCACCCGATTCCACCCAGGCCGCACACAGTCCTCGTTCCATATGGTCCTGCCTGCAAGCAGTCGCACAGCAGGCCGGAAAGCAGCAAACTTGCAGGCTTAACCCTGTGACTGAGCAGACATGCATTGCCCACCGCTGTCAGGTTCTTCAGCTGTCACCCCGTCCCAGAGCTTCACTTCACCAAATCCACGACACCACCGCCTGAGTCCTGTGAAACAGCTATCATGCCTGCTGCAGGATGGCATCCACTGTACACTGCCACCACCAACAGACCTCCAGCTCCCTATGCCATGGGAGGCCTGCCGGATGGGACACCTTTGGAGGGCAGCTTCCTTGCCTCCTGCTGTCGCTCCCTCCGCAGCGACCCCAAATCCTTGTTGCCAGTGACACAACGGTCGTTCCAGCATACTCCAAGGATTACACTCAGATGTATTTAATCTTATATGAACCTTTATCAATCGTACATCGGTTCAGCAAGGACTTAGCCGGCGTCCCAACCGGCAAGAATAACTGCAACCGCCACTTTCCTAACACACTGGCCCCAACACTCCATCCAGGCAACACGCGTCACCACAAACACGCAACCCTGGATTACAACAGACTTCAGTTGTCAGAACCAGACATGGGCTATTTGGGACTGGTGTCTGAATTCTGGCTTTTAATCCACATGTTAGAAAAAGCTTGTAAAGGTTTAATGTGGCAACTTCACAATGATTGTGTGCTCTCCAAAGGTTTAAAAGAATGCAATCCTGTGGTTGTGAGCCAATTTTACCAGCCGACTGCCCAATTTCATATTTAACCTAGGATCCACACACGTACTTTGTTAAACCTGGGATGGCCCCCAAAGTGCTTCCATTCAGCAGAGAGAGACCCAGGAGGGATGCTGTCATCTCTTCGCCCAGGAGATCAAGCGGTTCATCAACCATCAAATCGTATGACTTTCAGGAAGTCTTGCTTGATCCTGCACTGCCCCAATAATGAAGAGGTGAGAGCATATGGAGAGAGACACCATGTAACTACAGACGTTTAGAGCCATTTCCCGGGACTAAACAACAGACTCAAGGACGGCAACCGAATCACAGAACACAGCGTTGTCAGGTGTATTGACCCACGTTCAAGCTATTATGCTGCAACATTTGGTGCTGTGGGCTTAGAAAATCCAAGATGGCGGAAAAGCCCACATTTGCGCCGGAATCCAGGAAAACCGCGCATGTTTTTGCGCACTCCAAAATGGTCGCCTGACCCACCAACCACCAGTGCGAGCGTGATGGGCCAGAAGAGCCATCAGTGAAACGTGGTGCCAAAGGAAAAACAGCAGTGCCTGTTAGCTCAAAAAGAGCTTTGAAATCACCTTTGTTTCTCTGAATGCAAGCGCAAAATGCCTATTTCAAACATTGCAAGATATTCAAAAATCTTACTGAACACCAGCAGACATCTGGTAGAATGAAGTCTTGTGTGCATACCAAATTTGGAAAGATGAAGAGCCTAAAATAATGTTCATAACAAAACTGGCTGAGCTGTGGATGTCAGCAGCTTAAGTGAAATGGGATTTAAAGCCACTAAAATTGTAATGTTTAAAATAAATGAGTAATTTACTTTGGAGTGTAACATAGGTTGCAACTGTTTAAATGTCATAGTTTTGAACCTAGAATCAGCGTTCTAGCTGCATGTGTCAAAATTGTAAGTTTGATTTGAATGAAGAAAAATGGGAACAAAAGTGACATTTGGCTGAAGCCTGGCTTAAAGGGATTGAATTCTGCCCGGCAAATTCCCCCGACAGGAGTTGAAACTTGCCCAGCAACTGCATTCACAGGCCTGGCTGCATTCTGCTGCCCCCACCAAAAGGAGATCACACCTCTCTGATTGAATCAGGGGAGGAGTACCTGGGACTGCTGGTAACAGAACAATGAACTTTCCTTGGCTCAGGCAAATGCTAAATCAGGGGGTCGTAAATGGCTTCTTCTTGGAAGAAAATGGGAGGGGCACTGTCTTTGTGAGCCAGCTGAGCTTGGAGGAAGTGGACAAACCAGAAATTCCCCCATGTGCTGTGGGAAACCACACCCCTCTGGGCCAGAGCATAATTTTAGAAAGATGGATAATTCATAGTACATAATTGTCAAAATTATATCAATAATATCATGATTCCTGTGATTTTTCTGTGCACATTTTAAGACGTGTTAGGACTCTGTGGTATGTTCTGGGGGGTAGTAGCGGAAAATAGGGTATTACTCCAAATGTATGTATGTTAAAAATCTGACAGAAAATATGTTAACTGAACATATAATATTAGAAATATTAGAAAAATTGTACATAGATAAATATGCATTTGGATCAAAAATCGATTTGTGTGCAAAGTGACAAGGGGAAGATTCTCTGACCCATAAACATACCTCATCACGATGACACTCCATTTCCTTCCCCAATCAAGGGAGAAAGGAGAACTTGGCCAATGATAAGTTGCAAGGGGCAGGCTTAGTTATGCCCACGCACACACCCATTTTCAAAAGACATAAAAAGAGCCACTGAGACCCAAGGAGACATTCACTTTCCACTTCAAACTGATTTCTTGCGAAGCACTTTGCCGGACCAGACAATATCCAGAAGACTCCAGAACCAGAACTTAGAATCCAGACTTCAGAACTTGCAGCAGAGAGGCCTAGTCCAAAAGCTGAATCCTTCTCAGCAGGCCTCAGAATCCAGCCACCTAACCAAACTATTCAACAGCCGGGCTCTGCTGTTTGCTTCTGGCTAGAACTTTTGCTGGAACCAGAGACCCAGACCAGACCGCGGTGCCAGTACCAGACCCAGCAAGCAGAGCTGAATCCCAACCGCAGACCAGACCCAGACCAGACCACTGTGCAGTGCCAAGAACTTTTGCCAGAACCAGAGATCCAGACCCGCAGAGCAGAGAGAACCGCCGCTAAACCTGTTGACCAGATCTGTGACAAGGCCCATTCCTTCCAAAATTAGGAGTGAGTATCCAGCCAGAGCTGTGCGAAACCAATCTCTTAGTTTAAAATAATCTAATTCAAACAAATTCAACCTGCCTAGAACTGCATTAGAAATCGTGTGTTCATTCTGTGATTTCAAGGCTGTGAAAGTGTCATTTGTCATTCTGAGCTTCACTTTAATTTTGAGAATCTACCTCCCCTAAATTGTCTGTATCTTTTGAACCATACATGCTAGGAAAGAGATTTAACTATAAACTTAAAGCTAAGGCTTTCTACTCCTTATAGTTTTTCCGTAATCGCTCTCGACGCACTCGGAAAAAGTGCAGCGAATTGCATTTTGACTCAACTTCTGCACCTGTCAAAAATAGCTGTCTTTTGCTTCCATTGCTGAAATTCGTTTTCAACCTGATAATCCCTCATGAATAATTGCTAGTGTTGACCTGAACTAATTCAAAGTAGCTGTCACCCACCCTGAATCTCCAATAGGGAATTAAAATCATTTTTAGCTATTTTCACTTCATTGCAAATCACATTAAAAGTATTTCAGCATATTTTAAAAGCATACCGGTTGCTCTAAGCTTGCTAGGGGGGAACGATAATTTGTATTGCATTTGATTATATTCCTGAAAATTGTGTGCTCCCCTTCCATCTCTTTATATTGCATAGGGGTGGAGTGAATTGCCACAAGGGGAGAAGTGATTATATTATCTCTTGTTGAAACCATATCAGTTTATCCCTGTGCTGCATTCTTTTCCATCATTGCATTTAAAGGATTCTCAGCTACCTTATCCTTTCGATAGCAACTCCTAAGTGATTAAAAATAAGTGTGCTAGTGTAATATTATCCATGTTGATCACTGTCATATTCATAAGTGTGCTATCAAATATTAATTTATTTATAAAAGTGTGATATATATATATATATATATTGTTTAATTTTTCAAATAAATCTTTTAATTTGCAAAACAAACCTACTTCTTGGCTCAGTGAGATCAGGAGGATTCAAAGAGAGGGGCGTTATACAAGGGTTTATCATCCAGATCTATGAACTTGTCATAAAAATATATACATAAATATAAGGGCTTCCCTTGAACATCCCAGACTAGGCATTGACTTAGTTGGAGTGCTGAATTGAAATCACTTAACAGAGTGGGGGCTTGTCCAGGACGTCTGGATTAGAACTACCACTTCTGCAGCTAAATACAGTGTGCTAACTGACGGGATACATAAATCCTGTTGGATCACCACGCTGTATTACACTGTAAAAGCACCCCTCAAAAGAAGGACGCTCTAAGGAGACGGTCTGTTTTGGAAAATAAAATACTAACTTCTGTAAGTCAGGAAGGAAATCAATTTCCAGAATGACGACCTTGGTAGATATCAAAATAGCCAGAGAGCACCTCTTACATAAGCTATTTGTGAGAGGCGAATGGACGGAACAGGACCAGATGGTGTGGTTGCAGGCAATCACACCCCAGATCACTGCAACAGGGTCAGACATATGGGGAGTGTGCTCTCCAAAGGTTTAAAAGAATGCAATCCTGTGGTTGTGAGCCAATTTTACCAGCCGACTGCCCAATTTCATATTTAACCTAGGATCCACACACGTACTTTGTTAAACCTGGGATGGCCCCCAAAGTGCTTCCATTCAGCAGAGAGAGACCCAGGAGCGATGCTGTCATCTCTTCGCCCAGGAGATCAAGCGGTTCATCAACCATCAAATCGTATGACTTTCAGGAAGTCTTGCTTGATCCTGCACTGCCCCAATAATGAAGAGGTGAGAGCATATGGAGAGAGACACCATGTAACTACAGACGTTTAGAGCCATTTCCCGGGACTAAACAACAGACTCAAGGACGGCAACCGAATCACAGAACACAGCGTTGTCAGGAGTATTGACCCACGTTCAAGCTATTATGCTGCAACATTTGGTGCTGTGGGCTTAGAAAATCCAAGATGGCGGAAAAGCCCACATTTGCGCCGGAATCCAGGAAAACCGCGCATGTTTTTGCGCACTCCAAAATGGTCGCCTGACCCACCAACCACCAGTGCGAGCGTGATGGGCCAGAAGCGCCATCAGTGAAACGTGGTGCCAAAGGAAAAACAGCAGTGCCTGTTAGCTCAAAAAGAGCTTTGAAATCACCTTTGTTTCTCTGAATGCAAGCGCAAAATGCCTATTTCAAACATTGCAAGATATTCAAAAATCTTACTGAACACCAGCAGACATCTGGTAGAATGAAGTCTTGTGTGCATACCAAATTTGGAAAGATGAAGAGCCTAAAATAATGTTCATAACAAAACTGGCTGAGCTGTGGATGTCAGCAGCTTAAGTGAAATGGGATTTAAAGCCACTAAAATTGTAATGTTTAAAATAAATGAGTAATTTACTTTGGAGTGTAACATAGGTTGCAACTGTTTAAATGTCATAGTTTTGAACCTAGAATCAGCGTTCTAGCTGCATGTGTCAAAATTGTAAGTTTGATTTGAATGAAGAAAAATGGGAACAAAAGTGACATTTGGCTGAAGCCTGGCTTAAAGGGATTGAATTCTGCCCGGCAACTTCCCCCGACAGGAGTTGAAACTTGCCCAGCAACTGCATTCACAGGCCTGGCTGCATTCTGCTGCCCCCACCAAAAGGAGATCACACCTCTCTGATTGAATCAGGGGAGGAGTACCTGGGACTGCTGGTAACAGAACAATGAACTTTCCTTGGCTCAGGCAAATGCTAAATCAGGGGGTCGTAAATGGCTTCTTCTTGGAAGAAAATGGGAGGGGCACTGTCTTTGTGAGCCAGCTGAGCTTGGAGGAAGTGGACAAACCAGAAATTCCCCCATGTGCTGTGGGAAACCACACCCCTCTGGGCCAGAGCATAATTTTAGAAAGATGGATAATTCATAGTACATAATTGTCAAAATTATATCAATAATATCATGATTCCTGTGATTTTTCTGTGCACATTTTAAGACGTGTTAGGACTCTGTGGTATGTTCTGGGGGGTAGTAGCGGAAAATAGGGTATTACTCCAAATGTATGTATGTTAAAAATCTGACAGAAAATATGTTAACTGAACATATAATATTAGAAAAATTGTACATAGATAAATATGCATTTGGATCAAAAATCGATTTGTGTGCAAAGTGACAAGGGGAAGATTCTCTGACCCATAAACATACCTCATCACGATGACACTCCATTTCCTTCCCCAATCAAGGGAGAAAGGAGAACTTGGCCAATGATAAGTTGCAAGGGGCAGGCTTAGTTATGCCCACGCACACACCCATTTTCAAAAGACATAAAAAGAGCCACTGAGACCCAAGGAGACATTCACTTTCCACTTCAAACTGATTTCTTGCGAAGCACTTTGCCGGACCAGACAATATCCAGAAGACTCCAGAACCAGAACTTAGAATCCAGACTTCAGAACTTGCAGCAGAGAGGCCTAGTCCAAAAGCTGAATCCTTCTCAGCAGGCCTCAGAATCCAGCCACCTAACCAAACTATTCAACAGCCGGGCTGTGCTGTTTGCTTCTGGCTAGAACTTTTGCTGGAACCAGAGACCCAGACCAGACCGCGGTGCCAGTACCAGACCCAGCAAGCAGAGCTGAATCCCAACCGCAGACCAGACCCAGACCAGACCACTGTGCAGTGCCAAGAACTTTTGCCAGAACCAGAGATCCAGACCCGCAGAGCAGAGAGAACCGCCGCTAAACCTGTTGACCAGATCTGTGACAAGGCCCATTCCTTCCAAAATTAGGAGTGAGTATCCAGCCAGAGCTGTGCGAAACCAATCTCTTAGTTTAAAATAATCTAATTCAAACAAATTCAACCTGCCTAGAACTGCATTAGAAATCGTGTGTTCATTCTGTGATTTCAAGGCTGTGAAAGTGTCATTTGTCATTCTGAGCTTCACTTTAATTTTGAGAATCTACCTCCCCTAAATTGTCTGTATCTTTTGAACCATACATGCTAGGAAAGAGATTTAACTATAAACTTAAAGCTAAGGCTTTCTACTCCTTATAGTTTTTCCGTAATCGCTCTCGACGCACTCGGAAAAAGTGCAGCGAATTGCATTTTGACTCAACTTCTGCACCTGTCAAAAATAGCTGTCTTTTGCTTCCATTGCTGAAATTCGTTTTCAACCTGATAATCCCTCATGAATAATTGCTAGTGTTGACCTGAACTAATTCAAAGTAGCTGTCACCCACCCTGAATCTCCAATAGGGAATTAAAATCATTTTTAGCTATTTTCACTTCATTGCAAATCACATTAAAAGTATTTCTGCATATTTTAAAAGCATACCGGTTGCTCTAAGCTTGCTAGGGGGGAACGATAATTTGTATTGCATTTGATTATATTCCTGAAAATTGTGTGCTCCCCTTCCATCTCTTTATATTGCATAGGGGTGGAGTGAATTGCCACAAGGGGAGAAGTGATTATATTATCTCTTGTTGAAACCATATCAGTTTATCCCTGTGCTGCATTCTTTTCCATCATTGCATTTAAAGGATTCTCAGCTACCTTATCCTTTCGATAGCAACTCCTAAGTGATTAAAAATAAGTGTGCTAGTGTAATATTATCCATGTTGATCACTGTCATATTCATAAGTGTGCTATCAAATATTAATTTATTTATAAAAGTGTGATATATATATATATATATATATTGTTTAATTTTTCAAATAAATCTTTTAATTTGCAAAACAAACCTACTTCTTGGCTCAGTGAGATCAGGAGGATTCAAAGAGAGGGGCGTTATACAAGGGTTTATCATCCAGATCTATGAACTTGTCATAAAAATATATACATAAATATAAGGGCTTCCCTTGAACATCCCAGACTAGGCATTGACTTAGTTGGAGTGCTGAATTGAAATCACTTAACAGAGTGGGGGCTTGTCCAGGACGTCTGGATTAGAACTACCACTTCTGCAGCTAAATACAGTGTGCTAACTGACGGGATACATAAATCCTGTTGGATCACCACGCTGTATTACACTGTAAAAGCACCCCTCAAAAGAAGGACGCTCTAAGGAGACGGTCTGTTTTGGAAAATAAAATACTAACTTCTGTAAGTCAGGAAAGAAATCAATTTCCAGAATGACGACCTTGGTAGATATCAAAATAGCCAGAGAGCACCTCTTACATAAGCTATTTGTGAGAGGCGAATGGACGGAACAGGACCAGATGGTGTGGTTGCAGGCAATCACACCCCAGATCACTGCAACAGGGTCAGACATATGGGGAGTGTGCTCTCCAAAGGTTTAAAAGAATGCAATCCTGTGGTTGTGAGCCAATTTTACCAGCCGACTGCCCAATTTCATATTTAACCTAGGATCCACACATGTACTTTGTTAAACCTGGGATGGCCCCCAAAGTGCTTCCATTCAGCAGAGAGAGACCCAGGAGCGATGCTGTCATCTCTTCGCCCAGGAGATCAAGCGGTTCATCAACCATCAAATCGTATGACTTTCAGGAAGTCTTGCTTGATCCTGCACTGCCCCAATAATGAAGAGGTGAGAGCATATGGAGAGAGACACCATGTAACTACAGACGTTTAGAGCCATTTCCCGGGACTAAACAACAGACTCAAGGACGGCAACCGAATCACAGAACACAGCGTTGTCAGGTGTATTGACCCACGTTCAAGCTATTATGCTGCAACATTTGGTGCTGTGGGCTTAGAAAATCCAAGATGGCGGAAAAGCCCACATTTGCGCCGGAATCCAGGAAAACCGCGCATGTTTTTGCGCACTCCAAAATGGTCGCCTGACCCACCAACCACCAGTGCGAGCGTGATGGGCCAGAAGCGCCATCAGTGAAACGTGGTGCCAAAGGAAAAACAGCAGTGCCTGTTAGCTCAAAAAGAGCTTTGAAATCACCTTTGTTTCTCTGAATGCAAGCGCAAAATGCCTATTTCAAACATTGCAAGATATTCAAAAATCTTACTGAACACCAGCAGACATCTGGTAGAATGAAGTCTTGTGTGCATACCAAATTTGGAAAGATGAAGAGCCTAAAATAATGTTCATAACAAAACTGGCTGAGCTGTGGATGTCAGCAGCTTAAGTGAAATGGGATTTAAAGCCACTAAAATTGTAATGTTTAAAATAAATGAGTAATTTACTTTGGAGTGTAACATAGGTTGCAACTGTTTAAATGTCATAGTTTTGAACCTAGAATCAGCGTTCTAGCTGCATGTGTCAAAATTGTAAGTTTGATTTGAATGAAGAAAAATGGGAACAAAAGTGACATTTGGCTGAAGCCTGGCTTAAAGGGATTGAATTCTGCCCGGCAACTTCCCCCGACAGGAGTTGAAACTTGCCCAGCAACTGCATTCACAGGCCTGGCTGCATTCTGCTGCCCCCACCAAAAGGAGATCACACCTCTCTGATTGAATCAGGGGAGGAGTACCTGGGACTGCTGGTAACAGAACAATGAACTTTCCTTGGCTCAGGCAAATGCTAAATCAGGGGGTCATAAATGGCTTCTTCTTGGAAGAAAATGGGAGGGGCACTGTCTTTGTGAGCCAGCTGAGCTTGGAGGAAGTGGACAAACCAGAAATTCCCCCATGTGCTGTGGGAAACCACACCCCTCTGGGCCAGAGCATAATTTTAGAAAGATGGATAATTCATAGTACATAATTGTCAAAATTATATCAATAATATCATGATTCCTGTGATTTTTCTGTGCACATTTTAAGACGTGTTAGGACTCTGTGGTATGTTCTGGGGGGTAGTAGCGGAAAATAGGGTATTACTCCAAATGTATGTATGTTAAAAATCTGACAGAAAATATATGTTAACTGAACATATAATATTAGAAAAATTGTACATAGATAAATATGCATTTGGATCAAAAATCGATTTGTGTGCAAAGTGACAAGGGGAAGATTCTCTGACCCATAAACATACCTCATCACGATGACACTCCATTTCCTTCCCCAATCAAGGGAGAAAGGAGAACTTGGCCAATGATAAGTTGCAAGGGGCAGGCTTAGTTATGCCCACGCACACACCCATTTTCAAAAGACATAAAAAGAGCCACTGAGACCCAAGGAGACATTCACTTTCCACTTCAAACTGATTTCTTGCGAAGCACTTTGCCGGACCAGACAATATCCAGAAGACTCCAGAACCAGAACTTAGAATCCAGACTTCAGAACTTGCAGCAGAGAGGCCTAGTCCAAAAGCTGAATCCTTCTCAGCAGGCCTCAGAATCCAGCCACCTAACCAAACTATTCAACAGCCGGGCTGTGCTGTTTGCTTCTGGCTAGAACTTTTGCTGGAACCAGAGACCCAGACCAGACCGCGGTGCCAGTACCAGACCCAGCAAGCAGAGCTGAATCCCAACCGCAGACCAGACCCAGACCAGACCACTGTGCAGTGCCAAGAACTTTTGCCAGAACCAGAGATCCAGACCCGCAGAGCAGAGAGAACCGCCGCTAAACCTGTTGACCAGATCTGTGACAAGGCCCATTCCTTCCAAAATTAGGAGTGAGTATCCAGCCAGAGCTGTGCGAAACCAATCTCTTAGTTTAAAATAATCTAATTCAAACAAATTCAACCTGCCTAGAACTGCATTAGAAATCGTGTGTTCATTCTGTGATTTCAAGGCTGTGAAAGTGTCATTTGTCATTCTGAGCTTCACTTTAATTTTGAGAGTCTACCTCCCCTAAATTGTCTGTATCTTTTGAACCATACATGCTAGGAAAGAGATTTAACTATAAACTTAAAGCTAAGGCTTTCTACTCCTTATAGTTTTTCCGTAATCGCTCTCGACGCACTCGGAAAAAGTGCAGCGAATTGCATTTTGACTCAACTTCTGCACCTGTCAAAAATAGCTGTCTTTTGCTTCCATTGCTGAAATTCGTTTTCAACCTGATAATCCCTCATGAATAATTGCTAGTGTTGACCTGAACTAATTCAAAGTAGCTGTCACCCACCCTGAATCTCCAATAGGGAATTAAAATCATTTTTAGCTATTTTCACTTCATTGCAAATCACATTAAAAGTATTTCTGCATATTTTAAAAGCATACCGGTTGCTCTAAGCTTGCTAGGGGGGAACGATAATTTGTATTGCATTTGATTATATTCCTGAAAATTGTGTGCTCCCCTTCCATCTCTTTATATTGCATAGGGGTGGAGTGAATTGCCACAAGGGGAGAAGTGATTATATTATCTCTTGTTGAAACCATATCAGTTTATCCCTGTGCTGCATTCTTTTCCATCATTGCATTTAAAGGATTCTCAGCTACCTTATCCTTTCGATAGCAACTCCTAAGTGATTAAAAATAAGTGTGCTAGTGTAATATTATCCATGTTGATCACTGTCATATTCATAAGTGTGCTATCAAATATTAATTTATTTATAAAAGTGTGATATATATATATATATATATATATTGTTTAATTTTTCAAATAAATCTTTTAATTTGCAAAACAAACCTACTTCTTGGCTCAGTGAGATCAGGAGGATTCAAAGAGAGGGGCGTTATACAAGGGTTTATCATCCAGATCTATGAACTTGTCATAAAAATATATACATAAATATAAGGGCTTCCCTTGAACATCCCAGACTAGGCATTGACTTAGTTGGAGTGCTGAATTGAAATCACTTAACAGAGTGGGGGCTTGTTCAGGACGTCTGGATTAGAACTACCACTTCTGCAGCTAAATACAGTGTGCTAACTGACGGGATACATAAATCCTGTTGGATCACCACGCTGTATTACACTGTAAAAGCACCCCTCAAAAGAAGGACGCTCTAAGGAGACGGTCTGTTTTGGAAAATAAAATACTAACTTCTGTAAGTCAGGAAGGAAATCAATTTCCAGAATGACGACCTTGGTAGATATCAAAATAGCCAGAGAGCACCTCTTACATAAGCTATTTGTGAGAGGCGAATGGACGGAACAGGACCAGATGGTGTGGTTGCAGGCAATCACACCCCAGATCACTGCAACAGGGTCAGACACATGGGGAGATCAGGGTCCATTACATGTGGCCCTGAGTGAACTATATATGGCCCCTAAAGCCAAAGATGAGCACGACAAGATTGTCAGGATAGCGGCATATTTATATTTATATATGTTAGCCATACAGGACAAATGTGCTGAAGGCCAAGATCTGGCAAATAGGCAACAGATGGCATTAGAGAAGGCCCAATCGGACCTGGTCTCTTCCGAGTAGAGGCTGCAGAGGAGCCAGGAGTCAGAAAATAATAGTAGGCAGTATATCACTAAAATAAAAGAGGATATGGGTATCCTGCAACAGGAAAAGTCTGACCAGGATACCAGATTTCTGGCCTTGCAGAAGGAGTACCAAGAAGGTCTGGACTCCCTACTGCAGAGCCAGAAAAAGCTGGAGCAACAACTAGACTTCAACAGGCCTTGCACAGAGCAGGTAGCCACCCTGCAAAGTCATCTAGATAGAGTGAAGGCAGAAATCAACAAACTGATTCTGAAAGACCTGGATACCCAGACAGAATTTGAGGAAGAATGCCAGAAAGCTGGTGCCTTTCAAAGGCAGAGGGACGACCTGGAGGCACAGATGCAGGCTCTTAGTCAGGAAAGGGACACCTTAGGCCAGGAAGTCTGCCACTTAAAAAGAAAAATGGAAGAAAATCACCTGACCCTCCAGGGACTGAGTGACCTCCAAAAAGAGCATCAGAACTTGTTTGAGCACACCAGGAGGGTGGAAGATGTTCTGGCAAGAAAGCAGCAGGCCAGTAGGGATGGGACTCAGGAGGTAACCCTCCTGTAGCAAAGACTGGCCCAGTATTCCAGGACAAACCAGGAAGCACAGAGAGAGAATGAGGCTCTCTGCCAGGACAATGATAGGCTCCAGCAACAGGTAGCCATGCAGGAGAGACTGATAGAGTCTAGTAAGGCCTTGACTGAGGAACTGAAAGCACAGGCTCTTGCATGGCAACTGGGAGCAGGGGCTGATAGAGATGAGGTTCAATGGGAAAGGGAAACACCTGAGCATAACCTCAGGAGCCCTAGTATCAGAGGCCTTCACCTCTCCCAGTCCCTGGACTCTGCCACCCCCATGTCCCCTGGCGCACATGAGCACAGGGCCACAGGGATGGCAGATTACTATCCAGCCAAAAGTATGGGGCTCATAGGCCAGTACCACCCAGGAATGGATGGGTGGGCATCCAGGTATGGGCACCTAAGTACAGTGCAATTTAGTGGGGAACCCCAGGAGAGTAGGCCCACTAAGGTCATCCTGAAAATCTCTGCCCAGTTAGGTCAGTGGGGGGAGAGGGGTACCCATCAAATCTTGGCAGCAATGAGGGATCTGAAGACTCCTCTGAGCATCACAGGACACAGGAGACCAGGTACCCACATTCTGCCAGCCATTCCAAGGCTCGCAGAATCCGGGAGAACCTGGAAGATCAGACGGGCACCTCTGGGAGCAGTGCTTCTGAGTCAGAGGATGAACCAAAAAGGCCAATAAGGCAAAAAAGGGCCTTGCTTAAGGACCCCTTAAAACAGATTAAGGCAATAAGGAGCGTCATCACCCCTTATCACAAGAATACCAAGTATTCTGTTTGGGAACACTTGGAGCTTTACGAGCAAATGATGGAGACTTTCTATTTGAAGGACAGCAGTAGCTGCATCCAGTATGTAAAATGGTCATTCTCCGCAGAATACTCCAGTTTCTTTGCGGGGCTGGAGGACCAAAACCATTCAAGATGGTCCACATATAGGGCGGTCATCTTGAAACATTTTTCTGTTCACCGGAATCCCCAAGAGGCTCGCAAGGCAGCCTACAATTTGCAATGTGGGGAGCATCAGGCCCCACAAGAATGTGTGCATGAATTGAAGCGTGCCTTTGCGCAGACTACCAGAAGGGTGCGCATGGACAGCAAAGAGTTTGTAAATACGTTTTTCCATACCTTACCCAAATACATAATGACCCAGCTAGTGAGAGATTTTCACGAGAAAAGGTCACTAGACTGGTCGTTGAACAGGCTACCCGGATCTGTGAGGTGCAGAAGCCCATAGAAAATAAAAATAACGCTCAGAAAAGCCCAAAACCGACCAGCACCCCTGCTGCTGCCAAAGTGGCAGAGGTCAAGGTTGCCCCATTTTAGATTTGGAGATGGGGGGCCTAAAAACCTGCCTGCACTGAATAATTCTCAGCCCAGAAGGCCCTCGGGCCAGTCACAAACAGGGAGTCAAGGAGGTAGTCCCACAAATGGGGTCCCTCGCTCCCCTGACTATGTAAGTCCCCGCTAGAAGGGAAACCGACCCATCATGGGGTATGTGTGGACTCCTCCAGCCCAAAGGGGGAGATCCAGCCAAGCACCTAACCCAGGGAACTCCCCTCCTAACTTCTCACAGGAGGGCAGAAATTCCCCAAATACTGGGCAGAACTTTTTTCCCAGGTATCCACCCAATTTCCAACCCCAAAATCATCCATCCTTCTTTCCCCAATTCCCAGAGCCCAGACCACTTAATCCAGGAGAGGGGAAGCCAAGGGTGGAGGGGTACCCAAATCTTCCCAACCCGGGGTACTACCAAAGAAGGGATAGCCACCTTCGCGGGATCAGCCCAGGGGAGAAAACAGAACCCTGTATCAGCCTGAGCGGATTTTACAGTTAGAGCGCCACGTCCAAAATATGGCACAGGATCTGGGTCACATGTTGAGGGCACAACAGAACCTTCAGATGAGTATGCCGGCGCAGAATGCCCCAAACTCTGGGCCTGGTGCTCCAGAACAATGACAGGGGCAGCACCCTGATAACCCACCAGTTCCCAGGGAGGAGGCACAAGGGGAAGGGGCGTGTAAAGCCTTGGAGGAAGCTTCCTTCCCCGCTTGTAAACAGCCCCTGGAAACCCAGGAACCGGAAACAAAATCTCCTACCCCTGAAAGTCTGCCACCCAAGTTGCAGAGAGGAGGTAGGAGAAACAAAGGACCCAAACAGACCCATTTTGTGGAGGAGGTACAGATCTTCCAATTTGAGGGAAAAGGATCTTCTGCTTCAGAGATAGGGGAACTCCTCCCAAAGAAAGATGGGTCCCAAGGGATTCACATCCCGACTGGGGAGATGTGGGGACTGAGCTAGCGCCGCCCATCTCATCCCAGAACCAACCGCATCAAAATCCCCTGGTTCAAACGAAAATTGGTGACTGCATCCAAAAAGGGGGGGTGGCCCAGAACCGGAACCAGGGGAACCCACAACGGCTCTGATTTCCAGTTGCCAACTGTTTCTTGCAGATTCTCATGACTCTCCACAGAATTCAGCCCAGATCTCTTCTCTCGCAATGTCCAAAACTAAAAAATTAGCCCACCAGTTGTCCAGAAATGTGCATTATCTGTGTCCCCTTAAGGAGAAGGAGGGAAGATACTATGCCCCGGTACAAGTACAGGGGCAAAGTACAATTTTGGCACTGGTGGACACTGGATCCCAAGCTACCCTTTTGTCCAAAAGGGCCTTTGATGAACTAAATGCAGGAAGGGGGGAGAATTACAGTATTCCTCTCACCTCTCTTCCTGGACAACTTCAGAACTTTGACGGGAAGGAAATTCCCGTCGAGGGGACTGCAGATTTGGACATTAAAATTGGGCGACACAAGGTGAAACACCCGGTCATAGTAGTGACTCCAGAGGGCACCCCTTTTTTACTAGGGAATGACCTCCTGAGAAGGTTGTCACCCCTAATAGATTGCGTAAACAAGGTCCTCTGGACCCAGACTAGCCAACCAATAAAATTAAAACAGAGTGTCAACCATGTTAGTTTAAATGGCACATGCCACATGGTTGAAAAAAAATCTGACCAAGTCGAATTTCACTTCCAGAACAACCAAATTCCAGATGTGACAGTAATAGCAGTAGGAAAACAGACTGGTGATGGGGATCCTCTCTATTTCTGAAAATCAACCTTCCTTCCAGTTTAAGGTGGTATTCCACACTGGAAGGAAACACTCTGAAATTCTTTACTAATCCACAATCAGACATTCCCACTCCAATAGTCCAGAAAGATGTTAAATCAGCTCAGATCCTGGCTGATATTCAGCAAATTGGAGAGCAGCTGTTCATTCCTGTTCAGTTAAATGATGGGAAGGACTCTGTTCTCGCCCGAGTGTGTGTGAACAACGGTAAGAGCTTCATCAGCGAAGCCATGTTCCGCCAACTCCCAAAAGATCCAGCCATTCCCACATTCAAACTGATAGACACATGGGAAATGGATCTGGAAACACCCAATTCCAATCATCTCATGCCAAGCAGGTGTATGCTCAAAATCTCCATTGGCAACAAGAGCATAGTCCATAATTGTTGGGTCGTGCGAGACATCACTGCCGCCTTTTACTTAGGCAGTGACATTCTCAATCGCTTTGCCATTAGTTTGGACTGAATAAACTTCAAAGCTTGGTCCCGATTAGCGGATAATCCCATGGGCTTTGATGATCCAGAAAAAGCATTTAGGTCAGCTCGATTGCTACCTTATGCAGTTGAAATTCAGATTAAAGAGGAAGTCACCATCCCAGAAAGGACCCGACAATTCTCCCTGGAAGTGAAAGTTAAAAGAGGACAAAAATTGAAAAACCCTGATGCTTATATTCATCTAAATGCTTCTCTCCAACAGCAAGGGTTGGGGGTAAACCCAACACCATTAGTCAACATAGACAACATAGAACATGACACCATTCCAATAGAGGTGGATAACAGAGACTTAAAGAGTATTACTCTAGCCGCAGGCACCATTATTGGAATGGCGGTTGATGACCGACATTTTTCCATTGATTTAGGAAATGAACTGTTAGGACCAGTCCCCAAGGACTGTTTTGACAGTGATGACAACACAACACCAGACAGGATCTTTACCTGGCATGGGGGGAACTTCCTGGTGTACACTTCCTGCCCTTATGGTAAGCAAGATGTGACTTATGACTTCAGGAGGGATGAGGTGATTTTCCAGGTCCATGAGGGCTGCCTTTCCCACCTGAAGCCTCCAGTCCAAATCAGCACTCTGACCAGGGACTTCTCCACCCAGCTGGAGGAGGCTGTTGAGATAGCAAAACCAGAAGTCTTTCCAGGCTTCAGGCAGATGGTGAAAGAGAGAGTCAACCTAGCTGATGCCTGTGTGACTCTGGAACAGAAGCAAAAGTTGAAACAAGTTTTCTTGGATTTCCAAGATCTCTTTGCGGTGGACTCATATGACTGTGGTTGCACCGACATCCACACAACAACAATTCCCACGGACCCTGGCATGACTCCAGTGTTTGTGAAGCAATATCGCTTGCCTCTCGCATCCATGGAGTCCCTTACTCAAATAATTAAGAACCTTGAGTCCCGGGGAATAATCTGTCCACTACACAGCACTTTCAATAATCCGGTGCTGGGAATATTGAAGCCAAATGGCCAGTGGAGACTCTGCGCCGACCTTAGGGAGCTCAACAAACTGGTCCATGCTTCCCGATGGCCTCTAAACTACATTGACAAAGGGCTGGCCCAGATCCAGGGGTCACAGGTATTCACTGCAATAGATCTGACCAATGGATACTGGACTGTGCCTGTCAGTAGGGAGGACCAATACAAACTGGCTTTTACCTTTGGGTGCCAGCAGTACACATGGACCCGGACTCCCTTTGGATACCTCAACTGCAGCAATTAAGTCAACATTTTCCTACACAAGGCCATGCCCGACCTGGGTGTGAGGGGTAACCTGGCTTATGTAGATGATGTCCTCATCAAAAGTTAATCTGTGGAGGAACACATAGCGGAGATCCGTTATGTTCTGACACAGTTGAGGGCTGCCGGAGCAAAACTTTCCTTTCAGAAAGCACAGTGGTGTAGAACCCGTGTTAAATTCTTGGGGCATGAGATTACTCCTTAGGGTCTCTGTCCGCAGGAAAAGAAAGTGGAAGCCCTTCAGAAACTAAAAGACCCCACAACTCTGTGGGAACTAAGGAGCCTCCTTGGACTGACTAATTACAGCAGAAAGTTCACTGAGGGCTACGCAGAGATCACCAGACCCATGATTCATCTCTTGTGAAAGGGGGGGTCAAGTGGGAATGGGGTCCAGAACAATCTGAGGCAGTAAGACAGCTCAAAAGAAGCCTCTCACAAGCGCCTTGCCTAGCTTACCCTGTCAGAAACAAGGAGATTTTCTTGGAGACAGGGTTCTCTAATACATGCTTGACTGCAGTATTATACCAAAAGCAGGACAAGGTCAATAAAGTAATCTCCTATGCGAGTAAAACTTTATCCTCTGTGGAGGAAAAATTCAATGATTGTGAGAAGGCACTCCTGGCAATGGTGTGGGCATTGAAGAATTACCGCACGTTCATCCAGGGGGAACACATCATAGTGGAGACTCCACACCAGCCTCTGCAATATCTCCAAAGTGACAGAATCCGGGCCGTAAATGTGAGTAATTCCCGAATTACTTCCTGGATTCTGTCAATGCAAGGCTTTCCTGTGGAGGTCAGATATGCCCAACACAAGAAGAGTCCCCTCGCGCAAGGTCTGGCTGACTTGCATGATTGTGCCAGAGAAAACTGTCTTGAGGACGAAAGTCTAAAAATCAAGGACAACATGGATGCATACCTTAATTCCCCACACAAAGTCTTTGAAGAAGACAAGTGTGAGGGAATGCCCACTGTCTATGTGGACGGATGCTCTCACCATGTTGACAACAATGGGGAGAAAGAACTGGTGGCCGGCGTAGGGAATGCATGGGTGAATGAGTCCCCAGAACCCTCCGCTGGATACAGGATTGGTCCCCGAAGTAGTCAGGTGGCAGAGTTGATGGCTGTGCATCAAGCCATCCTCACTGCTGCCCAACATCGACTCCACGAATTGGTCATATTCACAGATTCAGACTATGTACGGAATGGGTACTTGGAGCACCGGGTTAATTGGAAAACCAGAGGCATGTTAGGTGCTAATAACAAACCCTTGAAACCTGGGAAGTTCATCCAAAACATTGATGATCTGTTCACTTCGAACGGGATGACCATCTACTGGAGGAAGATCAAGGGTCATTCTAAAGTAGAGGGACCAGACAAAACTGGAAATGACTTAGCTGATCAGCTGGTCAAAACCGGGGCCATCCAAGGGGATCTAATAGAGATTGAGTCCCTGTTGGGGGAAATCCAGGTCACTGCTATCACTAGGTCCCAGACAAATGCTCACAATGATCTTTCAACTGCACAATGGAGTAAGGAGACCCCAGATGCTGATTTGATTACGGCTCAGAAGGGGGATCCAATAATTGGTAAGTTTTACCAACACATTGAGGACCCTGAGAACTTTCCCCTGACGGATACCGATTACATTGGGAAAGAGGACCTTAGAGTGTTGATGAAATGTCCAAAAATGTTCCGAATCCAAGACGGTTTGTTGGTAAGGAAATTCCAAGCTGGCCATGATCAGTGGGTGGTTCCTACCTCATTCTGAAGCCTGATGTTAAGTCACGTCCATGATGCGGCCACCGCCGGTCATAGGGGGTTTCATACAATACTTGAGAGGTTGCATAAGGCCACAGATGGGGCAGGACCTCGACCAATACTTGAAGGGGTATCTTGTGTGTGCACAATTTCAGCCAACATCCCTCACACACCGTGCGCCTCTCCAAAAGAGGGAGAGGTCACTGCCATGGTCAAATTTGCACATCGACTACATAGGGCCCGTGATTCGCTCCTCTAGGGGAAATAAGTACATGTTGACGGTGACATGCTTATTTACTAAATTGGTGGAATGTCTCCCGGCCCCAAACTGCAAGGCAGAAACAGCAGCTGCCCTGATGATCAACCACATCTTTTCCCGTTTTGGTCTTCCCCAAAAGATTGAGTCAGACAGGGGTAGCCATTTTACCAGCAAAGTAATGACTAAGATGTGGGATATACTGGGGGTTAAAAGGAATCTACACATTGCTTACCAGCCAGCCTCTTCTGGTGCAGTCGAACGTTATAACCAAACCATTGTGAGCATTTAAAAAAAGTTTGTGGCAGATTCTGGGCCAAGTTGGGATATCCGATTACCTCTTGTCCTAATGGCCATCAGATCTACCCCTTTATCTGCAACTAAAATGTCGACATTTGAGCTGATGACTGGACGCAGGATGGTGCTTTCCCAGCATTTTCTCTACAGGACCCAAGAGCAAACGTTGATCAATGCCTCCACAACGCATGAGTATGTTGAAAATGTAAGGAAACACCTTCAACATGCTTTTGCCTATGCTAAACGAAACCTAGAAAGATCAGCCGATAGCATGAAGACTCACTATGATTTGAAGACTACTAGGAAAGAATACAATGTAGGGGACCGAGTTTATCAATACAATTTCCAAAGGACCCCACCAAACAGCGGAATTTTCTGCCTACATGGAAGGGACCTTTTGAAATTGTAGACAAGATCTCCCCAGTCGCCTACAAGATCTGCATCCCCCAGGGTAGTTTGGCGGAAGGGGAAGACAAGTGAGTCCATATAAATCAGCTAAAGTGTTGCCATCCCAGGCACACTCTGCAGCAACTGGAGGAGTCCTCTGTAATCCCAGAGGGGGCCACTCCAGAGTAATACAAGTCCAACCCTAAAATATTCCACATATAGCCTATAAAATTCTATGATTCTGGAATGCAAATGTCTCCTGATGTATAAAATGTATATGTTCGCCCCACCATTAATAGTGGTGGGGAAATGTCTACGAATATGTTTCTGCCGCTTTTGCTTTGTCATCCTAGGTGAGAAGAAAGAGAGATAAACCATGGAGACTGCCCAAGAAGGACGACCCGGGGACCGGGAGCAAAGATCCGAGGGGCCCGGGGTACCGCCCAAAACTCCCATCAGGACTGGCGAGGAGAGCCGATTGATCCACCCCGATGGAGGAAAAGATGCTGAACTGTGCCATCTGCGGAATTGGAAGAAGATGATGCGGACATCCCAGCGCGTGGGTCAAAACATCCTTTGCACCCGACTCCCCCTCGACTCGAAATCAAAGTGCAGTCGGGCGGAGGGGCTTGTCAGGTGTATTGACCCACGTTCAAGTTATTATGCTGCAACATTTGGTGCTGTGGGCTTAGAAAATACAAGATGGCAGAAAAGCCCACATTTGCGCCGGAATCCAGGAAAACTGCGCAGTTTTTGTGCACACCAAAATGGTCGTCTGACCCACCAGTGTGAGCGTGATGGGCCAGAAGCGCCATCAGTGAAACGTGGTGCCAAGGGAAAACAGCAGTGCCTGTTAGCTCAAAAAGCGCTTTGAAATCACCTTTGTTTCTCTGAATGCAAGCTCAAAATGCCTATTTCAAACATTGCAAGATATTCAAAAATCTTACTGAACACCAGCAGACGTCTGGTAGAATGAAGTCTTGTGTGCATACCAAATTTGGAAAGATGAAGAGCCTAAAATAATGTTCATAACAAAACTGGCTGAGCTGTGGATGTCAGCAGCTTAAGTGAAATGGGATTTAAAGCCACTAAATTCGTAATGTTTAAAATAAATGAGTGATTTACTTTGGAGTGTCACATAGGTTGCAACTGTTTAAATGTCATTGTTTAGAACTTAGAATCAGCGTTCTAGCTGCATGTGTCAAAATTGTAAGTTTGATTTGAATGAAGAAAAATGGGAACAAAAGTGACATTTGGCTGAAGCCTGGCTTAAAGGGATTGAATTTTGCCCGGCAACTACCCCTGACAGGAGTTGAAACTTGCCCAGCAACTGCATTCACAGGCCTGGCTGCATTCTGCTGCCCCCACCAAAAGGAGATCACACCTCTCTGATTGAATCAGGAGAGGAATACCTGGGACTGCAGGAAACAGAACAATGAACTTTCCTTGGCTCAGGCAAATGCTAAATCAGGGGGTCGTAAATTGCTTCCTCTTGGAAGAAAATGGGAGGGGCGCTGCCTCTGTGAGCCAGCTGAGCTTGGAGGAAGTGGACAAACCAGAAATTCCCCCATGTGCTGTGGGAAACCACACCCCTCTGGGCCAGAGCATAATTTTAGAAAGATGGATAATATCCTGATTCCTGTGATTTCTCTCTGCCCATTCTAAGAGGTGTTAGGACTCTGTGGTATGTTCTGGGGGGTAGTAGCGGAAAATAGGGTATTACTCCAAATCTATGTATGTTAAAAATCTGATGCCCATATTCCTTGTGCACATTTGTGTACATTTTAGAATAGTTTAGAGGTTGTGTTCTGGATGAAAAGGGCA
Source organism: Ambystoma mexicanum (assembly GCF_040938575.1). Lineage (NCBI taxonomy): Eukaryota > Metazoa > Chordata > Amphibia > Caudata > Ambystomatidae > Ambystoma > Ambystoma mexicanum. The sequence continues at coordinate 635,477,699 of NC_090937.1, forward strand.
GAATTCTGTCAGAAGTGGACACAACATCTTACAAACACAGGGATCGGATGGTTTGGTGCTACAGAAAATATGTTAACTGAACATATACTATTAGAAAAATTGTACATAGATAAATATGCATTTGGATCAAAAATAGATTTGTGTGAAAAGCGACAAGGGGAGGATTCTCTGACCCATAAACATACCTCATCACGATGACACTCCATTTCCTTCCCCCAATCAAGGGAGAGAGGAGAACTTGTCCAATGATAAGTTGCGAGGAGCAGGCTCAGTTATGCCCAAGCACACACCCATTTTCAAAAGACATAAAAAGAGCCACTGAGACCCAAGGAGACATTCACTTTCAACTTCAAACTGATTTCTTGCGAAGCACTTTGCCGGACCAGACAATATCCAGAAGACTCCAGAACTTAGAATCCAGACTTCAGAACTTGCAGCAGAGAGGCCAAGTCCAAAAGCTGAATCATTCTCAGCAGGCCTCAGAATCCAGCCACCTAACCAAACTATTCAACAGCCGGGCTGTGCTGTTCGCTTCTGGCTAGAACTTTTGCCGTAACCAGAGACCCAGACCCGACCGTGATACCAGTACCAGACCCAGCAAGCAGAGCTGTATCCCAACCGCAGACCAGACCCAGACCAGACCGCTGTGCAGTGCCAAGAACTTTTGCCAGAACCACAGATCCAGACCCGCAGAGCAGAGAGAATCGCAGCTAAACCTGTTGACCAGATCTGTGACGAGGCCCATTCCTTCCAAAATTAGGAGTGAGTATCCAGCCAGAGCTGTCCAAAACCAATCTCTTAGTTTAAAATAATCTAATTCAAACCAATTCAACCTGCCTAGAACTGCATTAGAAATCGTGTGTTCATTCTGTGATTTCAAAGCTGTGAAAGTGTCATTTGTCATTCTGAGCTTCACTTTAATTTTGAGAATCTACCTCCACTAAATTGTCCATATCGTTTGAACCATACGTGCTAGATTTAACTGTCATCTTAAAGCCAAGACTCTAAGCTTTCCAACAAGCCCAAAACCAACTTTCTACTCCTTATAGTTTTTCCGTAATCGCGCTCGACGCACTCGGAAAAAGTGCCACAAATTGCAATTTGACTCAACTTCTTCAGCTGTCAAAAATAGCTGTCTTTTGCTTCCGTTGCTGAAATTTGTTTTCAACCTGATATAATCCCTCATAAATCATTGCTAGTGTTGACCTGAACTAATTCAAAGTAGCTGTCACCCACCCTGAATCTCCTATAGGGAATTAAAATCATTTTTAGCTATTTTCACTTCATTGCAAATCACATTAAAAGTATTACTGCATGTTTTAAAAGCATACTGGTTGCTCTAAGCTTGCTAGGGGGAACTAGAATTTGTATTGCATTTGATTATATTCCTGAAAATTGTGTGCTCCCCTTCCATCACTTTATATTGCATGGGGGGAGTGAATTGCCACAAGGGGAAAAGTGATTATATTATCTCTTGTTGAAACCATATCATTTTATTCCTGTGCTGCATTCTTTTCCATCATTGCATTTCCTTGAAACCATAAAGGATTCTCAGCTACCTTATCCTTTCTATACCAACTCCTAAGTAATTTTAAAAAAGTGTGCTAGTGTAATATTATCCGTGTTGATCACTGTCATATTCATAAGTGTGCTATCAAATATTAATGTATTCATAAAAGTGTGATATATATATATATTGTTTAATTTTTCAAATAAATCTTTTAATTTGCAAAACAAACCTACTTCTTGGCTCAGTGAGATCAGGGGGATTCAAAGAGAGGGGTGTTATACAAGGGTTTATCATCCAGATCTATGAACTTGTCATAAAAATAAATAACTAAGGGCTTCCCTTGAACATCCCAGACTAGGCATTGACTTAGTTGGAGTGCTGAATTGAAGTCACTTAACAGCGTGTAATAGTGTTAGAGTGCTGCAAGGGTGTTTGTAATGCTGGAACAGGCAAGTTTAGAGCCAAGTAGCAACTGTTGAGGTGACTCACAATGGATTTTAAGTATGTGTAGTCAACGGCTGCAATACTGTGTCAGTGTAAGTAGCTTCATTGGTTCTTTCGTGTATGAAATTTGCACTGTTTTCATGTGTTGACGAATTATCGACTGTAGACTGTACTTCCCTGAAACCAACAAGGCCTATTCACCACGTGAGGTACATTGAAGTAATATTTGGGTGCTAAAACAAGACCGTGCATAAATACATAAATATGAATTGAAGGATTTACTCTTACAGGTCGATGGCTGCTAACATTACGTTGCAATGATGCCCAAAGGAATGGTTAAAGAATCATTGATGGGAATTGATGAATGGGATGGAAAAGCTCATTTAATGGAGTTGTAAAAATTATCGTTGACAAGGTCCAAAACCTGTGATGTTTTTTTTTTTTAACATAAAAGAACCAATGGTGTAATGAGGAAGTCACTGAAGTGGCCTGGTCATCGTGTAATTTGTATTTTGGGCATTTTGAGATCATTAGATATCAGAATGTGTGTGTAAAATGTGATTAATTAGTAAGGGAAGTGACAGGAGTTTATGGCAACATGTAATAGCAAAAATGTTTTTTATTCAGATGGAGTGGCCTATTTTGAAACATGTGAGGTAACGGTCTAGAATTCATGCTACTCTAATATGTGAGGCTATGCCTTTCTCTGTGCCCCTGCGAAGTGCCCAGCAATGTGTTGTTTTGAGGGGAACGTAACATGTTGTGCTTGAAGTACACCAGGGCAACTAATAGCCATGTACATATTGTTAGAAATGCAAATTCTATTTTGATGGTGTACAAATGGAATTTCTGTTTCACTGTACAGAAAATAATTTTAATAAGCAGTTGGTGAGATCTGTGGAGTGTTTGATGTGTAAGGTTTTTAGTGTGTTGCGCTATTTTGTAGATAGGTTGCCAGTCATGAAATATGATGCAGCTCATTTTGCTCCGTGGCATAACGTAAATGAAAGGTCAAAAAACCTTTCATTCACGCCATGCCAGATTTTCATCCCTTTGGATGGCAGAGAGGAGGGGCAGGACACAACTTGTGTTTCCACCACCTTTCTTCCTCTCCACCATACAAATGCTCCAGAATTTGTACCGGCATGCATTTTCATGCCGTCGTAAACGCTGGGGATCCCTATGGAGTCTGCCGGCTTGATGCACCATCATAAAGCTGGCGGACTCTATAGGGATCCATTGTTGACGCTTCCTACCATGCTCGTATGGTAGGCAGCGTATATAATTAAATGCTGACTACCATGCACGCATGGTAGGCAGCTTTTAATTGTAATTGTACATGCTGTCTGCCCTGCAAACATGGTAGGCAGCATTTACTCATTTGCACAGCAGAGTGCAACAGTGCAGGCCCTTTTGCCCTGCACACTTGCCCTCCGCTGTGCAAATTATGAAAATGTGTTAGTGGGAACCTGGCTACTCCTGAGTGCAAATGTACCAGATGCCTGCTGTCAAATTATGTTATTGAGGAAAATGAGCTTGGTTGTGTTTTTCATTTGTTTAAATCAACAATTTTGTTTATTGAAATAAAGTTATTTATTTTCTCTGTGTGAATACAAACTGTGCTGTGAATTCCTTAACGTCCAAAACCATCCATGCCTCCCTGTACTCTCTCTCTTCTCTTGCATTTGAGTTTCCATCCCTAACTCAGTTTGAAATGTGCAGGATTAAAAGGCTCCAAAAACGATAAAAGAACAGATATGAGTAGTGTATGTGTTGATAGAACTTTACATGCACACCAGCGGCCGTGTCACAAGAAACCTTTTTGACAAAAAGAAGCAGACTCACGCTGGGAGTATGTATTTAAATGCAATGTGTTTGATGTTATTGAGTTTCCCGCAGAGCGGTCCTATTCACATTTATCATTCTGCTTCAAATATAATTTCAGTATATGCATGCGTGCCCAGCTATTTTCCAATAAATAATTAAACAGCTGTCTTTGAATTCTGGCTCGTGGATGTTGCAACAGCTTGTGTTACCAACTGGGAGACCCAGTTTCAGGAATGGGATGTGGTTTTGAGGCACTGAGCCAGAAAAGCTTGTAATGCGGAAGTGATATGAACAGTCTGCTGGTGAGACAATCTGTCTTTATACATGTGCACTACATTTTGTTAGCTGGTCTGTGGGGTATAGTAACTTCTTTTCTCCACCCATAGCCATAAAATACATCGAATCTCAAAAAAGGCTGCGCATATCGTATTGCGTTCCCATGTATCTTAAACTAAGAAATTAATTCAATGAGAACATTATAATTTTCAAATAACAAATATTACCACCGTTGGAACATGCATTTTGCATTCTGATTGGGCAATCTGTGGGCTCGGTAAGAGTTGGCAGAGCCCACAGATTGTTCAGGATGCCACATTCCCAGTCTAACCTCAAGGTGGCGTGCACCACAGTCACATCACTGCAACCACCTAGGTGGATTTCTGTAATGTTACAAAGCGTTCTGCATGCGTACCCGCAATCAATTCTCCACGACTACACAGGCAGATTTAAAATTGAACAACTGCTCTCTGCCTTCCCATGTTAACGTTAAGACCAAAAATGGTCATACCGCCAGGAAGTAGTGAACACTAAACTACCAGCTACGTAGGCCCGTAAAGGTATTACCAGCACCCACCTTGTATGTTCTTTTGACCCTTATAATAGCTTTATAGACCATACCCTGGGGTCGCACTGGCAATTATGGGGCCGTGAACCTAGTTAAATACCCTTGCTGTGCTCAGGCCTTTAAATCAATCATCAGGGCACATAACTCCTGGAAGGGTTCTTGGGTAGACCCGCTCTAAAACCCTTAATTATAAAACCTGGAACGTTGATAAGACATTCTTATTGGACAATAGACAGGCCAGAGGAACCAGTGCCAGCCCACTGATCTTTCAAAAGGCCACATTCCAATCCTACTGGCAGCATGGAGAGTTCCTTCTGCCAATTTCCTGTGAGCACCTTGGCAGATTTGTATGCAATCAACAGGCCCGTGCATACTTTCATGTAGACATTCCCCAATGACCGCATAGCATATTTAAATACTATCAGTACCCCCCTGCATAGCTATGTTAATGCACATTTTCAAATCAGACGGGGATTACCCCAAGGAAGTAGAGAATGCTAACCTGACTACTATATAAGCATGCAAAGGCATTACGTGCACCCACCGGTTATTCTCTTTTTTCTTTCTCATAAAAGAACGAGAAGGGATATAATAAGTTTGCAAACCCCACCCATGGGATGTACAGGATGTTATGGGCCCACAGGCCATGCTCATTGAACTCCCTTGCTGCACGTGGGCCTTTTACTTGATCTTCAATAACTGCACAGAATGTTATCATGTTCCATGGACCTGTCAGAAACATAAGTATATGACTTTCAAAACCGTTTCTATGTGCCCTGGATGACACTGCACATGCTTAAGACCCCCTATTACTCATTATACTTTTAGAAAATTCAGCACTTCAATGCCCAGTTTCATTTTTCTACACTTTCTCGTTACATAATAAAGCAAAAATAACTAACTTGATTTCGTTTTCTGGCTAACATGTGTTTTCCTCTTTTACCCTAATTATGTCCCACTTGTTTAACTGCTTGAAAACACAGCCCTGTTTTAAAAAAAGAATAACCTTTAATTTCGTTTAACACAGTGTTTTAATACTTACCCTTTCCACAATTGCTGTTAAATATATTTGTTTTCCTTTGAGACAAACATGTTTTAAGTCACTGCCAGCTTCTTAAGACAGTTTACCAATATATTTCTCATTCAATTTTCTGGCACGTTTGGACAATAAACTTGTATGGCCAAAAACATAGCCCTACATGTTACAGAACACTTTTGCAAAAAGCACTCACTATGAGCGAATAGATATGCATGTGTGGATAACGGTATTTTTGACCTTGTCAGAGTTATCAAGTTTTGGTTTGTTATGGACGGATAGCTTCAAAGCAGTCAACCAACAAATGCTATTGACTGCAAATGCAGTCATTAACTCCAAATTATGAATTCACAATGATTATATCACTCTGAATTACATGTTTATATTGTTTATTAAATTCGTTATTAAAGAAACTGACAGCTCCTGTTAGTCATAACATCTGAACAATTTGATTTAAAGGATGATAGATTAAAAAAAATAAAGCTAAGAAATGTTGGGATGCAAGTGCAATGTCCTAGACAGGTGAAGAGATTTGTACTGCGTAAAATATATTAGCAGGCATCTTAGTGCTAGCAGTTCTCGTTGGGAGCTGTAGAATGTGCATGTACCCATATATGGTCATCTTTGAACAATAGTAGAAACACCATACAGCCATACATTAAGAGCAACAATGTATTCATGCTGCAGTTGCAGAGGTTGAAGATAGAGGAATGTATTTTGCATTTAGCGGTAGTTTGCGGTTTTAGGTTTTACGGGGTGTGCGAGTAGGTAGCTGGGAGAGGTAAGTGTATGTGTGTCAGGGGTTAAGGTGGCAAGAGTTCCCCCATGTTGGATTTCAGGGCATGTTACAGGATATGTTTTTGAAAGTGAGAAAAAGCTCAATGTGGATTTGCTTCTTTGTCCTGTTAGCTCTGAGACAGTTATGATGGCAAAGTCACAGGCAGAAGCACTGTGCCAATTACAGTTAATGGAGCCAAGTTGCAGAGCTCAGAGGAGCGTGGAAAGGAATGTTAGGTCCAGGGGGAAGAGTAGGGTTGTTCCCTTTGAAGGTTAGATTCATGTGAGCAGGGCATGGGGTTCTGTGACCAAGAGTTTGGTGAAGATTTAGAGTACTACTGCCCTCACCCGTAGAATGGCCATCCTATTTGAAATGCACACGCTGCACTGTGAGGATAAAGAAATAAGCAAAATTCACACTTAAGAGTGGTGCCCTAATCATGTCATTCATGGGCACCTGGTATCCCAGAGAGATGTGGGGGGAGACGTGCTACGGCTCTATCATTATTTGGCATGGGAGGAGCAGAGATGATGCCAATAAATGTATCTAAAATGTCAGGAAGCTATGTGTTCATGCCACTGTGTCTGGTATAATGAGAAGGCCCATTGAATCATCACACTTTGATCAGGTCCTGTATTATTTTAACAATGTACCTGAAAGTTAATCAACTCTTAAGTTTCATAGTGACAATGTTCATAGTGATGACGGGTCACGTGTTTAGCGGAATGTGTTTCGATAATTTGTAACCAATAGGGTAATGGACTATGGGGGATAATTAGAATTGGGTACAGGTGTTAGCCAATGGGGAGTGAAGAATTATATTGTCATCTTTTTATATATATAGTTCTGTTAATTTGCGTTTTTCCCCTATAAAAGATGTAATTCCTTTGGGTAAGGTGAGCTCCATGTTGGTTCGGTTCTACGGGACCGCCTGATACTTTTGGATGTAATAAAATATTGTTTTCCTTGCAAATGGTGCACCTATTATTTGGCCCATTTGGGATCGTTTTTATCGTTCAAGACCTGGGTCATTCACCCTACAGAGACAAAAGGCCATGTATCTGAAATAATAAAGGATGCAAGCATGGTGAATTGCCCACAGGGGTATCCCCCATATTGTAGGTCTCCTTATAATTAAATCCACAGTAGGGCACAAAAGGAACGATTTTTGTGAGAGGGGCAGTTATTTGTAATATTTTTGAGGCAAACATTGGTATTTATATAATTTTTGTATTCACTTTTATAGATTCATTGATGCCAGGGGCACTCTTTGAAATGCTCTGATTAGTTACCAGCAACCTACATTACTTGGTGCCTTCGCTGTGACAGCCCTAGCAATGGTGGTTAATCATGTTTGCGATAAAAGGCAATAATACCAACCCTTTAAATGCACAACAAATGTTAGCCCCTCGGCCTTAAGCTATAACTCATCTGAGCAAGCACCTGGAACCCTGTTTGGAATACCCAAGCAGCTCAATATTGGATGAAGACACATGCCACCCACGGGGGTAGAATGAAGGAAATCCTGAACATTTACAAGGAAGAGAAGGAGTCATCGAAATCATGGTAACCAGCACATAATCAGAGCATCATCATTTCATCCATACTGTTTTCCTCCTCTCGATCGAGACAGAATTAGGATGTGACAAGCAGTGACAGGTCTTCAACAGAACCATTCAGTAACTGAGCACACAGCAACAATGACCCACAAAGAAAGAGTTTCCAACACACAAACCAGGCAGGAGAGCGACTGATAGAACAATGAGTCATTAGACAAAGGAAAGCTGCAACCTTAAACCCGTGGAGCAAAACCACAAAAAATATGGCAATACACTGAAACAATGTCACCAGCATAAAAAAACAAGTAGCAGGAAACTCATGCTAACAAAAGAAGTAACACAAAATAATTGCCATGTCTGAATATTTTGCCAAGATCAAAAGAAGGCCTCTCAAACAGTGCTCATCCAAACAGAACGGAGAAGGGTGTAAAGTCATTCACTGACATGCCCGTGCCATACAGGCTGAAAGCAAGTCTCTTTGGAGATCCAAAAAAATAGGAAGGCCTCAGGCAACAAAATGCAGGAAGATGGAGACTAGCATTCAAATGACCAAGACACCATGATATAGAACGTCAGCAAAATACCAAAACAGGATACAGGACATTTGAGGTCAATAACCATATTACAAAGAACACAATTAAATCCGAGGAAAAACTGGGATGCACACTTCGGAAACCACTGTATGCAATTAGAGAGATCACGCTGCTAATTTTCAAAAAAATCATCCACAAAGTGAAATAAAGAAAATATAAAAAGAAAAGATGGCACAAATTCATACATATGCTACAAAAGGGATTACATTCCATGCCCACAGCAATAACAGAGACAGGCGAGCAGTTGGCCATCCTAACTTACAGCACAATTATGGATGAAAAGACTCAACAGGGGTACCATAAAAATGAAAACAATGTTAGCCAAATAGATTTGACATAGGACTGGACATGTGTTGGGGCCAGCAGTGGCTCAAGCAGCTTCAGTCCCATGGCTGACAAATGCATTGAAGACATTAGACTGATCCTTCTGTGAACTGTGCATTCCTCTGCTTTTGAAAAGATTCAAGTGAGTTCATGGAACCTGTCATGTTTATGAGCATCCCTTCTGTGAGCCTGGGAAGGACATGCATTCAGGAGAAAATGGCAACAATCGACCCACCCCATCTAGATGTGTGCCAATTGAGCACACAGAGAAAACGGGCCATCAGAAGGTATGCATTTATCATTCAGTTTCTATCTCAGAAATGCAAACTACACACATAAATATGTTTTCCATTAGTTCATGTAGGGCATATGTAAGGACATTCACTGATATCAGAAGGGTTTGTTCACAAAGAGGTTACCCAAACTTACCCTTGATTAAACCTGCAGCTACTATGGTTATCTCTCAATTACTACTTTCTTACTCCTAACTTACTTACAGCTAGTAAGTAAGGAAAAGACAAAATTACCTGCAGTGGCTTCTTTGTGAATTGACTAGGAATCTCCACGTTTAGGTTATGAGTAACTATGAGTTACTCATAGTAACTTCTTTGGGAATATACTGAGGGCTGGTGATGCCTCACTATCACATGGGAGTCAGGTTCTGAAGGTAAGTAACCTTCCCTTATATTGTGACACGTGAGATAATAACGGTTTCATGTCTTTGGGCTGTGTATGGTTCGTAGTTGCTGTGCTGGATTTTGATGCCATGGCTCTGACTGACAGAACTATATGGTAGAAATATCTTATATTTAAAGAAAGGTTATTCTCTTTTTCTATCTACAAGCACTCAATGTTTTGGAACACATCTTCATAGAGAGAGACAGCTGCATTTAAAGCCAGGCAACTCTTACAGAGGGAAATAGGATCCACTTTGCTCTGCTGTTTGATGAGAGACTCGGTTCCTCTCACAACTGTGACTTGCTTTCTAAGGGGAATCCATTTCAGGATCTCTTGTGTGCATGTGCTACATTTTGGGCACAATATTCATTAGTTATCAAAGTCGTGGCACTATTTACAGAACTCAGATCCTCCTGTTGAGTGATTCAGACCTCGTTGGCAGTTCTTTGGAAAGTGATTATCAAATGCATAGGATTTGGGTTCATGATAAAGTGAATGACTATATCATCTGAGCTCTTTTTTCTGAGATGCATTTTGTTTCAGAAGAACCATGGACCATGCTGAATAGTCTTGTGGCCTGGGAACCCCGCATGGAATCCATTCAGATGCTGGTGCTCGGAGCCAACTCAACACTAATTAATTTAAGGCTCAGTGATTCAGCACTGTTTTCAAACACTCAATTGTTGGCAACAACGCCTAAAATCTGCAAAGGTGATCATTCACATCACAGAAACACCATCAAATAGTGTATCCTGGCATAACTTTATGATGCAGGATGGCTGCAAAATGTAGGTTAAGACTAAGAGTTTAAGTGTTTTAATCGTCGGGAGTGAAGAGAGGGTTAATCTGAATAGCAAGACTGTGACTTCATGCACAACACAAACCTAAAAGCTGCTATAGGGTGGGGGTAGATGTAATGGGGACACTAACCCATCACAGCAAAGTATTAGCTCACACACAAAAACCACAGTGTTTGTATAGACAACAATCCTGTCCCAAAATTCTGTGTAAACTGCACACCCCAAAAAGGAGTAGAGGAGAGAGAGAGTGAGCACGCTTTGCAACTTATAAACAAAGGTAAGGCATTTTTTTGTAACATTTGTTAACTTGCATCCGACACCAAACAGAACATCACTGTGCCATGTGTTTCATGAGCTCCTGAAAGAAGACCCTAGCCTCTAGGATTGCAGTTTGCAAATAATTACAAATTAAAAAACAACTTGGCTTCTGGGTCTTGCAAAGACAGTCATGCAGAAATAAGACCCCTCAACGGCATTTACATAAAACAAACATGAATAATAAAAATGCAAAATAAATTAGCTGCCTATGTCTACAAAAAGTGCAATTTAGTGGCTGATTTGTGTGTGTGTGTTTAAGCACACATATACATTACTGGAAAAGAGAAACACTTTCATATTTCAACTTATTTTATTGGTTATGCAATCTTCAAAAGTAACACTGACACTCAGTGAACCATTTTTCAAATCAAAAGTCAACCAAAGAGGATATCCACAAGCACAACAAGCTATGAATGTTTCTTACTTCTCTTGAGATATTGCCAATGTCATCTGGATGTTGCATAGCTAGTTGAGATAGTTAGTTAAGGTTGGGAAGGGCAGCAGTAGAATTATATCCAAAGTTGTAAAAGAAAATGTTTTCCAAGGTTTCAAATTCCAGTCTTCTGAGCACTATATCACTCCTGGTGAACAGTTTATCACCTGAAGGAACGTTCTTCAGATATTTGCTAGCACTTTTTTCTTTTACTTCCATACAGACTTAAACACTGGACATGACAGATAACATGAATTTAACTCTTAAGTGAAATTTGGTGTTTCAGCCGAGACATGTGAGTATTTTATATGCCATTCATTACATTCTTTACAGTTTTCTGGAAAAGCCAGATGACTTGTTTGTTGAAAATATTAGAGAGACATGCTAGTGTTTCAGTTTTTGGCAAATGTAAAAGATAAATATAAAAATAATGCATTTTCGTGTCAAGTCAAGTTTAGTTTGGTTTAGTTTATTGATTTATAGTGCGTGCCAGACCCAGGGGCATCAGGGCGCAAGACATAAGAAAATGCTCAGCTTAGTTACATATAAACATGAAGTACAATACGGATCAAATAGTTACATATATACATGAAATACAATAAGGATAAAATATGGCCGTGTAATTACAAATAGGATTAGGTACATAATGATAGGAATTAATATACAGAGTGAATCTCTAGAGGGGACTAGACACAATAAGCTACAAAATATAGGGAAAAAAGTGTACAATAAGGAGAGAGCATTAACAGTCAAGTACACAGTTTAGCAAGATGCAACGGCTAGCACCTGCAAGGTATAGGCAGCTGTGGAATAGCTATAGCATAAACAATTTACTTGTCATTTCTTTCAACCAAACAGTCAAATGTTTGGTGTTCTCTGAGGCAAGGGTGCAGGGAGTTCCATAACTGTGCTGCCTTAACTGCGAAACTAGAACCCCCGATAGTGGATCATTTAAAACGAGGTACTAGTAGGAAGTTGGAGTTGGTAGATTTAGTCGGAATGTGGGATGTTTTTCTGATAATCCTATCAGCTAGATAAGGTGGTGCTTTATTATTTAGGCATTTGAAGGTAAGGGTGGCAGTTTTGGGTCAAATTTTGTCAAAGGTGGAGAGCCATTTGTATTTTCTCCTGGTGGAAGAGATGTGTTCCATTCTATTTATCTTTAGCGCTGCTTTCAGGGCATTATTCTGGAGTAGCTGTATTTTTTGTATGATATGTTATGTACAGGGCGTTACAATAGTCCAATTTAGAGAGTATAAGGGATCTAGAGAGAATTAGACAGCTGTTTGTCGAGAGAAATTGTTTACTTGCTCTAATTAATTTGCACGTGTATGCAGTAGCAGATGCCAGAGAATTGACTTGTTTAGTAAAGTTAAGGGTGGCATCAAAGTAAAAACCTAGGGTCTTCACTTCCTTAGCTACTTTGATGTCGTTCCCATCAATGGTACAGTGGACGTAGTTGGGGCTTAGTTTGGACAAGTGGACCGTGGTGCCCGGGATAATGAGCTCTGTTTTGTCGTCGTTCAGGCATAGACCGTGAGTGGCCATCCATGCCTGAACGATACTAAAAATTCTTTTCACCAAGGCCAGGTCCAAGGAATAGTCGCCGGAAAGAGGTAGGAGGATTTGGGTATCATCTGCATAATTCATGTAGGCGATACCCAAATGGTCCATTTCGTCAAAGAGGGGCTTGATGAATACATTATAGAGGGTCGTGACACACAGGATCCTTGGGGAACACCACAAGTTATAGGGATGGGGTCTGCTGATGCCATAGGGGAGAAGACTCTCATAGTCCTATTGCTCAGGAATGACTCAATCCAAATTATGGCTTCCTTGGAGAAGTGTGCTCCAGAGTCTAGGTGGCTGCATAGGACTTTATGGTCAACCAGGTCGAATGCAGCCGAGAGGTCTAGTAAGTAAGAGGAGAAGGCTGATTGACCCTTGTCTCTGAGTTTGTCTATTTGGGCCTTGAGATCAATGAGAGCTGTTTCCGTGCCATGTTGAGGACAGAAACCAGATTGCCGAGATCCAGGAAGTTCTGGATTTGAATGTATGCCACTTTATCTAAGATTTTTAGAAGAAAAGGAACAGTCCTTATAGGTCAGTAATTTGTGGGTATGGTTAGGTCAAGGGTTTTCTTTTTGAGTAGAGGAAGTACCCATGATTCTTTTAAATTATTAGGGACAGTACCAGATGTGAATGAAGAGTTAATAAGTTTAGATATGAAAGGTGCAAGTTCTCTAGCAGCATCCTTAATAAGTTGTGCTGGGCATTGGTCGCCCTTACAATTAGATGGTTTGAGTCCCAGTATAACCTTCTCTACCTCAATGACAGAAACTTTAGTAAAGCTGAAACGTGTTTCCTGATTGTCTTGTGGCAATGGTAATTTGCTAGAGGTGGTTTGGGGTGCTAGTGAGGCTTTCTTAAGGGCAATTTTAGTTCGCACATTTTAGACTTTGTTGGTAAGTGCGTGCTGAATGCTGGAGCACCACTTTTTATCTTTAGTACAATTCTCTTGCGGTGTGATAAGTTGTTCCTCATTTAGAAAACAGAGATGTTCCCAAAGGTATACACAAATGTATATACAATTAAAATATAAGCCATGAAATAGATCATAAGCCACAATATAAAAACATACATTGTAGTTCATAAAAATCTTTATTTTATTCTGCTATTCTTTTTGGTATTGTAAAGACAGTGGAAAGATAAACCTTTAAGGTAAAGAGGAAGGACCTGATAAATGCACTCAAATGTGCACCTCCCATTATTAATTTAATTAGGGAAAGGATACCAAAGATCAAGCTAGAATTAACAAAAAGAAGGGGGAGATCGCAAACGAGAGCTGGGATAGGATCTTGGTATTGGCAGGTCAAAACAACCCAAAGGGCATCTGGTCCTTGGTGTCTAGGAACACTGAGGAGTTAGATTCAGGAGCACAGGAACTCCCAGAGCTACAAGTGGAAAATCATGGATGGATCAATTTCAGTCAAAGTATCTCTGCAGTAATGGAAGTTGTGGGACACAAGAGCAGGGAATCAAGGGAAGCTTGGTTTTACTTGACAGATTTTCTATTGATGAGTTACATTCAGTGTTTACCAGGCAAAGTCCGCATAAATCTCCGGCACGGGATGGGTTCCCAAAAGACATCTTTCTGAATAAGCCTGAAATTTGGCTACCAGTCCTAGTACAATTTTGTAATGCCTCTCTTGCCTGGAACTTTCTGCCATTGAGCTGGTGAACAGGAATTATTTTGCATATTTTCAAAAAAGGTAATTTAGCAGACCCCTGTGCCTAACGCCCGGCTACGCTATGGGACAGGACGTCAAAAATGTTCATGGTACTTCTTCTTAAGAGGCTGGAGGCATGGGTTGGCAACAACAGAGTTCTGTCAGATACCCAACTTGCCTTTAAGCCGGGAACCAGCACGATCTTCCAAGGTCTAAATGTGTACCTTATACCTGCTAAGTATGTGAAGATTATAGGACTTCCTGTCTACGTGGCCTTTATTGAATTGAGTTCTGCCTTCCACCCTGTAGACAGGAATCTTCTGTGGGAAATGCTGCAAGATATGGGTGTGTCGGCTCCCCTTCTGCGAGCAATTGTGGACCTTGACAATGACTCTAGGGTGCTGTATGCTCTGGCATCTGTGGTGAGCTTAGTGAGAAAATAAAGGTGAGGAGGGGGGGCCATGGTTGTGGTCTGGCTCCCCTCCTTTTTAATTTATTACCAACTCCCTCAAAGAATGCTTGCTCACCTTAATGGCTGATGTACCACGATTTAATGGGAGGAGACTCCCTGTTCTTAGTTATGCAGACTACGCGGTTCTGTTTGCTACTACACCCAAATCCCTACAAACACTGGTTGATCGGGCCTTTTAGTCTTTCATGTAAACTTCATCCCTACGAAACCAAGTACTCTGTGGCTGAAATAAAGAACTTTTGGCAATAAGCCTTCATGGATGGTAGGCATCTGCTTCTAGGAACTGCCCATATCATTGAAATCAGGACAGATCATTGAAACCTAAAGGTGCATCAACAGCTGGAATGTCGGAACGTTTGGCATGTTCGATGGGCCTATTTATTCCTTTATTATGACTTTAAAGTAACTTGTCTTACCGGTTCTGACAACTTGCTCGCCGATGCCTTGTCTCGAAGACCTGATCATACCCCTGATCAATCCTCTCCGATGGAACATATCTTTCCCAATCAAACTATTGTAGGGCACTTTCTACAGTCTGTGAAGCTATTATGGATTCAGATTTTTGTTAAAGGCTTGGATCGGATTACCGTTTTTGTCTTCAAGTTGAACAAGAATGTCTTTTTTTCCAAGATGGATTATACAACTTAGCAGTCAATCTACAAGACGTATACTTCAGTTATGTCACGACAATCCAGTAGCAGGGCACTGTGGCACATTGGCCAACAAGAAGCAGCTGGCCCAGTACTTTTGGTTACCTACATGGTCTAAAGATGTTGTACAATATGTGACCTGTGCGGTTTGTGCTCAGTCTAAACCCTATCATCTTCTACCTTCAGGAAAGTTATGTCAAGATTGAGTGCCTGATGAACCTTGGCATACTGTGTACATGGATTTTATTGCAGAACTACCTCTTTCAAATGGATATACTGCTATCATGGTCGTAGTTCACTCATATCCGAAAATGGCAAATTTCTAAGCTCTACCAAAACTACTGATGGCTTCTGAAACAGCTTGCGTCTTTTTAAAGGACATATTTTGACTACAGGGCCTTCCTCAGAATGTGATATCTGACTGTGGATCGCAGTTTCTTTCTAAATTTTGGTTTCATTTATGCAGAGCCTTGAACATTGAAAGAGCCATGTTGTTTGGTTACCATCCACAGACAAATGGCCAGACCGGACGCTTAAACCAATCCTTACAACAGTACCTGCACTGTTTTACTTCTCTCAGGTTGATTGGGATTCTTGATTGGCAATGACCGAATTTTGCTATAACAACTCACATCACTCTGCTGTTAGTATGAGTCCTTTTATTTTACTCTTCCTATTTCTGTTGGCAAGGAGACTTCACTTTCCTCTTTGGAAGCTCATCTTAACAGACTACATGAGGCTCATCAGTCTGCCATCCGAAGTCTACAGGAGTCCATGATACTTAACAAGTACCAAGCTGACAAAAAACGATTGAATCTCCAGAATACTGCCTTGGAGATAAAGTTTGGTTTGCGTCTACATTTCTTCCTCGTCATCTAGTCCCTTCCAAACCATCTCCTAAATACTTCAGCCCTTTTTTGGTCTCAGAAAGAATCAATCCAGTGTCCTTTCATCTTCATCTTCCTGATCATTGCCACAGGAATCCCCTGTATTTCATTTGTCTTTGCTGAAGCCCTTCCTCGCTCATACCACATGACATCCTTCTCCTTCACCACAAGCTGTTGTCCCTTCTTCTGATGAATATGAAGTGGCTGGAATTTGTGACTCTCGATACCGTCGAGGGTGTCTTCAGTACCTGGTTGATTAGAGGGATTTCCATCCTTCTTATGTTATAAGGCATGGGAACCTGCCTCTCATGTTCATGCTCCCCGTCTGGTCGCTCGATTTCATCAGTTGCATCCTTGGAAGTTGGGTCTTTTGGGCCATGGACAGGGGTATACTGTCATGCCTTACTCTGCTCACCGCCTTGTGGCTGGCATTTTTGCCCCTTTCGAGGGTTACATCTACCCGGCACAGCTTGCCGAGCTGTTCTCACAGCAAGATGGTGGCTGTGACAGACGCATTGATTCCTCCAGTATGGTAGCACTTGCGTTTCTGCTTTTGTGGTCCCGAACACTACTTCTGTCTGCAGCAGGAATGGTGAGCTTCACCTTAATACATTTTGAACCTACCTTTCTTGTATTCCTCTCTTGCTTCCCGGACCTTCCTTGGCTTGCTGCCCCGTCTCATTCAGACTCCTCCCGTCTGTAACCTATTTTGCCTCCATCCTTGTTCTTTATGCTGTTTTTTTCTTGAACTTTATCCATTACCCTGTTGCACTGATTCGCTGCCAATTGACTGCAAGGCCATCCTGCACTCCTGTTGCTGACAGCTGGACCTTTGCTACTGGATTATTCATAATCCAGAAGAGGTTTTTTTTCCTTTAGGTTTGTTCCTCTCTTGGGCGTTGTCCCTGAAGTCCACCAACCGTGTCAGTATTATTCCAAGTGGAAGGTGGATTCTTCAGATGATAAACCAGGTATACCATAAACTAAAACCAGTGGCGGCCGCTATCATAGGGCGGCAGGGCACCTCCCCCCTCCTCTTAGGCCCCCCACCAGGTCTGAGTGCTGTAACAAATTCAGAAGAAGTCAGAAGTTCTTCTTCTGAATCTGTTAATATTTTCCACCTCATGGGGGCGCTGTGGCGAGACACTGGCAACAATTACCTTCCTGTTGTTGCTGCCGGCCCATGAATAGGGTTCCTTTTCATGGGCTGCCTGCAACAGCGGGGAGCGTCCTGTTTTACATTGCTTTTGCTTATAGTAAAGTTCATGGAGCTAGTAGCTCCACGCACTTTACGTAACCCTTTTAAGTAGGATGCTGGCAGAAACAGTGCAGAGATTATCTTTAATCTGCAGGGAGGGAGGGAGTCTCCTTCCCACCCTCCATAGATACAGTAATCTCATTGGCTGTTTGCCAATGGCTGGCAAACAGCCATTGAGATTACTGAATCTATGGAGGCAGCCAATGACTTGAGTGTGGAGGTGGGGTGATGGCCCAGGCTGCATCTACCCACACGCCTCTCTCTCTCTTCCACCATCGTCCTCGTGTTTTGAACGTGTTCGTGGTGAGCTGCCCTGCCCTGCTGCCCACCAGCGAGAAAACAGTCCGCAGTACAGGCCGAAGAAGTTTGCCCTCTCTGACTCCGTCCACCCCAGAGTAAGTCCAACTGTTCAGTGGCCACAGCAACTTTTACTTGTTGCTTAGTTGGCCTTGCAGTGCTCTAGTTAGTCGAGTTGCACCACTCTCGTCTTCGTCTTGCGAGAGAGAGGTGCCCAACTGCTTCTCAAGGTGTACTGGCCTTGGATATGTGTGAAGGCCTGACTCCATTAGAAGCCGTTGGGCACCTCTCTCGCAAGACAAGAGACTATTACCCATGGATGATTTGTACGTATCATGCTGAATACTACAGCTTACAATGAGCAATTCGGTTTCACGCGGGAAAAGAGGATTTTTTTTGTAAATAAGAAACCACAGTGTTCTTTTTGTAAAAGCTTGTTTGCCCACAATGTTAAACCATGTAGATTTATAAATGGTGTTCTGTGTAAAGTAGGACACCGTTTTTTTTTCTCCAAAAGGTATCTGAAACAAAAATAGAACACAGATGTCTTTGAATCATTCCATGTGTTGGCATTTGGAGTTGGAGACATGTATTACTTTTTAAAAATATTGTTCTCCTCCGATGTCTGCAGTGCCTCCAGCATAATGCTGCCGCATGCAGATCCGTGTCCCCCCTGTGACAGCAATTGTCTGCGAGGTCGGTAATTTCACATACCGTGAAACACGCTGCTCATTTTAAGGGCGGTCTATGCAAATAATCGATTAGAAACGAAAACTCACATTCAGAAAAGCAGCGCATGGAGGGATTTCCTAGATGTTAATGGCATTATGAGACATATAGCATTGACATGCTTACGGGTTCACAAAGATTTTAGCCGCCACACTATGAACTAACTTCAGCACACAAGGATCCATAACTGGACCAGTATGGGGTGCGAGAATGAGTGATCAATAATTATGAAATCAATGACACTCTCCGGATTTGCATGTGCGCAGAGAATGGGTTTGAAACAAACATCGCCACAGTCACGTGACATAACCTCTCTCCATTCACTTTTAATAGATTTTAGATACTGCTTGTGCATAACATGTCATTTTACCCATGTTTACCCATGTGTCTCAGGGGTTCTGCTAGGCCTCTGGCTCAGGACGAGTGACTGCCCTGGCCCAGAAAACATGCACTCACAAATGCAGCGCCCACAAGACCTCACCCTACCAAGCAGTGTGCAATATAGTACACACAAACACAGACACAGCACATGGTCCACTTTTTGGACTCCCTTTCTGATTACTGAATTGTGCATATTTCTGTGATTGTGCAACAGGAACGTTCGCTTTGGGATTGCAGGTGATATGATAAGTCATTTATAGCACGTTTGTACACAAGTGTTTCTAGGTGCAAGTCTGGACTTTTTCTTACTTGCAGAAGTTCTACTTTAACTGGTGTGTGAGCTCTGGTAGCGAAGCAGCAAATGACACTTTAATGCACTATTGTTGTGTTCCCGCCAGACTCGTGTGTCTAAAAATGTGTCCTTCGAGCACAGTGCAGTGGGTCTCGAAGAATTTCAATGATGAATTTCTTTATGCATACATCATAGTATCAGCTACTCTCAATACAAGCTGCTGTAAAAAACACTTGCACATGTAGGAATAATTTACCACCATTAGTATGTGAAACCTTATGCTTTTTATGTCATATTTTGGTGGGTTTTGGACAGTAAATAGCACATTTTAGAGGCCATTTTAAAAAAAATGTCACAGGGGAGAACCCCCCCACACCCCCTTTGGGTGGTGTGGGCTTGCGCGCTCGCTCCCAAATTCGCCCTTGGAACTTACCGCCCCACCAACTTTAAAACTCACCAGCCGTCACTGACTAAAACCAAGGCAGACAAGGTAAGGCAAATCCTCATACTTGACAAACCTAATCTCCATCCTTCACAATCACCCACACAAACGCCCATCTACCATCCGATATTTGCTCTCATCTCCCAATCCAATATCCTTCCCATTCGGCTAATGACTTTACTCACTACATTTCCTCTAAAATCTCGAAAATTCCTCTCTATCCGTGCCAAACACTCCTTCTGCCTACCACCTCCCCCCTACCTCTTCTACTCTCCACTACTTCTCCAATCCTCATAAATTAGCACACGTCCTTCACAGTGCCAACAAATTGTGCGCTTCTATCAACCCTTTTGCTTCCCAAATGGTCAAAGATGTAATCCTGATCACTTGCCCTTACCTCTTTTTGCACTTTAACCACTCCCTGCTGCACTCTTCCCTGCCTCCTTCAAATCTGCAGCTGGTTTACCTCTATTGAAGAAACCCTCTGCTGACCCAAACGCCTGAGCAAACTATTGCCCAATCTCTCTCCTTCCCCATTATTCAAATGTCCTTAAGCAGGTGGTCTTCGACTGGATCACAGGATAATGTCCTTGAAACTCCACTTCTTTTGCGCTTCCATTGTAAACACTCGACCTAGACTACACAGATGCATGTCTCCAAATTTCTCTCTAATGCTCACCACTCCAAATTATCTTTTATACTCATTCTTTTGGACCTTTCTGCTGCTTTGACACTGTAATCTATGCCTCATTTGCTCTCACTCTCCAGGACCTTGGTTTTTCAAATCTGCTCTTACATGGATGACCTCCTACCTGGAAAGCAAATCCTTTAAAATCTCGCGAAAACTCACAAACCTCTGACCCCACCCCTCTGCCCATCAGCATCCCCCAAGGATAAGTCCTCAGACTTCTGCTCTTCACCCTCTATTCGTCTGCCTTATGAAGAATGATCTCATCCTTTGGCTTCTACTATCACCTTTATGCTAATAAAACTAAAATATTTTTCTTATTTCCCATATTCAGCCCAAACATCTCATAACGAATGACCAACTGTCTCACTGCAATTCGTCACTGGACAGCTCTTCTCTGCCTCATGCTGAAGTGAAGTCATCTTTCTCCAAGCTTCCAATGCCACCCTTACCCCCCCTCCTATAGTTCCTTCCTCCCTGAACTTCCTGCTCCCTCACTCAAGGCTCGCCTTCTTGGGGTCCTCTTTGTTAGCAACCTACAACTGCAACTATTCATTACTGTCTCTGCTGCTCGTACTAACTAGCTCAACACTCGGAAAATGTGTCTTTTTATTACTAACTACTCTACAAAAACTCTGCTCCCCACTCTCATGCTCAGCAAACTTAACTACTGCTGAAACCTACTCATTTGCCTTCCGTCAACTCATCCTCCTTTTAGAAAAAGTCCTCAACTTAGCTGTATGCTCTCTCTTCAACCTACCCAGATGCTCCCGCACCTGTACCTACCGACAACATGCTGTTTGGCTCTCCATGCACAACCGCTCTCCTTTCAAGTTCCCTCTCCTAATCTACAAAGCTATCAATGTTCTTGCACCTCAGTAACTGTCTGGCTGTATCTCAATTTACTCACCATTTATTTCTCTCCATTCCTCCTCTTCACTCAACCTCACCGTCCCATACTCGCCCTGTTGCTCCTCTTACTTCCACACTTTCTGACTGTTTCCCCAGCTCCACTGGAACACACTGTCCATAACAGTCCAAGCCAGCCTGACTGTAGATCTCTTCAAATCTTACACTTCAATTACTTGCTAAGTTTCTCCTGCCCTCTGCCCCATCCTTACTGCCTGACCCCACCACCACGTCCGTTGACGCTTATTTATGTCATTTTGATAATTTTAATATATTCCTTTTTAATTTTAAGCTGTTGCCCCCCAGGGTTAATGTTACCTTTGTAAGTCACCCATTTTCTTACATATGTGTAATTATTTTTCCTTTTGTTTTGTGTTGTCCCTGGAGGTATATGTTTCACTTTTTTGCACCCACATAAACTGGTTCAGCATTTGTTGTCATCTTTGTGCTTTTGTACAGGCACCCTTCATATAAATGCCTCTGTCATCTGTAACCTCTGTTCGAACTTGGCATCCCTGTTCTTGAAATAAATGCAAAAACAAATACCTGCCTGCACCTCTTCTGGTCTATCAAGTGCAAAATAGAGCTCCTGTTGGGGCTGGTTGATGGCTGCAACGCCTCATCTTGTGCTGCGGTCCCAACTTTCTTGCCTTTTTCTGTCTTTTGTGAGGGAGTGGCAGTACCAGTGGGTTACTTGGCTTCACCTGTCAGC
The DNA here is from genome assembly GCF_040938575.1 of Ambystoma mexicanum. Lineage (NCBI taxonomy): Eukaryota > Metazoa > Chordata > Amphibia > Caudata > Ambystomatidae > Ambystoma > Ambystoma mexicanum. Next base: position 635,499,790 of record NC_090937.1, read on the forward strand.
GGTTACCTCCACCTTTTGGATGGAGGTTAAAATATGACGTCTTATTCCATATGTTCCTCATGCGGAACGCTCCACATGCCCTCGTGTATTTTCTTACCACATGCCGTCAATGAGGGTGAATAAGAAAAACATGCAGTAACTAAAACACTGCATGTTTGCCCCGTGACCTTTGACTCATAACAAGGGCCAATGTGTTCCAAAAAACACAAATACCTGAAACTCCTTATCCGGACAGTGCTAACTAAGCGTTAAAATCTGACAATCTTCCCTAATTAATTGTTTGCATCTGCATGTCTCTGGGTTATTTATGTCCATTCCTGTAACTTTTGGTGAGGTCTCAGATGTTAAAGCCTGCATGTTTACATGTTGCTATCCCTATTAATGGTACTGTGAGCAGAACTGGGAATGAAAACAGAACAACTGCAAACAACATTTGAAAAAAAAAACATTTTTGATAGTTTAACAATCTCTATGGTACCTTTTTTCAAATTAACATTCTGGGAGCGCCTCATTTATAGAAAATCCTAAATGCATGCATACGACCACAAACGTTCTGTTTGGTCCCCTGCATACCATTTTCTAATTTTGAAAATGGAGGCAAAAAGGAAAGAGTATGATTTAAATGTGTCGTGCAAATAACACTTTCCATAGAGCATTGACAATGGATTTCCATGGAGTCCACCTGTTTATAGTGAGTGCCAAATACACGCGACTTCCATAGGAATCCATTCCTTGCACACCTGTATTAAAATATTATGGAGGTGTACAATGGATAGGTTTTGCAGTTAGAGGGGCTCATGTTCAATAGAGCCGTAACGTTGTGTAACGCTTTTACTTCTTCCATTAATGTCACAGCTCATTTTCAAAAATGTGTATGGCGGAGAGGAACACAACTTTGGTTTACGCAGCCTCCCTTTATCTCTGCCATACAAATGCTCCTTCATTTGCACCGGCAGGGATTTTCATGCCAGTCCAAATGCTGGAGAATCCCAATGGGGTCTTTCAGCCTCATGTGCCAGCAAAAAGTAGGCGGACCCCATAAGGATCCATTGTACACGCTGCCTGCCATCCTCGCATGGTAAGCAGTGTTCCCAATTGAAATGAAGCCCTGCCTGATATGCAAGCATGTCGGGCAGGGTTTAATTGTAATTGTGAGTGCCGCTTGCCGTGTAAACATGTACATGTGAGGAACCATGAGCATTCCAGGCAGCGTTTGCTCACTTTGCACCGCATAGTACAAATGTGCAGGGCAAAAGGAGGTGCACATGTGTGTACGCCGCCTTTTGCCTGGCACTTTTGCACTTCGACCTGCAAATGACAATGTGGTAGTGGGGAGCCGTTAAGTTGCAGTGCAAATGTAATGGCTCCACTCCGTCAAATTACGTATTTAATAATGAGCCCCAGAGCAGGAAGGACGAGGAGGAAACGGATTCCCAGACTGTCTCCTTTTCCAACTACAAAGCCTTTCCAAAATGACCTTTCAAAACCATCCTGCGCCATGATTTTACGCCCTGTTTCAGAGCTCTGGGTCAAAGAAACTGAGTCCCAACCCGAAAAAAAGAAGCGTTAAATGAGAAGTCCCACAGTGGTAATAGCCTCCTAAGAAGAATGCCTTTACGGTTTAGAAGCCTGAAGTTGGTAGGCAATGTGTCGCTTCCTTCTAAGCGTGTCTGCTATGTGTACAAATGAGGTAGGCAAAAGACGAGGCCTAGCCTAGAATTCATCTTTGCACGTCAACGTTGAAAAAGGAATCATCCAAACATTTTTGATAGCATCACTTTTCTCAGTTACTGGGGCATAGAACCAACAATTATGTTGTCTACTTTATCATCTTCGTTGGCATGCTAGAATGTCTTGTAAGAAAGTCTGCGACTTTGCATAAAAGGTACATTTATAAAATGACCACGTTGCTGATTCGGTTTTTTTAAGGACTAGGCCGAAAGGCCATGGTTCATTAAAGACAAATGTGTTTTATGCAGCCTCAAGGAGTTGACTTAAAGCAGAGCTCGCCTTGAGATCTTCCAATCTACAGCCTTAACGACAAATAATGAAGTTTTGAAAATGTTATAATGTTTTGTGGCTTTGCTGACTATGTTTGTTCTCCCCAAGCAGCAGAAAGAATTATTTACACACATTGGGCCTCATTACAAGCTTGGAGGTAGCCATGGCACTTTTAGGGTCCCGAAAATAGTGAATTACCGGGCCATGCCGACTTCGGCGGGCCCGGTAATTCCCATTCTCGGGACCGGGAACCCGGTACATCCACATTGCCATTTGAGGCTTCATAGGGCTCAATGGAATGGGGAGGATGCTAACAACGGGCCTGTTAATGATGGGCCCGTTGTTAGTATCCTGGTCTGCTCGCGGGTGCTGGTAAGGACGTCTGGTCTGCACCAGACATCCTTACCTCCACCCGCGAGCAGACCCGTAATGTGACGGCCCGTAATGAATGGTGCCGATCCCTTACCGGCACCGTTCATTACGGGGCCGCCTACTGTGTAATGAGGCCCATTATGTGGTGTTACCTTTAAAAGAAACACAGAATTGTATTAAGCAAGAAGTCTAGTCAGAATGACAGGACACACCAAGGATAGACATTTCGTGACTGTGTGCCAAATTGTATATGCAAACAACAATGGTATTTTCTGGCAGTCTTATCATAGGGGAAACACTATTGCAGAGCATTGCCATACAAAGCAAGATGACGCCTCTATACCCACCATGTAGAATAGCTGCCATCTTAAAGCATGAGCCAACTGCTTTAACCAATTCTCATAAAGCCAATGAGAATTTAATGTTGAAGACAACTATTATGCACAGAGAAAGCGAATTCCATAAGAGTGACTCATGGAATTGTAAAATCACTTACCTGTAATCATCTTTACGCCTAGTCCTGATCCTCCTCATCACAGAACTCACCTTTGAGGTCCCACCACTTCTCTAGGAACAAATCCCAAGGAAGGGTAGTATTCAGAGTAATGAAGATTACCGGTAATTAATCCAACCATTATCTCCACGTCCCACTTCCTCGCTCCATTATGTACCTTTGAGGAATACCAAAGGTGCTCTAATGCCACACACAGGCTTCCACTATGCTGCTGCATACCACGTCATCTTTATTCGTCATCAGGGCTGATACTCAAACCTTTAGTCAATAACAGCCTGTAATAGACTTGTGCCGAATGAAGTGGCCGCTCTAGAGTTAATACTGAGTCTTAAATGGTAAATAAATGTATTGGGATCCGCCCATGTAGCTGCCATGTAAGTCTCTTGCAGAGGCCCTCCACGCGCATTGGCCTAGGATGCGGCCATCCTTCTGGTTGATCTCCCCCGCACGTTGTCAGGGAGTCTTTGTCCTGCTGCTGCATAAGCCACGGCTACAACCAGACATATTCATTGTCTGAATGTCAGTATTGCCAGAAACAGAGACTTCAAACGTCACCAGTAAATTGTCTATTTTCCTGAACGACTCAGTAATTTCAATGTATGCCAGGACTGCCCACTTTACACCAAGACAGTGCCATGCTCTTTCTTCCTGGAAGACTGGGCTTTGGCAAAATGCAAGCAAAATAATGTGCTGCGAACTGTGGATCTTCAACATGACATTTGGTTAAAAAAAGAAAAAGGGTTGCATAGCAAGATCAGGTATTGAGCTTGTATTTATAAACATGGAGGTCGGCAGATGAGGGTTTTAATGCCGTCTGGCTACCGAGCCAATGGTATTGCAATCAAAAAAGTGATTTGGAGCATTATATGCTTCATATCAATTCACTCAATTGGTTCAAGCAAAGAAAGCTATAAAGCATTAAGGACTAACAGATAATCCCAAGGAGGAGTGTCCACATGTCCAATGGGCCTGTGCAACAACCATCCTCAGACTAATCTGGCCACAAGGCTGCTCCCCTCTAAGTTATCTTTCCAGTGTTACCAGGATGCCTTAATTGCTACAATTTCTGCCCTTGGAGAAGTGACTGTTAATCCCCTGTGATAGCCAGTTTGGAGAAATAGTAACACCGTGGGAGTCCAACATTCCTTCCAGACCATCCCAGGAAACTGACCCAGTGTCTGTCCTATGCTCTGAGAGCTGCTTGTCATGAGAGTTCTGGATGGTCTTGGACACTGCTCTGAGATAGGCAGTCTCCCCCCACACCTCTGAACTTCCTTACTGACCATTATAATGCTCTGGTCATGAGGATTTCCTGAACATTTCTCATTGAAGAGGGCCATCTTGGTAGTTTTCAAACTTTCCCTATCTAAAGTTGTGATAGAATCGGGAACCATCCTCTTCTTGGCAAGTATGTTGCTATCATGATAACTTTAACAAAACAAAAGGGTCATGGCTGGAAGGTAATTGAATTAATTATAACCACGGGCACAGCTCTGGCCAAATTGCCAGAAAATCGTTTTTTAGACTGCCAAGCCATTACAGAAGGTGAAAAACCATATGCAAATCAGGCTTGGTACTACCTCAAAAGGAGCACTCCAGCCTGAACAGCTAGGTCACATCCCTTCTGCATGAGAGCACAAGCATCCCCAGAGATGTTTCAGCCTTGTTGGGCGTCATCAGTGAGGAGTAGCTTGGGCCTCTATGTCGGGCAGACTCGGGACTCACATCTGGGCATTCCCGTCCCACACGGGGTGACTTCAGCAAAACAAAAAGGTGATGACTGGAAGGTTTTGAATTGATCATAACCATGGGAACAGCTCTGGGCAACCCTCCAGACCATCGGTTTTCAGCCTGCCAAGCCCAACAAGGCCGAAACATGTCAGGGGTTGCTTGCGTTTTCATGCAGACGGCACCTGGCCTAGCAGTTCGGACTGAGCTGCTACCATTGGTGGCAGTACCTGACTGTTTTGCATATGGCTTGAACCCTTTTGCAATGTTGCAGACAGGCTAAAAAACGCTTGTGTGGAAGGTTGCCCAGAGCAATGTCAGTGGTTCAGATTCATTCGAAACCTTCCACCCATAACTTTTTTGCTTATATCAATATAACTGTTGACTGACTGTCTATAATCTTTGAGGATTTTTCTCATTGTCGCCAGGGGTGAGAATGCAGGTACCAGATTCCAGGGCCATTCCAGGGATCTTGCATTCACTCCCTGTGCAATCTGGGTCTAATATCTTGAACAGAATGTTGCCCCTTGAGCATCTACAGGGAGAAAAACGTTTCTACAGGAAGTTTTCCAAACATCGGAATACTTCGAGGATCTCGGGCAATGTAGTCTTCTCTTAGGACAGAAGAAATATCCTGCATATTGTGTCAGCTTTGATATTGGACAACCGCTTGGTGTGAACTGCATCCATGTATTTCATGTGAATAAGTACACAAGACCACTTGTATCAAGTACAGGGATTGGACCTGTAAAGCAGGCTTGCTTTAATCCAATCATCTGTGAACTTTCACCTTTAAAATAAGGGTTCTACCACTCCTTCTTTGACTTACTTCGAAGCAAACACCAAATGAAAAATTAGTTTGACCCCTGTAGGGAGAGTTGACACTCCAAAGCTGAAGAAGACCAAAGCAGAGGCAAGCTCTGCTGCCTAATGATCCCCAGGGCACATTGAGTGTGGACGGAGATATGCCTCTTTGGTGCGCAGGACATTACTCAGCTGAAGTAGTAGCCTTGCCGCGTGTGGCAACCTCCTCCTTGTAGGGAGCCTGAGAACAAGGACACATCTTGCCCCTGAATTAGGACTCACAGCAACCAGAGAATCAAGACAGACAATATCCCTCTGTTTCGCCATTAAACTACTGCAAGCCATCATTAGAGCTGCTTGACACAGTTTGAACCAACAGGGCCATATGGAGTTTGCTTTGGCACTCAATCATCTTTGAACCACTGTTCCACCCACATGAACCAGTTTGCTGTGGCACTCTGATAGCTGAACATGTTGTTGCCTCAGCTCAAACTTGAAGCTTATCGTTGCACCCACCACCTTTGTACCGCTTTTTGAACTAGCAGCTTCTTTGGTGCCAATCTTGATCAACAGTTGACCATACCCTAGGGAACTCATTGAATTGTGACCTTCGAACACCATACCAGAGCCGCTTAATGCAAACGGTGCATACAGCTACCAGCATCTTCACCGTCGCAACAACTGTCGAACCGAACATTGTGGCCCTTATGATCTACAATTCGATGAGCGCTGCCTCAAGCCGTACGGTGATGATCTTCATTGCCACACAAACCGCCCTTCGTGGCCTCATCGAACTGCAACCTTCAATGCTGCATTGAATGGCCCACATAGAACTGTGCATCCAGTCACCATCATCTTTGCCGTTGAACTGGCTGTCAAGCTGACCCTGGTAGTCCTCATGATCTGCACTTCTTGAACTGCAACGAACTTCAGGTTGACACCTGCTCCTCATCTGGTACAACATGACTGACACATTCCAGCCTGATTCCATCACCTCAAACAGTACAGAGAAGCCTGGTTCAATGCTGATGAACCACCAAGAACTGCAAAGGGTATTATTGACTGTCAACTGCCCCCTTTGCCCTTTTGTCGGTCCTATAGACTGATTAGGTCACTGTTAATACCTTTTGTACACAAGAGCATGTGCTTTTTAAAGAATATTGTGTTTTTTACTTGCCTTTTTCCCCGGATTCACTACACAGAGTGCTGAAAATGCCTATAGTTTGTGCATATTTTCTGTTCTTTCCTCAGGGGAGTGTAGTGTTCTTCTGTTTAGTTCTTTCTGTGGATGGTGTATTTAATAAAAGTATATATATTTTTATTAGAACCTTGATTGCACATTCCTTTTATTTTGGAGTGTTATGCTTTGTTGTTTGGGTTGCTGCTCAATCAAATTCTCACCCCTCTTGAGAGTATAGCCTCCCCTCAGCCCACATTACCGCAAAAGGCAAAGGAGGTTTATCTCTTAACTGTGCCTGTCTTACCTTTATGAATGGGATCCCTCTTGTTTTGCAATTGTTTGAGAGTTTATTAGGCAGTTTAGCCACTACTCACCTTCGTACACATGTCCAGCAAAAGTCATTTTGTCACAGCTACACAACAGCACCCTGGCAGAATACATGGACACTGTGGTAAATCAGATATAGGGGATGGAAAAGAAGACATGTTTAAACACCACTTTTTTAAAATGAAAGTAAACCTTCTCTAAGCCTAACACTATTATAAATTCCCTACTCTAAAAAACAACAAATGGGTGCTTGTCAGGATGTCAGACAAATAAACTCGATCCTCTGTCCCAAAACCCAAACTATCCTTACATCTGTCCTACCACTATGAAGAGAAAGAAAGATCATCTAAATTGTGTTTGGATTAGAATTGCTCTCCCCGATGGGTTTACTCATTGGCAGCTGGTATTCTGACCCCCAGCAAAGAGTACTCAAAAAGTCTAATCTGCTCCTGGTTTAGTAGTTTCAACAAAGCTTCCAGCGTTTTGGTTGGTGGTTCCAATGAATGAACAATCAAAAGAAAGACAAATGTCACTTAAATTTCTTTTGTCAGAGTGATGGCTATATCAGCTAGTCAAAATAGTTCTTTGTTTAACCCCCTGAGGGTTATATTGAATATAATAAGTTCCTCTGATCTCTGGTCATCAGACTTTAGAAAATACCAATCTCTTCTTGTTACTAATAGGAGATTCCTGCTTCCGGTCTTGGGTCGGGCATGGGCTTGCTTAGTTTAACTTGGGTTCTGACTTTGGTAATAGTTTCTCACAACCCTTCCTGGATTGTTTTGATTATTAGCCCTGGGTGGGCTACTGGCCTGCTGGGCCCGCTCTGTTTACGCTTTATCTTACACCCGATCTGGGGTCCTCTGGTTATCAGCTCCATGTGGGCTAGTGGTTGGATTGGCCCAGCTTTGGTTGCAGATTCTCTTGCGGTTGCTCATAAGCCCTCCTGGGGTCCTGTGCTTATTAGCTCTGTGTGGGCTATGGGCCTGCTTGGCCCCGCTTTTGTAGTTGTTTATCTTGTGCTTTCTCTTACTCCCTCCAAGAGTCCTCTGGTTATCAGACCCATGTGAGAACTGGGCCTGCTAACCCTGCTTTAGTTGGGGTGTGTCTTGTGTTTTCCCTTACCCCCTTCAGGGATTCTCTGGTTATCAGCCCCATGCGGAATATGGTGTTGTTTCATCACCCTCCACGCGCTATTTATACAACATCACTTACCTTTGCTCTAGTTGTGGTGTTCGGTATTGGGGGCGGTCTCTCTGATGTGCGTAGTCCTGCATTCTTCTCCTCTCTACAGACTGGACGGTCTGCTGCTTTGCCTCAGTTCTTTCCTCCTGGGTTGGAGAATCAGGACAACGGTACATCTTCTGTCCTGAGAATTGGCTTCCTCTCCCGGTAGTCCTGGACTCAACAGGGTCTCTGCAGCCAGGGAAGAGACACTGCTCTGCATGCTACTTCTGCTTCCTGTTGAAAATACAGGGTATGTGGATCTCTCATTTGGCTCCTCCTGAGGGGGCATGACTTCCACCTTTGCATGGCAGCGCCTGCCAGCGTCTCTCATGCCTCAGCTCATATCCTTGTTTCTTTCTCTGAAGGTATATTATAGGTCCTCCTTGGAGTGTAGGGAGAGATCCCATTGGGTCTCATCTTTAGACTGAGACTGCAACATATATTTCAGATACTAAGTCATCATCATTAAAGGGGTCCTGCACATGGCTACCCTGCTCATCTTCTATATACCCATGAATTATTGGGGCTTGGCAGTGAGGGGAGGTGAAAGGGAATCCCTGCTTTGGCATTCCTTGTCCCTAGAGGGGGAGTCACCCCGAATGGTATCCCACATACCCTATCCCCTAGCGAGGGTCTTGCTCAGCAGGATCACCTCCCAAGTCCCTAAAGGCAGTGCTTTAAGTGGGGTAAGAAATTGAGGGGGGGCCCTCGTTTGGAGGCGTGGCCTCCATTGTGGGCGTGGCCTAAAAGTGCACAAATCATAGTAAGGTGCGCAAACAAATATATTAATGTATTTGAGCATTTATATATTTGTTTGCGCACTACTATGGTTTGTGTATTTTTCAAGCCTTCTTTTATATTCATAGCAATGTTACATATTTCTATGTTTATAAAAGGTGGCTTGAAAGTGCACACACCATAGTAAGTTACGCACACTTGTGTGCTTACCTTACTATGGTTTGTGTACTATTCAAGCTGCCTTTTATAAACATAGACATTTGTAACATATGTCTGTGTTTATAAAAGACGTCTTGAAACGTAGGCATCTTTTATAAAGCGTTGAGGACGGACAAAACCCAAGGTGGCTTTGTCCGTCGACAAAGCTTTATAAAAGTTGCTTTGAATTGTGTACGATTCAAGCCATCTGTTATAAACATAGAAATATTTCTACGTGTATAAAAGATGGCTTAAACGTACACAGTTGAAGGCATCTTTTATAAAGCCTTGCCAAAGGAGAAAGGCGCCTCGGGCTCAGTGATCTCTGCTCAGAGCACTGACCCCGAGGCGTCTTTCACTCTCTGCGAACCCGCGGGCTCCGTGATCTAATCTACATATTAGATCATGGAGCCCGCGGGTTCACTGAGGGTCAGTGACCTGGCGAGGGGAACTAAGGGACTGTAGCTTCCTCTGATGGCCCCTCAGATGAGGGGTCATCAGAGAAAGTTACAGAGACTGACGGAAGTGCCAGCCAGTCACAGCGACGCTGTGGCTGGCTGGCACTTCTGTCAGCTTGCCTGACGTTTAAATGGCGGGCGCATCTCTCGTTGCGGCTGCGGCCGCGGCGGGATAATGCGTCCTGCCATGGCGTGGTGGGGCTGGGGGGCCCCGGCAGGGCCCCAGCTCAGCCTCACTTTTTGGAGACTGCCGGGGCCCGGCCCCGGCAGGCCCCGGCCCACTTAAAGCACTGCCTAAAGGGATGGCTCCCCCTTGGGGAGAAGGGACGAATGCCCTGAATTCGTCGTAACACCCATAGAGGACAGCATACCTGGATTTGGGGTATGTAGCCAAACCTTAACTTAAATAGTTATGGTAAGCAAGAAATGAGAGAGTGGAATTGGGCGGAGTAACACCACAACACACAATTCAGGTATACAACCTCACACCCTGTCTTGTGCATGATGCACATGGTCACAAAGACACCGTATGCCAGTGCCCAACCATTTTAACCATGGGTTGCATTTTCAGTGCATTAGTCACCTATTGGCTCATGTATACATTGTGCCTGAATTACTACAGGCATCAGCATGCAATAGGTTAAAAATGTTAAGTAGCCTAGATCACCCGCTCCCCAGATAAAGCAACACCACAGTTGCCCACCCAGCTATGCAAGAAAGTAGGGACCCAATCACTTTGTTAAGAGAAGGATTCAGTCAAATCATTGAAGTCTTTTTACTTTACAAAAGCAGGGCTCGATAGGCACAAATCAAATAAGCAAAGGCAGTGACTGGGCTAGTATTGGGGATGATGTCTCTGAGTTGATGACATAATATGCAGTGTACAACACATATGAAGTGGTTGAAAGACCCATTATACGTCACTTAAGACAGTGGCCACTAGCAAAGTACCACAGAGTACATTACAGGAGCATATTGTCAACAGACACTCTCTTCAATATTAATTTCTCCAATTGCAGGTGATGCTAGACATCCACATCTACTGTTGCTAATGACAACCAGCAGGACACCCTTGACAACACAGGATTTGGCTTACAATGCTGCTCACATCAGGACCAGGGCATGCAGAGAGTGGACATTTAAACTGCTGAAGGCAAGATGCAGGTGCCTCGACCAGCCAGGAAGTGCCCCCCAGGGAAAGTGGATAATGTTGTCATTGTATGCACAATGCAGTACAACATGTTCATTTGGAGGGACATCCCCATGCCCCCAGAAGTTTGGACACCAAGACATTGACGAGGAGGATGATGATGGTACTAAATGCACCATTGTGTGGACATGCCAATGAAAGAGAAGACTGCACCATTCAGCAGGAATGTATAGACTATGATTTCAGATCACATATGTATGTACCATTCTCCGGACTATTATATATCATGAAAATTACATCTTTCAGACTACTGTAAGGATTCAGGAATAAGACTCGGACACAAGGGCATTGTGTTGATTGCTATAGACTTTTATTAACACAAGATGGTTTGGAAAAATACCTATCTTGCCTTATCACTATGAGAGGTTACCCTGCCTCAATGAAACTAAGGATGTCAATTGTCAGAATGTCTAAAAGTAAAAGAGTTCTCCATATTGTATCCAAAACCCTAACCTGACCCTTACATTCTAAACTTATTATAAAGTGAAAAGGGGGTATAGTCCCTCAAGTGAGCAATTGTGGTTCTCTCTGTAGTTTCACAGAAAGAAGAGGACTAGAGAGGATTCCAGTTCAAGGTATGCTCGCGCAGTGATCTTTCAGAAAAGCTGCCAATGTTTTGGGTATTCTTATTTAATGTTCCTTAGATATTCACAGAAAGACGAAGTTCAAATACAAAGCTTTGATTATTTAATTGCACGAAAAAGCAATATGCATCCAGAAGGTAAATATCCCAACAAAGTGTGCGATGCGTTTCAGACAATGTCCCTCTTCAGGGCTTTGGGTATTGAATAATCAACAATGATATAAATCAAAAGAAAACATGACATGGTGTCATTCAGACAGTTGATAACGGTGATAACAATGGTGGTAATAATAAGTGTATACATACCAATGGGTCATAGAGTGATAGAGAGGCAAAACAAAAGTCAAAATAAAACACACCAGTATATTAGGCAATATCTAGAAGGATATAAGTCAGAAATAGAGACCAAGAAGGTAAGGACATGTCAACGCGACACTTATGACTACCTGAACGAGGAAGTCTACACTTGTATAGATACATTTTCACCACATCAAAGAAGACCCCAGTTCACTCCCATCTTGACGCTTCCTGTTTTTAAACACTGTTCCACCTTATGGTTTCAAAAAACAACTAGAGCGCGTTTCTACTTCCAGGCTCCATATTGCTCTCATGCTCCTCATCTCAGTCTTCTTGTAAGGGAAAGTGGGAAAAAGGCTCACAGTCATTACAAAGCAGATGACTGACTCTATATCACAATATGTCATATGGATTGGCGGAGTCAGAGAGTAAGTATCATGGCCTGAATGAAAGGGGGGATACCAGGATTTAGCCAGTGAGTCTTCATCCCTCCCATGGCCTCCCTCAGACAGCCGCCCCATGGTTGGGAACAGGTAGGAGCTGCCCTTCCCTGGCCAGAGGGCAAGAGGGTTTCCTCCGGAGCGAGTGGTGACATTGCTGGATTCACCACACCACCAAAACAATTACTGGATTCTCTTGTATTGATGCTAATGTTTTGTATTTACTCATACATTTCCATGCCATCCCATCTCCCTCAACCAGACACACATGCTCTCCCACCTCCCTCAACCACACATCCATGCCCTCCTACCATCCATGTCCCCAGAACCAATGACTGTGCTTTGGGAGTCCCTACTTTCGCCGGCACTTGCCATGTTCTGGTGTAGACAGTGGGAAGCTGAACAGCACCGGCCATGAGCACTCTACCAAAGTGCTATGGATGGATACCTCCATGGGACTGGCAGAGGTGGATATTGATGTGTCCTCTCTGATATGCTGAATGTGAGCATACTTGAAGTTAGAACTCTATTACTGTTGGTTGACATGACCTCTGTCAGGTCTTACACCCTCTGCCCAACAACTACTCTGCCTATCCATGGCATTGTCCTTTCACCTTGAAGCCCCCTGCACAGCATCATTCATTGCATTGAAAGGCCCAACTATTCTTTGGAAATTGTCTCCATGCACTCCTGGTGCTGGTAAATCATGTTCAGGATCTCCCATACTGTCTGCTGGGTTTGTTGGGTTACTGGGGACAGAAATTCATGGGTATGTTCCCTCCCTCATGCATGTGCACCACGGACTGCTGTTTAAGCATCATCAAGGCCGACATTGGTGTCCTGATGATGATGGTGATGATGAGGATTCCTCTGCCATGCTTGGCCACCAGATAAGGGAGAGGGACTGATGCTGTAATAGGACAAGGTGGGAAGGGGAGAGGAGGCTGGCCAGTGAATGTCCATACTCAACCTGACAGGAGCACATGGTATGATGGGTGAGACTAATCTGGCTATCGGTTCAGTGGTGGCCTAAGCAGCTGACACATGTTAGAGGTGGCTAGACACATGTGAGGCAACAGTGTTTATGGTGATGGCAATGGTAGTGACATCTGTCACATGAAGCCCTGCAGTGCTGGTGGCCATGGTAGTGGTTTGTTCATCATTTCCCCTGATGCCTGAGTTGGGGATTATGGTGGCTGTCACTGTGCCCCTGGGATCAGTGGACACTGCTTTTGTGGCTGTATGCAAGGAGGTAGTCATGACAGACTTTCCCGGTGATTGCCGGCAATTGCCAGAACCACATCCTTCTTCCTTGGATGTGTGAGAGGAGGATGGAACAGGGGTGGAGGTAGCATACACCACCATGGAGGATGTGCTTGGCCCTTCATATCACGTGTGGCTGCCTCAGGTGCCTGTTTTAAGAGATGTGCCATACTGTCTTTTGACATGTACTTACAGAAATGTTTGAGCATTATACTCTGACTCATTGTTCGCAGTAGGATGTCACTCATATTGGAAATTATGTTGGGCCAGTGAGACCAGGAGATACCCATCATGTTATGTCCCCTGGCTGATATGTGTTCCATCTTGCATTGGCCTTGTAGTAGCTGATTGTTTGTAGCGTCATTCAGTATGTCAGACAGGCATGTGGTTTTACTATGAGATGAGGTACGTTGCACAGCATATGGCTTTCTGACACAGATATGACAGTCAAGGTTCGTCATGGTTTGTGTCTGCATGTGAGTAAGGGAGCTGACATTACACATGCTGTGTCTGTGACTAGCATCCTGGCCTGCATATAGCTGATGTATAGGTTACTGCTATGGTATGACATTGTGCAGGGAGTTCACGTTTTATGTCAAAGTTGGCTTGGGAACATTTTGGTTGAGACACGCTCAGCTCTAACCAATTCATGTTATCACCTTGTGGTCCACAGGTGGGTCCAGCTGTGGCGGCACGTGAACGTTTTCAGTTGTGGGGTGTAAATGTTTTCCCTTTATTGGGGAGATCGAACGAGCATGGCAAGGTAGCCAGAAGCAACCCCCAATACATTTTGTTAAATAATGGGTGATTGTTTTACAGTGCATCTTAGTAGAAACGTTGGATAACATATCATACAATTTAGTTCAATTGATTTTTTGGGGTAACACATGAATAAATTCAACAGATGCTTGGTCGCCAAAAAACATGATCCTGATTCCTCTACCCACAATATGACAGCAATGCCACTGTATAGCACATGTTCATTATGCCTATCCCCACGATATATATGGCTGCAGTGCCACTGCAATGCCCTTTCATGCCTTTGCATTCAATACATGCCAGCAGTGTCCTGTAAAACACACTTTCATGATACTGGTGCCCAAATATATTTCTGCATTGACACTGTGAAGATGGTGGAACCCAAAATATGTTATTATTGCCACTAACTATAAAACTCTTTCATGATGTCTCTGCACCCACTATATGCCAGTACCGGCACTAATGGAAGAGCCACAACAAGTTACCACAGGAATGCCCATGAATGCACATGCATACACACAAACACACAAAAACATGGAGACCTCTGTAGCTTGCACACATGCACACACCATTTTATTTTATTCACTTGCCTGCTCAGTCCAGTGCAACTAGCATCTTCTCTAAAAATCTGCCGAGTGCACAATGCACACAAGAAAAGAACTAAGAATCATCAGAGAATCACGTTTCAGATCTTTAGACATACAAACACTGCACATATGCCGTGCTCTGAAAGTTAGATTAAATAGATGGTAGACAGTTGCACCAATTTGAACACAAAAAATGCAATTAATTGTTAGACATACTAATATATACATATATTCCTAAATACCTCCTAAGCAGAGTTATTCGGTCCTCTGCCACCAACTCTCTGCAGGTAAAATGTTTCTCCAAGCAGAGAGTGGCAGGTAGATCCCTTTCTGTGGATGGCTCCTCCCTTTGGAATGGCCGCCCTTCCCACCTCTGACTTGTTCTGGAAACTTCCCAAGACTCCTTATTTCCTCTTCCTTCCCTTTCCCCATCCCGTGCTAACTCGCCCTCTGCCACTACGACTAGGGAGTGGTCCCTTCAGAGTCATACAGGTGCCATACCAACCCCCTCTAGTCCCCTAAAACACATTTAACATCTATTGTTTATGATGGTTATTTACACAAATGTGTCCAGCAACATAAGTTAAAACTGTTTAAAATTCCTTTGGTCTCCAAGTCCCAGAAAGCCACCTTCTTAGCTTTTGTCTCCACCTCCTCCGTATTGATCTTGTCACCCTCCTTCTTTCCCTTCTGCTCTGTTGTTCATTCTACTTCTTCCTGGTAGCAGAGCTGACCTTTCATCCCCTCCTCGCTGTGCCTTGTTTTCTTTCCAACCTGTTTCCTTTCAGTGGTTCTCGATTTCACTTCCCCTTACAGCTCCTCTCAAAATCCTTAACTCTCTCTCCCTGTATTCTTCCGTGCCACCTTACTTTCATTTTTTCTCTCTTCCTCCTCCTTTCAGCTTCTATCATCCTACTCCATTGTACTCATCTTTCCCTCCACCACCTTCCTCTTCTGTTTTCCTGCATTCTTATCATTCTCTGTCCCCTCCTCTGCAGCTCTAGTGCCATTGCCGCATTGCTGGGCAATCTCCTATCCACTACACCTTTAGTTTCTAACTCACACACCACTCTCAAACACATATTCTTTTTTTACCCAGTGGACCAGTTTACATTGGAATTGCATGATAGCACTCAGCTGTGGCTTTGTGTTGCATACGCACCATGACTGGGTATCTCATGGCTGGACTACGAAACCCCCAGCTGATTCTCATTCTCATGTGTGCCATATTGCAGACCCACAATCCATGGTTTTGTGATTTCAAAGAAGAGGCCACCATCATACAATATAATAAAAGGACAGGTGTATGTTTGTCCGAGGCAGCCATGCATAGTAGAGATTGCCCGCTTCACCTGTTGTCACCGCTAAAGGGAGCTGTTGGATTAGGATAGTATGTGAATGAAAACCTACTGTATCTTCTGTATCCCACTGATAACATCCAACAAGAACACAAATATGACACTAATAAAGTACACACATTAAAAAACATATAAACAGAAATTCATTTGATTAAGCACTATTCCGCTTACAAATTAAATTACTTTTTCCCCATACAGAGTGCTTTCTGTAAATACAAGTATTTTCAGCATGTCGCTCCTCCACAATCCCTCCAAAGAGAATTGTAACACATGTAGATGCTGAAAAAGTTAAACGGCGAAGAACTGAGGTGCAATGTTTACGTGTTAAAAATATGACTGGGCAACAAAGAGCAAGTTAACATGAAAAATACTGCAAGCAAACGGAAAAATAGGGAAACAGCTCGCCAACGTGATATGCAACGATCACGGTCTGCAGCCCATAGAATATATATGGCAGACGTAGAAAGAGCCCTTGAAAGGGAAAACAATTGTGAACGCAGCAACAATGTTTGAAAAGTAACAAAACAATGATGGGAAACCTCCACCCAACACAACTTTGACCCGTGCACATGGGCTTTTACGCTCATTTTTGTATAATTCACTCTGTGGGCCTCATTACAACCTTGGTGCTAAGTGCACCAACTTTACCACCATGGTGTAAACTCCGTTTACACCATGGTGGATGGCGGATTTACCGCCCCATTCCAAGGTGAGTGGGGCGGTAAATCCCCATTTCCCATTTTCCCTTCCCCATTCCCATTTTTGCCCCATAGGGCATAATGGGAGTGGGGAAGGCGCTAATTACGCCGCCGTAATTTACGGCGGCGTAATTAGCACCATGGCAGGTTAGCGCCATGGATTTTAACGCCTGCTAAAAGCAGGCGTTAAAATCAGAATCAGGCGTTAAGGGTTAACGGTGGCGTTAACCCTTAACGCCTGAGTTGTAATGAGGCCCTGTATCTCTGTTTCACTCCGTTGGAGTCGGTGTTCTTTCTTAGCTTAGAGTTCATGCTCCTGTGCTAAGCTCCCTTTCGCATCGTCCACAAACTCCTGTTACAAGTAGCAGCATATTTATATTGACCTGCTTGCAGGGCCCCGCTGCAGCAGTCTCTTGGACAAAACCATTGAGTGGAAGCATGTTCCTTGTTGCCAAAGCCAGTCATTCTTATTTGTTATGTGACACTAAGCATTTAATTGTTATTGTTATTGTTATTTTGCACTTATATAGCGCCTTATATACCATTGGTATGGTCTGAAGGCGCTGGTAGGTTGAACGCCCTTGGGAACCGAAGTTCAGATCAGTAGAGAGAGAAGGGAGAGTCAAAAGGTGCGTGTGTGCACCGGATATGTGTGCAGCTCGTGCGGTACACGTGTAATAGCTGGTTCTTATCGGTAGGTGTGGTGGTTGAGAGATCAGGAGAATGTGTTCGTTCTGGCAGGATTAATCCGGAAAGGGATCCAGGCTGTTACAACAAAGATCATATTTCCTAGTAGGGTCGGCAGCAGCTCCCTGATCCTTACAGGGTGTCGCATTTTACTCAGGAATGATGTGTTCATTTTTATATCCCCGAGGTGTCAGCTAGCTGATGAAACCTTCATAATCCCCCTTCTCTGTTCTCTAGCTGATGAATTACTCAGGAGTCTGGGTCTTGGCAAGTTTGATGGGGTGTGGCGCTGGTAGACTCATGGGTTCTGATGTGAGATGTTACCCCGAAACTGGGGATGAACTGGGGTGACTTTGTGATCCCAAGTGCACCCGACACCTGGGATCCAGGTGCTCCCCCGTCCCATCAGCCAGCCTCTAACATAGAACTTGCTGATACAACACAACATACTGGACTGTAACCTCATATCAAAACGGCAATTGGCAAAATAATAGAAATTACACTATTGCAAAAAGGAAAAGCGCAATATAAAAACCATCTCAAAGCCCAGACTGTAGAAAAGAAACAGAACATTTCCAAGTATATGCTCTGATATGGAAACAGATAGGAAAGAGAAAAGTGGCCTTTGCTAAGACCTTTTGCTTCTTTATCTGTTCAATCTCCAGTCAGATTTAAGTGTGCATCCTATCCATGGGTTTACAAGCACAGCGAGAGGGGTGTGAGCCTGCACACCTTTGTACCTGAAAAATGTGAATCTGTGTGCATTGTTTTTGGAGCATACAGTTGCAGGCGCCTCAATGCCACACATACAAAAAGGGTGATTGAATAATTCAACTGTGAAATGCGCAAATATTGAAATGAAGCCCTGTGTTCATATTCTGGAAGGTTGCACGAGTTGACTGTACTATTTTATGAGCGAAAAAACATTTGATTTCAAATAAAATGTAAACGTAACTCACATGCTGAAACACTCTTCGACAAGACGTTTGGCAAGCAGATGTGTTAATTGATCTAAAAAATACTTAATTAAAAACATAATATGCTCAGTAAGTGTGTCAGTATACTCTTGCGAGGAGGATTTACCCCTGGTTGACAGTTGATGGAGGAGCTCACCAGTTTTGAACTCTGGTTGTTAGTTTGATTAGAAGTTCACCAGGAGAGTGTTATGGCCTCTGGACCACCAACATTGCTGAAAATGATACATGCCCGAACCACTATCTGTCTGAATATGATGTGCTATGTGTATTATGGGCACGGCATTAGGTGCAGGCTCTTCGATCCCTGTTTAATAACACGGAGACACCCTGGGGGAAATGATAGGCAGCAGCTTGCAAGGTTATAATGGATGTTTGTTGGAGAGGAACTGGAGAGAAAATAATAGCGAGATGGGATGTTGAATAAGCAATTTCCACACATTTTGCTGTTAAGTACTGGATGTACTTGTAGACTTAAGATAGTTGATATTATGGAGTAGCAAAATATCAAGAGATTGGGGTGTAGAGCTGTATAATATAATGCCACATAATATATGGAGGAAACAGAATGGATTTCGATGTTAAGAAGAAGCAGTATTGAATAATAAATACAATGTAGACTGTGCCATGCAATGTCTTCCATGGTTCACATTAAATGCAGTTTCTTTTTGTCCTAGCAGTGATAGACATTTATTTTCTGTCTGTCATTCATACTTCACCATGAACTTAATTTCACTGTCCCAACTACTTCTGTCTCTAGGTGCTCGATTACATGACATTTGATAAACAGATAAATGCAGAAAACATGTCAGAAAACATTTCAGACATAACATCATCTCTGGGTCCTCAGCTTCTGTTACCCCAAATGTTTATAAAGCACTTATAAAAATAACAATGCATGGTGTCAACATGTTTGAGTCCTATATGGGATTGCAGACCTTTTTAAGGAGAGAGTATCATTGGGCTAAAATGGAGTTTCACACTGTTGAGGAGTCAACAACAAAACTCTGGGGGACTTGCAGCTCTGTACAGTTGCAAAGGAAAGTATAAAAGTACCTTCTGTTTGCCTTATCAATAGGCATGAAAAACATGGTCGCTGCTGACTACTTCATCCATCAATATGTGGGGACCATGCAGTAAAAGATGAGAAATCAAGAATTATCATTGACAAAACTGAACTACAATATGTAGAGTGAGCCAAACTGCTCTGTAGTACCTACCTTGAAGAATATTAAAAATATGGGCTGTACCTTCTTCATATCGATTTAGAATAATTCACATAGAGGGTCATCTGTGATATGTTATGATAAATGGAAACCAAAAGCTTTCAATTAAAGCTTGAGATGCTGAAAATATGAACTGCTTCCTTCAAATGTGGTACATTTGATTTAATTGTAAGGCGAAATATTGTATTGATAAAACAAGCAGCAAAGTGTTGCCTTGTGTAATAGACAGCACCCATTACATGACATGGGTATGATTTTTCCGTCAAAGTGTGAGAGCAATCAGACCCCACCTTCTTTTTCTTTTCACATGTATAGAAATGATGATCACCCTATGATAATTGGTGGTGTCTGTTCTCTGGGACTGTCTGACTATCACGCAAGACAATGGAACCATTTGACCAATCAAAAAGTGCAATTTCATCAGTGACAAAGTGTGGGAACATCGCCCATGATGAAAGCAGAAAAACATAGCGAATAGGGAGCTCACCCTGAAATTAAAAGCTGCAAGGAAGGAGATCCAAACGAATGAGTGCTCAGCTGGGTCTATGATGGCTCTGTGCGTTAAATTATTATTCAAATGTGAGTGTGAAAACTCCCCGCAAATGTACTGGGACAAATCCCCTAGAATCATTCACATGCTAAGTCCCTAGAGTGGGAGGGAACTGGAATGTGGTATACATTATGTAGAGTACATTCTAAAGAGAATATTTTATTATTATAGTGGATAAATGGACTGCGCTTTCTCACCATATTTAAAGTGAAGTGAAATTTGACTTCCTGTAAAAAAAACACAGCATTTTCTGTGTGCAAAGTGCAGATACATTATTACATACATAATGAGAAAGAGATATTGTAATTTGTTCATGTAAATTACATACGAATTTCACTGTATTTATAGCTGAGTGAGATGCAAATCAATGCCATGTCCCTGCGCTGTGTGCCCATTGTAGAAATGAAAGCACTCCTGCGCAGACAGAATGTAGTTCTTTGTATAATGTATTCAATTAAATTGTATGCAGCATGTTTACACAGGTATACCTATACCAGCACTGGCTGAGTCCCACTCTATGGGGTACAGAGCTGCTCAGGCAGAATCCACTGATACTCCTTGTTTATTCCCCGATGATCCCATTACACCCCACTTGCCAGACCGATGGCCCGTACTAAATCTGCAGTACAGTGTGATGCCACCAGACAACTGAGCACAGGTTTGGAGTTCACCCCGGCCACCAACCCTGACAACCCCCTCCCCCAAAATGCCACCTACCTGGGCTGTCATGCAAGTATGCAAAACATTGCCCCTGCCATATGCGCCCTCAGCTCTCCTCCCGCTGCCTGCCACCTTAGCCTGAGCAGCACCTCACCATGCCTAGGTGCACTCCAGTGTCACAGACTCCATTTCAGAACATACCATCCTCAGCCTAGAGCTACCACAAGGACCAGTCAAAAAAAGCAAACTCTTACATCTCCACCACAACTACCTGACTCGACACCCACCCTGCAACCCTCCTACTGAATCCCTCAAATGTGCACTTATGAATGTCAGATCTTTAGGTGCTCATGCTGTGTATATCCATGATCTCACCCTTGGTCGCCATCTAGACATCCTAGCAACCACCGAATCTTGGCTAAATTGCACCTCTGGCCCCCAGCTTTCCTTGGCCATCCCTCTGGAATACTCTATCTATAGAGCATACCACTGAGATGCAGCAGGAGGTGGAGTAGTTCTCATAGCTAAATCCACACTGCAAATCAGGGCTTGCCACCTCCTTTCCACTCCAGGTTGTGAAATCCTGTTCCTAAAGCTCACCACTAACCCCTAAACCAAATTCCACCTATTTCTAATCTATAGGCAACTCAACGGCCTCATCTGCCCCAACATTGACCTCCTGCTTCGCCTCTCACCTATCATGAAACCCTCAACTAAATGTATCATCCTGGAAGACCTTAATTTGCACTTCAATGACACCTCTGACCGCAAAACCTCTGTATTAATGTCCACCCTCATGGACATGAACTTCTCACAACTTATCACTGCCCCTACCCACTCCAAAGGGGGACCATTGATTGGTTACTCACAACTAACGCTACCATCAACATCTCTTCCATTGACCTAGTCCCATGGTCTGACCATTTTCTCATCCTTTCCATGATCTCTCTGACGAAACTCCACAAAGCCCCAGCGGCACCCTTAAGTCATATACAAGTCTGCAATATGCTCAACATAATGCATGAGGATCTTATGCCTTCTCTGCTCTTGTCGCTGGGTGCTCTAGCCCGAGATCAAGTCTACTCAGCCCACAGCCTTGCCAATGAATTCTATAACTGCCTGCTTCAGACGTCAACCTGCATGCTCCTATAAAAACAAACATTCCCAAATCTCACAAACCCAAGAACACCTGGTTTTCAGAGAAATTAGTCCACCTACACACGGAAAAAGAGCCTTTGAAAACCTCTGCAAAAACATCCCACTCCAAATAACCGTATGGCACTCACCACAGTGGCCTGCTCCTACAAGAAAGCACAAGCTATTTGCGATACTCAGTGAGCTGGAAACTCCCTGCTTTCCCATATCAGGCATGCGTGAGGACAAAGACTGGTGTACCACGATTCAAGATAGCCTTATCCACACAATTGAGACCCTTCTCAACAATATCTGTACTAAAATGTCCCTGCTCGCGAACAAAATGCCCATGCCTGCCCCTTATGGCTGCACCTTCTTTCACCCATTTACATTTAGTCCTGTCACTCAAGAGCAAGTGGCAGGCGCCGTCAGAGCTCTCAAACCATCTAACTGGAAAGGAAACCCCTGCCTGCAACATTGGAAACCTCTGTGCTCCCTCAATCACGTCTATTATCACAGAATTTGCCAATGCATCTTTTTCTACTAATATAGTACCCTCCAACATCAAAGCAGCCTGGGTCACACCCCTCCTAAAAAAAACTCCCTAGAACCATCCATCCCGACCAACTACCGCCCATCACCACTGCCCCTTTCCTCCTTAAAATTCTGGACCGCCTACTACCAAGTCCAACAATTCCTGGAGCTTAACCACCTTCTTTGCAAAAGACAATCTGGCTTTTGTCCAAAGCTGTCGTAAAACAAGCTATAAAAGCTGGGCTGCGCAGGGTGGTGGCAAGAGTAGTGGGGGCCCTTACATTCAGCAGATGTCATTTCTGCCCTCTTTGCACATGCATCAGGTGTGGCAGGATGACATCTGCGGGAGGAGGCCACAAGAAGCACATAGGGAGCACAACATGCATTCGAGTCAACTTTAAACTACAACGGATACAGCCCCAGCAGTCCGGATGCAGCATGAAAGAATTGGCAGGCACACAGGGCCTGCAAAGTCATGGGCCGACGCCCAGGGAAATGCCCATGCCCACGCACATGCGTGAGAACATCACCACGCATGCACGAACCTTCAATCTTCGTTTGCACTCATCTTGTCATGATGCCTACCGCCGGGCATCCGGATCGAGTCCATCAGCCCCAGGAGCAGGCATCCAGATACTTGTTAAAATCCCAGCAACCCCGGCTGGGGGCTGTTTGGGTTCAGTCCTGGTGCCTTAGGCGCCAGACTCATCTTAGAAACCAGTCCTGGCACCATAGGTGCCAGGCTCATAGACATTACTTACCTCATGTAGACCTTGCTGCAAATGAATCCAAGCCAACGTGAGGCCTGGATGGGACTATTTTGTTACAGGGACTATTTATTACTCGGTTGTGGTTCTGGGGAACTTCTTACCTGGAACTACTTTGGAGGCTATTTAAACCACCCCCGAACAGCAGCACACGCTTCGCGTTATTCTGCATCCTGCAGCGTAACGCTCACCGTGCCTAAAAGTCAGCATCCAGTCTTCTGCCACGCCCGCCTCGAATCTGGAGCTCCTAGAAAAAGGGGAAAAAGGGAGAAAAGGTTAGATCACGGACATTATTTTAATTCCTTAACTGATTCCGGATCCAGCACATCTTCAAGCCTGGAAAGGACATTATTCCAGCACGCGTCGCATCGCCAGCAGCAGCGCTGTGTTATACTCACCAGTCCACAGGATCTTTCGACTCGGCGCTGCCTCCATCATTTTCTTCGTCAAACTCCAGCACCTGGGGGAAAACAAAAGAACCAACAAGGTGAGCCAAGAGAGCCGACAAATACAATCTCTTACCACCATAGGCTTACCTGATTTACCACCGGAGGCATTACCCTTTAATACGCCTCATCTTCATATGCCGCACCTATAAAGAGAGAGAAAACAACAAGTTAAACTCATGCAACTTTTACCGGACATTGTTGGGTAATACAAACTCTTACCTGAACGCCATCAGCTGCCTCCAGGCAATATTCTTTTGAACCAGCTGCAATTCAACAAGGGAATGGAACAAGAGTGAACATCAGACATATTGAACTCTTTGAACTTTATAAACCCCGGAGTCAATATTCCTCCAGAACTCCTCCAGTACCTTCAAGCCAGTGAAGTAACTGGTATCTGCGCGCCCCTGCACGCCATGCAGGATGGAGAGCTCATCATTTAAAAACATAAGGTGAGGTTACTAAAAGGGGATATCGGAGGTGACAAGTGGGGAGAACGAGAACAGTGGGAGGGGGGCCATCACTAAAATCTACGGGTGGCTAAATCCCTTTCTCCACTTGCAGGACAATACTTCTTTGGATCAAGCAGACGAGATTAGGCGGGCCAGTCCAGACAGTCATCTCAGCACTACGCATCACATTGTTGGAGACCGCAGCTGTCCGGGTCCTATCGACCCCCCTGTGGGAACCAGGTGAGCGTAACAGAACGCAAAGCCTATCTACAAATCCCCACCAGGGCGTAATGGAAACCTCAGAAACTGACCAACTAGCCCTATTTTTAGGGGAACTTGGGGCAGAAGTGCACTCCGCGCGCCAAGAAACTAATGCCCTCAGGAGAGAACTGATTGTGTCAAAGGAGCGCACTGATGATCTTGATAGACAATTGCGGCAAAACCAAGCTGGGCAAACACCACTACCTGGACTCGGGGGGAATCCAACTCCCGTTTCATCAAGCAATCCTGTGCAAGTGGTTCTACCAAGGAGCATTCCTTTAGCTCCACCCGAACGTTTTGCTGGGGACCCGAAAAAGTTTGCTGTGTTTATGAACCAATGCCGCTTGCACTTTTTATGCAGACTTGGAGCTTTTCCAAACGACCAAGCCAAAGTAGCCTTTGTACTATCATACCTTAGTGGCAGCACAGCAGATTGGTCAATTCCACTAGTTAATCAGGATGACCCTCTTTTTCGGGATTTTCAGGGTTTTCAATTGAGCATGGAAAGACTATTCGCCAGACATTCACAGGGACAGGCCCTGGATAACAAACTTTTATCCTTACGACAAGGTAACCAGGATCTACTAACCTATATCGCAACCTTCAATAGGTTGGTGGTGGAAACCGGATGGCCAGAGGTAAAACGAATTACATTATTTCATCGTGGACTTCGGGGTGAACTCAAGATGTTTTGGCCCAAGTTGTGAACTCACCTCAGGATTGCACAGAATATATAGACTTAGTGGTCCAGTTAGACCACCGACTTCAGAATAGAAAGGCTGATCGAGCTAAGTTTGAGAATCGGGTATTGGTTAAACCCAATGTTACCCCCAAAGGAACAGATGCATCAGAACCGATGCAGATCGGGGGGGTTAAGGGACCCATAACTCAAAAGTTAAGAGAAAGGAGACGGCAGATGCAACTGTGTCTGTACTGTGGGGCCTCAGGACATTTTCTACAGGATTTCCCTATAAAACCATCCAAGAAAGTAGTCGGAGTTGCTGATAGAAATCAAACAGAGCCTGATTCGGGAGACGACCACGCCCGACAAGCGTAGAGGTCCGCTTGCCGAGCTTGAAGAAGGATACTCAGACCTCGCACCTAATCATACCAATGGTCCTTATTGATCCAAGGCAGCCATCAAGTATGCACGCAGTAAGGGCATACATTGATAGCGGGGCCATTGGAAACTATATGGACCACAAATTGGTTTCTAGGATGAATCTACCTCTCTGCAAAAAGACCACTTCGGATGTCATCACCACAGTCGATGGAAATGAAATTGCCTCTGGGCCTGTAACTCATTCCACCGCAGAGATGACACTCTTGGGTCAGGATGGGCATCGAGAGACTATTGTGTTTGATTTAATCAAAGCCCCGCAGTTCCAAATAATACTGGGAACACCTTGGTTGGAAACACATAATCCTTGTATTGATTGGCGAGAGAAGAGAATAACATTCCCGGATTGTGCACACACCTGTTACCCGGAAAAAACCTTGAACAAAGGCCTGGCCACAGTCGCTAATCCAGTCGTGCAGTTACCTCAGGAACATCAAGAATTCCAGGATGTTTTCCAAAAAGAACAGGCAAACACCTTACCACCTCACAGATCATACGATTGACAAATCGACCTCATACCCGGTGCACAACCTCCATGTAGTAGGATCTACGCCCTTACTGAACCCGAAAACCTTCACCTACGACAATACTTGGACCAATACCTTGCTAATGGCTTCATTCATCCATCCAAGTCCCCTGCATCCTCAGCTTTGTTCTTCGTGCCTAAAAAGGAAGGTGACCTCAGAACGTGCATAGACTACCGCGCATTAAATCAGATCACGGTGAAGAACCGATACCCATTGTCTCTGATCCCCGAATTACTAGACCAAGTAAAGGATGCTTGCATCTACACTAAATTAGATCTCCGAGGGGCATATCATCTGGTACATGTAAAGAAAGGCGACAAATGGAAGACTGCCTTTCGCACCAAGTACAGATTATTCGAATATCAGGTGATGCCCTTCGGGTTGTGCAATGCACCAGCAGCCTTCCAGTATTTTATGAACGATGTCCTTCGTGAACTCATTGACGTCTGTGCTGTCGTATACATAGACGATATTCTAGTGTACCCCTCCTCAGATTCAGACCATGTTAAGCACGTTCATGCAGTCCTCGAGAAACTACGCCAGCACAAGTTATATGCAAAATTGGAAAAACGTGTTTTTCATGCTACAGAAGTTGAATTCCTTGGATTTATCCTGACTCCAAAAGGAGTCTGAATGGACTCTCGAAAGGTGGACGCAATTCTCAAGTGGCCATCACCCAGTTCAGTTAAAGGGGTACAAAGCATGCTTGGATTTGCTAATTTCAACCACAGATTTATTCCTGACTTCTCACATGTTGTACACCCCATCACAGCACTTTTGTGAAAAAACAAACGCTTCTTGTGGACCGAAGAGGCTGAAAAGGCCTTCCAAGAGCTGAAATTGAAATTCACGTCGGCACCTGTCTTAAAGCATCCACGCCCAAGCTCCCATACATAGTTGAAACCAATGCATCCAGTTTAGCCATGGGGCTGTCCTGTCCCAAAAGGACCCTGAAACCGGTCAACTTCATCCAGTAGCCTTTTGGTCCAGAAAGTTCTCGGTCCCCGAGTTAAACTATGCGGTTACCGATAAAGAGTTGTTAGCCATCAAATCCGCCTTCAAGGCTTGGCGGCATTATCATCTTGGTGCCAAGCACACCATTACTGTAATCACCGATCACAGGAATTTGCAGTATTTAAAAATAGCCAAGGCCCAATCATTGTGTCAACTTCGATGGGCATTATTCCTTGCCGAATTCGATTTCATGATCACTTATCGACCAGGTTGTAAGAATGGTAAGGCAGATGCCTTATCCTGAATAGGGATGGGCGAAGCATATTCAAACCCAGAACCGGTGCCTATAGTTCCAGAACAAAGATTTCTTGGCATAACTACTCTACAGACTTTAGAAAATATTCATTTAAAAATCCACCCACTTTTCGATTCAGCAGCCCTGCAGGACTGGGTGAAAAAGGGCCAAGATTATTCAGTCATCAATGACTTACCTTACTATCAAGGGCGTCTATTTCTACCACACAAGGAACTACAAGAACTAGTCATCTCCAGTTACGATGATGTTCTGATGGAAGGGCACCGAGGTATTGCAAAGACTGAAGCTAAAATTAAACGACAATTCTGGTGGCCCACCTGGCGAAAAGACGTAAAGTCATTTGTACTGTCTTGTGGCATATGCGCCCAAAACAAAAGTCAGAAGAAAAAAACAGCTGGTCTTTTACAACCTTTAGATATTCCACCCACACCATGGCACACTTTGTCTTTAGACTTTATTACAGATCTACCGCCATGTAATGGATTCAACACCATTCTAGTTATTGTGGATCTTTTTTTCAAGATGGCCCACTTTATTCCTTTGAAAGGATTACCTTCCGCTTCAATTTTGGCCAAGGAATTTCTCGAAAACATTGTTCGAATACATGGATTTCCTCCGTATTAATTTCTGACCAAGGTAGTCAGTTAATTTTGCAATTTTGGAAGAAATGTTGTCAATTGGCGCAAATCGATGTAAGGTTATCAACCAGTCACCATCCCCAAACCGATGGTCAGACGGAGAGGACCAACCATCCTCTTGAACAATACCTACGTTGTATGCTTCATCAAACCGAAGGTAATTGGAAGGATATTTTATGGATTTCTGAATATGCATACAATAACTCTGTACATTCAGGAACCGGACAAAGCCCCTTTTATACCATATATGGACATCATCCTCAGAACTCGATTCACCCCAGCACTTAGAAATGCTTGCAGTGACCCATCTGCACTCTACTATTACACAAGCCTTTAATGAGGCAACAGAACATTTGAAACAGGCAAAAGAAAAATACAAGAAACATGCTGATCAACATAGAAGTGAGACTCCACCATATCAGATTGGAGATCAAGTTTGGCTGGCTACAAGACACATACCTCTGAAAGGAACTTGGACTTTTAATCCTAGATATTTGGGACCTTACACCATTAAGGCCATTATCAACCCAGTGGCCATCAAATTAGAATTACCCTCTAATATGCAAATTCATCCTGTCTTTCATGTCTCACTTCTAAAACCAGTTCAACCCGGGACAAGATTAACCAAACCACCTGACCCCATCCTGATAGATGGAGAACCAGAATTCAAGGTAAAAAACATCCTGGACTCTAAAAGGGTTAAATCAAGACTTTTTTATTTAATCGACTGGAATGGTTACGGACCACAAGAAAGATTATGGGAACTTAGTGACCACGTTCATGCTCCTCGGTTGGTGAAAAAATTCCATCGGAACTTCCCAGACAAACCAGGACCAAGGGGAAGAACAACATTAGGAGGTGGCTTGGGGGGGGAGTGCTGTCATGATGCCTACCCCCGGGCATCCGGATCGAGTCCATCAGCCCCGGGAGCAGGCATCCAGATACTTGTTAAAACCGCAGCAGCCCCGGCTGGGGGCTGTTTGGGTTCAGTCCTGGCACCTTAGGCGCCAGGCTCATCTTAGAAACCAGTCCTGGCGCCATAGGTGCCAGGCTCATAGACATTACTTACCTCATGCAGACCATGCTGCAAATGAATCCAAGCCAACATGAGGCCTGGATGGGACTATTTTGTTACAGGGACTATTTTTTACTCGGGTGTGGTTCTGGGGAACTTCTTACCTGAACTACTTTGGAGGCTATTTAAACCACACCCGAACAGCAGCACACGCTTCACGTTATTCTGCATCCTGCAGCGTAAAGCTCACCGTGCCTGCAAGTCAGCATCCAGTCTTCTGCCATGCACGCCTCGAATCCGGAGCTCCTAGAAAAAGGGGGAAAAGGGAGAAAAGGTTTACGGACATTATTTTAATTCCTTAACTGATTCTGGATCCAGCACGTCTCCGAGCCAGGAAAGGACATTATTCCAGCACGCGTCGCATCGCCATCAGCAGCGCTGCGTTATACTCACCAGTTCACAGCATCTTTCGACTCGGCACTGTCTCCATCATTTTCTTCGTCGAACTCCAACACCTGGAGGAAAACAAAAGAAACAACAAGGTGAGCCAAGAGAGCCGACAAATACAATCTCTTACCACCATAGGCTTACCTGATTTACCACCGGAGGCATTACCCTTTAATACGCCTCATTTTCATATGCCGCACCTGTAAAGGGAGAGAAAACAACAAGTTAAACTCATGCAACTTTTACCGGACAGTGTTGGGTAATACAGACTCTTACCTGAACGCCATCAGCTGCCTCCAGGCAATATTCTTTTAAACCAGCTGCAATTCAACAAGGGAATGGAACAAGAGTGAACATCGGACATATTGAACTCTTTGAACTTTATAAACCCCAGGGTCAATATTCCTGCGGAACTCCTCCAGTACCTTCAAACCAGTGTACTGGTATCTACGCGCCCCTGCATGCCATGCAGGATGGAGAGCTCATCATTTAAAAACATAAGGTGAGGTTACTAAAAGGGGATATTGGAGGTGACAAGTGGGGAGAACGAGAACAGTGGGAGGTGGCCATCACTAAAATCCACGGAGGGCTAAATCCCTTTCTCCACTTGCAGGAGAATAATTCTACGGATCAAGCAGACGAGATTAGGCAGGCCAGTCCAGACAGTCATCTCAGCACTACGCATCACATTGGTGGAGACCGCAGCTGTCCCGGTCCGATCGACGCCCCTGTGGGAACCAGGTGAGCGTAACACATCTTCCTACCTGAGCAGACGCACTAAGGAAGAGCTACAGCAAACAAACTCTGCGCTGGGCCTGTCCTCGTCTGAAGCTACTCCTTCGGCCCCGCAAAAGGAAAAGATGAGTACATGTTGTATTAGGGAACGCAGCAAATCCTCCGATACGCATGATACCAGGCTGGGAGGGACCCCGGTTCCTGTAGTGACAAGCAACTCTTCCGAAACGCATGATAGTAGGCTGGGAGGGACCCCGGTTCCTGCAGTGACACTTGAGCATACTTCTGGGGAAAAGCCAAAGCATGGGGATAAACGCCCACTGAGACATTATGAGCTAGGATACTAACTGCATGTGAACCGGCTCCCGGTCTCGTAACAACCTAATTAAGCATTCTGAAAAGAAAGCTGTGGAGACACTAGTAAGCGACAGCGCGTGCACTAATTGTTTTCCCTTTTGTTAGGCATTACGCCATCCGGAGGCCCGCGATCCCAGGGGCTTCGAACTACAGAGCCGTGCCGCTCAAGCACACGAAGAAACCAGAGCTAAGTGCTGCTAATTTTGCATTTGATTTATGTTCTGAACTTACTGATGTAAGCATTTTTTAGATGTGCATATGTTTTAGTTAAAAGCATCATTTGTGCCACGTTTTAAAAATATGAAGTGCTGAGAGGTGAATCAGCCTTACAATCTCGGCGCAGTTACTGCTGGGGCACAACTCATTGAAGAAGCATACTGAGTGCTTGGTCTCAACAGTAGCCTTGGCACATTCTTGTGGGTAATGTGAAATGTCAATGGGGTGTTGTCGTAAGTTTGAGGGGATATCAGCACTGAAAAGCACAACAGCCTAAACAATAAGGCTCTCAGCAGAGACAAGAGCCGAGGAGCATACCTTCCCTTGTTTTTCTTCTTCCTACCCAATTACCCTAACCGAACCTTCTACCCGGTTTCCCTAAACTCTCCCAACCTATCCAACCCATGGACCCTCACCCTCTTTCCCCGTGGTGGTCGCGATGGCCTGTGTTCTACACAATCAAGGCGCTAAGACTATCAAGGGGAGGCAGGAGTTTGTGCTGCTTCTGCACTGGAGGATAGCCTGTGACAAAAGCAGAGCACAGAAACTGCCCTCTTGGACCTAAAAATACAAATAGACTCCATCCGGGACTCGGGCAAACTAGCTATTCTCTTACTGCTAGATTTCTCCTAGGTGTTCGATCTAGTAGATCACAACACATTATGCCACCACCTCAGCCATCACTTCCACTTTTCTCAGATGCCAGCAAGTGGATTTAATCCTTTCTCAGTGGCCGCACCACCTGAGTCTTCATTGGGGACCACTCAGCTGATCCCATACCTGCTCTGCTTGGCATACTACAAGAGTCTTGCCTCTCCTCCACTCTGTATAATGCTTACACAAAACCCCTCTTCGATCTCCTTGACTCCAGGGAGGTCCTTCACACCAACTTTGCGGAGGACACCCAAATTCTCATCCCTATTTCATGTAACCACACTTGTGACACACTCGCAATCAATGTAGTTTACAGCACAATTAAAAATTGGATGGCCACACACAACTTATGCCTAAACAATGGGAAAACTGAGCTCCTCATGATTGGCTCTCCTCACTGACTCAAACACCCAGATGACTCCCTCTCTGCCTTCCACATTGATGGCACAACCATCCCCATTCTGAAGCAGATAAAAGCCCTTGAAGATGACGTATCAATGACATGGCAGATAAATGCCTTAGCTTTATCCACTGCATATACAGCAATACTGATTTCACTGACTAGACAGTTCCTCTCACCTAAAAACTTCATTACATTCACACGTGACCAAATCCTATCCAAACTGGACTATTGTGATGTCTTATTGATGGGCACCTCGAACACCAACATGTCGAAATTCCAACTGTTTCAAAACAAAGCACTGCGTGCTGCCCTTGGACTTAAACGCTCAGACCATACTTCTCCCACCAGACGGTAAACCAACTGGATCCTCATCAAAGCTTGTGTTGCATTCAGAACTCTGGCTATCGCTCACCACTTAATTCACAAGGAGGTCAACTGTATCTCTCCAATAGTCCTGCTGCAAGTGTTGAGATCGAGCTCAAGCTCCTCATTGTTCACCCCAGCATCAAGAGCAAAAGAGCTCAGAGGGGGTCAGTTTCCTTGTAACGGGACCTTTGCTCTGGAATGTTCTGTCTGCACACATCAGATATTTGCACTCACTACCCATTTTCAAAAAAACCTGGGCAGACCTGGCTGTTTGATAAACATGAGTAATATTGTACCTCTGCTCCTTGACTATATTGCAAACTCTACTCCCTTGACAGTTCTGTATACAATGATTGTCCTATATAAAATGCTGTAATTTGGTTGTTTTATATACTACTGCTTCATACCTGTACTCACATAACACCGTCATACCCCGGGTCTGGGCATTCCACAAATGACAAACATAAAAAATATATATAAATTGACAACCAGCAGGTAAAATGGCTCAACAAGCTTTGCGCTCAATGCTGCGATCTGTGTGTGATCTTCAAAACGCAGGTTTGAATCCCAAGGACAAGTCAGGACAACTCATCTTTTCATCCTTCAGCGGTAGATAAATGAGCACCAACATTAGTTGGGTAATAATTGTTTGTACCGATATTTTATGTTCAGCGCCTGGGCAAAAGCGCTATA
This sequence comes from Ambystoma mexicanum, assembly GCF_040938575.1. NCBI lineage: Eukaryota > Metazoa > Chordata > Amphibia > Caudata > Ambystomatidae > Ambystoma > Ambystoma mexicanum. The sequence goes on from NC_090937.1 coordinate 635,532,664, forward strand.
TAAATAGAAATCATTAAATAAATTGGTGGTATCTTAGTTTGGACCACAGACTCACTTTCTGATTTGGCATCCATGGACTCTCCTGGGCCAATCAGGGTGGTACATATCATTTAGGATGATACGTAAAGGTGTTGCCTGCTCAATAGGAAATTAGATTAATGTAAACAATTTTGAAACAGACGTCATGGATTCACAACCTCTACCTGTAGTCCACAAACAGCGTATTAAGAAGGTATTCAACAATTGAACATTACACATTGCAGTTGTTTTATATATGAAACAGCCTTTGATGTGGGAAAGCATGAGGGTGGGGAGGAAAATGTGAAGTAAAGACAAAAATGTGCACTATTTGTTTTTCGATGTACCCGGACACCCGAATGTACACAAACTTGTGGCTAAGGTAATGGGCATTGAAATGCTCTGAGTCGTAAACTACAACATTACACTTCTCTTACATGTTGAACAACTTCTGGGAAGGCGAAGGGTGTTGAGGAAGGGGTGAAATATGTGTAGTAATGAACAAAAAGGGTGTTGTTTAGTCGCAGTTATTTGCAGACACCCACATATTTGGGTCCTTCAAAAACATTGCATTACGCTTGTCTTACAAATGAAACAACTTATATTCAAAACCAAAAATTTCACTTATTTTGGGATGCAAAAAGGGGTGTTCTTTCTATTCCAACGTTCACGGACACCCACATGGTTGGACCCTCCCAAAACACAGCATTACATATGTTTTATATCTCAAACAACCTGTGCAGAGAGGAGGGATCATGAAGATATAGTGGAATATTTGTAGGAGAGATCAAAAGGGGTGTTGTTTTGTTTCTGATGTTCACAGACAGCCAGAGGTTTGGGGAGTTGTAAAACACTCCAACACAAACTATTCTCCACTATCTTACTTCTTGTCCTTGCTGGCGCTTTACAAATTCAGTGACATCTTCAATATACAAATATATATTTTAATTATGTTCATATATACATTCATTTTAGTACACAAATATGGATAGATAAATAAAAATAATTTCATTACAAAACACATTTTCACAAATTATATAAAACTGTGTGCCTCTAGGCATGTACCAACTCTCATATCGCCGTATTAATCATCAAGACAGGATAGGGTTAGCTGTTATTTCCCAGTTTTCAAATAATTGCCTCCTGATATTAATTCCACACAGTCAGAACTGCACTTCATCTACTGTTATAGCCTCAGCATGTTTCGGTTTGTCTATGCTCTCATTACAGAGCCTTCATCAGGAGTACAAATCAAAAATGATCCAACAAATCCTCAGTGTAGCACTGATTAATCACCCGAGGACTTCTTCCTTGTGTCACACAACACCATCTGATGCACCCACCACCAAACAGTTCTAAAGAGCATTCAGTGTTTTAATGTCGCTCTTTATTCTTCACTACAGTTCTAAAGAGCATTCAGTGTTTTCATTTTTCTCTTTTTTGTTCACTTGATCAGCTAAATTTTCGTAAAGGACCTGCAAAATGACAAATGGTTCTAGATTAATAATCACCATTGATCAAATCACTACATACGCAATATACCACCATTAGGTAGTGAATAACTGGACAGTTGTAAAAACCTATTTCTTATTTTTCAGTCATCCAGATGTATTCTTACTTCACTTTTCACAAAACCATCAAGACTCCAATCTGTCAAAAATACAGAGTGCTACAACTTCAACACTCAGAACCCAAGTGCTACCACTACCCTTTGTGCTCGTCCTGTATATACCTCAGCAGAGGCGTTACTGGGGGTGGGAGGCTTATGGGGCTAAAGCCCCGGGTCTTTTGTTTGTAGCCCTGCATAAAATCTCGGGGTCTACAACCAAAAGGGTAGCTAGCCCTGAGTCCCGACATTAGTGTAGCCCATGATCTTTTCTAGACCTAGCAACACCCCTGTTAACCTCATGTCTTTAGTCAGTTCACCTCTCTCTGAGGACCACAAATTGCTCTAGCATCCAGGCTATGTACACAAATTGTTTTTCAATTATAGTGTTAGTGCATAATGTTACACTAACGCTATGGAAACCAATTACTCTCAGAAATATAATCACCTATGTCTTTTTAGGTGCAGTTTTTGTTTCTACTCAATATGAATCCACACCAAAGATTCTTCCAGTTTTTATGTTCCTTCCAGTTTTAAAAATTGCTTCTTTTAAGCCAAATTCTCATTTAGCCTCATCTGTGGAAAACATGCCCTCTTGGTGAATGCATTACTATATAAACCAACAGATCATCTATCTATTTCCAACATGTCTGATTTTCTACTCACTGCTCAAGCTGCAATGTCTATGCATGCTGATTTTGATATGATTTGAGCCCAGAGTATCTCTGCTGTTTAATCAGAGGACGCCGTTAGTTTGTCTTCCATGCGTTCTGCCACTAACCAGCCCCAGAAGTTCCGTCATCTATAGTTCATCATTGGAACAATATGGCTACAAGACCTGCTCGTATACTGAATTTCAAAAAGCTGGCACCATGATGGAATGGGTTTTTGCCCAACCTTCTCACTCTCTGCATATAGAGATTGCCTTAATTTTCTATGAATCTCATGCCCATTCTTAGTTACATGCTATTCAATCCTATTAACAAATTTATCCATGATGGTTTATTTGGTAAATCCTGAAAACCGAATGACAAAATCAGTGTTTGTCTCCAAAGTGACATACACACTATGTCACCCTGTACCATTCCACAGTGTCTTTCAAACCGATTAGCCAGCTTTTTGTTAAAAAAATCAGCTTCTGTTCTTTCCTTAACAACTGTCTATCAATGCGTACACACAGATTAACTTTCAACTGCTGTATAATGGTCCATTTTAAATCATCAGTTCTATGATTCATGCTTTGGAAATGTTTAACCATAGGAGCATCCTTTTTTTGAGGCAGCTCCTATGTTCCATAATACGTTTCTTCACTTTCCTCAATGTTGTCCCTATATATCGCTTTTCATAAGGGCAGGTGATCATATAGATAATATTGTGGGAATCACAGTGTGTGAAACTTTTCTGTTTCCAGTAAATTCGATGCCAACCTATGTTGATTTACTTGTCAGGCTACAGACTCCACATTTGTCACATGAGGAATGGGCTGTTACAGGGCGTAAGCCCTACATTTCTGTAATACTTGACTGTTTTACATTGTTAATTACTATGTTGCTCTTCATTACCAAATCTTTGATATTCCAACTTCTTTTTTATTTTTATTGTATTTACTTGTTTGAATCAACTATTCATTTTTACAAGGAAGGTATTGTACATTCAGTACATCTTCTAAAGTCACGAAATGAAAGAGGGACACCGCAAGTAGGCATCAGTGATTCTCTGTAAGTATAAAAGTATTGTATTATGGTGGAGTTTTGTGTTTCTCGTTTTTTCCCTATGCATTCTCAAGAATTTTTTATGTTGCTGTTATCCATGAAGTCTTCTCCCCACTGATCAGAGGAGCCCACCAAAGGTCTTCCTCATGCAGCAAAAATGGCGAGATTAATGGTTTTTACATATGCAGTTCTGAAAGGTTGGGTTTCTGGGCAAGACAAGAGTAGGTGTCTTATGGTCTCGATCTGTGTATGGTCTTTGCAAAGTCTGCATGTATTGAATTGGAGAGGTCTCTTACCGCCCTGATTTTATTTGTGGCCAGAAGGTTAAGACGTGCTCTCAAGAAAACATGTCTAAGGGCTTTGCTTGGAAATTTCTTAATGAATTTCTGGAATTGATTTAGCTTTTTTGTGGTAGGAGGCAGATGACTTATCGGTTTATTTTTCTCCGCAAATTCTTGAGTGTGAATCCAGTCAAGCTCCTCCATCTTTTTTTTAATCCTTTGCGGGTTCTGAATGAGATCTTCTACAGTGCATTGAATCGATGCCAGCTGAGTCTTCTTTTCATTTGCCCATTTGTACAGCATTTTGCAACGCCCTCCTTTTGTCTCATTGTTAATCAGGTAGTACAACGGTGGGCTTTTTGGCATCAGAGTTTTCCTGAAGAACAACATGCTACTGCACTCGACCGTGGCTTTCAACGAGAGGAGACTCAGCTCACGTCTGATGGATGGAATGGGAGTTGACTTTGGTAGGTTTAATGCCGTTCTCCAGAAATAATCTTCCAGTTTCTGTCATATTTCACTGGGGATGTTTGCCATTGCGTCGTCCCCGTACATTAGTGTAGGGATTACCTTTGCTTTGTAGAACTTTACTGCGGGTAATACGGAAAAGCAGCCACATTTTTTGTCCACCGCTCGGGTTTGAGAATTTCTTTTAAAACCAAAAATGTGTTGTATTTTCTTTTGAGTTGCTTTATCAAAAATGTGCTTGTTTTTGAACGAGATGTTCTTTATCTTGTATGAGAGGTTAGTGAATATGTGTACACAAACTAGTTGATTTCTCTTCTTTGATCTTTGTTTGTGGTTCAAGTAGAGCTTCCTTGTGATTGGTAAAGACTCATATGGCAGACTTGCATATTATCTTATTTGGGTATCCTGTAGTATGTAATTTATGACCTAAAAGTGCAGCTTCTTTCACAAAGATCTCTTTAGTACTACTGTTTCATTTGATCCATAGAACTGACCAAAGGGTAAGTTCTCACGTAAGTGTCACGGGTGGTGACTTTGGAAATGCAGCAAGTGTTTGGCAATCATGTAGAACATTGTTACAATTTAATAGATGACTTATTTATCAACTGGTACTGTCCAAAGCAGAAACTGGTTGAATATGCTGAGTGTTTAAACATCAATGAACACTGTATCAATCTTACTATGACCACAAGTGACACGAATTTGGTTTTCCCGGATGTAGAATTTAAGGTAATCAACAATGCCTTGGTGCCAGAACTGTGTAGGAAAACCACAGCATCTAACTCTTTGCTGCATGCACATAGTCATCATCCCCAAATATTGATCCAATGTATACCATATGGGGAATTACTAAGGAATTGCTCTGATGACAACAAGTATAAATCGGTGGCTAGATCTATTGGTAATCGGTTTTTAAAGAGAGGCTATACACCCCAAACCATTGAAGAAGCCTATCATAAAAACAAGTGTAAAACCAGATCAGACTTGTTCAAATCCAAAGTTCCTATAGCCAGTAAGACTGAGACTATCAGATATAACACTCAATAAAATGTGCAATCATCCCAAATTGCACATATCTTTTAAAAGCACTGGTCTATATTGAAAAGTGACAAAGATCTCACCAAAGTTCTGGCAACCAATCCTCAAATAACTTTCTCTAAGTCTCCCACACTTAAGGATAAACTGGCACCCAGCATGTTAAGAGAAGAGGTTACTCAATTCAGCACACCACAGATCAAGCATTTTAAGAGTAGCAATGGTTTTCAACCATGTTACAAATGTAATGTCTACAGTTTAGGCATAAAGGGTACCAGTGTACCATTTGGGGAACAACATTTATGGTACATTGAACAACGGATTACCTGTCGGACTAACTTTGTAGTATACTACATAAATTGCAAGTGAAAAATGAGATATATTGGATCTACTTGATTTCCTCTTAAACTTAAAATGTTTCAACATTACAGGGCAATTAAAAATGAAGATGCAAATTACCCTTTGGCTGTACGTTTTCAAAGCATACATGAGAGTGATGTCTCCCTGAAGTTTGGTACATTGGCACATGTGAAGGGACAAAAAAGGAGAGGAGACAGAGAGAAGCAATTCAAATGCCTACAGGCAAGGCTCATCATTAAGAGGGAGACACTTAAGCCTAGGTGTCACGACTTGATTGAGGGCTCACCTGTTTAGGCTTTGTAAGCTTCTTTCTTGATGGTTCTGGCTGCCCGCGTTTCTTGCAGGTGTGGGTCTCGTGGAGGTAAGGACGGGCTTCTTTGGATGCCACACTGTCTCTGTAACGCTCACCTGATTCCCGCAGAGGCGCCGGTCTTGACTGGGTGAATGCCGTATCTTCAAAGGTGATGTGTAACACACGGTTGGCTCTTTGTGCTGGACCTCTGTGCACTGTATGTCTGACTCGAAGAGTAAGATGTCTTAGGTAAGTGAACGCCGAGCTCTCCATCTGCCTCGGGGCAGGGTGCCGTAACCAGTTTCTTCACTGGATAAGGGTGCAGGCCTCTTGACCTCAGAGGACTGCTGTCCGTCGTTAACTGCACGAACGGTAAGTTCTGGGCACTTCAAATGTCTTAAAAGTCTTTTGTAATGATATCTCTTGTTTTGCAGGGTTCCGGCGATGGCGGATGGCGGGCTGATGAGAGTTGAGGATCGAACCCGCGTGAGGAATAGAAGCGCCTGGAAGCACGTAAGTAAGCGCTTGTAGCCTGCTTCACGATGCGCACTAACTGTCCCTTTTATCTTGCAGGTACAAGTTCGGAGCTTTAGAGAAGCTGAAGGGTGCTGGAATACCCACTGGATTCGGCGTGGGAAGGAGTAATGGCACGTGAGTAATAAAGTTGCCCAATGTCTTTAAACGCACCTTCTTTTGTCTTTCAGATGCGGGATGCAGCGCCGAAGGCCTCCGGAGCGTGCGAAGAGCTGGTAAGATTTTGTCTTTCAGATGGCGGAATGCAGTGCGAAGACCTCCGGAGCATGCGAAGAGTAGGTAAGCCTTTGTCTTTCAGATGCCAGAATGCAGCGCGAGGCGTTGGTGACAGCCGATGGACCAGGTAAGAGATGCGCTGCCACTGAAGACCGTAGTGCTAACCTGTTCTTTCTTTGTCTTTACAGGTGCTGCTGAAGACTGGATTCCAGGATGGTAAGCCTTTGTTCCCTTAGGCCCAGGATCAGAAGCAGAAGACACGATGAGCGTTCTGCTGCAGAGAATGCAGAATAACACAAAGCAAGATTCATCCATCGGGTGTGGTTTAAATAGCCTCCTGTAGTGCTTAGGTGTCTCCTTCCACAGCCACGCCTAGGTAAGAAAAGAGTTCCTGCTTTCCAGAAGAGTTCCAGTGTTCTGAACCTAGGGAGTGGCTCCTGCCCCACCCAACAGGAAAAGTAGTCCCAAACAGAAGAGGATCAGGGGTTCAACTGGCAGGTAAGTAAGCAGCATGGTCTGCTGCAGGTAAGTCCACCCAAGCATTATGAGCCCGGCGCTTCCAGCGCTGGGACTGGGCATCATTATGAGCCTGGTGCCACTGGCGCCAGGACAGGGTCCAAAAGGTCCCAATTGGGACTGGCTGGCACTCGGAACCGGGGTTATGGGTCTGCTTCCAAGGGAGTCGGGCAAGTCCTGATCTTTTGGAAGCAGAGATCATGACAGCACCCCCCCTCAAGGCCCCTCCCAAACCGGGCTTCTCCGGGGGTTTGGGCTTGTTAGGAAATGTTCGATGAAATCTTTTGATTAGATGAGGCGCGTGGACATATTCTGCAGGTTCCCAGGATCTTTCTTGGGGACCGTAGCCTTTCCAGTCAATCAGGTAAAATAGTTTATATTTGGAGATCTTGGAATCCAGGATGCTTTTGACTTCAAACTCGAGTTCTCCATCAACTAGAATAGGTTTTGGAGATGTAGTTAGTCGGGTTTGAGGTTGCACGGGTTTTAATAGAGAGACGTGGAAGACCGGATGTATCTTCATGTGAGGGGGCAAGTCCAACTTGACCGCTACTGGATTTACTATGGTAGTGATGGAATAGGGACCAAGGTATCTTGGGTTGAATGTGCGTGGTCCTTTTAGAGGTAGATATTTGGTGGATAACCAGACTTGATCTCCTACTTAATATTGGGGGGCTTCCTTCCGATGTTGGTCTGCTCCTTTCTTGTATTGTTCTTTAGCCCTTTGAAGGTGAGAAACGGCTTACTTAAAGGCTTGGGTGATTGTAGAATGCAGGTGGTCTACTGCTGGTGTTCCAAGATCTTGGAGTGGATCCAACTCCGAGGTTCGAGGGTGACTACCGTATAAAAGAAAAAACGGGGTTTTCCCAGTTCCCGAGTGGACAGAGTTATTGTAGGCATATTCGGCTATCCAAAGGATATCTTTCAAAGTTTTTTCAGTTTGTTGTAGCATGCAGCACAAATACTGTTCCAGAGTTTGATTGGTCCTCTCGGTTTGTCCGTCGGTTTGAGGGTGGTGGCTGGTCGAAAGTCTCACATCAATTTGAGCCGACCGACAGCAACCTCGCCAAAAATGAGAAATAAATTGACTACCTCGATCCGAAATTAGAACTGAAGGAAAACCGTGCAGTCGGACGATGTTTTCGAGAAATTCTCGGGCCAGAGTTGCTGCTGTTGGTAAGCCTTTGAGTGGAATGAAATGCGCCATCTTGGAGAATAGGTCCACGATTACTAGGATCGTATTGTATCCGGAGCATGGAAGTAGATCGGTGATGAAGTCCATAGAAAGCGTATGCCAAGGGCGAGGCGGGATGTCAATAGGGCGTAAGAGGCCGGCTGGTTTTTCCTTTTGACTCTTGTTTTGGGCGCATACTCCACAGGACATTATAAAGTCTCTGATATCTTTTTTCCAAGACGGCCACCAAAAGTAGCGCTTGATCTTTTCCGAGGTCTTGGTCATACCGGGATGTCCTTCCATTAAAGAATTGTGATAACAAGAGATTACCTTTTTCTGTAAATCTGTGCTGGGCAGGTATAACCGTTCTTGGAAATATAATAGGTTGTCCTTCACCGTAAAGTCCTTTCCCTGCAGATGCCAATTCTGTATGTCTGCTGGAGTTACCAGTAGCCTGACTTTATCCTTAACTTCCTCTATGGATTGTGTGGCGATTACACCTAGAATTCTTTGTTCGGGAATGATAGGTACAGGTTTAGGATTGATCAAATGTTCTTCCACTCCCATCCGAGAAAGGGCATCAGCTTTACCGTTTTTTGTACCAGGTCGATAGGTAATTATGAAGTCAAACTCGGCAAAGAATAGTGCCCAACGGAGTTGCCTAGAGGATTGAGCTTTTGCGGTTTTCAAATATTGCAGGTTTCAGTGATCTGTAATCACAGTAACGGTGTGTCGGGCCCCCAGAAGATAATGCCGCCAAGCCTTAAAGGCGGACTTGATAGCTAGAAGTTCCTTATCAGTAATAGTGTAATTGATTTCAGGAGGCGAGAATTTGCGGGACCAAAATGCCACGGGATGCAACTGATTGGTTACTGGGTCCTTTTGTGATAGAACTGCCCCCATGGGAAGGCTCGAAGCATCACTTTCAACGATGTAGGGGAGTTCTGGGCGAGGATGTTTTAAGATCGGTGCAGAGATACATCTAGTCTTCAAATTCTGGAAAGCTTGTTCCGCCTCGGTAGACCATTCAAAACGTTTGTTTTTCTTTAACAAGGCGGTGATGGGCTGGACTATTCGAGAGAATTTGGGGATAAACCTGCGGTAAAAGTTAGCGAAGCCTAACATGCTTTGAACACCTTTTACGGAGGATGGCGATGGCCATTTGAGAATTGCATCGACCTTCTTTGAATCCATACGCACTCCGCTAGGTGATAATATGAATCCCAAGAATTCAACTTCAGTCACGTTGAAAACACATTTTTCCAACTTAGCGAAAAGTTTGTGTTGACGCAATCTCTCGAGGACCATTTTCACGTGTTTCCGATGTTCAGTTTCCGATGAAGAATAAACAAGGATGTCGTCAATGTAAACAACAACACACACATCTATGAGCTCTCTGAGGACATCGTTCATAAAATATTGAAAGGCGGCCGGGGCATTGCAAAGTCCGAAGGGCATGACCTGATATTCAAATAGCCCATACTTGGTGTGGAAGGCCGTCTTCCATTCATCGCCCTCTTTTACTCGTACCAAGTGGTAGGCTCCTCTAAGATCCAGCTTTGTATATATGCATGTTTTTCTGACTTGGTCCAGGAGTTCAGGGATCAAAGGTAACGGATATCTATTCTTAACGGTGATCTGGTTCAGGGCGCGATAATCTATACAAGTTCTAAGGTCCCCTTCTTTTTTTGGAACGAAGAACAAAGCTGAGGAAGCAGGGGACTTGGAAGGACGAATAGACCCATTCGCTAGGTATTGATCCAGGTATTGTCGGAGGTGAAGATTCTCAGGCTCGGTGAGGGCATAAATTCTACTACAAGGAGGAGTAGATCTAGGTATCAGGTCTATCTGGCAGTCATAAGACCTATGAGGAGGTAGAGAGTTAGCCTGATCCTTCCGGAAAACATCTTGGAATTCTAGGTATTCAGGAGGTAACTGGGGAGCCTCCGAGGAAATTGCTGCCAGTGCAACACCAGGTCGAGGGTGACAAGTAGAGACATTCTGGAAACTGAACCGTTCTTGCTCGCCAATCGATCTGAGGATTGTGCTTCTCTAACCAAGGAATTCCTAGAATAATCTGGAACTGAGGGGCCTTGATCACATCGAACACGATCTTCTCATGGTGTCCATCTTGACTTACTAGCGTCACTTCTTGGGTGGTATGCGTTACTGGTCCGGAGGCTATCTCCGTACCATCCACCATAGTAATGACGTCCTTTACAGCCTTTGGACAAAGAGTCAGATTCATCCTCAAAACCATTTCATGATCCAAATAATTGCCGATGGCACCGCTGTCGACGTAAGCTTCAATCGCATGTAATCGATCCGGATGTTCAGGGCTAATGAGGACCATAGGTATCACGAAATGCGAGGTCACGGAACTGGTTTTAACGCTCGGCAAGAGGACCTTTATTCTTGTCGAGCGAGGTCGTTTCCCTGCTCAGAGTTTGTGACCCTGGTAACTGCAGCTCCTACTGCCTTCTTGGCTGGTTTCACCGGACAGTCTCGAAGAAAGTGCCCCGAGTTTCCGCAATAGAGGCATAATTGCAGCTGTTTTCTCCTTTCCCGCTCCTTTTGTGCTAGTGGTCCTTTCAGGCCCCCTATTTGCATGGGTTCCCCGGAGTCTACTCCTTTGGTAGGAGTTGGTGGTTTGGAAAATACTCGAGCATCAAACTTGGAACGATCGAACTTCCTGTTCTGCAGTCTGTGGTCAATTTGAACAACTAAGTCAATATAGTCCCAACAGTCTTGTGGGGGATTCACTACTTGGGCTAACACATCTTTGAGCTCTCCACGTAGACCTCTATAAAACAGCGTAATCCTTTTGTTCTCAGGCCACCGAGTTTCCACTATCAGTCTGTTGAAAGACGCAATATAAGCCAAAAGGTCTTGATTACCTTGTCGCAATGAAAGGAGCTCATTGTCCAAGGCCTGCCCCTGTGAATGTCTTGCAAACAGTTTTTCCATACTGAGCTGAAAAGCTTGAAAATCATGGAGAACCGGATCATCTTGATTAACTAGAGGGATCGACCAGTCTGCCGCATTGCCACTAAGGTACGAAAGCACGAAAGCTACCTTAGCTTGATCAGTTGGAAAGGCTGCTGGCCGGCATAAGAAGTGCAACCGGCACTGATTAATAAATACTGCAAACCTCTTTGGGTCACCAGAAAATCGTTCGGGCGGAGTCAGAGGTACATTCCCAGGTAGGTTGATCTGCACTGGGTTCGTAGAGGATGTTGAAGGAAGATTTGCCCCTGATGCGGGTAACGGAGTTTGTCCGGCTTGTGACTGTAGCAATTGTCTAGCGAGATCGTCTGTTCGCTCCTTGGAAATAATCAGTTCCCTTGTTAGAGCATTTGTTTCCTGACGGGCTGCATGCACTTCTGCTCTTAGTTGCCCAAGTAACTGGGCTAGCTGGTCGGTATCCGAGGTTTCCATAGCGCCTGGGTGGGAGTTTTGCGGTAGGCTTTGTGTTCTGTAACGCTCACCTGATTCCCGCAGAGGCGCCGGTCTTGACTGGGTGAATGCCGTATCTTCAAAGGTGATGTGTAACACACGGTTGGCTTTTTGGGCTGGACCTCTGTGCACTGTATGTCTGACTCGAAAAGTAAGATGTCTAAGGTAAGTGAACGCCGAACTCTCCATCTGCCTCGGGGCAGGGTGCCGTAACCAGTTTCTTCACTGGATAAGGGTGCAGGCCTCTTGACCTCAGAGGACTGCTGTCCGTCGTTAACTGCACGAACGGTAACTTCTGGGCACTTCAAATGTCTTAAAAGTCTTTTGTAATGATATCTCTTGTTTTGCAGGGTTCCGGCGATGGCGGATGGCGGGCTGATGAGAGTTGAGGATCGAACCCGCGTGAGGAATAGAATCGCCTGGAAGCACGTAAGTAAGCGCTTGTAGCCTGCTTCACGATGCGCACTAACTGTCCCTTTTATCTTGCAGGTACAAGTTCAGAGCTTTAGAGAAGCTGAAGGGTGCTGGAATACCCACTGGATTCGGCGTGGGAAGGAGTAATGGCACGTGAGTAATAAAGTTGCCCAATGTCTTTAAACGCACCTTCTTTTGTCTTTCAGATGCGGGATGCAGCGCCGAAGGCCTCCAGAGCGTGCGAAGAGCTGGTAAGCTTTTGTCTTTCAGATGCCGGAATGCAGTGTGAAGACCTCCGGAGCATGCGAAGAGTAGGTAAGCCTTTGTCTTTCAGATGCCAGAATGCAGTGCGAGGCGTTGGTGACAGCCGATGGACCAGGTAAAAGATGCGCTGCCACTGAAGACCGTAGTGCTAACCTGTTCTTTCTTTGTCTTTACAGGTGCTGCTGAAGACTGGATTCCAGGATGGTAAGCCTTTGTTCCCTTAGGCCCAGGATCAGAAGCAGAAGACACGATGAGCGTTCTGCTGCAGAGAATGCAGAATAACACAAAGCAAGATTCATCCATCGGGTGTGGTTTAAATAGCCTCCTGTAGTGCTTAGGTGTCTCCTTCCACAGCCACGCCTAGGTAAGAAAAGAGTTCCTGCTTTCCAGAAGAGTTCCAGTGTTCTGAACCTAGGGAGTGGCTCCTGCCCCACCCAACAGGAAAAGTAGTCCCAAACAGAAGAGGATCAGGGGTTCAACTGGCAGGTAAGTAAGCAGCATGGTCTGCTGCAGGTAAGTCCACCCAAGCATTATGAGCCCGGCGCTTCCAGCGCTGGGACTGGGCATCTTTATGAGCCTGGTGCCACTGGCGCCAGGACAGGGTCCAAAAGGTCCCAATTGGGACTGGCTGGCACTCGGAACCGGGGTTATGGGTCTGCTTCCAAGGGAGTCGGGCAAGTCCTGATCTTTTGCAAGCAGAGATCATGACAGTCAATGCCCGGAAGGTTCCGGAATTCCTGGGTGGAGGTATGCAGTCCGAGGGCAACCGCAAGAGCAGTCCTGGAAGGAGGGCCACAGAAGAGGTAAGTCACAGCCGCAGTCGATGTCGGTTATGTTGTGGGAGTCCTGGGTCGAGGTAAGCGGTCCGAGGGCGACCACAAGGGTAGTCCGGAATGAAGGACCGCAGAAGTGGTGAGTCGTGGCTGCAGTCGATGTCCGATATGTTCCAGGAGTCCTGGGTGGAAGTGAGCGGTCCGAGGGTGACCGCAAGAGCAGTACGGAATAGAGGGCCGCGCTGCGGAAGTGGTGAGTCACAGCTGCAGTCGATGTCCGATATGTTACGGAAGTCCTGGGTGAAGGTAAGTGGTCCGAAGGCAACCGCAAGAGCAGTCCTGGAAGGAGGGTTGTGGAAGACAGACAGACACGGCCACGGAGAACAAGGAAGGCACAATCCTAGGAGCGAGCGCAAGGAACAAACCTCGAGTAAGGAATTGTGAGTGCATTGACACGCGCCGATCCGCAGGGGAGGGGCGCTTATCTAGGCGGGCTAGAAACTATACCGTTGATCAAGGAGCTGCACCCACCATGTTGGGAGGGTGTTGGGCGCATTCTGGCATGCTGTTGAATGGACCAGGAGATCCAAAGGGGGCGGTAGCGAGGATTCATGACACTAGGGGCCATAACAGAGATGAAGAGCTATATGTTTTTCTTAAATAAAAGTCAGGTCAAATCAATAATGGAAATGGTCATATATCTGTATGGATTAGGTAGATTTGTAGCCTCTAAATTGTCAATAGATCAATGTCTTCAGCTCACTAGTCATACTTACTCTGTGACATGTTTGGTTGATTATCAATAGGAGTTTGTAAGACTATTGATTGGTCTTCTCAATATTGTACAGTGTGCTATAGATATAATTATAGCCACTGTGGGGCATATACCCACATATATCCATATACATCACGTTAGATTTCATGACATTATTAATGAAGAGATTGACCATCGTCATGACTTAAGTTATGTCCCCTTAAAAATGAGCCCCCATTAACTGCTGGGAATTTTATAAAGAAACGTTGTTATTTAATCTGAGCTGGTGATCTCTGCCATCGGACTGTTTGTGATGTCTTCCTTTATGAGCGAGTATGTGCCTCAAGATTGTGATGTTACACCACTTGCAGAATTATAGCACTATTGCACTTTAATAGAGCACTGATAAATTGGGCCTCATTACGAGATTGGTGGTAGTCATGGCGCTATGTGCGCCATGACTGCCACCAGTAACGGGTCCGGCACCGGTGTAGTTCAATGGGGACTTACCGGTCTAGTCCGACCCTGGCGGGACCGGTAAATCCCCATTGAACATGCCATTCCCCATCCCCATTTGAGCCCTCGTAGGGCTCAATGGTAATGGGGAGGGTGCAAATAACGGGCTCGCAACGTGCAAGCCCGTTATTAGCGCCCTGTTCCCTTAGCGGGACCCGTAAGGGTTGTGTGGTCTGACCACACGTTCCTTACGGTCCCCGCCAAGGGACCTCGGAATAGGGCGGTAGGGGATTACCAGCACCGGTCTCCTTACCGGTGCCGGTTTCCCTTTCCGCCCTACTCGTAATGAGGCCCATTGTTTTTGTACTATGTATAGAATTATAATTTGAGATTATGAGCATAATGTGAGTTTAATTTAGATAACTGCACTGTTGTTTAGAACATAATTGTAGCACTTTATCAGAGCATCTTTGCACAAGACTGAACAGCCTTGCACATTTGCATTTGAATTACCCAGTAAATGTTGATCATTCATAAAATGTAGCAAGAGCACTATGCTCTCATTATGTATGTTTTATAGTATAAGCACTTTAGCGTAGTAATAAGTTTGAGAAACCTGAGGTGTTTCTCCTGGGTTATTCCAGGGGATCCTTTATTCAGGTGGCCAGGGGAGGGCCATCGCCACTGGCACCCAACCCTGGGGACAGACGAGCGAGGGAGGATCACCTGGGCAGGGGGTCCTTGGGAACAATGGGAGACACGCCCTCAGGTGAAACATGGTATTCCTTCCATTCTGATACACTCCTGCCCGATATCTCCTCAGTTGTCATGAGGTATTGTAAACAGAGTCCCATCATACCCCAGTACCTTTCTGTAAAGAAAAGGCAAAACGATCAGGGAAAACAAAGATGATCCCTAGATTCCAACATGAGCTTTACCCCTCTTTCATCGAAACATACTTTTCAACAACCCTACATTCAAACCCCTTTTCCTGACAAAAATCTACAACATTTTCATCCCTTTTTGTAGAACACCACAATTCCCATAATCCCATTCCACTATTGAAATACTCAAGGAAAAGAGGCAAATGGGAGTCATGAGGACTACCAATAGGAATCTATGGGCAATGGATTCCTATGGGCAGTCTCCATTTTGTCCCGATAATGAGGTCAGGCAGAGTCAAGCAGAGAGGGACACCTACTAACATTTGACTCCAATCAACTCTATCTGGGAGTATAAAAGCAGCAGCCAGAAACAACATTTTGAGGGAGCTGGGGATGCTGGCAGGTGTTGAGAAGCAAGAGACCAAGTGAGCTGCAGAGGAGAGCCTGGGAGACCTGGAGGAGGAGGAAACAGCTCAGACACTGGACCTTTGAACACAGGGGAGCAGTGGAGGCTGCAGAGTGGAGGGGGAACTGTACCGCCAGGAGGCAAAACCAAGGGCAGCTTGGGTCTCCTGGCAGTGCCACACCAGAGCTCCTCCCCCGGGGCAAGCAGGCGAGCCAAGGTCTCCAGGGGGCAGACGGTGAGACTCTGACCTCAATACAAATCCCCATTGAAACTCCTGCAGCTCCCAAAGCCATGGAATGCTGTTTTGGGGAGCTTTGAAGTAAGAGCAAAATACACTACAATGCATTCTGAAGAGGGTCCAAACCCGGGTGAGGGAGACTTTGGTGTAAATCATTATGGAGGAGTCCGTACCTGAGGGAGTGAGAGCCCTATGAACTTTTGGGGAGAAGACCTGAACACGGAGAGGGCCCAGAAAGCCAGAGTGCATAAAAAGAAGCCTTCAGAGACCGGAAAAGAACGTGTAGCCAAGATGCTGATTCAGAGCAAGAGAGAGACTGTGGCATGGCACAGGAGATGTATCTCCAGGCAGCCGGTGAGTTGGGAGAACTTGTGCAAAGCTGAGCTATGTTGAACAAAGGTTTCCAGCGACGAGAGTGTTACTGATGAAAGATTGGTGAAACTGCGAGTGAGGTGATCCAGATAAAAGTGGAACATTGGAGAAGACAGGAAGAAAGACTCCCTTTTCTACATGCAAGCAGAGTGGTCCGCCACCACTTTGGTGCCCACTCGAAAGATCTCTGCCATGAAGGTATACTGCAAATAGAACTTTTGAGATTGGATAGAAAGATCGAAGTGGTCCTGCGAGGGTCTAAGAAAAATCCCTAGCACAATCGAAAGTCTTTGATCCCATGAAATGCCCAAGAGAATGAAAGAAAGGCGTGCACCCTGTCAAGGGGAGCCTACAACAGTGAAAAACATATAGTATTGAAGTTACTCATGTCAAAGGACATTACGATAAGTGAAATGAAGGTCCAAGCCCAAATAAGGGGGGCCTATGGTGTCTTTGAAAGCAAAGGGAGTCCGAGCCCGCCTGGGGGAGCCCCCAGGGTGGACGACCCACCCGATGTGTGCTACAAGCGAAAGGAAGAGAACTTTACGCTGTTATATCTTTTTGTTGAACACTTTCTTTGAGCGAGAGACTATTTTTGCTGTTGAGACACTCTGTCTTAGAATGTTCTGCCATGCCTTGGAGACTGCCTCCTCGTGCTAAGAGCAGCCACAGTGTTCTATAGAGCCTGAGTGTTCTACCTTACCGCGTGCTGAAAACGTGGGGAAGGACACTTTATTGTTCTACCATTCTGACATATTATTTTAGACATTGTTCCTTTTTGCCTTTCATAACCCTTTCACATTTTGTTGCATTTAGAGGTAAAGATTGGCAATGGGTTTATTAGTATAGGCCTTTTTTATTTTGAAAATACACCACTAGGTCTGCGTTATTATTATTTTATGGTCGTAGCTTGCTCCCATCTGTAGATTTAGGATTAGATAGGCGTTTTTTCACACACTTTTAAAGTCAATAATCACCCTTGAACTGTGATCACTTGTGGCTGTCGTTTTACTGTTGATACCATGGTTTCTTAACATAAGTAATTATGATAATTGATAACTGCGGGCCAGTCGCGATGCAGTATCGCAATGTCTAAAATAATTATATTTGCCAGTCAATATTGAGACAGCCTTTCACCCGTAGCAGTTTTATATTGGAAACATCTATATTGACATTATGTGTTTAAAGCTACACTAGGCTAGCACAACATGGCTACCGATCAGCATGCGCAAACCCCATAGAGTCTACTGACAACAGGATGAACTGTAACGCGATTGCCACACATGTGACTGGCTAGTTGCATTATCAATGAGGAAATCAGGCGGTTTTGAATTCTAAACAGCCTGATGAAGTCCATAGAAGGACGGAATGTGTGGGTATTTTATATGTGTTCTGACTATGAAGTTCATGATGTCAACGAACTTTTAACTTTTGTGTGTGTACCATGGAATAATAAACTACTTTTTGCACTTTACTCGGAAACCGAGCACTGTGGTGATTTTGCTTTCACAATGACGGGATTGATTCGCACCACATGGAGTGGCTGTTTTTCTGGTTAGACTTTTTGTTTTTCAGGTTTTAAGAGAGTGGCTTGCTCCCCCCACCCCCTTGGCACCCACTACTATTGTTAGCAGGCAGCGCACTCGGAGAGACTCAAGCTTTTTTGTGAATATATATATATATATATACATATAACGTGACCAAACGCTCAGGGAAGCGCGAAACGCGTCGTCCAGGACCCTTCCTTGGCATCCTGCTTTGTTTGTTGTGTGTGTTTTTGCCTTATTTTTACCTTTATTAAACTTGTTTCTTCACTTTTATTCGAGTTTGTTATTGTTTTGGGATTGCCAGCACCTCATGTTTGGAGTGCATTTTTCTTCCTCTGCTGTGTTCCACGATATATATATAAAGCATATATATATATATTCAATGAAAAATCTTTGTTAAAGGGACATTATGGTTAAGTTGCACTACCAAAAACCTATGAAATTCAATGGAAAAACGTTGTTACAGGGACGTTATGGTTACAGGTAAAACCGAAAAACCCCAGAAATATGGCAGTTATGGAAAGGTAAGCAACCAGTGTGTACTGCAAGGACCAACACCCATGACATCAAAGATGCCATCACAAATCTCATTGATGACATCACTGATGGCATCACATGTGTGGCTCCCTCTTCTTTGTTCACAGACATAAGTAGGCCAGGTGCTTTTCTTCACTTACAGTCAGGAAGTAACAATACAAAAGGTTCTATCTTGGTGTATGGCACCCTTCTACTATGTTCTTGCACTACTTTCATAAAAGTGCACTCACATCATATGATACATTCCAGATACCCCCTCTATAGGGTCATCTGTGATGCTGTGTGCCCCCCACCCCCTCCCCCTGGTCGCCTGTGATGCTGTGTGCCCCCTGCCACCTCCCTCTGGTTGCCTGTGATGCTGGGTGCCCCCTCCCCCTGGTCGCCTGTGATGTTGTGTGCCCCCACCACCTCCCCCTGGTCACCTGTGATGCTGTGTGCCCCCATCCCCTCCCCATGGTCCCCTGTGATGCTGTCCGCCCTCCTCCCCCTGGTCGCCTGTGATGCTGTGTGCCCCCCTCCCCTTGGTCGCCTGTGATGCTGTATGCCCCCCTCCCCTTGGTCGCCCGTGATGCTGTGTGCTCCCCTCCCCATGGTCACCTGTGATGCTGTGTCGCCCCTCCCCCTGGTCGCCTGTGATGCTGTATGCCCCTCTCCTCCTGGTCGCCTGTGATGCTGTGTGCCCCCCTCCCCCTGGTCGCTTGTGATGCTGTGTGACCCCCTCCCCCTGGTCACCTGTGATGCTGTATGCTCCCACCCTCTCCCCCCGGTTGCCTGTGATGCCCAAAACCCAATATTAACTGATTCACTGTAATTGTCCCTGTTTCCTTTGCTGTGAGCCCCCCGTAACACGAGGTGTGGCTGGTAATGGTTGCGCCCACCTGACTGACTGTAATTCACTGCTCCTGTTCTCACCTGCATTCTTTGCTTTGGGCCCCCCGTAACATTTGGTGCGGCCAGTAATGTGTTGCGCCCACCTGACTGAATATAATGTGTTGCTACTGTTTTGACCTGCACCCTTTGCTTAGTGCCCCCCGTAACATGAGGTGCGGCCTGTATTGTGTTGCTCCCACCTGATTGACTGTAATATGTTGCTCCTGATCTTACCTGCTTCCTTTGCTATGTGCCCCCCGAAACATGAGGTGTGGCCTGTAATGTGTTGCAACCACCTGATTGACTTTAATATGTTGCTCCTGATCTCACCTGCATCCTTTGCTTTATGCCCCTAGTAACATGAGGGGCGGCCTGTAATATGTTGTGCCCACCTGATTGAATGTAATATGCTGTTATGTGCCTACCGCCATCCTTTGCTTTGTGCTCCCCATAATATGAGGTGCGGCCTGTAATGTGTTGCCTGTAATGTTTTGCACCCACCTACCTGATTGACTTTAAAATATGCTCCTGATTTTACCTGCATCCTTTGCCTGAGCCCCCCCCCATAACATGAGGGGAGACCTGTAATGTGTTGCACCCTCCTGATTGACTGTAATATGTTGCTCCTGATTTTTACCCGCACCCTTTGCTCTGCCCCCCGTAACATGAGGTGCGGCATGAAATGTGTTGCACATACCTGATTGACTGTACCTAACCATGTACCCCACGCTAAGCACTTATGTAACCAAGTAAGCCTTCTGTAACAGTGCCACGATGCCTCAAGGCCGTTAGGCACTTTATAAATGCAAATTAATAATATTAATAATTAATAATACATATAGGGGAAGCAGAAAGTGTACAACACAGCAATCATTTCTGTGCATCAAGATAATCAGTTATGTTATGAAGAGTTTCTTGTAATACTGTTTCTTTTTTGCTTACTTCAATTTCCCTGTATATGCTCATATGTGTACCCATTGTGGTATCTTTATGTTTTTTGTGCAGTAGTGCAATTATGTACTTATTAAGGCAATGGTAGCTACTTCTTACATGTTGCACAGTACCTGAAACTCCAAAGGGAAAGCATTCATGATTTCACTATGTAACATGGGAAGATTTTGCAAAGAAGTCCGTACTAAAATGATATGTATAGCAGAGCATTGCTCAATGAACCACTTATCTCATGACAGTTCTTCCAATGATCTTTGATAGTTTTCTGCCACCATTACAATAACAATCCCATGTGGCGGCTTTCCATGAAACCTAAATGCACATGTGTTGTCATCAGTGATGTCATCAATGAGATTTGTGATGGCATCTTTGATGTCATAGGTGTTAGTCCTTGTAGTGTACACTGGTGGCACACGTTATGCATGCTTACCTTACCATAACTGGCGACTTTCTGGGGCTTTTCAGTTTTACCTGTAATCATAACTTCCCTGTAACAATGTTCTTCCATTGAATTTCATAGGTTTTTGGCAGTGCAACTTAACCATAACTTCTGTTTAACAACGTTTTTCACTGAATTTAATAGATTTTGACCATAAACCCATTGGGTTGCGTACATGTACCATACAGCATAGGAAATTGATGTCTCCATACCAAGGAGCATAATAACCACAAAATGTACGTCTTAGCGCATATAGTGGCTAGCATTCCAACTGCTGGAAACAGCATTAGTTGTCTTACATAGTGCTACCATTCATCAAAGTGAATAAACATGTATAAATATCACCATGTATGTAGTTTGCAAGGAGAATGAAGTAAGGTAAGTGTGCAAATTCTGTACTTGTGAAACAAACAGACCAAAGGCATACAGTATTCACCATAATGGAAAGAACCAGTACACAAAGTCACGTGTGTGTCCAGCAATATTACCACACTGCCGTTACACATGAAAACGAAGAAACCAATAGAAGACTAAGGAATGCAAAGTATTGAGAGCAAAACCTAACTCCAATGTGGTAACTACACTGAAGTGTCTCCTATTAATGCCTAATTTCTGCATTGTATCACAATAGCAAACCATGATATTTATGTTTTTTTTTCGTAACAATGCCAAGCACCCTGGAATAGCTGGAAAAGAACGTCCCTCTTCCCTAAATAAGTAAGGATAATAACTGCACGGGCAAGCAGCACAGTGTAAAAAGAAATGTAGGTAATATGTATTGCTTTATGTACACTTCACACATATGTTTGTGTTTGTAAGAGGACATACTTTACATTGAAGGAATGCATCAATAGCGGCACCTCTTCCACAACAGCACATAGCCACACAAAATCTATAAGACACTGTAAAAAGTAATGTACACAGCCAGTACGTAAAAATGGAACAATTGCTTAACAATTACTAGTGCTCCTACCCTGTCCAAATACAGCTGATGTTTCTTACATATTAAACGTGTACACATAAACTGTTTGTGAGTGTGTGTATATTTGTTGCTTTGGTGCTGTCGATGCATTGTGACTCTGTAGCGCACAGTGCTGCCCCAGATGCCTGCAGGTAAGCAAAATGTAGGTTTCCTACTGAGAGTGCATGTGGCCAGCGTATGTTCAATCGCAATGGAAGTGTCCATACGACTACAGAACTGGCCTCATGTCCCCATCTTCTCATTCCCTTTTTAATTAGTTGTGGCACCGGATGTCTGTCAGTTGCACAGCTATACATATGTGTAAGTCATCCTCTGTCTCCTAGTAATACCGCCCCTCAATAAGTACGAGAACAAATTACCTGTGGTGAGGCATTCACACATATGGCAGCGCCACTGCACAAGCTGTCTAGGAGTAGTGCATGAGACGTTGATATATACATTTGCTATTCTATTGTAATGTTGATCACAACCTGTACAGTCGCCCTTTGTTCACAGGCAAGACGAAAGTAGCTATTCCAATTACCTGCTAACAACATCACATACAGTACTGTAATATTCCGTTAGTGACTAATTTACAAACGGTACGCTTCCAACACAATCTTGCTCACACCACACCAAGAAGCCTTATTGTACAATGTCATAGCTTCCACAGACCCATTGCCATGTTTGCCATTTTGCAAATGGCCCGGATGTGCACGTGGAATCCCGGAACTAACAGGGATTACGCATACTTTTCGTGCTGTGTGCAGACATGGCAGAACACATTTCAACCAGGACAGCAGATTTTATATGTAGTGGTGGCTCTAGAAAGAGGCGGTTGCGGTTTTCTTTGTGTAGATGCTTTTAAGGGAAAACTCTTTCTGTGGTTTCTATGGAGACTTTTGTATTTGTGCACTCCACCCATTCTTACAACAACCTCCTCACTGCATCCTGTACATGCAACTACAAAACACCATTACCAATATTGCACAAATAAATGCCATTGTCATGGAATAAGTCTGCATTTTTTGAAGCAATGTGTTGTAAAATGATGTAGCAGAAGCTCTTGTGTTACAAGCTTAACTCTTTATTACTTCAGCAAAATCAGCAGTGCAAAACAGACAAGTGCTGCATTTAGTCCAAAGGTAGCTGGCCTTCAACAGTGCAGGGTGATCCAATGAAATGCAAAATCTGGAGTCGTTTTCCAGTTCCCTTGAGAGAAGGGCCAGAAGCTTGACCTGCTCGGTATCCTCTGCCGGCTTAGTCTGAGTCAGTGACGGCTTTGCTCTCTTTCTTCCCAGCTCTTCGTGGTTCACCCGCGGTCTGGCGAGTCTTCGGCATCATGCGAGATCCAAACAGAATGATGTCAATCTTGCATAAAAACATTGCAGCATCATACAAAAATGTAGACATGCTTCTATTGCTGATACATCTTCCGCCCTCTCGCAGGGAACGAACTACATTAGAACAGGTGCATAGTCTTGTTTGTGGTATGGATAATACAAAAGATTTTCGCTTTTTATACAGATTTTTATTTTCCTGTACTCTGTGCATTCTTAAAGTAAGGTTTTCAGTGCATTTTGTAAATGCTGCAACAAAATACCATTGCAAATGTTCGGCAAAGACATGCCATTGTCATGGAAGAAAACCACAGTTCAACACCCAATGATGTCATTGTTGCAGAAGAGCATACC
Organism: Ambystoma mexicanum; assembly: GCF_040938575.1. Classification (NCBI taxonomy): domain Eukaryota; kingdom Metazoa; phylum Chordata; class Amphibia; order Caudata; family Ambystomatidae; genus Ambystoma; species Ambystoma mexicanum. The sequence goes on from NC_090937.1 coordinate 635,555,892, forward strand.
AGCTTTGCGCAAAAAAGTAGCAATTTTTCCATTGATGGTACACCTTTTGCCCTCTTTCGTCCTCTGGGTGGGAAGAAACTCCATTCCAACAGGCCCACATTCTTCTTGGTGGTATAAATGAGAATCGAATTTTCGCAGTGGGAAAGAAGTGCCTCACTGCTGTCAACAATCTCTTCAGTTGATGCACTACATATGAAGAAGACGAGCGACACACATGCTGAGCTCCGTAGTGTAGCACGACAATATGAAAAGGCCTGAAAAATGTCCATTTCCACCATTATCATAATGGCAGAATGTGGCACATGTGCTTTCCATATACAGTTAGGGCCACGGTCCAGTAATGCACACACAATACTTCTTTTCTTTGCACAAGCATTTTTGCTCCACTCCCCGATTGGGTGCTAGCAAACTTTCAAACACGCATGCAGCAATCACATGCAAAACCTCTGCATAGCACACTATAATTTCTTCACATCACTCCATATTTACCGTTACACACTTTCAGTACATGTCCCGTTTCATTCTCCACTAGAAACCTCTGCTAAAAGATACACGTTGCAACATCCACAATTATCCAGAGATGAACACACCACACCTTTTTTTCAATGCACACAACAGTGCAGCCCTTTCCGCACCCAAGACAACACTATGCATTCATGCATTCCACCATTTTGACACCTAAAATAATGCACAAACGTAACATAAGTAGCGTCACTTCTACCCAACTCCCCCACACCAAATAACACCCATTCACTGAAAAATGTCCCAATTAGCAGAATCCACAAACATACCACAGCCCGCACTGACCCTACCGACTGCCATTCACAAAGTATTGTGTCACTGGCAACCTATTCACAACAGCTGCACAACATTGGGCCTACTTCAATAAATGTGCACACATCACAGTAACCAAGCACATGTAAGCGGCACTTCAACTATACCCTCTTCTATACTTACATTACATAAACACTGCACCCTGTGGACGACACTACACAACTTCTCACTGTACTATCTCCTGCTGTACATCAAATACTGTACCATGTTGCAACTTTCACCACAACCATGGAACGCAAAATACGCCATTTGGAACTCGCTTGTGCTGCTGTAGCACGTGTACAATGTGCTCCACACCCATTTTGCAAACATCACCACCCTGTGCCTAATGCACTGTCAAACCTGCAAGGCTGCAGTGGGTGTGCTCCTTGCACACATTCCCCACACCGTAACTCTACCATTCATGTCAGCATTTCACCACGTACCACTATTGTGGTATATTTCAATCCATGCCAATGTGCCCTACTACATCCCTTTGCCAATGGGGGAAAGAAACTGCCAAAAATTGAGGCGCTAACCCCTGTGTGTGCCAAATTTGTAAAACTGTGCATGGTTCATAAACCACAAAAGAGCTGCACACCCTGCCACACACAGGCAAAGTTGATGTCAAAACACAACTCCTAGAAGGAGAATGCCTGGGGGTGCTGTTACCCGTCACATGAAGCTGGCCACAAAAGTGGGCTAAAATCCAAAAATGCCTTTAAATACAGCTTCCCAATGAATGGCAACATTAAAGTGCTGTTTTGGCGCTAAATTCAGTCATTTTCCCAGTGAATTATTGAAAGGAAAAGTGGCCTGAAATCATAGATTCTCCAGTGCAGTCAGAGGAATCCAGGCCTCACTGACTGACAGCTGCATAAGAAAATTAGCTGTCAAACCCAGTTTACAGGTGTTTCTTTTTCCTGAAGAAATTGCAAAATGTGCCTATTTAAAGCATGTGTGTGAAGGGCTTAATTCTTTTAAATGTCCAAATCCCTTATAAACCGTGCTTATTTTTATGTGTGTTAAATAAAATACTTTATTGTGAATTTTAAAAGTAACCCAATATTAGAGTTAAGTAACTGCTTATTTCTGATTGGGTAGTGACCAGCCTGAGAAAGTCTGACTTCTCAGTTTGACACTCCCTTGATACAGGAAGCCTTAATGGTTCCCGCATATTGACAACAAGGAGCACAATGAGACCTCATTAGATATTCGTCTTTTGGCTGAGCCACGAACAAAGGACAGGCTGAGCATTGACCTCTGCTGGGGATGGGCAGGATGCTTCCCTCTACACCCCACCCTGATCAAAGCGATCTAACAGCTGTTGTTTGTTGACAGGTGAGAAAAAAAACTGCTGGAACTTTTTTTATGTTTAAACCTTTATTTGTGATTAAATGTGAAACACTTTAACTGTGCAACCGGAAGAAGGATAAGTCTGAAAATTGGTAGATGTTAACCTAATTTTAGGCTTTTGCTTTGAAGACATTGATGAAACTTTTGTCACTTAAGGAACCAAAGTTACGAAAAAACTCTCATTGTAGCAGAACTATTAATGTTGCAAGTCTAAGATTGTATGTACATGATCCACTGATAAGCGCACGAGAAGTACCGAATTAGAAATTATTAATCCAAACTGTTATGATTAAAATTGAGAAAATTCTATAGAATGAGAAAGACAGCTCGCACAGAGATGGGGATTGAATGTGAATATAGCCCATCAAATATGAAATGTATATGTCCAATTTTATTAGGGAACATAATTTTAGAAATGTACATTTGTGCAAAAGTTAATTTTTGGTCAAAATCAATGTGGGAGTTCCTAAATCCCATCGTAAAGATGACAGCTCTGTTCCGACTGCCAACCAGAACAAGGCAAGTGCTTGTGGCCACTCACAGCCCTGGGGGTATGTTTTGAAATTCTGCCCACACCATAAACTTGGTGATGTCATTTGATAGTATAAATATAGGAACGTCACTTCACATAGGACACACTGCTTCCAGAACACAGCCAGATTTCCGCGCAGTGTCTTGTTCCTGACTTCTCCATCCTATCCAGATCTCTTCACCTTACAGCTGATTCCAGATTTCTTTGCAGAATCCAAGCCTCAGCAGTGCTGAACTCTTTTTAGCTAGACCCAAATTCAACCATCCCAAAAACTTAAAAGAATAATTCTGATTCAGTCGGGCTTGTTACCATCAATTCCTGCCCGCTGAAATGCGCATCCTGCTAATCTGCCATGTCCAGTGACCAGAAGGGTCCATCAAATCCAGTCTGTGGTGCAGTCCAAAATTGACCAGAACCGCGCTGCTGATCCAATCCCCCCAGAAGTGCCTGCTGCTGGTAGACCTGACCCAATACATGACCAGAACTTTGACGGTCCAATTTTAATTACAAGGGACTGTAAGTATTAATAGAAAGAACAGTGACCCATAGTATATTTGCATTGTTTCATCCGCATCCCAACCCATCCCATCTTTAACTTCAGAACCCTAGTATTGTCAAAACCATTCATGCGCTGATTTTTCTCATTTGTTTTACAGAACCATAAATCATTAGTGATTTTGAGTAACTAAAGTAAATCCCAGAAAGAAAACAAAGTATCCACCACAGGAAGGGTTACGCTGGCCACGTAACTGTGGAGATTCCTGGGTGGCATTTTCTTTTTCATAATCATTAATATAGGGTAATGAAACCAATCTATCATTTTTAAAACCGAATTTCAGTATCCATTTTCGCGCATATTTTTCAAAAATGCCTCTCACTAAAACTTCCATAACTTCTTCAATTGTATAGATAGAAACGAAATTTGAACTCTCACTGATACGTGAGACCCTTAGCTACATCCACAACCATCCGCATCACGGAACAGTGTATTTGACCCGTTTTTATCCAAAATCGCATAGTGAAATTTTGCCACGAATTTGCAGTTTTTAAAAGCTTACACATGTCTTTTTCCCATTTAAAGTGTCTCTTAAACTCCCATCCTTATCTAAAGTATATACTGCTGTTTATCTTGTAGCTCATGTGTGTTAGGACCTGTTTAGTGTTGCTTTCCTCAGAATCTTTCTCCATTTAAGCAATTTCGCAACCTTTTGCACTGTTTTACAAAGCCATTTTTCACCTGTCATTTTAAAAGTGTCTATTTCCAAAAACGGTTTTCTCTCTTATTTGGGGAGGGAAGATTGCATTTAAACTCCAGACATTGTCTTTCATTCCTGAATACCTGCTGATTACTGACATCTTTTTAGGATTGCTCATGAGTACCTTCAATACCTTGCAGGGGGCTCTTTGTTTCTTTGTTCACAACCAAAACTGTTCTTTTTCCTGTGTTTTCTATTTTGCATTAATATAAGTGAATTCAATTGCTTTACTTATTTTTGAATTGTATTGTCACCACCTGGTGATTGCTGCCCCATATATATATATATATATATATATATATATATATATATATATATATATATATATATATATATATATATATATATATATATATATATAAATGTATGTGTGATTTTAATATTAAATAAATAAATAAATACATTTACAAAGTAGCCTGATTCCTGATCCACTGTGACCTGGGGGCATTTTGAGAAGGGTGTGATATGAGTGGTATATTATTCAAAATATTGAACTTATAGACACATATAAAATAACTATTCCATTGTGCACTACATGTTAGGCGAGACCTGGGTGTGTGCCTGATTGAAATCCTTAACAGCTTGGTAGCTTGTCCGGGATTCTGAATTTGAAATACCACCCGTGACAGTCTAACACAGCATTCTAGCCTGCAGGGTACAGACACCTAGCTGGGTTGGGGTCCTGTGCTACACTGTACAAGCACCTCTCAAAATAAATACTCAAAAAATCGAGCGCTTAGCGAATTGCATATGGCCCCAAAAATAAAAGAGGAACAGTGTAAAATTGCCAAAATAGCGGCCTACCTTTACCTCCACATAGGAACCATACAGGAAAAGCATTCAGAAAACATAGTTCTGGCGAAGAAGCAAGGGAAAACACTACAGAAAATCCAAACTAATCTGGACTCTGCAGAGCAAAGGCTCCAAAAGAGCCAAGAATCAGAGACAGAAGCTAGGCAGTACTTGACAAAACTAAAGGAAGATATGGCTCTCTTACAGAAAGAGAAGGCAGAGCAAGATACCCAAGTACAGACACTGCAAGATGAGTGTTAGGAAAGGGTTGACTCTTTACAACAGGGTCGACAAAAGCTGTCGCAACAATTAACGTTTAATAGAGTCTGCGCAGAACAGATGGTCGTTTTACAAGACCAGATAGACCAATTAAAAGAGCAAAACAATAAATTAATTATTAAAGACCTAGAATCTCAAGCAGAATTTGATGAGGAGCGCCAGAAATCTAGTGCATTTAAAAAACAAAGGGACGACTTGGCTGCACAGAGGGGCACTCTAAGTCAGGAGAGGGATGCCTTATTCCAGGAAGTCAGCCAAATAAAAACGAAGTTAGAGGAAAGAAAGCTGGCCCTCCACGAGCTTAGTGAAGTTAAAACTGAATATGAGAAGCTACTAGAGCACACCAGGCGGGTGGAGGATGCTCTGGAAAAGAACACTCAGATCAATAATGACAAAACTCCAGAGGTGGGTCTCCTGCAGCAAAAATTGGCCCAGTATTTCCAAACCAGGCAGGAAGCACAGAGAGACAATGATGCTCTCTGTGAAAGAATGATAGGCTCCACAAACAGATAGCCATGCAAGAGCAAATCATTGAGACCAATAAAGCCTTAATAGAGGAGCAAAAGAGTCAGATTTTGGCATGTCGCCAGGGAATAGGGGCTGTAAGAGAAGAGGTAGGAAGGGACAGAGAAACCCCTGAACATAACATCAGGACCCCTGCAACCAGGGACTCTAACCCCTTCAGTACCATGGACTCTGCCACCTTCATGACCACTGGCTCATATTAACCCAGCACCACAGGGATAGTAGACATCTGTAGAATTGGCAACATGGGACTGAAAGATCAGCGCCTGCCAGAAATGGATGGGCGGGCATCTCTGTACAGATTCCCAAATGTTAGGGCTAGCCTCTCTGATCAGGAAGACTCCAGTGAGGGGAGAATCAGGGAATTGGATGCCCAAAAATACCGCCTACCAAAGGATCAGTCGGTCAAAATTGGTGGGGAACTCCATGAAACTAGGCCCACGAAGAGTATATTAAAGACCTCTTCCCAGCTAGGGCAGTGTGGGGGTACTCAGCCAATCCTGGGAGCAGGGGAGAGTCAGAAGACTCTTCTGAGCACCACAGGCATCAAGTAACTGGGCCCTCACATTCTGCAAGCCATTCTCAAGCTCGCAGAATCAGGGAGAGCCTAGAGGATCAGATAGTCACCTCCTGTAGCAGTGCTTCTGAGTCAGAAGATGCGTGGACTCGGGTGACTAAGGCTAAAAAGGCCAACAAAATTAAGAAGGCTCTCCTAAAAGATCCCCTGAAAAGGATCAAGGCCATCAGGAGCGTCATAACTCCCTATCACAAAAATGCCAAGTATTCAGTCAGGGAGCACCTTGAGTTATACGAGCAAATGATGGATACTTTCCACCTGAAAGATAGCCAGAATTGTATCAAATATGTCAAGTGGACATTTTCCTCTGAATGCTCCAGCTTCTTTGCGGGGCTGGAGGATCAGAACCACTCAAGATGGTCCACCTATAGGGTGGCCATCTTTAAACATTTTTCTATACATAGGAACCCCCAACAGACCCGCAAGGTGGCCTACAACTTGCAGTGTGGGGAAGACCAGGCCCCACAAGAATTTGTGCAAGAAATAAAATGTGCCTTTGCACAGACCACCAGGAGTGTGCGCACAGACAGTAGGGAGTTCATTAGTACTTCTTTTTATGCCCTCCCTAAATTCATCATGACCCAGCTGGTGAGGGACTTAGACGAGAAGAGATCACTAGACTGTGTTATTTAACAGTCAACTTGTATTTATGAGGTGTAGAAACAGGTAGAGAATAAAAATACAGATAAAAACTCCAAACGAGCCAATACCCCTGCTGCTGCTAAGGTGGTGGAGGTGAAGGTTGCCCCCATTTTACATCTGGGGAAGGGAGGGCCTAAAAATATTCCTGTGCAAAATCCTTCTAATCAAAGAACCAAAAGGCCCTCGGGCCAATCCCAAACAGGTAGCCAGGGAGGTAATCCCACAAATGGGACCCCTAACTTCCCTGATTATATCGGCCCCCTGTACAAGGGCAACAGACCCATCCTGGGGTATGTGTGGTTTCCCCCAGCCCAAGGGGGGATCCAACCAGGTAGCAACCAACCCAGGAAACGTCCCTCCTAATTTTCCCCAGGGGAGCAGCAACCCCCTAAATTCTGGGTTGAGCTTCTTTCCCCAGTACCCACCAAGCCTCAACCCCCAAAACAACCCTCCTTTCTTTCCCCACTTTCCTGAGCCCAGACAGCCCAATCCGGGAGAGGGGAGGCCAGGGGTGGAAGGTTGCCAGAACTATCCCAACCAAGGGTATTATCGGAGAAGGGACAGTTACCCTTCCCGTGATCCACCTAGGATGGATCAGAGACCCTGTACCAGCCAGAGCGGGTGTCCCAACTGCGCCAGGTCCAGAACTTGTCACAGGATCTGGGTCGCATGTTGAGGGCTCAGCAGAAGACTCATATGAACATGGTGGCCCAGAACCCCTCAAACCAAGGGTCTGGTACTCCAGAGCAATGACAGGGAGAGAACCCCAACAATCCACCAGTTCCAAGGGAGGAGACACAGGGGGAAAGGGCTCTAAAGCCTTAGAGGAAGCTTCCTTCCACACTTGTGAAAAGCCCCTCGAAACCCAGGAATCAGAACCAAAATCTCCGGCTCCCGAAAGTCTGCAACCTAAGGAACAGAGGGCGGGTAGGAGAAATAAAGGGCCTAAAAAGACCCATTTTGTGGAGGAGCTTAGTGTCTTCAAATTTGAAGGGGAGGGGTCCTCAGAGGACTCTGGGAAAAGGATTTTCTCCTTCAGGGATGGGCGAACTCCTCCCAATAAAAAATGGGTCCCGAGAGATCCTAATCAAGTCTGGGTAAATGTGGGGACTGAGTTAAAACCGCCCATCATTGAACCCCAGAAAGATTGCTTGGAAAGCCACCTTGCCCAAACAGATTCTGGTGACTGCCTCCAAAAAGGGGGGGAAGCGGGATGGTCCAGAATCTGAACCTGGGGAGCCCAAACCTCCCCCAATATCCAACTGCCATATTTTACTTACAGATCCCCATGCTTCCACACCGAATCCTGCCCAACCTACCCCGGTGTCAGAATCAAGAGTAAAGAAATTAACCCACCAATTGGCCCAAAATGCACATTATCTTTGCCCCCTTACGGAAAAGGAGGGAAGATTGTATGCCCCGGTCCAAATACAGGGGAAATGTACATTTTTGACACTGGTGGACACTGGATCCCAAGCCACCCTTCTGTCAAAGAGGGCCTTTGATCAGCTGAATTCAGAAAGGGGGGCGAGATACCAGATCCCTCTCACCCCTCTTCCTGGACAACTTCAGAACTTCGATGGGAATTAAATTCCTGTTGAGGGGACTGCGGATTTGGAAATTAAAATTGGGCAACACAAGGTGAAACACCCGGTCATAGTTGTCACTCCAGAGAGCACACCATGTTTACTGGGGAATGACATCCTACGTAGATTGTCTCCCCTAATAAATTATGTAAACAAGGTCCTCTGGACCCAGACTAACCGGCCAATAAAAATGAAACATAGCGTCAACCATGTTAGTCTAAATGGCACATGCCACATGGTTGAACAAAAACAGGATCACGTTGAATTCCGAAAACTCCCAAAATATCCAGCCATTCCCACATGTAAATTGATAGACAAATGGGAAATGGGCCTGGAAACACCCACTTCCAAACATCTCCTGCCTAGCAGGTGTATGCTGAAAATTTCCATAGTCAACAAGAGCATAGTTCATAATTGTTGGGCCGTGCATGATGTCCCTGCTGCATTTTATTTAGGCAGTGACATTCTCAATCACTTAGCCATTTGTTTGGACCTAATAAACTTCAAAGCCTGGTCCTGATTAGAGGGTAATCCCATGGACTTTGATGATCCAGAGAGAGCATTTCGGTCAGCTCAACTGCTGCCATATGCAGTCTAAGTTCAGATTGGAGAGGAAGTCACCATCCCAGAACAGACCCGACAATTCCTACTTAAAGTAAAAATTAAAAGAGGACCGAAACTGCAAAATCCTGACGCATATGTACACCTCAATGCCCATTTCCAACAGCAAGGGTTGGGGTTAAACCCAAACCCTCTAGTCAATACAGAACACGACACCATTCCAATAGTGGTGGATAACAGCAACCTTAGGAGTATCACTCTGGGCGCAGGCACCATTATTGAAATGGTAGTTGATGACCGACATTATTCCATAGATTTAGGTAATGAACTGATAGGATCAATCCCCAATGACTGTTTTGACAGTGATATCGACAATGACACAACACCAGAAGACAGGATTTTCACCCGGCAAGGGGGGAATTTCCTGGTGTACTCTTCCTGCCCTTATGGTAAGGAAGAGGTGACCTGTGACTTCAGGAGGGATGGGGTGACCTTTCAAGTCCACCAGGACTGCCTTTCCCACCTGAAGCCATCAGTCCAAGTCAGTACTTTAACCAGGGACTTCTCCACCCAGCTGGAGGAGGCCGCTGCAATAGCCGAACCAGAAGTCTTTCCGGTCTTCAGGCAGATGGTTGAAGAGAGGGTCAACCTAGCTGATGCCTGTGAGACTCTGGAGCAGAAGCAAAAATTGAAACAAATTATCTTAGATTTTCAAGATCTCTTTGCGGTGGACTCATATGACTGTGGTCGGACCGAAATCCATACAATGACAATTCCCACGGACCCTGGCATGACTCCAGTGTTTGTGAAGCAATATCACTTGCCTCTCGCATTCATGGAGTCCCTCACAGAAATAATTTAAAACCTTGAGTCCCGTGGGATAATTTGTCCAGTCCACAGCACCTTCAATAATCTGGTGCTGGGGATTTTGAGACCAAACGGCCAATGGAGACTCTGTGCTGACCTAAGGGAGCTGAACGAACAGGTCCACACTTCCTGATGGCCTCTCCCCTACATTGACCAAGAGCTGGCCCAGATCTAGGGGTCAAAGGTATACACTGCAATTGACCTGACCAATGTGTATTGGACCGTACCTGTCAGTAGGGAGGACCAATAGAAGCTGGCCTTTACCTTCGGGGGCAGCAGTACACTTGGACCCGGACTCCCTTTGGATACATAAACTCTGGCAATGAATTTAATATCTTCTTGCATAATGCCATGCCTGACTTGGGTGAAAAGGGTAACCTACCCTATGTAGATGATGTTCTAATCGAAAGCTAAACTGTGGAGGAACACATAGCGGAGATCCATTATGTTCTGACCCAGTTGAGGGCAGCCGGAGCAAAACTATCTTTCCAAAAGGCACAGTGGTGCAGGACCCGTATCAATTTCTTGGGGCATGAGATAACTCCTGGGGGTCTCTGTCCCCAGGAAAAAAAAGTAGAAGTACTCCTGAAACGAAAAGACCCCACAACTTTGCGGGAGCTAAGGAGCCTCCTTGGACTGACTAATTACCGCAGAAAGTTCATTGAGGATTACACAGAGATCACAAGACACCTGATCCATCTGTTGAAGGGGGGGGGTCAAGTGGGAGTGGGGTCCAGAACAAGTCGAGGCAGTAAGACAACTCAAAAGAAGCCTCTCACAAGTGCCTTGCCTAGCTTACCATGTCAAAAACAAGGGGTTCTTCTTGGAGACAGGGTTCCCAAATACATGCTTGACTGCAGTATTATACCAAAAGCATGACAAGGTCAATAAAGTCATCTCCTATGCGAGTAAGACTTTATCCTCTGTGGAGGAAAAATTCACCAATTGTGAGAAGGCACTCCAGGCAACGGTGTGGGCATTGAAGAATTACCGCCCGTTCATCCAGGGGGAACACATGACAGTGGATACTCCACACCAGCCTCTGCAGTATCTTCAAAGTGACAGAATCCGGGCCAGAAATGTGAGTAATTCCTAAATTACTTCCTGGATTCTGTCAATGCAAGGTTTTCCTGTGGAGGTCATATATGGCCAAAACAAGAAGAGTCCCCTCGCGCAAGTTCTGGCTGACTTGCATGATTGTGCCAGAGAAAACTGTCTCGAGGAAGAAAGTCTTAAAATCAAGGACAACATGGAGGCATACCTTAATTCCCCACACAAAGTCTATGAAGAAGACAAGTGTGAGGGAATGCCCAATGTGTATGTGGATGGGTGCTCCTTCCATGTTGACAACGTGGGGAAAAGGAACTTGTGGCCGGCGTGGGGAATGCCTGGGTGAATGATGCCCCAGAACCCTCCGCTGGGCACAAAATCGGTCCCCGTAGTAGTCAAGTGGCAGAGCTGATGGCTGCGCATCAAGCCATCCTCACTGCTGTCCAACACCAACTCGACAAACTGGTCATAATCACTGATTCAGATTATGTCCAGAACGGGTTCGTGGAGCACCTGGTTAATTGGAAAACCAGAGGCATGCTAGGTGCTAACAATAAACCCATTAAACTTGGAAAATTAATACAAAATATTGATGGTCTGGTCACCTCTAGTGGGATGACCATCTACTGGAAAAAGATCAAGAGTCATTCTAAAGTAGAGGAACCAGACAAAACTGGAAATGACCTTGCTGATGAGCTGGCCAAAACCGGAGGGGATCTACTTGAGATCGAGTCCCTGTTGGGGGAAATCCAGGTCACTGCTATCATTAGGTCCCAGACAAATGCTCACAATTAACTCTCAACTGCCCAGTGGAGTAAGGAGACCCCAGATGCTGATTTGATTACTGCTGAAAAAGGGGATCCAATAATTGGTAAGTTTTATCAACACATTTAGGACCCTGAGAACTTTCGCCTGACGGATACCGATTGCATTGGGAAAGAGGACCTCAGAGAGTTGATGAAATGTCCAAAAATATTACGAATCCAAGGCGGTTTGTTGGCGAGGAGATCCATATCTGGCTGTGACGAGTGAGTGGTCCCTACCTCATTCGGAAGCATGATGATAAGACACGCCCATGATGTGGCCACAGCCGGTCATCGGGGGTTTCATATGACATTAGAAATCTTGCGAGAGGTTGCATACTGGCCACACATGGGGCAGGACCTCGACCAATACTTGAAGGGGTGTCTTTTGTGTGCACAATTTCAGCCAACATCACTCACATAACTTGCTCCTCTCCAAAAGAGGGGGATGACACTGCCTTGGTCATATTTGCAAGTTGATTTCATCGAGCCCGTGATTAGCTCCTCTCGGGGAACAAGTACATGTTAACCGTAACAGGTTTGTTCACTAAATGGGTGGAATGTCTCCCGGCCCCAAATTGCAAGGAAGAAACAGCAGCTGCCCTGATGATCAATCACATCTTCTCGCGTTTTGGACTATCCCAAAGGATTGAGTCAGACCGAGGTAGTCACTTCACCAGCGAAGTGATGACAAAGATGCGGGAGATACTTGGGGTAAAAAGGAAACCACACATTGCATACCGCCGTCCTCTAGTGGTGAAGTTGAGAGGTACAATAAAACCATTGTGAGCATATTAAAAAAGTTTGTGGCAGACTCTGGGCCAAGTTGGGATAGTCGATTACTCCTTTTCCTGATGGCCATCAGATATACTCCTTCTTCTGCAACAGAAATGTCTCCATTTGAGCTGATGACTGGACGAAGGATGGTGCTACCCCAGCATCTGCTCTACAGAACCCAAGAGCAGACATTGATAAATGCCTCCACAACTCATGAGTATGTTGAGAATCTGAGAAAACACCTTCAGGATGCTTTGCGTATGCTCAGCGGAATCTAGAATGATCTGCAGACAGTATGAAAACCCACTATGACCTTAAGACAATTAAAAAGGAATATCAAGTACGAGACAGGGTGTACTTGTACAATTTCCAAAGGAACCAAGCCAAGGAGCGCAAATTTCTCCCAAATTGGCCGGGTCCTTTTGAAATTGTGGACAGAATCTCACCAGTCGGCTACAGAATCTGCATCCTCAAGGGCAATTTTACAGAAGACGGGTCCACATAAACCAGCTAACGAGTTGCCATCCCAGGCATACTTTGCGGCAAATAGAAGAGCCTACCGGAAACCCAGAAGGGGAAAATCCGGAGATCTAAAACATTTTTATTAAAGGTTCATTAATTACGTGTGAGGAAAGTGTTAAGACTATCACCGAATATTGGTGGGAATATTGTCTACTGTGATTAAATGCATTCATCCGCCCCAGTACACCCCTCGGGAACAGTAGTGGGGAAATTTCCATAACCGTGCATGTTCTGTTTTCTAGTAATGGAACCAAATCCACCTAAGAACCAAGGAGGACCTCCTTGGGGACCGGGAGGAAAACACCCAAGAGTGTCACACTCACCTGTGTCTCTGCGGGAGCGATGGAGTCTAGACCTCTTCGCCCGTGTGCTTTCTCCCTAACCTGATTTGGAAGGTGCGCCTGTCAATAGAAAGGGTAAATACACTAAGATATGGGCTAACTGGACCTTTGAGCCCCCCTCATCTTATCCCTTGTGAAGAGGTTTGGATTGCTTTGTACTTTCACAGCTCACCTTTTGAATTAGTTGGATGAACTCTCCATCCTGCTCTCAGCAGGGGCGCTATTCTTCAGGGGTAGAAAACCCGACTCCCCTCTTGGGGTTATTCTGGCAAATGTTTGTGGATGGCAAAGTTCAGTGTGTAACGCTGTTTCTGGCTTCACAGCATATACTGATGTATGGAGTACCAGTTACTTCACTTGCAATTTTAGCCAGCAGGTTTATGTGAGAGTCTTCAGTGCCAGGTAGCAAAGTCTTTAGGGTTGAGGGTGTTCTGTTATCTGGGGTAAATGTCATTCACATATTGGGCAGCGTTAGAAGTTGGAATTTGCGGGGAGAGGTTTTAACTGTTGTTCTTTTCTATTTCACAGGTGCTGCCAAGGTGCAGGGGATAAGAGAAGCGTGCGCAAATAGAGGGTACCTTTCGGTGAGTATGCGTTGCGTTGCTGCGTCATGCGAGCGCTGTCTAACATGTCTTTTTCTCTTTGCAGGAGCTGCTGGAAGTTTGCGCGATGAACCAGAATGGAACCGGAGCTGCTGGGCGTTCGAGCGATGATCCAGAACAAAGATCTGAAAACTGGAACCGCTGGCGTTCCAAGAAGAACTGAAACGAAGGATCTGAAGCTGGTCTAAATGAAGCGGGATCCCGTGCGCATGTGGACAGGGTTCCAGGAACAGGAGCGCGGTGAGCGTGTTGCTTACACAGCATACAGGAGGCAACAAGAAGCGATGGATAGTCTTGGGACGTGGCTTATATAGCCAGCCACGCCCAAGCACAAGAGCGCTCACGTAGTTCAACACACTTCTTTACTGGCAGCAGGAAGTGACCAGGAAGTGATTAGGAAATAAGCAGGAAGTAGCATTAACAGAAGCTAGCTAGGGGAAAATGCTAAAGCTAAGGAATACTTCTGTGTAATATATGCCAAACCTGCCAAGCTCTTACCCACCTTGCCCCAGCTAAGCACCCAGTATTCATGACAAAGAGTTCCGGAGTGTTGCTCCACAATTCCAACAAGAACCAGCGAGGAGAGTGTGTTGCATCAATCGCTGACAGGAGAAGCAACCAGATTTCTTCACATGGATTGAAGAAAAAATAATCCCCCCACGACTGGATGTCATGTTGAAGTCAGGGGGAGGGAATGTGTGGGATATTTCAACCCATGCCAATGCGCCCTACTACATCCCTTTGCCAATGGGGAAAGAAACTGCCACAAATGGAGGCGCTAACCTCTGTGAGCGTCAAATCTGCAAAACTGTGCATGGTTCATAAACCACAAACGAGCTGCACACCCTGCCACACACAGGCAAAATTGATGTCAAAACAGAACTCCCTATGAGAGAGAAGAGACAGGCTCTACATGCAATCCTGATTAGAGAGGTAGTTAAAAAAATGAGATACACGAAGCAGAGATACTACGAGAGGGGCGACAGGGTTGGGACTCTTCTGGCGCACAGGCTGAGGGGAAATAGGGCGGACAGACACATAGAAAAGATCAGGGATGGGCGGGTAACACCCAGATAAAAACTGAACATATAGCAAAATCATTTGCTGCCTTTTATAAGGCCCTCTACACCAAACAAGAGGGTGAATCACTGGAGGAAATTCGAAAATATCTTGATGACCACCCCCTACCCAAGCTCACAGACCTAGAGAGAGAGACACTGGACAAGGAGATAACGGAGCAGGAAGTGGAGGAGGCCATCAAAAAGCTTAAAATAGGCAAGCCCCTGGGGAAGACGGGTACACAGCGACCGAACTAACCCAACCGCTCACCAAATTATTTAACCACATCAAGACCTTAGAAACCATTCCACCGACATTCCTGCAGGCTATAATCACAGTTATCCCCAAGCCGGGCAGAGACCCAGCGGAGTGTGGCTCATATAGGCCTATCTCGCTCCTGAACACAGACGCCAAGATCTTCACCAGGATCCTGGCGACACGCCTAGAATGGTGTCTGCCCCGGCTGATTCACCCCGACCAGGTAGGCTTCGTAGTAAATAGACTAGGAGCGGATAGTATGATCAAAACCCTGCACATATTGAGCTCAAATGGAGTGAAATCCGATGGTGCCCTTCTCCTGTCTCTAGACGCAGAGAAGGCGTTTGACAGGGTGAGCTGGGCCTTCATGGAGGGGGTTCTATTGTCCTTGGGGATGGGACCCAGGTGACGAGGATGGATGACAGCCCTCTACTCCCGCCCTTCCGCTAAGGTGGTGGTCAATGGAAGAGAGTCAGAGTCCTTTCCTTTAGAGAGAGGCACAAGACAAGGATGCCCATTGTCCACCCTCATATACGCCCTGGTGATGGAACCGTGGGCCATAGCAATCAAGACCAACGATCAGATCCAGGGTGTTAAGATGGGGGGAACTGATTACAAAATAACCCTGTTTGCTGACGATGTCCTCCTGTACCTCTCTAAACCATCCCAATCTGTCCCAGAGGTGTTGAATAGTCTGGAACGATATGGTTCCCTGGCAGGCTACAGGGTTAACGTAGATAAATCAGTGGCATTCCCGGCAGGCCAGCTCAACGAGACCGAGAGACAATATATCGTCAACCTTCCGTTTTGTAAACGTACAGAGGGATTCTCCCACCTGGGGATCCAAATTCCATCAGATTTAGGGGATCTCTTCAAAGTAAACAAAGTAAACTACCCGCCCCTATGGAGGTCGATCAAACACGACGCTGGTCGAAATCCGGCCTCTCATGGATGGCTCGTCTCAACTCCATCAAAATGGTAATCCTCCTCAAATTCTTGTACCTGTTCCAAATGCTGCCAACACAGCCGTGGGCCGGTAAATACCATAGAATCGCCTACGACACTCTCACAAGACCCAAAGATGAGGTGGGGTGGGTTTTCCCGATCTCGACTCCTACTATAAAGCGTCACAATTGCGCATCCTTGTTGACCACTTGATGACTGGCCCAAAGAAACAATGGGTAACGTTAGACAACACACTCTTCTCGCCGGTCACATTGGACGAATGGCTCTGGGTCCCCAAGACATCCATTCCAAGAAGGGTTCTGAAACACCCAGTGTTGGGAGTGCTGTGGTCTATTTGGAAGGAAGGGGGTTACCTGAGATGGCTCACAACGTGGCCCTCACCTTTGAGCTGCATCTGGGCCCCACCACTTTGGGAAGGGATCAACGAACCACTAGCCCTCCAGCAATGGTATGAGGTGGGTCTTTGTAGGGCCGGACAGCTCTGCTTGGATGGGGTGTTTATTTCTCTAGGTGACTTGAAGGACGCCCTGGGCCTCCCTGACCTCTCCCCCTATCAATATCTACAGCTCCAGGGTGCCCTTACCAAGAGTAGATGGGGAGACAAACTTAGGCGGGACCTAACCGATTTTGAGAAATTCCTCATAACACACAAAGGCACCAAGGGGATGATATCGCGGCTTTATGGCTTCTTGCTGTTCTCTACCCCATGGGACCCCCATCTTCCCAAGTACAATGGGGGAAAGACCTGGGCACCCCTATAACGGAAAAGAGATGGACCAAGATCTGTAGGCACAACTCCACAACTGCACCCCAATACCGCCACCAGGCCCTGAATTTGATACACAGATGGCACTACCCCCCACAAAGGAAAGCCAGAATGAGAAAAGGTTACGACCCCCACTACTGGAAATGCTGTGGTGAAAAGGAAGACTATGTCCATATGTGGTGGAAGTGCCAGGTGGCACAAACCTATTGGAGTGAGGTCCTGTCATGGATAAGGGGAGTGGACGGATTGGTGAGAACTCTGTCCCCCTGGCTGGTGTTGTTCGGTGTTGAGGTTGAGGGGAGCCCCAAGGTGAAACACGACCACATGTTGCAGGTCATGCTAGTCGCGGCTAGATGCTGCTGGGCCCAGAAATGGAAATCACCCCGACCTCCGGGGGAGGGGGAGTGGGTAGCGAAAACACAAGCAATCTACGATATGGAATACTTGACCCACCTGATCGATGAATCCAAATCTAACATCGAGGCCCTATGGCTGCCATTTTTTGACAAATACGGGAAAACAGCCTGAGGCACGAGTAACCATCTCAGACGGTTCTCTTGATGGGAACAACACGATTGGGGCTACCCCTTTGGAGTGGGAAGAGATCGATTGTTATAAGACATGTGACTCTTATATGTTGGACCTTATTTTCTGAGCACCGTTTCTCTTTCGGAAGAAACCCTATGCTTGCATTGTACTCTCAGAGGATGTGCTGGACCCTGTTGTTGTTATCTACCATTAAACCATGGCGTCGGATAGAGGGGGGGGGGCGGGTGTTGGACCGGTGGGGGGGGGAGTTGTGACCTCACCTTGTTATATATGGATGTTTGCATTATTTGTTGAATTATGTCATAACTGTAAATTTCCAATAAAACCACATTTTCAACAAAAAAAAACCAGACCTCCCTTGAGGAGAATGCCAGAGGGTGCTGTTACCCGTCACATGAAACTGGCCACAAAAGTGGGCTAAAATCATAAAATGTCTTTAAATACAGCTTCCCAATTAATGGCAACCTTCAAAGTGCTGTTTTGGCACTAAATTCAGTCATTTTTCCATTTAATTATTGAAAGGAAAAGTGGGCTGAAATCATAGATTCTCCAGTGCAGTCAGAGGAATCCAGGCCTCACTGACTGACAGCTGCATAAGAAAATTAGCTGTCAAACCAAGTTTTCAGATGTTTCTTTTTCCTGAAGAAATTGCAAAATGCGCCTACTTAAAGCATGAGTGTGAAGGGCTTAATTCTTTTAAATGTCCAAATCCCTTATAAACCGTGCTTATTTTTATATGTGTTAAAGAAAATACTTTATTGTGAATTTTAAAAGCAACCCAGTATTGGAGTTAAGTAACTGCTTAATTATGATTGGGCAGTGACCAGCCTGGGACATTTTGACATCTCCGTTTGACACTCCCTTGATACAGGAAGCCTTAATGGTTCCCGCATATGAGCACTAACTTCTGCTGGGGATGGGCAGGATGCTTCCCACTACACCCCACCCAGATCAAAGGGATCTGACAGCTGTTGTTTGTTGAAAGGAGAGAAAAAAAAATTGCTGGAACTTTTTGATGTTTAAACCTTTATTTGTGATTAAATGTGAAACTCTTTAACTGTGCAACCGGAAGAAGGATAAGTCTGAAAATGCGTAGATGTTAACCTAATTTTAGGCTTTTGCTTTGAAGACATTGATGAAACCTGTATCACTTAAGGAACCAAAGTTCTGAAAAAACTCATTGTAGCAGAACTATTAATGTTGCAAGTCTAAGATTGTATGTACATGATCCACTAATAAGCGCACAGAGATTTACCGAATTAGAAATTATTAATCCAAACTGTTATGATTAAAATTGAGAAAATTCTATAGAATGAGAAAGACAGCTCACGCTGAGATGGGGATTGAATGTGAATATAGCCCATCAAATATGAAATGTATATGTCCAATTTTATTAGGGAACATAATTTTAGAAATGTACATTTGTGCAAAAGTTAATTTTTGGTCAAAATCAATGTGGGAGCTCCTACATCCCATTGTAAAGATGACAGCTCTATTCTGACTGCCAACCAAAACAAGGCAAGGGCCTGTGGCCACTCACAGCAGTGGGGATGTGTTTTGAAATTCTGCCCACACCATAAACTTGGTGATGTCATTTGATAGTATAAATATAGGAACTTCACCCAGATTTCCGCACATCGTCTTGTTCCTGACTTCTCCATCCGATCCAGAACTCTTTACCTTGCAGCTGATTCCAGATTTCTTTGCAGAATCCAGGCCTGAGCAGTGCTGAACTCTTTTTTTTTAGCTAGGCCCAAATTCAACCATCCCAAAATGTAAAAGAATAATTCTGATTCAGTCAGGCTTGCTACCATCAAGACTTGCCCACTGAAACTCGCACCCTGCTTATCTGCCGTGCCCAGTGACCAGAAAGGCCCATCCAAATCCAGTCTGAGGTGTAGTCCAAAATTGATCAGAACCGCGCCACTGATCCAATCCCACCAGAAGTGCCCTGCTGCCGGTAGACCTGACCCGATCCATGACCAGAACTTTGACGATCCAATTTTAATGACAAGGGACTGTAAGTATTAATAGAAAGAACAGTGCTCCATAGTATATTTGCATTGTTTTATCCGAATCCCAACCCATCCCATCTTTAACTTCAGAACCTAGTACTGTCAAAACCATTCTTGCGCTGATTTTTCTCATTTGTTTTACAAAACCATAAATCATTGGTGATTTTGAGTAACTAAAGTAAAACCCAGAAAGAAAACATAGTATCCACCACAGGAAGGGTTACGCAGGCCATGTAACTGTGGAGATTCCCGGGTTGCACTCTTTTTCATAGTCATTAATATAGTGTAATGAAACCAATCTGTCATATTTAAAACCGAATTTCTGTTTCCCTTTTCGCGCCTATTTTGCAATAACGCCTCTTACTAAAACGTCCATAACTTCTTCAATTTCATAGATAGAAACAGAATTTCAACTCTCACTGATACCTAAGATCCTTAGCTACATCCACAACCAAAATACTGTATCACGTAACAGTGTATTTGACCCGTTTATATTGAAAAGCGCATAGTGACATTTTGCCGCGAATTAGCAGTTTTCAAAAACGTACACGTGTCTTTTTCCCATTTAAAGTGTTTCTTAAACTCTGATCCTGATCTAAAGTAGATACTGTTGTTTATCTTGTAGCTCATGTGTGTTAGGACCTGTTTAGTGTTGCTCTCCTGAGATTTTTTCTCCATTTAAGCAATTTCGCAACCTTTTGCACTGTTTTACAAAGCCATTTTTCATCTGTCATTTTAAAAGTGTCTATTTCCAAAAACGTTTTTCTCTCTTATTTGGGGAGGGAAGATTGCATTTAAACTCTAGACATTGTCTTTCTTTGAGGATTGCTCATTGGTACCTTCAGTACTTTGCAGGGGGAACTATTAACCTAAACACTCTCTGTTCACAAACCAAAACTGTTCTTTTTACTGTGTTTTCTATTCTGCATTAATATAAGTGAATTGAATTGCTTTACTTATTTTTGAATTGTATTGTCACCACCTGGTGATTGCTGCCCCATATATATATATTAAAATGTATGTGTGATTTGAATATTAAATAAATAAATAATTACCTTTACAAACTAGCCTGATTCCTGACCCACTGTGACCTGGGGGTATTTTGAAAAGGTTGTGATATGAGTGGTATATCATTCAGAATATTGAACTTATAGACACAAATAAAATAAGTATTTCATTGCGTACTACATGCTAGGCGAGACCTGGGTGTGTGCCTGATTGAAATCCTTAACACTATGCACACACACACCATTGGCACCAGTACTCCTACCCAACCTCCACACCGCAATGCATATGCACAGTGTTAAATGCAACCATAATGTACTCACATTACACTGTCTCTGGCAGCCCTACGCCCTTTCATTCACATACTATTGTCTTACCCACTTCCACTCAGAAAGTATTGTGTCACTGCCAACCTAGCCACAAACTACTCACAACAGTGCCCATACTACAAGCAATCTGCACATAGCACACTAACCAAACACACATAAGCTGCCCTTCAACCAAACCCTCTACCATACTGACAGGATGCAGAGTCAACAATACATTAGTGCCATGGTTCTGCTCAACGCCTAGACTCTTGAGTGCAAGGGCTTCGGCCTACAGCCTTCGGCCATGCACCCAATAGTCTAGCCCTTGCACACACCCCAATGTAATTCCACTATACATGTCACCAACTAACACAATCCACATACACAACACTCCCACCAGCACTCCTACGTAATCTCTGCATCGCCATTCAGCTATCCAGTACAGAATTGCAACATTTACCATATTGTGAAAATAAAACACTGTCTCCTGCACTCCTGTACACTGTCATTCACATACTACGGATGTAACAACTTCCATTCACTAAGTATTGTGTCACTGCCAACCTACCCACATACTATTCACAACAGTAACCCTACTCCAAACAATCTGCACACACCACACTATGCACACACCCCCCTCTACCGGATACAGAGTCTGACATGCATTGCTACGCTGGGTGCACTCAAGCCTTAGCCTCTCCAGTGCTTGGCCTCTGGCCTATGGGATTCGGCCATGCACCCAATAGTCTAATCCTTCAACAGACCCAACGATACTCCAATTGTGACAATGAGGCAAAATAGGCGGTTAATGGAAAGAAAATGTTGGTCTTTATTCAGATTTAACCAAACAATGCTGGTTTTAGCAAAATTAAATTATTTTCCCAGAGTCCTTCTGGGTGTTCTTTTTGTGGAGCAAAATGTTTTCCTCTGTTTTCTTGTAGGGTACGCTATAAGGACCTCTGACAATCTTCTTCCACTTAGTCCTCATACGCCCAGGTGCTTCCTGTAGTTCCGGAATCAAGGTCTGCTCGGCTCTGCAAGGAGAACAAGAATGAGCATCCATCTTCCAACTATCTGGCTCTTTATATAGGCAGGTAAGAATGGGCCAATCAGGGTCTACTTCCTGTCTCGGAGCATAAAAACCCCCACAGGCCCCGTCCCCTTTTTCTTGTGAACCACCCTCTGTGTTCTTCCCTGACCCTGTTCCCCTGGATGTCCTGCTGCCGCCCAGGTAAGTGTCTGCTGTTTTGGTTGACCCCATGTTCGGGCTGTGTATCCCCGGTAATAGAACTCCTCCTGTGGGTCTGTGTCTTTGCTGAAGCGGATCGCCTTCCTTCAGTCCGCTGGTTCCGCGGGACACGTGGTTGGTGTCCTGCTCGCGGTTGCAGTACACGCGGACCGCGTCTCAATGCGGAGACTGGGCTCCTTCCATCCGGCGGCCGGTTGTAGTCAGTTCCTCATCTCGACTACAGTTTCCTTCCTCCCTCCCACTGGTTGCCAGTGCCGCTCTGACAAGGCGAGTCTTCCCCGGCTGGACTCTGCGCTCTGCTTCTCGCTCCGAGAACTTGGGGGCTTCGTTCCAGCGGGGACGGCTACCCTTCCTTCTTGCCGTCAGTGTTGATCTGGCGAGGCGGGACCTTTCCGGCTGGACACGGCTCTCTGTCTCTCGGCCCGTGGAGTCGGGGTTTTCGTTTTATGTTCAGTTAAATGGGTTTTTCCTGGAAGGTACGAGAACACGTTACGGAATGGGTGTAACTGTTCTTCTATTTCTCGTCTCTTCTTGTCGGTAAGCTGTTTTCCCCATTGGACAGCCGAAAAGGCCGAATAAGATTCTTCCTGTTTCATGACCTGAATGCTAGCGGTACTCCGGACCGTTGTCTTCCAGTCCTTTAGGTGGTTTATATGGTAGTTTTGTAGCTTGGTTTTCCGATCAGGTTGTTCTACCATGTAATTGACTAGGCCCAATACTCCCGTCACCTTGTAAGGCCCCCACCACTGGGCCAACATTTTGTTATGGCTTGTGGGTAACAGTACCAATACTTGGTCACCAATTTTGAACTGTCTGATTCTGGTCCCTTTATTGTAGTACTTCTCCTGGGCTACTTGGGACCTTCCCAGATTTTCTCTTGCGGCTTCTCCGAGTTTGGTTAGGGTTTCTCTCATGTCTATAACATAGTCTGTTAGGGTAGTGGTTTCTTCCTGTTCCTCCCACTCTGCTCTTGCAAGGTCCAATACTGTCTTTGGTTGGTGTCCAAACAGTAGCTCGAAGGGGGAAATCCCAGTGGAGGACTGCGGGGTGTCCCGAAGTACCATAAGGACCCATGGTATCGCTCGGTCCCAGTTCTTCCCGGTGGGTGCTGTCACCTTCTTGAGCATTAACTTGATGGTTTTGTTATACCGTTCTACCAGGCCATCAGTCTGAGGATGATACACCGATGTGCGGATCTGTTTGATATTCAGTTGCTGACAAACTTTCCGCATTACTCCTGACACGAAATTCTTGCCTTGATCCATTATGATTTCTGAAGGTATTTCCACTCGTGAAAAGAACGGAACTAACTGGTTACATACTTGCTGAGAACTAATACCCCTCATGGGAAATGCTTCGGGATATCTCGTTGCGTAATCTACGATTACCAGCAGATACTGGAATCCATGACTGCTGGGTTCCAAAGGTCCCACCATATCCATTCCAATCCTGAAAAATGGCTCTTTTATTAGTGGCATAGGCTGTAGAGGAGCACGTGGAGGTTTATATGGGTTTATCCTCTGGCAAGTGTCGCACTCATCACAATATTTGGCCACTTCTCTGTAGATACCGGGCCAGTAAAACCTTTTTAGTATTTTCTCTAGGGTTTTTTCCCGAGCCATATGTCCCCCTGTTTGGTTGTCGTGTCCCATCTCCTGGATGGACAACCTAAAGCTGTACGGCACTATGAGCTGTTCTAGGATTTGATCATTCTGGTTCTTGGTGATCCTATATAGTAACCCCCACTTAAATGCGAATTTTGGATATGAATGTTGACTGTCTGGGTCTTCCATTGCTCGTTCTCTGGCATTCTTTAGGGTCGGGTCTGAGAGGGTTTCACTTCTAAAGGAGACCCTTTTATCTTCTGGTATCCAGTCCACTAAAGCATTGAACCTTTCTGTCCATTTTCTTTTTTCTACCTTCACTTCGCTTCGGGTTTTCCTCCCCGATCCTCTTTGATTTCCTGCAACCTCAAAATCGGCAAAGGGAGCGGTGGTTAACCATTCTGTTTCTCTGACACAGTCTTTAAAGTTGGGTAAATCAGTGCCTACTAACACTTGTGTGGGTAGGTGTGGCATGACGGCTACCTCCATTGGTGTGATAACCCCGTTTACCTCTAGGGTCACCTGCTCTGAAGGGTACAACCTGACATCCCCATGTACACATTTAACCGGTATCTCTTCACCCTTTTTCCCTGACACACTTACTTCTGGGCGTATGGCGGTTTGTTCACTTCCGCTGTCGATCAACCCTTGGCGCGGTACTCCGTCAACTCGAACCGCCATCATGTAGGGATCCTGTCTTCTTCTGTATCCCCGACTCTGTGTGAATCCGATCTCCATGGGTTCCGGTCTGTTTTTCCTTGGGCAGAACCGGGCTATATGCCCCCACTCCCCACAATCAAAGCATTGGGGTTGTTTGTTGGACAGGGTCCAGGGGGTTCCTTTGGGTTCCACTCGAGGGGGCTTGACAGCCACGACATCCGGAGTTCGGGGAATGTGTGGTTTGAGCAATTCTACTTGTCCGAGTTTGTTTCCTCCTGCCTTTTGGAAGGCAGAGGCGATATCTATGGCTTCATTCAGGGTGGGTCTATGGTGTTGTCTGACCCACCGTTGCATGGCACTCGGAAGTGCATCCACAAACTGTTCGAGTTTCACTTTTTGGAGGATTTCCGGAATTGAGCTGTTGGCTGGTTTCAGCCATCTTTCTGCTGCATCATGTACTCGATAATACAATTGCCTGGGGGTCTCTCCATTGCGAAGTTTGGTTTCTCTTAATTTCTGTCGGTATGCTTCCTCGTCTATGCCCATCCTTTCTAGTATGTTTTTTTTAATTTCGGCATAGGCGGTGTCTCCGTTAGGGTTAGCGGCCTGGTACGCGCCTTGCATAGTTCCGGTTAGTAGTGGCGCAATGTAATGACCCCATTTGTCTGCAGGCCACTGGGAATTTCTGGCCACTCTTTCAAAGTTTGTAAAGAAGTATCCTGGATCATCTCCAGATTGGTATTTTTGCAAGATATTGGAAGGGGCTGGCGTAACTCCTCTATAAGCCACAACCGCTTCTGTTACCTTCTTTAGGGCATCTTGACTTGCAGCTTGAAGTTCTAGGGCCTGTTGGAGGGCCTGCCGATCTGCTTGCGCTTGATGTCCTTGGACTTGTACCAGTTGTTGTAGTTGTTGTTGTCCATCGGCCAGTGCCTTGATGATTGCCTCCATGTCGTGTTTCTGATCCCACCGCTGCCACCAAATTATGTGACAATGAGGCAAAACAGGCAGTTAATGGAAAGAAAATGTTGGTCTTTATTCAGATTTAACCAAACAATGCTGGTTTTAGCAAAATTAAATTATTTTCCCAGAGTCCTTCTGGGTGTTCTTTTTGTGGAGCAAAATGTTTTCCTCTGTTTACTTATAGGGTACGCTATAAGGACCTCTGACAATCTTGTTCCACTTAGTCCTCATACGCCCAGGTGCTTCCTGTAGTTCCGGAATCCAGGTCTGCTCGGCTCTGCAAGAAGAACAAGAATGAGCACCCATCTTCCAACTATCTGGCTCTTTATATAGGCAGGTAAGAATGGGCCAATCAGGGTCTACTTCCTGTCCCGGAGCATAAAATCCCCCATAGGCCCCGCCCCCTTTTTCTTGTGAGCCACCCTCCGTGTTATTCCCTGACCCTGTTCCCCTGGATGTCCTGCTGCCGCCCAGGTAAGTGTCTGCTGTTTTGGTTGACCCCATGTTCGGGCTGTGTATCCCCGGTAATAGAACTCCTCCTGTGGGTCTGTGTCTTTGCTGAAGCGGATCGCCTTCCTTCAGTCCATTGGTTCCGCGGGGCACGTGGTTGGTGTCCTGCTCGCGGTTGCAGTACACGCGGACCGCATCTCCATGCGGAGACTGGGCTCCTTCCATCCAGCGGCCGGTTGTAGTCAGTTCCTCATCTCGACTACAGTTTCCTTCCTCCCTTCCGCTGGTCGCCAGTGCCGCTCTGACAAGGCGAGTCTTCCCCGGCTGGACTCGGCGCTCTGCTTCTCGCTCCGAGAACTTGGGGGCTTCGTTCCAGCGGGGACGGCTACCCTTCCTTCTTGCCGTCAGTGTTGCACTGGCGAGGCGGGTCCTTTCCGTCTGGACACGGCTCTCTGTCTCTCGGCCCGTGGAGTCGGGGTTTTCGTCCTAGCAGGGATGTTTCGGTAACCTCGTCTCTGTGGGCTGACCCATGGTCGGCTGTTTGGGGTTCTTACCAAGCACTGATGTTATGCTCCCCCACTCATTTAGATCCTCTGTTCGGGGTAGGTTGGGTTTGCCTGTGTGTTCCCACCATTCGCCTATCATACAGGTTGCGTTTGATTGTTTTCCCGGCCCATAGGTCTCCTTTCCATATTCCTGGGTTGTGTGGTCCCCCATGTCTGGGTCATTACACCAATATTCCAATCCTTCAAGACACCCACTACAAAGAAATCTACACATGGCACAGTAACCAAGCACATGCAAGCAGCACTTCAACCATACTCTCTTCCATACTCACATTACATAAACACTGCACCCTGTGGCCGCACTACACAACTTCTCACTGTACCATCTCTTGCCATACACCAAATACTGTACTGCTACGGTGGGTGAGCTCAAGCCCTAGGCCCTTCAGTGCATGGCCGCCGGCCTACGGCCTTCGGCCATGCACCCAATAGTCTACTCCTTCAACAGAGCCACTGATACATCATGCACCCATGCATACCACCATGTGCCCAACTACAGCTATCCATCTACATAGCGCAGGCATCTGCGCTCCCACCCAAGCTATGCAATGTGCAATTCACTCCCCTTCTGAAATTCACCTGCCACCCCTCACCACGGAAAGTGGTTGCCGCAAACAGGTTGTGGTACAAGCTATAGGGCCATTACGACAGGTGTCTACAATCACCACACAAAGTAGTCGGCTGTCTACGTACCCGCAAATTGATGCCATACGCACTAATACTGCAGCCAATCCTCCGTCTTCTTTCCCCTATGTACATATGTCACATTAACCAGTTCTCACTCCCCCATCCTCTCCCTCCCTTCTTGCGGCAACACATGGCGGACAGTATATTTTGCAGACCCTTCCGCCGGTGCACTGTCCTCTGATACACCATGGCGGCATTTCCCAAAAACTTTGATGCACAGCACGCTTCCCTCCAGCTAACTACCGGCCGAGTCCAATGTTCGCTGACATCATGGCGTGCCGCAGGCCAATAAGATTTTGGTCCACGGATCGAACAGGGAAATGGGTCCGCAGAGCGGACCCAGATATTCAATAATTTTTGGGGACATATATTTCAGTAATTTGCAACAAAAGTACTGGTCGGATTTCCACCAAACACACAAAAGCACGATTTCTGAGTCAAGCCCCCACTCCGGCCACAAATCTGGTGAAAATATGTCCAGCCGTTCAGGCTGTAGCCATGTGCAAAGTTTTTCCGCATTCAGTATATGGGGTAAAAAATGTTGTAACCCCCTCTATAACTTTGCCCCCCCCTGCAAGAAACCCAACTTGGCAAATAAATTCAGAGCCGGCCATATACTTTTTTTGCAAAGTTTGGTGAGGATTATTCCAGGGGGAACGAGGCTACAAGCCACCGCAAAAGTGTTCTTCCTATGAGTTTAGCAACTTAAGCAAAACTACACGGCTGCTACCGTGGGCTGTGTAATATAAACTTTGCACAAAAAAAGTATAGAGTATATGACCACCTCTGAATGATTTTACAAAATTTGGTGCGGTTTCATCCAGGGTGGGCAAAGTTAAAGGGGGGGGTCCCAAAACTTTTGAAATTCTCCAAGACATAGAGCCTCATTACGAGTTGGGTTCAAAGGGAAACCGGGCACCGGTAAGGACACTGGTGCCGGTAATCCCTTTGCGCCCTATTCTGAGTTCCCTTAGAGGGTCCCTTCCTTAATGCCAGGTTTTACCAGGCGTTATGGACGGGACCCGTTAATGGACTTCAGAGCTAATGACGGTACCGCAACTTGCGGCACCATTATTAGCGCCTTCCCATTGAGCCCTATGGGGGCTCAAATGGGAATGGGGAATGGCTTTTTCAATGGGGACTTACCGGTCCCGCAAAGGTCGGAATAGACCGGTAAGTCCCCATTGAACCAGGGCCGACTCGGTACCGGTATTGGAGGTAGTCATGGCGCAAATAGCGCCATGATTACCTCCATACTCGGAATGAGGCCCATAATCGAGAAAAATAATTGCTCATGCCTACAGCCCAAACCGCTGGATGATTTGCACCAAACGTGCACGAGGAGTGGGGGCTTGGTCCCGAAAACATGCTTTTGCAAATATGGTGTAAATCTGTTCAGTAATTTAAATCAAATGCCCAAAAGGAACAAAACACATAGTGATATCTGTGGACTCATTTCCTGATTCGGTATCCACTGACACATCTGGATCAAATGGAGACCGGCGTAGCGTTCACGGATTGAAATGCGCACGCCTATTGGTCAATTAAAAATGTCAGGTGCATCAAAACGTTTGAAACGGATGCCATATTGGATTCGCGAACTGCATCTTTAGTCTGCAAATGCTGTGGTAAAATCATATTAAAGAGCCCATTACACTTGTCAAACTAATGAATCAATATCTGGGGAGTTGAGGCGTGATGAGGATGGGATGGGATATGGCCACAAAAAGCCACAAATCAGGTGTTTTTTCTTCCACAAAGTCCGCAAACATCTCAGAGGTTTGGGGACATTGTTGGGATGTTCGCCAGCTTAACAAAAGTGTGACGACATCCATGCATAGTTCTGCATTACAGGGTTGGTGAAAAGCAGTTTGGGGATAGCTTATAACTTTGGCATCATTCAATGAAACTGCATGAAATGTTGCAATATCATTATAGACCCAACTTCAAATGTGTGTGCAGAGTTTGGTGTTGTTTCGCCAAGAGGGCAAAATAATAGGGGGTCCCAAAATGTTTGAACGGCTTCTCATTTTGGTGCCATTTGACGAATCTGTGTACAAGTTTTCAAGAGGATTTTAGACCCAACTTTGAATGTTTTTTCAAAGTTTGGTGGGATTTTGTCAAGAGGTGGCAAAATTAGAGGTGGGGTCTCAACATTTTTAGATGGCTTATAACTTTGGTGCCATTTGACGAGTCTGCACAAACGTTTGCAAACTGATTATAGACCCACCCTTGAATGTTTGTGCAAATGGCTTTTGTCAAGTGAGGACTAGGTTATATCACTATATTGTGTATGTACATTTTGAAACTTTTCAAAAAATAAAATACGGACGGATTTGCAGCAAATGTGTGTGAGGAGCACTGGCAAGGACCAGAAAGGATGGCTGAAGCCCATAACTCAAGGATTTTGGAGACCGGCCATGTCGGCAAGCGATGAATGAGCACTGGCCATTGGTTATATTATTATAGTATAGTGGACATTGAACTAGGATGCAGGGTAGGTGCAGTGGATGACGGCAGTGGTTTGGTGGGGATGGGGTCATGGTTGAGCCTCGTGCCCTAGGCAATTCAACCATGACTTGGATCCCCAGCATGTGCTGCTGATAACGACACACTTCAGAATGTGTTACAAAAAATGTGTTTGTTAAAGGAGGTTTATAGTTCTTTCATCTATATTAAAAGAGGAATTATTAACAACTTATATACAGTGATGTAACATCATGAAACATTTTGACTAATAAGAACATATAACATTTACTGACAAAACATTGTTTGTTAAAGGGACGTTATGGCTAAGTTGCACTAATAAAAACCCATGAAATTCTGTGAAAAACGTATGGTTAAGTTGCTGTAACAATAATCTGTGAAATTCAATGAAAAAACTTTGTTAAAAGGAGTTTATGAATAAGTTGCACTAATAAAAGCATATCAAGTTCTGTGAAAAAAACATTGTTAAAGGGGCATTAGGGTTACAAGTAAAATCGAAAAACCCAAGAAATTCACCAGCTGTGGTAAGCTATGAAACCATAACTTGCGCCACCACCATGCACTGCTAACATTACCACCCAGGCAAAGAGGAGTGCTGGGACCTGCTTCTTGTTCTATGTATGGGCATTATGACCTCAGAGCAAACCCTAGGGAAAAGAACATCAGAATTTAGCATGGGGCCAAACTCTACATGCACAGTACCTTTATAGTATGTGTATCATGGTTTCAATGTCGTATAACCACAAGAAGTCTTCAGATTAAAATAATTCCGGTCACTGAAAAAACAACCACCCCAGATATGTGATGTCATCAATGATGTCATCAATGATATCATTTGTAATGTCATCTTTGATGTCCTGGGTGTTAGTGTTAGCAATGCCTGGCGGCGGAGCAAGTTATGGTTGCATAATTTATCATAACTGGTAATTTTCGTTGGTTTTTTCGATTTTACTTGTAAGCATATATCTATGAAAAATCTTTAGTTGAAGGGATGTTAAGGTGAGAACTTAGTGGAACAAAACCTCTGAAATTCACCTAAAGCCACTGTAACTTTACGCCCCTTGTTGCGCTGCCTATGACCACAAGATGACATCACAGATGACATCACTGATGACATCATCTACGATATCACTGATGGCATCACGGAATGCATCACTGGAGACATCCCTGGTGACATCGCTAATAGCATCATAAATGACATCAATGATTATTTAACTAATGGCATCAGACAAAATAACTGTATGTATTTGCCCATATT
Source organism: Ambystoma mexicanum (assembly GCF_040938575.1). Lineage (NCBI taxonomy): Eukaryota > Metazoa > Chordata > Amphibia > Caudata > Ambystomatidae > Ambystoma > Ambystoma mexicanum. The sequence continues at coordinate 635,586,623 of NC_090937.1, forward strand.
TAGACCACCCTTACATTTCTCCAAATGTGATATTAGCATTTTGGAATACTTCATACCACTGAGTGCATTGTTTAAAACAGTAATCAGCTACAAATGCATCATAACACTACTTATGAAGCTTTACTTTGTAGTACGTTGGTAAAAGATATATCTGAATTATAAATAGTATACTGCTTAGAATGTTACTTATTGTGCAAAATATATCTAAGACACGTGCATTATTATATAATCTGTATACACATTTACAAAAGAAATTACTAGAAATAAATTGAAAGCGACACTAGTTGAACCCTAATTATTTGCACTGTTTTAAAATAAACATTCATAAATATTCAAATGTTTTATTGTAAGAAAAATATTCACACGTATCATTTTCAAAATGAAATAAGTGCTTTAAAACAGGGAACAACTATATATTAGGAAATATATAAAGAATTTTCATAGATGGGTATTGAAAAAAAGGGATTATTACTTTAAATGTAGGCTGGACTATTGCAACAGCCTCTTTCTAAATCTGCCTGCTTCTACCCCTCATCCTCTGCAACTCATCCAGAACAGGACTGCAAGACTTGTCCTTGGCCTCAAGCCCAGGGATTGTATCTCTCCAGGATTGAAATCTCTGCACTGGCTCCCAGTGGCTGCGAGGATTCAGTTCAAGATCCTCTGCATTGTCCACAAGGCCTTCGGGGTCTTGGGGCCTCAATACCTTAAACTCTCTCTTCCTAAATATCTTCCTTCTCAAGCTCTTCGCTCATCCCTTACGGTCAGTTGCTTCTCCAAGCAACAAGTTGGTGGTAGATCGCCTCCTCTGGAACAGCCTCCCTGCCTCCCTGAAACTTGAGGAGAATCATTTCCTGGAAGCACCTCAAAACCTTTCTCTTTGCTTCTGCTTTTTATCCTCCTCTCCCCTGCTGACTTCCTGGCTGAAACTGAAACTGCACTGGCTACCTAGCTGCCCTCTGATCTCGGGCCCCGTTCCCTCCCCTGCCAGCCGCACTCCTGCACTGCCATCCTGGCAACCCCCCACACTTGGGGATTATTTTTGGTATCCCTACAGGCCCACTACCAGCACTTGACACCTAATGTCTGCACTTACCCTTGCACTTTCCACCTGCTGGCCTTACTTTTACTTATTGTTATTTATTCTATTATCCATTGTACTGCACTGTCCCCCCTAACCCCCCTGCACTTTCCCCCTTCCTATGCACTTGTACGATCTGAATGACACCTGGCCTAGTAGGGTCGCTGTCTTTCTTCCCTCTGTTCCCCCTCTCTTGCCTCGTCGCGCCTTGAAACACTTGTTTATAGGCGCGTTACAAATGCCATATCATATCATATCACCCCCGGGCGGTGTTGTCCCTTCTGGTACGCCTTTTGGAGCGCTTTCGTAGCTTAGCGCTATAGTTCTGGGGGCGGCGGGAGGGAGCGCTCTCAAATCGGTACATGTATGGCAGCCTGTGCTCCGGGCCCCACCCACCACCTGACACCTTACCGCTTCTTGTAGTTTCCGTGACCTTCCCCCTCCAACAGCTCCTCAGCTGTTCCTCAGTATGTGCCCCTGTAGATGCTCTCTGGGAAAAGACCTTAATCGCAACGATGCACCAGCCCGTTCTATACTTTTGTATGTATTGGTACACCTGCTAACAGCCTCCAGGGGCAGTCTGGGTTTATCAATTTTATTTCTGGTCTTCCTTTGTATCGCTGCTGTATTTCCAGCGACTGTCTCTTGTTGTTCGTTATAGTGCTTTTTCTGCGTTCCGGCTCCGCTGCTCCTCAGGCCTCCGGTCTTCCTTTGTCTTCCTTCCAGCCTCCAGCTGTGGCCTCACAGACGCCCCGCTCTGTCACCTCTTGTTGCTGCTCCGCTCGCTCAGTCTTACAAGCATCGGGTGCAAACACTAGTTCTAGCGGCTCAGCTTCCCGCTCGTGTTGGTGCTTTCCTGCTCGTTTAGTTTCGCAGCCACTCCCTATCTTCCGCTGCCATTTTCCCCTTGCAAACCCCGGCTTGCCTCTGGCTCGATATGTCTCCCTTCTTGGAGTCTTTCAGGGTTTACCACACAGACAGAAGCCTCTCTGATGTGTCCAGCAGCTGCTTCCTTCTTTTTTAGTGTTTTTTTTAGTTGGGAAGTTAACGTATGAAGCTACTCAATTCACAGATCTGCAGGAGCCTCTAGTGAGCACGTCTGCCTCACATGGCTGCTAGCCACGTCCCCCACTCCTTCATGGTTTATATCTTTACCTCACGCACTGCTTCCATTTTTAGAGTTTGATATTTTTCTATTTATTTTGATAACTTAAAATCGATGAAAACATGTGAACGTCGCAATGGTACAGCAAAACATAAATTGTGCCTAAAATTGCAATGCTTCACCGTGTACACTGCAGTGATAATCTTTTTTTAAAGGCATGTTTAATTATACAGTAGTGGCGTACTTTGAGATGTTGTGAAAAGTACTCTACTTTTAAGTCTATATGAAAAATGCAAACCATCACAGTTTGTATCTTTACCTGCTGTGCTCTTTCTACCTTTTGCAATTTCGATGATGTTGTGTCGAACTGTATAAGTGTGACATTGCATTGTAAATATGTTAACACCACAATGCTGATACGTTATTAAAGCACGTTTTATGTACTCTCACAAGATGCATTATGTTATGTTATGTTATGTAGTGCAATGTCCTCACACTGCTCTTCCATTCAATCTGAACGAGAAGGGAGTATATTAGGTTAGTGGAAGTGTCATGTGATGAGAGCACAGCTGCATGTGTAGCCAAAGGAGAGAGCCTTGAGAGCCTGTGGTAATCGTATGCACTGGCTGGGACTGTGATGTTAAGGTTGCTTATAGAGGTGTAGTAATCTGTTGTTTGATGCTTGTTGGAAGGGTCATCCTAGCACCACGACGTGACTTCAATTCACAGGTGGTGTCTTATTAATTTAATATAAAGAAATACAACTCAAAAGCTGTGGGTGAATGTCTTAGTTGTCATGCATACAAGTGTGTTTGAGCATCGAGAACGATAATGTTAGTGCAAGGTGGTTAGTGAAGGGACTGGTAGCCAACTCGGAGTATCCATCCGGTGTGGCCATGTCAACATCGCTCCAAGGGCTCCATGAACGATGTCTCACTAGTGGTGCCCTTACGGTAGTATATTTGTGAGTTCATGTCCTCACACACTTTTGATTTTGGTGTCTCAAGTGAAGTTTAGAGTAGTTACTCCACAGAGGGCATAGTCCCGGTGGGGTTTCTAGGAACAAATGAGTGTGCTGCAAGGTCAAGTTATTATATCTAGGAGCCAGGCACATGAATTACATTGAGCAACAGAGAGAAAACAGCACAGCAGGGCACTGATTGCATTGGGCACCAGGTGACAACTCACAGTGGGACACAAGGGAGCAAATTCTGAGAGGGGGAAAATGACAGAGGGACACATGGGAGTGAACCTCAATGGACAGCAGAGTATAAGGTGGAAAGTAGACCAGGTTAGCGAGGGGAGCAAACAATCAATCTCCATATAGCAAGGCATAACATGGATGAACAAGACATGATAAAGATATGGCAAGTTTGATGAATTGAGGGAATGTGTCTCTTCTTCCTGTGAGGCTAGAGAGGTGATCCCACTCCACAACACCCTCCCTAGAATTCCAGACAAGTGGAACCTCACGGGGAGAGACTCCCCAGAGTAGGGGGAGTCTCTCCCTTAGCAAACAAGGAAGTCCGTTCCTGTGAGTAAATCTCTACAGTTGCATTCACTATGGCCTACATGTGCTCCACAATACCAAAGACCTTTGAATATCAAGAATGGGACGGAGAAACTAAATGTAACACAAGAATTACAGAGACTAATAAAAGAAATTACAAGAGACTAGTCGAGAATTTGATATCAGTAAACAAGTCTGCAGATTGGTATTAAAGTACCGTCAAGGAGAAGGAGTCATGTTCTGAATATATGTTAGTTTTCTTAGTGGTAGGGTCAGTTGGGATATTTTTGGACTACACACTATTTCTTTTGGACATTCACGACAGACTGACGAGCACTTTAGTTAGAAATATAGGCAGGGGTCTCCCATAGAGATATGGAAAGTTAGTCCTTATTACTTCAATAAAAATGCATAGATCATGTCCACAAAGTGTCTGTGAATCCTCCTTCTGACTGGGCACACATGGTGTCAAGAAGTGGGGTACTAAAATCCAGACATAGAGACGATTTACACCTTCCTTAGGATATTTGGCCACACCTATTGATAAACCTCCACCCATAGGATTGTTAGATATAAAACCTACCTTAAGGAGAAGGAAACCCCTGGTTCCAAAAGAGAGAGTAACATCTACTCCACTAAGTACAACACTGCCAGTTAATTCCGATCCAGAATAAGAAATAGAAAGTAACGCAGAGGCACTTGAGCACTCTGACCATTGGAAGGAAGCCAGTTGCGAATACTCGGAAACCTCGGGGTCCAACTTGACCTCCGACCTCCACATGAGTACCCTTGAGACCCTCCTGGAGTGTGTAGTAGCACATCAGATACAGGCAGATCAAAGACTCCAGGAAGTATTAGAACAAGCAAGGTCGAATCCCCAACACAGTATAGCTCCCCATGGTATATTACAACCTTTCCAGGAGGGAGAATATTTGGGGGTGTGCTTTATATATTTTGAGAGACTCACTACCCAATTCAACTGGGATTAGGGAGTAAAGACATGTTATCTGGCCCCGTTGCTAAAAGGGAATCTACAAGCTTCCTACCAGTATTAATCCCTTGGGCACTACTCTGCTTCATAGAGATAAAAAGAGCCCCACTATACAGGGTGGGATAGACAAAAAGTTGTTGTTGGTTAAAATTCCGAGGGATCCATCTTTTGTACAGCCGAGCTCTCATGGTGCACCACTTCCTCATCCCCAAGAACAATGACCTCCTGATTCTCCAGGTAGCTGACTGGTAGTGACGATGCAGCTTAGCCCCCCTCACGGTGCACCACTTCCTCATCCCCAAGAACAATGACCTCCTGATTCTCCAGGTAGCTGACTGGTAGTGACGATGCAGCTTAGCCCCCCTCACGGTGCACCACTTCCTCATCCCCAAGAACAATGACCTCCTGATTCTCCAGGTAGCTGACTGGTAGTGACGATGCAGCTTAGCCCCCCTCACGGTGCACCACTTCCTCATCCCCAAGAACAATGACCTCCTGATTCTCCAGGTAGCTGACTGGTAGTGACGATGCAGCTTAGCCCCCCTCACGGTGCACCACTTCCTCATCCCCAAGAACAATGACCTCCTGATTCTCCAGGTAGCTGACTGGTAGTGACGATGCAGCTTAGCCCCCCTCACGGTGCACCACTTCCTCATCCCCAAGAACAATGACCTCCTGATTCTCCAGGTAGCTGACTGGTAGTGACGATGCAGCTTAGCCCCCCTCACGGTGCACCACTTCCTCATCCCCAAGAACAATGACCTCCTGATTCTCCAGGTGGCTGACTGGTAGTGATGATGCAGCTTAGCCCCCCTCAGCCCCCCTCACGGTGCACCACTTCCTCATCCCCAAGAACAATGACCTCCTGATTCTCCAGGTAGCTGACTGGTAGTGACGATGCAGCTTAGCCCCCCTCACGGTGCACCACTTCCTCATCCCCAAGAACAATGACCTCCTGATTCTCCAGGTAGCTGACTGGTAGTGACGATGCAGCTTAGCCCCCCTCACGGTGCACCACTTCCTCATCCCCAAGAACAATGACCTCCTGATTCTCCAGGTAGCTGACTGGTAGTGACGATGCAGCTTAGCCCCCCTCACGGTGCACCACTTCCTCATCCCCAAGAACAATGACCTCCTGATTCTCCAGGTAGCTGACTGGTAGTGACGATGCAGCTTAGCCCCCCTCACGGTGCACCACTTCCTCATCCCCAAGAACAATGACCTCCTGATTCTCCAGGTGGCTGACTGGTAGTGATGATGCAGCTTAGCCCCCCTCAGCCCCCCTCACGGTGCACCACTTCCTCATCCCCAAGAACAATGACCTCCTGATTCTCCAGGTAGCTGACTGGTAGTGACGATGCAGCTTAGCCCCCCTCACGGTGCACCACTTCCTCATCCCCAAGAACAATGACCTCCTGATTCTCCAGGTAGCTGACTGGTAGTGACGATGCAGCTTAGCCCCCCTCACGGTGCACCACTTCCTCATCCCCAAGAACAATGACCTCCTGATTCTCCAGGTAGCTGACTGGTAGTGACGATGCAGCTTAGCCCCCCTCACGGTGCACCACTTCCTCATCCCCAAGAACAATGACCTCCTGATTCTCCAGGTAGCTGACTGGTAGTGACGATGCAGCTTAGCCCCCCTCACGGTGCACCACTTCCTCATCCCCAAGAACAATGACCTCCTGATTCTCCAGGTAGCTGACTGGTAGTGACGATGCAGCTTAGCCCCCCTCACAGTGAACCACTTCCTCATCCCCAAGAACAATGACCTCCTGATTCTCCAGGTAACTGACTGGTAGTGACGATGCAGCTTAGCCCCCCTCACGGTGCACCACTTCCTCATCCCCAAGAACAATGACCTCCTGATTCTCCAGGTAACTGACTGGTAGTGACGATGCAGCTTAGCCCCCCTCACGGTGCACCACTTCCTCATCCCCAAGAACAATGACCTCCTGATTCTCCAGGTAGCTGACTGGTAGTGACGATGCAGCTTAGCCCCCCTCACAGTGAACCACTTCCTCATCCCCAAGAACAATGACCTCCTGATTCTCCAGGTAACTGACTGGTAGTGACGATGCAGCTTAGCCCCCCTCACGGTGCACCACTTCCTCATCCCCAAGAACAATGACCTCCTGATTCTCCAGGTAACTGACTGGTAGTGACGATGCAGCTAAGCCCCCCTCACGGTGCACCACTTCCTCATCCCCAAGAACAATGACCTCCTGATTCTCCAGGTAGCTGACTGGTAGTGACGATGCAGCTTAGCCCCCCTCACAGTGAACCACTTCCTCATCCCCAAGAACAATGACCTCCTGATTCTCCAGGTAGCTGACTGGTAGTGATGATGCATCTTAGCCCCCCTCACAGTGAACCACTTCCTCATCCCCAAGAACAATGACCTCCTGATTCTCCAGGTAGCTGACTGGTAGTGATGATGCAGCTTAGCCCCCCTCACGGTGCACCACTTCCTCATCCCCAAGAACAATGACCTCCTGATTCTCCAGGTAGCTGACTGGTAGTGATGATGCAGCTTAGCCCCCCTCACGGTGCACCACTTCCTCATCCCCAAGAACAATGACCTCCTGATTCTCCAGGTAGCTGACTGGTAGTGATGATGCAGCTTAGCCCCCCTCATGGTGCACCACTTCCTCGGCCACCTTACAGTTCCTTCATTGAACCATTTAAACAAAATACAAACGGAAAAAAGAAATAAAAAACAAAGCAGTGGTAAATATCACCTCATCAAAACATAAAAAACAAAAATAAAACACACACACACACAAGACTAAGAGCACACTACGACAGAGGGTAACACGGATAAAAAGGCACAAAAGTAAAACAGGAAAGGGTAATAATAGGCTAGTAAAGACAAAGTAATGCTTCCTCTCTTGTGCAATCTCTAAAAGCCGCGGTTCTGTAATTGTATGGACACACAGTAGCACTATGAAATACTGCAATGTCAAAATGACATCTAATAGCCAATCTAAACACTCAGGTTTGTTGAGCAAATATTTCAGGATTTGCATTACACATTCTCAAGTGCACCACTGCTATGTCCAAAACAAAGAAATAAAGACACACACAGTTCTCAAACACAGGACACCTCTTGTATGTAATTTCGAAACATGTAACTTATATACTTTCTGCAGTTCTTCCATTTCAAGAAACAAAACAGTGCAGGGGGGTGCTGCCATTGATAGCAAGATGTTTTCAGAAACAATGCAAAGATATACTCTGAATGATGTAGAAATCCGACAAAGCATTCTTTATTGGGAGACAAGTGAAGGCTATTTGCATGTGGATGATGTCCAACCATTTTCTTTTTAGGGGAAGCATCATTCTCCCATTGCTGCCTCCCTGCAACATTATGGAATCTTGTGATTGTATTGCCCTTCTCGCAAGGGAAGCAGGTTTGTAGCACATGCAATATAATAGAGAATCGGGTTTCTCAAACAGATCTTTGGGGTTCCCTGAAGGAATCATTGGGATTGAATCACATTAACAACAGCTGTAACTTCAATAATCCCCAAAGGAATGTACTACCCCACACCAAAGAAGTGAAAACGCAAAAATTCATAGGTATGTGATTACTAAACACCTATTGGGCAGATATACCATTGGCTGGTACATGCACATTGAAACGGTCGATAAGATCAATGACTAGAAGCAGGTAACTTTATATCAATATTATGGCCCTCACTACAACCCCGGCGCTAAACCATGGCGCTATTAGCACCATGGTTGGTGCCGGTGTTGTAACGAGTCCGCCATGATGGAATGGGGAAATACTGCCCCATTCCAAGCTTAGCGGGGCGGTAATTCCCCATGCCGCCATGGCCCTTCCCCAGTCCCATTTTTGCCCCATAGGGCTCAATGGGACTGGGGAAGGCTCTAATTACGGCACTGTAAATTACGGTGCCGTAATTAGCCCCTGGGTCCGTTTGCGGGTTGGATTTTTAACGCCTGCTAAAAGCAGGCGTTAAAGTGCAACCCGCAAAGGGACCTCGTAATCAGGCGTTAAGGGTTTAACGGCGCCGACACCTTTTACGGCGCCGTTAACCCCTTAACGCCTGGGTTGTAATGAGACCCAATGTTTGTAAATCTTTAACAATTCACAATACTTTTGTCAAACCTGGTACCAGATTACAGAAACGTTGCACTAGTGCAAGTGCAAAGCTTGCACAGTATTAGCACTACGGCAATTATTGCCCTATTTTTTAAAACACTGGGACACATTAAAAAACCATTATATTAAAAGCACATGGCGAAAATTGCCCTAGTGCAAAAAAGATGCATTTTCACTACATTTTGCACCAGTTAACAATTCACAATACTTTTGTCAAACCTGGTACCAGATTACAGAAACGTTGCACTAGTGCAAGTGCAAAGCTTGCACAGTATTAGCACTACGGCAATTATTGCCCTATTTTTTAAAACACTGGGACACATTAAAAAACCATTATATTAAAAGCACATGGCGAAAATTGCCCTAGTGCAAAAAAGATGCATTTTCACTACATTTTGCACCAGGGCAAAGTTTGCCGTAGTGCTTATGCGGAATGCATCAAAAATGTATCTTTTTAGTACTAGGGCAGTTTTAGGCCTGGTGCTTTTAACATGCCAAACTGCACTTGTCGAGGTGCAATGGTTGTTTCAATGTGTCCCAGTGCTAATACTGTACAACCATTGCAATTGCACCGGGCAAAATTCCTGTAATCTGGCCCCAAGTGAGCATTTGAATGTTTTACGTTATTGTGCATTGTTATATTTGCAGACGTCCATTCAACAGTGAAAAAATAGAGCTATAGTTGTACTGGTATTGCTTTAAACATGAACATATTTCTTTGAAAGAGACTCCTGACTTAAATATGGGCGGGTATCCCCTTTTTGAAGTAAAAAGGGTTTTGGGGCAAGGGCAGAGTTGGTATGGGCTGCACAGATTTCAGGGTTTTCAATTTTCAAATGTAGCCATCTAGGTGTCCCCATTGGGAGTTCAAGCACTTTTAATTGAACATTTCAGGAGAAAGGTCAGGCCTGGCACTGCTGTGAGCTAAGTTGAAATTAGTATGCACAGACCATCAGTGTGCCCGTCTTGGCAACAGCAATCTCTGCAGAGGAAAGCCCACAGTGGTTTGGTTTCTAGAGGAGAAGAGGAAGAATGGGGAAGTTCTGCCGCTAGTGAAAAAAAGTGGGAGCAGAGATTTTAAAGATAGTACCAGGAGTGGACAGACAAAGCAAGGGCCGAGTTGAATAGGCAGTTTTGTTTAACAAGGGCACAGAGTTGTATTAGAAAGAGTTCATAAAAGAGAAAAGAGGGACAGTAAAAATTGGAATTAGAGATGGTGACATAGGTGGTGGGACATTGAGTTGAAAGAGGGACTCTGACGCCATAAAAGCGAAGAGGTGTCAAATGTCAAAGAATGGGGGGCAGGGAACCTATACAGACTAGAATAAGAAATGGATGGGTGCAACTCGAAGGGGAAGAGGAGTTGGAAGTCTAATATAAAACTGGTTCATAGCGGGTATTCCATAATATAGCATTGTATAGTCGAGTGGAAAGGTTCAGATGGTCATGCATTCTAGTCAGCTTACAATATGCACATCGCTTTTGTACAAGCATGCAACAGTCAGACTTCGATCATAGAATCCTGCAGCTTAACTATACCAATTGCGTCTCCCTTTCATGTGAAAACACTCCCTGGACATCTGTTCCCAAAATGCCACTTATATTGCCTTTGTTAACAGGCACCACTGCTTCCTTTTTAAGGACATGTGCCCGATTCCTTAAGAAAGAAGGATTGGTGAGGAGCGCCACAATTCCATAAGAAACTATATGAAAAGACTGAAGGAATCGAATGCCTCTAAAGACCTGAATGGTATCATGTGTGTAGAGCTCCTAGTGTAAGACTGAATCTCATGTAGAGCAGCTTAGCTGCAATACAGAGTCCAAGACAGCTCCTTCTACTCCACTTCAAAGTCAACTATAAGATGAGCCAGGTACTCTCTTATCTACAATTCTGTTATCGTTGTATAGATGTACTTCATCATTTAAAGGATTTCCACAAAATAAAGTGTCTCCCTAAAAGATAACCAATACTGAAGCCGGGCAGGCATCTATTATTGTCCTTATTGGGGACTGCCTTAGAATGGAAAAATCTCATAATACCTTTTCACACAGGCCAATCTCTCTGGCATGCAAAGAGGAGGGCCTTGCTTACCACATGATTTGGGTCAGTGATAGCATTTGGCAGGTTTGCATAGCTCAGTTGGATATTTATTTTTAGATTTTTAAAACTCTCATATGAACAACCTGAGTTACACTGATATCACGTGTTTCCTTGAACTCCAATTCCCCCATGTCATTTTTAATATTTGTGTTGATCCCTGCTGTGATCTCATGCATGTGATTGTGAGCTGAGGACTGGCTACGACACAACTCGTCCATGTGTCACCAATTATTGTAAAAGAGGCCCATTGGCCTACGCCCAGCGCCCATATCACCCTGCCTAGTAACCTACCAAATTGTACTGGCAATGGGCAGTGGCCACACTCTTCAGCCATGTCCATAGGCATTGTTCAACAATCAGGCCAAAAGACTGTGGTATGTGGTCTATGGGCACAGCCCATATCCCCCTGCCTTTTAACTAACCACATCCTGCTGGGCATGTCCTGCAGCCACGTCCACTGCCAATATTGCTCAATTTGCCAGATAAATGTGGTAGATGCCTAGACCTGCTCTTTGGCCTGGGCCAGTGGGCTGTACCTCCCACAGAGGCCAATATCCCCCTCAACATTACATTATCAGAAACCACAGCCAATGGCAGTGTCCATGTTGCCTCACACAGCTTAAAGTGCAGGGGCCACTGCCCATTGGCCCATGCCTCCTTTCCCCCCCTCTCCTTTCACTTGCATGGTAGTTTCCCATGGGAAATCCCCCTGTGTACTTACCCCAGTAACATCAATGTCGGCTTCTATCACCGTACTAATCATTCATGGTAATCTTTCCCACGGTTGCGACGCTAATGGGAACATGCTTGACAATTTAAAAGTCTCCCCATGCCCACTGCCACTCTTCATGTGCCCCCTCTTCCTTTTTAAGTGCCACATCTGCCCCACTATGTATAAATCCTTCTGTTTCCATCACAAAGTAGGCTCTCCAGCCTACCCCAAACTCTCGAGCTACAAATATGTGCATCTTTACCTCTCCTTTCCTCTACCCGAAAGTGAAAACAACCCCTTCACTGCTCCAAATCTCATTTTGAACACTTTTCTATGTCTGGCTGGTGGATTTTAACTTCTGAAAAGCCTCACTGTGTTGCAATGCACCATGGCAGATATAGCAACTTTTCTTGGACTGGGTCAACTCGTTCTGCCTCAATTTTCTAAGAAACTACTGTATGGGTTCACACCAAACCAAAAATAGGAATATCTGTGATGCTTTGTGAGCAACTCGTTTCTTATTTCGTGCAAATCCGTCCAGCGGTTTTCACACTACAGGTGTTCAGTGGAACCACCCTTTTCACTATGGGAAAGTGAGTAGGAAGAACACAGCTTCTTTTGGTTTCTTAAGACTGTGTAGTGTTTAACGAATATCCATCAAAATGTCCAGTTTGGAGAGGCCCGCATCTGATCATTTTTTTATGGAAAATGTCATCCAACTCCATCCAGGGAGTCAAAAGTTATTAGCAATGGAATTTTGAGCGAAGCCCATGCAAGTAGGTTTTGTTTCTGAACTATAGGGCAGTGAGAAAGGTATCACACACACGTGTAGCGCGAGATACATGCCGGCAACATACGGTGTACATGGCAGAAAGGCCTGCTGTATCATCCCACAGGCTTAAAGCTGGGAAAGCATAAATCTGCAACGGTTCACGTCTTCCCAAAGACAGCACTTTGTTGCTTTCGTATCCGGTCATTGCAGCTAAAACAAAGCATTGACAAGCCAAACCATTGAAAAAAAAGCATCGAAAAAAAACCATCGAATACATTTTTTTCAATGGTAAAGTTTTCACTTTAGTACAAATTGTGTTTTAAGGTTAAAAAAGGGGGGTTGGAAAATATAAAAAAAATGCATATAATGTTTTTTTTCTCGATGCTTTTGGTGTCTATGGTATGTTTGTTGATACTTTGGCATTCGATGGAATCAATAGGAACCGTTGCTGCAACAACTGGTTGTTTACACATAGCTGTGTGTGTGGTGGCTGTGGCATGCAGCCCGCGTTGCTTGTTTGAGTATTCCAGGGTGATTATTTATTTTTTTTCTAAACCAAAGCAGGTATTTCTGAGTTGCCATGCGTTTAGCTTGGATAGATTCCCGTGTTTTCAAGTGCGAGGCCAGTTTTCCTTTGTTGTGTATTTACTGTGACGCTCCAGTTTCGCTGCAAGTTGATAAACCTGATTTGGTTGCCCGCCAGATTGGGCGACTCCGGCCAAACCTGAAGAGGTGAAAGCCACTGCGCTTCAGCCCAGAATCCTTTCAAGAACAGCCGTCTCATTGTGGAAGCTGCGGTTAGCATTACCCAACGTTTTGTCTTGGTGCCAGTGGAAATGCAAAAAGTTAAAACCATTTCAGTGGAGCTGTGCTTTGCATCCGGGAACGTTTTTATAACAGTTATTAGCATTCACGAGTCTTACTGTACAAACATTTCTATGTCATAAGACTCTAACAGAATTCATGTCGTGGGAAATCAGGACAATACCATGTCCTATGTGCAATAAGTGTATAAAGAAAAGGGCATTACGTATTAATGGCTGCTCACAGGTACAGTCCTTTGATCACACATAATTGCATGCACAGCATCGATTCAGAGACATCTCTGGCCGGGAGGAGCACGTTTCCATTGTACATGTTTTTGGAGGTGTTTGTAGAGCGCAGCCCAGGGTGTTGTCATGTTGCTCCTCCAGTATGTCTGATGACCCAGTAGAAGTCAGGGAATGGTGTAGTCACAGACAGAGTGTAACGCTGTGGCACACACAGGCGCAGAACTGCACAAAGGGCGGAGTCTATGGATGTTGCCCGGTTTTGGGCTTTGCCTTTGTTGATCTTGGGAGTTTACGATGGTGGGCCTTCAAAATTATTTGAGGCTAGGAGGAAAAATTCAAACAAAAGTTGATAAATGAAAGTTCAATTTTTTGTAACCTCGTGCATGCATGCATACACAATACAGAAGCATGCTCTCAAATTCAGGGGTACGTGTTGCAGAATCCGACTAATTACATGCAACATTTCGGTCATGCATAAGTTAGGCTCTTGCTTCAAAAAAAAAAAAAGTTAGGCTCTTGCTGCAAATATATATTTTTGTGAGTATCATGCTCTAATGGAATTTATGACAAGAGACACGCAAAACTTAGAGATGGCGTAAATGACATGGGCAACCACTTACCTTCAGGTAGCAGTAATGCAGTGGTGTCATGCCGTGCCCCAAGCCCATCCACAGTTCCAGGGAGATCTTGGTACCGATCCCTACAGATTGCTTATGTTTGGGAATTTAAGTGGGGCGACTGGATGTCCCTGTTTATGGTGTTCATGCACACTGGAACAGTGTCAGTTACACGATGGCCACTGTATTGGCACATTTTTTAACATATCGACCCAACAGATGGACATGCAAACGCGTTGGTCATTATTATTCAATGGACGTGAAAACAAACTAATCTAAACGATAGTACAATTTTTACAAATTAATTTAGGATTACATGCCGGAGACCAACAGGAAGCCACGCGAAGATACTGACGATTCGTCATACTGATGCTAAAAGTACCAACAAGAAACCTTTTTAGTGCCTCTATATGTTGATTTTTTTTTTACCCAATTGAATTGTTAAATGTCATAATTTCGTGTATTACTAAGTTCTAAAAATGAAAAGTTTGTAATAAATGAAATCATTTTAAAATAAAAATAAAAAAGTTACTTATGTTCACCTATTTAAATACCCTACGCCTGGTTTGTGTTAGTCAAGTGCAGCTCCAGAAACTGTTACACACACTCATGGGTGTTTGAGAAGTATGCTGTAGGAGGGGAGGAGCAAGCCTGCCAACAGATTCTACTCCAGGAGTCTGAAAGTGAGGAGGATAACTGCTACGGGTTGATTCGTATCCAAGGCAGTGATAAGGTGTGTAGTGGTGCATGTGGTAATTCAGCTCACTCAGAACCTCAGTGACACATCATGGCCCCTTCCATCTCACCAGATGCTGATTCTCAGACATGGGGAGCAACTCCAGAGCCTGATCTCTTGCATGCAATGTCCTCATGCAAACCTGGCAGTCATAACATCGGATTGACGTCTCTTGCTTTCGGTTGGTGTGGATGCACTAGACCCTTTACCAAACTCACCCATTCTCTGGTGGCCGTGCAAACTGGGTGTTGTTCGGGCTCTATCATCCTTCCTTTAGCATGGCCAGGCCATCTTGGTATTCCTGTCCAAAAAACAATTCAAATGGGGAGAACCTGGTGGAGGCTTGCAGTGTCTTCTCACAATGTGGAGCCAAAGTAAGGAGCTCATTCCAAATCTGTGTCCACTAATGTCCTTAGTAGGATCGTCAAAGTCTTATTATCTATCTCACCTAAGCTATACGTTTAAGGTGTATATGTGGAGGTACGGAGGTTGGGACATAGTAGGTCAGCCATCTGCAACCTTTGACTCTCTGGATGTTTTGGACTACAACTCCCATCAACCCTCACCAGCATAGCATGTGAAAGGATCATGGAAGCCGTAGTCAAAAACATCGGGAGAGCCACATGTTGCACATCCCTGTAGCAGGTTCTTCAAATTCGGAATATTTCTCTCACCAAAGTCATACATTTAAGGTGTACATATGGAGGTACGGAGGTTGCCAAAGTCTTGCTCAGTCATCAGTCAGGAAATTAATGTGCACCATCGGTTCATAAGAATCTCCCAAGTAGGAACAAAGGATCTAAGTGCTTAATACTCTGCTGGGGAGACACTTCAGGATAATGTGTAGTATAATCTTTAATTACTAAGATATGTTTGTTCCCTGCTTTGCAAGAGCACAAGAGTGCCATGATATCCATTCCCATCTGAAACAATGGACCATCAATGATAGGTCAGGGCTGCAAAGGCAGGGTCCACTTCAATGGGTGTGGCCTTTTGGCAAACTTTTCACTCCTCACAAAACATCTTCACATGTTGACAAATACCGGGGCAAAAGAATCTACTCAGAACATGGTCCAGGTTTTTGCAATGCCCTGATGACCCAGAGTTAGATGTGAATGGGCTAATTCTAGGAATAAATGGAGGAGGTAACGGGTGTAAGCCAATCCCTTCATACTGTTCTTTTCCTGGTGTAATAAACATCCTTTTACACAAAATAGGGTCAGGACAAACTTTTACCATCTTCTCAAAAAATTGGTTGCTCATAGGGTGACAAGAGTGATAGGTATTTATGATGTGCTAGGGCAAAGTCAGGACAAAGGTGTATGGCAGTGGTGGGCTCAATCTATGGGCTGTACGAGTCTCTGATGTGACGACCCAAACACTCCTCCCATTCACACTCATGTAACTTAGTGATCTACTGCACAGTGGGTTTAAATAAAATCTTGCATACCAGCTGAGCTATTGGGTGCCCTTCTTGAACTATGTATACCTCCCAGCCCATGGTTGAAATGTAGCAAATATCCCCAATAATCATCCACAACTCCAACTCAGCGAGAAATGTCACACTTCACAGCAATACCTGACGTAGCCGCTATTTGACCATAGGTTCCACTGGGGAGTTGGACCCTTCGGTTCATAGAGACTGAGGCTCAACTTCAGGCCAGAATGTCTGCTTCTTCTACAATGTACAGACCTAAGCCAGCTGAACATGGGGTGGCTTTAAATGGCAGCTTAGCCCTCTTGGTGGTTGTAACAACATTCAGCGCTGAGCACGGTGAAACATTTTGGTCCATCTCCATTCATTTAATTACTGAAAGCATCTGTCACTAAGCTGAGTCGTTCTCAAGATATGCCTCCCTGGATTCCTATGTACCTGTACTTCTTGTCTTCTGGCAGTCCAGGGTACCCCCAGTACTGGGGTTCTATCCTGTCCCGTAATAGTATGGGAAGGAAAAAAAAAACAGTCTCTAATCCGAGGTACTGAACTCAGTCAGAGACCGGGAGTACTCTCCCAGCACCACAGGAAGGCCAACCCACGTATTATTGTTGTGGCAGGACAGTGCAAGCACTGACATGGGCGCCCAAGGCAGGAAATGAAAGGAAAAAGCTGAAATTGAAGTAAGCAGCAAGAAACCAGGTAAGGAATCTGGACCCAGAAAGAAGCAAATTCCAAGGCGGTAAGGCATGAAGCAAAACAGGCAGAAAAGGCAGGATCCAATCAGGAAATGGCAGTCAGATCCAAAACAGCGTCAGACCCTCCAGCAGGAAAGTAGTGACACACAGATAGCAATGCTGGGACTGCTTAAGTATCACGAGAGACACCCAAGGATGCACTGCTTTGCCGGCAACCATGGCAATCCTGTCAAGCCATGTACATCACTCATACGCAGAAACCAACCACTGGTCGCCCACGCATGTGTGATCCTCGCAAGATGGTGGCCCCCAAGAGAAGGGGCCGCTGGTGAGGATTGCTTCGGGATGAACCCCAGAGAAGACAATCCCCCAACCGTCAAACAGGCCCTTCAGGATGGGTAAGTGTGGCGCCACCAAGAAAGTGATACCATGACATGCTGCCCATTCCAAGGACTGGCCAGAGCAACAGGCTTGCAAGGGTAACATGTGAAAAAGTGATGCACCAAACAGGGGCATGGATGCTGGAGGCCAGTTCCCAGGAATTAGCGCATGTTGCATAGCCCTTCCATGAGACCAAGAAGTAAAGCCAACCATGGCTGATGCGGTAATCACAAATATCAGCCACCTCATATTCAGGACGTCAGACATTAACACTGAACCAGGACAGAGCTGGGGCCGATGGAAGCGATCTGTCCGATACGGCTTTAGCAGAGATACATGAAAAACCAGATGATTCTTCCAGGTTGCAGGCAGGATAAGATGAAAAGACACTGAAGAAATCAACCAACAAATCCGCAAAGGTCCAACAAAATGAGAGTCCAGTTTCCAAGGCACACAATGCACAATGGTAAGTTCTTGGTTGAGAGCCACACCTTATCTCCACGCTCATAGGTAGGTTCCAAAGAATGAAGCTTGTCTGCAGCTGTTTCGAGCGCTGTCTTAGCAGCTGCCAGGTGTTTGGACAAAGTATGGTGCACATCCTGTAGATGAAGAACCAATGAATTGGTGGACACCACGGGACCAGAGTGATAGCCTTTACGACAATAGTAGGGACTTACTCCAGTTGCAGTGTGCATGGTTTTGTTGTATGCTACTTCTGCCATTAGGAGATGTGAATTCCAATCCGTATGCATACCACATGTAAAACACTGCAGATACTGATTCAAGGTTTGGTTGGTGAGCTTGGTCTGGCCATTGTTCTGCAGATGGTATTCAGAACTGAAAGCGGTAGAGATCCCAAAGAGTTTGCATAAAGATGACCAGGAATGAGATGTAAAGTGGGATCCTTGGTCAGAAATAATCTTCATAGGAAATCTATATAAACGAAACACATGAGTGAAAAACAACATAGCCACACATACAGCCACTGGCAGGCCAGACAGGGACACAACATGAGAATCTTGGAAAAACAGTCCACAATAACCATAACACAGGTGTTGCTGTTGCACAGGGAAAGATCAATGATAAAACCCGCGTGTTTTCACCTGTGCACATACAGGACAAGAAAGCCCATAGTCCTTCACTGGATTCCGTAAATTCGTCCACCAAAATGGTCGCCCATTCAGTTCTGCAGTAGCTCCCTCCCCTCTGTGACCTGCTAGCCTGGAATTGCGTAACTGAGTGAGCGCAAACTGTTGTAATGCAGGAGTTGGGACATACAGCCACCCAGAATGATCAGCAATCCGTCTTGCATGCAGGTGTAAGGGATACGTAGAAGGTCTGTGATTCGAGGATCATGTGCAGTCACCTGTCTGACTGAGTCTAACAAAGGATGAGCAGCTGCAATGAAATGGTGCACTGGGGATAGCACATACCCCGGGGCTTCTCTCTCCTCAGTAACCAGCAAAGAGTGGGATAGGTCATCCGCCCTTTTATTCTGTGACTCCCGGAATGTAAGTGATGAAAAAGTCGTATTGCATGAAGAAGAAAGCCCATTGCACCTGCCTACTGTTCCTGAATTGCTGGGTGCGCAGGTACTGTAAATTCCGATGATCAGTCCTACCCTCCACCTTGAAAAGACCCCTGAGGAGTTGCTGTCACCATCCCTTGAAGGCAACTTTAATGGCAAGTTATTTCTTCCTGATTATAGAGTAGTTGCACTCAATGGTCATCCATTTTCTAGAATAATAGGCTATGGTAGTTCCATGTGAGTCTGAGGGTCAGCCTTAAGCAGAACTGCACCCAATGCTAGATCTGAGGTATCGGTTTCCGCAGTGTATGGTACTGTGTTGTCAGGATGCCATAATACGGGGGCTGACATGAACACCTCTTGCAGGGCATGAAAAGCGTGGGTAGCCTTCATGGACCATTGAAAAGGCTGTTTGGTAATCAACAGATTGATTAATTTGGATTGGGGTTAGAAGCCGTGACAGAAATGTTCGAGGAAGAAAAGTCAGCAGGTTATTTTTCTGAAAATAAGCTTCAGTTTTTCTCCCCTGAACATTTCCAATTTGGTCCATGCCCCCACCCACACCCCCCCAAACCGTACTTACATTGTGGCAGCACACTTTGCTGGTTGCCGCGGACTCACTGTGTCCCTGCAACACCTGTTCCCTTTCACTTCTATGATCAGGAACCGGCGCCACAGGATCCTTTCCTTTTTTATTTATTTATTTATTTATTTATTTATTTATTTATTTATTTATTTATTATGTTATACTTTTTGGGATCAGCTGCAAGGGACTCCCCTACAAGCCCCGCTCACAATATAGTGAACGTGGGTGCAGGGAACACCCCTGCAGCCCTCGCAGCCCTTACCACCGAATGGGGGATTTAGTCAAACTTTTCGGCAAAATTTCCCATTCAGTCTTTATTTGGGGGCTTTTTGGATATTTCCGGTTAATTCCTGGGTGATCTTGGCAAAGTCTACAATGAAGCACCAGTGATAATTAGCGAAATCCAGGAACCGCTGCAGGGATTTAACATCATCTGATATTGTCCAATTCAGGAAAGCATGTACTTTCTTAGGATCCATATTCACCCCCTCTAGACTGATTACATAACTCAATTCTAGTGGCATGAAAGTGACCTTTATCCAACTTTGCAAACAGATGGTTTTGCTGCAATCTATGTAGAAGCTCCTGGACGTGGTCTACATGTGCTCTGGGTTGGATGAGAAAATAACGATGTAGTCCATGTACACCCACATGAAACGTCTGATAAGGTCAGAAAAGATGGAATGCAGGGGCATTGTACAGTCCAAAAGGCATGAATTTGTATTCATAATGCCCAAACAGGGTCTTATAAGAGGAATTCCTTTCATGACCTGATGGAATACAGAGCAGATGATATGCCCCTTGCAGGTCAAACTTGGTAAAAACCTTGGCTCACCGCAGTGAATCCAGAATATCTGTAATCAAGGGAAGTGAGTAACAATCTTTCAAAGTTATGTCATTCAGCAGATGTAATCAATACACAGCCGAAGAGTGTCTTCTTTCTTTGAGATAAAAACAATGGTGAACCCAATTGTGATTTGGAGGGTTTCATATAACCATGTTCCAGACAATCTGCAAGAAACTTCTTCAGTTCTGATTTCTCAGCCTCAGTAAGGGAGTAGATTTAACTATTGGGCAAAGGTGAGTCTAGCACCACCTTTATTTTGCAGTCAAACTCTGATTAGGCAATAAGTACTTGCGGGCTCCAGGAATACTTCCTTGTACTGATGGTATTCCCTGGGTAGTGATAAACAGGAATCTGTCAAACCAGGTCTTCAACCCCCTTCTGTCCTCCAGGGAAATGAACTGGTGCTTCACAATGCATGGGAAAACAGTGCATGGTGCAGTAACAAGAAGAACATTTCAAAACCTGAGTGAGCCAGTTGATCGTTGGATCAGGAGTCATAAGCCAAGTCAACCTCAGCTCAACAGGAAAGAATGAGGAGGCAATTATGTCATAGGATCATGGCTCTTTATGTTGGCTGATGGAAATGCACAATGGTGCGCTGTGGTGTTCTATGGGTCCAGAAGACAAAGGCATTCCATCGATAACCTGGATAGCATCTCTGTGTAAATTGGGCATCCTGAGGATGATATTCTGTCATACGAAGGTCTCATCAATGTAATTTCTGGAAGCAGCGCAATCCAATAAGGCATGAACGATTAGGGTCCTCCTTTGTCTGGGACTCCATGTCAGGCTGACTTCCAAGACAAACAATGAGGCAGAATGCATGAGACATTCTGGGTCTTTGGGAGGTTAACACTGTGATGAGAGAGGGCCCACCAATGGCTCCCTTCCAGAGGGCAGACCTGTCAGTTTTCTTTCTGCCTGACTGGCCATACTGGGCGGTGGCAAGAAAGGGACCGGAAAACTCACAATAAAGGCATTGAAGGTTTAGTCTTTGGTGACAACGCTCGTCCTCAGACGAAAGATCCCATAAGGTGCTGATCTACATTGGCTCTGGTGACTGTTCCCCGAAGATGCCGTAGGTCCAGCAGAAGGAGCGGCATCACTTACAAGGGTTATTTTGCTTGGCTCTTCTGTGTTCTGTTCACCTTTCAGTAAGGCGGTGATCAATCCTACTGATTTGATCCAACAGGCCCGGTAGGTTGTGTCCTCCGGCAAATGCGCCAGTACATCCTTGTACCCATCACATAGTAATGTTCGCAATAGGGTTAACTGCATGATTTCCAGCCACAAGGAGTCGGTGGCCAGCTGTTCAAACTGACCTGTTTAGGTGATCAAGTCCTGAGCCCCTTGCCGTAGATCCAATAATTGGTTTTGGGCCATTGCTGAATGGTTGGGTGTTGTTCTGATCTTGATGGTCGTGCAGATCATCGTACCTGCGTCCCCAAGTACCACACAGGCAGGACAAATAAAATGCCTGTGCAATCTTTGAGGCCACAGGTGTTGTGAGCCGTCAATCAGGAACCAGGAACACCGGAAGAACCCCAGACCACTGTAAGGCAAGTACAGTACTAAGGAAATACAATGTAAACACCAATTGGAATAGGGTTTACCCCAGTGTATGACAGCAGTGCCTTGAATGTAGTGGGTAACAGGAGGTCGAGGGCTGGAAGACCAGGTGTTCCGTATGGCTTGTAGAAGGATAACACCTTGGTCAGATGGCAAAGACCCGAAAGCAGAAGTTCCAAGATACAGAATTCAAAGATCCAAAGTTCCAGAGAGATTGATCAGAAGCAATCCAGGGGATGGGCAAATATCAGGTCCGTTGGACAGTCTGAGGTCGTAAGGGACAGAAGTTCTGAATTCCGAGGAGTAGACAAAGATCGAGCCCGTAAGGCAATCCGAGGTCGTACAGGAAACAGTTCCAAAATCCAAGGAGAAGGCAAAAAATCAGGTCCGTTGAACAGTCCGAGGTCGAAGTAAACGTGATTTGAAGGGAAAAACAAGAAACGCCAAATATCCTCACGAGATCAGCTGTGAAGCACTGCTTCCGTGTTTTCGGATGCTTTTGAACTCGTTTGAGGCAGTCACATGATGTGAATCACGGAAGCGTGCAGCGTGAGGATTGTCACGTGATCTTGATTACGTGATGCAGGATGATCGAGGTTGCTGTGGGAGTCTCTCCATGTGTCGCAAGGATGATCGTGAAGACCGGGGACGTTGCCAGTTGTGGGAAAGTCTCCATGGCAACTGCCAATGAAATGAAGGACGGAAAACACCCGGATTGCATGCCAGTGTTTTCACTCGTTGGGTAGGATGCTGCCGCCTTGATGTGTGTGCCGTGACTGCCTTTGCAGGTAAGTGTGAGGAGGGAGGAGCAGCTGTAATGGGGGACGTGACAGAGCCCCCCCTAAAGGCCCATGACCCCATGGGCTGGAAGGATTATCCCGATGGAACCTGGCAACCAACCGCGGGGCATGGACGTCCCGGGAAGGAACCCATGAAAGCTCCTCAGGACCGTAGCCTAGCCAATCTACCAGATATTGGAGACGAGCCCTACAGAAGCGAGACCCCAAAATGGCACTGACCTCAAAAACATCCGGAGAGGACACAGAGACAGGGGCAGGAGATGAACCAACCGGGTGGGGGCAAGACAAGGTTTGAGCAGGGAGGTGTGAAAAACTGGGTGTATGCGCCATGTGGTTTGACTAGAGAGAAGTAAAGCCACCGGATTGAGGATCCTGGTCACCCTGTAGGGGCCGACAAAACGGGGAAGCAATTTGTGGCAACCAGGTAACCGCAAGTGGCGGGTCGATAACCACACCCGGTCACCCACCTGATAATCGGGGCTGTGACCCGTTTTCTGTAGGCTTTTGCTTTTATAGAGGTTTGGACTTCACGTAAATGGACCATAGTCTGGGTGTGAACCGAGACCAGGTCGCGCGCACAGACATTGGCAGCAGGAGTCGAAGAAGAGGCAAAATCAGGGAGAGGAAGAGAACGAGGATGTTGCCCGTAGAGAGAATAAAAAGGAGAGAAACCCGTGGATGAATGCCAGGAGTTGTTATACGCGAACTCAGCCAAGTGGAGTAGGTTTAACCAGGTGTCCTGATATTGGTGAGTCAGGCACTGCAGATATTGCGCAAGGGCCTGGTTAACCCTCTCCGTTTGACCATCGCTTTCCGGGTGGTATGCTGAGGAAAAGTGGGCATCAATACCAAGGATCTTAGTAAGGGCTTGCCAAAAACGAGATGTGAACTGTGGGCTTCGGTTGGATACAATGACCTGTGGTAAACCAAAAAGACAGAATACAAACTTGAAAAATAACCGGGCCAGTGTGGGAGCTGAAGGAATGCCTGAACAGGGAATAAAACGGGCCATCCTGGTGTAGGAATCAACGGCCACCCAAACGGTGTCATAACCCTGCCTGCGGGGTAGGTCTGTAATTAGGTCCAGGGAAACCGTATGCCAAGGCCGGGGAGGAATGGGCAAAGGTTGTAACAGACCCAACGGGCGACCCCTGCACGTTTTGCACTGCGCACATATGGAACAAGTGTTTACATAGTTCTCCACATCGCGCCTCATCGATGGCCACCAACACCAACGCTTCAGTAATTCCAAGGTGCGGTGTTGTCCGGGGTGTCCATTGATGACTGCATCGTGGGACCAAGCGAGTGCCTGATTGCGAGTGTCACTAGTGGGAAGAAACAGTTTTCCCTGTATGAATTGCAACCCTTCCTGGAGAACCAAATCCCATTCTGTTAGTGCGTGTGGATGAAGTGAAACCCATTGTCGGATGGCATTTACCATGGAGGGTGAGGGGGTACACAAACATATGACATGACCTTTGCCTAAGAGTGTGTCCGGGTATAAAGACAAGGAATCTCCCCCAGGAGAACGAGAAAGAGCGTCAGCTTTACTGTGAGAAGTTCCTGGCCTGTGTTTCACCACAAAATCGTATGCGGCAAAAAACAGGTGCCAGCGCACTTGTCTGCTGTTTGAACATTTAAGGGAGGCCAGGACTTGCAGGTTCTTATGGTCAGTGTACACCACGGTCTGGTGTTTGGCCCCGATAAGGTGATGTGTCCATGTCTGTAATGCGTCCTTAATGGCCAACAGCTCTTTTTCGGTTACAGTATAATGGCATTCGGATGGTGTGAACTTCCTTGAATGAAATGCCACGGGATGTAATTGGCCCGTGGTCGAACAAGGTTGCGAGAGCACTGCGCCTAATGCGAATGATGAGGCATCCGCTTCCAAAACAAACGGGAGTTCGGGGTCAGGATGTTGTAGCACCGGGGCAGTGATAAACCTAGACTTAAATGTATCGATGGATTGTTGATGTTCTGTGGTCCAGTAGAATGGGGCCCGGGGACTAGTCAGAGCAGTGAGAGGAGAAACAATGGAAGAAAAGCCGGCGATGAATCGCCGATAGAAATTTGCAAAACCAAGAAATGACTGCAACTGTTTGAGGTTGGTCGGGGCGGGCCATTCTGTGATAGAACAGACTTTTGACTGGTTCATGGATAGGCCTCCGGGTGTGATATGAAAACTGAGAAATTCCACTTCTTTAGTATGGAACACACATTTTTCGGGTTTAACGAACAGGAATTTTCCTTGAGTCGCTTCAAGACCTCTTTTACATGGACTATATGTTCCTCAAGGGAGGGCGAGAAGATCAATATGTCGTCTAGGTAAACTACGACAAAGACATCAAGAATGTCGTAGAAAACCTTGTTGACAAAGCGCTGAAATGTGGCAGGGGCGTTGCAGAGACCGAAAGGCATTATGGTATACTCGAACAGACCTTGGCGAGTACAGAACGCCATTTTCCATTCGTCTCCACTACGCATACGGACCAAGTTGTAGGCTCCCCGAAGGACCAGTTTGGTAAATATGGATGCACGTGTCAATCTGTCCAATAGTGTGGAGATGAGGGGTATGGGGTACCGGTTCTTCATGGTAATGGCATTCAATCGTCTATAATCGATACAAGGACGTAAGTCTCCCTCCTTCTTGGGCACGAAGAAGATCGGGCTGGCAGCCGGAGAGCAGGAGGGTCGTATGTGGCCTAAACGTAAAGCCTGCTGGATGTACTCTTTGAGTACCTGCTCCTCAGATGATGATAGTGAATATATTCTACCCTTTGCTATAGGTGCATCAGGAACTAGATCAATGGGGCAGTCATAAGATCTATGTGGCGGTAAACCTTCTGCTGTGACTTGGTGGAAGACTTCAAGGAATTCATGATAAACGGTGGGAACCCCTGCTATAACGGCCCCCACAGTGTGTGGGATCGTAGCTGATGAGTCTGTACCTTCTATACTGGAGGAGGCCATGTCCCCAAGAATAGAGGCTGGAGAAGACCGTGTCTCAGGTTCCGTCAAACAGAAATGTTGACAAATATCGGATTCAAATGTAACCTGTCCGGTTCACCAATTAATCAACGGATTGTGTTGTCTCAGCCAAGGGATGCCCAGAATAATGCCAAACTGTGGAGTGGTGATAAGATCGAATGATAATGTCTCCTTGTGAGTATCCTGGACCACCACTATCATAGGGGCAGTTTGAAATTTTATGGGGCCAGAAGCGAGGCTTGAACCATCGACCGTTTGTACCGGTTCTGGATAATCTTTCTTGATTAGGGGTAAATTGAGATTTTGCGCCAGTGCAATGTCAATAAAACAGCAAGTGGCCCCAGAATCAATCACGATGTGTACGGTGTGTGCCAGATCTGTGGTTGGTTTTAGCAAGGCCTGGACAACAATCGGTCTGATAGGACCAAACATTGGTTCGGTGGGGTCAAAAAAGGGCCCGCCCGTGCCCCCGACCTTATGAGCGAGCCTTCTGAAAACCTGATGGTTTTTTAGGGCGACGGGGACATTCTTTCACGTAGTGCCCACCACAGTTTATACCACAGTAAAAACAGGCATTGTCGGTTCTCCGACGTTCCCGCTCTGCCTGAGTGATAGGGCTCCTGATTCCACCGACCTGCATGGGTTCTGAATTGGGGGTGGATGTGGCTAAAGGTACCTGATTGGAAAACCCCAACTCTGCCCTACGTTCGGATTTACGTGCGTCTACTTGTAGGGTCAGGTCCACTAGATCGGAGAAAACAGAGGGAAGAGCAGGAATCACAGAGACAGCATCTTTCAGATTGTTACAAAGACCGCGATAGAACACAATGGCCTTCTTTTCTTCAGGCCATGAGGTCTCTGCAGCCAGTTGATTGAAGCGAGTGATATACTCAATAAGTGATTGCTTGCCCTGTGTAAAATCCAATAACTCCAGGTCTCGAGATTGAGCCTTATACCTGGTGTCAAACACTTTAGACATCTCAGTAACTAACAACTCAAAGTCGATCAGGGCGGGATGATCATTTTCTAATAGTGGGTTTGCCCAAATGGCCGCTACACCAGATAGGTGAGAAAGAAGAAAAGCCGCCTTAGTCACAGAATCGGGAAAAGCCTGGGGTCTGCATAGAAAATGAAGCTTGCACTGGTTCAAAAACGTGCAGTATTTTCTGGGGTCACCCTGATAGCGTTTGGGAGCAGCAAGAGGAAATGAAGTAGGAAGGACCACTGGGGTGGGGACTGTGGGTGGCGTGGACGGGGGTTGGGCTTGAGGGCTAGGGTCGCCGAATTCAGCATCCGCGGGTAAAGGATAACGGGCACTTTGTAAAGCATCAAGTCTGTGGCGAATGGCTGTTGTAGCTGCGGCCATGTCGGTCCTAAGGGCCGCAACCGCCTGCATTAAAGCGGTCACGGGGTCCCCGGGGGAGGCACTCATGATCTGGACGACCAGAAAGGCTTCATAGTGTGTTCTGATGTTGATGGTCGTGCAGATTATCGTACCTCCGTCCCCAAGTACCGCACAGGCAGGACAAATAAACTGCCTGTGCAATCTTTGAGGCCACAGGTGTTGTGAGCCATCAATCAGGAACCAGGAACACCGGAAGAACCCCAGACCACTGTAAGGCAATGGGTGATTATTTAAACAGGTGCAGTACTAAGGAAATACAATGTAAACACCAATTGGAATAGGGCTAACCCCAGTGTATGACAGCAGTGCCTTGAATGTAGTGGGTAACAGGAGGTCGAGGGCTGGAAGACCAGGTGTTCCGCACGGCTTGTAGGAGGATAACACCTGGGTCAGATGGCAAAGACCGAAAGCAGAAGTTCCAAGATACAGAATTCAAAGATCCAAAGTTCCAGAGAAATTTATCAGAATCAATCCAGGGGATGGGCAAAAATCAGGTCCGTTGAACAGTCCGAGATCGTAAGGGACAGAAGTTCTGAATTCCGAGGAGTAGACAAAGATCGAGTCCGTAAGGCAATCTGAGGTCGTATAGGAAACAGTCCAAAATCCAAAGAGAAGGCAAAAAATCAGGTCCGTTGAACAGTCCGAGGTCGAAGTAAACGTGATTTGAAGGGAAAAACAAGAAACGCAAAATATCCTCACGAGATCAGCTGTGAAGCACTGCTTCCGTGTTTTCGGATGCTTTTGAACTCGTTTGAAGCAGTCACGTGATGTGAATCGCGGAAGCGTGCAGCGTGAGGATTGTCACGTGATCTTGATTATGTGATGCAGGATGATCGAGGTTGCTGTGGGAGTCTCTCTATGTGTCGCAAGGATGATCGTGAAGACTGGGGACGTTGCCAGTTGTGGGAAAGTCTCCATGGCAACTGCCAATGAAATGAAGGACGGAAAACACCCGGATTGCATGCCAGTGTTTTCACTCGTTGGGTAGGATGCTGCCGCCTTGATGTGTGTGCCGTGACTGCCTTTGCAGTTAAGTGTGAGGAGGGAGGAGCAGCTGTAATGGGGGACGTGACAGGTGTCTTAAACACATCCAGAAGGGCCTTCTCAAAACCAGCAAAATCCTCCAACAGTGGACTGTCGGAAGGCACATAGGAAACCACCCATGCATTGCTGGTTAATTGACTGATTATATATGAATCTTAGCCTTGTCAGTAGAAAAATGAGTGGGTCATAGCATGAACTGGAAAGTACAGTGAGTACAAAACTCAGTTAGTTTTCTAGGGTCTCTGTCGTACTTTACTATACCCGACTGTCCCACTACTGACTTGGTAAGGGCTGTTGAGGTGGTCTTATGGAGGGCTTACTTCAGCTGGGCTTTTTTGCTACGTAGGTTTGCAACTTTGGTTCGGAGTGCCTGCAGCTCGGTTCGTAGTTCTTGCAGAGCGTACATATCTGACTTGTTCGAATCGTCTAGGCATTGCAATCTGTCAAGATACGACCCCCTGGATTCCTGCATACCTGTACTTCTTGTCTTCTGACTGTCTAGGGTACTCCCAGTGGTGGTGTCAACTCTCGTCCCGCAATAATATGGGAAGGAAGAAACACACCCAGTGCCTAGATAAAGGAGCTGAACTCTGCTTGAGACTGGGAGTCTTCTCGCAACACCACAGGAAGGACAACCCACATATTGTTGTGGTGTCAGGAGAGTGCAAACACTGGTGTTGGTGCCCAAGGCAGTAAAAGAAAGAAAAAAGAAGCAGGAACGGGAATAGGCAGCATGAAACCTGGTAAGGAAGCTGGGCCCAGAAAAGAGCAAGGTCCATGGTGATAAGGCATGAAGCAGGCAAGGCAGAAAAGGCAGGATCCAACCAGGAAACAACGGTCTTTTCCAAAACAGCATCAGACCCTCCAGCAGGAAAGTTGTGACACACAGATGGCACTGCTGGAACTGCTTAAGTATTCCCGGACACAACTAAGGCACCACTGTATTACTGGAAACCATGGCAATCCTGGCAAGCCATGTACATCACTCATGCGCAGAAATCGGCCGCCGGTCCCCCGCACAGTTGTGATCCCCGCAAGATGGCAGCCCCCAAGAGAAGGGGTCGCTGGTGAGGGCTGCATTGGGATGAACCCCAGAGAAAACAATTCCTCAACTGCAAACGGACCCTCCAGGACAGGTAAGTGCACAGCGCCACCAAGAAAGCGGTGCCATGACAGTAGGATCAATAACGCAAAAATAGAAATTTGGATTTTGTTAGGCAGTGTTGCATAAGTGGAGTAACTAAGAAAAATCTATGTAAATAACAGGATGGCTTCACATTAGGTTGACATACAAAGGACTTCATAATACTCAATTTAGGGGTTCCACTTCTGGTTAAATCTTCATGACTCAGTCACACACAGTCTTGGGGGTTTCAGAGTCCCGCACTTCTTCCTTGGAATGCTTCGCTGTACACACATACCCTTGGCTTCTCATCCTCGACTCCTGGGAGATAATTTGCATGCACACTAAGCCAGGGGAAGCATCCCCAGAGGTAGATCGATGATAATAGGACCCACAGAGGGGCCACCAAGAATCAGGAACACCAGGTGCATGACAGGTTTTCAGGAATGATTCTCACCACATTCTTTCCTCAGGTTCCTGGCTCTCTTTTCCCACACCCTGTACTTGCCTACCTCCATGACGAGTCAGAATATTCTTAAACTAAGGGGTGACTTATGCAAAACAAAAGAAGTGGTGGCTGGAAGTTTTTGAATTAATCCTAACCTCTGGCATTGCTCTGGGCAACCCTCCAGACCATCATTCTTCACCCACCCAAGCCATTACAGAAGGGGTAAAACCATATGCAAATCCAGCTTATTCCCACCCCAAAAGGGGCAATCCAACCCAAACTGCTTGGTCACATCCCTTCTGCGCGAAACGACAAGCATCCTCAGACATGTTTCGGCCTCGCTGGGCATCATCACTGAGGAGTCGTTTGGGTTTCTAGGCCCAGCAGGCTCCTGACCAATGTCTGGACATACCCGCCCCACCTGGAGACCTATGCAAAACAAAAGTGGTGCTGGCCGGAAGGTTTGAAATTAATCCTAGCCTCTGGCATTGATCTGGGCAGCCCCCCAGACCATTGTTCCTCAGCCTGTCAAGCCATTAAGGAAGGGGAAACCCATATGCAAATACAGCTTGATCCCACCCAAAAAGGAGCAGGCCAGCCGGAACTGCTAGGTCACATCCCCTCTGCATGAGACCACAAGCATCCCCAGACATGTTGCGGTCTCAGTGGGCATCATCAGTGAGGAGTAGCTTGGATCTCTAGGCCCAGCATGCTGGGGACCCACGTCTGGGCATACTCATCCCACTCTGGGTGACTTATGCAAAGCAAAAGAGGTGAAGTTTGGAAGGTCTGGAATTAATCCTCACCTCTGGCATTGCTCTGTGCAACCCCCCAGACCATCGTTCTTCAGCCTGCGAATCCATTAGAGAAGGGGAAACACATATAAAAATCCAGCTTGATTCCACCCTAAAAGGGGCAGTCAAGCCGGAACTGCTCGGTCCCATCCCTTCTGCACGAGACCACAAGTACCCCAAGACATGTTTCGGCCTCAATGGGCATCATCAGTGATGAGTAGCTTGGGTCTCTAGGCCCAGCAGGTTCGGGTCCCACATCTGGGCATACTCATCCCACTCTGGGTGACTTATACGAAACAAAAGAGGTGAAGGTTGGAAGGTCTGCAATTAATCCTAACCTCTGGCATTGCTCTGGGCAAACCTCCAGAACATCTTTCTTCAGCCTACCAGGACATTACAGAAGGGGAAAAAACCATATGCAAATCCAGCTTGATCCCACCCAAAAAGGGGCAGTCCAGCCTGAACTGCTAGGTCACATCCCTTCTGCACGAGACCACAAGCTTCCCCAGACAAGTTTCGGCCTCATTGGGCATCATTAGTGAGGAGTGGCTTGGGTCTCTAGTCCCAGAAGGCTTGGGACCCACGTCTGGGCATACACGTCCCACTCGGGGTGACTTTTACAAAACAAAAGAGGTGATGGCTGGAAGGTTTGGAATTAATCTAACCTCTGGCATTGCTCTGGGCAACCCTCCAGACCATCGTTCTACAGCCTGCCAAGCCATTATAGAAGGGGTAAAACCATATGCAAATCCAGTTTACTCCCACCACAAAAGGGGCAGTCCAACCCAAACTGCTAGGTCACATCCCTTCTGCATGAGACCACAAGCATCCCCAGACATGTTTCAGCCTCATTGGGCATCATCGCTGAGGAGTCGCTTGGGTTTCCTGGCCCAGCAGGCTCCTGACCAATGTCTGGACATACTCGCTTCACTCGGTGACCTATGCAAAACAAAAGAAATGCTGGCTGGAAGGTTTGTAATTAATCATAACCTCTGGCATTGATCTGGGCAACCCCCCACACCATTGTTCTTCAGCCTGTCAAGCCCTTACGGAAGGGGAAACCCATATGCAAATCCAGCTTGATCCCACCCCAAAAGGACTGCTAGGTCACATCCCCTCTGCACAAGACCACAAGCATCCCCAGACATGTTGCGGTCTCAGTGGGCATCATCAGTGAGGAGTAGCTTGGGTCTCTAGGCCCAGCAGGCTCAGGACCCACGTCTGGGCATACTCATCCTACTCTGAGTGACTTATGCAAAACAAATGTGGTGAAGGTTGGAAGGTCAGGAATTAATCCTCACCCCTGGCATTGCTCTGTGCAACCCTCCAGACCGCCGTTCTTCAGCCTGCCAAGTCATTAGAGAAGGGGAAACACATATGAAAATCCAGCTTGATTCCACCCTAAAAGGGGCAGTCCAGCCGGAACTGCTCGGTCCCATCCCTTCTGCACGAGACCACAAGTACCCCAAGACATGTTTCGGCCTCATTGGGCATCATCACTGATGAGTATCTTGGGTCGCTAGGCCCAGCAGGTTCGGGTCCCACATCTGGGCATGGGTGACTTATACAAAACAATAGAGGTGAAGTTTGGAAGGTCTGGACTTAATCCTAACCTCTGGCATTGCTCTGGGCGAACCTCCAGAACATCTTTCTTCAGCTACCATGACATTACAGAAGGAGAAAAAACCATATGCAAATCCAGCTTGATCCCACCCAAAAAGGGGCAGTCCAGCCTGAACTGCTATGTCACACCCCTTCTGCACGAGACCACAAGCATCCCCAGACATGTTTCGGCCTCAATGGGCCTCAAATGCCAAATTAGTGAGGAGTGGCTTTGGTCTCTAGTCCCAGAAGGCTTGGGACCCACGTCTGGGCATACACGTCCCACTCGGGGTGACTTATGCAAAACAAAAGAGGTGATGGCTGGAAGGTTTGGAATTAATCCTAACCTCTGGCATTGCTCTGGGAAACCCTCCAAACCATCGTTCTTCAGCTTGCTCAGCCATTACAGAAGAGGGAAAACCATATGCAAGTCCAGCCCCAACAAGGCCAAAACATGTATGGTGTTGCTTGTGTTTCCATGCAGAGGGGACCTGGCCTGCCATTTGGGCAGGGATGCTCCCATTGGTGGCAGTACCTGACTGATTTGCATATGGTTGGATCCCTTTTGCAATGGTGCAGGCGGGCTAACAAATGGTAGTGTGAAAGGTTGCCCAGAGCAATGCCAGTGGTTCAGATTAGTTCAAAACCTTCCACCCATTACGTTTTTGGTTTTAGTTTGTCTCCCTATGTGAGAGAGGGTATACCCAGACATGGGTCCCTTGCTCGCTGCTCCGTACAGAACCAAGCTACACCTGACTTAGTTGGCCCTCCAAAGCCGAAACATGTCTGGGGTTCAGATTAATTCAAAAGCTTCCACCCATCACTTTTTGGTTTTACACCTAAGGGGACCTTGCTTCTTTTCCTGTCATTTTTCTAAATACTCATCTCTCCTCTCATATTGTACCTCTTTGAACCTTCATGATGTGCTTGCGTCTCCACCCCACCTAAACACCGTCCAGCCAGGCTTTATTTCTGCTCTTTCTTCTTAACTCTGTCATAATCCTCTTTGCTGTTATCCTCTCCTCCTTCTTCTCCCATAATCTACCTTTCAGGTACTCCTCCTTAATACTGTGGACTCTTGTTTTGGTGACTTCACTAACTAACCATCCATACTCCCCAATATTTTTTCTGCCGGTTGTGTCTACCAGCCATCTCTTTGTTTCTCCACGTCTCCACCTCCACTCTCCAGCAACTCCCCCCTTAGTGCTCTTCCTATTCTTACAAACTATTCAGACTTCCTCTTTACACATCCTGATATCACTCCTCACCAATTTCCCACTCTTCGCCATCCCTCCCATCATTGCCTGCCTTCTGGTCACCTCACTTCTTCTGATTTAGCCCCTTAACACCTCCACACTCTTCACTACTGCTCTCCTCCAACCTCTCCTCTCTCTTCACCACCTCTCTCTCCTCCTCACATGCCCTCTGGACATCTCAGCTCTTCCGATGTTCCTCATCACCACCTCTTCACTCGTCATAATCTCAAACTCACTCTTCTCCACCTCCTTCACACTCTTTGCTTCAAGGTCCTTTCACCTGCAATTAGCTCCAAAGTTCTTATTTCCCCTACAAACACCCACATTTACATCAACTTGTCTGCAGTTTATATAGTGGTCTGGCCCTGCCCCAGGGACTAGCCTCGCTAAATAGCTCTCAGGTGTTTCTCTTTTCCTGGTTGGGAACCAAGTTAGCTAGTAAGCAACTGTTCACAGTCTTTTCACTCGTTAATGTCCCTGTACCCTTCCTTTGTCATGGCCCAGATCGGGTCCTGATGTAGGCTGGCTGCCATCTTACATTCCCAGTTTATGAACATTCAGAGTGGGGCCACTGTAGTGGAGCTCGGTGTCTTCTGTCTACATGACAAACTGCTCTTCGTCATTTGTATACAAGTACAACTCTGCAACAAATATGAATCAGTACATATAGTCATATACTGGCTCAAGCTGATGAGCTTCCGGCAACAGAGTGGGACGTAGCGGTGTAGGCCATGGGATTTTGCAGACACCATCCAATGGGCCCAGCATCACGTCGTAGGTGCCAGCACCTGATCCCCATGCCCACCCTCTACACAACAGACCAGGCAGGCGACTTCATCACACCTCCCGGGCTATGGTTCTAACTGGTAATTCTTCACTTTTTTGTCCAATTGTTTTGGGGGTGCCAAGAGTACTAGCAAAGTAATGTCGGGCCTGGGTTTCCGATGCCATTTTGCTTTGACATTTGCTCTACACGTCAGTGCTGCCATGCAGAGTACTTGCATCCAGCCAGGCTTATTGGCAAACTGCCCTTGCTAGTTCCTGATTATCATTCTCTTTTCATACAGGCCCTGGCTCTCTCCAGAATTCAATATTTTAAATGTATCTAAAACGGCTCGACGACGACCAACAAACTTTTGGAGCATCTCTGAGTGGTCCAACAACGAGCGAGCCAGCTGATATGGAGTTTGAACACGACAATCACATCTCATGGTGGATTAAAACACTACAACGTTTCATAATATTGCAGCAGATTCATTTAAAAGCTGTTACTATGCTCTGGAAAACAATGACAGCTAGCTCTAGGCTGTTGTATCTTTCACAGCTAGCAAATTCCTATGGTCTGACCAGATTTCTTGGTTCTCCCTGAGAAAATCAATTCATTTAATTTGTGCTAAAATTTTAGGACAAAGGCTTTTTGTTTGGCAAACTCTTTCCGTATCTCGTATACCCATCTTAACTGAATACATGTTTGTGAAGATTTTAAAACTGTTTAAAACTATTCGGGCAGGGCTAATTTCATTTTTTCCATTGAGCCAGCATTATGTCTATTCAGCACTTTACACTTAACTGATTTTCTCTATGTCTAATTATAAATTATGCAACACATATTGCTGTTTTATATTTTTGTTTTTCACTACCTATGCACTCTAAAGGTTCATGGGAAGCTGGATTTGTGGCTATTTCTGACATTTGGGATCCCGCATATTCTTCAATTAGCGACCCACGTTTCCTGGAAAAACAGAATCTTGAAGCAATCGTTCACCAGGCGGCAACATCACTGTTTGATTCCCTCGCCCCTGATGTGCATGCCACACCTTAGTTTGTCTTTAGAAAAAGTTTGAAATGCTATGGGTGTCATTACAAGTTTGGAGGTACTAGTACGTTATTTCATGTAAACTGATTTCCTGCAGTTATCCCCTCCTTATCGGGTTGGAGGAAGTCAGGACGACAGAAAAAGTCATTTTGTTACTTCCTGTTTTTTCAGATACCTCCAAACTCGTAATGTGGCCCTAACCCTTTACTCTGTTTCACTCTAGATAAGATTGTTTGTATTACTTGCTTTATCCTGCTGTTGAATTTTGTAAATATTGTTTTACTTTTTTTTTGCTTTTCTATTGCTACTTTTGTAGAATGCTAACATGACAAAAGCCTGGCTTGCACAGTCTCCTCATCCAACCTCTTGTGTGAGTTATTCTATATCTCTAAACATGCTTTCCACATATTCAAAATTGCTCATGCAGGCACTGTAAGAACTCATCACTATGCGATCGCTCCACTACAATGATTGTGAAAACGTGTTGTCTGTGGAATTGTGGCATTTCGGCTCTCTACGTCTATGAGATGCTGGCTCTGCTTCACCCTCTTAACGCTTGTTTTGCACCTACAGAACATTGCTAAACCCTCACAATGGAATGCTAACCCAGACTTGCCTGTGATTGGGCTTGAGAGGATCTGTTTGTGGAGAAGGTGGTAGGTTGGGGGTGCAGAGAAAGCTTGAACCACTGTGGATTGCAGAGTTGTTGAGAAGTCATTTGGGTGTGTGCTGGAATGATGTGTGTTAGTACAAGAACGAGCATGTAAACATTGCAACCAGAAAAGAAATAAGGCTAGGGGAAGAGAAGAGAAGCACAATTAGATCTGATCAGCTAATGGCACTTGTGCCATCCCGCAAGTGCTACTAATAGTAGGCATAGAAAACAGACTGACTCCACATGCTCGGGCAACCATCTTTTTAGGATTCTCCTTTACTTTGCATCTGTAATGTTAGAATAGCAATGGTGGTGGATGTCGAAGATTGGTTTGACGGCCTCTTCACTCTTTCGCCACATATCAAGACCACTTGTTTGAAACAGTGGTAAGCAGGTATACTGTTCTTTGAAGAGCAATGTGATGCGTATCTGTGAGTTGTACTTTTATTAATCTGCATTTGCAGAGATGTGGATTATAGCACACAAATGTTCAATTCATACAGTCATGGTGTGTACTTTTGGTTACTGTTAGAAAGGAAAGCACTCCTGAATACTTTCCACAAGATGTCCTACTGCTGATTCTCAGGAATTTATTTCCACTTCTTCAATTTAGGCTGATATCAATGTTGCACAATGTTGGTTTTTGCAAGTGCAGATCGCAGGTTTGCATAATACGTTGGAAATCCAAATGAGTCACTAGGGGAGGGGCTGGGGGCTATTGCCCTGGGTCTTTAGGTTGTAGCCCCAGATAGAAGCTCAGGGGGCCACAACCAACAGTCTAGCTAGCCCAGATTGCCGATGGTCCCGACATTAGCCTATCCCCAGATCTCTACAAACCTAGCAACACCCCTGGTGGAAACTATTAATAAATGATCAGTGGACACCCATGCATACATCAAGGGCGAGCTACAGCTATGTGCAGGCGGATTCACAGATGTAGAAGCGCATGTATCTACAGTGAAAGATCAAGTGAAAGGATTAGAGCAATTACAATACACGGTCAAAGAATTATTGCCATCTAAAATTGGTTTACAAGATCTCAACCACTGTATTACAATTTACATATTTTGGGGTTCCCAATGACGTCACTCTGATTCATTAAATGTTGGCTCCCCAACCTTCTTAATATCATGTTTGACCTGCCTATACATGTCCATTGAGTGCATGAGATAACATTGTGTAACTCTACCAAGAAAGATACGGCAAAGCCTTTTTTCATGGACAAACAGGTCATACTGATTGTGCAACATGCTAAATAACTAGGGTGACCAGATTTCCAAAAAGAAAAACCGAGACTATCAACAACATAAAAGAGGGACTACCCCATCGCAGTCCACCAATTACCGCCCATCCCCAACACGGCCCCACAACCACCACCTAATCATATTTCCAGCACGTCTCATTTCTATAAAGTGTATATGATCTCGTTTGTGCAGTTTTGTCTGTAAATCTTGACATGTTAATTCAAAACAAGCGTTTGCACTCATTGATATTACATGGCTTGCTGTACAACCATTTCCAAGTCAGTCTCTGTGGCACAGTCATTAAGTGTTGTGACTCGTACCTGAAAGGTCGGTGGTTCCCGCCAATCCTTCAAATTCTGAAAGTGTTGTGAAAAATAATGACAATTTTAATTACCATAGCCACCCAAAAATGCAAACCCCAGACTGGGTTTCTAAAATGAAAAAACTCCTGGGACGGAGGGTGATTTCCCCGGTCTGTCCCGGGAAAACTGTGACATCTGGTAACCCTATAAATAACCCTTTTTTGTTTGAAGGAAAAAACGTTTTCTCAGCAGGTTTTTCAAAAGATACCGAAGTCAAATGCAAACAATTTCTCAGTCAGACATCAAAAAGTGTGACTTAAAATGTGGACTACTAGATCAAGCCCATATGAACATTTGGACACTTCACATTTCACCCAGCAATAGATTTTCATTCATTTTCGTTTTCTTTCTGAAATTGTGCAAAACTGAACTTTTCTGAGAGGGACTCCCCATCCTCCCACCCCCCAGAAAAGTTTAAAAAAAGATTTAGACCCAGATTTTGTCAAGAGGGGGCAAAATTAGAGGGGGTCTCAAAATGTTTAGATGACTTAGAACTTTGTTGCCATTTGACGAACGTGCACAAATGTTTTCAGAAAGATTATAGACCCAACCTTGAATGTTTGTGCAAAGCCTAAAGGATCTTGTCAAGTGGGGTTTAAGTAACTATTATATGTACGTACATTTTGACACTTTTCAACAAATAAAACATGGGTGGATTTGCAGCACACTGGTGCAATGAGCATTTGCAATGACTGAAAGTATGGTTTTGCAAATGTATCTGTGTTTTATTTTTTGAAAAGTGTCAGTGATGTACCTTTGGTGACTGTGGTATAGCCTGTGGTCATGGGCAGTGGCCAGATTGTCCGGGTTATGGACCCGGACAATCTTGCTATTAGCCATACCACGAGGGACCAGCAATGGGGTTAAAGTGGGCATGGCCACCAGGGACCAGCTATGTGGTAAAGTTATTCAAAAGCAGCATAGGTTTGAATGGGAAAGAAATTGTGCTTGTGGCTACAGCCCGAAGTGCTGAACAGGATTGCAGAAAACATTTGCGAGGAGAATCAGCAAGTACCTCAAAGCATGGTTTTGCAAATCTGTACTGTTTTTTATTTTTACAATAAATTGTGATATAACTTTGGTTCCTGGGCAAGGGGCCTGGCCCCAAGCAAGGTCAAATTTGTACCCTGATTTGCTTATTGGGACATGCTGCATGGTCGAAGCCCTAGGTTTTAATGTGAATAAATATTTTGCTTGCGGCTACAGGCTGAAGTACTGCATTGGATTTTGACAAACCTGCGCAAGGAGCATCAGCAATGACCTGAAAGCATGCTTTTGCAAATCTGTCTTGTGTTTTATTTTTCCAAAGTGTCCAAATGTAAGTACACAAAATAGTGATATAACTTTGGTGCACGGACAATGGGCCTGGCCCTCGGCAAGGACCAATGCCTACTCTGATTTACTTATTGGGGCATGCAGTATGTTTAAATGGGAAAATAATTCTGCTTGCGGCTGCAGCCCGAAGTGCTGGACGGGATTGCAGCAAACTTGCGCGAGGAGCATCAACGAGGACCTGAACGCATGCTTTTGCAAATCTGTCCTGTCTTTTACTTTTTTGAAAGTGTCAAAAAGTAAGTACAAAAAATGGTGTTATAACTTTGCTGCATGGGCAGTGGGACTGGCTCTCGACAAGTACAAATGTCTACTCTGATTTGCCTATTGGGAAAAGCGGCATGGCCGAAGCCCATGCCCAGTGGCATCGCTATGGGGAGCATGGGGGGGCCAGGGTCCCCCCTGTGAAACCATGTTCCCCCTCTTGTACCCC
This sequence comes from Ambystoma mexicanum, assembly GCF_040938575.1. Classification (NCBI taxonomy): domain Eukaryota; kingdom Metazoa; phylum Chordata; class Amphibia; order Caudata; family Ambystomatidae; genus Ambystoma; species Ambystoma mexicanum. The sequence goes on from NC_090937.1 coordinate 635,625,775, forward strand.
CCCTGCCTAAGACGAGCAGTGACCATGTTCACCCCTTATATTTGTCTGTGCCCCCCTTACTTTTATCTTTGGCCCCCTCTGTGCCCCTGCTAAATTTGATTCCTGGCAACGCCACTGCCCATGCCCCATGGATTGTGGAGATTGGCCATGGCCGCAAGCCATGATTACTGGCCATTGGTCACATTATGAGGGTATAGTGGACACTGAACTAGGATGCAGGGTGGGTGCAGTGGATAATGGGGGCGGTTTGGAGGGGCTGGGGTCATGGTCATGCCTCATGTCCTAGGCAATTCAAACATGACTTGCATCCCCAGCATTCACTGATGATAACGACACACATCAGTATGTTCTGCAAAACATATGTATCTTAAAGGGGGTTTACAGTTCTTTCATATATGTTAAAAGAGGAATTTTTAATAACTTATATACTGTGATGTAACATCATGAAACATTTTCACTCAAAAACCTATGAAATTCACACAAAAACCATTATTAAAGGGACTTTACGGGTAAGTTGCACCTATAAAAACCTATGAAATCAGTGAAAAATCTTTGTTAAGGGAGGTTATGGTTAAGTTGCACTAATAAAAAGCTACGAAATTCAGTTAACAACATTGTTAAAGGGATATTATTGTTACAAGTTAAACCAAAATAAAACAGAAATTCACCGGTAAGCTAAGCAACCATAACTCGTGCCACCACTGTGCACTGCTAAGACTAACACCCAGGACATCAAAGATGACATCACAAATGTCATTGATGATATCACTGATGAAGTCACATATTAAATGAATTTTGATGGAAAGTCCCTACAAGAAGTTGTGTTTATAATATTTGTAACAAGATATCGGGGGTGATCGGGAGACCTATCAGGAACTACTTAATGTATTAAAGAATGTACTCATCTAAACAAAACATTATATTGGAGTGTTGTTGTTAACACAGGAACATAGCCATACATACACATAGGCAATTGCTGCAGCATGCACCATAGACGTACACTTTTTTTTAATCTGGTAATGTTCGATAGTAAAATAATGAATGCTACCTCATCAGACTTTTCAGTAATGTTAAACATGTAATAAATAGCTAATAATTCAAGATTTACTACATACTTGTTTTAGTACAAACAATACATATGAAGGCTCACAATGCATACAAATCAGAGGAAAATACATGGACACTAAAGTAAGGAAGAAAGAAACAACATCACCAGAAAATGTCAATAATATTAAAGTTCATCATCATGTATACAAATTGTGTGCTTGAGGCTTGCTTATTGCCCCTTATATTCGTACCATGAGCTGAGACAAAACCTTAAGGAAAGTACTTTAAGAACATACAAGAAGGTTAATGTCTTAATATATAGCACCTTTTCAGTTTTCATATTCTGATTGTCAGTGAAAAAAAACGCCCGGCTTTGTTATGTCAGTGAACAAAAACAAGTGACCGAGATATGTGATGTCATCAGTGATGTCATCAATGACATTTTCAATGTCATTTTAATGTCCTGGGTGTTAGTCGTAGCAGTGTGCGGTGGTGGCGTGATTTATGTTGCTTATCTTACCATAACCGGGGAATTTCTGGGGAGTTTCGGTTATACTTTTAACCATAACGTCCCTTTAACAAAGTATTTTCACTGAATTTAATATCTTTGTATTGGTGCAACTTAACCATAATGTCCCTTTAACAACGTTTTTATATAGCACCCATGCTATTTAATTTATATCTAAACACCCTATCAGGCTACTAAATATCACTGACACTGGATGTGCCATGTATACAAAGTCATCTGATTCCATCTTTAGAGTATGCAGAAGATGTTCTACTAATTGGAAGAAAACCTGTAGCCCTGCAGAAATAACTTATTGGTCATGTCTCTTTCATGGGGGAATACAAGATGAAAGTAAATGGTTCAAATCAAAGACTATGGATGCAGTTAAGCAGAAAAGAAAACCCCCTCTAAATGTGTATATAGGCCAAAGGCCAAGTTATATTGAGGAAGTTGATTCCCTTAAATAACTGGGGTCTGTTTTGACAATACATTTATATGAATGACTCATACACGCAATTTGTCAACTTCTTTAACACAATCTAATCCAGGCATCAGGCGTTTTATGACCAATTATGGGGGCATTGCTTTGCTCACTGGCCTGTTAGTATACAAAGCCACAACCTGTGGGTAAGCACAATATGGATCAGATGTCTGGTCAACAAAACATTGTGATTGTGTGGTTAAAACAGAGCGAGAATTTCTAAAAGGTATTTTTGGAGTAAGGAAATCAACAGCAAATTAACTTCTCTATTTAGAGTTGCAAATTCAACCTATTTAAGGTTATACTGTAGGCAGACCCAGCATTCCTTTGGTTATCAGTCTGCGCAAACCCACAGGCAAAACTGACCAAGCATCTTATAGAAGATGCTTGGTCAACTCAAAGGAAATGAAATGGTTAGGTTATGTAAGAAAATATTGCACATCTCTTGGTTTAGAGAGAATGTACTGGAATAAGCACAATATCTATGTACCAGATAAACGTGTTTTAAAGATCATATTGGGGGGGAAATATGCTGAAGCTGTCACAAGCATAATGCATCAGAAAAGTACTGTAAGAATATATTATCGGAATGCAGTTTTCCAACCACTTGAATAATCTTATCGGAACTTTATAAATAACCCTAGAATAAGAAAGCTCATAACTAGAATGTGCTTTGATATCAAGCTGTACCACACAATATGTGCGATAAGCGAGTGTACAAACACAATCCTAGTTGTGAATGTGATGGAGTTACACGCAGAAACACGGTACACTTTCTACTATTTTGCTGGTTACATAAAACCGCGAGACAAACACATATAAAACCTATATATTGTTTCGCTACGTTGAGAAACTTGAATCTGTTGGACTATAGAATGACCTATACAAGCCGATTCATGGAATTAATGTGCGCTGAAAATATTGGCGCAAGTGTGCGAAAACGTGCGATTCGCAATGAAAGAGCGAAAATCGCAGTGCAAGTGCGAATGTCGCAGGGAAACCAGCGCACATCTATTCATGGAAGTCTGTGCGCGAGTAAAACCTGGGATGTGCGCTGAAAAAGCGCGTGGGGCATGCCGGCGCACAGGTCATCTAACGGCGTGCGCTAGGCCACAGCGAAAGCGCACATAGCACGGCGCACATAACAAAAGTAGGCGGAACACGGGGCGTGACACGCGGAATGGGGAACAACCCGTGAAAATGTGGGCGTCACGGGGGAAGTACAGGAGGCAAGTGTGCGGAACGCCAACACGCTCTCGCCTACAACACATATTCATGGAATCGAATAGGGCAAACCAGCACAAGCGGTCGCGGCCCTGCGCAGGAAAAAAATGTGCGCCAAAATGTGCGACCACAAAAAGCAGGTATATACAGCCATGTAGAATGTCCCATACTGTGGGCCTCTAGGACAAATGACGTGCAAAGGGGTACGCGACAAACACGGACACCCGCTGTGTGAAAAATAGCATGTGCATGTGCATGTATTTCGTGGGTGCGCGGGAAGTTCTACACGCTATTTGCCCTGGGGGAGCGGGGTACATGTATTACAGAGGTTCGCGTGAAGTTTCACACGCGATAGGCCTGGGTATGTGTATTTCAGGGGTGCGCGTGAAGTTTCACACGCAATTGGCCTGGGTACGTGTATTCCAGGGGTGCGCGTGAAGTTGCACACGCGATTGGCCTGGGTACGTGTATCTCAAGGGTGCGCGTGAAGTTTTCACACGCGATTGGGCTGGGTATGTGTATTTCAGGGGTGCGCGTGAAGTTTCACATGCGATTGGGCCTGGGTGAGTGGGGTACCACTCACCGTCTGCCTTGCGTGTAGAAAAACGCGTACCCAACACCCACCCGCTGTGAAGTAACAGCGTGTGAACCCCAACGCCTGGAAAACACATCCACCGCACCCCACGAAAAGCACATACAGGCCCGTGCGCGATACATCACAGACGCGCTTATGCGCTGAGGGCCTTTGGTCCAATGAAATCGCGTATGCGTGCTGACACGCTTATGTGCTAAGGGCCTTTCCTCGAAATACACACTGACGTGCAAGATTTTCACGTGCCAAATCACTTCATATCAAGCTGGCCACACGTTCACACATGGAAGACCACGCCCCTGCCCAGAAGGCCGTATTACTGCCCCCCAGAGCCCCGAGCACGCTCCCATCTGCCATCTGCTGCTGCCTGATTGCCTGCTGCCCACGTGCACTGCCATTTGCTGGCTGCACCTCAGCCCGGGGTGCTGTTGCTGTGACCCCTCCTACTGGAACCGAAGACTCCCGACTGCTATTCCATCGCTCCACAGCCCAGCCCCAGGACCCAGTTGCCCACCCACACCTGCCTCTGGGGTTGCCATGTTGGGCACTACACCATCTGGCACCACTGGCAACCCCCAGCCAGAGAGGCAGAGGGCCACCAGCTTCACTGCCACCGAAGTTGGTGTCCTGGTGGAGCAAGTCCTGGGGCAGTATGATGCCCTCTTCGCAAGGTCGGCCGCCGACAAGGAAGGACAGACTCGGATCTGGACGGACATCGTGACTGCCATCAATGCAGAGGGGGTGGCAGTCCACGACTTCCAACATGTCAAGAAGCGCTGGGAGGACTTCAGGTCCAGGACCCTCAACAAGGCCTGGCGCCTCTTGAAGGCAGCGGATGCTAAGGGGTGCCGGGGCCACCTGTCGGAACATCAGATGAGGGTCCTGGAACACATATGCCCAGCAATCCACGTCCAGGTCCTTGAGAGGCAGACCCGTCTGGAGTCGAGCGGTAAGTGTACATGCATACTGATTGGAAGCTGTGCGGGTGGTGGTGTGCCAGTAGTGTGCAGGTTGTACATGTGGTTTTGTAGGGCCATGTATGGATGTGCATGTACAGGGCTGTGAGGCTGACGCATGCAAGTCTTTTCATGTGTGAGACACATGGATGGTGTATGTGTGGGTAAGCATGCAGGCCAAATGCAGATGTGTGAGCACACATGTTTGGATTACTGTGTATGTAAGTTGGCATGGTTGTGGTGTCACACATGGATGTTTGTTCCAGCTGCATGTATCTGCACCATGTACATGTGCATGTGTGTGTATTTGACATCGGTGGAACAGTGATGAAACATGGATGCATGTGAGACTGATATGTAGAAGACTGATTGCCAGATGTGACATGGATGCCAATCTCATCACTGCGACAGTTGGCGGAGGTGTACACATGCATGTAATTGTGGTGGCGTGTGTGCATGTCTAGTGCACTCCCTGTGTTTCATGTGATGTCTGGCTCACCTTTGGCTGCTCATGCTGTTGTATGTGTATGGATGGTGCTGGCTGTTGCAATATGGCTGTGGAATAGCTCATGTGTGTGAGTTGCAATGACATGTGTGTTGGGGATTGTGATGCCATGTCTGAAGTTTGACAATGCCACTCATGTACAACTGTCATGTGTGTATGAGTCCATTGTACAGTGCCCTGATGCCTGTCTCCTATCTCTCCCTGTCTGCAGCGTCAACTGATGAAGAGGGCGGAGAAGGTGCTGTGGAGCACAGCGGCAGGGATCGCACCGCCAGCCGGAGATGCAAGGCCCGGCTCCCCTCCCAGGTTGTCATCTTGTCGGGGAGTCAGGAGTCTGGTGCCGCGTCCCTGGTCGCAGCTGCCGAGGGGAGGTCCAAGAGGCGGAGGTTGGAGTTGGACTCCTCGGCAGCTGAAGGGGCAGCTGAGACCCAACAGGGCCCGACGGAGGAAGATGGCACAGAGTCATCCAGGTTGGTGGGGGGTTTGGTGGAGGAGGAGCCTGTGCAAGGGACAGTGCAGGGGCAGGGACAGGAGGCAGCACAGGCCGCCGCGGAGGTGCCTGTGTGTAATCCTGTCCCCGATCCTGTGACTGCATCATCTTGCACCAGCAGGGATACCTACGTCCAGACCCGTTCTGAGGAAGGGGACTGGCTTACACCAACTGGCATTCCTCTCGCTGCGGATGTGGCTATCCGGCACCGGGTTGAGCCTGTGCTGGGCGGGGTGGTGTTGCATCAACATGCCATGCGAGCTGACCTGCAGTCTTTTCATGAGGAGACTGCACGTCTTCTCGCATGGCTCGTTGACAGCGTTGACCCACTGGGACAGCTCACCAGGGCTGGATTCCTCTGTTTTCTGGACCTTGTTCCGACCTCCTCCTCAACTGAACCCCCTATGCGCCAGTCATCCTCTGTGCCATCTTCCCACCCATGTGTCACCTGGGTGCCCTGTGGAGCTGCCTCTGACCCTGCGGCCAGGCTGGTGGAGGACACATCCCTGCCACAGTCGGGAGTCGGACGTCCATCAGGGGTGGCCACCTCAACAACTGCAGCCCAGCTGGAGGAGGATGTGCAGGCAGCAGGAGCCAGGGCACAGGCAGCAGCACAGCAGCAGCAGCAACAAGGTGGGAGCCATGATGGCTCGTGGCCTTCATCATCGGAGGGGCAGGCATCGGCCGGAGGGCAGGAGGACCCTGGACGGGAAGTGTCTTCCGTTTGGCAGCGGTTGGACCACGCGATAGATGCGGAGCGGCAGCGGGCGTAAGAGGCACGGCTCACGATGGTCAGGGCGGAGAACTGCATGTGTAGGGCCCTGAGGCGGGCCGTGTGTCTCGAGGCCATTCGCAGGGACCTGGAGTTCCAGATGTCATCGTCCCTGCGAACCCTCGGGCCATGGAAGAGGACCGACTCCGGGACATCGAGCAGGAGTTCGATGATGCCCTGGCCCGGGACATCAACATGTGAGCCGTTGGACTTGCGCGCTGCCCTTGTAAATAGTTAGATAGTGTTAGGTTTCCGTTGGTTTTTTCTTTATTTTGGTTGCGCTTTGACAATGCATCATGTTTCTGTATATAGTTTTTCATTAGGTAGTATTTTTGATAGGTTTCATTTCTTCAGTTGGGATCATGGACCCTAGATTGTTCATCTGTATATAGTTCACTATTGGATTCATCTTTTTTTTTGGATTTCCCCATGGAGCAATGGTTTTCACTTTTGTTTTTCCCTTGGATTTGCTTTGTTGGACTGTGACTTTGGACACCTTTCCTTTGGATTGTGATTTCTTGTTTTTCATTATTTTACAGACATTCAGCTTTTCTTTTTTTATCACCATTGTTGTTTGATTTTAATTCCATTCATGTTGCTTTTAATACATTTTTTTCTTCATACTTCGATGTGTGGTATTATCTCATTGGTTTCATGCATGTCATGATATGGGTTTTCACATTCACTTGCAACCATTGTGTGTGTGTGACGGACATGTGTTCATTTACATACTTGCCATTGGGGTTATATCATGTAATTGCCTTTTCTATGTGGGTGGATGCAATACTTGGTTGGGTCTTTGGTCTGTGTAGGCTGGCCATAAGGGCCATGATTGAGGATCGTCATGACCTGGAGTCAGGGGGACATGAGTGGGGGCCTGCTGGCAGGTGCCCTGCACTGCGGGGGGGTGGGTGTGCAAGGGGACATGAGTGGGGGCCTGCTGGCAGGTGCCCCGCACTGCTGGGGGGTGGGTGTGCAAGGGGACATGAGTGGGACATGAGTGGGGGCCTGCTGGCAGGGGCCCCTGACTGCTGGGGGGCGGGGGCGCAAGGGGACATGAGTGGGGGCCTGCTGGCAGGTGCCCCGCACTGCTGGGGGGTGGGTGTGCAAGGAGACATGAGTGGGACATGAGTGCGGGCCTGCTGGCAGGTGCCCTGCAGTGCTTGGGGGGTGGGGGTGCAGGGGGACATGAGTTGGTGATCAGTGGTGCAAGCGGACAGGTGGCTTGGCTGGGGTGCATGGCCATGGTGGATGGGCTGCCTGCGGGACATGACCAGAGGTGCGGGGTAGTCCCCTGTGGTGTAGTCTGCCTGCAGGGGCCGTGGAGGGTGTAGAGGGAACACCTGGGAGGACCCACACTGCCAATTCACATGTAGGACTCCCCGTGCACCCCTGAAATACATATACCCCGCTCCCCCAGGCTCAATCGCGTGTGAAACGTCCCGCGCACCCCTGAAATACACGTACCCAGGCCAATCGCGAGTGAAACTACCTGCGCACCCCTGAAATACACGTACCCAGGCCAATCGCGTGTGAAACTTCACGCGCACCCCTGAAATACACGTACCCAGGCCAATCGCGTGTGAAACTTCCCGCGCACCCCTGAAATACACGTACCCAGGCCAATCGCGTGTGAAACTACCCGCGAGCCCCTGAAATACACGTACCCTTCTCCCCCAGGCCCTTCGCGTGTGAAACTTCCCGCGCAACCCTGAAATACATGTACCCAGGCCAATCGTGTGTGAAATTTCCCGTGCACCTCTGAAATACACGTACCCAGGCCAATTGCGTGTGAAACTTCACGCGCACCCCTGAAATACACGTACCCAGGACAATCACGTGTGAAACTTCCCGCGCACCCCTGAAATACACGTACCCAGGCCAATTGCCTGTGAAACTACCCGCGAGCCACTGAAATACCCGTACCCCGCTCCCCCAGGCCCATTCGCGTGTGAAACTTCCCGCGCACCCCTGAAATACACGTACCCAGGCCAATCGCGTGTGAAACTACCCACGCACCGCTGAAATACATGTTCCCAGGCCAATCACATGTGAAACTTCACGTGCACCCCTGAAATACGCATACCCTGGCCAATCGCGTGTGAAACTTCCCGCGCACCCCTGAAATACACGTACCCAGGCCAATCGTGTGTGAGAGTACCCGCGAGCCCCTGAAATACACGTACCCTGCCTCCCCAGGCCCAATCGCGTGGGAAACTACCCACGCACCCCTGCAATATACGTACCCAGGCCAATCGCATGTGAAACTTCCCGCGCACCCCTGAAATACACGTACCCAGGCCAATCGCATGTGAAACTACCCGTGAGCCCCTGAAATACATGTACCCCGCTCCCCCAGGCCCAATCACGTGTACAAATTCACGCGAACAACAGTTATACACGTACCCCACTCGCACAGGCCCTTTCGTGTGTGGAGGTTACCGTGAAAGCCGTAATACACGTTCCCCGCTTGGCGTTTGCTGTTTGGCTGTCCGGTAAACCGGTCCAGGGTTGGCGCAGCCCTTTGCGCTGGATTGGGGATTTTGATGGCTTTTCCTTGCGCGGTTGGGCCACGCGATAGATGCGGAGCGGCAGCGGGCGTAAGAGGCACGGCTCACGATGGTCAGGGGGGAGAACTCCATGCGTAGGGTCCTGAGGCGAGCCGTGTGTCTCGAGGCCATTCGCAGGGACCTGGAGTTCCAGATGTCATCGTCCCTGGGAACCCTCGGGCCATGGAAGAGGACCGACTCGGGGACATCGAGCAGGAGTTCGATGATGCCCTGGCCCGGGACATCAACATGTGAGCCGTTGGACTTGCCCGCTGCCCTTGTAAATAGTTAGATAGTGTTAGGTTTCCGTTGGTTTTTTCTTTATTTTGGTTGCGCTTTGACAATGCACCACGTTTCTGTATATAGTTTTTCATTAGGTAGTATTTTTGATAGGTTTCATTTCTTCAGTTGGGATCATGGACCCTAGATTGTTCATCTGTATATAGTTCACTATTGGATTCATCTTTTTTTTTTGGATTTCCCCATGGAGCAATGGTTTTCACTTTTGTTTTTCCCTTGGATTTGCTTTGTTGGACTGTGACTTTGGACACCTTTCCTTTGGATTTTGATTTCTTGTTTTTCATTATTTTACAGACATGCAGCTTTTCTTTTTTTATTACCATTGTTGTTTGCTTGATTTTAATTCAATTCATGTTGCTTTTAATACATTTTTTTCTTCATACTTCGATGTGTGGTATTATCTCATTGGTTTCATGCATGTCATGATATGGGTTTTCACATTCACTTGCAACCATTGTGTGCGTGTGACGGACATGTGTTCATTTACATACTTGCCATTGGGGTTATATCATGTAATTGCCTTTTCTATGTGGGTGGATGCAATACTTGGTTGGGTCTTTGGTCTGGGTAGGCTGGCCATAAGGGCCATGATTGAGAATCGTCATGACCTGGGGGCAGGGGGACATGAGTGGGGGCCTGCTGGCAGGGGCCCCTGACTGCTGGGGGGCGGGGGTGCAAGGGGACATGAGTGGGGGCCTGCTGGCAGGTGCCCCGCACTGCTGGGGGGTGGGTGTGCAAGGGGACATGAGTGGGACATGAGTGCGGGCCTGCTGGCAGGTGCCCTGCAGTGCTTGGGGGGTGGGGGTGCAGGGGGACATGAGTTGGTGATCAGTGGTGCAAGCGGACAGGTGGCTTGGCTGGGGTGCATGGCCATGGTGGATGGGCTGCCTGCGGGACATAACCAGAGGTGCGGGGTAGTCCCCTGTGGTGTAGTCTGCCTGCAGGGGCCGTGGAGGGTGTAGAGGGAACACCTGGGAGGACCCACACTGCCAATTCACATGTAGGACTCCCCGCGCACCCATTAAATACATGTAGCCCGCTCCCCCAGGCTCAATCGCGTGTGAAACGTCCCGCGCACCCCTGAAATACACGTACCCAGGCCAATCGCGAGTGAAACTACCTGCGCACCCCTGAAATACACGTACCCAGGCCAATCGCGTGTAAAACTTCACGCGCACCCCTGAAATACACGTACCCAGGCCAATCGTGTGTGAAACTTCCCGCGCACCCCTGAAATACAGGTACCCAGGCCAATCTTGTGTGAAACTACCCGCGAGCCCCTGAAATACACATACCCTTCTCCCCCAGGCCCATTCGCGTGTGAAACTTCCCGCGCACCCCTGAAATACACGTACCCAGACCAATCACATGTGAAACTACCCGCGCACCCCTGAAATACACGTACCCAGGCCAAACGCGTGTGAAACTTCACGCGCACCCCTGAAATACACGTACCCAGGCCAATCGCGTGTGAAATTTCCCGCGCACACCTGAAATACACGTACCCAGGCCAATTGCGTGTGAAACTTCACGCGCACCCCTGAAATACACGTACCCAGGACAATCGCGTGTGAAACTTCCCGCGCACCCCTGAAATACACGTACCCAGGCCAATCGCTTGTGAAACTACCCACGAGCCACTGAAATACACGTACCCCGGTCCCCCAGGCCCATTCGCGTGTGAAACTTCCTGCGCACCCCTGAAATACACGTACCCAGGCCAATCGCGTGTGAAACTACCCACACACCGCTGAAATACACGTTCCCAGGCCAATCACATGTGAAACTTCACGCGCACCCCTGAAATACGCATACCCTGGCCAATCGCGTGTGAAACTTCCCGCGCACCCCTGAAATACACGTACCCAGGCCAATCGTGTGTGAGAGTACCCGCGAGCCCCTGAAATACACGTACCCTGCCTCCCCAGGCCCAATCGCGTGGGAAATTACCCACGCACCCCTGAAATATACGTACCCAGGCCAATCGCATGTGAAACTTCCCGCGCACCCCTGAAATACACGTACCCAGGCCAATCTCATGTGAAACTACCAGCGAGCCCCTGAAATACATGTACCCCGCTCCCCCAGGCCCAATCGCGTGTACAAATTCACGCGAACAACAGTTATACACGTACCCCACTCGCACAGGCCCTTTCGTGTGTGGAGGTTACTGTGAAAGCCGTAATACACGTTCCCCACTTGGCGTTTGCTGTTTGGCAGTCCGGTAAACTGGTCCAGGGTTGGCGCAGCCCTTTGCGCTGGATTGGGGATTTTGATGGCTTTTCCTTGCGCGGTTGGGCCACGCGATAGATGCGGAGCGGCAGCGGGCGTAAGAGGCACGGCTCACGATGGTCAGGGCGGAGAACTCCATGCGTAGGGCCCTGAGGCGGGCCGTGTGTCTCGAGGCCATTCGCAGGGACCTGGAGTTCCAGATGTCATCGTCCCTGCGAACCCTCGGGCCATGGAAGAGGACCGACTCCGGGACATCGAGCAGGAGTTCGATGATGCCCTGGCCCGGGACATCAAAATGTGAGCCGTTGGACTTGCCCGCTGCCCTTGTAAATAGTTAGATAGTGTTAGGTTTCCGTTGGTTTTTTCTTTATTTTGGTTGCGCTTTGACAATGCACCACGTTTCTGTATATAGTTTTTCATTAGGTAGTATTTTTGTTAGGTTTCATTTCTTCAGTTGGGATCATGGACCCTAGATTGTTCATCTGTATATAGTTCACTATTGGATTCATCTTTTTTTTTTGGATTTCCCCATGGAGCAATGGTTTTCACTTTTGTTTTTCCCTTGGATTTGCTTTGTTGGACTGTGACTTTGGACACCTTTCCTTTGGATTTTGATTTCTTGTTTTTCATTATTTTACGGACATGCAGCTTTTCTTTTTTTATTACCATTGTTGTTTGATTGATTTTAATTCAATTCATGTTGCTTTTAATACATTTTTTTCTTCATACTTCGATGTGTGGTATTATCTCATTGGTTTCATACATGTCATGATATGGGTTTTCACATTCACTTGCAACCATTGTGTGCGTGTGACGGACATGTGTTCATTTACATACTTGCCATTGGGGTTATATCATGTAATTGCCTTTTCTATGTGGGTGGATGCAATACTTGGTTGGGTCTTTGGTCTGGGTAGGCTGGCCATAAGGGCCATGATTGAGGATCGTCATGACCTGGGGGCAGGGGGACATGAGTGGGGGCCTGCTGGCAGGGGCCCCTGACTGCTGGGGGGCGGGGGTGCAAGGGGACATGAGTGGGGGCCTGCTGGCAGGTGCCCCGCACTGCTGGGGGGTGGGTGTGCAAGGGGACATGAGTGGGACATGAGTGCGGGCCTGCTGGCAGGTGCCCTGCAGTGCTTGGGGGGTGGGGGTGCAGGGGGACATGAGTTGGTGATCAGTGGTGCAAGCGGACAGGTGGCTTGGCTGGGGTGCATGGCCATGGTGGATGGGCTGCCTGCGGGACATAACCAGAGGTGCGGGTAGTCCCCTGTGGTGTAGTCTGCCTGCAGGGGCCGTGGAGGGTGTAGAGGGAACACCTGGGAGGACCCACACTGCCAATTCACATGTAGGACTCCCCGCGCACCCATTAAATACATGTAGCCCGCTCCCCCAGGCTCAATCGCGTGTGAAACGTCCTGCGCACCCCTGAAATACACGTACCCAGGCCAATCGCGAGTGAAACTACCTGCGCACCCCTGAAATACACGTATCCAGGCCAATCGCTTGTAAAACTTCACGCACACCCCTGAAATACACGTACCCAGGCCAATCGTGTGTGAAACTTCCCGCGCACCCCTGAAATACAGGTACCCAGGCCAATCTTGTGTGAAACTACCCGCGAGCCCCTGAAATACACATACCCTTCTCCCCCAGGCCCATTTGCGTGTGAAACTTCCCGCGCACCCCTGAAATACACGTACCCAGACCAATCGCATGTGAAACTACCCGCGCACCCCTGAAATACACGTACCCAGGCCAAACGAGTGTGAAACTTCACGCGCACCCCTGAAATACACGTACCCAGGCCAATCGCGTGTGAAATTTCCCGCGCACCCCTGAAATACACGTACCCAGGCCAATTGCGTGTGAAACTTCACGCGCACCCCTGAAATACACGTACCCAGGACAATCGCGTGTGAAACTTCCCGCGCACCCCTGAAATACACGTACCCAGGCCAATCGCTTGTGAAACTACCCACGAGCCACTGAAATACACGTACCCCGGTCCCCCAGGCCCATTCGCGTGTGAAACTTCCTGCGCACCCCTGAAATACACGTACCCAGGCCAATCGCGTGTGAAACTACCCACACACCGCTGAAATACACGTTCCCAGGCCAATCACATGTGAAACTTCACGCGCACCCCTGAAATACGCATACCCTGGCCAATCGCGTGTGAAACTTCCCGCGCACCCCTGAAATACACGTACCCAGGCCAATCGTGTGTGAGAGTACCCGCGAGCCCCTGAAATACACGTACCCTGCCTCCCCAGGCCCAATCGCGTGGGAAATTACCCACGCACCCCTGAAATATACGTACCCAGGCCAATCGCATGTGAAACTTCCCGCGCACCCCTGAAATACACGTACCCAGGCCAATCTCATGTGAAACTACCAGCGAGCCCCTGAAATACATGTACCCCGCTCCCCCAGGCCCAATCGCGTGTACAAATTCACGCGAACAACAGTTATACACGTACCCCACTCGCACAGGCCCTTTCGTGTGTGGAGGTTACTGTGAAAGCCGTAATACACGTTCCCCACTTGGCGTTTGCTGTTTGGCAGTCCGGTAAACTGGTCCAGGGTTGGCGCAGCCCTTTGCGCTGGATTGGGGATTTTGATGGCTTTTCCTTGCGCGGTTGGGCCACGCGATAGATGCGGAGCGGCAGCGGGCGTAAGAGGCACGGCTCACGATGGTCAGGGCGGAGAACTCCATGCGTAGGGCCCTGAGGCGGGCCGTGTGTCTCGAGGCCATTCGCAGGGACCTGGAGTTCCAGATGTCATCGTCCCTGCGAACCCTCGGGCCATGGAAGAGGACCGACTCCGGGACATCGAGCAGGAGTTCGATGATGCCCTGGCCCGGGACATCAAAATGTGAGCCGTTGGACTTGCCCGCTGCCCTTGTAAATAGTTAGATAGTGTTAGGTTTCCGTTGGTTTTTTCTTTATTTTGGTTGCGCTTTGACAATGCACCACGTTTCTGTATATAGTTTTTCATTAGGTAGTATTTTTGTTAGGTTTCATTTCTTCAGTTGGGATCATGGACCCTAGATTGTTCATCTGTATATAGTTCACTATTGGATTCATCTTTTTTTTTTGGATTTCCCCATGGAGCAATGGTTTTCACTTTTGTTTTTCCCTTGGATTTGCTTTGTTGGACTGTGACTTTGGACACCTTTCCTTTGGATTTTGATTTCTTGTTTTTCATTATTTTACGGACATGCAGCTTTTCTTTTTTTATTACCATTGTTGTTTGATTGATTTTAATTCAATTCATGTTGCTTTTAATACATTTTTTTCTTCATACTTCGATGTGTGGTATTATCTCATTGGTTTCATACATGTCATGATATGGGTTTTCACATTCACTTGCAACCATTGTGTGCGTGTGACGGACATGTGTTCATTTACATACTTGCCATTGGGGTTATATCATGTAATTGCCTTTTCTATGTGGGTGGATGCAATACTTGGTTGGGTCTTTGGTCTGGGTAGGCTGGCCATAAGGGCCATGATTGAGGATCGTCATGACCTGGGGGCAGGGGGACATGAGTGGGGGCCTGCTGGCAGGGGGCCCTGACTGCTGGGGGGCGGGGGTGCAAGGGGACATGAGTGGGGGCCTGCTGGCAGGTGCCCCGCACTGCTGGGGGGTGGGTGTGCAAGGGGACATGAGTGGGACATGAGTGCGGGCCTGCTGGCAGGTGCCCTGCAGTGCTTGGGGGGTGGGGGTGCAGGGGGACATGAGTTGGTGATCAGTGGTGCAAGCGGACAGGTGGCTTGGCTGGGGTGCATGGCCATGGTGGATGGGCTGCCTGCGGGACATAACCAGAGGTGCGGGTAGTCCCCTGTGGTGTAGTCTGCCTGCAGGGGCCGTGGAGGGTGTAGAGGGAACACCTGGGAGGACCCACACTGCCAATTCACATGTAGGACTCCCCGCGCACCCATTAAATACATGTAGCCCGCTCCCCCAGGCTCAATCGCGTGTGAAATGTCCTGCGCACCCCTGAAATACACGTACCCAGGCCAATCGCGAGTGAAACTACCTGCGCACCCCTGAAATACACGTATCCAGGCCAATCGCTTGTAAAACTTCACGCACACCCCTGAAATACACGTACCCAGGCCAATCGTGTGTGAAACTTCCCGCGCACCCCTGAAATACAGGTACCCAGGCCAATCTTGTGTGAAACTACCCGCGAGCCCCTGAAATACACATACCCTTCTCCCCCAGGCCCATTCGCGTGTGAAACTTCCCGCGCACCCCTGAAATACACGTACCCAGACCAATCGCATGTGAAACTACCCGCGCACCCCTGAAATACACGTACCCAGGCCAAACGAGTGTGAAACTTCACGCGCACCCCTGAAATACACGTACCCAGGCCAATCGCGTGTGAAATTTCCCGCGCACCCCTGAAATACACGTACCCAGGCCAATTGCGTGTGAAACTTCACGCGCACCCCTGAAATACACGTACCCAGGACAATCGCGTGTGAAACTTCCCGCGCACCCCTGAAATACACGTACCCAGGCCAATCGCTTGTGAAACTACCCACGAGCCACTGAAATACACGTACCCCGGTCCCCCAGGCCCATTCGCGTGTGAAACTTCCTGCGCACCCCTGAAATACACGTACCCAGGCCAATCGCGTGTGAAACTACCCACACACCGCTGAAATACACGTTCCCAGGCCAATCACATGTGAAACTTCACGCGCACCCCTGAAATACGCATACCCTGGCCAATCGCGTGTGAAACTTCCCGCGCACCCCTGAAATACACGTACCCAGGCCAATCGTGTGTGAGAGTACCCGCGAGCCCCTGAAATACACGTACCCTGCCTCCCCAGGCTCAATCGCGTGGGAAACTACCCACGCACCCCTGAAATATACGTACCCAGGCCAATCGCATGTGAAACTTCCCGCGCACCCCTGAAATACACGTACCCAGGCCAATCTCATGTGAAACTACCCGCGAGCCCCTGAAATACATGTACCCCGCTCCCCCAGGCCCAATCGCGTGTACAAATTCACGCGAACAACAGTTATACACGTACCCCACTCGCACAGGCCCTTTCGTGTGTGGAGGTTACCGTGAAAGCCGTAATACACGTTCCCCACTTGGCGTTTGCTGTTTGGCAGTCCGGTAAACTGGTCCAGTGTTGGCGCAGCCCTTTGCGCTGGATTGGGGATTTTGATGGCTTTTCCTTGCGCGGTTGGGCCACGCGATAGATGCGGAGCGGCAGCGGGCGTAAGAGGCACGGCTCACGATGGTCAGGGCGGAGAACTCCATGCGTAGGGCCCTGAGACGGGCCGTGTGTCTCGAGGCCATTCGCAGGGACCTGGAGTTCCAGATGTCATCGTCCCTGCGAACCCTTGGGCCATGGAAGAGGACCGACTCCGGGACATCGAGCAGGAGTTCGATGATGCCCTGGCCCGGGACATCAACATGTGAGCCGTTGGACTTGCCCGCTGCCCTTGTAAATAGTTAGATATTGTTAGGTTTCCGTTGGTTTTTTCTTTATTTTGGTTGCGCTTTGACAATGCACCACGTTTCTGTATATAGTTTTTCATTAGGTAGTATTTTTGTTAGGTTTCATTTCTTCAGTTGGGATCATGGACCCTAGATTGTTCATCTGTATATAGTTCACTATTGGATTCATCTTTTTTTTTTGGATTTCCCCATGGAGCAATGGTTTTCACTTTTGTTTTTCCCTTGGATTTGCTTTGTTGGACTGTGACTTTGGACACCTTTCCTTTGGATTTTGATTTCTTGTTTTTCATTATTTTACGGACATGCAGCTTTTCTTTTTTTATTACCATTGTTGTTTGATTGATTTTAATTCAATTCATGTTGCTTTTAATACATTTTTTTCTTCATACTTCGATGTGTGGTATTATCTCATTGGTTTCATGCATGTCATGATATGGGTTTTCACATTCATTTGCAACCATTGTGTGCGTGTGACGGACATGTGTTCATTTACATACTTGCCATTGGGGTTATATCATGTAATTGCCTTTTCTATGTGGGTGGATGCAATACTTGGTTGGGTCTTTGGTCTGGGTAGGCTGGCCATAAGGGCCATGATTGAGGATCGTCATGACCTGGGGGCAGGGGGACATGAGTGGGGGCCTGCTGGCAGGGGCCCCTGACTGCTGGGGGGCGGGGGTGCAAGGGGACATGAGTGGGGGCCTGCTGGCAGGTGCCCCGCACTGCTGGGGGGTGGGTGTGCAAGGGGACATGAGTGGGACATGAGTGCGGGCCTGCTGGCAGGTGCCCTGCAGTGCTTGGGGGGTGGGGGTGCAGGGGGACATGAGTTGGTGATCAGTGGTGCAAGCGGACAGGTAGCTTGGCTGGGGTGCATGGCCATGGTGGATGGCCTGCCTGCGGGACATGACCAGAGGTGCGGGGTAGTCCCCTGTGGTGTAGTCTGCCTGCAGGGGCCGTGCAGGGTGTAGAGGGAACACCTGGGAGGACCCACACTGCCAATTCACATGTAGGACTCCCCACGCACCCATTAAATACATGTAGCCTGCTCCCCCAGGCTCAATCGCGTGTGAAACGTCCCGCGCACCCCTGAAATACACGTACCCAGGCCAATCGCGAGTGAAACTACCTGCGCACCCCTGAAATACACGTACCCAGGCCAATCGCGTGTAAAACTTCACGCACACCCCTGAAATACACGTTCCCAGGCCAATCGTGTGTGAAACTTCCCGCGCACCCCTGAAATACAGGTACCCAGGCCAATCTTGTGTGAAACTACCCGCGAGCCCCTGAAATACACATACCCTTCTCCCCCAGGCCCATTCGCGTGTGAAACTTCCCGCGCACCCCTGAAATACACGTACCCAGACCAATCGCATGTGAAACTACCCGCGCACAACTGAAATACACGTACCCAGGCCAAACGCGTGTGAAACTTCACGCGCACCCCTGAAATACACGTACCCAGGCCAATCGCGTGTGAAATTTCCCGCACACCCCTGAAATACACGTACCTAGGCCAATTGCGTGTGAAACTTCACGTGCACCCCTGAAATACACGTACCCAGGACAATCGCGTGTGAAACTTCCCGCGCACCCCTGAAATACACGTACCCAGGCCAATCGCTTGTGAAACTACCCACGAGCCACTGAAATACACGTACCCCAGTCCCCCAGGCCCATTCGCGTGTGAAACTTCCTGCGCACCCCTGAAATACACGTACCCAGGCCAATCGCATGTGAAACTACCCACGCACCGCTGAAATACACGTTCCCAGGCCAATCACATGTGAAACTTCACGTGCACCCCTGAAATACACATACCCTGGCCAATCGTGTGTGAAACTTCCCGCGCACCCCTTAAATACACGTACCCAGGCCAATCGTGTGTGAGTACCCGCGAGCCCCTGAAATACCTATACCCCACCTCCCCAGGCCCAATCGCGTGGGAAACTACCCACGCACCCCTGAAATACACGTACCCAGTCCAATCGCATGTGAAACTTCCCACGCACCCCTGAAATACACGTACCCAGGCCAATCACATGTGAAACTACCCATGAGCCCCTGAAATACATGTGCCCCGCTCCCCCAGGCCCAATCGCGTGGGAAACTACCCGCGAGCCCCTGAAATACACGTACCCAGTCCAATCGCGTGTAAAACTTGCCACGCTCCCCTGAAATACACATACCCCACTCCCCCAGGCCCGATCGCATTTGAAACTTCCCGCGCACCCCTGGAATACACTTACCCAGGCCAATCGCGTGTACAAATTTACGCGAACAACAGTTATACACGTACCCCACTCGCACAGGCCCTTTCGCGTGTGGAGGTTACCGCGAAAGCCGTAATACACGTTCCCCGCTTGGCGTTTGCTGTTTGGCAGTCCGGTAAACTAGTCCAGGGTTGGCGCAGCCCTTTGCGCTGGATTGGGGATTTTGATGGCTTTTCCTTGCGCGAGGGCGTTCTTGGGGGCGTAACTGGCGCTGCTGCAGGGTCGCTGCGCACTCTGCGCCACGGCTGCTTTTGGAGGCTAAAATCCATGAATACGCTGAGCGCGGAAATCGATTTTAGCGCACATGGCTGGCGCAGACATTCGCACGGGAACACTGTGCGCCAGCCGCGTGCACCACTTTTGTGCAAATTTCTATGAATTACCCTGTTAATGTTTACATGGACACTACCATTGATTATTCTTAGCGTTGAACAATTTAGAAAATGTTTTTATATATTTTGATCATAATTAATTGTAAGATATTTTAACTATGTACTGCTTTTTTTAACGCTCATGTGTTCTTATTTTGGTTATATGATGTACAGTTTGATTACTTTTTATTTGAATATACTTGTATTGATGATGATGAGGATATATAAGGTTTTGCTCGAGACTCATAAAAAAACAATTATGGACTATAATGTACATAACTGGAGTACGGCACATATGCTTGATCCTTACACCCATAGAGCTCCTGTGAAAACATGTAATGCTGAAAATAGTTGGGAAATCCTATCTTTCTGTGGAATGATTGGGGTGCAAAAAAATGTACAATTGTATCTGGTGTTTGCAAAAATGATCTTTCTTTCTTTGGGACCTATGGATGCTTGCTTTCAATTGACCCACTACAGCATTCAGCAATACGTGCAATTAGAATACTTAATGGAAAGGGCAGTAAAGCAGGTATAAGCCAGGAAATATGTAAATTCACCATTGACAAATCTGCTCTTTGATTTGAGATTTTTCAAGTGTGGAGTTGGGTATGGCAGCCTCTGAATGCTGTGCTGCTCTAAGAGGTGCTACTTGTCAGACCTCTAATGCAAGCACCACTTTGCATCAGGTGGCTGGGGGAATAGAACTGTCATATTGATATAAGATCTTGAATACCCTGAATGAACGTGTTCCAGAAACACCAGTCTCGGATTGGCCTCTAGAGAAATAGAGCAATGCCTGAAGTTCCAGACATGATTTGATGATGTGCCAGTTTATTTTTTTTCAGAATTGACCACTTTTTGGTCAGAGTGGGTCCGTTTCAAAAGTTATTAAACTAGTTGTATCCAATAATATTAAACAAATAAGCTTTCAAATGCATCATTTGCAACATATTTTACCAAAAACATCCCCTTGTACTCAGTCTATTCTGGGTATTAATTAATTATATTGTGTGGTACTGAGGCACGTTTCACTGGTGCCTCGACAGATTATTTGCCCCATCCTGACCCTGGTTAATTCCCAGACTCATCTTCATCGATTTCACTTTGACAGCTATGTTATAATGCAAAAATATACGTTCTTGGAAGAAAGAACCAGTAGTTCAAAGTTTAGAGTGTGGGCTTAACAGTGGCAAGGTTGCAGTTTGAAGTCCCCTTATTTGCATGAAAATACACTAACTGATAAGTAGTCATTTGTGTTGGCAGGAAATAGGCACCATTTTAAAGATTTGTTACTGTTATAAAAACATGGTTTTATATGTATTTCCATTACAAAAGACTCAGTGACAGAGACTAGAACCTTTGTTTAGCCCAACCAGCATTGCTAGTTCCCAGATGTATCTTTGTCCATTACAAATTGGATGGACATGCCATAATGCTGAAAAGTGTTACATTAAGAAGGAAGACCAAGGTGGGTTTGACTATGGCAAGGTTGCACGTTCAAGACCCATCATTGGCATGAAAATACTCAAACTGTTAGCTTGAGCTGTATCTGGGAAGAAAATAAGTAACATTCTTAATTGTTATCATTGTTTACTGTTAACAAATTACAGTTTTAGCTTTGTCTCCAATAGAAATGTCTCAGAGAGAGACCAGTAAATGTGTTTATCCCAACCAACATTTACTAGTTCCCAGATGTGTCTTCATCCATTACAAATGTAACACCCATGTTATAATGAAAAACACGATGCTTTCTGATAGGAAACCCAGTGGCTCAGAGTTTAGAGTATGAGTTCACCAATCACAAAGCTTCAGGTTTAAGTCACATCATTGGAAGGCAAATACTCAGACTGGCAGATTGAGCAGTGTGTTGGGAGGAAATCTGTCACATTTGTGAAGTTTTCAATTGTTATAAACATATTGTTTTATCTTTATGTCCATTTCAAATGGCTCAGAGAGAGACCAGCACCTTTGTTTATCCCAACCGGCATTGATAATTCCCAGATGCATCTTTATCCATTACACGTTTGACCGTCATGTCATAATGCAAAAAGCTATCCTTCCACCAGAAGACCTGTGACTTACAGGCTAGAGCACGGGTTTACCACTGCAAAACTCTATGCCTTTTCAATGGAGAACCAGGGGATTAGAGAGCACAGGTTCAACAATGGCAAGGTTTCAGGTTACATTAATCTCATTGTCATGAAAGTACTCAAACTGGCAGATTGAGCTGTATGTAGGTAAGAAATAGATAACATTTTAAATGATGATTTTTACTGTTATAAAAATATTTTGTTATCATTATTTCCATTACAAATGTCTCTGAGAGAGAGACTGCACCATTTTGTATCCCAACAAGCATTGCTAGTTGCCAGCTAAGTCATCATTCATTACATATTTGAATGCAATGTAAAAATGCAAAACCTTACAATTTCAGAAGGAAGACCCAGTGGCTCAGATGTTAAACCATGTGTATTCCACTAGCAAAGTTGTAGGTTCAAGCCAACTCATTGCAATCAAAATACTTACACTGATGAGTTGCTCAGTATGTTAGGAGATAAGTAATGTTGTAACATATTATTTTATCTTTATTTCCATTTGAAATGGTTCGGTGAGAGAGACAAGCACCTTTGTTTATCCCAATTGTCATTGCTAGCTCCCAGATGCACCTTCATCCATTACACATTTGAGGGCCATGTCAAGACACATAAAACTATGCTTTCAGAGGGGAGATTCAGAAGCTCGCAGCCAGCTTAGAGCATGTGTATACCAATGGTAAAGATGCAGGTTTAAGTCCTTTTCTTTGTATGAAAATAGTCAAACTGATTGGTTTACCTGTAGGTTGGGTGGAAATAGGTCAAACTTACCATCTTTTTACTGCTATAAAAATATTGTTTTATCTTTTTTTCCATTGCAATTGGATTAACTGGAGAGAACACTACTTTTGTTTAGCCCATCCAGCATTGCTATTTCCTAGATGCATCTTCACCCATTAGGGCTTGGACCCGTATTTCACAATGAACAAATTATTCTTTTTGAAGGGAGACCCAGTGGCTCAGATGATAGAGCAGAGGTTCATCAGAAACAAAGTGGAAAGTTCAAGTTCCCACATTGTGCTTTTTGAAAGGGATACAGTGGCTTAGAGGATATGGCATTGTCTTTTGCATAACAAAACTCCAGGTTCTAATCCCCTTATTGGTAGGAGAATACATGTACTGATAGGTTGACATGTGTTGGGAGGAAATAACTAACATTATTAATGTTTTTTACTGTTATAAAAATATTGTTTTATCTTTATTTCAATTACCAATGACTCTGAGAGAGATACTTGCAACTTTGTTCATCTCAACTCCAGTTGCTAGTTCCCAGATGTAACTTCATCCATGACACATTTGACAGCCATGTCATAATGCAAAGAGCTTTGATTTCTAAAAGAAGACCCCATGGCTCACAGAAGTCAGAGCCTAGTTGCCAGATACATCTTTGTCAATTGCATATCATGATGCTAAAGCTATGTTTTCTCCAGTGAGACGTTGGAGTATGTGTTTACATTAGGAAAGTTGCAAGTTCAAAGCCACTCGTTGGCATGAACATTTCAAACTGATAGGATGACCTGTGTGTTATGAGAAAATAGGTAATAATTATGTTTTGTACTGTTATAAAATATTGTGTTGTCTATATTTCCATTACAAATGGGTCAGAGAGAGACAAGTAGCTTTGTTTATCCCAAACAGCATTGTTGGTTCCTGGATGCATCATTATTGATTATACAGTTGATGGCCATGTTGTAATGCAAAAAGTAATACTTTCTGTAGGGGCACACAGTAGCGTTTTGTCGTGGTTTATTATAAGGTCACACGCAAGTCAGGGATCTCCTTCCTCCACAAGGAATGTGCATTACAATGAAAACGCTTTGGATTATTTTAATAAAGAGGTCACTATGGTAAGGCCTCCAACCCGTCGCGCGCACAACCCCAACAAATACCCAGTGCCACAATGTACAAGGAACCAGGCTGGTGTGTATTAATAGGATATTTATTTATTTATGTATTTATTTAAGTCAAATTAGGACAAAAGAGGGCATCAGCCACCAATGTTGTGGCAACAAAAAACAAAATTACCTTTTGTAAAATGCCAATACAGAGATAACACTAAATATGCAGTTACAATTGTTTCCTTTTGCATCACCGCCCAGTGCAAGCAAAGAACAGTTGAAGGCACACAATGTAAATTAATGCAAACAAAGTTATTCTTTTCTCCCAGCAACCCTCACCCTCCAAACATCCACTAGGCTTGGCTTTTTTGAATGGAAGACAGTGGCAGGGAGTGGGAATAGAATATGGAAATCAGTTTTCGGGTAGTGCTCACAGAAACATTATGGGAGACAGAAAGACAATGGGAAAATTCGTTTTGCAGAGCACACTGATACAATCAGTTTGAATTGTTTAGCACAACAGCTATGGAAAAGAATAGGAAGAAGTGGGGAATTGTTTTTCCTATACCAAAATGACAGGCAAGACCTTGGGGAATATTAGTCAGCACATAATGGCAAAATCGGTTTTGGGTTGGGATCACAGATGCAATGTGAGAAATAAAATGCAAATGGAAATTCGTTTTTCAGAGCACAATGGGAACACATGGACAATTTAAGTTTGCATATCACAATGGGAACATAGGGACAATTTCGTTTTACCTTGCATATGCAAAGTCACTACTGTCCTTCCCACTTTAGATTTAATATGAATGGAATCCATGGGGAATTTCGTTTTTCACATCCTGCACACACACGTGCAAGTAGGGTTGGGGGGTTAATTCTTTTGGCAAATCTTTATGACTATGCCAGCTCACAACACACTGGGAAAAGATTGTTGGTTTTGAATGCCAGCAATACAGATCCTGTGAATTTCAAAGGGGGAATTCATTGATTTACTTTGATAAATATGCTAAGGATCTAATCAGGCAAATAGGGGATTTTCAATGGGGAAATAAATAAAACAATGCTGAAAGAATACAAGGCTGACACAATCTATGGTTTTTGTTAGGGGTAGGTCTACTTGCGGGAGAGGTCTGGACTGGGCATCAGGGAGCATCAGAACATACCGCTGGGACAGCCTGGGGTCAGTCAAGGATTTCCTCTGAGTCCCCCAAGGGTCCCAATCAATCTCTATGTCTCCTGGCTCCATTGCAAATTAGGCCTCCCTCTGCTGGGATGTTCTCACCAGATTTCGCAGCAGGTCACCTCATGGAATTAGTGAGAGAAGTCCAGCTCAATCAAATGACATCACTATCGTGTCATAATTACCGCAGAAGGGATTGGTAATTTTCACTACACCACTCCCACTTGTGTGCTGATAGGACAAGGGGATGGGGGAGTGCGGTGGGACAGCTAGGGGAGGAGAGAGCTTCATCATCTCACTTTGACAGGTGTGCTCGGTCTGCATTAGGACTTGGAAATCTCAACACATGCCAAGTACCTTTAATGTTCACATCTTCACATGTATGAATATATTTTTTAGCACTACATTTTAACGCGAATCAGAGGAAACTAGTCAGAAGTCTGCATGTCATGCCTGTACAGAGATACAGTTTTTCTTCATTTACTCCAAAACCATATCATTGAAAAACATGGCCCTCAACGGGCGTCATATGAATCATAATTTGCATGCTTTTATCACCTTTTTACATCTCTGGTCATCACAGGAAGGCCCAAATCACATTTTCATTAATAGCTTAAGTTGTGTTTATCCTACAAAAATCGTTTTAGCATGGTCCAAAGGTGTTAACTATCATCTTTAATAAATGACTGTTGTGCGATATATACTATCCATTTTACATGATAAAATGTATTTCTCTGATTTAAAAGCAATGGGCAGCTTCACTACTCATTTGCTAGACCCCCATCTTTTCTTAAGTTTCCATTCTCCTCTTCAGGCATGTGACGTGAGCAGAGGGATCTGTGTTTATCTTGGCCAGCCCCTTAAAAGGCTAATGGCTAAGCTCATGCATTTTTCATGGGACAAGTCCTGCCAGAACAGACAAGGCTTATCAGTGCCCCACCGTACTGGCTTTGATTGATGAAGACACCCACTTCAAGGCAGCAGGGGAAAAATGCTGGGGTCAGTTTCATTCCTGAAGAAACTGAACTTCATGCACCCAGCCGCAAATTGCCTTTTAAGCTCACATTTTACTTTTACTCAAGCTCTAAGGCACACAGTTTCACAGTTTCAGCATATGTATATAAGTGTCCCTACTAAATTATCCCTTGCATACAGCTGTTAGATAAGAACATCATATTCATACTTTTAATGGTTTTGGTGAATGTTTTGCTTTGCAGATTGTGGCTTTGGAGGAAAAACGAAATTACATTTGATTTATTTTACATATGAAATTAACTCTGTTTCACTGCAGCTGCTGAACACAATTCTGACATCTCTTTGAGGGTTCTATGGACTGCAGTGGCATGGAAATATCACTGCAGCTCTCCATAGACTTGTCAAACATTTCCAAGTGTCTTTCCTTTAAGAAATGTATTGTGCACATTTTAGCATCTTGAAGTTTTTAGGCCCACTTTTTTTCGTTTTTACTTGTGTTCCATAGGCCTTATGTTGGACATCACGTCTGCGCTGGCCTTTAATTTCAGGGCATGCACACCAATGACTCTGGCCTTTTATTTTCTGGCATCCAGGGGCTATTTCAATCCACAAGATCTCCCATCCTGGCACTTTTATTTATTTCACAGAGAGAAGAGAAAGGAGAGAGTGGGGTGTCCGTTTCCTTGTGGCCTAGGTTTGTTCCAGGGATCTCCTTTAAAGCATGTCTGCTCTTTTCCTGGTCCTGATGGAGTGGTGCTCTGGTCTGCCTCCACTCTTTTCAGATTCTTTTTAGGTTTGGTCCTTGTAAGTGATTTCAACCTGGCACACACCCAAGTCCTGCCCAGCATGTAGTGCGCAAATTAAACCCTTATTTATTTGTATTTATAGGTTCAATATTCTGAACGATATACTACTCATATCACCTCCCTCCCCCCGGTGTCACTGAACCAGGAATCAGGCTAGTTTGCAAAGGTAAATATTTATTTATGTATTTAGAATTTAATTTAATGTATTTTAATAGGTAAACAACAATCACCAGTGGGGTGACAGAACACTGAATAATGTCTTTAATGCACAAGGAATCAAGTAATGAGCACAAAAACAAATGCAGCACAGAAAAGAATACTTTAGTGTTGGTTTGGAACAGATGGCACTATGGTTAGGGGTTCCCCCTGCAACACCCCTCAGCCCCCAATAGGCAATTAAATAGATGTGAGGGAAGAGCAGGTATTCAGGAATAGCACAACTCAATCAAAATTTCACTCCCACCTTCCCCCTCCAAACACAAGAGAAAAACGGAATTGACTTTTCAGCCGTCAGCATGGCTTTGAAATTGTCTTAGGAATTGGCTGGGCAAAAACAGCAAATGGTGTCAAAAATACTTAAACTATTATAAATTCCTATTGGAGCCTATTTGAACAGTTGCAAACAATCACAAGAAATCACAAGCAATGATTTAGTCAGAAGAACATTTTTAAAATCTCAAAGTCCAAGTGGGAAATAAATGAAAGCTATTTCACACGTGTAAAATTTCTCAGAATTTCAATTTGTGGCAAACTTTTCCTTATGCGATATTCGTGATACCGGGTGAATTGCACTGTGTTTTTGGGTTCTATGGATAGCTAAGGATGTTAGGTACAAGTCATAAAAACTGTGGGAGTTATAGAGGTTTTAGTAACAGTCATTTTTGCAAAATAGGCGCGAGAATGGAAAAGAGAAATGCACTTTGAAAATGACAGATGGGTTTGATTACACTGTATTATGACTATGAAAAAGAGGATGCCACACATGAATCTACCCAGTTACGTGGCCAGCGTAACCCTTCACGTGGTGGATACTCAATTTCTTTTTGGGATTCACTTATTTACTCAAAATCACTAATGACTTATAATTTTATAAAATAAATGAGAGAAAATCAGCGCACAAAAGGTTTTGACAATACTATGATTCTGAATTTACAGATAGGATGGTTTGAGATTGGGATAGGATAATTTAAATATACTATGGGTCACTGTTCTTCTTATTAATACTTACAGTCCTTTGTAATTAAATGGGACCGTCAGTTCTGGTCATTGGATTGGGTCTGGTCTAGGAAGGACAGCACATCAGGCTCGGGATTGGATCAGCTAGGCCGGTCACCGGTTTTGCACAGGATCTGCCCTTCTTGTTTGTGGGTAGTTCAATCAGCTGGAGAGCAAGTTCCTGAGGCAAGCCTTGTGGTAGAAAGCCAGAGAGTTTCAGGATACTAGTTCAAAAGGCCTTCTCACCCCACAGCACTTCACTGGGTGGTGAGAATAAATTGGAGAATTTGGGCCTTGCTGAAAATCAATAGTTCTCTATTGCTGGCAAGAGTCTTGGCATCTGGATCTGGAAGGATGTTAAGGCTGGATGTAGAATGCTGGATCAGAGTGCTTCGCCGGAATCAGGAAAGTGAGTGGATCAGTCAGTCCCTATGTGTTGTCAGCTGTTTCTATTTATCCTTTCAAATGACATCACAAAATGGGTGTATGGGCCGGTTTAGCTAAGCTTGCCCCTGTGCACTGCGATTGGATCAAAACTTCATCTCTGCCTTGCATTTAAGTGATTGGATCAAGGGCGGATGATGTCACATTTTATTGTTTGCTTTACAGTCCGTAGAAGCCTCCCTTTAGCCACTGGTCTCAAAAGCGGATTTTATACTAAATACATATTTCTACATTAGTCACCTCTACACAAATCACACACAAACATTCCATATTTTATGTAGCATCTGTTCCTCAAAATCCTGCTGTAACAAGGGGGTTGTCCTCCCCTCTGTGAGTCTAAGGGGTGTACGATACTAGGTAGGAGTACACTGATTTATGTTGACCCTAATGGGAGCATATGTCATTCTGGGCAACCTTTAAGCAAACTAACATGCGAGCTGGTGCTAAACACATAACTCAAACAGTATATAGAACACATTTTTTATTTTTCATTTAGCTTTATATTGTGAGCTGTTTATTTACTTTTGTGTGCAGTGGTTCAAGGGTTACTTTGCATAACAAACCATAATGTCATAAAATCACATACATAGTTAGACATTCACTAAAGAGTAATATTTGTGAGATGGGATGTGGGTTATTAATTTGTGCATGTGAACACCATCTTGAAAATACAATGTCCCATGTCATTGGAAAAGAAGAGCACACTATGAAAGTGTGAGTGAAAGAGACTATACATCTTGGTCTCATCAAAATCCTGCAGCTGTGGGATCTTGTTTCAACTTTCTACAAAATTGTGTCCTTTTCGCTATGAACACAAGTTCCAAACTTTATGCAAATTTCCACAAACATGTGTGTTTAACATAGGGATGTGTGTGTACATTTTCACAATTCTAGGGTTAATACCATTCACATAAAACCACATATATTGCCATTCCTTTCCAGAACATGTCAAACCATTCTACCACCTCTTAAAACTTGCAGCCAAAATGTCCTTTGCATATTTTTCACCACTTTGAATCACAAGTTATGAGTCTCTGAAAATTGTTCATTGTTCATAGCAGATGGTTGCTTCTTTTTCTCTCCCTGGAGTCCAGGAGAATCACCCTCCTTGGAGAAGTTCCTTCCAGAAGCCATTTACGACCCTCTCATACCTCTGTTTCCTGGGCTGAAGGGTCTGCTATTGTTCATTCTCTTTCTGTAGACAAAAGTCTGGGTTAACCCACAATTATCATCTACCAGTGAGTTTCTGCTGAGAGGATGTTCCCTCCCCCTGGAAGAAACCTGCTTTTCCACTTCCAAAGGGTTGCAGCTCAGCTAAGCTAATTTATTCTTAATTAAACATCCAGGAAAAACCAATCTTGTTGCATCAAACATAAATACATTACTTTCTTAGCTTCAAATCTGTGGGATCGAAAACACAACTGAAATATGTATTCCTTTTAGCCACAATCTTTTTATGTTTACTGATCCGGCAGATTTTGAGTTTAGCTCACTTTGAAGTTTCATCAGGAACTCCGCTGACAGCTGTCATACACAGGTAGCCCAGGGCACTGCACACAGATTCTGACAGGGGCTGTCAGTTTACAGACAATCCAGATTGTCTGATGAATGTTTTGCTCTTCACATTAGGACATTGTATGTTCGCAATGCTTCATCATATAACATGGATTTTAGCGCCAAGCAAGATTTTGAATGTTGAGACATGTGTGTTATAGGCATTTTGGAGCTCTTAGCAACAAAGCAAATGTCATTTATCGGCACATTTCGGAGTTTCATTTGCAAAGCGCTGCTTCTCTCTCTGCCCTCTGGTTGCTGGTCATGGAGCCCACTGGCACATTTTCTGCAGTGTGTGCTCTATCCCACCACACATGCACCATGGGTGGCAGGTTGTGCATCCATCTTTTTGTGTTTGAGAATGCGGTTTTTGTAGGTTTTTGGCGCACACAAGAGTTTTTCCGCCATTGTTGTAGTTCCTTGTACCATACTATCAGAGCATAGCGGAGTGGGTCAATACATCCCACATCCTGGACCCCTCCCTTTACCGGCAGCTCCACCTCTGGCCACTAGAGGCAAGGAGGTATTTAAGCTGCCAAGAATAAAGGAGAGATTAAGTATTTCATACAATACTATTTTCCTCTGTAGGGACTTGGAAATTGACAACAAAACAATGAGAGACACATAAAATGTTATAATATTATTTAAAAACATGACAATGATGGTTTGTAATAAACTCAAAATGAGTATAAGTTGTTCTATTCCCTGTAAATGCATGATTTTCTCCATCCGGGTTCCAATTCTTTATTTTTACTCGTCAGATGGTTCCGTGGCTCTACCCTCACTGGGTTCTTCAATCAGTCGCAAGTTCTGTCTGGGGTGACAGCTTTTCAACTGATTGATATGAACCCATTTCTCTTCCGCTTGTTCTCCTTTAGGAATGTGGATCTTATAGGCAACAGGTGAGATTTTATCTAAAATTTCAAAGGCGTCATGGCAAAAGGGGCGGAACTTCCACTCTTTGGTCTGGTTCCTTTGAAAATTGTACAGGTAGACCCTGTCTCCTGCTTGGTACTCTTTCTTGGTGGTCTTTAAGTCGCAGTGGGTTTTAATCCCCTCTGACGACTTTTCTAGATTTCGCTGAGCGTAAGAAAAAGCGGGCTGAAGGTGTTTTCGTAAATTCCCAATGTACTCATGGGTCATGGGCACATTGATCAGGGTCTGCTCTTGAGTTCTGTAAAGCAGATACTGAGGTAGCACCATTTGTCATCCCAGTCATGAGCTTGAATGATGATATTTTTGTCGCAGAAGATGGTGTAGACCTGATGGCCATCAGGACAAGCGGTAATCATATGTCTCAACTAGGCACTGAGTCTGCCACAAACTTTTTCTGGATGCCCTCAATTGTTTTATTGTACCTCTCAACTCCCCCACTCGAGGCTGGGTGGTAGACAATGTGGAGTTTTCTCTTTACCCCGAGTATCTCCCACATCTTTAGTCATCACCTCACTGGTAAAATGACTTCCTCGGTCCGACTCAATCCTTTGGGGAAGGCCGAAACGCGAGAAGATGTGATTGATCATTAGGGCAGCAGCTGTTTCTGCCTTGCAATTTGGGGCTGGGAGACATTTCACCCACTTGGTAAACAAGCATGTCACGGTCAACATGTACTTGTTTCCTCGAGAAAAGTGAATCACGAGCCCGATGAAATCGACTTGCAAATCTGACCAAGGCAGTGTCATTCCATTTTTCTGTAGGGGAGCTCAGTGCATGAGGGAACTTGGCAGAAACTGAGCACACACAAGACACCCCTTTAAGTATTGGTCAAGGTCCTGACCCATGTGTGGCCAGTATGCGACATCTCACAAGATTTCCAAAGTTGTATGGAACCCCCTATGACTGGCTGTGGCCGCGTCATGGGCGTGACTTAACATCAGGCTTTGGAATCAGGTAGATACCACTCACTGGTCACATCCAGCGATGGATCTCCATATCAACAAACCATATTGGATTCAGAACATTTTGGAGAACTTCATCAACACCTGGAGATTCTCTTTCCCGATATAATCAGATTCGGTCAGAGTAAAATTCACATGGTTTTCAATATGTTAATAAGATTTCCCAATAATTGTTTCCCCTTTTTGTGCCATAACCAAATCAGCATCTGTGGTTTTCTTACTCCACTGGAGAGTTGAGAGTTCTTTTTGGAACATAGATTCAGTTTCTATGAGATCCCTGTGGATGGCTCCAGTTTTGGCCAACTGGTCAGCCAAGTCATTTCCAGTTTTGTCTGGTCCCTCTATTTTGGAGTGACCCTTGATATTTTTCCAGTAGATAGTCATCTCATTAGATGTGACCAGATCATCAATGGCTTGGATTAATTTCCCATGCTTGAGTGGTTTGTTATTTGCACACAGCATGCCTCTATTTGACCAATTAATCAGGTGCTCCACAAACCCATTCCTGACATAATCAGAATCAGTGATTATGACCAGTTCTTGGAGTTGGTGTTGCATGGCAGTGAGGATGGATTGATGCACCACCATCAACTTTGCAACCTGACTACTTCGGGGACTGATCTTCTACGCAGCAGAGTGCTCTGGGTCATCATTCAGTCAGGCATTCCTAACGCCAGACACCAGTTCTTTTT
The DNA here is from genome assembly GCF_040938575.1 of Ambystoma mexicanum. Lineage (NCBI taxonomy): Eukaryota > Metazoa > Chordata > Amphibia > Caudata > Ambystomatidae > Ambystoma > Ambystoma mexicanum. Next base: position 635,658,270 of record NC_090937.1, read on the forward strand.
CCCTGTGATTAACAAGATGGTAGCAGCACCCATCCACATAAACTGTGGGTATCCCCTGGTACGTGTCTTCCGCATAGACTTTGTGCAAGGAAGTAAGGTACGCCTCTAGATTGTCTTGGGTCTTTACACTTTCGTCCTCAAGCCAGTTTTCTTGAGCACAGTCATGCAAGTTAGCCAAATCTTGAGCTAAGGGACTCTTCTTGTTTTGGCCATATCTGACCTCGACCAGAAAGCCTTGCATGGACAGAATCCCAGAAGTACTTCTGGAATTACTCACATTCCCTGATTGGATTCGGTCACTTTGGAGATATTGCAAGGGCTGGTGAGGAGTCTTGACAATGATGTGCTCCCCCTGGATGAACAGGCGGTAATTCTTCAACGCCCACACCATTGCCAGGAGTGCCTTTTCATAATGGTTGAATTTTTTCTCCAGAGAGGACAAAGTCTTACTTGCATACGAGAAGACTTTGTTGACCTTGCCATGCATTTGGTATAATACTGCTGTTAAGTAAGCATTTGAGAACCCAGTCTCCAAGAAGAACTCCTCATTTTTTGTGGGGTAAGCCAAACAAGGCGCTTGGGAAAGGATTCTCTTGAGTTGTTTTACTAACTCAGCTTGCTCTGGACCCCACTCCCAGTTGACCCCAGCCTATAGTAAGTGGACCAAGGGTTGTGTGACCTCTGTGTAGTCCTCTATGAACTTTCTACCATAATTAGTAAGTCCACGAAGGCTTCTTAGTTCATGCAGAGTCGTAGGATCTTTCAATTTGAATAAGGCTTCCACCTTTTTTGCCTGGGTACGGAGACCCTCAGGGGTGATTTCATGCCCTAAGAAGTTCACGCGGGTCTTACACCACTGTGCCTTCTGAAAGGACAGTTTTGCTGCAGCTTTCTGCAACAGGGTCAGAACATAACGTATTTCAGCTATATGTTCCTCCACAGTTGAGCTCTTGATTATAACATCTTCTAGATAGGCTAGGTTTCCCCTTTAGCCCAAGTCAGGCCTGGCCTTATGCAGGAAGATATTAAATTTGTTGCCGGAGTTTATGTATCCAAAGGGGGTTCGGGTCCACGTGCATTGCTGCCCCGAAGGTAAAGGCAAGCTTGTACTGGTCTTCCATACTCAAGGGTACTCTCCAGTAACACCTTTGACCCTTGGGTCTGGGCCAATTCCCTGATCAATGTAGGGAAGGGGCCATCTTGACATGTGGACCTGTTTATTTAACTCCCTTAGGTCTGCACAAAGTCTCCATTGGCCATTGGGTTTGAGTATCTCCAGTACCGGGTTATTAAAGGTACTGTGGACTGGACGGATTATCCCATGAGATTCTACATTTTTTTATAATCTCTGTGAGTGACTCCATGCGAGAGTCAACCAGTATTGTTTTACAAATACGGGAGCCATCTCAGGGTCTGTTGGTACGGAGGTTGAATGTATCTCGGTGCGACCACAGTCGTACAAGTCCATGGCAAAGATCTACTGAAAATCCACAAACACCTTTTTCAGCTTTTGCTTTTGCTCCTCAGTCTCACAGGCATCACCGAGGTTGATTTGTTCCTCAACCATCTGCCTGAATCCTGGAAATACATCGGGTTTTGCAATTTTGGCGGTATCCTCCAGTTGAGTGGAGAAATCTCTTGTTATGGTGTTTGCCCGGACATGTGGTTTCAAAAAAGGGATGTAGTCAATGTTGACTTGAAATACCACCTCATCCTTCCTGATGTCACAGGTTACCTCTTCCCCACCATAAGGGTAGGAAGAGTACACCAAGAAATCCCCCCTTGCCGGGTGAAAATCTTTTCCAGAGGGATATCGTCATCACAGTGGTAACAGTCATTTGGAATTTTTCCCATGATCTCATTCCATAAATCAATGGAATAATGTTGGGCACTAACCACCATTCCAATAAAGGTGTCTGCACCCAAAGTGATACTTCTAGGGTTGCAGTCATCCTCCAATATTTAAATGGTGTTGTGTTCTAGGTCAACTAGGGGTGTCGGATGTAAATACAAACCTTGCTGTTGGGGATGATCATTAAAATTTATATAAGCGTCCTTGTTTTTGAGGTTCTGTCCTTGCTTCATTTTTTGGGAAATTGTGAAATGTCATACCTGTCCTGGGATTGTAACCTCTTGTCCTGTTTGAACTTCAACGGAATGCAGCAGCAATTGGGCTGACCAAAATGCTTTCTCAGTGTTGTCAAAGCCCATAGGGCTACCCTCAAGTCGGGACCAGGCTTTGTAATTAATTAGCTCCAAATGAATTGTGAATCGATTGAGAATGTCACTGCCTAAATAAAATGGGGAGGGGACATCTCTCACAACCCAACAATTATGTTCTATGCTTTTGTCACCAATGGACGTTTTTAGCATACACCTGCTAGGCAGGAGATGTTTGGAATTTGGAGTTTCCAGGCCCAATTCCCACTTATCAATTAACTTAAACATGGGAATGGTCTGATCTTTTGGGAGTTTCCTGAATAATACTTCACTGATAAAGCTTCTTCCGTTATTCAGGCATACTCTGGCGAGAAGAGGCTCCCCCCCTCATTTACCTGAATGGGGAAAAACAACTGTTCATCCTTTTTCTGGATGTCAGTCAAACTTTGAACTGATATTCCAACGTCTTCTATCATGGGATTTGGGTTTTCTTCAGATTGTGGATCAGTATAACATTTCAGGGTATTTCCTTCCAGTGCCACTTAAAACTGTGAGGAAGATTAATTTAAAAAAAAGGAATAGGGTTTCCATCACCAGTTTGCTCTCCTACAGAAATCACATTGATGTCAGGAACTTCATTATTCCTAAAGTGAAATTCGATTTGGTCAGACCATTGTTCAATCATGTGGCATGTGCCATTTAAACTCAAATTAATTTATGCTTTTTTTCAGTTTTATTGGATAGTTAGTCTGTGTCCAGGGGACCTTGTTCACACAGTCTATCAGGGGTGACAACCTCCTCTGGAGGTCATTCCCCAGCAGACAAGGTGTGCCCTCTGGAGTGACGACTATCACTGGGTGTTTCCCCCTATTTTGCCCAATTTTTATCTCAAGATCTGCAGTCCCTTCGACATAAATATCATTTCCATCGAGGTTTTGGAGTTGCCCAGGAAGAGGTCTGAGGGGAATTTGGTGACTCTCTCCCATTCCTGAATTCATTTGGTTAAAGACCTTTTTGGTCGGAAGGGTGGCTTGGGATCCAGTATCCACCAGCGCTGAAAATGCACATTGACCCTGTACCTTGACTGGGTAAGGCTCTCGTAAGCAGGACTAATGTCTGGCAGAGGGATTCCCAGGACCCCCCCCCCCTTGTTATGTGCATATTTTAAGTAACTTTGGGTCTCACCCTAAATTCCTAGGGGAATCCAGACGTGGACCCCTTGTTCACTATTCTTAGAGAGGGACAGCTCCACCCTACTGATGAGGTCCAACCAGACTGAAACACGTGTCTGGGGTTGCTGTTGGTACTCTTGTTCAAAGGAGAATTGCCTAACATTTCAGTGCTGGACTGCCCCAGGGCTTGACAAAAACTGATATGTTTTGGATATTTCTCCTCTGGGAAAGATAGTGAGCTAAAGATTCTGGGTAAGGCTCTCATAACCAGGACACATGTCTGGCAGAGGGACTCCCAGGGCCCCCCTTGTTATTTGCCTGTACCTTGACGGAGGCATAACATCTCCCTTCCTTCTCTTCAAGAGGGCAGAGAAAATATGCATTTTGTGCCAGCTTGGCAGTTCATTTTTTTTTCTTTTGAACTCCGACACTGTGTGATCTTGGACAGTTTTCTGTGTCAGAGTTTGGGAATCTGTAAAGACATTTTTGCACAAACAGCAGGGGAAGTCCCCTTTTTCCCCTGATTCTTTGCTGTTCCCTTTTCCTCTTTTCCTAGAGACAGTTGCCCGAACCTGTTTGGGGGGAGGATCCCTCATTGCTTTCAGCGTTATTTGGGTGACATTGTTGGGGTTCAGGAATTGATGGTTCTGGGTCAGTCTCCATACTTACCCAGTCTACGTTAGGGTCTTTTGGGACCCATTTTTACTTGGGAGGGATTCCCCCATCCCTGAAAGAGAGGATTATCTTTCCTGAATCCTCCAGGGGTTCTTTGCCTTCAAACAGGATAACACGGACTTCCTCCACGAAATGGGCTTTCTTTTGCTCTTGATTTCTCATACTTATCCTGTGTTCCCTAGGTTCAAGCTTTTCAGGGGTAGGTGATATATGTTCAGGTCCAGGAAGTTTCTAGGAGGTTTTCTCAGGTGAGAAAGGAAGTTTCCTCTAGGGCTTTGCAAACCCCTTACCCCCGGGCCTCCTCCTCTGGAACCTGTTGGTTGTCTAGAGTTTCTCCCTGTCATTGCTCCAGTGCACCAGAACCGGGTGTTGAGCTATTCTGGGCAGCCATGTTCATCTGTGGGCTCTGATGAGCCCTCAACATGTGCCCCAGGTCTTGTGTCAAACTCTGGACCTGGCGCAACAGTTGAGACATCCTTTCTGGTTGGCATGGGGGTCTGGGGTCATACCTTTGATGCTCTCGGGAAGGGTAGCTGTCCCTTTTCCCAGAGTAGCTTGGGTATTGAGGGTTTCCTTGATAACCCTCCATCCTTGGTCTCCCTTCTGCCTGATTTGGGGATCTACTGTCCTGAAAGCGGTTAGAGAGAGGAGGGTTGTTCTGGAAATGAGGTTTTGGAGGGTATCTGGGAAAGAAGCTTAGATTGGATGGTGGAGTATTTCTTCCCTCCTGAGGGAAGTTCTGAGAGATGTTTTGAGGGAAAGTTTGAGGGATGTTTTGAGGGAGGTTACCTGGGGCAGTACTTACATTGTTGGACCCCCCCTTGTGCCAGGGGAGTCCATATATAAATCAAGATAGGTATGTAACCCTTGTATCTCGGGCTGATATAGGTGGCAGGGTCAGATGAAATATTTGTCAGGTACCCTTCCTGGCTACCACCTGCTTGGGATTGATCAAAGGGCCTCCTCTGACTCTCATCCTGCTTATTAGAGGGAGGAATATTTTTAGGACCCCCCATTTCCAAGTCTAAAATGGGGGTACATTTCACCTCTGTCGATAGGCTGATCCTGGCTAGGGTCTGGGCCACGTCCTTCTAAAATAGGCGTATTTATGTGCAGGCCCAAAACATATGTATCAGGTCTTCGCTGATAAGGCCACATTTCGGACAAGCTTGTTCTGTCACCTTACTGAATTGTGCAATTTTCTTCAGAGTTAAATATGCCCTATGAGTAACATAGAAGTCCCTAACCAATTGGGTCATTATGTATTTTGGGAGTGCATGAAAATACGTATTAATGATCTCCTGGCTGTCTGTGTGCACCCGCCTAGAGGTCTGGGCAAAGGCCCGCTTCAGTTCTTGCACAAACTCTCTAGGTGCCTGGTCTTCTCTGCACTGCAGGTTGCAAACCACCTTGCGGGCCTCCTGAGGGTTCCTGGGCACAGAGAAGTGCTTTAAAATTGGCCGCCTTGTAGGTAGGCCATCTTTGGTGATCTTGACCCTCCAGCCCAGCAAAGAAGCTGGAGTATTCCGGGGAGAATGTCCATTTAAGAAACTCCATGAAATTGTGATAATTCGTGTTGCCAAATGACATCATCATCTGGTCATACAGTTCTAAATGCTCCCATATTGACTATTTGGCATTTTTGTGATATGGTGTCATAAAGCTTCTGATGGCTTTTATTTGCCGAATTGGGTCTTTTACAAGCCCTCTCTTCTGTTTGGCAGCCTTCTTTTTCCACTGCACCTGAGTCCACTCGCCCTCAGAGCTGCTACTATTTGTGATCCACTCCCTGTCCTCTAGGCGCTCCCTGCCTCCCTGAGACTGGGAATACCTCCCAGAATGACAGGGTCTGGGATCTTCTCCAATGTGGTGCTGTGGGTTTTCTGGGTCCCTTCCCTTGGGCTCCCCTTTTTGCATAGGGGAGTAGCCATCTTCCTCCTCCCTTCTTCCGGGTGTGGTGAAGAATTCCCCCCATCTCCCTGAATGTGTGAAGGTTTTCAAAATACTCCTTTAAGGCCTGGACTCTGATTCTTCTCTGTCTGTGTTAGGCAGAATCACATGCAGTACCCTTTGGGAACACTACATGTAATTAAGACTACAAGTGTCAGTACAATTTCACCTTTGGTACAAGCCTGTTCTACACAGTTATGTGGTAGCAGTGGCTGAGCAGCCAGACTTATCTCAAGAATTGAGTGAGCAGTAGAACAAGTTACACAAAGGACACACAAATACAGTGATTCAAATAAACACTTACTCAAGGTTTCTTGGTAATAGAATATACATTTATTTACACAGACAGTTTGAAAACATTACACTAGCAAGAGCAGCTCAATATCACACACTAATATACTACAAATACACCGCCCTGAAGTGGCAGAAAAATGGCACTTCAGATACACAGCTGACGTGACTACCTTCCCCTTCCTCAGGGATACTGCAAATGTTTCACTACTGCTAATAGTCTTCTGTTCTAATGACCTACAACGCATATTAAGTATAATGCTCATGCTGTCTAATGTTTGAACCCTTTACCTACTGTAACTAACTTTCCTACAAGTAACACTGCCACAATGCCCCTGGGCTGTCTGTGCGCTATACAAATGTAAAAAATAAAATAAATAAACAGTATTCACATTTCATCGAGGACTATTGACGACGCGTGGCTCCTGCTTTAAAGGGAGTCCACTCAAGAAGGACCTGTCCACGAACCATCAAAAAAACTCTGCTAAACTCAGGTGCATTGTGGTAGCAGAACATTTTAGCTGGAAACAATACTATCTTAAACATATGTTTACTGGTCTTGTTTATACACTTTATTAACAGGTTGCCCAGTTGGGGGGATCCTCACACAGAACTGTTTCATGGTAGTGGGATAACATATTCTGCCATTGTTTAACCTAACTTGTCTTCCTCCCTATGTCTGATGTTGATAAACATTATTGTTTGATTTGTATGCCATTTGAACTGTCAGCAGTTGGTGCATTTTAAAGGAGTCAAGCGTGAATTGTGGTACCACACATACAGTGTACATATTTACCATATTGGCAGTGCCAGAGCACAAAGGGTGTTATTGATTGTATATATATTGAACCTTATTTTTTATAAAGAACTGTGTTATCACCTAACATAGTGTGTGGTCATTCACTTGTGGGGGCTTGGGGACAACACTACTTAAGAACCAGCCCGCATCAACTTCTGAGAGCTTAAGTCTTGATTGCTCGTCCATTGCTACCGCATAGAGAATCTTGGCTGGGGTGCTCTGTGCTTCCATTCTGCCTTGTAAGGCAGGAGTACAGAAATCCCCCTCCGGTCTTTAGAGTGTGCATGCCCTGAAATAAAAGGCCAGCGCAGCAATAATATCCAACCTAAGTCCTATGGAACACTAGTAAAAAGGAAAGAAAGGGGGACTTAAAACTTCAAAATGCTAGAATGTGCACAATACTTTTCTTAAAGGAAAGACATGTGGAAATGTTTGACCAATCTAAGGAGAGCAGCACTGATATTTCCATGACACCGCGGTCCACAGAACCATCAATGGGATGTCAGAATTGTGTTGGGCAGCTGTAATAAAACGGAGTTAATTTCATGTGTAAAATAAATAAATGTCATTTCGTTTTTCCTCCAAAGTGACAATCTACATAGCAAAATGTTCACCAAAACCCTTAAAAGTGTGAATATGTTGTTCATATCTAACAGCTGTATGCAAGGGATAACTTAGTAGGGACACTTATATATATGCCTAAACTGTGTGCCTTCTAAGAGCATATGTAAAAGTAAAATGTGAGTTAAAAAGGCAATTTGCAGCTGGGTGCATGAAAGTTCAGTTTCTTGAGGAATGAAACTGACTCCAGCAATCTTTCCCCGCTGCCCTGAAGATTTGGCCTGGGTATCACCATCAATCATACCCAGTACTTCATTATACAGAAATATATGCAATGTTTTTAGAAGTGGGGCACTGATAAGCCCTGTCTGTTCTGGCAGGACAAGTCCCATAAAATAGTCTTTAGCTTAGCCATTAGCCCTTGAAGGGGCAGGCCAAGATAAACACAGATCCCTCCGCTCACGTCACATGTCTGAACAGGAGACTAGAAATCTAATAAAAGGCTGGGGTCTAGCAAATGAGTAGTGAAGCTGTGCATTGATTTTAAATGGAAGAAATGCATTGCATCATGTACAATGGATACTATACACCACACAACATTCATTCTAGGATTTAATTGAAGATGACAGTTAACACCTTCTGACCATGCTAAAACGATTTTTGTGGGATAAACACAACTAAAGCTATAAATGAAAATGTGATTTGGGCCTTCCTGTGATGACCAGTGATTTAAAATGTTGATAGAAGCATGCCAATGATGATTCATATGACACCCTTAAAGTGCCATGTTTTTCACTGATATGGTTCTGGAGTAAATGAAGAAAAACTGTATCTCTGCACAGGAATGACGTGCAGACTTCTGACTAGTCGCCTCTGATTTGCGCTAAAATGTAATGCTAGAAAATGTATCCTTAGGTGTCAGGGTGTGAAAATTAAAGGAATTTGCCATGTGGTGAGATTTCCAAGTCCTAATGTAGACCGAGCCCACCTGTCAAGGTGAGATGATTAAGCTCTCTCCTCCCCTAGCTGTCCCAAAGCACTCCCCCATATCCTTGTCCTATCAGCACATAGGTGGGAATGGGGTAGTGAACATTAACCAATCCCTTCTGTGGGAATTATGACAAGCTAGTGATGTCATTTGCTCTATAACCAAGTAAGCTTGCCTCAGAGCTTGACTTCTCCCACTAATTCCAAGAGGTGACCTGCTGCCAAAATCTGCTGAAAACATCCCAGCAGAGAGAGGCCTAATTTGCAGTGGAGCCAGGTGACATTGAGACTGATTGGGACCCTTGGAGGACTCAGAGGAAATCCTTGACTGACCCCAAGCTGTCCCAGCTGTGTTGTCTGATGCTCCCTGATGCCCAGTCCAGACCTCTCCTGTAAGTAGACCTACTCCAAACAAAAAGCCATAGATTTGGTGCTGGCCCTGTATTCTTTCAGCATTGTTATATTTATTTCCCCATTAAAAATCCCCTGTTTGCGTGTGTAGATCCTTATCATGTTTATCAAAATAAATCAATTCATTCCCTCATTTAATTAATGGGATCTGTATTATTGACATTTGAAACCAACAATTTTTTCCCATTGTGTTGTGAGCCAGTATAGTCATAAAGATTTGCCAAAAGAATTACCCCCCCAACCCTGCTTCCATCTGTGTGCGCAGGGTGTGAAAAATGAAATTCCTCATTGATCCCATTCATGTTAAACCTGAAGTGGGAAGCCCAGTAGTGCCTGTGCATATTCAAGGTAAAACGAAATTGCCACTGTGTTCCAATTGTGGTCTGCAAAACAAATGTTTCCCTGTGTTCCCACTGTGCTCTGAAAAACGAATTCCCATATGCATTTTCTTTCTCACATTGTATCTGTGATCCCAACCCAAAATCGTTTTTCCCATTGTATGCTTACTAATATTCCCCAAAGCCCTGCCTGTCCTTTTGGTATAGAAAAACAAATTCCCCATTTCTTCCTATTCTTTCCCATAGCAGATGTGCTAAACAATTCAAAACCAATTTTACCTTTGTGCTCTACAAAGTGAATGTTCCCATTGCCTTTCTGTCTCCCATAATGTTTCTATAGGCACTACCCAAAAAACGATTTTCCCATTGTGTTCCCACTCCCTGCCACTGCCTTCCATTCAAAAGAGTCAAGCCTAGTGGATGTTTGGAGGGTGAAGCTTGTTGTGAGAACAGCATAACTTTGTTTGCATTCATTTACATTGTGTGCCTTGAACTGTTCTTTGCTTGCAGCGGGGGTGTGATGTAAAAGGAAATGACTGTACTGCATATTCTAGTGTTATCTCTGTATTGGTATTTTACAAAAGGTTAATTTGTTTGTCCTAATGTGACTTAAATAAATAAATTAATAAATATCTTATTAAAACACACCGGCCTGATTCCTAGTCCATTGTGGCAACGGGTATTTGTTGGGGTTGTGTGCGAGATGGTTTGGAAGCATTACCATAGTGAACTTCATAAAAAGAAATCCAAAGAGTTTTATTGTGCGCCACATTCATTGTGGGGGAAGGAGATCCCTGACTTGCGTGTGACTGTATAATAAATCGCGACAAAACTGGGGGCTTGTGCCTTGATTGGTAGACAGTTTTCACTCGTGACCGTGCAGCAGAACAGACTATTCATTGAAGGTATTGTTACATTTAGTGGATAGAAAGCTGTGTTGCATTGTGAAGGCGCTATCCAAACCTGTACCCTGGGTTTCAGGGCTGTGGGTATAGATAAAAGTAATCATTGAGTTATCATTGTGAATACAAACTAAGCAAGAACAGGGCTGAGATTTTGCCCTTGCATAGGGAATATAGTAGGTGCAGAACACATTTAATAATGAGCACTGTAGAAATTAACATGGCCAGGAAGCACCTTCTATCCAAATTGTTTATTAAGGGTGAATGGATGGAACAGGAGAATGAAATGTGGCAATCTAGAATGATGCAGGAGGTTACCTCTGTAAAGGTGGATATGTGACTGGATAATTGCCTGTTACACTAGGCCCTGACAGACTTTTATATGACACAGACCACCAGAGATGAGCACATTAAAATGGCTCCGCTCACAGCATATATGTACTTCCATATGGTGATCATGGAAGAAAGATACCAAGCGCTTTGAAACTCATATTGTATAGGCACTATTTAAATAAACAATCAATGAATGAATCAATCAAGGAGAGTTTAGCATCTGTGCAAAACCAATCTGAGCTTCTGGATCAAGCACAGAGAGAATCAAAACAATTAGAGGAAAAAGTGCAACAGAGTAAACATTCTGAGTTAAAATTATAAAATGTGATTCAGCAGCTAAAAGATGAGTTAGTGGCACAGCAGCAAAGACATTTAGTGCAAGAGTCTCCATTTTCTGCACTGAGAGAGGAATATGAAGAAAGTGTTGAAAATATGAGAGAGAGTCAACATAAATTAAGTGAGCAAGTGGTGTACAATAGATCCTGCTCAGTAGACATGTGTGCATTTCAAACGCTGGTCAATCAACTGAAAGATAAGAATAGCCGGTTGATCATAAAAGAGGTAGATTCCCAGGTGGAATTTGATCAGGAGCATAGGAATCTGAATGCTCTGAAATGACAGAGATATCACCTCAGTGAGAAGAATAGCAAACTGTGTCAGGAGAAAAGTGCCCTGTGTCAGGTAGTGTACCGGTTAAGGAAGGACATGGAAAAGAAGTGAGTTATGGTCTCAGGAAATGAATGACATAAGGATAGAAAAGGAAACATTAATGGGACATGTGTGGCAAGCAGAGTTTGACCTAGAGCAGGCAATACAGGCCAAAAATGCACAAAGTGAGATTAATCTCCTGCAAAAGAAGAGGTCTGAGTATGCCCAGATAATACAGGCCTCACAGAAGTAAAATAAGTCCCTTTGTGCGGAGAACAAGGGACTCAGTGACCAAGTAGTGGCACAAAACAAAGTAATAGAAGCTACTCAAGCCCTGGTAGAAGAGCTCAAAACTCAGGCCTCTATATATCACCAAGATACGGGGGCTGGGAAAGACAAATCTGAGAGATTGGAGAAGGAAATGGCTGGATACAAACAGTTAGAGTATGGAAGGGCACCCTCTGACCATGCTGTGATGACCGCCTTACCAGGGACCTCAAGCCAATTCCCCACATTATGTCACAGGGTGCTGCTACCTTCATGCCTGCCATTATGCAAGAACAGGGAAACACGAGGCAGCTGGACTCAATCAGGGCTAGTATAACTGAGCCGGAAGGCCAGTCCCTATCAGATATTGATGGATATTAATCTTTATCCAGATTTAAAAATACCCTAGCTGATACCTCTGACCCGGGGGGGGCTCCTATGATGATAAGATCAGGGAGTTAGACTTGCAGAAACATAAGTCACAAAAGCACCACTTGGTCCGCTTTGCAGACTTTAGGGAGAATTCTCAACATGTGCTAATTTCCCTTACCTTTTGAGACCACCAGCAACTTTGCTGGATTTGTAGGATTTGATTTTTTTTTACCTGGGAAGAGTGTGAGCCTTTTTCCCACTCGTCCATGTATTTTGATGTGTGTTTTACATTTGTGTTCTTTGGTTATTGAGTTTTAAAACAACTCCATGGGCATCATCTTTTTCTGTGTGTCACACAGCACCTTCAGTGCAGTGCATAGGGATGTCTTTCAGACTTCCCAAGGTTTAAATAGCTTCTCTGGGACTGACTACTGTCTCCCAGAGCATGTAAAGTTAAATTGACTTTACTAGTCTCTTTAAATGTACCTACCCACCACACTCTATCTTCCTAAAGTGTGCTGGAGGGGTTGCCTAGCTTCCCCTGAGTCAAAACACTCATGTAACAGTCAAATGTTACCCTTTCCTACTTTAGATGGCTGGTGGCAGTGGTTTAGATCAAACTACCATGATTTTTCCCGACCCCGAACAACAGTAGCTAAAATCGGGTCAGCCATGTTTTCCAATATGGCGCCCAGTCTCCGGTCAACTTTTTTTGCCATTTCTTTTAGGAAAGGTCCTTCTTGTATTTGTTTCTGTGCGACAAACCAGGTTTGGTCCCTTTGTTTGTTGGCCTTTGGCGGGCTTCAGTGCTGAAGCCCTCCTCTGGCGCCTGAGTGCCTGGGGTGGACAGGATGTGAGGGAGGTGCCCGAAACTCTGTGTGCTTAGTCTCCTAGGAGACCTGAATGCACTCTGGCGTGATTGGCCAGCTGTCTGTCCGGCAAGGACAGCCACCCTGCTGTGTGAGTGACAGTCAGGCTGGAATGAATGGGGGAAAACTGTTTAAAAGCAGGTCACTGGGACTTGGAAAGCAAAGTCGACCACTGGAACGAAAGAACCAAAGACGAGCTGAAGGAAGAGGACTGCTGCAACTCCTAGACGACTGGTGAAGCCCTGCTGCAGGTCGGAATTGCCTGATACTTCATCGACAGAGAGGCCCTTCAAGGTTAACTCCTTTGCTTGAGTTTGGTGGGAACAACCAACTCGTAAGCCGCCTGGACACCGTCCCCTCCTGGTCGAAATTTCTGCAGAGTGCTGTGGAAAACCAGATAGCCAGTGGGAAGGATACCAGTTTGTGGTCTTTAAGACACTCACAACTTAAACCGACTTTTTTCTAAGCTTGTGGCCTCATCCCTGGGCAGTGCAGGAACCTCCCGACGTCCTCCTTCTTGTCCCCATGACTGAAGCTCAGGAACAGTGAGATCTGCTCGAACTGCCAGGAACAACTGCTTCAGCTACAGCTCTTCTTCACTTACAAGGTACTGTTAGGCACACAGGGTAGTTTTCATAGCCTTATGGAAGGCAGTGAGTGATGGTTTGGCTGTTTACCCTGGGTACGGAGAGCATATTGGAATAGAGTGGCCCTCATTACGACCCTGGCGGAAATTGACTGACCGGACCGCAACAGCGTAAATAGCGTTTCCGCCATTGCACGAAGGAGCAAAGAGCGGTCCATTCCGACCCATCGGGCACGAGCACCACGCCATGGCGGAAGTGCAAAGTCCGCGATGGCGCAAATGGCCCCAAAACGGCCCACAGCGCCGCCGTACGTCGCCCTAGGTGCAATACCGCCACCCATCACAGCGGCCACCGCAGAGTGCGCCTACCGGAAAGTACGGTGACCGGAAAAATACGGAAACGGAAGTAAAAACATGGGCCCGGAACGGGAAACAACCCGCCGTACACCTATAAAACCACTAAAACCAGACTACCACTAAAAACACAACCCTGAGACACACCCCAACCCGTCATCCACCCTAGCGAAACCAAGAAAAATGGGAAAAGCAGCGAAGAAAGCGTGCGACCGCAAGCGGCAGGTCCACTTCTCCCGCGAGGAACTCACCGTGCTAACAGAGACCCTCCAGGAGAATGCTGCCGTCGTCTTCTCCACGCAAATGACCAGGACGGCACTTGCGAACAAGAAGGCCATATGGGCTCTGGTAGCACAGCGGGTAAGCGCGGTGGGGACAGCACCCCGCACACCACAACAATGCCGAAAGCGGTGGGACGACCTGCGGATACGCGTCCGCAGCATACTCTCTGCCAACCGCAACATTGCCACAGCCACCGGGGGAGGTCCTGAATCACCCATCAAGTTGACCCCCTGGGAAGAAATCTGTGCCTCCACCATCGGAATGGAGAGCATAGAGGGAGTCGGAGGGATGGAGAAAGGAGTGCAGACATCAGAAGATTCAGGTAGGTGGGCCAGATAAAACAATGCTAAAACCACAAAGTCCAATCATGTGAAGTACCATGTGTCCACATAGTGCAACAGAAACACATGACCAGGAGAACGTCCACACACATCGCCCTCATAGCGCACCTTAAAACCACAATAAATATATAAATAATTAAAAACCCCTAAAACACCCACCACACGTCCAGCAGGCACACCCTAACTGCAGGCTGCAAAACAACTGCACCCTCACCCCACACACAAATGAAAGCACCTCTAAGGCCCCGACCCAAATCACCCTCATGTACCACCCCAATGCATGTGATACAATGCCATTCCAATACCCACAGACCCATTATTAACCCTCGCCCTCCTTTACTCCACCACAGGGTCCGATCCAAACGACGAGCTCCAGGACACCCCTACCAGCACACCTGCAAAGAGGGCCAAGACCAACGGCCAAAGACCCTCCACCTCAGCTGCACGCATCAAGACACGGCAGCAGCACAAATCAGGTGGCAGCACAGAGGAGGGAACATCAACAGGCACCCCAGCAGCCAGCATGCCCACAACACCACCACCACAGGTACCCCCAACGGATGCCACAGAAGGCACTGGCTCTGGTGGCAGCAGCACCATAGGTGACACCCCAATGATGGCAGCATGCTCCGACACAGAAGACGGGGATGTCGATGTACGATCCATCCATGACCTGTCCCAATCCCCCTGTCTGTCCCATCCCGTACAACATGAGAATACCACGCAGGGGCACCCACAAGACGACGACTGGCCATCCCCCCCAAGCCCTGTGGCAAGGCAACATGAGGTCAACAGCCCCTCTGTGACCCCCCCGCAAATGGCCATGGCCCAGCAGAGGCAACAGTCCCTCGACAAGTTAATCGGGCAACAGCAGCAACTGGCCACGCTCCTCAAGGACCATGCCGATGAATGTGGGGGCACTAAGGCAGACATAGAAACATCAACTGAGACACTCAGGGCAGAAATGGAGAGAGGTACAGAGACACTAAGGGCACAAATTGAGAGTAGCACCGAGAGCCTGAGAGTCCAAATGGAGAAAAGCACCGATAGCCTGAGAGTCCAAATGGAGAGAAGCACCGAGAGCCTGAGGGGGGAACTGCATGCGACGTCCAAAGACGTATGTGCCGAACTTGCTGCAGTGCGCCGTGTGCTCACGGAGCTCTCCCAAACCCTTAGGGACATGCATGGACGTGAGCAGGCAGAGACATCTTCCGTTGCTAGTTCCGTCCAGGGCAGCCCCCAACGTAGATCTGGGAGGAACCTGCGCTCCACAGGCAGGGGTGCCCCAGACACCCGCAGAGGGGGCTTGCAATAGCGACAGTCCACTGACAATGAGCATCTTTGAACACTGGTGTTAGGGGGGGAGGTAGGAGGGTGGAGGGGGTGTGTTGGGCTCACTTGGGTGGCGGGTCGATAGGGTGTTCAACATGATATCACATATGCCATAAACAAGTGCACGATCAACCAATGAGATGTGTCGACAATGATCATTATGTACTAGGCCATCCTAGGCGTATAGTCCAGATTGTGCATGTACCAGACACACACAGTGCCACGAGTCCCGTGTCATGTATCAGCCACCAGGCGTGAGTGCTAGAAGCATGCATCAATGACATGCTGACGAATGTCACGGCCCTCCGGTGCCTCGCAGACTCCTTGAGGTGCTGCCACTTCCCCACCCTCATCATGACCATCATCAGGTGCTTGCTGTTCAGCGTCTGGGGGCATGGGCACATTTCTACGTACGCACATGTTGTGGAGCATGACACATGCCATCACCATCTTTGCAACCTTCTCATGGCGGTACAGGAGTGCCCCGCCAGACCTGCTGAGGCAGCGGAAACGAGTCTTCAGTAGGCCGAATGCCTGTTCAATGACTACACGGGTACGTGAGTGGGCATGGTTGTAGTCCTCCTCATGCTGGTCCCGTGGGTTCCGGACTGGGGTAAGGAGCCATCTCTTCAGTGGATACCCAGCATCACCTGTATGTGGACGATAAACGTATGATGTGGAATGCCATAGCTACGTACGCACACCCCCCCCCCCCCCTTCCTGCCAGGTCATTGCCGCATCACATACCCCACATCATCATGCATGAAAAGAGACTCACCGAGTAGCCAGGATCTGTTCCCTGCGTGTCGCTCCATGTAGCGTGGTATAGTAGAGTTCCTCAAGACCATAGAATCATGGGTTGATCCAGGGAATCTGGCACAACAATGTGTAATGATCCTGTTGGAGTCACACACCATCTGTACATTCAGGGAATGAAATTGTTTTCGGTTGCGGTACTGGGCCTCCATGGCATGTGGGACGACCAATTCCACATGGGTGCAGTCGATGGCACCGATGCAACCCGGTATGCCGGCAAGTGCATGGAATCCCACTTTAGTGTTGGTAATGTCCTGCTCCGAGCGTGGTAGAGAGATGTAGTCGTCTGCGTGCTTCAGGAGGGCATCGAGCACTTGCAATAGTGTCCGTGAGAACAGTGGCTGAGAAATGCCATGCAACTGTCCGACTGTGTGCTGGTAGGTGCCCGTGGCCAGGAAGTGGAGTACAGACACCACCTTCAGTAGGGGTGGGATGGCGGTTGGGCTGTCTATCATGCTGACAAGGTCAGCCTGTGTCATGTCCACTATTGCGGCTATGGTGTCCCGGTCCAAACGGTAGAGGGTGTGGATCTGCTCATCAGTGAGGTTGAACGGATGTGCTCGGAGGCGTGGGATTGCGGGCTGCCTGCGTGGTGGTAGTGGCTGTGCTGGCGGCCCTTGCGGGCCCTGCCTTGGCCGCCTCCTCCTCCTGCGTCTCCTCCGTGCGGCCGGTTGTAGTTGGTGTTCGTCTTCTTCTTGGAGTTGGAGTACTTGCAGTGCTATCAGGTCCCCCAGGGCCAACATCGCGAGTCCTGCCGGTAGCATTTCGGAGTGGGTGTGGTTGTGGGAGGAGTCTGGGTGTGCACTTTATGTGTTTTCTGGCTGTATGGCCTCCACCTGTGTTGATTCATTCCACCTGTGCAAGCTGCTCTCCCCTTTGGGCGAGCACGTCCCGCACACAAGGCTGCTAATTGAGGAACGGCATCTTGCTATTGCAATCATGTATTTGTACCCGATGGCCGGGTAACATTTGTTGATATGTACATTCGGCTATGGTCCCATTGTTTCACATACAATCTTTGCAGTCGCGAACAGACTTGTGATGGGTCAGTGGAACGTAGTACTCGAGTAACGGTGGGCCATCATGCATCACTGTACAGGGTTGCTACGACGGGCGGGGCGTCCCATTAGTGGGTGATGGCAGTTGACATTTTCACACACAGCTGCACTGGCTGGATTAATTTGTGATTTCAAACGGCCACAGTTGCCTTTTCGACGTGATGTTGCAAATGAGGAATTCGAAGGCCGGCGCTTTCGATCTTCGGCTAGCTGAGAGGAGATGCCCACAGGTCTGACTGCAAGTATAACGTTCTATTGTTCGATGTCCTTGAGACAGAGGCCATGGCGAGGAAGCAATGATTGATATGAATAGTTTGGGATGCGCTATAGTGACGTGGGCGATGAGGCCGGACGTTCCCTAAATCATGTAACTTCACAACACAGAAATTACGGCCTGGAACACTGTGGATTTTGCAGGCTGCATAACGCACAGACTCAATGGAAATTCCGAATGTCTTGTGAGTAAATATTCCGGTGTATTCATGACAGGATGAGGGAATGATGAATGGATGCATGGCCAGCTGATTTGATACAGGGTTTGCCATGTACAGGGCTTGTTGGAATCTATACGCCTCCCCTGCGCTATGTGATGCAGGGCTGCCATAGTGGCACCATCGTCTATCTGGCCTTGTTGAGCCCTCCCTGTCTCGACGCGCCTTCAGACACTTGTGTCCATGCACGTTGACATTCCCATCTGATGGAATCTGTCTTGACAGACGCATGCACAGGTACACTCGTTTGTGATGGTGTATACACCTCGATATAGATAGTTATGAGTGGCAAGTGGTTTTGGGGTGGTGATGATCCTTTGGAGTGTGCTAGCATGCATATGGCTGTGGATTTAGTGTGGTCATTGGAGTGAGTAGTTCGAATGTAGTTCTGATGGCCATTCTGTTCTTTTTCTTTTCTTTTTGTTGACAGATATCTCCTACCCTTTTGCCACTGCCATCTGTATGCCACTCCTGCAGATGGCGTATACTCACGACACCTGCTGCTTCGTGTTAATCAGTGGAGCAGCATTACGATCTTATGGGACGATCGCCAATGGCCCACATGCCCTTACGCAGTACTAGTGGCTCGGAGCAACATTTCGGCCTTTCAGTTGGACTAGTGCCTCCCCATTGGGACGGGCCTGCGGTTCTGTGCGCTTCCATGTTGCCTTTTCGTACGTGAATGTGGCTCTGTGTACCATGATGGGACAGGGCGTCACACAAGTAGTAGCTGGTCATTCCTTGCGGATGCAGCCCACAATGGTGATATGTGTTTTGGAGTTCATGGACTGATGGCTGTATGAGCTTGGTGATTTAGTTGTGCATTAAATTTCTATTCTGATATGGGCCGTGTAGCGTTCTTCTTTGCGAGTGATGTGGCATATTCCTATTTGGGGAGCGATGTATTGTGAGGAGATCTGCTTTGGGTGCCGGTTTCGGAGTATAGTCGCGTGGTACTGTGCTGGGCGCGTTTGCCTACGGAGCCCAGTGAGGTCAGGGATGGGGGATGCCAATATGACTGTTTGGATGTTGTCATGCTCAGGGGCGGGGGATTGGGTTTTGTGTAACAGACGACGGTCAGCCAGGTGGACTGGTGGAATGTTGTGATTTTCGGAATATTGCTGGTCACAGGTGCCTGTGTTTGCGTGCGTTTCGGGGGGGGAATGTGGTCATGTCCATTGGAATGGCTTCTGTATTCGTGCCATCTGTGCCCTGCAGCTCCCATTGGCCCCTCTTGTGGATCTTTTGTTCGTTGGCATGCATGGGTGACTTGTACATTTAACTGGTAGCATTGTGACTTCATTGCACCTACGGGGAGTTATGCTTTGTGGGCAGGGAGCGGTGTACAGGCACTCAGTGGGGCCGTTTACGGTTGATTCGCGATGCCGTACTTCTCACCATGGCGGAATGGTGCTTTCCGCCATGCTTGATGGCGTTAGGTACATGTCCGCTAGGGTCGGAATTCGCGTACCCTTGCGCCATGGTGGTATTTACGGTTTGGCATGGCGCGCGCGCGCGTCCTTGGTGCAGTTAGCGTTGGCGTTCACTACGGTGTCGCTAATGTCTTCGTACTTTGCGGTGGCGAGTCATAGTCGCACCGAGCGGTATTCGATGGCGGTATTGCATCTCCGCCATCGTTTTCCGATTTCCGCCAGGGTCGTAATGAGGGCCAGTGTCCTGGTAGGTCTTGTGGAGGAGGCAGGGTGGATTATTTGTAACAGATAGGCTGGTGCGGAGAGGTGGATGCATTTGTGGATGAGGGTCAGGGCTTTGAAGATGATCCTCTCCTTTATGGGGAGCCATTGGGGTGCTTTTCTGGCGGCAGTTATGGGCTCTCTTTTGGGGATGCCTTGTGCTGCACGCAGGGTGCTATTGAGAATTACTTGCAGTTTCTCAAGCTTTTCGGTGGAGGTCCCTAGGAAGAGAACATTGCAATAATCCAGCCGGTACCCAGTGATGGCTCTGGCTATGTTGGTGCAGATGTCTTTGGAGGGAAAGAGCCTGGCTGCATTGAGAAGTTTTGCATGGTAGGCAGCAGAGGAGGCAATTGCATTTACTTGCCTAATCATAGATAGATTTGAATCTAGATAGACACCTAGAGTTTTTACTGTGTCAGATACTGGAATTCTGATGGAGTCTATGGTGAAGTGGCTAAACTGGACATCAAGTTTTTTGAGGGTGTCAGGGGATCCTACAAGTAGGAGTTCAGTTTTGTCCGAGTTGAGGCAAAGACCGTTGACAGCCATCCATGTTTGGATGGTATTGTATATGTTGTTGAGAGTCGTGGAGTCGGTGTCATAGTCCCCTGTAAGTGTGAGAAGGATCTGCGTGTCGTCAGTGTATTTGGTGTAAGAGATACCCATGGCATCAAGGGTGAGAAAGAGGGGCAAGTAAAGATGTTGTAGAGGGTAGGGGAGAGGCAAGAGCCTTGAGGTATGCAACATAACATGATGATGGGTGAGGCAGTGGCTAGATCAGAGTAGACCTTCATGGCCCTGCCTTGTAGAAATGAGGTAATCCGTGTGGTGGCTTCTGGGGAAAAGTTGGCTGTGGCGGTGAGGTGATGGCCTATGACGTCATGATCTACAAGGTCGAATGCAGCAGAGAGATCGAGGAGAGGAAGCAGGAACAGCTTACCTTGGTCTCTTGCATCGTCCATCTGGTTTTTTAGGTCGAGTAGGGCGGTCTCTGTCCCATGTTTAGGGTGAAAGCGGGATTGTCTCAGTCCTAAGAGTTTGTTCTCTTCGAGGAAGTGCTGAACTTGCAGGTATGCTGCTTTGTCCAGAATCTTGAGTAAGAATGGGACGGTGGTAATGGGCCTGTAATTGTTGGGAGAAGTGGGGTCACATGTTTTTTTTATGAGAGTCCGGACCCATGCTTCCTTGAGGCATGAGGGGACTTTCCCTGTGGTGAAGAAGGCGTTGACAAAGGCTGTTAGGAATGGAGCAAGGGTGTCTGCACAGTCCTTGATAATAGCAGCGGGGCAGGGGTCGCCTTTACAATTGGAGGGTTTGATACCTTTCATGAGGTTAATCATGTCTTTCTCCTGGATGTCTACGAATGAGAAGGTAGGAGAAGTATCCGAGGGGGAGGATGGGGCGGGAAACGGGGAAGTAGGGAGCACAGGTTTGGTGTTCATAATTTTAGCTTGAAGTGAGTTAAGGTTGTTACGCATGGCTGTTTGGATGCCATCACAACATGCCTTATTTTTGGTGAAGTTTTGGGGTGTGGGTGTTGGAGTCTCAAGTTCTCTAAATATGGCAAACGTTTCTTTGGTGTTGGATTTCGCATCAGTGAATACTGTCAACGATATATCGGCTTTGACGTTTGCGGTGCTCGTCGATGATCGGTCATGTATGACCTGTGAAGATGAGACATGTGGTGCGCCTCGATGACAAGAGTTTGTTGCCACAAAGCAGATTGATGAAGAAAGTAGGCCCATCAAGGGTGTGGGGTCATTGGCATCAGCGATCTGGACTCGAACACGGCTGGCTTTTGGATCTTCGTCAGCGTCTTTGTGGACTTCAGGTGGTGGGAAACACCACCAGTGCATTCTCCTCGGCGGTCGATGACCTCTGCTTTCTTCCAGCGGGACAAAGAGGGCAATGGTGATGGCAAGGGAGTCCTTGATTTCAAAGTGTCTTAGGCAAAGGTGGAGCATTGCAGCTCCAGTCGTCGGCAACACACCGCCAAGCTGTCCACGCTTCTGTGCAACACAACTCGACAGGCTTCCAGTGGTCACATCGGTTCTCTGGACCCTGGTCAAGGACATAGACTTCGAAGTCCGGATGCTTTACATCAGGTTCTTGGTGGACCCTGTCTCCAGTTGGCAGCCTTTTGAGGACTGACTTCCAGGGCAACATGAAGAAGATTAGCTTTTGCATGATGTTCCCTAGTAGCTCGGGAAGAGGTCTCCTCGCCAAGTCCTCTCTTGGATCATTTCTTGGAGAGATGACAGATTTCAGATTGTTGAAGGAACGCAGCAGCAATTCTTCTCTTCTAGCTGGGCTTCAAGGTTAAGAATCAAGTTTCAACTTCTGCTTCTGAACAATTCTGGTAAGTGAGAAGTCCCCAGATATACTGTTCTGTCTCTCATTCACACTGCTGAGCCAGGCACAGGCAGCCGATCATTCAGAAGGACATTCAGCAAGCAGACAGCCAATCAGGCTCACAGTGTATTCAGGCCATTCTGTTCCACTCAGACACTCACAACAAGGAATGTGGATGGGGGCAAGCACCCAGCCTTTCAGCACACCACACTGCATTCATACCAATTTCAGGCAGGGCTGTCTTTTAGGGAGAATTCTCAGAAATGTGCTAATTCCCTTCTACCTTAGAGACCCCAGCTCTTTTTGCTGGGCTTTAGGACTGTTCATTTCTAACCTGGAGAGAGAGGGATCTTTTACCCACTCTCTCATGTATTTTTCTGTGATGTGGGCTTTGTGTTTCTTTTGACTTTGGAATCTGACAAACTCTGCAGGTGTCATCTTTGCATTGTGACACAAAGCACCTTCAGTGCAGTGGCACAGGGAGGTCTCTTAGACTTCTCAAAGCTTCAAATACCTTCTCTTGGTGAAACTACTGTTTCCAAGAGCAGTGAAGTGAAATTGACTTTACTTACATTTTGTAACTTTCTAGACCCAGTACACACTTGCAATAGGGTGCTGGAGGGGTTACTTAGTATCCCCTTTGTCTAGTTTCTCATGTAAAAATTGTTATGTTACCCTTTCTACAATTAATGGCTGGTGGCAGTGGTTTACTTTTCCTAACATTGTGTGTTTTTACCGCGGACTGCAATTGCAGCTGCAGTAAAGCACCCATGCCCCTTTTTTCAAAATGGTCCAGTATTCTTTTTTCGCCATTTCTTGTTGTAAAGGTCCTTCTTGAGATTTAGGGCCTCATTGCGAGTTTGGAGGCAGCCATGGTGCTATTAGCACCATGGCTGCCTCCAAACCAGGCTCCATTACCAGGTTCCTTCAATGAGGAATAACTGGGTCATTCCAACATTGGAGGACCCGGTAATTCCTCCTTGAAGGAACCATTCCCCATTCCCATTTGAGCCCCCATAGGGCTCAATGGGAATAGGGAGGGAGGTAATAATGGGCACATTACAAATGGCCCGTTATTACCTCCCTCTTCCCCTCGCAGGGCCCGGAAAAGATGTCTGGTTTTACCAGACATCTGGTCCGGGTCCCGCAAAGGGAACCTCGTAATCGGCGCTCACGTAATAAAGGGTGCCGGTCCCGTACCGGCACCCTTCATTACGTGAGCACCAGGGTCATAATGAGGCCCTTACTCTGTGCGCCAAACCAGGTTTGGACCCTTTGGTCATTTTGTCTTTGGCAGGCTTCAGTGCTGAAACCCGCCACTCTGGCTCCAGCATATCTGGCAGGGGCAGGAAGTGAGGGAGGTGCATAAAAGGCAAAGCTATGGCTTCGAAGGAAGAGTCGACCACTGGATGAAGGAATGCGAAGAAGAACTTGGAAGAGACGCTAGTTGAAACTCCTGGACCGTTGGTTTGCCAGGTGAAGTCCTGCTGCATTGCTGAAGCTCTGAATTCGCCTCGAATAGAGAAGCCTGCAACGGATGAGTTCTCTCCTTGGGTTGGTGGGACCAATCAACACCAAAGCAAACTCATCTGGACATCTGGACATCGACTCAGAGCTGGCTGTACTTCCACTACTGCTGCAGGAACGGATTGCCAGGGAGAGGAAAACCAGAATCAAGTGTCTCATTTTTAAGTCGGACCTGAGCTCTAGGACAATCCTCAGGACTCCCAGGAAGCAGGACTAACCAAGCCTGAGCCACCTCAACAGAGTGCTGGACCACAGATGCGAGGAAAGTCCATCAAGGTATCCAAGAACCGCGGTGGTACTGTTTGCGAGAGCCGCGAGGAGCTGAAACCGCGAAGTGCCGCTGATCAGAAATTTGCCCATTGCTGCCGCCAGCCTTCCATTCATAGTTCAGGAGTCCCCAGACATCCTCCCTCTTGTCCCCATGACTAAGGCCCAGGAACAACGTGATCTGCAGAGCTACACAGGAACAGAAGTCAGCTGGAAACAATTTCTTCTAACCAAAGGTATTGTAAAACTAAGGGCACTTACCTCTTGTTGTGTAGCCTTGCTAGTACTCATTTGAGACTTGTCTTGGTTGCCTTTGCAAAGTGGATTTCAGCGTTGACCCTCACAAGCCTCCCAGCTTGCGGCCCTACAGTGATTTTATTTCTTTAGAAAGACTTCTAAACCATTGTGCAAGACTTTTTACCTACCTGCAAGAAGTGCTTCAGCTCACCTAGACTTTTGTTCAATTAACATTGGCTGTGCTGGCTCCCTGATAGACTCTTCCTACCTCTGACTTTGTGCTTTACCTTTCCCCCAGGAAAGGGTTAATTCAGTTTGTATTGGAGGGTTCAAAATGTACTTACCTGCTTAAGAATATTTGTTAACCATTGCGGTAGTCCCTCATCTTTTCCTTATTACACGAAACCTCAGTATTGCTATAAATGTGCCAGTGATATATCAATGTCCTCAGTGTCCTAGTTATTTAAGTCACCTAGTGTGTAGGAAGTATCTGTGTGCCATCCCAAAAGGGTATCTACTGATTTATTGAAACTGAGAGTGTGCATTTTTTAAGTATATTATTATGTTACATATTTTGCTCCCTTCTAAAGAGGGCTTATTAAACCAACTGTTAAATTAATACATTGTTTAATCAAGAAACCTTGAGTGTAAGTGTTTATTTGGGTACTTGTCACTGTGAATCTATGTGTAATAACCATACAGTTCACATTGGCCCCTCTTGAGATAAGCCTGGTTGCTCAGTCACTCTACCCACTTGTGTAGTACATGCTTATACCAAAGGTTGGGTTAACTACTGCCTAGGGGACAAGGCTGGTGCAGTCTCCCACAGGGAACTTCATACAATATTGCCTAACACTGTCTCATTCATTGTGACACACGCCAGAAACCAGACACTCATAACATGAAATTTATATTGGTCACACACTCCATTCACCCAGGTCCCACCCCAAGGATGTACCCACAACATACAGTCACTGGGAAGGCTCCAGCCAGTATGGCCTGGACTTTTCCACGATACCATATATGGTTCTTCCACCCAACAGCTAGTCTGGGGAAGGGAGAGAGTCAGGGCTTCCAAAGACTTTGGGAAAACAAGGTAATGGATAATAGAAACCAAGAGGCCACCGGGGCCATCTTGTCTCCTAAAAGGAATCCACTGATTCCTATGGCAGTGCCTGGGTATCCCAAAATCGAGGATACTCAGAGCACCTGTCAAATTCAGCATGGAGCTGCCATCTGCTCATACCCTGCTCTGTGGGCCATACACAGGTGCCCAGAAACATACACTAGGGGTACAGGGTTGTACCCCCACCCATCGGTGCCATAAGGGTATCCCAAGGAGCTGTTCACCACAACCCAAAAGAGGAAGAGCTGCACTGCCAGGGGTCCTAAATGGATTCCTGTGCAGTAAACAACACAGAACATACATAAGGGAGTATAGGACAAGGATGTGGAGGCCCCGTCCCTTCAATGCATTTCCAGCATCACACAGGCCAATGACTCTGGCCATTTATTTTCTGGCATCCAGGGGATATTTCACCTCACAAGATAGCATAGATTTACCAATGACTGGTTGTGGGTTCAAATCTCGTTTTTGCCATGACACTACTCCTACTGATAGGTTGACGTGTCAATTGGGATAAAATAAATAATGTTATTTCTTTTTTTACGATTATAAGAATATTATTTGATCTTTATTTGAATTAGAAATGGCTTAGAGAGAGACACCAGCAGCTTTGTTTATCCAATCCAAAAATTGCTAGTTCTCAAATTAATTTTAATTCCTCACACCTTTCATCGTCTCTATGAATTGCCATCTGGCAAGGGTGTGGTAGCTCTGTTTTTTTTAATTAAATAAAATGATATGGGTCATTCCATCTCTGAAAGGGAATTCTGCTAATCAGATTCCCCTTTAAAAAGCTCCATGCCAAAAGCCTGGTATCTACTTGTGCTTGGTTGCATCACTATTCTGATTCACAGCACCTGCTGTACCAGTGGTGCAGATCAGGTTTGGAGGCCACAGGTTCCATCTTAAAATGATATGGGTCATTCCATCTCTGAAAGAGAATTCTGCTAATCAGATTCCCCTTTAAAAAGCTCCATGCCAAAAGCCTAGTATCTACTTGTGCTTGGTTGCATCAGTATCCTGATTCACAGCACCTGCTGTACCAGTGCTGCAGAGCAGGTTTGGAGGCCACAGGTTCCAGTTTAAAATGATATGGGTCATTCTATCTCTGAAAGGGAATTCTGCTAATCAGATTCCCCTTTAAAAAGCTCCATGCCAAAAGCCTAGTATCTACTTCTGCTTGGTTGCATCAGTATCCTGATTCACAGCACCTGCTGTACCAGTGCTGCAGAGCAGGTTTAGAGGCCACAGGTTCCATCTTGACAGCTGCAGTGACACTAAGGGGCCGATTCATGGAACAAACGTGCGCCGAAAATCTACGCGCAAGTAGGCGCAAGCAGGCGCAAGCAGGCGCAAGCGGAAAAAAACAGGCGCACGCGCACGCGTGCGATTCATGGAAGTCCCTGCGCGTGTTCACCGCGCGATGTGCGCCAAACCCGTGCATGGCACACAAGTCACTGCAACATCGCGAAAGGCGTGCGCGACGGTGCGCGACGCGCACAGTGAAAGCGCACAACCTCAGCGCACACAGCTGAAAGTGGGCGGGACATGGGGCGTAACGCGCGGAATGGGGAACAACACGCGAAAATAAGGGCGTAACTGGGGATGCACTGCACGGAAGCAGAGGTAACGCCCACACGCACACGAACCACACGTATTCATGGAATGGAATAGGGCAAACCCACGCACAGCCAAAGCCGCGCACAAGCTGAAACACGTCCGCCACACGAAGGCAGGCGGTAGAGTCCCAGCGCATCAAAAAAGTGGCGCCGCGGGAAGTAAAATACGCGATTGAGCGGGGTACGTGTATTCCGGGTGTGCGCGGGAAGTGACACACGCGATTGAGCGGGGTACGTGTATTTCGGGGGGTGCGCAGGAAGTTCCACACGCGATTTGGCCGGGTACGTGGATTTCAGGGGTGCGCGGGAAGTTCCACACGCGATTGAGCGGGGTACGTGTATTTCGGGGGTGCGCGGGAAGTTCCACACGCGATTTGGCCGGGTACGTGGATTTCAGGGGTGCGCGGGAAGTTCCACACGCGATTGAGCGGGGTACGTGTATTTCGGGGGTGCGTGGGAAGTGACACACGCGATTTGGCCGGGTACGTGGATTTCATGGGTGCGCGGGAAGTTCCACACGCGATTTGGCCGGGCACGTGGATTTCAGGGGTGCGCGGGAAGTTCCACACGCGATTTGGCCGGGTACGACGATTCCAGGGGTGCGCGGGAAGTTCCACACGCGATTTGGCCGGGTACGTGGATTTCATGGGTGCGCGGGAAGTTCCACACGCGATTTGGCCGTGTACGTGGATTTCAGGGGTGCGCGGGAAGTTCCACACGCGTTTGAGCGGGGTACGTGTATTTCGGGGGTGCGCGGGAAGTTCCACACGCGATTTGGCCGGGTACGTGGATTTCAGGGGTGCGCGGGAAGATCCACACGCGATTGAGCGGTGTACGTGTATTTCGGGGGTGCGCGGGAAGTGACACACGCGATTTTGCCGGGTACGTGGATTTCATGGGTGCGCGGGAAGTTCCACACGCGATTGAGCGGGGTACGTGTATTTCGGGGGTGCGCGGGAAGTGACACACGCGATTTGGCCGGGTACGTGGATATCAGGGGTGCGCGGGAAGTTCCACACGCGATTTGGCCGGGCACGTGGATTTCAGGGGTGCGCGGGAAGTTCCACACGCGATTTGGCCGGGTACGACGATTCCAGGGGTGCGCGGGAAGTTCCACACGCAATTTGGCCGTGTACGTGGATTTCAGGGGTGCGCGGGAAGTTCCACACGCGATTGAGCGGGGTACGTGTATTTCGGGGGTGCGCGGGAAGTTCCACACGCGATTGAGCGGGGTACGTGTATTTCGGGGGTGCGCGGGAAGTTCCACACGCGATTTGGCCGGGTACGTGGATATCAGGGGTGCGCGGGAAGTTCCACACGCGATTTGGCCGGGCACGTGGATTTCAGGGGTGCGCGGGAAGTTCCACACGCGATTTGGCCGGGTACGACGATTCCAGGGGTGCGCGGGAAGTTCCACACGCGATTTGGCCGTGTACGTGGATTTCAGGGGTGCGCGGGAAGTTCCACACGCGATTGAGCGGGGTACGTGTATTTCGGGGGTGCGCGGGAAGTTCCACACGCGATTTGGCCGGGTACGTGGATTTCAGGGGTGCGCGGGAAGTTCCACACGCGATTTGGCCGGGCACGTGGATTTCAGGGGTGCGCGGGAAGTTCCACACGCGATTTGGCCGGGTACGACGATTCCAGGGGTGCGCGGGAAGTTCCACACGCGATTTGGCCGTGTACGTGGATTTCAGGGGTGCGCGGGAAGTTCCACACGCGATTGAGCGGGGTACGTGTATTTCGGGGGTGCGCGGGAAGTTCCACACGCGATTTGGCCGGGTACGTGGATTTCAGGGGTGCGCGGGAAGTTCCACACGCGATTGAGCGATGTACGTGTATTTCGGGGGTGCGCGGGAAGTGACACACGCGATTTTGCCGGGTACGTGGATTTCATGGGTGCGCGGGAAGTTCCACACGCGATTGAGCGGGGTACGTGTATTTCGGGGGTGCGCGGGAAGTGACACACGCGATTTGGCCGGGTACGTGGATATCAGGGGTGCGCGGGAAGTTCCACACGCGATTGAGCGGGGTACGTGTATTTCGGGGGTGCGCGGGAAGTTCCACACGCGATTCGGCCTGGTACGTGGATATCAGGGGTGCGCGGGAAGTTCCACACGCGATTGAGCGGGGTACGTGTATTTCGGGGGTGCGCGGGGAGCAGCACACGTGAATTGCACGTGTGGGTCCTCCCAGGTGTACCCTCTACACCCTCCACAGCCCCTGCAGGTGGCTCACACCACAGGGGCCTACCCAGCACATGTCCTGCAGGCACCCCATCCACCATGGCCATGCCCACCAGCCAACCCACATATCAACTAGCACTACTGCCCACCAACGCATGTCCCCCTGCACCCCCAGCCACCAGGGGCAGCCTCCAGCAGGCCCCCACCCATGTCTCCCCCACCCCCCAGCAGTGCAGGGGCAGCCTCAAACAGGCCCCCACTCATGTCCCCCTGCACCCCCACCCCCTAGCATCCAGGGGCACCCTCCACCAGGCCCCCACTCATGTCTCCCACCACCCCCACCCCCCAGCCACCAGGGGCAGCCTCCACCAGGCCCCCACCCATGTCTCCCACCACCCCCACCCCCCAGCCACCAGGGGCACCCTCCACCAGGCCCCCACCCATGTCCGACTCATGTCTCCCACCACCCCCACCCCCCCAGCCACCAGGGGCAGCCTCAACCAGGCCCCCACCCATGTCTCCCACCAACCCCACCCCCCAGCCCCCAGCCACCAGGGGCACCCTCCACCAGGCCCCCACTCATGTCTCCCACCCCCCAGCACTGTGGGGCACCTGCCAGCAGGCCCCCACCCATGTCTCCCACCACCCCCACCCCCCCAGCATCCAGGGGCACCCTCCACCTGGCACCCACTCATGTCTCCCATCACCCCCACTCCCCAGCAGTGCAGGGCACCCTCCACCAGGCCCCCACTCATGTCCCCCTGCACCCTCACCCCCCAGCATCCAGGGGCACCCTCCACCAGGCCCCCACTCATGTCTCCCACCACCCCCACCCCCCAGCCACCAGGGGCAGCCTCCGCCAGGCCCCCACCCATGTCTCCCACCACCCCCACCCCCCAGCAGTGCAGGGGCACACTCCACAAGGCCCCCACACATGTCTCCCATCCCCCCCACTCCCCAGCAGTGCAGGGCACCCTCCACCAGGCCCCCACTCATGTCTCCCAACACCCCCACCCCCCCAGCATCCAGGGGCACCCTCCACCAGGCCCCCACACATGTCCCCCTGCACCCTCACCCCCCAGCATCCAGGGGCACCCTCCACCAGGCCCCCACTCATGTCTCCCACCCCCCAGCACTGTGGGGCACCTGCCAGCAGGCCCCCACCCATGTCCAACTCATGTTCCCCACCCAACATGTCATCAAAGTCCAGATCCCTGGTCTCTATGGTCAGCCCCCAAATGCAAAACACCCACCCGAGTATTGCATCCACCCACACATATTGTGCAATTACATCACAGAACACCAATTGCAAGTTCCAAAACAAACACATGTCCCTCACATACACCCAATGGGTGTCAGTGAATCTCAAAACACATAACATGAAATGCATGAAAACAATGAGACACCACACATTGAAGTGCAACAAATAAATAATGTATTAAAGGAAAGATGAATAGAAACAAAAATGAAGAAACTGAAATGTGAAAGGAAAAAATGAAAAGAAGCATGTCCGTCCAAAAAAAAGAAAAAATCAAAGAATATAGAAATCCAAAGTAATGTACTACAAAGTCAATGTCCACCAAACAAAATCCAATGTGAAAAAAAAATCATATGATCCATGGATAATTATAAAAAATAAAGTATGTACAAGTCCACAACTATGTACAAAGCAAGAAGCCAGGGTCCATCATCCCAACAAAATAAAGGAAACCTAACTAACTACACTAACTAATAAAACAAACTATATACAAAAATGTGGCCAATGTCCAAAAGGTCCAAATGAAATAAAAACAAAAATGAAACTTAACACTACCTACATAACTATGTACAAGGGCAGCGGGCTAGTTCCACGGCTCACTTCTGGATGTGCCGGGCCAGGGCATCATCGAACTCCTCCTCTATGTCCCGGAGGCGGTCCTCCTCCATGGCCCGAGGGTCCGCAGGGCCGTCGACGTGTCCACCTCCAAAGCCCTGCGGATTGCCTCGAGGCACTCGACCCGCCTCAGGGCCCTCTGCATGGAGTTCTCCGCCCTGACCATTGAGAGCCGTGCCTCTTCCGCCCGCTGCCGCTCCGCATCTATGGCCTGGCCCAACCGCTGCCACACGGAAGACACTTTTTGTCCTGGGTCCTCCTGCCCTCCGGCCGATGCCTGCCCCTCCGATGTCGAAGGCCCCGAGCCTTCATGGCTCCCACCATGGAGCTGCTGCTGCTGTGCCTCTGCCCCTGCACTGCCTCCTGCTGCCTGCACATCCTCCGCCGGCTGGGGTGCAGTCGTTGACGTGGCCACCCCTGCTGGACGTCCGACTCCCGACTGTGGCAGGGATGCCTCCTCCACCAGCCTGGCCGCACCGTCAGAGGCAGCTCCACAGGGCACCCAGGTGACTGATGGGTGGGAAGATGGCACAGAGGACGACTGGCGCGTAGGGGGTCCAGCTGAGGAGGGGGTCGTGGCAAGCCCCATCAGACGGAGGAATCCGGCCTGGGTGACCTGTCCCAGCAGGCTGACGTGGTCAACGAGCCATTCGAGATGACCTGCAGTCTCTTCATGAAAAGACTGCAGGTCGCCTCGCATGGCCCGTTGACGCAACGCCACTCCAGCCAGGACAGGCTCAACCCGGGCCTGGATAGCCACGTCCGCAGGCAGGGGAAGGCCAGTTGACGTCAGCTCATCCCCTGCCTGAAAACTGGTCTGGACATGGGCATCCCTGCTGGTGCAAGATGATGCAGGGACAGGATCAGGGACAGGATTGCACACAGGCACCTCCGCGGCGGCCTGTGCTGCCTCCTGTCCCTGGTCCTGCACTGCACCACTAGCACCAGTGGGATCCCCACCCCCAGACCCCGTCTCCGGTGCTTGCACGGCCTCCTCCTCCACCAAACCCCCCACCAACCTGGATGACTCTGTGCCATCTTCCCCCGTTGGGCCCTGTGGGGTCCCAGCTGCCCCTTCTGCTGCCAAGGAGTCCAACTGCAACCTCCGCCTCTTGGACCTCCCCCTGGCAGCTGCGGCCTGGGACGCGGCACCGGACTCCTCACTCCCCGACGAGATGACAACCTGGGAGGGGAGCCGGGCCTTGCGTCTCCGGCTGGCGGTGGGATCCCCGCCGCTGTGCTCCACAGCACCTTCTCCGCCCTCTTCATCAGTTGACGCTGCAGACAGGGAGAAACAAAACACAGGCATCAGGGCACTGTACAATGTACACATACACACATGCCAGTTGTACATGAGTGGCATTGGCAAACCTCTGACATGTCATCACAATCCCCAACACACATGTCATTACAACTTGCACACACGAGCCATACCACAGCCATGTTGCAACTGCCAACACCATCCATACACATACAACAGCATCAGCAGCCAAAGGTGAGCCAGACATCACATGCAACACAGGAAGTGCACCACACATGTACACACACCACCACACTTGCATGCATGTGTACACCTCTGCTAAGTGTCGCAGTGTTCAGACGGGCATCCATGTCACATCTGCCAATCAGGCTTCCACATACCGCTGTCACATGCATCCATGTTGCATCACTGTTGCACCCTTGTCAAATACACCCACATGCACATGTACACAGCGCTGATACAATCAGCTGAAAACAACATACATGCGTGACATCATGGACATGTCTACTCACATACACATTCATACAGAGATGTGTGCCCACACAACTGCATTTGGCATGCAAGCCCACACACACAGGCACCATCCATGTCTCACACATTACAGCCCTCGCATGTGTCAGCCCCACGGCCCTGTACACCCGCACCCATACTCGACCCCATACAAACAGATGTGCAACCTGCACACTACTGAACAATCACCACACGCACTGCTCACAATCAGGATGCATGTACACTCACCGCTCGACTCCAGACGGGTCTGCCTCTCAAGGACCTGGACGTGGAGCGCTGGGGATATGCGTTCCAGGACCCTCATCTGTTCTTCCGACAAGTGGCCCCGGCGCCCCTTGGCATCCGCTGTCTTCAAGAGGCGCCGGGCCTTGGTCAGGGTCCTGGACCTGAAGTCCTCCCAGCGCTTCTTGACATGTTGGAAGTCGCGGACTGCCACCCCCTCCGCGTTGATGGCAGTCACGATGTCAGTCCAGATCCGAGTCCGTCCTTCCTTGTCGGCGCGCCAACTTCCGAAGAGGGCATCATAATGCCCCAGGACTTGCTCCACCAGGACACCAACTTCGGTGGCACTGAAGCTGGTGCCCCTCTGCCTCTCCGGCCGGGGGTTGTCAGTGGTCACAGATGGAGTTGGCCCCGACATGACAACCCCAGAGGCAGGAGTGGGTGGGCAACTGGGTCCTGGGGCTGGGCTGTGGAGCGATGGAAT
This sequence comes from Ambystoma mexicanum, assembly GCF_040938575.1. Classification (NCBI taxonomy): domain Eukaryota; kingdom Metazoa; phylum Chordata; class Amphibia; order Caudata; family Ambystomatidae; genus Ambystoma; species Ambystoma mexicanum. The sequence continues at coordinate 635,691,626 of NC_090937.1, forward strand.
CCCAGTCGGGAGTCTTTGGTTCCAGCAGGGGTGGTCACACCAACAGCACCCCTGGCTGATGTGCAGGCAGCAAATGGCAGGGCACGTGGGCAGCAGGCAGTCAGGCAGCAGCAGATGGCAGGTGGGAGCGTGCTCGGGGCTCTGGGGGGCAGTAGTTCGGCCTTCTGGGCAGGAGCGTGGTCTTCCGTGTGCTTACGCGTGGCCAGCTTGATACGGAGTGATTAGGCACGTGAAAATTCTGCACGTCAGCGTGTAATTCGAGGAAAGGCCCTTAGCGCGTAAGCGCGTCTGCACGCATACGCATTTTCATTGGACCAAAGGCCCTCAGCGCGTGAGCGCGTCTGTGACGTGACGTGCGAGGGAGTATCCCTCATTGCACGTGATGACAGTACACACGTGGATCCCAACCAATCGCGTGTGAAAGTTCACGGGACCCCGAAACACACGTACCCCGGCCAATCGCGTGTGGAACTACCCGCGCACCCCGAAACACACGTACCCCGCCCAATCGCGTGTGGAACTACCCGCGCACCCCGAAACACACGTACCCCGCCCAATCGCGTGTGGAACTACCCGCGCACCCCGAAACACACGTACCCAGGCCAATCGCGTGTACGCTCGCTCCCCTCCGATCACACGCGATGACACCAGAATACGGGAAACCAACGAGTCCGCCCACACGGAGGCGTCCCGCGCCCGCGCACAGCATAAAAGTGCGCGCAAACAACAAACGCGTATATACAGCGACGATGAATGCCCCATTTGTTGCTGCAGTGATTGTGGGACACCGCAGGAGGAGGAGAATAGCCAGGGCACGCATTTTTGCACCACGGACAGGCCTTTTTGGGATGCCTGACGACCAGGTCTACGGCAGGTATAGGTTTCCACCCCATATCATCCTAGACCTGGTCAGGGAGTGGGAAGATGACCTCACATCCCCCACCCTTTGCTCCCAAGCATTGAGCCCCTTGGAGAAGCTGCTCAATGTCTTGCATTTCTTGGCCACTGGGTCGTTTCAGCGGACCACTGCCATAGTGGGGGGGGTCTCACAGGCCACGCAGTCACGCTGCCTACACCAGGTACTGGCAATCATGACAGCGCGCCCCTCAGTCCGCAGGCACATATACATGCCCAGAACACCCGCAGAAAGGCAGGCCGTTGTCCTGGATTTTTTCAGGGTGGCACACTTCCCCAAAGTGCTCGGTGCCATAGATTGCACCCATGTGGCCCTACGTCCACCGAGGGCCACTGAGCACATCTACCGAAACCGCAAGCACTGGCATTCCATCAATGTACAGGTGGTATGCGATGCAAAGGGAATCATCACCTCTGTGTATGCAAACTACCCTGGCTCCACCCATGACAGTTTCATATACAGAATGTCCGCCCTGAGCCGGGCCCTGGAAGCTGGGCAGCATGGCGACACATGGCTCCTAGGTGAGTACAAATGCCCTTGCACATGCATGCAAGTCACACACAGACAAATATACCAACCCTAATAATCTGAACAATTATCACCTCCCCAGGGGACAGTGCCTACCCTCTGAGCAACCACATGATGACGCCAATCCGGAACCCCACCACACCACCCCAGGTAAGATACAACGCTGCCCATATTGCAACCAGGGGCATAGTGGAGCGCACATTCGGAGTGCTCAAGTCACGTTTCCGCTCCCTTGACCGCTCTGGTGGGCAACTACTCTATGCACCAGCAGTTGTGTGCAGGATCATTGTGGCAGCATGTGTCCTGCACAATGTTGCAACACGGCAGGGCGTCCCGGTGGACATGGTGGTGCCCCCACATCCCCAACCACAGGCACAGGCGCTGCCCATGGGAGGGGACAGGGCACGTGGCGAGGTAGCCCGGACCCAGCTTGTGGCCACATTTTTCACCTAAACTCCCACCCCTGCGGAGTGCACACAGGCCTGGCACATACCAGGTGACAATCGATGATGACAAAGTGACAGTCAACTGTCACAACCCTACCACCCTGAGATAGTTGCCATGGAAGTGCCACATCGTCTGCATCCCTAGCTACTTAAACACAAGCTATCCTGTGCAACCAAAATGCACACATATGACATGTGACATGACATGAGCCATACACAAGTATTACAAGGCACAATGAGGCAGGGGGGGGGGACAAGGGAACACAGAGAATGGTACTACTAGGCCAGGTGTCATTGTGATTGTGCAAGTGCAGGGGTAGGGGGAAGGGAAAAGTGCAAGGGTGGGGGGGAGTCCAGTACAGGGGAAGTAGGCCAAACAATTATACATAGGTCGCCTGGTGGCAACTGCTAAGGTAAGTGCAGACGAGTGCTGGGAAGGGAGGGCTGTAGGGATAGAGAGACAGTACTGCAGTGCAGGGGTTGCCAGGGTGGCAGTGCAAGTGGACAGTGGCTGGGCCAGGGACCGAGGTTGGTGAGAGTGGCCCAGTTGCAGCTCCTGTGCAGTTCCAGTGAAGAATTCTGCAAGGGAGAGGCAGAGAGTAAGCAGAAGCAAAGAGGAAGGTCTTGAGGTGCTTCCAGAACTGGAGATGGTTCCCCTCAAGTTCAAGTCAGGAAGTCTGTTTGAGGGGGAGGGCCCTGCTGCGGAGAGAAACCTACCCCCAGCTAGTTGCTCTGAGAAGCGGATGACCTGGACATGCAAGGTGTGCATCGCACACACCTGCAAAACAGGCCATGGCCATCACTGTCATGACAGTCAAACCCTCCCAAACATCAACATGACATGGCAAGCAATACCCATACACCGACCCAGTAACGATAAGGTACACATTTCCATGTCCTAAATGTACAGTGGCATCGGACAATGATGCCTGACCCGGAATCCGATGAAATGACAGACCAACTACATGTCCCACCAAAAATAAGTCGATTCCAAATGCATTACAACAGTCGTAGACGTAACATCACAATGAATGCCTGGCTATATGCACATGATGCATTGCAAAATGAACACTGCAGCTCATGTGTGCAATGTCCTACTCCTGCATCACACTGCTCAGCGCACAGCACAGTGAACAGCCATTGCGTGTGATGCACACCCTGAGCATCACATCTAAGTGACAGACTACACCAAACATCAAATTAGGCATGTACTCGAACCATAATCGGTCACAGAACATGTGCTGGCGGGACACAGTGGGCACCAGAAGGCAAACAGTGTACACGTGGATATGCAAGGGTGGGAGTACATGGAGTGCATCCGAGTGCAAGTGTGTGGTTCTGCAAGGACATGCACTCCACATATGCATGTGCACTCAAGTGACCATCAGTGTTCCCTACACATCACATGTGAACATCCACCATGTGTACACCCCAGCATGTCAAACCACTACTATCCCCTCGCACCTGAAAGGAAAACACAACACATGAACAGGCATTGATCAGCAGAACACGACATGTACATAGGACAACAACATTACAATGTCAGAGTTCCCATCACACTGCAGGGCAACGCAACTATCAACAACAACCCCCCCCCCTCGCAAATGACCATGACCCACTGAACAACTGCACCTGGGTCATGGAGCCTCCAACCCTCATTCCCACCTGGCCACAGGATCACCTTTACCCTTCGTGTCCATCTCCCACCTTGTGTGTAAAGAGATGCCTGAACCCTCAGAATCCACACTCATTTCCAAAATCACATAATCCAAGGCATGAAAAGGAACCCAAACACCCTCCAGTAGATGACTTGACATAGCAGTACGTCTCAAAGGCCAAGTACTACCACAATGATGCAACAACCAAGGTAGCACAGCAAAACAATGTCACGACAGGATGTGAGACATGTGTGGTACATGACATAGGATGATGCACCATGAATGGATGTGTACTGTCACAGATCCCCTGTACAGGCGCTGGAGTCTCATGAAACAACCACCCACACCATGTCCCGGGTGCCTGCAAGGTCAAACTCACACAGGCCCCTGAGATCCTGGTGGGGAAAGAGGTTCAGGGATATGCAGTCTGGACAGGTGTAGACACACTGGATGACTGGAATGCGTGGCAGGTGAGGGGAGCAGGAATGACACATGAAACCAGGGAATGCACGAAAATGTACAACCTGCATGAACACATGCACAATCCAAACAAACTTGGACATCATTGTCATGGCCTTCTGTAGTCCAGGCTCAGGAGTGGTACGAACCAACCACCCCCTCTAGGGTTTTGGCGACTGCAAGTTCGGGGCTTACACAGGCATCCGCAACCCCAGTGGGGAAAGAGGGTCAGGGAACATTGCTTGGATAGGCATGGGAAGCAGGAACACCGGGTAGAGGGTAGAGGTTTCGAAATTGCATAGGATCAAGGGTGATTAGGGTAAAAAACATACCAAATAGGACCACACATACATCCATGCATCAGTACAGTCCCCAGCAAGCCTATGCAGGGCAGTTTGTAAGAAAATACAACAAGACACTTAGCTCTGGTTTTGAGTGCTGGCCTCCTGCCTGCGCACTCTCAGGTCCGGTTACAGGAGCACTGCAATGCTGCAAAGAGAGACACAGTCAGCAACCAGTACATGCCAATTACACAAAAACACAACACAAAACATGCCCCATAACAACATACACCTCTACAAACAGAAAATCTGTGCTCCATGCTTCGTACCCATATATAACATCAACCCTGTGACGGGTCATTCACAGTCAATGCAGTAAGTCAGCCGCTGGTGGGTGCGTGGCAAATGGAACACCAATGTGTCACAATTCACACAACATGCAATGTTCCCTGGGAAAGCAGACAGACCCATATGGCAAGCCATGACTACAGATCAAGTTGCGTACCACCATGACCAAAACAAAGTTGCCAGTGCATTTATCATGAGGTACGTGGAATAGACATGCACTGCACCCGAGTATGTCCCTTGCTGTATGTCCCTGTGAGCTGCCCCTTTCCATGTCTTGGAAGGCTACATGGTTGATACAAGTGCCTCAATGAACCTTGGTGTACCGCAGGGTATGTGCCACTGCCCCCGCATGTGTCCCAGACAACCCTACTATCAACAGCCATCAGTCCACAAACACATCTGAGCTGCATTGTGTGCCTCAACACCAATATTTGTCTAAGCTCACCCTCAGTGCTGTGACTAAGCCTGCACGTGCAACTCGCCTGGTGCAAGCTTTGCTGTCTCGTGGCCCCCCTGTGATGCTCACCTTGCCTGGAGTTGCTTGGAACATGTCAGCAGTTCTAGGATGTGGGTCTGCAATCACTGTGGCTCTGCTTGTGCACACATGTGCATGTGGGCACCAACAAACGGGTCAGGAATTAGGTCGTCCAATGGGCCATGTCTGCTGGCAAAGGTGCTCTGATGCCTCATCCCCCTGCAGAAAGTGCATGAAACACATGATTAATGCATCAAAGTGATCTGTGTGTGTCTCATCAGGCATCTCATTACTTGACCATGTCAGAGAGTCACATCACAAATCGCACCATCAGTCCGTCTTTCCCCTCCAAAGTGTGGAACACTATCTACAGCATGATTTGCAACAAGCACGTGTACAGGAAAGATATGAAACATAATACACAATGCATAGCAATCAATGTCCACATTAATCATGACACGCCCCATCTAGCAAAAGCTGAACAGTGGACAATTACACCTAAATCATCCCCACTAGGGGTGTCAACACAAGTCAAAAAGCACCAGACATGCCACAGATTTGACAGTCCAAAGCCCTTGTGTAAAATTCTGTTACACCGAACCATCCTTGCGAGCCCATGGATAAGGGAGGCAGGAGTGGCATATGTGAGTCAAGGAACCCAAGCAGCAAACACATACACAAGACAACCATGAAGGGCCCAGCTGGAACAGACAGTGGATGCCTTCAAAAACCACAAGGCACCGCACTGTCACATGTAAGCACAATAGACTACAAATTTTAAACTAACTCAACTATTAACTAATTACACTAACTAAGGAAAACCTACATTACCTATTTAAACTAACTATCAAACAGAAACTTAACTAACTAAACTAAAAGAAAAATCAAAAATGGCCACATACGACCCGGGGGGGAGGGGAGGCACCCAGGAGGGGGGAGGTACAGGGTGCTGCTCAACATCCACATGCGATGATGCTGAGCCAAAAAAAAATACCTCCATGGGCTCAACGCCTTCACAGCACGACCTATGTGGGAGATAGATGGTCGTCCGAGTCTGGCTCATCCTGGAAAGGAGGACGTGGCACAGTAGCCTGGCCACGCCTAGCCGCAGCTTGCCCCTCGTCGGCAGCAAGTCTGCCGGACAGGTGAGCCTGGTTCTGTGTGGCGATGTTACATAGGTCTGCATGCAGGACCTCACGTGATACACGTGCTTCCTCTTGCAAGGTAGCACGTGTAACACGGAGTTCCTCCTGCAAGGCCTGGCTGGACAACCGCTGCACCTCCCGGCAAGCCTGTAGCTCAGCCGAGATGGTGCGCTGAAGCTGTGCAAACCTCTCCTCTGCCTGCTGCCTCTGGGACATCATAAGGACACCCAGAGTGGATCTGAGGGAGGCATACTCCTCCCTCAGGGCATCCATGTGCGCCTCTGCGTGAGCAGCAATTGCTTGACGCAGAGACGACATTTCAGCCTGGCGTGCCCTGTCTGAGGCCGCCATGCCCAGCCTGAGTGAGCGGGCCGCGGACCGTGCCGCCTGCTGCTGGAGAAGCACCTGCCTAGCAGGGGGGAGCACAGATCGGGCAACACGCTCCATGCTGTCAGCGATGTTCTCCATTGCTGCCCCCTGCCGTTCTGAATTGGCAGTCATGTCTTGCTCCCACTCAGTATACAGCGGTTGCGCGCGGCGACCGCGTTGCCGGGCTTGACCCCTGCGGGACCCAAGGACCGGGGGTCCTCGCTGTGTTGGCACCGCCTGCGGCTGCACGACTACATGCCCCCATCGACGTGATGTCCCAGGCACATCAGTGACTGGTGTGGAGGGTGACCCTGCGTCCCGATCCACCACGGGCGGAGGAACCAAGACTGTCTGATCCCTCAGTGCAGGGGTCGCAGACAGAGGAGTGTCCACATCAGAATCACTCACCCCTGACACATGGACTTGATGGTCATCCAACTCAACATGGACGTCAGAGTCGTCATCAAGGCTGGACTCATAGGCAGCCAGAGACAGGGTGGACTGCAGCACTTGGGGGTTTTCGTGGCCTACCACCCCACGACCCACACTAGTGCCGGGTTGATGTGGTCTTACCAACCCTGTGTCTGGCATGACAACACCATCCTCTGCATCCATTGCGTCATCACCTGAAAAATAGAGAGGAAAAGGTCAGTACACATGTCAGAAGCACACAACACACACACACACACACACCGACAGCAAAGGCATCTGGCAGACATGTGACACACAACATATGACCTTGCATGCATGCTGGGTCTACTTAGAATAGCTTCTGTGATCAGACCTGTTGAAAGGTGGCAGTTTGCATGGAAGTGGGTCTATGCAGTGCAGAAAATGTGTACGCCACTCACTACCTACATGTACAAGCACTCCATGGTGTGTGCCAGGAAATGTGAAGGCAGTGCAATGTCAAAATCAGACATCACGTGCATTGTGTATTCAATGTGTTTCATGTCTAGAAGGCAAGCACCCCTCCACCCCAGTACCAAAGCAGGGATGCCTAGCATGGTATCAAAAGGCTGACCATACACCTGTGTATTGACAAGCAGTGTTGACTGGCATCAACAGCTTAATGTGATTTCAATTGCAACTCTGCAAATGATGCTGGGACAGTGGGCAGGACACATGATGGAAGATCCGGAGGCCGGCCACGTGTGTAGAAGACACGACAGGAGTTGGACAGAGTCATTGGCCATTGAACAGGCTGAGGCCTGTGAGCCACACAGATTGTCAGAGCCTAAACATGTGTGCAACGCAGGACTGAGCCACAGTTGACATGGGGAGGCCGATAATATGGCAGGCAATGTATGTAACCAAGGACTCATATTACAGTGATCATCCAGTCAAGGACACATAGGGGCATGTATGCAATGCACATGGAGCATGAATGGGCACTCATGTCCCTGCGGGACATCTGACCCATGCACAGTACAAGTGGGATGCCCTGCATCGAGTACTAAGGCTGTACCACACGGCATATGTCTGGCAGTTTCTAAGCTGGAAGTTAGCATCTACACAGGACACATGAACATGAAACTACACATTGGCAAGAATGTAGCAGACCAGTGCAAAGGTGGAACTGGGGTGCAGAGTGGCGGAGGAGGGGCAAGGGAGCATGGCCACATGGAGTCCCGCATGCAGGCAGAGGAGACATGCATGACGGTGGCATTGCATTACTTACACATCAGAACCATGTACAGGTCACATGTAGCAGCAATCATGCACAACACATCCCACAAGTGAAACACACACGTCCTCAACAACTACGCATCAACACTCACTGGACTGGGCATCAAAGTCCAGCATCTCTCCCACACCTGCGACCAATTCTGGTGGTATGAACTCCGCAACGAGAGCCTCATGCGGAGTGAGTTCTTCCTCCTCTGGTGCAGGCCCACCGCCAGTCACCAGAGTCAAGTTGTAATTTGAGGCACGCTTGGCCTTAGTGCTGCGCTTGATGTCATTCCAGCGCTTTTTGCACTCCTGCGCCGTGCGCACCTCATGGCCGAATGAACTGACATGTTCCGCCACATGCTTCCAGTGGGTGTCACGTTGGGCAGCCGTAGTCTGACTATTGGCACCCACTAGCATGTCACGGCTGTGTCCCCGCACGTAGTCCACGAGGAAGTCCAGTTCCTGCTTACAGAAAGGCTTCTTCCTCGACGTGCAGGAGGTCGTGGCTGTGTGTGGGGTCCCAGCCTGTGCTGCAGATGCAACCTTCCTCCTCTTGGACTGTGGCGCAGACCCTGGCTGGCTAATGCCGCCCTGACCAGTATGGCCAGTGGGTTGGGTGGATTGAGCCGAGGGAGTGGCAGGTGGAGGGATGACCAAAGGCCTGACTTGTGTCAGTGGCAGCTGGGTGCCCACTAATGGACCCTGCGCAGCAACATCAGCTGTGGCAGGGTCATTGACCGCAACGGTCCTGGTTGGCAGACTCACAACCGGGGTGCTGTTGGGTGCATCTGCCCCTGCACTTGCCAACACCCGGCTGTTCGGGGCAGCAGATGACATGACTGCCCCAGGGACACGTGTCTTGGTCTGAGCAGCCCGGCCTGCCCCAATGGTTTCCCCCCTGGCCTGTTGGAGATCTACCAAGGGCTCTTCAAGTGCCAACGCAGCCTGCGCTGGCAGACCCTGAGCCTGGGTGGCGGTGTCCACAACTGCACCTGCAGCTACCGCTACCCTTGGGCCCGTGGCAGTCGATGAAACGGACTGCCGGGTCATACGGGTGCCAGTGCCAGATGCAGGAGCTGCATCCCCCTGAACCACAGGGGGTGGTGGCATGGCTGCACCAACACATGGCACAACATTGTGCTCAAGTGGCGCACCCCTGCCTCTTCCCTCTCTGTCGCTGCCCTGGACACCCTGGAGTCCCCCTACTCCCTGGTCACCACGGCCACGTCCCCGACCACGCCCGCCACGAGGAGGACGCCCAGCTGAGGCGCCCCTCACCTTTGGTAGCCTCCCTACCATGGCACAGATGTTATAGTGCTGGCACAGATGGAGTGGTGCCAATGGGAGGTGTACAGCACAATTGACCTGGGCAATTGGGGTGAAGGGGGTGGGAAGCAAGATGTTAACAGCCCCCCTGCACCTGCAAGGCTGTATGTGACCCCGGTGATGTGTTGACGGGTCACGCAACGCTCAGGCACCCCAAAACTGCAGTAAAACCGTGCACGCAACCCTGAAGCCTACGTGCGTGGATTAAACCTCCCGCAGTACGCGGTGGCACCCAGTAACACGTATAACGCGTACGCGTGGGACACGCAGGCTACGATGACATCGAAAATGGGTGCGATACACAGGGGCACCCGCAGTGGGAAAAGGAGCGTTTGCGACTCACCGTCTGACTAGCGCGATGCAGAAAAACACGCGTAGCCAATACCCCCGCCAAAAGAAGAGATACGTCCTTGAGAGCTGTGAAGTAGATGGCGCGCGAAACAACTGGAAGCAGCAACACACGTCGGTCTCCACGAAAGGCACGTACAGCGAACTGCTGGGCCCGCTCACCTTTAACCCGTGCTGAGGGAAACGCACGCGCGCGTCAAGTCACATGCGGACGTGCACTTTTTCACGTTTGATTACGCGCATTACACGCAGACGTGCAGTTTTTCACGCGCGCACGCTTATGCATGGGCCCTTTCCTCCTATTACACGCGGACGTGCAGTTTTTCACGCGCGCTTACGCGCATTACACGCAGCGTGCAGATTTTTCACGTGCCTAATCACTCCGTATGAAGCTGGCCACGCGAAAACGCACGGAAGACCACGCTCCTGCCCAGAAGGCCACTTCACTGGCCCCCAGTGCCCCAAGCAGCCTCCCACATGCCATCTGCTGCTGCCTGCCTGCCTGCTGCCACCGTGCCCTGCCATTTGGTGCCTGCACATCAGCCATCTGCAGGGGTCCAGTTGCTGTGTCCACCCCTGCTGGTACAGAAGAGTCCCGACTCAAATGACATCGCTCCACAGCCCAGCCCCAGGACCCAGTTGGTCACCCACTCCTGCCCCTGGGGTTGCCATGTGGAGCACATCCACATCTGACACCAGTTGCAACCCCCGGCCAGAGGGGCAGAGGGGCAGAGGGGCACCAGCTTCACTGCCACCGAAGTTGGTGTCCTGGTGGAGCAAGTCCTGGGGCAGTATGATGCCCTCTTCGGATCGTCCCGCGCCAACAGGGAAGGACGGGAGAGGACGCGGAGGGGGTGGCAACCCGCACCATCCAGAAGGTCAAGAAGCGCTGGGAGGACTTGAGGTCCAGGACCCTCATGAAGGCCCGGCGCCTTGTGAAGGGGGGCCGGGGCCGCATGAGTTCCATCCAGTTGAGGGTCCTGGAACGCATACACCCAGCGCTCCACGCCCAGGTCCTTGAGAGGGAGACCCGTCTGGAGTTGAGCGGTAAGTGGCCAAGCATTGCTGTGTGAGACAGGGCATGTTGCAGTGTGCTGGTTGTCTGATACCTGCCTGTATGTGTGACATAGGCCATGTACGCATGTATGTGTGCAGGGACATCATGGTAATGCATGTGCGACCTGTAATGTGTGAACCGCATGGTTGTTGCATGTGTTTGAATGTGATTGCACACATGACAGCATGGAAGTCTCTGTTCCTGGACATGGGTGGGGGCCTGGTGGAGGCTGCCCCTGGTGGCTGGGGGGTGGGGGTGCTGGGAGACATGAGTCGGACATGGGTGGGGGCCTGGTGGAGGGTGCCCCTGGTGGCTGGGGGGTGGGGGTGCTGGGAGACATGGGTGGGGGCCTGGTGGAGGGTGCACCTGGTGGCTGGGGGGGTGGGGGTGCTGGGAGACATGGGTGGGGGCCTGGTGGAGGGTGCCCCTGCACTGCTGGGGGGTGGGGGTGGTGGGAGACATGGGTGGGGGCCTGGTGGAGGCTGCCCCTGGTGGCTGGGGGGTGGGGGTGCTGGGAGACATGAGTCGGACATGGGTGGGGGCCTGGTGGAGGGTGCCCCTGGTGGCTGGGGTGTGGGGGTGCTGGGAGACATGAGTCGGACATGGGTGGGGGCCTGGTGGAGGGTGCCCCTGGTGGCTGGGGGGTGGGGGTGGTGGGAGACATGGGTGGGGGCCTGGTGGAGGCTGCCCCTGGTGGCTGGGGGGTGGGGGTGCTGGGAGACATGAGTCGGACATGGGTGGGGGCCTGGTGGAGGGTGCCCCTGGTGGCTGGGGTGTGGGGGTGCTGGGAGACATGAGTCGGACATGGGTGGGGGCCTGGTGGAGGGTGCCCCTGGTGGCTGGGGGGTGGGGGTGCTGGGAGACATGGGTGGGGGCCTGGTGGAGGCTGCCCCTGGTGGCTGGGGGGTGGGGGTGCTGGGAGACATTGGTGGGGGCCTGGTGGAGGGTGCACCTGGTGGCTGGGGGGGTGGGGGTGCTGGGAGACATGGGTGGGGGCCTGGTGGAGGGTGCCCCACAGTGCTGGGGGGTGGGGGTGCAAGGGGACATGTGGCTTGGCTGGGGGGCATGGCCATGGTGGATGGGCTGCCTGTGGGACATGACATGGGGTGCAGGGTAGTCCCCTGTGGTGTGGGATGCCTCCAGAGGTCGTGGAGGGGGTAGAGGGGAGACCTGGGAGGACCCACACTGCCAATTCACGTCTTGAACTTCCCGCACACCCACCACCCGCGCACCCCTGAAATCCACGTACCCAGGCCAATCGCGTGTAGACTTTCTCGCGCACCCCTGAAATCCACGTACCCAGGCCAATCGCGTGTAGACTTTCTCGCGCACCCCTGAAATCCACGTACCCAGGCCAATCGCGTGTAGACTTTCTCGCGCACCCCTGAAATCCACGTACCCAGGCCAATCGCGTGTAGACTTTCTCGCGCACCCCTGAAATCCACGTACCCAGGCCAATCGCGTGTAGACTTTCTCGCGCACCCCTGAAATCCACGTACCCAGGCCAATCGCGTGTAGACTTTCTCGCGCACCCCTGAAATCCACGTACCCAGGCCAATCGCGTGTAGACTTTCTCGCGCACCCCTGAAATCCACGTACCCAGGCCAATCGCGTGTAGACTTTCTCGCGCACCCCTGAAATCCACGTACCCAGGCCAATCGCGTGTAGACTTTCTCGCGCACCCCTGAAATCCACGTACCCAGGCCAATCGCGTGTAGACTTTCTCGCGCACCCCTGAAATCCACGTACCCAGGCCAATCGCGTGTAGACTTTCTCGCGCACCCCTGAAATCCACGTACCCAGGCCAATCGCGTGTAGACTTTCTCGCGCACCCCTGTAATCCACGTACCCAGGCCAATCGCGTGTAGTCTTTCTCGCGCACCCCTGAAATCCACGTACCCAGGCCAATCGCGTGTAGACTTTCTCGCGCACCCCTGTAATACACGTACCCAGCCCAGTCGCGTATGGAAACACCCGCACCCCCCTGGAATGCACGCTCCCAGCTCTGCGTTTGCTGCTGCCCTTTGCGCTCGGTTGGGGATTTTGATGGCTTTTCCCTGCGCGAGAGGCGTTCTTGGAGGCGTAACTGGCGGTGCTGCAGGGTCGCTGCGCAACTGTGCGCCACGGCTGGTTTTGGTGGCTGGAATCCATGAATACGCTGTGCGCAGAAATGGATTTTAGCGCACACGGCTGGCGCAGGGATTCGCACGCACACACTGTGCGCCAGCCGCGTGCGCCACTTGTGCGCTGAATTCTATGAATCGGCCCCAAAGTCTCTGCAGTGCAGGGCCAGAACTTACAATATGCACCCCTGTTCCAAAAAACACATGACTCTGAAGATGGTGTCACACTGATCCATAAAACTGTACATATAAGCCATACCTGAGTTAGGGTATGGTGGCCAGCATCTCACAGAGTTATCCCTGCCACATCAAATCGGCATCCAGTCATTTTATTGCAAACAAAACAGAGGGGTAAATTTCAGAGCGGACAAATAACACCAAAAAACAGTGCAAACATGAATTAAATGAATAAAGGGTAGTGGGGTAAGGGGTTAATATTGATTGGGATGGGGTTGGGGTGGTGTTAAAAAAACAGAGGGTTGGGGGGTCCACATTAAACATATGAAATCAGTGTGTTGACCGCGATGAAATTTACCACTCTGTAATTGTTTGCGATAAGATCACATATAACCATCACATTGATATTGCACATCTGTCAGCCCTGTAGGTCAGGTTCAGCTGTGTAAGGATTATGTGTATTCCATCAGAAATGCTGGACCCCACCATACTGGCAGAAGGTAGGATGTTGGGGTGCCTATCTGTTTTCCTTAGTAAGGGCAGGTACCACCTTTTTCCCTGGGACAACCGCTCCACTTGATGATGACCTGCGAGCAGAAACCAAGAGTAACACCCATTCACAGAAAGTCAGAACTCACACTAGGGGGATGTATTTCTAAAGACCTTTGATCCTATTAAGAAAGGGAGGGGCAGAGCTAGGATAGCCAGAGAAAGATCTGTACTGTTTTTGGAGGGTCCTGACATCTTGATTCTCTCTGCCTCTCTTCCTCTTTCCTGTGCCCTCCACTTCCTCTGGAGTGAAGTACTTTGTGTGTGACATCATAAGGGCAAAGTCCTCTTATTTCAAAAACAGACATTGGACCCCCAAACCAGGCTAGCTTTAGTCCAATCACGTGGGGACTTTTTCTTATGAAGAAAGGGGTCTCCAACCACTTCTTTGAACCACCTGGACTCCTCCTGAACCACCCTAAAGATTTTTTGGGACCGTGCTGGGAGAGCAATCCTCTGTAATGTCCTCCAGTTGTGAGGTGGGGGCAGGTGTTCCAAAGGCAGAAGCAAGCTCTGTCCCCTAACCACACCCAGGGACCTTTGGGGGTGAACACTGTTGCTGGACCATAAGCCAACCTCTCTGCCAGCCACCCAGGGACCTTTGGGCGTCAACACTGTTGCTGGACCATAAGCCAACCTCTCTGCCAGCATCCCTGTGCTGCAGGAGTGGGACTCACAGCACTTGGAAGCCAGAACAGCAGAGATCCCTATTGTCTATGTCAAAACTCTCCAAACCGTGATTCAGCTGTTGTCCCAGGGGAAAGGGTGGTACCTGCCCTTAGTAAGGAAAAAAGATAGGCACCCCGAGCAATCCACCAGGACCCATCGGAGCTGCCCCTTGTTGTCCGTAACTGCCGTCCACTTTTCAACCTCATTCACCACCAACCATGCCAGCAAAAGCGTGTTGTTGCCCCTGCTCGAACTACGAATTAATGCTGCCTTTCCTTGCTCGAGTCGCTGTGTTTACCGCTGCTTCTGTGAGTAAACCAATTCTACCATGGTTTTGCTCGAACTGCGACCTCCAAGCTGTCACATCGAACCGAATCGCCTTCGCATCTTGGTACCAGCTCGACCGCTGTCAATCCTCGACCGCCGAACCAGAGCAGGTAACCACCCGATTCGCACAGCTCCCCTTCCGTTCGACCCTGCCTCGACTCCAGCTTGTCATTGGGCCACAGTGACTGCTGCATCTGCAACCCGATCCCACACTGTGGCCAAGAAACCTGATTTGACACTATTGAACCCCCAAGATATATGCAGAAGGTATTTGTCTGGTATGTGCCCTGCTAGTCAATCTTTGGGCTCTAGAGACTGACTAGGTTTTTGTTATTCTTTCTTGCAACTTGAACATTATGGTCTTTTGAATCACTTTCTCTCCTTGTCTAATCGCTCTGAGTACTGCATCTATTCTATCTGCGCATATACTGTGGTTCTTCTACAGATGTGGGGTTTTACAGTGTTTTCTAGTTAGTATTATTCAAGGTGTGTCAATGAAAGCATATATTTTTACAGAGCTTTGATTGGACATTCCTTTATTTTAGACTGTTATTCTTGGCTGTTTGGGCTGCCACTGAACCATATTCACAACTCATGAAGAGCATCACCTTTCCTCTGCCCACGTTAAGGCAAAGAGGGATTTCACTTGACAGTGCCTGTTTTACTTCATGATTTCATTGTCTTTTGGTTTGTAGAAGTATGAGGGCTGAGTGGGCATTTTGGGCCTCTACTCATCCTTTTACTCCTGCAGGGTAGAAGTCAATTCATCACACTGCCATGTCATAATGCAAAAAGCTATGCATTCTGAAAACGACACAGTGGATCGGAGGTTGGAGCATGGGTTTACCAATGGAAAGATTGCAGAATTAAGTCCACTCATTTGCATGCTGCTAGGTTGGGAGTTAACAAGTAACTATTTTACTATTATAAAAAAGGGCTCAAAGAGGGAGATCAGCACCTTTCTATATCCCAACCAGCATTGCTATTTTCCAAATGAATCTTAATCAATTACATGTTTCACCGACATGTCAAAATTTAAAAGGCTAGGTTTTTTTAAGAGAGACCAATGGCTCAGATGTTAGAACAATGGTTTACCAATAGCAACGTTACAGGTTCAAATTTCCGGTTGGCATGAAAATACTCAAACTGATAAATTGACTTCTGTGTTGGGTGGAAATAGTAAAAATGTAACTATTATTAAACATTGTTGTATCTTTATTTCCATTAGAAATGGCACAGAGACGAGTAAATGTGCTTATTCCAACCAAACCTACATTGCCAGTTTCCTGATGCATTTTTTTTTATCCATTTCTCCTTTGACCACCATTGCCTAATGCAAAAAGCTACGCTTTCTGAAGAGGAACCCTCAGATACCATATCATGAGCCTACCAATGGCTAGGCTGCAGGCTCAAATCAACCCATCAACACAAAAACAAATGAGATGTGTGTCTGGAAGAAATAGGTTAAAGCTAAAATATTTATATTGTTAGAAAAATAGTTTTTCATCTTTATTTCCATTACAAATGTCTCAGAGAGGTGAACCAGCACCTGTGTTTATCCTAGCAGGCGCCCATAGTTCCCAGATGCATTGTCAACCATTTCACATTTTACCCCCAGGTCATGATGCAAAGTCCTATCCTGTCGGACAGAGGACACAGTGGCTAACATGTTAGAGGACGGGTTCACCATTGCCAAGTTTGATGGATGGAGTTCTATCACTGGGGAGAAATTACTTAAGCTTGTAGAAAATAGGTAACATTTCTAATTGTTGATTTATTTTTGCTGTTATAAAAATATTCTTTTTATCTTTATTTCATTACAAATGGCACAGAGAGAGGGACAAGCCCATTTGTTGGTATTGCTAGTTCTCAGACGCAGCTTCAGCCATTACACATTTGACCGCCATGTCATAATACAACAAGGTATACTTTCTGATGGGGAAAGAGTGGCTCACAGGTTAGAGCATGAGCATATCAATGACAAGGTGGTAGTTACAAGCCCACTCCTTTGCATGAAAATACTGAAACTGATAATGTCACCTGTGCTTTGGGAGGAACAAAGTAAAACTAATCATCATCATCATAAAAAATATTGTTTTATCTATATTTCCTTTATAATGGCTCAAACAGTGAGAACAATACACTTGATTAGTCAGGCAAACATTGCTGGTCCCCAGATGCATCTTCATCCATTACGCCTTTGACCCCCATTTAGGAATTAAAACAATATTGTTTTTGGGGGAAGACCCAATAACTTAGAGGAGTGAGCAGGGGTTCACGAGTGGCACTGTGACAAGTTCAAGTCCCCCACATTGGCAAGAAAGTACTTAAAATTGGTGGGCTAGGAGGAAATCAATAGCATGTTTTATTATTAACGTTTTTTCACTGTCACAAAATATTGATTCATCTTGATTGTCATTTCAAATCGCCTAGAGAGAGAGAGAGAGACTTGTACTTTTGTTCATGCCAACCGGCATTCCTATTTCCCAGATGCATCTTCTTCGATTACACCTTTGACCTCTATGTCATAATGCAAAAAGCTATGCTTTCAGAAGGGAGACACAGTGGCCCAGAGGCTAGAGATCACATTTAAGAAAAGCAAGGTTGTAGGTTCAAGTTCCCACATTGGTATGAAAATACTCAATCAAATAGGCTGACCTGTGTATTTTGTTACTGTTATAAGAATTTCCTTTATCTTTATTTCCATTAGAAAGGCTTTGAAAGAGAGAGGGGGGTACATTTGTTTATCTCAAACAACATTGCTAGTGCCCAGATGCATCTTCATCCATTACTCCTTTGACCCCACGCCGTTAAGGATTATAAAGAGGCGTCACACTCCAGACCAGGACTCTTTATACTTGCCAGGGATGCAGCGCACAATCAAATGTTTTTAGATTTTTTAATTTGGATTCAGCTTTGAGAAGGCAGCCAACCCGTCTCAAACACCCCTTAACGTACACCCTGTGTCGCAATGGACCATGATCCAGGCCGGTGTGTAATAGTATAATATTTATTTATTTATAATTTTGAATAAACATCAAACACATTCAAAATAGGGCAGCAATCACCAGTGTGCTGATAATTACCCAATAAAATGATAGAATACACTTAGTTTGAGCACTCAGAATTACTAAACAGTTGTTTTACATGTGCGGTTGAATGACTAAGGTAAGAATGTGTGTGGCTGGATGAAAGAAGCAAGAAAACCCGCAAGCTACAAGGCAAGGTACGAAACAATGGGCATACAGTGTAGAAAATTGACTTTGGGAAGGAAAAACAGTGCAGCAAAATCACACGTGGAAGGATTGCAATTTCTTGGCTTTTACAGGTTTAAAATAGCAAAATGGCTTGGAAAATGAGCTAAACAGACAAAATCGGAATGTGGTTTTAATGCTAAGGTATGAAGGCACATAGCAGGTATGATATGACAGTGAACGGATGACAGTATGGATTCTTAAAGGGAAAGGAAAATCGGCTTTTTAAAATGAAAGCAGTTGCACTGGGAAAATCGGTTTTAAAAGGAAAATGACACGTTTTACTGAGACTATATTTTAGTGGCTAGAAAAGAGGAATGCTGCCCATGACAAAGGTTAATTTGGGATTTTAACCCTTAACGCCATGTGCCTCTTTATATGGGAACTAATTCATTTATTTCAAATAGTACTAAGGATTTATATAGCGGACTGAAATGATTTGGAAAGAATGGCGCTAACACATGTTAATTAACATAGATTTTCCTAAGGACAAGATGCACAGAGGATTCTGACAATTTTAAGGATTTTCTAGGTTATTTATGGGGTTTCTATGGGATTGGACTTAATGCCAGGTAACAAAGCAAGGGATACAGTTTTTGTGGTTACTGGAGAAGGGACATTCTTACAACAAGCACTTGAATGAAATAGTTTGGACAGCCAGCCAGGCCTCGGGACATGGGACAAAGATCTGGTCACTTGTGCAACCGCTGGCCTCTCCTGAACTGGATGGACCCCAGCCGGCCCATGTGGCTGGGGGTCTGCAAACAGCCCTTTAAGATGAGTAGCAGCACCCTCGAGATAGATGGGGATGCAGATTCGTACTCTTGAACCAAATAATTATGACAGCTCAATAGTTTGGCAAAGGGAGTCCGTTTAATGACAAGTACAAAAAACGGGAAGTTCAATGGACATCAGCAACCGCTCGATCTTCCTTCGTGCTTAAACTCCATTTCATTTCAGAAAAAACACAGTATTTATATCAAAAACTCGTCATCACTGACGCGCAATTGTACAAACCTAACATGCAATGTGATTGGTCATAGGAAGGTAACTTTAACATAGGTACTGTAACTGTATGTGGTAACAGGGAGAGGGGATTGGATATTCTATGTCTGGTCGGGCAACTAAGCCCTTCCTTCAAAATGGCCACTGTAAACATCACTAAAAGTACAACGTCTCATTGGTTCTACTCACTATAGGACCCTAGATTACATGGTAGATTACATGGTCCACTATGATTGGGTTGGCATCAACCCCACTCATACTTTTCCACTCACATCTAGCAGCATGCAGAACAACTAGCCAGCTGAAGGGAGTTTGTCTTCACCCCAGCTTCCCTCCAATTATTTTACAATCAATCATCACCTCAGTGGTCATGTGACAATTAATTTGGCCTCAAGTCTGCTTCTTGGTCTGGGAAGGTTAAGGAGTATGGGTATGGCAGGGATTCATGCATAGGTGTGAAAATCTCATCCCTTCCTGCCTGCCTTGTCACATGATTACAACACTGTGAAATCAACCTCTTCTTCATGCATTTCCATGTATTTGATTTAATTCTGCCAGTCTTCTACCATCTGTGGCTTATCTTGACCTTTCTGAACAGGATACTCTGTTCTTTTCTCTTTAATTGTATCCACTTTTGGCCTTTTCCAGCCCGATACGACCTTGGCTTCTTGGTATGGTTACCTTCAGCTGGGTTTCTCTCTGTCTTAATTCTCGATTTGTTTGCTGCAACACTCTTCTCTTGAAACCTTTAGTAACCTCTGTTCAGTTCTGTTCATGTGCATAGTGAATTTTCGCTCATCTATAAAGTGCTTGGGAGGTATATATATGTATAGTTGGCGCTTGCCGCAATCTATTTTACTACTAAGCATAATCAAGCTTCACAATTTCTTTGCTTCTTGCTGTTTCTTGCATCTGTATACATTTAAACTAACTGAATATCTTCATCGTGCATATGGCATATGTTTCTTCATCTTGACATCAACTGTTTCACCTTACGCTCAAGATGTCACTTATCCATGGTATTTTGTCTCTTTGTCAGCATTCTCAGGTCATTATATCTTCTATATGTTCGTCTGTCCGATTTCTTATGATGTCACCATTCATCTTCCTTTAGTATCTTCTTGGCTTCTTCGGGTATTCCATTCTGACAAACGTCATTTTGTCTTTCCTGTAAATATGGTTTTCTCAATGGGTACCTTACTGTCCAGGTTTTCTTAGGTGTCAATACTTCAATAGGTGCTGTTACTCTGATAGGCACTGGGCAGAGCACAACTGTGTTTATCTGTTCTCCATATGTCACATATTTTGGCGTGAATGTACCTGGTACTTCGAAGGGGGCAGCTGGAGTGTGGATGGTGCTGGCACTTCCTTTTCACTCCCCACTCTGGGCGATTCATCGACCACTCTCTCTTCTTTCTTTGCATTCACTTTTATTTTATCCTCTGAATCTAGACATCTAGGTCTGAAGAAATGTTCCTTTGGGGTCCATGGGGGTCATTACGATGTGGGCGGTAAGGGATTACTGGCACCGGTAAGGACACTGATGCCGGTAATCCCTTACCGCCCTACTACAAGGTCCCTTAGCGGGTCCCTTCCTTAATGCCTGATTTTACCAGGCGTTATGGAAGGGACCTGTTAAGGGACTTCAGAGCTAATGACAGGCCCGCTAATAGCGGGCCCGTTATTAGCTCCATCCCCATTTCCATTGAGCCCTATGGGGGCTCAAATGGGAATGGGGAATGGTTCCCGGAATGTTGACTTACCGTGTCCTCCAAGGTCGGAATGACCCGGTAAGTCCCTATTCCGGGAACATGGACCCGGAATGCGGTAAGGGGGTAGCCATGGCGCTAATAGCGCCATGGCTACCTCCAACCTCGTAATGACCCCCCATATCTTTATGGCTCCCTTCAACCATCCTTCTGTTCTTAGGTGCTCATCTTTGTTCCATGTCATTAGTTGACATTCTCCACTTGGATTGCAATAGATCCATTTTCCCATATATTTTCTATGTTTTCTCGGATACCGGAACTTCGTTCCTTCTGGTGCATAAATGCTGGCATTCACAAAGTCTCTTATTTCCTCATCAGTCAGGTCCCTAAGCTTCCATCCTGACTCAACATCAATCATGATTTTCATCCCTATGGCCTTTTCTGCAGTGTTCTGGCACTGAGAGATTATTAGCTTGATAACACAGAATCCAAGCAATATCATCACCAACAGGTCTCCTAAGAACTTGAATGCATCTGCCATCTATTGTGGAACACATGAGAACAGTGATCCAAACCATCTGTCATCGTCGACTTTGTTAGCTTCATCTATCATCTGATTCTGTAGTTTTGTCAGCATACCTATGGCTTCTGTTAAGGTTCAATTTTTGGCATTGTAAGACGGTATAAATGTGCAACATGATTCTCCCATTTTTGCCCATACACCTCCATCCATAGCTGTGATCATGTCAAGGACATACCTGTTCTGCAGTTTCATTTGTCTGATTGTTCTTAACTCTTCCTTAATTGCATTAAATCCTTTTATAGTTGTGTTGATGGTCTGCAGTAACTCCCATCTGGTTATCTGCAACCATCTAGTATTTGCTCCAACCTGAACACTCTTGGCATCAAGATCAAGGTGAATACTGAAGAAGTCTGACAGCACAGTCTATGTTCACATGGGATAGCATAGAAAGCTTCTATGGATTTTGCAGAGAAATGATTTTCCCTCTTCGTTCTCGTCATAAACTCCATAGATCTGTTCTTTCTTAGGTGAGCATCTGCTTTCGGGAAACTGTCAATATTCAGATAACTTTTTGGAATTACCAACACTGGAACATGGACATTCATCAATGTGCACATACCTCCTCAATTCTTCAGCAGTCTCATGTATGCTTTGGATCCACATGCCCAATAATGATCCATGATCACTGCAGTACCATGTACCATTCCTGGAACATCAAAAACTCAACCACAATTCTGATTCTCTCCCATTTTTCCTGTGCCATTATTTCTGAAGCAGAATTTGGGCTCTCCAATGGTATTATCTGCAAGGGTCCTCCTCTGTCCTAGACCCATGTCAATAGTTTAGCAAGCTTTGGCCATAATGACTTGAATCCATTTTGCACTATGTCAACGGTAGCCTGGTAACAACCAATCACTACCCATGCACTGCAGATCACTACTCCTTTCTCCCATCCATCTGGCACTGTTCCCCAGATTTGCATTTGACCTCTGTTCTTCCATCTACGAGCTTCTTCTGAAGTTGTTCCTGCAGTCTCCAATTTCTTGTTCACTTCTCTTCTGATCTCTGCTCTTTTTGTCTCCAGGTTTTTCATATCTGATCATGATGTCTTTTGTTTTGGCATTGTGTCTTGTCTTTATCTCTTGGATATATTCATCTTCATCTGGGTCAGTTGCTTCAGTTGCCCATTTGAGAGAAGCATCACTTCCCATTAACTGATCTCTGGTCTTGCACATTGCTATATGTGACAGACAGCCCGCTGCCTGCACATCTATTTCAACAGCTACAAAGATTTTTGACTTCCCCATGCTGTAAGGTAGGAGTGCACAAACAAAGCATTCTTCCTCTGAAGTTCGTCTTCCAATTTCCTTCATATGATGATAGCATATGGTGTTTCCCAAGTGTGCTGTGCTGTCCAGGTAATTGTTCAATTCATTATTGTCTTCTTATGTGCTTCTTTTAATTCTTAAAGTCTTTCTGTAGCTTGTTAAAACCACATCCTTGAACACATCCGTATAGCTTCTTCTTGCTGGAGGATTCTCAGGCATCTCTATCAATGATCTGGGCATGTCCACATGTATTATTCTTGTAGGATAAGGTCTGGTAAATCTTTCCTTGTCCTCCTGTCTCTTTTTGGCTCTGGTTATGAATGTCCATATTGATTCTGCCATTATCTCTGCACATGATTGTATTGCAGAACTTAAGCTTGACCCTTTCATCACTGGATAAGGCGTGCTTGTCAGTGCTGTTTCTGTTAGTTCATTCTCTAGAGTCATTTGTCTCTTTAATAGTTCATTTTCCATGTGTCTTATAACACCCTTTAATAATAAGCTTCTTGTGAGCTCTGTTCAAACTCTCCCCATTTTCTGGAATGTGATTCTGCAGTCATTGATACTAGACCAGATGTGTACGTACTCATTATTTGTGTATGTGTACCTTTCATCAACCCTCTCTCAGGTTTACTTATCCGACCCTGTCTCCGGCCTTTCAATTCATTTGTTACCACAAGTGTCGCGTGTGTGTCATTGTTTATCACATCCATCTGAAGTTCAGTCACTCTATCATTCTTTCTAAGAACTGGGATGACTATGTAAGGTCTGGGTACCTTTGTAGGTTTCATGCGTACATCATTAGATGGGTGCACGGGAACCTGAATGCTTTGAAAAATGCAGTTCTAATCGTCAATGACGGTAATATGATCATGAATACTATGCATGTGTAAATAATACATTTGGAGGTTAATGTACAGCATTTGTCCCTTGGCCAATATGAATGTCTCTCCTCATGAAGGAGGACAACGTTGCTGCTCTGGTTTCCCATCTCGATCATCTAAAGAAGCAAAACTAATTATTTAATATATGCAAAGCATTGTCACTTTATCTGGATTCTGCTGCTTCTGTTTGCAGGTCACGAGTGCTGAACTGATTATCCTCTTTGTGCGAAAGATAGACTGTCTCTTGTCTCTCGAAACAGTTATTTTTCTATTAGCGAAAGTTCCAAATGAGGCACTAAATTCAGTAAGTTTTAATTTGCCTGTTCCATATAAGCCAGTTCCCAATCTACGCCTCTAATCTGTTTCACTCCAGACGACATGTTGGTTCCTTGTCAGCATAAACAAAAGTGAAGTTCTTGTCAACACTTTCACAATCTGTCCCTCGAAGGAAAGTTTACACTCTTCAACTGTGATTCTGATGCTGACTAGAAGGTTCGACCTGCATTAAGATTCCATGCAGGAGCATACTCTGTTGTGCAGTGTTTGCTGGGTCTCTGATGAAAGTGAGGATGTCGACATTGGCATGTTTCCCCACAAGTTCTGGAAAGTCTTCAATTAAGCGAAAAAATACATTACTAGCTAGTCTGCTATTCTCTTGTGACAGGGACATTTGTCTTGTCCTCGCTGTACTCTGGAAGTAAAAGAATCTGTTCTGCAATCACCGTGAGCAGCCGCTTTATTGTCTTCTTGTTTTCAGGATCTTGAAGAAACTCTGTCATGCTTGTGATTCTTCCCACTATTGACGGGTATGACCTCAATACTAACCCGAAATAGATCAGAATATCCTTGGTGAGGTAATTATTGCGTGACACCATAAGTAAGTCCAAATAGGGATTCTGTGTCGAAAGAGTCAGGATACTGTATTATCTTCCAATTTATGTATCCTCGATCAAAATTTGTCACATATTTTTCTTATCAAGGCTTCACTGTGCCTCAGTCCAAAGTTCAAAGTCAACAAGCTATTTCCTGGCTAACGTGCAATTCTTCTCCTTCACCCTGCAACTAGGATGCACAGTGTCTGTGTTTTTATGTCCTTCTTCCCTTATTTTGTTCAAAGGAAGTGTCTAGAACTAAGCCACAACTTTGCACAAATGTTCTTCATCTTTTGCTTGGCTGGTCATGCGTCCTTCTTCCTCGTCATAGACCTCGTCTGCACCTGCTGTGGTTCTTCCCCCGTGTCTGTAGTCTCTATGTGGTGGGGTGCAGGCAGAGTGAGTTCTTCGATGTATGGCTTGATGTCATCCAAGAAGATCCAAGCTCTTCTTCCCTGTAACTTGACTGCTGAGGGTGTGACGTCCTCCACTCTAAAGGGGCCGTTGAACCTTGGCTTGTCCCACCTTTTCCTTGTGTGATTTCTCACCTGGACTGTGTCCCCAGGGAATATTGGAGGAACATGTAGTTCTGGAACTTTGTCTGTTGCAGCATCTCATGTGTTCTGTACTGCCCTACACCCTTCTTGTTGTCGCTACAGCTGTCCTGAAATTACAGTAAGACAAGTTGTCATGCAATTAAAGTTGTTTTGCATTTCCAATCCTATCACTTCTCCTGTTGGCTGAGCATCACATCTATCTCAGTCACGATTTTGTGTGGCGTGAGATGGTGGTCAGAACCAGGCTGGTTTCTGAGTGCATGCAGTGCCAGTGGAAGACAGTGCAGCCATCCCTTCTTCAGAGTAAGCTTCAACTTGGCTATCCTTTCCTTTAACAAGCCATTGAGCTTCTCTCATATCCCATTCCCTTCAGGATGATAGACCGAAGAAAACTTGTGCTTTATACCAAGCAACAAGCTAATCTGTTCAGATACTGCATTAACAAAATGAGGACCATTGTCTGACCTCATCACGTCACACACTCCCCATCTGGGAAACACCTCCCTCACCAGGAATTTGTCCGCACGTGTAGAGTCTGGGTGTGTACATGGACATGCTTCTATCCATCTAGAGAATGGACACACCACAACAATTAGATACCTGTAACCGTTCCATACTTGAATCATATCGGCATAATCGATATGCAAGTGCTGAAAAGGCCCATTAGGAGATATCTCCTCTAATCACGCGTAGTGTATGCCCAGCCGTGAACTGCTGACAGGTTATACAGTTTACCCAAAAAATGCAATGTGCTCTGCCAAGTTCGGTATACACCAGTCTTCGGCAATCGTCGCTGCTAGATTCTCCTTTGTCATGTGCGCTGTATAGTGTAACAGTTCCAGTGCTATTTTCAATAAGGCTATAGGCATCACTGGTTTACCAGTGCTGTCTTGTGTTCACAAGCTCTCAGAGGGGTTTAAGGAACACCCTCTGCGCTTCCATAGGTTCTTCTCTTCCTGTGGTGCTTCTCCTTGGAGCTCCATTAACTGAGTTTTTTCCATTTTCCTACAGCCTTCCGGCTCACTTCGTGCAACAATCATTTTCTCATGCGCATCAATTATTTCCACACTCATGATTATTTCGTCTTTGGTTGCCACACGCTTCGCTTCAGTGTCTGCTGCTTGATTTCCTCATGAGCTAAAATCTGTCGCTTTTGTGTGGGCGGCGCATTTCACGACCACTATGCCCACTGGGAGCTGTAGTGCCTTAATGAGCCTGTCCAATAAGGCTTCGTGCTGCACTGGCATGCCGTCCGCTCGGTGGGAGCCCCTCCTCTTCCAGTGCATTAGGCGGAGTCACTGTACACCGTCACTTTCTGGTCTGCATAATTCTCGAGCGCGGGTATCAACGCCAATAATTCTACAGCTTGTGCTGAAAAATGTGAGGGTAATCATGCACTAATAAGTACTCAAAATTCCCCATTTGCCATGTGTTTTACCACAGCAGCACCTGTATATCTCTGTCCATCATTTTGATCGATCCTTCAAGAACAGTCAACAAAGACGATTTCTCCTTGAGCCAATGCATTTTCTTTCACTATGGGAATCTCATCATAAAATTCTTCATAGTTCGCGCAATCATGTATTGGCTCTACTTCAGTAACTGGCTCTGCTATAAACATAGCTGGGTTCACTATTTTGCATCAAACAATTTAATCGTTGGATTTGATGTGACCACTTTATAAGCAGAAGCTCTCTGAGATGTCAATTTTCCTTTTGGTTTCTCTAAAATGGCAAATAATGCGTGCTCAACGAATAAAGTCATTGGGCATCCCAACACAATGGTTGTAGCGTTCTCCGTGGCGAACGCTGCGGCAGCAAAACTTTGTTCACACGCGAAGTGACCCCTGATCACTGGGTCTAAATTCCACTGTAGTATGCAAGGGGCTTGTACCCCAACATGGTTTTCTGTGTGAGTACTGCTTTCATAACACTGCCATTCGTGTGTGAAAACAGGTAATATTCCTCTGCATAACTGGGGATCCCTAAGACTGGTGCCATGCAAATGGCCTTTTTTAGTTCACAACCCCTTCTTCATGGTCTCTGTCCACACAATTTTTTCTTTAGTTGCCTGTGCTTTCTTTAAGGCTTGTAACAAGGGCCTGGCATAAGAACTGTAGTCAAAGACCCATGCCCTGACATAATTACATAATCCTAGAAAACTTTGCATTTGTTTTATCGTGTGTGGCTTGGCTGTTTTTGAAATGGCTTCAGCTCTTTCAGGGGTAAACCTTTTCCCTTCATGTGAGATCAGCTGGCCTATGTACAGCACTTCTTGTTGACAATACTGTAACTTCCCTTTGTCAACTTTATAGCCTTTCTCAGCCAGTATAGTTAATAGTAGAATAGAATCGTGTCTGCAATTTTCCTCTGTTGTGCTGCAAATTAGAATATCATCCACGTATTGCAAGACAACACTCTCTAATGCAATATTGCCTAAGTCCATCTGTAGGACCCTGTTGAAAATCGAAGGAGACTCACAATACCCTTCAGGCAGCCTTGTGCTTTTCAGACGAACTTGTCTGAATGTAAACGATTTCAAATCTTGTGAATCTTTGGGCAATGGAATTGAGAAAAATGCATTTTTCAAGTCAGTCACAGTGAAATACCTTGCTTCAACGGGTATATTACATAGGATCATGGACAGGTTTGGGAATAGAGGGAACCCAGCCTTGACTATCTGGTTTATCGGGCAAAGATCTTGCACTAGCCTCCAAGACCCCCATCCCTTTTTTTAATGGGGTAAATCAAAGTATTGCATGACAACTCTGATGTCACTAAGATGCCCTGCTCCATCAAAGCAGAAATTGTCTTAAAAATCCCTTCATTCATCTGCTTCCCTAGACATGGGATACTGTTGTGCTTTTGGTAGAATTGCTCCTGTTTCAATTGAATCTTCACTTCTCCGACTCCTTTCAGTAAACCTACATCAAAAGGGCCTGTAGTCCATACTGAGACAGGCACCTTTGCCATGTCGTCATCAAAATATTCAGGGCGTTTTTGTGCGAGCATCATTCTCTGAGGTACCTCTTGTTAAATCATTTTCACCCAATAAATGAGATTCACCTCAACTGTCACCTCATCTTCACCTGTTTGCTCTTCAAATAGATTGTCATCCGTGACGTAAGTCAATCTGTAACCTTCCCCATTGGCGATTACTGCACACCATTGTCTGCCTTCATCATCACAACCATCAATCAAAGCCATCTCTCCTCGTACTATGGCTGCTTGTATTGGTAAGGGAAACACTTGTCCCTTTTCCTCATGCATAGGTATTATTGGTCTGAACAAAAACACATTATTTTGTCTGCAAAGGCCTGGTAGCCATGCCATTAATATACGCACTCCATATGCGAATATTTCTGGTTCCAATGGAATAGCTCTCATAGCCATTTGTCCTGCATATGCTCTAATTATTTTGCACACGTTCAAATAATGCATTCATGGAGTTGAACATACTATGCCCTTCTTTCTCCATGAACGAGATTGTCATGTTTAACTTTGTCATTAGGTCTCATCCCAATATATTCACTGATGTCTGCCTTAAATATAGCAGTGGTACTTTCATGTCACATTTGCCTATAGAAACTGGAAGTTATTTTGTAAAAGGAACATGACTTGTTGCTCCTATGAAGCCCTGAGTATTTATGGCATTGCTGGACAAAGAAAACTTGCCTTCACGTATACACGAGTGTGTCGCAACCGTGTCAACTAAGAAAGAATATTCTTTGTCCCCTATACAGACATCTACCCTTGGTTCCTCGTGAGGGTTTGGTGTCACAGATAGGAAAGAACACATCAGGTCTCTCAGTGAGCTGTCCTAGTCCATATATAATCATGTCCCACTCTGAGTGAATGGATTTCCACCATCACCAGTGGCATCTCTTATTCCAGAATTCAGTAGCTGTCCTGTACCTGTTGTTTGTGATAGTTGCATTGGGGACTGTTGAGACTGTCCCTGTGGAAAATGTGTCACATTCTGCTGCGGCTGCAAGCTTTGCTGTATCCTTGGCGCTTGCTGCAACGCCATATGATTCTGCACAACTCCATTTCCACCCTGCTGCAAGAACAAAGGTGGATTCACCATCCCTCCTCTTGTGAATTGGTCATTTTGCACCATTCCTTGACTTCCGATGCCCAGTCATCCCACACATCCAACATAGTGGTGGTGGTCTGATTAATTTACCATTTTGCATATCCTGGTTTCCTCCTTGCATATTTTGAAAACCTCCTTGATTACTTTGAAAACCTACCTGATTACTCTGCCATTCTCTTCCTCGAAAGCCTCTTCCTCTTGGGTAAAACCTGTTATCGCTTTGATCAAACTGTCTTTGGCTATTGGCCTGCTGCATGTTTGATCCATCTTTATTAGTTATCATTGCCCCTTCAATGACATACTGCAATCATTTTTTCTGCCTTTTTAGCCTTTTTACCTTTTCGTGCAGCATCCTTTTTGCGATTTTTTTCTTGCAGCAATCTGCAATAGTGCGCGATGGTCAGTTGTATTTCAGGCCATGGCTTAGCCTCAATCCCTACCAATTTCTTGAGCTACTTCTGTACCTGTTCTGGCAGCCCTTGGCATAATATATGGTAAAACACGGGTATAGATTTCCCCCAAGATTCACGAGTTTCCAGCACCCAAGAGTCTTGGAAATTCTGAATGTAAAGCAACGGATCTTCTGACTCCTTCATCTTGCATGTCATTATAGCGCCCATTTAAGAAGTGCCCGGGTATAGCACTCGAAGAGCTTTCCATACCACGGTTCTGCAATTGTTAAACGGTGCTCTGTTATGCGCAGTATTAACTGTAATCACTCCAGGGTAACCTGCACGTGTCCACACATCGTCAGCTCTATAACCAAGTATGGCGATTAAAAGACCCTTAATGTCCCAAATAGCTAAGGTGTTCCTTCCCGTCATTTTTTCTAACTCATGTATCCATTTTCCAGCTCCCGATGTCAACATTGGGAGCTTATTTTTCAGGTTTTCTCTACCCATCTGTGGCCAATGTATATATTGTGGCCTCGTTCCTCCTTTTTCTAGTAAGGGGAACTGTGACACATGACACTCCTTTTCCTCTCTCATAATTTTTCTGTCTAACACAGGGGTAATATTCCTGCATCGCCGTCTACCTGGCAATGTCTGTAATCTGCTCACATAGGGTGGTGGAGACATCCCCCTCTGACCGTATGATACTCCTTCATTCAGATCTGATTGTATGGCTAACTCCAATGCCTTAGGTGCAGACCCTCTAGAATCCAGCCATATTATTCCCTTTCCCCTAGAGAAGCATCTTTCTCGTCTTCTCTCGCCTTCTCTATCTTCACATTCTTCTCTTTCTGCATTCGATATTTTCTGTGCCCAACTCGTGCAACTTCTCTCATCCTCCTCATTTCTATTTAGAGTCAGCCTATCAAAGGGCAGCTCTCTATTTCTTCTACTTCGGGAGGCATCCTCAGTATTGTACAACTGAGTGCCCTCAAGACGCTCATCCTCTCCTTCCCTTTGGGGTAACATTTCTAGACCCATTTCATTGTATATTTTATCGATCGTCTCTCTGATGCTTCCGGTGTCGAATTCAGGAAAGAATTCTCCTATATCTTCCCAGTCTACTACTTGATCGGGTTTCTTAACCTCTCTTTCCAGATATTTGAGATCCTGTGCTCTCTGTCTTCGCTTGCATTCTATGTCGTCATCAAACTCTCTACGCTTCCTTGCTTCCTCTCTGACCCTGTCTTCTTCTTGCTTCCTCGCATCTCTTCATTCATTTGCCCTTTGCATTTCCTCATCTCTTTGTCTTTTTATTTTCTTCTCCCGTATTTTTTGTTCTTCTTCTTCTGTTCTTCTTTGTTCTAGTCTATCCTGATCATCAGCTGTTTTCTGCCTATGATCCCGTTTTCTTTGTTCCTCCTCCTTTTCCTGTTTTCTGACCAGCTCATGACGATATAACTGCTCTTGTTTCTGCCTATCATTTTTCTTAGCCCCTTCGTCTCTCAATCATTTTTCCTTTTCCTTTTCTTTCCTTTCTATTTCTTCCTGTTCTCCCCTTTGTCTCATCTCCTCAATACCTCTACCTTTGAGTTTCAATAAAATGTGACCTCCCATCCATTCGTTCTGTGTGAATGCCATCTCATCAGTCCTATCCTGGTCTCCTTTCCATCTCTTTACCTCTCTTCCCCATCTAGAGATGTATTTGCTTGTGCTTGATCTCCTTTTTCCTTTTCACATCTCTCCTTGTCCTTCGGGACTTTGGAGGTAATTTCTCTTTCTCTGTCCTTCTCTGGTCTTTCATCACTACTTTGCGTACGCGACTCATATGACCGGTTGCTACATCCCGTGGCTGCTTTAAGTTCCCTCAATTTGTATAGTCCCTCGTCTTTACTATCTTCGCTTTTTATTTTAAACAGGCGGGTGGCGCAGAAGGTTCTTCACCCCCTTCTGTGTATATATTCAGTATCAAATCTAACAGTGGCTCCTCCTCCTTTTCTTGTTGGTACATTTTCCAAAGCTCTAAACTAGCTAGGCGTTTGTCTAACTTTTTGCCAGTATACGTGGCGTGAAAATATGTTGTCATATGCTGCAGGACCATTTTAGATAGCGATCCGCCTTGTGGCCATAGCATAAAAATTTTGTCTGCGGTTCCTTTAACCCAATTTGCACTGTGCTGTTTAAGCTTAAGTGCATGCTTTGGCAGCTGTTTGCACATGTGTATCAATGGGGTAATGTCTTCCATGCTTAAGCTGTTCATCTTATCTTTGTATAACACTTTGTTATGCTTTACGTTTCACAAACAAGATCAACAATATGAGCAAACACCAATCGTTGCAAGCTCCAATCCCGTTTTCGCAACAATAATTTCACTATTACTTTTGTTAGCTACAACCATCAATCCATGCCATGCAACATCATATCATTACAAACGTGCAATTTTCATGCTATTTAAAAAAAATAAACATTTTTTATATTATGATGTCATATATCTACCTAAACACATAAAACAGACAGACAGACTCTGGCCAGCCACACAAATATCATGCATCTGCTTCCTCAGATGCATTCTGCCCCTAATTTGTATTCCAATATGGAATTTAAGCCCATTTCTTTCAGATCGTCTTTAATCGATCTGTCTCCTACGTCATCCTATAAATTCAGGACCTTAAATGAAGGCTTCTTCAAGCGCTCTTTGAAATCTAGGAAATGGTCATATACTCTTATCTCAGTCACTCCCGGTATCTCTCTATATTGCTCGGTCTTCCTCGAGTCAATATTTTCCCGTTATATATAATTATACTCTTACTCTGACATTATAGGGCCGATTCATGGAACAAACGTGCGCCGAAAATCTTCGCGCAAGCAGGCGCCAGCAGGCGCAAGCAGGCGCAAGCAGGCGCAAGCGGTAAAAAACAGGCGCACGCGCACGCGTGCGATCCATGGAAGTCCCTGCGCGTGTACACCTCGGGATGTGCGCCAAACCCGTGCATGGCGCACAAGTCACTGCAACATCCCTAAAGGCGTGCGCGACAAGCACAGTGAAAGCGCACAACCACGGCGCATACACCAGAAAGTGGGCGGGACACAGGGCGTAACGCGCGGAATGGGGAACAACGTGCAAAAATAAGGGCGTAACTGGGGATGCACTGCAGGGAAGCAGACAGAACGCCCACACGCACTCGTACCACACGTATTCATGGAATCGAATAGGGCAAAGCCACGCACAGCCAAAGACACGCACAAGCAGAAACACGTCCGCCACACGAAGGCAGGCAGTAGAGCCCCAGCGCATCACAAAAGTGGCAACATACAGCAATTGGGCCTGTGCGAGCGGGGTATGTTTATTTCGGGGGCGCGTGGGAAGTTACACACGCGATTGAGCGGGGTACATGTATTTCGGGTGCGCGCGGGAAGTTACACACGCGATTGAGCGGGGTACGTGTTTTTCGGGGGCGTGCGGGAAGTCACACACGCGATTGAGCGGGGCACGTGTATTTCGGGGGCGCGCGGGAAGTTACAGATGCGATTGAGCGGGGTACGTGTATTTCGGGTGCGCGCGGGAAGTCACACACGCAATTGAGTGGGGTACGTGTATTTCGGGGGCGTGCGGGAAGTTCCACACGAGATTTCAGCAGGGTACGTGTATTTCAGGGTACGGGGGACGTTCCACATGCGATTTCAGCATGGTACGTGCATTTCAGGGGTGCGCGGGAATTACCACACGCGATTGGGCCCGTGCGAGCAGGGTACGCGTATCTCAGGGGTGCGCGGGAAGTGCCACACGCGATTTCAGCAGGCTACGTGTATTACAGGGGTGAGCGGGGAGCACCACTCGTGAATTGCACAGGGGCCTACCCTGCACATGTCCTGCAGGCACCCCATCCACCATGGCCATGCCCCCCAGCCAACCCACATGTCAACTTGCACTACTGCCCACCAACGCATGTTCCCCTGCACCCCCAGCCACCAGGGGCACCCTCCACCAGGCCCCCACCCATGTCTCCCACCACCCCCACCCCCCAGCAGTACAGGGGCACCCTCCACCAGGCCCCCACCCATGTCCAACTCATGTTCCCCAACCCCCCACCCCCCAGCACTGTGGGGCACCTGCCAGCAGGCCCCCACCCATGTCCAACTCATGTTCCCCACCACCCCCACCCCCCAGCACTCTGCGGCACCTGCCACCAGGCCCCCACCCATGTCTCCCACCACCCCCACCCCCCAGCAGTGCAGGGGCACCCACCACCAGGCCCCCACCCATGTCTCCCACCACCCCCACCCCCCAGCCACCAGGGGCAGCCTCCACCAGGCCCCCACCCATGTCTCCCACCACCCCACCCCCAGCACTGTGGGGCACCTGCCAGCAGGCCCCCACCGATGTCCAACTCATGTTCCCCACCACCCCCACCCCCCAGCACTGTGGGGCACCTGTCACCAGGCCCCCACCCATGTCTCCCACCACCCTCACCCCCCAGCAGTACAGGGGCACCCTCCACCAGGCCCCCACCCATGTCTAACTCATGTTCCCCACCCCCCCACCCCCCAGCAGTGCAGGGGCAGCCACCACCAGGCCCCCACCCATGTCTTCCAGCACCCCCACCCCCCAGCCACCAGGGGCAGCCTCCACCAGGCCCCCACCCATGTCTCCCACCACCCCCACCCCCCAGCAGTGCAGGGGCACCCACCACCAGGCCCCCACCCATGTCCCCCACCACCCCCACCCCCCAGCAGTGCAGGGGCAGCCACCACCAGGCCCCCACCCATGTCTCCCACCACCCCCAACCCCCAGCAGTACAGGGGCACCCTCCACCAGGCCCCCACCCATGTCCAACTCATGTTCCCCACCCCCCACCCCCCAGCACTGTGGGGCACCTGCCAGCAGGCCCCCACCCATGTCCAACTCATGTTCCCCACCACCCCCACCCCCCAGCACTGTGGGGCACCTGCCACCAGGCCCCCACCCATGTCTCCCACCACCCCCACCCCCCAGCAGTGCAGGGGCACCCACCACCAGGCCCCCACCCATGTCTCCCACCACCCCCACCCCCAGCAGTACAGGGGCACCCTCCACCAGGCCCCCACCCATGTCCAACTCATGTTCCCCACCACCCCCACCCCCCAGGACTGTGGGGCACCTGCCACCAGGCCCCCACCCATGTCTCCCACACCCCCCAACCCCCAGCAGTGCAGGGGCACCCACCACCAGGCCCCTACCCATGTCTCCCACCACCCCACCCCCCAGCAGTACAGGGGCACCCTCCACCAGGCCCCCACCCATTTCCAACTCATGTTCCCCACCACCCCCACCCCCCAGCAGTGCAGGGGCACCCACCACCAGGCCCCCACCCATGTCTCCCACCACCCCCACCCCCCAGCAGTAAAGGGGCACCCTCCACCAGGCCCCCACCCATGTCCAACTCATGTTCCCCACCCCCCCACCCCCCAGCACTGTGGGGCACCTGCCAGCAGGCCCCCACCCATGTCCAACTCATGTTCCCCACCACCCCCACCCCCCAGCACTGTGGGGCACCTGCCACCAGGCCCCCACCCATGTCTCACACCACCCCCACCCCCCAGCAGTGCAGGGGCACCCACCACCAGGCCCCCACCCATGTCTCCCACCACCCCCACCCCCCAGCCACCAGGGGCAGCCTCCACCAGGCCCCCACCCATGTCTCCCACCACCCCCCAGCAGTGCAGGGGAACCCACCACCAGGCCCCCACCCATGTCTCCCACCACCCCCACCCCCCAGCCACCAGGGGCAGCCTCCACCAGGCCCCCACCCATGTCTCCCACCACCCCCACCCCCCAGCAGTGCAGGGGCACCCACCACCAGGCCCCCACCCATGTCTCCCACCACCCCCACCCCCCAGCCACCAGGGGCAGCCTCCACCAGGCCCCCACCCATGTCCAACTCATGTTCCCCAGCCAACATGTCATCACAATCTAGATCCCTGGTCCCTATGGTTAGCCTCCAAATGCAAAACACCCACCCGAGTATTGCATCCACCCACTCATAATTTGCAATTACATCACAGAACACCAATTGCAAGTTCCGAAACAAACACATTTCCCTCACATACACCCAATGGGTGTCAGTGAATCTCAAAACACATATCATGAAATGCATGAAACCAATGAGATACCACACATTGAATTTCACCCAAAAAAATATGTATTAAAGGAAACATGAATAGAAAAAAAAATGAACAGAAACGTGAATGTACAAAAATGAAAAGAAGCATGTCCGTTAAAAAAAGCACAACCAAAAATAAAATTCCAAAGTAATGTTGTCCAAAGTCAATGTCCACAAAGCAAAATCCAATGGGAAATAAAAAAGAAACCCATTGCTCCATGGTCAAAAAGTGAAAAACAAATACAATCCAAATGTGAACTATGTACATGGGAACAAGCCAGGGTCCATTATCCCAACAAAATAAAGGAAACCTATCTAACTACACTTACTAATAAAATAAACTATATACAAAAATGTGGCCAATGTCCAAAAGGTCCAAATAAAATAAAAACAAAAATGAAATCTAACACTACCTACATAACTATGTACAAAGGCAGCGGGCTAGTTTCACGGCTCACTTGTGGATGTCCCGGGCCAGGGCATCATCGAACTCCCCCTCAATGTCCCAGAGGCGGTCCTCCTCCATGGCCCCGAGGGTCCGCAGGGCCGTCGACGTCTCCACC
This sequence comes from Ambystoma mexicanum, assembly GCF_040938575.1. Lineage (NCBI taxonomy): Eukaryota > Metazoa > Chordata > Amphibia > Caudata > Ambystomatidae > Ambystoma > Ambystoma mexicanum. The sequence goes on from NC_090937.1 coordinate 635,727,823, forward strand.
TCCAAACCCCTGCGGATTGCCTCGAGGTACTCGGCCCACCTCAGGGCCCTCCGCATGGAGTTCTCCGCCCTGACCATTGTGAGCCGTGCCTCTTCCGCCTGCTGCCGCTCCGCATCTATGGCGTGGCCCAACCGCTGCCACACGGAAGACACTCTCTGTCCTGGGTCCTCCTGCCCTCCGGCCGATGCCTGCCCCTCCGATGTTGAAGGCCCCGAGCCTTCATGGCTCCCACCACGTTGCTGCTGCTCCTGTGCCTCTGCCCGTGCACTGCCTCCTGCTTCCTGCACATCCTCCGCCGGTTGGGGTGCAGTTGTTGATGTGGCCACCCCTGCTGGACGTCCGACTCCCGACTGTGGCAGGGATGCCTCCTCCACCAGCCTGGCCGCGCCGTCAGAGGCAGCTCCACAGGGCACCCAGGTGACTGATGAGTGGGAAGATGGCACAGACGACGACTGGCGCGTAGTGGGTCCAGTTGAGGAGGGGGTCGGAGCAAGCCCCATCAGACGGAGGAATCCGGCCTGGGTGACCTGTCCCAGCAGGCTGACGTGGTCAACGAGCCATTCGAGATGACGTGCAGTCTCTTCATGAAAAGACTGCAGGTCACCTCGCATGGCCCGTTGACGCAACCTCACACCAGCCAGGACAGGCTCATCCCGGACCTGGATAGCCACGTCCACAGGCAGAGGAAGGCCAGTTGACGTGAGCTCATCCCCTGCCTGAAAACGGGTCTGGACGTAGGCATCCCTGCTGGTGCAAGATGATGCAGGGACAGGATCAGGGACAGGGTTGCACACAGGCACCTCCGCGGCGGCCTGTGCTGCCTCCTGTCCCTGGTCCTGCACTGCACCACTAGCACCAGTGGGTGGGATCCCCACCTCCAGACCCCGTCTCCGGTGCTTGCACGGCCTCCTCCTCCACCAAACCCCCCACCAACCTGGATGACTCTGTGCCATCTTCCCCTGTTGGGCCCTGTGGGGTCCCAGCTGCCCCTTCTGCTGCCGAGGAGTCCAACTCCAACCTCCGCCTCTTGGACCTCCCCCCGGCAGCTGTGGCCTGAGATGCGGCACCGGACTCCTCACTCCCCGACGAGATGACAACATGGGAGGGGAGCCGGGCCTTGCGTCTCCGGCTGGCGGTGGGATCCCCGCCGCTGTGCTTCACAGCACCTTCTCCGCCCTCTTCATCAGTTGACGCTGCAGACAGGGAGAAACAAAACACAGGCATCAGGGCACTGTACAATGGACACATACACACATGACAGTTGTACATGAGTGGCATTGGCAAACCTCAGACATGTCATCACAATACCCAACACACATGTCATTACAACTCGCACACATGAGCCATACCACAGCCATATCGCAAATGCCACCACCATCCATACACGTACAACAGCATGAGCAGCCAAAGGTGAGCCAGACATCACATGCAACACAGGAAGTGCACCACACATGTACACAAACCACCACACTTGCATGCATGTGTACACCTCTGCCAAGTGTCGCAGTGTTCAGACGGGCATCCATGTCACATCTGCCAATCAGGCTTCCACATACCACTGTCACATGCATCCATGTTGCATCGCTATTGCACCCTTGTCAAATACACACACATGCACATGTTCACAGTGCTGATACATGCAGCCAAAAACAACATACATGCGTGACATCACGAACATGTCTACTTACATACACATTCATCCAAACATGTGTGCCCACACAACTGCATTTGGCATGCAAGCCTACACACACAAGCACCATCCATGACTCACACATTACAGCCCTCGCATGTGTCAGCCCCACGGCCCTGTACACCCCCACCCATACTCGACCCCATACAAACAGATGTGCAACCTGCACACTACTGAATAATCACCACACGCACTGCTCACAATCAGGATGCATGTACACTCACCGCTCGACTCCAGACGGGTCTGCTTCTCAAGGACCTGGACGTGGAGCGCTGGGGATATGCATTCCAGGACCCTCATCTGTTCTTCCGACAAGTGGCCCCAGCGCCCCTTGGCATCCGCTGCCTTCAAGAGGCGCCGGGCCTTGTTCAGGGTCCTGGACCTAAAGTCCTCCCAGCGCTTCTTGACATGTTGTAAGTCGCGGACTGCCACCCCCTCCGCATTGATGGCAGTCACGATGTCAGTCCAGATCCGAGTCCGTCCTTCCTTGTCGGCGCAGGAACTTCCGAAGAGGGCATCATACTGCCCCAGGACTTGCTCCACCAGGACACCAACTTCGGTGGCACTGAAGCTGGTGCCCCTCTGCCTCTCTGGCCGGGGGTTGTCAGTGGTCCCAGATGGTGTTTGCCCCGACATGACAACCCCAGAGGCAGGAGTGGGTGGACAACTGGGTCCTGGGGCTGGGCTGTGGAGCGATGGAATCCCAGTCGGGAGTCTTCGGTTCCAGCAGGGGTGGTCACAGCAACAGCACCCCTGGCTGATGTGCAGGCAGCAAATGGCAGGGCACGTGGACAGCAGGCAGTCAGGCAGCAGCAGATGGCAGGTGGGAGCGTGCTCGGGGTTCTGGGGGGCAGTAGTTCGGCCTTCTGGGCAGGAGTGTGGTCTTCCGTGTGCTTACGCGTGGCCAGCTTGATACGGAGTGATTTGGCATGTGAAAAATCTGCACGTCAGCGTGTAATTCGAGGAAAGGCCCTTAGCGCGTAAGCGCATCTGCACGCATACGTATTTTCATTGGACCAAAGGCCCCTAGCACGTGAGCGCTTCTGTGACGTGACGCGTACAGACGTGCATGGGCATTTCAGCGCGCGTGAAAAACTGCACGTCCGCGTGTAATACGAGGAAAGGGCCCATGCGCATAAGCGCGTGTGAAAAACTGCACGTCCGCGTGTAATACGAGGAAAGGGCCCATGTGCGTAAGCTCGTGTGAAAAACTGCACGTCCGCGTGTAATACGAGGAAAGGGCCCATGTGCGTAAGCTCGTGTGAAAAACTGCACGTCCGCGTGTAATACGAGGAAAGGGCCCATGCGCGTATGCGCGTGTGAAAAACAGCTCGTCAGCGTGTAATACGAGGAAAGGGCCCATGCGCGTAAGTGACGTGACGCGCGCATGCGTTTCCCTCAGCACGGGTTAAAGGTGAGCGGGCCCAGCAGTTCGCTGTACGTGCCTTTCGTGGAGAGGAGACCGACGTGTGTTGCTGCTTCCTGTTGTTTCGCGCGCCATCACAACTTCACAGCTATCAAGGACGTATCTCTTCTTTTGGCGGGGGTATTGGCAACGCGTGTTTTTCTGCATCGCGCTAGTCAGACGGTGAGTCGCACATGCACTTTTTCCCACTGCGGGTGCCCCTGTGTATCACCCATTTTCGATGTCATAGTAGCCTGCGTGTCCTTGCAGGTGCAGGGGGGCTATTAACATCTTGCTTCCCACCCCCTTCACCCCAATTGCCCAGGTCAATTGTGGTGTACACCTCCCATTGGCACCACTCCATCTGTGCCAGCACTACTACATCTGTGCCATGGTTGGGAGGCCACCAAAGGTGAGGGGCGCCTCAGCTGGGCGTACTCCTCGTGGCGGGCGTGGTCGGGGACGTGGCCGTGGTGACCAGGGAGTAGGGGGACTTCAGGGTGTCCAGGGCAGCCACAGAGGGGGAAGAGGCAGGGGTGCGCCACTTGAGCACAATGTTGTGCCATGTGTCGGTGCAGCCATGCCACCATCCCCTGTGGTTCCGGGAGATGAAGCTCCTGCATCTGGCACTGGCACCCATATGACCCAGCAGTCCGTTCCATCGACTGCCACGGGCCCAAGGGTAGTAGTAGCTGTAGGTGCAGCTGTGGACACCGCCACCCAAGCTCAGGGTCTGCCAGCGCAGGCTGCGTTGGCACTTGAAGAGCCCTTGGTAGATCTCCAACAGGCCAGGGGGGAAACCATAGGGGCAGGCTGGGCTCTTCAGACCAAGACACGTGTCCCTGGGGCAGTCATGTCATCTGCTGCCCCGAACAGCCGGGTGTTGGCAAGTACAGGGGCAGATGCACCCAACAGCACCCCGGTTGTGAGTCTGCCAACCAGGACTGTTGTGGTCAAAGACCCTGCAACAGCTGATGTTGCTGCGCAGGGTCCATTAGTGGGCACCCAGCTGCCAATGACACAAGTCAGGCCTTTGGTCATCCCTCCACCTGCCACTCCCTTGGCTCAATCCACTGAACCCACTGGCCATACTGGTCAGGGCGGCATTAGCCAGCCAGGGTCTGCGCCACAGTCCAAGAGGAGGAAGGTTGCACCTGCAGCACAGGCTGGGACCCCACACACAGCCACGACCTCCTGCACATCGAGGAAGAAGCCTTTCTGTAAGCAGGAACTGGACTTCCTCGTGGACTACATGCGGGGCCACAGCCGTGACATGCTAGTGGGTGCCAATAGTCAGACTACGGCTGCCCAACGTGACACCCACTGGAAGCATGTTGAGGAACATGTCAGTTCATTCGGCCATGAGGTGCGCACGGCGCAGGAGTGCAAAAAGCGTTGGAATGACATCAAGCGCAGCACTAAGGCCAAGCGTGCCTCAAATTACAACTTGACTCTGGTGACTGGCGGTGGGCCTGCACCAGAGGAGGAAGAACTCACTCCGCATGAGGCTCTCGTTGCGGAGTTCATACCGCCTGAATTGGTCGAAGGAGTGGGAGAGAAGCTGGACTTTGATGCCCAGTTCAGTGAGGGTTGATGCGTGTTTGTTGAGGACATGTGTGTTGCACTTGTGGGATGTGTTGTGCATGATTGCTGCTACATGTGACGTGTACATGGTTCTGGTGTGTAAATAATGCAATGCTACCGTCATGCATCTCTCCTCTGCCTGCATGCGGGACTCCATGTAGGCATGCTCCCTTGCCCCTCCTCCGCCACTCTGCACCCCAGTTCCACATTTGCACTGGTCTGCTTCAATATTGCCAATGTGTACTTTCTTGTTCATGTGTCCTGTGTAGATGCTAACTTCCAGCGTAGAATCTGCCAGACATATGCCGTGTGGTACAGCCTTAGTACTCGATGCAGGGTATCTCACTTGTACTGTGCATGGGTCAGATGTCCCGCAGGGACATGAGTGCCCATTCATGCTCCATGTGCATTGCACGCATGCCCCTATGTGTCCTTGACTGGATGATCACTGTAATATAAGTCCTTGGTTACATACATTGCCTGCCATCTCATCAGCCTTCCCATGTCAACTGTGGCTCAGACCTGCGTTGCACACATGTTTACGCTCTGACAATCTGTGTGGCTCACAGGCCTCAGCCTGTTCAATGGCCAATGACTCTGTCCAACTCTTGTTGCGTCTACTTCACACGTGGGCGGGCTCCGGAGTTTCCATCATGTGTCCTGCCCACTGTCCCAGCATCATTTGCAGTGTTGTAATTTGAATCACATAAAGTCGTTGATGCCAGTCAACACTGCCTGTCAATACACAGGTGTATGGTCAGCCTTTTGATACCATGCTAGGCATCCCTGCTTTGGTACTGGGGTGGAGGGGTGCTTGGCTTCTAGACATGGTACACATTGAATGCACAATGCACGTGATGTCTGAATTTGACATTGCACTGCCTTCACATTTCCTGGCACACACCATGTAGTGCTTGTACATGTAGGTAGTGAGTGGCGTACACATTTTCTGCACTGCATAGACCCACTTCCATGGAAACTGCCACCTTTCAACAGGTCTGATCACAGAAGCTATTCAAAGTAGACCCAGCATGCATGCCAGGTCATATGTTGTGTGTCACATGTCTGCCGGATGCCTTTGCTGTCGGTGTGTGTGTGTGTGTCGTGTGCTTCTGACATGTGTATTGACCTTTGTCTCTCTATTTTTCAGGTGATGACGCAATGGAGGCGGAGGATGGTGTTGTCATGCCAGACACAGGGTTGGTAACGCCACATCAACCCAGCACTAGTGGGGGTCGTGGGGTGGTAGGCCACAAAAACCCCCAAGTGCTGCAGTCCATCTTGTCTCTGGCTGCCTATGAGTCCAGCCTTGATGACGACTCTGACGTCCATGTTGAGTTGGCTGAGCATCAAGTCCATGTGTCAGGGGTGAGTGATTCTGATGTGGACACTCCTCTGTCTGCGACACCTGCACTGAGGGATCAGACAGTCTTGGTTCCTCCGCCCGTGGTGGATCGGGACGCAGGGTCACCCTCCACACCAGTCACTGATGTGCCTGGGACATCACGTCGACGGGGGCATGTAGTCGTGCAGCCGCAGGCGGTGCCAACACAGCGAGGACCCCCGGTCCTTGGGTCCCGCAGGGGTCAAGCCCGGCAACGCGGTCGCCGCGCGCAACCGCTGTATACTGAGTGGGAGCAAGACATGACTGCCAATTCCGAACGGCAGGGGGCAGCAATGGAGAACATCGTGAGAGCATGGAGCGTGTGGCCCGATCTGTGCTCCCCACTGCCAGGCAGGTGCTTCTCCAGCAGCAGGCGGGACGGTCCACGGCCCGCTCGCTCAGGCTGGGCATGGCGGCCTCAGACAGGGCACGCCAGGCTGAAATGTGGTCTCTGCGTCAAGCAATTGCTGCTCACGCAGAGGCGCACATGGATGCCCTGAGGGAGGAGTATGCTTCCCTCAGATCCACTCTGGGTGTACTTATTATGTCCCAGAGGCAGCAGGCAGAGGAGAGGTTTGCACAGCTCGAGCGTACCATCTCGGCTGAGCTACAGGCTTGCCGGGAGGTGCAGCGGTTGTCCAGCCAGGCCTTGCAGGAGGAAGTCCGTGTTACACGTGCTACCTTGCAGGAGGAAGCACGTGTATCACGTGAAATTCTGCATGCAGACCTACGTCACATCGCCACACAGAACCAGGCTCACCCGTCCGGCAGACTTGCTGCCGACGAGGGGCAAGCTGCGGCTAGGCGTGGCCAGGCTACTGTGCCACGTCCTCCTTTCCAGGATGAGCCAGACTCAGACGACCATCTATCTTCCACATAGGTCGTGCTGTGCAGGCGTTGAGCCCATGGAGGATTTTTTTTTGGCTCAGCATCATCGCATGTGGATGTTGAGCAGCACCCTGTACCTCCCCCCTCCTGGGTGCCTCCCCTCCCCCCTGGGTCGTATGTGGCCATTTTTGATTTTTCTTTTAGTTTAGTTAGTTAAGTTTCTATTTGATAGTTAGTTTAAATAGGTAATGTAGGTTTTCCATAGTTAGTGTAATTAGTTAATAGTTGGTTTAGTTTAAAATTGCTAGTCTATTGTGCTTTCATGTGACGGTGCGGTGCTTTGTGGCTTTTGAAGGCATCCACTGTCTGTTCCAGCTGGGCCCTTCATGCTTGTCTTGTGTATGTGTTTGCTGCTTGGGGTCCTTTACTCACATATGCCACTCCTGCTTCCCTTATCCATGGGCTCGCAAGGATGGTTCGGTGTTACAGCATTTTACACAAGGGCATTGGACTGTCATATCTGTGGCATGTCTGGTGCTGTGTGACTTGTGTTGACACCCCTAGTGGGGATGATTTAGGTGTCATTGTCCACTGTTCAGCTTTTGCTAGATGGGGTGTGTCATGATTAATGTGAACATTGATTGCTATGCATTGTGCAGTATGTTTCATATCTTTCCTGTACATGTGCTTGTTGCAATTCATGCTGTAGATAGTGTTCCACACTTTGGAGGTGAAAGACGGACTGATGGTGTGATTTGTGATGTGACTCTCTGACATGGTCAAATAATGAGATGCCTGATGAGACACACACAGATGACTTTGAAGCATTAATCATGTGTTTCATGCCCTTTCTGCAGGGGGGTGATCCTCCAGAGCACCTTTGCCAGCAGACATGGCCCATTGGACGACGGAATTCTGGACCCGTTTGTTGGTGCCCACATGCACATGTGTGCACAAGCAGAGGCACAGTGATTGCAGACCCACATCCTATAACTGCTGACATGTTCCAAGGAACTCCAGGCAAGGTGAGCATCACAGGGGGGCCACGACACAGCAAAGCTTGCACCAGGCGAGTTGCACATGCAGGCTTAGTCACAGCACTGAGGGTGAGCTTAGACAAATATTGGTGTTGAAGCACACAATGCAGCTCAGATGTGTTTGTGGACTGATGGCTGTTGATAGTAGGGTTGTCTGGGACACATGCAGGGGCAGTGGCACATACCCTCCGGTACACCAAGGTCCATTGAGGCACTTGTATCAACCATGTAGCCTTCCGAGACATGGAAAGGGGCAGCTCACAGGGACATTCAGCAAGGGACATACTCGGGTGCAGTGCATGTCTTTTCCACGTACTTCATGATAAATGCACTGCCAACTTTGTTCCGGTCATGGTGGTACGCAACTTGCTCTGTAGTCATGGCTTGCTACATGGGTCTGTCTGCTTACCCAGGGAACATTGCATCTTGTGTGAATTGTGACACATTGGTGTTCCATTTGCCACGCACCCACCAGCGGCTGCCTTACTGCATTGACTGTGTATGACCCGTCACAGGGGTGATGTTATATATGGGTACAAAGCATCAACCACAGATTGTCTGTTTATAGAGTAGTTTGTTGCTATGGGCATGTTTGGTGTTATGTTTTTGTGTAATTGGCACATACAGGTTGTTGACTGTGGCTCTCTTTGCAGCATTGCAGTGCTCCTGTAACCTGACCTGAGAGTGCGCAGGCAGGAGGCCAGCACTCAAAACCAGAGCTAAGTGTCTTGTTGTTTTTCTTACGAACTGCTCTGCATAGGCTTGCTGGGGAGAGTACTGATGCATGGATGTCTGTGTGGTTCAATTTGGTATGTTTTTTTTCTCCATAATCACCCGTGATCCTATGCAATTATGAAACCTGTACCCTCTACCCGGTGTTCCTGCTTCCCGTGCCTATCCAAGCAACTTTCCCTGACCCTTTTTCCCCACTGGGGTTGCGGATGCCTGTGTAAGCCCCGAACTTGCAGGCGCCAAAACCCTAGAGGGGGTGGTTGGTTCGTACCACTCCTGAGCCTGGACTACAGAAGGCCATGACAATGATGTCCAAGTTTGTTTGGATTGTGTATGTGTTCATGCAGGTTGTACATTTTCGTGCATTCCCTAGTTTCATGTGTCATTCCTCCTCCCCTCTCCTGCCACTCATTCCAGTCATCCAGTGTGTCAACACCTGTCCCGACTGCATATCCCTGAACCTCATTCCCCACCAGGGTCTCAGGGGCCTGTGTGAGTTTGACCTTGCAGGCACCCGGGACATGGTGGGGGTGGTTGTTTTGTGACACTCCCGCGCCTGTACAGGGGACCTGTGACAGTACACATCCATTCATGGTGCATCATCCTATGTCATGTACCACACATGTCTCACATCCTGTCGTGACATTGTTTTGCTGTGCTACCTTGGTTGTTGCATCATTGTGGTAGTACTTGGCCTTTGTGAGGTACTGCTACATCAAGTCATCTACGGGAGGGTGTTCGGGTTCGTTTTTATGCCTTGGATTTTGTGATTTTGGAAATTAGTGTGGATTCCGAGGGTTCAGGCATCTTTTTACACACAAGGTGGGAGATGGTGACGAAGGGTAAAGGTGATCCTGTGGCCAGGTGGAATTGAGGTTTGGAGGCTCCATGACCCAGGTGCAGTTGTTCAGTGGGTCATGGTCATTTGTGAGGGGCGGAGGGGGTTGTTGTTGATAGTTGCCTTGCCCTGCAGTGTGATGGGAACTCTGACATAGTAATGGTGGTATCCTATGTACATGTTGTGTTCTGCTGATCAATGCCTGTTCATGTGTTGTGTTTTCCTTTCAGGTGCGAGGGGATAGTTGTGGTTTGACATGCTGGGGTGTACACATGGTGGATGTTCACATGTGATGTGTAGGGAACAATGATGGTCACTTGAGTGCACATGCATATGTGGAGTGCATGTCCTTGCAGAACCACACACTTGCACTCTGATGCGCTACATGTACTCCCACCCTTGCATATCCACGTGTACACTGTTTGCCTTCTGGTGCCCACTGTGTCCCGGCAGCACATGTTCTGTGACCGATCATGGATCCAGTACATGCCTAAGTTGATGTTTGACGTGGTCTGTCACTTAGATGTGATGCTCAGGGTGTGCATCACACACAATGGCTGTCCACTGTGCTGTGCGCTGAGCAGTGTGATGCAGGAGTAGGACACTGCACACATGAGCTGCAGTGTTGATGTTGCAATGCATAATGTGCATGCAGACAGGCATTCATTGTGATGTTACGTCTACGACTGTTGTAATGCATTTGGAAATTACTTGTTTTAGGTGGGAGATTTTGTTGATCTGTCATTTCATCTGATTCCGGGTCAGGCAGCAGTGTCCGATGCCACTGTACATTTAGGACATGGCAATGTGTATCTTATCGTTACTGCATTGGTGTATGGGTATTGCTTGCCATGTCATGTTCATGTTTGGGAGGGTTTGTGTGACATGACAGTGATGGCCATGGCCTGTTTTGCAGGTGTGTGTGATGCACACCTTGCATGTCCGGGTCATCTGCTACTCAGAGCAACTAGCTGGGGGTAGATTTCTCTCCGCAGCAGGGCCCTCCCCCTGGAACAGACTTCCGGCCTGACTTGAACTTGAGGGGAACCATCTCCAGTTCTGGAAGCACCTCCAGACCTTCCTCTTTGCTTCTGCTTACTGTCTGCCTCTCCCTTGCAGAATTCTCCACTGGAACTGCACAGGAGCTGCAACTGGGCCACTCTCACCGACCTCGGTCCCTGGCCCAGCCACTCTCCACTTGCACTGCCTCCCTGGCAACCCCTGCACTGCAGTACTGTCTCTCTATCCCTACAGCCCTCCCTTCCCAGCACTTGTCTGCACTTACCTTTGTAGTTGCCACCAGGCGACCTATGTATTATTTTTTTGGGCTACTTCCCCTGTACTGGACTCCCCCCCACCTTTCCCCTTGCACTTTTCCCATTCCCCCTACCCCTGCACTTGCACAATCTCAATGACACCTGGCCTAGTAGTACCGTTCTATGTGTTCCCTTGTTCCCCCCTCCCTGCCTCATTGCGCCTTGGAATACTTGCGTATGGCCCATATCATGTCATATGTCATATGTGTGCCTTTTGGTCACACGGGATAGCTTGTGTTTAAGTAGCTAGGGATGCAGACGATGTGGCACTTCCATGGCAACTATCTCAGGGTGGTAGGGTTGTGACAGTTGACTGTCTCTTTGTCATCATCGATTGTCACCTGGTATGTGCCAGGCCTGTGTGCACTCCGCAGGGATGGGAGTTTAGGTGAAAAATGTGGCCACAAGCTGGGTTCGGGCTTCCTCGCCACGTGCCCTGTCCCCTCCCATGGGCAGCACCTGTGCCTGTGGTTGGGGATGTGGGGGCACCACCATCTCCACCGGGACGCCCTGCCGTGTTGCAACATTGTGCAGGACACATGATGCCACAATGAACCTGCACACTACTGGTGGTGCATAGAGTAGTTGCCCACCAGAGCGGTCAAGGGAGCGGAAACGTGACTTGAGCACTCCGAATGTGCGCTCCACTATGCCCCTGGTTGCAATATGGGCGGCGTTGTATCTTACCTGGGGTGGTGTGGTGGGGTTCCGGATTGGTGTCATCATGTGGTTGCTCAGAGGGTAGGCACTGTCCCCTGGGGAGGTGATAATAGTTTAGATTATTAGGGTTTGGATATTTATCTGTGTGTGACTTGCATGCATGTGCAAGGGCATTTGTACTGACCTAGGAGCCATGTGTCGCCATGCTGCCCAGCTTCCAGGGCCCGGCTCAGGGCAGACATTCTGTATATGAAACTGTCATGGGTGGAGCCAGGGTAGTTTGCATAGACAGAGGTGATGATTCCCTTTGCATCGCATACCACCTGTACATTGATGGAATGCCAGTGCTTGCGGTTTCGGTAGATGTGCTCAATGGCCCTAGGTGGACGTAGGGCCACATGGGTGCAATCTATGGCACCGAGCACTTTGGGGAAGTGTGCCACCCTGAAAAAATCCAGGACAACGGCTTGCCTTTCTGCGGGTGTTCTGGGCATGTATATGTGCCTGCGGACTGAGGGGCGCGCTGTCATGATTGCCAGTACCTGGTGTAGGCAGCGTGACTGCGTGGCCTGTGAGACCCCCCCCCACTATGGCAGTGGTCCGCTGAAATGACCCAGTGGCCAAAAAATGCAGGACATTGAGCAGCTTCTCCAAGGGGCTCAATGCTTGGGAGCAGAGGGTGGGGGATGTGAGGTCATCTTCCCACTCCCTGACCAGGTCTAGGATGATATGGGGTGGAAACCTATACCTGCCATAGACCTGGTCGTCAGGCATCCCAAAAAGGCTTGGCCGTGGTGCGAAAATGCGTGCCCTGGCTATTCTCCTCCTCCTGCGGTGTCCCATGATCAGTGCAGCGACAAATGGGGCATTCATCGTAGCTGTATATACGAGTTTGTTGTTTGCGCGCACGTTTATGCTGTGCGCGGGGACGGCTCCGCCTGCCTTCGTGTGGGCGGACGCGTTGACGCCTGTGCACATCTTTTGCCGTGTATTCGTATACGGTCCGAGTGTCATCGCGTGTCATCGGAGGGGAGTGAGCGTACACGCAACTGGCCTGGGTACGTGTGTTTCGGGGTGCGCGGGAAGTTCCACACGCGATTACCCTGGGTACGTGTGTTCCGGGGTGCCGGGAACATTCACACGCGATTGGTGAAAATCCACATGTGTTCTGTCATCACGTGCAATGAGGGAAACACCTGCGTGCGTCACGTCACAGACGCGCTCACGCGCTAGGGGCCTTTGGTCCAATGAAAATGCGTATGCATGCAGACGCGCTTACGCGCTAAGGGCCTTTCCTCGAATTACACGCTGACGTGCAGATTTTTCACGTGCCAAATCACTCTGTATCAAGCTGGCCACGCGTAAGCACACGCAAGACCACGCTCCTGCCCAGAAGGCCGAACTACTGCCCCCCAGAGCCCCGGGCACACTCCCACCTGCCATCTGCTGCTGCCTGACTGCCTGCTGCCCACGTGCCCTGCCATTTGCTGCCTGCACATCAGCCAGGGGTGCTGTTGCTGTGACCACCCCTGCTGGAACCGAAGACTCCCGACTGGGATTCCATCGCTCCACAGCCCAGCCCCAGGACCCAGTTGCCCACCCACTCCTGCCTCTGGGGTTGTCATATCGGGGCAAACACCATCTGGGACCACTGACAACCCCCGGCCAGAGAGGCAGACGGGCACCAGCTTCAGTGCCACCGAAGTTGGTGTCCTGGTGGAGCAAGTCCTGGGGCAGTATGATGCCCTCTTTGGAAGTTCCCGCGCCGACAAGGAAGGACGGACTCGGATCTGGACTGACATCGTGACTGCCATCAAGGCGGAGGGGGTGGCAGTCCGCGACTTACAACATGTCAAGAAGCGCTGGGAGGACTTCAGGTCCAGGACCCTGAACAAGGCCTGGCGCCTCTTGAAGGCAGCGGATGCCAAGGGGCGCCGGGGCCACTTGTCGGAAGAACAGATGAGGGTCCTGGAATGCATATCCCCAGCGCTCCACGTCCAGGTCCTTGAGAAGCAGACCCGTCTGGAGTCGAGCGGTGAGTGTACATGCATCCTGATTGTGAGCAGTGCGTGTGGTGATTATTCAGTAGTGTGCAGGTTGCACATCTGTTTGTATGGGGTCGGGTATGGGTGGGGGTGTACAGGGCCGTGGGGCTGACACATGCGAGGGCTGTAATGTGTGAGTCATGGATGGTGCTTGTGTGTGTAGGCTTGCATGCCAAATGCAGTTGTGTGGGCACACATGTTTCGATGAATGTGTACGTAAGTAGACATGTCCGTGATGTCACGCATGTATGTTGTTTTTGGCTGCATGTATCAGCACTGTGTACATGTGCATGTGTGTGTATTTGAAAAGGGTGCAACAGTGATGCAACATGGATGCATGTGACAGCGGTATGTGGAAGCCTGATTGGCAGATGTGACATGGATGCCCGTCTGAACACTGCGACACTTGGCAGAGGTGTACACATGCATGCAAGTGTGGTGGTGTGTGTACATGTGTGGTGCACTTCCTGTGTTGCATGTGATGTCTGGCTCACCTTTGGCTGCACATGCTGTTGTATGTGTATGGATGGTGGTGGCAGTTGCGATATGGCTGTGGTATGGCTCATGTGTGCGAGTTGTAATGACATGTGTGTTGGGGATTGTGATGACATGTCTGAGGTTTGCCAATGCCACTCATGTACAACTGTCATGTGTGTATGTGTCCATTGTACAGTGCCCTGATGCCTGTGTTTTGTTTCTCCCTTTCTGCAGTGTCAACTGATGAAGAGGACGGAAAAGGTGCTGTGGAGCACAGCGGCGGGGATCCCACCGCCAGCCGGAGACGCAAGGCCTGGCTCCCCTCCCATGTTGTCATCTCGTCGGGGAGTGAGGAGTCCAGTGCCGCGTCCCAGGCCGCAGCTGCCGGGGGGGAGGTCCAAGAGGCAGAGGTTGGAGTTGGACTCCTCGGCAGCAGAAGGGGCAGCTGGGACCCCACAGGGCCCAACAGGGGAAGATGGCACAGAGTCATCCAGGTTGGTGGGGGGTTTGGTGGAGGAGGAGGCCGTGCAAGCACCGGAGACGGGGTCTGGAGTTGGGGATCCCACTGGTGCTAGTGGTGCAGTGCAGGACCAGGGGCAGGAGGCAGCACAGGCTGCCGCGGAGGTGCCTGTGTGCAATCCTGTCCCTGATCCTGTCCCTGCATCATCTTGCACCAGCAGGGATGCCTACGTCCAGACCCGTTTTCAGGCAGGGGATGAGCTCACGTCAACTGGCCTTCCTCTGCCTGCGGACGTGGCTATCCAGGTCCGGGTTGAGCCTGTCCTGGCTGGTGTGGCGTTGCGTCAACGGGCCATGCGAGGTGACCTGCAGTCTTTTCATGAAGAGACTGCACGTCATCTGGAATGGCTCGTTGACCACGTCAGCCTGCTGGGACAGGTCACCCAGGCCGGATTCCTCTGTGCCATCTTCCCACCCATCAGTCACCTGGGTGCCCTGTGGAGCTGCCTCTGACGGTGCGGCCAGGCTGGTAGAGGAGGCATCCCTGCCACAGTCGGGAGTCGGACGTCCAGCAGTGGTGGCCACATCAACAATTGCACCCCAGCCTGCAGAGGATGTGCAGGCAGCAGGAGGCAGTGCACGGGCAGAGGCACAGGAGCAACAGCAACGTGGTGGGAGCCATAAAGGCTCGGGTCTTCAACATCGGAGGGGCAGGCATCGGCCAGAGGGCAGGAGGACCCAGGACAGAGAGTGTCTTCCGTGTGGCAGCGGTTGGGCCACGCCATAGATGCGGAGCGGCAGCGGGCGGAAGAGGCACGGCTCACAATGGTCAGGGCGGAGAACTCCATGAGGAGGGCCCTGAGGCGGGCCGAGTGCCTCGAGGCAATCCGCAGGGGTTTGGAGGTGGAGACGTCGACGGCCCTGCGGACCCTCGGGGCCATGGAGGAGGACCGCCTCCGGGACATTGAGGGGGAGTTCGATGATGCCCTGGCCCAGGACATCCACAAGTGAGCCGTGAAACTAGCCCGCTGCCCTTGTACATAGTTATGTAGGTAGTGTTAGGTTTCATTTTTGTTTTTATTTTATTTGGACCTTTCGGACATTGGCCACATTTTTGTATATCGTTTATTTTATTAGTTAGTGTAGTTAGATAGGTTTCCTTTATTTTGTTGGGATAATGGACCCTGGCTTGTTCCCATGTACATAGTTCACATTTGGATTGTATTTGTTTTTCACTTTTTGACCATGGAGCAATGGCTTTCTTTTTTATTTCCCATTGGATTTTGTTTTGTGGACATTGACTTTGGACAACATTACTTTGGAATTTTATTTTTGGTTGTGCTTTTTTAAACGGACATGCTTCTTTTCATTTTTGTACATTCACGTTTCTGTTCATTTTTTTTTCTATTTATGTTTCCTTTGATACATATTTTTTTGGGTGAAATTCAATGTGTGGTATCTCATTGGTTTCATGCATTTCATGATATGTGTTTTGAGATTCACTGACACCCATTGGGTGTATGTGAGGGAAATGTGTTTGTTTCGGAACTTGCAATTGGTGTTCTGTGATGTAATTGCAAATTATGAGTGGGTGGATGCAATACTCAGGTGGGTGTTTTGCATTTGGAGGCTGACCATAGGGACCAGGGATCTAGATTGTGATGGGGAACATGAGTTGGACATGGGTGGGGGCCTGGTGGAGGCTGCCCTGGTGGCTGGGGGTTGGGGTGGTGGGAGACATGGGTGGGGGCCTGGTGGTGGGTGCCCCTGCACTGCTGGGGGGTGGGGGTGGTGGGAGACATGGGTGAGGGCCTGGTGGCAGGTGCCCCACAGTGCTGGGGGGTGGGGGTGGTGGGGAACATGAGTTGGACATGGGTGGGGGCCTGCTGGCAGGTGCCCCACAGTGCTGGGGGGTGGGGGTGGTGGGGAACATGAGTTGGACATAGGTGGGGGCCTGCTGGCAGGTGCCCCACAGTGCTGGGGGGTGGGGAGTGGGGAACATGAGTTGGACATGGGTGGGGGCCTGGTGGAGGGTGCCCCTGTACTGCTGGGGGGTGGGGGTGGTGGGAGACATGGGTGGGGGCCTGGTGGTGGGTGCCCCTGCACTGCTGGGGGGTGGGGGTGGTGGGAGCCATGGGTGGGGGCCTGGTGGAGGGTGCCCCTGGTGGCTGGGGGTGCAGGGGGACATGCATTGGTGGGCAGTAGTGCAAGTTGACATGTGGGTTGGCTGGGGGGCATGGCCATGGTGGATGGGGTGCCTGCAGGACATGTGCAGGGTAGGCCCCTGTGCAATTCACGTTTGGTGCTCCCCGCGCACCCCTGTGATACACGTAGCCTGATGGAATCGCGTGTGGAACTTCCCACGCACCCCTGAAATACGCGTACCCTGCTCGCACGGGCCCAATTGCGTGTGGAAATTCCCACGCACCCCTGAAATACACATACCCTGATGGAATCGCGTGTGGAACTTCCCGCGCACCCCTGGAATGCACGTACCCTGCTGAAATCGCGTGTGAAACTTGCCCCGCACCCCGAAATACACGTACCCTGCTGAAATCGCATGTGGCACTTCCCACGCACCCCTGAGATACACGTACCCTGCTCGCACGGGCCCAATCGCGTGTGGAAATTCCAGCGCACCCCTGAAATGCACGTACCATGCTGACATCGCGTGTGGCACTTCCCCCGCACCCTGGAATACACGTACCCTGCTGAAATTGCGTGTGGTACTTCCCGCACACCCATGAGATACGCGTACCCTGCTCACACGGGCCCAATCGCGTGTGGAAATTCCCGCGCACCCCTGGAATACACGTACTCTGCTGATTTCGCGTGTGAAACTTCCCCTGCACCCCGAAATACACGTACCCTGATGGAATCGCGTGTGGAACTTCCCGCGCACCCCTGGAATACACGTACCCTGATGGAATCGCGTGTGGAACTTCCCGCGCACCCCTGAAATACAAGTACCATGATGGAATCGCGTGTGGAAATTCCCGCGCACCCCTGAAATACGCGTACCCTGCTCGCACGGGGCCAATCGCATGAGGTACTTCCCGCGCACCCCAGTGATACACATAGCCCGCTTGCCGTGCTGGTACAGGGTTAGCGCAGCCCTTTGCGCTGGATTGGGTATATTGATGGCTTTTCCCTGCGCGACAGGCGTTCTTGGGGGCGTGACTGGCGCTGCTGCAGGGTCGCTGCGCCACTGTGCGCCACGGCTGGTTTTGGTGGCTGGAATCCATGAATACGCTGTGCGCGGAAATGGATTTTAGCGCACGCGGCTGGCGCAGGGATTCGCACGCGCACATGTGCGCCAGCCGCGTGCGCCACTTGTGCGCTGAATTCTATGAATTACCCCCTATATTTGTGCCACCTCCCTCCGTTACCTTACCTTTACTTGTTTCTAAGGCATGCAACTTTTTGCCAAAGCATTCAGTCTTTTTCACTCACCATTCGCATGTTTTTCCTCTCCGGACGCTCAGGATCACCGCCTTCGCTATCGCCTTTCCGTGCCTCTCGTTCGATCTACTGCTCGTACACGTGGGAAGGGGTTCTTGGGTGAAAGCAAAGGTCTCTTCACGCCTAACCTGCAGGGTTTTTAATTAAACTAACCACTATCTACGGAGAGCTTCTCGTTCTTTCAGCCGGATGGCAAAGGACTTGGGATATTGCAGAGGACCCAAAGTTACTTATGTCGACGGTCAATGGGTGTCTTATCTAATCTAACCATCTAATCTCTGCTACCAAGTGAACTGGATGGACCCCAGCCGGCCCATGTTACTGGGGGTCTCCAAAAAGCCCTTTAAGATGAGTAGCAGCACCCTCGAGGTAGATGGGGATGCAGATTCGTTCTCTTGGACCAAATAATTATGACAACTCAATAGTTTGGCAAAGGGAGTCCGTTTAATGACAAGTACAAAAAACGGGGAGTTCAATGGACATCAGCAACCACTCGATCTTCCTTCTCGCTTAAACTCCACTTCATTTCAGAAAAAAACACAGTATTTATATCAAAAACTCATCATCATCGGCCACCAGGGGGCGCACGGACGATGATCACCTCCGTGTGAGCTCCTGACCCACGGGCCCCAAAAGTGACTTGAGCCCCCAGTTTTTCCCCCCTGTGCCTGAAAACGGCGGAGTGAGTCGTCGGAAATACCTCCCCACCCCTTGAGCGAAAACCCGACAAAAATCGGATCGCCCATCCGGGAGAAAAGTCTGTCTGAATGGGACTCCCCCCCACCCATGCGGGCACCAGTTGAGAAGCAGACTGCGATCGCACGTGGACCGCGGTACTCAGCCCCTCCCTCAATCCCCGCTGTGGGGAGTGCGGAGCCTGCGGTGACTCCCTGGACAGCCGTGGCCCCACCACCACTCTGGCGTGCTTCGGGGGCCTGATAGACGCCGCTCGCAGGCGTCGCTGTGCGCACTCGCAGTGCGGCCGCCTGCGCGCCCTCAGACACCGGCCCCACGCCGGACAGAGCCAGCCTGCAGAGCGGGTAAGTGCCCATCCCACCTGCAGTGCGCCAAAGTGTCTTGCCCAGACCAGGGCCCATCTCCTTCTCAGAGGCGCCCTGCTGCCGGGCCCCAAACCCACACCGCTGAGCATGGAGTGTGGACGTTGCCTCCACCCCTCTGCTACCACCGAGATCCAGGCGACGCCGCACCCGGTGACGGGGCGTGGGCCCACGAAGGTCTTCCATCGGCCGCCTTCCTCCCACGCAACGAGGGCCCCCGAGGTAGGCCAGCCACACGCCTGACTCTCTTGGCACCCCCTTCTTGATACCCCTGGTAACCCCACCCAACAAGCACAGAGGCCCCACAGAGGGCGGCCCCAACCTCCAACGAAGCAGCGGGCCAAGCTCTCCCCATACACTGGCCACAACGCCAGTTCCCACCCCTCTTAAGAGCAACCCCACGGATCACTACAGCCACTCCAGGCATGCTGCATCCCACGCCCGCCTCTCAGCCACGAGGACATTGCATAGCGAAGTGGCCACCTTGACTTTGGACCTCACCTCTCCCGACTAGCACTTCCCATAATACCATCTTCGGACCCAGCACTCAAGGCCACGGTTCACACGGCGACAAGCTCAATTCTGCACCAAAGCTACACAGAGGGTTGGGCCCCCACTACTGGGGCATGTGCCCTCCTCTGGGAAAGCACAGGGCTTGTGAAAAAAAAATAAAAATATCGAGGCTGAGTACCCCAAAAGGAAATGCACCGAACACGGGTTACAAAGGAACATACAAAGTACTTTATTTTATACTAAATTCAGTTACGAAGAACAGAGCAAAATCAGATAGCTATCGGCCCTCAGTGCAACACAACGAACTCCAGTGTGGTTCAGTGTGTTCAGTGAGAGATGCTGTACATTTGAATTCATGGTTCTTTTATACTATTTGCAAACACGATGTCCAACCCTACTTCGGGTTAATATTCCTCTAATACATTACTGATCTAGGGTTCGTGCCAAGTCCGCACATCCACATGTAGCTAGTTTGCTTTTAATACATATATCAACAAGCCTACACGGCAACTGTGTATTCTGGGATTTCCCATGCAGGACTTCTCAAACATTAATACAATGTAGTTAAACAAGTGTTCTACGTTCAGTATTTGAATACATTGTTCTTAACATATGCTCGCGGATTAGTTTCATTGCATGAGTAAATGAGGTAAATGAGGTCATGAACTGAGTCCTTGTCAGTTCATGACCTCAACAAGTGGCCTGCAGGCAAGTTACATATTAGCTACATACAGAGGTCAAGACGGCCATATTGTATTTCGGAATGACATCGTCCACCATTTTAACTCACAGGGTGACTTTACAAAGCGAACGTAAAATGGCGGATGATCCTAAAATGGCGGCTTACATTGATTTTAAGGTCAGGACCTTGCAACACAGATTTCCTCGCAAGCGACTTATAAGCAACTTGGCGTAGGCCAATATGCATATATTCATTGCAATAGGAGGCACAATATAATTTCTCATTTGACAAACCCTCCTTTTGGCCTATGCCAAGTGCTAAAGCTACTTGGATCTCCTTGTAAATAACTCCATGCATCATTGTCCATGCACCCTGAATCGCTGTCAGAAATATCTATTGCCATTAGGTAATTCGCTAACATTTCTTTCAACATATATTCTTTGGAAGTTTTATCTGGGGCATACACTTTATGTCCTATCGTACCTATCGCTTGTGCGCAACATCCCCCTAGCATCGAACATATACTAGGTAGACACTGAATACAGCAACAAAGAAACAACAGGATTCCCAAAATAATCAGCAAGACCGAAAGTACCTTCCAACCCCAAGATCGCAAGAAGTCCCAGAACCAAGCGCTAAGATCCCAGTTTCCCTCGGGAACATGCACTTCTGAACAAAGGACGTGCAGATTCTGTATTGCCTTGAAGATGGTTGGGGAGGAATCTGGTACGAAAACACAGCAAGCAGACCCCACTAATTTACACACTCCACGACGTTCAGCCAGAATGACATCTAATTCCATCCGGTTTTGAAGTCCTTTTGTTCTAATGTCATATTATAGAGTATGTCCGTGGTCCAGTTGATGGTTTTCTCCAGTACTCTCGCTAGTCTTCTGATATCTTTGGAATTCGCTATCTGCCCCCAAACTGATTTTGCTATATCTCCCAAGATTGGTGCTGGGGTGTCACCATTCTCGTCCCGCCGTGGACGAGCCTTTGAAACTTCTTTTGTACTAGCTATAAACACCCCAGGTAACAGGATCCCTAAATAACAGGTTCCCTGCCAATCCCTGGGCAACCATGGGAATGCTACATTACCGCAGACAAAGTAGACAGGTTTGCCTACATACAAAGGTCTGTTTTCCCCAGCCAAATGTGCAACGTTGGCACAACCTAGAAACTCTCCCATTGACTGAGTTCCATTCCTCTGTATCCAAAAAGAAACTGAATCGGGGCTATGATTAACAGTGTAGGAAGGAGGCATGGCATCCTTATTGCCTATCGGAGCCATCTTGAAGGAAATCAAAGATTGGAAAGGACAAGACAGTCTATCAGAAGGCCTAATAGAAGCAACGTTAGGTTTACTCCTGTTTGCGAAAAGGGAGCATCCCGGGGGAGGCAAAACACGTTTCTCAAAACTATTCATATTGGTGCCATCAAAGTTCCCTGAGATGCTATCATTCCAACGGCCAAAGAACAGTGCTCTAAGAGAAGCATAGCAAGCAGTTGTCAAAGGTAAAGGATGAATATACCAACCTAGCCCCTTATCTCTGTGTTGCGGTAAATGTGAGCAGACCCAACAGTTAGACTTATTAAAAATGGCATGCGTAGCATTCATGATAAGTAATAGAGTATTATTGTGGTACCTTTGCCTATGCTGAGAGTCCTTAGGGGACAGAGTATGCAAATGTACAAAGGGAGTAGGGACAGCAGGTACATTTTCAGTGGGCAACAAGGATTCTAAAGGATGCATTTCCTCAAGGTACCACAATCCTGAGACAGTGACTATTATAAACCCAAATATCATTATAAAAACACAGCAATACGTTTTTGGGCCCAGGCATATTGTCTATTGTCCCGGTTGGTCACCCCCTCATTTACAAGTCCCATACGAGCGGTAGCGGTAGCAGGCATTGTAGTCTTCACACAGATACCCCCAATGTTCATTGCTGGTGACCTCCCGGCCGCACAACTTCTTATTTCTTCCACAACCCTAGCCAACAGAATCCCCAATCTCAAATTTGGGCAAAAACAAGCCCTCGGTGATCCTTTTCTTCTTCGAATGCACAGCCGAACCGTGCCATAAGTCTATCAGATGCACAGCAAAACCGTGCCGTAAGTCTACCAGATGCACAGCAAACCGTGCCGTAAGTCTATTTTCTTGCATGCAGATTGTACCTTACTTTTCTCGGTATTGATTGATCCGGAAACAATGTGTCGTCACTTCCCGTTGGAAGCAACGTATCAGAGACAAGTGAAGATGCCGAATTTGAAACAGCAGTTGCAAAAACTTTTGGAGAGTGTGAAGACAAAATGGCAGCTTCACCAAGCCTCACGGGTGCAGAGAGGTTCTCTGACACACTCTCTGCGCTATTTACTCCTTTGGGATCGTTGGTTGCAGCATTAGCAAGGAGTTCTGTTGATTCTGTAACGTGTGGCACTGGGTAAGGAAGTTTCTTAACATGGGACGCAAGGATCCAGTGCTTTCTTCTAGAGACCCGCACCGCTGTTTGGGTG
This sequence comes from Ambystoma mexicanum, assembly GCF_040938575.1. Classification (NCBI taxonomy): domain Eukaryota; kingdom Metazoa; phylum Chordata; class Amphibia; order Caudata; family Ambystomatidae; genus Ambystoma; species Ambystoma mexicanum. The sequence goes on from NC_090937.1 coordinate 635,750,509, forward strand.
ACCAACAGGACCTGGAACGGGCCACGCCAGCGAGGCGCAAGGCAGGAAGAGTTCTCAAATGCCTTGATGAGCACCCAACTTCCAGGCCGTACACTGTGGCCCGGGCCCTCGTATCACACAGGTAAAGCTTCTCATACCTGGTGATGAATCAAATACAGGTTTATAGTCAACTTGCTGCAATAATCTGAAAGTAATACATTTTCAACATTTCTCAATGAATTGCATTTTAGGAAGGTTCCAGATATTGGCAGGTCTCCCCTTTACCACCTCAAATGGAGAGAGCCCATTCTTAGTTTGAAGGGTTGTACACATGGATAATAACATGATCGGTAATGTGTCCGGCCATTTTAGTTTGTTGCCAGCACATGTCTTAGCGAGCTTGTTCTTGATGATACCGTTGTGTCTTTCTACTAGTCCGGCGGTCTGAGCATGTCTGGCCGAATGGAACCGTTTGTCCATCTGTAATGTCGCACATATCTGCAAAATTACAGCAGCGACAAAATGTGGACCATTATCCGACCAGATAACTCTTGGTAGCCCGAACCGCGGGAAGTACTCCTTTAACATGGTTTTCACAGTAGTCATGGCTGCAGCATCTTTGACGGGGAAAGTCTCAACCCATTAACTAAAAGCACAGATGACCACCAGCACATATTTTTTATTGTCACATTGTTTCATTTCAATAGAGTCAAAGTGGATAACTTTAAAGGGGACAGAGGGTGGCCCAAAACTTCCCCTTGGAGTTACTGTCCCATTTCCCACATTGTGTTGTAGGCAAATCATGCAATCCTGGACGTAGCGCTAGGCAATTTCGAAATGTTGTTATTTGCCCAAACTTTCTCTAACATTTTTGTCATTTTCTGGGCACATACATGTGTAGGACCATGGGCCATGATGACCATCATCATTATATACGGTCAGGGAGTAGCCATTACCCTTCAACTATGTCCACCCAACACCCGTCATCATCAAGTTTCCCCAAGCCTTCAGCCCACCTCTTCGATTCTTCTAACCTGGCATCGGCTTGGATATCCCGTACAGACCCAACACCCTCATCCATTGCATAAGCATTTACAGTCTCCCTTGAAACATACATCTCCGTAAGGGGATCGGTAGCAGTTTGTCTAGCTATCTGATCAGTGAAAGCATTCCCTTTCCCTATGTCATCTGTAATCTTTCGATGTGCTGCACATTTCATAACTGCTAACTGAGTAGAGAGCACAAGCGCTGAGAGTAGTCGTACTATTAGGGATCCATGTTGGATTTTAGTGCCATGTGAAGTTAGGAACCCTCTATCTGACCAAAGTCTCCCAAAATTGTGAACCACCCAAAAGGCATGCTGACCATCAGTATATATATTTACTGCAAGCCCTTAGGAAAGTTCACAAGCTCGGGTCAATGCTATAATCTCTGCGGCCTGCGCAGAACTATGCGTTATTCTCTTAGTTTCCATGACCGTGCTTAATGTAGTGATTGCATAAGCAGCTGTGGATGTACCATTCGGAAGTTTGAAGCAGGAGCCATCACAGAACAGCTCTAATTGCGGATTATCCAAAGGAGTGTCTTTCAAATCAATTCTACCCTTTGTTTCTTGTTCGGTAGTATACAGACAGTCATGTGACTCTTCATCGCCGCAAATAGTATCTTGCGGGGAAGGTAGGAGTTCAGCCGGATTAAGAACACAACACCTCTTAATTTGAATGTGAGGAGCAAACAAGATCAATTCATATCTTGTCAACCGTGCAGATGTGAGGTGTTGCGTTTGGGTTCGGTTCAGCAGAACATCTACAGAGTGAGGCACCATCAGGGTTAGATCATGACCTAGGACCATTCCCTCACTCTGTTTTACAGACACAGCAGCAGCAGCGACAACTCGCAAACATCTTGGCAAAGCGCATGCTACATGGTCATGGGTGAAAGAAAAGTAACCGCACGGCCTATTCTTCCCTCCTTGTTCCTGTGTTAATACAGCCAAAGCACATCCCTCACATTCATGCACAAACAACACAAAGGCCTTTTCATAGTTTGGTGTGCCCAAAACTGGTGCAGAGCATAATGCAGTCTTAAGCAAGTCAAACGATTTCTGGTGTTCGCGTTGCACGGCAATGGCGAAGAAATGCCCTTCTTTGTCAAAGCCAACATCTTTTTGATCACTAGTGAAAAATGTGGGATCCACAACCTACTTTAAGAAGCCATACCTATCAAGGCTCTAACTTCCTTCTCTGTATTTGGAACAGACATGCCAGAAATGTGTTTTATTATTTCAGGTGTCAATTTTCTTCCCTCCTGTGACAGGAGATAGCCTAAATAGGCGACCTCCTGCCAACAATATTGACATTTTTTAAGCAAAGCTTTGTGACCATGCTTAGCTAGATGGATACGCAATAACACAGTGCCCTCCTTACAGGTGCTCTCAGAGTCAGCAGCTAAAAGCAAGTCATCAACATATTGAAGCAATGTACAAGTAGAGAGCAATTCAAGGGTATCAAGATGTTCTTTCAAAGCTCTATTATAGATGCTAGGACTCTCTGTGTATCCTTGAGGTGCATGGGTAAATGTGAACAAGCGTCCCCCTAAGGTGAACGCGAACAAGTATCTACTATCCTTGTGTATAGGAATACTAAAGAAAGCATTCTTTAGATCCACAACACTAAAGTAAGTAGCTGTAGCTGTGATCATGGTTAAGATTGTCGTCGCATCAGGCACAATTGGAAATTGTGTAGTGACGACTTTATTAATGGCACGTAAATCGATTATGAAACGGAATGGAATTGCATTATCGCCTTTCTTGTACACAGGTAAAATCCTCTAACAATTTGCTGTAATAGCACTTTAGTCTTCAAATCACCTTTTCGTTTTTTAACTCTATCTTTTTCTTTATTGACACGGTTCTCGTAGTACTGAGCCATGTGCAGTACATCTGATTGTGATTTCGCCTGCCAAGCGCTCTCAGAAGACATAATTTGTGACTGGATATCAGGCAGAAATCCACGCACAAATTTGTCCACAAATAACCTTTTCCCAGACTCTGTGACTAGGTCTTGTCCACTGAAATCCGAGAATACCTGTTCCAACCGATTAAAGAACTGGGTAGCACCCTCAGACTTTCCTTGGACACAGGCCGTAAGTTTGTCCCAAATAATTCTTTTCTCTGGAATTATGGTTTTTAATATTGCAATAATTCTATCAGGCAAAGTCAATATCACCTGAGGAGGTCTTTCACCAGCTGGCCTTTCTCCATCGAGTCTAGTTATATTCACCCATGTATCTCCCAACCCTGGTACGTCGTCTATAGTTCTAACTTGTTTCCACAAAGCTACGGGCAGGAGTACAAGGAATAACAAATCAATATCACCTAAGGTGAACACTGAGGATTGCAATACGGACTCTATTTTTTTATAGAATCCTGTCGGATTTTTCCTAATATCAGGAATAGATTGCCTAATAGTATTCACTTCCTGTCTTGAGAACAGGACGTGAACGAACTGTGATACATAATGTGCAGGAATGTCCACACCGACTATATCCCGTGCAGCATCGGCCGCAATCTCAACCTTTGGGACAAATGTCGGAGGAACCTCTCTCATAGGCAACTGAGAAGTAGGTGGCTCCGAACGCTTACTAAGCAACCGAGCTAAATCAAGCGCTAAAGCAGTCGAAGAAGTGTCAAGTGAAAAAGCTCTCTTGTAAATACTCAATAACTCTGTGGGACAACTAATCTTTCTTTTTACACAATCATCCTGTAGGTACTCTATCATTAGCTGTATCACTTTCCTCTGCATTTCTGGCGTATACTGACTATATGTGTCATATACTTCAACTGGAGTTATCGACACATCTGAAATCCATCTAAGCGCGTCCTTCGTACAAATTCGTGCTTCCTCAGATATCGATTTACGACAAGGAAGGAACCATTTCTGCACATACATACTTTCCCCCTCGTCATCCTCATTCTGCAACATTTCTAACTCCTTTCTATACCCAAATAACCTCTTGACATGCTCATTTACTTTCTCCACAGTGTCTCTAGAAAAAGCTAAAGTATTTAGATCCCTTAAACCTTGCGGGAGATCTGTATTATTTAATTTTCCCCACATTACACATAAATGAATCCCTAAACCTTCAATAAAAACATTTTTCTCAGGAAAATAATCCATATTACAAAGAGTGGCAAAAACATTAGCTTGATCATCCCTCTCCATACAATGCTTAGCCCATGCAATCAAATCACGTTTCATCTCTGGTGGTACAGTATTGCGAGTGACAACCTTTGACCCTGCGCCTCGATCGACTACAAGCGGGTCAGGACCACTTGGAAGAGAGGGAGCAGGCAAATTCAATGGAGGTACTTTAACTGGTGCGATAAGAAGAGGTGGAGGAGCTGACGGAAGGGGAACATTAGGAAGAGCAGGAACAACAGCAGGTAGAGCAGGAATAGCAGGAGGAAGAGGCAAAGCAGCAGGAAGAGGAACATACAGAGGTGGCGCAGAGGAACCAGGCCTTCGTTCATTTAACAATTTGTCTATGAATTCATCGGAAGCATGGAGGTCTTTGGAAGGATAGATTTTCTGAATTCCAGGTGAGAAAGCCCTATTCATATTCCTAGTCGATTCAGAATGTTTATCTTGGTCATACAATAATGCCTTTTCGGCGTTCGTCTTATGACGGCACACATGTTTTTCTCTACTTTTAAGTTGCTGCAATGCTTCTTTTTTCCAATTCTGCAAAACATCAAATGCTGCAGGTCTAGCCTTTTTCTTTAATACAATTGACTCTAAATACTCAATAAGAGGGATTTCAAAACTACCATTGATTGGCCACTGAAGTTCAGAGGCATGTCTGGTTTGTCTCTGCCAAATGTCATTAAATACTATACTTCCAATGCCATGCTTACAGTACATAGTACATGCCGGCGACCCCTCCTGTGGTGCGGGACGGCTAAATTCCAAAGATTGTCTATCACTGCGGAACAACGCCCTGAAGCAGGCAGACAATTTCCCAGGCATATCAAATTATTGATGTTACCTGGTCAATAATTGTGTCTGCAGATACAATTCGCCATATTCAAATTATCAGGGTTGAATTAAGAGTCGGGTCACAACTCACCTGAACAAACCTAAGGAGGTCCGATCGGATTTCAAAGAATCTTACCTAACTAATCTTACCTCGTGTCTGGTAATTTCGGCAAATCTGCCCGCCTTGATAAGTGGACCCTCGTCAAGATGCTGTCTCGGACCACAAGCTAATCGTCCAGGGATCGGGTCATGCAGCGCTGCTGAGGTGTCGCGGGGCCCCTTTTTGTCACACCGTCCAATCCCGGTCCGATAGCCTGCGTCAACCTCCAACAATCCGGCATCAATCTTGAGGGTCCATATTCGGGCGCCAACTGTGAAAACAAAATGAAAATATCGAGGCTCAGTACCCCAAAAGGAAATACACCGAACACGGGTTACAAAGGAACATACAAAGTACTTTATTTTATACTGAATCCAGTTACAAAGAACAGAGCAAAATCAGATAGCTATCGGCCCTCAGTGCAACACAACGAACTCCAGCGGGTTCAGTGTGTTCAGTGAGAGATGCTGTACATTAGAATGCATTGGTTTTTTATACTCTTTGTGAGCACGATGTCCAGCCCCACTTCGGGTTAATATTCCGCTAATACATCACCGATCTAGGGTTCGTGCCAAGTCTCGCACATCCGCATATAACTGGTTTGCTTTTAATACATATATCAACAAGCCTATACGGCAACTGTGTATTCTGGGATTTTCCATGTAGGTGTTCTCAAACATTAATACAATGTAGTTAAACAAGTGTTCTACGTTCAGTATTTGAATGCATTGTTCTTAACATATGCTCGCGGATTAGTTTCATTGCACGAGTAATCCCTTGCACACAGGTCAACGAAGGACAAGGTCTCAGTTCACGACCTCAACAAGTGGCCTGGAGGCAAGTTAAATATTAGCTACATACAGAGGTCAAGACGGCCATGTTCTATTTTGGAATGACATCGTCCACCATTTTAACTCACAGGGTGACTTTACAAAGCGAACCTAAAATGGCGGATTGACCTAAAATGGCGGCTTACATTGATTTTAAGGTCAGGACCTTGCAACGCAGATTTCTTCGCAAGTGACTTATAAGCAGCTTGGCGTAGGCCAATACACATATATTTATTGTGATAGGAGACACAATATAATTTCTCATTTGACACATGGATGTGGCACAAACCATAGACACCCCGATCACGGGTGAGGAGATTGAAGAGGCGATCAAAAGACTTCCCATGGGGAAAGCCCCTAGTAACGATGGCTAAACGGCCGGCTTCTATAAGACCTTTAAGGATGACCTCCTTCCATTCCTCGTCGAGCTCTTCAACAATATACTTCAATAAGGCGTTGCGCCGGAAACCTTCTCCGAAGCATTGATAACTCTCATATCCAAGGCAGGTAAAGACCCCACCTTGTGCGCCTCCTACTGTCCAATTTCCCTCTTAACATTGATGCGAAGATTTACACAAGAGTCCTTACTGCGCGCCTTGAATCTCACATGCCGGCGATCATTCATAATGACCAGGTGGGCTTCATCCTTGGGAGGCAAGGTGTGGACTCTACCCGGAAGACCCTCCACCTCATACACGAGGCTAAGAAAATGCCAAACATGCCCACACTGCTTTCGATTGACACTGAGAAGGCTTTCGACAGAGTTGAGTGGCACTTCCTAGAAGCCACACTGAAGAAAATAGGCCTGGGACCAGCTCTCCACCGAGGGATCAAAGCCGTCTACATGGCACCACGTGTAGCAGTAAACTCTCAGTACTCCCGTTGGTTCCCCCTTAGCAGAGGAAGGAGACAAGGATGCCCTCTCTCAGCAATTCTCTTTGCAATATCGTTGGAACCCCTCGCCCACACACTTAGTGCAGATCCCGATGTAGAGGAACTCCGAGTCAGTGGCAGAGAGTACAAACTGGCCCTCTATGCAGACGACAACCTACTTCACGTACTAAATCCGATGTCCTCGATTCCCCGAGCGATCCCCCTAATATAAGAGTATTCACACTCTCAGGTTTCAAAATAAACAAAACCAAATCGATCCTCTTCCCGCTCCATGAACCTTCCCCTGCCCACTAAGCGGACCTTGAGACCCTGGGATTAATCATCGGAGGCCCAACGATGAGATACCTGGGGATCAACCTAACAAGAGATCTCGAACATCTTTACGAGACAAACTTCCCCCAACTCCTCGACACCCTCAAAGCAGATTATGCACAATGGAAACCGCTTACGATCTCCTGGATGGGACGTCTGAACGCCATGAAGATGGTGAGCCACCCATGTTTCTTGTACCCCTTCCAGGTCCCCCCCGTCACAATCCCGGAACAATTCTTAAAACAAGTCAAGAAAGCCATCTTAGATTTCCTTTGGGATGGGAAAAAACCCAGAATATCTTACGAAACCCTGATACTACCAAAAGACCGGGGGGAGTAGGCCTACCGGACACAGAACAATACTACCAGGCGACCCAGTTTAGGATCCTGATCCCTCACCTGCGTGACTGAAGAGACCTCCAATGGGTCCAATTAGACAATGATAATCTGATCCCTGTTACCCTCGCAGAGTGGCTATGGGTCTCCAGGCCGAAAATGACGAGAAGACTGCGCAACCACCCGATACTGGGGACGCCGTGGAACATATGGAAGGAAGGGAAGGGAATGTCCGGAGTCACCACCTGGCCCTCCCCTCTCAGTCATCTCTGGTCTCCTGGGATCAGAGAGAGGATCCCTGAACACGCCAGATACCAGGCATGGTTTGACGCTGGACTTGAGAGAATAGGCCAGCTGTGTAGAGACGGGAAATTCATTCCGATTACAGACCTTGAGGAAGCCCTCCAACTACGCCCCAATCTGTTGGGTGTCCTGACCCATGTTTGGACTATTATGCTGCAACATTTGGTGCTGTGGGTTTAGGAAATCCAAGAAGGCGGAAAAACCCATCATTCTATCCCAGAACCAGGAGAACCACGCAGTTTTGCGGACACCAAAATGGTCGCCTGACCTGCCACCCACCAGTGCGAGCGTGATAGGCCAGGAGTGCCATGAGTGAAATGTGTGCCAAAGGAAAAACTGCAGTACCGGTGGTTAAAAAAAAAGCGCTTTGAAATCACCTTTGTTTCTCTGAAATGCAAGCTAAAATGCCTATTTTAAACATTGCAAGATATTCAAAAATCTCAATGAACACCAGCAGACATTTGGCAGAAGGTAGACTTGTGTGCATACAAAATCTGGAAAGAAAAAGAGCCCAAAACAATGTTTATAACAAAACTGGCTGAGCTGTGGATGTCAGCAGCTGAAGTGAAATTGGACTGAAAGACACTAAAATCTAAATGTTTAAAATAAATGAGTGACCTACTGTTGAGTGGCACATAGTTTGCAACTGTTAAATGCCATAGTTTTGAACTTAGAATCAGCGTTCTAGCTGCATGTGTAAAAATTGCAAGTTTGGTTTGAATGTAGAAAACTGGGAACTAAAGTGACATTTAGCTGAAGCCTGGTTTGAAGAGAGTGAATTCTGCCCGGCAACTACCCCCGACAGGAGTGAAACTTGCTCAGCCACTCTTCCCAGGCCTGGCTGCATTCTGCTGCCTCAACCAAAAGGAGATGACACCGCCCTGATTGAATCAGGGGAGGAGCACCTGGGGACTGCAGGAAACTAAACAAAGCACAGTGTTTGGCTCAGGGAAATGTTAAATTAGGGGGGTCGTAAATGGCTTCCTCTTGGAAGGAATCGGGGAGGGGCACTGCATGTGAGCAAGCTGAGCTTGGAGGAAGTGGATAAACCAGAAATTCCACCATGTGCTTTGGAAAACCACACCCCTTTGGGGCCAGAGCATAATTTTAAAAAGATGGATAATTCATAGTGCGGACTTGTAAAAATTATATAAATAACATCATCATTCTTGTGATTTTTCTGTGCACATTTTAAGAGGTGTTAGGACCCTGTGGTATGTTCTTGGAGATAGTAGTGGAAAAAAAGGTTGTTACTCCAAATGTATGCATGTTTAAAATCTGACACTTTATCATCTGAAACCCATATCCCTGGTGCACATTTGTGTAAAATCTGGAAAGGTTTAGAGGTCGTTATCTGGATGAAAAGGGGAGAATTCTGTCATAAGTGGACACAACATCTTACAAAGACAGGGATCAGATGGTTTGGTGCTACAGAAAATATGTTAACTGGACATATAATATTAGAAAAATGGTACACAGATAAATATGTATGTGGATCAGAAATAGATTTGTGTGCAATTTGACAAGGGGGGATCCTCTGACCATAAACCTACCTCATCACTCTGACTCACAACCCAGTTCCCCGCATCAAGGGAGAGAGGAGGAACTGGCCAATGATAAGTTGAGAGTGACCAAGTGTGCTAATATCACATCATCCATTGTTGATCACTCACTGTCATATGTCTAAGTGTGATATCAATTATTAATTTATTATAAAAGTGCAATATATATATATATATTGTTTAATTCTCAAATAAACCTTTTAAATTTGCAAAACAAACTTACTTCTTGGCTCAGTGGGGTCAGGGGGATTCTAAGAGAGGTGTGTTATATAAGGGTTGTCATCCAGAGTACATGAGCTGGACATGAAAATATATAAATAAGGGCTTCCCTTGAGCAATCACAGACAAGGCACTGACTTAGTGGGGCTGCTTGATTGGAGTCTTTAACAAAGTGGGGGCTCGTAGCCGGGGATTCTGGATTAGATCTATCACTTGTGCAGATTAATACAGTGTGCCAGCTGACAGGATAATTATCCGGTTAGATCGCCACGCTGTGTTACACTGTAAAGCACTCCTCAAAGGAACGCTCTAAGGAAACGGTCTGTTTTGCAAAATAAAATACAAATGTCTTTAAGTCAGGAAGGAAATCAATCTCCAGAATGACGACCTTGGTAGATATGAAGATAGCTAGGGAGCACCTCTTACATAAACTGTTTGTGAGAGGTGAATGGTCTGAACAGGACCAAAATGTGTGGTTGCAGGCGATCACACAACAGGTCACTACAACTGGGTCAGATATGTGGAGAAATCAGGGTCCCTTACATGTGGCCCTGAGTGAACTATATATGACTCCTAAGGCCAAAGATGAACACAATAAGATTGCCAGGATAGCGGCATATTCGTATCTATATATGGGAGCCATGCAGGACAAATGTGCTGAAGGCCGAGATCTGGCAAATAGGCAACAGATGGCGTTAGAAAAGACCCAATCTGACCTGGTCTCTTCTGAGCAGAGGCTGCACAGAAGCCAGGAGTCAGAAAACGAGAGTAGACAATAAATCATTAAAATGAAGGAGGATATGGGTATCCTGCAACAGGAAAAGTCTGGCCAGGATAACAGATTTCTGGCCTTGCAGAAGGAGTACCAAGAAGGTTTGGACTCCCTACTGCAGAGCCAGAAAAAGCTGGAGCAACAACTGGACTTCAATAAGGCATGTGCAGAGCAGGTAGTCACCCTGCAAAGCCACCTAGACAGAGAGAAAGAGGAAAGCAATAAAATGATTTTGAAAGACCTGGATACCCAGGCCAGAGAAAGCTGGTGCCCTTCAACGGCAGAGGGACGACCTGGCGGCACAGATGCAGGCTCTTACTCAGGAAAGGGATACCTTAGGCCAGGAAGTTTGCCATTTAAAAAGGAAAATTGAAGAAAATCACCTGGCCCTCCAGGGGCTGGGTGACCTCTAAAAAGAGCATCAGAACTTGTTAGAGCACACCAGGAGGGTGGAAGATGCTCTGGCAAGAAAGGTGCAGGCCAGTATGGATGGGACTCAGGAGGTAACCCTCCTGCAGCAAAGACTGGCCCAGTATTCCAGGACCAATCAGGAGGCACAGAGAGAAAATGAGGCTCTCTGTAAGCACAATGATAGGCTCCAGCAACAGGTAGCCACGCAGGAGAGACTGATAGAGTCTAGTAAGGCCTTGGTTGAGGAACTGAAAGCCCAGGCTCTTGCATTGCAACAGGGAGCAGGGGCTGATAGAGATGAGGTTCGCTGGGAAAGGGAAACACCTGAGCATAACCTCAGGAGCCCTAGTACCAGAGGCCTTCATCTCTCCCAGTCCCTGGACTCTGCACCCTCATGTCCCCTGGCGCACGTGAGCACAGGGCCACAGGGATGGTAGATTACTATCCAGCCAAAAGGATGGGGCTCATAGGCGAGTACCACCCAGGAATGGATGGGCGGGCATCCGGGCATGGGCACCTAAGCACAGTGCAACTTAGTGGGGAACCCCAGGAGAGTAGGCCCACTAAGGGCATCCTGAAAACCTCTGCCCAGTTAGGTCAGTGGGGGGGGTACCCAGAGAATCCTGGTAGCAAGGAGGGATCTGAAGACTCCGCTGAGCATCACAGGACACAGGAGACCAGGTCCCCACATTCTGCCAGCCATTCCATGGCTCGCAGAATCCGGGAAAACCTGGAAGATCAGACGGGCACCTCGGGGAGCAGTGCTTCTGAGTCGGAGGATGAATGCGCCAGGGTTACCCGAACCAAAAAGGCCAATAAGGCAAAAAGGGCCTTGCTTAAGGACCCCTTAAAACAGATTAAGGCAATCAGGAGTGTCATCACGCCTTATCACAAGAACTCCAAGTGTTCTGTGTGGGAACACTTGGTGCTCTTTGAGCAAATGATGGAGACCTTCCATTTGAAGGACGGCAGTAGCTGCATCCAGTACGTCAAATGGACATTCTCTCCAGAATACTCCAGTTTCTTTGCGGGGCTGGAGGACCAAAATCATTCAAGATGGTCCACCTATAGGGCGGCCATCTTGAAACACTTTTCTGTGCATAGCAATCCCCAAGAGGCTCGCAAGGCAGCCTACAATTTGCAATGTGGGGATGATCAGGCCCCACAAGAATTTGTGCAAGAATTGAAGCGTGCCTTTGCGCAGACCACCAGAAGGGTGCGCACGGACAGCAGAGAATTCGTCAACACATTTTTCCATGCTCTCCCCAAATACATAATGACCCAGCTCATGAGAGAGTTTCACGAGAAAAGGTCTTTAGACTGGGTCATTGAGCAAGCCACCCGCATCTATGAGGTGCAGAAACCGGTGGAAAACAAGAATCAGTCAAAAAAAAAACCAACAGCACCCCTGCTGATGCCAAGGTGGCAGAGGTGAAGGTTGCCCCCGTTTTAGATTTGGAGATGGGGGGACCCAAAAACCTGCCTGCACCAAATAATTCACAGCCCAGAAGGCCCTCGGGCCAGTCACAGACAGGGAGTCTAGGAGGTAATCCCACAAATGGGCTCCCCCGCTCCACTGACTATGTGAGTCCCCGCTATAAGGGAAACAGACCAATCCTGGGTTATGTGTGGACTCCTCCAGCCCAAGGGGGGATCCAGCCAAGCACCTGACCCAGGGAACTTCACTCCTAACTTCCCACAGGAGGGCAGAAATTCCCCAAACACTGGGCAGAACTTTTTTTCCCAGGTATCCACCCAACTTCCAACCCCAAAACTATCCATCCTTCTTTCCCCAATTCCCTGAGCCCAGACAACCTAATCCGGGAGAGGGGAGGCCAAGGGTGGAGGGGTACCCAAATCTTCCCAACCCAGGTTTTTACCAGAGAAGGGATAGCTACCCTTCCCGGGATCAGCCCAGGGGAGAAAACAGAACCCCATATCAACCTGAGCGGGTTTCCCAACTTGAGCGCCAGGTCCAAAATATGGCACGGGATCTGGGTCACATACTGAGGGCTCAACAGAACCCTCAGATGAGCATGCCAGCGCAGAATGCCCCAAACTCTGGACCTAGTGCTCCAGAACAATGACGGGGGCAGCACCCCGATAACCCACCGGTTCCCAGGGAGGAGGCACAAGGAGAAGGGGGGTGTAGAGCCTTGGAGGAAGCTTCCTTCCCAACTTGTAAACAGCCCCTGGAAAACCAGGAACCGGAAACAAAATCTCCTACCCCTGAAAGTCTGCCACCCAAGGAGCAGAGAGGAGGTAGGAGAAACAAAGGACCCAAACAGACCCACTTTGTGGGGGAGGTACAGGTCTTCCAATTTGTGGGAGAGGGATCCTCAGAGGATGCTGAGAAAAGGATATTCTCCTTCAGAGATGGGGGAACTCCTCCCAAGGAAAAATGGTTCCCAAGAGATTCCAATCCAGACTGGGTAGATGTGGGGATTGAGCTGCCGCCGCCCATCATTCTATCCCAGAACCAACAAGAACAAAAACCCCTGGTTCAAACCCATCCTGTTGACTGCCTCCAAAAAGGCAGGGGCAGCCCAGAACCGGAACCAGGGGAACCTAAAACCGAATCAATAGACTGGGTAGATGTGGGGATTGAGCTGTCGCCACCCATCATTCTATCCCAGAACCAACAATAACAAAATCCCATGGGTCAAACCCATCCTGATGACTGCCTCCAAAAAGAGGGGGGCGGCCCAGAACCCGAAACCATTTCCAGTTGCCAACTTTTTCTTTCAGATTCCCCAGGCTCTCCACAGAATTCTGCCCAAATCTCTTCTCTTGCCATGTCCAAAACCAGAAAGTTAGCCCACCAGTTGTCCATAAATTTGCATTATTTGTGCCCACTTGAGGAGAAGGAGGGAAGATACGATGCCCCGGTACAAGTACATGGGCAGGGTACAATTTTGGCACTGGTGGACACTGGATCCCAAGCTACTCGTCTGTCCAAAAGGGCCTTTGATGAACTAAATGCAGGAAGGGGGGAGAATTACCGTATTCCTCTCACCTCTCTTCCTGGACAACTGCAGAACTTTTACGGGAAGGAAATTCCCATCGAGGGGACTGCAGACTTGGACATCAAAATTGGGCGACACAAGGTGAAACACCCGGTCATAGTAGTGACTCCAGAGGGCACCCCTTGTTTACTAGGGAATGACCTCCTGAGAAGGCTGTCACCCCTAATAGATTGCGTAAACAAGGTCCTCTGGACCCAGACTAGCCGACCAATAAAAGTAAAACAGAGTGTCAACCATGTTAGTTTAAACGGCACCTGCCACATGGTTGAACAAAAATCTGAACAAGTAGAATTTCACTTCCAAAACAACCAAATTCCAGATGTGACAGTAATAGCAGCAGCACAACAGACTGGTGATGGGGGGGTCCTCTCTATTTCTGAAAATCAACCTTCCTTCCAGTTTAAGGTGGTATTCCACACTGGAAGGAAACACTCTGAAATTATTTACCAATCCACAATCAGACACTCCCTCTCCTATAGTCCAGAAAGAGGTGAAATCAGCTCGGAGCCTGGCTGATATTCAGCAATTTGGAGAGCAGTTGTTCATCCCTGTTCAGTTAAATGATGGGAAGGACTCTGTTCTCGCTCGAGTATGTGTGAACAACGGCAAGAGCTTCATCAGCGAAGCCATGTTCCGCCAACTCCCAAAAGATCCAGCCATTCCCGCATTCAAACTGGTAGACAAATGGGAAATGGATCTGGAAACACCCAATTCGAAACATCTCCTGCCAAGCAGGAGTATGCTCAAAATCTCCATTGGCAACAAGAGCATAGTCCATAATTGTTGGGTTATGCGAGACGTCACTGCTGCCTTTTACTTAGGCAGTGACATTCTCAATCGCTTTGCCATTAGTTTGGACCTAATAAACTTCAAAGCTTGTTCCCGATTAGTGGATAATCCCATGGGCTTTGATGATCCAGAAAAAGCATTTAGGTCAGCTCAATTGCTACCTTATGCAGTTGAAATTCAGATTAAAGAGGAAGTCACCATCCCAGAAAGGACCCGACAATTCTCCCTGGAAGTGAAAGTTAAAAGAGGACAAAAATTGAAAAACGTGATGCTTATATTCATCTAAATGCTTTCCTTCAACAGCAAGGGTTAGAAGTAAACCCAACACCATTAGTCAACATAGAACATGACACCATTCCAAAAGAGGTGGATAACAGCGACTTACAGAGTATTTTCTAGCCGCAGGCACCATTATTGGAATGGCGGTTGATGACTGACATTTCTCCATTGATTTAGGAAATGAACTGTTTGGACCAATCCCCAAGGACTGTTTTGACAGTAGCAGTGATGACAATACAACACCAGACAGGATCTTTACCCGGCATGGGGGGAACTTCCTCGTGTACACTTCTTGCCCTTATGGTAAGGAAGATGTGACTTGTGACTTCAGAAGGGATGAGGTGATTTTCCAGGTCCATGAGGGCTGCCTTTCCCGCCTGAAGCCTCCAGTCCAGATCAGCACTCTGACCAGGGACTTCTCCACCCAGCTGGAGGAGGCCGCTGAGATAGCAAAACCAGAGGTCTTTCCAGGCTTCAGGCAGATGGGGGAAGAGAGAGTCAACCTGGCTGATGCCTGTGTGACTCTGGAACAGAAGCAAAAGTTGAAACAGGTTTTCTGAGATTTCCAAGATCTCTTTGTGGTAGACTCATACGACTGCGGTCGCACCGGCATCCACACAACAACAATTCCCACGGACCCTGGCATGACTCCGGTGTTTGTGAAGCAATATCGCTTGCCTTTCGCATCAATGGAGTCCCTTACTGAAATAATTAAGAACCTTGAGTCCCGGGGAATAATCCGTCCAGTACACTTCACCTTCAATAATCCGGTGCTGGGAATATTGAAGCCAAACGGCCAGTGGAGACTCTGTGCCGACCTTAGGGAGCTCAACAAACAGGTCCATACTTCCCGATGGCCTCTGCCCTACATTGACCAAGGGCTGGCCGAGCTTCAGGGGTCACAGGTATTCACTGCAATAGACCTGACCAACGGATACTGGACCGTGCCTGTCAGTAGGAAGGACCAATACAAACTGGCTTTTACCTTTGGGGGCCAGCAGTACACATGGACCCAGACTCCCTTCGGATACCTCAACTCCGGCAATGAATTCAACATTTTCCTACACAAATCCATGCCTGACCTGGGTGCGAGGGGTAACCTGGCTTATGTAGATGATGTCCTCATCAAAAGTTCATCTGTGGAGGAACACATAGAGGAGATCCGTTATGTTCTGACACAGTTGAGGACCGCCGGAGCAAAACTTTCCTTTCAGAAAGCACAGTGGTGTAGAACCCGTGTTAATTTCTTGGGGCATGAGATTACTCCTCAGGGTCTCTATCCCCAAGAAAAGAAAGTGGAAGCACTTCAGAAACTGAAGGATCCCACAACTCTGCTGGAACTAAGGAGCCTCCTTGGACTGACTAATTACAGCAGAAAGTTCATTGAGGGCTACGGAGAGATCACCAGACCCCTGATTCATCTTTTGAAGATGGGGGTCAAGTGGGAATGGGGTCCAGAACAATCCGAGGCAGTAAGACAACTCAAAAGAAGCCTCTCACAAGCACCTTGCCTAGCTTAACCTGTCAGAAACAAGGAGTTCTTCCTGGAGACAGGGTTCTCTAATATGTGCTTGACGGCAGTATTATACCAAAAGCATAACAAGGTCAATAAAGTAATCTCCTATGCGAGCAAAACTTTATTCTCTGTGGAGGAAAAATTCAACGATTGTGAGAAAGCACTACTGGCAACGGTGTGGGCATTGAAGAATTACCGCCCATTCATCCAGGGGGAACACATCATAGTAGAGACTCCACACCAGCCTCTGCAATACCTCCAAAGTGATAGAATCCGGGCCGGAAATGGGAGTAATTCCTGAATTACTTCCTGGATTCTGTCAATGCAAAGCTTTCCTGTGGAGGTCAGATATGGCCAAAACAAGAAAAGTCCCCTCGCGCAAGGTCTGGCTGACTTGCATGATTGTGCCAGAGAAAACTGTCTCGAGGACGAAAGTCTAAAAATCAAGGACAACATGGAGGCATATCTTAATTCCCCACACAAAGTCTTTGAAGAAGACAAGTGTGAGGGAACGCCCACTGTCTATGTGGATGAATGCTCTTACCATGTTGACAACAACGGGGAAAAAGAACTGGTGGCCGGCAGAGGGAATGCATGGGTGAATGAGTCCCCAGAACCCTCCGCTGGGTACAAAATTGGTCCCCGAAGTAGTCAGGTAGCAGAGTTGATGGCTGTGCATCAAGCCATCCTCACTGCTGTCCAACATCAACTCCACTAACTGGTCATAATCACAGATTCGGATTATGTACGGAACGGGTTCGTGGAGCACCTGGTCAATTGGAAAACCAGAGGCATGTTATGTGCTAATAACAAACCCCTGAAACATGGGAAGTTAATCCAAAACATTGATGATCTGGTCACATCGAATGGGATGACCATCTACTGGAAAAAGATCAAGGGTCATTCCAAAGTAGAGGGACCAGACAAAACTGGAAATGACTTAGCTGATCAGCTGGCCAAAACCGGGGCCATCCAAGGGGATCTAATAGAAATAGAGTCCCTGTTGGGGGAAATCCAGGTCACTGCTATCACTAGGTCCCAGACAAATGTTCACAATAATCTTTCAACTGCACAATGGAGTAAGGAGACCCCTGATGCTGATTTAATTACGGCTCAAAAGGGGGATCCAATAACTGGTAGGTTTTACCAACACATTGAGGACCCTGAGAACTTTCCCCTGAAGGATACCGATTACATTGGGAAGGAGGACCTTAGAGTGTTGATGAAATGTCCAAAGATGTTCCGAATCCAAGACGGTTTGTTGGTAAGGAAATCCCAAGCTGGCCATGATCAGTGGGTGGTCCCTACCTCATTCCGAAGCCTGATGTTAAATCACGTCCATGATGCGGCCACAGCCGGTCATAGGGGGTTTCACACAACACTTGAGATCTTAAGAGAGGTTGCATACTGGCCACACATGGGGCAGGACCTCGACCAATACTTGAAGGGGTGTCTGGTGTGTGTACAATTTCAGCCGTCATCCCTCACACACCGTGCACCTCTCCAAAAGAGGGGGATGACACTGCCATGGTCAGATTTGCAAATCGACTTCGTAGGCCCTGTAATTCGCTCGTCTAGAGGAAACAACTACATGTTGACCGTCACATGCTTGTTTACCAAGTGGGTGGAATGTCTCCCGGCCCCAAACTGCAAGGCAGAAACAGCAGCTGCCCTGATGATTAACCACATCTTTTCCCGTTTTGGTCTACCTCAAAGGATTGAGTCAGACAGGGGTAGTCACTTCACCAGTGAAGTAATGACAAAGATGTGGGAGATACTGGGGGTCAAAAGGAAGCTACACATTGCTTACCGGCCAGCTTCTTCTGGGGCAGTAGAACGCTACAACCGGACCATTGTGAGCATATTAAAAACATTTGTGGCAGATTCTGGGCCAAGTTGGGATATCCGATTACCTCTGGTCCTAATGACCATCAGATCTACCGCGTCATCTGCAACTAAAATGTCACCATTTGAGCTGATGACTGGACGCAAGATGGTGCTTCCCCAGCATTTGCTCTACAGGACCCAAGAGCAGACGTTGATAAATACCTCCACAAGTCATGAGTATGTGGAGAATTTAATGAAACACCTTCAACATGCTTTTGCCTATGCTCAGCGGAATCTAGAAAGATCAGCTGATAGCATGAAGACCCACTATGACCTGAATACCACCAGGAAGGAATATAATGTGGGAGACCGGGTTTATCTATACAATTTCCAAAGAAACCAGGTCAAACAGCGAAAATATTTGCCTAAATGGAAGGGACCGTTTGAAATTATAGACAAGGTCTCCCCACTAGCGTATAAGATCCGCATCCCCAAAGGTAGTCTGGCGGAAGGGGAAGACAAGTGGGTACATATAAATAAGCTAAAGTGTTGCCATCCCAGGCACACTCTGCAGCAACTGGCGGAGTCCTCTGCAATACCAGAGTGGTCTGCTCCAGATTAATTCAGTTCCACCCTAAAATATTCCACATATAGCCTATAAAATTATATGATTCTTGAACATGTTCTTGCCTCCTGATTTGAAAAAGCTATATGTTCATGTTTTTGACCGTAAAATGTATATGCCGCCCTACTATATCAATAGTGGGGGAGAAATGTCTACGAATAGGTATTGCGGCTTTTGCTTTATCATCCTAGGACAGATGAAACCATGGAGACTGACCAAGGAGAATGACCCAGGGACCGGGAGCAAAGATCCGAGGGGCCCAGGGTACCGCCCAATATTCCCATCAGGACCGGCGAGGAGAACCGATCGATCCAACTGGAGGGAGGAAAAGATGCTGAACTGTGCCATCTACGGAATTGGAAGAGGATGCGGACATACCAGCGCGTGGATCAAAACATCCTTTGCACCCGACTCCCCCTCGACTCGAAATCAAAGCGCAGTCGGGCGGGGGTTTGTTGGGTGTCCTGACCCACGTTTGGACTATTATGCTGCAACATTTGGTGCTGTGGGCTTAGGAAATCCAAGAGGGCGGAAAATCCCATCATTCTATCCCAGAACCAGGAGAACTGCGCAGTTTTGCGCACACCAAAATGGTCGCCTGACCTGCCACCCACCAGTGCGAGCGTGATAGGCCAGGAGTGCCATGAGTGAAATGTGTGCCAAAGGAAAAACAGCAGTACCGGTGGCTAAAAAAAGTGCTTTGAAATCACCTTTGTTTCTCTGAAATGCAAGTTAAAAATGCCTATTTTAAACATTGCAAGACATTCAAAAATCTCAAAGAACACCAGCAGACATTTGGCAGAAGGTAGACTTGTGTGCATACAAAATCTGGAAAGAGAAAGAGCCCAAAACAATGTTTATAACAAAACTGGCTGAGCTGTGGATGCCAGCAGCTGAAGTGAAATTGGACTGAAAGACACTAAAATCTAAATGTTTAAAATAAATGAGTGACCTACTGTTGAGTGGCACATAGTTTGCAACTGTTAAATGCCATAGTTTTGAACTTAGAATCAGCGTTCTAGCTACATGTGTAAAAATTGCAAGTTTGGTTTGAATGTAGAAAACTGGGAACTAAAGTGACATTTAGCTGAAGCCTGGCTTGAAGAGAGTGAATTCTGCCCGGCAACTACCCCCGACAGGAGTGAAACTTGCTCAGCCACTCTTCCCAGGCCTGGCTGCATTCTGCTGCCCCCACCAAAAGGAGGTGACACCCCCCTGATTGAATCAGGGGAGGAGCACCTGGGGACTGCAGGAAACTAAACAAAGCACTGTTCTTGGCCCAGGCAAATGTTAAATTAGGGGGGTCGTAAATGGCTTCCTCTTGGAAGGAATCGGGGAGGGGCACTGCATGTGAGCAAGCTGAGCTTGGGGGAAGTGGATAAACCAGAAATTCCACCATGTGCTTTGGAAAACCACACTCCTTTGGGGCCAGAGCATAATTTTAAAAAGATGGATAGTTCATAGTGTGGACTTGTAAAAATTATATAAATAACATCATAATTCTTGTGATTTTTCTGTGCACATTTTAAGAGGTGTTAGGACCCTGTGGTATGTTCTTGGGGATAGTAGCGGAAAAAAAAGGTTGTTACTGCAAATGTATGCATGTTAAAAATCTGACACTTTATTATCTGAAACCCATATCCCTGGTGCACATTTGTGTAAAATCTGGAAAGGTTTAGAGGTTGTTATCTGGATGAAAAGGGGAGAATTCTGTCATAAATGGACACGTCATCTTACAAAGACAGGGATCGATGGTTTGGTGCTACAGAAAATATGTTAACTGGACATATAATATTAGAAAAATTGTACATAGATAAATATGTATGTGGATCAGAAATAGATTTGTGTGCAATTTGACAAGGGGAGGATCCTCTGACCATAAACCTACCTCATCACTCTGACTCACAACCCAGTTCCCACAATCAAGGGGGAGAGGAGGAACTGGCCAATGATAAATTGAGAGGGTAGGGCATAGAAGATGAGCCGACCCTCCCACTTTCTAAACACATAAAAGGAGACTGTGCAGGACAGGTAGGGACATTCACTTCCCACTTCAAGCTGATTTCTTGTGGAGCGTTTTGCCAGAAGACACCAGATCCAGCACTTAGACTTCAAATCCAGACAGAGACCAGAACTTTGAATTCAGACTTCAGAATTTGTCAGCAGGCCTCAAACTCTTTTGCAAACTGATTCACCCCAGACTTCCAAGGGGCACATCAGAGTAAAACAGCTAGGCTGAGCTGTTTGATTCTGGCCTAAAACCCTGTGCCAGAAACACCCAGAAAGCAGAGCTGTACCCGGAACCAGAGATCCAGACCGCTGTGCAGTGCCGCTAGCAGAGCTGACCCAGATCACTGTGAGCAGAACCAGGCAGAGACCGTCCGTGGCGAGGGAACCGCAGTCCAATCCTGACCCGATCCGTGGCGAAGTCGCATTCCTGTCCAAAATATAGTGTGAGTACCGCCAGAACTGTGCAAAACCCAATCTCTTAGTTTAAAATAATCTAATTCAAACTATTTTAACCTATTGAGAACTGCATCCTAGAAATCGTGTGTTCCTTCTGTGATCTCAAACCTGAAAACTATCATCTGTCATTCTGAGCTTGACTTTTCTTTTGAGAATCTACCTTCACGAAATCGTCCGTACCTCCGGAACCGTTTGTCCTAGGAACAAACTTTTATCTTAAAGTTAAGATTCTTGGCTTTCCAACGAACCCAGAAGCGACTTTCTATAAATTATACTTTTTCCGTAATCGCGCTCAACGCACTTGGAAAAATTGCTGCGAATTGCGATTTGGCTCAATTTCTTCAATTGGCAAAATAGCAGCTCCTTGCTTTCCTTTGCTGAAATTCGTTTGCCACCTGACAATCATTCATAGAGAATTACTAAAGTGATCCTGAACTAATACAAAGTAGCTGTCACCCACCCTGAACCTCTAGAGGGAATTAAAATCATTTTTGCATATTTTTCACTTCTTTGCATACCACCTTTAAAGTACTTTGGGCCTCATTACAACTCAGGCGTTAAGGGTTAACGCCACCGTTAACCCTTAACGCCTGATTCTGATTTTAACGCCTGCTTTTAGCAGGCGTTAAAATCCATGGTGCTAACCTGCCATGGTGCTAATTACGCCGCCGTAATTTACGGCGGCGTAATTAGCGCCTTCCCCACTCCCATTATGCCCTATGGGGCAAAAATGGGAATGGGGAAGGGAAAATGGGATATGGGGATTTATCGCCCCACTCACCTTGGAATGGGGTGGTAAATCCGCCATCCACCATGGTGTAAACAGAGTTTACACCATGGTGGTAAAGTTGGTGCACTTAGCACCAAGGTTGTAATGAGGCCCTTTGCCTGTGTTTAAAATCATCCCTGTTGATCTAAGATTGCTAGGGGGGAACTGAATTGGAACTGTACTGTGATTGTATTCCTGAAGACTGTGTGTGTCACTTCCACCTCCTTACATTGCATAGCATAGAGGGGGGGTGAATTGCCAAAAGTGGAAAAGTGATTATATTAGGTTTTGCTGAAAACATATCAAGTGTATTCCTGTGTTGCTTCTTTTCCACCTTGCATTTCCTTGTACCATATAAAGCATTCTCAGCTACCTTATCCTCTATACTACTCCTACGTAATTACCCAGTGTGCTAGTATCACATCATCCATTGTTGATCACTCACTGTCATATGTCTAAGTGTGATATCAATTATTAATTTATTATAAAAGTGTGATATATATATATATATATTGTTTAATTCTCAAATAAACGTTTTAAATTTGCAAAACAAACTTACTTCTTGGCTCAGTGGGGTCAGGGGGATTCTAAGAGAGGGGTGTTATATAAGGGTTGTCATCCAGAGCACACAAACTGGACATACAAATATATAAATAAGGGCTTCCCTTGAGCAATCCCAGACAAGGCACTGACTTAGTGGGACTGCTTGATTGGAGTCTTTAGAAGATCCCAGTTTTTCTGTACCTCCGACTGAAAGGCATATTATCCAGGAAAGAATGGAAGGTCAAGACACAAAGGGGGCTCACGCCTTTCGAGACAATCTTGGACACAACTACCACTAATAAAGGCCTGATAGCACACATGTACAGGGCATTGATCTCAAAGGATCATCCCCCGGGTCCCGCCTGAAAGAGAGATGGGAAAAAGACTTTGGTAGAGAATTTGACCAACACGCCTGGGACAGAATCTGTGCAACTCCATCTAAAGTCTGAATCGCAGCCCAATATAAGCTCCATGCAATAAAACTGCTCCATAGATGGCAGTATGACTCACAATGACTTTCCAAAATGTTGCAGTACTCCATCCCCAGGTGCTTGCGCCAATGTGGCATTGATGCCGATTACTGGCACATGTGGTGGGGCTGCCCCAAGGCCCGAATCTTCTGGCAGGAGGTCCTGGGATGGATCAAAGAGCTAGAAGGCATAGAAAGGGAACCATCCCCTCTTCTGACCCTCTTCGGTCTGGAAGAGGAGGACAATGAGTTGATTAGAGTCAGAGGACTGGTTTCCCCCCTGCTATTGGCTGCTAGAGCGAGCATTGTCATCAAATGGAAGTCCGTACACCTCCTGACTAAAAAAGATTGGATACAGATCGCAACAAACATCTACACAATGGAAAAGATCACAGCGGCGCTCTATAACAAGGCCGCACAACATGAAGAGGCCTGGTGCGACTTCGCTAACCAATACATATCAGGCTCAGGAAGAAATGACCCAACGTGCCAGCAAAATCAAGCAATATCCAGCCCTGGCCCGGCCGGGACACCTCAGAATGCTCCACCAATGTAACATGCCTGTCACAAACCTACACTACGCAATCCAACGGATTTCAACCCGAACGTTGTTCAGCGCTAGACATCATGTTGCTCGCTTCAAATTGCCAGAACAATCGCCGAAGTACCGGAAGATATATGTGCACAGCCTAGGGGTGGGCGGGAGGGAGGTAGGGGTTCAAAATGTCTCACCATGGGTGGGGGACGAATATTCGATCTTAAAAGCCTACTCAGGTGGTAAGGCAATTGTTCCATGATGTTATGATCTGAATACAATATGCACCTGCCTGTTTGTTTACCACTGATGTTTAAAATCAATAAAAATCTAAATTTAAAAAAAAATCATCATCGCTGACGCGCAATCTTGAAAACCTAACATGCAATGTGATTGGTCATAGGAAGGTAACTTTAACCTAGGTACTATAACTGTATGTGGAAACGGGGAGAGGGGATTGGATAATCAATGACAGGTGGGGCAACTAAGCCCTTCCTTCAAAATGGCCACTGTAAACGTCACTAAAAGTATGACGTCTCATTGGCTCTACTCACTATAGGACTTGAGATTACATTGTCCACTATGATTGGGTTGGAATCAACCCCACTCATACTTTTCCATTCACGTCTAGCAGCATGTAGAACAACCAGCCATGTGCAGGGAGTTTGTCTGCACCCCAGCTTTACGCCAATTATGTTACAATCAATCATCACCTCAGTGGTCATGTGTCAATTAATTTGGCCTCAAGTCTGCTTCTTGGTCTGGGAAAGTTAGGGCGTATGAGTATGGCAGGGATCCATGTGTAGGTGTGAAAGTCTCCTCCCTTCCTGCCTGCCTTGTCACGTGATTAGGACACCGTGAAATAGACCTCTTGTTCATGTATTTTCGTATATTTTATTTAATTCTGCCAGTCTTCTATCATCACCTTTCTGAACACGATACTCTGTTCTTTTCTCTTTCATTGTATCCACTGTTGGCCTTTTCCATCCCTATACGACCTTGGCTTCTTGGCATGGTTACCTTCAGCTGGGTTTCTCTCTGTCTTAATTCTTGATTTGTTTGCTGCAACCCTCTTCTCTTGAGACTTTTAGTAACCTCTGTTCAATTCTGCTCATGTTTTCACTCATCTATAAAGTGCTTTTGAGGTATATATATGTACAGTTGGCACTTGCCACAATCTATTTTACTACTAAGCATAAGTAAGCTTCACAATTTCTATGCTTCTTGCAGTTTCTTGCATCTGTACACGTTTAAACTAACTGAATACCTTCATCATGCATATGGCATAAATTTCTTCATCTTGACATGAACTGTTTCACCTAAGGCTCAAGATGTCACTTACCCATGGTATTTCAACTCTTTTTCAGCATTCTCAGGTCATTATATCTTCTATATGTTCGTCAGTATGATTTCTTATGACGTCACCATTCGTCTTCCTTTAGTATCTTCTTGGCTTCTTCGGGTATTCCATTCTGACAAACGTCATTTTGTCTTGCCTGTAGATATGGTTTTCTCAATGGGTATCTTACTGTCCAGGTTTTGTTAGGTGTGGTACTTCAATAGGTGCTGTTACTCAGATAGGCACTGGGCAGAGCCCAACTGCGGCTCTCTGCTGTTTTTCTGTTCTCCATACGTCACATATTTTGGTGTGAATGTACCTGGTACTTCGAAGGGGGCGGCTGGAGTGTTGATACTGCTTGGCACTTCCTCTTCACTCCTCTAAGGACACAGCGGGGCAACCAGGGTCTGGTCACTTGGACTGCAGGTTGCATCAGCTGGGCAAAGCAGGTCTGGTCTCTGGACAATCCCAAAAGTGTTTGGCAGCCTTCTCCCCTTTTTCCCTGAATTATTGGGATTTTTGTAGGGTTTAACTCTGGGTTAGAGGTTCAGCCTGGGTAAGAGGTTCTGCCTGGATCTCCTATCAGCTTGCCCTGGCCTGGCACTGGAATATGGAATCTTGCAGGGTGAATGTGGAATGCCTGGATCTCTGGATTTTGATTTATGAATGCTGAATTGGCTTGAATCTTGGATTTTTGAATGTCCTGACTCCCCCTAAGATTCCTCCTTTTATAAACCAGATGACATCAGAGGATTTTTACTATGTGGGCAGAACTAAGCTAGACATACCTCTAAATTGGATAGGTCAGCCTGTAACTGTCACCGCATCCCTGTAAGTAGATTGGACTGAAGGAAGTGACTATAGTTTTAGTGTGTGCGTTTTTGATGAGGTGCATTGTTTTGCCATAGTTACTTTTACCAAAATCAGTTATGACACAAAACCCCTATATTTGAAAGTGTTATCCTCCTGAAAATTAGACAGGTAGACTTGATATTTTACAAGGAATATGCTGTTCCAAATCCTAAATTGGTGCAATACTGTTTAGTTATTCTGGCAGTCTTTCACCATTTCCATGGAAAACATTTCACCTAAAATTCTACAATTGTCTACATATATACATATTATCACTGGGCATATTTTCATTAAGTTTCAAAACTGTACCATGTATGCCTTCCCCCAAAATGACATTTTACTAGCGTTTGCATCGACCACATGTCAGAAGAATCTACAAAGTCTTATTTTAATGGCCCAAAAATGACATTCAAAACAGTCATAATTTCCCATTACTGTTTCTTTAGATTACTGAAATAAATGTCATGATATGAGCAGTCTTTGAAATCAAATGAGCTGGCTTTGTTTCCAAATATGGGCAGCCTTTCCAACCCCCAGCCACATGTCATGCTCTGGTCAGCTTTGCCCAGGGTTGCTATGGATTCGCCTTTGATCCTAGGCAGCTGAAGCTGAGGAGAGGTGTCAGAAGATTTCACACCTCTGTGCCAGGGCAGTCCATTGTCCCATGCTAGGGGAAAAGCCATTCTGTCTGACGAGGTCGCAAATTCTCACACCTTGGTCCTTTCATTTGGATAGTGGCTTCCTTTGAAGTGTTCTCCTTTTACCGAACTGGTTCTGCTCGTCTCAAACAGCTTTCAAACATTTTTTGTCTCTCTTTCTTTCACAAAAGCCAGTCTTTTTGTAAATACATATATTATACATTTAAACCAAACCTCAGCCCCACCTAAAATACTATTTCTGTGCAAGTATTTGGGATGATTTCACATTTTTACTTTCAAAGTGTTGTTTCACTGCTGTTGCAAAAACAAATTTACACATGCTGTTTTTACATGGGGATTTCACCAGATGCAGTTCCTTTAACACCCATTTTCAGAACAGACTGGACAGATCAGATCAGTTTCATGGCAGGGAAAGGTGCTAGACATAGTTTTCTTGTGTAATTAATGCATAGCCAGGGAGAAAAGCTTTATTTTTGAAGTACTCTGCACGGGTGAATTTGTTGCAAAAGTAAACACGGGTCATACAGCCTGAAACTAATTTCTCTGCTGTTCATAAATTTTGCTTGACACACAATGCCTTTCAGGGAGGAATGGCCCTCATTAGATGGGGTTCCTTTCTGAAGATAGATGGGCATGGCTGTGCCTTACTGGAACCAAACATGTTGAAAAGATTAAATAGCATCAGTGCGCAGTCATTTTAACACATAACCTTTTCTCTTTCAGTTAGAAATTTTGAGCTTTCAGCATAGCAGAGCTGCACCAGGCTACTTTTGAATTCTTCTTTTTGGTGCACATGAAAAAACTAACTGCAGCAATTCTCTGGGTGTTGTATGTTTTATCTCGCCTCCTATGTGTCCAACAGAGCCAGCGCAGCCATTATTTTTGATAACTGCTAAAAATGCAGATTTGATGCAAGGGAGTAAGTGCTCAGCAGAGCCAGCACAGCCATTCTTCTTGTAACTGTTGAAATGCAGTTTGGTGGTGCAGGATAGTTCTGCTGGGATGGTAAATGTACCCCACAATGTAATAATGTAAAAATCTATACTTTTTAAAGGGAGATCCCGTGGCTCAGAGGTTAGAGCATGGTTTCACCAATAACAAGTGTTACAGGCTCAAGCTGCCATGCTGACATGAAACTACTCAAACTAAAAGGTTGACATGTATGTTGGGACAAAGTATTTGCAACTTAACATTTTTCAACTGTTATACAAATTGATTTGATCTTTATTTCTATTACAAATAGCTCAGAGAGAGACAGGCCAGTGTATTTGTTTATCCCAAAAAGGCATTGCTAGATCACAGATGCATCTTCATTCATTCCACCATGCCATAATGCAAAAAGCTGTGCTTTTTGAAGGGAGGCTCAGAGGTTAGATCATTGGTTTACCAATGGCAAGGTTGCATGTACAAGTCACCTCATTGGCATAAAAATACTCAAACTAATAGTTGACGTGTACTGGTAGAAGATAAGTAGCATTATATTAATGTTGTAAAAATATTGTTTAATATGTATTTCCATTACAAATGGCTCAGAGAAACCAGCACCTTGGATTTGAGAACTCCAGGCCTCGAGGGCTGGATTCATGTCGGATTTTCAAGCTAGCCCTCATTAATATTCATGAGACAATTGTGCATACAGTAATTCTAAATGTATTCACATTTCTTCTCATGAATATTAATGTGGGATATCCTGAAAACCTGTCAAGATTCTGGCCTTTGAGGCCTGGATTTGGACAACCCTATCCCAACCAGCAATGCTAGTTCCCAGATGCATCTTCATCCATTACAAGTTGACTGTCATGTCATAATGCGAAAAGCTATGCCCTCTAATGAGAGGCTCAGAGGTTAGCATGTGAGTTTTCCAATGGCAAGATTGCAGGTTCACACTCCCTCGTTGGCATGAAAATACTCAAACTGAAAGGTTTTGTTTGTTGGGAGAAAATCATTAACATTTTAAATGATATATTAATGTTAAAAATATAGTTTTATCTTTATTTACATTGCAAATGGCTTGGTGAGAGCGACAAGCACTGTGTTTATCCTAAACAGCAATGCTAGTTCCAGACACATCTACACCTTTGACCGCCATGTCATATTGAAAAAGCTATGATCTCTAGTTTTACCAGTGGCTAGGTTGCAGGTTTAAGTTCCCTCGTTGACACGACAATAATTAAACTAATAAATGGACCTGTGTGCTGGGAGGAAATATTTAACATTTTTAATTTGTAACTTCTTTTTACTGTTATAAAAATGTTGTTTTACCTTTATTTCCATTACAAATGGCTCAGAGATGCCCTCACTTTTGTTTATCCCAACCCTCATTGCTAGATCCAATATGCAGCTTCAACCATTACACACCAAATCATAATGCAACAAGCTTTGGTTTTTGGAGGGCGACCCAGTGAGGCAGAGGTTAGAGTATACAGGTTTGGACTGGCTTATAGACAATGTCCAAAGTGCGAGCTGTTGATTCTAGGATGGACCCGTTTTATTTTACGGAATGGGCCACTTTTTGGCCAGAGTGGAACAGTTTCATAAGTAACTATACTAGTTTTGACCAATGTTACTATGCAAATAATTGTTTAATGTGCAATTTGCAACTTATTTTACCAAAAACATCCCATTGGATAGTATTCAAACAGTCTGTTGTGGTTAGCAATTAATTGTATTGTGTGATTGTGAACCATGTTTTCATTAGGACCGCGACAGATTTTATGCCCCAGTCCAACCCTGGCTAGTTCCAAGACGCAATTTTATCGATTACACCTTTGACACCTATGCTATAATGCACAAGAGCTATTCTTTTGGAACAGAGAGGCAGTAGCGCAGAGGTTATAGTACCCCAATGCGGCCCTGCATCAACCCCCCCTCCTTCTTATGCACTTTATTCTGATCTGAATGTACCAAGACCTGTGAATAATCTGAGGTGTCCCTTCAAACTGAAGAGGGCTTGAATGTATGTGATGTATCTTGGTGTGGTTAGGACACAGGCAGGATACTCAGGAACCACACCAGAGCCAGGGTTATCAAAAGCTAAAGTCTTCTTTATTGTTCCAGTTACAGTGGGAAAGTGAGACAGGAGATCAGGTGATGTGCTTCTGCTTCCTTTGGCTCTCTCCCTGCCAGTCCTCTAACTGTCCTTTCCTGGAACCCTCACACTCACACCATTCCAGGCCTTGCACCAACATTCCAAGCTCCACTGCTCACTCACATAGCAGACATGCCAACATTCTGAAGCCCCTGAGAGGGGGATTTCAGCAGCGAAATCGGGAGATTGCATTTTCCCCATAGGAATGCATTGGGGGTATTGTTATTTTAGGCACCTATATCGGGAGGGTTGGCATGTATGACATAGACACACAGCACACATAGCAGATGTTATGCTAAGATACAACAGTATGCTATTAGGTTTTTACATGCTGGATGTTAAATGTTAAAGGTATTTGTACCGCGCACTGTCACCAACGGAATTGGTCCCCAGGCGCTCAGGCGGATCTGTGAACGATAAAGGTGGGATGGGTTAGTAAGGTGAAGAAGGGAGTAGGATAGTGAGAGGAGTGGTGTTCTGTTGGCAGCATCAACTCGGTATACACCGGGTGCTGAGCTTTGGTGCGGGTATCGGATCGGAGTCAGTCCGCGTGTGCTGTTGTTCCGGCTTATGTGTTGTTGCAGTGTTGTGAAGTGCCTGCGGCTTGTTGTGGGAGAGATGGTTGTGTGAGTTTTTTGAGTGAGATAAGTATGCAGAGTTTGAGCTTATATTGGTTAGTGGGTTACCTGACAGATGGAAACTAAGGGCCTGGTTCACAGAGCGTTTTCCAATGTGATTGTTCCATTATAAAACGCTTCTGTGAATCAGGCTCTAAATATATTTTCCTCCATTGCAAGCTAATGGGGTGGGGGGACAAACCTCCCTCTGCCTTGTGGAAAATAACGCACTTAACTACCATATTTTGTATCCTGCTAACTAATGTATTTCATTGTGTCTTGCATGCATTGGTGTAATAACAAGTCAACATATTAACCCTTGTGGAGGGGAACATCGCAGAAAACAGTTTAGAACTGCATATCCCATGAAGACTCACGGTCGTTTCCTCTTCTGACGTTCACGGCAGTACACCGCTCAAAAGCTACTGTTGAATGGTCATGAGAGGAAAATGTGGCTGCGTTGTATGATGCACAAACGTAAAAACCCGAGCATTTTTACTGTGGGTAGGCAATGGGGCACTCATCTTTGAAAAGACACAATACCAGAGACGAGCGAGCCATGTGCACATGAAAACAAGATACAGATACCGAAAGGGAAATCCGAACTAAAGATTGAAAGAATAGATTAAACGGATTAGTGTCAACTCACAACCTTAATATTTTATAATTGCGAATAATTGAATGAAGTTATTTAACTTGTGAAATTGCTATGTATTCCACGTCTACGACGGGGGGAGATCGATTTCTCGTTAGTTTGAATTTGGAGCAACGTTTGAGGACATTTCGCGGCGGCCATGTTGGAGTGGGTAGAAAAGAAGATGTACTGTAATGCCTAGGCTGGTAGAGGATGGGCCTTTGAGCAGGAGGCGTGATTTCGTCGGTTGGGGTGCGGTCTTCAAGCAAGGGGTGGAGCATAGCGGTTCTGGGCGGGTTCCTGAATCTGGGGGGTGCGGCAGAAAGGGAGTTCAGCGGCAGGCAGCAATCGACCGGCGACGCCTCGGCTAGACAGACGGGGAGCCGGGAGTGCGACTGGAACTGGCAAGTCGGTGACAGAAAAGCTCGGAGGACCCTCGCAGTTGCAGGTACCGCTGTTAGGTGGGTCGTTGAGGGGCCTCTGCGTCGCCCATTCCCGGGCGCTGTGCATTGCCGAAAGGGTGTTAACAAGGGGAGAGATACCCCTGTCTGCACATCTGGCAAGGGCATTGCGCCAGGGTCTAGCACCCCGTGCACTGCACGCACCATGCCTCTTCGCTGTACTAAACACATCAAGACCTTACACAGGATCCCTGGAGTGCAGGACCCTCCCCTCGCCAGTAACTCCAGCATACCTAGTCTGCTAAAGTAGCACCTCCAGATATCACCGATCTAGACTAGCCCCACAGCCTTTACCACTTACCAGAGGCATGCCCCCTCCCCCCAAGCAATATTCATTTTACACTACACCAAGTAAAGCTGGCTATCCCCACGACTGTGTTCGAGTACTGAGCCTCATAAGAAACACTACTACACCAAACCCGTCAGCCACCTCCACCCGAGAGCCTTCTCCTATGACGCCTCTGTTCTATGCTTCCCACAACAAACCCTGCCCCATAACACTCTCGCCAAGACACCGTTCCTCGCCAGGCTGATTTTATGCATGCAGTCACCTCCGCCCTCTTCTCGGTCACGCCTGTTTGCTCTGGAGATAATGTGAGGACAAGGTCGGGTGCCCTGGCCGCAGTGCTGTTCGCAGGAAGCGGCGGGGGAGGTCCGGCCATCGTGGGGTTGTAATCGAAGTCCAGCAGCAGCTGACAATGGAAACGGAGCGCTCCTGAGTGACGGCGTAAACATCACAAGCAGGTAGTGCAGCGCCTCGCCAGCTTCCTTCCTCGTTTCGTAGCACTGTGCCGAAACGCCCAAAAACTCTATCAAAATGCTTCAATGTTGTTGCCAAATACATGTTTAACGTGTGATAATAGCCGGTAAGAAAGCTCAGCGGGTTGAGCGCTCGCTGCTGCGATCTGAGCGTGATCTGCAGACACAGGTTCGAATCCCGGCAAGGCCAACTAAACCTTAAATCCTTCCGAAGTCGATAAATGAATACCAATTTCGGTTGGGTGATATTGTATGTAAATATGTGCTCTGTAAAGCGCTTTGGATTAAGGCGCTATAAATACCACATCATTATAATAGACGTGATACTGGAGGCTCTTGGAGATGCATTTGTCCAAATAGAATATTATATTTTGCTCTATGTACTCAAAAATGCCCAAATGGACAAATGCATCTAAGAGCAAAGGGATGTGGGAACATCAATTAGCGTTGGTAATTGGGACTGGTGATCTGTAGATGTGACCCAGGAGCACAAGTTTAGTTACACCAGTTGGCGTGCCACTCGGTGTGGCAGAATACCCAGGGACGACTATTTTAACTGTTGTAGTATTATTGAAAGGGCTTCGTTGTTTGGTCTACATCTCATTCCACCCGAATAGGTTGGTTCCCTTGAATAGCTGCATTGTGCTACCTGAGCTGATTGCTGTCTTAACTAGATGAGCCATCAGACGCTTTTTGATGTTTGGCTGTTGGGGGTTCCCTTAAACTTGAAGTACTGATGTGAATGAATAATTATCCCACATAGTTGTAACCACAAACCGAAGAGGAAGGATGAGAGAAATCTGCTAACGAGGAAAAGCACCCTGTTGTGAGCACCTCATCTGACCGTGTCTTGAGGAGGGGGAGGGAGGTTGTACTCTCCAAGAAGTGCCAATGTCGCAGGGGACCAGAGTCGTATAACGTGAGCATGCCATTTTTTTTCTGTTGTCTTATGTCTGTGGGGCGTTGTCTTGAACATATGCGTCTTTATATTGCAGAATTCACGAACAAGTCGCTTCTCGCTGGACTACACAAAACCCTCATGCGGAGAATTGGGATCTAAGAAGTGGGGGCTAAATGTGTATTCGACAAAACTGCAGCTGAAGAGCAACTGCCTTCGGGAACGCTGTCTTTCTTGTCACTGTACAGCACCTCTAAATCGGCCTTTGAGAAGCTGCTCCCTGTTTCTCTAAAATGTGGGCTTGCAATTTGTTGAAGATGGCATTTACTGTTATACAATAAACTAAGCACGTTTTCAAAAAGGTCCGACGTGAAGAATCATTTGGGGGTTTAAGCGATATTTGTCGGATATTGAAAATGTTCATGATGTTTTCCAGATGTTTTGTGTCTGCATTCTTGGAAGATGCAGAGAAAGATATAAAAATCAGATGTAGTAGTGGGGCTTGGTCTCCTGCCATATGAACAGCATTAGTGCGCCTTGTGGGCTTACAGCCCTTTGCCATCTCATCAGATGAGCCGCAGGATGCAAATGCTGCAGCACGTTGGTCGAGATGCAGCCTGTGAATGGAACCACCGGCCCAATCCTGGAAAGAAGCGGCCAGAAAATTGACGTTCATTCCCGATTGCTGGAAAGTGGTGCTTACATGGCAGATTCCACGCTGAGATAAATCTGGGTTGGCCTTGTTCCCTGCAGTGGGGCTTGCGTGGGCTGCTTGATTGATGGTGCTGGCTGTGGTTCAGCTTCTGATGAAGAAAACCAGGAAAGGGAGAGGTCTATAAAATGGCTCAAACAAGTCTGCTGCATGGGAAGCACTTTTACTGTCGCGAGTGGGTTTTCCACAAACTTCAGCACTGTCTCCAGGAAAAAAGCAACTGCTTGGGTGGCAGTCCGTTGCCTTCCACCAATAATGTTGCTGTTGCACCCCTTGGCGGCAAAGGAGTGTCTTGGGGTGTGCTGTTGGTGGGGGGCCCTGGGAGTGGCAAGACGGCACTCATTACGGAGATGTTGTGGCCCAGCTCACCAGCCGGTCTGCAGAGGGGTTTGCATCGACAGGCCCTGGCCTTTCATTTCTGCAGGGCCCAAGACTCGGATACACTGTGCCTTGGAGGATTTATTCGAGGGTTGGTGGCTCAGATCAGTCACAGCGGGCTGATGCCTGGGTTTGAAGAAAAGCTAAAAGATCCTGCTGTTCAATCTCTTCTACAACCTGGGGAATGTGAGCGGAATGCCCCTGAGGCTTTTAAAAGGTACAGTGTGGTCTCCCCATTTAAGCATGTGTATTGTTAGTTTTGCATTGGTTCAATGTTTGGCATTCTGATACATAAGTGCTTTTCACTAAACCTTCTAAATCTTGCAAGTTTTTGGTTAAACTAGCAGAATTGGATTCCAAGAAAGCTTAATGGCTCAAGAGATTGTTAGTTGCTGTGCATAGAAAATGTTCAGTTATTCGAGATGGCCAGTTCAATGGCCACTCTGTTCTTGAAGTGTTAAGCACACATACGTACTTAATTTATCAACCTTTCTTTAAGCTCAGTCACACCTTTACATTTTTGCAGATACCTACTGCCAATTCCTCTTGCCAGGCAATGCCTCTGTCAGCAGATCTTGTTACCGTTCTGAGGTACAAAGATGGGCTTTCAGGTCGGAAGTGGGAAGACATTTCAATTGCTGATAGGATTTGAGTCTGAAAAGGGTGACTCGCGCTTAGGGTATCAGCTCTCAAAATAGGTTGTTACTACGATCTACAAGATTGGGTAAGGAAGTCAAATGAGCGCGAGTCAACCTAGTCGCCCTATCTTCACACTTTCCAAACCCTAGTTGGGTGGGTTTGGTTGAAGGGTGTTCACTGCCGGCTTTGAATCTTACAGTTCAACCCGGAGTGGTCACTAGCGCATGGATTCTATATTGAACCCATCATTTGATTTCAATTGCTGCACTGGATTTTAGATGGCATAGCCAGTATATCCATTTAAAGCCTCGAATGAGTGAGAACATTCACCACGTGGCACCTGGCTGTCTGTCTTCCAGGATGATTGATAACGAGCGTTTTGGACCATACAAATCACACCCTCCAAGGTTTTCTGTAGAATCTGGTCTTTATACTTGTGTGTACATTTTTGCTTCTTTGTGATGAGGGGCTATGGGGGAAAGGGGAATCCCAGTGTCTGAGGCTTTACTATACTGATCAGCATTTATCCTACGTATAAAGTTGGGAACAATTGATGGCTTATTTTCACTAGATCCATCTCTGAACCCAGAAAGCTTCTCAATTAGATACCTTTCAGTTTAGAAGCAGAAAGTGTATGTCACAATGGGCATCCATTTTCTATTGTTCAGGGGAACAATCTGCTGACTGAAACGGGTGGAATATTTTTTATTATTTTTTTATTACTTGTTTTAATTGTTTAGAAAAAAAACAATTTTTACAAGATTTCTCCTTGAAAGTTCATCTCTTGAGATAAAAAGTAAAGACAAAGTCTCATTCGTGCCAGCCTCTGCAGTTTGTAGGAGTAGAGAAAGCGAGGAGAGAGAGTGGTTTGGTCCCCTCAAATTGTGAGGTCAGTTTGTTCAGACTCTGGGCGTTCAGTCCAAGGCTTTCGTAGAAGCCTGTCACCGCTATGCTCCATTTGGTGTTTTCTACACTCATCAATCTCTCCTCTTCTTCCATGCACCGGGCATTGCCAAACACGGGTCTCAAGTAGAGGGTGCGGGCCTCGTACACCCCTCTACAGGTGATGAGCAGATGGGTTTCAATTGCATCAGGTTGGTTGCAGTATCTACAGAGGCTGGCCTTTGCTTGTTTTCGCCTGAATAATATCTAATTTGTGTATAAAATGTTCAGGCGGATATGCAGAAAGTTTTCGTGAAGCTTCCTAGATGGGCACTTCAATAGGTAGGCTCTGGTCCCGTTTACTTTTGCCGGGTTGTCCGGGCCGTTCTTCATAGATTTTACTAGTTGAGCTTCGTCTAGTGTTTGTATCCAGTCTCTCCATCAGTCGCCTCTTTACTTTTCCTGGGTTATGGATGAGATCGTCCTCGGTACATCCTGCCCAGTCAAGGCGCTGGTTTTTTGTTTTTTCCTCCCGTCACTGAAGCATCTTACACGTTCCTGCCCTGAGTTTTTGCTCTATTGCCTTAAGTATCAGTGGTGGATTTGGCAAAAGTATCTTTTGATAGAGCAATAGTTCGTTCCGTGATACGATGGAGTTTAGTGATTGAAGTGTTAGTTCTTTCCTGATTATAATGGTGGAATAATTCCTGAGAGCAGGTATTTTCTAAACTGCCACTGGCAGGCAAGCAAAACTACACAACCGTGATGTTCAGACTTTCACGAATACCATGCTGTCCAGAAGCAAGACGATAAACGATTCTTCCCGAGCAGTGGGATGTGAAATAGTACTCCACTTGGCTCCAATTCTGATCTAATACCAGGATGGCCTTTCTTGACTGGGGAGCAAGGGGATGCCAAATCAAGTTATTCAGTAGGATATACCTGACACCTGAAAGAATGCACTAGAGCAGGACTCTGCAACCTGTGGCTCTCCAGATGTTTTGGATTATGACTCCTATGACCCTTTACGAGTTATTTATATAGCACAGCCATGGACCCTTAGGCGTTAGGGTGCAGACAAAATATAGAACATTATCACCACTATTTTGATTGGTTATTATCTAAAAAAAATATTCAGTCGGCTCTGCTCGATACAACGGTTCAAGAAAACAGCCAAGTTTTCAATTCTTTCTTAAAGAGAGGTAGTGAGACCTGGCCTCGCAGCGTCAACAGGTTACAGGCCTTAGGGGTAGCTGTATAGAAGGCACCATCCTCGACCTTCTTAGTTCTACATCTGGGAAGAAACAAGTAATTCTGATTACTAGACCTAAGGGACCTGCTATTAACCTTCTCAATAATAAGGTCTTGCAGATAGGGGGGCATAAGACCTGATCTGCAATTTTAAACCCAGCATTGATTCTGCTGGGTACAGCTGCTGGGAGTTGTAGTCCAAACATCTGGAGAGCCAAAGGTTTCAGACCCCTGCACTAGAGAAACACATGCTACAAGGCCTCAGTATGCTGGGACTGTGTGCCCTTTAGATTGGCAGTCTGTAGAATAGTGCATGTTTCTTTTACTGCAGCATGGTATTATGATTTCAAATGAGTGATGGAGTATGTGGTTGAGTAATGGATGCAATGCACTCTGTTAAGTAAGGAATTAGCTGAATAATTCCTCTTAATGGGGAATGACTCTGAATTTGATGTTTCTTGTTGTTGTAATGTTTACTTGCTCATTTTAGGGTGAAATATATTAATCCTGACCTAATGGAAGTTCCTGATATCTTGATACTGTTGGGTGCTCAGTCTCCGCTTTACCTCTGTAGTGGAGAAGGACATCTTAAAACAAAAGAGCAAGGAGAGATATAAAAAAGCTATGTGGTTTACTTTTCCTGGCAAACTTTTTACCTTAATGTCTTCATCCTCCGTCCAGATGTTTTCCGTTTTTGTACGGTATCCAGATATGTGAGGGTTTTTTTTTTTTTTTGTTAAATACTTTCATCTTTACCTTGGCATAGCTGAAACCTTGATCTATGTTAAGCATGTTACCATATCATTTTCTTGAAATTTTAGGTGAAAAACCTGTCCTCTATGATCAGTGTGTTTGGGTAAAGCTTGATAATTTAATGTATCTCGATTCACTGGACCCATGTCGGGTAGTCCTTGTTCTATGTAGTTTAACAGATAATCTGAGTGTGTTTGCCTGGTTATGATCTTAATTCTGTAACCAGCAACAGTTATTATAATTAAATGGAAATAAATGTATCAAAAAAAGAACCTGAGTAGTTTTACCACCACATAAGTATGCCAAATATATTTAAGCAAGATTTGAATTTGTCTATTCCCTTAATCTAAGTAAAATTTTCTTGATGAACAGAGATAAATAGGTGATTTAGCTGCATTCACTGTGACCTTATGCATTAATCCTTGACCTCAATGCATTTTTATTTAACTTGGGGCACTTTATAGATGGACTTTTTAAATCTCTTGATTTGTGTTTCACGAATTCAGTCCTGTCAACAATTTCATTTTGAAAAGGCACAGTTAACAGGAAGTACAAGTAAGTCATGCTCTGCACAGCATTGGCTGTTTCCGTCTGTCTCCATCCTTGGTCCGATGTTCTAGGTTCCCTTTTTTATTTTTTGCAAGTGTATGGCATTTCGTGTATATTGTAGTTTCCATTTTTTTTAGTCGTGGTGCACATTTAATGTATTTGTTGAAACACTGTAGGTGAATTTACAGAAGCCTTACAGTTCTGACATTCCCACCTAATTTTACTTTTAATGTTCCGGTATTATCCAGTCCCCGCTACTTTCCACAATCCCAGGTCCTCACCACAAGGCTATTAAGTAGATGGCTTCTAAAGATACCGAATCCCACATCCCAAACATTACCACTAAAAGTGTTGCTTTTTTCCGTAGGCAGATTAGTTCCAATGGCTTCAAATCTGCCTGTTTAAAAAGAAAAAAAAATACAGATGTGCATGGCCATCTTATCCTGTGCTAGACCACTCTCCCCCTTGGAACTGCCTGATTTATTATAGATTTATTTTAAACATCCTTGTCTTAAGTGATTCTCTCCCAATGAATTCATGGATACTTACTGAAGCTCTTAGTGGCCACACTGTTATGTTTCCAGTGCAGCAAATTGATATAAAAATGACCCCATTCACATACATTGTAGGAAAATGTATCTTAAGAATGCTGATTGTTGAAATCCAAAATGTTCTAGTTGTTTTGCCCCCTCAAAGATGGTCTACCAGTTTCATAGGCCTCACAGGCAAAGAAAAGACCTTTTGTCGAATATATCCAGAAAGAAACAAAAAACGTATTTCGTTACTTGTGATGTACGTTTGTGCTTTCCTACACCTGTTTACACCAAAACTTTTGGAAACCGATCTAATTTGGGAGTATCTGTTCACTCGAATGTAACATCTCCAATCACTTTGATACTTAGGATTAGTAATGACAATATTCAATTGTAATGCTTATCTTGCTGGAAGCCTACCATTTTTCTTCATTGTATTGTTGTGTGTATTTCTAGAACGCTGGTGTTGTGCAACCAAGGCAAAGATGTTGAAATATTGTCCTGCTGTCAGGCCCCAGAATTAGTGCCTGCCACTAGTCAATTTCGCAAACTAGTAGATGGTTTGCTATGTTTTACTGAATAAATCGCACCT
This sequence comes from Ambystoma mexicanum, assembly GCF_040938575.1. Classification (NCBI taxonomy): domain Eukaryota; kingdom Metazoa; phylum Chordata; class Amphibia; order Caudata; family Ambystomatidae; genus Ambystoma; species Ambystoma mexicanum. The sequence continues at coordinate 635,789,702 of NC_090937.1, forward strand.
TAAATGTCATTTGAGGTCTGAACGCATAGATACACACCAACTTTATCTATATACCCGCAGTGTATCGAATGCCACTCTTCTCTCTTTGTACTGGAACTTTGACTATCCTACCATCCAGCTGCTTGGGAGCACCGATTTGTATGCAAGGGCGTGCCCATTCCTTCCTTCTGGCTGGCTTTGCTTGCTCCATTGTGTGTTATGCCACCCAAGCTGCCTCTCCTGCTTGACTCTGGGTGCTCCACTACCGTTCCTGTAAGCCATGGAGCTGGATGCAGGGTTCTGTGGGTCCCTGCATGCACGTTTTGCGAGCATATGTTTGGAGTTGCACAGACCTCATTAGCAAGAATTATTTTCTATCCATCAGCTGAATACATTGACAGCCGTATACTTTAACAAATAAGTTAAAGCAATTTTTTCCATTTCAGTTCTGCTACTACTGATGGCAACGAGCTCTTTTCATGTGAGCTAATGAAATTGCAACTGGTTTGAGTGTTTTTGCTCTCCTAACCAAGGATTACTGAATGTGTCCTTTGTTATTAACAGGTTTGAACACAGCAAGTTATTTTTTTGGGGTGCAGAGGTCTCTCCTTTCAAACAGATTTGAAAATGTTGGAGCAGGGATTTAGTTGTAGCCTGTTTTCTTATAAGGACCAATGAAGGGGAACTCCCAGAATTAAGTAAATTATCTTTAATAGAATACATAATAAAACATCTGGCCACGCAAAGCGATGCTCACCCTCTATTGTCTTTGAGTTTCTTCATTTTCAATATCGTGTCTGCAGTTTAAGGATTCCCCCAATCAACCTGTGAAATTGTGTTTGCTGATCTTTTAGAGTTTAGCCCATCCAGGATGCTTTGAAGATTAAATCCAGAACATTTACCCTCCTTCCCCTCTCTATATTCCCACCCGGAGACTTATCTTTCAATTCATTCCCCTTGCATCTTCTCCCAAGTTAATAATGGTCTTGCCATTTCCCACCCTGAAGAAATGAAAGCAACTGTCGAAAGAAAGAGCACAATCTTGCAAAGCAAGCACGAATGCACTTTTATCCAAGGGAATCAACTCGATCTGACTGGATTGTCAACAGCCGCATTTTGGGCAGTTGGCTTGCTTTTTTAGTGATGATGTACTCAAACCACCCTGCCAACTGCTAAACGGCCGTTGATTGATGTCATACTGGAAGGGGTGTGTGAACAACACACACAAGAAAGCACCTTGCTAGAAAGAACACACCATGTGCTGCGTTGATACAGTGCAATAAAGAAAGAAGCATCTCATGGCTCTAAGATGGGGATGAGAATTTGCAATGTGGAGTACGCTGCCCAGTAAAATGAAGATCACAAGGAAAGGGCTAACCTGGCAGAAGGCGGTTTAAATGGACAAGAACTGAGGACGTGTGAGATGGAGTGAAGTAAGAATAAACCAATTGGAAGCTTTAGTCTCAAGAGTATTGTCACCATCTGAGTTGTGCTGATCTGCTTTGTGTGATCTTGTAGGTGTACTCGAAGGGTTTACATTTATTCACCACAGATTAAGGACATTTCCAGAGGTATAGTTACAAAGTTAACACCTCTTCTATTGTTCCACTGAGTAATACAATCTTTTATCACATAGGTTGGATGCCCCATTTGGGTATAAACACTTTATGCATGCTATGTTAGTATTTCCTTCCAAATGGAATCATTGCTTCACGCTTACCTGTTGGCAAAAATCGGTGCCTTATCGAAAGTGATATTTTTGTGTGTGTTTTAAAAATAAATGTGTGTGTGTGTGTGTGTATATATATATGTATATATGTGTATATATGTATATATATATATATATATATATATATAATATGCTTTCGGCCAGGACGTGGTACAGAGTCTGCCCTATTTGACTTAAAAAAAGAACTCAGTGACATTATGGATAAAGGCAAACCAGCACTTCTCCTCCTCCTCCTTGATTATTTTTGCTTCCATTATGTGGCACTAAAGCAAACCCCCAAGGAGCCACAATCAAGAATCCCAATAGTATCTGTTAGGAAGCATTGCATGGCAGCAAGTGTGGGGTTGCAATCTCCTCACTAGCAAACCTGCTGATCTGAGATGACAGTGCCAACTGACTGGTGGTCTACACAGGGCTTAAATCTTCACTGGCCAATGGTTAGTGAATATGGACACTTGGGGAGTAAGAAATAGGGTTTGTGTGTTTTTGACGAATCCATGGAATTTGTTGAGCCTGTGGGCTGCCCAACAACGCCCTTTCCTAAGGGTAGAGGCAAGTGGAACCTCACCAGGAGAGACTCCCCCCTTAGGGGAGAAGGACTCCCGTTCCTGTGAGGAACTCCTCTGACCATTAGACATGATGGCATAGATTGGTCTGTCAACAATTGGGACTGAGCCCAAGAAGATGAACAATGCTATTATTGTGAAGAAAGAGAAACTGTTCCGTTAAGAAAAAGTGACCAATCCACTGACATGAGTGAATTGAAAGAGGAACATTTATCAAGTAAGAGGTGAAAATGGAGAAGAGAAGCGAGCAAGGAAGGCATCTCCAAGCAGGGGAGGTACCCTGGTAATGTGAACTTGAAAAGAGGCAGAGCTGCAGGAGGAAGTGGATCCCGCAAAATCCAAATCTGCTGGTAAGTAGCAGAGAGAACGCGTTGAAGCCAGCATAACCAAGAGCCTGAGAAGGGACAAGCCGAATGGGGCTTGATAATTCGTGGTGTGACACTGAGAGAGTCCTGGTGGGCAGTCGGCCCACTCAACTATGCTGATTCTGCCTCAGGGAAGAAAATGGAGCAACTCCTTGTTTAGTCTCTGAATAACCAAGCGGAGGAGCGACTAGTGTATGTGAGAGACACAGAGAAAATCAGGCTCAATGGTATGGTGGATAAACAAAACCGTCACTGGTCCTGTAAGATCCCCAAAGACGTGGACAGGGGAGGCACGGGAAGATCAGACTAGTATTATACAACACAAATAACTCTTCTCAGTACTATGAAACAAAACGGAAGATGCATCTATTCAATTTGAGCTGTGATAAGGCAAGGAGGAGAGCAATACCATTCGCTTAAGGAGAATAGAATAGAAGTGGAACATTCTTGTTGAATGTGACCTGTAACAGTCTGAGAAATAGAACAATGTTGATCCCGGAAGGAGAGGAAAATGGAAATGTGATATCCTTGTTAAAACTGAACTGTGCAAATACAAGAAAAGGAACAAAAATTATCCTGAAAAGGGAGGTCAAGGGCAGTGAGAAACGCTTAATGCCAACATTAATGAACCTTTTGAAAAAAAGACAGAAAGACAGAGCTATCTGAAGGGGGAATAATACAGTGAATGTCTTTGTCCTGGAAAGAAAAAGAAAGCTAAAACATGTGTCCCAAGCAGAAGAGTGGGACCAAAGAAAGAAAGAAAGAGTATGAAGAGCTGAAGACAAAGCAATCTTTATGATAAATTACTCAATCAATTAAAACCACATCTAAAGTGAAGAATAAATATACTAATATGAGGAAATAATTGAATGTTTCCAAGAACTATTGAAAAACCACATTGGGAAGACAGATGCTGGAAGTGCAGAGCAGGAGAAGGGCGTCTTTCAGTGCTGTCGGTTGCAGCTTGAGGGGCTTGATTGGCTCGAAAACGTCCTGTAAGGCAGACGTCGATAGACGTACTCCTATCTTCTTCACTGGGATTGTTTCGTCCTTTAAGGTGGATGGCCCGGAGCTGAGGAGAGTGTTGGAGGCAGCTGTCTTGTCCTTTGGTTCAGACACTCTCTGGCACTTCCCACCTAGGAAGCTTGCTGCAGAGCCAAGCAGGGCACACTGTGCGATGGTCCCCTGGATTCAGTATCTCCCTCTGTTCCCTGGGAGCTGTTTAGAGGAAGGATCTTGCTTCCCTCTTGGACGTCCCGTCCTTCCTTCACTGGCAGAAGATTTTAGGAAGACTGTACCTTCAACCAGGGTCCAGTTGTGAGTTATTCCTTCTGGTGAAGAGGATCTGCCCTCTTTTTAAAACCAATTCAATTGGGATTGGTGTAGGTTAAGCCTACCTTAATGAACCAATCCTGGAATTCCCTCCCCCCCCCCCCAACAATCTACTGTGTGGATGAGTTCATAACTAGAGTGCTTTCCAACAGAAAAGGTAAAGGGGTGAAACATGTAAAACTAAGTCCCACCCATCCTCCTGTCTGTTGTGGATCAAAGGGTCCCGCAGCGAGACCTGACTTTCTGGCTCTGTCAATCCATACTCGTACCTTCCGAATGGGGTGTCCCTGCAGGGATGACTACTACAAACATGCAGTCCCAGACCAGAGCTGGCATCAGGTTGACACAGTGCATATGATAGGCTGTTGGGATTTCCTGTCCCCTTTTGTTAGCCTCTGTAGCCAGGCCTGTGTGGGCTCGTTTGACATAAGCTCTGATTGGCATGTGCATGCTGCCACTGGCTGTATGCTTAACACATTGACCGGGCATATCCATGGACCCCTGGTTAGTTAATTAGGCTGGCCATGACAGGGGATGGTTTGGCCCTCCCCCCTCCGAGATGACATGGTGTGAACCTGGCTGTCATATGCCAACTAAATATGATCGGGGGGACTGGGCCTGTAGGCTGTGTCCACCCAAAGTACAGAGGTCTATGTCGTGCAGTGAGCATAGGAAAATGTGTTCGGACTAACGCCCCCACATTTTCCAGAGGTTGAGCTACCATCATTTCATTTCATTTAAAATTTCAAAAAAGCCCAAGCAATCGCACACCCACCGTGCAGATGGTTGAATTCTTCAGTGTGTGTGTGTGTATATATAGAATTGACATGGAAAGTTACATTTTATGGCTAATTAGTAGCATACAACCAGTGCTTAATTTGTAAAATAAGTGCTAGGGCCCACAATATATTGGTCCACTAATGCCGGCACTGGCGGGGCCCCACCCGCAGTCCTGGCCGGGTGGCCCTGCTCAGTGCTAGATCAGCCTACCACCAGACCATCACACTACTGCTGCCTGGTGCCTTCTGCAATAGTCTCCTCTAATCATCTCTGCTATGGTTTTAAAAAGCTCTTTTCCAATAAGACATTAGCAAATCCATTCCACAATGGAACCTTTGATTGTCCTTTCTCTATCCTTCTGCCTCAAAGACCATTCTGATTTCAGACTGCAGTCCATTGTTGATTTTTATAACGTATGGCCAATTAGAACACACAATGCATTCAGGCATCACCATTCTAGGTACAGGCTGACATCCTGGGTTTAAACTAAGTATTTCTGGCCTGCTCTATTCATTTACAGGGAAGCGCCCTCTACCAAATTGCCCACCTAGATGGATATCGATGAAAAAAGTATATAGACCCCCACAAGGTGCACTCGCTACAGAATAAAGCTGAGTTGACATAGGGACATGGAGGCCATTTGATTATATACAACAGGCAACATTCAAGAGACAGTGTCTAGTTGCTTAAGATTGCAATACAACTCGAATTGCCCAAACGGTTGCACTTATTGTATCCAGGAGATTGAACAGCTCAATTGCCCCAAGGTGTATTTGAGCTTGTTACCTGTAGACTAAACTGTGCAGTAAACTCATAAATCTACATAGCTATCATACAAACTTGAATCTGGCAAATTACCTCAAGGGTCCAGAGTTGTGGGAATGAGCAAGGGCCCGCCACCCCGCGCTATTCACTCACCATTCCTTGGTCCCCAGCGACCAGCAAGAAAAGATATTGGGTCCTGAACACTCAGGGAGGAGGCTCATTGACAGGTAAAATGTTTGCGTGGGTCCGTAGGTTGGGTTTGACTTTGGTCAGGACCACACTACTCTGCAGAGCACATGGACGTCACAGACCTCTGCAGGACATGGAGGTAGGGTAGCCCTTTGCATCTCTCTGATGTATCCTGCCTCCTGCAGGATCTGCCCTGGCCAGTAACAACAAGGAGCAGGAACCAGGCTGACCCAGGTATGTAGAAAAGAAGCAAGCTTTATTCTCTTAGTTACAGGCTCAGTATTGAATATAGGAGAGAGATCATCGGTAGCTTTTACCCTGGTTCCCTGCCCAGCTCCAAGTCCCAACTGTCTTCCATGGAATTCCCAGGTGCCCCAACACTCCAAGCTCCACTAGAGCATTCTGCAAGGCCCCTGCACTCGCACAGACATCCTTGATCACCTATAGGATACCACACTCTCTCAACACACATTGCTGAACAACCAGTCTCTGCTTCGTTTCCCAATTCCCACACATGTACTGCGGCAGGCTGTGGACACAGTCCAGTGTCCCAAGGATCTGTGTGGACTCTAGGTGTTTCAGCTACCTGCTGGGTGGCTGTCTCGTGATAATCTGTTTCTTTGTTTCCATTCTTGGTTTCTTCTAAACAACCCAACCACACTTCAGTCTGTTTTCCTCTGCTCTAAGCAGGGAGGGGCCCAAACCTAATGTTGAAATGGCCTCCCACAAACCAATAAACCTCTTCAGCCGAACCAGGTCCCAGATCTTGTCAGGGGACGCCCAAGCAGGGCCCTTGCTCACTTTCAGCCAGCCCTGATCATGGTGATCACAGTCCCGCATTTACAAAGGGAATGTGAAACTACAAACACCAGAAGAACCTAACGGCAGGTGAGCTAAAAGACCAGAACTGGCTGCAAATCTCACTGTTGAAGTCACTTGCTACAGGATAACTTGAGAACCCAGCTGCATCTGGTCTTCCATAACTTGAAGCACTTCATTGTATGTGTCTGTTGCCGCCTTTGTGCAGAAGATGGCCACTGCCACTGTGCTTTGGTACCACTTAACTTAACACTTCCTTGCCACAGATGGTGTGACCGTGTGAGCAGTCAATTCCTCTTTTGACTCCACCTCTTCCTCCCACCACGTTCCCACTGCAGCTTGTATCCACCACGGGGCCCTTTAATGTTAATGCCACATGATGGATGCCTGTGAGAACAAAGGCCTCAACAGCAAAATGGCCACCAAGAATGCAGGTTGATTCCCAACCCCTAAATAAGAGGCTCGAGACATCCTGAATGATTGATCGGGATAACCCTTTCTGGAAATCCAGTGGCAAAAATACCTGGTCTGGGAGAGGCGAGAACCCTGAAAGGAGAGTGCAGAGGAACGAGAGCTGAGCTCTTCAAAGAAATTATTATTTTACATTTGTGCCATTTTGAGCAGTACTGGGTCTGGGATACACATTAAACATTACAGTCTAGACCTTTTTAGTGCAAAGTACTGCATATGTCCATCGTGGGCTCTGTAGTCCATTTGTACATGAACAGAAGGGGTCTGTAAATAAGCGATAAAAGCATGTAACTAGCTAACCATAGAATGAATCGAAAAGGGCTCCCTCCAGTCCTGGCGCTGGTTTACTCGCTTGCCCAAACTGTGTGATCCCGGGCAAGTCACTTTGTCTGTCCCCCATGCCCTTTCTCTTATCTGCCAACATTGCCAGTGCTAATTAGAAACAGAGTGAGTGGCTGTCTGACCACCAGTGTGACGCCATACAGTAAGCTAGATGCTTGTAAATAGCTGCAACGGCAAATCATGCTAGCTTCAGTTGAATGGACTAGTCAAATCAAATGCATAATGGGCTAGGGGAAAATGTTTTGCACAATGCACTCCTTCCCATTGTTCCCAGTGCACATCCTTGTCCACTTCCCACAAGGACTGTGTAGGTAATAACTCACCATTACAAAAAAAAAAACATGAACACATCCACTAGGCACTGGCCGTCACAAAGATCTGTGCTCGCGTTTCACTCCACTGCCACAAGTATTGGGATCCACCACGTCCAAATCCACTGTGCAAAAAGATCTGTGCATTTCCACAGGATCTCGTCTGTGTACACCTCTCTGACGTCTTAAATGTTATCGAAAGCATGCAAACATCCCTCAACAACAGCCCCGAAGAACGCGGTACAGGCATAACAAGAGGAAATAATTACAGATTGTGCTTACAGCTTACCTAATAGCTCAGCCTTTCTAAAAATGCAAACATGCCGAAACCCTGTCCACACAGACATGCCCGCACCAAATCAATCCAAAACGTACATCAAGTCCCTATATTATACCAGTAAATTAATGACGGAATAAGTGTGTATATCTTTACATCAGAAATAAGCAAAAAACTGGTCCGATGGGGGGAAAAAAAGACTTTGCGGTCCACACCCGCCTGAACTTGCAGACCGTGCCCCGCGGCCCTTCCTGTGCACACCAGCCAGCGCTAGTGTTTGGTCAGAGACTCATGGAGTCTGCGCCTCCTTCCTGGCTGCCGCGCACGGACATGAAGCTCGTTAAAAAAACAGGCAGAGTTAGGTGAAACGACCGTGACCTGACCTGTAGGCGGCAGTGCACGCAGAGCGTCTGCTCTGAAGGCCAGTCAACAAAATGAAATCAAAATAGGTCGGTGACCATGCGTGCTGCCAAAGCAGCAGAGTTTTGAATGAGTGCCAGTGCCCATAAAATAGTGCCGGTGTTGCCCACCGGCAAATACCGGCACACATTACTTACATGTTTTACCCTTGGTATAGAACAAAACATTCCTGTTAAAATGGCCTTCCTTTCGAGAACCTTGAGTAACATACGATTCCAACCACAAGTCATCAAACATTGACACAACTCCTTTCCTTGACATAAGAAAGGGCATGTGAGAAAAGGAAGGGGGTAAGAGGGGAAGCGAAAAAGGGGTGGGATCTAAGGGTAATGAGTGAGCCAAAAGAGACTCTAAGCTACAAACTCAGGATTCAAATTGTGGTTGGGCCAGCTGTTCACATGGGAGATGAAGCAAGTTCCTGCTCCCTACTTAATGCCACACTTGGCATGGGGCTCCTACACTCCTGTTGTGGGACCAATTATTGCATTTTTCCCCTGAGTGACCATTCCTTTACCATGTCTGCCACCGGGTGGGCTAAATATGGACAAACCTTCCATTATATCGTGCAAAAACCTTGCCCTTACTACCGGATTCCTGATGAAGGCCAGCCAGGTGAATTGATGGGATAGAGGACTTCTGTGCATCCTAAAATACTGTCGAAACAGAGTATTGACAGTGGAGGGTTTTGTGTGAAAGTGTTATGGATTAACAATGAGATCAAGTAAAGACCCCCAATCCAGATGATTGAAGACTGTAGCTGCGCCAACCAAGTTGGTGCTCCACCTGAGTTTTGAAGTGCGAGGACAGCTTAGTTGCGTAGATAGAAATTTAAACTCTGGTGGGGTGCGAGGGTACTGATCCTGCTGTCTTCAGGTTTTTCACATAAAATGTTATGAGAATACACGGTTGTTGCACTTACTAACCCCATTGCATTTTAGAACAAAATTATATATATCTATATAGACAATGACATGTTAAACTATGGAATAAATTTGTTTGTTGTGCAAGATCTTTTTGTATAAAAAAAATATTTAAAAAACAAAGCATTTTTATGTAAACGCAGTATAGCGAAGTTCTGATGAGCTAGAAGTTATTTAGACACGCATGATTGTGTGAAGAGAGCCCGCAATCATGTTTGAATGATGCAACAAAACGAGGTGTGATATAATGCCCCTCTTATTTTATGAAAAGTAATCCTGGTGTGAGAGGTTGGCTGGTCTGTGTCCCCGTTGTATGTGAAGTTTGGTATGGACACATTATACTTGAATGCAGTAAGTCTTCGTTCTGGTGCTCACCTTTTAGTTCAAAAAGAATTTGTCTATTACATTTACCTTTACCCAACATACTTTAGGGACCCAAACTCCCCTGACTTCTAAATCTTTTGCAATCTTGTGCGCATTGTCTTTCTGACAAAGCCTCTGTGAATTTTCAATATTATTATTCTAGTCCGCACAATGACCACAGTTCGTCATAGTTTTCCCTTGTTGTCAGGGCTATCAGTTCTCAACGTGGTGTCTACTGAACCCCTTGCTCACAAATGGAATGCCCCAGGCATATTAATTACAATATCTCAATGCCCCGAGTGGGGTGAGAAATATGTCAGATGGAAGCTTTGTTCCCAAAGTTGTCTTTAGCTTTACACTGGTGTGAGCTCTAAGCTTGAGAACAGAGTTTCTGGTTCCCTGATCACCCCATCATCTGGTATATGTTTAGTAGGTGTATGGCGATTGCCCATATGTTTTCATTGAGCTCTCTGCAGTAAAGACACATCCTTATCATGCTGTTTGGTTTACTTCCAATTGATATTGGCGACAGCCACTGTTCCTGTTGGCGCCATTATCTGGCTATTGGAGCACTTTACAACATTTCTCCCTCACACATATGTGAAGCAGCCTGATCTTTATAAGCTCTAGGTTGTGCTCTCTTCCCGAGTATGGTCTTATGTTAAAAGCCTTTAGCAGACCAAAGTCGACATTGAACAATTCTTGATATTCTTTCTGGAGATACACAGGTTCGTTGCCCTTTTACAGAACTGGGTTTTCACAAACTCACTTTGGTCTTTAAGGTCTCGTGGCCATCCCTCCACATCTGAGTCTGATTTTTGATGTATAATTGCAGACTGCTGCTGGTTCGTTGTATTACAAGCTAGCCCTTTTGTAACCTAATGATAACGGATCTCTTCCCATAACCTGTGGGCTATATGGCAGTCTTTCTCATATCATCCATCTTCCCTTCCAAAGCTGTCCTCAAACATCTTCTAATCTGTCAGGATAAAGGGGAATTCTGAATGCAGCAGTATTCCAATGGATTTCTATCTGCTTCCACAATGTCCCATGCTCCCTTCTTATTGCCGGTGTCTGTCGAAATGTAGTCGGTCATCTGCTTTGAGCTTTTCCGTCTGAATAGTTCCAAACCTGCCGCTCCTTGTCTTCTGACACATGGAAGCAAAATATACGTTGTTGCTATGACTCGGTGTGCACTCTGTGCCAGGCATTTCCTTAGCACAGTGTTGTGTGTGCCCCAATCACACCTTGCACCTGCTAGTATCGCAACTTGCCAGCATGCTTCCTCCACTTGTGTACCTCACTGGTATTCTGGTGTTTTGACTGTTGCTCTTTGTACAGAAGTGGATCCCATTTCTTCCAATCATGTGCGCAAAACAGCCAGTGTTTCGTTTGGTTCCTCTGGAATGATCTATCTGATCTCTTGGTTACTGTCGCACGATTGCGCTACCTTCATGATAAACCCATAACATCAATCCAGCTATAAATTTGGCAAATTGAAGACTGGATTTATTGACCTGCCTTAACTTTTGTTGGTTGCTTTGGTCCGATGCATGCAATATCTGCTGGTATCTCCGGTATTCCTCTGCCTTCCCTGAAAAGCTGCATTTGGGTATAGGCTCTTTTAAGGTGTATGTATAGTGGTCTATGTTCTCTTCTTTTGCTGTTTCTGTGAGAAGAAGCAATATCTTCGAGCATAACTTTTCTTTTGGATCCTGAAGTGCTCTGCCAGTGTTGCTACCGCCACTTAATACCTTTTTTGCATTCAAATTCTAGGAACCTTTTCTTTTGTTCCGCGAATCAGTGGGTTCCAATAGGCTAGGGAATATGTGCAGACCTTCTGTCCTCAAGCAGTGCTAACGAGGCTGCTTTTTTCTAGTCGTCCGAGTCTGGCTTGAAAATGTGCACTCGCTTCTAGCCATTTATCAGTGAGGTAAATTAAGAAATTGTGTTCTTTGTGCATGTGGGGATCTCCCGTTCATGACATGAGGTGGTTGACTTTGGAAAGCTGGCTAGCAGCTTCTTACCCAGTGTTTTTAAAACCGTCTGCCTCCCTTAAATAGAGTGGAAAGTTATTTAAACAAAGTTCCCAATATTTTGTCAGTAGGGAATGGCAGGCGTGGCCAAGTTCTGCATAGTGCACAATGGCATATCGACATGGGAAGGTCGAAAGGAGGAGATGAGGATATGAGTGAGGTCAATCTAGGTTACCCTCACCTCGCTTATATTCTCATTTCCTCACCCGCCACTAGCCATTTGCTAGTGATAATTGGCTATTGGCGAGTTAGAACTGGTGTGTTGACTGTATTTATAGACTTGAAGTGACAAGTGACTTTTTTGACTGCCTAGTAGCTTGCAACTCAGCACATATCAATGAAGTCTATGGATATTGCAGCTAGAGTCCACTCGTCGATATTAAAGCTAGGTTCCACTCGTACGTGCTAATTGCTATTAGTGTATTGTTTTGATGGACTCCCAGGACGATGCTGGAAGTCCGCAGACTTGGGACAGCACAACTCCCTCTCCAGTATACACGGAGGACTCGGTCAATGCCAATTTCAAACTGCGGTTTATTACAAATAAAACCAACAAGAATCAGCAAAGGAACACAGAAATATTCATGCACCACTCTGCTTCCTCTGGGTCGCAGGCCAGTTTTACCCAAAAAACATTTCACCACTTTGTCAGAACGTGGACCTCTCTCCAGAAACCTTATCTTGGATTGGGGGCTGAGGCTTCATTAACTTATATGGGTACCTATAGATATTATTCTACTGGCTATTACATGTCAGGTGGCTGACCTGTTCTATACCCAATCTACTAACTACAACATTGTTGCAGAGTTATGGACTTATCATTGGTTCTTGACCGTTGCTATCCACCCCTAGGGTACTGAACTGTGATTGGCTAGAGCTGACGTCCCCAGGCCTGAGACACGAAATGGTTCTCAGCTCACGGTGCGCCTGTTCAAGGTGATGCGAACGATTGTGCCTGTATTGTAACTTGTGTACACCACCTTTGCCTTATGAGACCATGTCCCGCTCGCCGCAACACTTGTTGTAGTCCGTGTCTGGCTGCCTGGGATCGGTCCTCCTTTAGCACCACCGATAACTGTCCATTGTCTGCTTCAGCTGCATCACATGTTTAGAGAGTTTCATGTGTTAATACCCCCGAAAAAATATTGCCTATGCGGGGGGGACACCCCTGCTCTCAATAACCCCAAATATTAACCCTACTAAAAATATTGCCTATGGCCATTTCCAATGACCATATATACGGCGATATTTTTGGTAGGGATAATATTAACTGATACCATCTAGAGACCACGAAATTGAGCTCTGCACCTCCGAATTATGAGGATTTATTCTCTTTTTCTGCAGCTAGTCCCCTTGTCATCTGGGGATTGGAATGTCTTTCCATATCTCTTGACCTTGTCTCGCACGTCTTGCTCTCTGTACAGCCTGAATTGGCTCAGCTCTTCCCTTGCTCAGTGATCTGTGGCCTGCTGTAATTTTTCTAAACCTTATATTGTGGTTCCTACACTGTCCACGCTATACTATATTCTCCATAGGTTAGTCTCACTTGGCTGTGTCAGGTACTATAGGTGCCCCTGCAGTTCCATAGAGTTATTCGTGTTAAGCATCTGCAAGCTTTGCTCACCATCTCTTGTGCCTTGCGGTTTCTGTGTTGCTGCCTTTTGGCTAATTATAAAAATAATAAAAGCAATGACAGTATGTATATGTATTCGTCCTCTGACTATAGAACTGTACACTCTTCTTCATGTATTAGAATGTTTGTTTGTATTGCGCAGTGCAGCTTGCACATGTGCTTCTGTCTAATGCAGCTAGGTCGTGGTGTCTCTAACAATGTCAGCAACATGGCTTATTGGTGCCTAGTCCAGGCTGTCCATATAGGTGTCTCTGACCCTGGCCTGCGGCACCTTATTCACACATGTCAGATTTGTACCGCACCTGGTCTGTATGGCTGACTGAGAGGATGCCTCTCAGTGTATTCATCGATCATTGGCGCATTTGGGATTCGTCCGAAATAGGATGGGTGATTGCGATGTTTTCTGGCCTCCTGTCTTGTCATGAACTTGATGGAAGGGGTGGGGGTGGTTCCATGATCCCGGCTCCCTCTTCAGTAAGGTGTGGACTTTGCTGCTAGTTCTTTTACATGGGGATTAAGTCACTGATTGATTGGTAGCCATTCAATGTAGTTGTGGAGGTTCAGTACTGGGATGCCACCATCGGACCCTCTCAGCCTTGGCACCTGCTGGGCTTCTTCCTTGCAGAGCCACTACCTTCTGAGGATGAAGCCTTCTTAGCCTCTCCTTGCATCCCATCCTAGTAGGGTGACCAGATTTCCAAAACGAAAAACTGGGACGACCAACAACATAAATGAGGGACTACCCATCACAGCCCACCAATTACCGCCCCTCCCCCAACACGCCCACACAACCACCACCCAATCTTATTTCCTGCACTTATCATTTCTATAAACTGTATATGATCACATTTGTGCAGTTTTGTCTGTGAATCTTGGCATGTTAATTCAAAACAGGCGTTTGCTCTAATTGATATAACATTGCTTGCTGTACACTTATTTCCAAGCCAGTTTCTGTGGCACAGTCAGTAAGTGTTGTGACTTGTACCTGAAAGGCTGGGCGTTCGAGCCAATCCTCTAACTTCAAAATTCTGAAAGTGTTGTGCAAAAAAATTACAAATTTCATTACAGTAGCCACCCAACCATGCAAACACCGGATGGGGTTTATAAAATGACTCCTGGGACCCCAGGAGGGTGATTTCCCCAGACTCTCCCGGGAAAACCAGGACCTCTGGACTACCCATCACAGCCCACCAATTACCGCCCCTCCCCCAACACGCCCACACAACCACCACCCAATCTTATTTCCTGCACTTATCATTTCTATAAACTGTATATGATCACATTTGTGCAGTTTTGTCTGTGAATCTTGGCATGTTAATTCAAAACAGGCGTTTGCTCTAATTGATATAACATTGCTTGCTGTACACTTATTTCCAAGCCAGTTTCTGTGGCACAGTCAGTAAGTGTTGTGACTTGTACCTGAAAGGCTGGGCGTTCGAGCCAATCCTCTAACTTCAAAATTCTGAAAGTGTTGTGCAAAAAAATTACAAATTTCATTACAGTAGCCACCCAACCATGCAAACACCGGATGGGGTTTATAAAATGACTCCTGGGACCCCAGGAGGGTGATTTCCCCAGACTCTCCCGGGAAAACCAGGACCTCTGGTCACCCTACATCCTAGTCACCAATTTGAACAAGTATTGCATGGCAGTCAGAGCAATTGTGGGAGCCAGGTCATTGGGAGCGCCCTGCCAGCCTACCTTTTGGGGAGATATGCTTCAATTGACTGTTTGGAACACACATTCTGGCTGCCATGGCATGCCACTTCAAAGGGTGGGGGAGACATACCCTTCCCGAGACATGCTTAAGGAGAGCCTTTCCTTGACTGATATTAATATCTAGATTCTGGGGTCCAGCCCTAGTGCACATGAGCGTTGGTAAGTCGGGCGAACTAGAGGGCGCACCCAGAGATTGCAGATTAGTCTAGTTCGGGTCATTTTGGAGACGATAAAATAACTAATGCTGTATAGCGAGTTGCTTGTAAATGACTGTGTTCATTGAAATGGAACTAATATTGCGTAACTTTCATTGTTTGTAGAAATCGCACAGCTTACCTACCACCTTACTCGAGCTCTCTGGGATTCATATTACAGTTAAAAGGTATTCATCACCAACAGGGACCTTCTTAAAAGTTACGCAGGATCTGCCAAAGGACAGTTTGCACCACACGGGGGACAGACACCCTCCAAGAATACTTTAAACCCATACGCCGCTACACATTGTAACTCTTTAACGTGTGTGAAGTGGGAAGGAGCGAACTGGCATCAAAGCCAAACACAGGGACTGGATATATTGGGAGTAACGCTTCAGTGCAGCGAAGCCCAATATTGATGAGTTTATAGAGTCCTACCATGAGATCACACTATGTCTTCGTAGTTCTGTATTTTATAGGATTACAGTGAAGTGTCCAGTGATCCAGGCAGAATAAATGGAAGTGCTTGCGACAGTGACACTAACATTTTTAATTGTTTTTGCTTTGATGTTCACGGTTGTTGTCACTTGAGCACTATAGTCGAAAATCCCCCGAAAAGGGCATCTATTTGTGGTTAGCTCTGTGTGTGTGTGTAGCGAGAAGCAAATGATCTATTGGAGACCACAATTTCATTCGTGGGGGGCTGGGGGAGGGGGGTCTTATTCTGTCCTTTCTTAGACAGGCGGCACACCTCCACTCCCTAGGTTCAGCGGGTGGTGAAGTCCGGTACAGTTAGAACTGTGTCCCGTCCCTGTTTTTCTCTCCTTCTCAGCAATGTGTATGTTTTTACAGTTAAAAAGTAAGCAGTGCTTAGCATAAGTGTCTCATTGTTTGTTTTGCAGGTATTTGCATAATGAACCAAGTATTGCCCATTGTACCCTGCACAGTTATTTATTATGATCATCTGTGCCCGTGCAAACATATGAGGTATACAGTGATGTAGTTACCCATACTTTGTCGAAGCAGAAGGTGAGCGGCAATGTTTAGCTTTACCATTTTGTTTGCCTGAAATAGCTCTTGCTACGATTCAGGCTAGCTGTTGTAAGTTAGTTTGGTTCCTTGCAGCCAATGCAAAGGTTTTGGAAATTCTAGTCAATGTTTTTCCCCCAGATGCCAAAACAACCATAGTAGTCCCCTCACCCTGTGTCTTGGGACCGTTGAAGTACATTTATGTACAGCTGCACAAGGTGAACTGATTTACATGGTGAAGAGGAAGGGTTGCCTTTATATTTCTACATAAAGACTGTGTTGTAATGTGTTTCTTGGGGTGTGATGCCACTGACGGTGGAATGCGTGAGGTCAGTGTGGAGTGTTGGGTGGTGGTTGTGATCTGAATTCTGGGGTTCTAAGGACGGTAGTTGGAAGCTGGCTCTATGGGACGTGCCAGTGTTACTGACTATGGTTCTCTGTCTTGTACTAGACGCTGAATAAACCTCACAGTAAACTTACTAGCAGGCTCCGGTCCGTGATTACTTCCAGAACCACGTTACTTCAGAGTGCATAACTATTTATAGTGATAGTGGGGTTATCTCAACCTACCCTTCTAATTAAGTAAACTGTTATGGTGAATTGGGATTCAACTCAAAGGATTCCCTGTAATGTAACCTGTCTTTTATACCATGCCTTACATGAGCACCTGAATGGGAACTTTGAAAGTGGATGTCTCAAAATATAGTCAATAACGTGTGATATGTTACTGCTTTGGAATCGTTTTCTGTCGGAACACTGTCACAGATATCCTACTCTCTTCTCTTGACTCTCCTACTCCTAACTCTGCCCAGCTTCACTCCTTAGACTCTGTTCTTCTTGTCTCTCACTCCTACTACTGTCTCCATCCTTCAATATTGCTACTCCCGCCTACACACTTCTACTTCCTCCTACCCACTACTGCTCCCTCCTCCACAATGCTACCACTCCTGCCCCACCTTCTCCCCAGTCACTCCTTTCTCTCGCAGCCACTTCCCCCTCACTAACAATGTAACTACTCTTACAAGCACAGGCAACGCTCAGTAGTACCACTTGCTCTGATCAACAAATACCTCACCTTTTCAAAAAATCGCCTCCACACCCCAGTCCACCATCCTTCCACCTGGTGGTCTCTTTTTCTGACACTTCTTCCCTCACCTGACGAAGCCACACCTTTTTGTTTCCAGGGGTCTCTTATCCCCCTCCCCATCCTCTGAATGGTGGTGTGAGGCTGGCCAATCTGACCCAGTCTTTCCTACCTGGGGAAAAGATGCACACAGAAACACTTCAAAATCACGGGTTAAGCCCTGTCCCATTTCTCCACGCTGGGCTGCAGTGAGGTAGCAATGGTGGCCCACGCTCTGCAATGTTCAAGTTTCTGTTAGGGGGCTTTGGCGGATTATTTGCAGCAATGGTGTCGCACTGCGCATCTTATGGCAAGAGTCTCATCTGGTGTAATACCATAAAATAGCCCTAGGCGGAGCTGATAGTACTGTTAACATGTAACACCATGGGCAGTTTAGAATTAAACACGGCGCCTACGTTTTTCACCTTTTGCTGTTTGGGACTATTTTGTACTTCCAGTATGATATTTGGGCATTAAGCAAGTACGCTGGGGTTGGATTCTACGTTGAGAATTTTGGCTGAAGTTGTCTTTCATCCGCTTTTCAACTTGCCCAAAGTTCAATGAATGTGACGGCATAATCGTCTGCTAGACAAAAGAGGACTTGAATGTTGTGTGCATAGCTTTGGAAAAACTCCCCCAGTTCTGCTGCCAAGTCATGTAGGGGATTGATGTGAATGTTGAACAATGTGGGGGAAGCTAAGGAATCCTCTTGTATTTTAGGGTGATGTTATCAAGTACCCATTTTAGCCCTGGACATCGATGGAGTGATGGTGCAATGAAAGGTTGTACCCGTATTGGCAGGTCGCTGATCAGACTATTTGCCATCATAGCATCTGATGAGAAATGCTAATGTTCATTCTAATTTTATCTTGTTGCCAACGAAAAAAAGAAAACCGTTCAATACCGGTACACTACATCATATGGGGCTGGACTAGAGCATCTAGGGTGCAGCGATGTTTCCTTTTTACATCATTTCTTAAAAAGCTCCCTAGTGGAGTGGATAGCATCATTGTATTTGTTCGGCAAATAATGCTTTCTTTGCCTAAATCACAGCTTTTGTATTGTTGCTATGAACTAATTTGAAATTTCAAACAATTGGAAAATGTAGAATCTTTCCTTTATTTATTTTTTTTGCCAGACTCGCTAAGAGTGAATTATCAGTCGGCAGTGGCTTGTGGTGAGCGCAGTTTGTGCCCGTTTAAAAAACCAAAACAAAGGTACGCTGTCTTTTTGGAATCCAAATATTCTTGGTAGCTAACAAATCCCATAAACCAAAGTAAGCATTGTATGCAGGCTGTCTTGGTATCGGGTGACACTGTGGCAGAGTTCTTCTTGTGGAAGGTGTTGCTCTTGCCAATGGTTTGAGCAGCGCCAGTGCTTTAGAGAATCAGACACCTGGCTACATGTTACTCCCTAGTTTGCGTGTGCTTGCAGAAGAGAAGTGAAGTGGCGTCCTTACAGGGTTTAGGTTGGTGTGATTGCTAGAGTTCAACGTGATGCCTGCAGGAGTTAAAGGAGACTCTCCTATTGATTAGGGTGCATTAGAAGCTCTGTGATCAAGGTTTGGAGAAATGGAAACTTGCATACAGCCCAACTGGGGCAAAAAACAGCACAGATATTGCCCACTTGCTTGCTCCTCACCCGGCTGCAATATTGCAATGTGTCAGACCATAAAGTTATCTCACAGTATCTTTTGTTTGGGAAGTGCAGTTTCAAAACCAAAATGGCATTTTTTATGCTCGCATTGCTTTGTGGTACTTCAAGATGGGCAAAATAAAGCAACAACCACACTCCTTTTTTGTGTAACTTTTTTTTTTTTTTTAAAGATTTGAGATTTTTGGCGAGTTACTTTTATTATGATACTTTTCACATCGTCCATTTAAAACAATTGAAAGACAAACATGAACGGACAGTTCTACCAAATAGACCTGCAGCAATATCTGGTCAAATGCCTTGTAGACCAGCCTTAAACCACCCGTCCTCACTACTTAAGTTCATGGATCTGGGATCATGGAAGAATCCTTCAACCTCACCTGAAAAATATAAAAAACCTTTTTCGTGTATGCATGTCAAACCGATATCATGGAAGTAAATTAGAAATGTTAAGAAGAGGGCAATGGATAATTTTATCACACCATGAAAGTGTCCTAACTGAAGGTTTCAGTAGTCAACTGGCGAAGCTGTGGGGACTTCACTTGCAAAAGCTTCCATCGGCTCCTATCTCCCAAACATGAACACTAATTGAGGGACGATTATTTATTATTTTTTTATTTATTTATTTTAATTTATAAAGCACACTTGCAGCCCAGAGGCATTGAGGCGCTGTTACAAGCAAGTGTCTTGGTTACATGGTACATAAATTGCTACTGGTTACATTCAGTGTAGCAGTTAAGATGAGTCGATACATTTTCATTTAGTTACATATTGCTACCATTCACAATGGAAAAAGAGCTGCACTTTCATTTTAATTCCTTTCATGCTGAATTTGGGGCGGAGTGGTATTTTTGACGCAGTATCCTCCTAATGACGGTACTGGAGGTAGATGTGGCCTGAAACCCCCTGAGGAGAGCAAGGCCCTGGGCAGTCGCACAGTTGGCACATGCCTTTTTCTAGATCTCTAACAAACTTTTCCAAATAATTAAATCTGCCATGGAAAGTAGCCCAAATCGGCCCCAACTTGGGAAACCCGCAAGTGCTCGTTTTTTTACCGTACAACGTGATTTTGAGTAGCCCAATTGTGCAGGAAGTTCTGGCAACCCTGTCTGTGAAGTGCTAGTAAGAGCTCAGGGGGTGCATAGGAGTGTTCATTTCTCTCTGCTGGCGCTCGGAGCAGAATGCCTGCAGGATCTCTGCGTGCTGTCCCTAGTGCAGCAGAGTTTAGTCCCTTCAAGCAGTCAATCAAGTGCCTGAAGCAACTCTATTGTTTGCTGCCATGGGCCCCATTGAGTGTTCGCAGGAACTCGCTGGGGTGCACAGGGGCACTGCGGTTGCTTGCTGGAATTCAGTTTGATATCTCCCAGGAGCCCAGTTGCATATCGGTAGAAGTTCAGGTATGGTCCCGATGAAGCTCATTAGAGTTACTTGCAGGCGCTCCTCTGCGTGGCTATAGCAGCCCCGCAGGGTGTCTACAGGTTCCCGTTGAGTTTCCTGTACAAGCTCAGGTGTCATCTGGAGTGCATACATGGGGCAGAAATGGATAAAACAATCCCACCTCTATAAACGGTCGTTTTTATAACACAAAAGTGCGTAAATCGCTTGGTAGTCTCTAGATGGTGGAGCGCGTTTTCGTATTTTGACTCCGCTAGTGGTACTTATAAACCACCCTATCCTCAGGGCTAGGAGTAGGCTGTTTGAGAGTTTAGGTATGATCTCACAGGAGCGAGCTGAGGAGAGGCCAGGCTGCCTCCGTGGGAATTTGCCCATTGCTCTGCTGCTCCTCACAAGCAGGTCCCGTCTTGACGTCCCATGTAGTCAATGGAATGTAAACAGACCCGCTTACAGATATATTTAGAAGCCACTTGGATAGTTGGGATGTCCTTCTTGGCTCTTCTTTCACTCCGATTCATTTAGGCTAAAGAAGCGAAAGCTGTGCTTCATGAAACCATTTAGACGGGCCTCTTTGTGCCATTGCCTAAACGCCGTAGCACACTGGCTTTCCTGTAAACCTTGGTTTTTAGCAACGCGCGTATTCACTTGGAAAACATGCGATGGGGAAGCAGGAGCTCTCGCGTTTCTTCAAGCAGAAGTATGGGTTGCCCCACGGGCTCTGCAAAGCATCTGATATACATGATCAAACGCATTACATTTGTAACGAACTAAGAAAAGGAGCACATGTTTAGATGACCATTTATAATCCGATTTTTGATGTGCCCTGTGCACCACGATTTCATTGTACACGAACGTTCCATCGCTATTTTGATGGAACGTTCAAGTAACGCAAATGCCAGGTTTGCGTTGATTGTTTTAAAGGATTTGGGTATGCCTCAGACCTCTCGTAGTGACCAGATGTGGCGTCATTAGTATTAGCAGCCATCCCCAGGCGCTACAATACTTCTACGTGAACAGCAAAGACAGAGCTTACCTGCCATTCAAGTATGGGACCTGTGAAGTCCCTAACCTAAAGCACGTGCAATCAGGGCCTGCACAACACAATGGTCGGCAGAAAATAGTGTTCAGCTCTGTCTCTGACTCTTTGCGCACTGTCGCGACTGAGCTATCCGTGCTCTGAAGTTGTTCCCACTGAGACCAATCGTTTAATACTTCAGCCCTACCATTAGTGGCTGACCACTAGTTTAAAAACCTTGGTTTTCTTCCTTTTTTGCTTTGCACAATTTACGGATAATTCCTATGCTATAGAAGTGTTCTTTTCTCAATCTGAAACATGTTAGCAGTGCTTCAGATAGGATTTTGATCTTACTTTACTCCCAGTGTTTTATAATTCGGAGTAAAATGATTTGGGGAGTAAAACATGTAAGTCCATTTCTCAGTGGGAGTAAGCAAGCAAACGTGTTTTAACTGAAAAGTTTTTGTAATAACTTATTTGCACCTAGTCAAGCACATTAAAATATACATACATGTGTACTACTTCCAATCGGACAGTAATAATAATAGTTTCCTGCTCTGGTTCTACCTGCACTATTGGTCCAAACATATCCGTGTAGTTGTTTGGGTGAAAGCAAGGTCCTAACTGTCTGTCTCCTGTTTTTTGTTAGGAGTATTTTTACTCCCTCCTTTTTATTTTTAGGGAGTATTTGCCTTTTCTTAGGGAGTAAAAGAGCCCAGTACACCCCTTATCTGGGCTGCATATTAGTGGAAATACAGATTCTGTCCTTTCAGTTGCTTGGTTTGAGGGGTTGGTTTCGGGCTATGGGGCTGCAAGGCAGATTCTACATTTTGCCTCCATGACGTACACAATCGTTTCCCTTTTGGATGGAATGGGTAGGATGAATTATGGGTTACTGATCTCCCCTCTGTGGCTTCCTTTATGGCCTGATGTTTGAAAAACTGCAAAGGTGAGTCTGTTGTTGCAGGCACCCGAGTAGAGTCTGTGAGCACAACCTTAAGTCAGGGGCCCTGGCGGAGCACATGCTGCCCAGAAGCCTAATCGGCACTCTGGCAAAACAATGCAGGGTGCCGAGTTCTACCTCACTCGCCTTCTACGATCTGGGGTCTTTAACAACAGGATGAACATCTGCAGGCACGGTAGTTGTGGAGTGCATATGATGTGAAGGTTCAGTTCCTTGCCCTTCCACACGCAGAACACCGGCGTAATCCAATCTGCCACTGAGAAGGTCGCAATGTGCGTGTGGCTTTTTTCAAATTATTGAGCTTATGAAAATGATTGAGCTATAGTGTGCATTTTAATATGTATTATTTACTGAATGGGAGTGGTGTTTTGATCTTTTGAGTGTTGAAAATTTGGGTCTGAAACCGTCTCTTAAGCGGTATACGAAATCGAGGAGGGACTGCGAAACAAGTCTGCTGTGTGGGGGCCTACAGTAGGTGTAGCTGGCTTAGGCAAGGGCCACCTTCTCCAAACAATAGATCATGAGGCCTTCAAACATGTATTTTGGTTCCCCATTATCTCAGGTGGTCTTGTCTGCATACTGTAGTGAAGCAGTCTTTTATAGTATCCGTTGCCATTATTGGGGGCTTTTCTGTAAGGAAAAGCCTGTCGGGTTCAGTTTGCAAATACATTTCTGTGTGCAAGTAAATCCCTTTCTCGGTTGTTATATAAGCAATTAATTCAGTGAGTAGGACATCTTCGTTCTGTAAATAAATGACCTTTTCCTAAGGGTTTATTTAGGGTTTCGGCTCACCTGCTATCTGATCTGCCAGTCACGTGATACTCTGTAGATATTAACCAACTGCCTCAATTGTGTTAACTAGTAATTTACCACAAAATCAATCAACAAAGAAGCGATCGTAGTACGTACATATTTCCGGTTGTATGTGAAAATGTTGCCTGTTTAAAAAGTCACCAGGTAGGCGAAATGTATTTGATTCCACCTGCACCCCTAAATGCCCCCCCCACCACACACACATATATTCTAGGACAGTTATTAATGACTTTTATCATCTTCAGTCCTAGAATATTTTATGGAAAGTGCCTGATTTTCTTGAGTGCACATTTGTGAAAATGTCGCCCCATGGTGACCTTTTCCCAGGCGATTGTATGACTGGATACCATATTCCCTAGGTGGGCACTAGTTTTCCCAAACAAAAGGCAGTATCACTTTACAGGTGCTTTTGCGGTCGAAAGACGGACTTCTTTAAAAGGTGTTCGTTCAGCACTCACATGTTTTACTGCTTTCAACTATTTGCTGTGCGGCAGGGAGTATCCTTGGTAGGTAATTAAGTTCGAGGAGGGGCTCATGTTAGGCTCCCTCAATCATAAACCCATGGCAATCAATTATTTTTTGCATTTTCAAAGCGCTCACACAGCCCGCGGGCATCGAGGCGCTGTTGCAGTAATTGTTTTTTAGTTGCGTAATTGAATTTTCTTTTTTTTTTGTGTGTCATTGTTGCGTATTTATAATGCACTTAAATACCCAAAGTGCGGGCCCGGGGATCGAAACCGTGTTGCTTTTTGTCGTCTTGCTTCCAAGGCGAGCACGTTGCCGCTGAGCTATCCTCAGTGGCTGCAGTTTACATTATAATGGAGATGCTTCATAATGCATCTGCCACAAAGCTACCAGTGGGGGTAGTTGGGGTACCACAAGCCCCAATGCAACTTAATAGGGCCCAGATATCTCCACTTGCAATAAAACACTACAGCATTTTGGGAACCTAAGATATGACCTGTCCATGACAATGCTGTAACCCTTCTGAGCTTCTAACGCACACAGGCTTTCCCGCCCGTTTCATTTATAGTAACACCCTGACAGTAAAATGATTGAAAATCGTGAGTCATATATTTTAGTCTTTGGGGTCGGAGGACGCTGTCTGCTTTAGTGGGCACACACTTCCTTGCACATCTTTCTTTCACAGCATATTCATGACTTGATCTGTCCCTACCGCTAGTCACACTTGTGCACTCTCAGGTTCTGGGTGCTCACTTGTGAGGAGATTGCAGGAGCCGCAACAGCTCCCCAGATCATATACAGTTTTTGGACACTTGCCCTCGCCCAAAAAAGTTCAGCATTCTACAGTTGCCTTTCATTAGCTTTGAAAGGAAACTTATTTCCATCTCAGAAGGCTTCAGATAGGAGTTTGTCCCCCCATTTTAATCGGTTTGGAGTATTAGATTTATTTAAGAAGTAAAAATGTAGTGCTCTTTCCAGATTAGAATAGTTTTTAGTCAAGTAAAAATGCATTGTAATTTTAAAATATGGAATTGCCTTCTTATAATCTGAACACTTGTAGGTAGTGTTGTACCTAACGGTGGAGAGAGCAAGCTGGCGCCACTAGAAGTAGGATCAAGATGCAGTTTAGTCTCAGGACAGTTCAAGGTTACCAGGTAATGGATCTGGTCTCATCACCCAGATCAGATTAGAGCTGCACCCACCGGACATCTATTCACTCTACTCACAGTGTCAGTTGACACTTAGGCCCAGGGTTCCATGCATCATTATTCATTTTCTGTCCCTTAATCATGCTTTCATTCAGGGTAGAACATATATCCCTTTTTCACACAACAAGAAACGTACCAGGAAAAGCAAGATGCAGTACCAGGAGGGGACACATGCGCTTCACATTCTTATATATTTGTGGACGAAGGCGATAGATACTCTGTCCGATGGTGGGGTCAGTACTAGAAGCGACAAAGAAGAGCTTGCACTACCAATCCTCCATCCAGAAAAGTTAGAACGTATGACCATGCAAGAAGCAGGGTTGGGTTGTCTTTCATTTTTCAAGAATGGCCCATAACATTACGAGGTAGAACTGGGCCAATACTCCTGCTTTGAAAATGATAAAACAAAAAAAAACATAAGGCCTGTAGGTACACCATGCGTATTAATTATTGCTGAGATGCAGGGCTCAAAATATGCACTTGCCTCTCGCCATTAGCTAGTGATAATTGACTCATGGCGAGTAGGATATGGTGTGCTTTGTCATGTGTATGTGGAGAATTGAAAGGTTAGGGGCTTTTTGTTCTTACCTAGTAGCGTGCATCTTACATTTTTACCCATGCTTGAAGGGTTCTGCTATTCTGCGTGCAGGAAGAAGAAAAAAAAGTGCTGCACTGGTTTGCAATCATCTGAGGAGTTCTTTCAAGCGTTGATCTGCAAGAAGGTGTATACAAAAGTGCTGCACCACTCTGAAATTCCCCAAGGTGGGTCATGTCATGAGTTGGGTGTGAAAAAGGGCGTCTGAAAGTTGGCAAGAACTGCTTTGGAATTCTTTCTTAAGAGTACTATCGGACAATGGCCTACAGGAGGGTGTCTTAAAAAGTGCACTGCTTTGCAATTCTGTCTTGGGGGTTTTGCTAGATGTTGGTCTGCAGAAGGTGTCTAAGAATTGCGTCCTGCTACCCAGTATCGTATAGGTGGAAGAGTGAATAACGAAGTATGCAATGAGGCACAATACAATTTTATATGGAGCGTGGTGCCTGGATGCTGAAAACTAAAGGCATGACTGATCAAAAAGAACACCTGTGAGTTCTCATAACTTTACGCAGAGTATGACTGTACCAACTGAATGAAACCTGCTGGAAACGCTGGCCGTTCTCGCACTATGAAACGTTGCAGGATTGTTTTAGTCCCTACAATGGCATGCACGGGGAAAAAAGGCAATCAAGTGGTTGAGATAGAGCTTCAGCTCCACCACACTCTGATGGTTTGGGATTCACTGGCCATGTCTCCTGCCAGAACCTACTGTGAGCCTTAATTCTAGATGCTTATTCCTCTGCTGTTGATTCTAAAAGCGCTCAGAATATTCAAGGAGATGGACTGTTGGGGTTAGGAAATAGGGTCCACAGAGTTGGACTTCAATGTGCCGTATTCAAAATAGATTTTGGGGATAGGAAACTTACTTTATATTTCAATCTGGGTCATGTTTGCTCCTACTGTGAGTTTTGAATCTAGGTGCATTTTACTACTACTGTGAGTTGAATCTGGGTGCATCTTCCCACAACTGATTTTGAATCCAGGTGCATTTTTCCCACTGCAGTATATTTTAAATCTGGGTCGCTTTTGCCTCTACTATATTTGTTTTCAAATGCAGTGTATTTTCACCACTGGTTTGTAGTGTATGGGATAGGAAATGCATTACACGTAGATAAGACCATGAAGGTAGCTTGTCTATGGAGCCTTAAGACTCCTACTAACCTAAATCCTACGGTAGACTCCTAGTAGATAGACTAGGTCAGCTAGTTTATTGCGCTAAGAAGACCTCAGGATAGCACCACTCCACAATGGTGCCTAGAAGAGTCTTACAAGAAATAGAGAGGCAGAAAAACACCTTTATCAACAGTTGTCCCGTATTCAAAAAAGCCTATAACTCTCATATAATCAGAATTACATTTTATTAAGATTTTCAAGATAAAAACTCATCACATGGGAACAAATACAAAACTGATTATAAAAACTCTACAAACATATACCAATATAACAATGAGACAATACAGATTTCTAATAATAGAAGGTGTGGATGTTAAACTACATCCATTATTAAAAGGAGCATCAGAGTTCTATCATTTCTATTGAGGTTCATATCTCACAAAAGATCTCTACAAAAAACATTTAATTTTTAATTTTTCACTTTAAGACCCGGTATTACTCCAAATCACAGGCTCAAAATGTTTCAGTCCTCTCATGTACTGGGACTTTCATCAGGAGTGGTCATTTAATTTTTAGAATCATGAAGCACTATTGAAAAATCTTCATTTATTGATGTATCCATCAACTGTGTCCGGATCTAACTGTTGATAAACGCGAAAGAAAAAAGAAAACTCAGTTGTGCATATTCTTTTTTTTTTTTTTTGGACACAATAAATGTGTCGGGGTAAATATTAGGTTAATAAATTACCTAGTTCCCTTGTGCAGTCGGTCCCTTGCAGGAATGAATGTCCACAAAATGGGCAGATCAGTCGGAGGATATAAATTCTTCCATGGAATCCTATAACACAAATGATAAAACCATAAGGCTAACCATTTCTCTTAGAGCATCGGTGTTCACATATTGGACTTTATCATACTAGCATCGTTTCACATGGGCATCGTTTGACTACCTTTCTCCAGATGTTTTCTTCTCTAACATAGGCCGACAAAGGAGATGCCATAAGGTATTGCCAATCACCAGACGCTGTGCCAGGCAGCAGAAGAGATGGGAGTCTGCGTCTTCTTTTTTGTTCACATACAACTGTGCATAATTGTATTCTTGGTGTAAAACATGACAATCCTCCTTTTTTATATTCACATATTTATTAATTTATTTACATAAATACTACACACATTACATATAAACATGCCGGCATGGCAAAGCACAAGTCCAATATGCATAACAATTCCATAACAATTCCAAAACCCTCCAACAAATTCCCTCATACAGATTCAATTTCTTCTGCTTACATAAATCACCCTCTCCATCATAGACATCTTAAATCACCCTCTCCCAAAATCACAAAGATCTCGGGGCCCAGGTCCCCTCCCCTGCCAGTTGCACACCTGCACTGCCTTCCTGGAAACTCCTGCAATTGGGGACTGTTTTCTGTTTCCCTACAGTCCCTTTACCAGCACTTGACTTCTGATGCCTGCACTTACCCTTGCCACCTGCTGGCCTTACTTTTACTTATTATTTATTCTATTATCCCATGCACTGCACTGTCCCCCGCACTTCGCCCTTCCCATGCACTTGCGTGATCTGAATGACACCTGGCCTAGTAGTATCATTGTATTCCCTTTTTTCCCCCTTCCCTTGCCTCGTCGCTCCTTGATACACTTGTGTATAATGCCATATCATCATCACAGTTTGAAATTGAAAATCTGTCAGTAAAACCCTATTCGTAGTTCTAGTGACTTCCTCCCAGAATTACCTCACTTTGGAGCACTCCCAAATCATGTGCTTAAATGAGCCCACCCTCTGGCCGCAACCTCAAAAGGCACTGAGGCAACCATCCCTCTCGCATACATTCTAACCGGGGTCCAGTATACATTGTTCAATATTTTGACTTGACAAACCCTCTCCCCTAGATTCAGGGATGTCCGGGCCACATTCCCACACATTCTTTCCAATCTCCCAGCTTTCCCTCTGTGCCTAGACATTCAGACCAACTTATACATGTTTTGATGCACAGCGTCCTTTAGCTTTCAAGCTCGTTAGCTGTATCCTAAGAGCATCCTCATCGAACACATCCAGCCATCCACCTGCCAACTTCAATCTATGGTATTTACCATAAGTACAGTCTTTGAGGTCTTTCATCACAGTTGGAGTGAAAAAGGGACCCTTCTTTTGTTCACAATCGGGTCCCCAATCCACTGCACCCCACTCAAGAGCCACTTGGGCCAAAAGAGAGGCATCCCGCTGATTTGCACACTTATGCTTAGCCAGATGACCTGGCCTGAACTGAGTATTGCTCCACAATCAAGTTCTCCAATCTCTGCCATGTTTTTCTCAAAAAATCTGTCGCTGCTGAAGCTATGTACCCTTTCCTATTTGTAGTCGACAAGTGCCTTTCTTGATGGTCAACAATATCTGAACAAGTGGGCACAGGCCACGAGATTAATGCGGTAAGAGCTCCACCTCCAAATGGTTTATAGTCATCATGTCGAAAAAAAAATGTCGAAAATAATAATGTCGACATCCTATACTTATAATGTAAAAAGTCATTTTTTCGAAAAAAAAATGTCGACTTTTTTTTTAGACATTATGACTATAAACCCTTAAAACTATCAACACCTCACCCAACACCCTCCTGCCACACCCCCCACCACCACCCTCCCACCCCTCATATGCAACACATTCTATTTATATATTTATTTATTTATTTATTCAATAAATAAATAACCAAAAAAAGGATCATTTACTATGGAGGGGGTCCCCCCAACCCCCCCTCACCCAACACCCCCCTGCCACCCCCCAACCACCCTTTCACCCCTCATACTCAACACATACCAATTATATATTTTATTTATTTATTTATTTAGTCAATAATTAAATAAAAATAGTATCATTTACTATGGAGGGGGTCCCCCCAACCCCCCCTCACCCAACACCCCCCTGCCACCCCCCACACCCCCCAACCACCCCTCATACTCAACACATCTTATATATATATATATATTTATTTATACAATAAATTCAAAATTTCGAAAAAATATCGAAAAATGTCTACATTATTGTTTGTCGACATTATTTTTTTCGACATTTATTTTTCGAAATTTTGACTGTCGACATTTTGACTGTCGACATTATGACTGCACACCCCTCCAAATCATATGTAGCATTAGCTAGGAGGAAAGAGATGCAAAACCGAAGAGCGCACGATAAAAATACTTGACGAAAACTCTTAAGGGGTGCTATTCCAGCGAGCGAAGAGTGAGATTAAGGTGTAAAAATCAAGGCATAACGTTTTACGCCTCTATTTGTCACTCCAGCCAATGTTTGTGTGCACACAAAGCAGCGAAAGGACACCGAGCGGTTTTTACATCTCTGCCGTGCTTTCGTCCTCTGTGTTGTGTGAACACTTCTTTTACGCTTGCATGACGTTTTTATGTAATTGTCAAACTAATGGATTCCTACGGAATTTACCTCGATTTAGCACCTGCTAAAGAGTAGCTGGTTCCATAGGAACCCATTAGTAAACACTGTGCAAAATGTACTTTGCAGGAGGTGCTTACTTTTTATTTATTTTTTTTGTTTATTTTTTTTTACAGGACAGAGTAAAACTGAAGTGGGAGGGCACTTTTTCTTGGTTTTAACTCTTCAGTTTTCCACTCTGCATTTCAAAAGTTAAAACTCACTTGCAGGCGACCCAACAGAACCTAAGTGCTAATGTTGGTGGGCCCTGCATGCCATTCACATTTCTTCTAAATAATGGTCCCCTTTTGTAATCACATGGTGATAATGAAATGTAACATTCATTTCAGTCTTAGCGTATCAACTGGGAGGAAAAAAAAACAGATGACCCCTCGGGACACCTGCAATAAGGACATGTAAAAATCTTCAGGAATGATGTGGCTTGCCTCCAACAATTGCAAATTATCTCAACGCATAAGGCACCGGATAAGGTTGTGGCTGGGTTCTTCTTGGTTGGTTCTACTTGGCATAAGCATAGCTTGGAGATTGGAGGCCTGATTCACAGAGTGTTTTCCAATGGGATTGCACCATTATAAAAGGCTTCTGTGAATCGCGCCCTATATGTGTACCTTTTAATCTAAGTAGCTCCCAAAGGCTCCTGCTGCAATGTTTCATTATGTACTTGGTGCTGAAAAAACGACTGATTAAAAAGTGTTTTAATGAAAGGTTGTGTGCATATATTGTTCTATCTTTCTGGTCCAATGCTTCCAAGTGGTGATTTTCCAAGTACAAAAAAAGGAAGTCTTGAAGTTAAGGGATACACAATGTTTTCAGTACTGCTAATAACTGCACTACTCTCATAAAGCCGACTGTTCCAGCAAAATCGATCAAACCAGTAAAATGGTTACAAGAAAGACATTTTAGCTTGATAATGTTGCACACCTCCATTAAGGATCAGGGATGCTTGGATTAAAGCCTGCAAACATTTGAATTATAAATGCTATTTGCAAAGAAATATATCCATGGGTGTACATTATTGTTGTATTTATGCCTGCACGTTGTTTTCTCATTTTGCGATGTAAACTATTTTCCTCTCGTCTTTTGGCGACATCCATGTAAGTTAACAATAACAACATTTCGCACATCTTGCTAACCACATCCAGACACACATGCCAAACTTGCGGTACTTTTAAGGAGTTGCCATGTCAAACAATGAGAGTAAAAATACCTTTTTATGTTGTGTTTTTCATAGACCCATTTGGGGAGCAAATTCCTGAATTCTCTGCATCCATGTCGCCCCACAAATATCTAATCCTTCCTTGGAACTGTTGAAAGCCGCAAAAATTTCTAAAATTGTCTCTGCCAAACTCAAGATATTTATTATTCAGACCCGCTGCGTTGTTCTGGAATGAAAAATATATATATTTAAAGTGAGCTAAAAATAGTGTTTGCACACTTCTGAGAGCAGATCAAAGAGAAGCGGCGAAAACTGAAACACATGGGTATGCTACAAACTATGCCATTTCAGCTGAATGTCTACACATGCACGTATAGGGATAGCAGAAGCTGGTGCAATTGGAGAGTGCAGGCTATTGTGTTTGGATTAAAAGCTCTTTCTCACTCTCTCTCTCTCTCTCTCTTATACCATTTTCATTAACTATAGCTTGCATAAATACTATAGTTATAGAGAGTTTAGAGAATTAGTGGTTTAGTCTGAGTTAAGGTTTGATATGCTGCGTGATGGACCTAATCTATATGTGGGAATTATTTCAGACGCAAGAGTGTAGAAATCGTGATGGTGGCCTTCATATTGTTTGTAGCTTTTAACTTTTCGGGTAAGTAACCTTTGCTTCCTTTAGAAAACTATTATGTACATATACATTTGCACACACTCTACAGCCGTTCATTGATTGTATTGTAGCTGCATAGTCTTGAAGGACATGTACATTGTCTTCCTGTGTAATTTCTGTCAAGGAAATCCGTCTGCTTTTCCTATCTTGAACGTTGCATAGGAGACACAACATTGTTAATTGACTTTTTCTTATAAGGCTTTGAGGGGTGTCATTCTGAAAAAGGGGTATTTTTGAAAAAGGTTTTGTGGTCTCTACGCGTGACATTCAGGTTCCAGAAAGGAATGACTGCGGACACTTGCGAGATGAGGGGCCCTGCTTCCCGGAAATAGAAAGAAACCAAAAAACGAAAGGGTGAAGAAACTCGGTTTACTCGGCAGGACCCCCATCCTTTTAAACACTCAACACAGCAGGACTTTAGTCCCATGTTGATGTGTACATGCTCTCACAATCAGGGGCTGCCTCAGCAACCGTTTAAAAGATCAATGGGTCACTGCAGAATCGGGTCCATAAGCTTAGCGAGAACTGTGAACTCTTTTTGGAGCCTAGCTTCTGTAATCTGTCGACTAGCAAATGTGGCCATGAAGGGCAACCTAATGGGGAAGAAAAGCAATGCAGCTTGCATCCATCCATCGTACACGCTGGTAGTATCTTTGTGTTAATACCCATATCAGTCCGATATTAAGCATGGCTTGTTTGTGTTGGTCCCCATTCCAACCAAACTAAATGTCCTTTAGAGTCTACATCTATCAACGATACTAAAGGTGTCCATTATCTATCCATAATTATCCTGGATCCTGCTGATTTGCTTCCGCCTCTCTGGAGTAGTTTTTCCAGTTACTCCACTGTACTTGCAGCAGATTGTCTGTCTTATTCTTCTCTGTATAATGCCAGCAATGCATCTTCTTCCATCTTGACCCAGAGGTTTGGTTATTGAAGCCCCTAATTGATTTAGGAAAATCTCTTGGATATGGCTGTCCAGGTATTGTGGTGGACAGTATGTTTTCCTGGCAATGGTCTGGAAAATGGACATATGTTTGACATGTTCCTTGTTCACACAGTTGTCCTATCTTTTTAGCCTACTGCGCCAGACTTTATTTCACACATCTTAATGTTTGACCGTGTTTTTATTCTTTCATAAGTGACTGGCAAATAAGAGGTTTGGATCAGTTTCAGAAACCTATGGGGTTTCCGGGAAGTTTGGTCGTAACCGGACTTGAGCAATGCTTTCTCTCATGGTTCTCTTTATCAAGTATGCAGGCATGTTTGTATTATTTCAGGTTATTAACCAAACACCCAAAGGTCTGTATTGTAGCTTGAATAAAGTTGTTAATCATTTGAAAAACATCCCTGTTGGATTCTTTGACTGCTTGGTCTATCCTCAGAGAGTAGTGATTGTGATGGGGTAGGAGTTAATACCACGATTACTACCGGAAATGTTTATTCCTGTGAGCAATGTGCTATGCGTTGTCTCAGCCCTTCGTTACCTTGCCGCCAGACACCAGCATGGCTGTACAATATGTGAAATGTATTACTGTATGGTATTCAGTGCTTTAGGTGGGCCAGCCCCGGCAGTCTCCAAAAAGTGTGGCCCTCCGGTCCCACCATGCCTTAGCGCAGGGGTGCACAACTGATTTTGACAGAAGGCCGAAAGTACCCTACATGATGGCTATAGTGGGCCGAAAAGTAAATGTGGGTGGGGTGGTAGGCAAGGTGGGGCGTGGCATGGCAGGAGGCTTTTTCAACCCCTAATTTTTATTAAACACTATGCCCCATAGCCCCCACCTCTCAAGCAAACACTATGCCCCATGGCCCCCACCCCTCATGCAAACACTAGGCCCCAAGACACCACCCCTCATGCAAACACTATGCCCCAAGACACCCACCCCTCAAGCAAACACTATGCCCCATGCCACCAAGCATGCACCATGCATACATACTCATACAGACCCCAAACCCCCCACCCCTGCATGCAAACTAACAAGCATACACCATGCACCCATACAGACCCGAACCCCCCCCACCCCCAACTCTGCACACAAGCATACACCATGCACCCATACAGACCCCAAACCCCCCACCCCTGCATGCAAACTAACAAGCATTCACCATGCGTCCATACAGACCTGAACCCCCACCCCCAACTCAGCACACAAACCCACAAGCATACACCATGCACCCATACAGACCCGAACCCCCCCACCCCGGCACACAAACCCACAAGCATACACCATGCACCCATACAGACCCGAACCCCCCACCCCCAACTCTGCACACAAACCCACAAGCATACACCATGCACCCATGCAGACCCGAACCCCCCACCCCCAACTCTGCACACAAACCCACAAGCATACACCATGCACCCATGCAGACTTGAACCACCCCACCCCCCAACTCGCCAAACAAACTCACAAGCATGCACGCATACAGACCCGGACCCCCCACATCTCAATTTACACTGAACGTGCACACAACAACAACAAACATTCAGGCAGACCCGACCCCTCCAACTCCCCCCCACCCCCCCAGCATCTCAACATACACTTCACTTGCACACAAACACATTCAGGCAGACCCGACACACACCCCACCCACGCATCTCAACATACGTACAAAAAAAAAAACAGGACGGACCCCAGACAGACACACACACACACACACACACACAAACATACAGCCCCTCCCACCATGTACTTACCCAGACGTGCTGGAACGCTGGCGAGGCTTCTGGCACTACGGCTGGCGTGGCAAGCAAGGCTGAAATGCCTTCCGGCATCAAGCCTTACTGGCCACGCCAGCCGTAGTGCTGGCCCTCCATTGGTGCAGCACACACGCACTACGTGGCTCGTAGGAGCTGCGTGGTTCGTGTGCACTGAACCAATGAGGGCCAGTGTTTTGTCAGGCCCGGAAGACAACAAAGACTTTCTAATGGAGGGTGGCCGATGCTGCTTATGGGCTGCCCTCCATTGGGAAAGTCTTTGTTGCTGGCGGGCCGGACAAAACGGCATGGCGGGCCGCAACTGGCCCGCAGGCCGTATGTTGTGCACCCATGCCTTAGCGGGACACATTATTCCGCCACGGCTGCAGTTGTGACGGCAGATACGCCCACCGTTTTCAAGACAGGGAAGCTGTGACTGACGGAACGGCCAGCCAGCCACAGCGTAGCTTAAACTGTAAATTGCAGTTTCCTCAAAGCTGTGGCTGGCTGGCACTTCTGTCAGTCACTGTAACTTCCTCTTGTGACCCCTTGCATGAGGGGAAGTTACAGTCCCTTTGTTTCCCCACCCCCTCCCCAGGTCACCGAGGCATCTTTGACGGCAAACCTATGGGCTTCATGATCTAATCTGCTCGGCAGAGCTGATTAGATCACGGAGCCCCCAAGTTTGCCAATGGTCAAAGACGCCGCGGGCTCAGTGATCTAGTCTGCTCTGCAGCACACAGATCACTGAGCCAGAGGCGTCTTTGTCCATTGGCAAAGTCTTAAAGATGGCTTGAATTGTGCACTTTTCAAGCCATCATAAACATAGAAATATGTGACATATTTCTAAGTTTATAAAAGATGGCTTGAAAAGTACATAAACCATAGTAAGGTATGCATACAAATATATAAATGCTTTACATACATTTATATATTTGTTTGCGTACTGTAGTAATGTGGGTCGTGAGAGATACAGGTATGTTCAACAAGGTTTATTGTCCAAGCCAGTCTCAACTTCCGTAGTACAAACACAGGGATGGTAGGGTCCACAAGACAGGTTACACAGGAGGAACACTGGGATAGCCCCACACCCGAACAGCCACTCTCACTCTGGTTTCCCAACCGTCACTCCCAGCACACTCGGAGCGCCCACATTCCACCTAGGCTAACATCACAGCACTAGTTACATCAAAGCCTACCAGCTACAATACTACACTTCTCCCTCCCTAGAGAAACCCCAAGAAGTAGAGGGATTTAAAGGAAGACCTTACACAGCGAATGTAAATGGATAGCTGACCAGCATTAACCCACACTTCCCTAAGGACGAAATACTACAAGCACCTAACTTCTAATACACAGCGGCCGTCCATGATCAGAAGCTCTGCACCAAGACACATAAGGTACCCTTACAGGCCAACCGGACCCGTACAAATTGCCAAACCAGGTCACCCAAAAACAAAACACTCTCTTGAACAACCACGGCCTAAAACCATCTCGGCAGAACCCTCGAGGACTAAAAATAACAAACAGCACTTCCACCAGTTCCGAGCTGCCCCTCAGAACATAAGCCTGCCACGCCTATAACTACCAAATGTCCGGAGACAAAACCTAATCACTAACACCCCTGACCAACATAGCGCTAACTCCTTATGCTCTGGGCTGCCCCCCAGAACTTCAGCACTGCCACTGCTGAGCACTACCCCGCTCTACCAAGAGCAACAACAAATGCCCAACACCTGCCGAGAAGCCCTTAAATAGTTGAATGAAAACACACTGCTTCCTACCACCACCTAGCCTGTACCACTACCAAATGGTCAGAACTTCACCTGACAAGCTCACCTAAACTTGGCAAATTGCACCCCAACACACAATTAACACCCATCATCCAAACCTACAGGTATTGAACTAATTCAACACAGTGGTAAAACCATTCCCTAACCACTATGAACCATAACACGGACGCTCCGATCCAACAAGAGCTTCCTAACTCCTGTACCAATTGTGTACACTTGCACTATACACACTCGGGAGAAACCAACTTCAATAAATCGGTGAACACAACCCCCACACTTGCTTTAGTCGACGCCAACCAAAGGCACACAGCTGCACCTCAGCCCTAGTAACTATAGACCCAACCCGGCATCTGTACTAGCAACCACGTACAAACCGCACAGCTGCGCTAGATACTCCAGTTCCCTTGCCAAGTCACTACAGACCCGCCCGGCATCTGTACTGGTAACAGCAGAAAAATTACAAAGAGCCCTACCCGGCATCTGCATTAGCACAACACACCATAGTACTCGCACGTCATCTCAACAACAGACTACACAGTGCCGAACAGTTGTGTGACAACGCCTAAGAATTACACCATCCAAGACGACACAACTGAATTGTTGTACACAGACCCACCCGGCACCTGCATTCGCTCATTAATCTTACACCCTACAGCAACCACACTTCTTGGTGAAGAATACGGACACCCAGTGCCCTTACTGGCCTATTAACGCCAAGGCCAAGTTAAAAAAATGAAGAAATACACACTCTCCACTCTCTCCATATCCACCGCACATAGTTGCATTCTCTCACGCACACAACTCACTAGACATCACTCTATGTAAGAACAGGCCACTTAAGTGACGCATGATGGAAATGTCAATGTCTAATAAAATGGCAGAGAACATCTTCATAACACACAACACCTCATCCGGTGTTGGTCCTCCAAGTCCTTTAGACATGTCCCCAAAATGGAAATCCAAAAATGCCAACGTCCTCCAGTTCGGAAAACATGAATGCATAAATAATGACGACTCCCAAGATGCAAAACCTATGCTCCCGCCCCCTTTCCACATAACAGTTGAGCGGGCAATACATCGCAAAAATAACCCAGGGCACCTACACCCACGGAAGCCACAACGGAACACGTGACAGAAAAGACAATGGCCTTTAACATCACCCACACTAACCCAGGGAACCAGACGGACCTACACCCCTAACAGGCCACAACATTAACACAAACAAAAGAGAACAGGCCCACAACTCACCTAATCAAGAGTCTCTACCCTCGGTCACGGCCTGCTGGCTCACGAAAACTTCCCAGAACGTCATCCAGGCATGTAAAATCTTGTGTTGCATACAAATTCTGCTCAGACTCCAACAGCTTCTCACTTCCAGCTTTCCACTTGACGGGCTCTGGAGGTCTTCGGCTCAACTCCTCCTCTTTTGAACGATGCGCAATAACATCTTGACCTGTACTGAAGTCCCAGTCGTCGCTTTCCTCATCAAACGACCTTCCGCCGGATTTCGCATTGAATCTGCCCAAGCCCCACGTGACTTCCACACTGGCGTGGGCTGGGCATCTTCTGCAGGTGCACCAACTGCCGCTCATGCGACTCGAATCAGGTGCGCCGCACTGAGCTGACGTCATCATATGATACTACCCACTATGTGGAAACAGTGTCAGCACAAGCAGCCTTACCAGGTACAGCCCCAATCACACTATCCATGCTGGGCGCCGGGCGAACTCTGGACACCCCTGCGTCTTGGCCCTTAGACTCATGTTCTCTTGGATGGCGCTCCCGTACCGGAGCTGGGTGTCCATCCATCGATAACAGTTCCCTCAGAGGTCTTCCAGCAGAATCATCTGCATCACTGGAAACGTCCGCTCTCCCAATTTGCATGTCGTGCACCCAACATGACCTAGGCACCCAAATCTGCCGGCCACCCGACTTCTGGTCGCCTCAATGGCATTTCAAGTTTAGACTTGGACCACGGTGCACATCTCACTCTGCCATGGCCCACGGAGATGATCCACCGGGCACCCCGCAGCCCAACGATGGAAATAGAGCGCCGATTGCTAGATCAGACAGTCACTGGTTAACCAGGGCTTCAGTCTGAACGCGGCACCCAGCTTGCTTCACCTGGCTGAAACGTACCCTGTCCGCAACACTTCAGGCCTTCGCGCAGCCAAACTTGAATACGGCACGGCCTCTCCTGGGTACCAGATGAAACGTCGCAAACCAGCATAAGTGGCGTCCTACGCAATAAACTCTTCAGTTCTCCCTCGCGGCCATGACGGCTACCGCCGGGAAACTACTGGGTGTGGGGCAGGATGGTGGGGGCGGTGACCTCAGTTTACTGCACCCCCCCCCCCCAGCAGCACCAGATGATATACAGCGGGACCACCTACCATCCCATCCTCGTCGCCAGTTTAGTAACGGGGGTCGTGAGAGATGCAGGTAAGTTCAACAAGGCTTATTGTCCAAGCCAGTCTCAACTTCCGTAGTACAAACACAGGGATGGTAGGGTCCACAAGACAGGTTACACAGGAGGAACACCGGGATTGCCCCACACCCAAACGGCCACTCTCACTCTGGTCTCCCAACCATCACTCCCAGAACACTCAGAGCGCCCACATTCCACCTAGGCTAACATCACGGCACTAGATACATCACAGCCTACCAGCTACATTACTTCACGTACCTTACTATGGTTTGTGTACTTTTCAGGCCAAGCCCATCGTGGAAGCCACACCCCCAAATGAGGCCCCCCTCAATTTCTTTCCCCACTTAAAGGACTGATGTTGGCAAACTAGAAGTGCTGTGAGGCTTGGGTCTACTTGTTCCCTGCTGTAAGAAAGGGATCCGTTTATTTAGTAAGTAGTCTGTCTCTGGGTGATGCCTCACATCCAAGATCAAGAAGTGTGACGCAGAAGACCATGATTCTGAGCAATGAAGATTACCCGTAAGCAATCGGGGCATTTCTCAGACACAGAAAATGAATTGGCAGTAAAAGTACAAAAACAAATTTCAATTGTCATTTGCCGGCACAACCATGAGGAAACGCAACAAAATCATGTCACCAACACCATACAAATGATGCAACCGATACTAGAGCTGGCACTTCAGGAAAACATGTCCAACTTCAACTTTCCTGGCCGCAAAACAAGTCGCTCTCTTCATGGAAGTATCTTTTTTCACGTCTGCCTTAACGTGGCAGGTAACATTCAAATTTACGCCACAAAGTGAAAGTGAAAAGATGGATGCACAATCCTATTTCCTATACAGAATCCCTACACTTTTACATTACACCTAACGCAAGGTCATCTAACGCTGTTTGCAGTTCAACCTAGTTTACAATAAAAATGCTTACCAAATAAAAATGAACCTTGTAATTTAAATAACACAAACTAAATCACTACCATGTTTTATCTATTTACTTGACCGCACTGCAACGCCAAAACCGATATTATTAGCATTCCATTCTAATGGCTCGCTGGGCCTTGAGGGGCCGTTATCGCTTGTCTAATGAACACTCCCTCAGTCTAGAACGCTATGTTATGGCCACACTTGCCTCCTCTTTTACTGATTTGTTTTTCGCAGGCTTCCGCTTGAAGGTCATAGTCTTGTTTTCCCCCATTGTTTGCCTAGTTTATTTTGTTTGACGCTCTATCGCGGATTCTCTGTGGCAACTGCTGCATTACTCTAGACCATTCGGAATCCTTTGCATCTAAATGGAGAACACACATATCCACCTAAAGAGGAGTACGTACAGCCATGGAAAAGTCATTTGGCCGCCTTTTCGTTTACGAGGCCGCAAAAGAACAGATAGGAGGTTGGAAGCAAATGCCAGAGTGCTCCTACTATGGCAGCAGTGCTTTTATAAATTAAAATAGAAAACTATTTGGTAACGCAAATTCTAAAATGGTGCTCGTATAGTGGTTTCCTAGAGAAATGTATTGATGCCCACGGATATGGGCACTTGGGGGAAATTCATGAGCATAAACTCTCTTTTGCAGAGTGTTTTGGTGCTTCTGGTTCCCAGCACTGTTAAAAGCAGGGGACTTCCTTGGTATGGCTGAATGCCTACACGCGGTGCGCGCAGAAGGCAGGCTCCAGTGCTGTAACTGAAGCTCTAGGACTTTTGTCAAATGTCCGTGCTGTTGGGTAAGTTGGTAAGTATGAATGAGGAAAAATACTGAACAGTGGCACGAGCTATCTCTGCCACAGGGAGTACGCAAGAGCAGCAGGTCCTATTGGATGCAAAACAAGGCACACAAACAAGTTCTTGAAGGACACTGATAGGAGTGCATATTTCAATACCCATCAGAACAATCATAAGGCACGTTCTTAAGCAGAGATTTGCCTCCAAAGGCACGGTTTGCAAGTACAATATAGCAGAGGCCGCAGAAGACACTTTCTTGCTTTCTCCAGTGGTACGTGGTTGGAGCCATTCTCTTGCCCTTTTTGTTTTGATCATATTGTACATTGTCCAGATTGCTTCCTTTTGGTGTCAAGGTTTCCTGATATGGCATTTATAACGCGCCTATAGATAAGTGTTTCAAGGCGCAACATGTATACTGGACTGTGGATGCCCTGGTAGATTGCGCTCTCACTATTTTAGAGCAGAGC
This sequence comes from Ambystoma mexicanum, assembly GCF_040938575.1. Taxonomy (NCBI): domain Eukaryota; kingdom Metazoa; phylum Chordata; class Amphibia; order Caudata; family Ambystomatidae; genus Ambystoma; species Ambystoma mexicanum. The sequence continues at coordinate 635,830,700 of NC_090937.1, forward strand.
TTTTTCTGGGGGAAATACCGTGACTAGGATGGGGGAAAGCTGGACCAGTATGCAGTGTAGTGTCACCCGTCCACAGGCAAAGACAAAGTATGTGGCAATATATATGCACGAGCGTGTGCGCAGCCAGATTACCAACCTGAAAACCTAATTTTTTTACTGCTGTATCATATTTACTTGCCTGCCAGGTCAATTTGTCATGCTCATTCGGATACATTTCGTCGCAGTGATTTATAGCTGCGAGGAACTCTCACTTGTCAGCCATACCCAGCTTTTTTAGGTTATCCAGTGTTACTGATTAAGCAGCGTGTATTGTTTATAAATGTTTGTAAGAATAGTGACTTATTTCACAAAATGTTTTGTGGGAAAATAAAAGAAAGACATTGGCCAATGATTAAGGTGGCTTTTGTTATGTCCAGAATGTGACATTAAGAGCAGATTGCGGCATGGAAGTCTTTGTGCATTACTTGTTAAATTTGTCTCATAGACCTTTCTACAATTTTTAAAAAAAATGCATTTCTAAATGGGGCTGCAGTACATGAAGTGGAGGGGCAGGGCAGACTTTCTCCAATGCTAGTTTGTATTTTGTTTAACCCTATACTTTCCCCAATTGATATCTGATAGTTACAGTAGGATCTATGTTCGGCTATACAGTGATTTGGGCGGCTCTTTGGGAGTTGTACAAACTCTCTGGTCACAGAAGTAAAAAAATAAAATAAAAAGAAAATCCCCACTCTCTTGCAGAGCTACAATCTACTTCTGAAAGTTAACAATCTGATTGCGCCTCCAGTTTATTGAATCATTTCTTAAATCAATTGTCATGGGAGGTGATGCAGGTCAGGACAGATATATTACTGCGTAGGGGTTCAAAATTATGTGAATAAATGGACTAATCTACATCAGTCAACGTGGGACAAACCAACTTTATAATCTGCTTTTACTGCCATATAAACCTTTTCGATATCTGTGATTGTCCTACCTGTAGAGGTGAAAGTCAAATCTGGGATGAAGGAAGCATACAAGTGAGGCCTGTCGTCCAATCATTAAAGCTAAACAAGAGGTGATGGCTGGAAGCTTTATAACTAATCCTAACCTCTGTCATTGCGCTGGGCAATCCTCCAGACCATCGTTCTTCACCTGCCAAGCCATTACAAAAGGGAACAGACTCTGGCTCAGTCACACCCCAAAAGGGGCAGTCCAGCCCGAACTGCTTGGTCACATCCCTTCTGCACAGGACCACACACATCACCAGACATACCTCGACCTCATTGAGCCTCATCAGTGAGGAATAGCTTGGGTCTCTAGGCCCAGCAGGCATGGGACCCACATCTGGGCATACCCATCTCACTCAGGGTCACCATTGCAAAACTAAAGAGGTTATAGCTGGAAGATTTAGAACTAATCTAAACATCTGGCGTTGCTCTGGGCAATCCTCCAGGCAATCGTTCTTCGCCTGCCAAGGCATTTTAAAAGGGAAATACCATATGCAAATCAGACTTGTGGCATGAACATATCAGAAATTAATTCATTTTTATTTAAATGTTATGTTCAGCAACGATTAGTGGGCGTACTGCCACTTCACAGCATTGAGTGCCTGAACACTCTCCGAGTTAATTACGCATCTACAATGCTACTACTAAATTCATGCAAGGGGCTGTGCAGCTGAATGATATCAATAGTTGACATGTTTTCCCTCAGGGTTTGAGAGAAATCACAGACTAAGATAATTGTTCACACATGATCGGCTTAAAATCGATGTTGTGCACGTTTTCCCTCACTCCCTCATGTCCTATTCTGTCCGCCCTTTGAGCTGTCCCTATTGTGAAGTAACAGGACTCCAATGATGACTTCATGCACGAAAAGTTCAGTTGAGAGATTTATTCAGGAGTACAAGTCTGACTGTGGCTCTCCCTTCCAGGATACCTTCAAACTCCTTGGAACTCCTGGAAGCTTGAGCCACAACAATTCCATTTCTCTGAGCTCCTGACGTCACAGAACACAGTGATGTAACTATGTACATAAGCAGGGAATAATTGTCACGGTTTTATAACCTGGCACACTCCTTCCAGGGACTCCTTCCCAGACAATGAACGTGGCGCACAATAAAAATGCTTTTTATCTTTAATAACCCACGGATTTGTTTTGAGTGGGCCCCAACCAGTCTCACACCCACCTTTTCAGGACCAGGAACCAGGCCGGTGTGTGTCAATGAGATATTTATTAATGTATTATTTAATGGAAAAAGCAAAATCAAACAAGTTGACAACATCCACCAATGTTGTGGGACACAATGCAGTGTTTCCTACAGAACAACGGGTTCAAAATCCTAAACACAGTTTGCATGAATCGTTAATGGAAAACACGAAAGATAGTTTTAAAGCATGTGATTGCACTAAGGTTAAACAATCCCCCTGCAACGCTCACCCCCAAACATCAGCTAACTTAATTCCCTTTGAATGGAAGGCAGTGGCAAGGAGTTAGGATAAAGAGAAAAAAAGTCAGATTTGTAATACAGCCCACCACCCCAAGATGGGAAGGCAGAAAAGAAAATGAAAACCTATTTTTAGAGCAAAACTGCAGAATCTGATTTGCTTGATTACTCGCACAGCAACTCACAACCGCGGTGGGACAGCTAGAAAGGAAATTCGTGTTGCTAAACTTTAGGAGATAGGAAAGCTTATGGACTACTAATCAGCACACCAGGGCAACGTGGAAACAATGTAGGAAAATTGATTTTGGGGAAGAAAGCAAATGCAAAAGAAAAATACACACAGCAATGGAGTTTCGTTTTTACACATAATTTGAGATGACAGGCGGCTAATGAAAGGGTTTAGCTGTCAAAATCGTAAATTGGTTTTTAAGGACCAGAACAGAGGCACAGAACGGATAGGATTCTAACAGAAAGGGATTGCTCTCAATGAGACTATAGTTTGGGGTTTTCAGTGGTACAGATGTAAATTGGAATTTGTGGGGTAAGGCACACAAGACACAGGCAAATTTGGTTTTCAGTGACAACGACCAATTCTGTTGACTATTTTAAAGACTATAGTTATTAAAGAAAGACACTTGGCACAAGGGGGTTAATTTCAAATTTCAACCAACTTGCACTGTGAATTTCCTTATAGGGGCATTCATTGATTTACTTCAAAATAATGCTAAGGATTTAAACAGATAACTAAAAGATTTATCAAAGGAATACGCTAACAAACACAGGCTAATACAGATTCTTCTATGGGAAAGTGAATGAATTATACTGGCAATTTGGGACATTCAATGGGATTTTCAATGGTATTTTTTCTATGGGATTTATGTTACAAAAGAGAGGGGTATGCAATTTGGGACTGGGGTTGTCTGCTAAGCCTTGGTGTGGGAGTCTGGAAAGTCTTCGGGATCTCTGGACCCTTAGGACAGCTCTGCAAGAGGCCTGGTCTCTGCACTCTCCTGGATGGGATTCTGGACAGCCAGGCTGGATCTTGGGACTCTCTGGACAGCTAGGCCAGGGTCTGGTCTCTGCACTCTCTTGGATGGGATCAGCTGCCTCCTCTCCGAAGATGGTAGTCATTAGATCATATAGGAAAAATGCTTGACCCCATGCCACCTTCTTTGTACCCCCATAACAACTTAACCTCATTGCCAAAATCCGTCTTTTCTTTGCAGTACAATCCTTCCTGCAGGTTCTGGCACAGTAAAGGTAACCGTACTACAGCAACACCACAGCAATATATCAAACCTGCTGCTTACCAAATTCATTTGGTTTATATCCAAGCTACCTGTCCATTTTCAATCTGCAGCACTCCTAGCACTTCGCCACTAAAAGCCTAACCTTCGATGGATCACAGTTGCCCAACCTCCACAGGAATTACCATAACTTGATTTAATGTATAGGAGCTCATGTTCTATTAAAGACAAGAGTATTTTGTTTCACTTTCTTTACTTCTACAGCAGCAATAAAAAACAAACGCAAACTAGAAATCATAGCAACTTTGGGCATTTCTGTAGTTGAAACTTCAAACCCACATGGTTAAAGCTGTCCAGTCCCTGTAAAACTCTTTTCATAACCTGCTATCATGTCCCTAGTCTGTGCTCTTTCATTGCAGGGAGCAAACCCTAACCGTCTGCATCCAAGCTACAAACCAAGAAAACAACGGCCAACTAGTCTATGAAGTCCGCAATGGTGGGAAGATGAGAGGAATCCCTGTCTAAGCACCTCGACAACTCCTCCAGAGATTAGGAGGACAAATGCACAGCACTCCAGCGGCTTGGCTACCTCAACCAAATCTTTTCTGCTCTGAACCAGAGAAGAAAGAAGATATTTAGCAAAGGATGCGTAACAAATGTCCATGAATATATCAATATCGCAGTCAAAGCCTAGTGAAACGTAAAGATAGAAATTCTGAATAATCACAGGCAGGGACAAAACCTCAGTCATCAATGGAATCAAAATTCCCTCATGTCAATCGAGTAATGGGAATCCCTTTTCTATGGCAATAACAGAGGCGATTATTATGCTTGGACCAAGAAAGTCACCACCCTGATTGGTTTACCGTAGAAGTGTTTAAAAATGAAGTCCCCTGATTAATCAGCCTTTTTCAAAATGCCTTCTGACCGGCACCTTATCTGTAAGCCTTTGAGGCTGTCTTTTTCCTGGCCAAATGGCAACCAGATACATAATGAATCCCTGCCTGTTGCACAATCCACTTCACCACTGTGCTGATGTAGGAGCAAATAGCAGCTGGAACACTTTACACCCCCCACGAGCAAGTGCTTGGACCCTGAGGGCCTATCTCAACAGGTAACCAGTTTGTATTGCTTAGGACCTTTGATCATGTACCAACTAGGATTCTACATAAAGGCTGGATAATGGACCGACTTGAGATTCGTCTTAGTATGACGAGGTCATGAAAGCCAGTCATTCAGTTGAGAAAACTGTGCGAGTAGTCCAGAGCTCGGCACCCTTTCACAAGAAATAAGACATGAGGCTATGGTAAACTTGCCTGAAACAACCTTCGTACAGAGGGTCTCATTATCGCCCCAGTCATTGAAAAGATGAAGCACCAAATAAACATCCCATAATGCAGAGTATGAGGGAGTAGGAGGGAGGGCGCAGGAATTGCATATTCTTCAAGAGGTCGCAAACGATGGGTGTTCCCCAGCTCTGCCACCCTCAACCGCACTGTGATCTGCAAAAACAGTCAACATGTACTTGCAGATGTTCAAAAGTCTTTCTTCAACCAGGAAATTATCAACATCTCCCACTGATGCTGACGCAGGATCAATACTGTGTGCCAAACTGAGCCACTCCAGGAAGCCCACATCACCTCCAAGTTCTTCCCAGTGCAGTGGGTCCAGGAGCTCTTGGTATGTGACCGAGGTAGTTCCAAAAGGCCTGGGGCAGTCCAACAGCTCTCAAACCTTCTTGGTGACCAGCTGCAGAGACCATCTATCGCCATCAAATGGTTCTCTCAAGCTGTGTTCGCCAGGAGACCTGCATTCTGAGGAGGTGGGATTGGAGAAGCTGAGGAAAGTTACTGAAGAATTGAAAGCCAAGCCTTCAACCTCAAAATAGAAATGCCCTGCTATGCTACCACGACTAAGACTCCAGGGGTGCAAGAAGGCATCTGAGGCTTGAAGTGTTCCAGCCCCCAACTGCAAAAATGCAGTAATTGCCCTTATAGCCTTGAGACAAAATGTTCTGATTGGGCCCAAGTTTTCCTATAAGACTTTAAATACCATTGCGTCAAACCTCCAGTGGCTGAAATTTGTGAGGCAGCAGAAGGTTGGTTTGCCACTAGGTTGGGACGGGCCCGGGAGGTATTCTGTAGTACTGGCAAGCAGATGTTAGAGGCAGGTCTGGCAAAAGTCTTTCACCAGTTGGGCAAACAAGCTTTATCTAGTACCTCCCAGATATAACACACTGCAGACATGTCAGTTTCCAGGGTATGCATGTGTCCACTCTGTCCTCCTTCAATGCACTCATTGCGAACAACTCCTCGTAGGAGCTGTAGGTAGTTGATGTGGAGTGACAGTTGATGTGGAACTGTGCAGAAGAAGAAATCTAGAAGTTAAAAAGGAGGAAGTCGAACAGAGTGAGAAGAAGTTTGCAGAACACCAGTAGAAGACAACAGAAATTTAGCACATGAAGGCTTCTGAGGGTCGGTCATGCCCAACGCAGATATTAGAGGGGGGGTGGGGAATGAGACTCTGGCATGATGGCCACGCAGTACAGTACAGCAGATAGACGGGGGTGACAAGGGCAGGAGAATCCCAACTACTGCAATAGGGAGGTGATTGGGTCCTCTTGATAGCACTAGTAGCATCTGGAGGGGGAGGTCTGCCTACCTGGCACCAGTTCACACTGAACAAGAAGCTATCTTTCTCTGTTTCAACTACTAGAAGAGACCCAAATGAGACTGACCAAATAGAGTAGAAGAGCTCAAGAACAACTGAGTCTGCACAGAAAAAGCAGTTCCTGAGAACACACCAATGCCAAAGCGAAGGGGAGAGATTATTTGGCACCTGCAGAATGGGAGTGGGGGGGGGGCTTCTCAGATGACAGTTGTTTTCATCCACTCCTTGGAACATTACTTTGGTCCACCCTATTTGAAAACACTTTGTGTTGCTTTCATCAACCCTTTGGAGCATTACTTTGGAACGTTCCGCAATGTGTTACTTTCATCCAACATTTTCCACATTATTTTGGCTACTCCTGTACAATATAAACCTTGTAAAAGAGTTGATACACCTTATCCTGGGACCGGCTGGTCTGTTCATATCTGCTACCTACTTGACCGTGCTCAGAAATTTGCAGAGCCCTTAGCGAAATGTTCCCCGAAAAGAAGTCCTTATGTTTTCGGTCCTGCTTTGATAGCCACCAGTTAACCCCCCCCCCCACACCCCTACACCCAACTTGGTATCTGCTTTTACTAGGATACCTCGGTGTTACTTCATACAAATAGCATAGTTTGCATTGTCTAAAAGGCAGACTGCTCTGAGAGCCCACCCCTGCCAGTGTGTGCAGGCCCACCAGAACTCTGGTGTCATTGATCCTATCCACTAAGTCTATTCTCTTAGCCAGTGGTCCTCATCATTCTCAGAGTTTGTACTGACTAGAGGCCTGTTTCCCATGACTGGGGCTGTAGTCAGCCTGAAACAAGTTCTGATTGACATATGCAGAGGTCTGTCTGGGATGGTGTGGATACCGTCCTTTGTGTTGGAGCCCTTCCTGAGCACATGATTGTGTTTGGTGGGATGGTATGCCTTCGGCTGATTTCCCTTCTGTTGAAACGATTATATTGGTGTGTGAATGGGTGCTATGTTCACTCACTGCCTCCTGAGGGGATAAAAGCAAACTACTTTACTTACCCTGTCTCCTACTGGAGCTCCAGCTGCATTCCTAGAAGGCCTGCTGCTCGAGGGAGGACCACAGCTCTGCACTAGCATACACTGACTCTTCAATAACCATCTTTCCCAGGGGTGTTGGGGGTCTCTTCTGCACTGGTGTGTTGTCGATGGAGCCTAGAGTGGTTTGCAAGCAACATTCTCCATAACCACCTCTGGAAATGGCAAACCACCTGCTGCAGAACTGCTTTTTGGATCCTTTGTATGTCTCTCCTGACTCTCTGGTTGCTGCTGGTGGTGTCCTCACTTGAATGCTCTCTGGATCTCCTCTCTATCACCAAAGGTCTCTTTTGATCTTTACTCTGCTGGAGTTCCAGAATGTGCTCCTTTTGGACCTTTTTACAATCGGTAACTTTTTTTTTTTTTAACAAAATAATGCTCCCTTGTTGTCTTCAAAAAACAATCTGGCCTATATAGGAAAAGTGTTTTGCAGATCTGTGATTGCCCTTTTCTCTCTAGGAAAGACTCTTTACTGAACTCATAATAATTCTAATTGTTACAGTGTTAAACATTTGTCTTACAAAGGTCACTTTCCCATGAGTGTAGTGTTTTATCTCTTGTCTTTTCCTATATAAAGTTTATATTCTACTAAATATATAGTGTGTGGATATTAGATTGTTTCGTATTAATGAAACGTGTATACTGTACCTGGTAACTGCCCCACTCCACCTCCTGAGAGTTAGGCCTGGGCTGCTTTGCCATGATTTTACTTGGAGAGCCTGGTCGGCTCCAGGGAATCTCTGGTACCCCTAAGTCTGGAAGACGTAAAGATCCCTATCATATGGTTTAAGGAAAGTCCCCATTAAAAAAAACAAATCCCCACCTACATGTCACACGTTTGCCCAAATTGCAAGAGCAAAGCCAAATGTGTTTGTCCCAGTTCGGTGCAGATTTACAAACTGCTTTTTCGGAATTGCATTGTTTATTACTACTAGGTCCCAATATGTGTTGGCAACTCACTCTTTGACTGTTCCCCATGGCTCTCAATTGTTTGGCTAGATCTGCTGATGATCCTCAATTCATGCCTTCCGTTGCAAATATTTTCTGTATCATATGTGTTGCAAGATTTATTCTCTAAAGGAGTCCCCCTGCCCCCCCCTAACCCCGGACCTGTCTGGATTAAATTTAAATCAGTACTGTAGTGTTTGACTTGTTGGCGTTCATTGTGCACTGGACAGCCACACATTTCTAATGATGCCTGTATTGTGCTCTTCGGGATAGACGCAAATTAGATTGAGCATGGCATTGAACATCTAATATTGTGGCAAGCAACATTTCAGTGATTCCTTGTATGTTTTGCATTCATTTGTGGCTGTAGAATGGATTTTTGAGCTGAAGAAGTATTGATCATTCTTACTTTTAAGCATAGACGGTCTGTGGATCCCTGTGAAGCAGTGTTATTGTCTGTTAGGTAGAGCATTGCTTTGATCTTTTTCCTTCAGGGTTTGGTGGGACGGGAAGCTGCTGCATGATTTCTCACCTGTGCTGTGCTTTTTATGCCGACCTTTACCTCGACCAGAAGTCCGCTGTCTGTTACCCCCACCCTTTTTCTGGGGATAATGGATGTTGGTCTTAATGTAGGAATGGTTTTGGAGATGTAGGTGATTTGCCAGGCCAGAGCCATATGTCCATATATTGCCCTCTCCTTCAAAAGCTGAAGCAGACGGTTATTACTTATTTTTTTTTTTTACCATTCGTTAGTTTGATGCTACTTACTTTTTGAAGGGCGACTTTGGCCTCATTCCTTCTACATACTTAGTTTTGTTTGTGCTCTCCCTTGACCTCCTGTTTTTTAGGGGAGGTTTTGCTGCTTTAACAGTTTTGTTCTTTTTTTTTTCTTGTGGAACTCTCATAGGTTTTCACATTTCTGTGGCTTTCTCTCCTGTCGTGATTTTCTTGTGGTTATCGGAATCTCCTGCTGTGTGTAGAGTGTGGATCCTCTCTACACCTCAGTTTGTTTGGATATTTATTGCAAGGCATATCTCGCTGGCTTACATCCATGTACTCTATTTTGATTTGAAAACAGAATGTTGGTTTCCTTTCTCCAATATTTGTACTGTGTAATTGGTATGCCGCTATGTTTCTGGATGGCCATTCAACTTTGCAGTTAATCGTGTGTTTTTTTTTTTTTTTTTTTGTACATCGTGATGCCAGGTAACTGATTATAAAACTGCTTTCTACCTGCTGAAACCTCTAACCTTTCTTTTTATTTTGTCTCTTCCGCTTTCCTCCATTACCCTATTTCTGACTGTTGCTTTCTATACTGCGTCACTTTTTTCTCTTCTCCCCGATCTTACTTATTTAATGGGGTTTCACTTGCGAAGAGTAGTCTGATAAACAGTCTACGTTAATATACAGGTCGATGGAATACATGGTATGCCTTCAGCATTTAGTGGTATGCTGAAGGCATACCACTAAATGGTCAAAAAGCAGTTTGAATGACATTGCGTCCCTGTTTTCTGCAATCTTTCCTGATGTATGCTCCAACACTTGATACACCTGCTTGATAAAACCATTCTATGGGCTATCTTGGGATAAGGCACGCAATGAGTCTGCCTATTTCATAACAAACATTTGGTACCACACCTAAAGGAAAAACGATGCCAACGCCCATGCAATGTCCTGAATTCCTCCCTCAACTGAGCCGTCTTTTGTTCTTGTTTTTTTTCTTTCTGCTTCCATATTCACACTGATAATCGGCTTGTTTAAATAGTTGGATATACAATTTGCAGGTTATCTGCATTTTAAAACCAGTATCGGTCCTGATAGAGCCACATAAGTACACAATCTTCTAAACCTTCACAAAATTCGCAGTTCCCCTGATTGATCATTGAACTGATTTGTTTTAGCAAATGCATTACAAAGAATCTTTTTTTTTTTTTGTTTGGCTTTTTTAAAATGTTTTTTTTTTTAGTGGTTGCAGCTGCAGAAGTGTGTTATGTGGACATGGAAGAGGCCTGTCTAACGTTTTTGAGTTTCAAGTAGGGGGTCGAGCGTGGGGCATCCAGTGAATCCAGGTGGATTGTTCCGTGGCATCTAGAATTGACACCATTTACGAGAAATGGTGTACATACGTCAGTACAATTAATTAGTCTAGACAACTTCATTAAGTTTAAGCAGTAACTCCTAAAAAGGAATACAAATTACCCAAAAACACATAAGTGATGCGCATCTTTCGACCCAATATGAATATGCAAAGCTTTCTACAGGAACCAAGCATTCCAAAAGAGAATTCCTGCACAGCAATTACATTTCAATGGAAAAAAAAAGCCTTAACCACCAAGTTAACGGACAGAAAACAAAAAGAAATGACACACGTTATGATCGCTGCAATATTACAATAACGGAATATATTTAGAAATAATTAAAATAATTCAAATGTAAAAAAGGACATAAAAAGCGTAAAACACCAAGACTTCCGAGATCTAGAGTGGTCTGCAGATTCATAAAGTACTTGGGTATGCCATATCAAGTCCAAAAGCTATTGTAATATACAAATACAAAAACATGCAGAAGAAATGTACTTAAAACAGTGTCTGTAGTGCTGTTGCTTAAGCTGGAAACACATTACTATTTTCCCCTAGGAAGGAATTGGACCAGAATTGTCTTGCCGGTTTATTGTTCCGTGTAGACCCAAAGCTCAACCCTGCCCCAATTTAAGGAAAAACTCTGCCCTCAGTCTTCTGAACATTGAGTTTGGAGTTTCAATGCCTGCAACAATATGCATCGACTTCACAAACTGCATCTGAAAGTCACCATTTGCTCACCAGGACAGCCCAAACTCAAGCAATGAAATGATCCAAAGCTGCCTTGGGTTAAGGTATGTATAAAGTAGCTCTGCCCTCTTAACAAGCCAACTGGCTACCTACCAAAGAAAGTGTCATCTTCAAAACCTTGGCACTCGCACACACATTCCTACACAACATCTTCCCCCCCTGTATCTTTCTCAAAGAATCTCATGACCACACACTGCCAAACCCACCAGAACTCCTTACACCAACAGAATCACAGTACCTAAGGTCTTGAACACGCACCGGACGCTCCAGCTTCCTCTTCATGGCTGCCTCCACTGGAACTCGCTACCACCTCAGAGGAATAACCTCCCACCTAGCCTTCCGCAAAGCAATCAAGACTATGCTTTTGGTATGAACCTTTCATCGCCCTTTATGACCAGGTGCTCATTGTCCGCTCACTGTTTCTATAAATAACTCCTGTAACTAAAAGAAAGTTTTATTCTGTCTGCTCTTTACTGCTACGCTTATTGTAACCAGTAGCAATCTTTGTACCATTTAACTAAGTCATTTTCCTTTGGCCAGCGCCTCAATGCCTGTGCTGCTAGAGCGCATTGTACATTTAAAAAATAAATAAATGAGACCTATACAATTTCCTGGAGAAAAAGTTTGCATTTTAGCTAATTTACATAACAACAATGCTTTGCTGTTGGATGCAATGGAAAAAAAAAACTTTGCTCACGCCTACAGCCCGAACCGCTGGACGGAGTTTGACCAAATTTGCGGAAGGAGCAGTGGCTTGGTACCAAAAGCATGCTTTTGTTAATTTTGGTGTAAATCCATCCAGCCGTTAACAAAAAAGCCAAAAAGTAGGTAAGAGAAAATTGGTAATATCTGGGTTCGCTCTGTGGACTCACTTCCCTGTTCGGTCTGCGGACGGGCCTCCGATTGACCCAGAGGGCGACATGATTTCCACAGACATCAGACACGCCGACTGATTTGAAAAGCGTGAGGTGGGACAGATTTTTGGAAACACCTGCCATGTTGGATTTGTGGCCGGTGTCCACGGACAGCGCAGTAAAAACATATCAAAGACACAACATTGCATGTGTCAGACTAATGAAACGATCCCTGGGGAGGTGAGGGGTGATGAGGATGGGATGTGTCATGATGCCCGCTCCTGGGGAGCCGGTTCAAGCCCGGCGTCCCCGCAAGCGGACATCCAGTCCCCAAGGAAGGACCCAGCAACCCCATATAGGGGCCCTTTGGACAGTGTCCTGGCGCCATAGGCGCCAGGCTCATTATGGGAATGCTTGGGTGCACTTACCTGATGTAGACCATGCTGCAGGATTCCGGCCTCCTTGAGGCCTGAAAGGAACTACTTTACCTGTGGGACTAATTTACCATCCGGGCGTGGTCGGGGAAGGATACATACCTGATTGGAGGAAGGATACATACCTGGAACTTATTCCAAGGCCATTTAAACCCCACCCGAACAGCCACACGTGCTTCGCGTTGTTCTGTATCTAGCAGCTGGACACTCACCGTGTCTGCTCCTGCATCCTGACTTCTGCCACGCCTGCCAGCATCCTGGATCACCTGCAAAGGAAGAGAAGAAGAGAACAGAAGAAGAAGGAAAAGTCCTTACCTGCTAAATCCGCATCCCGGAGACATCTCGCCGACAATCCTGAAAAGGAAGACTTTAATTTAAAAGCTCATCGCGTCGATCGCTGCAGCGCCGCATTCCACTCACCTTTACAGGGCGCCTCCATGTTCAGCAGCGATCATCCGGATTCGCAGTCACGCCCCAAAGCCTAGGGAGAAAAACACCAGAACAAAAGGTGAGAGAGAGAAGGGAATAAGGAAAGCTAAATCTCCATGTTAAGACTTACCTGTTGATTCATTCCCTCTTCATTTCGGGTCCGCGCCGCATCCTGGCATTTCCGGACCTCGGCCCTTAAGGGGAAAAGAGACATCAGCGTTAATGAGCGAATGAAAAGACATTACCAAAAAATGCTCATTAAAGACTTACCTGATTTCTACAAGGATTTCACCTCTCATCTCGGGTCGGTGCCTGTTCCCCGGCATTCCGTACCCCGGCCCCTATGGGGAAAAAGACACTAGCATTAGTACATTAATGCATGGACACAAGGGGAACCTCTTATCAAAAAAACTTACCTGGAAGCCAAGCAAGTTTGGTTCTCACCAATCCGAAAATCCAGTGAAGTAACTGGATACCAACGTGCCCCTGCATCAGGAGCAGGATGGAGAGCTCGTCCTTCCAGACCCTAAGGTGAGACGCTACGAGAAATCGCAGAAGGGTTTCAAGGAGGGTGAGAGGGGAAAGTGGGAGGCCGATTGCATTACCCCGCAGACAGTTAATCCCCTATTTTCGCCTACAGAAGGATACTTCTGCGAGCCAGACAAGCCAGATTTGGGGGGCCCGGTCCAGTCCGTCTTCCGAACCCTGCGCATCACCTTGGAAGAGGTCACAGCAGCGCGAACCCGGCCAGTGCCTCCGTGGGAGTCAGGTGAGCGTAACAATGTGATATGGCCTTTAAAAGCCCAAAAAAGTGGTTCTTTTTCAACTCATACGTCCGTGAACAGTCCTGATGTTTGGGGCAGTCCTGTGGTGATCGCGAACACCTGGGATGTTCAGAGGCATCTATGCCTATTTCTTCATTACAGGGTTGGTGAAAAGCAGTTTTTGGATGGCTTCTAACTTTGGCACCACTCAATGAAACTGCATGAAATTGTTGAATTTTATACTTGACCGGTCTCTGAATGGTTCTGCAGTGTGGTGCTGTTTTGCCAAAAGAGAACACAATTAGAGGAGTGGTCGGTGTGGGGGACTGGGGCTTATAAATGTGGTGCCATTTGACAAATCTGGACAAAGGTTTGCAAAAAGATTTTAGACCTAGATGTGAATGTTTTCGCAAAGTTTGGTGGGATCTTGTCCAGAGGGGGCAAAATTATTAGGGGGGTGGGTTCACAGCATGTTTAGATGGCTTATAACTTTTTTGCCGTTTGATGAATTTGTAGAAATGTTTTCAGAAATATTATAGACCCAACCTTGGATGTTTTGTGCAAAGTCTGAATGGATTTTGTCAAGTGGGGGCTAAGTTATATGATTATTTTATGTACGTACATTTTGACACTTTTCAAAAAATAAAACGTGGGACGGTTTTCAGCAGACTCGTGTAAGGAGCACTGGCAAAGACCTGAAAGCATGGTTTTGCAAATGTATGTTTTATTTTTTGAAAAGTGTCATAATGTAGGTACAAAAAAGTGATATACCTTTGGTGACTGAGGTATAGCTTCTGGCCATGGACAGTGGCCAGGTTGTCCGGGTCATGGCCTAAGGCATGGGTGCACAACATACGGCCCGCGGGCCAGTGGCGGCCCGCCATGCTCTTTTGTCCGGCCCGCAAGGCACAAACACTTTCCTAATGGAGGGCGGCCCGCAAGCAGCATCGGCCACCCTCCATTAGGAAAGTCTTTGTTGTCTTCTGGGCCGGACAAAACACTAGCCGTCATTGGCTCAGCACACACGCACCACGTCGCTCCTACGAGCCACGTAGTGCATGTGTGCTGCACCAATGGAGGGCCAGCACTACGGCTGGTGTGGTCCATAAGGCTTGATGCCGGAAGGCATTTCATCCTTGGTCCACGGCAGCCGTAGTACGATTCCAGGGACTTCCAGCTTACCTGCCTTCCAGCACGTCTCGGGTAAGTGGTCTGTTTGTGTTTGTGTGTCGGGTCTGTTTTGCCGTATGTTTGTGTATGTTGAGATGCGGGGGTGGGGGTGGGGTGTTGGATGTGTATGAATGTTTGGATTTTAATGTTTTTGTGTGTATGTTGAGATGCGGGGGTGGGGTGTTGGATGTGTATGAATGTTTGGATTTTAATGTTTTTGCTGTGTATGTTGAGATGGGGGGGGCGGGGGGGTGTCAGATGTGTATGAATGTTTGGATTTGAATGTTTTTTGTGTGTATGTTGAGATGCAGTGGTGGGGGGGTGTCGGGTGTGCATGAATGTTTGTTTTGGAGTGTAAGTGCGGTGTATGTTGAGATGCAGGGTCTGTATGTGTGCATGCTTGCTAGTTTGTATGCTGATATGGGGGTTGGAGGGTGCTGGTCTGTATGGGTGCTTGTTTGAGAGTGTGCTGATTTGGGGGGTGGGGGGTTCGGGTCTGTATGGGTGCATGTTTGTGTGTGCTCAGTTGGGGGGTGGGGGTTCGGGTCTGTATGGGTGCATGTTTGTGTGTGTGCTCAGTTGGGAGGGTGGGGGTTCGGGTCTGTATGGGTGCATGTTTGTGTGTGCTGAGTTGGGGGGTTTGGAGTTGGAGGGGGGTGGGGGTTCGAGTCTGTATGGGTGCTGGTTTGTGTGTGCTCAGTTGGGGGGTGGGGGTTCGGGTCTGTATGGGTGCATGTTTGTGTGTGTGCTCAGTTGGGAGGGTGGGGGTTCGGGTCTGTATGGGTGCATGTTTGTGTGTGCTGAGTTGTGGGGTTTGGAGTTGGAGGGGGGTGGGGGTTCGGGTCTGTATGGGTGCTGGTTTGTGTGTGCTGAGTTGGGTGGGTGGGGAGTTCGGGTCTGTATGGGTCCTGGTTTGTGTGTGCTGAGTTGGGGGTGGGGAGTTCGGGTCTGAGTGGGTGCTTGTTTGAGAGTGTGCTGAGTTGGGGGGTGGGGGGTTCGGGTCTGTATGGGTGCATGTTTGTGTGCTGAGTTGGGGGGTGGGGGGTTCGGGTCTGTATGGGTGCTTGTTTGAGTGTGCTGATTTGGCGGGTTGAGGGAGCCATGGGGCATAGTGTTTGGTTGCGGTTGAGGGAGCCTTGGGGCATAGTGTTTGGTTGGGGGTGAGGGTGCCATGGGGCATAGTGTTTGGTTGAGGGGTGGGGGCCATGGGGCATAGTGTTTGGTTGGCGGTTGAGGAAGCCATGGGGCATAGTGTTTGGTTGGGGGCAAGGGGGCCATGGGGCATAGTGTTTGGTTGAGGGGTGGGGGCATGGGGCATAGTGTTTGGTTGGGGATGAGGGGGCCATGGGGCATAGTGTTTGGTTGGGGGTGGGAGCCATGGGGCATAGTGTTGCACTCCAAGAGTGAACCAAATAATAAAGCTAAAACAGGCACAGTTAGGAGATGTACATCCTTTGCTTTTTGAGGAAACCTGACTCAACGAAGGCCATTCTCCTCTTGGGCAACCCAAACAGCAAACTATAGCAGTCCAAAATAACGGAATGTCCAATCTAGGGTCAATAAAATATATATAAGTTAATTAAACAGACGAGATACAATAACTAAATAGAAATAAATTATAACAATGGAAAATGTGTAGCACAAAATGTAAGTTTGAAATGCAAATAAAAATCGTTACCCCTCAAAAACATATTCTTTTTCAATGTGTTTAATACAAATTGGGGGTTTAAAAAGCCTCCTGCCACGCCCCGCCTACCGCCCGCCCACATTTACTTTTCGGCCCACTATAGTCCTCATGTAAGGTACTTTCGGCCCTCTTTCAAAATCAGTTGTGCACCCCTGGCCTAAGGCAATGACCCAGACAATCTGGCTACTGGCCATGACCACGAGGGAGTAGCAATGGGATTGAAGTGGGCATGGCCCACAACTTTGTGGTTACGTTTTTCAAAATTGGGATAGGTTTGAATGGGGAAAATACATTCTGCTTGTGGGTACAGGTTGAAATGCTGGATGAGATTGCAGCAAATATGCGCAAGGAGGGTCAGCAAGAACTTCAAAGGTTGGTTTTGCAAATAAGTCCTGTATTTTATTTTTTTGAAAATGTAAGGACACAACAGTGCTATAACATTGGTGTCCGGGCAATGGCCTGGCCGTCAGCAAGGAGAAATGTGTCCTGTATTTTCTTATTAGGGCATGCGGCATGGGCAAAGCGGTAGGTTTGAATGGAAAAACATTTTCTGTTTGCGGTTACAGCCTGCAGTGGTGGACTAGATTACAACAAACTTGCGCGACAAGCATTAGCAAGAACCTAAAAGCATATATGTCTTGTGTTTTATTTTTCTAAAGTGCAAGAATGTAAGAAGAAAAACTAGTGATGTACATTTGGTGCCTGTGTAGTGGGCCTGGCCCTCAGCAAACGCAAAGCTGTACTCTGATTTGCTTATTGGGGAATGCATCACGGCTGAAGCCCATGCCCTATGGATTTGGAGACAGGCCATGGCTACAAGTCTTGAGCAGTGGCCATTGGTTACGTTATTAGGGTATAGTGGATACTGACCTAGGATGCATGGTAGGTGCAGTGAATAAAAGGGGTGGTTTGGTTTGGCTGGAGTCATGGTGGAGCCTTATGACATAGGCAATTGAACAATGATTTCCATCCCCAGCATGCGCTGCTGATAATGACAGACATAGGTATGTGTTGGAAAAAAAAATCTTAAAGGAGGGTTAGATTTCTTTCATGTATATGAAAAGAGGAATTATTAATTATACAGTGATGTAACACTATGAAAACCTTTCATTTATAAAAACCTATTAAATTGACAGAAAAAACATTGTTAAAGGGATGTTATGGTTTAGATGCTTCCCACCTTTGGTGCTCCGCTCCTCCAGTAGTTGGCCAATGGTGTCCCACCTTGGAAACCAAAATGCAGATGCAAAAGATTTGTAGTAGATTGTTAAGAGGCAGTTGGTGTGTGGAAGCTTAATATGGTCATAGGGTGTTATGTACAGTTTTTGGAAGTGATTGGTGGATGGTTGTGTGACTGTTTGAAAGCAGGTATTGAGGGAGTGTTACAAATATAAAATTAAAAAGGGTAGAAGGGCTTCCCTGTGCAATGGTGTGCACATGCCCTCCGGGTCTTTTAATGATCCATGGCCTGGAAAGGGGACTGTCGAGACCGTGGATAGATAAAGGTACAAAGATGATGGTCCTTGTATGCTAGAGAAAGGTATTTGGGACAGAAAATTGTTTGTCCTTTTTATATTTTTCTCTAGTATACAATTGTCCATTGGCACCCTGGGCGGGGAGCCAGCCAATCGGGTGGCTAGGAACGTGGGCTTGAACACCCCGATTTACCGCTTTGGCAACCAGGGGTGCTAATGGTCTTCATTCGCCGTGGCAGGGGCTGGAACGGGGTATAGCAGCCCGGAACCCTTGTTATCTGCCCTTGCTTCACTTGGGCCAATAACTTGGGCTGCTGGGCCTTTATCCCCAATTTCAGAGGCTAGAACGGGGATAAACGCCACAATATTTCCATTAGCTTAACGCAAAATGCTAATGGAAATGTTGGGGAATCTTATTGTCGATCTACTTTATTGAGGAATGTAAAGTAGAGGAGTCTCACAGTTATTTCTTAACTGTGAATGGTGGTTCCTAAGGGAACCTTTTTTATCAGTGATGTCATCAATGACATTTGTGATGTCATCTTTCATGTCCTTGGTGTTAGTTGTAGAAGTGCATGCTGGTGGCGCGAGTTATGGTTGCTTAGCTTACCCTAACTGACACATTTCTGAGGTTTATCAGAGGTTTTTCTGTTTTACTTGTAACCATAACGTCCCTTTAGCAAGTTTTTTCAGTGAATTTCGTAGGTCTTTATTAGTGCAACTTAAGGATAACGTCCCTTTTTTAAAGTTTTTTTCAGTGAATGTCTCCTGATTTTTACTTTTTTTTTTTTTTTTTAGGATTAGCGGTGTGCTCAAGTTTTGTTTCATTTGTACCGAATTGAATATAATCCGCTGTTTTAAGACTGTACCTACAAACACTCAATAATTACAGGCAGGTTATCCTGCAAAGATCAAAGGAGGGCACTTGAGGAATGCAGGCTGATATTTCTTTGCAGTATAATTAACAGTAGAAGGCCCCCAACAACTAGTCATACTGTCAAGGAAGATACTATTTTTGTTGTCAAATTGAAATGAATCTCACTACTTGTGCCTGATATCTATATGCCTATGCTGATCTAGGTCTCCCTCTCTCCATCCCCTCCCTCTGTTGCTCTTTCTCCCTTGCTCTCTCCTTCTGCTTTCGTGCTCTTTGCTCGTCTTTCTTTCCTGTCACACTCTACACTTGGCTCTGTTTGTGTGGCTGACAGTCACATTGTCAGGTGTGTTTTTGCTAGAGCCACCGTAGAAGTTGCTGACATCTGTTTGATGAAAAATAAAACCATTATCTTGCGGCGGTGGGATGTTTTCTTTAAAAAAGTAGCTGTACCAAAACAGAAAATAAATTGTATTCATATTGTAAACTGTACCCGTTTTTAAACGTTCTTGGTTAATTTCTAATCACTTGCAGTATACCTTGGTCTTAAAAAGAATGTAACACTTGTGTAACTGAGCAATGCATATTATCGAAACCTAGAATTACCATGTAAATGTTTTCCGACAGAAGGTTGTAACTTATGATGTACAGTCTGGTACACTGCAACTGTAGTCTTTCAAAATACCCCTATTGGAGAGAAGAGGGCAAAAAGCTTCACTAAGGGCTCCTGCTTGCTTTTCAGGAAACCAAAGAACATCATGGGAACATAGGAATGACCACAGATCTTTATATTTGACACAGCCTGTGATTAAAAGGGTTGTAATCTTGAATCACTAAATACATAATGCACACTGCGATTAATGCTCATTTCATTTTCCACTTCAGTTAAGGTGATCAGATTTAATTCAACAAAACACATGAAATTCAGTGGTTGTGGGAAGTGATGATCACCTTAACTAGGATCTAATGATGATTTATTTATGTAGCACTTAAGCCTAAGCACTTTACTTAGAATACATACAAGTTCACCCAACCAGAGTTGGTACTCATTTATCGACCTTGGAAGGATAAAAGGCTGAGTTGGCCTTCCTGAGATTCTAACCTGCGACCTGCAGATCAGTTTTCAGCAGTGAGCACCCAACCCACTGAGGTATCTTGCAGGCCTCTAATTTTGTTTGTGATTGTCAATCCCATCTGTTCATGGGCTTTGCCACAGGGGAGACGCAGAGTTAAGATGATCATTTCCCACGTCCACTGAATTTCAAGCGTTTTGTTGCATTAAAGCTGATCACGTTAACTGTCCTTTAACTTGTGTGTTTTTTTTCCAATGAATTTCAAGGGTTTTGTTATTCAATAGTTTAGTCAAGGGCCACTAGCCGTGGCCACGGCCACTGTACATGTTGCACCTGTAGGTTTCTTGAGGGCCCACTAGCCATGGCCTTCAGTGGTGGCCACTGTACATGTTCCACCTATAGGTTTCCCTCTGGGCTCACTGCCAATGGCCTTCAGCCTTGGCCAGTGAGCATGGCCATTCGGCCATGCCACTGTATATTTTAATATACTTTCTTTCAAGCCCACTCATCATGACCGTGGCCGCTGCACATGTTCCACAAATAGGTTTCTTTGGGGCACACTGACCAGGGCCACTTGCACAAAGGCCAATTTCCCCTGCCTAGTAGATGTGATCACTGCAGATGCCCCCATTCCTTTTTTCCCCCCTCAGTTTCTATTCCTCGATAATTACCACGGTAATCTTAATCTCGCGCTATCAAATGCGGTACTCCTCAAAAATTAAAACAAAGGCAATCCATCCCCATCTGTCTACTTCCTTTTTCCTAGATCCCCTAACCCATCTCAGTTGATTTTCAACTCCCTGATGCCCCCCCCGTTGCTTCCTTTCTTACTTTGCTTCTTGTGACGCATTTTGTTACTGAGCACATCTTCCATTATTACTGCGGTTATCTCGCAAGATTCTGCCGAAATTCCCCCAATAACACAGAAACGTTTGAACTGTGTAACTGGCTCGACAGACCACCCATAACTTCACATAATCTCCTTTTTCCCCCTTCCCCACCTGTAGCCTAATTCGATGTCAACCTTCTCCAAATAGCATTTTTTTTTTTTTTTTGCGCATCCCCCTGTTATTGCCGCAGTAATCACTAGCATCGAGCGAAAAAACAAACCATGATTTTTCATTTCTGAAAAGCCTCTCTCATGCAAACCAACATGGGAGATACAGCTATACTTTAGGAGATGGGGATACCTCTTCCCCATCAGATATTCTAAAAGCTACTGGACGGAATAACCCCAAACCTGTCCCTGAAATTAAGTCCACATTTCGTGCCCAAGTTGTTCCTTATTTGTTCCAATTCCATCCAGTGTTTTATTTATGCGTGATAAAATCTGGACTTTTTCTCTATGGGAAAATGAATACGAGTAGTTATGTTTTCTTAATAACATTTTCCTTTTTTAGCCAATCTTTCCAACATTTCCAGTCAAGTGGGGAGGAGGGAGTAGGGTAAAAAACATTTTCTTTGCAAAATAGCCAAATCCGTCATGCGAGTCAAATTATTAGCTATAGAATGTCCAGATTTCCTTTGGATCTAGGCAATCCCCTTTCCTATAGTGCAATATACATAGCATTAGTCCTATGCTTTAATCAGTCAAACATTATTTTGAGTCTGTGCTGCCAGTCCTTATGTATCATCAAGGTGTCTCATCCATAGCCTAATAGGCTTGAAAGGATTAGTTTCATGTAGTATGTTTCCAGCTTCGGTAGATTACCAGCGGTATAGCATGCCTCCACCTGTTATACAATTACTTCAACAATTTTACTGCAACAGCCAAAAATGACGACTGCAGGGGTCTCCCCCGGCCTATATATGCGGTGAAAAGGGGGTAAACAAATCCCTAAACAAAATTTACATTTTTGATTGATGCGATAAAACCGGCATAATGATCGCATAGATCCGAATAAGTGGGGTGGTTTATACTCCAGCATAATTTTTCCAGGGCCAACAGTCTTATCTCTTATGCGTAAAAGACTGGAGCAATAAGCACATTCAAGTCAGACGTTCCAAGTGCCCCTGTAGCATGACAAAGGTGGTGGACCAAAGGTGGTAGACCAATCACATTTTGTAAATGTTTATCCTCTTTATAAATGTCTATGTCGGAAGCACTGAATTCCAATTCCCAGGGCAGAGCATGTTAAACAGTGAAAAGGAGCAGAAAGATGTGTTAGCATCAGGATAATTTATACGGAAAAATTGATACAAATAAGGAAATGTATGTGTATGGCAGGTAATTTGTTAACGGTAGCTGCATTGTTTTCTATTTTAAATTGCAATTTTACTTAGTACATGTTTCATATCTAGTTTCTATGAAATGCAATAAGTTTTAACTTGCAATTGAATTGACTACTTGTCAGTTTGTATATAGTTTTTATGGAACGCGGCATGACATTTGGAAACGTGTATTGTGTTATAAAGTTGAAATTCGTTTTAATGTTCTGTTTATACATTTTCCAAAATGTTTTTTTATAGTTTGTAATTGCATCAGTTTTATGGATATTTTACGAAATAAACATTGTTTGATTGATGGAATGACTTGAATGGACACATGTACACACAAACATGCTTTAAGGAATCTCATCACATCTGAATGAACACTCATTCCTCCATTTGGCAAAATCATCATGCTCTGCAGCAAAGTTCGGGAGGTTCATGTTAAATTATATATGATCCGGGTTCGAAATTGCTGTCAGCCGGAAGCTATTTAGCTCCTGGTTATCGGCTAGTAGAGGCTGGATAGCTTGACACCAACAGATGCCAGGAGCTACTTTTGACTCCTAGGTCATCTGGTACCATGCACACAGGGTTCGAAAATTGAGGGGAGCTGGGAGCTTTTTAGGCTCGAGCCACTTGTTTTATGTTTCAGCTCCCCCTCCTCCGGGCTCCGATCTGCTGCTGTTCACTTTCTAGGCTTCCTTAGTTTGGGCACAAGCCTTTTAAACAGCCAACATCATTCTTATTTCTATTTAGTATTGTGCGTTCACTTCTCAATTATTGGCTTTCCTTTTCCATTTGCGTTTTATCAACTGACTTTTTCCATTTGCATCTTTTTTATCAACCGACTTTTCCTTTTGACTTCGTAGGACACTTTGTTGCCGCCCGTAACCTTCGTTCATACACGGCACAGTTTTACACACATGCCGTCAACTCACCAGCTGTATACAAGATACGGCTTGCAGCTTTCATCATAGAGCCAAGGGAGACACCAGAGCGGCTTCACTCAACCAGTCAGGCAGGAGGGCCTCTGGTGTCTCGGACACGCATTACAGGATTCTCTAGCCTCACTTATCTGCATCTCACGTGTTGCTTCCGAGTTTTCAACAGCACTACGATTACTTGTCAAATGTTCTGCGACTTTTTCTGGTTTCCTTGATTCAGCTGCGGTCTGGAATAGGCTGCTCCTTCATGTGCTCTCTCGTTCCTTGCCTTGCCTTGCTCAATGTGTGCTTCTGAGCTCTGCCATTTATCCAGGGGGCGGAAAGGTAATTAGTTGCAGGTGTAGATGATTGGGGTGCAGTGCCTGATCCTGCCTGGCTTTGTTAATGTGACAAAATGGGGTTTGTCCATAGGAACCCATGGCCTGTGGACTTTTATGGGTAATCCTCATTGCTCCAGGTTTATTCTTCCTCCTCTGTCATGTCAGTAGGATAGGAAAGGTGGGGATTATGGGAATTGTAGTGTTTTGAAAAATGTGGTAAAAGATGAGTTTGAAAGGGTTTCAAATAGACATGGCCTTTCAGATAATGTTTCTTAGAGTTATGGCTGGGAAGGGGGACTTGGGATAGCGAGTGGGGAACTTATGTAGGGACGGTTCTGCATTTTCGAGAAGGACATTGATGGGATGAGGTTGAGGGGTGACTGGTAGGGGTTTATCGGAGCAGGATGGCATGTATCCCATAGTTTCCAAGGACCCCCTGCCCAGGTGATCATCCTTAGTTTGTCCTCCCCCAGGCTTGGGTATCCAAGAGCGATGGCCCTTCCCTGGCCACCTGAACAAAGGATCCCCAGGAAAGGCCTGGGAGAAACACCTCAGGTTTCTCACAATACCCAGGAACTGCTTTTAGCTCCTGTGCATCAAATTCTTATTCTGTTCGTGTACAGTGACCTTTGAATGTCTTCAAGGCTTCAATGTCTTCAAGGCAAATATATATAATATAAATATGTAGTATAGTTACCCAGCCTGTCTGATTAATCCCTGTACCTGACTGGACCCTGTGTGGCAAAGGTACCATGGCACTTAAAAACTCAGAACGAGTACAAGCCGAACACAACAGCTACCAAGATCTGTTGTGTTGTAGAATTGAATAACTAAGCTCATGGCTGATTTTCTTTACATGTTTAGGTCCTAGTGAGACCTACTCCATTAGTGCACTTAACTTGCCGCAAACCACCTTTTTTTTATTTTTTCTTCTTTTTTTAACGATCATCGACTCGTTACCCTAAAAGATGCATTACAATACACGGTAGAAGCCAGCACTTCTACACTGCAGATGGCTCATATGGGAGCAATCCTTAAACTGGGACTTGTGTAGTGCTTAGAATCACAATAGTTTGGGATGAAAGGCACCTCAAAAGGTATGCCTCAGAGATGCAGTGAAACTGGTGTTTTGGGATCCAACATCGCTCCTATGACTGGATCACCTGAAAGCACGACAAAATAATGTTCTGTAATAGCTGTTTCGCCCTAAAACTGTGAACCAGGGTACTTGTGGAGTCTCCTCAAAATATACATTACTCACTATTATGCTCTCTTTGAATACGTGCCCTGAACTATTGAAGACCTGATAAGTCTATTGAGGCTCACAAATATACAGTGGCCGGGGGAACAACACAAATGGGGCACATGTCTGTGACTTGTGAAATCCCAGTACCCTGTAGCAGCCATCTCCCAACCTCACTCAAATGCACAGTAAGTAGCCTCTGGAAATAACCCATCACCAAACTAAAATCACGATCAGTCATTTGTGAGTAGAATCAGTACCTAAACCCACTGAGAATGGATGCCTAAATTCACCTGGCTAACCCTTGGGTGTTCTCCCCTTTGAAACACATGGTTGTTATAAGTGAGCCGTTCAATTGTACTCCAAAGATGGAAACGGCATCGACACGTTGAGGGGCTCCCTCACACACACCTAGTCATGGAACACAATTTGTGATCTCCATGCTAGAACGTATACTCCAACAGGCTCTTGTCACCCACTCACTTCAAAACCCGATAGTAGCTCCTTTCAGGATCAACTGTTAAAAACGTTCCCTTTTGATAGAGAAAAAACATATTTATGTTGACATAAGAAGGAACCTATGTGAGAAAACCTAAACTAGCCAGCACTGCCCCCTGTGAAGAATGTGCCACTGCAGGCCCAACCGCTGCATTAGAATGCCATTGATGACGCTCCTCAACCAGGAATGGTGAGAGATCTAACCCTCTGCTCCCCGGCAGCAGCTCTCAAAGGAAAACACAGTCCGATTACATGCAATGCTGCTTCTAGCCCCCGATTAGAGGAGTGTTGGATGCATCCAAAGACATTTCGGCGGCCACCACCCGTCGTATGTTTCAGATCTTGTGCAATTGTATGTACATTTCATGCCTTTTTTTTTTTTGGCTGGGGCGGGTGTTTTTAAATCAAAAATTAAAATGTCCTACAGATGATCCCTTGATTAACACTGAAAGTGAATTCATGCTTTGGGCCTTTACAATCCAAGAACCTTTAATTGGGCCGCTTAATTAAGCTTGGCCAATACTATGTTTGTTCAGTACCAGTAAACTGTAGCCTAACTTGGAGCACTATGTTACCCACCAGTGAAAGTGCTTTTTGAAACTGTTGATGGCCTCACTTTGGGAGATCTGGTTCTGCTACTCGGCCTGCCACTGGTGGTTGCGTCTCTGCAATGGGACCCCCCAGAATGTTCACTCCCCTGCCACTGCGGTTTACCACTGCCAGATATGTCCTTTTATCCTGCATCCCCTTTTAATTGATCCCTACTGCTTAAGCGTTGAAGTATGGTGAGCAGAAGCAGGTCCACATCTACTTCCGGTGGGTGTTCTCTATAGGGCCTAAAGTTCCCTGGTTGGAACACTAATTTGTCAAAATGATCCTGCTTGTATTCAGCTTTCCAGTAGCTTCTTTACAGGGTATGGGCGTTTTCAGTAAGAGTTTTGATGTTCTAGTGACCTTGATATTAAAGAAGCAGGTCACCAAGCCAACTTCATACCACTGGGTGCAGAATTTTCTATTCATATAAACTCTTTAGAAAATGTAACCTTTTCGGGAATAATGACACATGTTGCCCTGTGCCTTTTGTTGGGCTCAAGGTTCTGTTATAACTTCATTTTAATATATTTGAAATCTTATAATATTTACCGTATTTAGAAAGGTCTTTCTTCATTTTAAATTGGCAGCGCTCATGTATCTTGTTTCACAGTATACCCTGACCAAAGTTTCATATTAAAGCCACTTGCAGCATTTAATTTAAGCAAATGAAAATTGATGTCAAGTGAGCATCCTTTCAAACTGCATTATTTTCAATTCTGGTTATTTCCCAAGAAACCCTACTTGAAAGTAGAATTGAATCTTACCACTTGAAGTCCTGTTTTATTTGTGTTGCGCAAAATAATTCTTGATAATGAATGTCCATTTGTGGCGAGTGGCGCCCCAATCCAATGCTCATAGGTAAAATTGAGCAGCTGTGAAACAAGGAAAATGGGAAGTGTGCTTTACTAATTAGAGAGCTATTGTTCCGATTTTCAAGAAGGGCAACAGGGAAGATCCTAACAATTACCACCGGTGTTCCTCCTTGATGTAATCAGTAAGATAATTGGCTCACTGATCTTGAGGAGGCTGAATGAGTGGTCTGTCCAAGAGGGATGTAATGACTGTTTCCAGACTGGATTTGTTCGTGGGATTGGGACGAGTGTAAACATCCTGACCATCCTGAAAGGGAGGGTCTGGGATGACGACATCCAGGATTTTCCTGGCTTTTGTAGATCTCGTCCAGGCTATCCATCAGGTGGGCAGACGCGCTTATGGAAAAAACGTTTGAATTGGAATTGCCCATGTACCCTTCTGTAACCCTGAGTTTTGTTACACTGAGACACTAGTCTGAGGGTATGACTGAATAAGAGCAGTCTATTGTTGCAAAAGGTAAACACATTGCAAGGCCTGAAACAGGGTTGCACCAACCCTTTTTAACCTCTTTTTGTCCAACTTGGATCAAATGATGAACATGGCAAGATGTTTTCCACTGCGTATAGGTGGGGTTCCCTTAAGCCGCCTTCTTTACGCAGACAACTTGGTATTAATATAGCAAATAGCCGTCTGTCTTCAGAAGCAGCTAAACAAGTTGAGACATTATATGCAGGGAAATGTCCTACAAATAAACACTGAAAAGACTAAGATATTAGTGCTGGAGAAACCGGTAAAGCAGAAATCCAAATTTGTGTGGCGTTTTGGTGCTACACAAAACAGTTTTCATCATTCAAGGTACGTGAGGATATTGATTAACAGCCGCAGTACTGAAACACCAATGTTGGCATCTCTGCGCCAAAAGGCAAAAACACTGGCGAGTCAAGCAAACATTATAAACAAAAAATGTGGACGCTTCTCACTGGTGCCGGGCCTGGCCTTTTGCAAGAAGGCTGTCCCAATTCTGGCATATGGTGATGAAGCAATTTTGATGATCCCCAAAACATTTTGGTCACTTCTTGAAGGCATTTACTGGAAAAGAGTCCTGGGAGTTCCGATTTCCATCCCTATTCAAGTTGTATGTAGAGGACTGGGTTTCTTATCATCAAGGGCCATTGTAGAATGGAAAAAATTAGCTTTTTCCAGGAAACTCCTTGGGGACCAAGATAAAAATCATGGAGATAATAAGTAACAAAATGACGAGCGGAGCTAATGTGGCCCTGAAAGTCTGGGTAGAAGTCAACTTGAGTGTGGGGTGCATTTAAAGGCCTCAAACCGAAGTCCCTTTCACCTGAACAGCAAGAATGTAAACTCTGCAACCAAAAACGGCCTGGCTTTTGCTTCTATTTCACATGAGTGGTAAGAATTGAAATGCTGCAACCAAAAATGGCATGGCTTTTTCTTTGTGTTCATGTAAAATTTAAAGAACTGTGGGGAAAAGGGCCTACCTGTCATTGTCAATGGACCAGCAGCAATGTAATTCATCCAAGAAGGAGGAATCAAAGAATCCTGTGACATGGAAAACAGGATTTTTAAACATTAAAAGCAAAAACGGCCTTCACAGGTGTTTGTAAATAAAAGCGGCTTTAAAAAGCCACAAAGGAAAAAGATATCACAGGAAAATTTCAGGAAAGCAAAACCTGATGTGGCGGGGGGGTGGGGAGAGGGTGACCAAAGCCAATGTATAGTATGTTTCACCCACAAAACTCCTGTAAACATGTGAAGAGACACTTACTTCAGGAAAAACCTGTTCTTCTAAACTTCACAATGAAATGCCCCACTTCCAGCTGGATGTTACACTGCCCATCTAATGACGCCCTGCAATAGAATCTGCTGCTGCCGGTATTGAAATCCCACTGTTTTCTCCAGACTGGCTGGCACTTGGCTGGACTTTGAAGTCCCTTGCTTTAAGGTAGTTAAAGCAAGGGACTTCAAAAGAGCCCACACCACTTCAAAGACTCTGGTCAGAGGCTGAGCCCAGGGAGACAGATGGCGGCGGGGGATAAAGCGGCCCTCACACATGTTGAACAGACACTCCCAATTGATATTAAAATACTGTTTTCGTTTTAGGCATTTTGTGCAGCTATCAGACTGAGAATTGATCTCAATGTTATGCCATTGTTCATGTAATTTCCAGGCGGGTTTGGGGATATAAATTGAATTTATCTGGGACTCTGGGAACTGTAATGGCCAGTTAGACTAGGTTTCTGGCTGAGCTGGACATGTTACAAATGTAAAAGTGGGTGAAAAGATGCAAAATGAAATTGGGAATATGTTTGGTGACTTTCATATGCATAACTGTTGTACAATTTATGAAAACGACAAAAATGTGACACATGGCCCTACTAAATCGTACGTCGGATTTGGCGGTTGTCTTATCTAATTCCCCCTGGTCAGCTCAAACAGAATATGTGTTTTATATGGCAGTGGCTAGTACAATTCTGAAGTTATGATACATAACTAGTTTTTGCCAAAAAGTTGAAATGAGAACAAAAGATGGTAATACATGGGAAAAGACAGATGCTACTCCAAAAACCCTAAACCAATCTTGACTGGGGGCAGAGAGAGAAAGAAACTGTCCAGTCCTGGTGACAGGGTTTAGTGAAGGGTACTTCCCCTAGATTGTAGAATTAGTGATGTAAATTCTGCTATATAAGGGGGACTGTACTAGCACACGCACACACGCAACAACAACTGGGGAAGACAGAAAAAGGACGAGAGAAGGCTGCTGAACCTTAGACCCCTGCCCTTTCTTTCCACAGTGTTCCGAGATGCAGCTCGCTTTCCTGAATCTTAACAAAGTCTTGCTATGTAAGTAGCAATAACCCCAGCCCTAAATTGCATAAGCCCTTCATTGTTGCAGCAATGCATCCAATATTTTCGCATTGAAAACCCCAATTGCCTTTTGTAATTCAGTCATCTCCCATAGAATAATCTCTTGTTTGCCTGTCTGTTAGCATATTCCCATTAAGAAAACCAAACTCTGCATTGTCTGTGTAAATCTGTAGTATTTTTGTAAGTAAATCAATTAATTCCCCATTGAGTTTCACAGATCGGGATTGTTGAAATTCGAAACCAACCATCCTTGCCTAGTGTTTTTATTTAATTGTTAGTCATTAAAGTGTTGCCTCAAAGGAATTATTCCCATTGTGAGCTGAAAACCTAATTTTCCCTATGTCTAAGTTATGAGCTGTTAAGAGAATTTTCATTTTCCAGTGTCATTCCTATTTGCATCTGTCCTATTAAACCCAAACCGTTCTCCCCATTGTGAGTCATCCCTTTGCCCAAAGCCTACCTGTTAGTTGCCCCTGTCATTTTAACAAAAAAACAATTTTCCTATGTGCCTTTCTCATTGTTGAAAGCGTGTCATTTTCAAGTCCCAGTAAAATTAAGGTGATTTCCATTTTCGTTTTTCTAAAAATGTCTTTTCATCCTTTAACAAGGATTTTTCCTACATTATTCCCCATACTCTATCCGATTCTGAGTGCAGATTTCCGAGTTGCATTTCCTTCAGAGCTTGCCTGTCACTTCACAGCCCCAGCAAAATTAGTGATTTATCTTTTCATTTTTCCAAAAACTTCTTTTAACCTTGGAAAATGTGGTGTTCATAGTTTATATCTCTTCCCCTGCTATGCCCTGATCAGGGATTCTGAATTGCATTCCCTTTGTTTTGATTTTCTTTCCCATGTGCTGCCTGTGCTCAAATCAAATTTCTTAAGTGTGCTAGCTAGTCTGTTTTGAAGCCTGATTTGTCCTCTTATGTAAGCAGCCTGAAGTACCCTTGTGTGCTGTCCAAAGCCGTAGTATTGAATCATTGAAAACACATTTTTCCTTAGCCCCGTCAGCCCTTTCCTCATCACACCCAGGTGAATGGAAGTGGATTATATTTCTAAATTACCCCGGAGGTAGTGCAACAGAAAACGTATGTAGAAGGCGAATAACAAGGCAGTCCCCTTTTCCGTTCCACGGAAGCAGTGCCAGGATCACAGGATGGAGGTTTGGAGCTGGATTCTGGAGGGCGCTTCCACGCTGGTGGTTTTGTGTGGAGTTGGTAAAATCTAACCCTAATGCACGAGTAAAGCGGTGAAGGGCTGTTTTTCTCAAAGGTGTGGCTCTTTCTTTGGCTCTATTTTTGCCTCGTCCGCGATGCAGAAGGCATAGAAAACCCTGAATCAAGAAAAACACAATTCAAATATGCGACAGAAGGCAGAATCTGCAGAAGTTGTTTCGGTTTCTAAAATAAAAAGGCTGTTCTCTAGAGGTCTAGCTCTCTTTGGCGGATTACTTCTGGTATATATCTAACCTCTGATATTCTAAGGGGTTACCAATATCCGTTTTTTAACTGGTCCTACAATCCCTTTTCTTTTTTCACTTGGCAAAAGAAAGTTGATTCTTTTTTAGAATTTCATCAACATATTTGTCTTTTGCATTGCTTTGTAGGTAACGTTTTCTGTCTGGAGATAACAGTTGAGCAGTAGTAATTGTAAAAACATGCTTAAGCAGGTAGCACACACTCTCCTCTGGATGGGATACATGAGACAGACCTGGTTATCCCTTCATTGGCTCTGTGAGGGATGGAAAATTGCCTTCAACACGATTTAAACATTTCCAGTTACAAGCTACTCGACAGGCATTAAAAAGTCACTTGCCCCCTAAATTCTTCACATGCACACAGCACACCAGTTCTCGTAGCCAGCTAATATTTTGAGAACTGAATATCTACCACCTTCAAATCCATCAACGGATTGGAGAGGCAAAGTATCACACAAACCTCACATAAATCTCTCCTATAGGAAACTCGGATCCTCATTCCAGTTTACTCTGAACATTCCTCTCCACAGCAAAACACAGAGATGCAGCTTTTCCTTTCCTGGGCTAGCTACACAAACTCCACTACAATGCAGATCAGCCCTTCCGCAAAACTATCAGGTGCGACTTCTCTAACACGCAGACTCATTTGTGAAACCTTTGACACTCCTCCATTCTTCATCAACACTCTACCTCCCATGCTCCCCTTATCCCTCCTTCACCTCCTTGAAGCATTGCCACTTCCCTATCACTTGTGTAAACAGGCATATCAGATTCAGGATTAGAAGGTACGATCTAGGATTTTATTAGGATTTTTAAACCGTAATCGATAGTGCCACTCATCAAAGATTACTTCAGCAAATCTCAGGCTCATCATGCAACCAGTTACCCATACGCACCACTAAGTACAAACCTTTGCCTCAGAATAGCACTTTATTACCCTCAACCACCCACTTTTGCACTACGTCTCTTTTTCTGAAACTAACGCTGCACACCCTTCTTTCTGCTTTCCTAATTTACTACCTTTTTTTTTTTTTTTAAATATATTTTTATTGTTTTTTCCAAGAAAACATACAACCAGTATCATCAACACGACAATCAATTAAATATCCACAATAATTCCCCATTCCCTCCCTCCCCAAGTGAACCCGGACCGGGGTTGCGCAGTCTGCTGCTGGCATTAGGGTGAGCCCGGGCTGTCCGGGTCCTCGCCTGAGGTGCTGGCTTCCTTAGGACTGAACAGGGCCGTCGTGAGGGCAATCCACTGCAGGAGGTCCTCCGAGTCATTTATTTTTTGCTGTCTTTGCGCCAGCTCCCAGGCCCCGGTTTCAGCCACAGTCCATCTGCGAAGGTCCTCCCACCATGTTACAAGTTTAGGGGCCCTGGGACACTTCCAGTCCATTGCGATGCGCCTTTTTGCGAGGATGTACATCAAGTCTTTGAGCCTGTTGAGAGGTTTGTTTTTTTTCCCTCGTGGGTACGAGCCCAATAGACATGCCTTGGGGGATTGCACGTCTAGCGTTATGTCCTCCTCTGCTACCTTGGTCTGAATTTGCGACCAGAAGGTTCGTATGTTCGGGCAGGCCCAAAACATGTGGGTCAGGGAGGCCGCTGGTTCTTGGCACTTGGGGCACCGCACCACACCAGCGCCATTGAATCTCGAGATGACAGCTGGGGTAAGGTAGGCCCTATGGATGATGTAAAATTGGATAAGCTGGAATCGGGCATTCCTAGAAACCTTTTTGTGATAGTGTGTTATTGTTTCCCACTCCGTGTCGCCGAATAGTGTGTTCAGCTCGGCCTCCCATTTGCTCTTGCATGTGAGTTCGCTATGTGTGGTGTTGTCAATTAGGATCCCATAAAGCCTAGAGGTTTCGTGTCCCCCTTCTGCCACACCTATCAGGTTCTCTATGGCCTCGTGTCCGGCGCATTGGGATTCTGCATCCGGCCATCGCCTCCTAAGTCTGTCCAGCACCGCCCCGTATAGAAGGAACTGACCCAGTGGGACCCCAGTCAATTCGTGCAGCTCGGGAAATGTGTGGATGCCCTGGTCGTCCACCAGATCGCCCAGAGTGGCGACGCCGGAGGGTTCCCATATGTTCCGGATCGCCTTCCGGTCTTCCGGCCTAGTGGACATGATGGCGGCTATAGGGATCTGTGGGGAGTAGGGGTCGGACAGCTTGACCAACTTGCAGGCCCGACTCCAAATTTGAGTGCCTAGGCGGATGAGGTGCGCGTCCAGCGTTTTGGGCATTGGTCCGATCCAGAGGAGGTCCCTGAGCAGCCATGGTGCGTCTGGGGGCTGCAATAGGCGTGTATCCGTCATGGCATCATCAGCCATCCACTGGATCACGTGCTTAAGCTGGGCCGCTATGTAGTAGAGCTCAAAGTTAGGGGTGTTCAGGCCTCCCCTCTCGTACGGTCTTTGAGTAATGTCTAGGGCAACTCTGTGCCTCCCCTCCCGCCATAAGAGTTTCCTACATAGCATGGCCAGGTCTTTGAAAAAACGCTGGGGGATGTTGTAGGGGACGTTGGTGAAGAAATGTAGGAGACGGGGGAGTGCTACCATTTTAAGGAGTCCCGCCCTACCAGCCATCGAAAGGGGCAATTTGCACCATAGGTCGATTGATTTAGCCAGTCCCTCCTTAGCCCTGCCCGTGTTCAGAACATGTTCGGTCTCAGGGTCCCGGTGGATCACGACGCCCAGATATTTGAACGTAGTGGGTTCCCATTTAAGGGCCAGAGGGGGGAGGTGTTCTTCCTTGGTTCCACTAAGTGCAGCCAGGGGGAATAAGCAAGACTTGCTGTGGTTAATCTGGACCCCTGTGCATCTGTGGAACCCGTCTAGGGTTTCCAGGATGTAGGGGAGAAGGTGTTCGGGATCCCTCAGGTAGAGGAGCATGTCATCCGCATACATGGAGACAAGGTGGTTCACACCATTTATCGTTATTCCCCCGTCACCGTATTCCTGCTTAAGGTATGCTGCCACTGGTTCAATCGCTAAGATGTAAAGTAGAGGGGATAGGGGGCACCCTTGCCGAGTGCCCCTGGCCAGGCTCCATTTTTCAGAAAAGGTGGTGTTGGTACGCACTCTGGCGGTGGGGTTGGTGTAAATGAGTTTGACCCAGTTCAAGAAAGCCGTTCCGATCCCCATCTTTGCTAAGGTGGCATAAAGCCATGTCCATCGGACCGAATCAAAGGCCTTAGAGGCGTCGAGGGACACAACTGCATATTTACCGGGCATGCCGTTTGTGCTGTGTATCACGTGGTGCAGCCTTCGCAGGTTCTCGGACATAGAGCGACCCTGCATGTAGCCCGTCTGATCCTGGTGTATGAGGTATGGGACGGCTGCACGAAGCCTTCTGGCCAGTAATGCGGTGAGGATTTTGTTGTCTACATTCAACATGGATAGTGGGCGGTATGAGCCGCAGTCAGAGCTGTCCTTGTCGGGCTTAAGTAAGGGGATGGTGGTGGCTTCAGTCATGGTGTCGGGGAGGTGGCCTATGTCATACGCCTCGTTATATACTTTGGACAACAGGGGGGCCAGTATGTCCTCATAGGCCTTACAAAATTCGCTCGGGAGACCGTCCGGTCCCGGCGTTTTACCCGAGGGCAATGACCTAATGGTGGCTGTGACCTCATCTGGGGTGACGGGGGCTCCGAGGGGATCTGCCAAGTGGTCCTCCAGGCGTGGGAGCCAGATGGCGTCTAGGGCGTCTTCGATCGCGTGGTCAGGGGGCGGGGCTGGATCGGAGTAAAGGGTTTGGTAATATTGTTTGAACACTGCGTTGATACCCACTTGCGTGTGGAGGGTCAGGCCGTCTGTATTACGAATGGAGCAAATGGGGTATTTGGGGGTTTCTCGTTTATAAAGCCATGCAAGAAGCTTCCCGGGTTTATCGCCCAGGGCATGATTCCTCTCCGTGAATTTTGTATAGCTCAACTTCCCCAGCGTCTCCCAGTGTGTTAGGCATGTTTGTTTAAGATCAATCATCTTTTGCAGGTGGGCGGGATCAGGGGACGGGGTGGCTTCGAGATCTTGGAGTTCAGTCTCAGCGTGCGCTAGCAGGGACGTGACGGATTTTAGGGCCCCTCCAGCCGCGGCTATCATTTCCCCCCTAGTTACCACCTTGTAGGCTTCCCAGGCTGTGCCTAAGTATCTGACGCTATCAATGTTGGTCTGCCAGTAATGTGTGGAACCCTCCCTGATTTGTTCGCTGAAGGCTTTGTCTAACAGCGCTTCGCTCCTCAATTTCCACGTGGGGATGGGGGGCCTGGGCGTCGTGGTCACCCACGAGGTCATCAAAGGGGAGTGGTCTGAAAGTACCCTGGCTAGGTACTGCGTGTCCTCAAATCCCGCCACGTGCTCTTCGCTAATGAACAGGCAGTTTATCCTGGTATGGACCTTATGTGGGGGGGGAGTAAAAGGAGTAGCCTCTGGTTTCGGGGTTTTGCACTCTCCACAGGTCTTTCAGGGCATATTGCTGCGTGAGGGCGTTCAATATCTTGGCGGGTGGGGAGGGGTCCCCATGTTTACCATCCGACCTGTCTATGCGAGGGTTCAGGGTACAGTTGTTGTCACCTCCCCATATCGTTATGCATTCATTACTCGGGGTCAGCCGAGCGTACAGCGAGCGAAAGAAAACAGTGGCATCATGATTCGGGGCATAGGTGCAAATCAGGCGGACGTCCCGCCCCTCTATGGTGCCCAGAACCAGGGCCATCCTACCTTCATTGTCCGTTTTGGTGTGGGTCAGCTTGACTGGGACAGAGGGGGCGATCCATATCAAGACGCCTCTGGCGTAGGTGGAGTAGGGGGAGCCCACTAGGGTGCCCCGCCAGACCTTGGCCAACGCTGCAAGCTTAGGGCCACATAAGTGGGTCTCCTGAAGGAGGGCGATTCCGACCCTGTGGCGTTTCATGTAGGCGTGGATGCGGCGCTGTTTGATATAGCTGTTTAGCCCCCTGACGTTCCAGGACATGACTCTGATCCTCTCAGCCATGGTCTGTGTGTGTGGTCGTGCGGCTGTGGGAAGCGTGAGGTTGAGGGGTTTGACGAACTTGGTCGTCCTGGTTGCAATTCCGCTGCGCTTGGTCCCGGTCCGGTTTGTGTCCAATTCAAACTGCGATCCCAACTTGGGGTTCAAACCCCCACAAACAACAACGTCTAACTTAACAAAAAACACAACTTCAAACATAACACGTCTAGCGAGGTTGCCCTTGCTCTGACATCCCCGTTTCTGCCCCATCAGACCAGGGTCTTCCGGTGCCCTACGGGCAGGTGAACTCACCCAAAGTATCCTGGGGATAGGAAAGGGGCTGCCTCCGAAGGTGTTGTCAGGAGGTGCGCCACGACCGGCGCGGCTCCGGTTCCATCAGTGTCGCCACATCTATTGTCATATGAATGTACGATCGGTGACTGCAGTCAATGAGTGGAGAAGTTCCTTTGTTGCGGGCGGCTTGGGCCCGCGCTGCTTCCGTTCGATGTCCGGGATCTGTTCTCTGTCCATCCATTCGCAGGCCTCTGCTGGGTTATCAAATAAGTGGGCCTTGTTGTTGCGCAGGACCTTGAGTCTAGCCGGGTAGAGGAGTAGATAGCGCAGGCCTGCTTCCTTGAGTCTCGCCTTGGTGTGGTGGAACTGGGCCCTGCTCCTTTGAACCTGCAGGGTGTAGTCAGGGTAGATTGCTATCTTTGCGGCGTCCCTCTGTATGGATCCGCCCATCCTGGTGAAGGCCAAAATGGATTCCCTGTCCCTATAGTTGAGGACTTTGGCTATTACGGGTCTTGGTGGGGTCCCCGGTGGGGGCCTCCTGGCTAAGGAGCGATGGGCTCTTTCAATAGTGAAGCCCTGCGACAGTTTCCCGGCCCCAATTTCCTGTATGAGCAGGTTCTCGACGTAGTTAGTAGGGTCGTTGCCCTCGATGCCCTCGGGCAGGCCGATAATTCTGATGTTGTTTCTGCGGGCCCTTCCTTCGGCCTCCTCAGCCCTGTCCTCTAGGTTCTTCACTTTCTGCGCCAAAATGTCTACATCCTTTAAAAGTTGAGTTTTGGCATCGGTATTGTCTCGGACTTGGATCTCGAGAGCGTCCGTTCTGCCGGTGATAGAGCGCACATCCTGCCTCAGTAAATTCAGGTCGATCGCAACCGCATCAATCTTGTCCTCCATGGTTTTCTGGAGTGTCTTGATGGCCTATAGCAGTTGGGAGTTGGCTGGCTCGGGTCTCGCGGCGCCCGGCACCTCCACAGGGGCAGAAGTCTCCGCGGGTCCGATCGCTCCAGCGGCCGCGAAGGACTCCATGGTAGTTTGGCGGTG
This sequence comes from Ambystoma mexicanum, assembly GCF_040938575.1. NCBI lineage: Eukaryota > Metazoa > Chordata > Amphibia > Caudata > Ambystomatidae > Ambystoma > Ambystoma mexicanum. Next base: position 635,867,933 of record NC_090937.1, read on the forward strand.
TCTGCTTCGGGCGCCCTTAGTGGTCATGTCCTATCTTCGTGGTCCATCAGGCCTCGGCAGGCACTACACAGTCTGTGTCCGATGGCGCCGTGCTGGGGAGACTTCGTGGGGGGGGTTGTGCGTCGGCCGCCCGCCGGGCTGCCCCAGTGGGCCGCTCAGCAGGGCCCGGTGAGGGTGTAGTTAAGGCCGCATCAGGCGCTCCCCCCTCCGTCTCCTCGCTGCTCTTCTTCGGGACACATAAGCAGTCTCAGCTTAGGCAATCTCTGCCACTTCAGATCGAGTTCCATAAAGGCTGGCCCCTTGCGGGTTCCTCCCGGTCGGTCACAGGGCTCCGCTACAGCGTCGGGCTGGGCATCATCATGGCCGCCATTTTCTGTCCTCATACGACGTTCCGTTTCTTTTCGATGGTGCGGGCCCTCAGAGGGTCGTGAGGCTCCCAAACTTCGTCAACAGGCGGAACACTCTTTCACACGACCTATATTCGGTTTTCAAGTGGCTGCAGTCAAGTTTAAGCGGTAGTTGGCGGCGGATCCATAATCGTATCGAGCGGAGCTGCGCCGAACACGTCCTTCCTACATGGCGGTTAGCCACGCCCCCCTAATTTACTACCTTAGTACTGTTGTTCTCCCTCTGCTACTAATCGCCCCCACCCACTTACTTCTCCTAAGACTGAAGTCTTGAAAATCCACACACGTGTAAATTACATACTGACAGGACAAATCTGTGGACCGTGAGACCTCTACTATGTTAGCAGGTGCAGTACACCTGCTTGCATGTACACCAGGTCCATTTATTTATTTTTATTTATTGAACATTTGTATGGCGCCTATACAGCAAAAGTGTTTTCAGGCACCACATGACAAAAAAAAGGGTCGGGGACTGGGGAAAACCAATAACTGTCCTGCTAGGCATTTTAACAATCGGAACGTGCTAATGCAGTATCAAGAAGTGCGGGTGCGGGTGCAATCGGATGAAGGGATGGGATGGGGTGATGGGAGAAGTGGTGGAGCGAGGGGGTGAGGGGGGCTGGGCAAGTGCCAAGGGGAGCCTAGGAGGACAAGTCTCCGGGGAAACTAGTGTGAGGATGGAGGTGGGCCAGACTCAGTAGGCTAGTCAGGTTAGGGTGCCAAGGGAAAGTGCTGGTAAAAAGAGTTATGGGAGTAGAGTAGATTGGTCGAAGTAGGCCCCAGTGAAACTCATAAAGGACATAGGCAACCAGTCACAGTGGCAGGTGGAGACTAGCAAGGGAGGGGGAGAGGCTAGGAAGAGAAGAGGAAGGTATTGTGAAGCTTCCGGCACTTAAGGAGATCTGTCTCAAGTCAGAGACGGTCAAGGAGGCCGTTCCCAGAGGGAGGCTCCTGGCGAAGAAAGAGATATACTCCCCACACTCTGCTTGGAGGAATGTCTGATCTGCAGAGAGTTGGAGCTAGAGGACCGAAGGACTCTTGCAGGGAAGTATTTGGGGAGAGATAGTTGGATGTAACCAGGTCCCAGGCCACAGAAAGCCTTGTGGATGATGCAGAGGGTCTCGAATTTCATACTTGTAGTCACCAAGAGCCAGTGGAGAGATTTTAGGGCTGGAGAGATGCAGTCCCTGCGCTTGAGACCTAGGACAAGTCTTGTGGTCCTATTCTGGATTGGTTGAAGGGAGGAAAGAGGCAGATTAAGGAAGATCCTGGAGAGAACCTGAGCTCTGGAGACATTGGGCCTCATTCCGAGTAGGGCGGTAAGGGATACCGGGCACCGGTAAGGAGACCGGTGCCGGTAATCACTTACCGCCCTACTACGAGGTCCCTTAACGGGTCCCTCCTAACCATAGTCTGACCAGGCGTTATGGATGGGATCCGTTAAGGGACTTCAGAGCCAATAACGGTACCGCAATTTGCCAAAGAAAGTGGGCCTTCTTGGCAAGGTCCGCGATATGCGGTGAGAAGGACAGAGAGCAATTGAAGATGACAACTAGGCTTTTAGCCTCACAGGAGGGTGGGGAGAGGGGGGCCCAAGGAGGGCGGCCAGAGAGTAGGAGGCCAGGAGGGGGCAGGGGTCCCAATGAGATGGATCTCAGTCATACTTGGGTTAAGGCAGAAATCGTTAGCAGCACACCATGCCTGAATGAATAGCAGTCAGTCAGGAATGAGAGAGGAAGGAGAAGAGGAGGGAAGCTTAAAGGAGAGCTGTGTGTCATCAGTATAACACTAGAAATGAGGACAGAAGGTGGAGATAAATTGGCCAAGAGGGTCAAGCTAAAGGCTGAAGAGCCACGTGAGTGGATAGAGCCCTGAGGGACACCACAAGTAGAGACTGAGATAGAGGAGAGGAGAGAAAAGGGCCCCATTGCACTTGCAAGGGCCGATTTGAAAGGAAAGAGGTAAACCAATCCAGTACCCGGTATGTGATGCCCAGGGTATCATGGAGACGATTTATGAGGATGAAGTTCTTGACCGTGTCAAAAGCAGAGGACAGATCGAGGAGGATGAGAATGGAGAGACAGTTGAAGTCGATGTTTGAGAGCAAGTAATCATGGGTGTCCGTGCCTCTGGCTGCTCTGATGATGACGCTGTTCAGAAGTAGTGAGTTGGATCACGACTAATGCGGGACGCGCTGGGTGATATTTGTCAGCCCTGCACGTTCTGTGGAGATGAGATGGGTCCGGGACACACCGACTTTCGGGCTCCCTTCGGTGAAAAGCCTTTTTGATTCAGCCCGGATTTTCCGTTTGCCTGCAATCCAACACACTAATTCCGCTAAAGACCAGGGCCGCTTGTAATGAAAGTCTGTGATTGATGTTAAATGTAAACATCCTGTCCGTCACTAGAAGAAAAGGGAAGCACTACTGGGTTTGGAGGTTTTAACTCCACGTTATACCATTGATACTCTGTCCTGATAAAGGCCCGGCTCGATTAAAGAGGAGACCACGCTTTGGATGCAGTCTACCTCTACCATTTGGGCCTAAACGCACTGTGTCGACGCCATTCCCTGCCAATTCATCCATTGCTAATAAGACACCCTTTGAGGTGATGGGTAGCAAGCACCTTATGATCAATAAGAGACTGATCTATTTCTTTTTATGCATTTTTTTCACTTTTTTTCATGCATTGTATGTGACAGTACTGTTTTTTTATCTAAACCCAGACCAAAGTGTGTCTATATGAGAAGGTGCCTAATGTGAAAATATTGCTGGTGACATATTTTCCTTATGTTTTTTTATGTGCTATGTGTTTTAATACAAAAAGAGAAAATCGTGACTCAAGATGAGTCAATAAAATATGATGCTCTGTTGGCAAAAAAGTATGGTTTGTTCTATAAGGAGTTTATATGCGTTTTTACTTCAGCGTGTGCACTGGGTTCTGATCATTGATAGTGTAAAATGCAGGAGTAGGAGGACTTTTGTGGTTCTTTTTGTTGTTGGACATGGAGACAGCCAACAGAATCGGTGTGATGGATTAGTTGGGTGACTACCAACTTCTCCAAGAGTTTTTTCAGGAAGGGGGTAATGGAGATAGGGTGGTAGTTAGCCAGGCAGGAAGGTCTACAGATGGCTTTTTTTTAGCAGGGGTGCACAAGGGAGTGCTTGAGGCATGAAGGGAAAGAGCGGTGGCAAAAGAGTGATTACAGAACTTAGCCAAGGAGGGAGCAAGAGGCAATGTTTTCCTTGACAGTTCTAGAGGAGCAGGAAGAGAAGTGAAGACTGCAGTAGGATTGGCAAGGTCCTTACAGATTTTGAAAAGTGGCCCCAGAGATGCAGGATTAAATGTGGGCCAGTTTCTTGGAGCGAATGGACAGTCTGTATTGCAATTGGCGCAGGTGGCAGGATAGTTTGTGTTAGAAGCCAGCCATTTCTTTTTCAGCGAGATTAGGTCGGAATCATACCAACTATTGCACTTGGAGGCAGGCTTCATTGGGATCCTCATGGCAGGGGCAGAATGTCAAGGGTGTTGGATATGGAGTGGGGAAGGTTATCAAGGGAAGAGTCTGAGTTGGAGTGAGTCAATAGCAGGAGTCTGGGGGAAATGAAGAAGGTGACAAAAGCAGCTACTGACACTCGCTTCATCGGTCGAATGACGGTAAAGGGGACTGGCAGTGTGGGCAGAGGCTTACCCGGGGAACCCAGGAGTTCCTGATGGGAGGAGAGCATGGTCAGACAAGGAGAGAGAAGTAGTGGGAGGGTTAGAGAAGGAGATATCAGCTAAGCTGAGTGCCTCCATGGTGTGTCCGGCTGAGTGGGTTGTCCCAGAGGGAAGAATGGTGAGGGAAAGAGTCACAGGTTGCAGAAGAGTAAAGTGGCCACATCAGGAGAGTCGAGATGAATGTTGAAGTCTCAGAGTAGGAGAAGCTTGGAGGTAGAGGTTAGAAGAGGCGAGGTTGGCCCACTCTGAAAGGAAGAGTGAGATCGGGCCAGGGGTCATGTAGATTGCAGCGAGAGTGAGCGAAAGGATAGGAGAGATGCAAAGCTTGCAGACAAGACATTCAAACGAAGAGTAGGAATGAGTGGGTATGATGGAAACCGGGACCCATTCAGGGAAGACAAGGCCCACTCTGCCTCCAGGCCTCTTAGACCTGGGATTGGAGAGGATCTTGAAGCCCTCAGGAAGGAGAGTATCAAAAGGAGTATCAGAGCTGGCAATGAACCACGTCTCGGTGAGAGCCAGGACGTCAAGGTCTTCAAGGAGGGGACAGATGTCAGAGGAGTGTTTGACAGTAGAGCGAGAATTGAAGGTAGCTAGGTAAAGCTGGTTGCCACTTTTAAAGGTCTTGCGAGGTGGGATACAGGGACGAGGTGCACCAATCTGTGGGGGTGACAAGGCCAGTGGGATGGCAGGTGGAGGGTTGGCAAGAGAAGGGAAGAGGTTAATAAGAGATGGAAGACGCCTGTCAATAAGGCAGAGGTTGGGCTGAGAGCCCTGGGCCATGATGGTACCATTCTGGTAGACCATAATGATGCACCTAGATAAGTGTGCCAAGGGAACTTTGCATCTGGTTCTACCATTAATAGGCAAGGAAGAAAAAGGAAAGAGGATAGAGACCATAAGGGGAGTCCATAGGTTTGGAGAGGGGACAGTAAAGTGGATGTCAGTGATAGCCTGCCTGGAGGGTAGCATTGACGTAGGTGTAGGCAATGGGATATCCTGGGTTGGAGACCAGGAGTGCTTTCTTAAATGTTTTCCTTCCAGACTTTGAGAGAGGGGTAGGAAAGGTGACGTAGCAATTAGATAATATAGGAGAAATTAAAGTACAATAGATGAAGGGGGTGGGGATGGAGAACAGATAGAGGGACTGCACAATGCATGACAACTCACCAGGCGGCCTAGCAGCAAGTCAGGTGAACAAGAGTCAATGGAACAGATGCAGTAAAAGAGTAAGGAGGGAGGGATATTGCCTAGGTTACAAAGGCAGAAGAGAGCACAAGTATTTAACAAATGTGGAGGCGCAACCAGTAAAGTGACCATCCAGAGAAACCCATCAAGGTAACAGTAAAAGGACTAGCAATTGACGCAGCAGTATTGTACAAATAGTAATCAGATTAGAATTTCACAGAAATGTGAGTAATGTCAACAATTAAAAAAAATCTATGATCGATTTTAAAAAATACAGTCAAAATGCAACTTTTTGAGTAAGCCAGTGATTCAGAAAATGGACTATCTTTAGTAGAGGTAAAGAAACTACACAAGTTACATGAAACGAGCAGTTGTGGCGCACGCCGTTGGAATAGTTGCGAACAGGAGTACAGGCTGAAGATTAGGATAATGCAGAGCTTGTCACAACCATAGAGCTATAAGAGGTAAAAAGGTATCATAAAGTAAAGTAGCAGTTGGCAAGGTCCAGCCAGAGAGACCTGTGCATAAAGGCACTCGGGGAAGGGGGCAACTCTACCAAAGAAGACCTGGGACTACAAGGGAAGCAGCATCGTTTAAAAGAGTTATGGTGTGCTTTGCAGGGCGGATTGTAGGCAAATTGCATTGAATGCCTCACAGATAGTTTGAGGGGCGAAGTAAGGAGCCAGGCTGCCAGGGCGTGGGGAAATCTGTCTTGAGCAGAATGGGGCTCCGGCAGAGGGATTATGAGCACTTCAGTGACTGAGAGGGAATATGGAATAGGGATAGCTTGCATGCAGAGCAGAAGCCCAGAACAAGATGGAAAATGGAGAGGGCGTCTCTGGGATTTGGGGGTCGGCGCTTCCAGAATGCAGGGAGTATAACCAGGCCACAATGAAAAGGGGATAAGGGTAGGGGGCTTACGCGCAGTCACTGCAAAGGATGGCCATTTGGTGCATGAGGTTGCTCCAGAGTAACGGGTAGGGCTGGGGACTCTCCCATGCCCGGACAGGCCCAGACAGGGGGTGGATGGGTGGCTGCATTCAGTAGAAATCGCTGCACGCTTTGGATTTGGCAGAGCTGATCTCAAACCACCAGCCAGGTCAGATCTGCATCAGTAGCAGTGTTACTGGAGAGCAAGAACTGTTGAACGGTAAGCAGAATAAAGAATGGAACAATTTTCAAGAGACGGGATACTTTATCTTTAAGCGAGACAAGATGTCCAACTTTTCTTTAATCTCCTTGGCAACTGCCGCGCCCTTGGAGCCATCAATACAAACTTCATTTGCTTAAAACAAAATCGTCCTTTTGCAAAGATGGGCCACAAAATTGAAACATTCAAGACATGGACCCTTCACTTTCCAAGTTGGAGTACTGTAATGGCCTATATTTGTGCCTCATAAATATGAAATTGAACAGGACGAGTACAGATATATATAGACCCAAACAATTTCTCTTCATATGACTTGTAGTGAATTTAAAATCAATTTATTCTATTATATGCAATTCCTGTGTCGAAAGTTCAATGATTGAGGTCAATACATTCTTATCATAAAAACAAGTTTCCCACAGGAGTGATGATACAATATATTATTTGTGGGAACAATTCTAATTTAAAACGGTGTATTCCCACAGCTCTATACACCCTAACGATCAACTAGGGCTATCTAAATGCCTAACTGACTCGGCTGGTTTAGTAGTGTCTTATGTTGCACCACTATATTCTTGGCTTGTCGATGTGACTGTGTTTCGGCCCCCTGAGCGATATGGTGATTCTCTAGTTGTAGTGGCCTTCATCAGGACAGACATTTTATTTTCACATCCCCTTCGACTGGGTTCCTCTGTTGGATATCTATGACACAAAATCTAGGCGTGGATCTAGAGTTAAAACGGGTGTGTGTGGTCTGTATCTGAATTTGTTTTTATAGCACTTTAAGCTAGACCTTTCTTTAATCGCCCTCAATGCAATTTCAATGGGCCTCGTACAGGTCTGGCTTACTCGCAAGGGAGTGGTGTCTGTGCTTGGCTGGGTTAAATCTGTAATGACAACACATAGGGTGTCAGCGAAGGCCTCCTGAAGCCACACAAGTGTCTTGTCTTGAAACAATTTACCTGTAATTTCTTATTGGATATATAGTCCAGTGGGGTTTCACTCTGTGGAATATTGTCACAGAGAATGCATGTGCCACCTCAAAATTTGCTTACCGCATTAATACAGGATTCAACATGAGATCCTTCTTATTTCTACTGTAATGTTGTGAAGCATTAATGTTAGTTACTTCTGAGCACATATTTAAATAAATGTGTGCATCCGCTAATGATTGTGTATATATATATGTATATATATATATATATATATATATATATATATATATATATATATATATATATATATATATATATATATATAAGCTTTGAAAGGAAAAGCTGATTGCACTCAGCCAACGGCTCTCTGTCAACATCCTTCTTCATACGGTGGACAAGGTACAGCAGAGAAGTCACAATAATGGGTTTCACCCTCACGGGCTTCGTCAAATTGTAAACCGTGAAAAGGGTTTCTTTGGTTTTAATCTTTTCCTTGGTGAGTTTAGTGCTTTTTCGATTTCTTAAACACCTCAATGCGCCTGGCCGCCATGCTGAGTGTGGGTACTGTTGTACAGAAAACTCAGAGCATGGTGGTCTGGGTATATATACATGTAGTTAACACTCATCCTTTGTTGTTGTTATTAAGCCAACGCAATACCAAGCCTTTCAACACATATATAGCCAGGTAAAATGTTATTTAAGGTTTCATGGGACTCATTGTTGATAATATTGGTGCATGGAATCGGGTGCAAAATATAAGGTTTGTTGCTTGTATGACATCAACTTCACCAGTTTTTGTGAACAAGGTGGCGTAAAGGGCATAGTGCTTTGGTTCTAAAATACTCATTTTAATTCCGAACAGTATACCATGCATTTTGACACCAATAAAATAAGTCATTTGAGATTTTGCAAGGCACAATTTTCATAAAGTGCATAGTGTTGCTGTTCTAAAATGTTCTGTTTGATTTCAACTTGTATACCATGCATTTTGGCACAGATATGTCTATACAAAATGTATCATTGGAGATTTGTGCATAGTGCAAAACACATTGATTGTATGGTACACATTGCTTATCATTAAGACCGAGATAGCATAAAGTGCATAGTGCTTGGCAACGATAATGGCTGTTCGACACAACATACAGCCTCTTATCGTCAAAAATTGCCTTTGGTGATAACATAAAGTGCCTACTGCATTCTACTAGGATTGTAAGGTGCATATTGGATTCCATTGAATATCAAATTCCAACCAGTATACCATGCATTTTGACACAGATATGTCTATCCAAATTGTGTCATTAGAGATTTCGTAATGTTCTTTCTTCATGGTGTTAGATATTAATGTAAAGTGCATAGTGCAAAATACATTGATTGTATAGTACAAATTGCTTATCATTAAAAGAAAGATAGCATAAAGTGCATAGTGCTTGGCAACGGCAATGGTTGTTCAAAATAACATACAACTTATTGTCCTCAAAACTGGAGTTTGTTTCACATAAAGTGCATAGTGCTTGACACTGTGTGCCCCTCGATCTGTATCTGAGCAGCCAACTTTATCCTCATATTATTTGGGGTATTGTAAGCGATATTCAATCAACACTACAGCCAAGTCAATGCCTAGTCTGGGATGCTGAGGAAAACCCTCATTGATGTATTTTTATGTCCAGTTCAGTACTCTGGATGACAACCCTTGTATAACACCCCCCTCTTAGAATCCCCCTGGCCCCACTGAGCCAAGAAGTAGGTTTGTTTGGCAAATTAAAAGGTTTATTTGAAAAATTAACAAGATATATCACACTTTTATAATAAATTAATAATTGATATCACACTTATGGATATAATGTTGATCAACAATGGGTAATCTGGCACTAGCACACTTCTTTACAATCAACGAGGAGTTAGTATAGGATGGATAAGTAGCAAAAATACTTTTATGGTTTCAAGGGAAAAGCAATGAGGAATAAAATGCAGTACAGAAATAATTGATATGATTTTAGCAAAAGATAACATAATCACTTTTTCTCTGGCAATTCACCCCCCCCCTATGCAATGTAAGGAATGGAAGGAGATGGAAAGAGAGGCACACAGTTCTCAGGAATGCAATCAAATACAATACGAAATTCAGTTCCCCCCCCCCCCCAGCAAGCTTAGAGGAAAACAGGTAGAGTTTTGAAATACAGGCCCAACATGCTTTGAATGTGATGACAATGAAGTGAGAAATGTGCTAAAAATGCTTTTAATTCCCTCTAGAGGTTCAGGTTGGGTGATATCTAGTTTATATTAGTTCAGGCTCAAGTTAGCAATGCCCTATGAGTAACTAGCAGGTTAAATCGAATTTTAGCAAAGTACAGCAAGGAGCTGCTGATTTTTACACGTGGCTGAAATTGTGCAAAATGTCAAATCGCGGCAAATTTAATTGCGTACGTCGAGCGTGATTACGGAGGCACTATGAGTAGGAAGTCGGTTCTAGGTTCGTTGGAAAGCCTAGAATCTTAGCTTTAAGATTACAGTTAAAACTCGCTCCTAGCGCAAACGGTTCCAGAGATGCGGCCGATTTAATAAAGGTAGTTTTTCGGATTTGAAATTTTAAAGCTCAGAATGACAGATGACAGTTCTCAGTTTTAAAGATGACAGAATGACACGATTCTAGGAGGCAGTTCTAATAGGCTAAAATAGTTTGAATTAGATTATTTTAACTAAGAGATTGGTTCTGCACAGGTCTGCTAGGTACTCACAATATACATTTGAAATAGGCCTCGTCACGGATCTGGGCAACACGTCCAGGGGCGGTTCTCTCTGCTCGGCGGGTCAATCAGGCACTGGTTCTGCTCACAGCGATCCAGATCTCTGGTTCTGCTCACAGCGGTCTGGGTCTGGTCTGCGGTTCCGGCAAAAGTTCTTTGCAAAGAATTCAAACAGCTCACCCGGCTGTTGAATAGTTTGGTTAGGTTTGTTGGATTCTGAAGGCCTGCTGAGAATACTTTTGCTTGCAGTGGGCCTTCTAGGTTCAAAGTTCTGTAGTTTATGGGTCTCTGGTTCTGGTCTCTGTCTGGATGGGATGTCGGCCGTCAAAATGCTCTGCAGAAATGGAAAATGAATGTCTCTACCTGTCCCAGCAGTCTCTTTTTATGTGTTTTTTGAAGTGGGTGTGTGTGTGGCATAACTGAGCCTGCCCCTCTCTACTTGTCAATGGCCCAGTTCTCCCCTCTCCCTTGATTGGGGAGCTGGGTTGGGTGTCATCTTTATGGCTTACAGAAAAACACTCCCCTTGTCAATGTGCACACAAATCTATTTCTGATCCAAATACATATTTCCCAGATACACAATTTGTTGAAATTACATGTACACATTATATATTCCTTATGGTCCATGCTTGTCCGCCTCTGATCTTCCTGGGGGCTTGCATTCAAAAATGACAACATTTTGCACTTTTTGGTCGGTTTACCAATATCTGACATTTACCAAAAATTACACAAATGTGCGCAAGGAGTATGGACATTAATTGATGAAGTGTCAGATTTTTAACATGCAGACATTTGGAGTAAGACCCTATTTTCCGCTAGCAACCCCCAGAATACACCACAGGGCCCTAACACCTCTTAAAATGTGCACGGAAAATCCCAAGAATAATGATATTTACATAATTTTGACCAGTCCGCACTATGAGTTATCTATCTTTTTAAAATTATGCCCTGGTCGAAAAGGGGTGTGGCTTCCCACATCACATGGTGGAATAACTGGTTTATCCACTTCCCCCAAGCTCAGCTTGCTAGCAGAGGCACTGCCCCTCCCAGTTTCCCCCAAGAGGAAGCCATTTTACGACCCCCCCCCCAATATAACATTTGCCTGAGCCCAGGACAGGGCTTTGTTCAACCTCCTGCAGTCTGCACGTACCCCTCCCTTAATTCAATCAGAGAGGTGTCATCTCCTTTTGGCAGGGGCAGCAGGATGCAGCTAGGCGTGCGAAGAGTGGCTGAGCAGGTTTCTCCTGTCGGGGGTAGTTGTCAGGCAGAATTCAGCTAAATGTCACTTTAGTTCCCAGTTTAAATCAAACTTACAATTTTTACATATACATTAAATAATTACTTCCTTCAAGTCATTTCACAATATAGTTTTACATTGTATCCACCTCTTAGCAAATCTTTCCTTGGCCTGGTTTGGGTTCCTCTGTTCAGTTTTACACAAAGGTCTGGTGGTTTTAAAACGCCGGCTTTCTGATAGTGGTGAGTCGGTACTCACCGGTGTATTGCATCAATTTTTGGGATCTGTCTTGAATTACTGCATTTCAATAGAGTGGTCTTTTGCTTGATAGTATAGGACCCTTGCTTAACATTGTTTTGATGGCATCCTTACAGTAGAGTGGTGATGTGGAACCCCCCACAAGAAGGTTGTATCTTTGGAGTGGTCTTGTGCCAACTGCGCAGTTCTCCTGGATTCTGGCGTGAATGTGGGTGGCGATAGCTCATCCCCACATCCACCCAGTTTATTGATTCAACATTGGTCAAAACCCTTGACAGTATGAAGTGCATTATTTGGGGTATAAAGTGCATAATGCATAGTTTTCAAGTTTAAAATTTGAATACCCGAGGAGTATTCCCCTGTTATTACAAGGGGTGTTATCCAAAAAGTGCAAAATACATTGTACTGCGGTTGTGAAACACATACTGAATTGTGCTAAAATGTGGGTTTACTTAAAAGTACATAATGTCTAGTACTATGTATATGCATGTTAACACCAGCTTTCAATGATCATTTTTTTTGTAAAATGCCACATATACCCCATTGCTGTGTGCACTTATACTGCCCCCGTGCTTTAGCAATTCATAATCAATACATAGTATCTGACAACAAAGGCAGTCACAGGTGCAAATGGGTTAGAAATGGGCCTTGGTAAATCAACTAACTCGCCATCATAAACCCTGAATTGAGAGATTACAAGAACTAAAACTGATAGTTCAAATGTAATCAATAGTGAAATATAAGTAAGTAAAACAAATTTGAAATGAGACCCACAGATCCTGAAAAACAAAAGATCTGTGACATAACTTACTAAGAACAAAGTGCATTTTAAAATTGACCGAGGGGGAATATTACTTAGTATTCTATTTCTCTAGGTTAGGGCATTGTCAAGGACTGAAATGTAGATTGGTAGACGGAATATCAAACCGCACTTGCGAGAGAAAACTAACGAGGGGGGGTGGAACGGAACCCCAAAGGGAGAAGCAGAAAAGCAGAGGCTAATTTAGTCACCCACAAACGTATAAAGTTCCTTGTCTTTGTTGTGGCCTCATGGGCTCTTTGTATTGTAATCCACAATGTATCTGCTCTTGCATCACCTTAATCTACGTTCCCGGTTGCCACCTCTGGGATGTTGAGAAATGGTGTTTATCCCAATGATGAGGCATCTCCTCCATGTTTTTCATCAAAGTGTTTTGCCAGTGGATAGGTGGGGCCTTGTTTCTGATCGCTCGCAGGAGTCGCTCGCAGGTGTTGTAATATTCGGGTCTTGACTTCCAGTTTCGTATTCCCTATGTAACAGAGATCACAGCTGCATGAAATGACAAAGATCACATAGGGTGTGGAACAGGTAATGTATTTCGTAATTTCGACTATATATCGTGTAATAGTTAGATAGTGGGTGAAAGACCAAAGTGATGACAGCCTTTCCAAGAACTGGTATCACTTTGGTCGGTTTCCACCTTCTAACGATTACAGGTTTATTTTGTTTTTTTGTCAATTTATTAGGCACTTGCCAGTGTCTGAACTACGAAATTAATAAGAATGTCCCCTTTTGAACGTACCTGAAGTGACGGCGTAGTGTAAACAGAGCAGCATGGAGTAGACAAAGGAGATGCTTTCAATTTTGATGAGAGGTCAGGGCCTTTGAAATAAGATACATGCTAGTTGAGCTATTTATTCTGCACTATTTAAGCGGTTATTTATTGCTATTTGGCCATATGCATTAGGAATTGTTTATCTGTTTATTTTGTATGCCACAGGTTTTTAGGACCGTTCAACCGTATTGGTAATATGGACTCCATAGAAAGGAAAGATGTGCACAAACAGTTCTATACCAATTCGCTGACGCACAGAAACACCTTTATTGTTGTAAAGCAACGTACTTGTGTTTTGCTTTCGTTCTGTAAGGGAATCTATTATAAAGTTTATTTTTTCTTTGCTCATTCTTTACTTACCTTTTACATTACAGGAGATTCCTGGCGGGTCTCCCTCGTGCCTGGTGGAGGGACACTTCCCATTCTCATTTTTTAGGGTTTTGTCCTCTGGATGCTGCTCGCTCTAACTATCCCAGTGTAGCAAAACGCTGGACACTCTATAAGGGATTAGTGCAGCTCCTTTCCTGTTACTACCCTACAGGCACCACCCCTTCTTGGCGTCTGCATTTGCGAGTGGCAACAGTGTTCATTTTTAGGTGCTGTAACCTCCACTGCTATTTACCTTTTGCACACCCCTATGGTAACGTGAACAAAACGTGTCTCTTGCTCTTGCTCTTTCTACCTCTCTTGATCGATGTCGCTCTTTATCGATTTCCCTCTTTCTCGCGTCCCCTCTTTCATCCGCCCTACCTCCCCCACGCCCTCTGACCTCTGGGGCACCCATAACATATCTTCTTAGGGGCCACACAAACCATCCCCTCACAAGCTCCTGAATACTGGACAGTGCTCTGTCACAGGTCTGCCAAAATAAAATGAAAATCCCTCTTTAACATCAGTGCCAGTTATCCGGCAGGCTACAGAAGCTGAAATTCTCACGGGGTTCAACAATCTCGTAAACATGAAATGCAGACCAATAAGAGAGATTGGCATATCTATAAACAGTGGAAAACATCTTATTTGTCAGTAAGATCAAATGTGTCTTTACGTAGCATAGAGGAAATTGACTCCTACACTCAAACAGCTGGGTTGACCAGGTACAAACAAAATGCCATTATGGTTTCATCAACTTCACTTAAATTACCTTATAATATATTCAAGGCAATAATACCAAATGACAAAACCAAAAGTGCATATGCTTAGTTGTGCTGTAATATAATGGGCACCAAACCAGTGCGAGTTTATTTTCACTGATCCAGTCATTAACCTACCAAACCTTATCATTTTACGTCGTTAAATAGTGCTAATGCAGCTTGAAGTGTGTGTCTCTTCTAGAATGCATTAACTATTCATGTCCAAGAGCTGTTCATTCGCATTCATTAACACGAGCTGACAAAGCATATGCTGAAAAATGCATGACTCGTAATGAGTCCATGTTAAATGCATTACATTAAAACAAAAAAGTGCAATATTATTTGATACTCTGAATAGTTCTAAGCACATTCCTTTGTCCTCTAGGCCCTTCAATGATTTGTTTGGGCAGTGCACATTTATGGGCTTCATGAGTAGTTGGTACTTTTTAGCTAGATCATTTATATATACATTCAGCAATTGTGCTTCTTAAAAAGCTCTGCACATTCAGGCTGTTTAGCATTAACACACCATTAAAAACACGCTTTTCTAATATTTGTCAATAATCCAAGAACTTTCTGCTGTGGAACACAAGTTCGCCCGTATAATGCCACACCCTCATTAATGCCTGCAGAATACCATAGAAAGATGCATTTAATTCAGGTTTGGCTTCAGTCTGTTTCGGTAATTTAACATGTTCTCCAAATGAACTGTCCAATGCTAATGTTCGTGATTGATACCAAATCTGGCAACTCTAATTTAAATTTGGAGGGACAACAGTCCATGCTGCTAGAACAGATGTCTCTCACAAACTGACGTTGGCGTAAGCTGCATGTTCATATTCTGAAAAGACCTGGCGCCTGACCAAATCCTCCAAGCATTGTCTGAACGTTTCCTGGTAGTTATAAGTTATATAATATCCCAAGCTGATGTCTTGGGAGACTGCAACATTGACTATCCCCCTTTTTGGTCAGTGATCAGTGGTCAGATCTCTTGATCCCAGCTTATACTTACAGCTCTGAGAAGGCCATACCAGTTTCAATTAGCCGCAACAAACTAGCCCTCAATCTTCACAAAAGTGGGTTTTTTTGGTTGGCTTTCATCTTTTGGAATGCCCCTTGAGTCTTCAAATTAAGTCTGTTTGCAATCTTGGACTAAATTCAAAGGTGTAGTTAAATATTGCGAAACCCCTTCCTCATGCCTGCAACATATATTTTCTCTGAACAAACCTTCAAACCACTGTCATTAGAGCCACCTTTACCTTCAGACTGGACTATGTAAATGTGGTCTACATTGTTCTTGTTCAATCTTCTATTGATAAGCTCCAAAGTATTCGGAATAAAGCTGCCATTAATCCGTCTTAGTCTGTACCACATCACTCTTGCCCAGATAGAATTCTGCGGACTCCTGGGCTTGTCCTGTGTTTTTCAAAAACCTCTTCCTCACTCATCAGGCTTTTCACACCAACTGACCATACCTACCTACAGGCAGATTTAAAATAGACCAGCATTCCTTTGATTTCAAGTTACTTGCTGCTCCAAGAGTCTACAAACAATGTCTAATAAACTGCTGTCTTCTACCTAATCGTTGCCATGAAACTTTGCATGTGCTTCTCAGATGAAGTCTCGGGGCACACCCGTTCTGCCTTTCCTTCTAAGCTCCCTCCCTCTTGCTCTACAGAGACTTCATTTCACCAAAATTCCAGGGGTAGCGGATGTGACATCACATGACCCTTGACCTCTGATGTCACGGGAAGTGATGTAATTTGACCCCACCCTGAAGTGACTTAACGGGAAGTGATGGAACACAACCTTACACCCCTTGACAAAACAGGAAGTGGCATCACTTAGCATTGTTCCTAAGTAAACTACAAAAAACGCTACAAAAAATATGATTGATATCACTATAATGTGATCTACATTTCATAAAGGAATGGATCACCATATGCATTGTTAATATAAGTGTGTATAGGCCCATATTACCAAATTACTGTAAATGCAAGCAGACGTCCAAGGCCAAATAATAATGTGTTATTATATAGCCCTTAGGCTTAATCACTTTATATAGAACAAATATACATACAATATCACCCAATCTGAGTTTGTACTCATTTATCAACCTCAGAAAGATGAAAGGCTGAGTTGAGGTGTTGAAGAACAGACTCGATAAGTGACTCAACCCCTGGAGTGTGCCGGAAATACACCTTTAATGAATCTAGCTATTATTGTATAGAATTCAAGAAAGACAAATCATTGTTATTCCTAGTATTTGTTATTTGTGGTCACTGCTCGAAGTGTTACACTTGTGGAACCCCCTCCTTTTTTTAAGAGGCCTGAACAAGAAAGACAGCCACTCCACAAATAAAGAGCCACATGGTGCTGGCCACATAAGAAAAAGAAAAGAAAAAGTGTGTTTTTTTTTTTTTTTAGGGCTAGCAAGGTAAACCACGGGTAGCAAGGGAGTCCTCGGGGGTCGCAACTGCGAACCTCATATGACATCCCTGGCCATGACTTTGTAATGAGCGAACAATAACTAAGAAATACATTAATTGTATAATGCCGTTTGTTCTCATTCATATACAAATGTCTACATGAAAGCAAGGTGCAATTATGGCCAGTTTTGAGTCTGAGGAAAGCACTTTCTGAACTCGACTACTCAACATTTTTCACGTCTTGCTTCGCGCAAAGGGGGGAGTAGGACGTGAAGAATACAGGACTTGTAATTTTGATTTCAAAACGTAAGAAATGGGAGCTTTGCCTGTGCCCTGTCTTTGCTGTTTCGTAACTGTCTATTCAGGTATCAAGGGATTCTACAGTGGAAAAAGGCACTTACCTGAAATCTGCAACCTTCAGAAAATTATTTTATGCCTTTGCCACGTTCTAAATGTCAGAAATGTTTTCAACCAAAGCTGATCACGGACTATCAGGCACATGCTGACAAACGGACCTCAACTCACAGTACTGTGCTACTTTTAAAAGATGCCAGCCGAAATGCTGGCTACCCACACTAAGTACAGCACTACGCTGCTCTCGAGCTAGGTCCGCGCTTTAAAAAATAACATGAAAATAAACACCTGTGTACGAGCGCGATACAAATAAAATATATCATATCATAAAGAATAAATTCAATATGGAGTTCAAAATTCAGAAAAGGACTGATTTTAATTCTTAGCTTAAACAGCCACAGAAACACACGAGATAATGAAATACATATTTTTATCTGCTACACCCACACACATTCTCCTTAAGTACAGCTTTCTTTCAAGAGATATTTCCACCCAGGACAAGCTATTTCATAAAGACCAATAACTATCTTCTTAGCAGCTCATTGTGGCAAGACACTGATCCTCCAAATAAAGGATCGTTTGCTTTAAGAGACTGTGGATTTTTGTTAAGGTCATACATGTATAACCTCGTGTTTCCGGGGTGAAAGCTTATCTGTAGAGAATCCCTATGATAGGAGGACGGATACATGGGGGCAGAGTCTCTCTCTCCCTGTTGGATTCACTTTTCTGCCCCTAGCCCCTCATCCATCTATTTACGCTACCAGTTGGGTGTCGTTTGCATACATTTGGAAATTCATTTCGTAGTGAGACATGACCTTAGCCAGGGGGCACATAACGTTTTTAACCCGAGGACTGTTATACAGAGGAGTCCTAAGGAACACTGCATTTAAAAGATTAATTGAGAGAAACGGACTGCTGCTATTCAAGAATGATTTCTGCTATCTTTCCCTTTTTCAACCGAAATAATTGGGTGGAAAAGGGTGTTGGGGGCTCTTTTAAACGTGGATTTTCAAGTTGTGCGACTACTTCAAATCTAAAATCTAATGACTTTGCAGCATCTGGTACAGTAGAGTAGAGTTGAGTTAAGAGTTCATTTTCATGGCCATCAACCAGCCCTGAACTACCTCAATTCAAATCCATCTTTTCAGAACGTGATGGCTGCTCCGCTGAACTGGATTCGGCAATATTGGGCACTATGTCCATTAGTTGGGTGAAATTCCTGTGTCCATCATTTCTGGCCCACCACGACTGATCCCTTTACGCTTGCCGTCTGCCGCCTATGTGTGCACCGTCCTTGGAACCTACTCCCTCGTACCTCCTACATCCACCAGCCTACTTGTGCTCCCCTCTCTCCCACCCCCCCTCCCCCATCCACAGTTTGGGAGCGTGGCATGCTGCCATTAGTGCGCAGACAGCCCACCGAGATATACAGATATAGCAGTGGCTCCACTGTGCCCCCGTGTCTGCGCTCATGTCCACTGCCTCCTATGGCTCCCGGGAGGCTCGCTCACTGGCCCTCGCTGAAACTGATCCGCTACTGCTTCTCTCCTCCTCACGACGCGTGCATTTCACACCTCCATGTCTCTCTGCTCAGCGTAGATTCCCTCGTTTACACCAGGTTGCCTTCGCAACCGTGGTGACTGGACAGGCATTACCTGTCTTTCCTTTTCCGCCGCTTTTGGGGTGCAATTGAAGCATCTTGCTAGGTGCTAAGGTAACGTCTGGATGCTTCGCTGATCGTTCAGTGGGGCTTGCGTGCATCACATGCCTGCACAAGAGATAATGCATATATATTCTTTTTCTCTTTTACATGTTTTTCATTGATAAGGCCCCACCGTTATTATCTTGGAAATAAGGCAATTGCTTCCTTTGATTGTCATAAAACACGACTGATGTTTACACCACATCAGTAAGTGTATAGGGGTTGCTCCTGTCGTTTCCCATGCCTGTGCAATTGATGTAGTTGTGTTTGCAGGTGTAAGAAAGATGTAGGCCAAACACGTTCAAACCAGTGATGCAAACAGTTAAACTAAGTTAAATGCCAAGACCTGTTGACAAGCATTATCCCCTGAGGCAGATGTTTTAATTATACAATTTTACTGCAGTATATTGTCACATCTCAACACTTGGCTGTTGTAAATGGGTTCTGCTGTTTTATATCGTTCCACGAAGGGGTTGCTGTAGAGTCGGAATTTCACATTTTAAAACGTATCTGATGGGTGACCACGGTGTGAGCATAGAACTCGAGTCCCCTCTCAATCCACAAGCAGCTTTCTTTTCTGCTTGCATGTTCCTTCCGTTGCCTCACACAGATGCACTGCCTCCATCTAGTTCCAAGTCCCCTAGCTTTGTATGGGCCTTTTGTTCAAGCCAGAAAA
Source organism: Ambystoma mexicanum (assembly GCF_040938575.1). Lineage (NCBI taxonomy): Eukaryota > Metazoa > Chordata > Amphibia > Caudata > Ambystomatidae > Ambystoma > Ambystoma mexicanum. The sequence goes on from NC_090937.1 coordinate 635,887,455, forward strand.
CTATTTCCCCATCTCCAAATTTGAAGAATGACAAAGGCATTTGGGCCATAAAACAGTTTTTGTTGTCACTTTTTATGTCGCTGGACTAAGGAAGGTTTTCTTCGTATACCAAAGCCATACAATGCTACACTTTTAGTCCTCATTGTGTAGCGGGTTTGTTTTTAAGGAATGGGGGGCAGCCTGTCTGAATAAAAGCGTCCACAAGTGCAGGAGCACTGGGAACCCAAGAGAAGGATCCTGAGCTTGATTCCAGCTCTGGATTGGCCCGTCTAGATTAAGAAAGTGAAGGTGTCGGAATGTAAATATAAACTTGAACTGTAAATACATGCGGTCTGTAGGACAAAGCATTATTTCAATAACATTTTGACTCCTGAAGGTCAGTCAGTTGAGTTGATGTAAGGTTGGGGCTACAAGTGATAATGTTGGCAAGTAAATGCACAGAAGTAATTGCTCTACTAGTCTTTTTCTGCTTTTGCTGTGGTGTCTTTTAGTCGGCATTCGGTAGTGCACTAGTCTGCTCAGGCTTTCCCTTTTTATTAGTTTTGGCTATAAAGTAGTACTTTAGTGCCAGCTACAAGCTGAAACTTTTGCACTGGAGTACAGCTATGGGGGAAATGGCATACGAGGAGAGGGCCACAATGCTTGTAGGTGTTGGGTTATTTACTCTCCCCTTGACTGCCCCTGGCTATGCTAATCCCAGTGGCCATTCCCACCCACTTCCTGCCCCTCCCTGCCCAAAGCTTACCTTTCTCGGCTCTTTGAACAAGCTTTCTCAAGCTTTAGCATCAAACTTTGCACTTTAAGTGCCTGCAAGTGTGTTTTCTGAGAGTTAATGGTTTAATTGTGCTGTAAATGACCTACTGTTGTAAGAAAAATATATTAATCTGGTCTGCCTCCAGCCACTCGAATTATAAGCAGTATGCATGTTCTTCACTGAAGTCCTGTTAAAAACCAGCATTGGCCAAGCCATCAGTTCTGGTTTCTGTAAAGGTATTAAACAGGCATTTTCCACGCACTGCTATTCTATGCTTAGATTCCTGCACCATTTTTCTGCTGCTACCATTAATGACCAGATAGTACCATTATGGCAGTGCCTGACAACTACCTTTCCCATGTCAAAAGCCAAAACTATTGTCACAGACAGTGCTTGTTTCTACCATGTTCCTCATCCGTTTTTTTAAAATGGTGATGTTCTCTGTATATTTAGTGCTGCCATTTATTTTATGTGTATTTTTTACAATCGGAGAAGCCACTCATTTGTTTTCAAATGACCATGTATGTCATCTACCCCCTGCATGCCGAAGTTGTAGGTTGTCCTGCGATGCCAACTACATTTTCTGCTTGGGTACCATACCCTTGCTTTCTTTGAGGATGAATAACTCGTCCTCCTACCCATTTGACCATTCCAGCATGGGGATGGGTTGCCACTGAATGGTGGTAATTCTGCAACTGCCACCCCTCGCTGTCCACCATCCAGTTGACGCCCTTGTCCTGATTAGGGATCTGTCCAAGAATTGTCCTGGGCTGTGGGTGCTGCAACAGTGGGTATCTGGAGCAGACAGGATGTTGAAAACGAAAACTGCTGCTTTTCTACAAAATTATTTGACATTCTTTTAAAATCTTCCCTTTTTCAGGACCTAGACCTAGAGCTAAGACGTTTCTAGGTCACCATTTTCTAATGATTGTGCCATTGAAGACCTTGGAGGATGTTTCTTCCAAAGCATAGTTTATCGTTGGGCATCATGTGAACGAGGGCTGTATTAAAATAAATGCAGACATTCTGAAATTATTTTGAAGAGATTACAAAAAGTACTCAAATATAGGGAAGGTTTGCTACATTTCCTGGCGTTACTATTAAGCCGATATTAAGCGAGTATTGTGCAGTCAAATGAGACGTTTCAAGATCACAATCTTGGGCATATTCTTTAAGTTCATAATCTTCTGGATGTTAATGATTTCACTCAAATTCAATCTAAAATGCAATTCCATGGAAACGCAGTTTAAAATCTTCCATGATCAACTTGAAAATGGAGGCATGTTGGGCGCTGGACTTGAATGAATCCTATTTGTTATACTCTAGCTGGTTAGCGGCCATTGTAGAAGACCTTTACTTTACCCCTTGCTCAAATTTGAGGTTAGTAGCAACCTGGTCTTTGTGTTGTCTGTGTACTTTTCTTTTTTGGACTGTTACTTGTGGAATAGGAGTTGGGTTTATTTCTATCTGGTTTGAGCACTGGCTTCACCGCTCTCCGTTGGCTAGCTGCTGCTACTGTAGTGACTTCGTTTCAGGGTTCATTGCTGTGCTATGGCGCATTACATACTATGGGTGGTCCCTTCTTTGAGGGACAATAGGTGTGTTTTTCTGACTGATCGGGACTGTGAGAGAAGTCCCTGAGGAATTGGTGACTGGAAGCCGAGTGAGTGACCAGAAGATCTGTAAGAGGAGCACCTATTGTGTCCCAGGACTAGAGGGTTCCCTTGTAAAACACTCCCCCAACATACAAATATAGATTCCTTTTATAACTGTTTGTATGGCTTTCTACTGACTGAAAAACACCCAAGAAGGAGAACATCTTTGGGCTAGACCAGTTGTAGCCCCTGGCGAGCTTGTGCATCGGTCAGGAGCGAGCAGCACTAAAGACAGAAAGATAACAGGAAAGACGTTATTTTGCAGAGTAGAGGTTAGCGGCTTGGATTCCCCATGCTTCAGAAATAAAGGAGGTTACAGTATTGTTCCTACTAGGCGTGGGTTTTCACAAACTTCATACAGATCCCCGAATTGTTCTTCTGTGAGTACATTGAAGTCATACACTGTAGTCAAACATTGCAGGTTTTGGCAAAACCAAATAGTGCTTTGGTGGCTGTGTGTGGTTTTGGGTTGTGAGTGTATTGGCTCAACCTTGTATTTCCCAACATTTCTGTGCTGGAGTGTCTCACTTGTGCTCGTGAAAGACCGTGGTGCTTGTTATGTAGGAATGCTGCCTAAGCGTCTACCAAGTGCAGGGTTTGAAATTGCTGGGAACTATTTAGCTCCTGGATCTGGTATAGAAGAGCCTAGTTAGCTAGACCCTGGCAGCTACCAGGGGCAACTTTTGGCTCCGCAAGACTACTGGTGCCATACAAATACATCTATCTGGCATAAACTATGTGTCTGGGAATTTGCATAAAAGAAGCACTGGTAAACTTATCAAAGACATGTAAAACATGACTGACCATAGGACACCGTTATAGTTGCACCTCATTTGAAAGTTAGATTTGTTGCATGCTATGAGTAGGCACCTCGTTGTGCAACAGAGAGAAAGAAACGGAGGTAGGCCGTAGCAAAGAAAAGGAGGTGGCTGCAGATAAAAAAATGGTGTGGCAGTAAGGAAGGAGACAGCAATAGATTGTAGCACGAGTAGGCGGTGCTTGGCCGCCTTTCATCCATTTAGAATGTTTAGAGTGCAGTTAATAACTACTGGCATTGTCGCCCCCTCGGAACATTGTCTTCAAAAGCAGACAGGGAAATAACAATGCAATTTGCAGGCAAATTACTTTCAACAAGACACTTCCTTTCTCTTTCGTGTGTTTAGCATCCTGTAAAAAGCTAAAGCAGGGAAAAATGCTTCCACTTCGTCATAACGAAACCATTTACCAAATGCAAGCTCATGTTAAATCTAAGTTTGCAATTAAAATGCTTAATTTTATAAGAACTGTTATTGCAATATTTCAAAATGGCACTACATTACATTTAATTTAGTACCTCAGTTGCCAATTTACATTTCCTTCCCCAACCTATGGCCCAAATCCCTCGGTCTATAAGGCTATATTAATGAATTTACTGATGTGGCAGAGTTATAAAATAGTGGCAAAGAAGTCTAAATGAGAGGTAGCAGCAAGAAAGAAGAGCTGACAAAAGAAATGTGAAGGGGAAGAAGGAGAAATCAATGTAAAGTGAAGACTGGTAAAGCAACATGGCAAGAGACTGAGGATTCGACAGAAATGGAGTACAAGAAATGGCAACACAGCAACAGGAAGTGGGGGTTCAAGAAACCTGCATTAGTTGGTGCATACCACCGTTTGGGGGGGGAGGGGAGAGAAAGAGCCACCATCTTTCAGGCAATCCATTTATGAGGCTGGTCTTTAATCGCTTCTGGGCCATGATGAGTATCTCCTGGTCAGGGGAAAATCCTGACACTCGGGAGCTACGCCCGGCTCCTGCTGCATGAATTCCAGTTTCGAGCAATGCAGGTGTTTCTGAAAAATAGCGGTGCTGTTATTTAGCACTTCTGCCGGAGTGCTGTCCACATCCTCTGGTGCTTCTGCATAATACATTGTCTGTCCTGTGGGCTCTCTAATGTTTTTGGCTGGTGCAGTTTGACACATACTTGTATTCGTGCCTCTCGGGGGGGAGGGGGAGGCGTTTGGGGGGAGGAGGCGGGGAGTTCATGGTACTCCTACACCAAAAAAGTCAGTCAGCTTTGTGAAGATAGGAGTCTGGCTGGTGTTTCTTTGTGTACCTATTCACCTCTGACCCTTTTGGTAAGTATTTTAAAGGGTGTTCATAACATCCAAAAAATTGGATTCATGGATATATTTTACTGTACAGAATAATATGCTCTTTGGAACAGAGGCTTCTTGTTTTATGAATTGATGAAATGGTCATCACTTAGAACGTGGTGTGTTCTATTGAGAAAGGTAAATGTATGTGTATGTGGGTGTTTCTATGGCTTGAGTCTCTTATTTTTATACTTGTCTCGGGAGGATAGCTCAGTGCAACACACTCGCCTTGGAAGCAAGACGACATGGAGCAACACAGGTTCGATCCCCGGGTCTGCACTTATAATCCTCTAGGTATTAAGCACATTGTAAATAACCAATCACAATTAATAATTGAAGCTATGTGGTTATAGGCAGTACACCATTCAGCTCTCCATTCCACTGTCTCGCTTTTCACACATGCTATTTCATTGTTTGTGCCAGTCTTAAACTCGGGTCACATTGTGCGCCCCTCTCATGTTTACCTTGACAAGTTAGCAGCAATATGCACCCTTACGGTCCTGGGGACACATGTTGTATGGGATGTTACATAAACAGGAAAGCAAGGATGAGAAAGAAGGTGAACCCTAGGAATTCATGCCACTTCTGTAAATTTATTTTACATCATGTGTTTTGTAGATATGGGAACTGAGGCTGCTCTATTTACCAAGATAAAATAAGAAGTGGGATGTTTTGTCGCAAGCTCTATGGGGCTAGCGAGAACAAGCTATCCAAGAATGGATAGGGTTACCAAGTAAAAAGTGTTTTTTCGTCACATCAATAACTGGTGGATGCCTGCGATGTAATCACCTGCAACTCCACACCAAACTAAGACCTATTTAATGAACAAGTGAGTCCATATCTCAACCGGGCTCATGATATAATCTGGTCCCGGTCACTGCCAGCTGGAATTCCCAAAGCGATTATCAACAACACCTATGACAATGAGTGCCCCGGTAATGGAGGGGGCTGCATTGTGGGATGTATTGACCCACTCCGCTATGCTATACAGCATCACCCTGCCAGTTATGCTGAAAGAAACGGCAACAATGGCGGCAAAACCCTTGTGTGCGCCAGAAACCTACGAAAACCATGTGGTTCATTAACAAAAAGATGGATACACAACCTGCCACCCATGGTGCATGTGTGGTGGGATACAGCACACACTGCAGAAAATGTGCCAGTGGGCTCCATGACCAGCAAACACAGTGCAGAGAGAGAAGCAGAGCTTTGCAAATGAAACTCCAAAATGTGCCTGCTAATGACATTTGCTTTGTTGCTAAAAACCACCAAAATGCCTATACACAACACTTCTCAACATTTAAAATCCTCTTTGGTGCTCAAATTCATGTAATCTAATGAAGCGTTGCGAACACAGTCCTAATGGGAAGAGCAAAACATTCTTCAGAAAAACTGTATTGCCTGTAAACTGACAACCTCTGTCAGAATCTGTGTGCAGTACCATGGGCTACCTGTGAATGACAGCTGTCAGATGAGCTCCTTATGAAACTTCAAAGAATTTAAAAGATTTAAACTAAAAGTCTGCTTGATTAGTAAACATATAAAAGGGATTGTTGCCAAAAAGGAATACAGATCTTAGTTGTGTTTTTGATCCCACAGATTTTAAGGCTAAGAAAGTAATGTATTTATGTTTGATGCAACACATTTGGTTTTGCTGTATTTAAGAAGTTAATTAGCCTGGCTGAGCTGCCAGAAGTTGAAAAACAGGTTTTTCCACCCAAGAGGAGGGGCTTCCTCTCAGCAGAAACTCACTGAGAGGTGCTAACCACGGGTTAGCACAGACTTTCGTCTATAGAAAGAGAAGGAACAATGACAGAGCTTCAGCCCAGGAAACAGAGGTGTAAAGGTGGTTGTAAATGGCTCCTGGAAGGAACAAACAAGGAGGGTGCTGCTCCTGGACTGTAGGGAGACAAAAAGGGGAAGAACTGTGACCCATAGTATATTTGCATTGTCTTATTCCTATCTCAAACCCATCCTATCTTTCGTTCAGAACAAGTATTGTTAGAACTATCTTTGCGCTGACTTCTTTCTCATCTGAAGAAGTAGAGTATCTACAATAGGCAGGTTACGCTGATCAGGTGACTGTAAGATCCCTCTGTGGTAGTCTCTTTTTCATAGTCATCAACTAGTGTAAGCAAACCCATTTGTCATTTTCAAAAGTGCATTTCTGTTTTCCATTCTCGCGCCTATCTCGCAAAAACGACTCTTACTAAAACCTCTATGACTCCCTCAGTTTTTATGATCAAAACGAAACGAAACTCCTACTTGTACCTAACACTCATAGCTATCCATAGAACCCAAAACCGCATTGCAAAACAGTGCGATTCGCCCTTTATCGCGAATATCTCGCAAGGAAAAGTTTGCAGCGAATTACAATTCTGAAAGGTTTTTACATGTGTGAAATAGCTTTCATTTGTTTCCGACTTGGACTTTAAGATTTCAAATGTTTTCTTTGGACTAAATCATTGCTTTGATTGTGTGCAACTGTTCGAAGCGGCTCCCATAGGAATTTGCAACAATTTAAGTATTTTTGACCATATTAGCCGTTTTTGCTCAGTCAATTCCAAAGACAATTTTAAAGCCAATTTGACAGCTGAAAAGTCCATTCTGTTTTTCCTCTTGTGTTTGATGGGGGAAGGCAGGACTGATATTGTGTTTGATTTGTGCTATTCCTGAATACCTGCTCTCTCCTCCCATCTCTTGACATTGCCTATTGGGGGGTTGAGGGGTGTTGCAGGGGGAACCTCTAACCATAGTGCCATCTATACCAAACCAACCCAAAAGTATTCTTTTCTGTGCTGCATATGTTTCTGGTGCTCATTACTTGATTCCTAGTGTATTAAAGATATTCTTCTGTGTTCTGTCAACCCATTGGTGATTGTTGCATACCTATTAAAACATATTGTGATTAAAATTTAAATGCATAAATAAATATTTACCTTTGCAAACTGGCCTGATTCCTGGTTCAGTGTGACCGGGGGGGTCTCGGGAGAAGGGTGTGATATGAGTGGTGTATAATTCAGAATATTGAACTTATAGATGAAATAAGTAAGGGTTTCCGTTGTGCACTACACACTGGGCTTGACTTGTGTGTGTGCCGGATTGAAATCACTTACAGCATCTGTGTAAAATTGTTATGCATTATAGCCATTTCTGTATTCTTGGTATTAAGCCTTCTCAAGTCATAACACAAACGCATATCTTCATCCCCACAGCTCTGCACCTGCCAAAATATTATTCTACTGCTTGGCACAAAGTTGATATCTGAAACACAAAATCTGCCCATCATTTATAGGCAATGGGAGGTTGCTTTTGATAGTCCTCCTGAATATGAAAACCAGTATTTGAGGGGTGTGCAAGAAACGTTGCACTCGTGTCAAGCAGAATATTGTGGATTGGATTGAATGCTTAGTCATCGGAAATACCCGGATGATATGTTCAAAAGAAATGGAAAATACAACCATTAAATGAAAGAGGGTGCAATGGAATATCAGACCTAGTGTGTTACCTTCTTGGTGTGTGTAGAACAAAACGAACACTGGTTAGCCCAAGTTCTTTGAAATTGGAGAACCTTTTTAGGTAAAGCAAAGGATAGTTGAGCTAATGAAAAATTAAAACCTCTGAGGACTAATTGGTGAGAGCCTGGGTCCAGTGTTCTGCTAACAAGATCATTTGTCATAATAAAGAAATGAGTGAAGCATCTTTTGTGGATTGCCGAACAGACTCTTGGATCCATCTGCCTTTTAGTGTGGTGAGGAGGATAAAGGTGCCTGGCAAATTCAGTCAGTGATTCAGATTGGGGTGGGGTGTTCTTCTCTTCCTCCATTATCTTCATGATCCTGCCCTAACCTGGCTCTTTTTGAGGGGAATTTGTCTTGTGTTCAATCATTTAATACAGCATCTTTCACTGATGCCTGATCGTTTTTCTTACCAACTGGGCAAAACAGGATTCCATCTGCAGGCTTGATGGGTGTGAATCTTTCACATGCAAAATCACGTTTACTCTTGTCGTTCTTCCTGTGTAATTGAGTACCATGATGTGTTCTTATTTGAATCGTGGGTCTAGCAAGGCATGTAAACAGCCACGGTGTGATATCTGAGTATTTAATATGGAGCTGGTTGTGACATGGGACCTTAGTTCCTATTTCTGTGCACTCAACAAACTGCTTTGAGAATTCACTAGCTTTGTAGTGCATGGTTACTGCATCACACCAAATACCCTGAAGAACTATGGCTTTGCAGGAGGATGTCCATGTCAGGACCCCATGAGGTGTGCCTTGGGCCAACCATGACATGAAGGCTGTGGTACCTGCCAGTCCATTCACACCATTACCCTCTGAGAGTGTGCTTATAAACGTTTCACCACTCTACATGAAGGTTGGAAGCAGACCTCTTTTAAGTCCACATCTTTGGAGCCATTTGCCAACAAGTACTGTGTCCCCGTGAAAGAACCAGAGTAGTCCTGTCTCATGAAGAATCCAGGAAAGACTAAAAGAAGAAGCATAAATAATACAGAGGTCCCGCTTTCCCATTGCTGTTCAAAATGGTACTCTTCGTACTCCAGGAAGGAACCTAGTCACTCCTACTCTAGGGTTAATTAATTATATTTTCAGAAGAATCCGACCTGCTAAGGAACAGGTACAGTTCCCCACCAGCTCCTTCACCACAGAGCAGTGTGAAGTATTCAGGCATAAGATGGTCCACTTTGTTAAGATACCAACAGCTTTGATCTCCAGTGAGGCAACCATGGACCACTGCTCCTTCTTAGGCCATTTTAGGTACCGCTTCAAGCGGCAACTGCATGTCTGATGACTCAGTTCTATCCCCAGTTGTGAAGACTCCTCCCCTGCCGTGCTACTTGGCTTAGCACTCAGACACTAAAGCATCCACACAGGACTCCTCTGCTTTGGCTGCAATGCCGAAAACTAGATGAGTCATGCTCCAGAACGCAGTTATTCCCAAAAATGCATCAAATCTTCGGTGGAGAAGTTTGCCTTTTCACTTATGGGTTAAACTAAAGGACTCTGCAGGGGAGGAGGACTTTCCTTGGCTGTTCTAGAGGTAGGATGATGTTTTAACCGCTTTGGCCTCAGACTTGCTTGATGCAGGCAGATTGTGCACTATGCCTGATACTGATTTCATGCAAGCCTCTGTTTATGGAAAGCCTCATATGTAATTTCACGCAACAAATAAGGCTGTGGAGGCGCTAGATGCCTGGTCCAATAAAACCACACAGGCATTCTGGAAAAAGATCCTCCTAGACACTTCTTCCTTTCTATCCCGCTGTTTATGACCCTATCAAGGCGGTTTGGCTGAAAGCTGCGTGGACACTGGCTGTAGAGTGGGATCTTCCAAAAACTGTATCACTTGCCCTCAGGGATCATGGGTTTCTTTCCACCCAACCCTTCACAGGAATCCTGGTCTAGGCATCCATTGTGGGGTCTATGGCGTATACATTTTCAACCTTAACCCTTGAAAGGGTTAGCAAAATACTCAATGGTATGGGTTGCACATCAGCCAGACCTGCACTGTGTGCCGTGAATGTTTCCTGTGTCCTGGCTATATATTCCCACCCTTTGTGGAGTGTCATCTCTGAGGCAGTTGAAAATCTACCCATGGCCAAGATAAACAAACGCTTCACTGCCTTGGTGAAAGATGGCATTGAGGTGCCTCAGCAAATCTTGCAATCTGTCCTGGGCACAGCTGATTGTGTACCTGTGTTTAATGGGCACAGCACATGGACGGTGCTTCAGAGACGCTCCTAGCTGGTTTCCCAGGATATCTAGACCAAACCCCTGTATATATCCTTTGACAGTCCCATCTTCTAAGGCCGATTAGTTGGAGATGTTTAAAGCTTCCAAAGCCCTAGCCCAGGCCCTTGGCTTGGCCGTTCATCTGCCTTCTGTCCCCTCTTTCTTGGCAGTCTGGGCATTGATTTTGGTACATCCCACCTTTGCCCATAAGAAACGATAGGTCCGGCATCATTCAGCAAGCAGCCCCACAGTGTTTCCCACATTTCGGCAGAGGTATCCTGAGTGACTGTGTTTCTGACTCCATGGTCCCCTCTTCCCCCCCCCCCCCAGGTCGAAAACCACTTAAATTTAGACTATGTACTTTTGGGAGGTTGTCCGTGTAGATCAAGAAGTGAACCCGCACCACCCATGATGCCTGCTCTTTACAGATCGAGTCCGTGCTACTGCCCCACTTTCTTCCACCACCCAAGACTATCCTTCGTCCTGTCCTTTGTATCCCTAGACCCCCCTCCCTTTGAGAAGGAAATTCAACAATTGCCTCGGATTGTGGAAGGGGTTTGAACTCCCTTTACTTTCTGGTTCTAAAAGCGGAAGGGGATCTGCGTCCTATCATGTGTTTGAGGGTTATGAATTTATACCTACTCAAATTCACGATGGTTATGCTGGCCCCATAATCCAGAGCCTCAAACACAGGGATAGTTTGATCTTTCCAATTCTCAATAGGCCCCTGCGGTTCATAGTATGGCATGCCAAATACCAGTTTATGGTGGTAGCTTTTCCTCACCTTCAAGGCTCTTCACCAAGTTGTTGGCTGTGGTAGCTCCTCATCCCTGGGGGAGGGAGACATTGATTTACCTTTCCCTACCAGAGTGACTTGCTTATTCAGGCTCGCCCCCAAAGCTAGTGGCAGCCCACATGTACCTCTCTTGCGGTCTGCTTTGTAGCATGGGCTTCTTGCCCAATCAACTTCAAGAAATATGAGGTCATGCCCTCTTTCACTCTGATTCGTCAGATCGATTCTGGAAATGTGCTAACGTAGGGCTTTTCCTCCTAAGGACACAGTGGTGAACATCCTACTGTTGTTGCAAGCCTTCCAATCACAGAGACTTGTCACGGCCTCTTCCTTTCTGCATCTTCTCGGTCTTGTGGCCGCCTGCATTTTTGTGGTGCCAGAGACTTGGTTGCGCATTTGATCCACCCATTGGTGACTTTGTCGAAATTGCTCTGTTACAGGGCAACATGACTGACTTTTTATATCTCTAGAACAAAGTATCAGAGGGCTTCCTGTGGTGGGCCCACAGATACTACCTCCTAAGGGGAGAGCCTTTTTCGGAAACCTTTGCCTCATTAAACAATAGTCACAGATACTGCCTTGAAAGGCTGGGGAGCAATTGGGCAATCTGAGTGTGATTATGGCCTACCGCTCGGGCAGGGAAAACCTTGAACCTCCAGGAAATGCAGGTCATCACACTAGCCCTCTTTTCTTTCATTATCTGCACAGGACCGGCTTGTCCAGATTCTGACCAACAGCAAGAATGCCATGAATTGCTTCAACAAGGGAGGTGAAGAGAATGTGGTTGCAGACTAATTGAGCAGGCATTCCCCAGTCTGAAACAACAGATTGAAACAACAGATTTTCATCTCTTGGGTGTGGGCATCCCATGGACCTATTCTCCAGTAAGAATCGGAAGTGCAAGTTGTTGTGCTCCAAAGAATTTCCTCTGTGGGAAACACCAGAGAATGCATTGGTTGTTGAGTGGAGCTTTGATTTACACTATGCATTCCAACCAATTCCTGTCCTCACAGGTCCTTGGAAGTCTGCGAAAGTTGAAGCCACCTGTCTCTTGATCACTCCAGACTGGGCAAGAAGGACGTGGTAAATAAAACTTCTTGACATGTCCATCTATCCATCGATGCTCCCTGGTCCCTCTAGGTGAGGTTGGACCTGCTCTCCCAGTCAGACGGCAGGATCCTCCATCCAAACCTACGAAGTCTCAGCCTTAAATCTTGGCTGCTGAGAGACTGAGGAACTAGGGGTGTGGTCCCCTCTGTTGAAGTCCTGGATTTTCTCCTTTCTGCCAGAAGGCCTGCTAACAAGCACGCCTACGTTTGCAGGTGGCTACGTATTCAGCTTTGTCCCTTGGTAAGGGCATGAACCTTTTAATCTGTTCTGGATTTTATTAATTCCTTTGTCCAGGGGGGCCTTTAAATTTGCACCTTGAAGGTGTACTGGGCTGCAGTTGCTCTCTTGGAGAGGATTCCCACCCGCTATTATCAATTTTTTGTTGGAATTATTTACTGGTTCCACCATGTTAGTTCGGTATTCAGTGATAATATTGCAGGAAATGATAAACAAGGAATTTACAAAGATGAAAAAATATTTCAAGAAATAACAGAGTGGGTAAAAAATACCTAAAAGCAGAAAAAATATCGAAATCAAGAAAAGAAAATAGATAGGGGTGTGTTTTAGGTGTAAAAATAAATAAATTAGATTTAGGTCAACATTGGGATAACTGGGGAGACGAGTAGAGTTTAGGAGTAGGTTAGGTAAGTGGGGATCAGAGCCCCCCCCCGAAAATAGATATGTTTTACAATGTGCACTGTTAAAGGCATTTCAATATTTTTTCATGCAATATTTATTACACTTTGCAATTGTAAGGAATAAAATCACAGTGAACCGTTAGTTCCATGTGGGATATAAAACATTTCTCATGGTGGTTCTGTTTGAGCTTTGGCATTTCTGCCTCAAAGCTATGGTGACTTTCCTGGTTCCCATCATGTCTGCTAGACTTGTGAATGAGCTCCACGAGCTTTCTGTCAAGTGTTCATACATCTTTTTCAAGGAGAAAGTGACTGTGTATGAAGCTGTCAGTCCTTCCCAAAGTTGTCGGATTTCACCTGTCACAGTAGATTCAAATGCCAGTCTTCTTCCCTCTGCACCATCATTTATGATGGTGTAGCAATTTCATCATCTGGACCATGTCTCTCAAATGAGAGGCATCAGCATAGATAATTAGCTGTTTTGTGAGTTATGGTGGTGCTCAGGCAGGCATGTGTGTTGATAAGCAGACGCAGTTCAGTTGGGTCATTCTTGCTTTTCTGATTCCTATGATCTGGCTGGTAAATTGACACCTGGAGTCTTTGAGCCCCTTTCACCAGTAGTCTGGAGGCTACCACTGCCTTTCTGAGGGGTGTTTCGTAACGGAAGGGATGGCCCCTAATGTGGAAGGATAAAGAAAGGGCTAGTATTCAGTAGAGAACAAAAAAGGGGGCTCCAACCACAAGTACGTTTCTTGGCATTGCACTTAGTTTAGAGTGCCTAAATTATTTTGTTATTCTTATTTCAACCTATTGCTCAAAAATCAATAAGCCAAGTATCCTTGAAAATAAGAAATCAAAATTTCAAGATGAAACCAGTATCTTGAAACACTTCTTTTTTAATATTAGCAGTTACTTTATTCAATTGTTTTTTTTTTTTTTTCAGATACAGTTCATCATCTGCAATTATAATTATACAGAGTAACGGAATGTAGCATAGTAAAAAAAGGTTTAAAAGAGTATAACATCCAATTGTAACATCATTGGTGAGTTAGTACTATTCATGTGTTGCGAAATCACAGCAAAGCATATTGAAAAAAACAAAATAGAAAAATAGAAAGAACAACCAACCAAGGTCCTAAATCTGAAAGTGTTTGTACTAGACAAATGGATTACAGCTATCAAACAACAATCACCAAATATTCGGTATAGACAAAATAGGACGGTGGAAAGAGTTCAACAGTGGACCATAGCCATTGGCCCGAAACCCCCTTGTAAGTAGAACAAAGCAAGTTACGGAAGTGAAATGAATTAAACAGGGGACCAAAACCATCACAGGGGGAGGTGCCCCCTTTAAAGTTGGTATGGGCAGTCAAGAAAGCTCAAGGCTTTGTCCAAGGGCGTTTTGGCTACTTGTTGGCAAGCCTTTGTCTGGGCCTCTGGAATCTCTGTGGGGAAAGTCCCGCAGGGCAAAGCTGGGGAGGAGAAGGTATCCTTAATTCACTTCCTTCTGGTAAGTGGATACAGGGAAGCACTGTTTCTAATTTGAAATTCTTGTAGTTAGAAGATATCTACAAGTTTGAAAAAGTAGTCTCAGTCGTGCGCTGGGGCTGCACGCTGGTATAAACGAGTAAAGCTTGAGCAGCTGTGCAGAAAACTGAAGCCTCAGGTCATCATCTCGAGCACAGTGGTTAGCATGTGTGCAAATTAATTACGTGATTCAAAAATGCCAGAAAGACGCGAGTAAATCGCTGCAGCCTGTGTCCTGTGGTGATATCCGGCCCGCTGTTCTCCCGAGGTGCCGTAATAGAGCTGTGCCGTCAGGGGGTGTGGCTGGTGTCAGCAATTGTCGGGCATCTAAGTGGGATTCTCTGAACGTTTGCTGAGCATTACTGCCTGATTTCTTTCTCCTGTCAGTGCGTCTATCGGCTGCAGGGTTGGGATTGCTGATATCGTAAAACTTCAAATAATGGTGACTAATTATAATGAGGCTATGCTGCCTTATTTTGTAGGCCATGTTTTAAGGACTGGCTGAGGATCTGGATGCCATCATCCGACAGTTTTGCAAGAAGAACATGAAGCTTCAAGCCCTTACCAGTGGTGGAGCATTGCCTCAAAATCCTGCACTACTGACTTGTGTGCATCAAGTGCCTTTAGTAACTCACACAAGTCCACATGCATGGCCTCTTTAACCATGGCAGGTTGCCCTGGGTGGCTGCCATTGGCTACCACTACCGCAGTTACTTTGATTGGCTCCTGCTAAACCAGGCCTCAAGTAGACATTTTGGCATCTGCCACATCAAGACCCCATGATGTCGGAACAGACCAGACCAGACCTAATGAATGACTAGTAGAAAGCCAGATCCAAGGCCAGTCTTTGCAAATGGCTCCATACAATGTGTTAGGAGGGACGCACACACTGTGCATGTGAAGACAAGAGTGCGTTGTCAGGTTGCCAGCTCCCTACATTCACACTATTTCACACGCCAAGAATAAACTCTGATTAGCGAGTCAAATTTTGCAGCCCTTTTAATAATGTGTGTCCAATCTTTTTGTGTAAACCATAACACATTTAATATAGTGAATTAATGGTGAGTAACAATATGTTTCCTGCTTCCCAGGACGTTTTTGGTCAGTAATTCATGTTCTGCTCTGCCCCTTATCGGTAGTTTGTACTTTCTACAATGCCCTCGGTGGCACTTAATATCCTTCCATGTTGTTTCATGACATCCTCTTGCTGCACCTCCATTCTACCGTTTCCCAGCAGTCCCCAAAATGTCTACTCCATACTGGCCTTGCTCTTACTTGAACATATGCTTTTTATCCTTCCATGGCAGCTCTCTTGGATATTCTATGGCCTGCTCTATATCCACACCATGGATTGTCTTGTCGATAACTGAATCCTGTGTTCCAGAAGAATGTTCAGGAATTGTATACATTAATATGCCATCACTTCATACCACAGGGTTAGCTTGCTATTAACACTGTACAGACCGTTAATATAAAATAAAATAAACTACATCAGTGCATAATGAGACTATCTCTGGAACTTCAATTGCCTCAGACTGAGAATTTTAGAAGGGCTTGCGAGTTTTATCCTGGACCCTATCGTCTCTTGGACATTCCTTGTTGTTAAACTGTAAAGCGCCTTGGATTAAGGTGCTATATAACTACAATAAATACAATACAGTAAACTGTGCTGGATGATCAGTTTGGCTACAGTTCATATCAATGCAATACCTCTGGGTCCTGGGCGCGTATAACAAATGAAATAAATAATGTATTGTATTATTGGTCAGACTGCAGCCTGGTCTCACACCAATACTCATTCTGGCAAACTCTTGGGCCACTCTGTCTTGAAGCTTCGTGCCTCATTGTGCTGGGCTGCGTCCTCTCCATTTGCGACTGCTTGACTTTACAATCTGTAACTCCATAAATAGAACCAATTATTCAATCACACTTTTTTTGCTGCACAAGTTCTGTCCATGTAGGTGCCAGCTACCAAACCTCTATAAACTATAGGGCCGCTGTTACACTCTTTATTGCAGTGTTACAGCAGAGCCGAGGAGGCGATTGCATGCTAAGAACAATCTTTAACTTTTTAATATAATAGTTCCAAAACAATCCGCAAGCCTGCTCCCACAGAAGTAGGATTCCCTGGTGAAGCCATGGCATAATTGATGGGGTGGGGGTTCATCCTGTTAGGCTAGAACACTGTTTTGATCCTGTTCGTGAATGCTAAACCTTGTTAATTTCTGTGAATGCTTTGATGGCGTATGCCTTCAGGTTTCAGGAGGCGCTTTAATATGTTAAGCATAAATTCCTTAAGGCCGATTTGTGTAACATAGAAATGGACCGTCTCTGTAATCAACTGCGTTTTGTCTTTCCTAAAACCCAACTTTAGTCACGAAATGTACTGGTGAGGAAAAGTAATGTGGTGATTATCTATTGCTCGCTCCATACCTTATTTGGAGTATTCTTTTCAGGTCATTTTCGTTTCTAGCTCATCTGAAGCTTTCCATTTCTACAGTCCGATCACAGATTTGACGGCAAGTGGTGTCTCTCTGATCCTATACAATTCATATTGATTTAAAGGTATAGGACAGATGAGAAAAGCTGGGCCTTTCAGAAGTCCATACTGACAGCAAAACCCTGTTTTCCTTAAGTTGCTTTTTCATATGGCTGTAATCACCAGTGGTTTCCTCGGAGACCGTTGATACTGTATAATAATTGTTGTTTTATGACGCGCCATAATACCAGAGATTGGTTTCTAAGTGCGCAATTGGGATTCAAAAGTGAGTGGCACTGCCTTGTCTTGCTTCCAAGACGAACCTGTTGTCCCTGAGCTATCCTCCCATAAATAAAGGTTGTAGTTTCCGTTTTTATGCAGTAGCATGCAAGTTTCTCCTTTACTTTGTATCTTGACATGGAATCATGGTGTCAAATGTATTTCTTTTGTAGCAATTGTGCAATTGCTGGATAAGAAAAAATGTAATTTTGTTCCATTTTGACAAATAGCAATTGTATTAAAAATATGTTAGAATGGGATTCTGGAATGCTGGTGAACAGAGCAGCAGCTTAAACCAGCTGCTCCTGCTCCCTCTTGGCCTATCGATGATTAATACCAGGATTGAATATGAATACCCTTCAAAAGAAGAAGATTGAGATTCCAGAGAACCCTACTCCTAAGAAACCAAAACAAGGAAGTGACCTGGAAGACACTCCTGGAATTACATTTATGCTCTGCTGCTGAAGGTCTCTCAGGATGTAGGGAAATTGAAAATTACCCTGAATTAGTTATCTTCCAAAGTAGGTCAATTGGAGACTAGAATGACTAAAGTGGAGTCAGAAAATGTTTCCCTGGCTTCTGAAGTTGCTGGAAGTTACAGGGTGTATAAAGAGCTGAGTTCTAGGTTTCTGACTTCAAAAATAAGAATTTAAGGCTGGAAGCAGAAAGGAGAATCCATAACTTGCGCTTGCTAAGAGTGAGAGAAAATCCTAATCTGGACAAGGATCTAGTCGCAAGAGTTGGAGGGATCCTGACCGAGGTGTTGGGAAGGAAAGTGTTGAATGATGGAGATTTGGACTATGCGTACAGAGCAGGGAAGAACATGGAGGATGGTAAACCAAGGCAAATTCTGGTGTTAACAAAAGTGAGTGTAAAGGAGAACGTTTTGAGACTGGCAAGGGAAAAAGGGAAGCTCATTCCACCATGGCCATCTATCCTGATTATCCAAATGTTATTGAACCAAATGACAAGGGTAAACAATGGAATACTCTTGGAGCTTGAATAAGTGGTCCTGAGGCAGGGAACCATTTGAAACGGCCTTATGCAAAATTGGGCACTTCTAAGACCCATTAAACAAAGAAATAAAGAAATAGGTGTAAGTTCTGCAGAGACAATCAATGCATACTTTTTGTCTCCCAAATGCATGTTATGTCAGTGCATAGAATGCAATGTGGCAAAATGATGTAGGTGTTAAATTCGTATTTTTGGCCCAGTGCATTTGACACTTGGAGAATGGGTTCAGTTTTGGTCCTACGGCAATACAGGTTCTCTGCAGCTCTTGGGGATACTTAAGTCCAAAGTAGAGCTCATGGGGAGAGGAATCCACTGGGTAAGGTGTCGGCATTGGGTCATATTGATGGTGGACTGATAATGTTGTATATACCAATGCGTGAGGTGAATTGAGATGTCTTGGGAATTATTAGATTTGACCGTTATATGACAGTTTGCCTGATACATATTGGGGCAGAAAGTGCATTTTTAATTCTGGATTCTGGAATGGAGTCCAGCGTGAGGTTCAGTATGGAAGTGTGGACTCCAATTGTTAGGTAAGAAGTCGTATAGTGTTGCAAAATTCACCTTTTTCACAACGGTTTGTGAATGCAGTTTGGTCCGTGCAAATATTGACCTTTTAATGCGCACCACTTGGGTTTGGTGCTAACGGCTAGTAGGGGAAGGGAATTGACCCGAATGGGTGTAGTGAGATTCCAGAATGAATGTCCGGTGGAATTAGAGGTTCTATGTGGGGTGGTACAAATTAGCACAAGTCTAAATGTTTCTAAGAGGATGTGTAATAAGGTGGGGGGACCTCTGGGATGTTTTTCAAACTATGATGACAAGTAGTGTTGTAGGGTTGTTGTTGGGACGGACCGAGTGGAATGGGAATTGGGAGTCCAATGTGAGGTTTTTCATTTTAAGCTTGATTTTATATGTATTGCGGAAGTGATGGGAATCCATATGAAGGAGCGGGTGTTGTTTCTTTCTACATAATTATAATTGTGGAAGGGAGGATCCAGAGGTTTGGATTGAACAAATCCAAGTGGTTTGGGTGTTGTATTTTTTTAGTTAGTCTTTTTTGTTACGTGTTCTGGTGTATGTGTAGGTTTCATCACGGGGGATATTTTTGACAGTCTTCTCATGGCAATCTCATATAAGAGGAGCTTCTGTGTAATTTCCTGGAATGTTAATGGGGCGAATTGTATAAATAAGAGGAATATGATTTCGCAGAAACTGGATGGGTTGGGGGCTGATGTTGCCCTGCTTCAAAAAACACATTTATTGGAGGTGGGTGCAGATAAATGGAAGAGAATGGGTTGGCAATGTGTTTTTGTTCATCTTTCTTTTCTAGCTCAAAAGGTGTATGCACCTCGATTAGGAAGAACCTGCCTCTTACTAAAATGTGTTGTGAACAAGACAAGAAGGGTAGAATTATATGTGTGAATTTGATCATTCAAAATGTTAATGACTGTATCTGTAATATATATGCTCCCAATAGAGGGAATGGTGCCTTTATTTTTTTTTTTTTACTCTCGCTCAGTTCCTACAAGAGATTAATGAAAAGAATGTTATTGTGGGGGGTGATTTTTATTGTTTTACTTGATCCTCTGTTGGATAAGAGTGGAGGGAATTTGCACAATGACAGCAAGCCTAAAAGGGAAGCCTTAAGGAAGCTGATGATGGAGTGGAATTTCCTAGACGTCTGAGGATTACAAAATCCTCATCTCCAAAACTACTCAGTACTCCTTTTTCTCAGCAAGACATAACGTGTACTCTCAAATTGACCTATTCTTGACGACCGGTCTGTGCACACAATGTTTAATCGGAGTGGATATCAAAGGCATCACAATCTCAGATCATGCTCCCATTTTTCTGGAACTGAAATTGACTTATCCACTGCCTAAAACCAATACATGGGGTCTAAATGTGACACTACTTGATGACAACAATATCGTTGATAAGATAGTGAAAGAAGCAAGGTACTTTGTCTGCAGAGAATTGTACAGGCGAAGTGAAGGTTGAATTTGTGTGGGAGGCCTTTAAGGCCTACTCGAGAGGGATGCTAATAAGACTCTCGAGTAAAAAGAAAAAAATGAGACACAATGAGATACAAATTCTAAATGAAGAAATCGAGGTTCTTGAATGGCAAAATATGCAAACTTTCTCAGAGAGGTTCTTGGAATTGCTAAAGAAGAAGAAAGACAATTTGGAAGATCTACTTACAACAAGAGTTGATGGACTTCTTTTCAGAACAAGATGCAAATATTATGAAAAAGGTGAAAAGTGCGATAGGCTCACACATAGGCCCATCGCCTACGCGTGCTGGAAAGTGAAAAGACGGTCAGGTCAGTGTGATTTGAAAATGAGGATGGAATTGTGACTTATGAGCCTATAAAAATTAAGGTAATATTCAGGGAGTATTACTCCAAACTATATTCCTTGGAGATCCATGTGAGTCAGGAGGAATTGATGCACTATGTAAATGGATGTAATCCTAAAAGACTTGATTCTATATGCAGAGATGTACTTGAAAAAGAACTAAGTGTGGAGGAGCTCAAAAGAGCTGCAAGTTCGCCAAACTCTGGAAAATGCCCGGGACCAGATGGTCTGCCGCGCGAGTTGTATAAAATCCTCCCGGATGAAGTTTACAATCTGATTTTGCCCATGTTACATGCCTCTCTAAAGGAGGGTTGATTACCAGCAAAAACAAGGTATGCTTCAATATCAACATTTTTGAAAGAAGGAAAATCACCTTTGGTAACAAGCAGTTATAGACCCATAAGCATGATTAATACGGACAATAAAATCTTCGCTAAAGCCCTAGCATTGCGAATGGAACGTTTTCTACCAACAATAATAGACAAGAGTCAAACAGGTTTCGTGAAGGGGAGGCATGCCTCGGACAACATGCAAAGGCTACTGTTTACGTTGTTTGAGAGTAAAGAACATCAGAAGGAGGTCGTGGTGCTGTTGTTGGATGCAGAGAAAGGCTTCGACCGGATAGAGTGGGAGTATCTCTTGGCTGCCTTGGATGGTTTTGGATTTGGTTGTAATTGGATCAAATGCATTAGGCTCTTAAACTCTTGTCCAACTGCCTGTGTGAAAACAAATGGATATGTCTCTGACAAATTTGATCTTGAGAGGGGGACGAGACAAGGCTGTCCGCTCTCTCCTATCTTATTCGTTATTGCATTGGAGCTTCTTGCTGTCCGGATTAGAGAAGATGTGAAGGTTGAAGGAATACAATATGGAGAGACCGGTCAAAAAGTTTGGCTCTACGCTAATGACATGCTGCTGGTTCTGCAAACATCAAATCTTCGATTCCAGCGTTGATGGATCAAATCGAAGCCTTGCACAGAATCTCGGGATATAAGTTCAACTGGACAAAGTCCTAAGCATTGCCAGCATCAAGCTCCTGATTCGATCTTAAGTATGAGTATGTACAGATTTAATCAGTGTCCTGAAAAGATGCGTTATTTAGGGATCTGATTGACGAAAGATGTTTCTAAAATGATGGAGGTCAATCTTGCATGTATTATCCAAAATTTTGAATCAGACCTGAAGAGATGGAATGAGCTGAAATTGAGCCTTTAGGGCAGGGTACATGCTGTTAAAATTATGTGCTGAACATGATTCCATTGCAGATCAAAATGGGGTTTGTAAAGAAAATTGAGGGCCTTCATTCAAACCTTTCTATAGGAAGGTAAGCAGCCTCGTCTGAAATTGTGGAAACTGCAACTGTCTCAGGGAAGTGATGTCTGGGTGTTCCAGACGTTGACAACTACCATTTGGCGTTTGGTGCAAGGCACTTAGTCCCATTCATTGAAAACTCGAATGATGTATGGACTCAGGCGGAGACCAGTAGCACTTCCCCCCTCTTTCACCTAGAGCTATTCTTACATCTGTGGATGGGGCTGGCTGCAAAACCTTTCCGCCAACAACTTTTATTAGAGCATGCTGGAAAGCTCTTGTAAAGAAAAGCAAACTGGATGTGGTTGGTAACCCCCATCACTTCAATCTGGCTGAATCTGGACATAACGTTGGATGGGATATCCCTTCTCTGGCCGAACTGGCTACTAGGGGGGCATCCAGTGTTTACAAGATGTAGTGGATGGCAAAAATGGCTCAATTTTAAACAGCTGTCTACAAGTAAAGACTTCTGGGATTGTACTCTAGGGGAATGTAGGAAGCTAAAGAAGACATTGATTAACAAAATTCCAGAGGTAGACAAAGAGTGGCATGTCTGGTTGAAAGAATATAATTGAGAAGGCCATTTGGCCTCTAAAGTATACAGGAAGCTAAGTCAATACAAGGAACCAAATTCAGAGTTATTGGTCAAATGGTCAGAATCATTAGGCACGGAGATGTGCGAGAATAGGTGGTCCAACATATGCTAGAATGTGTCTCTTACATCTCTAAATCATGGTGAGAGAAGTCGTCAGATCAAGTTATTAAATGGGGTTTTCTGGACACCCGAAAGGCTACACGCTAGGGGTCTTCTTGACTCGGAGGCGTGTTGGAGATTCAGACATGCCAGAGCGACGTTTGAGCATATGATCTGAGAGTGTTATTAACTAAGGCGCTTTTAGAGGAAGGTTTCACTGAAAATGAACGAGATTCTCATTTTTGATGTGAATTATGACTATGCAAGTGTAATTCTGGGTGAAGATGATTTAGTGGCTCATCTCACATACCCTCAAAGATGTAGGTTCTTCAGGGCCTCCAACTCTGCAAAAAGTTATTCTAAGGAGGTGGAAAGATGTGGAAAGGCCAACGCTCGCAGAATGGATTTCAGATCTAAGACGGGTGGCCAGAATGGAGAAAATTATCCTTTTCAGTAATAAAAAAACATTTGATCAGATTTGGGGAAGATGCCTAGATTTGATAATCTAAGAGTATCTTTATAACCTCTGTATCTTCTGTCTTATTAGTGATGTGTATCCCTATGTGGTACATTTGTTTGACTGTTAACTCTTTGATGTTTGGTTTTTACTGTTTGTTATGATTTAAATCTAATAAAAAATGTACATATAAAAAAATGTGTTAGAACGCATACTCCTTTGTAATGGTTAGTGACTGGTCAGTTGCAACATGTAAACCAGGCTTTACACAGTATTACAAGAAAGAATATTGGTAGCAAATAATGAAATGGAAATAGTGTCTTATACCTTCACATAGTTCAATGTTTATATGGCTTTGTTGGCCTGTATTCCAAAGGAGTCCTTCCCAGCATCATGGAGCATTTGAAGTTCACTGTGTAGAAATCATGTGATCTTTCACATTCTGCCGCAACATATTTTTCAATTGAAATCATGTAAATCGGGGTTTACGTTTCTAAATTTCTCAACCGGGTGCACATGTAAATGCAGAGATTTTCTTGTTGTGGACATTACCAATATTTTTTGCTTTACCTTCAGAGCGATCTTCAAAATCCACAGCCATGTTCAAAATACGTAAGCGAACATGGAGCATAGGTAAAAATAAATCTGATATATATTTGTTGTGTACATACAAAGACCTACTAACGGTAACGTTTGTACAAGTCACTGACTTCAGATTTTGAGCTTTTTGACCGCTGTAACCAGTATTGCATTAAAAAAGGCACCACAACAGTCCCTTGACACTAGGTTAAATGTGACATTATCTGAAAAACAAATTACATGGCTGTGCTATCCATTTTGGATCAGTTGAAACCCCAATCTAATTGTAGACATGCCCTTGTGCCATCTCTGTACTTGGAGGACTGAACCGTACATCGACAGCCCTTTCCTACTTTGACATATTGCTACATAAGGGAAGCAAGAGAGATGTCATCTCTCATAATCAAACAATATGGAGGAGGGAGCTCTTCCAGCTAGATTCCTCTGGTTCTGCACAAACTGAACAGGTTTTCTTTTAGCAAGTAGGGGAATATGTGTCGCTGCAAGTGGGCTTTCCAACCAGGTGCGCTTGCCTTTGTAAACATCAGTTGAAGGTCCGATCATATCTGTTTAGAACTAATCTTCTAGTTTAGGGATTGGGCCTACCTGCACGCACAATGCATTGCTGTCTCCTAATCAGTACAGAAAGCCGTGAGTAGTTTGGATGGTGAACCTCATGTGTGATTTTATTTATTCATTTATTTTGTAGATTTTGATTCATAAAGAATAATTTGTAAGTGTTTCAGTATTTCAGAGGTAGGAATCAAATTGTAGTTACAGTAGTTTAATTCTTGTAACTGGTAAACAGATTATAGATATTCTAGTTTTAGGTTATTCTAGGCTTCAAACCATCATCTGAAAATGGTTGGCTTGTAGTTGTCTTTTGCGGAGCATGCATTACATCTGCAGTCTCATAATTGTAGTGTGCAATATATAAAACATGCAGGTTATTTACCTTATTGTCATTTTCCAAAAGTAATTTCTTGGAGAAATCTAAGATCCAGATTTTAACCGATTACTTTGAACATTGTTAATTTATTGTTGTAAATGTCTACCTTTTTGTAATGAAAAGAAATCCACTTTTACACCTGTTCAAATAATGGTAACAATGTATTTTCTTATGTATCTGTATTCTGTATTACATAAGCACCATATTGCAAATCTGCCAATACACACAAAACACATATTCCTTATGTCCTTATTCTTATCAGAAGTAGAACACCAGTTTCCAAAGTAAGTTTTATACAAGAGGTACATTATTCCTTGGGACAAGGTTGTACACACTCATGCAACAGGATTCTCGAAGTATAAACTGGTTCCTCCTATTTGCGTACTGCTAAAAAGAATTAATTGCAATAGAATTACCTCTATCTGTTCTTGCCATAACGGACAACAATTAACCATAACATTGCTTTGATTTGTTTTTCTTGTAGGTGTGTGCTGCTTCCCCTTTTGGAAATGAAAGCCCCTTCGCAAAGCCTTTTTATACTTATTGATTCCATCGACGAGGGCTGTAACGTTGCAGACGGTGAACAGAGACAATCTGGTTTATCGGGAACTATAGCAGAACTTTTAGCAGCTCATCACGAGTTCTTCCCACCATGGCTTCTCCTCATGTGCTCTGCCCGCAAGCAAAGCAAAGCTGTTACGAAAATGTTTACAGGTAAGGGCAGTTAGCTTTGTGAGATGTTATTTTGTGGAGCCTGCTTGAGGCCTAGAGCAGTCAGGGCAATAGTGGTTTAACTATGTCCAATTGAAATACTCTTCACATTCTTGAGCGATTTTATCATCTTAATGTAACAAATCTTTCATCATCTACCAAGTTGGACTGAAATGTCATTGTTAGTGTGTGTTGTTATCATAGATTTAAAGTTCAATGGCCTTAGCTCTCATATCCTGCCCACTTGGTAGACATTTGAAAAGACAAAACTTGCTTAAGAGGTCAAGAACATTTTATCTCCTTGTCCTGTAGCATTCATCATTGAAAAAGTGTTGCCATGGGTCGAAAGCTTTGGTTAACCTTTGGCTAACCTTTTCCTGTCCTTGGCTGGCATTAAAGGAATGTTTCAATAAAGCTTGTTACTCTAAAACAAATGGTATATACAGCATTTGAACTGGTGTTATAGTTTTTTTTTAAAATGTATTTCCACTCTGATTTTTAAACGGAGTTTACACTCTAGTTCTACTAAATATATCAGTATGTATTATGAATTCACTGGCATTAATAGAGATTAGCTCTAAATTGTATGCAAAATTAAATAAATCCCTTTATAAAGCATTAAACGTTTCGTTTTGACCAAAAAAACATTAAATATTACAAGCATTGAAAACCTTATGGTGAAGAAATGCACTTCTTTTTTAAGAATCCATCAATCTCTTCTGATTATTTTAAACGTTTTAGAATAGCCTTTATAGAGCAACTTCTCCGGAGACTCTCTTAGGTTTACATGCATTCAAGATTTCTATCTTAAAATGTCATCAGAGTAATGTGAAAAATAATCAGAAAAATCTCTAGGTTCTAGTCCCTGACATTGTTTTTCTGTTTCCTAGCACTGCTGCTGAAATTAATCAGGATGTTGATCCTCTTACTCTCTTCCTTCGGACAGGAGCTGTAAATGTGCATGTTACTGTCCTATGTGATTTTTATTGTACTTATTCTTATCTCAGGACGCCAAGCAGATCTTGCTACTTTTTAGGTATTTGTGACATTTTTACAATATAAAATGAATCACAATAGAGAATTTGCAGACCTCAACAGGGACAACTTCTTTAAAAACGTGAAACAAAAGTTAGACATAATTTAAATTGTGCCCATGTTTTTCTGTCCCACACTTTTCACCAATCTGGTACCAGACGTCAGTAATCGTATAGTTGGCTAGGAAGCACCAGAAGAACTTGCCATGTACTAGTGGATGTGGAATGACGAGCGGTGTCTTTTGCTGTAAGGAGAGCCATAGCAACATTAT
Source organism: Ambystoma mexicanum (assembly GCF_040938575.1). Classification (NCBI taxonomy): domain Eukaryota; kingdom Metazoa; phylum Chordata; class Amphibia; order Caudata; family Ambystomatidae; genus Ambystoma; species Ambystoma mexicanum. Next base: position 635,913,955 of record NC_090937.1, read on the forward strand.
GGCAAATCCTTTTGGTGAAACTATTTGTTTGCCTATCTCCACCTTTATTTCTAGTTTGTGGAGAGTGGTACTGCATACTTAAGTTATATTTATTTTAATAATTTCGGTTTTCTTTTACTACTGGACTGAAATGTTCAGGATGCAAGACATTGGGTTGGTAACAGTTTTCACATACTGTATAACTGATGTCCAGTCAGCCCAAATGGGCGTGCCACACATTAGGTACGTGGGAGTGCTCATTGATGTTAATAACTATAATTGAGAACATGCAATTTGATTGGATTACATTACAAATGATGCTGAAATATTGCTCTTCCTGCCTTCGCGTCTCTTAAAAATGGATCTCTATTGTTGGTGGAGTGGTGAGGCTGAAATCTACTCTACCTCTAGAAACATTGGCAGAACCTTGAGCTCTTGAAAAAAAGGTGGGCAAGTGGCTCCTCCTCTTCAGCCTGGAGTAAAACCCTATCTGGGTAAATGATTTTCATGAAGATAGTCTATGAGGTCAATCTAGGGAAGAAAACATCATGACATACTCAGCCACCTCTTTAAGGTACTGATCTCCAAACAGTAGACCTTCAGAACTCATACTTGTATCTGATCTGGCCCCCAATTTACAAATGACCTTTCTACAGCAGGGGGTCTGGCATGTTGTCAGGCTGTGAATCATCGCGTGAAAACTGTTTCTCCTTTAAGCCAATCGCTGTCCTCTGGGTCATACTGCCCCCTTCCAATGAGTCCTCTCCCCAAGCTCTACCCCTAGTCGCCATCTTCAGATTTGTACTGCACGCTTCAGTGTTTGGAGTCCTTATTGCCCTCCAAGCTTTTTTCCCCTAATATTTTGAGTTTTTGGTAAAATGTGAACGTTTTTGACAAAATTTTGGATTTATCATTCGACCAGAAGTTGACTCCCGGCAGCAGGGATCCGCTGTCGGTGAAGATTTTACTATATCGAGGAACTTACATCGGAAGGCCCAGCTTTGGGCCTACTTCCTGCCTTTTCAGCATGACGGAGGAGAAGAGATGCCTCTTCAAACTCTGTGCGAAATGTGCACTAAGGAACGTTTTCGTGGAGGAGCAACACCCCAAATGTCTTTACTGCCTGCATCCGGACCGTGATGAGGAGGTATGCAGGGTCAGCCATGGTTTTTTCAAAGAAGACCAAGAAGGACCGCTACAGCATGCTTGCGGAGTGGGTAAAATTGGGTAAGGCCTCTGGCCTTTAGGATGCTTCCCACAGGACCGGCCGGATACACGATCGAGCTTCCTCAGATAAGAGGTTGAGGTCCTTAGAGGACGCTCTGCCCGTGGGGGTCCAAAAGAAGGCAAACCCGCACGCCACAGATCCCACTGGGTTCACTGCTGCTGCAGGTCCCGGTTTGAGAAGGACAAGGTCATCATTACCAACCACATCCACGGTGAGCCTGCGGGCAAGGGTCGCACACTCAGAGAAAGTTCTTGATCCCTTTGAGACTCTGCTTGCCATCAGCGGACAAGACGATGAAGGAGAAATCCAAGGTGGGCCCTTCTCTGCCTCCATCGACGACTCAGCCAAAACAACAAAATCATCAACTGTGTCATCAACAGCCACATCGATGATGACTGCTGTTGCAATCCCGTTGACGACCCCTACTTCTTCAAAAGGAGGGCAGACCACAAAGGTGGTGCCCACAGTGATAGCTACCCCGTGGTTGTCCTTACTGGCATGGCATGAGGTAATTGCCACGGTTTCGGCAAAGATCCCCTGGAAAGGGGACAGCAGCCACTTCCTCCCAAAAGTCTCAGAAAAGTGGAGGGAGTAGGCCGCTGACGTCCCCTGGGAAGGGTACAGAACAAGGTTCTGAACCAAGTGTGCCGGGGCACATTTAAACTAGCTCCGATGAAGGCGATGAACTGCCTGAGGGCTATTATTCAGACCACGAAGGGGGCCAGGGACCCTAGATCGAAGGCCCTGCTCCGTCTGGAAGTCCTCAAAGACCACTTTCCGGAAGTCTGTCTTGGTGCAAACCTAAGTCTGTCTAGGGCGCTAATCGACACCACCCCCTCTGAAAAGAAAAGGGAAAGTCAAACCGAGCTGGCTAGTCTGTCCTTTTTAAGCAATCTACCACAGCTTTATGGCGATCTCCATCTATCACAGCGGAAAAACCCTCTGCTGAAGCATTGAAAAAGAAAATACCTGGGAAAATACCTGGGGAAAATATAAAATTATACCAAGTCACCTTTTATATGTTCCTTCAATATTTTAAAAAGGGAGTAGCACAAATAAACACATCACAAAAGGTGTACACATACATGGGTTTTCACGTGTTTGAATTTTCATTTTGAATTTGATTTTCGGGTCACATCTGGATCACGTGTGTCTCAAAATCCTTGAGGTAAAAGAACAACCTTGGGCAATAAATCGTGCACCAAACACATTTTTTCTGCCAAATCCCGAGTCTAATGAAATCTGATGAGTTTAATTTCCTTGGGGCAGAATATTCCACACACGTTTTGGCTGACTCCATAACCAGAAAATTAAATTTCAGGAGCCAGTGTGAGTTCTGATTGATGAGCAAGATAATGAAGTCGTGGGTCAGGCCTTGACAGTTCCTCATGTAGATTCGCCTGGTAAGAATTAATTGCAAAACTGGCATGGAAAATTAAAGTAACCACCAGAGGCATGAAATTCTGTAAAGAGAAAAATATATCCTATTGCCTTTATGGAAAAGATGTGTTTGCTGTACAAGGAGATCCCTTACTTTGCTGATTAGTGTTGAGACAGGTCGAATTTTACTGTGTTTACAGCAGCAGCACTGTATGTTGTACTTTTACAACCTAGCCCTATGCTGTTGGGCAGTACTTGCACTTCACCTAGAAGTAATAGTATAGTAACTTGTAAATGCTCACATTAGTGAATCAAGCACTGTCAATAGGAACGTCCTTTCTTCATGACATGGTCCATGATTGAATGAGGCATGCTCTCAAAGTGCTCCTACAGCGTGTCTCCTTTCCTCCTTACTTGTGGACTATTCCATCCTCCAGGACCGGACCAGAGCTTTTTGCAGCACCATACAGAAATGTTCTCTTCTATTTTCATGTCCCAGGCCCAAGCACATGATTGGCCACAGGTTCGGCCTCCCCAAGACCTGCCTCCGGGCCTCGCACTTCAGTACTTTTCTGCGTGCGGTCGGGCTGGATGCTTCAGCACCAGCGGGTAATCTTTTTTTCACACCCTTTTTCTTCTGGCACAATTCTTTCTCCTCGTCTCTGATTTCATAGTCTTTTTTTGGCCCGCTTATGCTGAAATACATGGGGCTTGCCTCCTGCGGGTTGTGTACTAGAAGATACTCACCATTGGATCCTTGTGCTCTCTGCTTGGAGTGCCTGGTCCCGATTCACAGGGGGACAGTTGCTTCGCCTGTGATGCACTTTCAGTTCGGTCCCTAACTCGACATCTCCAGCGCTGGGAAGAAGTTTTCCGTCCGGTAATGCCAGAACACATTTGAGAATTTGTCTCCATGAAGAAACATCGACTAGTGACTTCCTTTTCAGGGTAACCAGAGCTGGTGGCTCCTCTTCAGAGGTTCATGATTTCCGGAGGGGCCGTTCACACTCGAGCAGTACCGGGCTCGTCCCAATGCCCTTGAGGCATATTTGGATACTGGAGCTCGCTCAGAGGCTCCCCGCTCAGGGCTAGGACTCTTACTGGTGGTACTGAGGTACCCCCAGTAGGGGCTAAACGTACCATGTTCACCCCTGAGGTTCCCTCGGAAGAGGGCCAAGATCAGCACCGGCAAGGCCGAGGTTCCCCATTTGGAGGCTAAGTCTACATGGGTCCTCCCTGAAGGTCCCTCCAGTAGGGCTAATCTTCCTGGCAGGACCAATGCTCCACAGGTAGCTAAATGTACTGGGGCTATCCCTGAGGATCCCTCTTCTAGGGCCAAGTCTGATACCGGCTAGCCCAGGTACCCTGTGAGAGGGATAAGCATGACCGGGTTCAAACCACAAAGGGCCTGTTGGTGCTGTCGCAGCTCGAAATGGAATCTGCCACCTCAGCTGTTCCATCCTCTGTGACTTCATTTGTGGCACCAAAAGAGTGGCCCAAATCCACTACTAGTGCGTCATTGTGATGTGACCCTTCAGGGTTGGTTAAAAGAGCTTTAGGGGAGAATGATCCCTTTGCCCGGGGGTAGAGTGGTCGGCCCGACTAGAATGTCTCTGCTACCCACTGTCTTTGCCGGTCACCTAGTCACTGCTCCATTACCTGGATCTGTGGTTGTCCAGGCGCACTTGGTAGCCAGTTTCTAGTGAGTCATGCTCACGGCCTACTGTGCCTCAGATACCGGCTCCTCAGCACATGTTCCATCAATTAGAGGAGGCATTCTTTCAGCGGTTCCAGATGCTGATGCATTTGGACTCTTATGTAGGAGTATTTCAAAGGCATTCTTAGAGAAATAATGCCAACCTGTCCGAAGCTCCCAGATCAGCATCTGCTTCCGCTTCCAGTGGAACCCCAACCTCTGCTGTGAACCGGGTCATTCTGCTCCTCCTCTAATTCAGGAACTGGATCTTCCGACAGTGCCGGACTCGCTGCCCCGGCAAGGTCCAAACCTCACTAAGGAGGGGGAGCAGCTTATGGGCCTTATGAGCTTTCTGGAAATATCGGTCCCGGGCGCACCACCTTTTGGAGGAGGGGGTGCTGCCGGGTGCACAATTGATCAAAAGGTCCAAGATAGCAGGGATTGTCCTGCACAAAGACATGTTAGCAGAGGCAAACAGAATCTGGAGTAAAGCACATTCTGGTCCTCCCACCAGTAAACCAATTGACCTACGTTATAGGCTATTGCAGACCAAGGAGGTTTTTTTATCTGCCTGCCCGAAGCCATCTTCTTCGGTTGTCGCTGCATCAGCGATATTTGCAAAGCTGGCGTCAGCGTTGTCCTCTTCTGTGTCTGGGCAAGAAAGAAAACTCGGCGTTGCAGCTGAGGCAAGCCAACACCACGGTGCTGCTCTCAGCCATGAACCAACGGCTGTGGAAAGATCTGGTAAAGTTTGAGAAATTTATCCCTCAAGACGGATTGGATGAGGTGAAGGACGGTCTGGCAAATGCTAGAATGAAATCTTTTCCACAGCTCAACAGACGAGCTTGCTAAGAAGGCCAGTACCCTGGCGGCAAAGTTGCTGTCGGTGCTTACAAAGTCTGACCCTCCCAAGCAAAAGTCTTGTTCCAGTCTGAGGCGTGATCGAGATCTTTTTATGGATTCAGAGGTTTCCAAGAGCAAAAGGTGAGACTGCAGGACAGATCGCCCAGTATGCAACGTAAGAATCAGATGAAAACTGATACTAGGGTTTTTGTCTCCCACCAAGCTGCCTCAACCAGTTCTTCCACTGATAAGACAACAAAATGATGGACTTGTTTGTTGCCACGGGACACAAGTGGGCGAGGGATTTCCCTCCACTTGGAGGCCTGGAGGACCATAACGAGGGACTTATGGATGTGGTCTGTGACCAACAGGGGGTTCAAGCTCCCTCTTTATCCCCATCCCATCCCCCGTTGAAGCAGGCTAGGTCTCCCTCACCTGGGGCAGCAGAGTGGAGGGCGATAGAAAAAGTTAGAGCCCTAGAAATTGTACAGGGGTTCTATTCCCGCCAGTCAACGAGGCAGGCTGGCGTACCATTCTGGACCTTGCAGACTTAAGTATTTTCCTTTCCCTTCAGAAATTCAAGGTGATCACCCCGGCACAGATCCGGTAAGCCTTACAGCAAAGGGACTTGATCTGTGCAGTGGATCTGAAAGATGCTTACCTGCATATCCCCATTCAGGCCCCTCTTCAGATGTTTTTTGAGGTTCTTGGTGGGTGGGGGTGGGTGGGGGTCGGAATCCTGTGATGAATCCACTTCCAGGGCACCAAGGGTGAATATCGGTTTCTAAACCATCAATTGGTCCCACGCCTCTAGTACACCAGAAGGGATCCAAACAGTTTGGAATAACAAGCAAATTCCTCCTTGTCCAATTTTTGGTAACCTGGACAGAACGGTAGGCTTATCTCTGAAAGGTTGTGGATTGTTCGATACAACACAGCAAAAATACCATTATTGCCCAATGATACAACCTTGAATGGACTGTCCCTTTTATCAAAACGATCTACATGCAGAGTACAGACCGTTTCAGAGACGAAAAAGGGATGCACTTTGGATACTGACAGGAGGGTAGTCGATCTGGTTAATAACCACAACAGTGTTTGGTTTCTTGGTTTCAGCACAAAAGGGAGTGATGGGTCTTAATATTTCTCTAGGGGCCTTCTTGGAAAGACCAAGGGGACAATGCCACAATGTTCCTTGTGTTGTAGGTGTTCTTCGTGCTTGACTGGGTCGAGTCAGATTCAGGGCACTTTGCAGGCTTCTGTGACCGAGTTCAAGATGGGGGTGACCTGCGGGGTATCAGGCGGCAATACAGTGAATGAAGCTGGGCGAACGACTGCAGGCTGGTCTACACAGCGGCTCTAAGTCGGGAATATTTTCAGTTTTGTTCGATGGGTCTGAAGCACTGGTCGAGACTTCTCAAATGTCTTTAAGCGGCTGCGGCTTCACAACGGTCAGTATTGCAGTCGGTTGCAGCTCAAGGAACTCGACTTGCTTGAAAATATGCTTTTAAGACCACGTCTATGCATGCTCTTCGAGGCACTTCTCCCAGCTTCTTCAATGGGCTTGTCATCCTTCAAGGCGGATGGCTCAAAGCTGAGGAGTGTGTTACAGGCAGCTGCCTTGTCCTTCGTTGTAGGTTCAGAGACCTTCTGGTGCTTCCTATTCAGGAAGCTTGCTACAAAGCCTAGCAGGGCACTCTGTGTGCTGGCTGGGTACTGGTTGTGGAGTGGTTGGAAGGTCCTGAGTTCTGCATCTTCCTCTGTTCTCTTGGAGATGTTTAGGGGAGGGATATTACTTCCCTCTTTGGCAATCCTGCCCTTCCTTCACTGTCAGAAGATCTAAGGCAGACTGTACCTTCAGCCAGGGTCCAAGGTTTAGTTCTTTTAGTGTTCAGATTATCTGCCCAAAGAGGGGCTCTGGCCCTCCTTATAAAGCCAAGTGGTCCACAGTGATGGGTGTAGGTTAAGCCTACCTTAGTGAACCAATCCTGGGGTCCCTACCAACAATTTTCTTTTATGTGTGGTCATAACGACAGTGCTTTGCAACAGGAAAAGGTAAAGGGGTGAGAACAGGAACCAAGGGTGTCCCAGAATCAAAATGGCATGCACCTTTTCTCAGCAGAAGGCTCTCTGACCACAGTCCCTTGTGATACTAGGTCCCCCCATCTTCCTGTCTGTTGTTGATGAAAGAGTCAAAGTGACAGGTCTCCCTTGAAGCTGCAGCGAGACCAGACTCTCTGGCTCCTGCAAACCACATTCTCGTACCTTATGAATGTGGTCCCCCAAGCGGGTGGCTTACTGTAAACTCCCACCCACTCCCTCGGTATCTTCCATTCAGATGGCATGGGAAGGGCCATCACTCGTTGATCCAGAGCCTGGAGGTGGACAAGTGAGGGAGGATCACCTGACTGGAGGGCCACAGGGATTGGGAGGAAAAGTCCCAAGGGCAAGACATGGTATTACCCCAGTCCCAAAAATACCCTGACCTACCCTTCCTCAGCCTTTATGGGGTATCTCCAATCTCACCCCATCTCCCTCATCCACCCTCCCCATTTCCAACAAATACTTAGACGAAGAGGAGGCAACTAAGATTAGTAAACATCACCCATAGGAATAACATGGGGGAAAATATGGGCAACCTACCATAGAAAGAACTCAGTTCTCCCACTAATAGTCAGGCAGGGTCAGGCATTTGATTGTGACCACTCACACCTGACTGGTTTGTTCACTATAAAAGGTGTGGTCTTGCACAGATGGAGGAGCGAGCTGGGTAAGAATACTGGACCAGAGAAGCCACGAAGCTGGGAGCTGCAAAAAGAAGGATCCGGAGGAGAGTGGCATGCCGCAACGCTGGCGCGGTGTTGGAGAGAGGCTGCAGCGTGACTGGGGAGCCTGGTCTCCTGAGAGCCAGAGCGAGGCAGCTGGAACCCCGCTGGTGGTATCTGTGCAATTGCTCATTCCCTTGGGCTGTGTGCCGGGCCCAAGGGTTTCTGAAGAAAGAGAAAGAAAGACAGTTTTAAGAAACAAAGTAAGAAAGAAGGAGAATGTGTTCTAGTGGCACAGAAGGAAGGAAAAGTAAAGTGCAGAGTAACAGGAAAGGGTGCGAACGACCCGGAAAGAAGGAAACAAGTGCAGATGTGCACAGAAGTGTGAAAGAAGTGTGCAAGAGGCACGAAAGGAATAAGACAGTGCACATGTGCACGGCAAAGAGAAGGGAATACGTGAAAGGGGTGCAGGAAGCACCTGAAGTTAAAAGGTATGAAGGAAAGCATTAGAGGGAAATGAAGAGCGGGGCAAAGGGTCAGAATAGTCGTGCTTAGGAAAAGCAGAGAGTCTGGGTTTTTTTTATTTTCGGAAGCCTCTGATTGATGGTTTGTAAGAAAAACTGTATATAAGGAAAAGGTACATCCTGACCAGTTGAACATGTGTTTGGATCTAGAGGGGCCTAATCCTGGGCAAGGGCACCCTGAGAAATCGAAAAGGAATTGCGAGATATTTTTGTTTTGTGTTGAAAGCTGGAAGAGGCCTGAGCTTGGGAAAGGGAACCCTGAGAGGCCTACCAAGGAAATCAAAGTGCATCCTGATAACATTGACTTTGTGTTTGAAAGCTGGAAGTGGCCTGTGCTTGGGGAAGGGAACCCTAAGAGGCCCAACTAAGTTGGAGACTTGTTATTTTTTTTCATAGTGTTGAAAGGATTGAAGCATGGGGAAGAAAACCCCAGAGAATCTTAAAAAGGAACCGTTCTATTTCTTTTGTGGTGTTTGAAACTTGAATAAGTTGAAGCTTGGGGAAGGGAGCACCAATGAACTCAAAGACACTGAAGGTATTTGAAATCACTGCAAGGGTTCTGCATAGAAGGACTAACGAATAGCCCTGTTGATTGAGCTCATTTTTGTGACCTCAAACTGCACCTCGTAAGAAGACCACCTGAGACCAACTTTGGTTTCCCACTTTTTGTTGAACCATTATTTTCCTTTTCAAAAGACTTCCTATCACATGTTTGTAAAGAGTGAAGGCAAGCATAGGTTTAGACAGTCTTTTTTATTTTAGACTATTAGACAACAACAGCCATTAGAAACATGAGTTAATAGAACTATCCGTTTAGAGTTGGAGCCAGCAAGGCATTGCACCAACCCAGGATCTTGGTAAATAAAGGTTTTAAAATGAACCCTTTTGAGTCTCTCTCTTTTGATACAATGCCTGTCTCACACAGTTCACTGTCATTGATACTGAGGGCGGGAACTGGCTTCATGTTGACACTGTTGCATATAAACGTTTGTTGGGTTTCCTGTCCCCTTTGTTAACCTTTGTAGCCAGGCCCCATGTGGACCTGCTTGAAGTACCCTCTATTGAAATGTTAATAGCTGCCACCAGCTGCAGGGCCTAACAAATGAGCAGGGTGGATCCTTGGAGCGTTTGTTAGTTAATCAGGTTGGCCATAGCAGGGAGGGAAGGTTGCCCCCCCCCCCTTCCTGAAGATGACACTGTGTAATCCTGGCTGTCACATTCCAACTAAATAGGACAGGGCTGGTCTGTGCCTGTAGGCGGTGTCCATCCAGCATACACGGGTTTATGCGTTTGTCGTGGTCTAAGCATAGAAAAATGTGTGTTTAGGCCCACACATTTTCATGAGGTTGGTTTACCATTATTCCATTTAATTAAAAATGTCAAAAGGCCAGGCAAGCACACACCCACCATGTAGATGGTCAAATTCGTCAAGTCCCAATTTCCAGTTTTGAGTCCTCCCTTTTGGTCTCAGCTCAGCACCCAGAGTGTTCACGAACATGATGGGTCCAGTGGCCTCCTTCCTCCGTCTTCAGGATATTTGTCTACCCCTACCTGGATGACTGGCTGTTGAGTGGGCTATCCCCAGAGAAAGTGAACTCTCACCTTAATTACCTCCTAGACTTACTTTACAACCTGGGCCTTTCAGTCAACTGGAAGAAGTCGAACCTTACAGCTTGCTAATACTTGGTCTTTATAGGCTTACTTTGGGACACTCAGGATGCCAGATCCTTCCCGACTGCAGAGAGGATAGTGGATATTTGGCAGGCCTGCTCCCTGTTTCTTTCCTCTAGCACCACCACAGCATGGTGGTTCTAAAGCCTATTAGGGCTGATGGCTTCCTGAGTCCAGGCGGTACCGCTAGCCAGGTTGAGAATGAGGAGAACTTTGATAATGTTGAGGTCCTCCTGGTCGCAGGGGGTAGATCAGCATCATCAGTCACAGTTGATTCAGATTCCTCACAACCACCTCTGGTGGGCAAATCCCCAGAATGTGTTGCAGGGGGTACCCTTACATGACCCATTGCTCCAGGGTTCTATCGCAATAGACTCCTCACTGCTGGGATTTTGGGGCAGTGCTGAACGATCGGACTGCTCCCGTCACATCAATTATTTGGAACTGAAGGCCATCTTTCTGGCGTTGAGAGCCTTTCTTTGGTGAGGGTTTCTTCCCTAGCTGGATCTTTTCACCTCCAGCTTGAACAGCCACTGCCCTGCCTACGCATCCAGAAGGATATAGAGAATGGGCACTCTGGGGATGCACTAGAGATCTGGTGGGATGGGATGATAGCGTATGACTGGTCCCACTAATGCTTTGGGCTCTGCAGAGGTTTCAAGAAGCAGTGTTGCTCTCTTATACCCTGGTGGCCAGCCAGGTTCTGGTTTTTGGACTTGGCAAATTTTACAGAGCAGCCTCCGGTATCTCTACTAGTTCGCCAGGACTTAGTCCTTGGAGGAGGGAAAGATTCTCCATCCCTCACAATCGACAAGCTTGACAGCATGGTTCCTGTGGTTAGTTCCCTAGGACACCTGGGCTCTCAGATGACCACATGCAAATCTTACAGGCAGCCTGCAAAGATTCACCAGAGCTCAGTACAAAAGTAAGTGGCTGAGATTCTGCCACTGGTCATTGGGGAAACACAAGAATCCTTTACCGGCTTTGGATGACGTTCTTTTGTTTATTTGCCATCTGGCGGAGTCTGTAATAAGCTAGCCTTCTGCGGTACTTACTCCGCTCTGAAGGCCTACTTGAATTCGAGCAACCAGACCTTCTCTATCCGGTGGTAAGATGACATGTTGAGGGACGGCGCAGGCTGTTTCCAGCAGTCAAGCCTCCTCATACCAAATGGGATTTTAATATCATTTTAATGACCTTGTGGTACAAACCGTTTGAACCAATGGCTTCTGCAAAAATCATACTGGTTTCTTGGAAGACAGCATTCCGGATGTCCAGGAGGATAAGTAAAATAAAGGCCCTAGCGGCGGGCAAGCCTTAAATTGGGAGAAGGTGGTGCTACACACACATCCTTCGTTCTTACCAAAGATAGTCACTGATCTTCATATTAACCAGGAGATTTGCCTCCTGATATTTTTTCCAAATCCAACTTGGAGTTTTAGACAGTTCTTCACTGCTTGGATGTTAGGATAACCCTAATGTTCTACATCAACAGGAGCAAGGAATTTAGGAAATCTCCTCGGTTCTTTGTTACGTTCCGGATCGTGGACCAGATAGGGTGTGACAGCTTTGAAAGCGACCGTTTCCAGGTGGATTGTGGCACCCATTGTGGAAAGCAATTAGCTACAGAAACGCCCGCAAGCAGAAGGTTTCATGCCCACCTGGTCCGAGCTAAAGCAGCCTCGGTAGCATTTCAGAAACATGTCCCGTGTGGCACTATTGCAAAGGCAGTAACCTGGGCTTCACCATCAGCCTTCTGAAAACACTATTGCCTAGAAATGAGATTGAGAAACGGAGAGAGACCTGCCACCCCTTTCGAGACATGTGCTTGTGAATCTCCGACCAGTATGGAGGGGCAAGGGGATGGTACACAGGAGTAAGGAAAACGTATTTACCTAGTGACTACTTTACTCCTAGTCCATAGTCCCTTTTCCTCCATATGCCCTCCTGCCATCCCCCTAAAATGTCCTCAACTTACGTCATACCAAACTACGCTGGTCAAAAAGGACTGAGGTGCAAGGACTGGTGGTGGGATTTGGGGAGGCGTATCCTGTGGCCAAGGATGCACTCCGGCCCGCGACATAAATATAGGATAGACCATTTTTGTAGGATGCTACAAAAAGCTCTGGTCCCGTCTCGGAATAACCCCCAAATATGGAGGAAAAGGGACTATGGACTAGGAGTACAGTAGTCACTATGGCGAGTCATTTTTCCAGTTGGAAGCAGCCTAGCTCAATATTTATGCCACTGTTCTGGGTCTCAGCAAAGGATCCAGTTTCGTAATTATTTGCCCCAGCATAAAATGTGTAGGAATGTTCAGAAACCAAAGGCCAGATGAATTCCACAACTGCAAGCTCGGCATGGGGTCTCCAGGCCTGTGTTCAAGAGCAAAGAAGATATCTCAGTGAGATAAGCTCTTGCTTTACAGATCTGCGTGCAACCTACACTCAGCAGGGCCAAAGCAGCTTTCTGCTTTTGATAAAATTAATACCGTTCCGTTTGGCAATAAAATCCAGCTGGAACCGGTGTACCATATACCGATCTACTACTCTTTTGTTTTCCTGCGTTCTGTGTCCTCTTGCTTGCTGTGTCTCACACTGTGTAGGTCGGAGTCGCATAGTCTGCGTTCGTTTTCTAGAGCCATCCCAGCTCCGTCTGACGGCTACGCATCCAGAGGTAAAACAATTGTATCTTGAAGAGGTGGTTGTGTTTTCTTGCTAGAGCATCTATTAAAAAGTTATTATTTAATTATATTAACATAGTACATTGTCTCAAAAGTGTGCAATGTTTATTTGTACTGATCCTTTGCAGTACACTTATCTTACGGAGCAAATCACAATTATTAAAACCTAGAATAACTATGTCAAATGTTATATAGCAGGTTCTCCGAAGATGGACTGTTTCGTGTGCAGCTAATGTACTTTTTTTGAAATGCCCCTCTAAAAAAAGTGAAAGCTTACAAACGGCACCAATGAGAGTTCGATCATGCGTTGCCTAAAATCAGAGAGCATTTTGGGAACATAACAATGACCACAGATCTTAATATTAACCATTTGTGGCTGTGATGAAAGGGTTGAATGCTTGAATCACTTAAATAGATCATAAACACTGGGCTTGGCACGTTTCATTTTTCCAAACACTGACCTCAACATTAAAATGTTTGTAACATTGAACCCTACATATTAATTCATACGGCTTCAGTATTTGGATGTGAGCATAATCTACAATCCATCGGGGCGCAAGGGCCATTCAAAGATAACATTTTCCTTTCCTTTGTAGAATTTTAGCCAGGTCTCGTGAGTAAGGGTACCTGTGCAAATACTCATTTTCCAATGCATAGAGAATTGTATATAGAGAATTATCACCCTTCTTAGAAATGGCAGGGGTCCTGCATCCAGCCTTAGGTGAATCATATTTTGTATGTTTATCCGTAGTGAGTGCCTTATTCAGACCTTTATGCTATTTTCTAGCAAAGAATATGTATAGCTGTTTACGCCTTCCTGGTGCTTTCTGCCCTTTCCACATTCCCTCCCTAACCCCTTAACTCCAATAGGACCGTATTCACCCTTGTGAGCTTAACTCTTCTGACTGAGCACCACTCAAATGAGCATCGTGTTTGTTGGGGCGATTTCTCTCAAGGTATACCAGAGGCCTGGGTCTCCGCTTGCCTCCCAAGGGCCTCAACACCCTTCCCCAGAATAAACGGAGGACTCCGTCAACGGCAAGTTAGAAATGCAGTTTATTGCACAAACCAACAGGGATCATACAAGACAATTGAAATTCTACAGTACTTCTCAGCTCTTCATGGTGTGCGGCCAACTTTTTTACAAGTATGATGTCATCACCTGGGCCCTTCCCTGAAAAACCTATCCTCATAGAGGATTGGGCATCGGGAGTACTATTACCTATAGGGGTACACTAAGAGGTTATTTTACTGGTCCTTGCGTGTCAGGTGGCTGGCCTGTCCAATCCCCCAAAAAATGTCTATTACATTGTTGCAGAGTAGTGGGTTTAGCATTGGTTTGTACCCTTTGACATCCACCCCAGGTTTTCTAAGCTGTGATTAGTTAGGGCTGATCTCCCCAGGCCTGGGACTCTGATTCGGTTCTCAGCACTATGTGCACCTCTTCAAGGTGATATAAACAATTGTAACTTGTGTGTACCCCCTTTGCCTATGAGAATGCGCTCCTTATGTTGCAACACCTGTTGCCGCCTGCATCTGGCTTGCTGAGATCGGCTCCGCTTTCCCACCACTGGTGAATGTCCATTGTCTCGTTTGGTCGTACCATTTGCTTGGAGACAAAATCAAGCTCTTCAGCTTGCATTTCTGAGGATTTATTCTGTTTCTCTACAGCTGGTCCCCTTGTCTGATGATTGGAATGTTGCATATTTCTGACCTTGGCTGTGAGCCTGCTTCGTGCTCTGTGCAGCCTGAATCAGCTCTCCTCGTTGCAGGCTCCGTGGCTTTTAGGCCTTCTGTAATTTTCCCTAGACATATAATATAAATTCTACATGTTCTAAGCACTCTGTTAGTCACACATGGTCCTATCAGGTTCCATATAATCCCTGTATTCCCATAGGGTTGTTCGCGTTAAGCATCTGCAAGCTTGTGCAGGATCTCTAGTGCCTTGCGGTTTTGCGTTCGGCTGATGAGAAAATAATAAAAGCATTGACAGTATGTAGTCCTCTAGCTATAGAACTGTGTAAGCATGTTCTTCGTTTATGCGAATGTGTGTTTGTGTAATGCAGTGCAGGACTGCGAATATGCTTCATGTCTAACGCTGCTATGTCGTGTTGTCACTAATGACGTCGGCATCATTGCTTCTTGGTGCTTAGTCGAGACTGTCGATATAGGTGTTTCCATCCACTATCTGTTTCTTCTCCTATATCTGTGAAGACGTGTATTGGATTTGGTCTGTATGGCTGGCTGAGAGGATACCTTTCCGTGTACTTTTCAATCATTGGTGCACTAGGGATTTGTCCGAAACAGGATGGGTGGCTGCAAGTGTTTCTGGCTCTTCGTCTTGACATAAATCTGGGGACGAGGAGGGGCATTCCTGGGACCCTTTCTTCAGGTTACTCGCCTAGCCTGCATATATTTGTTGTCCGAGAACTTGGTGAACGAGTTTAAGATGCGGTTTCACTACACGTCTATTTTTTTTCATTTCACCTTGGATGGAGTAATAGAGTACACATTGCTCCGAGTCTCTCACTGATGCAGTTCATTACATTACACCATGCTGTTCCCCGTTGTATCAGACTGCTCCAAAGGTCCTTCAACAGTTTGTCTGCACCCTGGAAAAGGCTTACTGGTCATTAGAGTGGGCTCTGGGGGCCAGTGCTTAATATGCAAAAATAAGTGCACGGGCCCACATATTTTCGAGGATGCCTTTTACACATCGGGCCTGGCAGCTCCCTGTCCACTGTTGTCACCACCCATGGGCTTCTCCCCACAATGTCAGGATAGTTGGGGTTAAAGCTGTAACGATCACTGGCTCATCAGGGTTGATGGCTACACTATGCAAGGCATATGTGCATTTTACAGATATCAATTAATCTAACACAAAATAACTCAACACGCGAGTTGTGTCTTTAAGGGAAATATTGAATTGCTTTTTAAAACACATTGTAGTTAACATGTGGCTATGATTCTATAAATGGCAAGTGGAGCATGTAAACCATCTATCCACAGAAAAAGATCAAATGTGCTTTCCTCCTATAGAAAACTGATGATCAAATTCAGGAAAAATCATAACTGAACTAATGAACTACCCTGCAGCTAGATCCTTCTGTGTAGGTTGGCACTCGTGACAGGCACTGCTCTTCGGCGTTGACCTTTTCCCTGTCCTTTGCCCTGTGTTGGTGCTGCTGGCATGGTCACTATTCTGTCTACAAGCAGAGAGGATTTACTGCCACCTTCCAACTCATAGTTTTCCCAGAAAATTAATAACTAGAAACTGCCCACCTGTATCATCAAGTTCATGAATAACAATGAGCTGGCCCAGGATGCAGAGAACTTAGCCATTGCACACTTTAGTGCGACTGACAGTTGAAACAAAGTTGCCAAAACACCACCTCATAATCAAACTGAGTCTGAGACAATAAGTGCCAGGGCTCAAAAATAAGTGCTGGGATTGAGCCGTGGCTAACAACCCCACAAATTAAGCACTTCTAGGGGCACAGCATACATTTTCATTTAACCTGATTATGAATAACTTCTGTTCCGGCTCATTAAAGTACCAGGTTATTTAGGAGAACAGGTGGCTGTCTCGGTCCCTGATTCGATCAATTGTTGTCTAACGTCTTCAGGAGGTTCAGCATGCGAGGTAGCTTGTGCACCACCATTTAGGCCTATGCGGCATATCTGAGCATTATATAGTAGTTTGTGTCTTTGGATTTTATGATGTTCCTTTAAAATGTATATTGTAGATATTATTACAGCAAAGATGCAGGCGAGCTCCCACTGTTTTAATGTGCTCAAGCTTAAAGGAGAGTTCCGGGACTTTTTTTTTTATTGTCCCTACGGGTCGGCCATGTGTTTGTAAGCATAAATCGGTAGATCGTAGGAAACTTTCCTATGGACCTTACCCGACTTTTCGCCCCTTATCGCACTCGAAATCAGCCTCCATTTTGTGATAATCCTATCATTCCGCCGCATCGACCTGGCTCACCTGCCTTTGCGGCACTAAATCAAATCCCCCGCCCCTGAGCCTGACATCAGCAGACGCGTACTGCCCATTTCAAGCACGTCTCGTGTCAACAATCGCTGCGCCTCAGCTATTGACGTGTTGCCATGGAAATGGCAGGACGCCTCTTTCCCCAATAAGTATAAACAGACCGTTTCACAACATACAGCAGCAGATTTTCGATTCCATTCCTCTCTCTGTGTTACTTTGAGTATTCTGTGACTCGTTTCAGTGCTCTGGTCAGCTACCTTCGCCGCTTGTAGCCCGTGTGAACAGATACCAGTACCACCGCTATAAATTATTTTACTATCTTTACCGCACAATGGCCACAATAATGCCGTATATGTACGAGCCCGAGTACACCGAGGAAGAACTACTGGAAAGGCAAGCACGCGAAAACGATGGGGATTCGGACGGCAGTTGGGAGGACCAGTCAACGGATGAAGAGCCTGGACCATGTCGCATGGACGGCGTCTCCACCTGGTGCACGTGCAATCGGTGCGAGCTAATGCCAACTGAGGAGGAGAACTGCTGCTGCCGTGAAAATTCCGGGTGCTTGGCCTACATTTCGGAAAGCGAGCAAAGTCAGCAGGAAGGCGAGCAAAGTCCGCAATGCATCACCGAGCTGCCAGAGTTCAGGGAAGCCTGCCTCTCACGGACAGTGTTGAGGATGATGATGGTGCTTATGCACGAACTTCGTGGCACTGTTCGTCCGCGTAATCCGAGTAACGAGTAAGTATACTCTGTTTGTGATGTCAGT
Organism: Ambystoma mexicanum; assembly: GCF_040938575.1. NCBI lineage: Eukaryota > Metazoa > Chordata > Amphibia > Caudata > Ambystomatidae > Ambystoma > Ambystoma mexicanum. The sequence goes on from NC_090937.1 coordinate 635,931,487, forward strand.
GATGCCACCACTATTTCATGGTCGTCTCCCACATATAAAATTACATTTACATATCATTGGAACGCATGTAAATTGGTTCCATATAGTGCATTTTCTAGATATAATTTTTTTCTAAGGAAAATGACATGTGTTACCTGAATCGACATTGATAAGAAAGTTTGGTCAGTTTAATACAGTTTGCATCTTTTTTTTTTCACAGGTGGTACAGGCTGGTGGCCTATCGTTGCTTCACTTGGTGGCTTCACGGGAGGCTCGGACACCGCGTTCGGAGAGTAATACCTGCCTGTGCGGTACTTGCCATTAGACAACATTTCCCCAGTGACAGTGGACAATACCGCGGATTTTCCCTCGATGTGCTGCAACCTCAACTTTACAATGTGTAATGTTTATTATTTATGTTTAATTAAAATCTAAAATAAAGCCCAACATATATTTTAACAATGGTTGTTTTGATTTTTTAAATGAATCTAGTGTATATTCTCCTGGGAGGGTGAGGTATTTATAAACTCACCCCCCTGCCTTCCATGTAGTAGATCCTGCAGCCATCCTCTTACATTCAGTTAGATGGCCTCTCCTTGGTGAGGCCCTGCGGCAAACGGGTCTTGTCTGCACGACCACCGCCCCGATCCACCCCCCGCCTTATCAAAGGCAGTTCGCACCGGGGTACTTGAGCTGCTGGCAAGTGGAGCTGTCAGGGAGCGATAAAGGCCAAGAGGTGCCAAAGACCATGTACACTTCAAAGTGGTCTATAGAGCATGGGTTTGTTGTTCCCATGTCTACCTCCAGACCCCGTGTCTCCTGCCAAGCATCCCCCTCACGCTGGACGGCCCCCTGCAATCCACATAAGTGTGTCTCCATTCACGAGTCTTCCTGTGTCTTGTCTGCACGACCACCGCCCCGATCCACCCCCCGCCCTATCAAAGGCAGTTCGCACCGGGGTACTTGAGCTGCTGGCAAGTGGAGCTGTCGGGGAGCGATAAAGGCCAAGAGGTGCCAAAGACCATGTACACTTCAAAGTGGTCTATAGAGCATGGGTTTGTTGTTCCCATGTCTACCTCCAGACCCCGTGTCTCCTGCCAAGCATCCCCCTCACGCTGGACGGCCCCCTGCAATCCACATAATGCCACGACATATACACGTCATTCATTCACAAACACACCCCTGGTTCGAATTCTTTATAACCCACTTCATATTTCTAATGAGAACTTCTTTGCGCTTTGCTAGTCAACCCGTGAAGGTGCTGGTTATCTGCTCTTCGTCTCTGTGAACTTCCGTGACCACTTTGAGCAAACTCGTCAGTTTGCAACCTGTGAACTGCTCCCTGTTCTACGACAAGAAACTACTCTGATCCCTGCATCTAACTGTTTGTTCGTCAAGGTAAGTCCATGTACCATAATCATTTTGCGTCCAATTTTTTAATTTATATCTATTTGCTAGTAGTCATCAAATTGCATCCATGTTTTCTTTTCGTTCACGACAGTACATGCAAGGAACTAGTCACATGTTCTGAGTTTAGTCAAATTACTTTTTCTATTTTTTGAAAGTTATTGAAATACTTATCCGCATGTGAATAACGTGTATAGTTCCAAGAACCAAAACGGACCTTGCATTGAACCTTTTATGTGTCATTTACTGTTTTAACACATTGGTATTCATAGAGAATTGTTGATCTTTACTTTTCAGAACTTTCCATAATGCCTGCCTGTTCCATTGGCGGTTGCCCTTCGAAGACCCATAACAAATCTGAAGGTACTATAATGCATGTTTTCCCTAAGACAATAGATCAGATAAGAGAATGGGTCCGATATTGCGGATATCCAGCCTCTGAGCTAGAAAGTAGAGTCCTAGAAGTCTTTGCGGACAAGAGGGGTGATCGATACCGCATCTGCAGCAGGCACTTTAGCCCAGACATGTACTCCACATCATTGCTAATAAAGAAGAAAACACCGCGAGCGAGGCGAAAATTGCTCTCAACCGCTATTCCCACTCTATTCGTCCACATCCCTCCACTGGTGAGTCAAGTTTACGTATTTATCTCTCGGCCTTGCGGTAGTGTGTAGCATTAGCTAACAATAATTTCCCCATTTATGTATCCACTCAATATGAAGGCGGAAGATTCTCCATCCGTGTCGTTATTGCAGTCATCAGCCACTTCAAGCGCCTATCGGGTAATCTTACTTAGCTATTCTGACACTGACTTGTTTTAGGCATGTAAATCAATAGTTTTAATTGATCGTGTAATTATTTTACCTAATGGTACACCCTTGTACTCGTCCTCTAGTCTTTGTTTTCAGTTATAATTATTGTTATCCAAAATAATGCAAGTACTGTCTTTCAGGGAGATGCTGAGGAGTCCAACGCATTGACGACAACCGTAGATGTCACTCAGATGCTCGAGGTACGTTTCCGGACAGTTCCATCGATGGAGATCATCAGATCTTGCATTCTTGTAGCGTGATTGTTACACACAATGTTTCTTTCGTTTTTAGCCATTGATATGTCCTTCTGTCGTCGCCCTCCTATTTGTCTTCTTTTTTCAATATTGTGTTCATTACTAATGAAAGTCCTATGTTTCAGGGAGTCGATGGAGCATTAGTCCAAGTAGAAGGGGGAGCATGCAGTTACGGGTCGGCGCAACAGCTTGCAGAAGTGTGCACCGCAGTTACATCGTCCCTTGATGTTCTTATGCATTTCGAGGTATGGATACTGACAGTTCGATCAAGCGAAATCATATGACGTGATTACATCCGCTATACTTCCTTCTTTATTAACGCAAGTACTATGTTTCAGGGAGATGACGGAGCTTCTTCTACAAGAACATCACCCCTAGTAGTTGATGCAGATCTCTGGGTGGTGACACTTCCAACGATCGAGCAAATCGAATCATATTTACATATCCATTATTTATTTTAGACAACTGATCATTTGTGCAGGTCTATTTAGATGAGCCGTTGACGCCTGCTCAAAGTTTATGTTCTTTTTAACAAAATAGAAAAGCATACTAATGCAATTACTGTGTTTCAGGGAGTTGCTGAAGCGTCATCTTCAATAATATCATCAATGGAAGTCTATGCGGAGCCCGAGGTATGGATCTTGACAGTTCAATCTAACTAGATCAACAATGCGTGAACTATTGTCGTTTGAATGTTCTACACAATGCGTTCATTCGTGTTTTGCTATTGAGATGTACGTATGGGTATTGGTCCCCAAGTACATTTTGTGTTTTCAATATTATTATACATACTAATGAAAGTTCTATGTTTCAGGGAGTCGATGGAGCCTCAGTGAGTGATGGATGTGCTTATCATGAAAATATAGTCGTTGCAGCGCGAGAGGAAGTGGAGACATGCACACACGAGTCGGAGCAACAGCGTCCAGATGTTGAAGTTCGAGGCAAGAAAGTTTCAAAGAAAAGAAAGCAAAAGAAGGTTAGTGTCCTGTTCACTATATTATGTTGTCTTTCACTGTCAATAGTTCAATACTGTAAGTTGTGTTTAAACTGAACATCCCTTTTCTAATCTGTCCTCTAGTTGCGAGTGGGTGTAAGAACTAGATCTACACAGACAGTGAAGCGAACGAGAGATGTTGCTTGTCAAACCTTTTGGCAGGGACTTGAGACTGGAGATGCATCGTGCCAATGGGAAGAATATGAAGTGATTGACAACGGAGCTATACCACCACCAGCCATTGATAGTGAATGTCCTCCTGGTAGTTTGGATGCAGTCGGAGATCAATTCACAGAATCCACACCCGCAAAAAATAAGAGCGCGCGAAAGTTGAAGACATTGTTTTTTTCTCCCATCTCCGGACAAGGAACAGATGTTGCAATGGAAGAGAATGACGTGGACGACAATGAAACACCATCAATATCACTCAGCATAGCGGAAGACGATATCAGAGATTGTACCTTTCATGCGAGTGACATGTCCTCAACGTTACAGGCCGAACCAGCTGGGATGCAGAGTGACAGTATAAGGAAAGAGGCCAAATTCATTGTATTCGATAGCTGTTTGATGGATATTATTATGATGATGAAATGTGGGCATTCGGTTGGTGGGGAAGTATGTGGGGAGCCATTGATTAATGTGACTCGTGCAATTCGAGGCACTAACCTTAAAATACATGCCACCTGTACACAATATCATCCGTTCGCATGGTCTGCACAACCCATGCTGGGGCAACTGCCAGCAGGCAATCTACTTTGTGCAGCGGCCGCACTTTTTAGTGGTTCAAGTTTTAAAAAGTTACAGTATTTCTTTCAGTTTGTGGGAATCCATTTCATTGCGAAAAGTCAGTTCTACAAATACCAAACCGATTATCTATTTCCAGCCATCAGCGAAGCTTGGAGAATGGAAAAAATGTCAATGGAAAGTACATTCGCGGGCAAACGCTTCAGGCTAGCCGGTGATGGACAGTGCGACAGCCCAGGATTTTCAGCCAAGTACTGCACCTACCACTTTCAGGACATGGAAAGTAAGAAAATTGTGAGTTCGGTGGTCGTGCAGGTGTCACAAAGTACATCCTCAGTGGCCATGGAGAAAGTTGGCTTTGTAGCATCATTGCAAGAACTACAATCGCGGGGAATGGTGATCGACCTGATAGCCACGGACAGACACGTTTCAATTGCCAAGACAATGAGAGAAGAGTACAAAAATATAAATCACCAATTTGACGTATGGCATCTTGCAAAAACAATCAATAAAAAATTGTCGGCTGCAGGAAAAAAAAAAGATATGCAAGGTATTTCACAGTGGTCCAAGTCAATCAGCAACCATCTTTGGTGGAGCTCAAAAACATGTGAAGGGTCGTTGGAAATTCTACTGGAAAAATGGCGGTCAGTAATGTTGCACTGTAGCAACGTACATCGATGGTCGACAAATGAGCATTTCCACAAATGTGAACATGGCCATTTGTCCACAGAGGAGGCACGGAAGAAGAAGTGGTTGATTCCTTCATCACCCACTCACAAGGCCATTGAAAAGATTGTATTTGATAAAACTATAACAAGAGATTTGAGGGGACTCACGGAATTCTGCCACACAGGAGATTTGGAGGTGTTCCACAATATGTGCCTAAAGTACAGGCCCAAAAGATTGCATTTTGGCATGGAAGGCATGAAAAATCGGACTCTTCTAGCGGTCTTGGCACATAACCATAATGTTGGCCGTCAACAAAGTAGGACGACCGGAACTTTAGGGACGCTTCGCTACAATAAGGCCTTCACTAAAAGAAGTAAACAATGGGTGATCAAACCAGTGTTTGAGGATATGCAATATGAGTTTATTGAGAGACTTATCGTAGATGTCCTCGATAGGCACATACATGGAGTGGTGAACGAACCTATGCAGGGGACAACTGCATTGCCACCCAACATTGCCTCTGTTCCATGTCCACCTAAAGCAGAGCTCATTGAGAAATACACATCACGGTTTAAATGATTGTAATTTGATTGTCTGTTCTCTCGAGTCTCCTCATGTTGCAGGCCCATTGCAATTAAACCAAACAGTAATATAAATCATTTTTACAAAAATTATAGAATGTTTCCGTATTGCAAAAACATGGCCGACCCATAGGGACAATAAAAAAAAAAGGCACGCAGACAAGATGTCCCTAAAACTAACTGCAGCTAACTAGAAATGTGTGCTCGCTCAAAGTGAAGGTCAGCTGCTTTGATGTTTTGCTCGGGTGGCGGAACGGCCCACGACCCAATATAAGGTTCTATTGTGATTTGACCTTGACAGGCCGGGACCATCCTGAAAGACTAAGAAAAGATAATGAATAAAATTTCAGAAACGAAACGATGAGCCACGTTCATTAGAAGAAGTAACGTCGGCAAAGAAGGAGTGGTGTTTCGGGTCTGCCCTACACAGAGACACAATGGAAAATGCAAATATAATGTAAGTAACTTTTGATGAGTTTATACCGCAATTTCATTACTATACAGTGGCTTTAAAGACGGGTTCAGTTGTACTTGTTCGTTCTATGTGGCATATTGTTTTCTACCGCGCACTATCTTGAGGAGAAACATCTGCTTTTACTGAAGCACCTCAAAACCTTCCTCTTTGCTTCTGCTTTCTCTCTCCCTCTCCCCTGCTACAACTGGTCCACTGTCTGCGACCTCAGTCCTGGGCCCTTCCACTCTCCACCTGCACTGCCTCCCTGTCAACCCCTGCACTGGGGGACTGTCTCAGTATCCTACAGCCCCCCCTTCCCAGCACTTGTTCTGCACTTACCTTGCACTTGCCACCAGCTGGCCCTATTTATTTATTATTTTATGCTACTTACCTTGTACTCCACTCCCCCCCCCCCCTCCATGCCTCGCCACGCCTTTAAACACTTGTGTACACCCAGTAGCGCTGTCCTCGCTATGAAATGAATAATTTTAATAAGGATCTGATGGTGAGACTAATTTCATTTTTTATGTTTTTAGGTACATCATTCACTACTGTCTGTGTCACGAGTACCAGACACCGGCGGACGGCTTCTACAGCCGCCAGTTGCTTCTCCGCGTGAACAACGTTACCACCCTGACCATTTTATGGGACGATCGCCAAGTACAAGTATGCCCTTATGCGGTACTAACGGTTAGATGCAACATACCTACCGTTGTGGTGGCCTAGTGCCTCGTTGTTGGAACAGCCATGCGATTATCAGTGCGACCGAAGAGCTTATTTTTATCGTAAACCAACACCCTGTGTACTGCACACGAACATCGCTTCCCTCAAGACGAACTAATTTGGATCGAGAGCAAAGAAAAATGCAAATCGCTGAATATTCTCTAAACATTTGATGTCCAATAAACGTACTTTGCCAAATGTACAATCTTGCCGTTTGCTTTTAAACCACGGTTTCACATTCCGAATTGTGGCGCTGTATTGTGAGATGCTCTAAGACCCTGTGTACAGCAAAGGACCATCGCGTTCCTCAATACGAACTTTTTGGAACGTGAGCAAATAAAAATGCAAATCGCTGAATATTCTCTAAACATTTGATGTCCAATAAACGTACTTTGCCAAATGTACAATCTTGCGGTTTGATTTCAAAGTACAGTTTCATATTCCGAATTGTGGCGCGCTGTATTGTGAGCTGATCTGTGTTGATTTCCGGGGTCTGTGTGGAGTCGCGTAGAAGACGCCTGGGCGCGTTTGCCTACGCAGCTCAGTCACGTCACGGATAGAGGCGGGGAATATGAATGTTTTGATAAAGTCTGTTTCAGGGGCGGGGGATTTGATTTAGTGCCGCAAAGGCAGGTGAGCCAGGTCGATGCGGCGGAACGATAGGATTATCACAAAATGGAGGCTGATTTCGAGTGCGATAAGGGGCGAAAAGTCGGGTAAGGTCCATAGGAAAGTTTCCTACGATCTACCGATTTATGCTTACAAACACATGGCCGACCCGTAGGGACAATAAAAAAAAAGTCCCGGAACTCTCCTTTAAATATTTTGAAACTGAATCATCAGAACATGTGCTTTGTCTGCTTTTAGTCTTGGTAGCACTCCTACGTTGTTGAACTAAAATCACAAACCTTGTCATAGTGGTACAAAATACTTTCTAATAGCTGTTTTAATTATCGCAAGAGTCTATAAGCAGGCTTAACTTCCTATTCTTGTTGTCAGTGATGCCTGAAATACAATAAGAATCTGTGTTATTTGTGCATTTGCCTCGAGCACTGGGTTCACTTTAGGGTCTTCCAGTTGTCAAAGGTCAAAGTGAAAATGATATTTTGAAGGCAAGCAGGAAACTATTAATCTCTGGGCGACGGATGGATTTCTTTACTCATTAAAAATCAAAGAAAACGTATTTTTTTACCAGTTGCTCGAGATTTGGCTGAAACTCGGTATTTACTGTCCAATTTCATAAATGAGAACACTATACCGTGTCACAGGGGCTTTGACATTCTGCGCGGGAAAGAGCGATTTTCTGTTTGCAGTTTGATCATTAGTGAGCTGTGAAACAGTACTTTGGTTTGGTTGAAGGACGAATGCCATGATTAATTAACCATGACTCGTAGGTTGTTGTCAGACGCGGCCACCTTGTGGACATGCAGCACGACATAAAATGGCTGCAATACCCGTGCTATCTTCGCTAGTGTAGCTCAAATAAAAATAATGCAACTTGTTATAGCTTTTAGTTTTTCTGGCACATTTTCGCAGCAAACACATATTTTTATCGTGACTTAGAAGTTGCTAAACTTATATTTGATGAGCTAATAATGCTGTCCACGCATTGCGGCATTGGACCTTTTAACGCCAAACGTATTACAGTAAACAGAAATCTCATTATCATGCAAGCGTGTGCCTGCTTTTGCTTTTATTGGCACACGTTGCCACTATGTTTGCAACTTTCCCGTAATGTTGGGCAATTGAGGTCTGCTTTTCTTAAATTGTTAACTCGTGTGGTATACGTTTCTCTGAAAAGCAGTAACATGGGCATGTGTAACCTCTCGTGAATTTTCTGAAATCTTTCAGTCGTCGCAATCAAAGGAGACACTTTTTCTGTACTGCGACCACTGTCGGCTTTAACGTGGTTTGGTTGAATTTGCCTCATTATGCAACCCATACCGGAAAATGTATGTTCATCCTTCATTAGTGTCGCTAATTTAGGTTGCGTTTGTCTCCTAGCAGGGAGGAGTGGTCAGAGACCTCTGCAGGACGGATTTACAGCGCCTGTTGATGACGGCTCTTATTGACGACAGCTAGGCGTCGCTTCCTTTTAAGCCCCTTCGCTCGAGGCCTGCCAGTTTTGATTTATTTCTGTCAGGTTGCTGGAAGATCGCTGATATGGCCAAACTTATTTTTTGTTAATTAAAAAACAAAAGCATGGTTGATTTCGAGACAACTTTGGTTATGCCTAGGTCCTTAACAAAGCCATTTTGTATGGGACCTTTTTCATTATATCTATGGTACTTGAAATATCTGACTGAGGTCGTTTGGGGACTCCTTTGAGGTTTCCGAGCTACCTTCCTGCAAATGTAAGTGCATGACACATGTTTTGGGTTCGAGGAGTGAAGAGCTCTGAAGGAGCACCGATCAATAGCATTTCACTACTTTATGGTAGGAATTGGTGACGTTGTGATCTGATAATTGCCCTACAACCTCCACTAGCCTCACCAGTAGGGTCAGTGAGTTTTTGGCATCTTTGAACTTTTATTCACTCATGTGGATTTTTTAAATTCTTTTTATACAGCCTGCATATATTTTCCTCTGCGTTTGTATTATCAACACAGCTGCCACTTTTGTTTTTACTTAACAGTTTGACAGATTTCTTTTTGCTGTTTTTCTCCTGTGGGAAAGGATTCCATGCCATCTTATTGTTCCCTTGCTCGTGATAATGACGTCAGCAAACTATGTCATGACTGTATTTATGCCTTTCAGAGCACAGCCTTTTCATGATGCTGTGCCCAACATTGTGGGGATCTTATCATACATACATAGTTTGTGACCTTACCTCTACAGGCTAATGACATCATTGCACTCTGTAGAGGGTGTTTTTCAGAACGTACTGCTACTCCTTTGATTGTCATATGAAGGATTGATTACTGACCTTCAATCTACGCTCATATTTTGCCTGTCAATATAATAACACACTTGCTGTGTCAAATGAAATGCTTTCTGTCTCATGCTCGCCTCTTTCTCGGATGTGCAACTAGAGGAAAACGTGCCTTTGCTCTATGTTGCCTCTCCTGTCAGGTTACCCGAACTGGAAATCGACATTTAGTGGTGGGCCCATGACCCCCATTCGCACGGGGGTGCAGATTGTCAGTGGTGTGGGTGGGACTGGGGCTGGATTGTCAATGGTGTGAGCAGGACTGAGGGGCACAGCTAAGTGTCGAATGATGTGCGTGCCCTGAATACAGGATGATGGCTGCTTTGCATAAAAAGTGCATTTTGAGAACATAGGAATGACCACCAATTTATCAAACATGTCTGCACTAGTAATTCAACCGTTCATTCCTTCTGAGCATGTAATGCACATTTGATACAGTGCTCTTTTCCTCTGTCAGAATAGTCACCATGACAGTAAAATGTGTGCAAGCATGAGACGTATGTACAGCTTTGGACAGTGTCATTGTTTGTTTGAGTTTGGGCTGTTCAGTAAAGGACTACTTTCAGAAGCAGTCTGTGAAGTTGTTACATATTGCTGCTCAGCTGTATACATAGAAACACTGTGTCTGGCTCTGTGTCTCTGTGTGCAGCTGTGAAGCGATATGCAACGAGCACTGTAAACCCACCCCCGGCCCCAAGTTGAGGAAGCTCTCTGCCCTTGACTGCCACTCGCAGTTTCCTGACCGCTTTGTCAGAGACACAGCGAGACTTGCAGCAGTTTGATGAAGCATTCGGAAGACTCACAGCAGTCTGGGGCTGAGCGCTTCCTCAACTTGTGGGGCACGGGGTGGGTTTGGCCTCGTGTCTACAAATAGCACTCGGGCAAGACTGTTTTTGCCAGAGCAGCGGCTCCGTCTTGTTCCATCCCAATTCCTCCCCTGCAGGTTACAGCTTGTCTCTGTATTTGTATTCAGAAGCAATTTTTACATTGTTACAATAACCGTCCTGTCCACTGTTTTATGGATAGGCCACCCTCCAATATGAACCCAAAGGTCCATCAGTAAACCTGTATTAAAAAAAATTAAAATAGCCGACCCCGGATTCGGTTGTCTCTCTGGCGGCCAAGAAGAAGGCGGCGGGGGCTACTGCTTCGACTTCAACCCCCCCCCCCCCCGGACAGCGAGGGGAAGAAACTGGACGCCATGGGGCGACGTGTCATCTCGTCAGCGGCGATGACGATTAAATCGGCTAACGCCCTAGCGATTGTGCCCCGTTACGACAGGGAGCTTTGGTTTAAGATAGCTCCTCCGCTGGACTTCCTCCCGGACGACAAGAGGGCGGAGGCCCTGGAGATCCTGTATGAGGGCGAGGTGGCGTCGGACCATGCTATAACGGTGCCCATGGACATTGCTGACACCGGTTTCCGTCAGTTTGGGCAACGGTGTTTGTCTTCGACGGCGTGGTTGGCTCAAGGTGACCGATTTCCACCAGGACGTGCAAACCAGAGTTTTGGACATGCCCTTCACAGGAATAACCTGTTTGGAAAGGCAGTGGACGAATCACTGCAGGCCATCAAGGCCGACACTGAGACGGCCCGGGCCTTGGGGGTTTTGCAGCAGCAACGGCCACCCTTTCGGAACTCCGGAAGCAAGCAAGGTGCCGCTAAAGGATTCGGCGGCGGCTCCTCGACGTACCGCCAGGCAGCCCGCTCCTCGTCGGGCCACCACCTGAGCACCCCGGTGGGAGGCCGGCTGGCGAAGTTCATCAACATGTGGGAGTCCATCTCCACCGACCGATGGGTGCTGGATGCCCTGGCCCGCAGGCACACTCGCGAGTTTTTAAAGAAGTGCCCCCGCATTCCACCCGTGGCCAGGAAGGAAAACCACAACTGCTGCAAGTAAGGGCGATGCTGAAGAAAGGAGCCATCGAGCTCGTCCCAAAGAGGCTCTGGGGCTCGAGAGTATACTCTCGATACTTCCTCGTAAAAAAAAAGACCGGCGGTCGGTGACCCATCCTGGACCTTCGTCGTTTAAACAGGTACATCAAGGCCCAGAAGTTCCGGATGGTCACCCTCCAGCACGTGCTGGGACAGCTGGAGGAAGGCGACTTCCTATGGTCTCTGGACTTGGAGGATGCCTACTTTCACGTCCCCATTCTAAAAGGACACCAAAAGTTTCACAGATTCGTAGTCCAAGGGCGGCACTACCAATTAAAGTCCCTTCCCTTCGGACTGAAATCAGCGCCCAGGATATTCACGAAGTGCCTAGCACCAGTGGCGCTTGCAGGGGATCCACATCTACCCCTACCTGGACGATTGGCTCATCCGAGCAAAGAATCAAAAAATAGGGCTCCTGGTGTGGAACCTATTGTACCCAGGAGGGTTAACTAGGAAAACAAAAGATACAAATGAATAGGTCCAAGGATGCTAGGCTCAGAACAACACCTCCACATGTATTATCAAACTCTGCATTGCTAAGGAACGAATCACTCTTCAATAGTATGTTGTAGAGATAAATCTCATTTGTTTATATTAGAGTTGTGTGCAAAAAGACATAAATCCAACATTTAGAGAAATTAAGACATCAAAATGGTTTGCTAAAACAGAACAATCAGACAAAATAACAGAAAGATATTTACAACACACAGTGCCAAAAAACCATTTTTTGGGACAATCTCCAAATTGTGTGTGTGCAACAAACCCGACTCCTATTAGGATTTGCCAAGAAATTCACATATTGCAGTGTACATATTCAAGTCAACATTTGTGGAAAACGCATAGAACAATGGTGGGTACACAATTATTTTTCTTGCGTAAACCGCATTAATGTGCTGTAGTTTTGGGGGGAGCAGTGCGTCTACACCAGGTGTTTCAGCCGTTTCTAGGTGGGCTAGGTGTGCCTCATCTTTAACACGGCCTTCATCAGGACGGAGTTCTGTGTAGATTGACACGAAGGGTGTCATATATGTAATAAAATGCCCTTGCAAACTCCTCTACATAGGAAAAACCACACGTGCCATCAAAATGCGCATCTCTGAACATCGTTCCTGTATCAGGAACAAGGTAGCAGACAAGCCCCTAGTAGAGCATTTTATCTGTAAGAACCATAGTGATACTGATCTAAGATGGTTTGTCCTCCAAAAAGTGAAACCAGCAAAGCGTGGGGGGGATCTGAACAAAAGGCTGACCCAATTAGAACAACGGTGGGTCCACAGACTTAACTCCGTTCAGGCTGGTCTAAATGTGTCAGTTGAATGGAAGTCTTTCCTGTAATGACATGTGCCCAATGATTGAGTATGAGCTATGAACTTCTTAACACTATGATCATTTTTCATTTCATGAAATGCAGAAGTCAGTAGACATTTCTGTGCAGGCGGCCGTCGCGAGGTAAGGAAGCCCTCCGGGCATGCCTCCATTCATAGAGCCAAGTAGGCCCCCAGGCCCTTGGAGCGTCCCTCTCCCACCCCGCACCCTCTTCCTGTTCCCCGCTCCCCTCCCGCCTCCATTCATTGAGCCAAGTAGGCCCCCAGGCCCTTGGAGCGTCCCTCTCCCACCCCGCACCCTCTTCCTGTTCCCCGCTCCCCTCCCGCCCCCCAACCCGCCCACCCCCGCTCTGATTGGGCCGTGAGCCCGAGCTGGAAGGGTCTAGCGACCCTCCTCGCGGCGGCCCCTGCATTTCTGTGCAGGCGGCCGTCGCGAGGTAAGGAAGCCCTCCGGGCATGCCTCCATTCATAGAGCCAAGTAGGCCCCCAGGCCCTTGGAGCGTCCCTCTCCCACCCCGCACCCTCTTCCTGTTCCCCGCTCCCCTCCCGCCTCCATTCATTGAGCCAAGTAGGCCCCCAGGCCCTTGGAGCGTCCCTCTCCCACCCCGCACCCTCTTCCTGTTCCCCGCTCCCCTCCCGCCCCCCAACCCGCCCACCCCCGCTCTGATTGGGCCGTGAGCCCGAGCTGGAAGGGTCTAGCGACCCTCCTCGCGGCGGCCCCTGCATTTCTGTGCAGGCGGCCGTCGCGAGGTAAGGAAGCCCTCCGGGCATGCCTCCATTCATAGAGCCAAGTAGGCCCCCAGGCCCTTGGAGCGTCCCTCTCCCACCCCGCACCCTCTTCCTGTTCCCCGCTCCCCTCCCGCCCCCCAACCCGCCCACCCCCGCTCTGATTGGGCCGTGAGCCCGAGCTGGAAGGGTCTAGCGACCCTCCTCGCGGCGGCCCCTGCATTTCTGTGCAGGCGGCCGTCGCGAGGTAAGGAAGCCCTCCGGGCATGCCTCCATTCATAGAGCCAAGTAGGCCCCCAGGCCCTTGGAGCGTCCCTCTCCCACCCCGCACCCTCTTCCTGTTCCCCGCTCCCCTCCCGCCTCCATTCATTGAGCCAAGTAGGCCCCCAGGCCCTTGGAGCGTCCCTCTCCCACCCCGCACCCTCTTCCTGTTCCCCGCTCCCCTCCCGCCTCCATTCATTGAGCCAAGTAGGCCCCCAGGCCCTTGGAGCGTCCCTCTCCCACCCCGCACCCTCTTCCTGTTCCCCGCTCCCCTCCCGCCCCCCAACCCGCCCACCCCCGCTCTGATTGGGCCGTGAGCCCGAGCTGGAAGGGTCTAGCGACCCTCCTCGCGGCGGCCCCTGCATTTCTGTGCAGGCGGCCGTCGCGAGGTAAGGAAGCCCTCCGGGCATGCCTCCATTCATAGAGCCAAGTAGGCCCCCAGGCCCTTGGAGCGTCCCTCTCCCACCCCGCACCCTCTTCCTGTTCCCCGCTCCCCTCCCGCCTCCATTCATTGAGCCAAGTAGGCCCCCAGGCCCTTGGAGCGTCCCTCTCCCACCCCGCACCCTCTTCCTGTTCCCCGCTCCCCTCCCGCCCCCCAACCCGCCCACCCCCGCTCTGATTGGGCCGTGAGCCCGAGCTGGAAGGGTCTAGCGACCCTCCTCGCGGCGGCCCCTGCATTTCTGTGCAGGCGGCCGTCGCGAGGTAAGGAAGCCCTCCGGGCATGCCTCCATTCATAGAGCCAAGTAGGCCCCCAGGCCCTTGGAGCGTCCCTCTCCCACCCCGCACCCTCTTCCTGTTCCCCGCTCCCCTCCCGCCTCCATTCATTGAGCCAAGTAGACCCCCAGGCCCTTGGAGCGTCCCTCTCCCACCCCGCACCCTCTTCCTGTTCCCCGCTCCCCTCCCGCCCCCCAACCCGCCCACCCCCGCTCTGATTGGGCCGTGAGCCCGAGCTGGAAGGGTCTAGCGACCCTCCTCGCGGCGGCCCCTGCATTTCTGTGCAGGCGGCCGTCGCGAGGTAAGGAAGCCCTCCGGGCATGCCTCCATTCATAGAGCCAAGTAGGCCCCCAGGCCCTTGGAGCGTCCCTCTCCCACCCCGCACCCTCTTCCTGTTCCCCGCTCCCCTCCCGCCTCCATTCATTGAGCCAAGTAGGCCCCCAGGCCCTTGGAGCGTCCCTCTCCCACCCCGCACCCTCTTCCTGTTCCCCGCTCCCCTCCCGCCCCCCAACCCGCCCACCCCCGCTCTGATTGGGCCGTGAGCCCGAGCTGGAAGGGTCTAGCGACCCTCCTCGCGGCGGCCCCTGCATTTCTGTGCAGGCGGCCGTCGCGAGGTAAGGAAGCCCTCCGGGCATGCCTCCATTCATAGAGCCAAGTAGGCCCCCAGGCCCTTGGAGCGTCCCTCTCCCACCCCGCACCCTCTTCCTGTTCCCCGCTCCCCTCCCGCCCCCCAACCCGCCCACCCCCGCTCTCATTGGGCCGTGAGCCCTTCAACACAGGTCCTCCCAGGGCAGCCCCCAGCGGCTAAGGGCCCCAAGGCCAAGGGCGGCTCCAACAGAGGCGGCTCCAAGATGTGTCTGCAGGTGTCCGCAGGGGAAGCCAATGAAGCCAGCAACTAACAGACACCACCAAAAAACCGTGAGTGTGGTGTGGGTGGGGAGTGGAGCAATCACTCCGCTCCTAAAACCCCATGCCACTCTATCTTACATCCAAATAACATAGACTGCCATAATGCTTGCATGTCCACTCTTGGATGGAACTGTGAAAGTTAGCATGTCCACTCTTAGATGGAATTGTGAAAGTTAGCATGTCCACTCTTAGATGGAATTGTGAAAGTCAGCATGTCCACTCTTAGATGGAATTGTGAAAGTTAGCATGTCCACTCTTAGATGGAATTGTGAAAGTTAGCATGCCCACTCTTAGATTGAACTGTGAATATTCGCATGCCCACACTTGGTTAGAACTGTGAATATTCGCATGCCCACACTTGGTTAGAACTGTGAAAGTTAGCATGTCCACTCTTAGATTGAACTGTGAATATTCGCATGCCCACACTTGGTTAGAACTGTGAAAGTTAGCATGTCCACTCTTAGATGGAATTGTGAAAGTTAGCATGTCCACTCTTAGATTGAACTGTGAATATTCGCATGCCCACACTTAGTTAGAACTGTGAAAGTTAGCATGTCCACTCTTAGTTGGAATTGTGAAAGTTAGCATGTCCACTCTTAGATGGAATTGTGAAAGTTAGCATGTCCACTCTTAGATGGAATTGTGAAAGTTAGCATGTCCACTCTTAGATTGAACTGTGAATATTCGCATGCCCACACTTAGTTAGAACTGTGAAAGTTAGCATGTCCACTCTTAGATGGAATTGTGAAAGTTAGCATGTCCACCCTTAGATGGAATTGTGAAAGTTAGCATGTCCACTCTTAGATGGAATTGTGAAAGTTAGCATGTCCACTCTTAGATTGAATTGTGAATATTCGCATGCCCACACTTTTTTAGAACTGTGAATATTCGCATGCCCACACTTGGTTAGAACTGTGAAAGTTAGCATGTCCACTCTTAGATTGAACTGTGAATATTCGCATACCCACACTTGGTTAGAACTGTGAAAGTTAGCATGTCCACTCTTAGATGGAATTGTGAAAGTTAGCATGTCCACTCTTAGATTGAATTGTGAATATTCGCATGCCCACACTTGGTTAGAACTGTGAATATTCGCATGCCCACACTTGGTTAGAACTGTGAAAGTTAGCATGTCCACTCTTAGATTGAATTGAGAATATTCGCATGCCCAGACTTGGTTAGAACTGTGAATATTCGCATGCCCACACTTGGTTAGAACTGTGAAAGTTAGCATGTCCACTCTTAAATGGAATTCTGAATATTATCATGCCCACACTTAGTTAAAACTTTGAAAGTTAGCATGTCCACTCTTAAATGGAATTGTGAATATTCGCATGCCCACACTTGGTTGGAACTGTGAATGTCCGCATGCCCACACTTGGTTAGAACTGCGAAAGCTAGCATGCCCACTCCTAGATGGAATTGTGAAAGTTAGCATGTCCACTCTTGGGTGGAATTGTGAATATTCGCATGCCCACACTTGGTTGGAACTGTGAATATTCGCATGCCCACACTTGGTTGGAACTGTGAATTTTCGCATGCCCTCACTTGGTTAGAACTGTGAAAGCCAGCTAGATGGAATTGTGAAAGTTAGCATGTCCACTCTCAGATGGAGTTGTGCGTATTGCCATGTCCACCCTTAGATGGAGTTGTGGATATAGGCATGTCCACCCTTGGATCGAATTGTGAATATAAGCATGTCCACCCTTAGATGGAATTTTGAAAGTTAGCATGCCCACACTTAGATAGAACTATCAATAGTAAATTTAGAAGTATACCCAACTCCCTCTCTGTGAAAAGGGAATTAGAAGTGTACCCAACAGCCTCTCTGTGAAAGTCAATTTAGAATTACATTTAGAAGCTGCATTTAGAAGTGTGCCCAATAGCCTCTATGTGGAAAGTAGCATTTAGAAGTACATCTAGAAAGTTGCATTGAAAGTGCATTTAGAAGCAGCATTTAGAAGTGTACCCAACAGCCTCTCTGTGAAAGTGAATTTAGAAGCATACCGAATATCCTCTCTATGAAAGTGAATTTAGAAGTGTACCCACTCTGGGATAAGAACTGTCAATAGTAAATTTAGAAGTATACCCAACTGCCTCTCTGTGAAAAGGGAATTAGAAGTGCACCCAACAGCCTCTCTGTGAAAGTGAATTTAGAAGCATACCGAATAGCCTCTCTGTGAAAGTGAATTTAGAAGTGTACCCACTCTGTGATAAGTTGAATATAGAATTGCATTAAAAGTGTGCCCAATAGCCTGTCTGTGGAAAGTTTAATTTAGAACTACATTTAGAAAGTTGAATTTAGATGTGTGCCCAATAGCCTCTCTGTGATTCTAGAAATGTGCCCAACAACCCGCTGAATCTAGAAGTGTGCCCTGTAGCCTCTCTGTGAATTAAGAAGTACGCCCAAGAGCCCCCCGTGGAAAGTTGAATATAGAAGTGTACCCCATGTAACCCATCATATCTCACCAACACGCTTACTCTCTCCTTACATCACCACTCAAATAGAACACAGAGATACTATGACACCATTCGGTATAACTGTTCTCATATCAACATTTGCCGCTCACCCCACATCACTCTAAGTAATCACTGCTGGTTACGCACCCCCAGCGAGGCGTTCTCCTCAGGCCTAACGCAGCCACATCCGATCTGGATAAATCCTGCCAGAACGAACACATACCCCTGACCTCTCAACCACCACACCTACCGTTAGAAAACAGCTATCACACCGATACTGCACGAGCTGTACACATACCCGGTGCTCACACGCACCTTTTTGACTCTCTCGACTCTCTCTACTGATATGAACTTCGGTTCCCAAGGGCGTTCAACCTACCAGCGCCTTCAGACCATACCAATGGTATATAAGGCGCTATATAAGTGCAAAATAACAATAACAATTATGGCACTGTGTGTTTTTTTGGTCAATGTATGAAATCACCTACATGAAAAACTATACTTTCTTTGTTAATTCCAAATGTTTTCTGTCATTATGAAACTATGTATTAAGTTTCCAGGCGACATGCCCTAATTCTCACCCTCTCGGGCTGTTAGTAATACAATACAAACTGTCCACTTACTTAATTATGGTTTTTCTCTGCTGAGATTCCTGAGACACATAAACAGTTTGTGATCCATGCCACAACATATTGAAATGAAGTATTTTCGGTAATCACAACTTCATGGGGCCATTAGCTATGTTGTTTCAGAGTATAAAAAACCAATGCCATTCCGCAATGCTTACGGTTGCCATGACAACCGTTTGTCAACAATATTGTCTAAATTAACTTTTTAGACACGCGTTGACACTAATCACACCCATCATTGATTGAGCTTTATTTGTGCCCCCCGGATGGAGCAGAATCCATCATTTTGTTTCTCACTCGATCCTAGGGCCATTCCAAAATGGCCGACATATAAATACCTACAGGGACCTAGCAACAGCGTTACCAATGCTTTGCAGTCAGGCCCCTGCAGTCTCATCTGTGACTCAGCAGCCTGAGGAGTTCCAGCTCGTACTTTTTTGCAGACAGGCTGCCCATGCTGCAACCCTCACAGGTACTTTAAAAATAAACCGTGCACTTACTGCTATATATATATGAGACAGTTGTTACTAGGTAACCACACTCACCTTGAGCCATATATATTTTTTAGCTGTGCAAGCCGTGTCTGTTTCCCACTGATACCACCCTGGATCAGCATTTTTCGACCTCCAGCGAGAGGAAAGACTTTTTTCCCTGCATATAATAAAAAAAAAAAAATGTTCATGCCTTTTTAAACGGGGACATGTTTAGCTTCAACCTCCCTTTGCTTCTCTCGTTCTGTTATTTGCAACAGGATCATACAGAGACCAGCCCATGCGGCTAGCAGATCTCAAATTTAGCGCCTGTGAAATCTATTAACCCATAGGTAAGCTATGTGCTTTTTGATTTTACATCAACCACACGTGATTCACTCAAACTAAATAATTTTGGCTCAGACACCCCCCTGACTGTAGTCTCCTTCCCCTGCAGCACAGACGTCAATCTACACAGAACTACGTCCTGATGAAGGCCGTGTTAAAGATGAGGCACACCTAGCCCACCTAGAAACGGCTGAAACACCTGGTGTAGACGCACTACTCCCCCCAAAACTACAGCACATTAATGCTGTTTACGCAAGAAAAATAATTTTGTGTACCCACCATTGTTCTATGTGTTTTCCACAAATGTTGACTTGAATATCTACACGGTAATATGTGAATTTCTTGGCAAATCCTAATAGGAGTCGGGTTTGTTGCACACACACAATTTGGAGATTGTCCCAAAAAATGTTTTTTTGGCACTGTGTGTTGTAAATATCTTTCTGTTATTTTGTCTGATTGTTCTGTTTTAGCAAACCATTTTGATGTCTTAATTTCTCTAAATGTTGGATTTATGTCTTTTTGCACACAACTCTAATATAAACAAATGAGATTTATCTCTACAACATACTATTGAAGAGTGATTCGTTCCTTAGCAATGCAGAGTTTGATAATACATGTGGAGGTGTTCTGAGCCTAGCATCATTGGACCTATTCATTTGTATCTTTTGTCATGAGCAAAGACAAGAGATCTCGCCGTCGGGCACATAGCGAAGACCGTTCGGCTGCTCACGGATCTGGGTTTCTCCATCAACTTCGCCAAATCCCACCTGGTTCCATCGCTGGTTGCACTGTTTCTGGGAACCGAGCTCGACAGGGTAGCGCGACTGGCCTCCCTGTCGGAGGAAAGGACGAAAGCATTCATGGGAAAGGTGCAGCAGCTGTTGACCATGGACGTGGCCAGGGTGAGGTCCATCGAGTCCCTTCTCGGCCTGATGTCCTCGTGCATCTTCCTAGTGCGCCTATGCAGACTGCGGATGCGGCTGCTGCAAGAGTTCGTCGACGCCCGTTGGATGCAAGCGGCGGGCAGCTTCGAAGACAGGATCTCGCTCAACGAGACCTTCTGCCAAGCGATCCAGTGAGGCACCCGCGCACATCTGGCGGCGGATATGGACTTCCAGACCCAGTCACATCAGGAGACGGTGATGACGGACGCCTTCCTGGAGGGATGGGGAGCGCACACCGGAGATCTCCACGCAAGATGCCTTTGGCTCCCGGAGGAGAGGTCGCTCCATATCAACGTACTGGAGCTCCGGGCCGTGTTCTGGGCCCTCGGGTCATTCCTTCCGTCCCTCAAGGTGGTGAGGATCTTCACCGACAACACCACCACGATGTTCTACATCCGGAATCAGGGAGGTACCAGATCCCCAGCCCTATCCAAGGAGGTGCAGGATCTGTGGCACTGGGCCGTCGCCCAAAGGATGTTTCTGGTACCCTTCCACCTGGCAGGAATAAAGAACACAATCGCCGACTCACTCAGCAGGGAGCTGCGCTCGTGCCATGAGTGGGAACTACGGCAGGATCAAGTGGATCTGCTGTTCCAATGATGGGGCAATCCCCAGATCGATCTATTCGCGATGGCAACGAACACCAAGTGTCAGAGGTTCGCCAGCAGGTTTCCCCAGCCGGGGAGCATGGGCGATGCCTTCTCATTCCCCTGGGACGACCTGTTCCTGTATGCTTTCCCGCCGTTGCTGCTGCGACTCATCAACCAACTCAGACGGTCCCGGTGCAGGATGATCCTCGTTGCACCGGCGTGGCCAAGACAGACCTGGTTCCCGGATCTTCTGGACATGTCAGCGCCTCCCCCCGCCCCCAAGTCAAACTGCCAATGGATGCGGATCTCCTCGCCAGAGAAGGAGGCCCCATCCTCCACCACGACCCGGGGTCGCTGAACTTGCAGGCCTGGCTCCTGCAGCACTAGAGTTTGGAGGTTACGTTATCCCGGTGGACTGCAAGGAGGTGCTTGCAAAGGCCAGGGCGTCCTCGACTCTCAGGTGCTATGGACATAAGTGGAAGAGGTTCTCTGTCTGGTGCCGTGACCTATTGTCACTGGCCAAGGCGGGGCTAGCCCATGCCTCCATCAAGATAAATCTAGCGGCGATCTCCCGCTACACCAGAACTCCAGGACGATCATCTCTGTGGTCCCATCGTCTGGTGAAAGGATTGTTCCGATCATTCCTGCCGGTGAAGGCTCCAGCCCCGGCGTGGAAGCTCAACTTGGTGCTGAGCAGTTTCATGGGGCCACCATCCGAGCCTCTGCATTCAGCATAGTTGAAGTTCCTCTCGTGGAAGACTGCGTTTCTTGTGGCCCTCACCTCCGCACGACGAGCGGGAGAAATCCAGGCCCTCTCCTGTAATCCTCCATACCTGACATTCCACGAGACGAGGATGGTGCGGAGGACGCACCCCTCCTTCATGCCCAAGGTGCCGTCGGACTTCCATCTCAACGAGCCCTTGGTGTTACCCGTTTTCTTCCCGTCGCCTTTGTCGCCGGCTGAGAGGACTTTGCACTCGCAGGATGTAGGTAGAGCCATGAAGTTCTACATTGACCACACGAAGAGCCTTCGGAAGACATCACAACTGTTTGTGAACTTTGGACCTGTGAACCAAGGGAAGGCCCTATCAAAGGCTTCCATTTCCAGATGGCTCTCCGGCTGCATCATGCACTGTCACCGGTTGGCAAACCGACTGTTGCCCGGCCATCTGAGAGCCCATTCGACCAGAGCGATCGCTGCTACCACGGCGTTCCTATCTGGTGTGCCCCTGCTAGACATCTGCAGGGCTGCTACGTGGAGGTCGACGCACACCTTCACAAGATTCTACTGCGTCGACTGGGATTCCAAGGAGGAGTCCAGAGTCGTCCAGGCAGTGCTGCGTAACCTGTTCGCCTGAAGGTGGGCCTGGTGAGGAGGTAAAAGGTGCTTAATGTTGAGCCTTCCGTGGTTGTGCATGTGTGTACTGCTATGTATTCTTGTATTCATGAGCATGTGAATCCATGCCAGACCCCATGCTGGAGAAGGAACAAGTTACTTACCTGTAACTGTTGTTCTCCAGCATGGGTCTGGCATGGATTCACAGGCGAACCCTACCTCCTACCCCTCTGCGGCTCTTCACTTGGTCCTACTGCCACTTTCTGTGCTACCAAATCTGAAGATGGCTGGCAGAGGAGGGGCTTAGATCCAGAGACCAGTGATTGGTTACTAGTAGAAAGACAGTTCAGTAACAAAACTGAAACTGATCTTTTCTTTACCAAGGATTCCTAGCCTGACGACAGGGAATATTCATGAGCATGTGAATCCATGCCAGACCCATGCTGGAGAGCAACAGTTACAGGTAAGTAACTTGTTCCTTATGCTATACATTGTTTGGTATTGCGTGAGTTATATACCAATGTGCAATATATGTATGTGTTGGATTATTTTCTGTGTGTTTTGTGTGAGTGCAGCACTTGGGGCAGTGTGTGTGTGTGTGTGTGAGAGCAGTGTTCTATCAGTGTGTGACGTGCTTTTGCAATCTGTGTTTGTGCAGTGTAGAGCAGGAGGCAATGTGCGTCTGTATATGCTGCAACTGAAGTTTGTTTGTATTAGTCGAATACATCATATTGATCCCAACCTATAAAAACAAGTTGTTGTGTTTGATTCTTTGATAGCGAAGCCCCCGATGGGATAATCTGGGAATGTCAGCATTCTAACATGGCCACTCCACTTGCTATTGATATACACCACCTATAGGCTGCGTATCACTCTTCATATTCATCACACCACTATTTACACTGCGCATAGTTTCACCACACTTTCCGTAGAGCTGTTACTTTTGACTCTGGTAAAATGTGGCAACATTTCAGATTTGGAGATCAACACCACCAAGACTTAGATTTTCCCAATGACCCATCTATGTCATAGAGCTCTACTTGATGGCTAATTCACAGAAGCATTTTATAATGGCAAAACCCCATTGGAAAACGTTCTGTGTATTAGGCCCTTAAGTGTTTTGAGAAAAGGGACACGTCCTGATGAACATCCAACTGTAACTGGATCAGATGAAAAAACAATGTCCTGTGCACTCTAAATTAATAGAACTGGTATCACAACCCAAACTAACATAATTAGATGCAGCTTATTACAGCCTGCATTTAAATTTCATGCACATATCAGCAAACCTCTGCAACATTTTTACATGAAGGGGATTTGATTTCCATTGAATGAGAACAGTGTTGATATTTATGCAACCTTTCCCTTGTACTAATACTTGTTTTAATTGCTAATAGAGAACATAAAATGTAGTAAAAATTGGTGATGGATAATGAGGAAATTTATGGGATATATTGACTGCTAACATTATTTAACTGTACTGGCTGCTAAGCGGCACTGTGATTATAAACTTAGATTGTGTTTAGAAATAAGATTCACGTATTAGAATTAGAACCAGAAAAATCGTTACCCGCTATCTTGTAGAGTGTGTGTGCAGTTTTAGTGAGTGTAACAGGCTGGCCAATTCTAATTGTAAATGAACTATCAAAGTTCATGTATCTTATTCTGGTGACTTCCCCTGCACCTTTAATTTTAAAAAAATGTTTAATATGTCAGAGCTTCAACTATAAACACAGCATGTTTCTTGTCCCAGAATTTTGGGGTGGGTTTGTATACCAGGGAATGTTAGATTGGGATTGGCACTTAGTGAAAAGAGCGACATATCAACAAATAACTCAACAGGAATCAGCTGGAGGAAGGTGATTGGAGGATCTTTGCGATCTACAGGCCTTTTGAGAGGACAGCTTGGATGAGATTGTTGGAGGTTGGATGAAAGAAGTTATAGTAAAGGTGGAAGTGTTACATGGAGACATCCCGGGAGGATAGCTCAGCGGCAGCGTGCGCGTCTTGGAAGCAGGACGACACGAAGCAACAATAGGTTCGATCCCCGGGTCCGCGCTTAAAAACCTCTGGGTGTTTAAGCGCGTTATAAATACGCAACTAAGAGAAAAAAAAAAAAAAAACAATTACGCAACTAAGAAAAAACAAACAATCCCTGTAACAGCGCCTCGATGCCTGCGGGCTGTGTGAGCGCTTTATAAATGTTAAATAAATAAATAAATGTATATTGAGATTAGAATGCAGACGTTACAATGGAGAAGGAGAGGTAACATCTGGAAGGAGTTATTAAGGAGAATTGTTACTATTTGGTGCGCGTGGTTGGAGAGATTGGAGAAGGAGACCATTACCATCTGGGGATTAGGCTGACGAAAAGCTACCGGGAGAGATAGCGTATGTCCTGAGCAGGTACAGTAAACATAAAGTGGTCTTGTATGATGCCCTTTTGCCAGTAATGCTGGGCTAGCTGCATGTGGCTCTGTGGAAAAAAGGGGATGGGGAGAAAGTGTTAGTGGGATAGTGGTGTATGCAGAAACGGAAATACTGTGGTGTTGAGCGCAATCCAGAAAGATCCTGTTACATGGGTGCTGATATAGGTTCTATACTTTGTTAGAGCAGGGAGGTACCTGGGGCATGTTGGCCTGAAGGGCAGTCTGTGGGATAAAGAGGATGACTGGTGATGCAATGGAGTTGATTGGGTTTTGATCTGGCTTGGATAGGGTAGTGGTCTGCGTTTAGTGTGATCGATTTTGTGGGTCATCTGATGGGATGGGATTTTGTTTAAAGCCGATGAATGATTTGCAAGTTAGTAAGGGGGAGTCGTTTTGGGGAGCAGTGAGGTGGATGTTCTGCGATTTCTTCAGATGCATAACTGGCGAGCTTGCTTTGTTCCGAAGATGAGGTCTGATGTAGGGTGTAAATCGGAGGGGAATGGTCATAAGTGTAAGGTAACCCATGAGTAGGATTTAGTTTCCTTAAGATAGTGTTATAGCAGACTAGCCCCCTTTGTAGAGTGTTGGCTTGTTTTCCTGTTTGAGTGCCTACATGCTTTATTAATTGAGTTGTAGTCAAGGGGCCAATTCCAGTTGGGTTTGTCTGGTTCTTTGTATAACCAATTAGCTGAGCTCAAGAGCCATGTATTGAGTTGGTTCCTGAAAGTCGTGTGGTTCATTCCATTCAGTGTTTTGGTTTTATGGAATAATGAAAGCTTATTTGCAGTATTAGGTTTAGAAAGGGACTGAATATTGTGTCTCTGATAACATTGAGTTCTTGCAAGGGATGTGCAGTGAGGTGCCTTTCCGTTGCCTCAGTATTTGGTGAATACTAACTGCTAGCCTCTTTTATATATTGGTGTGGTTGAGTATTGCAGGAATGATACAGAGAGCAAAGATAATAGTCCCTGTACTTTTCTATTCCTTTACAATGACTTTTTAAGGTATTTACGTAAATGGCGGAACATGTCAAGTAAGGTCTTCCAGTCTAGGGGCATATTCAGAATTGGGAGTAGATTTCTGAATGCCTGGAACAGACACAAAGGAATAGTTCATTGGATAGCAAAGACTAAACAATTATAGAGAGGTATTGAAATTAAGTGTCAAATGTCTTCCAGAATGCCGTGGCCTTCAGAGAAGGAACTAAAAGAGGTTGGGGAGGGAGCCTCTCACAAAAAAGGGGAAACCTTGAGAGCAGGGATTCGACAAGTGGAATAGCCCAATTGTTCCAAAAAAGTGACTTGACTGATGAATTGCGCACAAAAGTATATTGGATTTTGGTCAAATGGAGAGTGGTTTGGTTATTGACCAGCAGAATGAGGAGGTGGAAGCACTTGGAGAGATTGTGTGAACAAAAGCAACAGAGGTGGAGAGATGAACAGAATTAGTAAAGTGAAGAAAGAAATATAGGGAGATTGACCAAAAAGAGGCAGAGAGAGGGGCTGGTTAGCTTAGAGAGGGAATGAATTCTTAGGAAATGAGTGAGGGTGGCGATTCACCAAAACGGAGGAGGCACTGACTGAGCGTACAGGACGGACTAATGAAACTGTAGAGGGAGAATGAAACTAACCAGATGAGAAAGAGGGAGGTGGAACTGGCAAGAGGGCATCTCTTACAAGGATCGCTACCAGGCTAGAGAGGACAAAAAGACCAGAAAACGGGAAACTTGATAAAGATTGCACCCATACTTGGCAGTCTTGGTTTGATTTTTCTGTTCTTTCCATTGATGGTTTTGGCCGCCTGCTGGTTTGCACCATGTCCCATTGCTGGTTTTGATTCCATACAAAATTATCACACCCATAAACGACTTCAAAATTGCTTTCACATTATTGTTTCACTTTCATACTTTATGCAGTAACACATTGGCTGTATTCTGAGATGGAATTTGGCATTCCGTTCACAGATTGGTTTGCCATTGTGTGGAGATGTTGGATTCAATAGTCTATACGCTGTTCTCATTTTTCAATAGTGTCCACTGACTATTGCTGTACTTTATGATTGATTGTACTCTAGTTTTCTTCCCATTGCACTCACAAGGAAACTCTGCTGCACTCCTAGATTGCACCAGCTTCGTACATGGTTGTTACCCATTACCAGCTCATTGCAATCAGATACTTCTTTGCCATTGCATTCTTATATTGCACTATCAACATTGAACGGGTTCCACTTGGATGTTTTCTCATTGTTAATTTTAACTTTGATAGATGCGCATTGCAAATGTATACTGTGATTCAATGGTTTGATCTTTTGCACTGTGCTGTGTGCTCCTTGCTGCCTTGCACAGAGATGGTTCTTTTCTCCCTGCTAATCTACTATTTTATCTGGTATGTGCTGTTTTGTGATTCCCAAAAGCCACGGGCCAGACGCTAACTTCTCCACCATCGCTAAGACTGCTTTTAAAAACGCTCTTCATGCTTGCCAACAGTCTACAACGCCATTCCAAAGGGACATATGGACATCCGAACCTGAGAAGCAGAGAGGATCAGGAAATCCCCCTAAACCACAAAGGAATAAAGAAGACCAGAAACCAACCAATCTACAAGAAATGCCATGACACCTACAGTCCCCTTGCAGTCACCCCTGCCACTTGGTTCCATCTAATAATGTGCCTGCAAAAATGTCCCTTGACAAAAAAGTGGCAGTTTTTTGTGGAGACATTATTACATTGAACATGCGGGGGACACCCCTGCAACCGTGTATTTTCTTTATTTTTTAAATGGGAGCAAGGGACATCCCTGCAACTTGTCCCCATACATAATGTCACCATATATAATGTCGCCAATGGCTTTTCAAAGCAACATTATGTATGGGGACATTATTACCTAATACCTGCCACTTACAACTCAAAATACCCCACAAGAACCAGCAACAATAAAGAGCAGGTACACTCCTTAACAACCTCATACGTGGAAGATTTGGATAAAGATAGAAGAATCATGTGCCTTTAAACATGGCCAAACACAAACCATCATCTTGCGTTCAGAAGGGGATTTTAGTTTTCCCAGGGTCACTTACCTTACTCCTATGTCCCGTACACTTTCCTCTATTACTTTTGAGACATTCTGGCCTACGGGGCGGGACCGGGGCATTTTTGTAGCACCAACAAAATGTTTGTCTTATTTTTATGTCACGAGCGCAGTGCATGCGTGGCTACAGACTCAGCCTCCCAAACAGCTCCTCAGGGCCGCTCTCCTTAGTCCTTTTCTCGCCGCTGTCGAGGCCGGACGTATTGCACCAGCGCAATTATTTTTCCCCGTCCTTTTTTGTTGTTGTCTCTGTCAGAATTTCTTTCCCTTCATCTCCGGTTTATCTGTCTTTTTCGTCGGCTTATGCCGGGTCTAAAGGCCTTTGCCCCTTGCATGTCGTGTAGGCAAAGCTATTTGGCGTCATATCCTCACATGTTCTGCTTAGAGTGCCTCGGCCCAGACCACAGGTGGGACACATGCCTTTCCTGTGATGCACTTTCAGACCGAGCCCTCACATGACCCCTTCAACACTGGGAAGAAGTCTTCCGTCAGCCAGCTCAAGAGCACATTTGGGAGTTTGCTTTGGTGAAGAAACATCAACCAGAAAATGATTGCTTTGTCAGGGTACCCCCGGCCCAGTGGTTCCTCTTTGGAGGTCCCCAGTCATGTGAGAGGTCGACCGCATCCTAGCATTATTGGAGCTCGTCCCAAGTCCCACAGGGCTAAATTGGATACCAGAGCTTGTTCTGAGGTTCCCCCAACTTGGAGCTAAAGCAAGTACCGGCACCACTGAGGGCTAAAGCTACCAGTGTTCCCCCTGAGGTTCCCTCAAAAGGGCTAAATTTACAGTGGACTCTCCGCCCCCTGACCCCCGAGGTTCCCTCAAGTAGGGCTAATCATCTACCGGTGTAGCCAAGGATCCCCAAACAGGGTCTAAGTGTGCCGGGGCTACTACCAAGTGTCCCTCATGGAGGGCTACATCTTGCACCAGCTCAGCCAAAGGGCCAAACACGACGAGGCTCAGTCAAACGTGGCCTCTTGAGTTGTGTCACAGCCATACAAATGTTCCACTGCAGTGCTGGACCAGCATCGAACTAAGGTGACCGAAATAGAGCCTGCTCCCCCAGTAGTTGTCTCCACTACCCCTGTCATATCTATGGGTTCTTCCACATTAAAGGATCATTTGAGATCCCACACCAAGTGCGTCCATAGAAGGGGCCCTTCTGATCCTTCTCCCAGAGCTCCTTTAGACTGTGATCCTTTCACTCAGAGTCCAGTGGTTGTCCCCTGCTTGGATGTCCCTACCACGAACTCTGCCTCTGCCCATCACCACTTCCACCTCTTTACTACGCAGTGCCATGTTTGTTCTGGCCAACTTGGCAGCCAATCTCCACAGTCGTGGTCCAGGCAGATTCCACCTCAGAGGCCTATCCCTCAACAACAGAGGTTACACAAGTCGGAAGAAGTTTTCTTTACTAGTTTTCCAGGCATTAATACACTTGGATCTTATGAAGGAATATTTAAAATATATCAAGGAGATTATTCCTGAAACTTCAGAAGTGCCTATGCCACCCCCTCTGCCTCCATAGCTTGCCAGTGGAGCCACAGGCCCTTCCATCACTGCAGCAAGTTACAGAGGCTCCCCCAATTACTCCTTCGGCAGCGGACCTCAAGGCCCCGATGCTACTGATCCAGCCGAGGAAGGAGATGAAATCCCATTATCGGCAAGGTCCTTTCATGACAGGGTCATGGATCTAATAGGATTCCTCGAAATTCCGGTCCCTGAGCCTCCACCTTCAACGGGAGGCATGCTTGCAGGGGTACACTCCATAAAGATGTTGAGGAAATCTGGAATGTGGCTTCAGAAAGACGTCCTAGTGGAGGCAAGAAAATTCTGTGCTAAACCTCACACAGTAATGCCCACCAACAAGGGAGTAGGCACAAGGTACAGGCCACTTCAAGCTAAGGAAGTCTCTTTATCTTCCTACCCCCAGCCGTCTTGGTCGGTGGTTGCAGCAGCTACCATGTTTTCCAGACCCTAATCATCATCATCATCATCTTCTGCTACTTCACAAGGGCTGAGCAAAGAAGATCGTGGGCTAGAAGCCCTTGGCAAATAAGTATTTGCAAACTCTGTGTTACAACTGAGACGAGCTAACGCAACAACACTCTTAGCAGCGGCAAACCAAAGGCTTTGGAAGGATTTCACTGAGTTTGAAAAGTTAATTCCACCTGAGCATGCAGACCAATTTAAAGGTAGACTGCCGGATGCCAGAATGGTTGAACATGATCTCTTGGAAGTGCGGCACACCACGTAGACACTTCAGCTAGAGCGGTTGCCATCGGCACGAGTGAGTGCAGACAGGCATGACTTCATGCTATCAAATTTTAAAAAGAAGTGCAAGACAAAAGTGCTGGATTTTCCATTCGACGGAAAAGATCTGTTCCACAGCACAACAGATGAGGAGTTGGCTAAAAAGAAAGCAGGCACGCTCACAGCAAAATCCCTATCTGTACTGACGCATCCAACATCAGCCAAACCATCAGCAACGTTTAGAGCTGATTCACGTTCCAGATGCTTTTGGGGTTTTCAGGAGTGAATAGCAAGGATGCAGGACAGCTCGCCTAGCACCTAAAGGAAAAAACAGCAGTCCACTGCAAGAGGTTTTATTCTGCCTCCAGGCTTCCTCAGCAAGCTCTTCCGCCAACAAGACTTCAAAATGATGGCCAAGCTCAGTCCCATGGATTATGGTTGGGGGGGTGGGGGGAGAATTTCCCTACATATGGATGCCTGGAGGACCAGAACCTCAGATTCCTGGGTGTTATGGGTTCAGACTTGCTCTGCCCCCTTTTCCCTCCTTCCCGCCTTCTTATAATAGGTTGATGTACTCTTTGATTCTTGGGCGTCACAGGCCTCTCGACAAACACTCCTTTGCAGCAACCTCAAGGCCACATATGCTCTCGGAGAACGGGCAAGATTCTGAATACCCTACAATTTGAGCTTGGCGGCATGGTTCCTGAGCGCTTACCGCTAGGTCACCTGGGGTTTTCTCCGGATTTGAGGCATAGAGAAAGAAATCCACTATAGCTCAATGCAAGAGCAAATTGTTTAATTTTGGCATTGTTGTCTCCAGTGCCTGTAAATCCCTTTTCTTTTGATCTGGATGAGGTTTGATCTTTTCTCATATTTGACTAATCTAGGCATGGTTATAGACTTCTCCAGAACATACTTCTCAGCTTTGTGCTCCCATAGAAATTCCAAAGACCTCTGCTTTGCATACTCTATTTCAGTAGTTAGAGATATTTTGAAGGTTTAGTATCTTTTCCATCCTGTTGTGGCCTCTTATCCCTCTTGGAACCGTAATGTGGTCTGTAGGCATCAGCCTAGGGTCATGAAAGACTACAGTTGTGGTGGAAGTTACATCAGACCACTGGGTCAGTGAGTTGCTGTAATTCTGTTTCATGTCTTCAAACTCACATAAGGGACTGTTGCAAAACACAAGCTTCTTTATGAATACTTTCATTGGCTTTTTCCATAAAGGGAGGCACACGGTCTAGGTGCAGTTGTTAGACCACACGGTCCACCCAACACAGGTCACACAACCGATACCCTTTCTTATCTGCTTTCCATTAGCAGTTGTCCACTGCTTTCCTTTGATGGTAAAGCTTGTTTTTTTTCATCAGTGTTAACACTCTTCTAACACTTTTACCGTGTCTTGGTTGGCCACCATGCACTTTGTTATACCTTCTGTATTCTTCTGGCTCTTGCCAATACATGTTTCCTCTTAACCTGCAGTTCTTTGAACTGTTTTAGCGTTGGCCAATATTTGGTTCTCATCTCATACCCTTTTTGTAGACCTGTGTCTCGAACAATTAATTCCGTGGTATCTGCTACTGCCACAACCTTGCTTTCATTCCATTCCCGAATACTCGTAACTTACTTTTGCTCTGTGCGGCATTCAAAAAGTGCTTATAACAACTTTCAGTTTGTTCGCTATTCAAAAGTGTGTGTTTCAAGATCCGGTATGTGGGTTTCCCGGTTTCCACACACCTGTTACACATAGCAGCTCTCTTCGGCTTCTTTGCACTCCTCGCTATGCTTTGCGGCTTCCAATATCTCTGCTCTTTCCTCGCCAAAATCATAGGGAGCACTGCTCGCTCTCCTGGTGTCCCGCTGCAACTGGAGTGCTTTGGCGCTCCACAGCTCCTGCTGCGTGTATCCGACAAAGGGAGCTTGCAGGACTTCCAGACCCTCTTACGGCCAGACTCGACCTCTGTGTCACTCTCTCCTGCTCGTCACAGCTCCCCTCGCCTTTGTCTCCCGCTCCTCTATCTCCAGCCTGCTTCTCTCCCTGTGCTGTGCGGCAAGGATTTGTATACCCATTGGGATTGTTAAACGACCACAGGTGTGGATCATTAAGTTCAATCGCCTGGCCATGGTGAGACCCATTAGCTGGGCATGCCTAGTTGTTCCATTGGTACACCCCCATAGCCCTCTTATTCGCCTCAGGGATATCTGAATTAAAGGAAGTGTGCATAACTCTGCGTTGTCTCCTCCTCGTCTTGGTACTTGGCTGATGTGTTTCTGCATTAACAATATAAAACTGACATGTGTTTCTTACCCAAACGAGGATGTGTCCTCCTAGTTGGTCTCTTCCTCGTCCCTTTGTTCAGATGGCGTTTCTGGTGGACATTTTGGAGGTAAGAAAAGAGAAAGGGCTGACGGCCTACAAAGGCTTGAGGGATAGAGGGTTCATTCTGAAAAGGTAATGTGGGATACCATGTATCACCTAAGGACATCTTATCCCCACTCCCCAAGTTCCCTCCACCCAGGTGATCCTCCTTTGCATATCCACCCGAGGGTCGAGATCCAAAAGCGATTGCCTTTTCCTGGCCACCTAAGTGGAGGATCCAGGGGGAAAAAGAAGTGAGGATGTCCTCGGGTTCCTCACAGACCCCAAAAGGAAACTGACAGGGGAAGGAGC
This sequence comes from Ambystoma mexicanum, assembly GCF_040938575.1. Taxonomy (NCBI): domain Eukaryota; kingdom Metazoa; phylum Chordata; class Amphibia; order Caudata; family Ambystomatidae; genus Ambystoma; species Ambystoma mexicanum. The sequence continues at coordinate 635,964,120 of NC_090937.1, forward strand.
AGACACGGGCCATTGCACTCTGGATCTTAAGCATTGAAGGCTGCTTCTCCATGGCAGTATCCTCAGGCTATTCAGTTATCACTCATGGACCGTGCATTCAGAGCTTTGGGCCTTCCCAGTGTCCGTCTACAGGGTTTAGAGCCCAGGAAACCAGCATAGTAGGTGTGGTGCCCTGATTCTTATTCTATTTTCTGCAGCTGTCTGAATCTTTCAGTATTCAGCATGTTGCAGTGTCTAGAAGCAATTTAAGGCAGCATGTTAACACTATATAAAACAATAAAATAAACATAACAAATATGAGCGTTTTGAAGGACACTTGTATATGTTTATTCACTTTAGCAGAAACTCCTCTCTTTGGTAGTTTCATTCATTTCTGCCCCTTTCCAGACCTATTAAGTGTGAGTGATGGGGCACTGTGTTTGTGAAGGCTTCATTAATGCTATTATAAATGGAAGTGCCTTCTAGCAGAATGTCCCTCTGCGACAGAGTGACGGAAAAGTTTAGCTGAACACACTCTCTCACTCGCTCTCACTCACTCACTCACTCACTCGTTCTCTTGTTCTCTCTTTTCTGTCAAACAGAAACTGTGCTGACGCAGAGCTGAGCACCATAAACCAAGAGATACAAGGGAGATTGACACGTTTTGCAATTCACTTAACACGAAGCAGGCTACTGTGGTGGACATTGATGCTCAGCAAGCTAACCGTAAACAAAGAAGCAATACTAAAAAACAGGGTGTCCGTAGCAACAGTACGCAAGTGCCCAAAAACGAAAAGGTACATGTCATACCGAGATAGTACATCAGTAAAAGCACAGCCTCAAAAACCAGAAAAGTGGAAGCAATAGTAACCATTAGGTGCAAATTCAGAGTGGATGGAAGAGTTGCCAAGAGAATTTGAGCAAAGCAATTATTTCATATGTATTTATTTTAATGTTGGTATGATAGGCCGAGAACAATTGCTTTGAAAACTTCACTGATGTCTTGATATTTCCCACATGAAAAAAGATGCCATAAAAGCAGAGCATGTGAAGAGATGTTTTAGTGTGTGCATTGACTGTGCATTTGGGTGGTATGTCGTGGTATGGTTATAGCGTGATGTAAATCATGTTGGGTTTGTCACTATGGCACTGTGATGCATGTCTTTAGTACCTGCAATTGGGTCAAGGGAATGTGCTGTGTGGGGGAGCCATGGTCAAGGCAGGATTGGGCATACTGCTCTTAGTTAAAGGGATTGAGCGGCAGAGCAGTATACATGATGGGGTAAAGGGCAGGAACCCGCCATCAGAGCGATAGCAGTAGGGGGAGCAGGCGAATAACCAAGGGCCATGGCTAGTGAGCCGCAAAGAAACCTATTGGTGCAACATGTACAGTGTCCACGGCCGAAGGCCATGGCTAGTGGGCTCAGAGGAAACCTATTGGTGCAACATGTATAGTGAGCAATTAGGATGGGTATCCCGTACACCGTGGACCAGGGGAACTATATGAATAGCAAAGAAGAGGTAAGAGGTCACACGGAAGAATACAAAGATTCAAATCATTAAAGGACTCAAGTGGGTGAATGGGAGAGAAGAGGCATAGACAGGTCAAAAATCAAATTCACATTTTATTCAATTTGTAGAAAAAGTCACAATAAAAAACATTTTATTAATCCACACAAACATTTTCTAAAATGCATATAAATACATAATATATATCAAAAAAGTTCCAGAAAAAAATCTAAAAAACTATCTGATCATCAGATAGTTTTTTAGATTTTTGTTCTATAACTTTTTTGATATATATTATGTATTTATATGCATTTTAGATAATATTGTGTGGAATAATGTTTTTTATTGTGACTTTTTGTACGAATTGAATAAAATATGTGAATTTGATTTTTGACCTGTCTATGCCTCTTATCGCCCATTCACCCACTTGAGTCCTTTAATGATTTGAATCTTGGTATTCTTCCGTGTGACCTCTTACCTCTTCTTTGCAACATGTATAGTGGCCACGGCTGAAGGCCATGTCTACTGGGCCCAAAAGAAACCTATTGGTGCAACATGTACCGTGAAGCTGGTCATGACGTCCCACATCCGCATAATTTCAAGGGCTTTGTTGTGTTAAATTTGTGCAACATAACTGCACCTTAAGTAAGAATTCTTTCAATGAATGTCAAGGGGTTTGTTAAACTGGTACTTGCCGTTTTAGGGAAAGGTTAACTAGAGATGAGACTAGTGCACATTCAGTGACTTGCCAACAAGCAAGTTTCTCCCTGCATTTATTTATCTGTCGAAATTATGGGGCCCATGCCACTATTCATTTTTGTATATATTTATTCAAAATTTTGTGTTTTGTGGCATGACAGTCTGTTCACGTGATCAGTTGTTAAAATATACGGAATGCGTATTTGAAAGGTTAACAACGGTGCAAGAACAGCATCAAGTTGGAACTAAAGTATTTCAATTAGTGAGAACTACAACTGTTGTAAGAATATAACCGATTCTGTATGGTGTATTCAGTCTAGTTAGCCCTACATAATATTCTGCAAAACAAACTTTTTTCCACAGACCATATATTACTGTAAAATATTTCTCTTTTAGTCTGTAAACAGCCATTGATCAAGCCAGCATATCCATTTCTAAGGTAGCTTAACGGGATTGCCCATTTACATGTTCTCAAGCGCTTTGGCCAATAAGACCCACATCACTGCCCTGTACAGTGTAATAATGGCATCAGACATGATTAGCAAAAATGGCCATCTGACACGATGGTGGTTAAGGGTAATCCAGCGCAATTAGCGTTCTTGACCGGCAAGGGCAATATCACCAATAATGACAGTGGTAGAGGAACTAGCAATATTCTTGTCAAGAGGTATTAGTAGTGATTATCAGGCAGTGTTGTAAATACTGATTTGCAGGTATGTGGTTTGCTATAAGATCAATTGACGGGATTTGCACTATTGATTTAATGCAGTATTATCAGTAAAGGCTATAGGACTATGCCATATTGATTAGCCATAATGATATTGATATTATGCAGGATTAGCAATAATTACAAATTGGCTAGACGCTTTACCCCTGTATCCAACACATCCGTGCACCTTTTGCCCCCAAAGTATTGCCTCCCCTTCCCCTGTATAGTCCTCCTCTCCCATTGACTTCCCCATGTACACATCCATACTCGCCCATGCAAACGCTCCCACTCAGGGGTCAAGCTACTAGCCAGCATACAAAATTACTTGCCGCCTCACTTCTACATATGGCACGCCATTTCTTACTTGCCAAGCGTCCGTTCTCTCTAGCCAGTGGCGAGTGAACCTTTTGAACCCTGTCCTCAGACACATTCCCAGACTTTACATACACTGCTTAGCTCCATCATCTATCCCTTCAAGGACACCTCGCCTTACTCTGTACCTAACCGCACCTATGCATTAATTCCTGCACTGCATCTGCTCCTTCACAGGTACAATAGTTCACCACTCTGGGCTGCCCATGCGTACATTGAAGGAAGTCTTGATTCTATTAAAGACACGGAGGCAAGCATTATGCTTAACTTATTTAATTACTGGTTCCAAAACCTTTTCAAAACTTTGAAAACTTATCTTCTTTTTTTGTAACTTTTCTTTCTAGTTATAAAACAATCTGTATATAAAAAAAAAAAGGAGAGAGAAGAGAAACTACAAATCCCCATGGACCTCTCCTGTATGGTAGCCCTGGGACTCCAATCAAGGCTCAGCTACATAACTATGTTTCCGAAGGTCCTTTCCCCTTTCCTTTTGGATGCATCCATTCTGAGCTTCTAGTTAATAGTCTATGAACAAAAAACGGGCAACTTCTTTGGCATCTTCGGAGACCGCTCCTGTCCTCAAGTAACTTTGTCATTAGTCGACTGATTATCCTCCCTGCTGAAATTTCGGGCGGCTATTCTTGAATGTTCTTCTGGTCATCTCCTGCATTAATAGAGAGACGTACTATTGGGGAGGAGAATACTTCTAATATCATAAAATCATACTGTATAATGAACCAACATAGCGTATCCGTTGGGTGGGATAATGCTCGCCTCCATGTCTTTAATAGAATCAAGACTTCTGCACTGTACGCTTGAGCAATCTTCTTTCTGTGTCAAGACCGGAGGCAAGTATTATGCTTGTTCAAAGCTCGCTACCACAGCCGTGGCAATAGTAGAAATCGGCTTAAAGTAGAAAGTTCTGCACACAGAGTTACTAGACCAATCTCCCGCTTTCATGATCTCTTGCAGCGAGACTCCCCCTGCAAAATGCATTGGAAGCCATAGCTCCTCTAGCTGAACGATCTCTGAATAAAGAAATATCAACCCCTGCTAGCTAAGGCCATGATTTTTCACACATCTTGCTATGGTAGCTGTTGCTATTGCATGATACGTTTTACTGCGTGCCATCAATAATTGCTTCACGATTTGCAGTCTTACTGCTGCTGTTGCTCTCTCGTAACTCTTAATTTACTGAGCTCCGCATACATTGCTTTTATTAGGAAAATATGGGTAGGAAATGTCAGAGGAGCCAATCTTTGTGAGATGCGCAATGTTAAATGCTACCCCCTCTGAGTAAAAGATTTTTCTGTCAATCTCTAAAGCTTTTACATCCTAAACTCTCCTGTAGAATACTAGGCAAAGTAAAGTGGTTAACTTTCCTGATAACTGTTTTTCCAACAGGAGTTTGTTACTCACCCATTGTTCCAACAGACTTAGTACCCTATTAACATTACACAAGGAACAATATTTTGGCTGAGGTGGTTTGCTCACTTTCACTCCTTTTAATCTGGCTACAGCTGGGTGTTAACTCGTGTCCGGCTGAAATGGGTGACCTATAAACCCCTACTGTTTTGAACGCTCTCCTCTAACTGGGCAGGCTTGCTAGAAAGTTTATTACTTGCACTATAAGGGCTGAAACGGGAGGAACACTCCTACCCCTGCACCAACCCAGGCTTGCCAAGCGGAACTATAGCTCTGAATGGTGGAAGGAGCCAAGGATACCCCAATGAGCTCTGTAGCTTCCTCTGAAAGTCCTGGCAAACGCAATCTACGACAAACTCTGTATGCTATTAATGTTTGCATGCTATTAATATTAGCGCCTGTCCCTGCACTAGAGGGTGTAGAGATCCTGATTGATCTGTCAGGAGATCTGCTCTCTGCGGAATCCCCTGGGGGAAATCCAAAGAAAGTGCCAAAAGAACTGGAAACCAGGCTTGCGATCTCCATTGTGGTGTCACTGTCACTAACTCTGCTTTGTTCCTGCGTACCTTTTCTAGTGCTCTCAACAGCATTGTGAGGGGGAAACGCATAATGGACTTGCTCCTCCCAACTGTGTAGAACGGCATCTGTCCCCAGGGCTTCCGGATATAGTCTCCAACGGAAGTATTTTGGCAGCTGGGCGAGTCTCGAAGCGAAGAGATCCATATGGAACTGACCCCACACCTGTAACTTCGTGAATACAGACCTGTGTAGTTTCCAGTCGCTCGAGTCTTAAAGATAGTGGGAGTTCCAGTCTGCTACTGTGTTCTGAACTCCTGGCAGATATTCTGCTGTGACTGAGATTTTTCTCTCCAGGCAGAAATGCCAGAGGTCTTTTGCTAGCTCTGCTAGCATCTTGCTTTTTATCCCCCCCTAGCTAGTTTATATATCTCACTGCTGAGATGTTGTCCATCCACAGAAGTATGCAACACTGCGCTTTGTCCTTGACAAAGACTTTCACTGCAAAAGAGCCTGCTAGAAGCTCCAGGGAGTTGATACTTAGATCGAGTTCTGCTTGGGAACATTTCCCTCTTGTTTGTCTGACCACACCTGTGCCCCAGCCTGATCTGCTGGCGTCGGACTCTGATGAGTTCTGGAACGTCTCAAAAGATGGCTCTGCCGTTCAACGCTTCCAAATTGTGAAGCCACCAAAGGTGTTCTGCCTTGCTGTATTCATCTAGCGGTACTAACTGATGGTATGGCATACCCTTTTGAAGATATTTGATTTCGAGCCTCTGTAGGGCTCGATAGTGAAGGGGACCGGGAAAAATTGCTTGGATAGATGCTGCGAGTAGGCCCGCTACTCTAGCTATATTCCGAAGCGATATAACCGGACACTGGAGGTGCTTTCAGATCCTTCTTTATCGCTCTCACCTTGGGTGTGGGTAGCTCTAAGGTTGCCTTCCGGGTGTCCATCATGAAGCCTAAGAACTCTGTGCTCCTGCTCATCGTTAGAGCGGATTTCTCCTCGTTTACTAGGAAACCTAACCCTGATATTGTTGGAATCGCCCACCGCACATGTTTGGTGAGCCTTTCTTTGTTGCTTGCCATTAACGGGATGTCGTCTAAATAGATGATCATCCGACTACCCAGTTCTCATAGCGCAGTCGCTACTGGCCTCATCAGTTTGGTAAAGGACCAAGGGGCTGAGGCGAGGCCGAACAGGAGACTCCTGCACTGCCAGGTCTGTCTCCTCCAGGTGAACCTCAAATGGGAACGGTGATCCGCTGCCATGGGTATCGTAAGGTATGCGCCTTTCAGGTCTAGACGTGCCAACCAGTCGTCTTTCCTGAGCATGTCTCCTAGCAGATGGATCCCTTACATCTTGAAATGCCTGTACACTAGCCAACTGGTTAGTTGTTTTAAATGTATTACTGGATGAACTTTGCCTTTGCTGTGTATTAAGAACATGTTGCTCTGAAAACTCTTGTGTGTGAGTCTGCCCTTTCTATAGCCTTCTTCTGGGCTAGCAGCTGTAGCTCTTTCTGCTCGTAAAATTTGCATGTGCGGGGGAGGATGAGATTGTCTGGCAGTTTATAAAAAGTCTAGTCTGAACCCCTCTATGGTTTGCAAGACCCACGCGTTGGAAGACAGCTTGCGCCAATTGCTTACAAAAAGTTTTGTTCTCCCTCCCACTGGAGGATAGTTATCGCTGCGCACTCTCATCTGAGGCAATTCCTTACTGTCTAATATCCTCGACCTCTGCACCCTCTATACCCTCGACCTCTGTTGGGGAAGAATGGACCCTGTTGTCTCGATTTCCAATATTTTGCTCTAGGACCTTGGGACCTTCTCTCGGAATTGAAATGGCCAGTCGAATGGTCACTGTGTCGGCCGGCCCCTGCAAAAACTCTTCTGGGGAAAACCTTCCAGATGGAGGCTTGCGCTTTCTCTAGCACTGTGAAAGTCCCTACAGATGTGTTCATTTCCTTGATGAAAGTTTCGCCAAAGAGCAATCTTTGAGCTCTTTCCCCTGCTTCATAGGAGGCTAGATCTCCCAGTGTATCTATTTTCAGGAGCATGGGCCTGTGGCTCTCGGACGAGATTGCACAATTTGTGTTCCCTACCATGCATACAGCTCGCTAAGCCCAGCTTGCTAGCACTTGAGGGTCTACTGGTTCTCCTGTAACCTTTGCCCTCTCTGCTAGGTCTATAATCTTTGCTATTAGACCGGCTAAGTCTAAGATCTTGTCTTGACAGGATCTCTAAGCCGGATCCATGCCTTCTTGGCGTCTTTTCCTGCTTTGGTCACAAAAGTGAGCATTTTAGGGTCGAGCTCTGGCGTATCTGCCACCTTCCCTGCGAGCTCTTGTCTTGGACACTCTGCTTTTAGGCGGAACCTGGTCTCTTTTTCCAGGGATTTGCCCATTTTCTGCACCATGTAGAGTGCCACTCTTGGTAATGGGGCCCAATCAGTAGACCTAGGGTGTCTAATAGAGTCTGGTTCGAACATGTCTGACATGTCGTCTTCATCCTGGGGTACCTCCACATTGCTAGCTTTAATCTTGCAGTTAGTCCTCTGCGTGTCAATGCTCACATTATCACCATCTTCTTCCTCGTATTGATCGTTCTCTTGTGATGATGACTTTTTCCCCTGTATATTTCGCCCCTGGGGTAGGGGCGTCAGAGGCTGGGCATGGCTGATTTTAATAGAAAGGCATTCTTAAGCCTATTAAAGGCGTCAGCCACCTCCTGGGGCTTCTTCTTTATCCCCATCATTGTGCCCGGGGAGTAGAAGAGGCCTTTCTCTTCCGGGCTGTTTTCCTCCCCTTATAACCCTCTCTTAGGGGTTGTTCTGTGGAAAGTCCCTCATCTGGGTAGTCAAGGTTGCCAGCTCTGTTGTTCAATATGCTCTCAAGGACCTGTAGTCTGTAGGAGGGGCTTCACTCCTTGGGTGACTGCTTTTACTAAGGACTCCCCCATTACTTTTTTGAAGCTCTGTGAGAGGTCAGCTTCTTCCTCTCCCATGTCCTGCTTGCTGTCCTCGGTCCATGTATAGACCCCTCTTTCACATGCCATTGTTGCTTCCTTGGCAGTGTAGTTTAGGTTAGAAAGAAAAGTTCACCTTCCCTTTCAACTATTCGAGTGCCTTGGCACTATGTATCAGTGTGAAGACAATTCTTTCTTAATCCCTTTCTGGTTTTTTTAAAAAGTTGTTTTCAGGTACCTACTGAGGCGTGATGCTAGCGTTTCACTTGATTCTCTAATACTGCTTAACTTATGGTGAAAATTGAGCCATGCGCTTGCTGCTAATTGCCGGCTCGTTAAATGCGATTAGCTCACGCATGCGCAATGAGCGTGTCATGCTGCTTCATTGACAGCGCTGAGCGTAGCAATGCCGTTACACGGCCGTATAGAATGAAAGGGGGGGAGCCGAAACTGGGGTTTGGCCCCTTTCCAAATACGTATGCAGACCGGAGTCCTGAGGCGAGCAAGTTCGCTCGCGGGCCCAGTCTGCTAGGGAAATGTATTGTTTTGCCTGAGGCAAATGATGTTTGCGTTACGTCGACAATGAGGGATATGTTAATGTTAAAGGATATTTGTCCTGTGCACTGTCACCACCGGAGAGGTCCTCTTGCGCTCTGGCAGCGCTGAAAAGGGGGGGGAAATGGTGAGTTAGTGGGAATAAGCTGGAAAAATACAAGAGAGCAGTGATGTGCTGTTGGCGGCCTCAACCCGGAATTCCGTTGGCTGGGCTTCGGTTGTTTTCCGGTCGGTAGTCGTCGTGTGCTGTTTTGCGAGTCTGTGTGGTTTGTTTTGTTGTTGCAGTGTAGTGAAGTTTGTGCGGATTGTTGCGTTATAGGCTTGTGATTGTGTTTTGGTTAGAGTTTGAGCAGTATATGCAGAGTGGTGAAACTGTTAGTGCATTGGTTAATTGGGCAAATGCCAACAATCATAATTCTATCTTAGTGTGGCACATGCTATCTGGATGTCACACCTGCTAGTGTTTACGATTACGTCTAGATGCAACGTCTGGTCTGGTAATGTTCATGATTACGTCCACATGTGGCACATGATAACATTCACAATTCCATCTGAGTGTGGCGCAAGCTGACCTTCACGATCCCTTCTAGATGCAACGCTGTATAATGTTCACAATTATGTTTAGAGGTGATGGCGGCTAATGTTCACGATTACGTCTACATGGAAAATGAGAGAGGACCTATCTCGATACGACAGTATAGACGGTCACCTGAAGAAAGGGCTGAATATTCACAGATGCCACTATTAGAGAGGGGGGGGACGAGGCCCCAATATGTACCCTGGAAACACACAGACAAGGAAAACACTAGGTACAGGTTACCATCTTTAAGTGGAGGAGCAGGAAAATGGATATATACGAAAATGGAAGAATTGACGGCGGGGCACAGGCTGGCAGTGGGGGACGTCAAGGGGTTGTTAGCATCCATATTGGGTGACGCAGCAGATGACATCTGGAGGAGGGCGGGGTTCCCTGGGGTGACCACACAAAACACAACACATGACGGATTTCCATTTGCAAATTGCAGGCAAGAAGTATGGCAGGCACCAAGGACGCAATACCCCGACAAATCAGACATATGAGCAATTATGTCACGCAAGATGCGTGATGATGAGGATCCTGTTAGCTGAGAACCGTGGGACAAAATAATAGCTATCTTTTATCAAATCTTAATACATGGATTACTAGAGCCGGTGCAAAGACAACTGAAGAAATTCGGGATGGAAGCAAAGGCATGATCAGAAATACAACTCACAATAGTGCACCATTGTAGACTATGGCAGGAGAAGATAAAACAAAAGGTGGAGGATAGAAAAGCAGACAAGGCTAAATGAGTGCAGAAGAAATTATCAAAATACGCTCTAGAGGGGGCAGTAATCACCAGCCCGGCACCACAAACTCAGACAGCAGTATCCCAACCCCAACATCCGCTCCAGCAGCAGCTGCCACAATATAACACAGCCCAGCAATACCAACCACCCATGGGGGGATACATGGGTATGGGTGGAGACCAAACAAATTTTAGAGGAAGGGGAGGGTTTACTAGGGGGCGGGGCTTTGGGCCACAAGCACACCATCCCAAAGGTGGGAGGAGGATTCCCATGGCAGGTGCGAGAACCACCCCAATGCTGGACTGCGGGCAGTTAGGTCACATTTCTCGCACGTGCAGATATCAAGCCATACAACCAGGGTGGGGTGAGCAAGGGCAACAAAACTACCAAGGAGGCCAGAACGGGTACTACCGACAGTTCCTCCAACAGGCAGGGCAGCAGCCAATGATGCAACAGCAAATCACAGCCCAGCCACAGACGCAACACCAAACGGTGCCAGGGACATCACAACCACAAACGCAACAACTACCACCACAACACATACAAACAGCACAGCAACTGGCGCAATTACAGGATGACTTACTGCAACCAATAGACACAACGGCGGTGGTGCCAGTGTCGAAAATGGGAGGGGTTACAATAATGGGACACAACCCTTAAACTGGGAACGGGCACTCCCTATACCCACAATAGGACAGCCCACAGACTAACTTGCCGTGTCCCATCCTATCGTTAACACCTAACCCTGTGGAGGAACCTCGCATAAAGGTGGCGATAGGTGACAAAAGCTTTTCCTTTCTGGTCAACACGGGGCTACTGGGTCATGCGTACGGGAGGGGAAATGCATGTTGTCTGGCGATGCCGTGAACACTCAAGGATTTTCTGGGGCTCAAGAAGTGGTTCTATTTACTGATAACATCTCCCTATCCATAGGAGATCACGACTTATCACTACCCTTACTTTACTCCAAGCATGCACCTGTAAACATCTTGGGATGTGACATAATGAGTAGACTGAACATAACTATCTCCTTCACAGACAAAGATATAGTGTGTTCCACACTAGGCATATACATGCTTACATACTGTGGTAAATTCGTACAGAGGGGGGAGCCAGTAGACCCCAAAGTGTTTCGTACAGGGCAGACATGGCATTGGCATGGCTACCTGGAATCACAGGGAAAGTGTGGAGAAGGCCAGGTGAGTACCTCTTTAGGCCAGCGATGCCAACAGATGAGAAGGAAGGAACGTTTATCAATAGACATAGAAGGAATAGTGGCAAGGGAGGATTGGAGTGCATACATGCTCTAGACGACGAAGGAAAGGCATGGAGGGCAGTAATGGCACTATCAGAAGGGTGTCGATTGACAAAAGTGTCAGATGAGGAACTTTTCTTGCAAGAAAAAGGAGGGAGTGAGATGATGCTAGGGATGAGTGTGTACTTTTGGCTACGATTGACATACAGAGAAGTGACCCAGAAAATGGTAATAGCATTGAAAGCAGCCATCCCTGTACCCACCTCCCTTCTGCGAGGAAGACCTAGCAAAGGTACCCACATCACTATGGACAAGTCCCTATGATGTAGGGTGCATCAAAAGCCTAGGAGGAGTGAAAATAAAACTGAAAAAAGGAGCAATTCGGCCCAGAGTTAAACAATACCCACTGTCGAAAGAAGCAGATGAGGGCATTTATGAGACAATAAGTGCCCTCATAGAGGCATCCTGGTCCCTTCAGAATCCCCCTGCAACACTGCTCTGTACCCGTCCGCAGGGCAAACTGGGGTTCATGGCGTTTCATACAAGATTTGAGACCTCTCAACCGCATTGTGGAAGCGGAATACCCAGTAGCGGCTTACCCGGCCACAATACTCAACACAAAAACGCCTTTTTCTCAATACCGCTGCACCCAGACTCACAAGATCTAACAAGCTTCATGTACCGCAACACAAAGAGGAAACACACCAGACTGCCCCAAGGGTAATGCAAATCACCATCCATTTTAAACGGTTTTGTACGATCAGACCGAATAAAAGGTCAGACCATACACAATGACTGAAAACCATCAAAGGTTTGAAAACCAAAAGTTCGAACCTTTGGTGGTAGCATTGCAGGTAAGTATAAAAATAAAAGACTGCGGGGGTGTCCCCCGCAACACCCTGCTCACTATACTGTGTGGCATAGTGTGCGGGGTGTCGCGGGGGAAACCCATGCAGCCCCCGTAGTATGTAAGTGTGTTCGCATGAGAAAGGTGCAAACCTTTGGTAGCTCGCACCTCTCTCTAATGCTGAACATTCCGGCCGTGGCAAAATCAGCCGCAGTCGGATCACTTGGAATCTTTTTAACAGGGTTATCCAGATGGACCTAGGCAATATTGAGACAGAGTACGATTTTGCAATATGTGGATGATATCCTCATCTGCAGCACCACAGAAACAGAGTGCCTAATGGACTCGGTTAAAATGCTCACTCTATTAGCAGAGCAAGGATACAAATTAGACAAGGCAAAACTACAATACTGCCAGGAGGAGATACTGTACATAGGCCAACTAATGTCTCAAAAGGGCAGGCACATAGCACCAGAGAGGGCACAGGCATTATCAACGCACCCAACCAAAAACAATACGAGAATTACAGCAGTTCCTCAGTCTATGCAACTATTGTAGAGCATGGGTATAGAATAAAATAACCCGCTGCATATGACTTCAACGTTAGATAAACAAATGCGTGCTTTGCCCTGTACAAACGCTCTCGTGCTAAGAGTAGGTGTCATGATGCCTACTCCCGGGAAGCCAGTTCAGGGCCAGCGTCCCCGAAAGCAGACATCATGTCCCCAGGGAGGGACCCACCAACCCCTTATAGGGGCTCTTTGGACATTGTCCTGGCGCCTTTGGCGCCAGGCTCATAGAAGGCATCAGTCCTGGCACCATAGGCGCCAGGCTCATTATGGGAGTGCTTGGATGGACTTACCTGATGCAGACCATGCTGCCGGATCCAGACCTCCTTGAGGTCTGAAAGGGACTATTTTAACTATGGGACTATTTTACCACTCGGGCGTGGCTGAGGAAGAATACTTACCTGGAACTACTTTGGGGGATATTTAAACCACGCCCAGACAGCAGCTCACGCTTCGCGTTGTTCTGCATTTAGCAGCTGGACGCTCACCGTGTCTGCTCCTGCATCCTGGCTCCAGCCACGCCCGCCTACAACCTCGAACACCTGAAAAGGAAGGTAAGGCGAGAAAGGTGAATAATTGAACTTTACCTACCTCCATCCGGAGTCCGGAACCATCACTCCGACGATCTTGAGAAAAGACATTATTTTAAAGGCGCATCACATAGCTCGCTGCAGCGCCGTGTTCCACTCACCTTCACGAGGCGCCCTCGGGCTCTTCAGCCACCATTGGCACCATCCGTCGCCTTTCAGTGCCTAAGGAGAAAAAGAGACAAAACAAAGGTGAGCGAAGGAACAGATCGAGGAAGGCCTGATTCTTCCACCTTAAGACTTACCTGATTATTGTTGGGACAATCTTTCCTCACCTCGGGTCGGCGGCGCTTCTTTGGCACTGCCGTACCCCGGCCCCTAAAGGGAAAAAGGCACGCATTAGTGGGTGAAAGCAAGATCACCAAGGGAACCATCCATCAAAAAGACTCACCAGAGTTACCTTCGGCGAATCCATTCCTCTACGCGGATTCTTCATCCTACATCTGAAATAGAGAAAAGGACAACGGACAATTAAGGCTTGAACTTTTGCAACTGAATACTTACGGCCTCATATCGGAAAAGTCAAGCGGAGTAGAATACTCACCAAACCCGAGATCCAGTGAAGTAACTGGAAATCAACGCGCCCCTGCATCGGAAGCAGGATGGAGAGCTTGTCCTTTCAGACTCTAAGGTGAGACTCTACGGGGAATCGCGGAGGGGGTTCGAGGAGTGTGAGAGGGGGAAGGGGGGAATCCAACACATTATCCAGCAGACAGTTAATCCCCTTTTCCATCTACAGAAGGATTCTTCTACGGGCCAGACAGGCGAGGTTTGGGGGTCCAGTCCAGTCCGTCTTCCGAGTCCTGCGCATCACCTTAGAAGAGGTCATAGCAGTCCAGAACAGATCGGTGCCTCCGTGGGAATCAGGTGAGCATTACAGTAGGTCATTAGCATTTCGCACTGTTTAATATGAGAAACAATTATGTGGGCCACTTAACTGTTGGTAAGCGGCAAAAAAGAAGAGGAAAGGACCTGGGGAAACGGTGATGTAGCTATTGATGAGCCCTGATTGGAGGAGAGTCCCAGGACTACCATACAGGAGAGGACCATGGGGATTTGTAGTTTCTCTTCTCTCTCCTTTTCTTTTATATACAGATTTTGTTTTACAGCCAGTGGCTGATGTGAAAAAAAACAACAAAAAAGAGTTTTACGAATTTTGAAAAGCTGTTGGAAGTAGTAAGTAAAGAAGTTAAGCATAATGCTTGCCTCCGGTCTTGACATGAAATTCACCCTAATCCTAACACAAGATATGCATGATGATAGGTATTTCCAGTGCCTAGATCTGAGACTTTCGAACCAGAAGGTCTTCTAAGCGTGGGCATCCTTTGGTCTAGCAATTACTACCAGTTGGTTGCTCCTTGCAAACATGGTGCACTGCTTCGCATTCCCCAGATTGAACCAATCTGGTAATTAACTTGTAGTTATCATTTGGTTGTTTTGATAGCTGTCTGTGGGTGCCCATTATCAATCAGTATTTACTAACATGCTGTACCCTCTGATGCCCGCTAAAATTGTTTGAAATCTCTACACACCCGACTTGGGGCTTCAGGCTAGTTTAGTTTGCCTTCCTGTGACGTAATTGAGAAGGGGTGTAAAGGGTTGTGTGATGTATTGTACTACTACGTATCCAAAGTTGTGCGATCCTGGACCAATATTTTCCCCACCTGCTTCACCTGTATCTGATTTATGTGAAAAATCGGTAAACTGGACACCAGTCTGAAGTACTATATCAAATAAAAAAGAAAGTCAAGGAGTGGACATGGAGGAGATGCCAAGTTGCTAATTTTGGCACCTTAAGATCTTGAGCCCAATCTAATTTTCCTTTCTTGGGCCAGTGGTTTGATCTTGGGAAAATCCATTTGAATCAGGTCATCAGTTCCCTCATCGGCCAAATGTTTTTGTTTTTCCCCTTGTGAAAATCTATTGAGTGTAGTGTGCTTGAACTAGCTAGCAACTGTAAGACTTGTATGCGTTGCATTTGTAGAGATAGTCTGCCTTCTCACAATAAACCCAGTCATTACAATTGGTGCTAGCTAAGCTGCCTGTCATTAGTTTGTTGTATTATTTATCGTCCTACACAGGCCAAATGCTGCCAGAATGCACTCTCGGAAACCAACCACCGGACTGCACATATTCAACTGATCTCTCAATACCAATGCACATAATATTAGGATGCAGCTACCATCAGGCAACTGCATCAGCTGCTAACATATCGAGTGCACCCAAGCACCCTATGCTACCCGACTGGCCTGGACTACGGTCCCCAAGGGCGTTCAGCCCATAAGTGCTTTGAGATCATACCAATGATATATAGAGCTCTATATAAATGCCAAATAACATAACATTATGTGAAGTCCTGGGTCCACTGGAACCTGGCAATTCAGGGGTTGACAAACATGAAATGATGATCACAATGTGTGAAATTTCCTACAAACCTCGGGCATATTTTGCACACCTGGTGGTACTGTATGAGGGCTCGTACACCTTCCATGACGAGGCAGACGTAATCATGTGAGAAGATCAGTAGGGTGAGGGCCCATTCGGGCACATTTACCTGCCACTGCAGCAGTCCTGGCAGCTTTTGCAAGATACCAACCTGATGGAAAGGTTTCTGTTTTCTCAGTAGGCTAAAAGCCTCTGCTTCCAGAAGGAAATATGGTCTAGTGACTAAGTTGGGAACTGTGATCTCAAATGTGGTAGGTTTGAATCCTGGCTCCTGTACTTAATTACGTTTTGTAACCTCCTTGGAAATTGTGCTCATTTTCCGAACCAAAATTCCATTATCTGAAAAACATCATGTAGAAACGAGTTGGACACTTGAATGTTCAGTGGTTACATGTGACATACATAATGGTGCCTCTGGTTAAAAAAGAAATCGTAAGACAAGAAACAATGTGCAGTTTTCGGACATGATACTAGGAACTGCTAAAACAACTTTTAAATATGCTAAATTCATGACTGTGTTCCAAGGCAGCAGCATTTGCTTTGGATCTGCGCTTGTGACCTTCTGACACTGGCGTTGATGGAATCCCTCTCATTCTAATGTTTGTTTTACTGCATATCTGACAAACGTGTTAAGAGAGGCTTGCTCCCTTTCATGCCGTAAACTGATGATTTTGAGATGAACGGACTGCAAGATTTCTTTGTCGCCTGAATGGCTTAGATCAAAAGATAACCCTCAGCCAGATATGAAATGCATTGCTTTTAAGAAAGAAGCAGTGGGTTGATGGTTCCTAGCGCTGTTTAGTCTAGTGTTTGGCAAGCGTGGGAGGCGCGCACTGCAAATGATTCATCATTTGGTGCTTAGGAAAGATGTATCACTTTGCGAACTAATGAGAATCGGCCCTGAACAGAGGTGGTTCATTTCCCCTGCCTCTCACCTGCCTAAACGGTACCACGCTGGGTGCAATATATACTACCAAAGTATCTGTACCACTACGGTCTTCATTTGTTTAATCATGAAGGTTAGCCATTCGATCCAACACAACCTCTAGATCGTCAGAAGACAAACTCCTGCTGGTTCCTCTTCCCTCTGGGTTAGAAAAGGAAACTCCTGCTGGTTCCTCTTCCCTCTGGGTTAGAAAATGAAACTCCTGCTGGTTTATATTCCCTCTGGGTTAGAAAAGGAGGCTTCCGTCCATTTTTGAAACGCTGCCCTTTATAGTTTGCAACACAGAAGATACATTTTTCCTTAAGTAAAATATCCAAAACGTGTCCCTTCCTGAAGTACAAAAAGACATACTTTGACAACTGGGTATGAGTGAAATGTTTTTTTTTTTTTCAGATGGTGGCAGTAGAGCCAAGCTTTTAATTAGATTTAAAAAAGAATAAGAACATTTGTATAAATGTTTTCTGATGATGTGGAATAATAGTTTAGTTTTATTTTTGTTTGTACAGGACAACTACTATCACATTTGCGCTTCACCCGCAGGCATGCGCTAAAACCCGCTATCTGAAAAACATTGCTATATGGCAAAACGTCACAAGTAGAAAGATAGTGGCTGATGAGTTGAGCTGTAAATGAACTGTGACATTGCATGTGGTGGGTGTCTAAATGCTTTCTTTGAAAATAGTTTAGTGAATAGCCATTTTATATTGGTACCAAAGTAACCTGAAATTCTATGCTGTGTGATCATTTAGTATGTTGCTGTCATTTATCATACAAATATCTATAATGGAACTTTCTTTTGCTTTTTTAAAACAGGTTTTCGAAAAATAAGCCTTGATGATCTCCGCAAAGCCTACATTGTTAAAGATGTCCAGCAGTATATTCTTCATCGCTTGGACCAAGAGGAAGCACTGAGGCAGCACCTTACGAAAGAAACTGCGGAAATGTTGAACCAGCTCCACATCAAAAGCAGTGGATGTTTTCTATACCTGGAACGTGTCTTAGATGGAGTTGTGGAAAACTTTATTATGTTGCGTGAAATCCGTGATATTCCTGGAACATTAAATGGGTTATATCTGTGGCTTTGCCAAAGGCTTTTTGTACGAAAGCAGTTTGCGAAGGTCCAGCCCATTTTGAATGTAATTTTGGCAGCTTGCAGGCCTTTAACAACGATGGAGCTGTATCATGCCGTGTGGACGAAAAACGTGACCTTAACAATGGAGGAATTTCAGCGAAAGCTTGATGTACTAGCCAAGCTTCTTGTAGATGGGTTGGGAAAAACGAAAATCCTGTTTCATTATAGCTTTGCAGAATGGCTGCTAGATGTCAAGCATTGTACACAGAAGTATCTATGTAATGCCGCAGAAGGTCATCGAATGCTAGCAATGAGCTTGACGTGTCGAGCAAAAGAACTGACAGCCTTGGAGATTCAAGAGTTTGCTTTGCACCTGATCCATTCAAATTTGCAATTGGAAACATCAGACTTGGCCCTGTGGATGTTATGGAATGGCACATGTGTTAAAGACTCCTTGTCAACCATAATCCCGAAGGAACAAGAGGTATTGCAGCTGCTGGTAAAAGCTGGTGCCCATGTCAACAGTGAAGATGATCACACATCCTGCATTGTTCGGCAAGCCTTGGAGAGAGAGGAATCCATTCGTACCTTATTAGAGAATGGTGCTTCTGTAAATCAGTGTGATCCAAATGGGAGAACGTTGCTGGCTAATGCAGCATACAGTGGCAATCTTGATGTTGTCACTATGCTCATTTCTAAAAAATCTGACTTGGAGATTGAAGATAAACATGGACAAACTCCTTTAACGCTAGCTTCTCGACAAGGACACACAAAAGTGGTAAACTGTTTAATTGGATGTGGCGCAAACATAAATCACACTGATCATGATGGTTGGACAACGCTACGATCAGCAGCCTGGGGTGGGCACACTGAGGTGGTTTCTGCTCTTCTTTATGCTGGTGCAAAAGTGGATTGTGCAGATGCCGATAGCAGGACAGCTTTGAGGGCAGCAGCATGGGGAGGGCATGAAGATATTGTTTTAAATCTGCTTCAGCATGGTGCAGAAGTAAATAAAGCGGATAATGAAGGTAGGACGGCACTGATTGCAGCAGCATACATGGGGCATAGAGAAATTGTAGAGCACTTGCTGGATCATGGTGCCGAGGTAAACCATGAGGATGTGGACGGAAGGACTGCTTTGTCTGTTGCGGCTCTATGCGTTCCTGCTAGCAAAGGACATGCATCTGTGGTAAGTCTTTTAATTGACCGTGGTGCTGAAGTGGATCATTGTGACAAAGATGGGATGACGCCTCTCCTTGTTGCTGCCTACGAAGGACACGTAGATGTTGTTGATTTGCTTCTAGAAGGAGGTGCTGATGTGGACCACACAGACCATAATGGACGCACTCCCCTCTTGGCAGCAGCTTCCATGGGACACGCCTCAGTTGTAAACACGCTTTTGTTTTGGGGTGCGGCTGTTGATAGCATTGACAGTGAAGGTAGAACAGTTCTAAGTATTGCATCTGCTCAAGGTAATGTTGAAGTGGTACGGACTCTGCTGGACAGAGGGCTAGATGAAAATCATAGAGATGATGCAGGATGGACTCCATTGCATATGGCGACGTTTGAAGGACACAGATTAATCTGTGATGCACTTATTGAGCAGGGAGCCAGGACAATTGAGATTGATAATGATGGACGAATACCTTTAATATTGGCTGCACAAGAAGGACACTATGATTGTGTGCAGATTCTTTTGGAAAACAAATCTGACGTTGACCAAAAAGGTTATGATGGAAGGAATGCTCTCCGCGTTGCAGCTTTAGAAGGTCACAGAGATATAGTTGAGTTGCTTTTAAGTCATGATGCAGATATAAACTACAAAGATGCTGATGGGCGGCCTACACTGTATATTTTGGCACTAGAAAACCAACTCCCTATGGCTGAGTTTTTTTTAGAAAATGGTGCAGATGTAGAAGTAAGTGATGCTGAAGGAAGGACCGCACTACATGTTTCCTGCTGGCAGGGGCATTTGGAAATGGTGCAGCTTCTTGTAACATACCACGCAGACATCAATGCATCAGATAATGAAAAGCGGTCAGCTTTGCAGTCCTCTGCCTGGCAGGGTCACCTAAAAGTAGTTCAGTACTTGATTGAGCAGGGTGCTCTTGTGGATCACACATGTAATCAAGGTGCTACTGCACTCTGCATAGCAGCTCAGGAAGGACACATTGATGTTGTTCAGCTGTTACTAGAAAATGGTGGTGATCCCAATCATGCAGATCAGTTTGGACGCACTGCTATGCGTGTTGCTGCAAAAAATGGACATTCTCAAATCATTAAGTTATTAGAGAAATATGGTGCATCAACTCTAAATGGCTGTACTCCTTCTCCAGTACACACAATGGAACAAAAAGCCTTACAGCAGACTTCAACAAAAATGCAGTCTTTAACAATAAAATCAAACAGTTCATCGAGCACAGGAGGAGATGTGCAGCACAATATGCGTGGTTTATCTAATGGCCCAGTCCATGCCTTCAGCTCTCCCTCAGAGTCTCCAGATTCTACAGTTGATCGACAGAAGGATTCACTTTCAAACAATTCATTAAAAAGTTCTAAGAACTCATCTCTTCGCACCACCTCATCTACAGCTACTGCTCAAACTGTACCTATTGATAGCTTTAATAGCCTTACCTTTACAGAGCAAATACAGCAACATTCACTACCACGAAGCAGGAGTAGACAGTCAGTAGTTTCCCCTTCTTCAACAACTCAGTCTACAGGAAAGAACCAATCCTCCCCAATTAGTGAATTTGAGTGGAGCCAAGTTAAACCTAGTTTAAAATCTACTAAATCCAATAAGGGTGTCAAAACTGAAAGCTCTTTGAAATCTGGCTCTGTTGGGAAAAAAACAAAACCGAACAGCTCCTCCCAGCCAAAAGTGTTAGAGTATGAAATGACACAGTTTGACAAACAAGCTCCTGCATCTAAATCTGGGACAAATATAAATGTGTCATTTAAGCCACTGCCCGTAGATCCACAATGTAACATTTTAGTACCACCTGGCCCACAAGAAGTCGGTCGATCACAACAGCAATTCTTAATTCAACAACAGAGTGCTGATCAGAAGAAAAGGAATGGAATTATGACCAACCCAAATTACCACCTTCAAGGAAGTCAGGTTTTCTTTGGCAAGGTTTCTGTCCCCCGAGCATTGCAGGATAAAGGACTCCACGAGGTTTTGGAAGGGTATCCTTCAACTGAGACAGAACTTAGCCTTAAGCAAGCTCTAAAACTTCAGATTGATGGAACAGACCCAAGTTTCAATTACAAAAAGGAAACTCCACTATAAATGTAAGTATTTGACTATGTTAATGTGCAATTAATTAGATTTTCTAATCACAAGTTATTTATTTGTGAATTCATGCGTTTTGGGTCATAGAGGATTTCTAGGGGCCTGTTTGCTTAAATTCCCAAACTCTAATCTTAAAAAGAAATATGGTGTTAGGTGACAAGCCTTACAAATTCCAGATCTTCCTGAGTAACTCCCAGTATGGGACAGTCCAGGTTTACTGACAGAACCAACTACTGAACATGTGAAAACAACTAAAGTTAAGCATACATATATAATGGTGAGCATTTGAAAGTGTTTTTGGAATTAAATGTAGAATCTGGCTTGGAATATTATACTATGTGCTTTTAGGAGATTTCTTACAGGGCAAAACACATTTGCAAAGAAACTTTGAAATCCTGTGATTTCTATGTTCTTATAAAAAAAAAAAAAGGAAAATGTAATCCATTATAGTAATCTAAATTTAAGAGGGAAAGTGATGATTCAGTAAACCCAGTAAAAGGAGACCTGAGCCTGGTATAGGTATTGAGAGAAAGTGGCCCCTAAACTCCCAGAAGTTGTCAGGTAGCTGGAAATTCATATTTATTTCCACATAGCTTTAAAAACAGTCGTTTTTGGGAGATTTCTAGCAATTAATATAATACTCCCCTGTGATTGTGTCCACATCATAACTTAATAGATTGATGCTGTTTACAGGAGCGCTGACTTACTTTAAAATCTTTGGCATTTTCAATATTTAATATGCCTAGCCTATATCTGTCCTTAGTAAGATTTCAGAAAATGAAATCCAAGCTAGTAGAACCTTCTCTTTAGGATTAGACACATTTAAATTGGTGATTTTCAGATCATGGGCGGAGATAGAGGTAGCTCCAAATCACACGATATCAATGTTGGGGTTAGTGCTGGAAGATGGGTATTAAACAATGGTGTGTAATTCATAATATCTGTATGCATTTTAATAGTTGGATAATTGATAACATCTAATTTGGCATCTGAGAAAGAACCAACACTTGCAGTGTGTGTGTGTGTGGTAGAAGAAAAAGGAACAATACATTTAAATGGGTGGGGACAGCACATCTTACATGTTTAGGTGGTTTCATGTTGCATTATGAAAATTCTGAGCCCACACTTTACAAGCTGATGTAGAGCGTGTGTTGCCAATTTTATAAAAATCTTAAATTTATTTTAAAGAATGCATTATACTTATAATTTCAGTCATTCCGTTTTACAGTTACATTTTATTAAGAAGCAGATTTCTGTGATACCTACCTATGCCTAGTAAAATATGTATATATTATTTTTGAAACTCAACTTGAAAATATATTCCAAGGGCATAGGAAACAAATCTCTTGAATGAAATGGAACAGAAAAGCATCAGAGAGATTTGGAGGAACTGGACCAGGTGTACAAAGTGCCTCATGAGCACTTATGGACATGATATCAAGTATCCCATTTATTTACCATAATGATGCTTGAACTGAGCGATTCAAAACTAACTCCTATAGATAACAAAATACAGGAGAAATGCTTGATGAAAAAGAATTTCTTAGACCTGCACAGTTATGCAATCCAAAGAGTACAGTAAGAAGACAAACTAACAGTAACCTTTGAATAATAAAAATATTTTCTT
Organism: Ambystoma mexicanum; assembly: GCF_040938575.1. Taxonomy (NCBI): domain Eukaryota; kingdom Metazoa; phylum Chordata; class Amphibia; order Caudata; family Ambystomatidae; genus Ambystoma; species Ambystoma mexicanum. Next base: position 635,986,826 of record NC_090937.1, read on the forward strand.
AGGCTTTCCAGTTTGAGTTTTTGAAGCAGATATATAACATGGAAATAACAGGCAGCTTCCCCTGCTTACCAGAGTATTTCTTGGGTTCAAATACACCCTGACAGAAGCGGGGGACCTAAATGGACACAGGCCAAGGTAGCAGAAACCCAAGGGGGAGGGCAGAAGACCCTTTCGCTAAAATCAATGATGGCGGCAGGGTCTTATTAAATGTCAGACCCAGCCCACTTCCAAACCATCTGACTACCAAAACATGGGCCAATCACAAGCACGCACAACCCTCAGTGCACAGTATTCTCAATGTCCTTAAGTACCACCTAATTTGAAGGGGACCTCTATCACAAAAAGCAGTCAGCTCAACAAGTTTGAGTGGGAGTTAGTGAACGGAGTTTGGCAGAGAGTGGCAAGAGGAAGCAAGGTAGAATAGAGACCTGGTTGTTGGAAGGAGTGTCTGGAAGTGGTTGGGGTAAGGGAGATGTGACCTGTGGAGAAGAGTTGTTGGGTAGTGAAGGAGATAGACTATCACAGAAGGAAAGTTGTGTGGAGGCTGGAGGAAGCGATCCAAAGAGAAGAGGTGGTGAGGAGTGGAAGAGGTAGATCATCAGAAAAAGATGTTTTGAGAAGGTTAGTGGAAACCCAATAATATCTAGAGAGAGAGTGGGGAGATTGGAGAAGACAACCATCCAGGAGGGAGAAGAAGGTAAAATCTTTTGTACTCTTTGTGGATAGAGAGGAGAGCTAGATATAACTGGTGTGCCTTTGAGATGGCGGAGAACATGTGCACCTTCAGAAAGAGAGGTTCCAGCAGACTAGGTTGGGTTAAGGCAGAAACTTGAATAGTCGGTTTAAGGTACAGGATGGTGCAAATTCACTGGGGTCAGGGAGCTTACATTCGAGTTGGGCAGCAAGGTGGTGTCCAGGGGACCAGGAACCCTACAACGGGCAACTGGTGAACCTGGGGAAAAGCACTGCATGCCCCCAGCACAAAAGCCTGGGAGATTGGGTTGCTGCTGGGAAAACTCGCCTAGTGCCTCAACCTCATATAAGAGAACATTTACAATAGCCCAAGCCTGGATCATACCCATCGCAGTAGGCCGAATGTTTGTTCTCAATTGAGGTTTAAGAAGTCCGTCAAACCCACATCCTGTAGCCAAAGGTTATCAATTGGACATTCAAGCAGTAGTGGATGGACCCCCTTGGCTGGAACAGTTGTAAAACATTCTTTATGATTTGTAACTTAGAAACCTTTCTACAATTCCTTTGCTATTGTTGGAAAAATAAACCTCTTTTTGGTGATAATTACCCTGGTGTCAGCCTGTTTGTGCCTCCGACCGAGCCACCCTGTGATACTGTCATTGAAACCTTTTTAAGAAACTCGGGTTTTGGCATATACATCCCTTTTTAATCATATGTTACACAAAAAACCCTTTAATCGAACACTATTTCCTTCTAGAAAATCCTGAGTGTGTCAACTTGGTCTTTTCAGATTCCCTGCCCTTTGGTTCACAGGAGTGTATAAAAATTAAAATGTCCCCAGTCCATCTGATCATCTCAGATCTAGTGAATGTTCAGAGCTCTTTGTAGTTTAGTGCCATTTCTTGCATCACACTATTCACTTTTTTGTCTTACATTCTTTCTATCCCTTTATTGAAATCTGTATGAAAATCCCCACTCATTATCCCAGAGCCCATAGCTCTTTATGACTCAATTCTGTGTGGGTGGAAACTATCTGCCAAATTAGGACATAACCTTTTAAAGATGATTACCCAGTATTATAGATATAGGTGGGGGAGCACCAAGCCACCTTTTTGGAGGGCTCTTAAGAATTTTGACTTTTATCCTTGGGCCTTTAAAAATCTGATTTAAAAAAAAAAGGCTGCCTCTTTTTGTCATCAACAGAAGATTTTTTAAAATTGTTTTATATAGGGTAATTTCTGAAGAATAAAGCTAATTTTGTTGGTCGTAACATTTTCTTTAGGCTGATGCTGATGCATCTTATCAAAGTTAAGAAGTGATGTTCCATTTGATAAAAATTTAGATTTTAGTCCATTCAACTTGCACAACTAATTCAAAGCCACTGGAATTTGGATATGATATGGCATCTATAACGCGCCTATACACAAGTGTTTCAAGGCGCGAAGTATGTCATTAAGTTTGGTATGAAAAGTTATGTCTATGCTCCATGCCATCGTTTTTCTGGTTTACACTTTTTGAACTGACTTCTACTCAAAATGTTTTGTAATTCTATTAATGTCCTCCAATAATGCTTCTAAATATTTAGTATATTCTGGCAAGTCGTCTGCATGGATAAGGCTAGCGCTTTAAATCTCCTCTTGTTACTCTGCTGATTTAAGAAGTCTTGTGTTGACCCTCACTAACTAGCTATCATTTTATGTGTTGTCATCCTAATCCCTCTAAGATTTTTTTAGGGCTAGACCATTTCCGTGCTCGTGTGCCATGCCAAGTAGGGCGGGTCAATTCATCAACTTCTTCTTTTTTTTAATTTTTATTTTTTTTACTAGTTTTCATACCAACATCGCGAAAAACAGGCATCAATAATCCAATAACTTGGTAAATGATGGCCCACCCCCCTCCCAGTCTAAAAATAGGAACTGCTTTGTTTTCAACCACTGCCCAATAATGTAAGGCTTTGTGGGCACATCAAGAACCTAAAAATTATTCTTGAAGTCTAAAACTCCCCTCCAGTTCGCGTACAATTGTGTTTTCATTTTGCAAGGCAAGAGTCATACACCCTATAGCTACAAATAACCATCTTTCCCCCTGCACTTTTTGAGCTATTAATAACAAAGCTGCTATGATCAGAACTGCAAGGACTCACCAATCTAATCTTGATTTTGGTTCCTGTCCCTGTTCCCAGATCCCCAGTAGTACATTCAGGGGAGATTTTCCATAGTCCCTCTTGAAACCGGAGCAAATCGAACCTTGTTATTCTTCCCAAAATCCCTGTAATTTCAGTCATTGCCACCGTATATGCGTCCACATACCTTTATTTCCATATTGCCTCCAGCATGCAGGGGAAGTTAGCGGGAACCTTTTCTCAAGTCTAGTTGGATTATAGTGTCATTGGTACATGATTCTGTAACACATTTATCCTATTTTAATAGCTTTTGTTAATTTGGGTACATGCTTCCACAATTTTACCCACTGTCCTATCTCAATCTTCCCCCCCGCACTGCTTTTCCCCATTTTCTCATATAAGCTCATTCTTCTTGTTTGCATGTATTGATAAGAATACCATATATATCTGTTATCAGCTCCTTACAACCTTCCTGGGTTATTAAAACATTCTTAAAGGTGGTTGGTGATCTCAAAACTGCCCTTTTATTTTCCCCATTGGAAACCCAATGCCTCAGCTGAAAATAGTGCAACGCTTGTAACAAGGGTTCGAAAGTAGCTTGCAAAAAGCAAAGGGGACCGGGGACATCCCTTCTCTGATCATCACCTCGGAGAGCGTTCCGTTGATCAAAGGTCTAGCCGTGGGGGCAACATAGTTGGCTCCTACCGTACGCAGGAAAGCCTCACCAAAGCTCATCTTCTTCATTGTGTCAAACAGGAAGGACCACTCCACCCGGTTGAACGCCTTTTCAGCATCTATTAAAAGCAGGACTGCTGGGATATCTGTTTTATGGACCTTGTCCAACAGGTGTGCAACCCTTCTAATATTGTCAAACTTTTGCCAACCTTTAATAAAACCAGATTGGTCATCTTGAATCAGGGCCGGAGCAGGGGGTCCAGCCCATTAGCCAGGATGTTGGTGTATATTTTGGCATTTATACACTTAGTTGGGTGTTTGTTAGGTTTAGTGATAATATTTATTTTGGATTCTTCCATTGTTTGAGATATTCATCATGAACTAAGAAATTAATTATAAACTTCAGCTGAGAACCTCAATGGCCCCAGTGATTTATTCTAGGGAAGGGATTTAATCATCCATGAGACCTCTTCTTCAGAGATCCATCAAGGTTGCTCTGAGCATTAGGCGGTCAAGATATAGCTGTTGTCTTGTGTGCTTGAAATTCTGATAAATAAACCCCCCCGTAGTATTGCATAACTTCCAGTGTGATATCCTCCGTCTTTGTGAATCCATTCTCTGAATCATCAACCATCTTGCATATCATTTTGGAGCTGTCCTGCTCCCTGAGTAGTCTGGCAAGCATTTTGGCAGCTTTATTAGCTCCTACGTAGAAACGTTGCCTATTGTTTAAGAGGGCTTTTTATGCCTGTCTAGTGTGTAAAAAGTTCAGTTTCCCCATATGCTTTATAGACCTCCCTATATAGGGAAGTTTCTACACGCAGCCTTCAAACCTTTAATTCCTTTTCCAATTGGGTTCCTAAGGCCCTTCGTTGCGGTCTTCTCTGGGCCTTCAATGATATCCTCCTCTCCCCCGTATGACAGCCTTATATGCATCCCTCCTCACTGCTTCGGATGTGAACCTACTAACATTATCTTCAAAGAACCTAGAGATTTTGGTCTCAGTGTCTTTGGTAATGACCAGGTCTCTAAACTGTTCCCCGGGTAGCAACCATCGCCAAAGGGGGTTATGTATTCTCAGTGTGCATTTCCATCACTAAAGCGGCATGTTCCGCCAATGCCACGGGTCCTACTGCCACGTCTTCTACCCTTCCCAGTAATGGGGCCGAAATCCAAATGTAGTCTATTTGTGATTGTATTTTGTGCATACTAAGGAAGAAGGTATATCCATGTGTCCTGCCCTCGTCTCTCTCGACACATTCCTCAAGTGGAAAACTGAAAACGTTTATTTAAAAGATGCCGAAGCGATACAACCTCCTTGCAATCTACTTGAGCTCCTATCCAGGTCATGTGACCAAGCAAGGTTAAAATCGCCCATTATCACTATCTCCTCCTTTGCAAAAGCCTCTAATCGCTGCAAAAACCCTGTAATGAATATCGCTTGACCAGTGTTTGGTGTGTAAACTGAAACTACTGTTAACTGATTAACCCCACAATTACCCCCACCAGTATGTACCTACCCCCCCTACCTTCTTCTGTCATTTCAATCTGTATTTCGGTCCCTTCTCTAAAGGCCAGGGCCCCCGCAGTTTTAGTCACATTAGTGGCATGAAATACTTGAATGTACTTTCTAAGCTTAATCCTACCACGTCTCAAGAGATGTATCTCCTGGAGAGCTAAAGCATTGGATCTTTGTTCCCTTTTGTATTGCTCCACTTTTTTCCTTTTATGTGGGGAGTTAAGGCGCCTCACGTTTTGAGTTGGCCACCTAAGCATGGTAAGTCCTAGGGGGAAAGCCCTGCAATGTACCCCTCCTTAGACTATACCTTCTTCCCCTTCCCCTTCCTTCATTGTGTTCCATAAAGACACTCTTGATGCGCCTTTCTCCCCAACCGTTCCTCCATCCTCTCCCAATTCCCTTGCTCCCCTCTGCTTCTTACATTCCACTGCCTCCTTGCCACCCCCATGAAAGAATGCAGACCATGCGCCACTTGTATGGGTTCCACAGCTTCCCCCGTCTCTCGCCTTCAAGTGAAAACAAGTTGGCAGCATATCAGTAGCCTACAGTCGGTTACTCTCACTTAGAGATCCTATTGATCTAAGCAGCTAGTCATGTCTTGATCCTCTCTTGTATATCATTCTCCTTTTGGGATATTTTTTATTTTTAGAGCATGCAAAACCCAGAGGCATTGAGGCGCTGTACAAAAGTTACAGTAAATACAGCAGGCATAAAGCAGACTTCGTTGCTGTAGGTAAAGAGCCATGTTTTTAGGCTTTTGCGGAATGACCAGTACGATTGTTCTGCTCTCAGGTTAGGCGGTAGGTTTGTTGTTCCACCGTTTAGCTGCGGTGACCGGGAAACTGGAGCCTCTGGCTTTGGTCAGCCTGAATTTCGGTAGAGTCAGACGGTTAGTATAGGCAGTTCTGATTGGTCTGGATGCTTCCGTTCTGGAGAACGTCTGGACAAGATGGGGGGGTGGGGAGGGGAATCTTGGAGAGGCATTTGTAGGTGACGGTCAGTGTCTTGAAATTGATCCATTCTTGAGTGGGCAGCCAGTGTGCTGCTCCCCTTGCGACAGAGATGTGCTCCTGTTTGGGAAATCTTCAGGGCCGAACCAAGGGTATTGTTTTGTATCACTTGTAGTATCTGAATGTTGCTCTGGGAGGTGCCGGCAAATGGGGCGTTGTAGTAGTCCAGCCTTGGTCCTATGAGTGTCTTCACAATGGTGTGGCGGCTGTCGGCGGAGAGGAAAGGGCTGCAGGGTGTGTGTGTGTAGGCGTGTGTATGTGTGTGTGTGTGTGTGTGTAGGCGTGTGTAGGCGTAGTGGGTGTCTGTTTTTTAGGATTGATGGTAAACCCACTATTAGTAGTTCAGTCTTGTCGTCGTTTAGACATAGGGAGTTTGTTGCCATCCACGCTTGGATGTTGTGATAGATAGAGTTGAGTTTATCTGAGTCTAGGGTGTAGTTGTCAGATAGTGGGACAAAGATCTGGGCGTCGTCTGCATTGTTTGTGTAAATTATGCCAATGGAGTCGAGGTTGAATAAGGGTTTCATGAATATGTTATATTGTGGGCGAGAGAAGCCTTGGGGGATGCTGCTGGTAATGGGTGTTGGTTGTGCTCTCACGTTTTCTGCAAAGAGTCTGCAGGTTCTGTCTTTTAAGAAGGAGGCGATCCAATTAGAGGCTTCCGGGGAAAAGTTGGCGGCTTAGGAAAGGTGGTTGCAAAGAATGCAATGGTCAACCAGGTCAAAGGCTGCTGAGAGGTCGAGGAGGATCCGGAGGGTGGATTTGCATGAGTCTTTGGTTTTGTCTGGGTTGTTTTTCAGGTCCAACAGGGCTGATTCCGTGCTGTGACCTGGGTGGAATCCGGATTGGTGGGTGTTCAGGATGTGGTTGGTTTCGAGATATTTCTTTATTTGGATGTAGTCAGCCCTGTAAAGGATCTTGAGGAGGCAGAGGACTCTTGTAATGGGCTGGTAGTTGGAGGTGGCTGTGGGGTCCAATGTGGGCTTCTTTAGCAGTGGGAGAACCCGGGCCTCCTTGAGGCTGCATGGGACCAGACATGATGCGAAGGAAGAATTGATGAAGGTGGTCATGAAGGGAATCAGTGCTTCGGTGCAGTCTTTGATAAGAGTGGCTGGGCATGCATCACCTGTGCATCTGTTGGGCTTTAAGCCTTTTAGTATGGTGCCGACTTCGTCCTCAGTGACCATCCTGAAAGCAACAGGGGGAGGTCTGCCGATGTGAATGGGTGTCGCGAGGAGGGGTGGGCAGGTAGATTAATGGTGCTTTGCTTTTGCTGTATTTTGGAGTGGATAGTGGCAATTATTCCTAGGAGACCGTTTTAAATTTGAATGCACCATGATTAATTTTTTGTGAGGTCGAATCTGGAGTATGTGGTGGTTTTGTCTTAAAGCATTTGCTGCTTGTAGTTTTTGCTGCAGTGGTGAAATCTGCTTTGATTGAGGGGGAGGGTGTCTTCCTCCAGGCAGCGTTGTCAGCGCGTTAGTGGCACGGAGAGTCAGGAGGTCTGCGGTAAACCATTTGTTCTGGTGTAGGGAAGCTTTGCTTTTGCGGAGGCCAGAGGTGTAAAGGTGTCAACTGCTAGCTGTAGTGTTGTCTGTAGAGGTCTGAGTAGAGGCAGGATGCAGTCTCTTGTAGGTTTTTGTGTGATCTATGTGCAAGCTGGCGAAGGAGGGGGGTGCTAGCGAAGGCTGGTGCCCTGTTGCAAGGGATTGGTCCGTCCAAGGGCAGGGTAGGTTGGAGAGAATTGAGATTTGGCAGTTTAGGTCGACTAGCCAGCTTAGTGTGCGACCCTTGGAGTGTGTGGGCGATGTGATGCATTGGTGAATGCCTAGGGTGTTGAGGCTGTCTGCAACAGGGGTTGCGTTGGTGTCATCGGGGTCATGTAAGCCTAGGTTGAAGTCGCCTAGCAGGATGATTATGGAGATAGGTTTGATGTTGGAGGATAGGTGTGTGATGTCTTCTTCAGAGGGGAGAAGTGGGCTTGGGGGTTGATAAATGAGCTGCAGGGTGATTGTGTCGGAATGAGAAATTCAGACACCTCTGCCTTTTGCGTCTTGTCTGTCAGTGTGCAATTGTGTAACATGTGGGTATGGAGATTGAGAGGGAGGGGCCTGCTTTGAGTCACGTTTCTGTGACTGCTAAAAGGTCTAGGTTATTAGATGAGATTGAGGATGTCCAGGGGGTGGGCCTGGATAGAGCGGTCATTGATAAACGCGCAGCTACGATTGGGCACAGGGAGGCTGATGGCTGGGGGGCTGCTGAATAAGGGAGTAGGGTTGGACAGTGCATCAGAGGGGTTGCTAGGTGTGGTGGTAGGGTTTGATAGCACAGCAAATGGGCTGCTGGGTGTGGTGGTAGGTCTGGATAGCACAGCAGAGGGGCTGCTGGTGGCAATGATGGTCCGTACGCTAGGTGCTTTGGATGCAGTGTGCATGTTTTTTTTGTTTTTTTTAATAAGAGTGCGATGATGAGGGTTCGAGTTCCAAGGCGAAGTGAGGGCTGTACAGTTGTAGAGGTGATTTAGGCATATGTGGTGCCGCTCTTTTATGAATGCAGATTGGCTTGATGTGCTTTGCAGTGGAGGGGTGGGTGCAGCAGCTGAGACGGGCATTGCAGTGTGAGGTGGGTTGGGGGCTGGTGTTCTGTGTACAGGGTGTTGGATTGGGCTAGGGAGCAGAGAGTGGGGCGACCAATGAGGCTTTTGCATGAAGACAAAACATCTCGGTGCAGGCAGGAACAGAGCGCAGCAGTAAACATTTTGGTGCTCAGAAACCTACCTAGAGGTTCAGACTGGTAAGGCCCTTCGGAGTGGACCACCGGCTTCGCCTACCAGCTAATATGTGATCAGCTTTTTGTAGTGGGCTGCAGGCAATGGGGAAGTGCCATACACCATCCTGCTCTTGCACGAATATCGCGGCCTGCAGCAGAAGGATATGATCCATATTTGTGATGTAGCCGTCCTCGCAGGTTTTTCCTTGGTGCAAGACCTTTAGGTGTTCTGCTCTGCGTAGTCCCAGCCCCAGTCGACCATTCCTACATTTTGTTCTTCCTTTGTAGTCCTTCTCCCAGGTTTGCAACTCTCTCCTCGCTCTCCAATTACAGCAGGTCGACACCCTCTTGACCAGATGTTATACAGCGCTGAGGGACCTGCCAGGATAATAGTAGACCAAATGGAAATGTCCACATGTATCCTAGGTCTCCCCTATCCAATTCTCTCACCACCTAGCCCATCTCTCGTCTTTTTTGCAATGTACTCAATGCCAAATCATGGAAGAGGTGGATCCTGGAGCCACCCACCTGTGATTTGTGTTTTCCCTTGCAGCCTGCAGTTAACTACTCTTTCTGTGGATATGATGTCATTGTGACCAGGACGTCCCCTGAGTGTGGCCTTTCACCCCCACCTTTTTGACCAGTTTGATGAATTCTCTCCGGGTTTGGACTATGGCCTTGAGTGCGTTGTTGGTCATCTCTTCGGAACAATTCATAACGTGAATATTAGAGTGACAGGATCTATTTTCCAGGTCCTCTGTTAGAAGTTATGAGAAACCCTACTCAGCTGCTCCCACAATTTACCTTTTGTTTGCACCTCATCAGCCATTTCTTGCAAAACTCTGTCAATAGTATTGGTTCTTTTCCCCTAGTTCAACTATCTCCCTTTTGAGCCTCGCCATGGATTTAGACCGATCAGATCTCAACATCTGAAACTGTGTTCGTAATGTTGCCATAAAATGATTCTTGGAGCTCTTTTAGTCCCTTTTGCATTCTCCCTTTGAAATTAAATTTGTTGCTGCATCTGATGCCATTTCACTCTCGGGAAGCCATATTACCTGTTTGAAATTCCCCTTCCAAATTTGCCTTTGTGCCCCACAACTGCTGTATTGGACCCGTAACTGAAAGGGACCTACGCTTAGCTTGGAACATTGTCTCCTTCGGTTTCCCTTTTGGCATTTAGATCGCCTATCTCCTCCTTTGTTTTCACCACAGATATACTTCCTTGAGTAGGACAGAAGTTGCCCTGCCAGCAAATCGTTTTACAGCTGTGATATGATGTCTCAACCCTAAAACTTCTCATCTGATTAAGCTACGGTATAGGACCATGATCTGCCTCGGCACTGCCCATTCTGTAGGTGTCCGTATCACTGTGTGCTAAACCAATCCTTGTCTCTGCAATGTTACTCGTATTGACGCATCCCAAGGAAGACAGAGGTAGCCCAGCCCCTCTGATCTACCCCGGGCTTTTCGGCGTGCCTTCCTTCCCTGTAGCTCCCCAAGGGCTGCTCCTCTTAACCTTTACTCCAATGGACCGGTAGGTGCCTCTACAGGGCCCCCTCCTTGCACTCACTCAGCTTCCTTCCAAGGTTCGAGGGTCATACCTCAGAGTAAATGTGGGTATGGCGATAATTTGCTATCATACTTCTGACTGTTTCTGCATTATCATTGAGAGGTCAGACGGAGCTCCACCTACCACCTCTACTCCCTGCCGGCAGCCATCTTGTCTCCCATTTCATCAACTTTAACCGGGTTCCATTCGGGCTGTGGCACAGAATCCTGTCATCCTGGCTCTTCTTGATGATGTTACATGTCAGCAGTGGCGTGGTCTTCCTGAGGGCTCACCACTTATTCTTCTGTTCAGTCCTTATGTTCAGGCCCTTGGTGCCTTTATTGCTTCTTTTAGCTTGTATCTTTTTCACCTATAGTGCAGACACCCAGTTATTCATGCATTTGGATGAGGAGTGGGAATCTACTGCTGCATCCTTCCAATCTTGTCTCGCCTGTATTTAATTGGGTCACCAATAACTCTCTCCCTCTGAACTATGACAAAACTGAGATGATTGGTTTTGATGGATACAATTCCTTTAGATGTTTTACTTGCTGGCCTCCTGCATTGGGTGCCTTCCCCTCTCCTGTCCACATTGTAAAGAATGTTGGTGTCAAGGTGGACAATCTCACTCCTGACACTAACATTGTTGCTTCTTGCGTTAATGGCCCAAAATGTTGCCCTCATAATTGGGACGGCCGAAATAATTTCTTTTTAAACACCACATAGATATGTGGGGGCGGGGGGTGTATGTGATGTTATAGTAATATGGAGGGGCTGTGGGGGGGTCTCCCCCCACATATCTATGTGGTGTAAAGGGGGTTAAATAATTTTTTTTTAAAGTTGCCATTTTCAGCCATAGCAATGATCAGGGTCACAGTGATCACATAGATCCCTTCTTCCTTATACCATCATTTGCAACTTCTTTGCAAAATGTTTTCTTTTTGTTCTCTTTCAGCCATACCTCTACTGCTTAATCTTCCATCCAATCTCTCTTGGGCTATTTCAATTCTTTCTACTTGGGTCTTCCTACCTATTGCTTTAAACAAGTTCAGGTGGTCCAGAACTTGGCTGCTTATATGATCTTTTGCTTAGGTTGCTTAAATTGGTCTTCCCTACCGTTCTCCCCATCTTGGGTATTTGCATTTGCTCCCTGTTGATCGGCGGGTGCTTTTCAAAACTGTGTGTACTGTCTATCGTAGTGTCTCCAACTCCTCACGTATTATCTTTCAGCTAGACTGGGGGGGTTCTATACTCCGTTCCACCGTATCTGCTTCGCTCAGCATGCTCTTCTCGTCCCCAAGGATTTGCCTTTTCTGTTGCTGCTTCATCTTTGTGGAACTTCCTCCATTTTTCTGACGACTTCTCCTACTCTTGCACTTGTTTGATGCAAACTTAAGACCTGGTTCCTCAGCCAGGCATTTGACATCTCGTCATCTCTTTTGGTCTCTGTAGCAGTATTTGTTCAACAGGCTCCATACCAAGAACCCACATTGTGATGTGCTTGCTTTGAGCAATTACATACCTTAATGACTGGGGCATCTTTTCAGTGTTCAGACATTTGTTATATGGAGGAATTCACCTCCAGATGGAATTAGGGTCTTCCATGCGATTTATGATCGGAGCGTCCCAGTTATTAGGAGTCATTTTTTTACCTCAGGGAGGAAGGATTGCTACTTATTTGGCCTTCTATACAAGCCACAAAAGTTGAAGACAGCTCCCTCCATCCTTGCTCTGTGCTCATCCCACATCTGGGAAGAGGACCTCTGCAGTATGAAAAGCTACTTTTTTTGACCATCAGATTTGAGAAAAATGTCACACCTCCATATGACAATCCAAAGTGCTCTATAGGTCAACATATAGGTCAACATAATCCAACTCAGTGTTCCATCCTGCCAAACAGGGTTTGCATGAAAGCTGCTGCTTTTCCATAAAATATCCACACCACAGGCGCCACCTCAAAGGCACCCCTATTACAACTGCCAGGGAATAAAGGCAACCTTTGAGATCCTGAAAGGGTGGCCATTTGCTTGGATCCGGTTTTAGATGCATCCACTGTTAACAAACAAATGGCTAATGGATCAGGCGGTCCTACTCGCACCACCCTCAACACAGAGGTCCAGCCAAAATGAGGCACATGCACTGTGACAACGTGACCGGCCTGACTTTGGGGACCCTTAGTGGAGCGACCAAGGAGGCTGGGTGCCACCCTGAACTAGCGGATAAAGCAGACTGTCACATGAGTCCTTTAGGAACAGTGTATTATGAAGTGAACAGAACTTGACGATCAAAGGAAACCCTATAGCAAAGTATTTAATTTCCTTTGTTCCTGGATGCAAACACCCTCTCAGACATCAAAAGCACACCAAATATTCGTACTGCACAAGCTCATCAGGACAGCTCGCTTATCAGTGGTACTCCACTTACCTAGCCAATGACAATCGCACAATGCGTCCACTTCCGATAGAAACTCTGCATTTGTTTTCATGCAGCGACAGCCCAGAACACTCAAGCATGGAAATGGCACCACTTTAACAGTGTGTTTACTTTGTTCGTCATCAGTGGACTCTCCACTTTGCTGGTAAACCAAGGAAATGCTGTAGACATCATGGTGTGCAGCAAGCCCACCATAAGTGAAAGTAAAATCTCAGGTGATGGTACAGCCTTTTAAAGGCTTTGTCGGGCCCCAAAGTTCTGAAGTATAAACACAGGTGAATTTATTAAGTACAGACAATCACAACCCCTCACTGATTCGCGTCCACTGGTGTAGACCCTCACCGGAAGCCTGGTGGATGTTTGGAGCTGGCAGCATGAATTTGGTGCAGGTTGGAAAGCAAGAATAGTGGTCGGAGGAAGAGTGGAGCGATGAGGAAGCTGGAGACGAGTGGGAGCTATGCCAGGAGGAGGAGATTGGTTGGGTTGGACACATTAAGAGCAAGTGCGCTTTTAAGGTCCGAAGGATGTTAGTTGGAAATATAAGGAGGAGGTGGACTTCAGAGATCAATACGAGGTTGGAGGGGAACATCAAGAGAAACTACAGGAGGCGAGCAAGGTAAAAGCTAGCAAGAACAGGAAGGAATGAGAGGGCACCTTTGACCCAATGCAGGATGGAGGAGTCGAACTGCTATCTGAAGGGGTCTACCTCACAGTGGGACGAGGAAAGGGCATGTGGTGGTGTCATGGAGGAGCAGGAGTAGAGGACCTTAGGAGAGAGATCAAGAATCCTAGGAAAGGGAGGGGATAGAGTCCTCATTAACTCACCTTTGTAACCTGCAGACGGCAAATCCAATCATCTCCGGCTTAAAGATTAAGATATTTTCTACTACTACCTTCAACTGTTGGTTCAGACACAGCAAGGTCTACAGGGACTACAAGGCAAACCAGTGGTGCTCGTAACCCACCACATCCCAGTGTCCAGCTGGAAGAAGCCTACAGCGAGTACCTTTGAGACCCTTATACAGAAACTGTCACACTGTTTGAACAGTTGAGTTTGGACTTGCAGAACACCTTATGTTTTGATTTTTGATCCAGGAGAGAATTTTTTCAAAGGCATATATGTGGCACATATATCCCATAGGAACCAAAATCGGAAGACCTGCATGTAAGTGCAGATGTTATAGTGCAAGGATCAAGGAGTAACCAAATAAGCTACTTAATGAAAATGGAAAGCTTTGAGTATTTTAGAAATACAATTAAGGAGTCTGCTTGCCGAAGCTCTTTAACCTAAAATTATGCCTGGGCTCTCTGAGCATCCCACTCGGCTATTTGACAGCCCTCAAATTAACAACTGGAGTAATAATTACCCACCCACTCACCTGCTTCTCTGTGTTTATTGTTGAAAAGAAGGTATGTTATTTAACCCGATCTCTACTCGGATACCAGCCTTGCTGAGAATGTGTTTGAGATAGTTGGAATGCTTTCATACCCATTGTTTAGGGAGAGGATTGAAATAAACATGTTAAAGATTAACAAAAAGTAGTATAACCAAAGAATGGTGTAAGTGTGAGAATATAAAATGAGGACAAAATAAACTACCACTGGTAAGAAATAGAAGCACATTGGAGGCAAGCCCAGCAATGTTCTTGCTAATCCCCCAGGAACACAGGTCTAATCAAGAAAGACAACAAATCAAAAACCAGTAACTATCATAGAAAAGCAAACTAAATCCTAAATGTCTGTCGTATAGTATCAAGATGTCAAACTGCAGCCTGGGAAGCAGGATTTCGATAAGCAAAGATTGCATCAACACCATACTCAAAATAGTTGAGTAACCATGTGTTCCATGAGGCGGGATCTTTTACACTTTATTTGCTGCATAATAACCTACCAGTGATTTCCTTATCGGGAAAAGGGCTGCAGTGTGCTATGATCGCACAGCATCATAGAATCTCTATTTTTTTTAAGCTGGGGTAATGATTTTTATGCATCAACTTGGAGGAAGTAGGCTGTACAGGATTGAAACCCACTATGTAATTGTGCCCCCATCTCTGTGTTAGTGTAGCTGTCCTCCATTGAGGCCCCAATGTCTCCTTCTCCCAGAATGACCCATCTAACTACAAACCCATGGACCACACACAATGTGAGGGAATCGTTGAGAGAACTGCCCTTCCCTCACCTGGGTGCACAACACCCTTTATTGGGGAAATAGATCTTCAGAGAGAAATTGGACAAGATTTTGAATGCCATCAAAACAGGTACTGCTCTTTTTGTGAGAACCATCCAATAGTGGAAAAACCGACTTCCCCTTTGATTAGTCCAAAGGACGATCTGTGACCGCTTAAGAGGCTCCTAAGCGTTATCACACATAGGACTACCAGTGTTTGTGCCAGGGATACCAAAAGCAGGAGGAGGAATTTAATTTCCAAACACAAGCCTTCGGCGTAGTTCAATGGTCAGTCCTTCACACAAGCCTGTCTCAACTGCCTTGCCTCCCAACTTTTTTTGCAGTGGACTGAAATGACAATTGTCGAAGGGCATCTTTCAATACTTCATCACAGCACTAGCTATAAGAGGAGGTACAATTATTGGATCTCGGGAGTGCCATCGAGTTACTCTGAAAGGTACATGTATTCAAAAAAGGGAAAAAAAAGAATGGCAAACGGTGGCATATCCTGAACCTGAGAAACCTGACTAGATTTCTCTGATAGCAGTATTTCAGAATGGTCACTCCAAGAGAATATTCCACTGCTGCAGCAGGAGGATTTGTTTGCTTCTATCCACCTGGAGGTAATGTACTTCCATACCCCCACCCACGACAAGCACGGGAAATTCCCTTGTAGTTAGTAATCAATGCTACCAGTTAGGAGGTTACCCTTTTGAGGCACATCCCCACCAGGCATCTTTAGCAATTGTCTATATCCAGTTGCACCACACCTCCCAAGGCAAGGCAAGGCCACCATGTCTACCATGTGTACTCTTAACATACTTTCTTGAGACCAAAGCCTCTTGGCACTCACCAATTAATCCATTGACATCTTTTGGATTCTCAATCGACTTAAACAAGTTCCAACTCTTGCCCTAGTGGGAATTTGTTTTTTATAGGGGGTATCTCCACACAAAGGACTACATTGACGCTGTTAATAGAAAGACAATGACTGTGGAAGGAGCTGGATGTGGCAGTAGGACATTGTATTAAACCATAACATCTCCCAGGTTTCTGGAACATGGTGTCGGACATCCTGAGCATGGATTGGAGCTCAATAAATGTCAACTGAACAAGGTCTTCCAACAGTGGAAGATCCCGCTGACAGACCTGTTCACTGCCATTTAGACCAGTACATGTTGGTCCTCCCAAAGGAGGTTTCATTTGCACAGTCCTATTGTGGTATACATGGAAAAGTGAAAGTAAATATCACTGGCCAGGGAAGTGTTTTTGATTCCCTTGTCAGGAATATATGCGTGCTCTTTAACTCTGATAATCCTGTTTCAGAGGCTTCTGATCAGCCTACAAAGCCATCTGCGTTGGCTGAACCATGTTGTACGAGGCTGGGCCAGGGAAGCATGGTTCTCACATCTCCCTTGACTCCGAATGGGAACCCTGAGCCCTAGAACTGAGATCAAATCCATTCAAGAGCAATGGCAACGTTTACCATTATGAGCATGTGTCGTTCTACCTGATGTCATGGCTATTGAATTAAAAGTTGACAACTAGATCCCTCTCAAGTATGTTAGGACATCTCATAATGGGCCAGGGTTCCTTCCTACTTAGGCTCTTAAGTATAAGCGTTTTTGCTGTTTGTGCTCTCGGAATTGAATGTGCCATTTTTCCTTTCCATCCTTCCATGTGTGTTGTACTTGTTCAAGTGGCATATCTCATGCACAGTCATGGTGCATCTATCAGTCATGTACAGGTACCCAAGGACGTTGCTCTCTTTATTCAGGGAGAATCACTAAGGCAGGGTCTTTTCTGCACTTTCCGTCCGGTTTGCAAAACGTCTTCACTCTTGAGAGCACAATACCGTCTTGGCCTTGCTCATTGGTCAAACTTTGGAACTACTGCTTTGTACGGACATCGAATGAATCTCTTGAAAAAGCTACTTTTTCATGGCTATTACCTCTGCCAGGCACACAGAGTGGTCCAGGCCTGGTATCACAAAAAATGTTTTTATTCACAACCCTTAATTCTTGACATGATATCCGTCTGACTTTCATCTGAATAAAACTGTGGTTGCTTACCTTTTTTGCCCATTCTGCTGCCTCAGTGCAGATGGTTCTACATTTTTTGCAATCAAAAATGCTCTTAAAAATTAAAATTAATAGGACGCCTACCTAGCTGTTTATTGCATTTACCAAACTCGGTGGATTAAGGCAAGTTTACCCTCTGGGAGAATGTGCCTACTCTACAAGGGAAATGTTGTAAAGATTGCAGGGGTGCTGCTGCACTATCGTTTTGATGTGTCTGTGTGGGCAGTTGCAACACACCTTTACCAAACACTACTGCTTATCAGTAAGGTATACGGCCAAGGCCAAACCAGTATTCCTTTCGGACCTCTTTAAAGTGAGCCTCAACATCCCACCTTCTCCGTCTTTAATGCATTTACAAATTCTGCTTTTGAATCCATTAAAATCATTTGACACTGTGCTGGAGAAGGAAAGGGCTTCTTGGATGTAGTTCTCGAGGTTCCACATGAGACCACCCAACTTTCATTTCTGGGGCTCATCTATGAATTAAGGCACTCTGCACATGTAGACTCTGAAGATGACCCATGGGGTAGTGGAGCCTGGATCCTGTCCTTATTAGTCGCAGGACAAAAGGCCCAACATTCGGAGAATATGCTGCACATATTGCTGCCGATTCTTTTAACTTCTGCTTGGTTTGCCAAGGATTTCCAACTTGACGATGAGGAATATTCAAAGCATGTGAATCTATGAAAGATACCAATGCTGGTCAGCTTCAGGTCCATCTGTTTCCTTTCCTAGAGAGTGAAGGATTTGGGCATTCATACATCTGGCAGTTGGGGGCTTGATGTTCACAGAGATTTAGTTGTGGTCACCTGTGGTTTGCAGGACACTTTCCTTGCATGTATAACGATGCTGAATATGTAGACCGTTTGCAATACAACCCTGTCTGGGGATCTTGGCTAGCTAAAGCTGACAAAAATGAAATCTCACAATATTCCATTTAAAACAAAAATACTACACCAAAAAATGTATACAGAAAGTAATATAATTGGGTTCAATACACCCTGTTGAAATCTGTTTTGTTCCAAAAGTACTTAGCTTCTCAGTGTAGAAAGATTTGCAGGTGGTCTCTTCTTGCGTTAGCCAACAATCAGAAAGTAAAACCTAATCTTGTGTTGTGTAGAAATAAAGATTTGCATGATTGGTTTGCTTCTTACTAACTTAACTTCCCTACAAATTCTGTTACTTAAATAATCTTTGTGAATAAGTCTTTCCCAAAATAAAACCTCAAAATTAGCCCTCTTATCAGAAACAAGAGCTAGGTTGAATGAATAAATCCACTGTTTCCTTAAACCGGTCGCCACTTGTTCAGGCTGTGCTTTTCTAAAACGTTCTTTGAAAGGTTATTGAAAAAATGTTATGTTACAATGTATTTGTTAGCAGTTGATCATACCAACCTCTTAACATTAAATGGCCTAAAATGTGGCTCGTGTTAGAGAGATCATGAGGCACACCTTTCTGTAATCGGTTGGATGCCAAAATGAATATTTTGTGTGGCATCGCCCTCTGGGCTATTTAGGGCTTTAACACATGCGTTGACGAAACACGTGACAATTTCAAAACCTCTTCTTCACCACATTACCCTAATCAGAGTTCCTGATGTATCAAACCTGTCATTCAGTATCGTTGTTCATATTTTGTTTTATTCTTCTTCATTCCACTTCCTTTTCTCCAGATTATTGGCACGTCAGTTTGAGGACGTGAGTGGAAGCTTTATACACTGCTCACTTATACATTGGGGCACCCTGGGCCAAGTATGCATAAATGCCCTGCTCTACAATGCTCTGCGCTCTAGTCCTCTTTTCTGAACCACCGTGACTGAATGCCTCAGGGATTGGTTTCCATAGAATTAACCTGTCAGAAGAAAAGATCCAACGCGAATAAAAAATCCTCTTCTCCTCAGCCCCCTGGCATGTTGAAGCTCGCTCTGGAGTGTCGCGGGCCATGCGAGAAACCCGTGTACGTGGGCAGTTAGCCACCTTTTTAAATGGTACAACTCAGGGGATACCATTGCAGGGGTTAACAGCAGCAACCGTGACTCGGGGTATTTTGTGGCACAGGACCAGGCAGATGACTGAAGAGATGCATTCCCATCATAAGCTTACAAAAGTAGCTTATTGTGGGTGCCTTGTTTCAGAGGGAACCGCTCCTATTACCCATTGAACATCGAACTGAGGTAGCAGTTTATCAGCAGATACCATTTTAAAGTTTGAAAAGATGGTAAGATTATGCATATACTACGCCACAAAAAAAAGTTATGCAGAAGAATGCATCACTGCAACCATTCCAATCTCATATTTCAAAGAGAACTAGTTGCTCTTGGGTATATTATGGATTTGTCCTATCCCAAACCTCCCTCGTTTGAGGCAAAGTGGTACCTGTTTTCTCCAAATTTAGAACGGTTATAGTTGGCCACTATTATAATGGTTTCCACTGTTAGCCACCTGTTTACTACCTTTATCTATATGAAACACTGCCAGTGCCCAACTCAAGATCGGGGGTCTCTGTACCATAGTACTATATCGGGTCCGCCCCGGTCAGCCTGTAGGGGAGGACATGTCTGTGAACATTTAGATATGTATGACCTCTTATGCAATGAAAGGACCTCCTCAAAGAAATGACCACCATGGGTGGACTGCCAGAGAAACCAGAAGAAGCAGTTCCTCCTACCACACAGCCACTAGCAAAGGTTGTGAACCTCCAGGCCATTTTCAACCATCTGTGACACCACAACCCTTGGCACCACAACATCTGCCTTCTCCTACACATGCACTTAGCCTCTGATATTGACATATCCAGTACAGGTTGACCCTGAAGAAGTCCCTTCATCAGTACACCATTTTCATAAGTGGAATAGAAGGAATTGTAGAATTCATGGGAGTTGTGGTACTAGATAGGTCTGCAATGGAGGAGGGCATTATGGCGTTGGCACCGTTGTCCAGATCAGGCTTTCATATCCATACGGATGTGTTAAAGGAGATATGGAAAATATGGAGAAGCCCCATTCCATTACAACCAACAGAAAAATGAACATAGCTTTTGGAGAGAGAGGTCTGAAATCTATGTCTAGACACACAACCAGAGTCCCACTTCTCAGTTGTGGCAGCAGACTATGTTGAAGAGTAAAGCAGCAACATCCTTGGGTATATCTTCGACAGCTGCCTCACTAAGGAGAAGAAGCTGCTTGGTAACTTGTCCAGAAAGGAATGTCACAATTAAGCCCTACCTTTCAGACATGCTAATGCAGATGCCCTTTTGGCGGCATGCAAAAGGTTATGAAAGGAGATCAGTACATTTCAAAGGGACCTTCTGGGGGATAATTAGGCTCTCATTTGAGTGGGTTTAGCAGAAGATGAGCATGCATCCTAGAATGCAGAAGAGATCTGGTAGCACACACCTCCAGAAGGCATAAAAAAGGAATTTCTCTCGCAACCATCTAGCAGAGACAACAAACACAAATGCTGACTGCTTGGTCTAAGACAATCTTTTCCCTGTTGGATGCTAAATATAGCAGCACCCTTAAGATTGGACTCTAATATCCGGAGACCCCCTGTTTGCTTTGGTGGAAGGAATTGGATTCTGCTTCCTGTCATCACCCCTTTTTTTCTCCTCCCCTGAATCCACCTGCATGTTCTTGACAGTTGCAGAATCTTTGACAAATCGGGCCTGAAAATGTTCCACTTGGTAACAAGGGGAGGTGATTAGTCTCTCACTTGTTACGGTTTATAAAACAAACAGCCAGTCCTGCACTCCATTCTGGACCTTCCCCCCACCCCCCTCTCAACCTTTATCATTCGTAGGGGCAGTCAATAACACCTGTCCAGGTTCAGACTTCATTGATGCTGGGAGAATGGGCCTGCATGATCAATGTGAAGGATACTAAACTGCATGACGACATTTGGCCCCCATATTAGAAGTTTCTATGTTTCTTCGTTTGAGCAGCCCATTTTCATTAAACACTGTTTCAGTTTGGCCTTGCGCATCTCTGTGCTTCCTCACCAAACTGATGACTGTGATGGCAGTTCACTTATGTTGTGTTAGTCGGGGTAGACATGTATCACCTTTGACCATGTCTCTTTCATGTGTTCAACCCTCAGACGGTTCATTCTTCACTACTTATGCTATTAGATGTGCTGTTTGGGGAGCCACCATAGGGGATTGTTACATTTGCAACCTCTGGAATTAAAAAAAGCTCAGCTTTATAGAACCCAATACTATTTCCCTGCCTCTCAGGCCATTTCTCCCTCTGTTTAAGAGCAAGAATGCATACATGTTGACCAGAAAATACCTCCTCCACTTTTATGTGAACAAACGGGGGCTGCATGATCCCCCACAACTGTGCTCGTTGGCCGTTCAGACATAGGTGTTTAACCTTGAGTAGATCAACCCACTTTGTGGACGAATCAAACATGGATGCAAACCTTCTCAGCCTGTTACACTATTTCGTGTAACCATCTCGAGCTGATAGCGCAGGCTTCGCCAAGCAAATTACAAAAACCCTTACAACAGCTCAAATATTTGGTATGAGGACATGTTGCACCTTGTAACATCCCAAACCCATACCTGCATCTTCTTGATTTTTATTTTTTTGCTCAAACCTTGTGCCACTTGAACTTACCTCCCAATGGGCTACACCACCAGAATCGCAAGTGGTTTTAGAGATCTTCCAGTTGTGGGGAGTGACTTTCCCCCTAATATTGCACATGATCAATTCTATTGTGTTGTGTACATTAATAATTATATTCTAATAATTGTATGCTATGAACTGGAGGTGAACTTCCAGTGATGGCTACTAGGTGACGCTGTGACATGTGTGGCTTAGCTAAAATCTATTAGCCCCTTTTTCACATATCAGTTGAATTTTTTTTTCAAGCCTTTTGAACCTACCATAACGTTGGCATGCTCCAACCACAACGATGATCTCTAATGAGGGTGAAACCAGGTTTGTAGTGGTCTCTCAGCCTTAAGAAATGTCTGTCTTGGGTTGATAAATCGATTAAAAGTAGGACTGCCCTGTAAGACAGATAATTTCCTGGAGCAAAAGGTTTGCATTTGGGCTAATTTGCACACCCACAATGCCTTGCTGGTGTGTCTCTGAACTGAAGGGGAATTTCCAGTGATAGCTACTAGGCGGCGTTGTGGCATGTGTGACTTTGCTCAAATGTATTCTACTTTCACATTTCAGGTGAACAGGTTTTTTTTTCAAGCCTTTTCAAACTAACATACATTTGCTGTGGTTTTGTAAACATGCCCCAATGCTCCAACCACAAGGCTGTTAAGACTGTACTGCACTGATGACCATTAATAAGGGTGAAACCTGGTAGATGGGATTCTAGCAACCTTGAGAAATCTCTGTCTTGGGTAGATAAAGCTACACTTAAAGTAGCTCTGTTCTCTAAGACAAACAATTTCCTGGAGGAAAAGACTTTTATTTGGGCTAATTTGCATACACACATGCATTGCTGATGTGGCACTGAACTGGAGGTGAACTTCCAGCGCTGGCTGCTAGGTGGCATTGTGGAATGTGAGACCTGGCTCAAATGTATTATCCTATATAGTCTTTCTACAGGTGAATAGTTACTGTATACATGCAGGCTAACGTGTCTGCCCCCTCCATCAAACTGTTCAAATTTCAGAGAAACTCTGTTCCCTATGTTTTCAACAGGTGCACATAAAGGTTTGGATCCTCAATAAAAGGGGCAGACAACTTAAGCATTTAATGATTGCCTTCTCCGGACTGGTTTATTGTACAGCTACCTGCAAAGATTTTTAAATCTGCGTTTCTCTCTCTCTGAAAAACCAACATAAAAAACTGGATTGACCAGCTAAACTAATAGTTTGATTTTTTTTTTTAAAAAACAATTTTTAATATTGAGGGTGGAGTATGAGAACCTTCATACAACAGATCATGGCTTTACTGGATGCGCTTATGCCACTATAGAAGGAACTCTACATACTTTTGGGACTGTCGTGCTCAGTGATTATAAAAGTCAAAGGGGGACCATATTCCTTGTAAGAATCTAGCAAAACACTTTTATCTTACCCAGCATGAATTATGGATGTTGGGTTGAACTGCCCATGGGCACTCCTTTATGCGTCAAAATCATATGTTAACCATAACCAAAAGAGTTGGACAAGATTAAATTATTACTAATGCAGTTGATTTTTAAATGTCTAACACTTTCCGCTGGCTGGTTTTCAGATCTCATCATGGTGTTTGGTTCCCCCCCCCTCCCCCCCTGCCCACGTTCTGGAATTAGTCATGGACTGATCTGCTGAGACGGCATCGAAGGTTCCATTTTATTTTCTGATTAAGCAAGGAATGTGTCTGCCAACATTCTCTTGTAGTCCTTACTCTAATTTGGATAATAGTCGTCACATGGTAAATGTTAATTGAACAAAGAACATATGCTCCATTGACAGACTGTTTGTCAATGATGTTATGTTAAGATTTTTATACTGCATCATACACCACCATAGTGGACTAATAGGGCGAAGTCTTGTCTGGGGAGATATGTTTTATGCCCACCAACATATAGTATAGATGCTCCTGTTAGACAGGCTACGAAATAGTCAGATGACAGGTAGGTGGTCCACTGTATTTTTCGAAGCGTGGTCAATTCAAAATGGGTCTCCTCCCAAGCCCTTCACACCCATACAATCCGCTTTTATTAAGCTGCGGCTTTCAAAGACCTGTTCCTATTGGCTTTGTATGTAAAGTGTTACAGGATAGCTAGGAAGATGCACAAATGCCTTGGACCAGTATGGTGTATGACGCATATTAATTTCTGTAACAAAAGAAAAGATTACTTGGGGAATAAGTCCTCCCAGTCTTAATGGTCTACCCACCTTTTTCAAGAATTTCCTTGAAGCCATTAAAGTCATTAAAGCCAACATGTAGCAGTGTTGCACTTACAGATTTTCTTTCAGTCCGTAGTCGGTGTAGGTTGGTTGTCTGGCTCTTTTGGAATTAGATGTTTCAGTCCACTGCCTGGTCCCATCTGTGACAGGTGTGGTTCCCTGCTCTGTGGCCCTGAATTTAACCCTTGTTGTAGCTCCACAAACTCGTTAATCCTCCCACTTCAAAGAGCTGACCTGAGCCGACCTGGTTTGCTGGAACCTCCCTGTACAGTCTATCAGGTTCTCCATCCCCTTCAGGTAGCCTTACTGGATTTCCACCTCTAGTCGTCTGCCACTCTTGTGCAGCTTCTCTGATTAGCCTGTCTAGCAGGAGGCCAGGTTACTCCCCTCCTGCTTTAAAATGAAAACCATTCCGTCTCTCCAACAACTCCTTCAGAGGGTATTTATTTTGCCCTCTCTCCAGGAACTCTTTTCACTTCTTTAACCTCTAGCACTCTCCCTCAACCACGCTCTGCTTAGAACTCCTTGAACCGACCAATTCTCTTGAAAGTCCTGCCTCCAACTCCTTCTCAAACAACCCAAGCCAATAGTCTGGCTCAGCTAGGTTTTATAGGATGAACACTCCTCCTCAGTGCTGGTTATTGCTTTTAGGTGCTGCACCTGGGAGAGGGCTGGACTGGCAGGAGATTGGCCCATGCATTTAGGCATGTTGGTTGAGAAGTTCAAGCCCTGAGGTTATATCAGGGCTGACTACCCTTTTGAGATTCACATTGTCCTGGGTCTCCATTTGGAACACTCTTCTGCTTTGGAATGCTGCCATAGCCTGTCTGCCTGCCTACAATCGATGTTTAGCCTATGAACTGCATATGTCTGAAGTATCGGAGAACCCTGGCGTAAGGCTGCTTTGGCTGAGGGTGTAGCTGGCAAGTATTCCCTGCGTGGGCAGTGTATCTTTGTAATCGCCACATCATTCCATTCTACAGGAGTAGCAAGTTGAAATGTGCTTGTTTCAGCGTGAGAAGCATGCATTTGTTTGAAGCATCGTTAAACTAGACCATGATTTTGGATTAATGTGTTGAGATGCAGAGGGTGTCAATCTTCAAAGTATGACTCATGACATGAAGTAGATCCCTTGGTCCATTAGTGTCTCCTTAGGGAACACCATCTGTTAGAAGTATGGTACTAATGGATGTATATTGCTCTTGCTATGATTGCTTCTCATAAGGAAATCCCCTTGGTAACCTAAGTGTCCAAATCCATTATATTCAGGATATATCGATTACCGTTTTTGGTGGGTCTCCCAGATCCTAGAACACCCATCCCAATATGGGAGAAGGGCACATGGATAATAGGGACAGGTAACAAAATGGTTGCCTTAATGACATCCATGCGAGAGGTGTTTTGATAAATGGGACACTGCCAACAATAGTTTTGGATCTATTGGTATTTACTCGGTCTGTAAAGCCAATTAAGTAGATGGGCCGCCTTCTTCGCTGCCCTCTTATGCCCTGCTGATAGATGGAGTGGGCTAGTTCTAGATCAGATTTACAGTACCGTTAGGGCAGTTTGGTAGAGTGTGTGCCCTTTCTCTAGGACATTAAGGGCCACCCTGGTAAATAAAAATGTCTGTTAACGCGCTTGACCCCGGAATTAAGCCCCTCCTCTCAAGAGATAGCAATGTCAAAAGATGCTTGTAGGAAGGGGGCGCTGTAACTGGGCTTTGTAAACTCTTCTATCGGGTTGGACTCCTGACACCTGGTCTGATATCAGGATCTCAAGGCCTGGGGGATCCCAGGATGTTTGGGATACTTTGATCGGGCTCCTCATGATTCCTTGGCTTTTTTCTGTGGAGACAAACCCAGCATCTCCCCTCTGACTCCCCTAGATCTACAATTTGCTTTGCCTCTATTGTGACAGTCATTTCACAAATGATTGATGCAATGGCCTTTCCCTCTTGAACTTTAAATGGTTCTGCCATTTTTAAAAAGTGCAAGTTTGATTATACCTCTGTAATTCTTGTAAATGACCGTAAATGACCCAGACCCTCACTGCAATGCTGAACATTACTGCTACCCAAAACCTGGGGGATAGTCGGTCATACTTATACTCTCGAAAGGCCACATTTAACCCTCTGGGGATAGTAAGGCACAGCCCCATGGTGCAATAGGTGCCTGGTCGTTGCTGTAGAGGTCTAGCCAGCTGAGCTAGAACTTCCTCTGGTGGGAACTCCTGTTACTGGATGGAAAGGGTAGGCCTTCATACCACTTCTGACATCTGTCAGGAAAGCAAAAAGTGGGGGTGCATGTACAAACGATTTGGACCAGTATGGCATGTAACTGAAAACAATAGATTTCTTTTCTCTTACAATAAATAGATTCCCCAGGTAACAAGCCGCAAGAACAAAAGGAAAAAGAGCTCACAGCCTTATGGTCTTCCTGGCCTTTGTCCAGGGTGTCATTCCCACCCCTTTGGTCTGTGTTAGGGAGCTTTTCCTTAATCCATTGATCAGGGTCTTTAGATATGTGTTCCTTACTTAGGAGTACCAGTGATTCCCTCTAGCTCATATCGGTGTGTCAGGCCAACCCAAGCCTTACTTTCAGGAGGTGAAGTGCAGTGGTTAACAGGTACAGTACACACTTTTTATGAATACCAATTGAGAGAATGTCGCCACACTATATTTGTATAGAAATATAATCTTTATACAAGAAAAGACAACAGATAAAACTTTCACATAACAGGTAAATTAACTTTGTAAGATTAATGCAACACTGTAACAAATGGGTAAAAACAGTTTCAGAGAGATTTTGAGCATTCAGTCAAGATGGTTTCCTTTAAGGGAAAATAAAATCGCAGGTAAGTAAAGCACGTTTCCTATATAGGCCATACAGAGCTTGGGAAGAAACCAAGGGAGACCAGTTGTACCGATTTGTCACCGTTTTTGTGTGAAAATGTATCTTCTGCAAAAGTGGCACAAGGAACAGGTTCCTGGAACTTTGGTGAAGTGAAGTTCTCAGAACAACCATGGTGATAATGAGGCACCCTGAGATGAAGAAACAAGTGAAGAAAGAACTCGCCAGCTGCGATTTATTGATGATTCTGAGTTAAGTGACTGAGCGATGATTCAGTGGTTCGTGAGCCAAGAGACTGAGCCAGAGCAGCTGAAAGAGAGGGGGGTTTTGGTTGGTGGCAGTCGGCAAAGTAGGGTGCAGCTGTCATTCTTGGGCACCGGATTTGGCATCTGAGTCTGCGATCAGCGTAATAAGACTACAGGGATGGAAAGACGCTTATTGAGGAAATGCTTGTAAGGTCACATCGGAAAAGGGGCCAGCCATGGAAGAATGATGCGGAGGCAACTTTGACGGTGCAGTTGCTGACCTTGAAGGCCACACAGGCCCCTGGAGCTCCCCAGGTGGGATGTGCTGGGAGTCAGGAGCTTCAGAGAGATGAGACCTTTCAACAGGGGTGAAGCTTTGTAACAGGAATGGTGAGAGGAATTTTTTGTCTGGGTTAGCAATGCAGTTGGACAATCTATTCTCTCCACTTGATTGCTATGGAATATCACCAACTGTTAATAATGGACCTTTAAAGGGCAATTTTTCTTCCCCGCGGAAAAGGATTGACATAGCCATCCGCCTTATGAAGGTAGAGGTTTGTGGCGACTCATGTGGCTGGTCCTTGCCATGGGTTCAGACTGATTGGGGATGGTCAGCAGATCACCAATGTGTCTCCTTTGGGCCCAGGATTCATTCTCCTGTTGTGGTGGCACCTGGCCCCTTGGACATCCATCTTTCAGTCCTCAAGGTAAAGCAGGGGGCCTTGTCACAAGTTGAAACGTGGGCCTCCGTATGTTTTTTGTTAGCACCACTGCGTGGATGTGAGCTCAAGAGCATTTGCGGAGTTTGGGCCGGAGAGACGGAGCAGCCTTCATCAATCTTTTAGTGTTAGGTCCAACCTCCTACCTGCTCTTTAAGCTGAGGAATCTCCCATTGGTATGGAGGAAAGGGGATAAAGGTGCACCTATAATTTGAAGTTACGTCGGCCCCTTTCATTGATTAGTCTTGCCATTTATCCCTGCTAAAAATCTACCCGTACTGCTGGCTGTGGAAAATGGTAATGGACTGATGGGTGTAATTACAGGGCAAAGCATGGTAAATTAGGGTGTTTCTGTCACCACCCCACCCCCCGTAAAATAGTGAAGAATCTTATTTGCAATGCAATTAAGGCATCTGTCCCATTATTTTGGAGCACCAGAGACTTGGTACTGCTAGAACAGTAATCACTATGGTAAGTAACTTTATATCCGACATTTGACTCCTATTCTCGTATCAAATTGTAATCAAAAGTTAGAGAAGTAGTTTGCGTGTTATTTACCAATCGTATACACTTTTGTTTTACAAGTTGCTTTAATTGAATTATGAAAACATGCTCTATGCAAAACCTGCCCTCGTTACGATTCCGGCAGTAATGATAAAAAATAGGCTGTATTTAAAGTGCTGCATGTTTTTAACTACCCAAGTAGAGTTTACCTCCTACTGCATGTCAGATGCCTGAAAAAAATCCTCCAATGTTCTCCATGGAAACCCTTCACTTAAGGGGCACGCACATTTTCTGCGGGGAATGGAAGTCTGAGATGCCCACTTATCGGCCCCTTTGCAATGAAGTGCATTAGTGAGTTGACCAACTACTGCACCCAATTTATTTCCATCCTCCAAACAGGGATGGAAAGTGTTTTAAAATCGCAATAGCATTCATTGCATGGACATTTTCTGAAAGCCTTCGTGTGGTATTTTTTTTAACTCTGCATCCTTTACTGCTGGTAGGGTGTTAATGTGCTATTCATGCAGAAACCCTCACATTTCCGCATCTGAATCTATAAAACTCAATGATGGTCGTTTTTACTCAACTGCCGTTTAGTGTTTTAATTTTCAATTCTCTGATTGTCTTTATACTTCCCCAATATTCCTATATATGGAAGATACCAACACCCATTATTTTTAATGTGGTCAGTCTTCCACACTTGACAGAACATAGAGGATCTGTGGCTCTCTTTGGGGGAAAAAAGGGCTTCCTCTGCCTTGTGCCTCTTTGTTTATCAGATATATGGTTAGTGCCAGTTTCCAAACCTTTGTTTCTCTTTTCCATTACCAAAGTTAACCAAAACGGGAAATCGGCAGACTCCTGTCCCCAGCAGAACTCGGTAACATCTTTTACTCGAACAGACCCTTTATTCTAAAGTCCCTGGACAAACCGTCTCAAATATTTTACAGATTAAGCCTGTTCTCATATATGCATCATTTGATCTGCTTGTAATGAGTAGGGATGACAGATGCTGCAACTAAACCTGGGCATTTGAAACTTCATGCATTTCGACACTACACATAACTAGTTCTACATTTTCCCCAGTACAAAATCCAGAAATGTTACATCCATTTGCCTTTTATTGTTTCTCTTATTTTCCTATTTCCTGAGCTTACTTAACCAAATTGAATGCTGAATGGTGTATCTTGTCACATTTCTATTCCTTGTCCTCAAATGGGTGCACATCTGACTCCTCTATGCGCCTGCATATTAACCTTTTATTTCTACTGTGATCCACATATTCCTATCTGCCAATATACCTTCATACTCTTGACAAATAGATGTATTAAATTGTACATTTAAGTGTAAATAAGTGGTTTTGTGGCTTTACAAAAAAAGACAGATTAACTTGTTGATTTACGTTGCAAAAAAAGTATTTTATATGCACAAGGTATTTTCTTCACAAGTAAGTGTACTTGCTACATAGGATTAGGAGTTTATCAGCTGTATTCACTTAGTGATACCTTTCTGCTGAACTGCACAAGCCATGTTCTGGTTATTTGCACAAATAATTAATCTGCATTCTGGGGATGGCCACTGCGAAGCCTGGCGTTTAACAAGCGCCATGGGCGTTACCACCTGTTAATGGCTCGAGGAAGGGACTATGATTTTTATTAGAACGTCCCACCCAATATGGGTAGAATGTTCTCTGTAAAACCACGAGAGACAAAGTTGAAACATGGAATGTCACAACAAAGGACTTCTATCGACCATGATTGCCCTTTACCAACGCGTTATCTGCATGCAATTCAACTGCCAACATCCAACCTCCTAATACTTTGTGTGATCATTTTTTTTTTCCGCTTGTATACCAGAACAAAGCTACATTTCTATGTCCTTTTTTTTCCAGGTCAGTTGCCTAACTTTGAAACATTGATGCGATGACTGAAGTGGGTCAGCAGTTGTCTTGGATGCAAACCTATACCGAACAGCCTAACTGGAAACGGCGCAGCGTGATTGCAATGTGCCTATGGTTTGGGCTCCATACTCATCTTGTTACATTCGGTGCTTTAAGACATATATCCATTTTATGTGTAACATTGGAACAGTTTCCAAACGACAGAACGATCTGAATGAAAAAAGCCCTAAAGGAGACTTTAACAATATGCATGTCCCGCTGTGGCCTATATTTGTCAAGACAGTGCTCGTTGTACTTGTATGTCTGAGTTTGGCAGCAGAAACCTTGCTTACAATTGAAAAACATCTTTCAAGTTCCTTAACAGCCGCAATTTTCATATGTGCTTCAGACCTTTAAATAACAAATCCTGCAACAGTGTTACCTAAAGTACTAGTTCACATTTATATAATGCTGTAATCCAATAACCCGTAGATTCAGAAGAAATGAAATTCTGTGTGCATATACTCTGGCTGGTGAAAATATCTACGTATGTGTGCAAGGCTCCAGATAAGCGGCAAACCTGCCCTTTGTATTCCCTAAATCAGGCCAATACACCTACAAAGAAAAATATGGAGTAACATGTGCCCACGCCTTCCTTTTCATGCCACCAGTGGTGCTCGGGTGATTTGTGCAGACGAATAGTGGCTTGATAAGCTCCTCCCACCAAGAGCCCGCTGCTTGTGTGCTAAATGATATGAAGACTGAAGATATGATTCACGGAAGTGCTAGCTACAAAGAATGTTTGTAATACCAGAATGAGGGCTATTTTGTAAAATGTCAAATCTATTTTTCCTTGCCTAAAATATACCAGTTGAGAATGATGACTATATTTGAAAAAATGTAAACACTTTGGGAGGCATTTTGATTAGATCCCTCTATTGCACAAAGATGACCCCTTATATTTATAAATGTGTAAGAAGCCCATAGCGTGCACTAATAATTTTTTCTGTGTGTAGGTATGAGCTATCCACGTAAACCCAGGTAGTCCTGGGTTTATGTGCATGTTAACACCTACATGTGCAAACAATCGTAAATGCCGTCCACAATATCCGTGTGGGAGCCATTTACATGGGTTCCTAAAGAAGCTGCTTTCTTTTTGCAGCTGCAGAAACCTGCAGATTTCACAGAAATCCAAAGCATTGCCTTCCATTTCAGATAAAGATGTGGGCAGTGATATCAGATTTGTGACGTATAATGAATGTGGGTCGAGATTCAATAGTTAGTCAGCACAGTCACAAATCCATCAAATGCATTCAATCCATGCATAAAATGCGGTATGTATTTTTTTTAACACACCATGCGTATGCTTCGCACCAGCCGAATGACCACATTTCATTCCCAGGTTTCCAAAATGGAGAGTAGAACACGAACCTCAAATTCTGATCTGGAGCTATTTACCTGTATGCATACACCAAAACACATACATTTATGGATTTGAAAGTCTACAGATGTACATATTTCTAATCCTGTACCAAGACAAAGGTGTACTTTCTTCGAACAGTGTACGTTTTTGTTCCATCCCGATGACTAAAGTGAAACTGGGTAATGGTGTAGCAAACTTTGTGGTCTGTGACCACTATGCCCAGGCGATGTATAAACATTGTATGCGATTGACCACCCACCATTGATCTGTGCAGGCATCTTCCTTTTGAGCAGAAGAGTGTTGTATTCTAAATTAATAGAATATAGTCATCGCGTGGTCAATAGAAAGACACCTGGATGGGTTAAGACGGGTTGATGATTGGGTGATCATAAGCTTCCACGCGTTTTCCAGTGGAAGGATGGCATGAAGATTGGAGTGATTAATTTGCACTGTATTTTGGAATGTGTTGCCTGGACCCAGTTGTGAAAAGTGTTCATGGCCTTTGCCATAGTTTTTCCTGTCGTCAATACTTTGATAGGTTTGATTAACAGAAGTTCCATGGGCAACTGACCAATCACTATGCAAATCTTCCCGTGTGTATCCGACAGATTGCATGGTACCCAGGTATTGGCGCTTAAAGCTTTTGAAAGCTGTCGTGCAGATTTGAAACCAGTATTTTATCAATGGTTTTTCCTATACCAGATAGGATATTCGTGTGCTAATTCAGATTTCCTGCTAGATCAGAATTGCATTGACCTCTTTTTAATTTAAGCTTAGCTACTGGAAATATTTACAAAGAGGTTAGGGGCATATTTCCTTGTTTACTTTTGTTTTCTGTAGTTTTTCATATGGCTGTGGAACCATACATATTTGTTCATGTGCCAACCGATCGATGGTCACTTTAGAAAAGCGCATGTGTGACAGAACGCAGCCCGAGTTTGCTTTCAGGTAGTGGTAACTGCAACGGTTTTCAGCACTGGCACGCCTCCTGTAGGTTACCGTGGCCTCCCAGTACTGATGTACAGTGTCTTCAGAACGTATAACAAAGCCCCATCCAACCCCTATGTCTCGTTTTAGGAGGTTTGGGGCAACCACCACTGGGGTGTCGGGGCCCTGGGCTTTTCCTACTCGTCTTCAGCCTCGCAGTGGGCAAGCACAGTAAACTGCAGCCTGGATTGAAGAAAAACCTTTGTTGCATTTTCTTTTCTTGCTGAGGGGGGAATCACAGGAGTATTGTGTATTCATTCTGTGCACCCGCTTTTACAGTCCATTCATCACCCTTTGCAGTTTGACAATACGCTTGCAGTGCAAGTCTAGTTTGTGTTTTAATTTCTTTTGGAAATGGTTTAGGGGGCATGGACCCATTTGCCCATATGGTGCTATCCAGTCTGAGGCATGCATGCGTGATTATGCAGTGGGCAATGCAGAGGGTGATGGGATTGAACTCCTGCCATGCTGTAAACTCTGCATCCTCATATCCTCCATGCCTTTTCCAATCACTTTTCATGGTCCACTGAGCAGGTTCTGGTGACCCTTTGCTACACATAGCCCATGACCTCGGTCTGGTCTCCGCTTCTAGCGCGTCCTCCTGCCACAAGAAGCCAACCCCCCCCCCCTCAGTATTATGATGATTGATTTCATTCGGAACAGTTAGGCGCGTCAACACTGTTAGTGCTAGGGTAAATGTAATTCCTGTTAGGGTAAAACAAATGTAGGGTAACCTTTTTTTCTGACTCCATTTTAAGCAGTACCGTAGACTTAATATGGCCTCAGCCGAGGTATTGTATAAAATATGGACTCCTTTAATTATTTATCCCTGTGGGATATATTTATACATGTGCTTACGCAAATTGCAAAAAAGCCTTAAGAATGATAACGGCTTGGTGAAGCAGAAAGCAGGTTTGCTAGATGCTGTCAAACCCCACACCACCTCACCCACCCGGCTGTCCAGCGTTGGAAGGTACTGTACCTTCATAGAACTGTGTCTTGTTAGGTGTAGGTTCTTCTTTTTTGGGATAAACCAAAAAGGCTGCCCTTTTGTGTCGATCTTTTTGATAAGATTTGGTTGTTATTTATTTAATGTTATTGTGTGTTGTTACTGGATGCACATTGTGACTTAATGCACAAACCCAGAGCCCGCTTACAAGTTAAATGCCATATCCAATTTGCAGTGATTGATATGGATGATATGGATTTGAAGCCAATGAAAAAAGAGGGAAATGTTAGTTTTCTTTCTTTCTTTCTTTCTTTCTTCCTTTCTTTCTTTCTTCCTTTCTTTCTTTCTTTCTTTCTTTCTTTCTTTCTTTCTTTCTTTCTTTCTTTCTTTCTTTCTTTCTTTCTTTCTTTCTTTCTTTCTTTCTTTCTTTCTTTCTTTCTTTCTTTCTTTCTTTCTTTCTTTCTTTCTTTCTTTCTTTCAGATGTTGGCTCCTAAAATGAAATGGCACCCACACCATACATATTTGCATTGCGCTGGGAAGGAGCTGTGTCTTGCCCAGTCTTGCATGGATGCTGGTTTGAGGTGTAAATGCCGCATCTGGGTTATTGTGAAATTGTTTTCATCAAAACAAAGAGCTGGATTTGTAGTTGAAACCACCACCACAGTTTAACTCCTGCGTTCTCCCAATGGGCAATTCGCCTCGGCCTCCTTCCTTACTACCTTGCCCCGATTCCCAGCAGAGTAACATCTGACGGTCAACGTCGGATGTTCACCTCAGACTCTGCCTTTTACAGTAAAAATGAGCCTCCCCAGAACAGCCGAAGGCCCCCCTAGGTATATTGGCAGTCTTTGCCATTTGTACTTGGAGTATTATCTATTATTTAGTAGCCATTACTTACACGTCAGTTATTCTGCTATGCAAATGTGCGTTTTGCCTATAAATAACATCTTTCATCATAACAATTACGTTGGCTTGATTTGCAGTGCGACTGTCTTTCCTGATGTTTTTTTTATTTTGTGTTGTAAATAGCCTGTAAAGTATATTGAATTTCACAATTTTGTTTTTTATTTTATTCCTTGTATTATAATAAGCAAAAATCCCTATGTATATGAAAGTGCACAATAAATATATTTGCTTTTCAGCAGACGCTGTACGGCGTATTTCTATTTTTAGATCTGCTTTATGATGGTTTTATGAAGTTGTTTGATTGGCCTCTCTGTTAGGATGCAAGCTGACTTCTGTCTGCTCTTCTCCACCACCATGGCGTTGTCCGTTTACCCAAAGCACAGCATGCAAATGTGTAACCACAGAGTTGTCTTGTTGAAAGTGAGAAGTATATAGCAATGTGTCACCTCATCGATGCTGAACTTTGTTCCAGTGCAGAAACTCCTTGAGGTACTCCTTGGGCTATCTTCTTCTAAACCCATGTGCTGCCACTCTATGGCGGGTGTCTGGCCACAGTGGGACACAGCCCTTCTTTTGGGTTTCCATATACATGCAGATCTTGACCAAGAGGTAGATTTGCATGTGTCTTTAGATGTATTGGCCTCTCGCTCATATCCTGAGGAAAGCACTGTAATGCACACAAGTGAGCTTCATATGCTTCTGCGCATGATTTGATTCGGCTCTTGAAAAGTGAGCAAAGAGCAGTAACCCCTGCTCAGTCACATTATCTAAACCAATGACTAAAGTCACAACAATTTCCTAAAAATCCCTAATTTCTTGGCATTTCATAAGAAATGTAAGGCTTTCCTCTGGACCCAGGCTTTGGGAAACAACAGATCCCGAATACCTCTTTTTTTTGTTGTCTGTTCTTTTCCTGTATTAATATCGTTGCTATAATTGCAGTATTTTTAACTACTATATACATAATTAATGTGCTAGGGGGAGGACCTCCTCATGCCAACCACCATCTCGGGCAACCTATGCCTTCAGGGCAGGGGCATTTTACTGGAAAACTCGCCATGCAAACGATTGTGTGCTGTTCACGTGGACCTAGCCCACTGACCGTTTCAATGCTGTATCTGTAGCTAGTGAATAGAAACACAGAACACAGACTAACAACATATATTATATTGCATCGTAATAGGACCAGTGTGCTTGCCCAGGTAATTAAAAGATGCAATGACCAAAATTTGCAAATTGGCATGTACGTACGTATGATCAACATTTTCAGTATTGGCCAACACACAATGCACCCTTTTGCCAATTATGGGACCCGTTGTCTCTTTAAGTGACCTTTGGGCGATGTATGTCTTTTTTTTTTTTTTCCAATACCATAGGCATAAAGCGAAAACTAATGGCACCTCTCAACTCTCTCCAGGGTGTGGCACTAGAAACCACACTGCACTTGCACAGCGATTTGGCCTAGCTCTTAGTGACGTATGCGTGTGTTAATGCTTGGCCACACTTCTATGGGATTCTCGACACGTGCAACGTTGGATTACCAAGTTCTTGGGACACTGGGCTCTGAATGAGAAGCCGTCGTGAGAACTATGTTCGAAAACCACCTCTGCCAATGCCTTCTTGAATTGGCCTTGGGTTCTTTATTTTATTCAGGAGTGGTGATTTAGCCTTGAGGCAGGTAGCGCCAAGGCTGGCATTGCCTGCGTAACAATACTTGGTAAGCACAAGTTCAAAGCCCCTTAACATCCAATGCCACTTTTTAAAACCTATTCCACGCAAAGTCACTGACATTTATTTTTCTGATTTGGGCAAGCTTTCTCATACTTGCCAAGCACCATAACTTAACGTGATGGTTACCCATGTCACCCTGGGTGTCCAGATCCTCCCTTGCCAGGTTACTGACTCTTTGCCATCCCCGTTTCTCTCTCAGCTTCGTACATAGCTTAACTTTATTGTAATTTCTTTCATTAGAACTTTGGGTTTGTTGCTATTGGTTGGTCAAATATGTTTTGACTTCAGTGCACATTTTTGGAAATCCTCACTTTGATAAGGATTTCAATCAGGCGACACACACCTTGGTCTCAGCCTAGTATGCAGCGCACAACTGAAATGCTTATTTTTATGGTAGATTCAATATTGAGATGGTACACCACTCATATCACCCCCCCCTTTTCAAATACCCCGGGTCACAATGGACCGTGAACCAGGCTGGTTGATACAATGTAATATTTATTTGAAAATTAAAAGAAATCGTACAATGCTTAATATGGGGCAGCGATCACCAATGGGGTGATAATAAGAATAGGTTGACACATCTAGAAAACACCAGGAAATGGGAGCACTTTTTGATTTTAGGAAAGATAGCATTCAAGTTAGAATTTCCGCCAACCCACAAATCAGTTCTGAGTGGAGGATAAATAGAAGCAGCATGTAATCAGGAATGACAAATAGGAAACCGAGTTGAAATCTGACCTTCCCTCCCCAAATAAGAGAGAAACATATTTCAAACCCCTTTGCAATGCTAAAAATGGCACTCTGAAATGGAGGAATAAAATAATGAATGTGTGTAAAAACCTTGAAGCATATACAATTCTTCACTAAAACAACAATGCAAATATACTAACAACCCTAAGAATGGATAACCAAGAGCATACAGTTCGAAAATGAGTGGCAGGGTTTAAAACATTTTGCAGCAAATGACACGTTGGAAACTTTGCAAACTTTGCAATTTCCGTCTGAAATTACCCAAACGGTTTTTAATAAAAAAGGGTGAAATATGAAGTGCAGATTTTGTGTTGGGGGTTAGCTCTAGATCACAGGTACAATATGGAAGTGAAATTAAGTCTCTAGCTGGTAAATTGAATGAGTTATGCGAGATCTAGAAAGGTGCTTTTTGAGTAAAAGGAAGCAGTGTAAAAGTAAAGGAAATCAGTTTTGACAAGAATAGTTTTACTCTACACTAGAGTATTCAGGCCAGGCTACCAAAGAGGGACACAGTTAGCTCCAGGGTTGATTTGCAAGTTCCACCCTAGCACCTTAGCGCCGATCCCTGGCGGAACCAGTCCGATCACTCGAAATAGGACTAAGGGCTTAGGATTTACACAAGGCAGAAATTACTAAAGAGATGACGGGAGCACTAGAAATCGAAGGCAGGTTTGCAAGAATGATTCTGACAGTATTACAAGCTATCAGGGAAATGAATGAATGACTTGGAGAGGGGAACTAAGGACAAGGCAAGGTATACTATGGTTACTATTTATATTCACAGATGACTTTAGTTTAGGATTTTGGGACACTCGGCGTTCTGGTCACCACATGGACCTGGTCCAACAAAGGACAGCCAGACAAAATCAGCGGGACAGGATCAGCTGGGCAGGGACTGGGTACCAAAGGATGCACAGGTACCTCTGGATACAGTTATTGGGCAGCAATTGGTGGGCCACAAGCCAGGCTGGTGTCAGGTGGCTTCCCACAAAAATACCACCGCTTCTCCCCTTTAAGTATTGGGATTTTAAAATTGAGGCCTTGCTGGAAGGGTCAACAATGCTTGGCCTGGTAGTTGGATCTGGAATCTGGATCAGTGCAAGATGAAGGAAACCGGAGCAGGACGCTGTGCAGGAAATCAGCAAGAGTGTGTGTGTAGAGTCTTGTCAGGGACCCTTATTTATAGTGCAAAATGACATCATCAAAGTATAGGCTGGTCAGGGTTAACTAAGCACACCCCTAAAGTACTTGGATTGGGCAGGGGTGCTAGTCTCCACCTTGCTCTCAACTGGTTGGATTTCCAAGGGAATGTCAGGTTTATGAGGTGAGTTTTACAATGTCCAAAAACTCCCACATTTACTTTACTGAAAATCTGATTTTGCCAAAAACATACATTTACACAATTGCAATCTCTTAGTAAATTATACACACAGGTTACCTATGTGCAGCACGTACCAGTCCAATCCTCAAGTCTGTAGGACCTTGTTTCTCCCTTCTGATACATTTTGGTAATTTTAAACATGAAAGATTTTTCCTAAAATTCCATAATTCTATACACAGATGTGAATTATCCCAAGGAATGTATGTACAAAAATGTATGTTTGCAACATTGATACTTTTCGATTTATCCTCAATACTTTGCCCTTTCTGTCCCCAAGATGTGAGTTCTACCATGTCTCTAAAGAAAGCACAAAAAAATCACTTTTAAACTGCAACATTTTTACAATTTTTCAAAGTCTTGCTGCAAAGATAGAAGTCTTTAAAGTTTATCCCTGAAATAGTCTTGGGGAACAAAAGGCAGTCCCTTTGTTCCTGGGTCAATTTTTTTTCTGTCCTTCAACTGCTGCCAACTGTCATTTTCTTTGGACAGGGTGGAGGTTTCTCCCTTCATTGAAGTTATATTTCCCCCTTCACACCTCTGGCTTCCTTCCCTGTGAGCTTCATTGTTTGGGTCCCAGCAGAGACAAAAGTCTGTTCAAACCCGTAATTATCAGGGGGTTGTCAGTATCTGCTGAGAGTGAGAGCCCTCCTTTTGGTGCCACCCCTCCAAGCAAAACCTGTTTTTCAACTTGCAGCTCCAGCCACCATATTTGTTTACCCTTTAATTTCTGATCTTAGATACAGATTTAAAGCAAGCCTGTTGCATAAAATAACCCAAGTTATATAATCTCACCAGCAACAAACCCCTTCATATTGCCAAAGACTGGCAGGTTTTCATTCGCCAGTGTACTGTTCCTACACACAGGCATTTGTTTTTCTTTATTTTGCAAAAGCCCATTTATTTTTTTACACGTTGTGCGGCTGGCCTTTCCTTCTTGAATACAACTTTTCATCTCCAGCAGCTTGACACTGTCTTGCAGCTATAGTTATTCTCTTGAAGGCTGGAGTTGGTCTGCAGCACAGATACATTGACACAGATATGGCTCAGCTAGTTAGAGTCTCTCTCGGAACAGCTGAGTTTTGGATATTTTTGCACAGAAAAATGACCGCGTCCCGTGTAAATCAAAGTAAATACCTGGTTGATTTTCTTTTAGAGTTTGACTCGGCTTGTCAATTCAGAATTATGCCTGGTTTTTCTGAGGCACGGTGAAACACACAGGGCTTGGTAGGGCTTATTAATCACAGTGACTTTAATGAACAAGGGGAATTAGCGGCAAAACCACATTTTTTTTTTTAAAGGTGGAAAAGGGTTTCTTTTCCATTGTGATTTTGGCTTTTCCAGCAAAGCAACGTTGTTTTTTCCACTTTCTTCCTTTTGTTGATGTCGGCACACCCTGGCAATCTCCTTCAATATGCCCCCTTTTTTCTAACCTGCCGGATGTGTGCTTGGCAGGATGGTGCAGCCATTTTTGGTGGTTGCTGCAACATGCGGTTTGGAGCCATGGCGCTCACAGGAGCCAGTTCAGCCATTTGGCTCTTTCTGTGCCAGTGCAGCTTAGTGATGTGGGGCAATGCTGAGTGGGTCAATATATCCCACATATCCACCCACAACTTCTCCTGGGCTTCCAAGTCGAGGGAGAGTCGGGTAAGTGGGATTTCTCCATGGGATGCAACAGGATCAGGCAGTTATCAGTCCTCCTTCCATCAGAGAATGATGCGTCCTGCTCCTCTCGTTGTCTCTGGTCGGAATGTGGAACGACACTCACTGCTTTCCCTGTGGAGCGACACTACCGGATCTCATTTGGTTTCTCCCTTCCAGGTTGCTGAGGAGGTCCTCCTTGGTAGTGACGGTGCAACCAGTACAAATCTATGAAAGAGAACACAAACCGGTTACGACAATTTCCCACTAACTGTCCACCAATCGGGTTGACAGCAGTGGGATACACAGGCATTCAATGATAACAATTGATAATGAAGAAAATGACTCCCTGTTACATAATTATATTTATCAATCCTATTGGCTCTCTTCTGGTTCTTCTTTTCCTTATTCTCATGTTTCCAATGTCTCCTCTGTTTGATTCTCTCTTGGCTTCTCAATTTGTTGCAGTGTTTCTAGGGTGACAACTCTTTAGCTGATTAATATGGACCCATTTCTCTTCTGTCAATTCGCCTTTGGGGATGCAGATTCTGTAGGGTAGGCCTGGGATGGTGACTTCCTCTCAATTTTTTAACTTCAATTTCCTACAGTAGCGCTGGGGCTGACCGGAAGGATTTCTTTAGGACTGCCAGGGCCCTGAGATTTAATCTCCAGTTGGGACAGGGCTTGGCAATAACTGGGATCCAAATGAATCACAAGTCGGTTGAGAATGTGACTGCCCATGTAAAAGGTGGTAATAACTTGCTGATAGTAAGGTTTAGCCGCACATTACTGCACCGGCCAACTACAAGTTTGTCAGTGGGGCACCTGATTTACCTCCAGCTAAAAGCTGGGGGTAAATCGGTGCCTTTCCTGCAAATATAAATTGCTTGTATTGCTGACACCAGTATCACTGGTGCTGGTAATACCGGCAAACCCCCCCCCCGCCCCGTGGAGTCAAATGGGACTCCATGGAATGGGTATGTACAACTGTTGCCGCCACATGTAATCTGTCGGTAATACCGCTGGACCAAGGGCCAGTAACATTAATACAGTTTGGTGGTATCTGGGCAGATT
Source organism: Ambystoma mexicanum (assembly GCF_040938575.1). Lineage (NCBI taxonomy): Eukaryota > Metazoa > Chordata > Amphibia > Caudata > Ambystomatidae > Ambystoma > Ambystoma mexicanum. The sequence continues at coordinate 636,027,744 of NC_090937.1, forward strand.
TACCACCATACTCGTAATGAGGCCCAATTGTCCTACACTGATCTTCAAAACAGCATCCAACATGTGGGTACCCCCACCCCCTTTAGCTGCACCAATGCAACCTTACAGGAACTTTATTGTGCCCTTAAAGAAAACATACCTGTTCAGTTACTTGTGTCGGCATACTCACTGAAGAGCACATACCTTTTAAGGGATCACTCATGCTCTGATGTCGTGCTGCCCCTGCCTCTTTGACTTTGGTGTGCACTGTATAGTGGTAAAGGGACTTTTAAAATAATTTTTTAATGCCCAGATCTGTTCAAGACCTGCACCATGCCCCACTCGCAGCCGTTCAGCAAAGCCATTTGGTGTAGGGCTACTTTGTTTGGTGCTATGTTTTGTGGGACAGCATGAGGCACAACGCTAGCGCAGGTTTTTCATTTGCAGATATACACTCCTAATTTGTTTGTGTTGAGGAAATGTAGTGATCACTGGTGTCGCATCCCGAATTGTTTTACTTTAGTTTGTGGTTTGTTGACTTTGGAGGCCAAGATCCGGTTTTCCCCTTCAGTGAAGTGTAGAGGAGGAGCCAAGTACCTCTACCAGAAGTTCTGCCCCTATTTTGCCTATATGCTGGCAGCCAGAGATTGTGACACTTGCAATACCAGTAAGCGGACCAATATCGCGAAAAGTCCTTGAAACAAGGTATCCATTGAGAAAACCCTATATGTATCCACAAAGAAATTCCGACCTTCTGAAGGAAGTTCCGGAAGAAGTGTGAAAATGAATGAATGAAAGAAAGAACTGGTGTTGTCACATGAAGTAGAGGGTGATGCACACAGAAGAGATATAAATGGAAGTAAGGATGTAGACCCTATAGAACCTGATGGCGAAGTAATGAAGGATGTAACATTTTGCCCTAAAATGAAGATTGCATGTGTGGAGAGGCACTGAAGAAAATGCAAAACCAGTTTACAATTGTACAGACGCAGTAATGCAAGTAGACAGTGATCCTAAGGCTGGCTACGTAGTGAATAGATTGTGGCGATGAGTTAATGTATATACATGGGAAATATATAGAATCTGGATGTTCCACAACACACTTTAGCAAACTTGGAATGGAAGAAATGGAAGTGTGGCACAGCAGAATAATAGCTGACATTGAGGGAAGATTTGAGAAAGGCTGTGCCGAGAGCCTAGCCATGTACTCCAGAAGATACAAAACGTGAGAACCAAGATCGGCTTCCATTTGAGGTGTAATTAAAATCATCAAGGGTGCCAAGATTTCTTAATTTAATGGTATTAAAATATAATGAAGAGCTCGAAAATGTGGTCTCCTGTCACATGATCGGATGAGAATAGACTTGTGGTCGAGCTACACTGAGACCAAAAGATATGCTTCACTCCCTTTTTTTCCCCAGGCGCAGTGAGCCTGTGCAAGGCCAATTTCAAAGTGTTTAATTGAATGGCAGACCACAGGAGTGATGATGGTTGTTGGGCTAATTGGGTGGGGAGGAATGGCCATGCCAAACCCCGCAGCACCTGGAGTTCGAGTTGCGTGCTGCTTGCGCTTGGAATCTTCTGGAAGGGTATAAGCGTTTGTACCAATTGTAGAGGGCCACGTATCAAGGAGCCCTATAGTTTGAGAAGCCAATAGTATGTTGTGTATTTTCATGACACGGAAACTGACTTTCACTTGGGATGGGCTTAGTTGCCCACCTGTCCTTAGAGATCCAACCCTTCCCTGTAGCCCATAGAAAGTATATGTAGATGTTCCCAGCTGACCAACCATAACTGCTAGTAGGTTTTTGTATTTTGCCACGTATCCGCACGCCAGTCCTGATGAATAATTCGTATAAATGCAATGTTTTTTATTTATTATGTCGAGATAAGTTTGTGCAGCGTCTGTTGTACTCCCTGTTTTAAAGACTTGTTATTAAAATGGCTTTACCTTTTGCCAACTTCTTGAGTTGGTCTGATTATTGATGTTTGAGTAAGATCTGCATCGCCATCCATCTCAGATACTTGTCTTAAAGGACCCGTTGCCCAGGTTCACTTGGTAGCAGAGGATGGTTGTTATCAAGGCCCATCAACCGATAAAGCTCTTGGAGATTACGCAACATTGGGCCTCCTCCGCCATCTAGTTGGAAGAATGTGAGGTTTCCTGTGGAGAACGGCCGAAAATAGACAAACTTGCAAGTTAAAAAGACAAAGGTGCAACGGGTCCCTCGTTCACGAAATCCCTCCTGGTTTCCACAGGCGCTGAGTGGACCTACGGCAAAAGTGGCCTATTGGAGGAGGAGACGATCCCAAGTCTCAAGAGCCGAAAGGCAAATGGTGAGTGGATTGAAGGATGTGGCAAAAAGAATGAGGGAACAGGGGCTTGTGATGATAGTGAAGAGTAACTGGGTTGATTAAGTAAATAAATATATATAGGTAACGAGGAACATCAGAGACAAAGAGCGCCTGAGATAAAGCCCAGTGTCCTACAATTAAGTGTCTAGAAGGAGTCATCTCAAAACCCAAAGTGGGTAAACCGAGGCCGCATATAGATAGATCTATACGAGGGGACAACTCCCACTCCTATCGGAGTAAATGAGGAGCAAGTAATAGCAGCGAAGAGCGCTGAGGAAGTATGCGTTATAGTCAACTAGTTTGTCTGTTTGTGCATTTTATGTATAAGAGAATTGAAGTGTTGATTAGTGACAAGGAAAGGTTGTGTTGGATAGAGATTAAAGTGTTATAATTTATCTACTTTAGTCATTTTTGGCACTGATTGAAATAAGTAGATTGGAGTAAAGTTGTGAACGAGAGGCTTTGAGCGGCGACTGTTGGCGCACTCTCATATTTGATTATTTTTCTGAAAGGTATTTTGTGTAAAATAACGGTAGGTTTTGACAGTCAATTAAGACTTGTCACAATGGGGGACGATACTCCACTAATGCATCTGTGCAAGCAGTTGCCAAAGCACACACCCAAGCTTAAACAGTACAGTGTGGAATGGGCTAAGGGTACCGCAGACAAAATGTTCATGCCATGGCCACAAGGGGGATCGCTGTCAAAAGTAGTTTTGCAACACATGGCCACATACTTGCATGCTGCGTACACAGGAAAGAAATTGGAGAAAAGGTTAGCTAGCTTAGAGCTTTGGAAAATGTGCCGGGAGGAATGAGAAGATTCGCCTTCTGAGGATTGGATGTTTCTCCAGTCCAGGGAGGAGTTTGCCGAGCCTTCTGCTCCCCTACCGCGCCTGAAGTAAATGGCGTTGGTACGAATGATGACGGGTTGTACCCATTAAAGAAACCCAGAGCGACCTAAAGGGCTATTGCACAATGAGAGAGGAGAATCGCCACCATATGTGAGCAGGTTGAAGTCATTGCCAGGTAGAAGGCAATCGGGGAACTATTGTTCCCACTACGAGCAGGCAGACAATGGGAGCGGATTGCGGATTTGGGTTTATGCAATTCCCCCTAATAGAGAAAGGAGGGGCCAGACCACAGTATATTCCTTGGCCCCAGATGGACAAGGATAATTTAAGATGCAAACTCCACAGTTTGACGAGTGTGGGCAAATGGATTTATGAGTTAGAAAAGATGACAAGAGGAAACACGTTAGCTATAGCGGATATTAATGGTCTCCTAGCAGCCATTCTTGGTGAAAGAGCTGATGATATATGGACAAGAGCAGATTATTCGAGTGTCACAGCACAGAACACAGCTCATGATGCAGCGCCGTTTAATAATTGTAGGACGGCTGTGTGGAAAGCGCTTAGAGTACAGTATTCTGATACGTCAGATATGGGTGCATTAATGGCACTTACGATGCAAGAAAATGAAGATCCACTTGCTTATATTAAAAGTTTTCTGGAACGGTGGACTTTGGAAACTCGAGAGCCTTGGGGAAATCTGTGCCAGTATTTTTATCATATTTTGTGTCAGGGGTTGCCAGAACAAGTACAGAGGCAGCTCAAGAAGCTAGTGGGAATGGAAGTGAAGCCATGGGCAGAGATACAGTTGACTATCGTGCATCATTGCCGATTGCTGCAAGAGAAAAATAAGAAGAGGGAGGATGCTAGGACACTTGAGGAAGCTAAGTTAGTCCAGAAGAAATTATCAAAGTATGATATAAAAGGAGCAGTGTTGACAAGCGGGGAGGAGCTGGAAACTCAGCAAATAGCGGGCGTGCAATAGGCGAATAATCAACCCCAGTTGGGTCAAGGAGGAAATGGGGTTATGCTGAGAGGCAGAGGTACAGGCGAACATGTGGAAGCCAAGGTTATGTACAGAATGGGCAATTCTCAAGAGGGGGGGGGGCAGCTTATCCTCCAGCATATAGCCCAAAAGGAAGGGACAGGTTTGCCCAAGATCAGACAGTATATCAGGCACAAGTGCTGCACATGCAACAGGCCTTGCAACCACAGCAAGCACCATTGAATCTGCTGCAAGTGCAATTGCAGCATGCACCCATGCAGATACAGCAGAGTGCAAACACAGGACAGTTATTGACTCCTAGAATAGGGGGTGTCACTATTGTGGGAGGAAGTCCTTTCAAGGGCACGGAAATAAGCATTTACCCACATAGGACAGCTCACAGGGTGACCTAATGTGTTTATTACTGTCGGTGACACCAATTCCTCAAGAGGAACCAAGGGTCAATGTTACCATAGCAGGCAAATCTTTTTATTTTTTAGTAGACACTGGAGCAACTCGCTCATGTATACGAGAGGGAATGTTTTCGTTATCAGGAAATGCCATGAATGCGCAAGGCTTTTCTGGAGATACAAGTAGAATTCCTTTTATTGATGAATTACCAGTCTCTGTGTGAGAGTGTGATATGTATGTGCCTTTATTGTATTCAATGCAGACACCGGTTAATATTCTGGGCAGAGATTTAATGAAGAAATTAAATTGACAATTTCCTTCACTTATGAGGGAATAGTGTGCACCACTCCAGGGATACATTATTTAAACGTGAGCAAATTTATTGTGGCATTTACAAGGCAAATAGCCGCCGGAGTAGCATTTTTTCCGGAACCCGTGAATGGACAAGAACCGGGTCATGCCGAGTTAGGCGGACCCAATACTTGCCCATTTTCGGGTGCCGGAATCAAGGGCCTCGTCATCCCCATTCTGCCCCATAGGGCTGAATGGGGATGGGGACATCGGATGCACCGGCACAACTCTGCATGTGCCGGTGCATCGACATGCTCTGCTCGCGGGTGCCGTTACACCCGCTAGGAAAACCTGGCGGGTGAAATGGTTCGAAGAATGTACGAAGATAGAGATCAGTGCTGGTTTTTATTTTCTCCACTTCCCCTTTCCCTTGAGTGGGTTGGAACCTCAACTGCAAGTTTGACCAGTTGTTGCTCAGACCTTCTTGGGAGACGGTGGGGTTCTGCAGCCTCTGTGGACCTAAGAACCCAGGACCGGACAGAATGAAAGGCTGTTGATGTCCGCCTAGGCTGTCTGAATTCCACAGTAAGAGTCATGGAGGTGTCAGAGAATGTGGTCAGGGAGTTGAGGGAGGAGTTAAGGGCAGCGCACTTGGAGAATGAGAAATTAAATAAAAGGGTGGCGGAAATTAGTGAGATGATGTCTCGGTTACAACAGACTGTTGGATCCCAGTTGCTTGCGGGGTTGGAGATCGTAGGGAACCTCTATTTTAGTGAATGAGGGGGCTGGGTATGCAGATTTTGAGGAATCTAGCAGGAGAGCTGTTGGTGTTCAAGGAGGATACTTAGTTCCGGTGCCTTTGGCCCACACAGAACGTTTTGGAGGGGATCCAAAGAAATGTCAATCTTTTACTACCCAATGTGAATTACATTTTTTATGTAGGCCAGAGGGTTTCCCAACTGATGCCGCCAAAGTAGCTTTTATGTTGTCCTATTTGACAGTTATCATTGAGGTTGATGGGGAATTACTAACTTAAGCAGGGAAATCGTGAGCTGGTCAGTTATGTTACCCAATTAAAAACACTTGTTCTTAAGAGTAGTGGGCAGGAAGAAAAAATAAAAAAAAGGTGTCATTATTTTATCGTGGGCTGCGAGATGAATTAAAGGACGCCTTGTCTGTTATTGTTGATCGTCCTTCGACTTTTGAAGGTTGGGTTAATTTGGTAATGCAGGTGGAGTTTCGGTTAGGTGAAAGAAGAAGTGAGCGTAGGAATGAGCTGAGACCTGTACTGCCGGTGGTTAAGCAGAGGGTAGAGTTTGGTGCTAAGGAAGAGAAGGGGAGAGGTCAGGATGAGAGCAAGAGACAGCATGGTCCGCTGTCTAAGGAGGAGAAGGATCGGAGAAGAGCTAACAATCTGTCTTTACTGTGGTAGGAGTGGACATTTTCTGGGAAATTGGCCATATACCCCAAAGAGGATCCAAGCATCGAGAAATCGAGGTCAACAAGTAGCTGACAACATCCAGGCGGCGTTGCCCCATATTACAGTTACTGTATCCTTATTTGTTTAAGGGAAAGGGGTCAGGTCCTGTAATGATTGACTTTGGGGCCACTGGAAATGTTTTGGATTGGGGTTTGGCTAGGACTCTGGGAATTCCTCTTGTGAAGAAGGACATAGCTTGTTTAGTTAGAGCTGTGGGTGGATCTAATCTGACCTCGGGTCCAATTACCCATGAGACAGTTCCGGTGGAGATGGTTATGGAAGGTAATCATGGAGAGACTTTGACTTTTGAGCTTATAGATGCTCCTCAACTCAAGGTAATTCTTGGGATGCCATGGTTGACCCACCATAATCTGAATATTGACTGGAGTAGGAGGGTGGTGGAGTTAAAAATCAGATTTTTGTAAGGAGTTTTGTTTCAATTTTGAGAATGTTGGGAATGGGGTAGAAGAAAATCAGATACTAGCTTGGGCAGAGAGAATGAGCGAATGTCACTCTGTAGGCGCTGTAGTTGGAATTGCCGGAATGCTATAATGACAAAGGACATTTTTGATGAGGCAGCGGCAGGCGAGTTGCTGCCTCATAGACAATATGACTGTAAGATAGATTTGGAGGATGGGACAATTTTACCTAGTAGTAGAGTTTACTCTTTAACGGTAAAGGAAAATGAATATCTAAAAGAGTATTTATCTGAGAACCTTGCAAAAGGGTTTATTAGACATTCTCAGTGGCCGGCCGCCTCACCTTTGCTCTGCATCCCTAAAAAGGATGGAAATTAAGAACCTGTATTGACAATCAGCTTTGAATAAGGTGATTGTCAAGAACAGGTATCCACTGCCACTAATTTCTGAAATGTTGGCTCAGATTCAGGGATCAAAGATTTTTTCTAAATTGGACTTGAGATTGGCGTATCATCTGGTTAGAGTCCAGCAAGGCGACGAATGTAAGACAGCCTTTAAGACCAGGTTTGGGTTGTTCAAGTACCAGGTGATGCCTTTTGATCTATGTAATGCTCCTGCGGCCTTTCAGTTTTTCATCAATGACATCTTAAAAGAATTTCTGGATATCTTCGTTGTGGTGTACATTGATGATATTCTCTTCTTCTCTAAGAATCTGGAAGAACACCAAGAACATGTCAGAGCTGTGTTAAAGAAACTGTGAGAAAATCATGTATTTGGCAAATTGGAAAAAAGTCAATTCCATACAGAGACGATTGAGTTTTTGGGTTTTGTTATTTCTCCCAAGGGGTTGGAAATGGATGAAAGAAAGGTGCAAGCAGTTGAGAATTGGCCATCTCCAACTTGTGTTAAAGAAGTGCAAAGTTTTTTGGGATTCGCACATTTTTATAGAATGTTTATTGTGGGCTTTTCTCAAATCATTCTGCCTATCACAACACTTTTGAAGAAGGGAGTCAAGTTTGTTTGGAGTAGGGAGGCAGAGGAGGCCTTCAAGGATCTTAAAGAAAAGTGTGTCTCTGGTCCCATTTTGCTGCATCCCGATCCAGCTAAGCCATTTTTTGTTGAAGCGGATGCATCTAATCTGGCAATGTGTGCAATACTTTCTCAGCGACATGAAGTTACTGGCCAGTTACATCCTGTAGCTTATTATTCAAAAAATATTTCATCTGCAGAATGTAAATATACTATTATGGATCTGGAGTTATTGGCCATTAAGCTTACTTTTGTAGAGTGGTGTCAATATTTATTGGGAGCTCGCCATATTGTGACTGTGGTGATGGATCACAGAAATATTCTGTTCTTGAAATCTGCTAAAACGTTAACACCACGTCAATTATGGTGTTTGTTATTTTTTGCTGATTTTGATTTTGTCGTCACCTTTTGTCCAGGAAGATTAAATGGCAAGGCGGATGCTCTTTCGAGACAGAATCCAGGGAGTGAGAAGGAGATGGAGTTGAGTCCCAGACCTTTAATTTCTGAAGCTCATTTCATTCTGACAAATACCACTGTAGAGGAATCCATTATGCAAGAGGTCCAGCTGAGTATGACTTCTAAACAGTTGGAGGATTGGGCGGGACAAGATCCAGTTCGATCAATTGTGAAAGGTGTTTCCAGGGTTGGTGGTCGATTATTTCTACCCAATACAGATCTTCGTGAAAGGGTGTTAAAGGAGGGTCATGATTCTATTTTGGTTGGACATCCAGGTTTTTACAAGACACTTGACATGGTCCAAAGGCTTTTTTTGTGGCTGCACATGTAACTAGGGTGAATCTCGCTGCAGCTATTGTAGAAAACTGGTTTGTACCTAACCTGTTAGAACACGTTGCATTTTATGTCGTGAATTGCATTGTATGTCAAAGGTTTACTGCTGGGCACACATTGCGAACAATTGGAGGAGTGATTCCTCGACCGAATGGTCCTTTTCAGCATTTACATATGGACTATGTTGACATGCTGCAAGTATGTAGTGGATAAAGGTATATGATAGTGTGCCCCTTTTCAGGATGGATTGAAGCTGGTCCATGCACACATCCAGATGCCACTTGCTCTGCAAAGTTTTTGGTCCGAGAAGTATTTCCTAGATGGGGAGTATTTGAGGTGCTAAGATCTGACAATGGGCCCCATTTTGTCAATGAGGTGTTTAGCAAATTAGCCAATTGCTTAGTATTAAACATACATTTTCTTCTGCTTATCACCTGCAAGTGAACAGAGTAGGTGAGAGACTCAATGGCCTTTTCAAAGAGAGAATCTCCAAATTGAAATTGACACTGAAGAAGGGGTGGCTGTATTGTTTGCCCCTTGCATTATATGCATTGAGAAATCCGCCCGGACCACCACCTCGCACCCCATGAATTAGTAACAGAGACGAGAATGAGAACGCCTCTGACTCCTCCATCAAGGACTAGGAGTGATGCCCAGACAACTGCCGAATTGTTTGGACAATAGTTACATACTTATTTAATTTGTATGACCGCTAGAATCTGTCATTTCAGATCAACTCAGGCGTAAGGGTTGTCGGTCTCAGGACACAGATGAAGACCATTCAGCAACCGGATACCAAGAACTACCTTTTCCTAAACTTTTTAGTGGAGATATCATATTGATCCGCAATTTCACAAGGAAGTGTCATGAGCCTCGTTTTAGTGGTCCTTTTATAGTGGAGGACATTACTCCATCTGCAGTAAAGGTTCAAGGAAGACATTCCTGGATTCACCTGAGTGATGTGAAGCATATGCTGGTGAGACCGGAATATCCCCACCCGATTAGGAAGCAAGTCCAGAAGAAGTAGTTCAGCGCGTGTAGACTCGATCGAGGAAGAAGGATGCAAAGATTGTGGAATAAATAAATGCAAGTGTTCATTTGGACTGTGGCTCTCCTGGACACTCCTTATAGATATTATAGCAGGAAGTGAGAAAGTTACCATTCCTGAGCTGCAGGAACTTGTTGAAATTAGACCCTAGGAAGTGGTGAGCTAAATGAAAAATACCTGATTTAGACTTCCCTTTTTATGATTGGAAAAGGGAGCAGTTCCCAGATTCATTCCTCGCTGAATTTATCTTTGGATGCTTAAATGGTTCTGTCTGATGGTGATGCCCATAGACTACTTGGTGGGGCTTCATGTACTGGTGCATAATTAATATATGCACAGCATCTGTTATTCTATTTTTTCTTATTCATGCAGCTTATCTTGTTGGTTCTAAAAGGATAGAAGTCCCTTTGATTCTCCCCACTCCAGTGACCTATGCAGAGTTAGAGGCTGTAAGAAAGCCGAGGCCATATGTGCTTGTTCCTACACCAGTGACATATGTAAGGTCGCCTATCCAGGATTCCTCCTGTAGGAAAAATGTATACTGATGTATTCAATGAGATGCTTATAAGAGCTCACATGGCAAGAAAGCGACCCAAGAGGAGTGCAAGGTAAGACAATTAGGAGTTAAATGATTATTTAGACAGCACAGCACATTTGGGGAACAACATGTGGTATCAACACATGAAAGATGTCGGAAAGAGAAGCTTCAAGGAGCATTGCTATGTTTGTGCTCTCCTACCTTATGCTATGGGAAAGTCTAAGATATACAAAGCTATAGAGATAGATGTCCAAACAGCCCATTGTTTAACTCACCTTGCACTCTGCCATACAAGAGGCCAATTCCAGGGTTGAACAGCATCTTTGGTTTGGGAAACTGAACGGACAGCGCCAGAAGAAGACTATGTTCAAGATTTAAAGACCAGAGCAAGAGTACACACCAGAGATCATGTGCTAAGATATGAACAGCTGGGCATGAAAGGAGCAGGAATCCGATGGGAGATAAATAAAAAGCTCAATTGTCAAGGAAAGACTGATGAAGAAATACAAAGATGCAAGGAAAGAGGACAGGTACAGATCTGGGGAACAGTACATTCTCCAGATGGCTGGGAAGAAGGCATAGCTGCCTGCCGAGCTGTTGCAGTAACTGGACATCATAAACCAGTTCTAGACCATCTGGGGAAAAAAATGCAAACCTCTCTGGCCGAGACTTGCGAAGTTACTGACGTGGGTCAAAGCCAGAGGAGGCCTGTTGCAGATAGTGGCTTTGGCCAGTGGAGAACTGTGCTTCAGAAATAATGGCACAAAAAAAGTTGGAGAAAATAACCAATGTGGGAAAATCTTTTATATGCCAGGAATGAAGGATGGGACAGTAGTGATAATGGACCACTACTGGGCCTGCGGATCCAGAGCATATATGAAGCTGCCCAGAGATTGGGGAGGACTATGTTCCATGCTGATTATCCATGTTCCAGCATTAGTGATTCCAAAGCGTGACCTGAACATTGGTGAGTTTCCAAAAGCAGATGCTCACCTGAAAAAGAAGGGATCTGTTGAACTCCTTGATCGAATGAAGAGGGAAAATTACTTCTCCAGCATTGGATCTTTCATGGATTCACATGCTTAGAATATTCCCCGTCGTCAGGCTGGGAATCCCCGGTACATTATATAGACCCTTTCCCGTAGGAAAACTTTTTCGACGCTTATGCGTCCTATCCACCTCGTTTTGTATCATGCGTGCCCGCGCCGTCAGGACGCCATGATATAAATACAGGACCCGCCCCCGCGCTCCCTCAGATTTCAACCGTCTTTCAAAGTAGTGGGATCCTCGTGGTTACTGCTAATTGAAGTTAGGTTGTGTTTTCGCTTCGGCGAAGTTCTGTTCTGAAGAAAATATGTCCGGAAAAGCTTTATTCCGTCCTTGTGCGACATGTGGACTCAAAAAAGTATATGAGGGTGATGCCCACATGGATTGTATCTACTGTCTCCACCCGCACCACACGGCGGATACATGCGAGATATGCCAGGGTTCCTCCCAAAAAACCCTTAAAGATCGGAAAAGAAGGTTGGTCGACTGGCTTAACGATGGAGCGGGTGCCTATCTGGCATCAGAAGTTGGCTCCACGGCCTCCAGGAGTAAGTCGGAACCTCCCTCGAAGAAGGCGAGGCCTGTCGAAAAATGCCCTGCGGACAAGCATGCGGGGAAGCATGCTGGGTCTTCCTCATCACACAAAAAGTCCTCCTCCTCCTCATCCTCTAAGACGGAGAGGCAAGCGGCATCAAAATCCTCCTCAGGGGACCGTCCTAGGTCTTCCCTGCGCTTCAGCAGGGAAGTCGGCAACGAAATCGGCTACGAAATCTAAAGGCTCGGTGCCGGCGACTGGCTCGTCGACCCCGGTATCGCTGACGATGCCGATTACTATTCAGGCAGCAGCGGTGGGGATTCCTTCGTCGACGGGGACTCAGTTTATGGCCTGGCAGCCAGAGGTTTGTGAACCGGCCCCCCCTGAGGTCCTGCTGCAAGACACGGCCTTGCTGGGGTCGTCGGTGGAAGGAGAAGGTGACATGGTTATGCAGCCGTCGGACTTGGGCCTGCGGCCTTCCAATACGTCGACGACGAGTGCGAGTGGGGGTGTGGTCCCTCTGTCCTCGACGTTGCTGACCCCCCAGACGGTTTTGTCTCTGGATGTGCTTAATACACTTCAGAAGCTCCTGCAGCGTCTGGATACGCAGATCCCTCAGCCTGGCACTTCATCGGCGATATTTTCTGCACCTTCCGTCGACGAACAAGCTCAAGCAGCTCGCACAACGACCAAATGCCCTTCGGCCTCCCAGGTGGCGAAGGATCGTCCTCGAGTGCAGGAGGAGGGTGAGCTATCGGAGTCCGATTCTATACGAGGTAACTCAGGGTCGGACATCTCCCTGTCACCGTCGAGAGATCCAACATGGAATTCGGATGTAGAGGTAGAGTCTACGAGGAGCCAGGCACAACCATCTCCTCCGGATGATGTGGGAGCCTTCCATGCAATGATGGGGAAAGCGTGTTCCGAGTTCAGCTTAATTCCTGAGGAGCAGAAGAAAGATTGTTTTCTTTTTGATCACATGGGTCAAAGGAGGAAATCGGTATTTGCCATCCCAATCCTGGACCACGTATGGCAAGAAGGTCTCAAGACGATGCGTCATCCGTTCTCGGAACCGGCTATTAAGGGGCGTATTGAGAAAAAGTTTAAAGCTCCGGAGTCCACTCCAAAATGTCTAACATCACAGCCACTGTCAGACTCTGTGGTATCGGCGGCAGCGGCTAGGAAGGCCAGAGTACAGCAAAAATGTTCAACCCCTCCAGAAAGCGAGGCAAGGAGACAGGACGCCTTCGGGAAAAAGGTGCTCTCAGTCGGCGCCACGACGGTGAGAGCAGCCAACTCCTTGGCGATTGTATCGCGTTACGATAGGGAGATGTGGCATAAAATAGCCCCTATCCTAGAACACCTGCCGGAAGAACATCGCAAAGCAGCCATGTTACTAGTACGGGATGGTGAGGAGGCCTCGAACCATGCAATAAATATTGCGGTGGACCTAGCAGAGTCGGGGTTCAAACAAATCAATCATGGCGTAGTACTTCGTCGACAAGCGTGGCTCAAATGTACTACTTTTAGACCTGAAGTCCAGTACAAAGTTCTAGACATGCCATGTGAAGGAGAACATCTGTTTGGAGATAAGGTTGATGAAGCCTTGAAGGGGATGAAGGAAGACACAGATACCGCTAGGTCTCTTGGCGCCCTCCAGACAGGTAGAAGTTTTCGCTCCTTTCGCCCCTTCAGGGGCGCCTCCGGAAACTCCCGCTTTGGAGCCTCTAGGGACCGTGGATTTAACAGGCCCTCATACTCTTCACAAGGCTACAGACGGGCAGGAGTCTTCCGCCAGTGTTTTCGGGCCAGCCCCACCTTCGAGTTCTAAGACAAGAGGTGGCGCTTATGCTACAAAAAGGAGCGGTAGAACGGGTTCCTGTGGCACAGGAAGGACAAGGGGTTTATTCCCGGTTCTTCGTCGTCAAGAAGCCAAATGGAAAACGGAGGCCCATTCTCGACCTGAGGGTACTCAACAAATGGCTAAAGAGCTCAAAATTCAAAATGCTAAAGCTCCAGGAGGTTATCAGGTCAGTGCAACCCATGGATTATCTGTCGTCGCTAGATCTTCAGGATGCATATTTTCATATCCCAATACGTCCACGACACAGGAGATATTTAAGGTTCGTCGTCGGCCAAAAGCATTTTCAGTTCAAGGTCCTCCCGTTCGGTCTCAAGTCCTCCCCCAGGACGTTCACCAAGTGCTTGGCCCCCATAGCGGCCCATTTAAGGAAGGACGGTCACCATGTCTATCCATATATAGACGACTGGCTGGTCAGAGGCTCGTCCATGGAACAAACACGAAACAGTCTGGGGGCCACGATGTCCCTTTTACAGGAACTGGGCTTCGCGATAAACTTCAGCAAGTCCTCCGTAGAGCCCTCGAGGACCTTGGTCTTTCTAGGAGCGGAGTTTCATACGCACACAGGCCTGGTAAGACCATCCAGCGAAAGAATACTGAAGCTACAAAGCAAGGCGTCGGAATGGAAATGCGGTACCAGGGTGTCGGTGCGCAAATACATGTCCCTGCTAGGGACCATGTCGTCCTGCATTCCGTTGATAAACAACTGCCGCCTGTTTATGAGACCTTGCCAGGAATTTCTAGCGGACCGTTGGATGCAGAGCCAAGGTCGCTGGTCCGACAGACTGGTCATCGACGAACAACTGGTACAAGCACTCCGCTGGTGGAGAGTTTCTACTCATCTAACGAAAGGAATGCCTCTGTTGGAACCGGAGTTCCAGAAGACGGTGGTGACGGATGCTTCACTGAGCGGATGGGGAGCTCATCTGGAGACGTTACAAGTACAAGGCCGATGGTCGTTACGAGAGTCCTCCCTGCATATCAACCTGCTAGAACTGAGAGCAGTGCGATGGGCTCTAAAATCTTTTCTTCCTCAACTGAGAGACTCTGTGGTGCGTGTCATGACGGACAACACGACTACAATGTTTAACTTAAGGAAACAAGGAGGAACACGTTCCAGGTCCCTGTCGACGGAGGCACAGAAAATCTGGCATTGGGCCCTGCAACACAACATGCTAATCTTGCCGTTCCACCTACCAGGCGTGAGAAATGTGGAGGCAGATGCCCTCAGCAGGGAAATGAACGAGGTTCACGAATGGGTGCTGAACGACCAGCAACTGCAACATGCATTCAAGAAGTGGGGACATCCTTCCATCGATCTGTTTGCGACAAAGGACAACAGAAAATGCCCACAGTACGCAAGCAGATGGCCTCAGCAGGGCTCACTGGGGGGTGCGTTCTCCTTCCCATGGACGAACAAATTCCTGTACGCATTCCCTCCTTTTCCTCTTATCCGGAGGACGTTGCAATGGATCCTCAAGTACCCATGTCGGGTGATTTTGGTAGCCCCGTATTGGGCCAGACAGGTGTGGTTCTCAGACCTGCTGCACTTGGCTGCGGCGGAGCCAATGAGGTTCAGGAAGATCCCCAACCTTCTGTCTCGACAGGAGGGTATCATCTGGCATCACGACCCGGACAGCCTCAAGTTGACGGCCTGGCTCCTGACTTCGCCGAATTTGGCCAGCTAACGATTCCAGAGGAGTGTCGTCGTATTCTGCAAGCGGCAAGAGCACCTTCCACAAACACTTCATACTCGTACAAATGGAGGAGTTTCTGTCAGTGGTGTGGGGATCAACCAGGTTTGGATCCGCAGTTGATTATGCCGGAACAGCTCCTCCCATACTTGGTGTTCTTAGCTCAAAAGGGCTTATCAGTGTCGTCGATAAAAGTACACCTGGCCGCCATCTCCAGGTTTACACGTCAACGACATTCCGCACCATTATTCAGCGACCGCCTGATTAAGCACTTCCTTAAAGGGTTGTTCAGGAGTTTCCCTCCCGAGAAGAGATTTCCTCCGGTGTGGAGCCTCAATCTGGTGTTAGCGTCTCTTATGAAACCTCCTTTTGAACCAATGTCATCGTCGTCTCTAAAGTTTTTGTCCTGGAAATTGGCCTTCCTGGTGGCCATCACTTCAGCCCGACGTATTTCGGAAATCCAAGCTCTAATGGTAGACCCACCATACTTACGATTTTTTAAGAACAAGGTGGTCCTTGCCACTAACCCACAGTTCATACCGAAGGCGCCTTCAGTGTTCCATAAACATTCCTCTATTGTCTTACCTACGTTTTTTCCAGAGCCATGCTCGGGAGCGGAGCGCACGTTACACACATTAGACGTGAAGAGGGCTCTTAAGTTTTATCTTCATCGCACGCAACCGTTCAGGGAAACGAGGCAATTGTTCGTGGCCTATGGTCTGGGTGCTAAAGGCAAAGCCATTTCAAAGCAAGGACTGTCAAGATGGGTATCGTCTACCATTTCGTACTGCCATTCCAAGGCTGGGAAGCCTCTTTTGCGACGCCCAAGAGCTCATTCCACTAGAGCGGCGGCATCGTCGAACGCGCTGTGGTCTGGAGTCCCTCTGGGGGACATCTGCATGGCGGCTACCTGGGCGGCTACACACACTTTTACCCGCCATTACTGCCTGTCACAACAACATGCCGAAGATACTCAGATGGGACAGGCGGTGCTTCGACACCTATTCCAATAAGGTAAGCCCCGGTTGAGGGGTTAGATCTGGTTGCAATTATGAATTAATATTGTTCGTTCTCTATGTTAACTATTGCTGATGGGTACACGACCATAGAGAACTGGCATTGTGAGGAAAGTATGTGAGTTTGCATGCACGCCTCCTCTCTTTGGGATGGTACTGCTATGTAATCTATTCTAAGCATGTGAATCCATGAAAGATCCAATGCTGGAGAAGGGAATAGTTTCTTACCTGTAACTCCATTTCTCCAGCATTGGTATCTTTCATGGATTCACATGCGCCCGCCTGCCTCCCCTGGCCATGCAAACTGGTTCCCCCACTACTTTGGGGGCCGAAATCTGAGGGAGCGCGGGGGCGGGTCCTGTATTTATATCATGGCGTCCTGACGGCGCGGGCACGCATGATACAAAACGAGGTGGATAGGACGCATAAGCGTCGAAAAAGTTTTCCTACGGGAAAGGGTCTATATAATGTACCGGGGATTCCCAGCCTGACGACGGGGAATATTCTAAGCATGTGAATCCATGAAAGATACCAATGCTGGAGAAATGGAGTTACAGGTAAGAAACTATTCCCTTCTCAGCTAAGTCAATAGAAGATGTTGATGCTATTCCATATGAACACAGACTAGCCAGCAAGACTGCTTCAGTTTTTACTATTAACTTTATGCTGGGAGTTCAGATGATGGCAAATGCCAAGTTGTTACAAATAACCAGATGGGAGATTTTGCAGACGATTAATACTATGATAAAGGGATTTAATGCTATCAAGGAAGAGCTGAGAGCCATACGACTTGTGACTCTTCAGAATAGATATGTTCTGGGCATGATTACAGCTATGGATGGAGGAGATTGTCCAAACATCGGCAAATCATGTTGCACATTCTTACCGTCTCATGATGACGAGAATAGCACCTTGACCGAAGCCATAACGATGTTGACAAACTTGCACGTGAAGATGGAAGATGAAGTGGAAGATATTGCTGATGACAGCTGGTTTGTGTCAATCTTTTCATGGCTTCCACAATGGAAGAAGAACATTTTCAAGTTCCTTGGAGTCCTGTTACTGATGATCATGTTTGGATTCTGTGTGGTTAGGATTGTAATCGCACAGTGCAAAAAGACTGCAAAGAAAGCGACAGGAATGAAGATCATGATTGATGTTCAGTCTGGGTTCAAAACCAAAGAGCTGACAGATGATAAAGGGCAAGTATTCACGCACCTGAGGTAACAAAATTCCTCTATCCAAGAAACCACAAGAAGTGTGTGGGAAGATGGATTTACTGCAGTCCCAATGGACAGTGCAGCCTTATGACTTGGAATATTGATGAGCATGTGAAGTCAGCAGGATTTCTGAAAGGAGTAATCAAGATATGGACTCCGAAGAAACTTTTCTTCAGACGAGAATGTCTAGATGTCAAGACTTATGGGAGAGTGGTTGATGAATCGCCCAGAGGGGGAGTGTAGCAGGGGAGCCAAGTACCTCTACCGGAAGTTCTGCCCCTCTTCTTCCTATATGCTGGCAGCCAGAGATTTGCGACAAATGCAATACCAGTAAGAGGGCCAATATTGCAAAAAGTCCTTGAAACAAGGTATCCATTGAGAAAACCCTATATGTATCCACAAAGAAATGACAACCTTCTGAAGGAAGTTCTGGAAGAAACGTGAAAATTAATGAATGAAAGAAAGAACTGGTGATGTCTCATGAAGTCACATGAAGTAGAGGTGGCGCACACAGAAGAGATATAAATTAAGTTAAGATGTAGACCCTATAGAACCTAATGGCGTAGTAATGAAGGATGTACATTTCGCCCTGAAATGAAGATTGCATGTGCGGAGAGAAAACACAAAACCAGTTTACAATTGTACAGACGCAGTAATGCAAATAGACTAAGGCTGGCTACATGGTGAATAGATGGCAGCGATGCACCAATGTATATACAAAGAAAATATATATAATTTGTATTTTCCAAAACGAACTTTAGCAAACTTGGACCCCGTGAATGGAAGTGTGGCACAGCAGAATAATAGCTAATGGCGAGGGAAGATTCGAGAAAGGCTGCCTGGCCCAATGTCAAGAGTTAGGGCTGCGGAGAGCCTAGCCATGTACTCCAGATACAAAACGTGAGAAGCAAGCTCAGCTTCGGTTTGAGGTGTAATTAAAATCATCGAGGGTGCCAAGATTTCTTCATTCAATGGTATTAAAATGCAATGAAGAGCTCGAAAATGTGCCCTCCAGTCATATGATTGGATGAAAATAGACTTTCCGTCGAGCTACACTGAGACCAGAAGATAAGACCATGCTTCACTCCCTTTTATTCCCAGGCGCAGTAAGCCTATGCAAGGCCTAGTTCACAGGGTTTAATTGAATGGCAGACCGCTGCAGTCATGATGGATGTTGGGCTAATTGGGTGGGGAGGCATGACCATGCCAAACCCCCCAGCACCTCGAGTCCCAGTTGTGTGCTATCATCGTGTGGAATCTTCCGGAAGGGTATAAGCGTGCTAACCAATTGTAGAGGACCACGTATTAAGGAGCCCTATAGTTTGAGAAGCCAATTATATTTACATGAAACGGAAGATAACTTGCACTTGGGATGGGCTTAGTTTCCCACCTGACCTTAGAGATCCAATCACGTCCCTCTAGCCATAAAAAGTATATGTAGATGTTCCCCGCTGACCAACCATAACCCCTATTAGGTGTTCTTATTTTGCCTTGTATCCTGACTTCACTCATGACGAATATTTAGTATAAAGGCAATGTTTTTCAGGAATTATGTTGATAGGTCTGTGCGGCATCCGTTGATGTCCGTTGTACTCCCTGTTTTAAAGACTTGTTATTAAAACAGCTTTACCTTTTGCCAACTTATCGAGTCCGTCTGATTTTTGATGTTTGAGTACGATCTGCTTCCCCATCCGTCTCAGATACTATTACCTCGTCTTAAAGACATGTTGCCTGGGTTGAGAAGTCATTCTGTTAACAATACCTCAATTCTCCAGCTCTGACGACAGTGTGTAATGTACACGTACTGTAACAGTACTGTACCAGTGTGTGGCAATTCTCTTTACTCTATAGCAGTCTTACGAACAGGGGATCACAATGCACTCGAAGCCACAAGCATGTATTTTCGGCTTCGGTGTGCTTACTAATGTTTGCTAATGGCAATTCCTCTCTTTACCCCGGGGCCAAACACTTTCAGTCAATTGATACCATTTTCTCTGCACTTTCTGAATGTTTTTGACTCCTGTGAGATCTAACTCAAATTCAATTTAGGAAATTCAATGGGGAGTGCTGATAGTAGTTCAAAGCATTGTGAGACTCTGGGGTATCATCTTCAAACCCTACTTGCGTGGTTTCCAAATATGTACAGTAGCTTTACTAATGTGCTGAAACAATGTGTTTTAGTATTGTATAATAATGTCAATCATGTGACATTCTTTTTTTTTTTTTGCTTCCCTGTGGGTCTTGTTTTTTTGTGTTCATTAAAAGGTACTGATTGAGTTATTATATCTATCATAAATAAATATTGCATGCTGAAAAGAGTTTGTGTTCATCCTGCAATATTTCTGTCTGGAAGAGGTGCTACAAGTGGGGCAACAATCGGGTTGGGTCAGAGGGTGACCACGATGATTGGTCATCATTTCACCCTCCAAAGTGGAAGGCATGTAGGGGCACATTTTTCTTTATTACCTCTGATAGCACAAAACGTGTTCAGGTGTTGCAGGGGGGAAGGCACCGGGTTGAGGCAGACAGCACAAAAGCATTCTTGAAGAAGATGGAGATATTGGGATGAGGTCTCATTGTGAAGTTTCTACTGAGGTCCTTCCCCAAAAGCACTAGTTGATGGCCTACTGTCTGCCAGACTTTTCTGTAACTGTCCCACTGTCATCATGACTTTGTTTGCCAAGCATGTTATGTACAGTAACAGTTTATCTCTTGTAATTCATAAAGTCCTACTCTACTTGTCACAGACCTTTGGAATATCGATAGGCACACAATGCACCCTTTGCTGCTATACAAGACCATTGTCTCTGCAACTTAGATCTGGAGAATTTCCTGTCTTGTTGATGCACCACAGCAGTTTGACATGGATCTAATTGTGAGCCACTGTACAGCATACTCAGTAGCAAAGGTGTGGTTCATTGCCACTGCCACTGCTTTTGTTTCCTTGTCCGCTATGATGTGTGCTGTAAAAGATTGCACGCTCGAAGGTTGTGTTTTTAATATGTTTTTACCATGGTGTCCGTGGTTTGCGAATCCGACATGGTGTCCATTTCAAGAGTTATGACGCACCTCAAGTTTTTAGTTGACCAATCAGCAGGCTCGTATAATGTCTGGGAACTTCACGTGGCTCTCTGATTGGTCCAGAGGCATCTTCGGACTCCACATCAAGAGTCCACAGACTAGACCGAGATATCACTATTTATTTTTTTACACATTACATTTGCTTTGAAGGTAGGCAGTTTGTGCACTATACGATCAATGTACATCAATTTGCCGCTATGCGCCAGATTGCGAGAAAATCAGTGAGGGGGAATAGAGTGGCGCTATGGAGTTACCACCAAAGACAGAGGTAAGTATGAGGAATTACCTTCTGCACTTGGCAGGTGGCATGTTCTCCAGGAAAATGGAGATTTACTGCAGGTGGAATTACTGTTCTCTGTAAACGCTCCCAATGTAGTCCAATGCGACTCCACAGTAGGAACTAACACCAACACCTTGTCACTCGTAATTTGGCAAATTTATCCCAAAACTGGTAATGATAAGCCCATTATTTTTAACACACCACCATAATCTTTTTGAGGTTCTTATTCCCGTATTATCTCCTTAACCTTATACCTGCATAGGGCCGACATGTTTAAAAGCAATTGTAGGCTCGAGGCGGTCTAAAATTACATGGAAAAATGTATCCATCAAAGACGAGCCCAACCATGGAGTTCTGAAGTTGTTTTAAGTCAATGATGGAATTATTGGTATTACAAGCAAGTTGTTTTAGACGGCTGTGAGCCTGCCGTCTAACATACTAATAAAGGTGAAATGGGTGCCTGGGCTGCTCATATTTTTAGCATCCCTTTCCTAAAGAAAAGATCTTGCCTCCCATAGCTCTTAAAAATGTAACTTATGGTAAAATTGACAATGTGAGAAAGTGAAATGGGGCCGGTCTGCAAGATGCCAGTGGTAGAAGTGCAGTGAGGACACCAGATTGTTTTGCCTTGTAAGGGCTATTCCCCCCCCCCAAAACGAACCGATTTCCCTCCAAGATCATCTACCACCTTACACTACTCACACAAATCTCCCACAAGCCTATCCATTAGCACACCAACCCTAATTAAAATATGACAAATCTCTCCTGTTTAACCCCATCACACTCCCTCCACATCAGCGGCTAACCAGACCCAAATCGCTGAGGTCTATCAGATGTTGGGCTCTCCCCTTTGGCTCTCTCCATCAGCTGATTCAGCCTTCTCCACAGATACCCCAGGAAAAGGCTACTTTGTCTCATTTTTACTGCCACCTCCTGCCCTTCCCCTACAGCAATCCTTGACTGGAAATATCCAAAGCAGCTTTTCTTGCATGGGAAGTATTCTACTGAATAGTTGTACGTTATTTCAACCAGATATTATTGAAATCACAAATATTGCAGCAACCGCACTCATTTCAAAACAATCTCGGGTTGCACATTTCGTGATAGGGCTCTATTTAGCATAAAAACTAGGTACAACATCATGCATCGTGTATGTAGACTTTTTCAGCGAACATCTCCCTAATAAAACACCCCACTCTTGTGGGGGGAATCCCTCTGTAAAGACTGGAGGGGGAGGGTCTTTGGTGCTACCCACTATATGGATGTGGTAGAGGCACAGAGGTACTTCAGCTAAGGCTCTCAAATGGTGGTAATGGACAAGCAACCAACGCTGAGACTCAAGGGAGGTGATGCAGGCTGGTTCTTGGGTATAGTAAATTACCATACCCCCTATAGAAATGTCTACACACTGTTATGTGCTAACGCCTTTCTTTTATAAGATACAATTAGGTTTAGGGGACTATATACACAAATACATAAGACTTGCATTGTACTCAGGAAACTCTATTTAAACAGTTTACACACTATTATATATTATACAGTTCTATGTGGTACCACATGTATTCTTAGCTTCCGCAATGATGCACCAATGGGTAATTGTAATAAAATGCACCAAAATTACTAAGCACGGTACAAAACCACAAACATAGAAATGTAGGCAATTGCTTCTGAACAGTGGCAGAATACATTTCAGAGTCCAAATGCAATTCTGTGTGGAGACCACCCACACCTGGGAAACCTGCAATAAAAGATAAGTTATACTTTGCTTTTATATTTATGCCCAATGTTCAGTAATTGTCTGTTCCTGTCTCTACGGGTCCCACCATCCCAAAGTAAACTGCGAAGTAACAGGAGAGCCTGGCCCAAGATGAATCTGGGACCCTTGTGTTACTCCTGCAGGAGAAGCCCTTCTTCCTCGTCACAGTACCTTGGGTGCTTTGGAAAGCGAAGTGGTGGAGTCTCTCAGCTTTACTCAATGATGCCCCTTTGAGGATGGACCCCTTCTTGAAGAAGTGGTCCTTGTCGAGGAAGGAAACCAAGCAGTGTCAGAAAGGCAGCAGTGAAGATCTGTCGCTGTGGTCTCTTTGGTTGGTTTGCTACACCGGCTGTGTATGTCCCACAAAACTGAAACTCACTGTGGACATCGACAAGGCTTCGGAGGTGAGGATGAGTTCTTTGTCTATGGTCAATGACCTTTGGTGGTGACAGGTGCAGTGACAGAATTAGGTGTTAGGTTTTGTTATTTCGCTGGTGCCTGCTGTTCGGTTCTTTTGGTGCTGCAGCCCCAGCACAGATGACAGGATGGCTTCTGGTGACTTTGACTTGAGCACTGGACTTCTCTGTGGGGCACCACCAGGTCTGGACCTTCAGGATTTGTTCCTCGATGCAGAGTGGTGGGAAACCCACCAGTGGACACTTCTCTGAAGGCAGCAACATGACCTCCTCTGATGTGGAATAGTGGACAAATGTCGGGTCTGCAGTGCCACTTGAACATTTCTTCCATTGGATGGAACTTTGCAATCTCCGGGTGTCAAGCAGCACTGTGCCAGGGTACCCCCTCTTCTGGTTGATGCTCTGCAGTCTGGTTTCACAGCAGTCAGACACCCACCAGACCCGGGACGATGCTGGTGAACTTCTTGGGCTAAAGATGTCCCGTCACTCTTCTTCTGGACCCATGAAGATACTTCTGCAGGATGGCAGGCACTCAGGACTGGCTTCCAGAACACATCGGGTGAAGAACAGTAGATGCACAATGTCCACTCATAGTTAAGGGAAGAGGTTGTCTGTCCAGGTCCTCTTGCTCAGTCCTTTAAACAAAAAAGCGATTTTTAAACACTTTGTGTCATTTTCGTTATAAATATTGTAAAAAAGTTACATTTGGACAGCCAAACATAATGTATGAACACACTGTCCTTTTGCAACATGTTCGGGCACAGTAGAAGAATCAGTTACTACCCCACTACCATCATACGTCACTCTACCATGCCACTCCATATATTTCTCCCATGAAGCTCAGTGACCAATAACCATGCTCTGTCCCGCCTGCCAATCTTTGGCAGTCTCAAATCTGAGCATTCTCTCAGCTTGTCCCAGACCTCCTGCCATACCATGTACTGTGAGTTGCCTCCTCCCGATGGCACCAGCCTATCCCTCACATCTACTTCAGCTCTCACCCATCTTCACATTGCTCTACACCAATTTCCTACAGTGCTTCCACCTGGCGCCTTCCATGCCATGATGATTGGTCGCTTGGCTAGCATTAGCCCCAACGTTCAGACTTAAGCCACTCCCTTATGCTGCCTGCCCCTCTCCAGAGGCAATAGCCTCAGTAAGCATTGCTTAATTGTGAGTGGAATTTTCACCACCACCAATCCAAATAATTCAGAGCAGACAGTTTCCCAAAACCTTGACACCCCACATGTGTAAATAAGTTCCAGTCTCCGTCTAACATCTCCAGCAGCTCGGGTCTGCCTCATTCACAATTTTAACCACTCTGATTGGATTAAGGTAAGCTTGTCGCACTGAACTGTAGCCATTGAAATCTAGCATTCCTAAAAACCTGGTTCCATTAACCATCTGAGAGCTGCTCCCCTATGTCTGCTTCCCATTTAAGTCTAAGCTGTCCTGCTGTAGCCTCACATTCAACTCTATTCACTGCATACAGTTCAGAAAAATGTCTCCCCCCTTCAGCTAATTGCAAAATTGTTCCATTCATCCCATGGATATGTGCTTTGTCTGGAAAGCCTTTGCAGTCATCTCTTACCCCGCCATCAATGTGAAAAATTCCAGGAACTTGCGGTGAACTGCTGGCTAGGCAGGCTTAAATTCTGCATAAGTGATGACCCTGTTCTTCACATAAAGATCAACAAGCAATCCTCCTCGCCCCCGTTGTCAACACAACCCGCTTCCTACCACCCATGACACGCCTCAGTCTGCTACAACTCAATGGTACAACTGACAAAAAGGGAAACCTCTGACCCGTACATTTGGTAGCCTGCCACCACACACGAATGATAGCCCTCACTGGGGTCAGCTGCCTAGCACATCCCCAGAGTAATTACAGAACATGCTAAGGCTCCACTTCCTTCATAATCCAGACAGTGATGGCCTCCGTATGTGATTGAACAAACCAGTCGGCAATGTGCTGTAGTACTGATGCACAGTAGTATGACCTAAAGGTCGAAACCCATATGCCCCCTTTTGCCGCAGAAAGTTGTAAGGTTCCCAATACTATCCTCTGGCCCCCCACCCCCTTCCATAACAACCTCGATAGAGTTCCATGAAGCTTTCGAAAGCTTACTGCAGGCAGGACCATAGGCATTACCTGAAACATGTACAAGAGCCTGGGTAGCGTTATCATCTTTACCAAAGCCATCTGTCCCATCACGGATATGTGGAATTTGATCCAGAATTTGGACAGCCTCTCAAAGGCACTAAGTAACTTCCCCAAATTCTGGCGATACACCCAGTCAGCTCTGATCATTATACCCAGGTATCTGAATCCCCTAACTGGGCGCTTCATCCCTAATTGTACCAGGTTCCGCCCAGATCAGGAGGTAATGCATAGATGGTTGACGTTGAGTTGTTAATAACCAACCCTGACAACTTCCTGAGCTTGTAAACCATGGACATAGCCTGATCCAAGTGCACCCTGGGGTTTTCTACTTATTATAACACATCATCCTCATTCATGGCTATGCAATGCCTAGTTCCTCTCCCCCAACATGGGACCCACACCCCTGTGTCTATTCTGATACACCTTCCCCAGTGGCTCGATGGCCAGCGCAAATATCAAAGGGGACAGCATGCACCCCGGGCATCCCCGGCCGCACTTGCCAAGGTGATGAAATTGCCCTGTTGACCTGTACCGTGGAGGAAGGCCCACTGTACAATAACTTCACCCATTCAACAAACGCCTTGTCCAGACTAACCACTGCTAACCTCTCTGCGGGTGGTCAATGCTCGTCAAATATCGAGAGTAGTTGCAGATTTTGCATTGTCGACCTTCCTGGAATGAACCCTGTCTGATCTGGATGTACCAGACTCTGCATCAGCTGCGTCAATCGGGTAGCCAACAGTTTACACAACAACAACCACATTAATCATAGACAAGGGCAGGTAAGAAGCATAATCTGCCAGATCCCTCCCCTTCTTGGGCAGAATGATTACCAGTGCTTCCAGCATTGAATCGGGGAATTTGCCTCTCCCCTTGGCTTCAAAATAGACTTCAAGCAACATAGGAGTCAGCACCTCAATGTACTCCATGTACACTTCCACTGAGATTCCATCTATGCCTGGCGGCTTCCCCTGAGACAGGCTATTAATTGCCCTTTCAACCTCATGGAAATCCATTGCCTCACCCAACCGTGATCTCTGCTCTTCGTCAAGTACTGCAAGAGCAGCCTTGTTGATCCACCGAGCTGCAAGCCTGCCATCAAACCCCTCTCATCATGTAGGGATGTATACAATTCCTGAAACTCAGCACATAGTCCTTCCTTCTCCGTAACCCCCTTTCCTTCTTGACTAGCCAAGCCAGTAACTTACCAGCCTTATCACCATGTGTTGCTGGGCTGGATACCCAGCTTAATTATGGGTATCCAAGCACTACATAGCCCCTTTTAACTGTCATCTTGCTTCAGCCACCACACTGGATGGCACCAATCCCCTTGCCAGTTTCTGTTCCAGTGTAGCCACCTTCAGCTCAGGGCCCTTCACTTCCCGTGTGAGAACAGTACAAACTCTGACACTCGCAGAGATACATATTCCACTGATGAAGACTTTAAATGCCTGCCATTCAGTAGCCCTGAGCGATGTGATGCCCTAATTATCCTCTAGAAACTGTTGAATCTTGTCCCCTAATAAACTCCTAAATGCACAGTCCATCAACATTTGGTTATCAAACTTACATTTGGGTATAAGCGAGCAAGTATTTCTCCTAACCAGCCCTACCAAGAAGAGTGGGGGAATGGTCCGATGGAGTCCTTTCCAGGTACTCAATGGATGTGACCAGATCAAATCCCTCTGCACCCTCTAAGGCGTAATCGATGCACGAGTATGGTCCATGGACAGTTTAGAAATGAGAATAACTATGCTCGTCCCCATGCCTTACCCGCCAAGCATCCATCAGACATAGCTTATCAACCACCTGTGATAAGGTTCTTGTCGCTGCACCCACTGGTTTAACCACATTGCTGGCCCCATCCAGTGCACCATCTAGCACACAATTGAAGTCTCCAAACCAGAGGGTCCAAGCATTCCTGCATTGCACCAAAATACCCTGCATCCCTGAAAGAGCCCAGCCTGAGCCACATAGGGAGTGTTGGTTCCAAGAGCATACCCCTGGAGTAGGAGGAGAAAACAGTGCCAATCACCTTCCTCCTTCATCTCCTCCGCACACTCTGCAATCCATGTCCATCAAAGTGGGTCTCTCAGAGGATCACCACATCAACGTTATGCCTGTTGAGATATGATCTAATCTTGTACCTCTTAATATTATTCTGCCCTCTCACATTCTAGCTAATTACCTTTAGTGTGGCCATATCACACAATCTGTGTTTTGAATACCCACCCCCCCAACCTGACACCAGAGTGAAACCTCCACAGAAATGACAAGTGACCCCAAAACAAACAACCCGACTCCCATTTAGAGACCCCCACCACGCTGCACCCAAAACTCCCCAACATAGGACCCCACCCAATCTACTCAACCACCCCACAAAACACACTCATCCCACACCACCACCACCCCATGCCACTTCTCAACCCCCATTTCCGCCACTCTTGTGGTCAGTAATCAAGACCAATGCAGAACACTATGGATGGGCTGCTCCATCAGCTCGGGTTGACCAACCCAATACGAATAAGCCACCCACTTTAACGTTATTTCCCAGCCATATAAAACATTTCAACCAAATGAACCAGTTGGCGTTCCCATGCACCCCGCCTTGATCTCTAATCAATGTGTAGAGGAGGTCCCAAATAAAGCCTGCACTCCAATCACCCATTTTGAAGTGCCAGGAACGTTCACACCAAGATATGTGATGTATGATGAGCAAATAAACCAGCAGAGAGCCGCAGTAGGGCTCTGTCCAGTACCTATCAGAAGAACAGCGCCTATTGAAGTACCAATACCAAGGAAACCATGGACATTAAGGTATGTATTGAGAAAACCATATCAACAAATGAAACAGAATGAAGAGTACAGTCCCTGAAGAAACCAAAAAGATCTTAATGGAAGACGAAAGGTGACTCACAAGAACCTAAAACTGACTCACATGTAGAAGTAATGACACCCAGAGAATGACATAAAGAGACAAAGCGCCATGAACAAGGATATTGTGAACTTAGAGTGTGAAGGCGATGTCAAATGAAAGAAGCTTAAGCTGCAAGCATGGCAAAGATATTTGACCAGTTTACACGTGTACATACGCTTGGAACTGCAAGGAAGCTAAGAGAATCGTGCGGATTGCTATGCTTAGTAGGGGGATAGTGTGGCAAGTGCCATATACATATCTACCTCAAATAAAGCACTTTATATGAAGTATACTTCCAATTTGCACAAAAAGCAGATTCAGCAAAATTACAAAAGGCCATTCGAGAAAGTTTTCACAGTCAATGAAATCAAGAGCTGAGTAGCAGAAACGAAACTCAGCAGAGGCAACTCGTGCCTAAGGAACCAAGGTCGTATCCATCAAAATGAATGAGCAGTAGCTACAATTAACTGAAGCAAGGACTAGAATATACTGCTTTGAAGGCAGATCACGCCGGCGGCCAGCGCAAAGGCCACTCTAAGGCCTGTTGAGGCCTGCTTACCCCCTCACTCACTCTTCCACACCGTGGGGCGAGGGCAGGAGCCCCCCCAGCACCCCAGCCCAGCGGCGAAACCACGAGACGACGAGGAGCACGGACAGGGCCTGCCTGACCCTGTCCCCACACGCCGCCTGACCCACGCATGCCGGGCGCAGCGCGGCCTGAAACCGAGGCTGAGCCTCGCTAAAATCAGCTGTAACCGCCGGCAGGCGGATCACGCCGGCGGCCAGCGCAAAGGCCACTCTAAGGCCTGTTGAGAGCCTGTTTGGAGCATCAGGAGCCAGGGGCCACAAACTCTGCCCGTGCTGCTCCAGGTGGAGTGCATAGTCGAGCTTAGAGCCAGGACCCCTTGCCGTCCACCTACAGGGTAAGCATACTGCCCCCCTCCTCCACTATCCACTCCCGACCCTCGAGCTAGAGCCCTGACCTAGCACCTCCTAACATTGCTACGCCCAAGGTCCCACATGCACCGTTGTGCTTCTGAACTGCAACAAAATACTTAATGCACAATCCATAGCCAACCAACCATGCTCTTGCCTTGCTCTGCAATATGCTGCCATCTGACAATAGCACCGTTACCACGGTCGCCCAGCGACCACTGTAATACTGTGTAGTCTCTGTGTTGTGCCCTATGGTCATATCTAGACCACACTACTGTGTTGTGCCTTATGGTCGCATAGTGACCACACTACTGTGTTGTGCCTTATGGTCGTATCTAGACCACACTATTGTGTTGTGCCTTATGGTCGTATCTAGACCACACTACTGTGTTGTGCCTTATGGTCGCATAGTGACCACACTACTGTGTTGTGCCTTATGGTCGCATAGTGACCACACTACTGTGTTGTGCCTTATGGTCGCATAGTGACCACACTACTGTGTTGTGCCTTATGGTCGTATCTAGACCACACTATTGTGTTGTGCCTTATGGTCGTATCTAGACCACACTACTGTGTTGTGCCTTATGGTCGCATAGTGACCACACTACTGTGTTGTGCCTTATGGTCGTATCTAGACCACACTATTGTGTTGTGCCTTATGGTCGTATCTAGACCACACTACTGTGTTGTGCCTTATGGTCGCATAGTGACCACACTACTGTGTTGTGCCTTATGGTCGTATCTAGACCACACTATTGTGTTGTGCCTTATGGTCGTATCTAGACCACACTACTGTGTTGTGCCTTATGGTCGCATAGTGACCACACTACTGTGTTGTGCCTTATGGTCATATCTAGACCACACTATTGTGTTGTGCCTTATGGTCGTATCTAGACCACACTATTGTGTTGTGCCTTATGGTCGCATACTGTGCCCTGATTTTGCTGCCCACATTGCATTCTTTTTCTAGTTGTGCCATGTTGAACGATACCCTCGCCATGCCTCAACAATCCACCAGCTCACCAGCTGCCCCACTGGCATTCCTCTCCAACATTCCTCCCACCTACTTCCTACCATCATTCTTCACTGAAAGCATCCCCACAGCACGTCATCCTCCACCCAGCATAACTTCCTACACCAGACCCATCCACACCAGGAACCAACTCCTAGGTCTCCGTTCTAGATACCCTAGACTCACCCACCAAGCACCTCCCACCACTCTTAACACGCCTAACACGCCATCCCTTACAGTCAAAACACCCTTACCTAAACCCACCATGCCGCACCCCATCCCGGCGACACCACTCAACACCACCCCTACCTCGGCCCAACACACACACAACCTACAGTGTGCCCTCATAAACGCCAGATCCATCCCTGCCCATGCCATTGAAATTCACGAACTCCTAATTAGCTTGGACCTCGACATCTTAGCCATCACCGAGACATGGCTGCACAGCGCTGCAGGGCCAGCCCTCAACCTTACTATCCCACAGGGGTACGCCATTATCCGGCAAGACCGCCTCTCCTCAGTAGGTGGTGGGGTAGCATTCATCCTGAAAGATCACCTCGAGGCCAGACAAATCACCTCCAATCTAGGTGACAACATAGACTCTCTAGCTATAAAAATTGCCCTCTCCCCTAACTCCACCATCACCTTCAACCTAGTCTACCGCCCGCCCGGCCCCCTAACAGAGTTCCATGAGAACCTTGTACACCGCCTAACAGAAAACCTAAAACTCACCTCCAAAAGCATCCTTCTAGGTGACCTTAACCTGGGGTATAACGATAAAAAGGACAAGCCTGCTAAATCTCTTGCACTAGCCTTAAAAGAACTAGGCTTCGACCAAAAAATAACCTCACCCACACACAACAAAGGCCGTATCCTGGACTGGATAGCTGACCACAACTGTCACGTCGACATTAGCTCCATCACCCCGACTCCTTGGTCAGATCACCACCTCATTCACTTCTTTATTCCCGCTGTATCTAACACAAACAAACCTAACCCCATCCCCCCAGCACTGGCAAGATGTGTAAAAAATCTCACTAAAGATAAAATTACACCCCACCTTCACATCCTCTCCACAGACCTCAAGTCATCTGACCCGTCAGAATTAGCAGATATCTACAAGAGCACCATAAGCACCGCCATTGACGCCATTGCCCCCTTGCAGACCAAAAAAGCCAAAACTATCAAACACTCAAATACCTGGTTCTCCACTGAACTCAAAGAACTCCGCTCACAGAAAAGAAAAGCTCTAAACTCCTGGCAGAAATCGCCTTCCCCAGCCACCCTATCCTCCTACAAAAAAATCACTGCCCAATACAAAAAAGCCATAATCACAGCTAAATCAGTCTCTTATAATGACAGAATTGCTAATGCAAGCTCCGAATCCAAAGAACTCTTCGCCATTTTCAACGAACTCACCACACCGGCCACCAAATCACAAGACATTGTTAAAGACCAAATCTGGTGCAACTCCATACAATCTGCCTTGTTAAATAAAATTGAACTCCTACAAACAAAAATTAAGGAGCACCACAAAAACCTATCACTGCACCTCAAATCTCCCACCACCACGAGCCACATGCCCACCCCTAGTTCGGGAACCACATCCACCAAAGCCCCCACTACCCCGTTCAAATTCAGGGAAGTCACAGAACACGAAGTTATTGAGATAATGAACAAGATCAAACCATCCAATTGTAAAGGAGACCCCTGCCCCGCCAGCCTGATCAAAGACTGCACTGAAACACTCGCCCCTTTCCTTAAATCATTCATTAATGCCTCTTTCAAAACCAACACTGTCCCTGACAGTCTAAAAGAAGCCTGGGTGCGCCCGCTTCTAAAAAAAACCACCCTCGACCCTGAAGTAGCTACCAACTACAGGCCCATCACCACTGTGCCTTTCCTGCTCAAGATACTGGATAAAATGGCCTACACACAAATCCAGGATTATCTCGAAACCAACCATATCCTAGGAAAAAGACAGTCAGGCTTCCGACCAGGTCACGGAACTGAGTCAGCCCTACTTGATCTGAAAATACAGCTTGCTGACACTATGGATAAAGGCAAACCGGCACTCCTTCTCCTACTGGATCTATCTGCCGCCTTTGACCTTGTCAACCACGATATCCTAGGCATGCACCTAAAAAATGAAGCACACTTCTCCCCGGAAGCCATTGCATGGGTGGCCTCATTCCTAAATGGCAGACTCATGAAAGTCTTCTCAGACACTGCCTCGGCAACCCCTACCACCATCCACTGCGGCGTCCCACAAGGCTCCTGCACCGCCCCCACTCTCTACAATATATTCACCCTTCCTCTCTTCAATGACCTCGACTGTCGTAACATAGCGTATACCAACTACGCAGACGATACGCAGGTACTACTCCCTCTAACTGGGACCTACGAAGAAGATGCGACAGCATTAACCAAAATCTACACAGCCATCCAAACCTGGATGGCGGCCAACGGCCTCTGCCTAAACGGGGACAAAACCGAAATCCTCATAGTAGGGACCAATGAAATTCTCAACAAACTCCCCCCCCAATACAAATCCTTCAACATCGACAACTCCACCATCTCAGTCTCCAAGACTGTTAAAACCTTAGGCGTTCACCTAGATGCCTCACTATCTATGTCTCGCCAGGTCAACGCCATAGCCTCTTCCTCGGCACTTACCACCAAGATGATAAATGCTGTCAAGCCTTTTCTCTCCGCCAAAAACTGCCTGTCCATCGCCAGAGCCACTATAGGTACAAAACTAGACTACTGTAATGCCCTGTTCCTAGGCACCTCCGCCCACAACCTAAAAAAACTCCAAATCACGCAAAACAATGCGCTCCGGGCAGCACTGTCCATTCCAAAAAGAGAACACATCTCGCAAGCAAGGAAAGATGCCCACTGGCTACCCGTGAAGGAACGCATACTTTTCAAAGCCATGACCATCACACATAGATGCCTATCCCTGGATGCCCCACCCTATCTCGCAGAAAGAATCACACCGAAAGCCTCCATCAGACCCACCAGAGCTCACCGCACCAACATGATTGATGTCCCCACGTTTCAAAGATCCAGGGCGGGAGGAACCAGCTTCCAACACCTCGCACCTAAAAACTGGAACTCCTTACCTACCTCACTAAGGAACGAAAAATCATACCATACCTTCCGTAAAAACCTCAAAACCCTCCTATTCCGCTAAAGTCTTCCACATGCACTCTCATGCTTGCATTGTAACCACAGCATAGCATAACCTCTAAGCTCAATGTTTATTACCAATGTGAAATGTACTCGGTAACTCGGTTTACATCTGTAAACACATTCCTATGCTTGTGTTCATGACTAAGTCTGCTGTAACAGCGCCACGATGCCCCAGGGCAGTTCTGTGCGCTTTATAAATGCAAATAAATAAATAAATAAATAAGGGGCAAGATAAGAAGGCGAAGGCAGGTGTTGGGTGAACATAAAATCAAATACACTAATTGTTGGGGAAAAGGCAAATCCACGGTGTCTGAATCACGTGACAAACAGAGCAAGACCCCCACACCTAAGCATGGCTGTGAGCCAGGAGAAGATATTGAGGCAGAATATGCAGTCTTGAGGCCAACCACTGTGAAATAATTGACACATAGCCACTAAAGTAATGATTAATTGGAGGAAGGCCAGGTGAGTTGAGGGGCACCCGGCACCTGGCCGACCATTCTGTGTGCAGCTAAGCAAAGTGAAAAAGTATGCATGGGGTTGGTGCCAACCCAATCACAGTGTACCAAGTAATCTAGGGTCCCATAGTTAGTAGAACCAATGGGACGTTGTACTTTTAGTGATGTTGCAAGTAGTCATTTTTGAAGGAAGGGGTTAGATGCCCACCTGACAGTGTTTTCCCAATCCCCTCACTCTGTTACCATATGCAGATATAATACCTATAGTAAAGTTACCTTTTCCTAACCAATAAAATTGCACGTAAACTTTTGAGTGTTACACGTCAAGGATGACAAGTTGTTAGTATAAATGTTGGGATTTTTATGAAGTTCATTGGATTTGACCAAACCGTTTGAGTTGTCATTATTGATTGGTGTTGGAGTAATAAATCTGCTCCCCATCCATCTCACGGGTGCAGCTACCTTTTCTTAAAGTGCTTCTGTACGTCTGAGCAAACCCCGACTCTATGGGCCAGTTGGGGGTCTCGGAGCACACTTGGTAGGAGAGATTTATGGTTATCGATTATCAGTTAGAATAAGACACCCATTGACCATCGACATAAAGTAACTCTAGGTCCTCGCAATATCACAAGTCCTTTTCCATTTGGCTGAGTAGACCGTGAAGCTCCCCGTAGACAGTGTTAGAATACAAACAAAAATCTGCAGAGCGAGGTCTTAAGGGACCCATGCTTCCCCACACAACCCCTTCCCACTCCCACGGGAAGCTGAGTGGGAGAAAAGCCGAAGAAGGCGGTGACGAAGGCTGTGATCCCGTGAATCCATAGTGGAATATGCGAACAGTGAGTGAAAAAGACTAATGCTTTGACAAAAGTGAATCCCTTAGAAACAAGTAAGGGAAAAGGTAACGGAGGGAGGCGGGAAAACAAAATATAGTTGGAAGTAGAGAAGAATGTGTATATATATATATATATATACATATATATATATAGGGAAGGGAATAATGACTCAAGAATAATTATGTGGATAGAGGGAAGATACCGGGTAGGACACTCGAGAAGAGAGTGGTTACTGGTGAGGACACCAGAGAAGAGAGAAGATCCGCCTTATTCCTACTCTTTTATACAAGCGGCTAGAAGAAACTTGTATCCAGAGTCTCAAATAAAGAGGAACGAATAGGCTACCACATCGATTAAAGATGCTGTGAAAAAGATAATTTAAACTCCATGTTGGGGTAATACTAGAGGCAGAGGTACATGTGACCAGCTAGAGTTTGTCTAGTCTGTTAACATTTGTCTTATGTGTTGTTTGTTGTGACGTCATAAGTAAAAATAAAAAAATAAAAATATATAATAATAATAATTTTCTTGAAGGAACCAACATAAGATTTGCGTGATTAATTAACTGAGATATTGTAGTATACAAATTGATCTTTATTGTGTAAAAATAGCGATATAAAACTTTGTGGAAAAATCGGGATTGGAGCTTGCAGTGATTGGTGCTCGCTCATACTGTTGAAATCGTTTAAGTCATGTGAAGCTTTGACAAGTGTTATATAAAGGGAAAGAGAACAGAATTAAGCATGGAGGACATAACTCCATTAGCACACCTGTGCAAACAGTTGCTGAAACATGCTCCTAAACTGAAAAAATACAGTACAGAGTGGGTTAAAGGAACCACCCACAAAATGTTTATGCTGTGGCCACAGAGCAGGTCCTTATCTAAAGCTGTTTTGCAACACATGACGACATACTTGCATGCCACATACACGGGCAAAAAGTTGTACAAACGCCTAGCTATTCTAGAGCTTTGGAAAATGTTTGAACAGGAGAAAGAAGAGGAGCCGCCAATGGATTGGATACTTAATGTATGCACAAAGGGGGAGAGACGCCCACTGCGCCACCCGCCCCATATCAAATGAAGATTGAAGGCAATAAGGGCGAAGGGTTATACCCACTGAGAGAACTTAAAGCAGCCACAGGGTATAGCAACCCGGCGTATGAGGCACCTACGCAAAGTAGTGACGAAAATCAGGGTAAAGCTAAAGATAAGGATATCACCTCCACAGTCCCGAGCGACAAGCAGAGACATGATGATGAAAGAAGGGACCAGACACAGACAAGTGCATCTCTCGATAAGGAGAGAGAAGGTAAAAGATGGAAAGGAAGCGAGGATAGAACTGATTAGGTAGCACTAGCACACTCACAAAGAACGAATGGATGGGAGGGCAGAATTTGTTGAAACTCAATGGCAAAGGCATTGATGACGCGAAACAAAAGGAGATATTAGACGATGTACAGAGAAGGGAGAAGGAGAAAGAAAGGATTGAGAGATGAAAGAATAAGGAAAAAAGATAGAGACGAGAACAGGTATATCGTGAAGAGCTAGAAAGGCAGCATGAACGTAAAAAAATAGCACCCAATGATCAAGACAGACAGGAGCGGCGTAAGTTAGAGGAAGAGCAAAGAATACGAGAGAAAAGAATAAAGAGACAAAGGGATGAGGAAATCGGGAGGGCGAATTAACGTAGAAACGAAAAGAAAGAGGAAGAAGATAGGGTCAGAGAAGAGGCGAGGAAGCGCAGAGAATTCGAAGACGATGGAGAGTTTAAGCGAAGACAGACAGCACGCGATCTTGAATATCCTGAAAGAGGGGTTAAAAAACCCGATCCAGTAGTAGATCGGGAAGACATCAAAGAATTCTTTCCTGAGTACGATTCAGTACCAGGCACGTATAGGGCGAACATTGAGGATGACTTCGACACCAGAAGCATCAGAGAAACGATTGATAGGATATATGACGAAATGGGGCTAGAACAAGTACCCCAAGGGGAGGGGCAAGATGAGCACCTAGAGAGCACTCATCTTTATGACACTGAGGATGTCTATCCCTAGATAGATTAGAAATAAGCAGGATCAAAGAAGACTCAAGAAGTTGCATGAGTTGTGGACAGACAATGTCTGACACCGTAAGAGAGGAGCGTGAGGAAAAGGAGACAAAGAGGAGATGCGAAAGACAAGTTTTGAGGGACAAAGGGATAAGATGGTCAGACACTAGTGAGTCTGCACCGAGGGCATCCAAGTCAGTCACGCAGTCAGACTGACGCAAAGAAACATCTCACGGTCAGAGGGGGTGTCACCACCCCCCTATGTGAGCCGGTTAAGGACATTGCCAGGTAGGCGGCGATGCGGGAACATTACCCCTGCAATAGACAGGAGAACAATGAGAGAAGAGAGAGAGGGCTATGCATCCCAATTTCCGTTTCTCGAGAAAGGGGGAGCAAGACCACAATATATTCCATGGCCACACATGGATCGAGAAAACCTGAATAACAAACTTCCTATGTTGACATCGGGAGCCAGAATATGGATACACGAGCTAGAAATAATGGCAGGAGGGAACACGTTAGCTATAGGGGATATCAAGGGTCTCTTAATCGCCATACTTGGTGAGAGAGCAGATTATATGTGGACACGGGTAGGTTACCCTGGTGTGACCACAGTTAATACTGCGCATGACGGAGCTCCATTCAACAATTACAGAGCTGCGGTTTGGAATGCACTAGGAGTGCTATACCCAGATACTTCCGATATGGGAGCTATAATGACACGGAAAATGAAGGAGTCGGAGGATCCATTGATTTACATACAGAATTTTCAAGACGCGCGGGTACTAGAGACTCATGAATCTTGGGGGAAATCTATACCTGTGTTCTACCATATATTGTACCAAGGGCTGCCAGAACCGGTACAGAAACAGGTCAAGAAATTAGTAGGAATCGAGGCTAAACCATGGTCAGAAATACAGCTGACCGTTGCATACTATTTCAGGCTGCTACAAGAAAAGAATTGCAAAAAAGAATCTGCACGAAAGGGTCAAGAGGCAAAATGAGTACAGAAGAAATTATCAAAATATGCTCTCGAAGGAGCAATGATAACTAGCACAGACGATTGAGCATGCAACAGGTGAATAATCCTAGGGGAAGAGGATTTAGAGGGAGAGGATGGCAGAGTAATCGAGGAGGTTTTCAAAACATGCAACATGGCAATCAAGATGTGTTAAACGGGCAAATGATCAGACCACCGCCAGTATGTTGGTTGTGTGGGATGACAGGGCATTTAGCACGCACATGCAGAAATCAAGGCATGTTGCAAAACGGCCAAGGAATAGGAGCAGGCATGGTGAATCCACCTGCATTCTTACAGCAGGGAGTTCCACAAAATGACATGGTGCAACAACAAGCACCAGGAGCACATCAAGGCTTGCAACTTCAGAATTTGGTGAGTTTTTCACAAGGACAGTCCCAACAGTCACCAATGCAACTGTCACAGACAGTGAGTACAGGACAGGCTGCAAACCCTGAAATGAGGGGTAACACTGGTAATGGGGAAAATCCATCAGCACAAGGTGGGCCAAAACTATATATGGACTAGGACAGCTCACTGGGAACCCTGATGTGTTCTATCCTATCAGTGACACCAGACCCTCACCGGGAACCTAGGGTGGATGTCGTTATAGGGGATAAAGAATATTCCTTCTTAGTTGACCCGGGCGCAACACGTTCATGCATAAGTGAAGACAAGTTTTCCTTGTCCGGCGATGCCATAAATACTTCACAGGAGCTACAAGTCGTGTTCCCTTTACAAACACACTTCCAGTCTCTATAGGAGAATGTGAGATGAATGTGCCTCTATTATATTCACGACAAACTCCAGTAAACATCTTGGGTCGAGATCTAATGATGAAGTTAAATATGACAATCTAATTCACAGAGGAGGGCATATTATGTTCAACTCCAGGAATGCACTATTGAAACGTATGCGAAATGATTAAAGCATACGCAGGACACACAGCTATGAGGGTTACACACTTAGAGCCCGAAATATTTGCGCATGGAATACGTGTACAAATGGCAGGGCTGCCAGGCCTTGCAGACAAGATCATGAGGATCCCAGATGAATTTCTATTCAGGCCAAGAATACCTATGCCAAGAATACCTATATATTTCCCTTGGTGATACACACAGCTACAGTACGAGGGAAAATGGCTTTGATTGATGGTTATGACAATGAAGGCCGACAATAGTGCACAGTAATCGCCATTGAAGAAGGATACCAATTGACTGACGTCACTGATGACGATCTGTTTGATAAGTAAGCAGATATGGGAGAGACAACAGTTGAGGTGAGCCTCACCTTTTGGGTGAGTATGATCAAAAGAGATGTGCCCCAGAGAATGATGATGGCACAGAACCGTCCCAAATATTTTGATGACATGACCCAAGTGCTTATTGAAAGGAGTCAGAGAAGTGAAGATTAAACTGATGCCAGGAAGGCTGAGGAAGGAATTTTTAAGAGAATTTCGGCTATGATGTAACAGGGCATTTTAGCGACGTCAGAGTTGTCATGCAATACTGCGGTTTATCCAATCAAAAAATCAAGGGAGGGTTCTGGAGGCTAATTCAGGATTCACGCCCCAATAAATTATATTGTTGAGGCTGAGTTCCCTTTAGTCCTGAACCCGGCTACAATTCTATGTAATATACCCGTTGATGCAAAATATTTCACAGTGATTGACTTGAAACATGCATTTTTCTCAATCCCTTTGCACCGGGACT
Organism: Ambystoma mexicanum; assembly: GCF_040938575.1. NCBI lineage: Eukaryota > Metazoa > Chordata > Amphibia > Caudata > Ambystomatidae > Ambystoma > Ambystoma mexicanum. Next base: position 636,067,120 of record NC_090937.1, read on the forward strand.
CACAAGATCTGACGTCTTTTACGTTCAGACAGATGCGTCCGAAAAGCACCAGGGGTATTAGGAGTCTCCTTCTATCTTAAACAGAGTCCTACAGATGGACCTAGCAATATTGCATTAGGAAATGTTGTCCTGCAATATGTGGATGACATCTTAACTTGCAGCACGACAGAGGTGCAATGCATACACGATTCTGTTCAGCTCTTGACTATATTGGCTGGGAAAGGATATAAGGTTGACAAAGAGAAGTTACAATATTGTCAACAAGAAGTGCTGTACATAGGCCAACTGATCTCGCATGAGGGGAAAAGAGTTACCCCAGAAAGAGCTGAAGCCATACTGAACACGGCCACGCCACACACAGTTTAACAGATGCAGAGCTTCTTAGGCCTGTGCAATTATGTCAGGGCCTGGGTCTTCGACTACAGCTCATACACCAAGCCTCTGCTTCAGGCCCTAAAGAAAGCCCAAGTGATGGAGCAAAAGATTGAATGGTCTGAGGCCATGAAGGAAGGATTTGCTGAACTCAAGAGAGCCATTTGCACATCACCAGTTTTAGGAATCCCCAATTATGCCAAGGAATTTTACCTTTTCTTGCACACAAATGGCAGCGTTATGACAGCGGTACTCACACAGAGAACCACATTGGGGTATAAGCCCCTGGCATATTATAGTGAAAATTTGGACCCAGTGATGAGAGGCCATTACCCGTGTGAACAAAGTTTAGCTGCCGCACCATTTACCATTGAGAAGGCTATGTTACGCTCACCTGGTATCCACAAGGACGCCACCCAGCTTGGTTACTCGCTGGTATGCTTCTCAGCTTTGCCCTGATGTGGTCTGCAGGGAAGGTTCTGCCTGAAAATACAGGACTGTGTTCAAGACTGACCGACTGGGGTAAGTATCCTCCCTCCACCCCCATATGATTTCAGTCCCTCTGGCGCCCTCTCCTCACTTTGTGGTAGAATTAGGTGTGCTCTCCGTCCTGCCTTCTATGTAGGGACGCGTTGTCTTTCATGGGCGAGTGCTGTCCAGTTACTTCATTGACGCCAGCCCGTTTGATATTGTTCAGGTAGGTCTTATTGCTGTTCTTTAGTTTTGTTGCTATCCTGCATGCCTTTCTTTGTTTAAAATGTCACTTTTTTCTCCCTTAGGTATGCAGAGCTTCAGCGTGGTGAACTGGCTTGGTTGAGCCCTGCTGGTAAATGATGGCGCATTAAGAGCGCTATGATGTGGTAAGTAAGCGCTATGCACAGCGCTGCAAGTCTTGCCTTTGCTAACCTGTGTTTTCCTTCCTTGTAGGTTGCAGTGTTCTTCAACGCGAGTGGAATGTCCAGAGTGGTGCCAGCCGAGAGGCGACCAGCCAGGTAAGCCTTTTGAGCAGTTCGTAATTTGTAAATGTCTCTTCTGCTTTCTTTAATGTTGCCTCTATCTTCCTCTTTTAGGTTGGTCTGTCCAGGAGGCGTGCAGATTCGAGGAAGCTGTTCTCAGGAGCTGCGAGTGGCTAAAGATGAAGACTGCAGGTAAGATGCTGCTGCTGATGATGTTCCTTTTGACTCCTTGCAGGTTCTGCTTCTCCGAGGTTCGAGGGAATAGCTGGACACGGTGAGTGTCACGTTGCAAGCTGCAAAGTAACACAAAGCGTTTTGTCTTGCTCGGGTGTGGTTTAAATAGCCCCAACAAAATAGTCCAGGTAAAGTAGTCCCTAGGCTACCACACCCAAAACACTAGACCGCATAGCTTGGTTCTTAGGAACCAAGCTATGTGGATGCTTCCATGTTGGCTGACAATATAATAAAGTAGTTCCCAAGCACATTGTTTTTCATGGTGTATGAGCCTGGCGCAATAGGTGCCAGGACTGGCCCCATGAGGGCTTTTGAAGAGGATGCCAGGCTCTAGAGGCCTGAGTCCTGACTCCGCCTGGCCAATGGGTTTGCCAGAGGGGGTTTTGGGCGAGGGTCGTGAAAGCACTCCCCCCTAAGGCCCCTCCCATGGTGTTCCTTCTGTCTGGCCCAGGTTTGGTTGGGAAGTTCCGATGGAATTTCCTGATTAGACATGGTGTGTGGATATTCTCACTGGACTCCCAGGATCTATCTTGTGGTCCAAATCCTTTCCAATCGACGAGAGTATATAGCTTGGTCCTAGAGTATTTAGAGTCCAAGATATCTTTGACTTCGAATTCTGGTTCTCCGTCAACAAGTATGGGCTTAGGTGGTGTCCCAATCCGTGTGCCGGGTTGCATTGGTTTCAGGAGGGACACATGGAATACCGGTTGAATGTGTAGATTAGGTGGTAAATCCAGTTTCACGTCTGCTGTGTTGATAATTGCCTTAATGGTATAGGGTCCTAAGAATCTGGGATGAAAGGTCTGGGTTCCCTTGATGGGTACGAATTTAGCAGCCAACCAAACTTTGTCTCCTACTTGATAATCAAGGGCCTTTTTCTGGTGTTGGTCGACAAATCTCTTTTGTTTTTCTTTGGCATGAATAAGGTGTTCCTTTGCCCTTTTGAAAGCCTGAGTAATGGTTGTGTGTAGAGTCTTTACCGCTCGCATTACCAAGCTGGCTGCAAGGTCTAGTTCAGAGGTGTGTGGATGTCTGCCATAAAGGGTATAGAAGGGCGTTTGTCCCGTGCTTGAATGCAAAGAATTGTTATATGCATATTCGGCTATCCATAGTAGGTCTTTCCAATTCCTTTGTTCGTGGTGCAGCATGCACCGTAAATATTGCTCGAGTGTCTGATTGGTTCTCTCGGTTTGGCCGTCTGTTTGGGGATGGTGACTGGTAGATATCTGAATGTCGATCTGCGCCATTTACAAGATTTTGTCCAGAAGTTTGAAACAAACTGGCTGCCTCGATCAGAGACCAGAACCGAAGGGAATCCATGTAGCTTAACCAAGCCCTCCAGTAACACTTTTGCTAAAGTGGCTGCGTCTGGGAGGCCTTTGAGAGGAATAAAATGGGCCATCTTCGAGAATAAGTCCACAACTACAAGGATGGTGTTGAACCCTTGGCTTGGAGGTAGATCAGTGATGAAGCCAAGGGAAAGAGTGTGCCATGGAACTGGAGGAATGTCCAATGGTTGTAGGAGACCAGATGGTTTTTGTTTCTGTGATTTATTTTGTGCACAGACACCGCAGGACTGAATATACTATGATGTCCTTACGCCAGGTAGGCCACCAAAGGTTCTCTTTTACCTTAGCTAGGGTTTTGGCGATCCCAGGATGCCCTTCGATCAGTGAATCGTGATAGTTTGAAATAATATGCTGTTGTAATTCCTTCTTGTGTACGTATAGGCGATCCCTAAAAAAGGGTAGATGCTCCTTGATGGTATATTGTTCTCCTTTAGTTTGCCACGTGAGATAGGCATCAGGATTCATTGTCCATTGGATTTCTTTTCGTAGTTCTGCTTGTGTTAAGGCTGTTGTGATACCCAAGAGTTTGTCTTCAGGTATAATAGGTACTGGGTCTGGAGTTGTATATACTATTTCATCTATGCCCATGCGAGATAAGGCATCCGCCTTTCCGCTTTCGATTCCTGGTCGAAATGTGATTACATAATCATATTTGGCAAAGAAAAGGGCCCACCGTAATTGGCGCGAGGACTGTGCCTTGGCTGTTTTGAGATATTGCAGGTTTTGGTGGTCTGTGATGACTGTAATGGTGTGTCTGGCCCCCAGAAGGTAGTGCCTCCAGGCTTTAAAGGCGGATTTGATAGCCAGGAGCTCCTTGTCCATGATGGCATCATTAATCTCTGGAGGTGAGAACTTTTTCGACCAGAAGGCCACAGGATGTAGCTGGCCGGTTTCCGGGTCTCTCTGTGAAAGGACAGCCCCCATTGCGAGACTTGACGCATCAGTTTCAACGACATACGGGAGGTCTGGATGAGGATGTCGCAGGATTGGAGTGGAGGTAAACCTTTGTTTAAGTTCCTGAAAGGCTTCTTCTGCTTCTTCGGTCCAAGCAAACTTTTTATTGTTTTTTCATAATAGCACTGTGATTGGGTGCACAACCTGAGAGAAGTCTGGGATGAACCGGCGGTAGAAGTTCGCAAAGCACAGCATGCTTTGTACCCCTTTCAGAGACGTCGGTGAAGGCTATTTCAGAATGGCATCTACCTTGTGCACGTCCATTCTGATGCCTCCTGGAGTAAGGATAAAACCAAGAAATTCTACTTCGGTGACGTGAAAAAAGCATTTTTCAAGCTTTGCAAACAAGCGATGTTGACGGAGCTTGGTGAGGACTGAACGAACGTGCCTGACATGATCTTGTTCCGAGGCTGAGTATACTAAGATGTCGTCTATGTACACTAAGGCGCAAACTTCAATTAACTCCCTTAAGACGTCATTCATGAAATACTGGAATGCAGCAGGAACGTTGCATAACCCGAAGGGCATGACTTGATATTCAAACAAGCCGTACTTAGTTCGGAAGGCGGTTTTCCAATCATCTCCTTTGGTATAAATCTGGGCATCTTTAACTTGGTCTAGCATCTCAGGGATAAGTGGCAAGGGGTAGCGGTTCTTCACGGTGATCTGGTTCAATGCGCGGCAGTCAATACAGGTTCTCAAGTCTCCTTCCTTTTTCGGTACGAAGAACAAAGGACTGGCTGCGGGGGACTTCGAAGGACGGATAAATCTGTTTGCAAGGTACTGGTCTAAATAGGATTTCAAATAAAGGTTTTCTGGTTCTGTGAGAGCGTAGATCCTGCCACAAGGGATTTGTGCACCAGGAACAAGGTCGATCTGACAGTCATAGGGCCTGTGCGGCGGCAATGTATTGGCTTGGTCCTTTCGGAAAACATCCTGGAAATCATGGTATTCACTTGGCAAGGTATTAGTTGCTCCCAGGGTTGATGCTGTCGCTCCGGGAGTCATGGGGATACAGACATCGGGTTTCTCCTCTTGGTAATAGCAGGCAGGGGAGCAGTCACCGGGGCAGGTTAATTTTCGTGCCCGCGAGTCTATCAAAGGGTTGTGAGCAACCAACCATGGCATCCCTAGTATTAGCCTGAACTGAGATGCCTTGATGAGATCGAATGAAATAGACTCCCGATGTCCGTCCTGGCACAGGAAGGTTACCCTGGCTGTGCACTGGGTTACTGGTCCGGAAGCGATTTCTGTCCCATCCACGGTGGTTACCTTGTCCATAGTTGGCTTAGAAAACAAAGGAAGCCCCATCTCTGCTGCCAGGTCTTGATCAATATAATTTCAAACTGCTCCGCTATCGATGTATGCTTCAACGGCATGCATTCTTGACGACTGTTGGTGGTTAATTAAGATCACTGGTATTGCAAAGTGCGAGGTCAGCAACTCTTTCTTCTCACTCGACAAACTGACCTCTACGTTTGTTGAGCTTGGTAGTTTTCCGATTCCTTAGCTTCATCCTTCTCTGTGGCCCCGACTGTTCTTCTTGGGGGTTTTACTGGACAGTCCTGGTTTCCCACAATACAAACAAAGCTGTTGTTGTCTTCTTTTGTCCTGCTCTTGTTTTGTTAATGGAGGCCATATCCCTCCAATCTGCATGGGTTCTACAGCATTTTCAGGTACACGGGGTGTGTTTTCCCTTGGTCGAACATACACAGTCCAAGGGTCTGTCTTAGACCGGTCTGTCTTTCGGTCCTGCAACTGGTGGTCTAGCTGCACGACCAGATTTATGAATTCTGCACAGTCTCTGGGTGGATCAACCACCTGGGCTAAGACGTCCTTTAATTCACCTCCTAAGCCTCGATGGAATAACGTGTTTTTTTTGTTTTCTGGCCACCTAGCTTCGGCGACCAGTCTGTTGAAGGTAGCAATGTATGTTAACAAGACCTAATTCCCCTGTTGGAGGGACAAGAGTTCATTGTCTACTGCTTGTTCCTGGTGAGGGCGAGCAAAATGTTTTTCCATTTCTCTCTGGAACCCCCCCATGTAATAGAGGATCGTCATGGGTTACCAAAGGCACCAACCAATCTGCTGCACTACCACTCAGGTATGATACAACAAGAGCTACCCGAGCTTGGTCCTTTGGGAAATGCTCCAGGCCTACAAAGAAAATGAAGGCGGCACTGATTGATGAATGCCGCATACTTCAGTGGGTCACCTGAGAACCTTTTTGGTGGTGCCAGGGGCACTGTTCCAGGTAACGTGATCTGTACCGGAGTGGGTGGTATGGCAGGGTTTTGCATTGTTGGATTGCTTCCAGGTAGAGGTGTCTGTCCTGCCTGTGATTGCAAGTATAAGGTCTCTCCGGAGGGCATTAGTCTCTTGTAAGCGATATTCAATCAACACTACAGCCAAGTCAATGCCTAGTCTGGGATGCTGAGGAAAACCCTTATTAATGTATTTTTATGTCTAGTTCAGTACTCTGGATGACCACCCTTGTTTAACACCCCCCTATTAGAATCCCCCTGACCCCACTGAGCCAAGAAGTAGGTTTGTTTTGCAAATTAAAAGGTTTATTTGAGAATTTAAACAATATATATATATATCACACTTTATAATAAATTAATATCTGATAGTACACTTAGACATATGATGTTGATCAACAATGGGTAATCTGGCCCTAGCACACTTCTTTATACTCAATGAGGAGTTGGTGTAGGATGGATAAGGCAGCGAAAATACTTTTATGGTTTCAAATGGATGCAATGTTGAATGAAAATGCAGTACAGAAACTAACTGATATGGTTTCACAAGATATCATATGTTCACTTTTCCCCTGGTGGCAATTCACCCCCCCCCCCTTTATATGCAATGCAAGGAGATGGAAGTAACACACACAGTTCTCAGGAATGCAATCAAATACAATACGAAATTCAATTCCCCCCCAGCAAGCTTAGAGGAAACAGGTAGGAGTTTGAAACACAGGCCCAAAATGCTTTTTAAATGTGATGGCAATGGATGGGAAAATGTGCCAACTGATTTTAATTCCCTCTAGAGATTCAGGGTGAGTGGGAGATGCGTGTTGGTATTAGTTCAGGCTCACTTTAGCAATGCTCTATGAGTTATTACCAAGTTGCAAACTGATTTTAACTAAAGAAAGAATGGAGCTGCTATTTTGACAGTGGAGAAATTGAGCCAAAATCGCAAATCACGGTAAATTTTGCGAGTGCGTAAATCGTGATTGCGGAAAAAGTATAAGGAGTAGGAAGTCGGTTCTAGGCTCGTCCCTAGCCCAAACGGTTCCAGAGATACAGACGATTAAATAAAGGTAGTTTTTGCGGATTTAAAGTAAACTCAAAATGACAGGTGACAGCTTGCAGCTGCACAATTGACAGGTGACAGTTGTGCACCTTTAAAAATGACAGATGACACGATTTCTAGGAAGCAGTTCTACTTAGGTTAAAATAGTTCGGATTAGATTATTTTAACTAAGAGATTGGTTCTGCACAGTTCTGCTAGGTACTCAAAATATAAATTTGAACTAGGCCTCGTCACGGATCTGGTCAACACGTCCGGCTGCGTTTTTGTCTGCTCTGCAGGTCAATCAGGCACCGGTTCTGCTCCCAGCGATCTGGGACAGCACTGCTCTGCTGGTCTAGCCTCTCTGGATTCTGGATGTAACACTGCTTTCTGGGTACTGCTACAGGTTCTTGCAAAAAGTCTCGGCAAAACTTCAAATAGCTCGCCCGGCTGTTGAATAGTTTGGTTAGTTTTGAGGCCTGCTGAAGAGGATTCAGCTGGTGGATTCAGGCCTCTCTGCTACAAATTCTGGAGTTAATTTCTGCTACAGGTTCTGGAGATTGATATATTTGAAGTCTGGATCTCTGGATGTGAAGTCGTCGGTCAGCATGCTCCGCAGCAAATGGAATTGAATGTCTCTACCTGTCCCAGCAGTCTCTTTTTATGTGTTTTGAAAAGTGGGTGTGTGCGCTGGTCATAACTAAACCTGCCCCTCTCACTTATCATTGGCCAATTCCTCCTCTCTCCCTTGATTGGGCAAAGGAAATGTGAGTCAGAGTGATGCTGTAGGTTTTATGGTCAGAGGAACCTCCCCTTGTCAGATAGCACACAAATCTATTTCTGACCCAAATACATATTTATCTATGTACCATTTTTCTAATATTATAGGTCCAGTTAACATATTTTCGTAGCACCAAACCATCCGATCCCTGTCTTTGTACGATGTTGTGTCCACTGATGACAGAATTCGCCCCTTTTCATCCAGATAACAACCTCTAAACCTTTCCAGATTTTACACAAATGTGCACCAGGGATATGGGTTACAGATGATAAAGTGTCAGATTTTTAACATGCATACATTTGGAGTGACAACCTTTTTTCCGCTACTATCCCCAGGAACATATCGCAGGGTCCTAACACCGCTTAAAATGTTCACAGAAAAATCACAAAAATAATGATATTACTTATATAATTCTGACAAGTCCGCACTATGAGTTATCTATCTTTTTAAATTTATGCTCTGGTCAAAAAGGGGTGTGGCTTCCCACATCACAGGGTGGAATAACTGGTTTATCCACTTCCCCCAAGCTCAGCTGGCTTGCAGAGGCACTGCCCCTCCCAGTTTCCCCTAAGAGGAAGCTATTTTACGACGCCCCCAATATAACATTTGTCTGAGTCCAGGACAGGCCTTTGTTCAACTCCCTGTAGTCCCCAGCTGCTCCACCCCTAATCTAATCAGAGAGGTGACAACTCCTTTTGGCAAGGGGAAGAGTGGCTGAGCAGGTTTCAACTCCTGTCGGGGTTAGTTGTCAGGCAGAATCCAGTTTCATTAAGCCAGGTTTCAGCTAAATGTCACTTTTTGTTCCCAGTTTAAATCACTTACAATTTTTACATATACATTAAATAATTACTTCCTTCAAGTCATTTCAGAATATAGTTTTACATTGTATCCACCTCTTAGCAAGTCTTTCCTTGGTCTGGTTTTGTTTCATTTGTTCAGTTTTACACAAAAGTCTGGTGGTTTTAAAACGCCGGCTTTCTGATAGTGGTGAGTACTGGTAATGCAACAATTTTTGGGATTAAGAAAATGAAGTCCCCACAGTTCTGAGTTGCTTTTTTTGGCAATCAGCATTGCCATTCCCAATGGTTTCAGGCTACTGTGTGTGTAGCCCAATGGTGGTTTTAGGCAGTGCCCTCCTGTGCTCACAACATAGGCAAAAATGGGTGGCAGCCTATTCTTCATGTTTTCCCTGTGCACTCTCTGGGGAGTTCTGGCCATCATGATGTTTTCCATGCCAGCACTGCACAGTTTTATGGTAGGGCTTGTATGCATGGGTAAAAACATCCCACAAGCCCCCCCTCTTGCGATGGCCATTCTGTCCTTTCGCTGATGGAACTCGCAAGATCTGGGATGTTCGCCTCCTCTTCTTCCAATTCCATGGATGGCACAGTTCAGCATCTTTTCCTCCCTCCAGTCGATCAATCAGTTCTCCTGGCTGGTCCTGATGGGAGGATTGGGCGGTACCCCGGGCCCCTCGGGTCTCTGCTCCCGGTCCCCGGTCGTCCTCCTTGGTCACACTCCATGGTTTCATCTCTCCTAGGATGATAAAGCAAAGCGGCAATACCTATTCGTAGACATTTCTTCACCACTATTAATGGTGTGGCGAACATATACATTTTATGAATCAGAAGATATGAACATATACATTTTCTTTTTTAAATTAGGAGACAAGAACATATAGATATACAAGGATCACAGAATTTTATATGCTATATGTGGAATATTTTAGGGTTGGAACTGAATTACTCTGGAGCGGCCTCCTCTGGGATTCCAGTGGATTCCTCCAGTTGTTGCAGAGTGTGCCTGGGATGGCAACACTTTAGCTGATTTATATGTACCCACTTGTCTTCCCCTTCTGCCAGACTGCCTTTGGGGATGCAGATCTTATAGGCAACAGGGGAGATCTTGTCTATAATTTCAAACGGTCCCTTCCATGTAGGCAAGAATTTTCACTGTTTGGCCTGGTTCCTTTGGAAATTGTATAGATAGACCCGATCACACACCTTATATTCCTTTTGGGTAGTTTTCAAATGATAGTGGGTTTTCATGCTCTCGGCTGATCTTTCTAGATTCCGCTGAGTATAGGCAAAAGCATGCTAAAGGTGTTTCCTTAAATTCTCCACATACTCATGAGTTGTGGAGGCATTTATCAACATTTGCTCTTGGGTTCTGTAGAGCAAATGCTGGGGAAGCACCATCTTGCGTCCAGTCATCAACTCAAATGGTGACATTTTGGTTGCAGATGAAGGGGTAGATCTGATGGCCATTAGGACCAGAGGTAATCGGATATCCCAACTTGGCCCAGAATCTGCCACAAACTTTTTTAAGATTCTCACAATGGTTCGGTTATATCTCTCCACTGCTCCAGAAGAAGCTGGCCTGTAAGCAATGTGTAGCTTCCTTTTGACCCCCAGTATCTCCCACATCTTTGTCATTACTTCACTGGTGAAGTGGCTACCTCTGTCTGACTCAATCCTTTGAGGTAGAGCAAAACGGGAAAAGATGTGGTTAATCATCAGGGCAGCTGCTGTTTCTGCCTTGCAATTTGGGGCCGGGAGACATTCCACCCACTTGGTAAACAAGCATGTAACGGTCAACATTTACTTGTTTCCTCTAGACGAGCGAATCACAGGGCCTACAAAGTCGATTTGCAAATCTGACCATGGCAGTGTCATCCCCCTCTTTTGGAGAGGCGCATGGTGTGTGAGGGATGATGGCTGAAATTGTGCACACACAAGACACCCCTTCAAGTATTGGTCGAGGTCCTGCCCCATGTGTGGCCAGTATGCAACCTCTCTTAAGATTTCCAGTGTTGTGTGAAACCCCCTATGACCGGCGGTGGCCGCATCATGGGCGTGACTTAACATCAGGCTTCGGAATGAGGTAGGAACCACCCACTGATCATGGCCAGCTTGGGATTTCCTTACCAACAAACCGTCTTGGATTCTGAACCTTTTTGGACATTTCATCAACACTCTTAGGTCCTCTTTCCCCATGTAATCGGTATCCGTCAGGGGAAAGTTCTCAGGGTCCTCAATGTGTTGGTAAAACTTACCAATTATTGGATCCCCCTTCTGAGCTGTAATCAAATCAGCATCAAGGTCTCCTTACTCCATTGTGCAGTTGAAAGATCATTGTGAGCATTGGTCTGGAACCTAGTGATGGCAGTGACCTGGATATCCCCCAACAGGGACTCTATTTCTATTAGATCCCCTTGGATGGCCCCGGTTTTGGCCAACTGATCAGCTAAGTCATTTCCAGTTTTGTCTGGTGCCTCTACTTTGGAACGACCCTTGATCTTTTTCCAGTAGATGGTCATCCCATTCGATGTGACCAGATCATCAATATTTTGGATTAGCTTCCCACGTTTCAGGGGTTTGTTATTAGCACATAACATGCCTCTGGTTTTCCAGTTAACCAGGTGCTCCACGAACCCGTTCCGTACATAATTCGAATCTGTGATTATGACCAGTTTGTGGAGTTGATGCTGGACAGCAGTGAGGATGGCCTGATGCACAGCCATCAATTCTGCCACCTGACTACTTCGGGGACCAATTTTGTATCCAGCGGAGGGTTCTGGGAACTCCTTCACCCATGCATTCACTACGCCAGCCACCAGTTCTTTCTCCCCGTCGTTGTCAACATGGTAAGAGCATCCATCCACATAGACAGTGGGCATTCCCTCACACTTGTCTTTTTCAAAGACTTTGTGTGGGGAATTAAGGTATGCCTCCATGTTGTCCTTGATTTTTAGACTTTCGTCCTCGAGGCAGTTTTCTCTGGCACAATCATGCAAGTCAGCCAGACCTTGCGCGAGGGGACTCTTCTTGTTTTGGCCATATCTGACCTCTACAGGAAAGCCTTGCATTGACAGAATCCAGGAAGTAATTCGGGAATTACTCACATTTCCGGCCCGGATTCTGTCACTTTGGAGGTATTGCAGAGGCTGGTGTGGAGTCTCCACTATGATGTGTTCCCCCTGGATAAACGGGCGGTAATTCTTCAATGCCCACACCGTTGCCAGGAGTGCCTTCTCACAATCGTTGAATTTTTCCTCCACAGAGGATAAAGTTTTGCTTGCATAGGAGATTACTTTATTGACCTTGTCATGCTTTTGGTATAATACTGCCGTCAAGCACGTATTAGAGAACCCCGTCTCCAGTAAGAACTCCTTGTTTCTGACAGGGTAAGCTAGGCAAGGCGCTTGTGAGAGGCTTCTTTTGTGTTGTCTTACCGCCTCGGATTGTTCTGGACCCCATTCCCACTTGACCCCCCCCTTCAAGCGATGAATCAGGGGTCTAGTGATCTTTGCGTAGCCTTCAATGAACTTTCTGCTGTAATTAGTCAGTCCAAGGAGGCTCCTTAGTTCCCGCAGAGTTGTGGGGTGTTTCAGTTTCTGGAGTGCTTCCACTTTCTTTTCTTGGGACAGAGACCCTGAGGAGTAATCTCATGCCCCAAGAAATTAACACGGGTTCTACACCACTGTGCTTTCTGAAAGGAAAGTTTTGCTCCGGCAGCCCTCAACTGTGTCAGAACATAACGGATCTCCGCTATGTGTTCCTCCACAGATGAACCTTTGATGAGGACATCATCTACATAAGCCAGGTTACCCCTCGCACCCAGGTCGGGCATGGCCTTATGTAGGAAAATGTTGAAGGTATCCGAAGGGAGTCCGGGTCCATGTGTACTGCTGGCCCCCAAAGGTAAAAGCCAGTTTGTATTGGTCCTCCCTACTGACGGGCACGGTCCAGTATCCATTGGTCAGGTCTATTGCAGTGAATACTTGTGACCCCTGGATCTGGGCCAGCCCTTGGTCAATGTAGGGAAGAGGCCATCGGGAAGTATGGACCCGTTTGTTGAGCTCCCTAAGGTCGGTGCAGAGTCTCCACTGGCCGTTTGGCTTCAATATTCCCAGCACCGGATTATTGAAGGTGCTGTGTACTGGACGGATTATTCCCCGGGACTCAAGGTTCTTAATTATTTCAGTAAGGGATTCCATGGATGCGAGAGGCAAACGATATTGCTTCACAAACACTGGAGTCATTCCAGGGTCCGTGGGAATTGTTGTGGTGTGGATGTCGGTGCGACCACAGTCATATGAGTCTACCGCAAAGAGATCTTGGAAATCCAAGAAAACTTGTTTCAACTTTTGCTTCTGTTCCAGGGTCACGCAGGCATCAGCTAGGTTGACTCTCTCTTCCACCATCTGCCTGAAGTCTGGAAAGACTTCTGGTTTGGCTATCTCAGCGGCCTCCTCCAGCTGGGTGGAGAAGTCCCTGGTCAGAGTGCTGATTTGGACTGGAGGCTTCAGGTGGGAAAGGCAGCCCTCATGGACCTGGAAAATCACCTCATCCCTCCTGAAGTCACAAGTCACATCTTCCTTACCATAAGGGCAAGAAGTGTACACCAGGAAGTTCCCCCCATGCCGGGTGAAAATCCTGTCTCGTGTTGTATTGTCCTCACTGTCACTGTCAGAACAGTCCTTGGGGATTGGTCCTAACAGTTCATTTCCTAAATCAATGGAGAAATGTCGGTCATCAATCGCCATTCCAATATTGGTGCCTGTGGCTAGAGTAATACTCTTTAAGTCGCTGTTTTCCACCTCTATTGGAATGGTGTCATGTTCTATGTTGACTAATGGTGTTGGGTTTACCCCTAACCCTTGCTGTTGGAGAGAAGCATTTAGATGGATAAAAGCATCAGGGTTTTTCAATTTTTGTCCTCTTTTAACATTCACTTCCAGGGAGAATTGTCGGGTCCTTTCTGGGATGGTGACTTCCTCTTTGATCTGAATTTCAACTGCATAAGGTAGCAATTGAGCTGACCTAAATGCTTTTTCTGGATCATCAAAGCCCATGGGATTATCCGCTAATCGGGACCAAGCTTTGAAGTTTATTAGGTCCAAACTAATGGCAAAGCGATTGAGAATGTCACTGCCTGAGTAAAAGGCGGCAGTGACGTCTCGCACGACCCAACAATTATGGACTATGCTCTTGTTGCCAATGGAGATTTTGAGCATACACCTGCTTGGCAGGAGATGTTTGGAATTAGGTGCTTCCAGGTCCATTTCCCATTTGTCTATCAGTTTGAATGTGGGAATGGCTGGATCTTTTGGGAGTTGGCGGAACATGGCTTCGCTGATGAAGCTCTTACCGTTGTTCACACACACTCGAGCGAGAACAGAGTCCTTCCCATCATTTAACTGAACAGGGATGAACAACTGCTCTCCAATTTGCTGAATATCAGCCAGGCTCTGTGCTGATTTCACATCTTTCTGGACTATAGGAGTGAGAGTGTCTGATTGTGGATTAGTAAAGAATTTCAGAGTGTTTCCTTCCAGTGTGGAATACCACCTTAAACTGGAAGGAAGGTTGATTTTCAGAAATAGCGAGGACCCCCCACCACCAGTCTGTTGTCCTACTGCTATTACTGTCACGTCTGGAATTTGGTTGTTCTGGAAGTGAAATTCTACTTGGTCAGATTTTTGTTCAACCATGTGGCAGGTGCCGTTTAAGCTAACATGGTTGACACTGTTTTAATTTTATTGGTCGGCTAGTCTGGGTCCAGAGGACCTTGTTTACACAATCTATTAGGGGTGACAACCTTCTCAGGAGGTCATCCCCTAGTAAACAAGGGGTGCCCTCTGGAGTCACTACTATGACCGGGTGTTTCACCTTGTGTCGCCCAATTTTAATGTCCAAGTCTGCAGTCCCCTCAACGGGAATTTCCTTCCCGTCAAAGTTCTGCAGTTGTCCAGGAAGAGAGGTGAGAGGAATTCGGTAATTCTCCCCCCTTCCTGCATTTAGTTCCTCAAAGACCCTTTTGGACAGAAGGGTAGCTTGGGATCCAGTGTCCACCAGTGCCAAAATTGTACCCTGCCCCTGTACTTGTACCGGGGCATAGTATCTTCCCTCCTTCTCCTCAAGGGGGCACAGATAATGCACATTTTTGGACAACTGGTGGGCTAACTTTCTGGTTTTGGACATTGCTAGCGAAGAGATTTGTGCAGAATTCTGTGGAGAGCCTTGGGAATCTGAAAGAAAAAGTTGGCAACTGGAGATCAGAGCCATTGTGGGTTCCCCTGGTTCCGGTTCTGGGCTGCCCCGCCCTTTTTGGAGGCAGTCATCAGGATGGGTTTGACCCTTGGGATTTTGGTATTGTCGGTTCTGGGATGAGATGATGGGCGGCGGTAGCTCAGTCTCCACATCTCCCCAGTCTGAATTGGCATCCCTTGGGGCCCATTTTTCCTTGTGAGGAGTTCCCCCATCTCTGAAGGAGAAGATCCTTTTCCCAGGATCTTCTGAGGATCTCTCTCCCTCAAATTGGAAGACCTGTACCTCCTCCACAAAGTGGGTCTGTTTGGGTCCTTTGTTTCTCCTACCCCACTCTGCTCCTTGGGAGGCAGGCTTTCAGGGGCAGGAGATTTTGTTTCCGGTTCCTGGTTTTCCAGGGGCTGTTTACAAGTTGGGAAGGAAGCTTCCTCCAAGGCTTTACACCCCCCTTCCCCTTGTGCCTCCTCCCTGGGAACCGGTGGGTTATCGGGGTGCTGCCCCCGTCATTGTTCTGGAGCACCAGGTCCAGAGTTTGGGGCATTCTGCGGTGGCATGCTCATCTGAGGGTTCTGTTGAGCCCTCAGTATGTGACCCAGATCTCGTGCCATATTTTGGACCTGGCGCTCAAGTTGTGAAATCCGCTCAGGCTGATACGGGGCTCTATTTTCTCCCCTGGGCTGATCCCGGCAAGGGTAGCTATCCCTTCTCGGGTAGTACCCCTGGTTGGGAAGATTTTGGTACCCCTCCACCCTTGGCCTCCCCTCTCCCGGATTAGGTTGTCTGGACTCAGGGAATTGGGGAAAGAAGGATGGATGATTTTGGGGCTGGAAATTGGGTGGATACCTGGGGAAAAAGTTCTGCCCAGGATTTGGAGAATTTCTGCCCTCCTGTGGGAAGTTGGGAGGGAAGTTCCCTGGGTTAGGTGCTTGGCTGGATCCCCCCCTTGGGCTGGAGGAGTCCACACATAACCCAGGATTGGTCGGTTTCCCTTGTAGCGGGGACTTACATAGTCAGGGGAGTGGGGGACCCCATTTGTGGGACTACCTACCTCCTCGACTCCCTGTCTGTGACTGGCCCGAGGGCCTTCTGGGGTGTGACTTATTTGGTGCAGGCAGGTTTTTAGGCCCCCCCATCTCCAAATCTAAAACGGGGGCAACATTTACCTCTGCCACCTTGGCAGCAGCAGGGGTGCTGTTGGTTTTGGGGTTTTTCGGCGCGTTATTTTTATTTTCGATGGGCTTCTGCACCTCATAGATCCGGGTAGCCTGTTCAATGACCCAGTCTAAAGATCTTTTCTCATGAAAATCTCTCACGAGCTGGGTCATTATGTATTTGGGTACGGCATGGAAAAACGTATTGATAAATTCTCTGCTATCCGTGCGCACCCGTCTGGTGGTCTGCGCAAAAGCACGCTTTAAGTCTTGCACAAACTCTTGTGGGGCCTGATCCTCCCCACATTGCAAATTGTAGGCTGCCTTGCGAGCCTCTTGAGGATTTCTGTGCACAGAAAAATGTTTCAAGATGGCCGCCCTGTATGTGGACCACCTTGAATGGTTTTGATCCTCCAGCCTCGCAAAGAAACTGGAGTATTCTGGTGAGGAGGTCCACTTTACATATTGAATACAGCTTTGGCTGTCCTTCAAATGGAAAGTCTCCATCATTTGCTCATAGAGCTCCAAGTGTTCCCAAACAGAATACTTGGCGTTTTTATGATAAGGCGTGATGACACTCCTTATTGCCTTTATTTGTTTCAATGGGTCCTTAAGCAAGGCCCTTTTTGCCTTATTGGCCTTTTTGGTTCAGGTAACCCTGGTCCATTCATCCTCCGACTCAGAAACGCTGCTCCCAGAGGTGCCCGTCTGATCTTCCAGGTTTTCCCGGATTCTGCGAGCCTGGGAATGGCTGGCAGAATGTGGGGACCTGGTCTCCTTTGTCCTGTAATGCTCAGAGGAGTCTTCAAACCCCTCCTTGCTGCCAGGATTTGATGGGTACCCCCCCACTGACCTAACTGGGCAGAGGTTTTCAGGATGCCCTTAATGGGCCTACTCTCCTGGGGTTCCCCACTAAATTGCACTGTGCTTCGGTGCCCATATCCGGATGCCCGCCCCTCCATTCCTGGGAGGTACTGGCCTATGAGCCCCATACTTCTAGCTGGATAGTAATCTGCCATCCCCGTGGCCCTGGGCTCATGTGCGTGAGGGGACATGGGGGTGGCAGAGTCCAGGGACTGGGAGAGATGAAGGCCTCTGGTACTAGGGCTCCTGAGGTTATGCTCAGGAGTTTCTCTTTCCCAGCGAACCTCATCTCTATCCGCCCCTGCTTCCTGTTGCAATCCAAGAGCCTGCGCTTTCAGTTCCTCAGTTAAGGCCTTACTAGACTCTATCAGTCTCTCCTGCATGGCTACCTGTTGCTGGAGCCTATCATTGTGCTGACAGAGAGCCTCATTTTCTCTCTGTGCCTCCTGATTGGTCCTGGAGTACTGGGCCAGTCTCTGCTGCAGGAGGGTTACCTCCTCAGTCCCATCCCTACTGGCCTGCTCCTTTCTTGCCAGAGCAACCTCCACCCTCCTGGTGTGCTCTAACAAGTTCTGGTGTTCTTTTTGGAGGTCACCCAGTCCCTGGAGGGCCAGGTGATTTTCTTCCATTTTCCTTTTTAAGTGGCAGACTTCCTGGCCTAAGGTATCCCTTTCCTGACTAAGAGCCTGCATCTGTGCCGCCAGGTCGTCCCTTTGCCTTTGGAAGGAACCAGCTTTCTGGCGCTCCTGGTCAAACTCTGCCTGGGTATCCAGGTCTTTCAAAATCAGTTTATTGCTCTCTGCCTTCTCCCTATCTAGGTGGCTTTGCAGGGTGACTACCTGCTCGGCACATGCCCTATTGAAATCTAATTGTTGCTCCAGCTTTTTCTGGCTCTGCAGTAGGGAGTCCAAACCTTCTTGGTACTCCTTCTGCAAGGCCAGAAATCTGGTATCCTGGTCCGCCTTTTCCTGTTGCAGCACATCCATATCCTCCTTTATTTTAGTGATGTACTGTCTGCTGTCCTTTTCTGACTCCTGGCTCCTGAGCAGCCTCTGCTCAGAAGAGTCCAGATCAGATTGGGCCTTCTCTAACGCCATCTGTTGCCTATTTGCCAGATCTTGGCCTTCAGCACATTTGTCCTGCATGGCTCCCATATATAGATACAAATATGCCGCTATCCTGGCAATCTTATTATGTTCATCTTTGGCTTTAGGGGCCATATATAGTTCACTCAGGGCCACATGTAGGGGACCCTGATCTCCCCATATATCTGACCCTGTTTCAGTGACCTGTTGCGCGATTGCCTGCAACCAGACCGTTTGGTCCTGATGAGTCCACTCACCTCTCACAAATAGCTTATGTAAGAAGTGCTCTCTGGATATTTTCATATCTACCAAGGTCGTCATTCTGGAATTTGAGTTCCTTCCTGACTTACAGAAGTTTGTATTTTATTTTGCAAAACTGACCGTTTCCTTAGAGCGTTCCTTTGAGGGATGCTTTCACAGTGTAAAACAGCGTGGTGATCTAACCGGATATGTGTATCTGGTCAGTTGGCACACTGTATTAATCTGCACAAGTGGTCATTCTAACCCAGAATATCCCGGCTCCGAGCCCCCACTTCTGTAAGCAATATTCAATCAACACTACAGCCAAGTGAATGCCTAGTCTGGGATGCCGAGGAAAACCCTTATTAATGTATTTTTATGTCTAGTTCAGTACTCTGGATGACCACCCTTTTATAACACCCCCCCTCTTAGAATCCCCCTGACCCCACTGAGCCAAGAAGTAAGTTTGTTTTGCAAATTAAAAGGTTTATTTGAGAATTTAAACAATATATATATATATATATATCACTTTATAATAAATTAATATCTGATAGTACACTTAGACATATGATGTTGATCAACAATGGGTAATCTGGCCCTAGCACACTTCTTTATAATCAATGAGGAGTTGGTGTAGGATGGATAAGGCAGCAAAAATACGTTTATGGTTTCAAATGGATGCAATGTTGAATGAAAATGCAGTACAGAAACTAACTGATATGGTTTCACAAGATATCATATGTTCACTTTTCCCCTGGTGGCAATTCACCCCCCCCCCCTTATATGCAATGCAAGGAGATGGAAGTAACACAAACAGTTCTCAGGAATGCAATCAAATACAATACGAAATTCAATTCCCCCCCAGCAAGCTTAGAGGAAACAGGTAGGAGTTTGAAACACAGGCCCAAAATGCTTTTTAAATGTGATGGCAATGGATGGGAAAATGTGCCAACTGATTTTAATTCCCTCTAGAGATTCAGGGTGAGTGGGAGATGCGTGTTGGTATTTGTTCAGGCTCACTTTAGCAATGCTCTATGAGTTATTACCAAGTTGCAAACGGATTTTAACTAAAGAAAGAATGGAGCTGCTATTTTGACAGTCTAGGCTCGTTGGAAAGCTTAGATTGTAAGCGTTCAGAGGAAAGTTAAATCTCGTTCCTAGCCCAAACGGTTCCAGAGATATGGACGATTAAATAAAGGTAGTTTTTCGGATTTAAAGTAAACTCAAAATGACAGGTGACAGCTTGCAGCTGCAGAATTGACAGGTGACAGTTGTGCAGCTTTAAAAATGACAGATGACACAATTTCTAGGAGGCAGTTCTACTTAGGTTAAAATAGTTTGGATTAGATTATTTTAACTAAGAGATTGGTTCTGCACAGTTCTGCTAGGTACTCACAATATAAATTTGAACTAGGCCTCGTCACGGATCTGGTCAACACGTCCGGCTGCGGTTCTGTCTGCTCTGCAGGTCAATCAGGCACTAGTTCTGCTCCCAGCGATCTGGGTCAGCTCTGCTTTGCTGGTCTAGCCTCTCTGGATTCTGGATGTAACACTGCTTTCTGGGTACTGCTACAGGTTCTTGCAAAAAGTCTTGGCAAAACTTCAAACAGCTCGCCCGGCTGTTGAATAGTTTGGTTTGTTTTGAGGCCTGCTGAAGAGGATTCAGCAGGTGGATTCAGGCCTCTCTGCTACAAATTCTGTAGTTAATTTCTGCTACAGGTTCTGGAGATTGATGTATTTGAAGTCTGGATCTCTGGATGTGAAGTCGTCGGTCAGCATGCTCCCCAGCAAATGGAATTGAATGTCTCTACCTGTCCCAGCAGTCTCTTTTTATGTGTTTTGAAAAGTGGGTGTGTGCGTTGGTCATAACTAAACCTGCCCCTCTCACTTATCATTGGCCAATTCCTCCTCTCTCCCTTGATTGGGGGAAGGAAATGTGAGTAAGAGTGATGCTGTAGGTTTTATGGTCAGAGGAACCTCCCCTTGTCAGATTGCACACAAATCTATTTCTGACCCAAATACCTATTTATCTATGTACCATTTTTCTAATATTATAGGTCCAGTTAACATATTTTCTGTAGCACCAAACCATCCGATCCCTGTCTTTGTACGATGTCGTGTCCACTGATGACAGAATTCTCCCCTTTTCATCCAGATAACGACCTCTAAACCTTTCCAGATTTTACACAAATGTGCACCAGGGATATGGGTTACAGATGATAAAGTGTCAGACTTTAACATGCATACATTTGGAGTGACAACCTTTTTTCTGCTACTATCCCCAGGAACATACCCCAGGGTCCTAACACCTCTTAAAATGTTCACAGAAAAATCACAAAAATAATGATATTACTTATATAATTCTGACAAGTCCGCACTATGAGTTATCTATCTTTTTAAAATGTATGCTCTGGTCAAAAAGGGGTGTGGCTTCCCACATCACAGGGTGGAATAACTGGTTTATCCACTTCCCCCAAGCTCAGCTGGCTTGCAGAGGCACTGCCCCTCCCAGTTTCCCCTAAGAGTAAGCTATTTTACGACGCCCCCAATATAACATTTGCCTGAGTCCAGGACAGGCCTTTGTTCAACTCCCTGTAGTCCTCAGCTGCTCCACCCCTAATCTAATCAGAGAGGTGACAACTCCTTTTGGCAAGGGGAAGAGTGGCCGAGCAGGTTTCAACTCCTGTCGGGGGTAGTTGTCAGGCAGAATCCAGTTTTATTAAGCCAGGTTTCAGCTAAATGTCACTTTTTGTTCCCAGTTTAAATCACTTACAATTTTTACATATACATTAAATAATTACTTCCTTCAAGTCATTTCAGAATATAGTTTTACATTGTATCCACCTCTTAGCAAGTCTTTCCTTGGTCTGGTTTTGTTTCATTTGTTCAGTTTTACACAAAAGTCTGGTGGTTTTAAAACGCCGGCTTTCTGATAGTGGTGAGTACTGGTAATGCAACCATTTTTGGGATTAAGAAAATGAATTCCCCACAGTTGAGTTGCTTTTTTGGCAATCAGCATTGCCATTCCCAATGGTTTCAGGCTACTGTGTGTGTAGCCCAATGGTGGTTTTAGGCAGTGCCCTCCTGTGCTCACAACATAGGCAAAAATGGGTGGCAGCCTATTCTTCATGTTTTCCCTGTGCACTCTCTGGGGAGTTCTGGCCATTTTGATGTTTTCCATGCCAGTACTGCACAGTTTTATGGTAGGGCTTGTATGCATGGGTAAAAACATCCCACACTGTTGTCGGGCAGAATGAACCTCAGCACGAAGCTCTCCTAGTAATTAGGCCAATTGGTCCATTTCTGATGTCTCCATGGCACCCAGGTGGATTTGTTATGGTAGGCTTTGCATTCTGTTACGCTCACCTGGTATCCACAGGGACGCCACCCAGCCGGGTTACTGGCTGGTATGCTTCTCAGCTTTGCCCTGATGTGGTCTGCGGGGAAGGTTCTGCCTGAAAATACAGGAGGACTGTGTTCAAGACTGACCGACTGGGCTAAGTATCCTCCCTCCACCCCGTATGATTTCAGTCCCTCTGGCGCCCTCTCCTCACCTCATGGTAGAATTAGGTGTGCCATCCGTCCTGCCTTCTTTGCAGGGGCGCGTTGTCTTTCATGGGTGAGTGCGGTCCAGTTACTTCACTGAACGCCGGCCCGTTTGATATTGTTCAGGTAGGTCTTATTGCTGTTCTTTAGTTTTGTTGCTATCCTGCATGCCTTTCTTTGTTTAAGATGTCTCTTTTTTCTCCCTTAGGTATTCGGTGCTTCAGGACGGCAAACTGGCTTGGTTGAGCTCCGCTGGTAAATGATGGCCAATTAAGAGCGCTGTGATGCGGTAAGTAAGCACTATGCGCAGTGCTGCAAAGTCTTGCTTTTGCTAACCTGTGTTTTCCTTCCTTGTAGGTCTCGGTGTTCTTCAGCGTGAGTGGAATGTCCGGAGTGGTGCCAGCCGAGAGGCGACCAGCCAGGTAAGCCTTTTGAGCAGTTCGTAATTTGTAAATGTCTCTACTGCTTTCTTTAATGTTGCCTCTATCTTCCTCTCCTAGGTTGTTCTGTCCGGGAGGCATTCAGATTCGAGGAAGGTGTTCTCAGGAGCTGTGAGTGGCTAAAGATGAGGACTGCAGGTAAGATGCTGCTGCTGCTGTTTCTTTTGTCTCCTTGCAGGTTCTGCTTCTCCCAGGTTCGAGGGAATAGCTGGACACGGTGAGCGTCACGTTGCAAGCTGCAAAGTAACGCGAAGCGTGTGGTCTTGCTCAGGTGTGGTTTAAATAGCCCCAACAAAATAGTCCAGGTAAAGTAGTCCCTAGGCTACCACACCCAAAAAACTAGACCGCATTGCTTGGTTCTTAGGAACCAAGCTATGTGGATGCCTCCATGTTGGCTGACAATACAATAAAGTAGTTCCCAAGCACATTGTTTCTCATGGTGTATGAGCCTGGCGCCATAGGACCAGGACTGGCCCCATGAGGGCTTTTGAAGAGAATGCCAGGCTCTAGAGGCCTGAGGCCCGAGTCCTGACTCCGCTTGGCCAATGGGTTTGCCAGGGGGGTATTTGGGCGAGGGCCGTGACAGGCTACTACCATTGTAATGGGATGCTCCATGACAATGTACGTCAAGCACTCGCTATTTGCTATTCTAGAGAAACCAAAGGGCACACTAACATCTCAGAGAGCTTCTGCTTATGAAGTGATAATATCAAATCCATCAATTAAAATGGTCCGATGTAAGAGAGTGAACCCAACTATGTTCATAGCAGAGCCAATCACTGAAGGAGAGCCAATACATGACTTTGCAAATTATGAAGAATTCTATGATGAAATTCCAAGAGTGAAAGAAAATGCATTGGCAGAAGGAGAAAGTGTCTACATTGACGGTTTTTCGAGAATCGATCAAAGCAATGGGCAAAGACATACAGGCGTTGCTGTGCTGAAACACACCACAAATGGAGAATTTCGAGTACTCCTTAGTGCACAAATACCATCTCATTATTCAGCACAGGCTTCAGAATTATTGGCGTTGATACTCGCCATTGAGAATCACGCAGACCAGGAAGTGACAGTATACAGTGACTCCGCCTATGTGATGTCGACAGTGCACAAATGCCTAGCACACTGGAAAAGGAGGGGTTACCTCTGAGCAGACGGCATGCCAGTGCAGCATGCAGCCTTATTGGATAGGCTTATCAAGGCACTACAGCTCCCGGAGGGCATAGCGGTCGTAAAGTGCGCTGCTCACACGAGAGGGACAGATTTTATCTCGCGTGAAAACCAAGCAGCAGACACGGAAGCCAAGCGTATGGCATCCAAGAGTGAGACGATCGTGGAAGTCAGCCACACAAATGAAAAAATGATGGTTGCACGGATTGCACCTGAAAGCTATAACAATCTGGGACAAACACAGTTGATGGAACTCCAAGGGGAGGCACCACAGGAGGTTATTTAAACCCCTCTGACAGCTTGTGGCGGCAAGACAGCTCTGGTAAACCAGTAATGCCTATAGCCCTGTTAAAATTAGCGCTGGAACAGTTACACTACCCAGCACACATGACCAAAGAGAATCTAACGGCAATGCTCGCAGAAGACTGGTTCATATCGAACTTAACCGAGCACATTGCATTTTTTATAGTGAACTGTATAATCTGCCGACAATTCACAGCTGGGCACACTTAAAGGTAATGAGAGGAGTCATCCCAAGGCCAAATGGGCCTTTTCAGCACTTGCATGTCAATTACGGCTCCATGATTCAAGTATGTAATGGGTACAGATACCTAATTGTTGTGGTGTGTCCATTCTCTAGATGGATAGAGGCAGTCATGGCGCAAATAGCACCATGACTACCTCCAATCTCGGAATGAGGCCCACTGTGTTGGTAAAAAACCATACGAGGAAAAGGTGGGATGAGCCCAGGTTTAACTGCACTCCTTCCTCAGTGAAACTACAAGGCAGAGGAGCTTGGATTTTTCTGGGCAATATCAAACCCTACATCAGAGAAGGCTCCCTGCCTGCACCCCAGCATGAAGAGACTACAGACAATGGGGAAGAACCAGAGCACGTACAGACGAGATCCATGACGAGGAAGAAGGCTGCATAAGCAGCAGCAAAGCAAAGACAAGGAACTTTTGTGCAAAAGTTGTGGTTTTACTTTGGACATTCCTCTAAGCAAAAAAGGGGATAAGGACATAATAACGGACACTCTGTGCATCCTAGTTGCGTGGTAAAGAAGAAAATTGCATTTATAAACCACAACATAGCCTGCCGAATTTGAACTTTGGACTGAGGCACCCTGAAGCCTTAATAAGGAAAAGAGAACATGCAAAATTTTGATCGAGGACACATAAGCTGGAAGAAAAACCAGTATCCTGACTCTTTCCGCCCGATAACCTTGTTCGGAATCACTTATGGTGTCCCACAATAGCAACATTACCAAAGATGTGGTGACATACTTTGATCTAGTGTTAAGATGGTGGTGAGGCTCACAAGTGTCACTGACTTTCTTCAAGATCCTGAAAACGAAAATATTATGAAGAGATTACTTACTGTGATTGCCAAACAGTTCCTCCTACTCCAGAGTACAGCGAGGGAAAGCCAAATGTCCCAATCGTAGAAGGAAGCAAATGAGCTTATCAATGTATTATTTTTTTGCCTAATCGAAGAGTGTCCAGAACTTGTCAGGAGAACGACAGACGTATTGACTTTTCTTTGAGATCCAGCGAATACAGAACATCTGAGCTTAATCCTTAATAGTATAGTCATTCAAGTCGCTCTCCACGCAAACGGAAAGTGCAGACACTGTTCTCAGTGAAGTGAAAGCATATAGTTCCAAATTCCGGCAACAACAGGACAAATGTCCCTGTCACCAGAAGACAGCAGGTTGGCAAGCAATGTATTTTTCCGCCTAATTGAGGATTTTCCAGAGCTTGTGGGGAGACCGATCGATATTGATGTCCTCCCATACATCAGAGACCCAACACATTCTGCACAGATAGGCATGATCCTGCATGGAATTGTGATGCAAATCAAACTTTCTAACCATCAGCAGAACTATTTGAGAAGATCGAAAGAGCAGTGTCAAAGATTTCATTTGTTTTCTTTTTCTTTTTTTTTTGTTTTTTTCCTTTATTTGTTTTGGTTTATTCAAACTTTTACAAAGAGGTATATACCGAAAACAAATTTCATTAAAACAATGATTTCGCAAAAAATTACTTATACATTTCAATTTCATTAAGATACAATGTACAGAGAAACACATATAAACGAATGAGGAAAATAACATACACCATCCCAAAATATAACCAATCTTACAAGCTAAACATACATTTTAAAACCTTTTTAAGCAATAACACATTCTACTTTATCCATTTAAGAACCAGAAATATCTGCACAGTTTTTTTTTATGTCAGCATACAAGTATTTTTCAGAAATTCGTAACTTTTATTTTCAAAGCGATAGAAGAACCATGAAGCATTTCACACCACAATTTATTTCTATCCACCCAAGCTGTATTAAAAACAAATTGTGCAAAGCTTTCCAATCTCTTCTCTCGAAGATTTGGACATTCCAGTAATAAGTGTTTTAGGGATTCACCTACGTCTTTTAATTTACAGAACCAACAAACTTCTGTCCCACAAGAGCTCAACCCCCGAATGAAGAGAATCTCATTCGTACTTAGGACGTTAAACCTGAAGTGCATGTAAGAGTTTCGAAATTCTCTTGAAGGGTATTTTTTCAGATATGCTTCCGGGTAAAAACAGAATTTCCAATATGACACACTTTCAGAATATAGCTTCGAATTTAGCAAAACTACATTGTTCTCCAACCAGTCAAATGCATTCACAACCTCCTTCACTTTATCTGGGAACTTAATAAGTGTATTTACCGATAAACCCAAGTCAACAAGTTTCTTCTCACAGTCCTCTTTTAAATTATGCATAAAGTTTCCATTTGTCGCATGCTTCAGATGAGCATAAATTGTGCCGTTTTCGACAACCAAACATTTTCTTAATAGAGCCAGTTTTCTATTGAACATGATACTATTGAGTGAGCGTAAACCAAGTTCATATCTTATTAGCTCTAGAGGAATACATTTTGGAACATAGTATAATACTTTTCGCCAGATCATAGATTCCAGTTGACGTAAAAAGGACCACATAGTTTTAGAGAAGAATTCGCACCCATAGGACAATCTTGGCAACACCTTAAGCCTATAGAACAAGATGCAGGGATCAAGCGTAAATTTACCATATGTTCTTTCAATGTCTCTTATTTGATTGAGAGCAACTTTTGCTTTTTGTATCAGTCTGGTTTTTATCACTTTACTGGAGTTACTGGAAAAAACATACCCCAACCAAATTAGGACCGTTTGGCTTTTGATTTTAGCACCATTACAGCTCCAATATGAAAAAGACGGTGTAGGACTTTTGCAGCCCACGTGAAAGATTATGGTTTTGTTCGGGTTAATTTTCAGTTTTCTTTCTTCAATAAACAAACCAAAATCATTTATCAACTTTTGCAGGCCGATTTTTGTGCAGTCCATTAATAAAAAATCGTCAGCATATGACACCCACCTAACAATTGAGCCTCCAATTTTAGGTCCAATTAGACCACTAGAATCCAAAGACCTGCCTGCCTTAGACACATACAGATTGAAGAGTGTTGCAGCTAATCTGCAGCCTTGTTTAAGCCCATTCTCAGTAGGAATAATATCAGTCATACTTCCTTTATTATTTAACCTAACTCTAATTGTTGTTTCTGAATATAGGTGAATGATTATATCTAACAGGGCTTCATCTATGCCTAACATTGACAAGGTTTTCCATAGTGAGGGCCTGTCAACGAGATCAAAGGTGGAACTTAGATCCATGGATGCAATGTATAAGTGCTTCATAGCTTTTTGTTTGACCGCACTCATTAGCTCAACTATCAGCAGACCTCCAGCATCAGTACCTTTAGCTCTACGAAAACCAATCTGCCTATAGTCTAGTATATTGTTGTCATCAATCCACATGTTCAGCTTTTCAAGTACCATACCAGCAAAGATTTTTGACTCCACATTCATAAGTGTAATCGGGCGATAATTTTTGGGACACAGACGATCGCCTTTCTTGAATAGTAACAATACATATGACACTTTCAGTTGTTTGGTATCTTCTTTTTGAGAGAAATGTCCACAAATAAAAAATGCAGGAGCTTAGACCACACATCAATATTGTTTTTTAAGTTAGCAAATGATAAAAGATTGGGACCCGGAGTGGAGGTAGATTTCGCTTTTTTAATTAAGATTTTTATGTCCAGATGTGTCCAAATGCCATACAGCATCTATGAAAACCTCGGACCACGAGCAGTTTCTTTTATTTTTTGTACTGACAAGGACACATCATGTCTTCAGGAATAAAGCAGATTGAAGGCGTGGACTGGGCGCTGATATATTTTGAACATGCACAGTAAAGAGCTTGATTTTGATACTCCCCATAGCCTAAACAAGAAAACTGTATCCAGAACTAATAGACAAATCCAGTGGTCTGACAAGGAGATACAATCATTTAAGTTCTAAAGCTCACAAATAGAACAAACAAGATCCAGAGACAATATTATTTAGAATTTGTATTAAAAGTTAACACAGTTCTACAGATGATCGAGATGGGGGTCCAGAACAGTACTCTAGTCCTCCCGCAGGAGGAGAGAGGGTCACTGGACGTAAATGCTGCCGCCTAACCTACAGGGGCATAATATATTTGTGTATTATATTCATCATCATTTTACTGTCATTAACAATAAGAACTGCATGTTTTCTTGGTGTATGAAGTGTTCCAACCCCAGTACATCCACCTAATGATGTACGGATGATGCCCACAAAAACACCCAGGCCCTTTATAGTAATTTCAGTCCCTAGGAGATCTGATAATGGAGTGAGTGAACTTGAGATGGATGTGATTAGCAATGACACATACACACACAATTGTGGTAACAAGCAAATCGAAAAGCCGGAGACAGGGTCGGCAGAATATGAATGAAAAAAAGGTTACTGACAACCACACACATGGGAACATAGAATGCACATACCCCAGGCCTAGTGTCAATGACTGTAGAACCAAGAGCCCAAGCAGTAGAGAAGAAAAGACTGCCTAGTATGGGAAATCTCACTACAAGTAAAGTAAGGAGCCAAATGAAGGAAGCGGACGTCGTGGAAAGACAAGAAGAGTTGGAAAGAAAGCCAACAGAAACAGCTGTATCGGAAACTCTTGAGCCAACACCTAGAAAGACAAGAGCAAACTCTGAGAAAATCTCTGCATGAGCACAACTGATAACAGACACAGTATGGACATTCATAGCCAGAGAAAGGAAAAGACTAGAAGAGCTGAAGAAAGAACCCACAGAGACAACATTGCCGAGCATATATGTTCCAGTAAAAGGGACTAGCACAAGTTACACAGTACAGCCATACAGTGAACCGAAGCCAGAGTGGATGCGGACATTTCTAACCAGAAGGAAAAAGATAAAAGAACTGCCAGACTTTTGTCTACTCAAATGGATCAGATGAGGAGGCCTGCACCATGGACTAGGATACCTGAGAATCCTCCAGTAAGAAAGAGCCATATAGATGCATTCAGGGATGTAGTCATAGTGAACTACATGAAAACTTTAAGAATCAAGAGAAGCATGCACGGAGACAACAATGTACTAAACGATTACTTGGACAGCACAGCACATTTGGTACCGACACATGAAGGAAGTTGGAAGACGAAGTTCAGAGGGGGAATGCTTTGTGTGTGCACTCCTACCATACAGCATGGGGAAGTCCAAGATCTTTGTAGCTGTAGAAATTGATGTCTAGACAGCACACTGGCTCTTGCATGTATCAATTTGCAAAACCAGAGGCCAGTTCATGGGTAGTGATGCCTCACTGAAGTGGGCAACTGAAAAAACTGATCCTGATGAAGATGAATATGTTCAAGACATAAAGACAAGAGACAGAGCTCATACGAGGAATCATGTGATCAGGTACGAGAAACCTGGAGTGAAAGGAGCGGAAATCAGATGGGATGTGAACCAGAAACTAAATGTCCAAGGAAAAACTCCAGAAGAGGTTCAAAGTTGGAAAAACAGAGGTCAAATGCAGATTTGGGGAACACTGCTTTCACCACACGGATGGGAGAAAGGAGTAGTAATTTGCAGGGCATGGATGGCCCTCGGAGCCTGCAAGGAAGCAATTGAAAATTCACAAAGAATATGCAAGCCATTATGGCCAAGGACCAGTTGGACCGGAATCCTGTCCTTCTACCGCAGGAGTCACTTTCTGCTTGGAGGGTCTGCTCTTGCACCTCATGCTTTGCTCCAGTTTCTGTTGCACACCAACTAAAGCAAATTTCAGCCTATCACAACTTTTGGCAAACTCTGAATGTTTTCGTAAATAAGAGTTTTTAAAAAAAGATATATGTACTTGTTTTGACTGTATTGACGTCAGCACTGAGGTTCCAATTCTGAGGCTGATCAGAATGTTGAGAAAACTGTAAAGATAAGGAACCGAGGAACCCTTCTTTGTGCGCTCTGTAAACAGTAATTTAAATGTCCTTTTTCATTATTAGTTAGACAAGACTCCTTTTGTAAGTTTTCAGTGTCTTTTACTTCCAGACCTTTTTGGATTGTTTTGTTTTCATATACAAAAGTAAATAGCACTCTACACGTGTTTCACTATCATTGTCTTGTTGACAGATCTTCAGGATTTATTTATTTATTTCAGCATTGGATTTATATTGATACACAATTTTGTATCATGTCTTTTGTTGTGACTTGGAGGTTCAGAAGACGAGGTACGTCATATTTTGAGGTTTGGTTTCCTATATTTAGCACTTTAAGTTTGTTGCATTTTGTCTGATTCCACTTCATGCCTTTTTATGAGACTCCCAAAGTTGTCCTTTGGCGTTTGCGAATTGCGGTGTGATAACCAGCTTTGCCTCTGTTTGATCGCAATTGTTTCTCCAATTTCTGTTGGCCTTTCACCATCATGCAATGCCCTTCAACAGAACTATTCTACCCATCCAATATAAAGCAATGTTCTTCCTTGTTTGAAGATCTTGACTAATTTGTTCTTAAAGCCCTCCAATGGGTAGAGTCAAGAAACTTCATCTAAAAAGGTACATTCCTAAATATTTGGGGTGTTCTTCTTGCCCTTTGAAATGGAATCCGGGCTTCCAAGTTTTTTTTTTGTTTCTTTTGGAAACAGAAAGGGTCAGACACAGTAATTCTGACTTCATCGTAATGTTGATGCTCCAGAGAGTTCTTGAATCTCCCTGACCACTGTGGTAAGTGAAGTTTCAATAGGAACATTGTCTGAAAACAAGGAAAGCGTGTGTTCATCAGAGCCCCGATTCACGCCTAAATTTCAGTACTTTGCCTAATGTGGGCCGCAATGGGCTCAATTGCTAGGGTAAAGAGTGGTGGGGAAAGTAGGCCGCCCTGCTTTGTGCCTCTATTGAGAGGGATCAAATCTGAGAGAACTCTATTCACTCACACTCTCAAAATGGCATGTCTATAATTTGCTTCAGTCATTGAGATCATCTGTCCAAACCAACATTTCTTTATGACTTTGCAAAGGAAGCCCCAATCAACCCATTTGAAGGATTTCTTTGAATCTAGCCGTCGAATCACAGATCTGTTTTTCAGCCTTATAACCTCATCTATGATGTGACGCACTATCCTGATGTTGACCACACACCTATTCGGTATAAGCCCTAATTGATCTTGCTTAAGCAGAAGAGGAAGAAGAGGCTCAATCCTGTTGGCCAAAACCCTCGTATAGATTTCGGCATCCACATTTATCAGTGCTACAGGCTTGCATGAGGAGCATAAGGCCTGATATTTAGCAGGCTTCATGATTAAGGAAATGTAGATGTACTAGAACACAAAACCACAGTCGCTCACAGCACACTGAAGCTCCTCAATGCAAATCCCGTGGGGGTTCCAGGTCCCTTCCTACCAACCTCAATGCCCCGCACAGCAGGTTGTATGGGAGAAACTGCCAGTCTCTCCAATATCCTCAACTAAAGTCCAGGCAATCAATTTATATTTCATAGCCCAAAAACCTTAGAGTTGCTCAGCTGCACAGTATATGGACATAGTTTGCCAGGTGCCCCAATGAAGCACTACACAAAACTCTGCTCCCTCCGGCCCCTTAAAAGTGGAAACCACTGTGTATGGCAAGCATTGCATGTGTCTCTAACAGGAAGCACAATGCGGGCGAGGTAGCTCTCCGGGACCTGTCACTCTCCAAACCTATAAAGAATCCAGAGCCTCCACTCTCCCTGTCTGAAAGGGGAACCTCCAACACTGTAGCAGCCGCACTCGACTGTGGCACTATATCAGCGGCTAGTCACTCTTTCCCGCACTTCCTGCTAACAGCAGTGCCTCAAACTGCTGCACAACATCCAAGTGTTACAGGAAGGTGGTGCGCTCTGCTGAAAGGTCCATGCAGGAACTCCTCCGACTTGGGGCCTCTGTTGCTCCAACATGCCTCAAAACGTGTCCAAATATTGAAGACGTCATATGCGACCCTCAGGCGGCAGATGTATTTAAGTCTGCCAGTACCGCCGAGGCACAGGAAGTACCGACGTGTACAGTGTGGTCCACTCCGACCTCTCCTCCTTCCTCTGCGGCCCAGAGATGGACATCAAGGCCGCTGCACCCCGCAGAGAGCACATGGGTCTCCGGCAGCCCCCTCTGACACACCACTTGGGCTTCACTAGGTGGTCTATGCAGCCCCACAGGATCTCCCTTCACCCTGCCAGATGACTGTCTGCACAGCCGTTCCTCTGTGAACCAGAGGTCCGCCGACTGTTACAGTGTGGTGCATGTCGCCAGAAGGCCACAGCTCGGATTTGACCAACAAACAGCTGCCGTTGCTATCTTAAGTCCCTCAAATGAGACAACATGGCCTCCACAGTGCATACAGTAACCGTTCTGTCGTGTAATCCTATGGATTCATCAGGATTTCAGGGGTGATGTCCCCAGGCTAAACAGGGCTCTGAGAGTCACGGCCATCCTGCTTAGGCTCTCTAGCACCATCTCCCTCTCTTGAACGGTCCTTGAATTAGCACAGCAGCCTTTGGATTTGGTGAAGAGTTGCAGCAGCAGACCTCTTCCTCCAGCTGGATTCAGGATACCCCTCCAGGAAAACTCCACACTTCTGACACAGAAGCAAGTGAGGGGTCTTCTGTTATACACAACTCCTCCCATTGAATCAGGCTGAGCTAGGCTCAGTCAGCCAATCACACACTAGTGCATTCATTCTGCAGCATCCAATCAGGATCACAGGCATTCAGGTTATTCACCCAAACCCAGACACCTACAACAGTGAATGCGTATTGAGGACAACTCCCAGCCGTTCAGATAACACACTGCATTCACTCAAGTTTCAGACCGGGCTGGCTCAGGCAGACCACAGCCATTGTGAGA
The DNA here is from genome assembly GCF_040938575.1 of Ambystoma mexicanum. Lineage (NCBI taxonomy): Eukaryota > Metazoa > Chordata > Amphibia > Caudata > Ambystomatidae > Ambystoma > Ambystoma mexicanum. The sequence goes on from NC_090937.1 coordinate 636,099,902, forward strand.
CACATCCAAAACCGCAGACCCACAACACAGAATGTGAGTTGGCTCCTCTTTCCATTCCTCTAGGTCCCACCCCTAGGGTGTGCCAAAAACAAGCGGTCTCTGGGAAAGGCAGCCCCAGAGCTATACATGGTCCTCCCAACCCACATCCAATCAGGGGAAGGGGACAGAGCTAGGGCTTCTCAGTACTTGAAGAAACATGAAGGGAAGGCAGTCACACTAGCCATCTTACCTCTGTTCAGGAATCCATTGATTCCTATGGCAGTGCCTGTGTGTGCCAAAATGGGGGAGACACACAGTCCCTACAAAACCAGCATATAGCTACCCCAGACCATATCCTGCTTTGAGGGGCAACACACAGATGCCCAAAAAACACACTACGAGTACCAAGGTGTACCCCTACCCATGGGTGTCCTAGTGATATCCCATGCATTCTTTTCACCAACAATAAAAGAACGAAGAGCTGCTCTGCCAGGGGTCCAAAAGGGACTCCTGTGCAGAAAACATACAGTAAACTGGGGGAGTAGTGGGACAAGGACGAGGGGGCCCTGTCCCTCCAAAGCAGTTCCAGCATCATCTTACTTCAATCAATAGTTTGAGAATGAACTTGAAATCAGAATAAGAGGTGTCTCTGAAAGCCAAACAGACAAAAACCTGGTGTATTGGGAATGATCTAACTTAAAATATCTACAAAAGTAGTGCACACCTCTGGTCAGAAGTCACCCAAGGCTAAAAATGTCTACCACATGTGACGATAAGAGCCTATACTTTAACATGATCACTAACACTTGTCTGATCAATTGGGATATTGCTTAGGTAACATCATTGGGGGATAATGCCATCATTAGGTCAGTTTATATTGTACATCTTGGACTTGGGCAGAGATTGGAGGCATCTGTATACTACTCCAAATCTGCTCCCAAGGATTTTGAACAGTTTTGAAATGAGTCAGTTAACCAAATCAGAATTCAGAAGGATTTTTGCTAAATGTGTGGATTTATTGAGCTTTCCAACTTGTTAGGAGCGTGATGGGCCCTGGGTTACTTTAAGAAAACAAAATATTGAGATATTGAAACCTCTCATGTTTGTAACCCAAGATAAACTATGCAGTATTTAAAGCTTTTGTTACTTTCCTTGTGGAAGAGATTGCCCAGCATTTTGCACACAGATACTTCGCACTAATGAAAGAAATTCAGTGCTAATTCTGGGGTGACTACTTGGATGGCCAGAATTGCGGGAGGGGCTTGAAAGTGATGATGTTCCTCTTTTACATTTCATCCCACACTGTTAAAGTAACTTGCTTAGTAGGATTGGCATATAGGCTTTTTGGCCTGTGAAGTCTAGCGAGGCAGGGATGCTTCCATTTGTGGGTGCGCACAATTGCCTATTCCATATACAGCCATGATTTGTGCTGAACTATCTTGCATGCATTGCCATTTTGTTCTACGTTTTGAGGCATTGTAATATTCCCTTCAGTCTGGACAGGCACATCCCTCTTATCATTGGCACTAAGTGGTATCCTTCTATTTATATGTACCTTATTGCCTTGCCACATGACGTGGAAGAGTCTTCTCCAAATCGCATACATCAGCTTTAGGGATCGAGATGCAGAAGGTTTGATATCGATATAGCATCCTTGAAAGGACATTCATTTTCAGAAGAACTTTTTTGCCCATCCAAGATAAAGCAATATTCTTCCTTGTTTGAAGAGCTTGACTAATTTGTTCGTAACGCCCTCCAATGTGTAGAGTCAAGAAACTTCACCTAATAAGGTACTTTCCTAAATATTTTGGGGTTCTTCTCACCCTTTTGAAATGGGATCAGGGCTTCCAAGTTTTTTTGGGGGAAAGAGAAAGGGTCAGACACAGCAATTCTGACTTCAACATATTAACTTTAAATCTTGATGTTCCAGAGGGTTCTTGAATCTCCCTGACCACTCTGGTGAGTGAAGGTTTGAGAGGAATATTGTTTGAAAACAAGGAAAGCTTGTGTTCATCAGAGCGATGCTTCACAGCTGTATTTCAGTATTTTGCCTAATGTGGGCTGCAAAGGGCTCAGTTGCTAAGGTAAAGAGGGATGGGGAAGGTAGCCCCCCTGCTTTGCGCCTCTGTTGAGAGAGATCAAATCTGAGAGAACTCTATTCACTCACACTCTCACCGTAGCATATCTATAATTTGCTTCAATCATTGAGATCATCGGTCCAAACCAACATTTCTTTATGACTTTGCAAAGGAAGCCCCAATCAACCCATTGTAAGGCTTTCTCTGCATCTAGGCATCAAAGCATGGATCTGTTTTTCAGCCTTTTACCCTTATCTATGATATGGAGAACTGTTGACCACACAACTATTCTGTATAATCCTTAATTGGTCTTGCTTAAGCAGAGCTGGAAGAAGAGGCTCAATCCAGCTGGATAAAACCCTTGTATAGATTTTAGCATTCACCTTTATCAGGGCTACAGGCTTGCATGAGGAGCATAAGGCCTGATATTTAGCAGGCTTCAAGATTAAGGAAATGTAGATTTCTCAATAGTAGGTTTGATCCCCTTTTCATCCATGAAATGATAAACAGAGCAGTCAGACAAGTGAGGAGCTTCCTTCCAAAAATGTTTCTATAACATTACACTAAACCCATCAGGCCTGGGACTTTTGTTCAATTTAAGTGGTTTAATCATTCAGGTTTGTTAGGTGACTTAATGTCTACTCTTTGTTCCATGGATAAAAAAAAAGCTCCGATTTGCAAAGGTACTAGTCCTGTCTTGTCGAGTCTAGAGGCTTGGCATAGGGATGCATACAAATCTGTAATGGTAGAGGATGTTCTGTTTCAGATCCCACCGTTCAACCATCATCTCTTTTAATCATGAAATAAGCAATTGATGTTTATGTATCTGGAGTTATCTGGCTAGTAGTGCTCCACTGACCCATGCTCAAAGAAATCATTGCTAAGACTTAATTAGCGTACTAGACCATTGAGCTGTACACTAGCAGCGATTAATTTCTTTTGGCTGCTGTAAGGAACACATGGTGGCAAGAGTAACAACAGACAAAGGTGATCACAGTTCAAGAGTGTTTATTAAACTGTGATTGCAGGATGGGAAAACACCTAAACTAAACCTAAATCTAAGATGGGAGCAAGCTTTGACCAATAAATGAAAATAAGGCAGTCCTTGTGGCATTGTGTCAAAATAAAAGTGCCTTTACTAAGTAAACCTATTGCCAATCCGTACTCTAAATACAAAAATAAGTGTGGGGTAATGTTCTCAATTAAGAAAGAAGTGTTCACAAAATAATAAGTCAGGATGTGATTTCCAGGAGTTTTGAGCACGAGTCGAAGGTGGATCTCCTGAGCACAGCACACACTGGAGCCTTCCCAGCACAAGTTGACAGTTCCGTACCAGCTATCAGGTTCTTCGATGGTTGAGTTTCTTTCCAATAAAAAGTCTCTTGCCTTTGAGGGCCTGATGCATTCAACAAACAAACACAAAGTTCTGTTCCACATATACTTTGGGTGACGGCTTCACACCTGGGTTCCTCTCTTCTGGGCACAGACCCCTTGAAAGTTGTATTCAACAAATCAATCAAACAGTTCCTTTGAGTCCTGACTTTCCACCTCTGGATCTCCCTCTTCTGGGTACCTACTCCTTTTCAAATGCTAGCCTCCCTTCTTCGGGTTCACAATGGCTTTTCTTGCATTCACGAGTCTTAATGTCTTTTCAAACAATTCTCTGTGGACATTCCTCCTTCGGGTTAATTCCCTTAGCTTTCTCAATCATCTGTTGGTCAAAGACTTCGATGGTACAGAGGATTTTACAAGATCTCTGTATGACCACTTTGGCCTTTCTTCGCTTCTTCTTCCCAAGGTCTTCTGGTTGTGGTACTCTCAACTATCGGCTAATCACCCAGAGTTTCCTGTGTCAGCACCCACCTGGTGCCGGATGCCTCTGTTGTGGGTTTTCCCCACTCCTTTCTTAATAGTTCCTTTAAACATCTAAAAGTTAAAATTAGACGCTTGCTACTTTTCGTTCAACACAGTTCGGTTTCTTATCGACTTTCCCCTCGACTCAACTATGATGAACCGCTTGGCTTTCTTCTCTGTGGAGTGACAGGTGTCTCTCCCAGGCTTGGTAATCAGCGGAGGAGGGTCTCGCGTAGCTTTGACATCTGTTGCAATACATGTTGGCTATTGTTTCCAGTCTTGAGTTTCCATCTGCAGGGGTTTCATTGGCCTTGGTCGGAAAAGGCAAGGTTGCTTTTCTCCTTGTCTCCCCCTTGGCATGCGCCATCTTTCACCTCCTTTTGAACTGTTGTGCTGAGTTAGCTCTCACGTCATGTGGTCTGCCTTGCTCGTCCTGTGCTCTCGTGCTCCACCTTTTATCCCTCTGGGGACGGGAAAAGGCAGTCAAGTGTGTGTGATTCCGGTCAATTGCCTGACTATGCCTGACCCTTGTCTTGGGACATGTCAAGTAAATGGCTCTGGTGTTAGTCCGTTGTCTTTCGTGTTGTGCGAAAGTGTTTGTGTCCAAAAAGGGAGGAGGACAGTGATTTTGAATATCCTACATGGTTAGCATAGGGAAAAGCTGTTGAAAGAAGGGGGATACCGCGTCTCACCCATCGGTTTCCCACTCCCCCAAGGACCCCGTATCCAGGTCATCCTCCCTGCCTGGTCCACCCCCAGGAACTAGATCCAATAGTGATGGCCATGTTCTGGCCACCTGGATCACAAATTCCCCAGGGACTAGCTAGAGAGACACCTTCAGGTTTCTCACACTGCCCAGCGACTGATTCACTGTATGTTGCTTTTCCAGCTCAATCATCTGTTTCCTCAATTAGGATTCAATTAATATGGGTAAGTGCTTAGCTTCCGAGAAAGGTTCACTGTGTTCCTTGGCTGCCAGTTGGTCAACAGAGACGTATCACTAGGGTCTTTCCCCGCAATCAATATGCTATGGTTTAAGAAACCATTTGCCTATTGAAGGGATCTCTTGGAATGTAATTGTCTCGTCACTATGTGCCACTCGCATCCATCGCCATGAGCGCTAAAACCTTGAGCAAAATGGTTGGACAAAGTTATATACCCTATGTGAACACTCCTCACCCTTTTTATGAGATTTGAGAAGAGGTAGATCATAGCTATGTGAGAGTATGAGTGGTGGACATGAGAGTACAGGAAACTTGAGCATCGTGGGAGAGGAGCGGTTATCCTCCAGCTGTCCTACTCCAAGGGTTTTTTTAATTTATATTTGTTTGTGTGACTTTGCCCCCACCCTCCCTATGTAGTCTCAATCGTGACCTATACAATTAAGTGTTCAACATCATGTTAATATCTCCTGCAAATATAACCTCTTCATCCCTGTACTGCTCTACCAGCCCAAGCACTCCCTAAGGAATGTGTCATGACTTTGACTAATGGCATAGATTACCTGTATGCATAGAGCCAGATAATCCCTCATTCCCCATAAAAAAAGATAGTCTCGGTTTGGTTCATGGATTTTATTTGTTCCACTGAATATGGAAAGCGGTTCCCCGTTAGTTTTGCAACCCCTGCCTATTTTAACTGGTTGCACAGATAAAACTGCAAAATCTGAGCCTACATATGTTTGCTTAAAGGAGATGCGTCTCCCGAAGGACTATTTTTGGATGAGCTAGTAGAAGTTATTTAAACAAGCAGACTGTCTTTTGTGGCATGTTTAGCCCTCTCTCATTAAGTGACCATATTTGTACCATAGTCAATCAGTCTAAACATTTGTACACATAATGCAGGTCCAGCAGCACCTGGAAACATGCTTTGGATTAAGAATTCAACAGAGAAATCGGGAAAAACCATATGCATGAATTTTAGTTGACGGAAAGAACCTAAACTCGCAAACCCAAAACAACACCCTTCCCAGTCAACCAGCCCTCCAATTTTTGTGACCATATGCATGAACACAATCTCGGAAAGTGACCTGAACACTCAGGCTGCTCCAACTTCCTTCACACCTGAGGCCCCCATATGCCATCTAAAGGAAATACCTCAACCACAAACCATAGCTTCAGAAGTCAACCCCTTTCCAGACTCTCGGGAAGAACAAAAAGAGTGATCTGAAAAGCCCCAAACCCTCACAAGCACTATCCGAGAAAGATTGCTAAATATCTCACAAGGAGGTATTCGCTTGTAGTGCCCACTCCCACAGATCATTGTCTGGGCCAGCATTACCCTCCTCTCTAGACCCCTGAATCTAGGGAACCAGTTATTTTGAATGTCTGTATTGGCTAAAGCAGATGGTGCTGACTTTTTTCTTTGACCTGGAAACTTTGACTATTCTCCAAAATTTCTCTAGGAGGAGCGTTACGGTCTCTCCTACTAGAGCCTACCCTAGTAGCTATGTCATGGCACAGCGTTTATCTGGGGGATCATCAAGCACTTGAGAAAAAGGCTGTGCAAGATCAGACGCCTTTCTCAGTAATCAATTTCAAAGTTTATCACATCAGGTACTACTATCAAAATCCATGCCCTTGGACTGGAGATTCAAGACCAATTATTTCATTATTCCAGGTTAGTGTTAGTTGCATAGGAGGATTCCTATACTGGAGAGATGTCATGCTCCCAGAAATTCACTATGAAACCCAGTACCTCAATTGCTTGGCATTTTTGGCTATCGTCCTAATTCGGTCCATTTTCAGTGGGGGAACTTCCTCTTTTAAGAAAGACTGCAGGTCCTTTTATAATCCCAAAAGGGATGCCTCAAGGTACACCCTTGTGAAGATGCCAGAAGGTTCCACCTGCTTAGCTTCCCCTTACTGTAATAAGTGATTGTCTGTAACTTCTCACCCCACCTTCCCAAAGGTTGACATGCTGGCAGGGCACCAAGGTACAATGCGAACCAGAAGTGTTTTAATATCATGACAGCACAAACATTTTGCCCAGTGACCAAAAAGGCCCCTGTGCATGTTATCCACTAATTCAAAGAAGGCACTGGTCTGATTCAGCTCTCCATGGCCATGAAACAACATTGGCAGCCACACGTTGTGAGGGCCTCAGTGCAGTGTGTGGCAAATCTCGCTATCAAGGGATCTGATTTCATCAGGGCGGCCTGAAACCCACGGTGGGGAGTCCACAAGCCAGGCCAAGGAAAGGAGCGCCAGGGCGGAAACAGCTTACATCTGCCCACCACACTGGGACAGCTTATAGTTCTCTCCCGCACCATGACATTCTGCTCTGGTGAGCCCAAAGGAGGAAGGACACGCTGCTCAGCAGTCGGTCACTGGCTTCCCCTCAGAGACCGTTGCCATTCCCCAGATCGGAGGCAGACACTGTCCTCATGGCCCTCTTGGACCCTGAGGTAACAGGTGAAGAGAGGGTCCCAGGAATTACCCTCTTGACCCCCATAAGCAGGAAAGCCCTAAGAGCCAGAAATGCAAGATGCCAGTCACTGTTTGGCCAGCCCCCAGGAGGGCCAGTGTGATCTACATATGCAAACAGATATTCTCTCAGACAAGCATTCAAACCCTATCCAGCTGACGTCTTTCTGGATGCAGGTGCCTCACATGTTCTGAATAGTTCTACTCTTGCAAACAGAGATGTAGCATGGCTATATTTGTTGTGGCCATGGTCATGCATCTGACCGATAAAGCCTCTACCAACGGTTCGTGGTCAGGGCAAATTGTAAGGTGGTTGCCCCAGATCTACTTCCTGAAATGCTCTGACCGCCCTATCTGCAGACAAGGAGGTCCATCTCAATGACTGAGCATCTTGCCTCACTCTCTGTAGCAGCCCCTAAAGGGAATGACTCTACCCTTTCTTTCTTGTCTTACGTCCTTCCTTTTAAGAAAGCAGTGCCCCTAGATCTTTAGTGCTGGTTTCCACCATAATGATAAATGTCCTACTTTGATCGAATGCTCCCCAAAGAGGACACCTTAAATATACTGTTTAATTTGTCTTTAGGCACCTTCAAATTCCTTACGCCACTCAAACTTTTCATATTTCTTGGGTATTGATCTAAGTGGGTAAGTTATGGTTGGGAAGAAGATACACATTTACTATAAATGATGGTATAAAACGAAAATACTGTATAATAAAATGAATGGTTGAAATGATCATATTTCGGCTGTACCAAAATTACATACAGCCGAAAATCCTGAACACTTTAACCATTCGGTTTTCATTATATCAAGCATTAGAAGCAGGGGTTGCTGGGGTGTCCCCAGCATCCTGGTTCACTGTAATTGAATCAGGGGTGGCGGGGTGTCCCCCGCATCCAAAACAAAGTTTTGGGGGGAGAAAAGAAAAGAAGAAAAGGACCCTGCAGCACTGTTTCCCATCCACATAAGTGGCTTTGTGACAAAACGTTGTCACAGATTGCTCAAAGAACACTCTAACTCCCAGAGAAGGATCAAGGGTTTTTATTTTTCTCTGTAGGCTGCTAGGTTCATCCCTTACTCTATCGTCTAGATGCAGCATTTTCCACCCTAACTCAGTTGTCATAATAGAGACTACCTACCCCTACTGTCTAGTCTGTAGCTAGCAGCCATTGAGAACCAACACGCAATTGTCTTCTCTAGCTAAGCTCCCTCCAGGACTTTATAAACTAGACCTGCACTATTGATGTTCCTAGTAACTAAACATGATTATGGGGGTGTTCCTTCCAGAGATTCTGCCCAACTCGGTCATCTTCCTCTCAACCCCTGATGTTCATCTACATTTCTCTGAGCGCTATTCTCCCCTCGCCACTCTCCTGCATCCAGCTCCCCCACCTCCTTTTCTTCTTCTCCCTATGTCTTCCTCCTCTGTCCCTCAAATGTCTCTTTCTCTCTCCCTCTACTACCTGCCTTCACCCTATGGTGTCATAACCCCCTCCTGCACACTACTACTCCCTGCTCCTCACTACTACTCCCACTGCCTTCTTTCACTCGCGCAATCACTTCTCACCCACTCTCTACACTTACACTCACCCACCTTGCATACAGATTCACCACATAGTTCCACTTGCTATAACTAACCAGTACCTCAGCTTTTCTCCAATTTGCCTCTACACTCTAGTCCACCATACTTCCACCTGCTGGTCTCTTGGTCTGCCACCTCCTCCTCCTCCTCTGACCTCATCCGAACAACACACAACTTCCTGTTACCCCTCTTATACTGCCCTGCTTCTCCCAGGTATTACCAGCCCTGACCAATCTGATCCTGTCTTTCCCGCCCAAGAGGTGTTAGTCATTGAAATCTACAAATAGTGAGTTAGACCCCATCACTTTTCACCCCGCAGGTCCACCGTGCCGCAACAATGGTAGCCTGCATTGCAAAGTGTCTGTAGGGGGCTATGGTTCTGCAATCTCAAAGGTAGGTGGAAGTTCACAAGGCAAATGCTGCCCTGTGGCAATTCTTTGATGGAATAGTTCTGACTGAGCGGATCGCACTTTATCTGCCCCTTGCCATTTTAGCTGTGGAGTTCCGCAGGGGTAGTCCTTGTCTCCGATTCTATTTAACATCTATATTTGGGCATTTGTGTGTCTCATCTGCTCCTACGTCAGTTTTTACTCCTATGCCGACGACACTCAGATCCTGATCCGTTTAGATCTTGATCAGGATGAGATTTCATCATGCTTGCGAAAATGCCTGGCTGCCATGGGGGAATGGATGAATCACAACTGGCTCAAACTGAACAGAGACAAGACAGAGATTCTGGTGGTGGTGTGTCCCCCAGACTCCTCACTCAGGGTTCCTTCCTTTTGGCCCTCCTCCCTTGGTTCCCTGCCCTCCCCGGCGGGTAAGGTGAAAAATTTGGTTGTAATTCTTTCGGCTTCTTTGTCTATGGCCAACCAAGTTGCGGCCGTTTGCCAAGCCGGGCACTTTCAGTTGAGAGTTTTGAAGAAGGTGCTATCTATGATCCTCGTGCACCTTCGTCCATTGGTGGTAGCAACTTTGGTCATATTCCAATTGGATTATTGCAACTCATTGTATCTGGCCCAGCTGAAGGGTTTTATCCCACGACTGCAATGCCTACAGAATCTGGCGGCTGGGGAGGCAACTGGCACTCCTTATGGAGCTCATATATCCCCGGTCCCCGTTAGCCAGCGCATCAGGTTCAAGGTTCTATGTATAGTGCATCGGGCTCTACATGATCAGGGTGCTGAGTTCCTTCCTGCTAAGTTTACTTGTTACCATCCAAATCACCAGTTTTGTTGCGCATCAGCTGATCTGCTTACCGAGCCTCCCTATCGATGCACAGGTATTGGAGGCCGGGCTTTTTCCATAGTTGCTGCCAGATTATGGAATGACCTACCGCCATCCATAAAGAAGCTCCCCAATCATCTGGCTTTCAGAAAAGCGATTAAGACACTTCTTTTCTAGAAGGTTCTGTTCCCACCTCTTTTGGCTCCCCTGTTGTGGATGCATGTCTGACTCTCCAGCACCAAAATACTTTACGGTGCACTTAAGAAAATTCCGTAACATAACATAACATAACTGAGCAGTTAGGCTACTGTTTGTGCTGGTACTTGGAAGTGATGTGTGGCATATCTTGCAGATGCTTAAGCTCTCAGTTTAATCATTTGCTGGCTCTCCCTCTCCCTGCTGGTTCAGGGGTTCATACCACTGTAGACAGCGTGAAGGCATCATGAAGTACGACACAGACAAGAGATATCAAGTTGGACAAAAGAATATTCATTCACTTGAATGTCAAGATGGTTCAAAGCCAAACCTGCTCTATGTTAAGGTGGGATTTTACTAACTGAATAAAACTAAGGAAAGTCTGAATCAAAGAGTTCAACTTAAGTCTGTTTGTGTCCAAAATCTATCATTACAACTACAATAAACCAATGTGTAGGGATGTAAAAAGTCAAAAGAAAATAGTGCTCAACAAAAAGTTCTGAGCTTCTTCCATCTTGCAGCTTTCTTTCAGCTCCCTTCCCCAAATATAAAATAGTTCCACAAAATGACTCAAAGTTATCTTTTTCAAGTTCAAGATTATGTGGTTTGGGAACATTCCTCTGGGTACCTTCCCCACGTCCCAAGTCTCACAGTTCAAAGCACAAAAGAAAGAGCCTTGAGCTTCTATCCTCAAAGACACCAAAAGTAGTTCATGAAGTCTCAGGGTTCCCTTCCCCAAGACTTGTATTTTATCACAGTTCAAAACACACAAAAAAGGGCCTTGGCTGTTCTCTTTGGCCCATGAAGGCTCTCTTCCTTTCTTCCTATAATAGGGTTAACTGCAAGGTTCTATCTGACTTATGGAGTTAACTTCACAGCATGCAGTTGTTTGATAGTATTTGAAAGTTCAGTTGCTTCAGAAATTCAGCACACAGTGGTTTTCATTGATTGCACAATTCCCTTCACTGCTAAATTCAACATGCGTTGTTTTCTGTTTAATTATAACGTTCATATTCAATTTGATGTTCTTTGGACATTGGTGTGTCTTACAATCTTGTTTACATTCAGCCCGTTATAGAATATTTATGCCGTTCACTTTAAAAGAACTTCCCAATACTCAGAGAATTTCAAAACCTTTCTGCTTTAAGTTATGTAACCACTCCGATACAAAGTATTTCTTATGCTTTAACGTTCAGCAATGGGAAAAGTCTAGGACCAGACACCTTCGAATACATGCTCTTCTGATGCACTCGACCACTCTGTTACTAGATACAAAGTATTTCAGCACAATGAAAATGTTCATTCACTTGCGCTTTGTGCACCGGGTTTCTTAATTCATAGAAACTCACCGGCCACTCGAGTAGCTGTTCTCGCAACATGGAGCACACAAACTGCAGCTTCTGCTTCCAGGGGTCCAACCTCTGCCCCTTAGGCACCCCTGGGCAGGCTTCTCAGCAATGTGGAACAAGCACTTTGATTGAAAGGTGAAGGGGCAGCCTTTCCAATCGGCTCCCTTATCCACTGCCAATCCGCTCCACGAGCTCCTGCTTCCTTGCTAGTCTGTCTCAGACCACATCTCCTTGCAGTCCCCAGTGCCTCAGCGTGCTGTGAACCACAGACCTTCCCACAGTAGTTCCCTTCAATGTCTCACCTCTCTTTCAAAAATGATCCCTGCTGATCACACAGGTCTCCCTGCTGCTGCTCTCCATGTTGCTTTTTTCTCCTTTTATACACCTGCAACCCTCTAACAAGTTGCAGGTGTGCTCTCTCAATCAGCCTTACCTGACTTTAATTAGGAGCATGCCTGACCTTCACACCACCTTGCAGGCATCTTCTTTGTCCCAGTGGTGAAAGTGTATGGTGTTCATTACTCACAGTTGCCTCTGCCTTGTCTCAGTACTCTCAAGTGTCCCACATGGTAAATTGAGGGGAGCTGACTTAAAATAACCCGTAAAGGTTGGGGGAGGGTACGGTTGTTCATCACTAGGAAAAGGGTGATACCCTCATCTGAGGTCATCACACTCTGTCTCCAAGGACCCTCCACTCAGGTGATCCTCCTTCGCTTCTCTGCTCCCAGGGTAGGGATCCAATAGTGATAGCCTTTCCATAGACACCTGCAGAGACGATCCATCTGGTTCTAGGAAAGAAAAATAAAACTTGATCATCATTTTTATCAAGCAGTATGGGGTGAAGCTGGCTGGTACTGCACATGTATAAACTGGGAGTTGGGGAGGGGGACAGGAATCGGGGCCCCCTCAACTGTCACCATCCCTCTGTGAGGTTGTGCTGACTCTAGCTTCCACCCCTGTCTTTGTTTGAATGTGATACCCACTTGGGCAATGACTAACAGGCAAAAACCTTGTCTATGGGTAATGATATAACCTATAATATCTACAATAGGAGAGCGTACCTCTAGCCAGAATGTGTGCAAGGCTGGACATTCCCAAAATAATTGATAATTAGGCCTATACTTTTATCCAGCTCACCATGCAGTGAGAAAATTCCAGTCATACCCCCTCAAAGTATTTGTTATGTAACATAATTGGGGGGAATTACCATGTGTAGGAAAGTTTATATTGTGTATCCAGGACTTGAACAGAGACTATTGGCATGGATATACTTCACCAAATCACCTTCCATTCTTCAGGATTAGGGCCCACACCCTTCTCCAGCATTGTATCTTACATGGGTTCACATGCTCATGAATGTTCCCCATCGTCAGTCTGGAAATCCTTGGTAATATTAAAAGCAGTTTTGCTTTAAAGTTAAAAACTACTTTTGCTTCTAAAGCCTATTGCTGTCACTTGGGGTCATACTGCCCAAGCCAATTCAATTTATCCTCCTCAGCTCCACCCCCAGCGGCCATTTTCAGATTTGTACCACACGTTTACGTTTTGGAAGTCCTCCTATTTTTGAGGAATCTCTTCATCATTTTCATCTCCGTTCAAATTAGCGACCTCCAGCGGTAGGGACCCATTGCTGGTTAAGATCTGTTCCACTGCCGGATCTTTTTTCTTTGTGTGAGGCCTTCATGACGCAGCATGGTGGATGCCAACAAGAAGAGTCTCTTCTGGGCCTGCTCCAAGTGCAACCTGAAGAACGTGTTCATGGATGATCAGCATGATAAATGGCTCTACTAATTGCACCTGGACAACGATGTGGACAATTGGTCCATCTGCAAGTCCTTCTCCTCCAAAACATGGCAGGATCATCACAGGAGGTTGGTGACTTGGCTAAGGCAGGGTGCCAATGCCTCTGGCACAGCCTCAATGTGAAGTCATGTCTCTGCCCGAGTCAGCAGATCCATTGAGCATACTCCTTCTACTAAGAGGTCAAGATCTGCTGAGGACACTTGCCTGGGGAAGAGACTTAAAAATGACAAGAAGTACCATGCTGTAACTTTACCTCCCTCGACGGCTCCCAGGGTGGCAGGTTCCACTGCTATTACTCCTGTGTCCTCATCGTCAGAATAATGTTGCATTCCGACAACCTCTCTGCCAACGAATAATGCAAGACTGACGGGCAGTGAACCGTCCTTGAGCAATCAATCGAGGGGTCACGTTCATTTTCGTAACCCTTCATAGAAACTCAAGTCTCCATTAAAGTTCACGACCAAGTCATCATCATCAGTCCCTCAACCAAAATCTTCATCTACCACCTCATCGACGGCTCCTCAGTCTATTGTCTTGTTGATGGCTCTGACTACATCTATGACTGTTCCGTCGGTGGCTGTGTTGATGACCTTGTTGAAGATTACGGTAAATGTACACATAAATGAAACACGCCACCCTGGGTAGATTTATAAGCAAACCATTTGCTGGAGGAAGGGTATACATAAGTGGTGGAAATAGACATCACGCCATACTTTGAGCTTAATGAAGGATGACTGAGTAATGCTGCAACACTGTGGCATGTGTTCAAAGGTTTTATTCGGGGTATGTACATTTTGCGGGAAGTGTGCACCGTAAAAGAAATTAGAAGGAGCTACATGTATGCAAGGTCAAAATTAAGAGACTAGAATTAGAATATATTAAACCTAGTAAGGAGGCAACACTCGGGGGGGAAATGAAAGAACAACTTATGGTATTTAATTCATCCACAGCTAGGGGAGTAAAATGCTTGAATGTCAATATGTCTGCTAGAAGATATGGTGAGATGGATAGGCCCGGTCATATGCTTGCATGGCATTTGCAGCAGGCGAGAGGGAAAAATACCATTACAGCGGTAACACATTAGAAGGGAGAAAGGTACCTTGATGAACAAGGTATTCTACATTTTTTGAGTATTATAAATATCTATGCACCTTGATGACAAGTATTCCCCCAAGATGAAATAACTGAATTTTTAGATAGAATGCATATACCAAATCTAGAACTTAACGTAGAGGAATGTCTGAATGCAGAAATCTCGATTAAAGAACTAATAGGTTCCAAGTACTGATGGCCTCACCTCAGAGTTTTATAAGGCCAATGTAGAACTCTTACCTCCTTACTTAAAGAACTCTTATAAGATCTCCATGGGAATCGGTTTACTACCAGAATTCCCCATAACAGTGCTCATTATTCTGTTGCTGACCAATGCTCGTCTTACATAACCCGTTCCCTTCTTAAAACTGAGAACATTTTGGCAAAGATACTTACCAATTGCATCAGGTACTGTATGCCTCATCTGGTCAGACCGGATACAACCATGGTTCATGCAAGGGAAGTCCATGATCCATAGACTATGCAGACTATTTGCACTGATGCACATCATCAATCCTGTGGGCCCATCAGTCATGGTCACACTCGATGCTGGAAAAGCATTTGATTCAGTCAAGCGGCCATTCCTCTTCAAAATGTTGCAGCAAATGTGTCTAGGAACAGGATTTATAAATATGGTCAGCCTACTCTAAACCACCCCAAATGCCATGGTCCATAAAAACAACACCACATCAGATCCATGTATTCTACAGAGGGGCACGTGCCTACTGCCCCACTTCTTTATACTCTGGCAATTGAGCCTCTTAAGTGAGTTGTATTACCAACGGGGGATGCAATTTTACGATATAAATAGGATTGTTTCACCATATACGGACGACATGCATCCAGCAATTAACTTAGGCCAGAGTATGGAAGAAAGTAATACGTTTGGCACAAATTCAGGTCTTAAAATAAACTCGTTGAAGTCAGAGTTACTACTCTTAACTCTGTGGGTGTGACTGTCTCTACAAGCTTACAGGAGCTCTACGTTAAAAACAATATCAAACTCTTTGAAGAACAACAGCACCAGGTTGAGAGGTGGTTGCAGTTCCCTATCTCACTTATGGGTAGAGTCTCTGTTATCAAAATGATGATCCTACTGGACATATATCAAAGATGTCCACAATTCACCCACAGGATACTTCAAGAGGGCCGAAGTGTAGAGGAGCATCTGCATACCTCTGCAGTAAATCCTGCTCCCTTCCTCACATATGTTGCAAACATGAGACCTTGCAGTGTTTGACACCAGCTGTTGTGCCAATACCAGAGTGTGTGTTCGAAAGAAGATACCCATTGAGTCAACCCTACCAAATGTATCCCCGAAGTGATGACAACCTAAGGGAGGAAATCCCTGAAGGAATATGAGAAAGAGTAAAGAAAAGAAGCTAGTGATGTCACAAAAAGTATGCACGATATCCTGAGATACTGACTGAAGAGGATGTATAGAGCCTAAGGAAACTAATTACGAAATAAAGAATCAAGTGAACTTTTATATACGAAAAATAAGATTAAACATGCACAAAAGCTGCAGAAAATCAACCATTCAATAAATGTACAGATGCTGAAACGCAAGATAGACTAAGTCATCATAGAAGCTGGGCATAGGTAGTGAATAGACGCAGGTGAAGCCGCCATTATATAGAAGCTGGACTTCTGTATCACAAATTTAGTAAGCCAGGATCCATGAAGAGGGAAGGGAAAACTGTGCCGCAGCAAGGATAAGTAGAATCGTGAAGTTGCAAGACGAGGCTGTCTGGCCTGGAGTCAAGACTGAAGCAGCCAAGGTTGGCTATCTATTCCGGAAATGAGAGAAACGTGCAGAGTAAGGATTGTCCCTTGTCAAGGTAGAAAGACAGAACACCAAGAGTGCCAAGTTTAAATCATTTAGAGCAATTAAATCCTGTAAAATGAACCAAATTGTGGTCTCCTGTCACGTGAGCCAAGGATGAAAATAGAGTTTGAACTTGGAGTCCCAGAAAACAATAGTGAGTGCTCTCACTCCCGTGTATTCTGAAAGAAAAGGATACTTTGCAGGGCCAAGTTCAAAGATGGTCTTCATGGCAGAATGCACGAGCGATGAGAGATGCTGGGCTAATTGGGTGGTGGGGTTGTGTCATGCCCCATCTCCTTGCACCTCCGTCTGGGCTTACGTGCTGCTAAGTGAGCCGAATGTTCCAGACCTGGCACAAGCATGCCAACCAATTAGTCCATATGACGAATGACCTTATATTTTGAAGACCGATGAGAAACTGTGTATCTAATGTTTCTGACGATGACATGTTTTAGAGATAGGCATATATTGACCATCTGACAGTGGACAGCCAATCACAATCCTAGTCTCTATAGAAAAGTATACTTAGATGTTCCCCTTAGTCACTCCCAACCCTTGATAGGTTTTTCTTTATTGCTACGTAGTATGATGTGACCTTTGACGTATTTTTGTTATAAAGGCTATGTCCGTTGATGTTTGTTGTAAAACTCCCTGTTTTAGATAATTGTTTATAAAACAGTACTTTGCCATCTTCCTGAGTTGGTTTAGTTATTTGGAATCAGAATTATTCTGTATGGTCCCATCCATTACATATGCACGTTTCTAAAGGGCCCTAAGCTCACGTGGTAGCGGTAGGATGGTTTAAAGATCCAAACTAGTTCTGCTCCAGTGTTTCAGACGATCGGGCATCCTCTGCCATTAGCTGGAAGATCGCAGAGTTTCCTGTGGAGAGTGGCCAAATAGAAATAAACTTGCAAGAAGAACCGAGATGGTGGCAGGTCCCCCTTTGAAGAAATCCCTGCTCGGTTTCAATGGGCGCTCTGCGGATAGAAGGCAAATTTGTCGGATTGAAGGAGAAGTTGATACTGAAGGCCTCGAGTCGATTAACAAATGGTAAGTAGAGTAAGGGGAATGACAATAAGGGGATGGGATTGTGATAATCTTGAGTAACGGGAAATATTGTGAGGATAAGAGATACCGCCTAGGAGTCCTAATTCAAGGGAATTAGAAGGAGACAGTTAAAACTCCAATGGGAGTAGAAATATAAAAAAACACACGTCAGCACCATGTAAGGTGATGTCGCAAACCCTGTATAATGTAAAGTAAAGGTGAGAGAAGAGTACCCGTATTTATAGATGAGAAATAAACAAGTGGGAAAGTGATCACAGTGTTTTATAATGTGTAATGTGTGACTAAATGTTTGTTGAATAAAGTATCGAGGAGCGATCAAATTGTGAAGAGTTGGAATAAGTAATAGTGATTAATGATAAAGTGTAGCAAAATGATTGGCGCCAATCAAAAGAATAGATAGGTCATTGAAATAAGAGGATTGAGCAGCGACTGATGGTGCTTGCTCATGCTTGTTGTTTTTAAAACATTAAAAGTGGTGATTTAAGTCAAAGTAAAAGGTTTATTTAACAATCTGGTAAGTATTGACAGTCAATTGAGACTTGTCATTATTGAGGACACTCCTCTCATTCACCTATGCAAGACACTGCCAAAACACATGCCCAAGCTCAAACAATACATTGCAGAATGGGTAAAGGGCACAGCAGATAGATTTGTTCATGCCACGGCCACAAGGGGGATCATTGTCAAAAGCGGTATTGCAACACATGACCACATACTTGCACGCCACATACACAGAGAAGAAATTAGAGAAAAGATTAGCAATTTTAGAACTTTGGAAGATGTACCAAGAGGAAAAAGAAGACCCGCCACCTGAGGAGTGGATGCTTAATCAGCCTAAGGCGGCAGGAGATGGTTGAGCCCTCAGCTACCTTTACCTTGCCTGAAGCAAAGAGTTTTGCTACGGAAGAGATAGGAGTGTATCCTTTAAAGGAATTAAGAGCAGCAACAGGGTATAGTAATCTGATATATGTACCTCCCACATACAGTAGTGACGACAGTCCGGAAGAAAATTAAAAAGCGGAAGATATTTGTAAATTCATACAATACAAGGAAGAAATAAGCAAACAATTGAATTTATCGACCGATACAGGCAGAGAAATCAAGAGATGGAAATGAGAAAAAGATAGGGTTGATGAGGTAGCACTCATACAAAACGAATGGATTGGAGGACAGATATTACTTAAGATAGATGGGAAAAGTATCGAAGAATTTAGGCAAAGAGAAGAGAAGGACGGACAAGAGAGGAAGGATAAGAAACGAGAGAAGAGATTAAAGGAAGATGAGCAAAGAAGAAAAAATAGGGATCAACGAGAACATGTATATAGGGCGGAACAAGAGAAAAATGAAAAACGATCAGAGGAACAAAGTAAAAATGACAATAAACAAAAAACGATAGAAGAGAGGGAACGAAAGGGAAGAAAGAGAGAAGAGGAAGAAGCACAAAGGGTGAGGGATAAAAGATTACATAGACAAAGGGAAGAAGATGAAAGAAGGGAAGGAGTAAGGAGGGAAGAACGAAGGCAGGAGGAAAAAAGAGTTAGAAGAGATGCGAGAAAGCGAAGGGAAGTAGATGACGAAACAGAGCCAAAAAGGAGACAGCCCAGTTCAGATACCAGTCTTGTTCAAGGCCAAGCCCAGAAATACAATGGGATAGAGCGGAAGAGATTCTCCCGATAAAGGAAGTAACTCCAGCAGCATATAGGGTAGTGCTAGAAGAAGAAAGATATGATGCAAAAAGCATTGGAGAAAGGATCAATAAGGTCTATCAGCAAATTAAGGTGAGATAGCGAGTATGGAACTCGAGGGAATGATGATCGATCCTCAGTACCTCAATCACAAAGGGAGGAAGGAAACCTGCTTAGTGATTATCGTCGTGCACTGTATTTGAGCAAATTGACCTAGACAAAAGAGGAGGATGAAAGTAATTCTAGTTGGGGTCTGGAAATGTTAGGCGAGGACAGAGAGTTCGGTCTTGGGGCAGAAGGAGGGAGAGCATGCCTCCCTTATGGAAGCCAACAAATGGATAAGGAAGTGAGATGGTCAGATCTGCAACATCCTTAAGAGGGAACGCCAAATCCCATAGCATATCCTGAGCATCCCCACGGACGATCACATAGTGAGAAGAGAGAGTTTCCACCATATGTAAGTAGGTTAAGGTTATTGCCGGCAAGAAGACAGACAGGGACGATTATCCCTGCCATGGATAGACTAATAGTGGGAGCCGACTATTGGATGGGTTTCATGCAGTTCCCCTTGTTAGAGAAATGAGCAAGGCTGCAATGTATTCCATGGCCACAAATGGACAAGGATAACTTAAAATGTAAACTCCCTAGTTTGACTTCGGGGGCTGGGAAATGGATATACGAATTAGAAAAAATGACAGGAGGAAATATGTTGGCCATAGGGGACATAAAAGATCTCGCAGCTGCCATGGAGAGACGGTTGATGACATATGGAGGAGAGCGGCACTTCGCCTAGGTTCCTGCCCAGGTGAGTGCATTGCCATCGACCCTTCCAGGGCCTTGATTGCCTCATTTTAAAACTTCAGAGCCCCCCCGGCCCTGGCATCCATGCTAGTTTTCCCCATCCCTCTTCTGCTTCCATCTCCCTCCATCTTCACGCCTCCCGGCCCACTGACCTCCCCCATTGGCCAGTGTGTTTGTCCTGTTGCCTGGCCTAGCTCTCCAGCACCTCCGGATGCATGGAACTTTGCCTAGGTTCCTGCCCAGGTGAGTGCATTGCCCTCGAGCCTTCCAGGGTCTTGATTGCCCCATTTTAAAACTTCAGAGGTCCCCCGGCCCCGGCATCCAGGCAAGTCTTCCACATCCCTCTTCCGCTTCCATCTCCCTTCCTCCTCCAACTTCCCAACTCACTGTTACGCTCACCTGGTATCCACGGGGACACCACTCAGCCCGGGTTGGATGCTGGTACCTTCTCCCCAGTTTCCCAGATGTTGTCTACGAAGAATGTTCAGCCTGAAAATACAGGAGGGCTGGGTTCAAGACTGGCCAACTGAGGTAAGTATCCTCCCACCATCCCGTGTGACTTCAGCCCCTCTGGGCCCTCTCCTCATCTTGTTGTGGAATAAGGCGTGCTCTCCGTCCTGCATTCTTGGCAGGGGCGCGTTGTCTTCTGTGGGCGTGTTTGGCCAAGTTACTTCACTGGCGCGTGCCCGTTTAAGTGTCTCTCAGGTAGGTCTTATTGCAGCAGCTCTGTATAGCGTTGTTATTCTTGCATGCCTTTCTTTGTCTAATAATGTCTTTTTCTCCCCTAGGTGTGCGGAGCTTCAGCGTGGTGAACTGGTTGAGTTGGGCCCTGCCGGTAAATGATGGCGCTTGATGTGCGCTACAATGCGGTAAGTAAGCGCTATGCGCAGCGCTGCCTTTGCTAACCGGTTTTCTTCCTTTTTTACAGGTCTCAGTGTTTCTCCAGCATGTGCAGAATCTCCGAAGCGATGCCTGCCGGAAGGCGAGCAGCCAGGTAAGCTTCTTGAGCTGTTTGCGGTTTTACAATGTCAGAGTATGCCTTCTCTAATATTGTCCTCTCCTTTCCTCCATCAGGTCTTTCGGCTATGTGGATGCCTCCATGTTGGCTGCAGGCCCAAATGAAAAAGTAGTCCCTTTACACATGTTCTTCAGAGTGCATGAGCCTGGCACCATAGGTGCCAGGACTGACCTCAGGAGAGACTTGGGAGTGGGTGCCAGGCCTTCAAGGCTTTAATGGAGCCCTGAGCCCTGGTCCTACTTGGCAAATGGACTTGCCAGTGGGGGTCTGGGGTAAGGGTCGTGACAGCACTCCCCCCTAAGGTCCCTCCCAAGGTAGTCCTTTGTTTGGCCCAGGTTTAGTTGGAAAGTTGTGATGAAACTTCTTGATCAAACGTGGTGCATGGATGTTCTCGCTGGGCTCCCAGGATCTATCTTGAGGTCCATACCACTTCCAATCGACGAGATAGTATAATCTGGACCTAGTGTACTTAGAGTCCAAGATTTCCTTGACTTCGAATTCTGGTTCTCCGTCAACAAGTATGGGTTTTGGTGGTGTCATAACCCGTGTACCGGGCTGCACCGGTTTCAAGAGTGAGACATGGAATACCGGATGGTTTTGCAGATTGGGTGATAATTTCAGTTTGATGGCTGCTGGGTTGATGATCGCCTTAATGGTGTAGGGTCCTAAATATCGAGGACGAAAGGTCCGGGTTCCCTTGATGGGTACAAATCTAGCGGCTAACCGAACCTTGTCTCCTACTTGATAGTCAGGAGCTCTTCTTCGGTGTTGATCGGCGAATTTCTTTTGTCTGACCTTGGCATAAGTGAGATGTTCTTTCACCTTTTTAAAAGCCTGAGAGATGGTTACGTGAAGAGTCTTCACTGCTGGCATTTCCAAGCTGTCTGGAAGGTCTAGTTCGGAAGTACGTGGGTGTCTGCCATAAAAGGTGTAGAAAGGCGTTTGTCTGGTGCTAGAATGCAAGGAATTGTTATAAGCATATTCTGCTATCCATAGTAAGTCCTTCCAATTCCTTTCCTCGTGGTGCAGCATGCACCGTAAGTATTGCTCGAGAGTTTCATTGGTCCTCGTTGGCTGTCCGTTTCGGGATGGTGACTGGTAGAGAGTCGGACGTCGATTTGCGCCATTTCACAACACTTCCTCCAGAAGTTGGACACAAACTGGCTGCCTCGATCAGAGACCAGAACTGATGGGAACCCAGGTAGTTTAAAGTTTAACAATGCCTTCCAGGAACACCTTCACCAAACTGGATGCATCTGGGAGACCCTTGACAGGAATGAAGTGTGCCATCTTTGATAACAAATCCACGACTACTAGGATGGTGTTGAATCCTTGACTGGGAGGCAGGTCCGTGATGAAGTCAAGGGAAAGGGTGTGCCAAGGAGCAGGAGGAATGTCCAATGGTTGTAGGAGACCAGTTGGTTTCTGTTTTTCCGATTTATTTTGTGCGCATTTACCGAAGTACTGGATATACTGGATGATGTCCTTACGCCAGGTAGGCCACCAAAAGTTCTGTTTCACCTTGGCTACGGTTTTGGTGATTCCAGGGTGACCTTCAATCAGTGAATCATGATAAGCTGAAATCATTTGTTGTTGTAGTTCCTTCTTGGGCACGTATAGACGGTCCCTAAAAAAAGGCAATTGGTCCTTGATGGAGTATTGTTCTCCCTGATTATGCCATGCAAGTAAGGTGTCGGGATTCATTGCTCATTGAATTTCGTTTCGGAGTTCGGTTTGTGTCAAGGCTACCATGAGACCCAAGAGTTTGTCTTCTGGAATAATGGGTACTGGATCTGGAGTTGTATACAACAATTTCATCAATGCCGATACGGGATAAGGCATCAGCCTTCCCATTCCGGACTCCTGGTCGAAACGTGATTACATAATCGTATTCGGTGAAGAAAAGGGCCCACCGTAGTTGGCGCGAGGACTGGGCCTTTGCTGTTTTTAGATATTGCAGGTTTCGGTGGTCCGTGATTACTGTAATAGTGTGTCTGGCCCCCAGGACATAGTGTCGCCAGGCCTTAAAAACGGATTTGATGGCCAGGAGTTCTTTGTCAGTGATGGCATAATTGATCTCAGTAGGTGAGAACTTTTTCGACCAGAAGGCCACAGGATGTAGCTGCCCAGTTTCAGGGTCTCTCTGTGAAAGGACAGCCCCCATTGCCATACTGGAAGCATCAGTTTCTACGACATAAGGGAGGTCTGGGCGGGAGTGTCGCAGGATTGGAGTGGAAGTGAATCTTTGTTTGAGTTCTTGAAAAGCCTTTTCCGCTTCTTCGGTCCAAACAAACTTCTTGTTGTTTTTTCATAATAGTACTGTGATTGGGTGTACAATCTGAGAGAAGTCTGAGATGAACCGGCGATAGAAGTTTGCAAAGCCCAGCATGCTTTGAGCTCCTTTCAGAGACGTTGGTGATGGCCATTTCAGAATTGCATTTACCTTGTGCGCGTCCATTCTGATGCCTCCTGGAGTGAAGATGAAACCAAGGAATTCTACTTCGGCGACGTGAAAAAAAGCATTTCTCGAAGCTTTCGTATAAGCAATGTTGACGGATCTTGGCGAGAACAGACCGAACGTGCTTGACATGGTCTTGCTTCGAGGTTGAGTACACCAAGATGTCATCTATGTAAACAAAGGCGCAAACATCAATTAATTCTCTCAAGACATCATTCATGAAATATTGGAATGCCGCGGGAGCGTTGCATAGCCCAAAGGGTATGACTTGGTATTCGTACAAGCCATATTTGGTATGGAAAGCGGTTTTCCACTCATCTCCGCTTCTAACTCGGACTAGGTGGTATGCTCCTCTAAGGTCCAATTTTGTATAAATCTGGGCATCTTTGACTTGGTCTAGCATTTCAGGGATGAGTGGCAAGGGGTAGCGGTTCTTCACAGTGATCCGGTTTAATGCGCGGTAGTCTATGCAGGTCCTCAAGTCCCCTTCTTTCTTTTGTACGGCTGCCGGGGACTTAGACGGGTGGATAAATCCATTTGCCAACTACTGGTCTAGATAGAATTTCAGGTGGAGGTTTTCTGGTTCTGTGAGTCCATAGATTCTGCCGCAAGGGATTGTGCACCTGGAACAAGGTCGATCTGGCAGTCATAGGGCCTATGTGGCGGTAACGGGTTTGCTTGGTCCTTTTGGAACACATCCTGGAAATCATGGTATTCACTTGGTAGGGTATTAGTATTTCCCAGTGTTGATGCTGCCGTTCTGGGAGTCATGGGGGTACAGAAGTCAGGTTTCTGCTCTTCTTAATAGCAGGCAGGGGAACAATCGCCAGGGAAGGTTAATTTCTGAGCACGCAAGTCTATCAAAGGATTGTGAGCAACTAACCATGGCATCCCAAATATTAGCTGGAACTGAGGTGTCTTGATGAGATCAAACGAAATGAACTCCCGGTGTCCATTCTGGCACAACAAGGTTACTGTGCACTGGGTTACTGGTCTGGAAGCAATTTCTGTCCCATCCACGGTGGTTACGTTGTCCGTGGTCGACTTGGAACATGAAGGAAGCTCCATCTCTGCTGCCAGTTCTTGATCAATATAATTCCCAATTGCTCCACTGTCTGTGTATGCCTCAACAGCATGCATCCTAGATGTCCGTTGGTGGTTAATTAAGATGAGTGGTATTGAAAAGTGCGAGGTCAGTGGTTCTTTCTTCTCACTCGACAAACTGACCTATACATTTGCCGAGCTTGGTAGTTTTCCGACTCCTTAACCTCATCCTTCTCCGTGCCCGACTGTTCTCCTCAGGAATTTCACTGGGCAGTCCTTAAGGAAATGTCCTGGTTTTCCACAATACAAAGTTGTTGTCTTCTTTTATCTCGCTCTTGTTTTGTTAATGGAGGCCGTATCCCTCCGATTTGCAGGGGTTCTACAGTGTTTTCTGGCACACGCGATACATTTTCCCTTGGTTGAAAATATACGGCCCGAGTGTCTGTCCTAGACCGATCTGCTTTTCGATCCTGCAACCGGTGGTCTAGCTGCATGAACAAATGAATGAATTCGGTACAGTCTCTGGGTGGGTCAACCACCTGGGCTAGGACGTCCTTTAATCCACCTCGTAGGCCTCGGTGAAATAACGTGGTTCTTTTGTTTTCAGGCCACCTAGCTTCAGCAACCAATCTATTGAAGGTGACAATGTATGTTAACAAGTCTTGATTACCCTGTTGGAGTGATAAGAGTTTGTTGTCTACTGCTTGTTCTTGGGTATGGCAAGCAAAAAGTTTTTCCATTTCTCTCTGGAATCCCCTAAGTCATGTAGCAAAGGATCATCGTGGTTTACCAGTGGCACTGACCAATCCGCTGCGCTGCCACTCATGTATGACAAAACAAAATCTACCCGAGCTTGGTCATTTGGAAATGCTCCAGGCCCACAAAGAAAGTCAAGGCGACACTGATTTATGAATGCTGCGTACTTCCTTGGGTTGCCTGAGAACCGTTCTGGTGGTGCCAGAGGAACAGTTCCGGGTAGAGTCATTTGTACTGGAGTGGGGCAAATGGATGATAAGGTGGGGTCTTGTGCCAACGGGTTGTTTCCGGGCAGGAAGAGTCTGTGCAGCGGCTTCCTTGCCTCACTCTGGTGTCTCCTCCCTCGTTACCTTGCAGGGTGTACTTCTGATTTGTATCCCTCCTCGGAAGTCTTTCACTCCCAACTCTCGCTCAGCAGTCAAACACTCTTCTGACATATGCCGTCTCCTGGAAGAACTTGACCTTGATGTCCTTGGTCTCACTGAGACATGGTTCACGGCCAGCGCTGTCACAAGCTTTGACACTCTCCTCCCTGTTGGCAACAAGATCCTCTCTGCGCACAGATCCAACCGTTCCGGAGGGGGTGTAGCCCTGATCTTCCCTGAGTGGATCCCTGCCTCTGTCATTCCTATGCAGGCCTACTCCTCTTTCAAATGCCTCGTCTACAGGCTCTCTCTCTCTCCTGGCCATTCCCTTACTGTGGTTAGCATCTATTGGCCACTTGGTCTGATCTCCTCCTTCCTCTTTGAGTGGGCTGACCTTTCCTCTTCCCTCCTGGTCTCAACCACTCAAGTCCTCTTTCTTGGAGACATTAACATCCACCTGGATGCTTTGCGACCTCTGCGACTCTCTCTCTCTCTCTCTCTATTCTCCCCTCTGGCCTGACTCACCCTGCCGAGCACACTCTGGACACTCGGATCTCTTCGGACCTTTCCCAGTCTATCCATCTCATCAGTCCTCACTCCTGGAGTGATCACTTTTTCCTTTCCTCCCACCTCACCCGCTCTACCACTGAGGCCAAACCACCTCCTGCACTGCCACCCACCTTCTCAGTTATCCGACCCATGAAGCGTGTGTCGGTTGAGGCTTACCCCGCCACTTTCTCAACCCCCACTCCCCGTTTGGCTGACTCACACTTTGACACAGCCCTTTCCATGCTCCACTCTGCTATATCTGATACACTTGAAGTTTTTGCCCCTGTCAGGAGGATCTGCCTGAAGCCCAAAGCTAAGTGCAACTCCTGGTTGGCTCTGACCTCGTCACCCTTAAACGCAAGTGCAGGGTGGCTGAAAGGAAATGGCGTGCTTCCGGTACATCCTCTGACAAACTGGCATGCTGCCTGCTCCAAAGGCAATACTGGATCTCTGTCCACACCAAGAACAGAGCTCACATCCAAGCCTCAGCATCTCTGCAGCATCTAACAACTCGGCTGAACTCTTTAAAATCTGCAAGGAGCTGGCCAATCCTGCTGCAGTCTCTACTTCTCCTGTGCCCTCATTGGCCCTCTGCACGGCTCTGGCTTCTCATTTCATCTCTAAAACTCAGGACATCCTGTCCTCTCTCTCTTCCTCTCCCTTCCTCCCCCTACTCTCTGCTCTTCCTCTGGCCCTTCTGCGGCCATTTCTCCTTCCACCTTCTCTGCCTTTCCCCTGTTCTCCACAGACAAGGTTTCTAGACAAGTCTGATCTATGAAAGTCTTGTCAAAACAGGTTCATCCCTGTTTCTCCAAAACCATCAAGCACCACATTGACACCTTGGCTCCTGCTCTGGCCGACTTCTCCAACCACTCCTTCAGCACTGGAGTCTTCCCTTCCCCCCTGAAGCACTCCCTTGTGGAGCCTCTTATTGAGAAACCCTCTGCCAACCCGTCCTGCCCGGCTAACTTTCGCCCAATCTCCATCACCCCTTTCCTGGGCGAACTCCTAGAAAAGCTGGCCATCTTCCAGCTTATTGTGTTGTAATTTTAGTGAAAAAGAACCCAAAAAAAGTCTGTTTTCCAAAACCAGGTGAACAACCTGTTTTTTGGATAAAAGCACCGTGGTTGGGGCAAAGTTTTTTTTCAAAGAGATGGGGTACTACTGTTGGTTTTACCACTCACAGTAACAAGGCTGTGAAGGAGGACAGAAAAGGATAGAAATGAATTCTAATTTATCTCTTCCTTTAACCCTCGTCTGTCCCTGTGCAGCGCTGGTGTATCGCCTACAAAAAGGGGACCGAATAAGCAGAAACACTATCTACTTCTAGATGTTATCAAACATTCAGCCTTGTGTAAATCATGCCCTTCAACCACTCTCTTCCACTATATGTTTGCATAGGAAGAGTCAAATACCGGAAATAAAAACAGTGTTTTTATACCGAGGTGTACAGACATCCACTGGGTTGTGTAAAAGTTTAATGACCCAGGGATTGTGTGTGAACCCCATGCACCAAAGTGTAAAAGAAGAAAAGCACAAATCCAGGTTGCAATAACTCAGAAATTGTGTTTTAAATCAACATCAAACACAAAAGACAAAACACGGCCCACTTTGCGTTCTCTTCGATCTTACTGTTACTGCAGCAAGTGGAGGGTGGTAAAAAATTGCTCATGTATAAAGAATGAATTGGTATCTATAAATTGTAGCAATTACTGTCTACCGGTTTCTGCGGCACATGTTTATTATGGCCACTTTCTTCAGGACAGTCTTTTGGTATTGTCAACAGGAAGATAAATCTACTTATTTCTATACGGACATGTTGATTTCTGGCAAGTAAAGCAGGTGTTTAATACTTTACCACCTCCTTGGTATGGCGGGGCTGAGACAGACGGGTGACCTGTGTAAAACACAAAATATATACACATCATCGTTGGTTATTCAATGCCAGTAGATGGCTTATGAATTGGCAGTACTTTTAGTGCTACTCATATTCTAAAAACACTACGCAGGGCGTGGTGTGATTCTACCTCTTATCATAATTGTTAGTTAGATTTTCTACATTGTGTCCAATAGTTCAGATAGGAACAGGCTAAACAGGAGTTTTCATATGCATTTTGTAGAATGCCATGTGTTATTACTAGTCAATGCATCATGTTTGTCATACTCCGAAATAGTCCAAGTAGTATGGTTCATATCATGAAAATGAGACCCAATAAGGCCACTAACCTGAGTGTTGAAAGTTACTTGGCCTTATTGTCTCCTCTGTTTTCAGACAAAAGGTGTCCCCGGGATACAGGTGAAATATCCTGAGCCTAATTCGAAAAGTGGAAAAAAGAGCAAACGCTGTCGTCACTTTCTATTAGTAGCGTCATATTCTGGCAAAAGTGATTGTAAAGTTAACTAATTGCCTGAACTCTTGGAAGGTTCTAATCCGTTCCCAGAGGCACTGGATGCATTTTGCACTATATTTATCAATGCAGCGTCTGAGTTCTCGTGCTTACCGGACCGCTTTGTATGCGCCGATTCTGTCTCTGCTCTCCCGGAATCGCGAACTGATTACGCGGTGAGATGTGTGTGGGACCCGTTGTTAAGCACGTCAAGGGTCATATGATAAATGCCGGGAGCGTCACGTGTGCAAGAGTAACTCGCGTCCGTGCAACCCGGAAGTCAGACACCTCTTTCTTTGGGGGTGGAGCATACAGCGTGCCATTCAGCTATTCTGGAGGTGTGTGCATGGATACTGAAGGCGTCACGTGTGTAAAATACGCGCACGTGCAATCCGGAAGACAGGCACCTCTCTCTCTGGGATATGGGGCATGCAATTTGTCACTCAGAGGTTCATAAGGTGCGAACATGGAACGATTGAATGGAGATGTTATGTCTTAAGGCATCATATAGTCTAAAACTGTGCGTTCTTTGAAGTCAGAGAGGGGAGTCAGAGCGCAATGTCTTCTCTGGAAGTTATTAATACGTAGCCCAACCATCAATTAGGGACCCAAACAAGGGGATATTTATACCATATGTATATTAATTACTGCCAAATGTAGCAGTTGGTATTTAAATTTGAGGACTAGCTTGTACGTTCGCAAGGGCTCAGCTGGTCATTGCTAATGTTTGCCACAAGATGTTCTCATTGAGTCCCACTTGGTCTAATTTCAAGTGAAATATCAATTTTTGCTCTCTTTTTAAGGGCAAGTTAGCCATGTCTCCACCTCTTCTCAGGCAAATCACTTTCTCTATTATGGTCCGTGTAATTTCATTTGCCTTATGTCTGTGTGATTTAAAGTGTTCAACTAAAGGTGCAATTTCTCTTTCAGTTCTTATGCATGACATATGTTCTTGTATTCATTTTTTGACAGGTCTGGTAGTCATGCCTATGTATTTTTTATTACAATGGCAAGTGATCATATAAATCACATTTGAAGTGTTACAATTTGTTAAAGACTGTTGACGCCAAGGTGTTCGTAGACCCAGATCCAATGTTTGTGATTTTTTTGTTAAACCACAGACATTGCATTGGCCACACGGTGTGTGTCCGAATGTAGGTGTTGTTCCTCAAAGTGTAGTCTGTGTGGTGACTTCCTGGGGTGGCATATATGAATGTATGAGGGTGTCTCGTAGATTTTTCCTCTTTTTGATGGCAAACCGTGGTATAGGAAGGGTCACTGGACCCATATTTAGTAGTGGCCAGAGTTTTACAATTTCTGCTTTGATTGGATTTATTTTATTGGAATAGCTGAACACAGCTGTGATCGTTTTTTCACCTATCAGGCGTGTTTTCTGCCGTAGGTGATTGCTCTTGGGATATTTCTTGCCCTTTTTCTAGCCATTTTGATTGTTTTTTGGGGTATCCCCTTTCCACCAATTGGTCTGCCAAGATATTAGCTTGAATGTCATATTCTTTTACACTCGAGCAGTTGCACCTGTAGCGCAAAAACTGTACAAATGGCAGGCTTTCCCGTAAGCTCAGTGGGTGGAAGCTTGTATAATCCAATAGAGTATTACGGTCTGTAGGCTTCCTAAAGACTGTTGTTGGCATTTGTCCTACATTTGTTTGGATTTCCACGTCTAGGAAGTGAATCACTTCTTTCGAGATGCTATGAGTACATTTCAAGAAAGGATTCCGGGAATTCAGCCAGTCCAAAAATTGCATAAATGAGGTTTTTGTCCCTGCATAGATTGCCAAGATATCATCTATGTATCTCGTCCATAGAGATATCTGTGATCTGAAGGGATTGGTTGCTGTGTAAATGTATAGTTCTTCGAATTCAGCCACATAAAGATTTTCCAGGGATGGGGCAAAAGTAGCACCCATCGCACTACCTGAACACTGTTGGTAAAAGGTCTCTTTATGTAGGAAAAAGTTCTATGTTAAAGCCAATTCTGCCAATTGCATGACGGTTTCTATTGGCACTGTCGGCGGGGTCTCCAGTTCTCGTAGCACTTTCTCCACTATTTGTAATGTAGCTGTCTGCGGGATGTTGGTATATACTGCTTCAATATCAAGTGTCACCAAAAATTGTATTGATGGATCGAAGGTAACTTCATGGAGCATGTTAAGCACACTCATAGTGTCTTTTAGATAAGAATGCTTTTTCGCGATCTTAGGTCTCAAAAATAAATTCACAAATTGTGATAGAGGCTCCAGAAAGGATTCAATCCCTGCTACAATGGGCCTGCCTGGAGGGGGCGATGGGCCCTTAGGCACTTTTGGTAGTGCATAAAATACTGGTAATTTAGGGAATCTTGGAGTAAGGAATACCGCCTCTTTGGCGCTTATATATTCCTCACATGCTGCTTCATCCACAATATTTGCGATAGTTAGCTGCAGATTGTGGGTAGGATCCCCTCTTAGGATTTTGTAATGGTTGCGATTGTCTAGCAGTTTAGTTACCATTGAGTCATAATCACATGAGTTCATGATAACTGTGGGGCCTCCTTTGTCGGCTTGTTTGATAATCACTGCCGAATTGTTTTTTAGACCTTGAAGTGCTTCTCGTTCTAGTTTGGACAGATTTTGAAAACTAGATTTGTCTTCTTTTTCCAGTTCTTCTAGTTTCTTGAAAATGGCTTTCTCAAAAACCATTGACTCTGCAGATGCAGTAGGTGGATAAAAGGTCGATTTAGGGTGTAATCCTGTGGTGTCTTGTTCTCTTCTGACATCTGAATTTGGCTCAAATTGTCCAAAATGTTGCCGTAGTCTGATATTCCTCATAAGTCTGGCAACTTCAATTCTGATCTGAAATGCATCATGTCGGGTTGTGGGGACAAAGCTCAGTCCCTTTTGTAGGACCCTCGTTTCTGCGTCGGAAAGGTTATGATCAGATAGGTTCATAACTAATAGTTGTGTTGTTGTTTTAAATCTCTGCCTCTGCTCCTGGTTACTACGGGTGATCCCTGTGTTTGTCCCCTGCCGCGCCCGCCTCCTCTTTGGCCGTGGTATAAAAAAGAGGCCTTTCGATTGGCGGCTTATCCTCTCTGATTGGTATTGGCAAACAGGACTCTCCTGTCCCGTGATTGGTCACGGGGCCTTGATCCATTCTGTTCTTGTTCCCCTGAGGTTCCTGGTCTGTTGTCGTCATCCTAGCTTCCACTTGAAAAGCTCCATTGGGCTGGTGTATTCCATTTCTTATAGTTGTTGAATCTAGGTTGCCATCCCCGCCTGTTTGTGTCGGTCAGTTGTTGTGCAGTTCTTATTAGGGGTTCATCATAGTAGCTATCTACGGTGTATGGATATGTTTTTTCATGCGTAAAAGATGATATATCTTTTTTCAATTTGTTAATTTTCTTGTTCAGGTTCAAATCTTTAAATTCTTTAATCAGGGAATTCAGATCATCTAACTTTTTCTTGAAATTGTCTAGCACTTCCGTTGACTTTAATTGATCAATTTTGAGTTCGATTTCGCTCATTAGTTTTATTGAAACAGTCTTCGCCGCGTTGATTATAAGTATAAGCCAATCTCTTGTGCACTTATTTGCAATAAAACTCCAGTCCTTTCGGAACTGTATCTGATCTAATGGGATTCTGGGTTCTATACGGGTGATTAGTCTGTCCGGTGCCGCTTGTACACGTAGATATTCCGTCATGATTAATCCGTGTAGTTCTGTCCTGATTAGTTTCTTCTTTAAACCTTCAAGTTCATTCCATACATCACCATTTGTGATGGCTGGTGGTACTAATCCATCCCCTATGAGTGAGGGTGCTGCTAAGATGGTCTCCACTAGGTCTTCCGCAAAGGCTAGGTAGTTTGATTCCGACATCATATATATGCTCACATCAGCCATTTGGCTTGTGTGTTTATGATAATTAGAGGTAAAACAACCACCAGGGTTGTGTGAAGACCGGATGTTTTCAATACAATCCGGTATGTATTCTTAAGAAGCCCTCTTCCGACCCCTCCTGCCCAGCAAACTACCGCCCAATCTCTATCGCTCCCTTCCTGGGCAAGCTCCTGGAGAAACTGGCCATCTCCCAGCTTAATCTCCATGCTGAATCTGTTGGCAGTCTTCATGACCATCAGTCTAGATTCAGAGCTGCCAGAAGCACGGAAACTGTTCTCCTGAACATCCGTGAGGACCTGCTCTCGAACCTTGATTCTAGCATTCCTTGTGTTCTCATTTTGCTTGATCTCTCTTCTGCCTTTGATAATGTCAACCATACCATGCTGCTCAACCGTCTCCGTGATAACCTGGCTATCACTGGTCAGGCTCTGGCGTGGCTGACCTCTTTCCTCTCCAATCGACCCTCCCAGGTCCAACACACCTAAGTCTGAGAGTCCCTTAAGTGGGGAAAAAGGCCTAGGATTCACAATTCAATTTTAAACACTTTCACAATGCAATTTAAATAACGGAGGAAAAACACACCTAAGTCTGAGAGTCCTGTAAATGGGGAAAAAGGCCTACATTTCACAATTCAATGTTAAACACTTTCACAGTGCAATTTAAATAACAGAGGAAAAAACACACCTAAGTCTGAGAGTCCTGTAAGTGGGGAAAAAGGTCTAGGTTTCACAATTCAATTTGAAACACTTTCACAATGCAATTTAAATAACGGAGGAAAAACACACCTTAGTCTGAGAGTCCTGTAAATGGGGAAAAAGGCCTACATTTCACAATTCAATGTTAAACACTTTCACAGTGCAATTTAAATAACAGAAGAAAAAACACACCTAAGTCTGAGAGTCCTGTAAGTGAGGAAAAAGGCCTAGGTTTCAAAATTCAATTTTAAACACTTTCACAATGCAATTTAAATAACGGAGGAAAAGCACACCTTAGTCTGAGAGTCTACTATATGGCCAGGCTTTCCAGGTTAGAGTGAGGCTCTATCCCTGACCCGGGCCACTCCACCCTTACTTAGTCACTGCTGGTTGACGGCTGGCCGCTGGCTTCCCCTGCTGACACCTGCAGACAGTCGCTGGAGACGCCTCATTGGGAGACGCCCTTTGCCTTGGGGCCCTTAGCCACAGATCTGCCAGGCAGGGGACTGCCCTGGGAAGGTCCGGGGAGGTGGGTGGGCTGGGAGGCAGGAGGGGGGAGGGAGATGGAAGCAGAAGAGGGACAGGGAAGGCTAGCGTGGATGCTGGGGCCGGGGGCTTCTGAAGTTTTAAAATGAGGAAATCAAGGCCCTGGAAGGGTTGAGGGCAATGCACTCAACTGGGCAGGAACCTAGGCGAAGTGCCGTGCACCCAGAGGTGCTGGAGAGCTAGGCCAGGCAACAGGACAAACTCACTGGCCAATGGGGGAGGTGGGTGGGCTGGGAGGCGGGAGGAGGGAGGGAGATGGAAGCGGAAGAGGAATGGGGAAGACTAGCCTGGATGCCGGGGCTGGGGGGCCTCTGAAGTTTTAAAATGAGGTAATCAAGAACCTGGAAGGGTCGAGGGCAATGCACTCACCTGGGCAGGAACCTTGGCAAAGTGCCATGCATCCGGAGGTGCCGGAGAGCTAGGCCAGGCAACAGGACAAACACACTGGCCAATAGGGGAGGTGGGCGGGCTGTGAGTGTCATGACCCTTACCCCAGGCCCCTACTGGCAAGTCCACTTGCCAGGTTGGACCAGGGCTCGGGGCTCCATTAAGGCCTTGAAGGCCTGGCACCCACTCCCAAATTTCTGAGTTATTGCAACCTGGATTTGTGCTTTTCTTCTTTTACACTTCGGTGCAGGGGTTCACACACAATCCCTGGGTCATTAAACTTTTACACAACCCAGTGGATGTCTGTACACCTCAGTATAAAAACACAGTTTTTATTTCTGGTATTTTTCTCTTCCTATGCAAACACATAGTGGAAGAGAGTGGTTGAAGGGCATGATTTACACAAGGCTGAATGTTTGATAACATCTAGAAGTAGATAGTGTTTCTTCTTATTCTGTCCCCTTTTTGTAGGCAATACACCAGCGCTGCACAGGGACAGACGGGAGTTAAAGGAAGGGATACATTAGAATTCAATTCTATCCTTTTCTGTCCTCCTTCACAGCCTTGTTACTGTGTGTGGTAAAACCCACAGTAGTACTTCATCTCTTTGAAAAATAACTCTTCGCTCAACCACGGTGGTTTTATCCAAAAAACAGGTTGTTCACCTGGTTTTGGAAAAGAGACTTGTTTTGGGTTCTTTTTCACTAAAATTACAACACAGTTGGCAATTGCCCCACTTTGTCGTGTTACACAGTTGATTAAGCAAGGGCATTTCCCTGTTAACTTAATGTTCTGCCCCCCTATATTTTGATGAATACCTTTCTAACGGCGACAGCCGTGGGCCAAAAATTCCCACAGTGAATGGGACTAAGAATGTGTACTTCTAAAAACATATTATATGATATGATATGATATGGCATTTGTAACGCGCCTATACACAACTGTTTCAAGGCGCGACGAGGCAAGCAGGGAAACAAAGGGAGACAGACAACGATCCTTCCATTCCTCTCCTGCTGTCCGCTCTATTCCCCCCACGGCTTCCTTGCCTCCCTCTGCTGTCTCCTCCCTGGCTACCTTGCAGGGTGTACTTCTGATTTGTAGCCCTCCCCGGAAGTCTTTCACTCCCAACTCTCGCTCTGCAGTCAAACACTCTTCTGACATATGCCGTCTCCTGGAAGAACTTGACCTTGATGTCCTTGGTCTCACTGAGACATGGTTCACGGCCAGCGCTGTCACAAGCTTTGACACTCTCCTCCCTGTTGGCAACAAGATCCTCTCTGCGCAGAGATCCAACCGTTCCGGAGGGGGTGTAGCCCTGATCTTCCCTGAGTGGATCCCTGCCTCTGTCATTCCTACGCAGGCCTACTCCTCTTTCAAATGCCTCGTCTACAGGCTCTCTCTCTCTCCTGGCCATTACCTTACTGTGGTTACCATCTATTGGCCACCTGGTCTGATCTCCTCCTTCCTCTCTGAGTGGGCTGACCTTTCCTCTTCCCTCCTGGTCTCAACCACTCAAGTCCTCCTTCTTGGAGACATTAACATCCACCTTTGCGACCTCTGCGACTCTCTCTCTCTCTATATTCTCCCCTCTGGCCTGACTCACTCTGCCGAGCACACTCTGGACACTCTGATCTCTTCAGACCTTCCCCTTTCTATCCTTCTCACCACTCCTCTCTCCTGGAGTGATCACTTTTTCCTTTCCTCCCACCTCACCCTCCCTACCACTGAGGCCAAACCAACTCCTGCACTGCCACCCACCTTCTCAGTTATCCGACCCATGAAGCGTGTGTCAGTTGAGGCTTTCCCCTCTACTTTCTCACCCCCCACTCCCTGTTTGGCTCACTCACACTTTGACACAGCCCTTTCCATGCTCCACTCTGCTATATCTGATACACTTGAAGTTCTTCCCCTGTCAGGAGGATCTGCCTGAAGCCCAAAGCCAAGTGCAACTCCTGGTTGGCTCTGACCTCGTCACCCTTAAACGCAAGTGCAGGGTGGCTGAAAGGAAATGGCGTGCTTCTGGTACATCCTCTGACAAACTGGCATGCTGCCTGCTCCAAAGGCAATAC
The DNA here is from genome assembly GCF_040938575.1 of Ambystoma mexicanum. NCBI lineage: Eukaryota > Metazoa > Chordata > Amphibia > Caudata > Ambystomatidae > Ambystoma > Ambystoma mexicanum. Next base: position 636,136,040 of record NC_090937.1, read on the forward strand.
TGGATCTCTGTCCACACCAAGAACAGAGCTCACATCCAAGCCTCAGCATCTCTGCAGCTTCTCACAACTCGGCTGAACTCTTTAAAATCTGCAAGGAGCTGGCCAATCCTGCTGCATTCTCTACTTCTCCTGTGCCCTCACTGGCCCTCTGCACAGCTCTGGCTTCTCATTTCATCTCTAAAACTCAGGACATCCTGTCCTCTCTCTCTTCCTCTCCCCTCCTCCCCCTACTCTCTGCTCTTCCTCTGGCCCTTTTGCGGCCACTTCTCCTCCCACCTTCTCTGCCTTTCCCCTGTTCTCCGCAGACAAGGTTTCTAGACAAGTCTGATCTATGAAAGTCTTGTCAAAACAGGTTCATCCCTGTTCCTCCAAAACCATCAAGCACCACATTGACACCTTGGCTCCTGCTCTGGCCGACTTCTGCAACCACTCCTTCAGCACTGGAGTCTTCCCTTCCCCCCTGAAGCACTCCCTTGTGGAGCCTCTTATCGAGAAACCCTCTGCTGACCCGTCCTGCCCAGCTAACTTTCGCCCAATCTCCATCACCCCTTTCCTGGGCGAACTCCTGGAAAAGCTGGCCATCTTCCAGCTTATTGTGTTGTAATGTTAGTGAAAAAGAACCCAAAACAAGTCTGTTTTCCAAAACCAGATGAACAACCTGTTTTTTGGATAAAACCACCGTGGTTGGGGGCAGAGTTATTTTTCAAAGAGATGGGGTACTACTGTTGGTTTTACCACTCACAGCAACAAGGCTGTGAAGGAGGACAGAAAAGGATAGAATTGAATTCTAATTTATCCCTTCCTTTAACCCTCAACTGTCCCTGTGCAGCACTGGTGTATCGCCTACAAAAAGGGGACCGAATAAGAAGAAACGCTATCTACTTCTAGATGTTATCAAACATTCAGCCTTGTGTAAATCATGCCCTTCAACCACTCTCTTCCACTATGTGTTTGCATAGGAAGAGACAAATACCAGAAATATAAACGGTGTTTTTATACTGAGGTGTACAGACATCCACTAGGTTGTGTAAAATTTTAATGACCCAGGGATTGTGTGTGAACCCCGTGCACCGAAGTGTAAAAGAAGAAAAGCACAAATCCAGGTTGCAATAACTCAGAAATTGTGTTTTAAATCAACATCAAACACAGAAGACAAAACACGGCCCACTTTGCGTTCTCTTCGATCTTACTGTTACTGCAGCAAGTGGAGGGTGGTAAAAAATTGCTCATGTCCGGGAGATTCTAGATGCAGCTGGGACGGTTGGCCCCTCATGAAACACTGGAGCCGCAGCAGGCACTTGGGAAGTACTCCCAGCGAGGGCCAGGGTGGGAGCAGTGCCAGAATACCAAGCAGCAACGTGGAGAGCGGGACCCCGGCCTGCGGTGTTGAGAACTGGATCGCAAAGGTCAGCAAGAATAAGTGAGGAGTTGGGGCTGCTGGTTGGAAGGGCCATGGTGGAACTTTCGTGCCGTGTGGGCTTACACATACACCCAGACAAAGTAATGCCAACGCAGGCGTGAGGCCCGAGAAGAACACTACTGGGAGCCAAGAGTCATTTGTGACTTTCTTTTTGGGGATGCAAGCGTCCCCCATCTCCAAGGGCTGATACGCGCACCGAGATACTGCCCATCTGCTCGCCCTGAGCGAAGGGGCTCCTGCTCTTTGTACACCCTGCCGGTACTCGTGACCACATTACACCGCAGACCCCCTCCTGGCCATCCGGATCTGGCAGGACTAAACGCTAGCAGAGCACCATCCTAGCAGGGAAGAGAGGCGGTAGCTGCACACAGCAGCTTACTGGGCCATAGACAAACCCTGTAGGCCGGGAGAGCCCCCACCTTCTTGCTCCCCTCCACAAACTATGCTGAGGCTTGCTGTGACATCATGTTCTCCAAGAACTTGGTCCTCAGCACCCCTATGAACTGATCCTCCAGTGAGTGGTGGCTGAACTATTCAATGTTGCCTCCTTCACTAGCATCCTGATCTATATCTGTGCCCATCTCACTCCTCCTATCCTCATCACCTTCACTTCTCCTTCTGCTTGCCTATTGCACAAAAACTAATTTAGCTGTGCGCATTTTACATCCTGCACCCGCAGCTGGGGAGCAGGTGTAAGTGGATCTAGGTCACCTGGCCTAAGCCCCGCCCACCTGGTTGACACTCCTTTTCACCACTTAGGAAGCCCCGGCCACCTGGTGCCTTCCTGCTTGCCGTTCCTTTTCACCACTTAGCAACCCCCACCCACCTGGTGCCTTTCTGCTTGCCACTCCTTTTCACCACTTAGCAAGCCCCGCCCCCTGGTGCCTTCCTGCTTGCCACTCCTTTTCACCACTTAGCAAGCCCCGCCCACCTGGTGCCTTCCTGCTTGCCGCTCCTTTTTAACACTTAGCAAGCCCCGCCCACCTGGTGCCTTCCTGCTTGCCACTCTTTTCCCTACTTAAAGAGCCCTCCAGCCTCTTTTCCTTTGCAGCTGGGGAGCAGGTGTAAGTGGATCTAGGTCACCTGGCCTAAGCCCCGCCCACCTGGTGCCTTCCTGGTTGCCGCTCCTTTTCACCACTTAGCAAGCCCCGCCCACCTGGTGCCTTCCTTCTTGCCACTCCTTTTCACCACTTAGCAAGCCCCGCCCACCTGGTGCCTTCCTGCTTGCCGCTCCTTTTTACCACTTAGCAAGCCCTGCCCACCTGGTGCCTTCCTGCTTGCCACTCTTTTCCCTACTGAAGGAGCCCTCCAGCCTCTTTTCCTTTGCAGCTGGGGAGCAGGTGTAAGTGGATCTAGGTCACCTGGCCTAAGCCCCGCCCACCTGGTGCCTTCCTGGTTGCCGCTCCTTTTCACCACTTAGCAAGCCCCACCCACCTGGTGCCTTCCTGCTTGCCACTCCTTTTCACCACTTAGCAAGCCCCGCCCACCTGGTACCTTCCTGCTTGCCGCTCTTTTCCCTACTTAAGGAGCCCTCCAGCCTCTTTTCCTTTGCAGCTGGGGAGCAGCTGTAAGTGGATCTAGGTCACCTGGCTTAAGCCCGCCCACCTTCTTAGCCCTACCTCTTCCTTCCTGCTCTTAACTCTTAGACAAAGGGCGTCTCTCGCCCGGGCCTCCAAAGTGAAGGGCAGTCAAAGAAAAGTGCTATTGCTGTTTGGACCTGTTCGGACCAGGAGGATCCAGGGTCCGACCCCCTGCTAAAACAGCAGGTAAGCTTGCACCAACATGTGTTTACACCCTCTGTCCCAACAGGCCATCCCCACCCTCTCTGGTCCCCCGTGTTGTTCCCTTGTGCAGCCCCCCCTTCCTGCACACAGTAGTCTGTCCTGATACATTCTGGTTTCACCATCTTGTGGCCAATACTGGATTTTACTTTTATGGACTTCATTGATTCACGGTGCGTCACCCTTTCTCAACTCTCATGCTGGACTTCCTTTGCATCTTGTACTCATGGTGGCCCCGAATCATGCTGTTCCATCTTCATCTTGTATCCTGGCTTGCAACATTATGTGTTACTACTGACTTCTGCAATTGTATTCGCTCTTCTCTCTTGCTTCTCCACTCTTTTTGACTACTTACTGTCTGTTCTCTCCTCCCCTCCCCTCTCCCTTTTCCCATCTCCTCCCCTCCTCCCCTTACTTTCTTCTATGCACTTACTCTATCAGAATTGTCCCTGGACCTACTTTGATAGCAACCTCGTCTGTCGCTCCCCTATCCCCTTACTGTTGCCCCCCCCTCCCTCCAGCACTATCTGAAACGTTGTCAGGCCTAGTACGATAGTCACTTGTTTTGTTCCTCCCCTCCCTTTCTGCACCCCTCTTCCTCATCTTGTGTTTTCCTCCGGCTCTACCAGAAATGTCGTCAGGCTTAGTACGGTAGTCGCTTGTCTGTTTCCATTTCCTTCCCACTCACCCACTCCCTTCCTTATCTATGTCTTAGCACTTGCACTATCTGAAATGTCGTCAGGCCGAGTACGATAGTTAATTTCACATCCTTACTGTTCATGGCCTGTAAGAATGTCGTATTTTCCCCTGTTCCCTTCCTTGCCTTGAAGCGCTTTGAAACACATTGTGTATAGGCGCTATATAAATAAACTATCATATCATATAATATCATATCATGTATAGAGAATGGATTGGTATCTATAAATTGTAGCAATTACTGTTTACCGGTTTCTGCGGCACATGTTTATTATGGCCACTTTCTTCAGGACAGTCTTTTGGTATTGTCAACAGGAAGGTAAATCTACTGATTTCTATACCGACATGTTGATTTCTGGCAAGGAAAGCAGGTGATTAATACTTTACCACCTCCTTGGTATGGCGGGGCTGAAACAGACGGGTGACCTGTGTAAAACACAAAATATATACACATCACCGTTGGTTATTCACTGCCAGTAGATGGCTTATGAATTGGCAGTACTTTTAGTGCTATTCATATTCTAAAAACACTACGCAGGGCGTGGTGTGATTCTACCTCTTATCATAATTGTTAGTTAGATTTTCTAGATTTTGTCCAATAGTTCAGATGGGAACAGGCTAGACAGGAGTTTTCATATGCATTTTGTAGCATGCCATGTGTTATTACTAGTCAATGCATCATGTTTGTCATAGTCTGAAATAGTCCAAGTAGTATGGTTCATATCATGAAAATGAGACTCAATAAGGCCACTAACCTGAGTGTTGAAAGTTACTTGGCCTTATTGTCCCCTCTGTTTTCAGACAAAAGGTGTCCCCGGGATACAGGTGAAATATCCTGAGCCTAATTCGAAAAGTGGAAAAAAGAGCAAACGCTGTTGTCACTTTCTATTAGTAGCGTCATATTCTGACAAAAGTGATCGTAAAGTTAACTAATTGCCTGAACTCTTGGAAGGTTCTAATCCATTCCCAGAGGCATTGGATGCATTTCGCACTATATTTATCAATGCAGCGTCTGTGTTCTCGTGCTTACCGGACTGCTTTGTATGCGCCGATTCTGTCTCTGCTCTCCCGGAATCACAAACTGATTACGCGGTGAGATGTGTGTGGGACCCGTTGTTAAGCACGTCAAGGGTCATATGATAAAAGCCGGGAGCGTCACGTGTGCAAGAGTAACTCGTGCGCGTGCAACCCGGAAGTCAGACACCTCTCTCTTTGGGGGGTGGAGCATACAGCTTGCCATTCAGCTATTCTGGAGGTGTGTGCATGGATACTGAAGGCGTCACGTGTGTAAAATACGCACGCGTGCAATCCGGAAGACAGGCACCTCTCTCTCTGGGATATGGGGCATGCAATTTGTCATTCAGAAGTTCATAAGGTGCGAACATGGAACGATTGAATGGAGATGTTATGTCTTAAGGCATCATATAGTCCAAAACTGTGCGTTCTTTGAACGCAGGTGCGGGGACTCAGAGTGCAATTTCTTCTCTAGAAGTTATTAATACGTAGCCCAACCATCAATTAGGGACCCAAACAAGGGCATATTTATACCATATGTATATTAATTACTACCAAATGTAGCAGTTGGCATTTAAATTTGAGGACTAGGTTGTACGTTCGCAAGGGCTCAGCTGGTCATTGCTAATGTTTGCCACAAGATGTTCTCATTGAGTCCCACTTGGTCTAATTTCAAGTGAAATATCAATTTTTGCTCTCTTTTTAAGATCAAGTTAGCCATGTCTCCACCTCTTCTCGGGCAAATCACTTTCATGTAATTTCATTTGCCTTATGTCTGTGTGATTTAAAGTGTTCAACTAAAGGGGCACTTTCTCTTTCAGTTCTGATGCATGACATATGTTCTTGTATTCATTTTTTGACAGGTCTGGTAGTCATGCCTATGTATTTTCTATTACATGAGCAAGTGATCATATAAATCACATTTGAAGTGTTACAATTCGTTAAAGACTGTTGACGCCAAGGTGTTCGTAGACCCAGATCCAATGTTTGGGATTGTTTTGTTAAACCACAGACATTGCATTGGCCATACGGTGTGTGTCTGATTGTAGGTGTTGTTCCCCAAAGCGTAATCTGTGTGGTGACTTCCTGGGGTGGCATATATGAATGTATGAGGGTGTCTCGTAGATTTTTCCTCTTTTTGATGGCAAACCGTGGTATAGGAAGGGTGACTGGACCCATATTTAGTAGTGGCCAGAGTTTTACAATTTCTCTCTTGATTTGATTTACTTTATTGGAATAGCTGAACACAGCTGTGATCGTTTTTTCACCTATCAGGCGTGTTTTCTGCTGTAGGTGATTGCTCTTGGGATATTTCTTGCCCTTTTTCTAGCCATTTTGATTGTTTTTTGGGGTATCCCCTTTCCACCAATTTGTCTGCCAAGATATTAGCTTGAATGTCATATTCTTTTACACTCAAGCAGTTGCGCCTGTAGCGCATAAACTGTCCAAATGGCAGGTTTTCCCGTAAGCTCAGTGGATGGAAGCTTGTATAATCCAATAGAGCATTACAGTCTGTAGGCTTCCTAAAGACTGTTGTTGGCATTTGTCCTGCATTTGTTCGGATTTCCACGTCTAGGAAGTGAATCACTTCTTTCGAGATGCTATGAGTACCTTTCAGGAAAGGATTCCGGGAATTCAGCCAGTCCAAAAATTGCATAAATGAGGTTTCTGTCCCTGCATAGATTGCCAAGATATCATCTATGTATCTCGTCCATAGAGATATCTGTGATCTGAAGGGATTGGTTGCTGTGTAAATGTATAGTTCTTCAAATTCAGCCACATAAAGATTTGCCAGGGATGGGGCAAAAGTAGCACCCATCGCAGTACCTGAACACTGTTGGTAAAAGGTCTCTTTATGTAGGAAAAAGTTCTATGTTAAAGCCAATTCTGCCAATTGCATGATGGTTTCTATTGGCACTGTCGGCGGGGTCTCCAGTTCTCGTAGCACTTTCTCCACTACTTGTAATATAGCTGTCTGCGGGATGTTGGTATATACTGCTTCAATATCAAGTGTCACCAAAAATTGTGTTGATGGATCGAAGGTAACCTCATGGAGCATGTTAAGCACACTCATAGTGTCTTTTAGATAAGAATGCTTTTTCGAGATCTCGGGTCTCAAAAAGAAATTCACAAATTGTGATAGAGGCTCCAGAAAGGATTCAATCCCTGCTACAATGGGCCTGCCTGGAGGGGGTGATGTGCTCTTATGCACTTTTGGTAGTGCATAAAATACTGGTAATTTAGGGAATCTTGGACTAAGGAATGCCGCCTCTTTGGCGCTTATATATTACTCACATGTTGCTTCATCCACAATATTTGCGATAGTTAGCCGCAGATTGTGGGTAGGATCCCCTCTTAGGATTTTGTAGTGGTTGCGATTGTCTAGCAGTTTAGTTACCATTGAGTCATAGTCACATGAGTTCATGATAACTGTGGCGGCTTGTTTGATAATCACTGCCGAATTGTTTTTTAGACCTTGAAATTCTTCTCATTCTAGTTTGGACAGATTTTGAAAACTAGGTTTGTATTCTTTTTCCAGTTCTTCTAGTTTCTTGAAAATGGCTTTCTCAAAAACCATTGACTCTGCAGATGCAGTAGGTGGATACAAGGTCGATTTAGGGTGTAATCCTGTGGTGTCTTGTTCTCTTCTGACATCTGAATTTGGCTCAAATTGTCCAAAATGTTGCCGTAGTCTGATATTCCTCATAAGTCTGGCAACTTCAATTCTGGTCTGAAATGCATCATGTCAGGTTGTGGGACAAGGCTCAGTCCCTTTTGTAGGACCCTCGTTTCTGCGTCGGAAAGGTTATGATCAGACAGGTTCATAACTAATAGTTGTGTTGTTGTTGTAAATCCTTGCCTCTGCTCCTGGTTACTATGGGTGATCCCTGTGTTTGTCCCCTGCCGCGCCCGCCTCCTCTTTGGCCGTGGTATAAAAAGAGGCCTTTCGATTGGCGGTTTGTCCTCTCTGATTGGTATTGGCAAATTGCACTCTCCTGTCCCGTGATTGGTCGCGGGGCCTTGAACCATTCCGTTCTTGTTCCCCTGAGGTTCCTGGTCTGTTGTTGTCATCTGAGCTTCCACTTGAAAAGCTCCATTGGGCTGGTGTATTCCATTTCTTATAGTTGTTGCATCTAGGTTGCCATTCCCGCCTGTTTGTGTTGGTCGGTTGTTGTGCAGTTCCTATTAGGGGTTCATCATAGTAGCTATCTACGGTGTATGTATATGTTTTTTCATGCTTAACAGATGATATATCTTTTTTCAATTTGTTAATTTTCTTGTTCAGGTTCAAATCTTTAAATTCTTTAATCAGGGAATACAGATCATCTAACTTTTTCTTGAAATTGTCTAGCACGTCCGTTGACTTAAATTGATCAATTTTGAGTTCGATTTCCCTCATTAGTTTTATTGAAACAGTCTTGGCCATGTTGATTATAAGTATAAGCCAATCTCTTGTGCACTTATTTGCAATAAAACTCCAGTCATTCCGGAACTGTATCTGATCTAATGGGATTCTGGGTTCTATACGGATGATTAGTCCGTCCGGTGCTACTTGTGCGCGTAGATATTCCATCATGATTAATCCGTGTAGTTCTGTCCTGATTAGTTTCTTCTTTAAACCTTCAAGTTCATTCCATACATCACCATTTGTGATGGCTGGTGGTACTATTCCATCTCCTATGAGTGTGGGTGTTGCTAAAATGGTCTCCACTAGGTCTTCCGCATAGTCTAGGTAGTTTGATTCCAACATCATATTTATGCTCACATCAGCCATTTGACTAGTGTGTTTATGATAATTAGAGGTAAAACAACCACCAGGGTTGTCACGACTATGACAAACATGATGCATTGACTAGTAATAACATATGGCATGCTACAAAATGCATATGAAAACTCCTGTTTAGCCTGTTCCCATATGAACTATTGGACAAAATGTAGAACATCTAAGTAACAATTATGATAAGAGGTAGAATCACACCACGCCCTGCGTAGTGTTTTTAGAATATGAATAGCACTAAAAGTACTGCCAATTCATAAGCCATCTACTGGCAGTGAATAACCGACGATGATGTGTATATATTTTGTGTTTTACACAGATCACCCGTCTGTCTCAGCCCTGCCATACCAAGGAGGTGGTAAAGTATTAATCACCTGCTTTCCTTGCCAGAAATCAACATGTCGGTATAGAAATCAGTAGATTTACCTTCCTGTTGACAATACCAAAAGACTGTCCTGAAGAAAGTGGCCATAATAAATTTGTGCCGCAGAAACCGGTAGACAGTAATTGATACAATTTATAGATACCAATTCATTCTCTATACATGAGCAATTCTTTACCACCCTTCACTTGCTGCAGTAACAGTAAGATCGAAGAGAACGCAAAGTGGAGCGTGTTTTGTCTTTTGTGTTTGATGTTGATTTAAAACACAATTTCTGAGTTATTGCAACCTGGATTTGTGCTTTTCTTCTTTTTCACTTCGGTGCACGGGGTTCACACACAATCCCTGGGTCATTAAACTTTTACACAACCCAGTGGATGTCTGTACACCTCAGTATAAAAACACAGTTTTTATTTCTGGTATTTGCTTCTTCCTATGCAAACACATAGTGGAAGAGAGTGGTTGAAGGGCATGATTTACACAAGGCTGAATGTTTGATAACATCTAGAAGTAGATAGTGTTTCTTCTTATTCTGTCCCCTTTTTGTAGGCGATACACCACTGCTGCACAGGTACAGACGAGGGTTAAAGGAAGGGATAAATTAGAATTCAATTCTATCCTTTTCTGTCATCTTTCACAGTCTTGTTACTGTGAGTTGTAAAACCCACAGTAGTACCTCATCTCTTTGAAAAATAACTCTGCCCTCAACCACGGTGGTTTTATCCTAAAAACAGGTTGTTCACCTGGTTTTGGAAAACAGACTTGTTTTGGTTTCTTTTTCACTAAAATTACAACACAGTTGGCAATTGCCTCACTTTGTCGTGTTACACAGTTGATTAAGTAAGGGCATTTCCCTGTTAACTTAATGCTCTGCCCCCCTATATTTTGATGAACATCTCCCAGCTTAACCTTCACAATGAATCTGTTGGTTGTCTTCATGACCATCAGTCTGGCTTCAGAGCTGCCAGAAGCATGGAAACTGCTCTCCTGAAGATCTGTGAAGACCTGCTCTCCAACATTGATTCCAACACTCCCTGTGTCCTCATCTTACTTGATCTCTCTTCTGACTTTGACAAGGTAAACCATGCCATCCTGCTCAGCCGTTTCCATGATAATCTCTGTATCACCGATCAGGCCCTGGTTTGGCTGACTTCTTTCCTCTCCAAACGACCCTCCAAGGTCCTTCTTGGGGCCTTCCTCTCCTCTATCTCTATGTCTACCTTTGGTGTTCCCCAGGGGTTTAAACTGTCTCCCTAGCTTTTCAACCAATACCTGGCACTTCTTGCCCACTGCATTGCTGCTCTCTGCCCCAACTTTCAGTGCTATGCGGATGATACTCAGCTTATTTTCAGGATCCCTTCAGCCTCCTCTTCTCCATCTCTCATCTCTGACTGGCTGTCTGCTATCCAGGCGTGGTGTGCCACCAATGATCTCTCCCTTAATGCCAGTAAGGCTGAGATTCTCGTCATCGGCACACCCGCTCCCTCATTTCCTGTCTCTTTCTGGCTGGCCTCCCTTGGCCCTCTACCTGCTCTCACCTGTGAGGCTAAAAACTTTCGGGGTCATCTTCAACTCCACACTCTCCTTCTCTCCTCACATCGCTGATGTCTCTAAGAAGTCACACTACCAGCTGCACACCTTGTCAGAGGTATGCTTTCTTTCCCCTCTCCTTTCCCCAGAAGCTCACTGTCTCTAGAGCTTTGATTCTCTCCAGGCTGGACTACTGCAGCAGCCTCTTTCTAAATCTGCCTGCCTCTACTCTCCACCCTCTGCCACTCATCCAAAACAGGACTGTGAGTCTTATCTTTGGCCTCAAGCCCAGGGATCGTATCTCTCCAGGACTGAAATCTCTGCACTGGCTCCCAGTGGCGGTGAGGATTAAGTTCAAAACCCTCTGCATTGTCCAAAAGGCCTTCTGGGGCCTGGGGCCTCAATACCTTCCACTCTCTCTTCCTAAATATTTTCCTTCTCAAGCTTTTCACTCATCCACCTCCAACTCACTAAGGGTCAGTCGCTTCTCCAAGCAACGAGTTGGTGGTAGATCTCTTTCTTCAGCTGGGGCCTCCCTTTGGAACAGCACCCTGACTCCTTGAAAATTGAGGAAAACCATCTCCAGTTCCGGAAGCACCTCAAGACCTTCCTCTTTGCTTCTGCTTTCTCTCCTCCTCTCCACTGCTGATCAACTGGCTAAAACTGCACTGGTCACTTGGCTACCCTCTGTTCTCAGGCCCAGGTCCCTCCCTGCCAGTTGCACACCTGCACTGCCCCTCCCCCTGGCAATCCTTGCACTCTGGGCTGTTTCTGTATTCCTACAGCCCCCTACCAGCACTCGATATCTGATGTTTGCACTTACCTTTGCACCTGCCACCAGCTGGCCGCACTTCTTATTTGTTCTTGTTTATTGTTTTTATTTATTTACTGTTATCCTATGTACTGCACATCCCCTCCTGCCCTCCCCTGCACTTGCGTGACCTCAATGTCACCTGGCCTAGTAAGATCATTGTCTCTGTCGTCCCTCTTTTCCCCTCCCTTGCCTCGTCGCGCCTTGAAAGACTTGTGTATAGGCGCATTATAAATGCCATACCATATCATATCATATTCAAGTGTGACTGTACAAAACACAGTGCATGATGAAGCGCCATTGAATGATTGTAGGGCAGATGTTTGGAGGGTTCTCAGGGTACAAAACTCTGACACATCAGATATGGGTTCAATTAAGACCTGTAAAATAAAAGAAGATGAAGACCCTATTGCTTACATTCAAGATATTCAGGAGAAATGGCAGCTTGAAACTCGCAAGCCATGAGAAAAGACAGTGGCATTATATTACCATATTTTATGTCAGGTGATCCCTGAACAAGTACATAGACAGATGAAAAGTGGGGATGGAAACAAAGCCATGGGCTTAGATACAGTTGACAATAGTATACCATTGCTGGTTATTACAAGAGAAGGACATAAAGAAAGATGAAAATAGGAAAATTGAGGAAGCCAAGTTGGTTCAGAAAAAATTATCAACATTTTCCATAGAAGGGGCGGTATTGAGAAGCGAAGAAGGAATGGGAATGAAGGAAGCACTGGGTACATCACATGCAAATAATCTGCGCCCGATGGGCCGAAGTGGGTATGGGGTTACGCCACGAGGCAGACGTAATGGTTATAGGGGAAGAGGAGGCAGATTTCAGAATAATCAAGGTGGGTTAACAACACACAGAATGATAATCAGACTGCTCATAGAGGATATAGCCAAGGAGGGATTATCAGAGGGCCCCCCCCAGTATGTTGTAATTGTGCAATGACAGGACATATTGCGGATGTATGCGAGAGTCGGGGGAGTGTACAACATGCCCATTTTTCCAGAGGGGGGACAGCTTATCCCCAGCTATACAGCACCCAGACCAGAGAGGGCTTTACCCAAGATCACGCATCTTATCAAACACAGGCGCTGCAAGTACAGCAGGTGCCACAGCAGGGACAATCACACATGCATCCACCACAGGGGCAGTCTCAACAAGCCCCTATGCAGACACAGCAGTATGTGAACACGGGATAAGTATTGACGCCTAGAATAGGAGGTATCACTGTGGTAGGAGGAAATCCTTTTGCAAGGACAGGGATGAGCTTGTACCTGCAATAGGACAGCTCACACGGTGACTTGATGTGTTCAGTACTATCTGTGACACCAGACCCCCAAGAGGAACCAAGGGTCGATGTGACGATAGGAGGCAAATCTTTCTCTTTTCTTGTAGACACTGGAGCATCTTGTTTGTGTATACGAGAGACAACATATCCAATGTCAGGTATTGCCATGAATGCTCAAGGTTCTCTGGAGCTACGAGTTTAGTTCCTTTTTCTGATAAATGACCGGACATGTCTGTTCCTTTGTTATATTCACGACAGACACCAGTAAACATTTTAGGAAGAGACTTAATGACAAAACTTAACATGACGATTTCATTTACTGATCAAGGAATAGTGTGCTCCACTCCAGGAATACGCTATTTAAAACTGGGAGAGTTCATACTGGCGTTCACAGGGCAAGTGGCTCTGCGAGGCATTTAGTAGATCCAGGTATTTTCCTGTATGGAGGGAGCATTTTGTTAGTATGGCTACCTGGCCTGGTGGCGAAGATTGTGAGGATACCTGATGAGTTGTTATTTAGAGCACACATACCTATGGATGAGGAAGGTGGACAGACTATTCCTATAGAGTTGAGAGCAGCTATAATACGAAGAGAGATGGCAATGCTCAGGGGAATAGACATTGAGGGTAGACCTTGGAGAACAGTGAAAGTTCTTGAGTAGGGATACAGACTGAGTGAGTGACATAACTGATGACTATATGTTCAGGAAAGACTTGAGCGATGACCAAGTGGTGTTCTTCATTAGCATTACATACTGGCTAAGGATAGAAAAAGTCCCACAAAGAATGCCCATAATGCGGCAAAATCCAGCATTTTTTCAGGAGGATCTTGAAAAGGTGCTGAGTGAACTATGGACCACATGCCCCTATGATGTAGGTTTATTAAAGGGTATAGGTGAGGTTAAAATAAAGCTTAAACCAGGAGCAATTCTGCCCAGAGCAAAACAGTATGCCATGTCTCGAGAAGCTGAAGAAGGTATATTTCAGACTATTTCAGCACTGTTAAATCAGGGGATTCTTGTACAATCAGGATCGCTGTGCAATGCCGTGGTTTACCCGATAACAAAATCAAAAGGGGGTTGTGGCAATTCATCCAGGATTTGCGACCTCTTAACCAGACTGTAGATGCTGAGTTTTCTTTAGTTCCTAATCCTGTAATATATATTGTGCAGTATCCCAAGCTCAATACTTCACGTTGATCGATTTGAAAAATGCGGTTTTCTCGATCCCACTGCACACAGACTCACAAGACTTTACTTCCTTTACATTTTGTCAAAAAAGACTAAAACATACTCATTAGACTCAAGGGTATTGTGAGTCCCCATCAATCTTTAACAGTGTCCTACGGATGGATCTAGACAATATTATCTTTAGAGCGCAATGATACAGTATGTAGATTACCTATTGATTTGCAGTGCCACAGAGGATGACTGTAGGCAGGACTCTATCTAACTAATGACTATTTTAGCAGACAGAGGATATAAGGTTGACAAGGAGAAATTACAGTATTGCCAGGAAGAGGTGTTGTACATAGGTCAGTTAATCTCGCATGAAGGAAAGAAAGTGACAACTGAGAGATCTGAGGCAATCATGAAAACACCAAAACATGAACACAGCGAGACAAATGTAACTGTTTTTGGGTTTGTGCAATTACATTAGAGCCTGGGCGTTTGATAACAGGATGCAAACATGGCCACTTCTACAAGCATTAAAGAAAGCACACATTGGTGAAACAAGGATAGAATGGACTGAAGAAATGGAGGAAGGATTTGAGGAGTTAAAAAGAGCAATTTGTACAGCCCCAGCTTTAGGGAATTCACAATGATGGGAACACATTTTATTTGTTTTCACACATGAACGGGTCAGTAATGACAGCAGTGCTTACGCAAAGGACAACATTGAGGTACAAACCTTTGGCCTTTGGCATATTACAGTGGGATTTTAGACACAGTTATGAGAGGACACTTCACTTGCGAACAATCTTTGGTGGCTGCCGTGTTTGCAATTGAGAAGTCCACAAGTCTTGTAATGGGCTGCTCTATGACCTTTTACATGGAGCATGCTCTGTTTGCGATTTTAGAAAAATCCAAGGGCACATTGACATCCCAAAGAGCTTTAGCTTATGAGATAATGATTTCTAACCCAATAATTCAAATTGTAAGATGTAAAATAGTGAACCCACCCACATTCATAGCTGCACCGTAGAAAAAGATGATCATGTACATGACTGTGCCTGCTGAATTTTATGAAGATATACCCCCGTGTGAAAGAGAATGCTTTGACGGGAGGGGAAATTCTTTTTATTGATGGTTCTTCGAAAATTGATCTAACTAGTGGGGAAAGGCATTCAGGTGCTGCAGTAGTAAGACACAGAATAAATTGAGAATTTAAGGTAGCGGCGAGTGAAAGACTACCTTCTCACTTTTCAGCGCAAGCAGCAGAATTAGTAGCACTTATTGTCATGCTTGAGAAACATGAAGGACAGGAAGTGACGGTGTACAGTGACTCCACCTTTGTGATGTCAACCGTACACACAGGGTTGGCATGTTGGAAAAGGTGGGTCTATCTCTGTGCAGCTGGCTCTCCAGTGCAGCATCCGTTCTTATTGGATAGGCTTATTAAGACACTACACTCCCAGTAGCCATAGTGGTTGTAAAATGTGCAGTGCATACTAAAGGAGCATACTTTATTTCTTGCTGGAATGAAGCCCCAAAGAAACCAAAAGCGTTTCATATTCTCCAGAAATTGATACTGAGGATATTAGAGAAAATTGGACTACAACCATGCTAGTACAGGAAGGGGTTAACATGCTGTGAACAACTGAATTAATAGAGATTCAGGTAAGCGCACCACAACAAGAGCAAGAACTGTAGAAGTGAATGGGGTGTTCTTTATCCCCCACTGAAGCTTTATGGTGACAGGAAAGTACTGGAAAGCCAGTGAAGCAAGTTGCTTTGTTGTTGTTGAACAGCTGCATTACCCCGCACATGTAACTAGAGAAAGTCTTGCTGCCAATATTTCAGAAGACTGGTTAATTCCTAATTTGTTGGAACATGTTTCACTGTTTATGGTGAATTGCATTGTGTGCCAAAGGTGTACTGCTGAACATACATTAAGAATGATTAGAGGAGTAATGCCTCAACCGAATGGTCTGTTTCAGCATTTACATATCGACTATGTCGATGTGCTGCAGACATGTAATGGATATAGGATTCTATTAGTGGTGTTGTGCCCGTTCTCCAGGTGGATCGAAGCAGGTCTGTGTGCACATCCTGATGCCACCTGCGCAGCAAAGTTTTTAGTATGCAAAGTTTTCCCGAGGTGGGGTGTGTGTGAAGTGCTAAGATCTGATAATGGGCTACATTTTGTCAATGAGCTATTCTAACAAATAGGGCTTTTATTAAGTATAACGCACAAGTTCTCTTCTGCGTATCACCTGCAAGCCAAAGCGATATGTGAGAGACTCAACAGCCTCCTCAGAGAGAGGATTGCCAAGATTAAATTGACCTTTAAAAAATGGATGGCTGTATTGCCTACCCCAGCCTTATATGCTCTTTGGAATCAGCCAAGGTTGGAGCACCACCTCACCCCACACAAGCTAGTAACAGGGCGTTGAATGAGAACACCACTTACACATCCGTCTAGGTTCAGGAGTGATGCCCAGAGTCTAGCCAAAACTCTAGGTGATGAAATGCATGATTTTTTGACATGTATGACTACCAGTATTTATTTCATTTCAGATCAAGTCAAGCATTGGGGGTAAGGTTTAGCAACTTGGAAGAAGATAATTCAGCAACCAATCCAAGTGAACTATTACCACCACCTAAGTTATATGTTGGGGATCTGATTCTGAATAATAACTTCAGCCGGAAGTGGCATGAGCCTTGATTTAATGGCCCCTTCCTTGTTGAGGAAGTTTCCCCTTCTACTGTTTTGGGAAGAGGAGTTTAGTTGTATCTGAACGACGTGAAAATGTATAAAGGCAATACCCTCCCTCCCACTGTTGCTGATCTAGAAGCAAGATAAGAAGAAGAATTTCCGTGTGTGCATACTCGATCGATGACTAAGAAGAAGGACGATAAAGCAATGAGTGACTAACACGTACATTATTTGGACTGGAATTCAATAGACACCAGTGACGTCATTTGGTGGTCACGAGGGGTCGCACCTGTGACCCCTGAGTTCTCCCTTGCTATGCCTGTGGTCTCCCTTGCTACCCCTAAAAAAATAAATAAATATATATAAAAGTATCTTCTTATTATTATTTTTCTTTTTTTAAGTCAAAGCTCCTGGGCTTTGGCCAGTGCCATGTGGCTTATTTTTTCTGGAGAGGATGGCTTTCTTGTTCAGGCCTCTTAAAAAAAACAGGGGGTTCCAAAAGTGAAACATTTTGCACCAGACTTGCAGATGAACTAGCCTGATGTTAAATCTCACTTACCAGTTTAATGGTGTCCACTACAGAGTCTAATTTGCTTTCTGACTTTGAGAACGTTAATACATGTAATTGCGCAGCTGCAAAGTGTGAGTGAGCTGCAGGTTCAAATCCTGGCAAGGTCAATTCAACCTTTTATCCTTCTGAGGTTGATAAATGAGTTCCAACACAGGTTGGGTGATATTGTATGTATATTGTTTCTATATAAAGTGCTTAAGCGTAAGTGCTAAATAATAAACACATCATTATCATTTGGCCTTGGAGGTCTGCTCGCATCACAGCAATTTGGTAATATGTGTCTATACACACTGATATTAAGGATACATATGGTGATCCATTTTTATATGAAATGTATTTCACATTACAGTGATATAACCATATTTTTATAGTGTACTTAGGAACAATGCTATGTGAAGCCACTTACTGTTTTGTCAAGGGGTGAAACACTGTGTTCCATCGCCTCCTGTGATGTCACTTCAGGGTGGGGCCAAATGACATCACTTTCTGTGATGTTATCAGAGGTCAAGGGACATGTGATGTCAATTCCACTACGCCTGGCATTTTGGTGAAATGACGTCGTCCCTCATAGGCTCTTCTCCTATATGTTAGCAGGAAGTGCAAGGACTTGCTGAGAAATCCCAGAGGTGTTAATTAACTTTTAGAAATATATTGAAGCAGTGAATAATGCATCAGAATTATGCCTGATGTCAGTTTTTGATCAGAAATTGGAAGATACATTTCCAGATTAATATCTTGGAGAATATCTGTTTTAGGTGATACAAATACATGGTACCTGCTGATCTGATAGGGACTTTCATCGGCTTGTGGTTGGTGTCTTTGGGTTCATACTTCAATCTTACCTTGCTATTGTTTGAAGAGTCATTAATATTCACACTTTTTTTCAGTATCCTAAAAATGGTCCAGTGATAGGAAGACTCCTCATTGCTATAATTGAACAAATTGTACAGTTACAAATGTAAAAGAAACTTGATGATTGCATTAAAAATGATTAATGAAGAAGACAACATGATTATAGAGAGATCACAAGTCCAGCAAGCAGTGGGATGGCACGAAATATGGCTGTCCAGATTTCTATGCATGATATATATTTGCATGATTGTTCTCTGTATATTTTTGTTCCTTGTTTTTCATAGTCTCTATAATCTTAATGGTTCTACTGAAGAAAGAGCACACATGATTCTCCCCACTATGAGTACGAATGGTGACAATTTCCTTGATCTCTATGAGTATGTTACGAGACGCAGAGGAAGATAATGAAGGGATAAATACCTATCTGGATAATTCAGCTTACCTGGGGAATAACATGTGGTATCCGCACATGAAAAAGGTGGGGGAAAGAGCATCCGATGAAGATTGCTGTGTGCTCTCTCATTCCCTATGCCATGAATACAGTAAGGACTTTCATTTCAAGGAGGTATCAGTATACAATGCGAAATTCCTCAGCCATCTTGCGGTTTGTACTATTCAAGGACAGTTCCAAGGAAGCTGGGCAACCTTGCGATGGAGATCAAGATGGTTGTTTCCATACCAGGTTGACTATATCAAGACCATACGAATAGAGAAGAAGCCTGAATGGAAAGACAAAATGCTTGTGTAGCCTGGTGCAGGACAGGATGAGGTGGTCATTGAAGAAATGAAGAGAATGAACTGTCCTGATGTGACAGAAATAGCAGGATCGCCTGGATGTTGGGAACAATCCCAACTGTTGGTTCCTGTATAAGTGCATAGCATGAAGGGATGGGAAGATGGAATGATGTCCTATGCAGCTCATCTGGTGAAAACAGAATATGTATAAGAAGTGCAGAAGTGAATGATGGATGCTTAAAGTCATAGGTGTGGGATGCACTGACACACTAGGCTCTGCCCTGCGACATCACTGTGTGCTGCTGTCACCAGAAACAACCGAATGGCCGCCAAAAAGACCTATGCATGCTAAAAACCTCTGAGAAGTGCGCAGGGGAACCGGAAAAATAGGCTGCTCATCTACTTTGCCTGTGTCAGTGGTAGAACAGGATACCACACTGCCAAAACCTGTAATTGGGCTATCCGCAGAGTGAAATGGAACTACCTGAAAAGGCAGTGCTTCATTGCCAGGAAAATCCAGAAGTGCTCCAAAATCCGTTTTTCCTTGGCTGTTGAAATTGCAAAATAATGGTTCCCAAACATCAGAAAAGATCCAACATCCTTGCTGGGTGTTAACCATCACCTTATCTAAGGAATCCCCATAAGCACAATGTCAGGAGAAGCAGATGTCATCACAAGAATATCCACATTAAGAAAGGTGCTTGCCTGGGAAAATCTGTCAGATATGGGCACAGTACCGCTGGCCGCCTGTGTCAAAGCTGTCATTTACTTACACTGGGAGTTTAAACTTGTACATTAAGATCAAATTGTTGAAAAGAAGAGACTTGCCATCAAAAGCAATATAGGTTGCTACTATTCAATCTCTATGTTTTAAAAAGACTAGAATTAGAGATTTGTGTGTCTGCTTGTTGAAAATGTAAAGTCTATTTTAGCAAAAACTATTTTAAACAAAGTGTTTTAAAGTGAACTGATGCCAGCCACAGAACTTCAAAGGCAAATTCAACAGCATGCCCCAAACAAAGGTGCCTTCCTTTTGCTCTCTGCCCAGGAACTCTCAGTTAGATGCTGATGAAAGGAGGAGGAGGTTTTGCTCTGCTTCTCTGGGGAGAGACAATAGGCTTCCTGGACTGAAAGGGAATGCAAATTGAGGTGTCAACAGAAACTAATGCCAGCAGGAAGAGAGGCCTGGATTGCTCTTGGCCCAGCAAAACCTGGGGGGCGGGACCAGACAGATATGTGTATCTGTAAACCACAAAAAAGTATCTTTTGAAAAAAACTCACAGAGAACTGTGCAAAATTTGTAAAAATCTGTAAAATATAGGTTGTTAACATGAAAATTCTGCTCACAGTTTGAAACTACTCTGGACTCTGTGCTATGTTCAGAGATAGGACTACAGCAATTTTAATTTTGTAGCAATTGTGATGATGCTAGAAATATGAAACTGCACAGGATTATGCCCAGATGTCATGCGCATATATCTAGAAAAATATGGACAGATCTGACATTGGATACCCAACCAAAAGCGTGAAAAACTGTCAAATCTGAACTAAAGCTCTCACCGAGATGGGACTCGGACGGATACTTGCTCTACTAAATCTGTGATGTAAATATGTATTGTTAGCAAGTTGGTAATATTGTAAATATGCTTTATGTGAAAAATAGATTCACTGTACAAGAACAGGGGGGAGGTACTCCCTGGATTGTAAAATACCGCATCAGCATGACACCAGGAGAGAGGAAATACCCTAACAAATAGGATTCCTTGATTTACCCCAGACTTCCAAGGGGCACCACAAAAAGAACAGCCGGGCTGTGCTGTTTCTGCTTTCTTGCCAAGAATTCTTGATAGAATCCAGAGCTCCAAACCAGTAGAGCAGAGCTGTAACCAGATAGCTGCAACCCAGAACCAACCCATCAAATCCAGTCCAGAGGCCGTGCAGTGTCCAGAGTGCCGTGCTGAGTGCAGAACTGAGTGCCCTGAATCCTGTCCCTTGGGCTAGCAGAATTCCAGTCCAGACATCTTTGACCAGATCTTTGTCGGGCCTATTCCAAACAGTAGTTGTGAGTATCTATAGCATAGAATTGTTCCTAGCCAGTATCTTATCCTTAAGTAATCCTACCCAGCACCATTCTATCCTATCCAGAACTGCATTGTAGAAATCTTTTGTCTTTCCTGAATCTTTCCCTCATCCATATAGTCCATATAGTCCTTTGGTAATGGTAGTGATAATATCATCTTTGCGCTAATATATTTGTTGAGAAAGACCAGCGTCTCGGCAGGTAGAAACCATCCAGCGACATCGCTGGGTTGGTGGCTGTGCTGTCGTGTATCTCGTGGCTCCATAGACTCCTTAGTGTAAAGAAAATCTTGGTTGTACATTCTAAAGCACATATTTCATTTGTAAATCCTGACTCTTTCTGAGAAAAACCGACCTCTACTAAAACCTTAATAACTTCCGAACCGTGCATGCTAGAAATGAAATTTAGGTGTCAAATTGAAGCTAACATCCTCATCTTTCCAACCTTTCCAAGCTTCTTGCGCGCGGAAAAGTTTGCTGCACATTTTTCATTTGGCTCAATTTCATCACGTGTCAAACAGCTGTTCTTTGCATCCGACCTCAGAATTAAGTGTTCAACCTGCTAGTTACTCTATAATCATTGCTAGCGTTTATCTGATACCATACAAAGCGGCTCCTACTATATTTGAATCCAATTTCGTGAATTAAATCCATTTTTCTGTGTTCTTAACCATTCATTCAAAGCCACATTTAAACCATTTTGACCTGTTTGCAATCATTCCTGTTTCTCTCTGAGTTTGCTGGGGGAAATTGGGATTGAAACTGTATTTGTTGAGTGTATATTCCTGAAACTTGTTTTCCCTCCTTCCATCTCTTTATCTTGCATATTGGGGGGATTGAGTAGTGTGCAGGGGGAAAGAGTAGTAACATTGCAATTTTGACTGAACCCACAGAAAGTATTGTTCTATGCAGCATTATTTTTCCTATCCATACCCCTTCTGAAATTGTTGATTGTAACATCACCCCATTGGTGATCATAGTATAAATATTAAATAGTGCGATATATATATATCGTTCAAATCCATAAAATAAATCTTTTAACTTTGCAAAACAGCCTGCTTCCTGGTTCAGTGAGACTGGGGGCGGATTCAAAGAGAGGGGCGTGATATAAGGGTACATCATTCAGAAATAAATGTACTTATAGACAAAAATATATGATTAAGGGTTTCAATTGTGCATCCCACGCTAGGCATTGATTTAGGTGAAGTGCTGGGTTGAAATCACTTACAAGATTGGGGGCTCGTCTGGATTTCTGAATTAGATATACCACTTGTGACAGTCTTATAGTGTGCTAACTGACAGAGGACATAATCCCTATTGGGCTACCACGCTGCGTTACACTGGGAAAAGCACCCCTCAATAGGAACGCTCTAAGGAATTGGTCTGTTTTGGCAAAAATAAAATAAACTTCTGTAAGTCAGGAAGGAAATTCATATTTCCAGAATGGCGACTTTGGTAGAAATAAATATGGCTAAAGAACACCCATTGAATCAATTATTTGTAAGTGATGAATGGACAGAGCAGGATCAGAATGTGTGGTTGCAGGCAATCACAGAACAGATCACTGCAACAGGGTTAGACAAATGGGAAGACCAGGGTCCATTACATATGGCCCTGTGTGAACTATATATGGCCCCTAAGGCAAAGGAAGAGCAAAACAAGATTGCCAAAATAGCGGCATATCTATACCTACATATGGGAGCAATACAGGACAAATATGCCAAGGGCCAAGATCTGGCAAACAAGGAACTGCAGGTGTTATAAACGGCCCAAACTGATCTGGACTCTGCTGAGCAAAGGCTACAGAGGAGCCAGGAATCAGAAAATCAAAGTAGACAGTACCTAATCAAAATAAAAGAAGACATGGGTATCCTGCAGCAGGAAATGGCAGAACAGGATACCAGAATGCTGGCCCTACAGAAGGAGTACCAAGAAAGTTTGGACACCCTACTGCAGAGCCAGAAAAAGCTGGAACAACAAATACATTTCAACAGGGCATGCGCAAAGCAGGTAGTCACCCTGCAAAGCCACCTAGATAGAGAGAAAGGAGAGAGTAATAAATTAATCCTGAAAGACCTGGACACCCAGGCCGAATTTGATGAAAAGCTCCAGAAAGCTGGTACACTCCAAAGACAGAGGGACGACCTGGCTGCACAGAGGCATGCTCTTGCTCAGGAAAGGGGCACCTTGGGCCAGGAAGTCTGTCATTTAAAAGAGAAAATACATGAAAATCACCTGGCCCTTCAGAAAGAGCATGAAAAATTGTTAGAGCACGCCAGGAGGGTGGAGGAGGCTCTAGCAAGGAAGGACCAGGCCAGTATGGACAGGATTCAGGGGGTAACTCTCCTGCAGCAAAGACTGGCCCAGTACTCTAAAACAACACAGGAAGCACAGAGAGAAAATGAGGCTCTCTGTGAGAACAATGACAGGCTCCACAGACAGGTAGCCATGCAAGAGAGATTGATATAAACTAGCAAGGCCTTAATAGAGGAGTAGAAAGCCCAGATTCTTGCATGGCAACAGGGAACAGGGGCTGAGAGGGATGAGGTTCGCTGGGAAAGGGAAACACCTGAGCATAACCTCAGGAACCCTAGTACCTGAGACCTTCATCTCTTCCAATCCCTGGACTCTGCCACCCCCATGTCCACTGGCGGACATGAGCCAAGGGCCACAGGGATGGCAGATTTCGATCCAATCAGGAATATGGGGCTCATAGACCAGCACCTCCCAGGAATGGATAGGCGGGCATCTGGGTATGAGTACCCAAGTACTGTCAAATTTAGTGGGGAACCCCATGAGAGTAGGCCCACTAAGGGCATCCTGAAAACCTCTGCCCAGCTAGGACAGTGGGGGGGGTACTCATCAAATCCCGGGAGCAAGGAGGAATCAGAAGACTCCTCTGAGCACCCCAGGACACAGAAGACTAGGGCCCCACATTCTGCCAGCCATTCCCAGGCTCGCTGAGTCAGAGGAGGAGTGGACCAAGGTCACCCGAACCAAAAAGGCCAATATGGCAAAAAGGGCCTTGCTCAAGGACCTCCTAAAACAAATCAAAGCGATAAGGAGCGTCATCACGCCCTATCATAAGAACGCGAAATATTCTGTGTGGGAGCACTTGGAGCTCTTTGAGCAGATGATGGAAACTTTCCATTTGAAGGACAGACAAAGCTGTATTCAATATGTGAAATGGACCTTCTCACAGAATACTCCAGCTTCTTTGCGGGGCTGGAGGACCAAAATCATTCTAGATGGTCCACCTATAGGGCGGCCATCTTGAAGCATTTTTCTGTGCACTGAAATCCTCAGGAGACTCGCAAGGCAGCCTACAACTTGGAATGCGGGGAAGATCAGCCCTCACAAGACTTTGTGCAGGAATTAAAGCATGCCTTTGCGCAGACCACCAGAAGGGTGCGCATGGACAGCAAAGAATTTGTGAATACTTTTTTCCACGCTCTCCCCAAATACATCATGACCCAGCTAGTGAGAGATTTTCACGAGAAAAGATCACTAGACTGGGTCATTGAACAGGCCACATGAATTTATGAGGTGCAAAAGCCCATAGAAAACTAAAATAATTGAAAAAGCCCCAAACCAACCAACACCCCTGCTGCTGCTAAGGTGGCAGAGGTGAAGGTTGACCCCATTTTAGATTTAGAGATGGGGGGGCCTAAAAACATGCCTGCACTGTGACAGATCAATCCCAAGCCCAGAAGGCCCGCGGGCCAGTCACAAACAGGGAGCCAAGGAGGTAGTCCCACAAATGGGACCCCTCACTCGCCTGACTACATAAGTCCCCACTAAAAGGGGAACAGACTCATCCTGGGTTATGTGTGGACTCCTCCAGCCCAAGGGGGGGATCCAACCAAACAACAGCTAACCCAGGGAACTTCCCGCCTCACTTCCCCCAGGAGGGCAGAAATTCCCCAAATCCTGGACAGAACATCTTCCCCAGGTACCCGCAAAACATTCAACCCCAAAACCATCCATCCTTCTTTCCCCAATTTCCTGAGCCCAGACAACCTAATCCAGAAGAGGGGAGGCCAAGGGTGGAGGGGTACCCAAATTTTCCAAACCCGGGGTATTTTCAGAGAAGGGATGGCTACCCTTCCCGGGATCAGCCCAGGGGAGACAACAGAACCCAATATCAGCCTGAGCGGGTGTCACAACTAGAGCGCCAGGTCCAAAACATGGCACACGATCTGAGTAGCATGCTGAGGGCTCAACAGAACCTTCAGATGAGCATGCCGGCGCAGAATGCCTCAAACACAGGACCTGGTGCTCCAGAGCAATGACGGGGGAAGAACCCCGACAACGCACTGGTTCCCAGGTAGGAGGCACAAGGGGAAAGGGGGTGTAAATCCTTGGAGGAAACTTCCTTCCCCACTTGTAAACAGCCCCTTGAAACCCAGGAACCGGAACCAAAATCTCCTGCACCTGAAAGTCTGCCACCCACGGAGCAGAGGGGGGTAGGAGAAACAAAGAACCCAAACAGACCCATTTTGAGGAGGAGGTACAAATCTTCCCATTTGAAGGAGAGGGATCCTCTGAGGATCTTGGGAAAAGAATCTTCTCCTTCAGAGATGGGGGAACTCCTCCCAAAGATAAATGGGTCCCAAAGGATCCAAATCCAGACTGGGTAGATGTGGGGACTGAGCTAGCGCTGCCCATCATCCAACCCCAGAATCAACAGCAGGAAAATCCCCTGGTTCCAACCCATCCAGGTGACTGCCTCCAAAAAGGGCGGGGCAGCCCAGAACCAGAACCAGGGGACCCAAAACATCTCCCATATCTAGTTGCCACCTTTTCTTTTCAGATTCCCAACACTCCCCAGAGAATTCTGCCCAAATCTCTTCTCTAACAGTGTCCTAAACAAAGAAACTAACCCACCAGTTGTCCAAAAATATACATTATTGTGCCCCATTGAGGAGAAGGAGGGACGATTCTATGCCCCGTTCCAAAGACAGGGGCAGTGTACAATTTTGGCACTAGTGGACACTGGATCCCAAGCTACCCTTCTGTCAAAAAGGGACTTTGATAAACTGAATTCGGAAAGGGGGGAGAATAACCAAATTCCTCTCACCCCTCTTCCTGGACAACTTCAGAACTTCGACGGGAAGGAAATTCCCATCAAGGGGACTGCGGATTTGGATATTACAATTGGGCGACACAAAGTGAAGCACCCGGTCATAGTTGTAACTCCATAGGGCACCACTTGTTTACTAGGGAATGACCTCGTGCGCAGGTTGTCACCCCTCATAGACTGTGTAAACAGGGTCCTCTGGACCCAGACTAGCCGACCAATAAAATTGAAACAGAGTGTCAACCATGTTAGTTTAAACGGCACCTGCCACATGGTTGAACAAAAATCTAACCAAGTAAATTTTACTTCCAGAACAACCAAATCCCAGACGTGACAGTAATAGCAGTAGGACAACAAACTGGTGATGGGGGTCCTCTGTATTTCTGAAAATCAACCTTCCTTCCAGTCTAAGGTGGCATTCCACACTGGAAGGAAATACTCTGAAATTCTTTACAAATTCACAATCAGACATTCCCACTCCTATAGTCCAGAAAGATGAGCCTGGCTGATATTAAGCAAATTAGAGAGCAGTTGTTCATCACTATTCAGTTAAATGAAGGGAAGGACTCTGTTCTCACCCGAGTGTGTGTGAACAACGGTAAGAGCTTCATCAGCGAAGCCATGTTTCGTCAATTCCCAAAAGATGGAGCCATTCCCAAAATTTAAACTGATAGACAAATGGGAAATGGATCTGGAACACCCAATTCCAAACATCTCCTGCCAAGCAGGTGTATGCTCAAAATCTCCATATGCAACAAGAGAATAGTCCATAATTGTTGGGTCGTGCGAGATGTCACTGCCGCCTTTTACTTAGGCAGTGACATTCTCAATCGCCTTTCCATTAGTTTAGACCTAATAAACTTCAAAGCTTGGTCCTGATCAGCGGATAATCCCGTGGGCTTTGATGACCCAGAAAAAGAATTTTGGTCAGCTCAACTGCTGCCTTATGCAGTTAAAATTCAGATTGGAGAGGAAGTCACCATCCCAGAAAGGACCCGACAATTCTCCCTGGAAGTGAAAGTTAAAAGAGGACAGAAATTGAAAAACTCTGACGCCTATGTTCATCTAAATGCTTACTTCCAACAGCAAGGGTTGGGGGTAAACCCAACACCACTAGTCAATATAGAACATGACACCATTCCAATTGAGGTGGATAACAGCGACTTAAAGAGTATCACTCTAGCCGCAGGAACCATTATTGGAATGGCGGTTGATGACCGACATTTCTCCATAGATTTAGGCAATGACCTGTTAGGACCAATCCCCAAGGATTGTTTTGACAGTGATAGTGATGACAACAAAACACCAGACAGGATCTTTACCCGGTATGGGGGGAATTTCCTGGTGTACACTTCCTGCACTTATGGTAGGGAAGATGTGACCTGTGACTTCAGAAGGGATGAGGTGATTTTCCGAGTATGCGAGGACTGCTTTCCCCACCTGAAGCCACCAGTCCAAATGAGCACTTTGACCAGGGACTTCTCCACCCAGCTGGAAGAGGCCTCTGAAATAGCAAAACCAGAGGTCTTTCAACCATCTGATTCATGCAGATGG
The DNA here is from genome assembly GCF_040938575.1 of Ambystoma mexicanum. Classification (NCBI taxonomy): domain Eukaryota; kingdom Metazoa; phylum Chordata; class Amphibia; order Caudata; family Ambystomatidae; genus Ambystoma; species Ambystoma mexicanum. The sequence goes on from NC_090937.1 coordinate 636,163,503, forward strand.
TTGAAGAGAGAGTCAACCTAGCTGATGCCTGTGAGACTCTGGAGCAAAAGCAAAAATTGAAACAAGTTTTCTTGGATTTTCAAGGTCTCTTTGCGGTGGACTCATATGACTGTGGTCGCACTGACATCCACACAACAACAATTCCCATGGACACTGGCATGACTCCAGAGTTTGTGAAGCAATATCGCTTGCCTCTCGCATCAACGGAGTCCCTTACTGAAATAATTAAGAACCTTGAGTTCCGTGGGATAATCCGTCCAGTCCACAGCACCTTCAATAATCTGGTGCTGGGGATTTTGAAGCCAAACGGCCAGTGGAGACTCTGCGCCGACCTTAGGGAGCTCAACAAATGGGTCCATACTTCCTGATGGCCTCTTCCCTACATTTACCAAGGCCTGGTCCAGATCCAGGAGTCACAGGTATTCACTGCAATAGCCCTGACCAATGGATACTGTATTGTACCTTTCAGTAGGGAGGACCAATACAAGCTGGCCTTTACCTTCGGAGGGCAGCAGTACACATGGATCCGGACTCCCTTCGGATACATCAACTCCGGCAATGAATTCAACATTTTTCTACATAAGGCCATGCCTATCCTGGGTGCAAGGGGTAACCTGGCTTATGTAGATGATGTTTTAGTCAAAAGCTCAACTGTAGAGGAACACATAGCAGAGATCTGTTATGTTCTGACACAGTTGAGGGCCGCTGGAGCAAAACTCTCCTTTCAAAAGGCACAGTGATGTAGAACCTGTGTCAAGTTCTTGGGGCATATGATTACTCCTCAGGGTCTCTGTCCCCAGGAAAAGAAAGTGGAAGCACTCCAGAAGTTGAAAGACCCCACAACTCGGCAGGAACTAAGGAGCCTCCTCGGACTGACTAATTACAGCAGAAAGTTCATTGAGTACTACGCAAAGTGGGAGTGGGGTCCAGAACAAGCCGAGGCAGTAAGACAACTCAAAAGAAGCCTCTCGAAAGCGCCTTGCTTAGCTTACCCTCTCAAAAACAAGGAGTTCTTCTTGGAGACAGGGTTCACAAATACATGCTTGACGGCAGTATTATACCAAAAGCATGACAAGGTCAATAAAGTAATCTTCTATGTGAGTAAAACTTTATCCTCGGTGGAGGAAAAATTCAACGATTGTGAGAAGGCCCTCCTGGCAACGGTGTGGGCATTGAAGAATTACCGCCCGTTTATCCAGGGGGAACACAGCATAGTGGAGACTCCACACCAGCCTCTGCAATATCTTCAAAGTGACAGAATCCGGGCCGGAAATGTGAGTAATTCCCAAATTACTTCCTGGATTCTGTCAATGCAAGGCTTTCCTGTGGAGGTCAGATATGGCCAAAACAAGAAGAGTCCCCTCGCGCAAGGTCTGGCTGACTTGCATGATTGTGCCAGAGAAAACTGTCTCGAGGACGAAAGTCTTAAAATCAAGGACAACATGGAGACATAACTCAATTCCCCACACAAAGTCTTTGAAGAAGACAAGTGTGAGGGAATGCCCACTGTCTATGTGAATGGATGCTCCTACCATGTTGACAACAACGGGGAAAAGAACTTGTGGCCGGCGTAGGGAATGCATGGGTCAATGAGACCCCAGAACCCTCCGCTGGGTACAAGATTGGTCCCCGAAGTAGTCAAGTGGCAGAGTTGATGGCTGTGCATCAAGCCATCCTCACTGCTGTCCAACACCAACTCCACAAACTGGTCATAATCACTGATTCAGATTATGTACAGAACGGGTTCGTGGAGCACCTGGTTAACTGGAAAACCAGAGGCATGCTATGTGCTAATAATAAACCCCTGAAACATGGAAGATTAATTCAAAACATTGATGATCTGGTTACCTCGAATGGGATGACCATCTACTGGAAAAAGATCAAGGGTCATTCCAAAGTAGAGGCACCAGACAAAACCAGAAATTACTTAGCTGATCAGCTGGCCAAAACCGTAGCCATCCAACGGGATCTACTTAACATTGAGTCCCTGTTGGGGGGAATCCAGGTCACTGCTATCACTAGGTCCCAGACAAATGCTCACAATGAACTCTCAACTGCACAATGGAGTAAGGAGACCCCAGATGCTGATTTGATTACGGCTCAAAAAGGGGATCCAATAATTGGTAAGTTTTATCAACACATAAAGGACCCTGAGAACTTTCCCCTGATGGATACCGATTGCATAGGGAAAGAGGACCTCAGAGTGTTGATGAAATGTCTGAAAATGTTCCGAATCCAAGATGTTTTGTTGGTAAGGAGATCCCTAGCTGGCCATGATCAGTGGGTGGTCCCTACCTCATTCCGAAGCCTGATGTTAAGTCACACCCATGACGCGGCCACAGCCGGTCATAGGGGGTTTCATACAATACTTGAAATCTTAAGAGAGGTTGCATACTGGCTACACATGGGGCAGGACCTCGACCAATACTTGAAGGGGTTTCTTGCATGTTCAAAATTTCAGCCAACATCCCTCACACAACGTGCGTCTCTCCAAAAGAGGGGGATGACACTGCCATGGTCAGATTTGCAAGTCGATTTTATCGGGCCCGTGATTCACTCCTCTAGGGGGAATAAGTACATGTTGACCGTGACATGCTTATTTACTAAATGGGTGGAATGTCTCCCGGCCCCAAACTGCAAGGCAGAAACAGCAGCTGCCCTGATGATCAACCACATCTTTTCCCATTTTGGTCTATCCCAAAGGATTGAGTCAGAAAGAGGTAGCCACTTCACTAGCAAAGTAATGACAAAGATGTGGGAGATACTTGGGGTCAAAGGGAAATTACACATTGCCTACCGGCAAGCCTCTGGTGGTGTAGTGGAGAGATACAACAAGACCATTGATAGCATATTAAAAACGTTTGTGGCTGATTCTTGGCCAAGTTGGGATTTTCGATTACCTCTTGTCCTGCTGGCCATCAGATCTAATGCTTCATCTGCAACTAAAATGTCACAGTTTGAGCAATTGACTGGACGCAGGATGGTGCTTCCGCAGCATCTGCTCTACAGAACCCAAAAGCAGACATTGATCAATGCCTCCACAACTCATGAGTATGTTGAAAATCTAAGAAAACACCTTCAACATGCTTTTGCCTATGCTCAGCGAAATATAGAAAGATCTGCAGACAGTATGAAGACCCACTATGACTTAAAGACTACTAGAAAAGAATATCAGGTGGGAGACCCGGTCTACTTATACAATTTCCAAAGGAACCAGGCCAACCAGCACTAATTTTTACCTAGCTAGAGGGGCCCTTTTGAAATTGTAGACAAAATCTCACCAGTCGACTACAAAATATGCATCCCCAAAGGCATTTTGGCAGAGGGGGAAGATAAGTGGGTCCATATTAACCAACTGAAGTGTTGCTATCATAGGCACACTATGCAGCAACTGTAGGAGTCTTCTGGAACCCCACGGGGGGTCACTCCAGCTCCCTAGAATTCCCACTATAATATATTCCATCTATATAGTCAAAAATTTGCAAATAGAAAAATGTGTCCTGATATGTCAAGATGTGTGTGTCCGCCCCACTACATCAATAGTGGTGGGGAAATGTCTACAAATATGTTTTTGCTTTGTCGTCCTAGAATTGGAAATCATGGAGACTAAAACCAAGGAGGTTCACCCAGGGACCGGAAGCAAAGATACAAGGGGCCTGGGTTATCGCTCCATGCTCACATCAGGACTGGGCAAGGAGAACTGTTCGATCCACCCCTGATGGGAGAAGCTGAAGAATTTTGCCATGTTGAACCAAAGAAAAGATGAGGAATTTTGCCATTTGAACCAAAAGAAAAGAAATTGATCATCCCAGTCTCACGACTTCTCTTGACGGATTGGTCAACTCAAAATCGTGAGAGGGGGCTTGTGGGATGCACTGACCCACTAGGCTCTGCCCTGCGACATCACTGTGTGCTGCTTTCACCAGAAACAACAGAATGACCGTCAAAAAGACCTATGCGCGCTAAACACCTCTGAGAAGTGCGCTGGGAAACCGGTAAAATAGGCTGCCCATCTACTTTGTCTGTGTCAATGGTAGAACAGGAGACCACACTGCCAAAATCTGTCATTGGGCCACCCGCATAGTGAAATGGAACTACCTGAAAAGGCAGTGCTTCATTGCCAGGTAAACCCAGAAGTGCTCCAAAATCCGTTTTTCCTTGGCTGTTGAAATTGCAAAATAATGGTTCCCAAACATCAGAAAAGGTCCAACATCCTTGTTGGGTGTTAACCATCGCCTTATCTAAGGAATCCCCATAAGCACAATGTCAGGAGAAGCGGATTTCATCACAAGAATATCCACATTAAAAAAGGTGCTTGCCTGGGAAAATCTGTCAGATATGGGTGCATTACCGCTGGCCGCCTGTGTCAAAGCTGTCATTTATTTACACTGGGAGTTTAAACTTGTACATTAAGATCAAATTGTTGAAAAGAAGAGACTTGCCATCAAAAGCAATATAGGTTACTACTATTCAATCTGGAATTAGAGATTTTTGTGTCTACTTGTTGAAAATGTAAAGTCTATTTTAGCAAAAATAATTTTAAACAAAGTGTTTTAAAGTGAACTGATGCCAGCCATAGAACTTCAAAGGCAAATTCCACAGCGTGTCCCAAACAAAGGTGCTTTCCTTTTGTTCTCTGGCCAGGAACTCTCAGTTAGATGCTAATGAAAGGAGGAGGAGATTTTGCTCTGCTTCTCTGGGGAGAGACAATAGGCTTCCTGGACTGAACGGTAATGCAAATTCAGGTATCAACAGAAACTACTGCCAGCAGAAAGAGAGGCCTGGATTGCTCTTAGCCCAGCAAAACCAGGGGAGTGGGACCAGACAGATATGTGTATCTGTAAACCACAAAACGTATCTTTTGAAAAAGACTCACAGACAACTGTGCAAAATTTGTAAAAATATTTAAAATATAGGTTGTTAACGTGAAAATTCTGCTCACAGTTTGAAACTACTCTGGACTCTGTGCTATGTTCAGAGATAGGACTACCGAAAATTTGATTTTGTAGCAATTGTGATGATGCTCGAAATATGAAACTTCACAGGATTATGCCCAGATTTCATGCGCATATATATAGAAAAATGTGAACAGATCTGATATTGGGTACCCAACCAAAAGCGCGAAAAACTGTCAAATCTAAACTAAAGATCTCACCGAGATGGGACTCGGACGGATACTTGCTCTACTAAATCTGTGATGTAAATATGTATTGTTAGCAAGTTGGTAATATTGTAAATATGCTTTATGTGAAAAATAGATTCACTGTACAGGAACAGAGGGGAGGTACTCCCTGGATTGTAAAATACTGCATCAGCATGACACCATGTGTTCTTCTCAAATCAGGAGAGAGGAAATACCCTAACCAATAGGATTCCTAGGGTGTGGTTAGTATAATTCAGCCTACCCACCCCTTAGCGAAATACATAAATAGGGACAGTTTAGGGCCTAGAGACACACAAAGATTCACCAATCAACTGATTACTGGTGAAGCACTTTGCAGGAGAAACACATATGCCCAATTCCAAAGCTGAACCCTTCTCAGCTTGGCCTTTAAAATCTGGAAACCTGATTTTACCCCAGACTTCCAAGGGGCACCACAAAAACAACAGCCAGGATGTGCTGTTTCTGCTTTCTTGCCAAGAATTCTTGCTAGAATCCAGAGATCCAAACCAGTAGAGCAGAGCTGTAACCAGACAGCTGCAACCCAGAACCAACCCATCAGATCCAGTCCAGAGGCCGTGCAGTGTCCAGAGTGCCGCGCTGAGTGCAGAACCGAGTGCCCTGAATCTTGTCCGGTGGGCTAGCAGAATTCCAGTCCAGAAATCTTTGACCAGATCTTTGACGGGCCTATTCCAAACAGTAGTTGTGAGTATCTAGAGCATAGAATTGTTCATAGCCAGTATCTAATCCTTAAGTAATCCTACCCAAAACCATTCTATCCTATCCAGAACTGCATTGTAGAAATCGTTTGTCTTTCCTGAATCTTTCCCTCATCCATATAGTCCTTTGGTAATGTTATTGATAACATCATCTTTGCGCTAATATATTTGTTGAAGAAAGACAAGCGTCTCGGCAGGTAGAAACCATCCAGAGACATTGCTGGATTGGTGGCTGTGCTGTCGTGTAGCTTGTGGCTTCATAGACTCCCTAGTGTAAAGAAAATCTTGGTTGTACATTCTAAAGCGCATCTTTCATTTGAAAATCTTAACTCTTTCTGAGAAAAGCCGACTTCTACTAAAACCTTCATGACTTCCGAACGGTGCATGCTAGAAATGCATTCCAACTCCTTATAGTTTTTCCGCAATCACGCTTCTTGCAAATGGAAAAGTTTGCCGCAAATGTTTTGTTTGGCTCAATTTCATCACATGTAAAACAGCTGTTCTTTGCATCCGACCTCAGAATTAAGGGTTCAACCTGCTAGTTACTCTATAATCATTGCTTGTGTTTATCTGATACCATACAAAGCGGCTCCCACTAGTTTTGAATCAAATTTCGTGAATTAAATCCATTTTTCTGTGTTTTTAACCATTAATTCAAAGCCACATTTAAACCATTATGACCTGTTTGCAATCATTCATGTTTCTCTCTGATTTTGCTGGGGGAAATTGGGATTGAAACTGAAACTGTATTTGTTGAGTGTATATTCCTGAAACCTGTTTTCCCTCCTTGCATCTCTTTATCTTGCATATTGGGGGGGGTTCAGTAGTGTGCAGGGGGAAAGAGTAGTAACATTGCAATTTTGACTGAACCCACACAAAGTATTATTCTATGCTGCATTATTTTTCCTATCCATACTCCTTCTGAGATTGTTGATTGTAACATCACCCATTGGTGATCATAGTATAAATATTAAATAGTGCGATATATATATATTGTTCAAATCCATAAAATAAATCTTTTAACTTTGCAAAACATCCTGCTTCCTGGGTCAGTGAGACCGGAGGGATTCAAAGAGAGGGCCATGATATAAGGGTACATCATTCAGAAATAAAAGAACTTATAGACAAAAATATATAATTAAGGGTTTCAATTGTGCATCCCACTCTAGGCATTGACTTAGGTGAAGTGCTGGGTTGAAATCACTTACATGGGCCAATCACTCCAAGATATTGACATGGGTAGATGATGAATCAGGCTCAGTAGTTGTAATCCAATTGGTTAATGCAACAATATGTTTCCAAAGCCATGCAAAGAACCATGTGTGATATGTGGATGTAAAACCACAATTGACGTTCTTGGAATGAGAGAAGGTACAGCCGTCCTTATGGATCGATATTGGGCTTGTGGATCTTGAGCCTATATGCAGTTGCCCAAGGATTGGGGTGGAGTGTGTTCCCTGATACTCATCCATGTTCCAGCATCAGTAATTCCTCAGAGCAATCTAAACATTAACAACTTTACAAAAGTAGATGACCGTTAGATAAAAAGATCGCTTGAACTCTGGCGGACGAAAAGAGGAAACTATTTCTCAGCCAAATCAATAAAAGCATATGAATCCATTCCCGATGAGCACAAGTTGTTCAGCAAGACTGCTATGTTAATGACAGCTATATTTATGCCTGGAATTCAAACCGTGGCAAATGACAAACGGTTGTAAATCACCAGAAGAAGAGCTGAGGACCATATGATTGATAACCTTCCAGAATAGGTATGTCCTTGATATGATGACAGCGATGGAAGGAGCAGTTTGCGCCAAAATCGGGCCATCACCTTCTCACGATGGCCAGAATGGCAGAGGCCATATCGATGTTGACAAACCTAAATACCAAGATCGAAGACGAGACAGATGACATTGAAGATGACAGTTGGTTTACCTCCTTTTTTTCATGGATTCCTCAGTGTATGGTGAATCTATTCAAGGTTCTTGTGCTAGTAATGTTTGGATTCTGTATAGTTAGGATGGTGATTCTCCAATTCAAGAAAACAGCAAAAAAGGTAGTAGGAATGAAGATCATGATTGATGTAAAAAATGAACCAAACGCCAAGGAGCTAACTGATGATGCGGTCAGAGAATTCATAAAGGGTAGCATCGTAGCACCTGAGAGAATGACGTTTCTGTATCCAAAGAATCATAAGAAGTACGTGGGATGATGGGTCTATTGTACCTCAAATGGACAATGTAACTACATGACCTGGAGTGTAGATGAACATGTCAAATCTGTAGGTACCCTGAGGGGGGTGATGAAGCTATAGACACCTAAGACACACTTCTTCAAGAGAAAATACCAGGATGTAGAAACACTGGAAGAGGTGGTCGAGGACTCAACCAGAGGGGGGAATGTAGAGGAGAAGCTGCATACCTCTGCAGGAAACCCTGCACCCCTTCCTCCCATATGTTGGAAACATGAGAACTTGCCATGTTGGACACCAGCCATTGCACCAATACCGCAGCGTGTGTTCAAAAGAAGATACCTGATGAGAGAACCCTACTGAATATATCCCCAAAGTGTTGACAACCTTAGGGAGGAACTCCCTGAAGGAATATGAGAAAGAGTAAAGAAAAAACAAAGTGATGTCACAAAATTTAAGCACGACGTCCCCAGATACTGACTGAAGAGGATGTATAGATCCTAAAGAAACTAATGACAAAGTAAAGAATCAAGTGAACTTTTAAATACAAAAAAGAAGATTACACGTGCACAAGCGATCCAGTAAATCAACCATTCAATAAATGATAGAAGCTAGCTATACGTAGCTAATAGATGCAGGCAAAGCCGCCATTATATAGAAGCTGGACATCGGTATCATGAATTTAGTAAGCCAGGACCCATGAAGCAGGAAGGGAAAACTGTGTTGCAGCAAGAATAAGCAAAATCGTGAAGTTGCAAGACAAGGCTGTCTGGCTTGGAGTCAAGACTAAAGCAGCAAAGGTCGGCTATCTATTCTGGAAATTAGCGAACATGCGGAGGATGAATCATCTCTTGTCAAGGTGCAAAGAAAGAACACCAAGAGTGCCACGTTTAATTCATTTAGAGCATTTAAAACCTGTAAAATGGACCAAATCAAGTCAAGGATGAAAATATATTCTGAACTTGGAATCCCAGAACACGATAGTGAGTGCTCTCACTGAGGTGTATTCTGAAAGGCGAGGATACTTTGCAAGGCCAAGTTCAAAGATAATCTTCATGGCAGAAGGCATGGGTGATGAGAGATGCTGGACTAATTGGGTGGTGGGGTTGTGCCATGCCTCATCTCCTTGCACCTGGGTCTGGGCTTATGTGCTGCTAAGTGAACCAAATGTTCCAGACCTGGCACAAGTGTTTCAACCAATTGTACTAGTCCATATAATGAAGGACCTTATAGTTTGAAGACCAATGAGAAACTGTGTATCTAATGTTTCTGAAGATATGTTTTAGAGGTAGGCATATATTGACCACCTGATAGTGGACAGCCAATCACAATCCTAGTCCCTATAGAAAAGTATACTTAGATGTTCCCCTTAGCCAATCCCGACTCTTGATAGGACTTTCCTTATTGCCACATAGCATGACATCACCTTTGATGTATTTTTGGTATAAAGGCTATGTTTTGTGTAAATATCGCTGAGAGACTGAGCTTACGTCAGTTGATTTTTGTTGCAAAATTCCATGTTTTAGATAATTGTTAATTAAACAGTACTTTGCCATCTTCCTGAGCAGGTTCAGTTATTTGGACTCAGAATTATTCAGTATAATCCCATCCATTACATATGCACGTAAAGAGCTCTAAGCTCAAAAGGTTTAATTCTCAAATTAACAAGGCAAAGCAAGACTGCATAAATCCCTATCAACACTTTCTCCCATGTGAAAGGGTGGCCGGGCGAGTGCAGGCATGGAATTTTACTATTACTCGATACAGCGACAATTTGCAACTTGATGGGTAGGTGATAATACTGAAATGCCACACTTATTGACTGAACGTGATGCATGTAAACCCTCCCATGGTATTGGAACAGTTTAAAAATGCAGGGACAATATCCAACCCCAGTATGTTAGTATGGAGGATGATACAACACCTAGACAAGTTAGTTGGGGTCAAGATAACTTCCTCACCACTACTTTCGATATATAATGCCCCTGGGGTGCCTATTACATTCAAGAGACATGCACAAACTCAATTTTTAAACGTAGTCATCACATAGGTTGAGGACTTATTTCTGAAAGACCATTTTATCACGCTTGACCAACTCCGGGAGAGAGGTACAGTGAATAGCCTCAATATGTTTGTAAGCTTGCACCGAAAGGATACCTAGGAAGCTTCCATGCCAAACCAAAAATCTCTTAAATTAGAGTACCTATTTTTAAAGTTCTACGTTATGAATAAAGAAATATATTTTTTGAAGTAACAAATTAAATTATGTAAATGGAGAAGGTGAATAAAGAAAAACAGTATATATGACATGATGGCCTTGATCAATATGTTGTTTAGATGTTGATGATAGCCTGGAAGATTGAGGCCTACCAGGTACTGTGCGTTTATAAATACAAGATTCACTTATACAATCCAACAGTACCAGGTAAATGCAGTAGATGTGGGTGCAGGCAGGCAGATTTTATGCGCATAGCTTGTAGTTGTGCCTGTGTATGTTAATTCTGGTGTGAAATCGTAGATACAATGGCCCAAATTAAGAAGCGCGAGCTGTCGCTACATCCAAAGCTATCTTTATTAGGAACATTTAGCTTTAAACCTGATGAGGAGGCGAGATTTATGAACTTTGCATAGATACTGTGTCTGTGCACTGGAGATGGGGAGGGGTCTAAAACGGTTCCAAAAGCAGAAACATGGCTGCAAGACCTAATTTACTGTCACAAACAGTCTGTAACCTATGCAATGCTACACCCATCACCTAGCAGACCAGAAGGCATCTGGTATTAATTGATTGAGTGAATACTTTGCAGCTGGAGGGGGGGGCAACTTAGAAGATGGCACTCACTATCATATTTTATGCACTAATAAGGCTGCTGAATGGGATGTGCCATCGAGTTCCCACTGCAAGGACTGCTCTGCCCTTTAAACTCTTTATAGAAAGGTAATAGTTAAAGTTTGTGACTGTCTGTGTGTCATGTAAAAGCACTTGCACACTCCCTAATGCTCTCTTTAACTTTTTGCTGTTTATGTAATAACTAGTTCAACAGAGTGTGTACACGGGCCGAAGTGTATAAAGAAAGCCATTTTAAGAGTGTTAGTATATTATGTGGTGTATTTTGCTGTAATTTATGTAAAGAGAAAAAAGAAATGACACAGTAGGACCACTATGAATCCCAAGGCAACAGCTCCCTCTAGTGGTGACAACCGGCAAAGCAGGCAGTCGCTACTGCTCATGATTGCATCAGACAAACATACATCTGGCCTTTTATTATTGTAAGAATATTGTTTTGCTTGTTAAAATACAAAGACAAGTTTTTTTTTAAAATACAGGCATCCCTTTATCTTGAAATGCTCTGGCAGGCATTGAACTTCCCTTTCTACCTGGTGTAGAGGGTCAGGCCCCGTCAGTTGTGACCCTATGACAAGAAATGTTCATGGTTGCAATGTAGACATTTTATTTAGACACTAATCAGAACTTTGCTACTTGGATACTTTAAACTCTGGAGGTGTAAATATAGCATACTGCAATTTCAAAGGAAAGTGCTAGTGGTGTAGGTTCTTTCTTGCTGCAAAGCCTGTTGCCCATTGCATCCTCATGCATCTAGGGCTGGGGTAAGGAAGAGTGACAAAGAGGTAATGCGTAACTGACTTGCTTGTAATCTTCATTTCTCTAAACCTAACTCTTCCCTGCTATAGGTGTCTTCTCTCCATCCCTCCTTGCCTCCCTACTGGGCGTGACATTTTGGATGCGGCTTGCTTGTAAAAAAGAGTTAGCTGATGTCTGTCATGGGTTGCTTGCCCTGACAAGGAAGAATTAGTCTCAGAGTAATGCAGATAACTGGTAAATAATGTGCACATTCTTGAATTAATTGTTAAAGGACGCTATATGATTGATATGAATCACTATGAAACACAGAATAGACTATGTGAAGGCCTGAGACATGCGGCCTCAATTTGCCCAATGTACATCTTTGCAACAACTTCTTCAATTTCAGTAAACTGTCCACACTGCACCCCAAATAAAGGTACACTCTCCACCAATATTCCCTTTAATTATTTTTCTTTAAGTGCAGAAGTGGTTGGCTTTTGGGCGCCCATTATTTTGCTTGTGCGTAACTGACTAACGAGGTAAGTCATTTTGTGAGCATGAGTAAATAGTGAGCTATCAACTCTCAAGAGAGTTTGCAGGGGAATTTCTGATTCCTCAGCCTCTGCAATTATTTACATATCAATGTAAAAAATTAATTTACGGCTCTTTTTCCATAGGCTTAAAAATTATTTTATATGTGATCATAAACAGAGCTCATCAACCAGTCCAAGACTTTAAGCTCTTCCATAGTACCTAACAAAAGCATCCCTATGTGTAGAAAAATATAAGCATGTGACAAGGTGACTGCTGCTTGGAGAAGCTTCGTTTTGCTTTTGAAAACGTTCTACTGTCTGCACAGCATTGCGAGCTATACACAGCTCCTGCTGGCGAAACTTTCATTCCTTGCCGCTTCCTGGAGGAGGCGGAGCCAGCCCGCAGCACGTGACGGATCACGTGACTTTGCAGGGCTATTTCAGGAGCCGTGAGTCGCTCGAGCAGGGTGACTGCTGCTTGGAGAAGCTTCGTTTTGCTTTTGAAAACGTTCTACTGTCTGCACAGCATTGCGAGCTATACACAGCTCCTGCTGGCGAAACTTTCATTCCTTGCCGCTTCCTGGAGGAGGCGGAGCCAGCCCTCAGCACATGACGGATCACGTGACTTTGCAGGGCTATTTCAGGAGCCGTGAGTCACCCTCGCGGCGATAAGCCCGGCAGCGAAAAGGGCGCTGCATTTCTGTTGGGCTGTTGGGCGGTTGAAGGGTGAAAGGGCAAAGATAAAACCATCACGCTTCACTGCTTTGGCCGACAGTCCAAGAGTGTGGTGAGTGCCTAGTTGTCCGTGCTCCACATTGCATTGAAGCCACTCTTGGCTATTATATCTATTCCTGACTGTTTGTGACTTGTAAAAATGAAACGAGGCATCAACTCTTTAAAAACAGGAATGCCTCCTGCTACTGCTGCTCTTTTTACGAATAGCATCCATGCCGTGCCAAACGTGGCTGTGGAAACTCTGAACAAAACGAGATTGAGTTCAACTCCTCGTGTGAGGACTCAAAAAGTGATGTCCAAAAGTAAAGCAGTGTTATCCGATGGGATGGACATTCGATCTTTCTGTTCTAAATCCATTTATGAGATCCCCTGTGATTCTAATAACAGGGATAACACTTTGAAAGTAAATGACTGTTTGGTTAAAACTATTGCAGCAAAAAAAAAGGATTCTTCACATGGACAACAAAATAAGAATAGTGTAATGGAGGATGTTTTGACGGGAGAGGTTGCAAAAGCTGTCTCTTCAACTGAACCTATAGTAAAGTTTGCCAAAGAAAATGTCTCGCTTACAGATAGCATTTTGCTTAATAACGTACTGACTGGTGCTGGTGTGCCGTGTGATAAAATAGCTTATAGTCCTGTTACATCTATAAGTGATGCATCAAACTTTAAGACATTTATTTCGGATGAGGGCGAGGTGCCAGTAATTGATCTTGACATAAATGCCTCTGTTTATTAAATCATACTTTACCTGAAAACCTTTCCAAATCGCCCATCCTGTTTACGAACATCAGCGTGGCAAACTCTGTAGCAAATCTATCCTTTTTAGCTCCAACTCCACGGAAAGTACCCTCACACAATATGCCAGAGTTTGGAGGGGCAGAATCACAGAGTGTAAACATAGGATTTGCGCTTACCTCTTTGAATACGGCAATTATAGCGTTAGCAAAGTTGTTTGATGTTTTAGTTACAAAAGCCGATGCACACTCAGATCAATTAAATCAGCTACTAGCTGAACAACTTGTACATTCTAACAAATTGACTGGTTTGGGGCATGCTGACTCCATCTCTAAAAATAAGAAGTCTGTAATGTCTCAAACCTCGGCTCAAGTGTCATGTAATCTTCAACAAACATATCAACCCATACCAAGTTTTCCAGCACCTTTAGTTGACCCTTTCATTCCCACAATCCAAACTTTAGCTAAACAGCAAAAAAAAACACCATACCCATTGTTTGATGTCAACACAAGCTTAGCTGATCAAGTGAAAACAGGGCTGAATAAAGCTCTCTCTCAACCGAAAAAGACAAAAAACATCAAATCTGTGACTAAATGTGCCTCACAAATTAAATCTTTTGTGAAGAACCTGTCTATACCAGCTGCAACCACTTTAGCTGCCGCTAAAGTAATATCAAAGAAATATGCTCTTCAGGCACAGTCAAAAAAAGCAAAATCAAATCCGGTGGTAGTTCCCCCGGTTGTAGACCATAGTCCCCTAAATGAGCTGATACGTGTGGCTACTGACCTGTCTAAAAATAATGCTACTTTGACAGGAGCGGGGGTCAGGGATGTACGGTTTAAAGAATTAAGGCAAGCAATTGATGACTATATGGTAGCCAAACCTGCTCTTAAAAGACTAACTTTCGCACCTTGTGAAACGGCTCTTGTTCATAAACCTGTTACGACGCTGACACAATCACCTCAAACAGCAAGTTCACAAGTTCCTACTAAAGTGAGCACGGTACAAGTTGTGTCTCAGGCATCAGCCGTTAACGCACAAAACATCCTGGTACCTGAGCCCTTGTCTGCTAGTGACATCGAAAGGTTGATTCAGTCTTCGTTAATTAAATTCCTTGAGATTCCTCCCACGACCCAAGATAAAGTCTGTCCACCAGTCCAACCAATCTTGAACCCTCAGCCTCAGGTTGATACTTGTTGTTCACAAGTTCCTACTAAAGTGAGCACGGTACAAGTTGTGTCTCAGGCATCAGCCGTTAACGCACAAAACATCCTGGTACCTGAGCCCTTGTCTGCTAGTGACATCGAAAGGTTGATTCAGTCTTCGTTAATTAAATTCCTTGAGATTCCTCCCACGACCCAAGATAAAGTCTGTCCACCAGTCCAACCAATCTTGAACCCTCAGCCTCAGGTTGATACTTGTTGTTCACAAGTTCCTACTAAAGTGAGCACGGTACAAGTTGTGTCTCAGGCATCAGCCGTTAACGCACAAAACATCCTGGTACCTGAGCCCTTGTCTGCTAGTGACATCGAAAGGTTGATTCAGTCTTCGTTAATTAAATTCCTTGAGATTCCTCCCACGACCCAAGATAAAGTCTGTCCACCGGTCCAACCAATCTTAAACCCGCAGCCTCAGGTTGATACCTCAAAACGTGCGCGTATCTGTGCAAAGCGGCCAGCGATCCATGCTTTAACACTTAGTTGTTTGCCTGAACCTGTCAAGCAATATAACTTGAATCGTGCATCGGTGCTAGCTATATTTAGTGAGATTCCTGAGCTCGATGATATTGGGACGGTTGACATCGAGCTCGTTGAATTTGTTAACAATTCTAACTGGACTGCGTCAACTCTCTGGATTAATTCAAGGATTGTAGTTAATACACTCTGGTCTGTCAAATCACAATTGTTGGACCTGGGTTTCTCTCTTCAAATTAAATCTGATTTATTAGACTCTTCTGTACACTTACAACAATCGGCTAACTTAAAACAAACACCAAACAAAAATCAAGCGCTGTCTCACCCCGCATGCACTTGTGAGTTTAAAATCAATCAACGTTAGCATGCAGAAATTACAGAATCTTGTTTGTCATTTGTAAGCTGGAATTCGAGAGGGAACAGACATCTACTAAATAATGGGAGTGTACAGCTATTAGAGCATGACGTAATTATGATACAAGAGTCATGGTTTACTAGTGTTCCCACATGGAACAATTATGATGTCACTCTGATACCAGCTGAGAAGGGTCTTTTGGGACGTCCTACTTCTGGTCTATTGATGGGGGTGAAACAGACCGTGGGTCTGAAAATTGAACCTTGGTTTTCTCCAAATGCTTTTCTACAGATGACAAAGATCGGTGGCAAGGACTTTGTGGGTGCCGCTATCAATGTGTACTGGAACCCGCTGCGCATTTCTGATGAGTGTTTTTTGGATTCTGTGGTTAAGGCTATCGATATTGTGATGCTCGAGGGCTTGTCTCATTTTATTATTCTTGCTGGTGATTTAAATCTGCATTGCCTAGGCCCTCCAGACAAATTGGAAAAAAATCGCTTGAGTAAGTGGTCAACTTTAGTCAAATCTCGAAACTTGTTCATGTTAAATGGTGCCTTCCCACAAGACACGCCACCAAGATCTACTTGGCATCGTGCTAACAGCGAGGGCATCATTGATTTTATGTATGTTAATGCACAGATGTTTAACAAGGTAACAGCATTCAAAATAATTGACTCAGACATGAGCGACCATAATATGCTATGTATGCTTCTGTCTGTAAATGTTAGCATCGACCAATTAAAACCTTTCTTTCTTATTGGCTCGCATAACATAAATCCGGCTAGAAATAGATTAATATGGACCGAGTCTTTGTTGGGAGCCTTTAGGACACACTATTATGCTCAACTTAATGATGGAGCATCCCAAAACTCTCTGCCAGTTACACCATATTATGACCTAATGCAGACATTCCAACCGGGGTCCATCAAACAGAAAGTGAAACAAACCCCCCATCTGCATATATTTGATCACCAAATTAGACTTGAGAAAGCTAGGGTACGTTCTGAGAGGAGAGCAGCCCTTAAGCTCCCTTTGCATATGCGACAAACTGTTTTGTCCCGTATCAAAACTAAATATAGAAATTGGGTAAGAGGAAGGAGGGCAAAGCTTTACCAAATTGATGGAATTAGCATATTAAAAACCTTGGCTTCAAAGAACACTGCTCAGTCATGGAACATCATAAATCAAGTGACTGCAGGGCATCAGGTGGCGGTTCAATCAAATGATGTGTCTGAAGCAAGGTGGATACAGCACTATGCTAAACTATTTGCTGAACCTCCGGTGCATTTCTCTAAAATCTCATTTGATACTCTCCCTCCTTTCTACATACATTTTGACAGAGAAGACATCATGTATTTTATCAAGCGAGCCAACAATTCCAGAGCCCCAGGCCCGGATGGCTTATCCAATGCTCACCTTAAACGGTTTCCGGACATCTGGGCGGATATCCTTTGTCTCGTATTTGATCATGTTAACACCTCACAGAGAATTCCCCTGTCGTGGAAGCAATCTATTGTTGTCCCGATTTATAAGAAAGGTGAACGGTCCAACCCAACAAGTTACAGACCGATCTCTCTTCTGGATGTCCCGGGTAAGATCTTTTCTCAGCTGATCTTGCGCGAGCTGAAAAACTGGACAAAAAAATGCCTTAAGAGAGATCCTCTCCAATCAGGTTTTGTAAGTGGACTTGGCACACTTCCTAACATGATCACATTAAATATGTTGAAGTCGAAATATGCACTTAGGAAGCAACCTTTATATCTTGCGTTTATCGACTTTCGTTCTGCTTTTGATTCTATTAACAGAAACTTACTATTTTATAAGTTAAAAGTTTTTGGTTGCCCTTCTTCTCTCTTGTCAATTATCATTCAACTACACACGGACACGTCTATGCGTGTTAGGCTCTCTTTTGAAGGTCTTCTATCTTCTTCCTTTTCAACGTTCCTGGGACTCAAACAAGGGTGCAGCTTAGCATCGATATTATTCAATTTGTTCATATTGGATATGGGGAGTTATTTCGTGCATACTTTGTCCGATGCTCCTGAACTTGGTGGTCAGCGCATACCATGGTTGCTTTATGCGGATGACCTTGTTTTAATATCGCAAACTCCCAGAAGTCTCCAGAACTTGCTGTCTGCATTGTCTAATTATTCTAAGGAGAACCAACTTCTAGTCAACTTGGAAAAATCT
Organism: Ambystoma mexicanum; assembly: GCF_040938575.1. Classification (NCBI taxonomy): domain Eukaryota; kingdom Metazoa; phylum Chordata; class Amphibia; order Caudata; family Ambystomatidae; genus Ambystoma; species Ambystoma mexicanum. The sequence goes on from NC_090937.1 coordinate 636,181,405, forward strand.
CAGATTCTTGTCTGTAAGTCAAGAGGGAAAGCTAAGAGCCTAAACATAGTGTGGTACTTACAACAACAACCAATAGAAATTGTGTCAGAATACAAATATCTGGGCCTATACATTCAAAATACCATCATCGATAATAGACACTCGACTGTGTTACAGTCAAAACTGTCAATGCTGCTGTCACAGGCGAAAATACTCGTTTATAAGTACGGGAAATTTACACTGAGGCATTTGTTTATGTATTATGAGCAAAAAGTCATCCCCATCTTGTTATATGGTGTAGAATCCAAGCTGTATTCTAATGACCAAGCTTGGGATAAACTTGAGGCCACATTTTGGAGAAAGGTTTTAAATTTGCCAAACTGCCTACCTTTGCCTATGCTGCGTTTTGAACTAGGGCTCAAATCACTATCTAGTAGGGTCAAATGGAGACTGTGTTCTTTCTTTCGGAAATGCATTCTTGGTGGTGGTGAGAACAATATAATGAGTACGATTGCTGGCTACTTGACCTCCTCCGGTTTGGCCTTTCCTAGTCGATGGCGTGGCTTTGTATTAAATGCTATGTCTGAAGCTGATATATCATTACAGCTGCTGATGGAGAACCCAATTCGTGCTAAAACAAAATATTATCAATGGGAGTGGATCCAGAACTATGAACGTTGCAGACAATATAAAGATTTTAATTCTAAAATCTTTGGCATTAAATGCTTGGGTCAAGCGCCAAGTTATCTACTAAAATGTCCCTCTGCGAAAATTCGGTCCAAGTTCTTGCGGTTGAGAATGAACTTGTGGCCTACGAGAGAAGTGTTGGTGAGGCGGAAGACCATTCCTCCTGAACTAAACTTTTGTCGGTTTTGCAATCGTCACAGTGTCAAAGAGACTTTACAACACGTGATAGTTGCATGCCACGCTTTGGAAGACATACGGGCAAAACATTTTACGAATCTGCTAAATGTGCACATGCAATGGGACGATTTGGAGATATGGAGTTCTCTAATCAACAGTACCAGATTTTCAGTTATAAAGGCACTGGTGCACTTTCTAGAATTTATATTACCTTGTGAATTTTTTTTATGAACAGTCATATTAATAATTGGTTGAATGTACATGAGTTGATGTGGTTTTCTATCTTTTGAGATTGTTCTTAAAAGGGTAACTAGTGCTGAAGTAATTGCATTATTCTGTAAACTGTGGTATTTGTTGTCGTTCAGCTTTCTTTACTATATGTCCTTAAGTGTATGCTACCCATGTATTGGGACCTTTTTATGGAATTATCATGTAATTTTGAAAAGTTGATTTTATTCAGCTATAACAAAATAAAATAAAAAATAAATAAAAAATAAGCATGCATAACACACATTGCATGCTCAGTAGAAACAATAGTTTTAGTTCTGGCTATTGATTTGAAGACACAATTCAAAGTTTTTTGCCATTTCTATCTCACAGAGGAAGTTGCTATTTTCCAAAGAACGTTCGCTATCCTGCACCATCATCTATTGGCACTGCGTGTCTTGGAGGACTCTTGCCACTAAGCCATGCTCGCTTCCTGGAGGAGGCATAGCCCATCAGCGGTCACATGTGCAGTCATGTGACCTGATTCCACCTGAAAAAGCAGCCTCAACTACCCTTGCGGGGTGGCGTTAAGCCCGGCCGCGGAGTAAAGGGTGGTGAATTTTATTTTTGCAAGAACTGTTTTGCTGCTGTTTGGCTCTGAGAGGCGCTGATTCCGGGACCTGGCAATCAGATGATTTGCTGCAGGTCTTACACCTTGGACTCGTCTCCTCCCTCCTTTCCTCAGAAGCGGAGCAGCAGACAACACCGTAGGAGAGAGAGAGCGAGAGATCGTGTGTGAGTGGAAATCACCGACTCTGGGCGTTCTGACGCGCTCGTTCAGAAACAGAAATTACAAGTAAGTGTTCAAACTAGCAAATGAGCAAATTACTGAGTGTGAAGACATAGAAGTAACAAGAGGAGAACAGGTGTTTGGTAGCGTCAGCCTCTTGATAACAGATATTTTAAACACCTTTTTACCGTGCTATTACAAATCACCATAGCAGATTTCTAATCAATAACTGGAGTGTAGTGGAAAATCAGAGCGAGTTCTGAGGCAACAAGGATGACGGCCAAACAAGGCCCACAGACAAGGACAAAGACTATACAACAATGACGTCAAACAAACCCATGGTCGTTAGCAAAGGCAGGTGCAGAACACCAAAACCCCACGACTCGAGTAGATGGGGGGACGGCAGTAGACACCGAAATAGTCTCTACGGAGCTCGGTGATGAGAGCACAGGACGTACTCAGCAATCACCTTTGCCTTCTCAAGCAGACCTTGCTCCACTGGGCGACGTGGCAAACATTGAAGCTACCTCACCTAATGGACATTTACAACAGAGCAAAATGAATGAAAGAGAAAACAACACAAAACAGCAAAGAATGCAAGAAAAAAAGTCTCAATCGGAGAGAGTTACTGAACTTGGCACACCAAAAGAAACATCAAAGGAAAGAGTGAACAAATCCAAGGCATTACTATTACTGTCGGACTTGGTGCAGATCTCACAAGATACCAGTGGGGTAGACAAAGTTCAAAGTACAGATTGCATGGAGGAGTTCTTTACCCCCTTTGAAATCACTGATGTAGACTTACTAGGAGCGTTACATACTGAGTTAATAACGGAGACCACTGAAGGCACACAAGTAACGAACACAAAGCAAACAGTACAAACTTCAGACATCCTCGACCCAAACTCAGAATGCACTAATTACGACACTCAAATGGTACCGACAAAGTGGAAAACTAGCACCAACTGTAAAAGATACCCTTACACAAGGAAGCACTTACCTGAAAAGTGGCTTGATAAATGGTTCCGAACAGGCATCAGTAATTCTGGATGAAGCAACAGTGGAAGCAATTTCACAACTTGCAGCACGTCTAGGGAAAACAAGTACCCAAAGGCCGAGCCCACCGGGGACAAAAAACATAACAAACAAGGATATCCCTACGCCCAACGGAACATCACAAAAAACAAAACAGTGTCTAACCATCAAAGAAAATAGCGAGAAACTAGGAAATAAAGTGAGTACACCAAGATGGCACGCGAGGACACCTGTGCTGGAAAAACCGAAACGGCGACAACCTATCGAATTGAATACTCCCATGGCGCACATGAATGAAGAATCACCGAATCTACAAACAACGGCGAGGAGGGACTCAAGTGAGGCAGCAACGAAATCAAGCCTTTCAGCAGCAGCTGCCATGCAAATACATAATAATGTATTAGCAGCGTCACCTCTAGCCTTGATCCCCTTTGTTAAATTATATGAAACCCTCAAAACCATTAAAGATCAAGGGGCGATGCTAACCAACTTAATGGAAAAGACGGAAAAACTGAACGCATTCACAACTTTTCTCCAGAGTCAACTGGAGAAAGAAGCAGACGTATCTGCCAATTGGATAATGCGTCTTGGTGACTTAGCAGCACGGTACCACTGTGACAGTGACAACTTGTCTACAGGCTTACTAGAAGCGGTAAAATGGATGAGACATGAGGGGCGACATCCTGCTACAGCAAACCTCCAAGAAGGACATGGAAAGATCCAGGCAATAAGGGCCAAAAATGAAATGACAAGTTACAACAAAACTCATGTGCACCAGGTCTTGAGAGCCTGACTCTAGAATCAACTCAGAATGGGTATAATGGACGCCAAATGAACAAAGAGAAGAAAAAAGATGCTGAGGAAACTAGAGCAAATCTAGGCATTACACAAGAATTATCTGAGAAGCAAACACCCCTTCAGAATACACAAGAACAAGAAAAGGCTGAAAAAACACAGACTCAAACCACAGTCAGACCATCGCGATGCCGTGAGGAACTGATGGCAGAAATATCCTCAGCTTTCTCTCAAACCAACTCAGGAGAAGTTGCCAAGCAAACAGCTTTTAAAATATTCACTGGTGAAAGTGAAGAAAGAGCAAAAGCTCCAAAAAGCAAACCTAAAGAAAGTATAATAAACAACGGTCCTAAGGAACCACTCTTCTCCGCAACTGGCTTGGGTAGGAATAAGCGGAAAAGAACGTTGCATGCAACAAAAATTCATAAGGAACCTGCCACTACCAACTCGACCAGCAATGTTTATACGAACTGAGAAAGTAAATCAAAAATCAACAATCTCAGAAAATCAAACCAGTGGCAAAAACACTGAAATTAAGAAACCGAGCAGGAAACGAATGAGGGGAGATACCTCGGGAACAAGCTCAGTGTAAACTATCTCAACCTCATCAATAGAGCTTTGCAATCTGTCAACATACTCGCATAACAGTGATGAATACGAAGACGAGGCAGTGTTTGACAGTGAACGGCAAGAAGAGGCTCAACAAAAACAAAACTTGCCAATGAGCGTTCCCAACCGAAGGCCGAACGAAAGCAACAGAAAGTATCAAACGATGCAAAACTCAAACTCAGAGAAAGAAAGGAACCGAGCACAAGCTGCAACAAATTTAAATCCAAAATTAACAACAAATCAAAGGAAACAAGCGGTTCAGTATATGTCCAAAACACAACAGTACCAGAAAAAGAAAATTGCAACACAAACCATAAAGCTTCGCCTTCAAAACATCCACACAGACAAACACGAGATGAATCTAAATCGGTCAAATGTGTTGAAGCTATTTAAATGCATACCTTCTTTACGGACTATCCACACGGATGATATCAAAATAGTGGAATATGCTTCTGAAAACACCACCGACCAGGTGCTATTGCACATAACTTCAAACGCGGTGCAATCCACAATTTTACACGCTCTAGACGAATTGCTGGCATACGGCTTTGACCTGATGGTAGAACCTCCAGAAAGATCCGAAGATGAAAGATCCCAACATGACGATTTGGTCACTGAATCAACAGAGTCCAAAATCAACGCATTGCGTCATTCTCTGGCCAACATTCAAACAAAGCAAGGAATACAAGGACGGCCTAATTAGCAATGACTGAGAAGACAAGAAGGAGGACAAGGCAATCTCTTATCTTGGAACACGCGTGGTTTCTCACACTTGTTCAAAGAATTCCCTGTCCCGTCCGAAAACACACTACTCATTTGTTTACAAGAAAAATGGCTACGCAAAAAACCATCAAGAGATGGCTTTAGCGTATTCCTCAATCCCGCTGGTAAAAATAGAACTGGTCGCCCCTTTTCGGGACTTCTAACGATGATCAGAATTAACGAAGGGTGGACACCAGTACAATCACAAAATCCTAACCCCTTTGTGCAAGGAACACTAATAAAATATCATCAGCCAAACAAAGGGCATTGTGAACACATGCTAATAATCAATTGTTACTGGAATCCAGCTAAGATCGCAACTGACAAATTCATAAAATCTGTGATGGAGCTCATAGATAACTTCATCTTAAACTATAAGAACGTATGGATCGCCTACTGTGGAGACCTGAACTGTGCATGGTTTAAACGGGACCCAATCTCAGAAATAAATCACAGAATCCCAAAAAAAACAGTTATGTAGAAGAGCAAACGCCTGGCAAGTCATGATGGCAAATCGAAATTTGCGCATGATTAACGGAAACATCAAAAGAGACATCCCGGCAAAATGTACTTGGAGAGGTACTTGCAAAGGTGCAGCCAAAATACTAGACTACGTCTGGATGTCTGGAGAGATGTATGGGAAATCAATCGACATGGAAGTGATCACAACAGAAAACAGTGATCACGAGTTGATTCGTCTGAATTGGCGGGTTTATTGGAACGAGAGTGATCCAAGTACCACAGCTCTGGTAACAGCAAACTCTGCTGGAAACAGACTGAGAATAAACGGTCCGCAGATACAGCAAATCACAGCAAAATTCTGTGAAAATGAGGATCAAAGAACATGCGAATATGTCCCATTGGTATCGAATCTCGTAAAAAACCATTCATGCACAGCCAGTAAAGCACACAAACACAACTATAGCAAGGTGCTTCAAGACGCAAAAAAGCACTAAGAAGAGATGTGAGTCACCTGAAAAAAAATTACAAAGCGGATGACGCCCAAGGAAGGGTAAAAACACGGCGCCAACAATATAAGAACTGGGCAAAATCACAGAAGGCCCTTATTGAGCAAGATTGTGCGGAAAACATGATGAAACTCATGATAAAGAAAAATTCCAGAGACATATGGACAATACTAAATGCTGGAAACTCGAAATGCCAGGCAATAATTGTAAATGGCTTAGCAGGTAACATTTGGGTCAAACATTTCGCAAATGTATATAAAAAACCCCACTGGGAAACAGCAATAAAACTCAAAACTGGAATGATGGACTGGGACATAAAAACAGATGCACACGAGATTGCCCACGCAATAACCCAATTAAAAAACTCACGAGCGCCCGGCCCAGACTTGATCACAAACATAATGCTAAAACAAAATGTTGTGGAGTGGTCAGTCTTTATCGAAATTCTCTTCACTCGACTGGCCTCAACTAAGCAAATACCTGAAAGCCATAGTGGTGCCGTGCCGATCTACAAGAAGGGCGATCGGGACGATCCAAAAAACTATCGACCAATCGCCCTCTTAGGAACCATAGGCAAAGTCTGTGGATCCTTCTTGAGGAAGAAACTTGCGAAATGGGCAAGTGCAGAAATGATAGCATATCCAAGACAAACGGGATTCACTGCTGGCGTTGGAGTCGACGTAAACCTTTGCATCATAAGTACATTAACAATGGAAACCATCAAAGCAGGTCAACGGATGTTTCTAGCCTTTATATACATGAAACAGGCCTTTGACAGAATAAATCGTGGTAGGCTGTGGCAGAAACTAACATCTTGGGGATGTCCGGCAAACCTACTTGAGCCCATCACAGCCCTCCACACTAATACATCAATACGTGTGCGACTCAGTAATAATGGAGAACTGTCTGAAATTATTCAAACCGAGAAAGGAGCAAAACAAGGGTGCCCTCTTGCTTGAGAACTATTTAAACTGTTTATAGCTGACTTGCCAACTCACTTGAGAGATGTTAATTAATTTCCACCCAAACTGAACAACACACCAATTTCCTGCATAACTTACGCCGATGACTTGGTAATATTAGATCGTACACAAGTCGGACTTCAACGACTGTTAAGTAAATTGTATGAATACTTGACAACTAATGACCTCGAAATAAACACGGCTAAAACGAATATACTAGCAATAGGCTCTAAAGGAAACAAGAAAGATCGAGCCTTTTCATGGTCAATAAATGGTGAAAAGATAGAAAGGGTAACTTCTATAAAATATCTAGGTATCCACTATAACTCCATCAGCGAAGGACCCTGGATTGAAGAGCTAAAAATCCGGATGAAAAAGCTGGCGCTTCAAGTAGCAAAAATAGAGAAAGAACATGGCAAATTCTCGCTGGCTCCTGTCCTACTGTTTTATGTACAAAAAGTTGTACCAACAATAATGTTCGGCGCAGAAGCTGGGTGGAATATCCCAGAAACAACATGGCATTTTCTGGAAGGTATCTTCTGGTGTAAAGTGTTGAACCTACCCAGACATGTCCCATCTGCTGCAGTGAGGCATGAACTATCACTGAATTCGCTACACTCTAAAGTCACATGGAAATCGCTCATAACATGGAGGAAAATGAACCTAAATCCTCCAATTCCAGCATATGAGATCTTCAAGAAGAAAACTGGAACTCAAATGAATTTACTAACTGAATGGAACACCAAACTAATGGAAATCCTGGCAACAGCTGACATCAAAGAATCAGAACTGCAAAATACACCTCAAATTGCGAAAAAAAAGTTTGAACGATGGTCCTGGATTATTAACAAAGGAACACGAGACACATTTAAATAATTGCAAGTCTAGGGTCAAGTGAAAACAAACTAAATACGCCAGCGCGATTTTTGATACGATGCCATTCAAAGCACCACCGTATGCAGTTTTTGAGATTGAAATTAAACGCACTAAGAACAAAAGAAACATTATGGAGACAAAAAGACACAACAATAAAGGATAGTTTCTGTAGATTTTGTAACAACAGGATCGAAATCAGTAAACGTCTAATTACAGAGTGTACAGGAACAATCTCTCAGCGTAAAATACATTTGGTAAAGTTCACTCCATTGAACAATGACATCGAAAGATGGTTGAAAAACCTGTTATCAGGTGAAAATATACAACTAGTCTGCGCAGTAATAGATTATATTGATATGCTGCTAAATTAGGAATCTTGAAAATGAACTAGAGAGTTGGCAAAGCGCAACCATAGGCAAAAACAGGAACAAGGACATGAAGAGTGATGGACAAAATTGGAAACTTTAACAAAAGTTTTGACATAAAATATGTATAAACTGTAGTTTTACAATAAAAAAAAAAGGTTTTTTGCCATTTGGGAAAAAGAAACATTCATATGTATTACAAAAAACAAATATTGCTTATAACAGCTTATGTGGCTTGCAAATAATTCAGACACTTTACATTATTTGCCAGATGAAACAATGACAGCTAAATGGAGTGTTCTAGAAAACATGGCACAACGAGTTCATATGCCACTTTAATCAAGTAATTCATGTGCCAGGAGAACATGCTTCTCAAAAATGTGTGTCAGGCTGATAATGTCATCGGAATAATTACACCACAGTGTGATAATCAGAATTTGTTTACCATTGTTTACCATCAACATTACATTGTCCTGTGAACAGACCAGTGACAACACACAAAATCAGCACCCAATACCCAATTGTGCTCCCTAAAACAGGAGCATTTACCCAAAAAAAATAAGAAGTACAAATAATCTCAAGAAAATTGGAAACAATGAACAAATCAGAGCCTACCTCGTTTCTACCCATGAAGTTCCACTGATTTTTTCGAATCAGTGACCAGCAGAGCAGTACCATAGGATGGAGCTCCAATAATATTACTGCCTGATCTCAAGAGAAATTTTAAGGCGAAGGAATATCTTTTAATAAGCCTTTTGACAAATTACTTTTTAACTGCCTAAAAGTATGCAGTAAAATCTAATCATATCTCTGCTTGTAACCCTTACAAAGGAATTTAAATGACCGGGCCCATAATACAGCCTATCACTGTTTTCCCCAGCTCCTGACCCCAGCCTAGATGATATTCAGGAGGGAGTCCCTTTGATTTGAAGAAGGTCACATCAGTTAAACACGATGCATGAGGATGCTAGAAGCACTAAACACAGAAAACATGATTATATTGAAAATCCTGCAGCAGCTGAGCACAGAAAGAAACAGAACGGGGAGCTTTCTAGACTGTTACTAGCGGAGACTATGTGTTGATGCAAATAAACAACACATTACCTTCACAGTACTGTACTGCCAAACATCTGACTTATGATTTTTAAACGTCACTGATTTGTTCTTCACCCCCTAGGAGTGTTCTCCTGCACTCCTTCCCGTCACCCCCAGACTCTGTGCTGGCCTTCAATACTAGTTGATGGAGCTCTGTAAAAAGTGAGGGAATGTAGTGGTGAAGAGAGGGTCCTGGGAATGCCCCTCCTCACCCCAATGATCATGACGGCCCGAAGAGTCAATAGCGCCCGAAGTCACTCATTATTCTGACAACCCCCAAGTGTGCTGTTGACTGACACATATGCAGAGAGATATACTCTCAGACAGCCATTCCAACCTTATCCAGTGAATGTCTTTATGGATACAGATGCCTCAACAGTGATCATGGATCCAAACACCATAATGGAAAGCATTGTCTAAATGCAGAGAAACCACTGTGCTGGAGTCAATAGTGACATCACGACATAGCTGCTTTAGTCATGAAGTACACTTGCAACCATGCACAGCTTACATAACCATATACTTGTTCACACGAAGAACATGCTTACACAGTTCTGTAGAGAGAGGACATACACATAAGCATACTGTCAAAGCTTGTATTATTTTCCTCATTCGCCAAGTGCAGCAACGCAAAACGCAAGGTAACAAAAAGATCCAGAGCAAGCTTGCAGATGCTTATGTCAATTAACCCTATGGAACTATAGGAGTATGTAAGGAGCCTGGTAGGACCAGGTACGACTAACTTATATGAAATATAGCACAATATAAGTGTGTAGAAATCCTATTATAAGTCTAATGAAAATCATAGAAGGCCTCAAGCTGCAGGACACAAGACGAGGGAAGCAGAACCAAGCTGCACAAAGTGGGAAGGCCAGAGCTCACAGCCAAGGTCAGAGATAAGCAAGCACATTCCAAGCTTCATAAAAACAGAATAAATCCTTATAATTGCAGACTCTGAGAGCTCGATTCTGTGATCCACAACCACGTGATGCAGGCGAGCTAGACAATGGGTATTCAGCCGCGGTGGGAAGACAAACAGTCTCAGCAACCCAGATGAGAAGTGAAACATGAATACATTAACAATGTTGCAATGTGGAGCACACTCTCATGGGCAAGTGGTGTTGCTACCAGATACATTGGGACACGTAGTCATTTCACATCACCTTAAAGAGGTGTACAGAGGGCTGAGAACCGAACTGGGTGCCAGACCTGGGGAGACCAGTTCCAGCCAATCAGGGGACAGAAATCCAGGGGTGGATGGCAGAGGGTAAGGGACAATGGTAAGTCTGCGACCATCCATAGGGTCTACCACTTTGAACACCCAATAGATGTGAGCTAAAGGTGTTTGGGGTAGGGCCCAGGTGATGATGCAATCTTGTATCAAAACAGGGAGACACGTCTTGTGAAATTAGAGACTCTGGAGAACTGTGAATGTCCCCTATGATCCCTGTTGGTTTTTGTAATAAACAACAGTTCTAACTTGCCCTTGGCTGAGTCCTCAGTTTATTCTGGAGAAAGGGTTGTTGGGCCCTTGGGATCTGGATGGGTGAGCTTGTAGCAATATGATAGGTTATTTATAATGCGCACAGACCCAGGGATCGAACCTGTGCTGCTCCGTGTCGTCTTGCTTCCAAGGCAAGCACGTTGCCCCTGAACTATCCTCCCGAGACAATCCGCAGACCTCTGGTATACCATGCCTCTTCCAACAGTAGTAAAACACTCACTGGGATATTTGCATACCTACAATACTTTGCAAGCAAAAAATATTTAAATCCTCACCACGATATTATGGGCAGTTGAAGAAAATGCCATGAACATGGATACACACAATTATTGTGCAGTGCAAACAAGATTGTTTGCAACAATCCCATATATTTGTGGGTAGGATTATACAAGTGCTCACTGAAATGTTTGTTTAGCATAGAATTACCATTGCATTTCTTAGGGTCTATGCCCAACATAATGATAAGAGGATGAGCATGAAACTTTCCTACTCAGAAACATTGATGTTAGAGGTTTATAATGCAATAACTTGCAAGGGTAATGTTTCTGTGACATATGTACAAAAACAGTAATCATGGTATGAGGTTACACAACCAAGAAGCCTACTTACAGTCAGTATCCGATATTTGAGCTACCATTTGGGAGACCCTTTTGCTAATGCACCATTGTCTACGGAAAGCCTGGTGCTTGTACGGTATTCATATTTACAACCAACAAGAAATTGCTCTTGCTTGCGCCTTTTGAGTTCTTGAGAAGGTGGGAATTGTCTGTGTGTGCTACTAAAACTCTTCTGAGCGGCATCCAGAGGGAAGCTGGGCAAGCGCACACGCGCACATCTTAAATGGGACATTGCTCTCCACAGTGTACAACAAATCAAAGTTGAAACCTAACTGGCCCCATTGGAAAGCACCACCTGGGTGAGGATTGATTATGATCTGAATCATGTTGTACAAAAGGAGACAATGGGACACCTAGTAGTCAGTGCCAGAGCTGGGAAAAAAGATATATGCTCTAAAATAAAAAAGTGGTCCCTTATTTAGAATTCTGGAATAAATGTAATCTAAAAATGAGCTCTGTTTATTTGCCAAGAATAAGTAACTAGAGGAATTGCCACCATGCTGATGTTTTGACAGCATGGACACATGGTACTTTTCTAACGTTTGGAATCCCACTTTCAATTAGAAAAATGTAACAATTCAAACATATTCAACTTAAACATTGTCTTGAGAGAGCTATCAGGGGACGTAAGTATATGTGTGTGACAGTGTGCCATCTGTGAGGGTTTGCATTCATGAATATTTTAGATTTTTGCTATGCAAATTGGTGGTGGTTTTCCATTTCAAAAAGTGCACTCTGCTAAACAGACCTCACTTTCAAAATGCTTGAAGCTGAAACGTATAGTTCACACGTGTAAACTTTGCCGAGACCTGGCTACTGCAGCAGCTGCAATGTGATTTGGCAACATGGCAGCTGCAGAGTAAGATTTGGCTTTCCAAAAACAGCCTCCTGGAAATAAATTCATTCCAACAGATATGGGCTGCCTTTAAACTGGTAACCATGTTCAACGTTCCTATAACTGCATGACCACAATTGTCTGGTTGCAGAACATTGGCTAGGTGATTATAAAGCTATATCAAGGGTTGGTACAGTGGCAGATGAGGAAATACAGTTAAAATTACCCAAACCTGATCTTATGTCATTTATTATTTCCACTATAATAGATGCCCAGCAGTTGTAGCAGGGCCCACCTCCAACCTCCCCAGGGACAAAATCGATCACCAGCACAAACACACATGCACACACACAAATGTCTGGGGAGGTGCAGGAGTGCCCCTTTACACATACAAACGTGTTGTTCCACAGCCTGGATTGCCGATGGGCCTCGGAAGGCTGGGAATGCAAAATCACCCAGACATGCATGGCCCATTGGGTATGCACCCTAGGGAGCTAAACTGCCAAAGGTAAGACAGTTTAAGCCAGCTCAGTGGTGCCCGCTCAGTTACACCAAACAGCAGTGGGAGGGCTAAGGGTTTCCACTGGGCTAGTGCGGTTCCTCCATAATGAGCAAGTGTTCCGGAGGGTCGGCCCCTCCTGCCCCATTATGGACGGCCCACCCCTGGACTCGGTGCTCCGTTGTTAGCATCACTAAGGCTAAAATGACTCATTGGTATTATCTTAAAGAATGACACATGAGTGAAGCATGGGAAAAAAAGAAATGCGGGAGTGGAATGAGATGGGGAGAAGCATGGGAAAAAAAGAAATGCGGGAGTGGAATGAGACGGGGACCATGACTCTCACATCCCACTCCATCAATCTACTGCACGCCAGGTCCCGAAATCACTGAGTGGGCATTTCATGAAGGACGAGCCACTCCATGCCAGTGTAAGTGTTGTGTATCTGAAAATAATTAAGCCCCCAAAATCCAGGTGGATGCATGCCACTCGTGTGGGTGGCGGGCGTTGCTTCCCTGCAAGTGTTTTGGTTTTACTTTTCCCTCACCTGTTGCAGCTTTTCATGAGAGTTTCCCTCTGAGGTTGAGCAATGCCGTGTCTTCTGTACAAATTCCTATCTGCATTCTGCTTTCCTCAGTGCCTCGGTTTGAACAGACAGGCGAGGCACAGAGGAAACTGTTTCAGGGATAGCTGCATCCTTGAGCACAACCATTCAATAACAATGGATGCGCTCAGAGATGTGTCTGCACCTCCTGCGGCATGCCCGCATGCCGCACCGCATACACTGCAGGTGTATCAGAAACAGCTGGATAAAGCCATTTGTGCAGGCACTTTCACTTTTTACGTTTACTGCCACTTTCTGAATGTATGAAACAGAAGGTGTCCTTCGCTTACAAGTTGGATTTATCAGAATTGAGGTATATAGTATTAGTCAAAGAGTTGTGGTTTAAATGAATTTGCCTTTGGAAACCATCACTAGTCTGATTCTAGGTTCAAGAAGTCATAGGCAAAAAAAGGTTAGCTACAACATTTTAATTTTAATTTTTTATTTTAAGGACAGCCTTCTCACATTGGCCGTATCGTTAATTTTGGTACTGTCTTTAGTTGCAAACATTAAATTAATAACATGCTAATTATTTCATTCTTAGCAGATTAACATGTGCTTTGCTTAATGTAGTGAAACATAAAACACAGAACAATACTAACACAATGCTGAGCAGTACAATGTGTGATTGCCGCAAATTTGCTCAAAAGCGGTATGTGTAGACATTGTTATGAATTTAATAAATAGTACATAAAGCATTTTGACACAATTAATGGCAAAAATAAACCTAGGAGAATAGTGCAACAAAAACATTGTGTATGTGGCCTTATTCATGAGCTATGATTGGTCGGGCTGCAGGCAGAAAGTCACCAATCCTGGGTTTGATTGTGGCCCTTTGTATCATTTGTGTGCACACTTGTCACTCTCTCGTAAGGACAGTGTGTTGTGAATAAATGCCATGCTGTGAGTTAAGCACAGTCCGTTTTGGTGATAATACTGTAATTGCCAGTCTGTACTCGCTAGTAATGGCCAGCCAGCCCCAGTTAAGGACCCACATGATTCAAGAGCTTTAGGGGAAATATTAAAGTCATGGATTGTGGAAAGGAAACGCTGAGGCAAATGCGCTACCTCCTCAGCGTCCAGCTCCATCCCAACCGCCAATCTGATGACAACCTTCTAGAATCCACATATTCTCAAGCTTACAGTCATTCCTAAGGTCCCTCATGAATAAGTTGAAACAAAACACAACATTACCCAGCCCTCCCTTCACACACACATTCACACACGCACATCCCCCCCCCCACACACACACACACAAAAAGAACACCTTTAGTTAGCCAGTCTTGGCTAGCTCCTCTTGCCGTCGACAATCGCCTCCACGTTCTTGGTACACTCACAAACCTTTGTGGACCCCAGCAATGGGTCTCTCCTTTCCCCACATTCCTCCCTTTTCACACACAAACCTGATCCCACACACCAAACTCTCCTCTTTTGACACATTTGAGCAGATCACACCTCCTCTTCATGTCTCCTGCACTCTCTTGGAATCTATTCCTCAGACTCTCCTCATTCCAGTCCACAAGCCTCACCCCTCACAGCCATAGAGGGCACCGTGTGCTGTAAGGCTTCCTTCTCCGAAGTACCTCAAAGGGAACACGCCCTGGCCAAGACTGGCTCCTCCCGATCTTGGCCCCTCAACTTGGCCATATGCAACCGCTTGCTTGATTGTCCAGTTAAAGCGCCCAAATGCACCATTAGTTTCAGGATGATACAATGACGCTTTATGATGCAAGATCTCCACCACATGAGAAACTCTTCCACTAGGCTAGATATGCTATGATGATAAGTTAGTTTGGCTTTTTATGGTACAGCTGGTCCGTTGGGTGACTCCTTGTTCTCCCTATTATTTTAAGCAACTCCAGAATCTATTATTCATTAGTATAGTTGTCTTCAATTGTCACAATTCCTCGGAGTCAACTGTATAAAGCCTGTGCTGTTGGAAGTTATATTGTGTTACAAGCCTATCCAGAGCTTGTAACACAATAACATTTAACTAAGTTAGAAAAACCAAAGGCTTGTTATATAATAAAATCAAACTAAGTTTGAAAGATTTGGCGCAGAGTCATGGAGTCTTTTCTATTTTTGTTATTTATAACATACTTAATACCCAGAGGTTTCTAAGCACGGACCGGGGATTGAACCTGTGGTGCTCCATGTCATCTTGCTTCCAAGATGAGCACGTTGCCTCTGAGCTATATTCCCAAGACCCAAGATGTGAACTGGACACCATTGTCTGTAAGAAGCTTCACTGGAAAACCCTCTCTCTGAAAAAACTCACAAAAGAACTCTTTAGAATCCACTTCACTCACTACCTTCTCTTCAATCCATTAGGAATACAAATCCAACAAAACAAGGATGTGTGTCCGCCTCCCGCTGCCATCACCAAGTGGCCCCAGCACATCCACGGCCACATATTCCTACAGTATGGAAGGCAACACCAATGGCCTGAGTGGCTTTACAGAATTCCTCAGTCTTATCTGTTTCAACACACTGCTCACAGCTCTCACCATCAGTCTTAGGCCACCAATAATCTGTCCTCAACCTTACCTTACACTTTGTCATACCCCAATGCGCTGTGTGTGCAAACGTCAACACACTGGCTCTCAACCCCACCAGCAGCAACACCTGATGGACAACCTTCTAGACTCCACATCCCCTCAAGCTTCCACCCATTCCTAAGGTCCCCCGTGAATAAGTCAAAATAAAACACAACAGAACAGGAGGGCATGCAGTGCCATCACCCCTAAGAAGTGCCCACCAATGCGGGTATTATTGCCAGTAGCACTGGACCACAATGCTGTTTTCTTTTTGGTAAACAAGCTTGAGCAATGTGACGTCCCAGTTTATGGTAGCGCGCATGCGCGGTCCTCGTTGTGACCCGCGCATGCGCCGTAGAAATAAACTGCATCCGCGCGGGAGTTGCCGCCGCGACGCGCAGCGAGCAACACCGCGTCCCATGTCATCATTGTGCGAATGCCTGTGCGTGTGCCTGCAAGGGCCGTGGGGCCACACACAACAACTGGCGACGAGGCGGACTGCCGCCACAGCGTTCGCCCAACACACGTGGGCGTACGATCCGCATCAGTACGCGATGGCACGACGCGGACCTACCGTGAACGTTCTTTTCTCCTCAGAGCAGTAGCGGCCTGAAAAGGTGCTTGTTCGCTGCTACCCAGAGAAGAAAAAATCAATTTTTGGAACATTTGACTGTACCCAACAACCTGGGGACAATCTGGAAATACAGATACAAGGGGAAGAGGCGACAGACAACAGCCGGAGCTACGTTTAGCCCTACCCCAGCCAGGTTTGCGGCCTCTAACACGCCCGGAGGTGCCTGTGCGACCTGTGAAGATGGCCAGTAGCGACAAAGAAACAGAAGTAGCGACAAGAGCGGTGAGGACACAACAGGGGTCACTGTTACCAATGCAGGAGTTTGATATGTCGGGACCCCCGTCCAAACTAGGCCCCAGGTGGCTACTATGGGTAAAGAAGCTCGAGATGTACTTCACAGCAACCGGAACCACCAACGATGATGCAAAAAGGGTGACCCTTCTGTATTCGGCCGGGCTGGATGTAATGCGCATCTACGAATCTCTCACCCTGCCAGTGGTCACTTACACCACTGTCAAGACTGCGCTAGAAAACCACTTCATTCCACAATCGAATGTCGACTATGAAAGATTTTTGTTCTGCAGAGAGAAGCAAAGGGAGGAAGAATCCCTCGATCAATTCTGTGCCAGTCTGCGGCTGATGGCCAGCACATGTCGCTGGGACAACGAGGAGTTGATGATAAGAAACCAGGTCCTCCAGGGCTGCAGCTCAGGTAAATTGCAGCGACAAGTGCTGAGGGAACCGGGGTGGACACTACAGCAGATACTAGACAGTGGCCGGACGTACGAGCTGGCAGAGTCCAGGGGAGCGAGCATGGACGCAGCGGTTAGGCCAAGCACGCGGGAAGAAGCTTTTGCCATGAACAAACAGACCAAGATGAAGGATAAGTGGGTCCCGAAGACAACTGAGAACCGACATCCTGCAGCGCCCGGATCACTCTGCCAAGACTGTGGATATGACCTGCCACATGTGGAGGAATGTCCTGCTAAAACAAGATCCTGTGGACGGTGCAATGGACCGGGGCACTATGCCCGCATGTGCCGAGCCCCCGCTCCGGTGCCTACACAGAGAGGCCCCGCGAGAGCACGGGGCAGCGGTTTCAGAAGGCAGCGCAGCATCGCAGCTCTAAAACAAGAGATACAGAGGTTGCAACTTGCAGAGGAAGAGGAGGAGAAGGAGGAGGACGAGGAAGAAGTATTCTTCATTTCCAACATTGCCTCAGGAAACAAACGGAAGAGATAACCCAAGTGTGTGGTGAACATATTGGGTGTGCCGACGCAGATCCTCATCGACACCAGAGCATCGGTATGCGTGCTGGCGAAGGAACACTATCAAAGACTCCCAGGCCCCCGGCACTGGACAAATCCATGGCGAAGATATTCACTTTTGGAGGAGACACCCCGCTGCCACTCAAGGGAGTGTTCGTGTCACCGCTATCGAGAGGGGATAACACCATCAAGGCAAGATTCTTTGTCACGGACGTTAGCCCTCACTCGCTACTCAGCTGCGCTGCATCGGAGGCCCTCAATTTGGTTCATTTTGCTTATGGAGTTTACCAGGTTGACATCGAAACACTGCTGGACAAGTTCTCAGGCATCTTCGAGGGAATAGGGAAGCTGAGAGCACCCCCGGTGCGCCTGCATATCGATGAGTCCATCAGACCGACAGCCCTTAAGCACCGAGGGATACCATTCCACCTCAGGGAGAAGGTGGAGGAAGAACTCCGATCACTTGTTAGCATGGACATTATTGAGAGAGTGGAGGGGCCGACACCCTGGGTATCACCGATTGTGGTGGCTCCCAAACCGAAACAGCCCAGCGCGGTGAGAATTTGCGTAGACATGCGCCTTCCAAACGCCGCAATCAAGAGGGAAAGGCACATTACTCCAACTCTAGATGACATCATTGGAGAGCTACAAGGGGCAAGAGTATTTTCGAAGCTGGACCTACGGGCGGGCTACCACCAGCTTGAGCTGCACCCAGACTCCAGATTCATAACGACCTTCACGACGCATGACGGTCTATATCAATTTAAACGCCTGAGCTTCGGAGTGTCGTCGGCTGCCGAGGTATTTCAGAACACCATCAGGGGGGCGTTGGCAGGCCTAAAAGGCGTATTGAACATGAGCGATGACATATTAGTATTCGCGGATTCGGAAAGGGAGCACATGAAGAGACTGGAGAGCACGCTCCAGAGACTGAAGAACTTAGGGCTCACCCTACATCGACAAAAGTGTGAATTTTTCAAAGACCGCATTGGTTTTTTCGGCTTCATCTTCCACGCGGCCGGTGTGTCACCTGACCCGGCCAAAGTCAAGGACATTAAGGAAGCCGCCCCCCTACAGCCCCCCACAGAAGTACAGAGTTTCCTGGGGATGGTAACCTACTGCGGGCGTTTCATCAAAGGGCTGGCGTCGCTGGCAGAACCGCTCAGGGTGCTAACAAGGAACGACACGGTGTGGAAATGAGGTGCCAGTGAACAAGAAGCTTTTCAGGCCCTGAAGAACGCCCTGTCCGATGGGGACACCATGGCATACTTCAACCCCAAGGTGGAATCGGAGGTGGTGGTCGATGCGAGTCCGGTGGGAGTAGGGGCTGTGCTGCTGCAACCCGATGAACGCGGGGACATGCGTCCCATCGCCTACGCAAGTAAGGCCCTCTCAAACACGGAAATGAGATACTCGCAAATCGAATGGGAGGCGTTGGCCATCCTGTGGGGCTGTCGCCATTTCCGCTTGTACATCTTGGGCAAACCCGTCGTGGTGGTGACCGACCACAAGCCGTTACTGCCCATACTTGCAGGCGTGTCATCCAAGCCGCCCCCCAGGATCGAAAGGTGGATGCTGGCCCTGATGGAGTATGGTGTGCGACTGATTTATCGACCAGGAACAAACAACCCAGCCGACTATTTGTCGCGCCACCCCAACAAAGAAAACACCGTCACTGACATCGGGGCGAATGAATGCCATGTGGTGGAAGGGTCCCTTCCAATGGCACTATCAAGAATCTCAATAGCGACGGAATCCTCCAACGACGAGGTTTTTAGCATCATCAAAACCGCAGTGAGGAGCGGTGATTGGAGGGAGGTGCTACGCAACAATTCGCGCCAACAAGAGGAGGCCCAGAGAGACCTCCAGGCACTCTGGAAAGTAAGGGATGAACTCTCCATCTCTGACGATGGCCTGATACTCAGGGGGCGGCAAATCGTCATTGCGCCTGTGGAAGGTAACGCATGTGAAAGGCACAATGGTGACGGCGGCCTGTGACCGAGTAACAGTCACGCGCAACATATCCTTCTTCAAAAGACTCGAGGTGCCCGCTGAGAATGGGGCTCTGGAGGAATCCGTGGGTCGGGAGGAGCCACTTGGAGATCAGGAGGGTGAACAAGCCAGGACCTCCACAGACTCTGAATAGGGGTGTGCCACACCGCCCACCACCTCGTCGAGGTACCCGGTCCGCCGTGAGCAGAGGCTCCCGGGGCATCTCAAGGACTACATCCTGGACTCAGGTGACTGAGCCGAGAAGGTGAGGTGAGACTTAAAGTTGTCAATGCGACCGCCCATATGGTCACAAGTTGCGCAGGGGTATGCCCACCCCGAAGTTTTACACTGTTTTGGGTTAAAGTTAAAAAGGGATGTAACGTCCCAGTTTATGGTAGCGCGCATGCGCGGGCCTCGTTGTGACCCGCGCATGCTCCGTAGAAATAAACTGCGTCCGTGCGGCAGTTGCCGCCGGGACGCGCAGCGAGCAACACCGCGTCCTGTGTCATCATTGTGCGAATGTGTGTGCCTGCAAGGGCCGTGGGGCCACACACAACAAGCAATGAGCGCAAAACTGTGTGCCACAAAGAAAAAGGTACAAACAAAGATGGCTACCATGGAAATGTCAAAGGAGTGCTTTTAAAAAAGAAGGATCCCCTTCTATTTGCATGGCGGTTGAGAAGCAAGCGGTTGTTCCAGGCCTGAGAGTAGTAGGCAAGAAAGAAAATTGCAACAATGTAAGCATATATTTGGGGGGAAATATGGTCAGAGGGTAGGGCTCCGAATGTGCAGGAGGGAGATGCCATCAGACATCGCAGAATGCGGGTCTGTACTGGCAAATGCAGCCCATGTTGTGAGCTTTCTGGATGGTTGCATTTTCCACTTGGGGTACTAATCAAGAGAATGTGAAGAGAATAGCAACACCTGTCTTTATTGCAAATCTAGGCGCAGTTTTTATAGAAGCAGTTTTTTTACGTGGCGTGCCAGTAATGGCAAGGGGGGGCATACGGATGTGAAATATGTGTAGATGAGATTTGAATGAGAGGAATCAAAACACCTGCAGCATGTTTTCAGAGCAAGAACTCTCTACAGAAAGACATGAAATGAACCAGACTCCCAAAGTAGCAATGCTCTGCCAGAACGACATCCCTTGGTGACAAGAGCCTCATGTGACCTTAATGCAGTGTCCACGGTGTAAGGTGAATATGGAAACAGAGCTTACTTTATAACTAAGATCTTTACATATTGCTATGAGAAAAAAGTTGACTGTTACGGACTTCAAGAGCAATGGCCACTAGCAACTTTCCAGAACACAAGGGAGATCATGTTTCTCAATGCATCACAAGTATGCGCAAAACGTTTACACATTTATTTGACTTTACTCAATTGCATGCATTTGGAGAAGGGGCACAGAGTTACGATTGGCCTCCCCCATACAAATGTGACAGGATTTACACCAGCGGGGCATTTTCATGATGGAGTCAAATGCTCTAGATTCCTATGCAATCTGCCAGATTTTTACGCCAGCAAAAAGCAGGCGGATGCAATAGGAGTCCTATTTGAATGCTGTCTGCCAAGCGTAAATGGCAGCTGGTGTCTCCTCAGTTTGCACAGCGGAGCGCAAAAGGTAGGCCTAAAGGCGATTTTGCCTCCACTTTACACCTCCTTCTTGTACTCTGAAGTGCAAATGATGAAAGGTCCCATCTGCGTTTTTTGCGTGGAACTGAAAAATGTGCCCTAAGAGCACATTTTGCATTTCATTGTGCACTAAATAAGTGATGTATTTTTATCGTCTCTTCTGGCAGACCTACTCTAAGCTAGTCCGGGCTGCTTACCATCACAACACCGCACATTTTTCAAATACTTCGAATTCCAGCAAATGCTTGGTGTTTACTTTAAAGGGAAATCGTCTTCTCATGAGGAAATGCAAATGTACACGATGGAGTACAATGGATTTTTTTTTTTTTTTTTTATCCGCTATGGCACCACTTTGCCCAACATGATCGAAGCACACACATTGACATTGACATGGCACGGATTCCCACAGATTTGCCCACTATCACATCAGTGGAGGCCAGTGAGCACCCCAGCTTTGCACCTTTCCTGTGTATACCCAATTCACAGAGAGAAAACCTGGAGCAAATCTGTCTGCAACATTTGCGAGATGCCCTTGTGCAAATCTTTGGGACGTTCCTTTACGCAAGAGCATCTCTGACCTGCTCCAGGCATCTCCAGGCAGCCCTTCTGCAGTTGTGGGCTTGGTGACCCAGGTAATGGGAGCAGGTGCAAACCTGCGAATACTCACGGACATTTCCTCATTTTCTCCTAGCCTTGTTTGTTTCATTTTCTGCTATCGTTGTTTCCTTGCTGATTGATGCACAGCAACAAGGACAAATACAATGCTATCATGATTTATAATGGGATATAATGTTACAAATGTTTTATTTTAAGCCTGCTTTGCAGTAGTTTTGCGAGAACTGCCACGTTGCAGCCATGCAAGCCAACGGTACAACCAAGCCGTGTATCGGTGTGTGTTTCACTTTAGCTCGCTCAAAGCAACATAAATGGAACCACAAACCGGTGTTGCTTTGTGAGGGGACTCGTTACGGGCATGGCTCAACGGACTGCATGCAGGTCTCTGTTTCTTCCTACCAGCGGTTGTTATGTTCAGACAATTAGTTCCATCTACATCATTATGTGGAAGTTGGGCTAGGGCTGGACCCAAGTGAGGGGAAGTGATGGGGGATGGGGAAGGAGTTTGGAGTTACAATAAAGTTGAGTTGAGACCTGACCTATCCGTGTGGGCCTCCTTATTGTCCGAAGCCGTGTGCATGCTGACATGTCCCGGGCTGTATCCTTATGAGCGCTGCTCATACTGACACTGGCAACGAAGTAGACGGACCCCGCGCAGTCCTCCCGGGCCTCATTTCTTCAGGACCGGGATTTGACAATGGTTACAAAAGTCTGTAAGCCTTCTAGAATCGCCATTGAACTTGGCTTGGTTTGTTGGTCTATGTGTTGTTTCTGTTAGCGTTGCCACAGAACTGTGTTGGATTGCCTCTTTCAATGTCACGCTCTCCTGATTGAGGATGTTCACTTCTAGATGCAGGGCCTGTAGTTCCACCTGTACCTCTTGCATGTCATCCATAGTTGAAACAGCGAGTAGGCGACTTAATCTGTCAAGCAACTCGTCTCGCTTGTGCCGTGTACCTGATCCTTAACGGATGCCCACAATGACTATCCTGCTGGCTGATTTCTGATGCACTGTATGATTCAGGGAATTACCCCCTCAATGATGTGGGGAGACGACACCACACCAAAGATGGAGCAAACTCAGAGCACCACAGTGTGCAGCACTTCTTTATTTCAGTGATACCGGAACAGTGCAGACAGTGAAGTGGGGTACTGAGATGAGGTAGTGAAGACGACTGTCTGAGATGTCTGAGAAGATAAGGACCAGGGAGAATAGAGGGCTGACAGGTCAGTATATGAGAGAGAGAAAAAACAAAAGGCCCCGGAGGTAGAGGCACTGAAGGAGCACAAGGACGCCAGAGTGAACAAGGAACACAGAAGCAGGCAGACATGCAGGGAAACCATGAACTGGGCAGGTAATTTGTCGGAGGAAACAAGGCCAAGAAGGAACAGTAAGCAGGTAATAACGGGGAAAAGATGGACACGTGGTAAGGAAGAGAACTGCCTAATGTGAAGGGTCAGAAATGTGAGGCGGACAACATTTAGATGATTTCTCAAACTTTGCCCTTTTATTTAAGTATAAGTCTCATCAAACGCCTCACTATCCCTACTCTGATGAGGATTTCCCTGACAGGATGTCTGGTCCTCACACTTAAACCTCAAATACATAAAGTAATATATGGTAATTCACAATAACATCAACAATGATATTCAAAGTCCTTCTCAGTAACCTTTGTGGACTCCCTTTCCCCAGGTTTCAAGGTAATTTCAGTTCCAATGTTGAATGTTGAACAAAAAGAAACAAGGAAATCTGGGTTTCTAATAAAGTCTCAATTCTGTTCTTGGTTCCTTCAATGAGTCAAAGGGTAGTTTTAACCAAAGTTCAAACATCAGAAAAACTCCTCTTCTTTTTGGAATAAAGACTTTCCATCAAATAGCATCAGTGTTATTTCCAGCTAATATGCTTAGCCACATCATCTTATTGTCCAAGAAGAGACACCACAGTTACTTGTTAGGTTAAAGTAAACATAATTTCTGGTATTATTAATGAAAGCTTTGATTGACACTTAGTAAGTCTTTATAATATTAGGAATCACAGTTTGTATCTTTGTCAGGATGACTTCACAGCACTTCTACTGTCTTCTGGAAGATTCACCATGATGATTCACCATGATGGTATATTCCTCTACCTCAAAGCATTCCATTGCAATAGTGCTATTGAAGTATCACATCTACTGATAACCAAAACATCACCACAGCTTCAGTACTTTGTGACTTTAAACAGGTTTTTTTTCTTCCAGATATGACAAGATTTACTTTATGGCACTTCAACACCTTCAAGTAAGCAAGGGACTCTTCCTCTGAATATTCCCTTTTAAGAGAGGCAGACTCTTTGCTACTCTTGTCTGTCTGCAACAATGACAACCCACACTTGCCTTTAGGATACACTTCTCTCTTCCTCCGATTGGCAGTATAGGTTGTGTCAGCTGCTAAAGAAGAATTCAAAGCAGCAAGCTTCCCTTCCCCAACGTTGCCTTTACCTCTTTGTATTCTGTCAGCCAGGATCATTTACCCAGTCTCTCTTGGCTTCAAGTAATGCTTGCACACTCAGCTTGGGCAATGAGGAGTTCTGTTATGCTTATGCCAATGCCTGCACCACTTGTTGGCTTTGGGAAAGGCTTGTTTCACTCCTGATTGGAGAAACACTTTGTCCACTCTTGGCTTGGGCAAAGCTTGGGCAAAGCTTGTTCTTTCCATCTTGTAATGATAATGTTCTGACACTTATCTTTTATTGTTAGATTGGTTTAACTGCTTTAGTATAGATTCAGAGGTCACCATTCCTTGCATAATCGTTATTAAGCACACACAACCATTCCTTTATGTCTTTTCAACAAGATTAATGTTCAATACGAAAGTTTCACTGCGTTTCTTTCTTACGTGAGTGAAATAAATAATATTCGTTTCTACAGGAGTGCTACATATCAAGTGCTCCATTGTTTGGCAATCAATGGTCAGTTTCACATCGCTTTTCTTGTATGCAAATGATTGAATTTGGATTCTGTTGCCGGCATTGTTCAAACAAGGGATCAGAATGCTTGGTAAGACCCGCCGGCTTGTGTATTCCCTCCTTCGCGTGCTGCAGGAATTCTGCAACTTCTGTCTTCTGTTTGACCTTGGATTGGTCACTGCTAAATCTGCTGCATGACAATGTATTGGTCATTTCTAAGACTGCAGCATGACCATAGTTTGGTCCAATTTAGAATGCATACATTAATTTAGTTCTAACTATGTCTGTATTATTTATATGCTATAAACATTGATTTGTAGCCTGAATTTCACTTGACTGCACTGAAGTGTACACAAATGTATGTGTGGTTTATAACTCAATGCTTTTTATGTTTTGTGTTATTCACAATAGTTCACTAAAGTTTGTTGATATATCTTATATGCATAACTCTGAACATTTAAAAAAATAAATAGCGGTATTAGATTGAACCGCTTGTGGAAAATACATGAAAATGTTTCACATGTACATTGCCTCAAGGAAACACTATTACCATTGACATCTTTGTATTCAACCTACGCTAGGACTAAACAAATGTGGTACATACAATATTGAAAGTATGTTAAATTAACAAGTGGAAAGATAGTGTTCATTTGTTTCATATTACGTTTGGACCCACAACCTTCCTTGTTGAGGGTGTAACATAATTAAGGAGCGTTTCTCGCTGCTGAGACTGGCAGCTTCACAGCACCTTCTGGCCACGGTCTCAGGCACACTTCCTGCTGCGCAATCTCTGCAATTAGGTTCACATGGGGAAAAGCTGCTTTCCCTTATGCCTTCTGCTACGCAAATTCTGCACTTTTTGGGGATCAGGACCCTTGCAGGACAGGCAATTAAAATCTGCTGTTTCAAAGTCCCGGCTTCCCTTTGGTTCTACCATTTCTGCCAGTATTGCTAACACTGTGCTCTCTTCTTTCTGCTTCTGCTGGTACTGCAAGCACTCCAGCCACGGTTCCATCTCCATCTAATGGCCTGTACTTGAGGGGGCCTTTTAAGCCTCTCAGCTTCCTTCAGGTATGGGCTATCAGGTTAAATTGCCTGACCACTGCTGCAACATTGCTTCTCTTCAATCCTCTTCTGCATCCCAGTACTTCTCAGATTATGGGACTTGTAGTCCTTGGCAACAAAATTAGGTTTTCTGACTTTTTCTGCTTGTCAAAAAGCCATTAAAATGGTGGGTTTCTGGGGAAAGTTAAACAGGGGGTTTCCCCAGTCTTAGTGACCTGTTTCCACCTCATGTAATCCTCCCGCAGAACACCACCCAAGGATCAGGATCAGGAAGCATCTGTCCTTCCCTGGCAACCTGGGAAGCATCCCAGGCCATGTTTATAGGGTCAATCATTGCTTTTTCTTCACATTAACCCTGAACTTTAAAACACTTTGAAAGGAGGGAGAGAGACACTTTTATTGCAGAAAACACTGCAGGCTTTTGGCATCCCAGTTGTCATGGGAATGACAAGGCTCAAGCTACCATGCATGCACAGAACGCTGGCGCAGGACCCTCCTTCTTCCCAACAATGGCAGTGTTAGTCCATCAGCACAGTAGCAGAATGGGGTGGACGCCCCTCCTTTTGGTCCAGTGCAGAAGGTGAGAGACAAGCCACCGCCTCCACCGCTGATACAGCTTTCTGATAATGGAATGCGGGTAATGCATGCACGCGAGCCACCCTGACGTTGGCATGACACAGTGTCCAAGGCACACCCCGACACCTTAGCCTTCTCTGCCAATTCCAAGATTTTGTCTTACGGTCCAATTGTATTCAGCAACCTATCTTGGCACACCTGCCATGCTTTGCCCACCCCCTTGGGGCACATCTCAGGCACATTTAGAGCGAAATGCCACCGTTTTAGGGTCAACAACTGGGGTGAATGCCGTACCCTCTGGAAACGTGGGGTGGGGGCACTCAGCCTTGATCCTAGCCCTGGCTGGCGAGTCTAACTTATGTTGTAAAAATTTGCTCGCATAATCACTGGCTACTGGTGAGGGGATCCATTCTCAAACATTGGGATGGACTACGAGTTCAGGACTAAACACAGGGTTCCCCAGTTTGTCCTGTAAAATCCTGCAGATTAACATCCCCATACTGGGGTACTGGATCCCCCATAGATCTGACGATATAGTTACAACAGTATTTGCATTTAGGTCCCCTGGTGATGGGATTAGAGCCTCCTGTCTGACTCTCTTAGCCTGTAAATGATCGTCCTCCAGGCCAAAGGGTCATGTAATTGCATGAAGCAAATCCACAAAGGGCTATCCTAGCAATGTCCCAGCCCAGGGGTCACCTGGCATAGGAAAACCACCACAGGGGGTCTGCTGTTGTCTGTGTTTCCTCTTCAAAGGAGCATGATTATGAGACCCAGAACCACATCATCAATACCTGCCCCATGGGCTACCCTGTCTACAGGAGTGCTGGGAGCCTGTAATGCCGGGATGCCCAAAGCCTATATGGTCTGGGGCTGAGCAGACATCTTCTTATCTATGCATTATCAAGAGCTTGGGATAGGGCGTCCTTGACAAAAGCAGACAATGTCCCTGTCACAACATATTCTCCAATTGCTGCTCTTCCCCCTCATATCCGTAAAAATGGCAGCACCATGTGGGTCACCACCCCCCTCCTTTGTGAACCATGCAATCCTTCAGAAGACCCACACAGGGCATCGCACAGGAAGAAGGTCACCACAACCTTCTACTATCGCTGACACAATGAGGAAAAACACAATGTGCGCGGGACAGCTCGAAGGCTGCATGCATTGAGCCAGCTACTGATGTGGGCAGGCTGGGTCCCTTACTCTAACCCTTCTGCTACGTGCCAGCAGGCCGCCTCAACTACCAATGCGGACCAGGAAGCTATGCTGCTACACTCTGGGCAGGGCCTGCACCGCTCCACCAGTATGCCCTGCTAACCCCTTAAGGTAAGGGCAAAGAGAAAACTAAAAGGAGTCACAGTTTTTGGCAAGTGAAACAGGTATGTGTAGTACTTATCTGCCACCCTCTTGCTGTCAGAGCATTAGGAAAAGAGGATTGACTATATGTTGACTGGATTCTTATAGGACTGGAAGAGGGGAGGTAAGGGAGCAAGGGATGATGGGTTTTGTAGTTTTGATTTTGTTGTATCCTTTTCTGATGTGGACAGAATTAAAGAGTGGAGTGCATAATAGGAAGCCTATGTGCCATGTGATTTTGGTGTCTAGTCCTGCATGCCTCCCCTGATCTGGGTTGAGATCCCCAGCTCCAAGTCATATGCAACACCCTGGCACCTTGGCACAAGGGAGTACTTCACTAATGCCAGCTGATATAAACAAGACCTACAAACCTGTAAGGTAGGTGAACAGCTTTGTATTTACATATTTTACCCAGTTGCACATGATGTATATACAATTACATTTCAAATTAAATTGTGAGTTTTCTTGTTTAAACAACCTATTTCAGCGAGTAGCATTACTAAAGAGGTGCTCTTCTTCCCTGCCAAATGCTCTCTCTCATCTCTTCCTCTGCCTATTCCTAACAGACACTCTCCCCTTCTCTTCTTCAGCTAGAAACCGTGGTGTCATCTATGACCCTTCTCACACCGGCTTTACTTTTATCTCCAAAACTAGAACAGCAGCTCACCTCGCATACCTAAATATTAGCAAAATCAGGCACCTCCTTCCTTTCAACACCACAAGCATCTCTTAACCAATCTTGTCTTCTCTAAACTGGACTTCTGTGCCAGCATCCTCTTTGATCTCCCAAACCTTCTTGCAATCTCCACTGTAGCTCCTGAACTACCCTTGTGGCTCCTACCCCTGTCTGTGCTTCTCTTTCTCTCTTCCCCCAGACATCTGAGAAACAGTCCACACAGATTATTTCAGAACCAAACTAAAAGTCTACCTCCTCGCCTCTGATTTACCCTCTTAACCTACCTCTCATCTGTCTTCTAGCTAAAATGATTCCCTTGCCGCTAACCTGCCTATGTCCCTCATTTTCCCTGCCTTCTTTCTAGCATTTCACCCATTGTTGTCGCATATCAATCACAGCTGGCCGTAGCGCCTACCTGCACTTAAAAATGTCCAATGTTGGTTGTCATTAATCTATGTTTGTCTCCAGTGACTGTTCCATTTACTCCCCTCCACAACCTGGTAAAAATATCCCTCAAACTCATGTCAATGTAAGAAGCTAACTGCTTCCTGTCAAATCTGATTTCTTATCTATTGTACATTCTTTTGTGTGATAACAAGAGAATTGTTCCTCCTAGTATATAAATGAATAAACAAAATAAATAGTCCCACTTCCAAATTGCATCATAATGTGTAAGCCAATGTATTCACTTTCCCACACCTGTGCTTAATGTTACCCTGCAAAGCACCATGACTTAGTTCCAGGGGTTGCAG
The DNA here is from genome assembly GCF_040938575.1 of Ambystoma mexicanum. NCBI lineage: Eukaryota > Metazoa > Chordata > Amphibia > Caudata > Ambystomatidae > Ambystoma > Ambystoma mexicanum. Next base: position 636,210,770 of record NC_090937.1, read on the forward strand.
CCTTTGGCTCTCCAGATGTTTTGGATTGCATCCTTAACCAGTATAGCTAATGGTGAGAGATCATGGGAGCCCTAGTTCGAAACATTTGGAGAGCCGCAGGTTTCAGACCCCAGACTAAGTTGAATGTGGTCCAATTATTTCCATTATATACATATGTAAATATGAGATTTATAATGTTCAAATATAGCTGGGAAGATGTACAAAGACAAAGAGGCTGCACCAAGTGTGACTTAATGCAATCTGACGAGGGTGTGGAAGCAAGTTGCTGAACGCAAATCACCTGAGTCCTCCTTGACCTTGACACTCAACTACCTCCACATGTTCAAGTTTGACCAACACTGAAGCTCCACTGTCTCCATATTTGAAACCCACCAAGACTTCTAGCCTTACCAATTCGACACCACCACCTTTTCACCAGCTTCTTCAAGCTTCTAGCCAATGCTACTACACTACCCCAGTGCCTTGTCAAGCCAGTCAAGCCTGCTCGCCGATGGAGACCACTGAAGTGATGGACTTGCTGGACAACACCAGCCCAGTGCCGAATGCCCCCAGGCTCTCGGTTTGGAGGGGAAACTGAGAGTCCCAAAGACGAATATAAGGTACTGTGAAGACGCCCTGTCACCCCATGTCCACTTTTGGGACCCTAGTGACTTTAAGTCCCCCACTGCTACCTTTTTCTACCACGACAAAATCTTGAACATTGCCATTGTGCCAACTTAGGGCCTGAACACCGCTGTCATCTACGCAAATTACTCATACGTAAAAGTCTGAATTCCCTCTGTTCCTTTCACAGGGATTGATTATTCTAGTGTTTTTCAGTTAATTGGATTGCATTTTACTATTTAAATTAAATATTTGCATAGGACCTTGATAGGATATTGTTTTATTTTGGATTGTTGTCCAAGAGCTGTTTGGGTTGCTACTGTTATCAGCTCGTCTCCTCTTGAAGATTTAGCCTGCCCTCAGTCTGCATTACCACATAAGGTGGAGGAGGTTTAGCTTGCAGGCTGTGCCTGTTTCAACTTTATGATTGGAAATACAGCGAGTTTAGTAGTTTGGGCTGAGTAGGAACTTTAGCCACTACCCATCTCTCTACTCCTGCAGAGCACTATTCATTTTACACACCCAAGAGGTAACAAGTAGGGTGCAAGTGTGGTAATGGATGGTGGATTGTTAGGAAGAGAAGGGGAGAGGGGAGCACCTTAGGGCGATATATATTGTTGAGTGGTGAGATCAGGAATCTGTGAGATGTTCTTTGAAGAGTAGAGTCTTCAGATCTTTATGGAAGTGTATAGGATGGAGGTAGCTCGTCTTAGCATCATTGGTAACTTGTTCCTGAGTTTGGGGCACAGCAGGAAATGTCATGGATTCAGATGTTTTGCCACTTGATGTTCTTGGTTCCCATCCTAGCTATACCGCAGATAATAATAATCATACAAATACTTTTGGCACAATGAGTCAGGTACTATCTCCATTACTCCAGAAAGTGAAACCAGAGAGACAGGGTTGGGGATACGGCTAGGGTGGCAGTGAGGACACCAATAGCAGGAGCCCAAGAACATCTTAGCACACCCCTCTTTCAGTACTATCCATCTTAGCAGGAGTATAGTCACCTTGCTTGTCCTTAAAAATGTGAACATCCCCTCTGGTGTTCTGCTTTAAGGCATACACCATAGGTTGACAGTGAACACAGTTACACTGTGGCCATGTTGCCACCCAGGAACTCTTCTGTCCTGTGTGAGCACTTCTGTCCAGTGAGACAATGACTAGTTTGCGGAATCAGTTTATGAACTCATGGGGAATATCAGCTAGGCATGTGAGAAGGAGAACTGTGATTGTGAAGCACTCATTACCTTCAAGGCACACCTAAAATACGGACTAGCTGTGAAGCTGGAAATAGAACCCAAATACTTTGGCGGATGATACTATATGATAGTTGCACGTTGATAATGAAGAGAGGGTCCCAGGAATGCCCCTCCTCACACCCATGAACATGACAGCACAAAGGGCCGAGAACATAAGATGCAACTCACTGTTTTGACAGCCCTCAGAAGGGCCAGTGACACCTACATTTGTGAACAGATATTCTCTCAGACAACCATTCAAACCTTATCCAGTCAACGTCTTTATAGATACAGGTGCCACTACACTGATCGTGGATCCAAAAGCCCCAATGGATCAGATTGACGAATAATGGAAATACGCTGTGCTGACATCATTAGTTACACTACGACATTGTAACATTAGTCATGAAACAAACTTGCACACGTGCACACATGAACAATATCCTTAGACAGATTTACAGATAGAGGACAGATACATATACATACTGTCAAAAGCCTTTATTATTTTTCTCATTAGCCAAATGCAGAAATGCAGAACGCAAGGCAAGGAAGAGATGCAGATCAAGGTTGCAGATGCTTATTGCAACTAACCATATGGAAATACAGGGTCATATAAAGAGCCTAGAAGAGCCACATACTACTGACCTAAGAAACACAGCATGATACAGATATATAGAAATCATGAGGAGAAGGAAAGCAAAATTATGCTACACGAAGCAACAGGCCAGGGCTTGCAGCGAAGGTCAGCGATGATCAGAACATTCCTGGGCCTCTGAGACAAGGAGCAACCTGCAAAATGCTAGCATACATCTTCACAAATGGCAGACCATAGAGCTTGATTTTGTGGTCCTCATCCACGTGGTCTGGCCGAGCCAGACAATGTAATAGTGACAGGGACTAGGCTACCCCACCTATCTGGCTCTGGTCCGGTATGGATTCGACACACTTATACAAACCCCTACGGGTGATCTGTAATCAGAGAACACCCTGGTTGCTTATCATACAAAAAGCATTTTATTCATGTACTTCATAAAACATAATAAAAATAGCTTTACAGAGCTATCATCCAAATGCCTTTTGTTGCCCGTGATCACTGGGTAATAGTGTACTGTTCTAGGCACCTCATTTTAGCCTAACACAAATACAATTGGCATACAGTTTATGCAGTGTGAGTTAGTACATCTGGTGACTTTCATAAATTCTAGCTTGGGTCACGTATAGGGCTTAGCAAAGGGAGCTAGCTTAAAGTGTGGAAGGTGTTCTGTTGGTTAAGTCTCGAGGAAGGCATTTTGTCTGTAGGTGCAGATTAAGCACAAGAAATATTGGTTTCCCCTGTTTGGAGCCAGGAAGACAGTTGTGGGTATATGTCAGGTTTGTGAACATGTCTGTGTAATGCAGGGGTGCACAACTGATTTTGACAGAGGCGATGAAAGTACCTTACATGATGGCTATAGTGGGCCGAAAAGTAAATGTGGGTGGAGCGGAAGTTGGGGCGTGGCGTGGCAGGAGGCTTTTTCAACCCCAATTTTTATTAAACACATGGAAAAAGAATATGTTTTTGAGGTGTAATGATTTTTATTTGTATTTCAAACTTACATTTTGTACTACACATTTTCCATTGTTATAATTTATTTCTATTTAGTTATTGCATAATGTCTATTTAATTAAATTATATATATTTTATTGAGCCTTGATTGGACATTCCGTTATTTTGGACTGCTATACTTTGCTGTTTGGGTTGCCTAAGAGGAGTATGGCCTTCATTGAGTCAGGTTTCCACAAAAAGCAAAGGATGTACATCTCCTAACTGTGCCGGTTTTAGCTTTATTATTGGGTTCATTCTTGGGGTGCGACACTATGCCCCATGGCCCCCACCCCAACCAAACACTATGCCCCATGGCCCTTACCCCCCAATCAAACACTATGCCTCATGGTCCCCACCCCTCAACCAAACATTATGCCCCATGACACCCACACCTCAACCAAACGCTATGCCCCATGGCCCCCACTCCCCAACCAAACACTATGCCCCATGGCCCCCACTCCCCAACCAAACACTATGCCCCATGGCCCCAACCAAACACTATGTCACATGGTCCCCACCCCTCAACCAAACACTATGCCCCATGGCACCCACCCCTCAACCAAATACTATGCCCCATGGCCCCCACTCCCCAACTAAACACTATGCCCCATGGCACCCATTCCCCAACCAAGCAGTATGCCCCATAGCCCCCACCCCCAACCAAACACTATGCTCCATGGCCCCTACCCCTAACCAAACACTGCGCCCCATGACACCCACCCCTCAACCAAACACTATGCCCCATAGCCCCCACTCCCCAACCAAAACTATGCCCCATGGCCCCCACTTTCCACCCAAACACTATGCCCCATGCCCCTCACTCCCCAACCAAACACTATGCCCCATGGCCCCCACCCCCAACCAAACATTATGCTCCATGGCCCCCACCTCCAACCAAACACTATGCCCCATGGCTCCTACCCCCCAACCAAACACTATGCCCCATGGCCCCTACCCCCAACCAAACACTATGCCCCATGGCCCCCACCCCTCAACCAAACACTATGCCCCACAACTAACTAACTCACAAGCATACACCTTGCACCCATACAAACCCGAGCCCCCCAACTCAGCATACAAACTCACAAGCATACACCAATACACAATGCACCCATACAAACCCAAGCCCCCCAACTCAGCATACAAACTCACAAGCATACACCAATACACCATGAACCCAAACAAACCCGATCCCCCCATCTCAGCATTCAAACTCACAAGCATTGTGTTATCTGTGCCAGCCTTTAACAGCCTTGCCACTGTGTTGCCAATGCCATTGTGTTATCTCTGCCAGCCTTTAGCGGCCTTGCCACTGTGTTGCCAATGCCATTGTGTTGTCTCTGCCTTCCTTCAGCGCCCTTGCCACTGTGCTGCCAGTGCAATTGTGTTGTCTCTGCCTGCCTTCAGCGGCCTCGCCACTTAGTTGCCAATACCATTGTGTTGTCTCTGCCAGCCTTTAGCGGCCTTGCCACTGTGCTGCAATGCCATTGTGTTGCCTCTGCCAGCCTTTAGCAGCCTTGCAACTGTGTTGCTAGTGTCATTGTGTAGTCACTGACAGCCCCTAGCAGCCTCGCCACTGCATGAGCCACAACCAGCCCCTAGCGGCATTGCCATTGTGTCTGCCCCAGCCAGCCCTTACAGGCCCTGCCATTGTACTTGTCTCTACCTGCCCCTGGTGCTAGTACTGTACCGCATAGCACTACCCAGCATTGTGTTCCAATGCATCCCTCTGCTACCCACCTCACAGTGCCCACACCTCTCCTCTCCTTCTCCTCTATTTCTCTCGTTAATCTCTCTCTCTGGGCCATCTACAGCTTGCTCACAGCATACCCAGACCTTATACCACCGCCCACCATCATGCCTCACTCTTCCTTATCCATATCACCACACACCACCCTCAACCACTGCACATTTAACCCTCCTGAACACCTCCTTAGGTGTTACAGACTAAGAACCCGCACTAAATATTCATTCTCGCTCCACAACTCCACACCTTCTACTCACAGTAGGAACCACAAGCTTAGCTATCGCACCCAGACAACATTTTACACTCAGACCCTCAAGTCCACGCACATACCCTTCACCTCCATGCGCCCACACATACACCCCTCCCTCCATCACTCACATGTGCCCCCACCACCTCGCCTTCACCGAACACCAGCGCTCATGACCCACCACCTACCAATCGCATCCTAAAATGCGCACTCATTAATGCACGCTCTATCCATGCCCATGCCATAGAGATCAATTACCTCATCACCACCCACAAACTAGACATACTTGCCGTATCCGAAACATGGCTCCATGAGGCATACAACCCATCCATACACCTTGCCCTCCCCCAGGATTACACCATCCTTAGACAGGACCGGAAAACCTCTAAAGGTGGGGGCGTCGCCCTCATCTATAAAAACTCACTTGCCATTAGGCAGTGTAACCAACAATGGGACAACAGCGCTGACCTTCTCTATGCTAAACTAGCTCCCTCCCCGAATTGCATCATCAACTTCTTAGTCACATACAGACCACCATGCTCTCCCCGGACATCCAAAAGCATCTCCTCCAAATCATTGGCAATAACCTGAAAAGCTCCACTAAAACCATTCTACTTGATGACCTTAATCCTGGTTTAGAGGACCCCAAGGACAAATCTGCCGCACACCTAGCCAAGAATCTTTCCAACATGAGGTTCGAACACAAAATCACCAAACCTACTCACTGCAAAGGCCGGTCCATCGACTGGGTAGCAGATCATGACTGCTCATCATCCATCACCTCCAACTCAGTCCTTCCTTGGACGTATCACAATCTCATCCAATTCTCCATCCCTACCACACCCACCCATAAAACCCTTAATCATGCACCCCCCGCCAAAGTCAGAAGCGCCGAAAAGCTTACAGTGACCAATCTTGCTCCTCTTGTGGATATCCCTGAACTCAAGCATCCCTTTATCCAAGATGCCACCTCACTCGCTAACATCTACAACAACGCCCTCACCCAATCCATTGATTCCGCTGGAATAAAAAAAAGAATAAAATCCATGCACTCTAACTCTTGGTTCTTAGAAGAACTATCTGTCTTGCGCACCATGAAGCGTAAAGCCCTATCCAACTGGCAGTCTACGCCCAACCAGTCCTCTCTCAACGAGGTCAAAGAAATCTCAGGGACCTACAAAAATGCCATCTTCAAAGCCAAATCTGAATTATATAATCAGAGAATTACCAAAGCCAGCTCCAAAACTAGAGAAATATTCTCTATTTTCAAAGAACTCATCACTCCCGAGTCTAGCCCTGACGAAGTCATCAAGGATGAAGCTTGGTGCACAGGCATCCAGACAGCCCTCCTTAACAAAGTCAAAACGCTCCAAGACAAAATTGCATCCAACGTAAAGCACTCAATACCTCCCCTACGCCTCCCTCACTCCCCCCACACAACCTTCATCCGCAAATACCCCTCTTTGCCGTTAGAGAAGTCACAGAGCTAGAAACCTCCGCCCTACTCAAAAACATCAAACCCTCCACCTGCAAGGGGGATATATGCCCACCCATCATCATCAAAGAGTGCTTAGAAGCCCTCACCCCCATCATCACAGCCTTCATCAGTGCCTCCTTCTCCTCAGGAACCGTACCTCATTGCCTAAAGAAGCCTGGGTTTTCCCGCTCTTAAAAAAACCCTCCCTAGATCCCACCTCCCCCAGCAACTATCGCCCCATCACCACCGTCCCCTTCCTCCTCAAAATCCTTGATAAAGCTGCCCATAACCAAATCCAGCAATACCTTGAAACCCATGCTATCCTAGGCAGAAGACAATCAGGCTCTTGCAAAGGCCACAAAACAGAAACCGCCCTATTAGATTCAAAGAATCAAATCACCAAAATAATGGACACAGGCAAACCTGCTCTCCTCCTGCTACTCGACCTCTCCACAGAATTTGACTTAGTGGACCATGGCATCCTCACATCTCACCTTTTCAATGCAGCCCACTTCTCCCACAAAGCAACCTCTTGGATCACCTCCTTTCTAGAAGGTAGAGCCATGAAGGTGTACTCTGACCAGCCCAATGCTCCACCGACCACCATAAACTATGGAGTCACACAAGGGTCATGCACTGCATCGACTCTATACAATCTCTTCACTAAACCCCTCTTTGACCTACTGAACTCCCTCGGCATAGCCTACACCAACTATGCCGATGACACACAAGTACTCCTCCCCCTCACTGGAGATTATGCCCGAGACACAGAAGCTTTCCTCAACATTTACTCCACGATCCAAACCTGGATGGCTATCAATGGCCTCTGCCTTAACGGGGACAAAACAGAGATCATCATCCTGGTCCCAGCAAAATCCTATCTAAGCTCAGCCAAGACTACTCACACATAACCATCAACAACACCAACACCTGTCTGCACTGCCGTGAAGACCTTAGGAGTCTACCTAGACGCTACCCTTTCTATGACAAGCCAAGTCAACGCCATCTCCTCCTTTTCCGCACTGACCACTAAATTCATCTTTGCCATAAAACCCTATCTTACCACCCCCAACTGCCTCTCCATCGCTAGAGCCACCATAGAAGCCAGGTTAGACTATTGCAGCGCCCTCTTAGCCGGCACTTCAGCCAAAAATCTAAACAAGCTCCAAACAGTGCAAAACAATGCGCTCCGCGCTGCCCTGCACATCCCCAAATTTGACCATTTTTCACAGGCCAGAAGAAATGCTCACTTGCTCCCAGTTAAGGAAATAATTAGCTTCAAAGTACTCACCCTTACACACAAATGCATCAATCACACCGCTCCCTCCTACTTAGCACAAACCATTATCAGGAAATCCTCCCTTCGTCCTATAAGAACCCTCCATGACAACCAACTCCGAGTTCCCACCATAAGTAGAGCTAAAGCTGGAGGAATTGGCTTCCCACACATAGCACCTAAGCTGTGGAATAACCTCCCTAACTCTCTCAGAGCGGAACCCTCTCTGCCCTCAAAACCATGCTCTTTACATAATCGATTCCCTCCTTCCCCCTCTGACATGAACTACACCTATTTTAAATGCCTTGAGGTCTGTACTGCTAATGTATGTAACTAAAACATGATACTGTAAACCAAAATGCCTTGTAATTTTAACAACCTTCCTTCTTGTAACCAGCCAAATGCTTACATGTAACAGCGCCACAATGCCCACGGTCTGATTGTGCGCTTTAAAAATATGAATAAATAAATAAATAAATAAACACCAATACACCATGCACCCATACAACCCGAGCCCCCCAACTCAGCATACAAACTCACAAGCATACACCAATACACCATGCACACATACAAACCCGAGCCCCCCAACTCAGCATACAAACTCACAAGCATACAGCAATACAACATGCACCCATACAAACCCGAGCCCCCCAACACAGCATACAAACTCAAAAGCATACACCAATACACCATGCACCCATACAGACCCGAACCCCCACCCCGCATCTCAACATACACAGCACTTCACAAAAACACATACTCAGGCAGTCCCGACACACACCCAAGCCCCACATCTCAACATACACAGCACTTCACAAAAACACACACTCAGACAGACCCAGCACTGCCCCCACCCTCGCATCTCAACATACACTGCACTTCACAAAAACACACACTCAGGCAGACCCGACACTGCCCCCACCCTCACATCTCAGCATACACTGCACTTCCACCCAAAAACACACGCTCAGGCAGACCCGACACACACCCCAGCCCTGCATCGCAACATACACTGCACTTCACAAAAACACATACTCAGGCAGACCCGACACCCCCCCCCACCACCGCATCTCAACATACACAGACAAACATACAGGCAGGACAGACCCGACACACAAACAAGCAAACAGCGCAACCCCCCCACTTACCTGGTCGTGCTGGAAGGCAGGCTAGCTGTAACGCTGGCGAGGTCTCTGGCACTACGGCTGGCGTGGGCGTGGCAAGGCTGAAATGCCTTCTGTCATCAAGCCTTACTGGCTACGCCAGCCGTAGTGCTGGCCCTCCACTGGTGCAGCACACACGCACTACATGACTCGTAGGAGCCACGTGGTGCGTGTGCCCTGAGCCAATGAGGGCCAGTGTTTTGTCCGGCCCGGAAGAGTTATAAAGACTTTCCTAATGGAGGGTGGTCGATGCGGCATGCGGGCCGCCCTCCATTAGGAAAGTCTTTGTTCCTTGCGGGCCAGACAAAATGGCATGGCGGGCCGCAACTGGCCCGCGGGCCGTAAATTGTGCACCCGTGGTGTAATGGAACAATAGCGTTGTGAGATTTTATCAGTGATTTCTATCATTCCCTTGTGTAGTGAAGTGGTGACGTCACCCATAAGGCCTGTGCATAGGACTAGGAGAGCACAGGGAGATATAGACGTAGGTGTTCGTCATTCACCATTGACGGAATAAGCCGTTCGGATGCATGCACAAGATTTGTGGGTGTTCCTGAGATGGCAGAGAGTTGTAGACGGGCGGTGTGTGGAGCAGGCCTGGAAGGTTGGTTGGGAGCCAGAGAGGCTCGTAATCATTGACAAGCACTTGTATTTGTGAAGTTGAGAAAAACGAGATTAAAAGTATGTTTGTGTTTCGATAACAACAGGAGTGTCGAAAGCCTTGACTTGAGGTCAAATGAGTATAAAGCAATGTATCCGAACGGCTTATGCCCCTACAGCACCTGTGCAAGGTCCTTCCACGATATAAGGACACAATTTGTAAATGTAGCATAGAATGAACGAAATGCACAGAAGGTAAATTTACTTAGCTATGGCCACAATGTGGGAGCTTCTCCAAATATGTACGGCAATCATTACACAAACACATACAAGAGGCTTATAAGGGGAAAAAGGTTGAGCGATCGTATGGTGATATTCGAGTTCTGGAAGTTGTTTCAGGAGGGCGAGAGGGAAGTAGTGAGGTGTTAGTGGATGCTGAGCCAGCAGGAGACCCCAGGTGCAGCGATAGGAAAAGACGTGTATTGCTACACGCCAACCCTCAGTGCACTCCAAGGGGAGATAACTCCCAAATGTGTTCGTATAGCCGGTTGGCAGAGTTTAGGATGAACCCTGCTGCCTGCAGTTTTTGATCTATATGTTGTGTTAATGCTTCATCTCTTTTTAGAGAGTTAATATACTTCAGTCTGGGAAGGGGAATGTCCACTTCCAGGCTTGGTAATGATTTCACTAAATGTTAATCTGTATAGACGTTATACATCTTTCAATTTAGAGATTTGAAGTTTCTCTATTCAACACATTTTTACTAAATGTTATCAATGAAACAATTCAGTGACACAAACTTTTATAAAAGGGGAAAAAATCCCCTCTCTGGGTTGTTTTTAATCAATTAAAGCACCAGATTTTTAAAAACGTTTTCAAGCAAAAATGAAAAGTAAATTAACACCACAGAATTTTCATTACAAAAATGCAATTATAAACCCTAAAGGACAATTCTTTCTCAAAACATAACATAGATGACATAAAGGCCGCCTTTCTTTGGCTAAACAATATAAAGCCACGTTTTTTAACAAAGTCGTGTCAACAGGAAGCTCTTTATAGGAACAAATGTAAGGAGTTTTCTTTCCACACTTGGCACATGTTCATATTGTCCACTTTCGGTTGTAAAGAAAAGGTTTTTTTTTGGTTGAAAGTCACCAATTCCAAATAGCACCAATTCTTTACTGTGTTGCCAACGCGTTTCGGACTATACAAAGGTCCATCTTCAGGGCAAGTGATACTAATGGTTCCAAAATGTAGGTATATCCACACCTTAAACCCTTAGGGCAAAATGTAGAAAAGGGCCATGCTTAATGCTTAATGCTGTTTTCAAACTCAACTTCAACTATTCAAAATTAGATAATTGCACATGACCCACCTCGTATTTGAACTGATGGGATCTCTACTTCCAGTCTTTAGGCACACCCTTGTATTAGGATGTGACTGCGCACGTACACCTATGTGCAGCAATTTCCACTTCAAGCCGGCCCACTCAGAAACAAATTTCTAAAGTAAAGGCAGTAAGAAGTGTAAATTAGTTGCTGCTTTAGGACATGCTAGGCACTTAAATTAGCCCCTACGTAATTTGTATCCTGAGCTAATTATTGTGTCTGTGGGTGACCAAAGTCATTCGTCTAACCGTTCTTAATAAATAAGTAACATGTGTTCCCCGTGTCAAGAAATTAACCAAATCTTATATTATCTCATAAGAGGAGGTGCCTAGTGGATAAACATCAGGAGTTAAATAGACAAATGAGTGAACCGCATGACTGTGAGATCATCATGCATTAACCTCTTTGCTCTTGCAGCCATAACTACTCTGCAATTGTTCAATCCACGGGCTATGAAACTCGTACGGCTCGTGTAGGAAGATAAAGGGACTTCTCTTACCTCTTTGCAGGAGACGAATGAGATGAGCAAAACTTCTGGCGTCCGGCATGAGAGTAATGAACTCTTACCGGGATGTTGTGATTTTAATACACTTACCTCTAATCGCGCATGCACAAGGCGAGTAGCGCAGACCATGAAATCCGGCCGGTACTCCCCAGCGCATGCGCATTCATAGAAACAAAACTTGGACCTTACCTGCATGCGTGTGAACTTCTATCGGTCTCTCTGTCGACTATTTCTGCAGAAGAATGCAGTGCTGCATTCATGTCTGTGTCATATATGAGGCAAATCAAATATTTGTATAAGAGCATGCAGATGGTCCTTGTGTATAGGTAAGAGAGACCTATATACCCAAGGACAATGAGGAGTCTCGAGTATACAATTATAATGAAGTGTAACTTGAGTTGGATATTAAACAATCGGGATCTCTACTGCTGCAGTAGGGCCATGCCTACGTAAAATAGCCACAGTGGCACTTTAAACCACAGATGACATTGAATGAATCGCATGTACAAGAATGTTTAAGGGGGATGATTTTCCCTGTGTGTGGATTTCTAATGGTGTTTCCTTTTATTATATTGCTGCAATGCAGACAGTTCAGACATGGTATAGTTCCTTTATGAGTAGATGTTCCGGTTCCTGTGGTAGTTATGTCTGCTCTGATCAGACTGTTGCGTAGTGACTTATTGTTTCTGTAGGCAAATCTTGGAGTCTCCGGAAAAAGTTGTTGGAGTTTAGGATCCATTTGTAACATGGGCCAATGTTTCTGAATTATTCTTTTTATTCTTTTACTCTGAGTTGACCATGAAATCCGGCCGGTACTCCCCAGCGCATGCGCATTCATAGAAACAAAACTTGGACCTTACCTGCATGCGTGTGAACTTCTATCGGTCTCTCTGTCGACTATTTCTGCAGAAGAATGCAGTGCTGCATTCATGTCTGTGTCATATATGAGGCAAATCAAATATTTGTATAAGAGCATGCAGATGGTCCTTGTGTATAGGTAAGAGAGACCTATATACCCAAGGACAATGAGGAGTCTCGAGTATACAATTATAATGAAGTGTAACTTGAGTTGGATATTAAACAATCGGGATCTCTACTGCTGCAGTAGGGCCATGCCTACGTAAAATAGCCACAGTGGCACTTTAAACCACAGATGACATTGAATGAATCGCATGTACAAGAATGTTTAAGGGGGATGATTTTCCCTGTGTGTGGATTTCTAATGGTGTTTCCTTTTATTATATTGCTGCAATGCAGACAGTTCAGACATGGTATAGTTCCTTTATGAGTAGCTGTTCCGGTTCCTGTGGTAGTTATGTCTGCTCTGATCAGACTGTTGCGTAGTGACTTATTGTTTCTGTAGGCAAATCTTGGAGTCTCCGGAAAAAGTTGTTGGAGTTTAGGATCCATTTGTAACATGGGCCAATGTTTCTGAATTATTCTTTTTATTCTTTTACTCTGAATTGAGTGTGTTGTCACATATACCAGTTTCTGATCATCTTGGATAGGTTTAGGTGTCAGGAGGGTTTCCCTTTGAATAAGATTCACTTTGTCTTTTACTTCGGAAATCAGATTTTCTTTGTAAAGATGCATGTTTCCAGTTTCCCATCTTTCACATGAACTTCAACGTCAAGAAAATGGATTTTTGGATTCACTGGTGGATGTCGTGAATTTAATTCTCGAATTCATATGGTCCATCATAGAGAAGAATTGTTGAAGCTCATCCTTGGGTCCCGTCCAGATTCCAAAGATGTCATCGATATACCATGTATAAAGTGACAAATGGCGTGACCATCTGGGAGATGTTAATACGTGCTTGTGTTCTAAAAAGAACATAAAGATGTTAGCATAGCATGGGGCCATTGCTGCACCCATGCTGGTTCCTGATATCTGCAAAAAGTAACGTTCCCTAAATTTGAAAAAGTTGCTCATTAACACTAATTTCAAACGTAGATAGAACATTATTCTGAACTTGTGGATTAAAATTACTTTTAGGGTTAAGTTCAAGGAACTCATCCAGTTTGTCTTGGGCTTGATCTTCCTCGAGATCATCAAAGAATACCTTCAATTTAATTCTTCTGAAAAGTCTTAAGAAGTGTGCTGTTGCTCCGAGGAACAAAAGATAGTCCCTCCCAGAGCACTCGAAGTTCCAGACGGGTCAAAGTATGTGATGCTATATTAATCACCAAGTCTTTTTCTGGGTCTTCTTTCTCTGTGTGTTTCTTCTTTTGTCCACGTCTTGTTGGCCCTTTTCTAAAAAAGGCGGTTCTTCTGCTGATATTGCCTCGTCCCGAGAGCCGGTCGGTTCAGGAACTTCTGGTGTCACTATCGGGCCTAATTCCGTACTGGAGGCATCCAAGGTGCAGCACCCTCAGCCCCCGCTACCCCACCTCCTCCGACCCTGACCACAAGACTGAAGGGGCCAAAACAGAAGCACAGGGATTATAACATATTTGGGAATTAAAAGCAGCAGAGGGGTGCACAAATCCAACATTCGAACCTCTACCATATACCAAGGAGGAGGATCAGAAAGGGGCATGCAGCAAGACCCAGATGAGCGCCAAGGAGGGGCTGGAAAGAATAGCATCGGACGAGTGGGTAGGAGGGCAAATACTATTGAAATTAGATGGGAAAACAGTGGGAGAAAAAGTAGCAGCAAGTAAAGAAGTAGCTGGCTGTAAGGAAAACAGTGGAACATGAGAATGGGCAGAGATAATGGAAGAAGTAGAAAGGCAAGAGAAGAAAGAAAATGAGGAATTTGAGAGGGTATGAAGAGAAAAGCAAAAGGAAGGAGAGAGAGAACAGGAGCAGTGAGAGATGAGGAGAAGGAGGGAGCTTGAGGAGATAGAAATTCAAAGGAAGGAAGACGAGAAGGAAACACACTTTTTAGTAAGAAGGCAAAGGAGGAAATGGGAACTACAGTGATTCGCAAGAGAGCGCAAATGCAAGGAGGAAGAGGAGGTGCACGCAGTAAGAGATATAAGATTGAATTGATGATTGACCGTGTCTGATGACAACGTGGGAAGGGATAGGCAAGTGGAGCAAGTTCATAGAAATAAATGTGGCAAGGCAGCCACTCTACGAGACAGAACCGACACAGGGTCCTCTGGGAGGGGGGATGGCGGGAAGGTGATTGACTTAGAAGGGGAACTACAGGGAGGCAGGATACTGGGGAGACTGAGCTTCCATGACGACTTTGACAGTGACCTGGGAGAAACCGAGTCAGAAGATGACTTGGTAGAGGGTGAGGATGAGGGGATGGGGCAACCTGTTCATCGATCAACAGCCAATAAGACCAATCGAAGCTCAACATGGGGAGCAGACAGAGATGCAGGTGAATTGCGGGGTGACAAAGACGAGAGACCATGATGGTACAGGGATGCATTGTGCAGCCTGGATGGTGTAACTCCAGGCTTAGGGACCTCCCCGTATGAAGGAGGGGGGAAATGGTAAGGGCGTTCACCACCACCAAAGATACTAGGAGATCAGAGGGGGAGATTAAGTTGACAAGAGGATTCGATGGGGAGATTGGGTCACACAGATGCCCTTACTGGAAAAGGGAGGGGGGGCAACCTCAGTACATACCATGGAAGCATATAGACAAGGAAAACATGAGATGTATGCTACCCTTGTTAACCACAGGTGCAGGAAAATTGATATACGAGATGGAAAGCATGACAGCAGGACAGAAATTAGCAGGAGGTACCATTAAGGTTTTTTTTTGTGGTGACCCTCGGAGAGGCCACTGATAACATATGGAAAAGGTTGGGGTATCCAGGGGTAACAGCCCAGAATATGGCACACACTGATTTGCCATTTGCTAGTTGCCGAGCAGCCGTAGGAAAGCTCTGCAAGCGCTGTACCCAGACACGTCAGACATTAGTGCAATTATAGCATTCAGAATGGGAAAAGATGAAGACCCCTTACGATATATTCAGGCTATTCAAGAGTTATGGCTCCTTGAAACGTGAGAACCGAGGGATGAAACAGTGGCATTATTCTATCACATACTGCGCCAGGAGATACCATTACAGGTGCACGTTGGTGGGAATGGAAGCAAAACCATGGTCAGAAATACAACTTACAATAGTACATTACTGCATGTTAATGCAAGAGAACACGAGGAAAAAGCGTGAGGGAAGAAAACAGGTGGAGGCGAAGTAAGTGCAGAAGAAGCCATGGAAGGAGTAGTAGTAATAAGCACGGGAGGCAAGGGGTGCTACAGACACAGTATGCACCACCACCCATGGGAGGGGGCTTCATTGGGTCGGGCATGCGCAACATGGGTTCAGAGAAAGAGAGGGGCCACCAAGGGTATGCAGATATGGGCATCAAATGCAACAGAACCATGGGGGATTTCTGGGAGCATATCAAGGATATGGACAACAAATGCAACAGGATCCAGAAGGGTATTCTGGGGTATGAGAGGCAAGTGAGAGAACTTCCCCAGTGCTGGGTGTGTGGACATATAGGACATATCTAAAGGTATGTAGAAGCAGAGGAGGGATGGAACAGAATGGGGGGATGCAATACCAGCCAGCATATCAAGGGGAATAGAATGAGTTCTATGGCCAGGACCAGACACAACAACAAGGGCAGGCACCAAACACATACCCAGAGACAGACCAGCCCATGACACAGACACCACAATGCAAGCATCTGTGCAGCAGTATTTGCAGGTCCCACAGATACTGCAAATGCAGGGTAACACACAGCAATTATACATGGCACAGCAGATGCCGTAGATGCAGAACAGTACACAGCCGAACAACAGGACAATGGCACGCACAGACTTCATGACAACGACTCCCATTGTGAAACTAGGGGACTCTCTGTAGTTGGGGCAACCCATTCTTGGGAAACGGAATGTCATTATACCCTCAATAGGACAGCCCACAGACGAACTTGATGTGTTCCATCCTGTCGATTACACCCAACCTCAGGGTTGTAATAGGGTGTCAATACGTGAAAAAATGTTTTCCTTTCTTTTAGAAACAGGGGTGCCAAGATCCTGCATCTGGGAGGGGAAGTATAGTATGTCAGGTGATGCCATGAATGCTCAAGGGTTCTCTGGGGGCAACAGAAGTGGTTACTTTTGCAGACAATATTGTACTTTTTTATAGGGTAACACGATTTAGCTTTACCTCTACTGTATTCTTGACAGACACCATTAAACATACTGGGGAGAGATATCATGAGCAAACTTAACATTACCATTTCATTCACTGACAAGTGGATAGTGTGTTCGACACCAGGGATACATCTTCAAAACGTGAGGGAGATTAGTCAAGCCTATTGTGGACAGACGGTACAGAAGGGGGTGCCAGTAGATGAGAAGCTGTTTCAATATGGGACTGAAATAATAATAGCATGGCTCTCAGGGATCAGGGGAAAAATGTGTCAGCTTCCAAATGAGTACTTATTTAGGCCAGAAATACCATTAGATGAGAAGAAAGGGATTATAGTGCTGCTAGAATTAGAGGCAGTAATAGTGGCGGATGACTGGATAGCAGTGCATGGGACAGACGATACAGAGCGACCATGGCAAGAAGTGATCGCTGTGGCAGAGGATACAGGTTGACTAAGATGAAGAACTATTCAAAAACAACAGATCAGATAACAAAATGGTGGTCGAAATGAGCATCACATATTGGGTGAGAATTGCCACAGAAAATGGTGATGATGATAAAGGCACCGCCAACAATTTCTCTAGGAAGAATTTGCAAAGGTCCCCAGCATCTTATGGACCACACATCCCTATGATGTGGGGCTTCTGAAAGGGATAGGAGCAGTAAAAAGCAAGCTGAAGCCAGGAGCCATCTTACCAAGAGTTAGGCAATATCGAGGGATGCAGACAAAGGTATCTATGAGACCATTGCAGCACTAGTGAAACAGGGCATCCTAGTGCCATCAGAATCACCATGCAACATTGTGGTGTACCCTGTCAAAAAGGCGACAGGGGCATCATGGCAATTTATACAGAACTTGCATCCTCATAGCCACATTGTAGAAGCAGAATTTGCTTTAGTTCCGAATCCTGTGACAATTCTGTGTAGCATTCCCATGGAAGCTGCCTACTTCACGGTCATAAAATTGAAGAATGCATTCTTCTCCATACCATTACACCCAGACTCACAGGACTTAACCTAATTTCTGTATAGAAATAAGAAGTGGAAACATACAACACTTCCTCAAGGGTACTGTGAAGCACCTTCCATATTCAACAGAGTACGCCAAGTGGACTAAGGCAACATACAGATGGAGAGCATGGTTATACAGTACGTAGATGATATATTGATCTGCAGCAAAACAGAGGGGCAGTGTAGAAACATCTTAGTGCACATGTTGACAATGTTAGCAGAACAAGGGTACAAGGGAGACAAGGCCAAACTACAATATTGCCAGACAGAAGCATTGTACATTGGACAACTAATATCCCAAGATGGGAGAAAAGTGACACCAGAAAGAGCAGAAGCATGATGCATGACAGCAAAACCCACACCAGTGAGGCAAATGCAGCAGTTCCTAGGACTATGTAACAAATGCAGGGCACGGGTATTCGACTACAGTTCTTAAACAAGGCCGTTAATGAGTGCACTGAAGGAAGCCCAAAGAGGGGATAAGACATTACAATCGACAACAGAAATGACTGAGGCATTTGATGAGCTAAAGGAAGCAATTTGCATGGCTCCAGTTTTAGGGATCCCAGATTATCAACGGGAAATCTTCCTATTCTCACACTCTGATGGAGTGGTTATTCCTGCAGAACTTACACAAAAGATGAGCATGGTGCAGAAGACTTTGCTACAGTTGGAAATTAGACCCAGTGATGAGAGGACACTATGGATGTGAACAGGCATTGGCTACCTCCGCCTTCGCAGTGGACAAATCAGCGAGTAGTACCATGGGATGCCACACCACCCTTTACGTTGAGCATGCTCTCTTTGCAATACTGGAAAGACTGAAAAGTACATTGACAACACAGAGAGCTTCAGGGTTTGATGTGTTACTGTCAAACCCAAGTGAGATGCAGACTTATCAACCCAGCGACTTTCATCGCCGACATCGTACAGAAAGGTGACTATGCACACAACTGCACAGTCAAACATAGAACAATTCAGTGACACGAGAAAGGGATAGGAGAACACACTTGTGGGGGAAGACATGCTTTACATTGACGGGTCATCAACAATTGACCAAATGACTGGGAAAGACATACTGGGACAGCAGTAGTGAGATTGAGGGAGGATAGGATGAGCGAGGTGGTGACAAGCGCCCATCTACCGTCACACTTTTTGGCACAAGCAGCAGAACTAGTAGTTTTAACGATGGTACTAGAACACAGCAGGGAGAAGGAAGTGAAAGTGCATTTTGATTCAGCCTATGTGACATCCACAGTGCATTCTGGGCTGTGACGTTGGCTGAGGAGGGGCTTCAGCCGTGCTGATGTGCTGATGGGTCACTTGTGCAGCATGCACTCCTATTGGGCAGAATGATAGAGGCAATAGACCTCCCAGAACATATGGCAGTAGAAGAATGCCAAGCAGACATGAGGAGGTAGGACCCCATCTCCAGGGGCAATGAAGCAGCAGATGCAGAATTAAATCGCACTGCCTTCTTTGGGGGACATTTTAGAAATGGATGCTTCGTCCCAAGCGTGTTATTGTGCACAAACAATGATACTAAAGGAAGGGTATAACCCAGTGACACAGATTATGGAGTTGCAGGGAGCTGCACCCAGGGAAGAAAAAGAGCTATGGATAAGTAAGGAATGCACAGTGTCTCAGACAGACTCCTTATGGCAGCAAAATAAACACAGGGAAAATAGTAATGCCATTCTCATTATTGCACACTGCACTGACACAATTACACTATCTGACCCATATAGGGAAGGAGGTGCTTGCTGCTCATATTGGAGAAACATGGTTCTGTCCTAACTTGACGGAGTATGTGGCTGAATTCATGACTAATTGTCTAGTATGCAAACAATGTGCTTACCGGTCAAAGCAGCGCAAGCCTGGAATGCTCTGCCTTCAGATCTCAGAATGGGACAGCCTTACCCTAAATTTAGACATAACGTACTAAAATGGTTATGAACAAACAATTCCTAACCTACACCGCCTGTACCTAGACCACACTCCTCACCTAATATCTGACACACTCTACCACACTTACCATACCTGCTACTCACTGTACTAGTCAACTGCAATAGTTATTATGTAATTTGTGACCCCTTGACTCCACTACCTCATTGTAACCTGGATGTGACAGTAATTGTATATTAATTGTATATTTCTTGTATGTATGTAAATGTATCTGACATGCCCTGTAACCAAGCTTTAAGTCTACTTGCAGACGTGTAGACCCCTGGACTCCACTACCACATTGTAACCTGGAAGCCACAGTAATTGTATATTAACTGTATATTTTTTGTATGTATGTATATGTACCTGCCATGTCCTGTAACTAAGCTTTAGGTCTACTTGTACTTGTGCGCCCAGCTACCTACGGGTTTGGTGCGCTATACCAAATGAATAAACAAACAAACAAACTGCAGGTCATACATTGAGGGTAGTGAGAGGAGCCATACCTTGTCCAGTGGGTCCATTCTAACACCTGCACATCACGACATGATCCAAGTATGCCAAGGTTATTGCTACATGATAGTAATTGTATGCCCATTTTCCTGTTGGATTGAAGACGGTCCTTGCTCTCATCCTGATGCCCTTAGAGTGGTGAAATTCCTGGTCAGGGAAACCTTCCCACGATGGAGCGCGTGTGAGGTCCTGCGCTCTGACAATGGCCCTCACTTCACCAATGAAATGTTCAAACACATTACAACCTTGTCAGGAATCCAACCCAAATTCTCTTGTGCTTATCATCCGCAAGCAAACAGGATGTGTGAGTGTCTCAAAAATGAAAAAAGACTCTTAACAAAAGTTGGCTCCATTGTCTTCAGTTAGCATTGTTTGCATTGCACAATAATCCCAGGTGTGACCACCATTTAATCCCACATGAGGTGGTGACAGAATGGTGCATGCAACTTCTCTTGGCTCCTCCCACTAGGGCAATCAAAGACGCTGAAGATGTATCTGATGTATTGGGTCAGGAAATGTATGAGTACACCGCTGCCTCGATTGCTAGTGCCTCTTTTATTTCTCGGTTGCTGCAAATACAACGGGAGAGGCCTGAAACAGGAGAAGAGAGCGGCAGCACTGTACCCAACAAGGGCGTACTAAAGCCACCACAACTGTATCCGGGGGACAAAGTCCCCTTGAGGAACTTTTCCAGGAAGTGGGACACACCACACTTTACAGAACTGCATAAAGTTGAACTGATCACTGAGCGAGCAGTCAAGCTTGTCGGAAAAAATACTTGGAATCACCTCTGAGACATCAAGCCCTGCAAAGCGGCAGCTCTCCTAGCACCAATATCGAAAGGGCCAACGATCCACAAACAGAAGAGCAAATTAATAACTTGGAATCAGCACAACCCAACAGAGGACACCCAATTTCTACTCGCTCATGTGCAGGAGAGATAGAGCAAGGACTTCCTACACATCCAGAGTGAGGGCACACTGTTTGTTTGTTAATTTTCTTTCTGCACACATTGATCGTGAAAGTGCAACTGTTTTTATTGCATCTATTCCATGATTCCCCTTGATCCTCATCCTGAAACATTCCAAGACGACAACGTAATGTGTATTTCCACATCTTCATAGCTTATTTGTCCCAAGTATATCCACACTTGGAAAGAGTGAATCCATCTGTACTCTAAGTACTCCGTGACCCCAGAATAAAAGCTGTGCAGGAACAGCTATTCTTCCTTGCTATGGCAGACTATTTTATTCACTGGGCTTGAATTAACACCATATTAACACAATAGCGCTTGTTTTTCTCATTTCAGGGGGGCAGCTGGTATCTTCAAACTGCACGAGGATCCAGAAGGGTGTAAGTAATGGTAAGCATTATTAAAAGAATAATTATGCTGTTTTTGCCCTCATCGTTTGGCGAGTATCCTATATTGCTAGAAATTCTGCTGTATCCTCTACTAACACAACCCCAACTCTAGCAGGTGGTACAACCATGTCAGATGGACAAGTAAGCACTGTAAGTACACTAAGGAGAGGTAGATGCAATGCATATGCAGACATGGGGGGTGGAGCTTTATCTCACTGATACTGCTCGAGTATCCAACAACATGTGGTACAAGCACATGACCAAAGTATGTAAAGAAACCACAGGGGGAGCTGCTATGTCTGCTCACTAATCCCCTATGCAATGAGTGCCCCCAGAACATTTATAGCAAGTGAAATACCAGCAACAATGCCTTATGTACCTATCCATGGTTACAACCCGAGGAAGGTTCCAAGGGAAAACAGCAACATTGAGATGGATGTCCAGGACAACATTTCACTATGAAGACAGTTATATAAAGACATTTGACATGATGAACAATTACTGGCAACTAGACCAAACAATAGAGTATGTAACTGCCGGCCCACAGAAAGGAGAGACAAAAACAATAACATTGAAAGAATTTCCAAGCCCTAAGAAAGGACCCCAGGAATTAGGAGGAATCCTGGGATGTTGGGAAAGATCACAAATGTTTGTGTATGGCCAAGTATACACAGCTGAAGGATGGAAGGAGGGAGTGGTAGGTAGCAAAGCACACACCCTAGTACAAGTGGCAGTAAACAGAGTACAAGAAGAAAACAACAAATGCCTGAAAGAATGGGATGCAAGCACAAAGTTACTGACCTGGGTAGACAATGAAGCTGGACCAATGCCTATAATACCATTGAAGAAACCAGCATTGTGTTTCCAGAATGATGGAGCAGTAAAGGTTGGAGAAAACAGGGAGTGTAGGTAAACAGAATTCCAGCAATGAATATTGGTACGGCAGTATTAAGGGATACTGGGCGTGCAGATCTAAGGCATACGAGGAGCTGCCACCCAACTGGGGAGGAGTATGTTCATTGGTACACATCAACATGCCAGCACTAGTAGTACCACATAATCACATCAGGATAGACAACTTCCCTAATATGGACAATGCGAAAAGAAAGAAGAGGTCAGTCGAAGTGAGCAGAGTGAAAAGAGAGAACTATTTCTCATTAGCATCAGAAGCTTCACTGGACGATGTACCACCTGAGCACTGGCTTTTCAGTCGGGCAGAAATGTTTTTGGAGTCAGTAGTTCTAGCTGTACAGGCATACACAAACGCGAAATGGCTCCAGATAATGAGACAGGAGCTGATGCAGACAATAAACTCAACAGTAAATGGCTTCAACGCGATAAAAGAAGAGCTCAGAGCAGTGAGGTTGATGCCTCTCCAAAACAGATATGTTCTAGACCTTGTCACAGTAATGGAAGGAGGAGTTTGCACCATGATCGGAAGTTCTTGTTGCACGTTCGTACCTGCAAATGATGGAGAAAATGGCACAGTGACCGAAGCAGTCAAAAGATCATCAAAAATGCATGCCAAAATGGAGGAAGAAGTTAAAGGAACAGGAAAAGATCAGAGCTGGCTGTCATATATATTTTCCTGGATGCCAACGTGGCTGGAAGACAGGCTGAAATTACTACTAGGAGCACTGATCCTAGTACTAGTAGGACTGTGTGTGATTAAGATCTGCATTACACAATGTCGCAAAACAACTGAGAAAACAATAGGGGTTACATTGTTAGTAGATATAAATGTTGAAGAGAACACAGACAAGATAGTAGAAGAGAGAAATAACCTGAGGGTCCCAGGAATGCCCCTCCTCACCCACATGAACATGACAGCCCGAAGAGTCAGGAACTCAAACTGCAACTCACTGTTTGGACAGCCCCCAGGACGGCTGCTGACATCTACATATGCAAACAGATATTCTCTCAGACAACCTCTCAAACCTTATCCAGTCAGTGTCCTAATGGATACAAGTGCCACTACATTGATTATTGATCCAAATGCCTCAATGGATCTGATTGACTAATAATGGAAATCCGTTGTGCTGACCTCACTAGTGACACCACAACATAGCAACATTAGTCATGAAGCAAACTCGCACCCATGCACAAAGCTACACGGACACACACATGCACACACGAAGAATATGCTTACACAGTTCTGTAGATAGAGGACAGATAGATATACATACTGACGAAAGACTTTATTATTGTTCTCATTAGCCAAAAACAGAATGCAAGGCAAAGAAGAAATGCAGAGCAAGCTTGCAGACGCTTATTGCAACTAACTATATGGAGCTGCAGGGTCATATAAGGAGCCTGGAAGAGCTACATTCTACTATCCTATATGAAACATAGCCCAATATAGATATATAGAAATCATAGAATAACTGTAGTGTGGTTACATGAGGCCGCAAGCCTCAGGATGAGAGGCAAAGGGAAGCATAATTAGGCTGTACTAAGCCGCAATCCAGGGCTCGCAACCAAGGTCAGCGATCAGCAGAACATTCCTGGCCAAGGAGACAAGGAGCAACTTGCAAAATGCTAAATCCTCACAAACTGCAGACTAGAGAACTCGAATATACGATCTTCAACCTTGTGGCCCGGCTGAGCCAGACAATGGTCATTCACCCGCAGTGGAAAGATGAGCTGTTCCCAGCACAACAGACATGAATTGAAACATGGACTCTTTAACAACGTTGCAACACTGTAGGCTCTCTCCAAGGTCGAAAAGTGGTAATATTGACGGTTACATTAGGAACACATAGGGCCTCATTACACGGATGGCGGAGAACCATGGCGCTATTAGCGCCATGGTTCATGCCAGTAAAATACCGGCACCGCCTTGGCTGGAAGGGGAATTACCGCCCCATTCCAAGGTTGGCAGGGCGGTAATTCCCCCTTCCACCATTGTCCTTCCCCATTCCCATTTTTGGCCCATAGGGCTCAATGGGAATGGGGAAGGCGCTAATTACGGTACCGCAAATTGCGGTACCGTAATTAGCTCCCTGGGTCCCTTTGCGTGTTGGTTTTTAACGCCTGCAAAAAGCAGGGACCTTGTAGTAAGGCGGTAAGGATTTACCGGTACCGGTATTTTACCGGTACCGTTAAATCCTTATCGCCATCCGTGTAATGAGGCCCATAGTCTTTCTCTTCACCTTGATAAGGTGCACTGAGCGCTGAGAACAGATTAGCTCCAGCCAATCAGGGAACACTGTATGGAAGAGGGCAAGGGCTAAAGGTAATCCTGCCACCCTGCAACAATGTAAAAGATAGTTTTTGGGGAAGGGTCAGACAAGCCACCTGTCATGCAAGGACCAATAGAATAATCTCTATAGGTGCTGTGTATAGGCACTACCACCCCAACCACCCAATCCTGTAACCTCATAGGTTTTTGGGGATGAGCCCCATGTTGTGACGCAGTAATTTATCAAAATTGCCGGGCAGGTGGCTGAGGAGCAGTGGTTTCAGGAGATTCTCAATGTCCTGTATGACCCCTATCTGTTTGTGTTTTAAACTACAGTTCTAACTTGCCCATGGCTGATTCCTCCATATGTGTACTGAGGGAGGGTTTGTTGGGCCGTGGGAGCATGAACAGTGAGCTTGTAGTGTGAACCGCAGTCCCTCTGGTTTGCCTAAGCTAACAATAGTAAGAATGTTTCCTCTGTAATGTTATGTTATGTTACATTAATATCTCTTTGTAGTGCATGGGGTGTTACAACGTGGCTTCCTGATGCCAATGAACAAAGTGCTTGAAAAATAGTGCTGTAGTTCCATGGAGCACGGCTACATTTTGTGAAGAAAAGGAAGGTTTTGAGAGCTTTTCTACAGTGCTGATGGTAATCCAACTGGTGGGGAGAATGGACTGGTTATTCCAGAGCCTTGCTGGTAGAACTGAGAAGCTTCATCAACTGGGTGTGTAGTTTTAAATGTTGGAACACTTAGGGGCCTTTTTGAAGAGCATCAAAGAGAGCCTGTTGGGCAAACAATTGAGGTTACTCACAATAGCAATGTTACTCAGTGCCTAGAAGCACTTCTGATGCATGCTACCATCACAAGCAAGTTACTATGGTAAATCTGAGTAAGTCAGATCAATTATTAAGAGCTCACAGCAGAGCAAATCGCATATTGGCACAAGGGACCCTGATCTGATTTTGAAGTGAGATCACTTTTCTCTCTATTCTTTGAACTTGGGCATGGTAATGTTATTTTAAGGACTAAGAAAGTTATTCCCGATGGGAGCATTTTTCAGAAGAGCAGAAATATATTTTAACCTTGAAATGAATGTCTTTTGTAATCCATATTTCCTTGCACCTAGTAATTCCTGAAAATTAAACAGATGCATTTTCTCCCTTAAAGTACTGCTTCAGAGTATGGTATGGTATTGTTTATTTATATAGCCCTATACACAGGCATGGGTTACAAAGCGCTCAAGGAGGGTGGGAACACGGGGCAAAAAACAACAGTCACTCAGAGCCCTTGAAAATCTGAGACGATAATAGTCTGCACAGACAGAGTAAGTGTGTAAAAAATAAATTTTACAGTATGGGATATAGCAAATAGGCCTGACTTCAATTCTGCAATTTTATCAGTGGCAATTAGGGGGGAAGACAAGTGTTTTACAGACAGATGATCTTCAGGCATGGGTCGTACATATCGAGCAAGTGCACAGAGGATGACAGGGAGGTGAGGGTCAAGTGCATCCGGTTGGTTGTGACAGTGGTAAGTGCAGAGAGAGACACTTTCTTGGGTTAATTTCTCAGTGCATTGAGTGTGGGTGGGGTGTAGGGCCCTGAGTCAAGTGCGAGAGAGGACTGGCGGGAGTGCCAGGGACCAGTGAGACTCTGAGGTACACCAGGCGGCCAGTCAGCATGCTGGAAAGAATAGGAGGGAAGAGAGGAAAACAGCAGAAAACTAGGTTAGCAGGGAGAGAGAAGGAAGAGGAGGAGAAGAGGAAGGTCTTGAGGAGTTTCCAAAATTCCAGAGGGAGGCACCTGCTGAGACTAAGGATCTCCCTCTAAATCTCTGCTTGGAGAACCGGCTCAGTCACAGAAGGTTGCAGGTAAATGTGCAGAGGGCTCGTGAGGGACAGTATCTAGGTAGGCAGCGTTGAAGGTAGACGGGTCCCAGGCCCCAGTAAGCCTTGTGAACAATGTAAAGGGTCTTGAATTTGATCCTTGCAGCCACAGGGAACCAGTGGGGGGATTTCAATGCTGGAAAGATGCAGTCACTGGGCTTGAGGCCAAGAATAAATCTCGTAGTTCTGTTCTGGATAAGTTTCAGAAGGCAGAGGGCAGAAGAAGGGAGGTTGAGGAAGAGGCTGTTGCAATAGTCCAGCCTGGAGAGAACCAGGGATCTGGAGACAGTGAGCCTCTGTGGGAAAGTGAGGAAGGGTAGAGTACCTCTGAGGAGGTGTAGCTGATAGACTTTTTGGAGATGTCTGAAATGTGAGAGGAGAAGGAGAGAGTGGAATCAAAGATGACCCCAAGATTTCTTGCTTCACAGGTGGGTGCAAGGCCAAGGGAGGCCAGCCATAGTGAAAGTGGGAAAGCGGGATCAGGGGTCACAATGTGAACCATATCAGTCTTAGTGGCATTGAGGCAGAGGTCGTTTGCAGCACACCATGACTGAATAGCGGACAGACAGTCAGATATGAGCGAGGAGGAGGAGGCGGATGCGGGTTGCCTGAAAGATAGTTGCATGTCATCCGCGTAGCACTGGAAGTTAGAGGTGAAGGTGGCAATCACCCGTGCTACGGCAGCCATATAGATGTTGAAGAACCAGGGGGATAGGTTAGATCCCTGGGGAACGCCACAGGTTGAGAGAGTGATAGTTGAGTCAAAGGCTCAGAGTTCCACCTGGGATGGGCGGTCGGAGAGGAAGGAGGTTAACCACACCAGAGCCTGACCTGTGATTCCCAGTGTGTCACGGAGATGTGCAATCATGATGTTGTGGTTAACTGTGTCAAAGGCAGAGGAGTGGTCAAGGAGAATGAGGATGGATGGGGTGTTAGTGTTAAGATTTGAGTGCAGGTCTTCACAGATGTTCAGAAGAGCAAGTTCCGTGCCTCTGGATGCTCTAAAGCCAGATTGATGGTCATGGAAGCAACCAATAGATTCAGTTTGTAGGGTCAGCTGAGAGATATCCAGTTTCTCAAGTAGTTTGCCCAGGAAAGGAGTGATGGAGACAGGGTGGTAGTTTGCCAGAATGGAGGGGTCGGCAGAGGGTTTTTTGAGCAGAGGGTGCACAAGGGAGTGCCTCAGGGCAGTTGGGAAAACTCCAGAGGAAAATGAGAGATTGCAAAGATCAGCCAAGGCTGGGGCGAGGGAGTCAATATTGTCTTCAATGTTTTTTGAGGGGCAGGGGTCCACCTGTTTGGATGAGGCCTTCAGACATTGGACTTGTCTGGTAACCTCATCCGGTGTGACGGGTGAGAGAGAAGAAAGAGTAAGTGGAGGGGGGCGCAGGGGAGGCTCCAGTGTTGGTGTATGCTGTGGTGTGAAAGAGAGGATGGAAAGGATGTCTTCAGTTTTTGTGGTGAAGTGTGCAGCCAGGGCCGAACAATGGTCGTGGGTGGGTGTGACAGAAGAAGAAGCAGCTGCAGGATTGGCCAGCTCTTTGCAGACTTTGAAGAGTTTGTCCGTGTTGTTTGATGCTGCAGAGATACAGGCTTGAATAAAGACTCTTTTCTTGGTGCAGATGCAGAGTAGATAATGCCTTTGAAGGCGGCGGCAGGCCAGTTTGTCAGATGGTTCACCCATCTGTAGGCAGGAATGTTAAAAGGGCTGCTTCCAAGTGGGCCTGATGTGCTGGTCGCACTGATCCAAACATATCTGTGTACCACTGTGGGTGGAATTAGTGGACCGGCCCCTATGTGTCTGTAACAGTTTGTTGTTTTCTATATTTTGTTGGGAGAATTTGTACACCCTATTTTTATTTATTGGGAATATTTTCCAGTTTTTAGGGAGCAAATATTTGGGACTGCTTGGGTCTTATCCACATTGCTGCCTTAAAAGTAGACCAGACATACTTTCTCAAGATAAGGTTTTGATAGAAATAGAAATTTCTGGATTTTGATTGAATGGCCATTCCATATTTTTGGATTGTACAAAGTGGCGAAGTTTGGTGAAAAAAGACTTTTGTGTCATACCTTTCTAGCATAAATATAATTGTTTTGTACAATCATCTCAAAAATATTTCAATACCTTTGTTCTTAGGTAACACACCTTTGCGAAAGAGCCTACTCTCAAGCTTTGCCATCCAATCCTATGTTAGTCACTGAGAACAATTTAGCAAGTTTTGCCACTGCATGCTCTACATTGCATCTCTCCCATGTGCCCTGTCCTGTTCCCACAAAACAAAATCCCAAAAGATATGCTGAGAGACATGGGGCCTCATTCCGAGTTTGGTGGTATCCTACCGGCAATTCGGGTGGGATGCCACCAAAATGGAATGATCATTTCCGCCACCTGATGTCGCGGTATTACTGGGATATTATGGCTGGCGGGAATGCTGGAAACTCCCCATTCTATGGCATCCCATATAACTCCATGGAGGTAACGTAGGCATTATTATGCCAGTGGGGGCCTTATCTACCAACATGTCAGGCCTGGAGGTAGATTTGTGGCCCCCAACAGCAAACCTGTGTTTCCCTACTGCAGAAAATATGCTGGTGCCGGAATTACCGGCATATTTACCTGGATTATTTCCATACCAGGGAAATTGTAATGAGCCCCACAGTCTGCCAACCATGCATTGACAATCCATCCAAAATTAAAATAAAAAGATAAGAAATTATTTAATTTCCCAGCTACACTGCATCCTTGAACACACCAAACTTTAGAAATGCGAAATCACAGAAAATGGCTTCCTTCAAATCCTCTCTCCAAAAGCACTCGAAAAATCAAGCATGGCAAAGGAAAGAGTGTGGGAATCAGTGATCCCTTCGCCCAGCTTCCTCTTTCCCCTATAGCTCTGTAACATATGTACCAGAACTATAAATGTTTTCTAAAAAGTTTGCAAAGACTGTGTCTGCATGGAATATATTCTGTACAAACCATTGCGTGGGATTACTTTTACACATATGGCAGCTCATGGTCGTTGGGGGCGTAACGTGAATGAAAGGTGTGAAAGGCTTTGACGCCTTGCATTCATGTCATGTCCCATTTTCAAGCATTTGTATTGCAGAGAGTAGGGGCGGAACACAACATGCGTTTCCGCTGCCTCCTCCCTCTCCATCATACAATTGCTCCAGCATTTGCGCAGATTTTCATGACGGGTGCAAATGCTGGAGATCCCCATGGAGTCTGTATGCTTCATGCACCAGCATAAAACAGATGGACTGCATAGGGATCCATTGTGTACGCTGGGCAAGGAGCGCGTACATTTGAAATGAAACCCCTTGCAACATGCTTGCATGTGGTAAGGCTTTACTTTCAATTGGAAACACTGCTTACCATGCGTGCATGGAATTCAAGATTGTTAGGGAGGGTTTCATTTTAATTGGGAGCACCTCTTGGCAGCATGTCATGCAGCGTTTACTCACTTTGCACTGCGGAGTGCAAATGCGAAAAGAAAAAGGCAGCATAAATGCTTGTTCGCCACTCTGCAGTGCAAATGATGAAAAGTTGGTGGCGGAGTCATTTACGTGACAGCGTAAATATAAAGCTCCTCGGTGTAAAATTACTAATTTGTAGAAAATGGGCACCTTAATGTCTTACTGAATAGTGTGATGGAAGTCTTACAAAATAAACCTCAAGTAAAAAGTTTACTGAGAGAAACCTCTTTGGAAAAACTGTTGGTGTGTTTTTGAACAGATTTACAAAATTGAGTACTCCATGTTTTTTTGTTTTCGGGGTCGATCTTGAATGATATGGGGAAATTTAGAACACCAAAGACAAAAAGTTCAAGATCAACTACCCCTCTCTAAGCACCCCAAGTATGCAAAAGAACAGGGACAAGTGTATCCAATTCCTTATTTCGTTGATGGACCGACTTTTTCCAAAAAAACCTCTTACATATATAACAATCATCGTAGTATTCACAATTTTATTGCCAAATCTTCCTCTAGTAAACCATATAAAAAAACATGTGATCACTCATGTTGTGGACATAAAGTATAAAACATATAACAAAACCCATTCTATTGTGTCATTATATATAGACAGATTTTTACATCCATCAATCATTTTATAAATTTAAAAAGACCTTTGTAGCAAGGAGGAACCTTTTCTGGGGTACAACAAATGAATTTCAAGCATCACACTATATTCTAAGTTAAGTTAATACAGAAGGGGTGAGGTAGTTGGCATTCATTTCTGTCCTCACTACACTTGATACTTTGTTGTTTAGTAAATAGTCACATATAATGCAATTTTGGAAACCAATGTTACGGTATTCCGCATGGGATCTAGGAAACTAGATTTTGGATGTTTGCTTTTAAGTCGACATATGTTTCGGCCTTTCTAGGACATACTGCACTGTCTCAAGTGCCGTCAAACTAGTAATTGTTCAGGCCATCTTCAGGACAAACATTTTTTCTGTGAGAATTCAATTCCTTCCCTATCTGTTAGTTCTTCAGATTCAATCTGGTGCCATGCAAACGCCAAATTGGGGACTTGAGATTTTCGGTGTGGACGGCCCTTTTTCCTACGGTCTGTCTGGTCAGGTGCCTATGGCTACCATTGTTGAAGGTTCCGTGCTGTGCTGTTTAAACACCTCGACACTCTTGCTTGTCACACTATGTTATTTCCTTTCTGATAGTGTCCTTCAGTCACTCTTAATTTTCTCCATGGGAAGGGTATAAAGGAATAACACAGTTGTTCTCTTCGGATACAGTCTCCTGGATCCGTTTGTTACTTTACTAATCTTCTCCTGCGCCAAGAGTTGGAAAGAGTTGGCCCATCTACGAAATAAGGAAGTAGATACATGTGTTCCTGTTCTATTGCACACTTGGGGTGCTTAGAGAGGGGTAGTTGATGTTGAACATTTTGTCTTTGGTGTTTTTGAACAGTCATAAACTTAACTGCGGGACTGGGCGGGTCCTGCAATGAATCATTATGAAAATTCATAACAAACATGCACGCCCTTCGCACTTCTAAAACTAACCAATGATGACTTGTAGTTCAAAGGTTACGCACGTAAACTTTCACCTGAATACATTTGTAGATTTGAAGTGACTTAACTACTGCTAGCAAAGTTATTTTTTGATGCAAAAAAAACCCTTTACACCTTCCATGTGGACTACAATGTTGGCAGTCAGGCACTGCAACATTTCATTCTGCATGTCAACCAATGCAGACAGCATTTGATGCAAGCACGGTTTTGTGGATTTTAATACACTGTTCAGAATGTAAAGGAAAGTGAAGGTATTTAGTGATATGTGCCAAAGACCTAGCAATAACTATTTGATAAAGGCATTTATTCATGCACATAGACCCTTTTCCTCTTTTTTTAAATAAAATGTATATAACACCTCGACATTTCATTAGCAATTAGCAATTTTAAAAAGCATCATAAAAAGATTGAGCAAAGCAATTAGATACGAGATCCTTAACCCGGCCATTTGATTACGCAGCACAGAGGCACGCAACACAATCGCAAAAAAAGAATAAAGGGCAATCAGAACTGAGGCAGTCCTTGATTGCTTTAAGCGCCATAGTTTCGCTGTCGCCTGTCTTGCCTCTGACTCCTTCTAATTTATGGCATAGTTTATCTGCCAAACCTGTGTTAATGCCATGTCTACCGTTTCATTCTCACTATGTTATGCTTTGATCCGAATGATCTTCGCTTGTATATACATGTCTCTGCCACCATATCTCATCATTCTAACTATTGTTGTAAATACATGTATGCAATATGTATGTAAATAATTTCAAGTTTTCACACCCTGATGCCCCCGGGCCTGGTGGTGTGCGTTATAAACAAATAAAATACAAAATACAAATAGAAATCAGCCCTTGCAGAAGGTTTAGTTTAGTTTATTTGCTTGTATAGCACACCGAATCTGAGGGTATCTGGGCGCTTATGCTTGTTACAACAGTTGTTACACTCTGGTAATTTTATTACCAGGACAGATGAATACATAGTTCACACGTCTTATCGGCACTTGTGCCGGACATCGTTTGGACAATAAAGAGGAAGTAGAAAGTGCAGCTTCCCGGGTCTCCATGTGATGACAATCTGAAGGACTGGTGCACTTCACCACACTTGATTTGTGGAGCTACAGAACAAATGTTTTAGTGGTCACATCCATTATCATGTTTTTAATTCTCGTCGCTGATGTACCAAAAACCAACCGATAAAAATACATTGCTACAATATAGTAGATACCACACAAATAATCTTAGCAACAGTCTCCTCTCTGGGCATTACCTGAGAACAGTTCTAACCTTAATCCTTAATACGTTTGACCAACAGGCAAGAAATCTGACCATTCACCATAGCGAGCGCGGATATTCTAAACGGCTTTTCCGTCGCACATATAAAAGGGCAAAGAATATATCATAGCGAAATCACCCTACAGAAACATGAGAAACAAGTGCATGATAATAACAGCATCATAGCGGTTTAAGCGAGTCACACTGCACTGGCACGTTCTGAATTCTCACAAGGCATAGTAGGTTCGTCCCTCTTCCTCTTCCCCCCATGGTCTGAATATTGTGTTGCAATGTATTTCCCACCCTCCCTCCCTTCCCTGTGGGTGCTTTGAACCGGTATATTCTTATTGTATAAGCGCCTTACAAGAAACAATAAATACAATAAATAAATAAACATTTGTCGCTAAAAAACAAAATTAAGAGATTAAAAAAAAACTTTGGCCATTTCCGAATGTTGGCGAGACCACTTAATGCAACCACGACTTGCAATAACACAAAGGAAAAACCTAGATTCATTAGTGCACACTTATAAAAGAGCACCTGCAAATGCACAAGAACAACCATAATGATCACTTCCAGCAGCAAAATGCCATGCCCATGCGGACCATGTTCAGTGTAAGCACAGACAAGCTGCATTACTGAAATAAACGTGGGATGGCACACACCATGGCTGCAGAAACAGTTTACCACCAGTAACTCTAGCAATGTTATTGATCTCATTATATGTCCATGTTTCTTGAAATACATAGGTATGACAAACAGACCAATCAAGAAGCGCATCATTGAACACAGATCAACCATACGAACAAAGGAGACCGATCCAATGGATGATCACTTTTTAAATACACAGAAAATGACTTCAAGTGACTAATCTTGAACAAATTGAAATACCGCCATGTGGCAACGATATTAATAACCTTCTATTTAATTGTGAGCAAAACTGGGTTTTCAGACTACACAGACAAATGGGTGAAATGAAGCTATACCTTGGCAAACTGTGCTGACTGCATACTAAAATGAGCTGTATTACAGTTGTCGACCATAAGAAGTTGATTGTCAAAAATAACCAAGATTGTTGTCTATTGACAACATCTATTGAATAATGAAGAGACATACTTAGACAGCACCTGTCCACACCACCT
Source organism: Ambystoma mexicanum (assembly GCF_040938575.1). Taxonomy (NCBI): domain Eukaryota; kingdom Metazoa; phylum Chordata; class Amphibia; order Caudata; family Ambystomatidae; genus Ambystoma; species Ambystoma mexicanum. The sequence goes on from NC_090937.1 coordinate 636,245,075, forward strand.
GTGGATATTACTTTGTCTGAATAACAGATGTGTAATGTTTATTGATATTTTTTATTAATAAACCCAAGAATATAAAGATTTGAATACCTTTCACCCGTGATATTGAGTACTCTAGCAACATACATCTTACGCAAAGACAATCTAAGAATGGGGATGGGCCACTGCCTGGTCTGACACTGAGTAACCACGTTAAAGAGAATAGACCTGGTCAGTAAGAAACAAAATAGCGTGTCAATTATGATGTCATCACAGCACGCTCTCCGATACAATCATGTGACTGGCTAGAGGAGACAAATATGACATACGGGACACGGCTCGAATTGTAATTTACAACAGAGCTGTGCCGGTGCTCATGGTGCATGAAGAATAAGACTGAAGTAGAGATATAGGTAATCTCATGAGCTAGTCTACCACTTCCTAAGACTCTGACATAGAGTAAAATACCTTTTATGAGATAAATGACACTTATGTATCCATCTATAGTAATGAATCACCGTTAACCACATGGGCAACATTCAGCAACACACAAAGAGTCAAACACCACGCGCAGCTAAGGTGGGTAATCCCACCCCACTGCTTCTATTTGGAAACTTGCTAGACTGACTGTTGGGTTTTACTTATTCTGGTCTTTCCCTGATATGTGTGATTGAGATTAGAGTGTTCAGTAAGGAGTGTTGGCTGTGGAATGTTATTGGGTGAAGCTGCTCTCATTCCATAAGAGATCAGTTGTAACTGAAACCTAAGAGCAGGGGGACCGGTGGATGTCTCTCTTACTAAGAACTTCTCCTTATTATATGATATATGTTCCTGTTGTGCTCCCTGTAACCTCGAACCCAGTAAAGCAGTCTGTGTACCTGAGGCTCCTGTGTAATCTGCGTAAACCTCCAAACCCTAAACTTAACACTGACATCTTAGAATGAATTCAGAAATTAATAATAGATAGTGCCATGATACAATGCCTGTCATGTTTGTGTCCCATTTACAGGAAACACAATTACGTTGTGGCAATGGAAGAAATGTGGTGCCACTTTTCCCAAGTAATGAAAAAGTAAGAAATAATGATTGTGTTTTGTCAAACAATACATTCTGAACACCAACACGTGTGTTCATGGTCCTGATGAATGTGAGGCACCAATATTTTGCAGAAACCGGTTAACCAAAATATAGGAACACCTGTAATTATAGGTGTCTTTCAAAGAGATGTTTTAGTCACTGAAAAGTGAATATGAAGAACATTTGCTGAAACTGGGCAGAATAAAGGATGACATGAAGAGTCCTAGTTCTAAACTGATAGTTCTTCAATTTGTATACACACAAAATATAATTCGGAGACATATTGGTGGTTATCTCTCTGTCCAACCAATCGAATGTCGGTTGTTCTGTTTTTCATAATAAAAAATCTTCTCTCTGTTAGTTAGTAACGTGACGCTTGCTTTTCTTTTTTTCGCGTTGCTAGATAGGAGGCACCCCACTGATATCTAGAGACAGGCGATAGCAATGTGGCTTTTTCAACAATAAAGAAAGTTAGTTTTTTCTATAGGTACAAGAGTTGGTAAGGAAGGGCGCTTCCTACATTTTCAATAAACCACTTGAAGTACAGTTCTCCATTATGTGTTCATCTTGAGTGAGCTTTTGGGAGAACCCGTGCGCTTAGCATATGACCTCCTTTGTGTTTTGGTCATCAGAATGTATGTCTGCCATGTCCGGTGTGTGGTTATGCACAAACACTATGGCGGGGGGTATCTATCTGCACAATCAGCCAATGTGATTGCCTATCTCTTGACATATGTCTTTTTCAGACATGAACTTTCTGAAATCAAAGTTTGTATCCCGCCTGACAGCATCTGAGTGCTGTTGCTGTTTCAAGCTACACACCGGACTACTGAGCACTGGGGGATAGCATGCAGTGTCAGCCTTCACATTCAGTGTCTCAATTGTTTTCCTACATTCTGATATACTTGACAGTTTTTAGGAGACAGCTACTGATGATAAATAATGAAATAAAGATATTTTTGAAGATATAAATATCACGGTAAATGCATATGGTATTTCTTTTTTAAGTAAAGAGCAAATAAACCGCCCAAACAAATCTTGGTTCACATTCTCATACTCATGGACATCAACATCCCAGGAGGTCTTGCCAGTAGCTCCTGCCTATTGACTGTTAACTATAAGTAGCTCTTGCTAACATAAAGGTTGGAGACCCCTGCTATAATGCCTGTGATAAGGTGGAGGTAGAGAGAAATTCTGAAAAGGCATTTGTGATCCTGCCTTATTATTTTCTGGAAGAAACAGTACTCTCATGACGGTTCATACCTCATATTTTAATTTTATTTAACCATTTGTGTATTCCCCAGACCCACAGGTTTCATGGTGTTTGTACAGGATAGTAACGTATTAAAACGAAAAAAAGGTACAATTTTGTGTATCAGTTTCTTGTCCTCCACTCATCCTATATCGTTGGTCTGGCCATCCCAGAAAAAGGACACAAACACAAGGGTATTTAGATATTTCCTGGTCAAACCACCCCTTTATTTCTCCATCAGACACCAGACTTGAAAATCAGCACAATGCAGATGTTATATCATGCTCCCTCACTTCCTTTGAGTGCACAGAGGAGATGTGGGTGCTACGGAGGCAGGCATGTGGTCAAGTGCCACAATGAAACATGATCCACTGGAGTCTTTCTTCTTTGATTGAGTTCTCATGATACAGAGCAATGGATGGTGGTCTAGAGAAAAGCTGGAAAGAGCATAGAGAGAGAAAGAGGGATGTGAAGAATTGTAGTCCCACCAGTGTTTCAGTGTGGGAAGTAGAGGGGAAGTTCTGGAGTGCTTACCAAGCGATTTAGATTTCAAAGGTGTTGGATACACACCCGATAAGCATTAGAGAGAAACAAACAAGGCAGATACAGAAATTACAGCAAGGGCGAGCACAACACATGAACTGGCCTAGAGCACAGGATGCAGTACTTATGTCGATGCTCAGCCAGAGCAGTTTCACTGGAGGAACTCCAGTTCAGGAGAGAGAGAATTGAGGGAGGAGTGGGGGATAGAAAAAGGAATGTCCATGCAACCTACGTCTGTGAGAGGTTTAGGGCACCTGCATGTACTGGGGAAAACGAGAGGCAGAAGCACCGGTAGGGTGGGGAGGAAAGTCTCTGAGGTTAGGACTGGGGATTTCAGCGAGTAGGTGGAGGAAGGGAAAAATGGTGATTGCTCGAACGGGACGAAATGTTCTGGGAGAACAGTGGAAAAGCGAAGGACATATTGCATGTTAGAACTTCCAGGAGGATTTCTCAAAACCCATGATAAAGTGAAAAAAGAGGAAAACTCTAATGGTTGGAACTGGGAGAAAGGTCCCTGGAGCAAATGGTTCAAAGTCAATGAAAGAAGGAGTAATGTGTGATGGAACTTGGAGGAGGTGTTCTGAAGACTGGGGCAGGTGAGTAAATCAGATTTATCTAATGCTGGGTGGGAGCGGGTAAAACATTGTTCCTAGAGCACAGTGAGACAGTTAACTGGATGAAAGTTTTTGACTACTGGAAAAGTGGAAATAAACATTCCTAAAATGCATTGAGAATCAGGAGTGCATGTTGGAACTTTAGTTTGAAGTCCCTTCAACCTTCAACAATATGATAACTCAGAGAAAGAGTGCATTTTGGGATGTTAAGTCGAAATCTCTTGAGTATTCAAGAAACTGATACACAAGAGAAAGACTCCATGTTGGGTTATGAAGTCAAAGGTCCTTGGGCAGTTAATAAACTGATTATCAAGTAAAGGAGTGGATGCTGGTTCTTAAATCCAAAGGAATGTAATGTGAAGGGGTCTGGTAAAGTGCACCTTTACCTTTTCGGTGTCCTTGTTGTGAGTGACTCTGAAAGAGAAGTGGGTGTGTGGTTGTTGGGGGGATAGAGGGAAAGGCAGTTGTGAATCCTAAGGTTTTGACAAATACAGATTAGAAGTACCTGAGCCCTGCATAGAAATTCATAGAGCTTTAAATGCAATCCCTTGTTTGCACTGAGGCCGGTAGAACCTTTGTAGGGCCTGAGTGATGCGCCTGTGTCTCTGAAGTCTCCAAAGGAATCTGGCAAGTGCACTTTGGACTCTGTAGCCTGCCCAACAAGTAATCATGCATCTCTCTACATTGGACCATTCAAGAAGCTGGTAAGTAGGCCTTGAAACCAAAGCCCCTTAGAAATTCCCAAAATCATTGGGACAGTCAAGAATGTTCTAAACAGGGAGAGCACACTGGATCTTTTAGTCAAGGTCCCCAGAGATGGTTGAGCCACTGAGCAATAAGACATGCATTCGTTTTCTTTTCAGATCTGTGTGACTGATCCAGAAAACAATATTAGAGTTTTTGAACAACTGACAAGCAATTTTCAGAAAGCATTGAACTCTTCCTTGCATTTTTACATTAGCATTCATGTTGCAAATATCGCACTTGCTTATTATTTAGGCAGTCATGTATGTATGATAATGGTCTATATGATCCACAGTGCTGGCTTCAATATTAACTGTGACACCTGCATTTGGTCTGCTTTTTGTTCATTCTGTGGGCACTCTTGCTGAGTGTATAACCCTTTGTGGTATTAATAAAACGGTGCATTGATTCCGGCATAGTATTGAATTATACTCCCTCTGTGGTGTTGATAGACACTCATGATTTCTTTCCTTTTTGGTTGGTCAGGTGAGCATTTCACCTGCCTCGCCACCTCCCTTCTTCTGTGTTGCTGTGTATGCTCTATAGTCAAATGCCCCCAAACTGTCTAATGAATCAGCCAGCTTTAGTAGTCTTAGTTTCAATTCCTCTTCATTTCCAGCATTTGGAGCATGCAGCCTGCCCTATTCTTTATTTTATTATCAAGCCTAATTTCCTCAGAATCTAAAGTACTCCTAACACCTCAAGCGATAGACATACAGAATCCTCTGTAAACCATGCCAACGCTTCACACATGCTTCCCGCCTTCACAACGGTCTGTATTTGTATTGTATATATTTTATTTATTGCACTTATTGTTTAGAGGGCCCACTTGCACCTTACGCCCAGGGTGCTAGTAGCAAGGTACAGAGAATGCGCATGTTCCATCAGAAAGCAAGATACAGCTAAGGAAAGCAATTAGAAAATTATGCACAGCAAACACTGGTGTCAAAATAAACAACCTTAATGAGGAAAGAAAGTCAAAATCCAATATGGCTGATCAGGATCTATTCAAAATATCAAGTTTGGCACCCGTGTGGTCACACCTAGAAGACTTGACTGTCTGAAGTCTAAACCATGAACCATAATGAAAAATGTTTAGGAGGAGGAGGAAAGAAGGCCTGGTGGAGTAATGCAGCGATGTCAACTAAACCAACACTCTCAACCCAGTGGTCAACAGGCGCACTTGGTGTGTCAGCCAGGGGGCAAGGTAGCAGAGGATTGGTAAGCAACCTTCCAAGGACCCATAGTCACCCCATTAACCCAAAGGCAGGTAACCGGTCAGCAGGCTATGGCGGGGAACACAGCAAGCTTTCTACAGTTAAAGGTTTCAGAGCTGCAGTGCCAGAAAGAAGGCTTGAGCAGGGTAAAATCGGGTCTCTCAGGTGCTCTGCGGTCCCACCCATCTTGTGATTCCAGTACCTTGTCGCTTTCCATGAGTTTTCCGCCTGTGTCTCTATTCTATTCTGTTCTGTTCTGTTCTATTCTATTCTACTCATAAAGTGCAGCGTTTACCCAAAGGGGCATCATGGTGCGGGAACTAGCCAACCCTACTTACAAAAACAATACATTGCAAATTAGAAAACAAATGAGCATTGAGTTTGTGTTCAAATAATCGGACAATACTTTTGATAATTTAGAGAATTCGACAGGCAAAGAACCCCGTACTGGGGCACTTCTGCCTCCCCAACGGTTATACCAAAAATCAGGAATTTTAAGTTGCGCTGAAGAAGAAGAGTGCAATGTTCTAGAAGGCTTGCAAGGTGAATGTTTAATTTTTAGAAACCAGAGAAATAGATGGTCTTAGAGACTAAGCAGAGCACTCTAAAAGCCACGTTCTCCTTCTCCAGCAAACAATGGAGGGAACGAAGTTTAGTATTAATATGAACCCATCAATTTAACCTCAACAAAATGCTAGCTGCCGCATTTTGAATAATCTGAAAATCGTAAATGAAGTAACAAGGAAGGCCCATGTAGGCACAATTACAGAAGCCCAATCTTCTCGAGATGGAAGCATGGAAGCAATTACCAATTGGATTCTGTGAGGGCAAGTAAAACATGCCAAGAATTTTCCCAAAAATCTCAAATGGAAAACCCATATGTGCGTCAAATATGTTGGCAAAAAGATAAGGAGGACTCTTCAAGAATTCCTACATTTCGAACTTAATTAGCTGGTGTGGAGCAGAATCCCTACCAGGAGGGCCAAAGCTTAGTGAGAATAGAATCGCCATCATCACGAAGTAAGGAGTTTGATCCACCATCACTATGGTCGTGAGGAGGTTACATTTCAGCCATTTCTGATTCACCCAGGTGGCCCCCCCTGCATGCAGCATCTGAATTTATCTTAATCCCCCTCAGTTCCCTCAACATCCACTGTAGCACTGCCATTAAACTGCCAGAGCTATCCAACCTCTCGACAGCCACCCTCACCATCGCTTTGTTGTTCTCTGCAACCTTTGCAATGCAGTACCACGATGGAATTCCACCAACTCCTCCTCTTTTGTCAAAAGAAATGTAATGCCCTATTGGTGTATAGGCCTCCTTTTTCAGAAAAATAAAGCAGAAGAACCTCATCTTTGAGCTGCAAATGAAATGCCTGTGCCTGTAATGAGAATCCTTGGTATCAGGTAATAATGTCCCTATATATATGGTTGCTGTACATAATGTCGCCAGGAAATGTTTGTCGTGACATTATATAGGTGACATATATATATATAGGGGGTTGGGGGTTGCAGGGGTGTCCCCCACTCCCCTTGGAAAAAAAAGGTTTCAGGGGTTGCAGGGGTGACCCTCACATGTTCCATGTAATAGTGTTGCTGCAAAAAAATTGAATTTTCAGCACATTTTTGGCATGGCAACATTTTTGCGGGTACATTATCAAATGGAATCGAATACTTGTGTCTGCCAATTTGGTTTAGGTGTTCTTCATAATACAAAATTATCTATATGGTTCCTTATTAGCCTAGCCATTTTCTAAATGCCAAAGCATCTTCTGCATTGGGAGCATATTCATTCAAGATAGATTAAAATCTACTTTCTACGGATCTATGTGATCACTGCGACCACACATAATTGCGACGGCCGTAAATGCCGATTTATTTTCTTATTTTAATTAAACACCCTTTACATCACATAGATATGTGGGGGTAGACCCCCGCAACCCTCCCATATTACTATAATATCCCACAAACCTCCCCACATATATATGTGGTGTAAAGGGGGTGTCTAAAACTAAAACAAATAGGCATTTCGGCCGTCGCAATTGTGAGGGCGACATTGTGGGCCATTACCACTTTCTACGCAGCGTCCTAGCTACATCAACAATCCGTCCTAAATCACCGGAAAACCTTTATCTCAGATTGAATGGAGTCGATGGGTCTAGCCATAGAAGTACCCCCTTGGGTAAAATAGATAAAGGAAGATTAATACATGTGCCCCCTCCATTTCTGGGGTAAATGCCATTCTTCAAGCAAGGCAGAAGTGTCCCCTGCACTAAATCGATGCCTACCTTTCGGATGTGTAAATAGATAACAATTAATTGCCTCTTAATTGCCCTATGTATGCTTTTCACGTTCTATGCAATAGCTCAATTGCCCTATGCTATTTATGCCATTCTAGTTTAAATATTCCACAATGTTTTGCCTCGGAACTGTGTGGCTGTGTGCTGAGACACTATATCCATTTGTAGGAACCAACAAGCAAATCCCACCCAAAATACCCTCTTCCTAAACAACTGCTTGCCAACGTAGGATGGTCCAATTTCAGACTATATGATTCGCATACAGATACCATACGACCCGCTCCTCAATATGCCTTCTCAGACCCAAGTGTCTGCCAAACCCATATTATTACACATAGCGTGAGACAAAAAGCCCCCCTCCTCACTTCATAAATATTATCCACAATATCGTATCAGACGGCTCACTCCATGCTCACCAACTACCAAGAGGTAGTCTTGTGACCAGGTCAAACAGAAAACACAACTCAGCATTGTCCCCACTACATCCTGAGCCAGACTTCTTTATTTATTTTTCCATTTATAAAGTGGACTAAACCCGCGGGCATCAAGGCACGGTTACATAGACCGGTTGCTCAAGCATGAAATGTACATAAGGATAGGTCTGTGAAAGATTGTCTCTTTTCATCAAAGTCTATCTAAGGTTAGCAGGGGGAAGTAGTGTATATATGATATTCATCTCCATCAAATGTATTTACCTTGTCGAAAGGTTGTCAGGTTTCCGGTATTTTTGTACGGTAGTACTTTAAGAAGAACAGCCTGACTCTTCTGCACTCCTCATCCACCCTCTTCCTTTCTGCCTTCAGGATCTTGACAATTTCTGGGTACCCTTCCAGCTGTTTTAGGGTTCTGGGTGCGGCTCATGGCACCAGCTCCTGAGTGGGGAAACAATGTGCACTGTCAATCGAGAAGCCAGGCAGTGAGTCCCTAAAACAGTGATATTATAAACTTCTCTAAATATGCTTTCAGATTGTCTGTCAATGTTCCATCGACCAGGACTATAAGGCTAATATTACTTATCCAGCATTGGATCTTTCATAAATTCACATGCTTGAATATTCCCCGTCATCAGACTGGGAATCCCCAGTAATTTTAAAAATGTCCATAGGAAAGCAATGTACATTGCTAATAAAGCCTGAAAGGAATACACGTGTGTAGTCCCTCAACCTCATGTTGGTCCCTTTTGTCCCCAACCAATGAGGTGGCAGGGCATAAGCTCCACCCCAGGCAGCCGTCTTCAGATATTTCACTGCAGTCTAGTGACTAGGGTTCCACAGCTCTCTGAGATTTGTCTTCATAATTCATTCTTTTTCAAATCTATTTCTACTTTTTTTCTCACCAGCGAAGAAATCTTTCTTTGCTCTACACAGGCTGTGTTTTGTAGATCAGGAAACCCTTGTTTTAACCTCTAGATTGTCAAGGAAAAATCCTGAACCTGGCCCCGCACAGCCATGCCAGACTCAGGCAATGAAAGCCCTTCGAAGATGAAAACATCAATCTTCAAATATTGCCTCAGGTGCCCCAAAAAGTGTATTTATAAGAGACTTACCAGGAGTGCATGTACTGCGTATACCCCATGACATCCAAGGATGTCACATATGCTAGACCTTCATACAAAAGACCCACCATAACAGGCACAGGAGACTACTTCTATATCTGGAGAGTAAGTGCCAATCCTCTGTTGAGGAATCTGAAAAGACAGCTTCTTTCACTTCCTACAGGACTCCTGAAAAGCATGCTTCCAATATAAGACATTCATCAGTGGATAGAGAGACAACAGCACCTGCAAAAGCAAAGAAGAAGGGGAAAAGGAGTTAAAGACAACTTCTGAGGATTCCACAAAGACAAAACATCCAATTTCAGAAGACAAATCAACCAACTCGGGAGGTAGGATTCCCTCGTCCATGGCTACAACCAAGGGATCTTCGACAGGACGATGTCCACGAGGCCCTCTATGTCAGGCATTTCACTGTCCATGACCAAATCGTTGTTGAGCAGTACCTCACCCACGAAGGATCAATCACGGAAATACAAGATGTCATTGCCAATGACACATTATTTGTTGATGGGAAAATCCCCATCCATGGCTAACCTGCCGTATATAAAAGGCCTCTCATCCATGACTATCACAAGAGACCGTTCGTCCACGACTTGAATCATAGACCGCTCATCCACGACTACTGGCGCTTCGTCGACGGCTGGGACAGAGTTGGCAGGAAGGATACCATCAACAGGAAAATCACCATCCAGCAGCCATTTGTCCACAACTACCTTGCCAGCCATGGAAAAAATGGTAGCAACACTGCTACTGCCCGGTCCATGGAAGACAGTGATAAGTATGCTGTGTCAGTGCTGCATGCCTCAGTTTCCAATATTAACCTGTCTCCTATCAAGTAAATGGTCATGCTCCCTGCCATAATTCTTCAAGAAGAATTTTCTGACCTGGAAGAGGCCTCTGAAAGGACACAATCAGTACCCCAGGAGTACAGCTCCCATGGAAGTCACCCTCAGAAAACATTTCTGACCCTTTTCAACTCTCGTTAATGTAGTCCCTTAAAAATATAATGGGAAAATTTCAAAGCAGGCAAAGAGTGTGCTGAGCTACCACCACAACAGGAGATACCGGCAGATCACCAGTCACTACTCAAGAGGTAACCAACCGCCAAGAGGCAGAGGAGTATCTCCCCACTATGGAGACCAAGTAGGATCTCCCTGCTATGGAGACAAAGACGCATCTCCTTGCCATGGTCCACCAGGACACCATTCCTACTTTCTCTTACTGACTGGCAGGATCCAGTTGATGATCCCTACAGGGGTTATTCAGAGCCGGAGATACAAGCCGACAGACCTGAAGAGGGAGAGATTCCTCAGAATTCACCCCAACAGGATACTGACGAATGGGAGGATTACGTCATTGAGAAACAAAAGAGGCAAGACTCTCCTGGAAGCTCTTCACCACCGGAAGAGATTGCTTAGTTCCATTCAATCATTGCAAAGGTGGCAATGATGTTCGATCTTCAATTATATTGTGCAGAGAAGAAGTCAGTGCTCTATGAGCACAGAGATAAGAGGAGAAGGACGGTCACATCCATACCCATTCTAGACACCATATGGGAAGCCGAAGAAAAGACCCTAGTCAATCCGCTATCTACTCCTTCTACAGCAGCTGGGCCAGAGAAGAAATACAAGGCCCCAGAGGACACACCACTGTGCTTGCAAGGGTACCCAAAATCTGCCTCAGTCATCACTGCGGCTGCCAGGAAAAAGTTAATTAACTAACTCACTAACAGCTCGGCTGGACAAGGAAGGCAGGAAACTTGAAGCAGCAGGAAGGAGAGTAGCAGCTCCTGCATCGTTATCCATCAGATCCGCAAATAACCACTATTACAGTGAGATATGAAAGGGAATTGTGGCACAATAGGACAATGACAAAGACTGGTGTACTTTTTGCTGCTTTCGTGGAGGATCAAGGAAGTTCCGATCTTACAACAGACCCTATTTCACATACAGGTCAACTTCTGTGAATCAGTCATCCAATAGATATCAGCAGTCCTCCACAAGATACGCGACAAAGAGATGCAGGCATGGGGGATGGTCATCCAAGCAAAATTGACTTGAAGTTCCCTCCCCTTCCACATCTTACAATGGTGGGGGAGAGGACCAGCCACCACCTACATCAGTGACAAAATATCACTTCAGACAAGTGAGTGCTACAGATAGTAAGCAAAAGACACACCATTGATTTTCTCACACGCCCACCTGCTTTACCACTGCAAGCCCACAACACCCATCAAATCGCTCAGTTCAAGCTGGATGTAGACAAACTACTACAAAAAGCCACGTTAGAGGCTGAATATTTCACTTCGAGAGGAAAAGGATTCTACTCTTGCTTTTTTCTGGTCAAGAAAAAGAACGGACAGTGGTGCCTGATTCAAACCTATGTGTTTTAAACAAATATGTGAAGTGCATCAAGTTCAAAATGACCACACTACAACAGGTCTTGCCGTGGCTTCAGAAGGGTGAATTTCTGGCTACGAGTAACCTAGAAAAGTAATGTTTTCACACACCCATACATCCGGCGCACAGACACTACCTGAGGTTTACAGTGGGAGACAAGCATTACCAGTTCGGCGTGCTCCCCTTCGGTCTATAGTCAGCCCAGAGGGTCTTTACCAAATGGCTTACCCCGGTGGCAGTGCACCAAAGAAGAGCCAGAGTGGAAGTGTTTCTGTACCACGAAGCTCGGCTCATAAAAGCTAAATCGAAGGAGCAAACAGACATAGCTGTCAATCAAACAAAGTAAATCATCACAACCTAGGTTTCTCCATAAACAACGACAAATCTGTGGTCACGCCGGTGCAAAACACCCTCTTATTAATGTTATTTTATTTATTTATTTATTTATTTTAATTCTTGATAGAACACCAAATAGCCCAAAGGCCTCACCGGGCACAAAAAGACAAAAAAACTAAACATAAAATCAGGTACAGTCACGAAACCTAAGTCAAAGAGAAACTGAAGGAGAACTAGGGTTAGTAAAGAGATGGGTGTTCAGACTTTTAAGTTAGACAAGGAGGTGGAGATCTTGAGATGAAGGGGTAGAGAGTTCCACAGGACTGGAGTGATGACATTGAAATTTGTCTTACTAAATTTGGCCAAGCAAAAGCGAGGCTGACAGAGCATGACCTGTTTAGTTGACCTGAGTGCTCATCCTGGGACGTATCGTTGGATACGTTTAGCAAATAGATGGGTGCAGAGGCATTCAGGCATTTAAAAGTGAGTGTTAGTATCTTGAAAGATATCCTGTGCCTGAAAGGTCACCAATGCAGTGTTTTCCGAGCTTCAGTAATAGAGTGCCTCCTGGGCAAACCAAGAATGGCTCTGATGGTGCCATTTTGGGTAGTCTGAAGAGCGGAAATGTTGGCGGCAGAAGTGCCAGCCAAAAGGCTCTTACAATAGTCCAACCTGGAGTTGACTAAGGCAGAGGCGAGGAGAGACATATTGTTAACAGATAGAAAGGAATGCACAGAGGAAATTTGCTTGTTGATCCAACCATATGAGTCGCAGGTTTTAGCCACCTCAGAGCGCATAGATAGTTTGGCATCATTGGTGACACAGAGTGTCTTAACGCTCTGAACAACAGAGATAGACACATTAGAGATCATAAATGGTGCATAGTCTCCTGGGAGATTCTTTAAGATGTGACTGGAGCCAGCTATAAGAATCTTGGTTTTGTCGGCGTTCAAGGCCATGGAGTTCAGATTCATCCAGGAATGGATGATAGATTAGATGGCTGAAATGGCCTTGGAATCGGTGGAATAAGAGCCAGAGAGATCAAGGATTACCTGGGTGTCGTCTGCATAATTGTTATACAGGATACCCAGGTCGTCAAGCAGCATAAGGAGAGGAAGAATGTAAATGTTGAAAAGAGTGGGGGATAAAGAATATCCCTGGGGAACACCACCTGTGAGCAGAGAGGGAATTGATGAGAAATTTTGAGAGACAACACGTACGTTCCGGGGCCCCAGGAAAAAGGCTAGCCATTGAGTGGTTCTCTTAGTACAGCCAACGAGAGATTCAAGCCTAGATGCCAAAAGCTTGTGGTCTACTAAATCAAACGCAGCGGAAAGATACACCAGCATAAGAAGCGCTGTGTGGCCGCAGTGGATAATAGCTGCCTAGGTTGATTTTAAATCAAGCATAGCTGTCTGGGTGCACTGATGAGCAAAGTAGCCAGATTGACAAGGTCCCAAGATTGCGTATTCATCTATGAATTTTTGCAGCTGAAGGTAGGAAACATGCTCCATAACCTTCAGCAGAAAAGGGACATTAGTTATTGGTCGATAGTGCTTTGGGAGAAGGGGGTCAAGATTAGCTTTTTTGAGCAAAGGTGTAATCCATGCTTCCTTCAAGTTTGTGGGTACGTGACCCTCAATGAAGGATTGATTAATTAGCTTGGTAATCCAAGGACTGATGGTCTCTAGGCATTGCACCAATAAGCTAGAGGGACAGGCATCGTCCTTGCATGAGTTGGGCTTCATATTGAGAATGACTTTTGTCACATCAGCGACAGTACAAGGAGTGAAGGAAAAAAGGATTTTGATGTTCGACAGCAGGTAAGTGATGGTTTAAGGAAAAGCGCCAAGTATGGCAAAGTGCAACTTTAAACTGACAGTTTTTTCAATGTCTAACCTTGTCTTCTGTTTTTCCTTGCAGGCGCTGCTGACGATGATGGAGTGTGTCATGCTGCGGTGCCAAGATGAAGATTTCCTCGTTCCGGAGAGTGAAAAGATGAATACATGGTTCGCCGAAGAGATGTACAGGTAAGAACAACTTCCCCCAGTTGGTAAGTATGCTGGCAGGAAGCAGGATGTCCAGGAAGCAGGATTTTCAAAGGTAAGTCTGACCTCAGGCGACGTTGAGCGTTACGCTGCTTGCAAGTGCAGAATAACGCAAAGCGTGTGTATTGAGGATCGGGGCAGTTTATATAGCTGAGATCGTGGGCACGCCCATTAGGTCCGGCTTGCCAGCCACACCCTGCCACTCCTAGAGAGTGAGCAGGTGTGAAGGCAATCCATTAGCAGCCACACCCAAGAATATACTTGGGACTGCTTAATGGATGGAATGTTCAAGGTTAATGCATCCTGCTTAATAGATGGAATGTTCAAGGTTAATGCATCTGAAGTGCTATGTCCATAATAAAAGCTTCTGGGTGTTAAATGGATGTTCTTGTTTACTTTTGTTCATGAGCCTGGTGCCAAAGGTGCCAGGACAGTGTCCACCCAGGTCTCCTGTGCATGCAACCCCTGCATGACTGTGCCCCTGACTTCATGATCATGACACTACATTCCTTTCAGCCAGTCCTTGTGAGCCAGGTTGTCACCATAAAAATGGACAACAGCACCTCATTGCATTACATGAACAAACAATGGGGCACAAGGTCAGCTCTACTATCTACAAAGTCTCATAAACTCTGGAAGTGGGCTCTCATGGAGGGGGTTCATATCAGAGCAGAACACCTTCGGGGAAGTTCAACATTGGGGTAGACCAATGGAGCAAGTACATCTGCACGTCCCACGAATGGAAGCTTGATTGGAACAACAACGAACAAATTTTCAGAATATGGGGTCACCCTTGAATAGATCTCTTCACAACCAACCACAACACAAAATGCCCCCTCTTCACATCCAGGTTCCCGGAAAGGGATTTGCTCTGGGGTGCCTTATCACTAACATGACAGGCGAGTTCCTATATGCCTTCCTTCTGATACCCTTGCTGGACAGGGTTCTATGATGGTGAGAGAACAACTTTGCAGGATACATTTAATACCACCAGCCTGGGCCCAGCAAGTCTGGTACCCGATTCTCCTACATATCACACACACCATGCACATATGTCTCAGGGTGCATAAGGATTTGCTAACACAATGGAATGGGCAAATCCTTCACCTCAACCCCGTAGCTCTCTCTCAGGGCTTGGTTGAAGGATAACTAAAGCACACTGATCTAACACTGGCAGTCGAATGCTGGGATATCATCTGGGCATCCAGGGCAACTTCCACATGCAAGATTTATGCTTGGAAATAGAAACGCTTTATGACCTGGTGTGTGATGCTACAACTCGACCCGCTGATGGTCACAGTAGGCCAATTGCTGCCTTATCTGCTCCAAATGGCTAAAGTGGGCTTATTGCCGGCGTCTATCAAGGTTCACCTCTCTGCTATCACATCTTACTCCAGGGGTCCTGGAATACTTATTTTGTCTCAGATCCTGCAGTAAAAACCTTTATGAATGGTTTCCTTAGGACCTTTACACGTCTGCCTTATTCTTCTCCAACCTGGAGTCTCAACACAGTATTAACAGCTTTAATGGCTTCTACATGCAAACCCATGCGCAAATACAATCTTAACTTGCTTTCATGGAATGCTGCCTTCCTGAAGGCGATCACATCGGAAATACGGATCAGCGAGCTACAAGCTTTATCCACAGATCCTCCGTTGACAGTATTCCTGAAGGATCGGGTAGTCTTCAGTCCGCATCCAAAGTTTTTCCCCAAAGTGGTGTCAGAAATGACTATGTCGGAGTGCATTGTACTGCCAAAAATATTCGGCAATCATACTTCCAGCGCTAAAGACACCCTACACTCGCTACACCTGTTGCAATTCTTTAAAATCACCTTGCAGTGCACTAGCGTTTTTTGCACGTGCTCCATGTTATTCGTTTCCTTTGCAGTACCTCACAAGGGCCCAAGCATCTTCAAAGAAGGCCTTGCATTAACCACTTCCACAAGATCAAAGGTAACCCGCTTACCCATTCAGCTACTGCCCATTCAACCAGTAGGAGAGCAGCTACAGTGGCATTCGAGGCCAGAGTGGCCCTGAAGGACATATGCAGGGCGGCTACCTGGAGCACACTCCATAGGTTTGTCAAGCACTATTGTCTGGAAGAGAATGCCGCAAGTGGAGAAGAGGAGTAAGCTGTCAGACAAGCAGTCTGTGACACTAGTTTAAGTGAGGATAGAGCAGCCATTGTTCTTCACCTCCATCCCTTCATGTTCAAGAATGCGTAATGTGTTTGGGGTACTCTCTGTTGGGAACTATTATAGAACTAATGGATGCTTCAGTGAAGTAAGTGGCATGCGTCCACTGCTTGGCATTCTATTCAAGCATGTGAATCTGTGGAAGATCCAGTGCTGGACACATCTAAGTTAATTACCTGTAGCTGAATTTCCCCAGCACTGGTATCCTTCATAGATTCACATGTGACCGCACACCTCCCCGGTGAGGCTGCTCCAGATGCAGGCAGTCTTCAATATATCAGTCAATAACTAAGGGCTCAAAATCTCAAGATGGAACCTTGGATGGAGACTAAGGGCCTCATTACGACCCAGGCGGTAAGTTACCGCCTGGGCCGTGGCTTTACCACCATGGCGTAAACTACGTTTACGCCATGGTGGTTGGCGGACTTACCGCCCCATTCCGACCTTGGCGGGGCGGTAAGTCCCCAATCCCCATTTACGCTTCCCCATTCCCATTTTTGCCCCATAGGGCATAATGGGAGTGGGGAAGGCGTTAATTACGCCACCGTAAATTACGGTGGCGTAATTAACTCCATGGTCCCTTAGCGCCATGGATTTTAACACCTGCTAAAAGCAGGTGTTAAAAGCTCCATGGCGCTAAGGGACCTCGTAATCAGGTGGTAAGGGTCGGCGCTGTTTACGCTGCCGTAAACCCCTTACCGCCTGGGTCGTAATGAGGCCCTAAGCCCTTCCTCCTCATTGGTTGGGGACAAAAGGGACCAGAATTAAGTGGAGGGACTACACAAGTGAGTGCCTTTCAGGCTTCATTCGCAATGTACATTGCTTTCCCAGCAAGGTGCATTGCTTTCCTATGGAAAATGTTAACATTTCTGGGATTCCCGGTCTGAGGACAGCAAATATTCAAGCATGTGAATCTATGAAAGATAAGGGTGCTGTAGAAATACAGTTAAAGGTAACTGTGACTTCTCCTGGTTCTGTCCTCCACATTTTAGAGATTATTCATGATTTTCTGATGATCAATCGTACAAGCCTTTGTGTCTTTTTTTGATCATTAAGTACACATTAATTTCCTGATACACGATGCTGCACTTCTTCCCTTATGTTCCCTAATGTTATTAATTTCTTTCCTCATTACGCAGAGGTTCAGAGACAACAGGTGAATCTTTTGACCCAGCAGCGTGTTACCATCAGAATGAATGCTTTTAATTCAGAGATGGGCAGAATTTCTGCCCGTCTGAGGACCATCAACAATGGCCTCTTCCATTATGAGCACTTTCGCTTATGTTGATACCAATGGTGTTTCGGCGGCTGCAAGCACTCTTCAACCTCTCTTTATCTCTGCACCCACTAATTGGGATGCCATCTCTAGGCCCCTGACAAGTTCTGACATATAATGAACCTGGAGAATTAATGGACGTGTCCGATCACATTGCTACTGCTTAATGAGCACCTCACTGTACTCTGTGCACTCCTCTAGTTAAAGCTTTATATAACAACACCCTGCAAACAGGCCATGATGTGCTCAGAATTATGTTTTCTGCACACTGCCAATATTATAGACAGTTCTCCCTTCCCAAGTTGCGCCAATTTGCTGCACCCCCAACGTGCATTCCGTGCAGAACATCAACTGTATTCAGTAGAGATGAGATGAGGGTGCAACTGTATCTACCAGGACATTTGCCGACTACATTTCAATGTGTAGGCGGCCATTACTGGCTTCAATCCTCTTGCACTGCCCACGCATCACAGAAGGATTGTCATGATCATTTAGTGATCTCCCCTGCAGACCTGTGTGCGCCACGCCCAATGGC
This sequence comes from Ambystoma mexicanum, assembly GCF_040938575.1. NCBI lineage: Eukaryota > Metazoa > Chordata > Amphibia > Caudata > Ambystomatidae > Ambystoma > Ambystoma mexicanum. Next base: position 636,263,144 of record NC_090937.1, read on the forward strand.
AGCTTTAACAATTTCCTTCCCCTGGCTCTTTCCGAACACATCTGAGTGGGCAACCCGGCACAAAGATTCACTGCACTGTTACAGTGCCAACACACATCAGTGACTATTTCACCAGCGCCTCGCAGGACCACCAGATAGCAATCAGAGGCTCCTCAACAGTGCTGGTGCTAGCTCAGGGCATACATCCTTTAACCCCCAACAGACGACTGACATGAAGACAGACAGACATCTCTCAGGGAGTGGGCAGGGTGCAATGCGTTCCCATCAGCACGGATGTTTCTGCAAGCAAACATGTATCCAGATGGGAAAACGTTGGATGCATTGAGGTTATTCCTCTATACCGTTTTCTGCCTCCTTGTGTCACATGCCCAGAAGCACATCATGAGTGGGGCACTAATGGAGCTTATTTGCCTGCAACTTTACTATCCTGAATGTTTGCGGGTGACATTCAGAGCGCATCAGCTGCATCACTAGATAAGACAATTTGAACATCATTGTTGCAAAGAACATATGATGATGAAAAGTTGGATACAAAGGGGGAAATCTACATTTGGCCACCTATTTGCAGGGATATGGTTTGCTTGACTTAAAAAATGGGACCTACTGCCGATTTGACCACATTGTTTAGATCAAATTTATTTTGACCTACTGCGGGGTGAGAACCCCGCACACTCCCTTATTTCCCCCCACCTCAACCCATTCGCTTACCCCACCCCTCATCTATTTTATACCATTTGACCTAACGAATTTGAACCCAAAAATGCGGTCAAATTAGAGTAGGTCAAATTGGCAGTAGGTCAAATTGAACAATACCATTTGAAGAAGGTACAGTTCAAACTTAATACATTTCTATGGTGCGCTGAATTCGGTCCTAATAAATTATGCCCCTTCTCACCTATCTATGCACGTTTTGCCCTGGACATTTAAAGGCAATCCAGCATGCAAAGTTTATCAGCTTACACATGACATTCCCTTCATGCTTCTGTTAGGCTGTCAACAATTATGGGAAGAAACCATCTTCACCAATGATTCCTAACTAAATATGTGGTGGATGTTGTTATGTTTCACATTGTAATGAAAGGCCCTAAAACAAATAAAAATGGACAAAATGTGTATGGGGCGCTATGATGGACATCTTAACTTAACATGCATAAAAGGAGTGGCACAACCTACATTTTTTTATTTGTTCGCTCACAGTCGCCCTTCGCTCTAAATTTATGTTACTCTCCGTCCTTCTTCAACACACATTTTTGCAAGGCCTTGCTCATTGCATTAATGCCCCGTTACTTAGTTACTTCCTGGCCCAAAACTAAGTTTATTCCACATAACCCTCTTTTGCAAAGTGCTCAGATTGCCTTAAATGATATGCTACATTTTTCATATTCTCTGTCAGGATTCAGGTATTTCTACATTGATTTTATGGACATCTCATCCTTACTTTCTTAATCTAATTTGACTTCAGATTTTCTTCCAAAAAGAGTTTTATTTATCAACTATTAGCAGGTGTACCCATTCTTCGCACGATAATTCCCACCTCAGTCCTAGTTTGAAGTTAATTCAATGAATGAATATAAAAGATGATGTTGAGCTGTGTGGGCATTATGTCTTATGCTTGCCAACTTGCACCTCTTTTGGACTTCCAGTGCTGCTGTAAGGAGTCTCTCTTCTATTGCTCTTCTTTTGCTTGGAGGCGGACCCACTCTACAAATACTCATTGGTAGCGCAGAACGCACGCGTTGTGTGGGCAGTGTGTCTTGCACTTGCTAACTTGCAAGACACTCTTTTGGACGTCCAGTGCTGCTGTAAGGAGTTTCTCTTCTATTGCTCTTCTTTTGCCTGGAGGCGGACCCACTTTACAAATACTCACTCGTAGCGTGGAACGCGGATGGTGTGTGGGCAGTATACCTTGTGTCCTGTGTCGACTGGGGAGATTGTGTTGGTGTTTGGCCTGTAAGGAGCTAGGAACTGTGCCCCTCTTCTCCTTCCTTTCTGCCTGATGTCATTCCAAGATGGTGTTAGAAGATCTGCGCACCCGGCAACAGTCCAGACTCCAGGAGATCCCACCCTCGACCCCATTAACACCATTGAAGGTGAATGCTTCTCCCCCACTTGAACACACGGCTCAAAACATGACATCTGAGGGCCTGATGGTAGTGCCCATCCCCCCACAGTCATGTTGGAAACCAGCTGATGTCTGTGATCCCAGGCATCTTATGTTCCACCCTTCAGTCAGCGAACTCAAAGAACGGGGGTGTTTGGACATAATGCCATGGGAGCGTATTGGTAATTCTGGAACTATAGTAACCCTGACCAACCTCAAAATGATATGTCCTACGTGACCCCCTCCCCCTGCCCCTCAAAGCAGAGCCGGCTATTACTATCGCTGCCAGACTGACTTCGGAGCAATCTGCTGGCCAAAACATTGTGTTGTGTGCCCCCCCCCTTTTCGTGGCCACCATTCCAACTGGAAAGATGTCAGAGGAGGCCAAATCAACAACAGATAGCTTTACGTTTTTTCAAGCTTCACAAGTCTCTAAATGATACCTTCAAAGATCATTCTACCCTCCTGTCAATGATGCACTTGAAATTGATTTACTTGGAAAATCTAGATAACACAGTGCACAACAGGCTGGACAAAGAGGATGAAATGTCTTTGGCATGGCAAAACAGGTTATGTGATTTGGCTAGGCGGGAGGAGTTTGATAAAAATACTTTGATGGCAGCCCTAATAGAAGACTGCAAGTGGATGAGATCATATGATAAAGTCTCAGCTACGCCTTGCCCAAAAATGTCTGAACCTGTGGATGGACAGCGTCACGTTTCATCAAAGCATCAGGTTGATGCTAGAGCTGTACTCATCGGCACTGCTATCCTAGTCAACCCGGCAACTGTAAATTTTGATTTCACATCTGGTGACCCCCCTACATTAGAAGCTGCTGAGATACTTTTGGGCAATCTACTCATCATGAACAAGGTCAAACTGGACTCATATCAGACCCAGGTTGCAGGCCCTACTGTCCTGAATGCCTTGCCATGCCCCATGGAACCCTTGGCCCCTGTCTCCTCGAAGGCTTTCCAAATATTAAAAAAGATCATCCCAAGTGGTTTCGGAGAAGCCCAAAGTCAAACTTATTCACCCACCAACGAACACATCTAAAATTCAACAACTTCTACATCGTCCCAAGTCCAATGGTTCAAGGGCATTTCTAAGAAACCTAAAACCTCCCCCTTAGGGTTCATTGGTTGACCGAAGGAGGAAGGGGATGCATCAAATCCTGACTTCTATGGGAATGATCGAGGCGCATCCTTCACTGCATTCAGGGCAGCCTAGCGATGGTTGCAAGATCAAAACCCCAGACAATACCGGGGTGTCAGTCTTCTTAGAAAATATCAGTGTCTATGGCGATGATGGCTTGTGGATGATCGTGTTTCTGAGGTCTCTAGAATTTTGGTGCAGGATGGTAGTTTGACAGCCACGGGAGAGTGACCATTGGAGGTTTCCTCCATCAAATTTGGGGCAACTGAAAGTGTTGACTCAAACTCTGCCCCCTTTCGGCACAGTGTGGAAACCCTCAGGTGACAACCGTCAATCAGCATTATTCCAATTCTCATAAACTTACAGGCCTAAATGCAGCCTTAACAGCTAGAAAAGGATTGATAAGGCGTGAGCATTTGGTCAAGTTGGAACGCATATCACCAGAAAATGACAATCTACTTCTCAACAGACGTAATGTTTTGAAACTGCTACACCACATACCAAATTTGAGACACATTAACTCTGATGACATTCGAGTGGTACAGTTTCTTAATGAAGAAAGAACAGACGGGGTTATTGTTCATTTAAACTCTTTATTGATTAGATGTACTTTAACGGAAGCCGGGCATGATTTGCTAACCTTAGATTTTGAATTATTGGAGTACGCTGATGGTATGGGAATAGTCCCAAAGACTTCCCCACAAAAATTCAATCAAGTTTTCTCTAGGATGGAAACCAGGGTAAAGGGCAACTCTGAGGTCACCCTCAAAATAATAAGACCAGGGCTTAATGAGCCAATTGAATATCTCCCTCTGACGATTGTTGGTTTTAAGTCAACTACTAATCTAGACCGGAAGGTGGAAGAACCTTTGAACTGGATTACTTCTAGTAATAACTCCCAATATTGGTCATGGTTGCATGGTGCAGTGGGTTGTCCAAGTAAACATTAGAGCCAAGAAGCCACTTCACCTTTGGATATGCGAATCAGCTCATGGAACTCTAGGGGCTTTGTTCAATTATTCAAAAATATTGACCTGATCTGGGTCGATTTGACTTATTGTGTTTACAATAGTCTTGGTTAAGAGACACTACCCATTGTGATGGTTTTGAATGTTATCTGGACCCAACTAAAAAAGGCGTGATAGGCAGGCCTTATTCGGGGTTGCTGACCCTTATAGAAATGGGGAGGGGATTTGGGGTTAAGGAGATTTATAACCCGAGTATCTTTGTACAACTCCTGGTTCTGGATAAATCAGAGAAAAGGGGTCAACCTTCAACCACTTTGGGGATTTTTTATTTATATTGGAATGGTGCTATATGTGGTGATGATGCGTTTAATGATTCTGTAATTGACCTGCTTGACGAGGTTCTTATTGCTCACAGAAATCCACACATTATCCTATGCAGTGATTTAAACATTAAACTTTTTCACGATCATGGGATCCTTGCCCCCAACTACAGTCTATCCAAGAGGGCCACTCAATGGTCCAAAGAGATCTCTTCTCGGGGTCTCAGTTTGTTAAACGTGCATACAAAGGGTGACTCCCCGGCTATGTCTACCTGGTCCAGTGGTAATCAATGGGCCTGTTTAGATTATTGCTTTGTTTCATTTAATGTTTTGTGCAATGTGCTTCGATTTACCGTGAAAACAATGGAAACCAGTGATCATGGTATGCTGGAGCTGAGCTGTGCAGGATTTATTTCCTCTTCTATAAAATATCTACAATCAGTGGTGCAAATCACTCAGGGGAGGAATCGACTTTGGATCAGGCCCAGAGAAGCCCCTGGTCTTGTGGCTAAGCTGGGGCAGCACCTGGTGGGAACCAACCCTGAAGTCAAATACTCGTGGATCTTAAAAGATTTCATGGAGTATTCTAATACCTAAGATAAGGCTGAATTTAAACCCCTGCATGTCTATAATCTACAGTTGGTGAAGGCCAGGAAACTTCTTCACTCGACATAAGGAAACTCAGGAGAGGGAGGTGTAACGACTGGGAAGCCATGATTAAAACACATAGACAAAAGTACAGAAAATGGAGGATAGCAAGTAGAGGGTCAATAGCACAACATGATATGGAACATATGCTGAAAATAGTGTGTAAATCGAACACTAGGTCCCTGTGGGATCTAATAAATAATAATGTTAATTTTCAGTCCGCCTTGCAATTGACTGTAATGTCGGAGGAAGCCTGGATTACCCATTTTTTGGCGCCTTTCTCAAAGGAAGGACACAGCACAACTCCAAAACAAAGTCTGGTGGGTAATTCATGGTCCATTGTGTTTTACTGGGAGGATATTGAAGCTAGGATTAGGGGTTTGGGCTCCTCAAGGGCCCCTGGTCTTGACAGTCTGACTAACGCTGTGTTAAAGGAGGCTGTGACTCACAGGGCAGAGTTCATCTTTCTGATCTTTAGGCAGGTCGTATCCACATGTACTATTCCTGAATCTTGGAAATCGGCAATCATAGTTCCTATCTTTAAAAAGGGTAACAGAGAAGACCCTCGGAACTATCAGCCAATAGCTCTCTTGGATATTATGGGCAAGATTTTTGCCTCAATTTTATTGCGTGACCTAAACACTTGGGCTAAAAACTCGGAGTGTCTGGATCCAAAACAAACAGGCTTTACCAAGGGGTTGGGTACTAGCCTGAACATCTTCCTGTTAAACTTGTTAAAGATGAACGCAGTCAAGACCAAGTCTAGCTATTATTTAGCCTCTATTGGCCTAGACCAGGCATTTGATAGCATTGATAGGGAGAGGTTGTGGGCTAAACCTCTGAGTTGGGGTTGCTCCAACGACTTGGTAGAGGCCATTAGAGCTCTTTATACCAATACTTCAATTGCGGTCGGGCTGGCTAGACAAGGTTTGATGCCTACGAAAATAGAGACACATAAAGGTTTAAAGCAAGGATGCCCCTTTGCCCCGTTACTATTTAGTCTTTACATTTCTGACTTGCCTGAAACCTTGAATGCTACCTCTGCCTTTCCCCCGAAGATCCAGGGACTCCCTATCCCTTGGGTGATATATGCTGATGATTTGGCTCTTATTGACCAAACATCCAGTTGGTCTGCAGCACAGATTAATACAATTTATGACGTTCATAACTGCCAATAGCTTAAGAGTGAACAGCAACAAATACAGCTTTTTGATTTTAACATCAGCCCAGAAAGGAACCCTAAAAAAAATGAAAAAAACATTAAAAAAAAATATTTGCTTGGTACTTGGAAGGTACGGAATTGCCTGTGGCGGACTCAACTATATACTTAGGTACCCTGATTAATCATAGTGCAAGCCGGAGACCTTGGTATCTAAGGCTCAGAACTAAAATGAAAAGATTAGTCTCTCAGGGCTTGGCCCTTCACAAACGCTACAGGAGGTTTACAACAATTCCAGTGATATCTTTTTACAAACAGAATGGGGTTCCGGTCCTCACATATGGGGCTGATAGCCATGCTAAATCTTTCCTGGAAAGTGTGGAGACTCCTTGAAGGCTGGTTTTGGAGGAGAGTCCTGATGCTACCTAAAAGCCTACCTGTTGCTATAATTAGGTAAGAGTTAAGACATCAATCGATGGAATCCATAGTGAGATGGAAAACAATTGCTTTCTTCAGGAGGTGTGTTGTGTGATCACTTTCCTCCCTTTCAGATCCTTAGGAATGCTACCAGTGCGAAACTGAACTGTTTGTTGGACCAATGGCAAACATTTTTTAGAGGTTGGCTCAATCATTTAAGTGTGTCACATTAGGTTTTGGTGTTGAAGGCAGATGAGGTTAAGCTAGGGCTAAAACGACAGGATTAGATTGATATGCAGGCAAGAAGATCAAAGTATAAGCTATCCTTTGACTTAGCCTTCGAAATGAGGCCTGTGAACCAATTGCCTTCGTACCTATCTAAATTTCCATTTGCTATGCACAGGGACACATTTATGAGATTTCAGTTAAATATTATACCAACTAGAGAAGTACAATTTGTCAGGAAACAGAGTTTACTAGAAACCTCAACTTGTAGATTCAGTAGGTTGGAAAATTCTATCGAAACGTCTTATCACCTGATGGTGGCTTGCAAAGCCTTATCGGAAATAAGAACCTGGTTAATGAAATAAGCTTGCTGTCTGCACAAGTATGGTAGGACCTACTTCTAAATGGGGATAATAAGAGTCTTATTTTTGCAGCTGTGAAATTCATGGATAACATATTGAATGGTGTTGATGTGTTGGAAGGGGATTAACAACTAGGATGGACATGTGGGTAAAATAAAATGTGATGTCAGAATGATATGATTTTATGTGATGATTTGTTGTTTGGAAAATTCTTCTTTTTTGTGAAAGGTTTTAATAAACCACACGCAAGTAATAATTAAAAAAAAATATGATGTTTCATGGTTGTTTGCGTTACCTGAATAATAACGCAATCAATATCAGCGACTTTGAGTTGGAGCATTGAGAATGCACAGCAGTGTTACTGGTGTCTGGATATACTGCCGAGGCAGCAGCAACCTCAACATAAGTGCCGTACGTGTAGGGTTGAAGCATGTAAGCTTGAAGTGCCATACCTGAATGTGTACACCTGAAGCATGTAAGTTTCATTCTGTTGAAATGGCATACATTCATCAATTCCATGGGAAATTAAGTTCCTGTAATTATCATGACAGATTTGCCACAATGTGACGGACAACGTCATTGTTGACACTATTGAAGAGGCATGCCCCGTTTCCTGTCACCCGCATTACTACAAAAGCACAATTTTTTGTCACCCCCATGACTTCAAAAGTGATATCGCTATTGTCAGCTAGAATGCTAATAGCATGCAAAGTTTAAGAACAATGAACTGCAGAAGTTTACAAAGAACTATGGCAGAACTATGGCAAGTGTATGCATTGCAGACGGCTTGAAAAAAACAAAAATGAGAACAATGTATATTTTATACTTCCACTGTCTACACCACGGAATCTACCCAGATGCCAAATTTCAGGTTTGTAGCCTGATGGGAAATATGCTGAGCTTTTCAAACAGACACACACACATATCCACAAATGTCCCTTTGATTATATATATATATATATATATATATAATTACACGGCCCGCGGTAGCGGCCGTGTAGTTATGGTTGAGTTGCTAAACCCATAGGAAGAGCACTTTTTCAGCGACTTATAACTTTGCTCCCCCTGGAAGAATCGTCACCAATCTTTTTAAAAAAAAGTATATGTCCGGCTCTGAATTCTTTTGGCAAGTTTGGTGAGGTTTCGTGAAGCAGGGGAAGTTATAGGGGGGTCCCAACATTTTTTTTTCCATAGACTGAATAAGCTACAGCCCGAACGGCTGGACGGATTTGCACCAAATTTGTGGCAGTAGCGGGGGCTTGGGTCAGAAAACGTGCTTTTGTGTGTTTGGTGGGAATCCGATCAGTACGTTTGTTGCAAACCACTGAAATGTACGTCTCTAAAAATTAGTGATATCTGGGTCTGCTCCACAGACCCATTTCCCTGTTCGCTCTGTGGAGAGAAGTCTCATTGGCTTGTGGTACGGCATGCTGTCGGAGAACTTTGGATGCGGCCGGTGGTTGGCTGGAGGGTAGCGTGCTCTGCATCAACATTTTTGGGAAACGCTGCCATGGTGTAACAGAGGAGAGTGTGCCGGCGGAAGGGTCTGGAAAATATAACGTACGCCCTGTGTTGGTGGCAAGAAGGGATGGAAAGAGTGGGGGAGTGTGAAGTGGTTCATGTGACATATGTGAATAGGTGGGAGAAGACGGAGGAATGGCTGCAGTATTCATGCGTATTGCGCCAATTCGCGGGTACCTAGACAGGCGACTTCTTTGTGTGGTGATTGGAGGCAGCTGTTGTAACGCCCAATAGTTTGTGCCGTGACCTGTTGGCGCCAACCTCTTTCCGTGGTGAGTGGTGGCAGGTGAATTTCAGAAGGTGAGTGATTTGCACATGACATAGGTTGGGTGGGAGCGCGGGTGGCTGTGCTGTGCGGATGAATTGCGGTAGTTGAGCACATGGTGGCATTCATGGGTGCATGAAGTTGTGGTGGGTCTGTTGAAGGGTTAGACTGTTGGCTGCATGGTCCAAGGCCATAGGCCATAGGGCATGCAGTCAAGAGCCTAGGCGTTCAGCACACTCAGCACAGCAATGCATGTCTGACTCTGCATCCGGTAGAGGGTGGTGCTTCCATAGTGTGGTGTGTGCAGATTGTTTGGAGTAGGGTCAATGTTGCGAACAGTATGTGGGTAGGTTGGCAGTGACACACTACTTTGTGAATGGAAGTGGGTACGGCCGTAGTATGTGAAAGAAAGTGCATAGGGGTGCAGGAGACAGTGTTTTCTTTCGACATTATGGTAACTGTTCCACTTTTTTGCTGCATAGCTCCATGGCAGTGCGCAGGTTGGGTAGGAGTGCTGGTGGCATGGTGTGTATGTGGATTGTCGTACTTGGTGACATGGTGAAATGCATGGTGGCATTACGTTGCCGTGGGTGTGTTTAAGGCCTAGACTATTGGGTGCATGGCCGAAGGCCGTAGCCGTAGGCCATGCACTCAAAAGCCTAGGGCTTGAGCACACTCACGGCAGTAATGCATTTGTGAGTCTGCATCATTTAGAGCGTGGTGACTTGTACGGAATGGGAGTGGAGCACATTTCAGATGCAATAGAGCAGCAGAAGTGAGCTGCCATGCGTGTACGTTTGGTTTCCCAGGTGAGGTCACTTTTAGAACATGGCAAAGTCTTCCATGTGTGGTTGGAGATGGTGCAGTGAAAAGTCACGCAGTGTGGGCAACAGATGCAGTGTTTGCATACTGTCAGTATGGAAGAGGGTATGGATGAAGTGCAGCTTATATTTGCTTGGATAGTGTGCTGTGTGCAGATTGCTTAGAGTGGGGGCAATGTTGTGAAGATTTTGTGGTTAGGTTAGCAGTGACAATACTTTCTGAGTGGAAGTGGGTAACACCATAGTATGTGAATGAAAGGGTGTAGTAGTGCTGGAGACAGTGTAATGTTTGTAGAATATGGTAACTGTTGCATTTAATGCTGTATAGCTCAATTGCGGTGCAGAGGTTGAGTAGGAGTGCTGGTGCCAGTGGTGTGTATGTGCATAGTGATTGTTGGCGACATGCTGACATGCATGGATGCATTACGGTGCAGAGAATGTGTGCAAGGAGCACACCCACTACAGCAATGCAGGTTTGACAGTGCATGAGGCACAGGGTGGTGATCTTTGGAGAATGAGTGTGGAGCACATTGTAGACGTGCTACAGCAGCACAAGTGAGTTGAAAAGCGTTCATTGTGCGTTCCATGGTTGTGGTGATAGTTGCAACATACTACAGCATTTGGTGTTCGGCAGGAGATGGTGCAGTGAGAAGTTGTCCAGTGTGGCCACAGGTTGCAGTGTTTACATATTGAGAGTATGGAAGAGGGTATGGTTGAAGTGCAGCTTTTATGCGCTTGGTTAGTGTGCTGTGCGTAGATTTATTGAAGTAGGCCCAATGTTGTGAAGCTGTTTTGCTTAAGTTGCCAGTGACACAATACTTTGTGAATGGCAGCGGGTAGGGGTGGTTGAGGCTGTGGTATGTTTGTGGATTCTGCTAATTGTGACAGGTTTTCATTAATGGATGTTCTATGGTGTGGGGGAGTTGGATAGAAGTGCCAGTACGTATGTTAGGTTTGTGCATAAAGTTAGCTCCCGTATGGTAGCATGTTTGGATCCATAGTGTTGTGGTGGGTGTGGGCAAGGGCTGCACTGTTCTGTGCACGGCCAAAGCTGTGCTAGGTGCGCCTCAGGATCTTTGGTGATTCTGCAATCGTGTATTAGTTAGCAGAAGTTTCTGGTGGAGGAGCTTTGGAATCAAACGGAATGTGCACTGAGAGTATTTAACGGTAAATATGGAGTAGTGTACAAAAATTATAGTGTGCAATGCAGAGGTTTTGTTTGTGATTGCTGCATGTGTGTTTGATAATTTGACAGCACCCAATGAGGGAGTACTGCATAAATGCCACTGAAAAGGGAAGAGGTATTGGGCCTCATTACGACCCTGGCGGTAAGGGGTTTACGCCAGCGTTAGCTGCGCCGACCCCTTACCGCCAATTACGAGGTCCCTTAGCGCCATGGAGGTTTTAACACCCGCTTTTCGTGGGTGTTAAAATCCATGGCGCTAAGGGACCATGGAGTTAATTACGCCACCGTAATTACGGTGGCGTAATTAACGCCTTCCCCACTCCCATTATGCCCTATGGGGCAAAAATGGGAATGGGGAAGGGTAAATGGGGATTGGGGACTTACCGCCCCGCCGACCTCGGAATGGGGCGGTAAGTCCGCCAACCACCATGGCGTAAACGTAGTTTACGCCATGGTGGTAAAGTCACGGCCCAGGCGGTAACTTACCGCCTGGGTCGTAATGAGGCCCATTGTGTCTGCTTTACTGGGCTATGGCCCTTACTGTAGATGGGAAAGCGCACGTGGCACATACTGCCATTATGAGCATGATGGCCATGGAGATGGAATTGTGGGAAATAAGGAATTAGGTGTTTAGGGTGTGGTTGACAGGAAGGGCGGTACCATATCTTCCCAATACTGTGTCGTGAGATGGAGAGATGCACAGTGCTTATCGTCGGTGATACCTTTGTGCGCCATCTGCACAGGTGTTGCGTGCAAAGAGGCGTTGCTGGTAATTTTGGGTTGGAAGGAGTGAACGCTTTCTGGGGCTGTCAGTGTGACTGCAGTTTCGGCGGGAGGGTTCACCTTTGCAGATCTGTTGCCTTCGTCACGAACGTTGACTTTGTCGTGCTGCACTATGGAAGTCTACATTTGGGTTAAATGTTGTGTGGACGTTTAATCTGTCACCTGAAGAGGTTGCTGAACACAGTGATGCAGATTTTATCCTACTGCCAAGGTCGTTTTCTCATGCATAACACCAAGAGGAGTATGGGCCCATGCCGGTGTAATTTGTCTGCAGCCAGAGGTCGGAAGGTGTGTTATAAACAGAAGCATGTGTGAATGTATGCAGACTGCTGGCATGTTCTCCACTCACTATGAGATCATGAGGTCACAAAATATACAGTGGTTCCGTAGAAATGGCATTTATTTGAGTGCCATTGGCAATGCCGTTTTCTTTTACACTGTTCAAGAGGCATTGGCAAGAATGTGATATAAATGTGAGGAGAGGCAAACAGAAATGCATATAAAGAGAAAAAACAAAAAAAGGTTGCTTGCACGCATGTAAAAAAAAAACCTTTATACATCTACGATGGAAGACCCAATCCCCTACCCAGCTTGATGTTGCTTCTCCTGCCACCCCATGCCCCCCCCCACTTCCACTCACTATTACGAAAATGTAGCGGATTCTGCGGTACTTTCAGGATTATACATGCCACATCCTCGGTGGCCATGTGGATGTATGCGGATGGAGAAATGGTGCATACTTTTACTGAAGTTTGTAGTGGACGTGCTATGGAATGGCACGACACTTATACTGTAAATGTGTAACAGTACATTTGAAGTGTTGTACAGGAGTGACAGTGTTGGATGATGGCAGCTTCGATGCAATTGATGGATGCATGTATGCCTATTTAACGTGTAACCCAACGAGTTAGTACTGCAAAGAGAAGAAGGACTGCTCCAGCTTTACAGGGGTGCAGCCCTCGCAGTACTTTGGGAGGCGCATGTGCCACAATCTGCCCTTTGCACCATGTTGCCCAATTGACATGGCACTGTGGGGATAAGCCAATCAGGTACCGTGGGTGTGGTTAACAGGAAGGGGCAGTGAAACTGTTGTACATTATACTCTGCGTACTGAGGGTGGCTGACATGGCAAAACGCATTGTGTTGACTATAGGTGATCCCTTTGTCATAGATCTGCACAACTATTCCCTGGAAAGACACTCTAACTGAAATTTTGGTTTGGAAGCAGTGGATGTATTGTGGAACGCTGTGTATGAGTGCAATTTCGCTGATATGCATGCACTTTGCAAAGACCTGTCCGCATTTGCAGCAGTAGATGTTATTGTCATCCACTATGGTGGCAAACATATGAGTTACCTGGCTTGCATAGATTTGTTCCGTATACTGAGGATATTGCTGGATGTCGTGAAGACGCTTTTTCCCACCGCCAAGGTGCTTTTCTCATACATAATACCACATAGAGTATGGGCCACTGCTCATGGATGTTATTCCGAGCCACACGCAGGAAGGTGTCTCATCAAAAGAAGCATTTATACTTTTTTTGTCTGCTTGTGGAATGTTCTTCTGCCACAATGACCTCATTAGTTGTGGAAATGCAGAGTGTTTCCAAGAAAATGGCATTTTGTTGTCACCCATTGACCATGCAGTTTTGTTTGCCCATCTACAGGATGCGGTGAAGATTTTTAATGTACTAATGTGAGCACAAGAAAACACAAAAGCAAATAAAAACCAAAAAAAAGGTGTTTCTCTAGAAGCATCCTTTAAGAGCCGCACCTTACCACAAACTCCCCCTACCCTGGTTGCAAGTTATTCCCCATGGCCACACGCAGCATGAAAGCCACATACAGAGATTTTGTGGGTGGCGGCCATGGAAATGGGACTGTGGGGATTGTCCAATCAGAAGCTTAGGGTGTACTGCAATAGGACGAAGGACTCCTGCTTCTCTCGGGCCCAGCCTTCGTCGTACTTTGGGAACCGTACATGCCACATTCAGCGCTTCTCACCGTGCTGGCCTATGGAAATGGGACTGTAAGGAATGTTCTACAAGGTGCTCAGGGTGTGCGTTACAGGAAAGTGCACCAATAGGAAGAAGGACTCCTACTGCTTTACTGGGGCGTGGCCCTTGCAGTAATTGGGAAAGCGCACATGCCACAATCTGCACTTCTCACCATGCTGGCCAATGGAAATGGTACTGTGGGGATTGTCCAATCAGGTGCTCAGGGTGTGCGTTACAGGAAAGGGCAGCAATTGGAGGAAGGACTCCTCCTGCTTTTCAGGAGTGCGGCCCTAGTGGTACTTGAGGAAGCGCACGTGCGATATTCTGCACTTTTCACCATGCTGGCAAATGGCAATCAGACTATGGGATTGTCAAATCAGTGTGTGTGTGTGAGACATGAAAAGGCGGCAATATTTTTTTTCATTACTCTGTGTAGTGAGGGTGGCAGGCAGAGATGGCGAGACGCACTGTGAGGATAGTCAGTGATGCCTTTGTGGAAGATCTGTTGCAGTATGCCGTCGAAAAAGGCTTTCATGCCAATTTCGATTTTGAGGGAGTGGACGCTTTGTGGGGCTGTGGCAATGTCAGGAGTTTCGGCCCGGTGCTTGCAGTATGCAGAGGAGTGGCCACTTCAGCTAGCGTACATGGTGTGGTCGTGCACTATGGAGCGTTCCATTTGGGTTCCATGGCTTGTTCCCGTGTGTACCATCAACAGAAGAAGGTGATGAAAGCAGTGAAGTGCATTTTCACCACTGCCCAGGTGATTTTTTTTCATGCATCCTACTGAGAATCATATGGGACTATTCCAATGATTCCTGTCACCAGCCAGAGGTTGGAAGGGGTCTCATCAACAGAAGCATGTGTGACTTCTTGAATGCTGCTGGGATGTTCTCCTGTGAGCATGAGAACATTGGTACTCGATATATACACCTTTTCAAAGCAAATGGAATGTCTTTGTTGACCAGTGGCAATGACATTTTGTTTCACAATCTACAGGCTGCACTGAAGATTCTATTGCAAGAATGTAAGATGACGTACAAAACAAATAAATACCTATAAAAAGCTCAAAAAGGTGTTTATATGCAATTACCTTTAAAATGAATCAAAACAAAAAAAGGCTCTTTTCAGAGCCGCCACATCTAACGACGTCCCCTACCTTGGTTGAAAGTTATTCCCCCACTCCCACACACGCACACCATGAAATGTCTGCAGATATCGCCATACTTGCAGGGTGGCACATGTTGGCAATGCCCCTTTTGCAGACGACGGCCATAGAAATGGGCTGGTAAAGGCTACCGCATTGGGCAATAAGGGGTCTGGGTGTGATGTGTGCGCACAGACTGTGGCACACGGTGTAGTTGTCGACAGAAATGCAGAGGGTGCGGTTATGGCTGTGTGTTTCATGAGTGGGCTTTGGGGGAGTTCTAAAAACATTGATTGAAAGTGATTGCAAAACACTGTGCAGTAGCTGCTCATTGTGAATTCTATCATGTGGATGTGTAGTGCTATGGAGTACCTACAATGAAGTGAATGATTGTGGTTTGCCTGTGTGTCACTGTGGTGACACGCAATCATGCCGACATTACTGTTCTTCATTGTGGAGGGAAAATTGTGCAGCATGTTACACGAGTTTCAGTGCCGTTTGCGATGAAGGAGGCACTTGCCCAGGTCATGTGTCTGTTTTCTGATCTCCTGCATAACTTTCTATTGCATTATGCAGACACCAATGTGGCTGTGTTATTTTTCATCTGGTCCACAAATGGGGAACGTGGGGAACATTGCGAAGAAATCTATTTGTGCCTTTCTACGACATTTGTCAATGTCGTACTTCACACATAGGAACATGACATTTCACTGCACAAACACTTTCCCCTAGCTATAAGATTCATCTTACTGTTCGTGCCATCTCGATTTCTGCACACCACATCCAAATTGCATTGGTGCGCTTCTTGAAAGTTGTGGAAGAATTTTTGTAGTAAGTGGTGTGCACTGAAACTCTTCATAACACTCTGCAACACGTCAAGAAACCACTTTCTACAGTGGCCCCCTTTCCCCCCGATTCAACTACAGTATTTGCCCAGTGCTACGCCTCTAGTCGTGCCGCCTTTCATTGGCAATTCCATTGTTCATGTTTGAAAGGAGTTTTCTTTATTTCCCTTTTTTCCTTTCCCAGTTCTTTTCTGTTTATTTTGGTCTTCCAACACACACCACAGAAGGAATGGCAGGAAAGGCCCAGTACGGAAGGGGCTGCACCTGAATGGATACCATAGGGGATGTGTTGAGAGACAGAATTATTGGGTGGTCTTCACCTACATAGGGGCCAGTCATTGTCATGCTCCCCAAAAGACCTTTTGCACGCACTTCCACGTATCTTCCATCTGTGCAGTAGCGCATTGCTGTACATGCAAATTACAATGTCCTTTGCTGGGTAATGGTCTGTAGTGCGGCATATGGTCTGCAAGGATGTTTTGGCGCTCCACTGCCCTATAGGAGTGCACCTGTTGTTGGCCGCAGCAGATGTGGAAAATGCTGTACATGAAATTACCCTACTGCATTGTTGGAAGGGCGGTGGACTGCCCACTGGTCCCTTGTGCTTCCATTTCAGTTTTCTTCACATGCACTAAAAACACTTCATGCTACGCCATCAGCCGTAGGAGTAGCATTCACAGAGATGCATACATTCTGGAATACAAGAATGTTCTTTCCTAACCATCATTGACATTGTTTGCGTTCTGCACATTCTGTTCTTTGCTCACTTGCCTTTACATGCACTAGTATGTGCATGACCAAGCCGCACCAGCTTTGACATTTTGCAGACATCTGTATCTTCTAAGATGCACCAACACTATTAGGAAAAGGAAAGGGTTGCACAAATGGATACATACACGAGAGATTTCGCCCTTTCCACACGTTCATCATGACGGCAGCCAAGGAATCAGTGACAAGCCGTTGCTAACGGGACGTTATGGTTCTGTTGCAGTACCAAACAGCTATCATATTCACAGAAAACACTATGCTACAGCAACGTTACGGTTAGTGTGCACTACTAAACACCTATGAAATTCACAAACAAAAAACATTGTTAAAGGGAGGTTATGGTTAAGTTGCGCTACTAAAACATTTCCCCTTTATTGAAACAGCTAGCCTAAAGCAACGTTATGGTTAAAGTGCCCTACTAAAAACCTATCAAATTCACTAATAAAAAATGCTAAAGGGACGTTATGGTTAAGTTGCACTAGCAAAAAGCTATGAAATTCAATGGAAAAACGTTGTTACAGGGACGTCATGGTTACAGGTAAAACCAACAAAAAAAAGCATAATTCGCCATTTATGGTAAGGTAAGCAACCATACCTCGTGCCACTAGTGTACACTACAAGGACTAACACCCATGACATCAAAGATGCCATCACAAACCTCATTGATGACATCACTGATGATATCACATGTGCATTTAGTTTTCGTAGAAAGCCTCCACAAGGGATTGTTAGTGTAATGGTGGCAAAAAACTATCAAAGATCATTGGAAGAACTATCATGAGATAAGTAGTTCATTGAGCAATGCATTGCTATACACACCATTTTATTACAGACTTATTTGCAGTACATGAACCAACTCATGTGGAAACAAAGCCATTGTCTGCACCATGCCCCATAGAAGTGTAATCTTCAAAATCTTCCCATGTTAGATAGTGAAATCATGAATGCTTTAGTTTTAGAGTTTCGGGTACTGTGAAACATGTAAAATGTAGCTACCATTGCCTAAATAACTACATAATTGCACTACTGCACAGAAAACATAAAGGCACCACAATGCATACAAATATGAGCATATACAGGGAAATTAAAGTAAGCAAAAAAGGAGCAGTGTTACCAGAAACTGTTCATAACATAACTGATTATGTTCATGCACAGAAATGCTTGCTGTGTTTTACGCTTTCTTCTTCCCCTATATGTATATGTATCATATGATGTGAGTGACCCCTAAGGAAAGCAGTGTAAGAACATATGAGAAGGGTGCTGTACACAAAGATAGACCCTTTTGACTAGTTAGTTCCTGACTGTTAGTGAAGAAAAGCTCCTGGCCTACTTATGTCAGTGAACAAAAAAGAGGGATCCACACATGTTATGTCATCAGTGATGTTATCAAAGAGATTTGTGATGGCATCTTTGATGTTATGGGTGTTAGTCCTCGCAGTGCACACTGGTGGCCGGAGTTATGGTTGCTTAGCTTACCATAACTGGTGAATTTCTGAGGTTTCTGAAGAGGACCAAGAAGATGAGGTAGAGGAAGTGCCTACCTTTAGCACCCAGAGAGAATCAAGGGTGGGGCAGTTCTTTACCACTGTTGGGAATGTACCAAAGGCTAAAGCTACCAAAGTGAAATGCATTGAGTGCAACTTTGTAATCAGTCGCAGACTACCTGGACAGTACTCCTACGGTACCTCCTCCATGCGCCGCCACACCAAATCCAACCACTGCAATGCTCTCAGAAAGGGTGTTCCTTTCTTAACAAGTAGTAGGCTGTCTTACTCCACCTCATCTTCCTCAACCTATACTGTAACCAAACAGCCTACTTCTTTGGGACACAAAATCCCACCAGCTACATTGCAAGCAATAAAAGAGGCTGTTGATCCATATATTTCATAGACAACAGTCCTCTGTGTATACTGCAACACACCACTTTGCAGGGGGGAGCAATTTTGAAGTGATTTTGAAGCTGTAATCAAGGAGAATGAGAAACACTCCCCCCGACCTTAGATGTAATACACACGCAATATCTTCTCCTGTCCACCTCCCCCTCCATATTTGTAGTTGATGCCTGTTCCCTCATTTCCCTCCCAAACTTACGTTCTGGCATCTCCTGCAAAAAAATAAGAAAACGTTCCTTTAGGAACCACCTTTCTCACTTAAAAAATAGAACAAAAAAAATCTGATGGTCTCCATCAATGTACATTTCTTAATAAAGTAGATAGACTCAATACGATTCTATCACCCTAACTGTAAAGGCCCTTGGTGCACTGATTACATTTTCATGCCTCAACGCTAACATCACTATACGCTCAGGATGAGCTTCCCCTATTTCCATGACATTAGTGGGCAGTGTAACCAAATTTACTCTGTCATCACCAATGTCATAAGGTTATCTAACGCAAAACCAGGAACTTAAACAGACTCATTCACAACAAACGTACAACTTTTGTAACTTTTTACACAAATGATAGAAAACATTTTATTTTGACGAAAACAGCAATATTCGGGACTGTAATAAGTAGTTTTCATTTTGACACAATGATGAAATCATTGAATTAAGTCCACAAAACTTTGGTTTATTTTTTCGAACAAAGTTCATAGCTACCAAACTTTGCATTGTTCTCATTTTAAGTGTAACTCACAATGGTGATATTTTAATACCAAATCCGATCATCAAACGATTAATCCAAGTCTTTGTATTCTTCACAAAAAATTATCTTCCATGACAGACGGGTAATCTACACACATGGTGCTCCATTACAGAGGAGAAAGTAGTGCTTTAAAATTGAAATAAATGCAACACTTTCACATCTGCATGTTTCTAGAACCTATACACTCCCATATTGCCCCTTGTGACTGCACCCGACAGAGGCAAAGGACAGATTGTTGTCTGGCGATCATTCCAGATGATCATTATCACAGATCCGTTGTTGATAATTATTGTCTAAGTACTGTTGAAGAAGCCGTTGAGCAGTATACTGTACCAATGACATGCGCACATCAGGATTATGAATGCAAAAACATATTTAAGGAAGAACAGAAATGCAGCTGTCCTGGTTAGAACCCAACAAGCGTCAAGCACTTACAATTAAGAACTTTTTCTTCCTACTTCGTGGAATTGGCAGAACCATATGATCCCCAATGCGAGATTGGACTAAAGTTCTAGGTGATCGCTATAACAAAAACCGTGGTCACCAAAGATTTTCTTGGCCCAGAATTGTGTATCGATCATATTATTATTATTATTATTATTGGTTATTCATAACACACTTAATACCAAGAGATTTCTAAGCACAGACCCAGGGATCGAACCTGTGCTGCTCTGCATCATCTTGCTTTCAAGGAGAGACACAAGTCAACCACATTGCCCCTGAGCTATCCTCCCGAGACATTGTTCTTCTTTGTGTGCATAGGTTGTTTGTTATATGCAATGCACTATCCTCCTGATTGGTGCTTTCTATGGGACCTGGCAGAATGATTTAAGTAGCACCTGCCGAAGCTGCTCTAATGAAGAGGATTTACTGCACTTCCATATTTGTTGCCCAAAATATGCAAACCCGAGGAGAACTTGGCTGCTTCCAGTCTTAAGAAATGGTGGCATCCCTTCTGTTAAGGATGCTGTGAACTTGTTTAGCTCTATGAGCAATTTGGCCACTGTTACTTATTTGGCACAATATTTATCTTGGGCTTGGCCAATAAGAAATGAAATGCGACAATTACGCCTTAGCTGAGATAACCCAATGGTATACATGTTACATATTTTACAACGTTTTCATCTCTGGCGTATTAACCCTGAAAAGATTTAGCCTAAAGTATCTATAAATGTATTCTTTGTAACCATCCAGACCTATAGACAGTTTTCCATGTGAGCAGGAGGGTGGGCTGTGGGTCCATATACTGTGAGAAAGCTGCTAATACTCTATGGCCCTCATTACGACCCTGGCGGATTTTTTCCGCCATCGACGGACTTTCCGGCCATGGCGTAAAGTCCGTTTACGCCATGGCGGATGGTGGACTTACCGCCCCATTCCGAGGTCGGCGGGGCGGTAAGTCCCCATTGACCCATTTACCCTTCCCCATTCCCATTTCGGCCCCATAGGGTATAATGGGAGTGGGGAAGGAGTTAATTACGCCACCGTAAATTACGGTGGCGTAATTAACACCAAGGTCCCATAGCGCCATGGATTTTTACGCCCGCAAAAAGCGGGCGGAAAAATGACCATGGCGCTATGGGAACTCGTAGTTGGCGGTAAGGGGTCGGCGCAGCTAACGCTGGCGCAAACCCCTTACCGCCAGGGTCCTAATGAGGCCCTATATCTTTGTACATTTAGCACTATATTTCGGCTATTTTGAGAGTATGTTTAATTTTCTAATGCAGGTTTTAATGTTTAAGTTCGATGTGGCTTTAATGGCATTCTTTGATCGTATGAATTGCCCTGTACTGATCATCCCTGCACACCCTCCGCCTGCGCATTTGGAGCGTGCGCAGGCCAGGCCGGGACTGCAGCACGTGCCCCTTCGAGGGCGCAGTGCACTGATGCGCAGCCTTCCAGAAAGAAGGAGAAGCCAGCAGGCAGCAACACGCGCTCCAGTCCTCAAAGACAACAGTGTGACTCTGACTCGACCTCCTGTCTCACTCAGCCTACTGCCGTGCCGTGCTAAGTTAAGTCAAGAGGCCTGTGGACCACTGCCTGGCGTTTTTCATGGCTTTTCAGATGCGACAGCATAAACAACATTGTCTACGGTGTGTGGCAGAGCACTGGCCCCAGTTCATGAGCCGTGATCTCCAAGAGCATAAAGATATAAAATAACACGTTAGGCTTGGTGTGCTTTTCCTCTATATTGCTTTCATGCCAATAGGAACTGTGCACCTTTTGATCTGAGAACCTCGTCTCCCATCACTGCCAAGGCAGTTCCAATCCATCATCTTTATCCGGAATTGTTTAATCAGTGGGCATGTTTAAAGCTCACCTCACCTGGAAGGAGCCCTGGGCGCTATTTGGGGACGGGGGTTGCTAGTTTTTGAGCGTTTGGGTACCCTTATTTGCTAAACTGGAGGCAAACAAGTACACTGTCCCCAACATCTATATAGAATCCGGAAACTGCACCTGTGTAGAGCGCCTAGCTGTCTGGTTACAGGTTGAGCGCTATGTACACGCACACATCGGAAAACATTACCACATCACATGGCAATGCATGCTTATGCCCAGTGCCTACAAAATGAACCGGGCCCACGCCCCCTGACAAGCCTCAGTTCAATGGGCTACTGGCACCCCTGCCAGGCAGCCTTTTGTAGAGATCAGCAACCTCTCCCCGTGGGGGAGAGGCTGCTGGTCTCTGCATTTATTTTCCATAGGCTTGCCTGAGAGGGGATAGTGCCTCGCCTATTCAGCCTTAATGCGGGCGCTGCCCCTCGCCAGCTGGGGAGGGGCAGCGCCACCATTAAGACTGAATAGGCGAGGCGCTATCCCCTCTCAGGCAAGCCTATGGAAAATAAATGCGGAGATCATCTTTTTCCTAAAGAATGAAACTCCCGCGAATCCATGTGAGCTTCAGTATTTAGAAAGCAAGGCCTCTGCTTCCAGTGGCCTCACGTTGTGTCCATAATGGTGGCGCCGGCCCACGGGCATCACTTGCTTAAAGGGATGCCTCGTAGGTGCGGCGCCACCATTATGGCTGAAAGGCATTTTTTTTTGAAGCCTGAAGCTCTCTCACCCGAGCGAGAGCTTCAGGCTGTAGGAAAAAATGCCTTTTAGTGTAGTGGCCTCGGCTGCCAGGCGAAATTAGTGGCCCTGGCAGGGCCCCGCCTCAATAGGAAATTTCGGAGCCTGCCGAGGCCCAGCCCTGGCAGTCCCCGGCCCACTTAAAGCCCTGCTTATGCCTACAGGGCCCGGCCTGATTCACTAAACGGTTCGTAAACCAGGCCGACAGACGACCATGCTGCTGGGCAAGGCAATATTTCCCAGCAACGTGTTTTTGGCCAATCCAGTCTCTCTGATGTGCTTGACCTCTTGCCCTCCTCCACGTTTTACAGCACCGACTTCATGGTGAAGACGGGCAAGCGCACCATCGCAGAGGGGGCTGTCTTCCACCCCAGGTTAGCGACGAAGACGAACTGGAAAGAACACAAATCATTCATGCTGATGGCAAAATAAAGTGTTTTTTCCAGATGCAACTAAAATAAACCGGACACACTAGCCATACAAAATTACAGCACGAAGAAAAAAAGGAGGAGCTCATATTGACAAAAATAAGCTGGAGACACTCACACTGTTGCTGTTCTGTTCACTCTCTCAGGGCCTGGTTTCCAACAGCCTTTTCCAATGGGAAAACCAAGCTGAAAACGGTGTCCAGTCAACTCGTCGAAAAAAAACTGGTCGACTGCAATTTGGTCGACGCAATTTGGTCGAAAACCATTTCGTCGAAAACATTTTTTTATTTATATATTTATTTTTTGGGTTTTCGTTTTGTTAAAAAATGGGTTTTTAGAGAAAAAAAGGGGGTTGGGGGGGGGACCCCCCCAAAAAAAAAAAAAAAAAAGGGTTAAAATAGAAAAAAAAAAAATGTCACGAAATGGTTTTCGACCAATTTGATTCGACCATTTGTCTGGTCGACCAATTTTTTTTGACGAATTGACTGGCAACCGCTGAAAACGCTTTGTAAACCAGGCCTTCGCTCCGTTTCATGTCAAGATGTGGATGCGCACAGGCAGCTCAGTGGGCTAGCGCATGCTAGCGCCCCCTTCCTCAAGGACCTCTCCAACCTAGACTTCACACAAAAAATCGTGTCACCTACCCACACCAAAGGCAGAACTCTTGATTGGCTGGCCGACCATAACTGCAGCTCCTCTATCACATCCAATACATTCCTCCCTTGGACAGATCACAGCTGCATACAATTCTCTATCCCCACGATACTTACCAAAAAAACACCAGTACATAAATCCGCCACCCTATCCAGAAGCTCCAAAAAATTAACTGCAGACAATTTACGCCCCCTTCTCAACACCCCATGCCTCGCCCCACCTTTCCCACAAGATCCTAACATCCTAGCAGACATACTCAAGGATACGCTCACCAATGCTATAAATTCCATTGCTCCTCTAGAAGAGAAAAAATAAAAAAAGTCTTTCCATTCAAATGCATGGTTCACAGAGGACCTCCAAGCCCTGCGTAACAAAAAGCGCCAAGCACTCAAAAATTGGCAGGCCAACCCATGCGACATCACCAAAGACTTATTCAAAGACACTGCAAAAAAATACAAAACCGCCATCTTCAATGCCAAATCTGAATCATACAACCGTCGAATATCAGACTCGAAGTGCCAATCAAGAGAACTCTTCTCTATCTTTAAAGAGCTCACAGTGCCTCCCACTTCCACTGACAAGATCATTAAGGATGAAGGCTGGTGCAACAGTATCCAAGCCGCCATGCTCAACAAAATAGACCTCCTACAAAACAAAATCCGTGACCACTACAATACCCTGCCGAAACAGAGTAGGCACTCAGATTCTCAATTGTCTAGCAAAACCATTAACATCCCCAAATTTGCCTTTAACGAAGTTTCAGAACTAGAAGTCCTGGACATTCTGAAACATTTGAAACCATCGACTTGCAAAGCCGATACATGCCCTCCAAAGTTAATCAAGGACTGCGCTGAACCACTTGCCCCAATCATTACCGCATTCATTAATGCCTCATTCAAGACCTGCTCTGTCCCAGACAGTCTCAAAGAAGCTTGGGTACGCCCACTTCTAAAAAAGCCCACTCTCGACCCCACGGTGCCTAACAACTACAGACCTATAACAACAGTCCCCTTCCTTCTCAAGATTCTAGATAAAGTGGTACACAGCCAAATCCAACTATACCTTGAAACTAACTCCATCCTAGGTACCAGACAGTCAGGCTTCCGCAAAGGTCATGGAACAGAGACTGCTCTGCTGGACCTTAAAAACCAAATAACCAAGATATTGGACACAGGTAAACCCGCCCTTTTACTTCTCCTCGACCTCTCAGCGGCATTCGACCTAGTGGACCACAAGACCCTCACCTCACACCTCTCCCACTCTGCACACTTCTCTGACCAAGCCACCTCCTGGATAACATCATTTCTTGAAGGAAGGGCCATGAAAGTCTTCTCTAACACTTCTAATGCAACACCACCCATAATACACTGCGGTGTCCCTAAAGGCTCTTGTACAGCACCTATGCTATACAACTTATTCACTAAGCCCCTTTTCGAGAAACTTGATGCACTTGGGATTGCCTACACCAACTACGCAGACGACACCCAAGTGCTCCTCCCACTAACAGGCTCATACCACAAAGACGCTCTGGCTCTAAAACACATATACGCCACCATTCAAGCCTGGATGGCCACTAACGGCCTATGTCTTAACGGGGATAAGACTGAAATCCTTATCCTCGGCCAAAAATCCACACTGGCCAGGCTAGATAGTTGCTATGCCAATTTCAACATCGACAACTGCACTATCCCAGTCCTATCTTCTGTGAATACGCTAGGGGTCTACATTGATGCAACCTTGTCTATGGACAAACAAGTTAGTGCCATTGTCTCCGCATCTGCACTAAGCACTAAATTCATCAACGCCATCAAACCATTCCACTCCAAAGAAAACTGCCTATCAATAGCAAGAGCTAGCATAGGCGCTAAACTTGACTATTGCAATGCACTCCTAGCCGGCACCTCTGAAAAAAACCTAAACAAACTTCAGGTCACTCAAAATAACGCTCTAAGAGCAGCCTTAAACATCTCCAAAAGGGACCACATCTCACTGGCAAGACAATCAGTTCACTGGCTCCCTGTCAAAGAACGCATCACCTTCAAGGTACTGACTACTACCCACAAATGTATCCACCACACTGCACCATCATATCTCTCAGACACTATTCTCAGACCGACCTCATCCAGACCTACCAGACTGTGCTACACTACCCAACTCACTGTACCACGCATCAATAAGACTACAGCAGGAGGGCGGGGTTTCTCCTACATAGCACCAAAACTCTGGAACAATCTCTCCCACGCTCTAAGAGCAGAAGGCTCCCTCACAGCGTTTAGAAAAAAACTCAAAACCTCTCTCTTTAACTAAATTTCCTCTACCTACAGCCAATCAGGCACACATTGCTAAATATTGTTACTGTCTAAACCTGTATGCTTGTATGCCTCTATGCTGTAACTAAGTCGCGCTATTCCTGTAACCAGCGCTATCTCTGTAACCAGCGCCACGATGCCTCAGGGCTGATTCTGTGCGCTTAACAAATACGAATAAATAAATAAATAAATAAATGCGCTGCCTTGCATGTCAAAGATTTGAAATCCGACAGGACTGTGGCAGCATTTCCTTTGCATGGCGCAGGTTACTAAGCAGACACACCCGACGCAATGTGTGCCAGTCGAGCCGTGGGATGGCAGCCTGTGCTGTGCCCGACCCGGCCGTGCTTTCTAAAGCAGCGCGAGTTTCTAGAGACAGCGCAAGAAGCTGGACTGGTGGGATGTTATCCTGCATGCAAGGTGCGCCATACGCACGTATGCACACACATATAGGTCGTCGTTGCAATCTTATATTTCAGTCCCCCTTCTTTAGTTTGGTGGAGTTTCCCAGACCACAGAGTGGTGGGGACACCTACTGTTTTGTTTTTTCTTTTTTTTAAATTTATGTATTTGTAACGCGCCGAAGCTTGCAAGCATCAGGGCGCGACAATAACACGAAGACAGAGACATCACAGGACTATACAGAAAAGAGAAGAGATGGACTCAATATGAGTCCAGAGCTGGAAAGTGTCAGATTACCTAAAGAGTAATGTTTTCAACTGCTTTCTAATGGAGTGAAAATTGCTTTCCAGCCTGAGATTGCAGGGTAACTCGTTCCAGAGAGTGATAGCTTTGGTGGGAAAAGCCTTGCCTAAGCCAGTGGCTTTTACTCTGACATGGCCGGATTCAAGTAGCCCTTGTTTAGCCGATCTTAAGCTTCGGCTTGGTTCATACCATTTGAATTCCTTTTTTAGGTATGCTGGGGCCGTGCCATATAGGCAGTGTGGACCATCGTCAGAGATTTGAATCTAATGCGCTCATCTATGGCGCGCCAGTGGAGGCCAATTCTGTCTTGTGTTATGTGGTCGCGTTTGGATTTCCCAGTGATGGATGTAACTGCAATATTTTGGATTATTTGACATTGCTTAATGCAGCTGTTGCTAGATCCTAGCAGCAATGCCTTTCCATAATCGAGTTGTGATAGGATGGTGGCTCTAGCAATTGTAGCACTATTTTTGGTGTTTAAGAATTGCCTGATTCGGCATGTTTGACTTAGTCCCCGACCAGGGCCATCTTAAGCATTTTTGAGGCCTTGGGCACGGACATCTTTGGGGCCCCCCTCGACCAAACCGAAGGAATTAAGGGATCAAGAATACTGGCCGTGCCCCCCACCTGTCGTGCTCACAACCAATAGGTTGATATGCTATCTTGCAGCATAATAAGCAGGTTTACTCCCTTTAAGTCCCCTTAGCCTCTTCATTCAGAATGCAACAAGTAGCATTTGAAGACCAACATTAGAGGTTACTGTTCTAGTACATACAGGATACTTTATTATCAATAATATCCAGGAAGGTATGCAGCCTGTAGTATTAATGCAGGACTGTATATAAAAAGATACATGTAACTCATAATAGACAGAGAACTCACATTAGCTGCCACACAGAATGCAAAAGTGCTCATGCATGGATAGAGACCACCAATCAGAAGGAAGGAGAACACTACACGAACGGTAGCAGGGATAGTGGAGGCCGATTAGAAGCTACCAGGAAGGTGTCTTTATCCAGACAGACTGAGATTAGAAATGGGATATGGTTTTCAAATAGTGTTGCCATTAGATGTCAAAGGAACAAATGCCTTTGGCGTGCAATAGAAATATGCTCACTATTAACACAATGAAACCATGAAAAAGGCTTTTATGAAAATCATACCATGAGAAGGAAATCACTCTGAAGGGCTGACAATTTTGAAAGGTTTAGGGACTGACAATATTGAGAAGTTAGGCAATACAAGATTAAATGAGATGCCCAGGATCACACATTGGTTAAGGGATGAAGGGGTGAAGCTGGGATTTGTGCCAACTCTGCAATTTCTGCATTTGAACACTATCTTTTCCAGTTATTGCCCTGAACTAAAACAATCTCATTTTATAAAAAACTGACATGGAATGTACACACATCACATTACCAAACATGACAATTTTTTTGGGGTAAATTTGGTTTTATTAAGTTTTCAATTGTGAGTCATGTTACAGAAAACATTTCAGAGCTTGAGATTACAAAGCAAACCCGGAAAATTCATTATTTTTGTTCACACCTTTTTCAAACATGTTTCTTCCAATTGGGTTTTGTGTTATTACATGACTTTCCACCCCTCTTTCCCTCCCCCTTTCCCACCTTTGGGTCGTACAGTCATTAGCTTAGTCATTGCAGCGTGTATTAGCCGAAGGTCACAGTTTATGTGGATTGTAGGGATCACATCCAGGGCAAGCATTTATGAGAGTAGTGCTAGACACATTTTCTCAGGTTGTTTACTGCACATTGCCTTCGTGAGTGTCGGTTGTGCCACAAGAGAGTCCACTGGAGAGATATATGTTCTTAAAGTCCATCCATAGGGCTTCAGATTATGATGATCTCCCATGTAACAACGCAGTTATCATCTCCATTATGCATATGTTGGTGGCAACATTGATCCATTCATTCTTGGTGGGGGCTGACGTGGATTTCCATTTCATGACGAGTGTTGCTCGAGCTGCTAGTAGTAGTTGTGGGGCCAGGCCTCTCTCTCTGGTCCAGTCCTCTTCATCCTTCTCGAGACCAAGCAGTATGAGATGAGGGTCAGCTATTCTGGTAGTGCTGTTGATCTCTTTGATCCATCCCAGGACCTCGTTCCAGAAAACTATTATTCTGGCACACCCCCACCACATGTGCCAGTAATCAGCGTTTTCCCCAGATCCTCGCCAATAGTTTGGGTTAGCTGTTTGGAACATTTTTGAGAGCCTAAGAGGATCACATTGCCATCTATGTAACAGTTTAATCACATGTAGTGTGTATTGGTTTGAGATGTATGTTTGTGTAGCAGCTTGGCATATTGTTCCCCACAAGTCCAGGCTGATCTGTTTGCCCAAATC
This sequence comes from Ambystoma mexicanum, assembly GCF_040938575.1. Lineage (NCBI taxonomy): Eukaryota > Metazoa > Chordata > Amphibia > Caudata > Ambystomatidae > Ambystoma > Ambystoma mexicanum. The sequence goes on from NC_090937.1 coordinate 636,292,003, forward strand.
CTTTTCCCATCTGCCTCTCAATGGTTCTGTAGTCCCTCCTCCCCCTCTTATTAGCTCTTTGTACATAGCCGATATCAGGCCCTTCATTTCTGTTCTTGAGTCTAGTATCTTCTCGAAGGGTGTGAGATCTCTCATCAGCTTGGGCTTCCACATCGATTTCGTCAGAACACACTTGATTTGTATATATTGAAAGGTAGATAGTGGACCTATTCCCAGGGCCTCTGTCAGTTCTGGAAGTGAGATGAAGGAGTCCTTCTTCTGTAGTTGCCCAACCCCCTTCAAGCCGGCCTCATACCATGCCTGAAACCTCTCTACATTTGGAATGTGATCATTGATTCCGGGGGACCATGAGGGGCTAAGGGGGGCAGGCCATGGTGTGATGTTTTGCATATTTTTGCCTTGTGTCCAAATGTCCCATATGGTGCTCAATATTGGGTGGTCTTTGAGTTTGTTACGAAGCCTTTTCTTGGGCGACCAGAGCCATTCAAATATTGTGGCTGGTGAGAAGTAGTGGTTGCCCATATTGACCCACTGAGTGTTTGTGTGGTTGCACAGATGAGGAATCAATACTCTAAGTTGGGAAGCCTCATAGTATTTTTGTAGGTTATGGAGCCCCACCCCGCCTTTATCTTTGGGGAGTGTTAAAGTCTCGTATGGAATTCTCGCTTTCTTCCCCACCAAAGAAATTTTACAATGGCTCCCTTGGTCTCAGCAAAGAAACTGTTTGGAATCCTGATGGGTAATATTTGGAAGGGATATAGGAACAGAGGGAGGGATACCATTTTGATAGCATTAAGCCGCTCCAGCCAAGATATCGTGAGCTTATCCCATCTTGTCAGGTCAGCCCGGAATTGTCGGAGCAGGGGGGGAAAGTTCGCCTCATAAAGGTCATTCAAATTTCTGGTGATTTGTATCCCCAGGTATTGTAATTTTGAGTGTTCAATCTTGAGACCTAATGTGGAGAACTTGGTGTCATTCTCTTCTTTCTGTCCCTGTAAGGGGAAGAGTGTAGACTTTGTTTTGTTCACCTTAAAGCCTGAAAGTTTACCATATTCTTCCAACAAGAGGAGGGCTCAGGGAACGGATGTTGCAGGATTAGTAATGTGAAGGAGGATGTCATCTGCGTAGAGAGCTCCCTTTTACTCCGTTGTCCCCAGCTGGATACCCTCTAGTATGGGATCTGCTCTCATTGTCTGTGCTAGGGGTTCTAGGGAGAGTGCGAAAAGGATTGCAGAGAGGGGGCATCCCTGGCGAGTTCAATGCTCTAGACTAAACCACAAATATTGATGCCTTGGGGCCTGTGTAAACCGCATGTATTGCCTTTCTAAACCTTGGACTTATACCCACTTTGCATAATACTGCTTTCAGAAATCCACATTCACCCTGTCAAAAGCCTTTTCTGCATCGATGGAAAGGAGGACTGGATCATTGGGTATGAATAAGGTGGAGTGTTTTACGCATTGTGTCCGCTCCCTGTCTCCCCAGTATGAACCCGACTTGGTCAGGGTTTATGAGTTGTGGCATTAATGGTTCCAACCTTGCGGCCAGAACTCTCGTGTAAATTTTCACATCAAGGTTGAGCAGGGAGATAGGGTGGTATGATCCGCACTTCGTTGGGTCTCTTCCGTCTTTGGGGATGACTGTGATCAATGCACAGGTGAAGGAATCTGGGGGTTTCCCGGTTTCTATTATTTCATTAAAGAGTTCTGTTAGGAATGGTGTTAGTAATGTATTGAAGGTTTTATAGAATCCAGCTGTATAGCCGTCTTCACCCGGGGATTTGCCTATGGTTAACCCCTTTATGGCGTCCTGGGCTTCCTGTTCCGATATGGGGGATTCTAGCAACTCAGCATCTAAGCTTGGTATTTGGGGCATGTTGATTGAGGACAAGTAGGTCTCTATTTCTGGTTGTTCCGGGTTTGTTTCCGAGGAGTATAAAGTCTCGTAAAAATTGGCAAAGCTTTCTAGAATAGTGGGGCGAGTGTGCGGCATGGGGGGGATGTCTTCATTGATTTCTAAAACTCTTCGCTCGGCTCTTTGCTCGCGGAGCCTGGCAGCGAGTAATGCATCTGCCTTGTCCCCTTTTTCGTAGAATTTTTGCTTCAAGAATCTTAGTTTGCGCACTATTTGTTCATGCTCTAATAATTTCAATTTGTTTCTTTTCTCTTTTGCCTTATCAATTTTCATGTGGTCAGTCCCTGTGCCCTTCTTAATATCGTCCTCTAATTGGCAAAATTTGGTTCGTAGTCTATGCTCAATGATATTTCGCTCCCTTTTCTTTGATGATCCTTCCCTTATTAGAAATCCTCTCCAGGTGGCCTTTCCCGCCTCCCATACTGTTTGTTTAGATACTTTGCCATTATTATTTGTTTTGAGGAATTCAGTAATTTCAATCTCCTTTTCTGCCTTGAAGACTGCATCTTTCCAGAGGCTCTCATTACATCGACATTTCCCGCCCTTATTTGGTAGATTCACCGACTGCATTTCAGCGAGCACCATATCGTGGTCGGACCTTGTGATGAGAGTTATCTCTGAGTGTGTTGCTATATCAGCAAGTTCTCTGGATAGGTATATGTAATCAATTCGGGTGTATGTGTTATGGGGGGCTGAGTAGAAAGTATAGCCATGTTCGTCAGGATGGCACTCTCTCCATACATCCCTCATGTTGTATATTTCCATCATCTTTGCCAACTCGGTTTGGTCGCCCCTGTTTTGGTGTTTTGCATCGGGGTTGCCTGGCTTTCTGTCTTTGGCAGGGTCTGCCCATTGATTGAAATCGCCACCTAGAATAATGTGGCCCGAGGCTTCCAATAGTATCTTAGGAATCACTTTGGTGAGAAATCTGGATCGTCCTGTGTTTGGGGAGTAGAGGGTTGCAATTGTTACGTTCACTTTACTATATGTCCAGTTACTAGTAGAGCCTGGCCTTCCACGTCGGACCATGTCTTGGTCAGTACAAATTCTATGCCTTTTCTAATAAGAATTCCTACACCTCCTTTTCTAAGTAGACCGGAGCCCCAGAATTCTATCCCAACACATTTCCCTAGGATTCGTCGTTGTTTACCCTTTATATATTTCGTTTCCTGCAACAGAAGAATGTCAATCTCGGACATACGAAATTCTCTAGCCACGAGTGAGCGTTTTGTTGGCGAGTTGAGCCCTTTTACATTGAATGTCCCTACTCTTAGAGGGGCTGTTCTTCCTGTATCAGTGTTTGAAGCCATTGCTCATTTTCCCAGGAAGGTGACTCTTATTACATGACCAGTGTTGCATATCAGTTCTGATTTGTGCACTGCATTGACTGTTTCGAGTTACTGTAAATGTTGCTTTGACCACCTCCCCTTTTTTACCCCTCTCATCCTTCCCCCTCCCCCTTCAGTGCCCTGTTGGTGGCGTCCGATCGAACCTGGTTGATTGCACCGGGTTAGCATCGAACCACCTGTGGGGGCCATTACGTCACGCCCCTTGACCAATTGTAGTATCTCAGTTTCGATTGAGCCCTTCCATGATCCCGCCCTGGTTTTCCTCATTGTAGTCATGAGAATGGTTACATGTTAATGTCTTTTCCGGGCACTTCTTACATTATTAATTAGGTTTGTCTTACCAAGGTCATCTATGTTTAGTTGTCCACTTCAGGGAAGAGGTTACCTCTCCTGTATTTTCATGACCCCTTCACTTTCTTTCTCCTGGGGCCTTGAATACGCCATTCACGATCTTCTCTTTGTGTCTCTCCTTGGCTGCCGTCTCCTTCCTGGGGGCCGAGGAAGTCGGACCTGCAAGTCTTTATTTCTTTTTCGGATCTCAGCCTGAACTTGGTTCCTTCATATTCGAATGTGAGTGAGAAGGGGTAGCCCCACCTATATCTGGTGTTCTTCTCTTTGAGTTTCTTTGTGAGGGGGCCAAACATCCAGTGTCATGGAGGATAGATCCTGGTATATTGAAATTTGGGCTCCTCGCAGCGTAATTGTATCACTTCTCCTGGCCTTTTAGAGTATTCGAGCCTTGTCTTGGAAGCGAGGGAATCGGGCAAGAACTGATTGTGGTACTCCCGGGGGGCCACCGGCTCTGTGGATTTGCTCTGTTATAGGTTCATCAACAGCGTTGTCTGCTACCAGGAGTTTGATGATGTCGTGGAGCGTTTCCTTCAGGTCAGCTTCTGTTTCTCCTTCTCTTTCCGGGATTCCAAAAATGCAAAAGTTGTTCCGTCTTTCTCTATTTTCCAAGTCATCGAGCTTAAGTTTGAACTCCTCTTCTCGCTGTTGGTTGAGTTGTGCCTCTAGTGTGTCGATGGAAGCCTGGTTGTTCTCAACCCCTTCAAGTCTGTCCTCCATGTTGTCCAGCCTTTGGGTGATTTCATCTATCTTGCCTCCTATGTTAGTGCCCAAGTTCTTAATTTCCCCCAACAGGACTGCAATATCTCGTTTTGTTGCAGCAAGTTCATTTCCTGCGGTAGTGCTGTTCGCCATCATGGGTTCGGAGGGTGTGAGAGGAGTGGGGGTGTAAGCAAAAAGAGCTAGTTTATGTCTCACGCCCATATAGTTCTCGGGCGGTGGTCTTAGTCGAGCAGTATATGGCCTGTGGGAGCCAGGTGTCGCCCCGGTTTGCAGGATTATTAAAGTTGGTTTCAGGGCCTGGGTACTGCAGTGGGACTCTGTTAGAGCCGTTCCGGGGGAGTTCTTATCCTGCACTGGGCACTCACAGTTGATTGTACCTTCCGGATTGGCGTGCAAATATTTTCATCCAAGGTTTTGGGGAGCGGTTTACACTGATGGGGAATCACTTCATAATACGAATACGTGTGTAATGTCAAGTGGGCTCAAAGCGCTGGACCGTAGTGTTGCTGATATGTCCTCTCTTTTTCCCCTTGTTCCCTGCATGTTTTAAGTCCTCAGGTGGCTATGTTAGGGCGGTGTGGCCGATGATCCCAGCTATGTGTTAATGCTGAAGAGGAGGTGCGTTGGGCAAAGCCTCAGCCAGGGTCCGGGGGGCGTAGGGGAGTCTGCGTGGTGGAGGCTCAATTCGTGCAGAAGGCAGCCCCTTCCCTTACCCCAGAGGGGTTGTGTCTCCCACACTGGGGCACCTCATGGGGTGTGGGCTACCGCGGGAACAAATGGGGGTGTGCAGTGGCGCTCTCGCTCCGACTGATAGGGGGAATCCGCTGGGGTGCCCAACTGACTGCGTGGCTTGATGGCGAACGTCACGGGCGCGGTGGATGACATCCTTTGCTCGGGGGTATTCGGACTGTGTGAGGCTTCCGCTAATCTCCAGCTGCAGGCGAGGCTGGCGGTGATTGCCGGGTGACTAGATCTTCGTGTGTGGAGGTGCCGTCCCCTTCCAGCTGCAAGTACGTACTCTGGTCGATACATCGTGGGAGTCGCTGCAGGGTCTCCGGTTCGGGTTGGCAGCTGGCGTTTGACCTCGCGCTTGTAGCTACCCATTTTAGTTTCACTTTGGCGGTCTGGAAGGCCTGTTCTTTTTGGCGGCTCTTTCAGGGTGATTTCGGGCCCGATTTTCTCTGGGATTTCTGTCAAGGAGAGGGGGGTCTTCCAACTTCTGCCACTCAATTTAGTTCCGCGGGGGGGGTGTTATGTGGGGACTCAGTCCACTTAACGGGGCCACGGCGACAGAGATTACGCAGGGACCATGTTTGTCTCTGCGCCCCCTGGTGGCCAGTTTCAACATGACAATTTTTAAACAAAATATTATAGAAGGGTGTTATGCAAAATGGGAATTATTCTAGCTTCATTCTCTCCATCCTGAAGGGAAGTATATAAGAATCAGTATACCAATCTATGTGATTTTACAAATTAAATCTGTGTTTGTCTTTTGTATTTTAAAGCTTTAAATACTTCCAAAACAATGGCCTGTGACATTTTAATTTATAAACCTGCATAAACACCTTTGTTTGTTTGTTTATTTATTTAGTATTGCGCACCAAACCCTTTGGATAAGGATAAGATAACTTAAGCTTAGTTTACAGAATGTGTACAATGAATACATATGCATATACATACAGATAATAGAGAGTTACTGCCAATCCGGTTACAGTGGAATGGTAAATTACAGATTTGTATATAAATATATGACATGATACAGCAATTTGTTTTTTACCAAAAAGAAAATCGTTTTTGTGTCAAACAAGCAGACCTTAAAATATGCTTGCCTGAGGCCTGCAACATATGGTCCGCTCTCTTCTGTCTACCACCCCTTCCACCCAAGTGGCCTACATAAGAAGAAATATCAAGTAATAGGCTACACTATATAGCAGCATGCAAGAAGGGCAAGAAGGCAAACCTCACAGAAGACAGCACAGTAATTTAAGATATATTAGCTGATCTGACCAGGATCACTGTATCGTCTGCTGGTAAATCCAGGATACAAGCATGAACGCTTTTGTTCCATAGTCTTGACTTTGGATACTTATTCACCTTTTGGACTAACAGTTTAGACCATCGTTGGAGGCGATTGCCTAGGTTTTACAACACCCCATCTGAACAAACCGATTTCTAGACCTTCACCATGTGGATGATATGTTCGTTTTTATAGCAACCCCTAGCTGGCGCAGGTACATTGCTGATAATAGCAGATGTTGTTCTGCAAAACCAAGTACGTATGCAGGCAGGTTTATAAACTACAGACATAGGAAAGGCTCAGCCAGCCTTGCTGGAATGTGACATTCTAATTGTGCATATGAACACATATCTCTGCAATGGGTGCTTCACACACTAGGCTAACTTCTGAACCACTGTGGCACTCAATTTATCAATATGCATTTCACCATCGCCTATTGCACATGGTCAACACAATTCCCACAGAAAGGAAAGAATGCTACAGAGTTGTGCCGTAAGGAGCACATGAAACCATGTATAACATAGTGAACACAGACAGCAATACATGATGAATTGATCAAGGAAGAATGTACTTGTAAAAACAGAAAGGCAATGAGTTTAGAGCCTCAGCAGCACCCCATAAAATTTACTGACGTGTGCTATTTAAGAATGGAGAACAATGAATCTTACTTCAGATCAGCTAACCCTTTTGCCCTCCTATAAAAACGTCTCTGTCTCCGACCCTGGCCCGATCACTGCGTAGGTACTTTCAAACATCACTCCGCCTCTTCAATGGCCTCACCCAAAGCAGTAGGAAAGATGATGGCCTCCAGGGGCCAAATGAGAACTCATTTTTGGGACTCCGTGACCTAATGTTACAAGTCTTCTTTTGTGTTTTCCTAGGTACCACTGAAGATGACTACTTCAATGCTCTTAAAAAAAAAGATTCATGGCCGTGTGCTTGGACACCCCCAGTTTGTGACTCTGCCTCACCCGGAGTTGTGTGTTTGCCTCCCAGTGCTCCCAGGGGTCCCCTAGGGTATATGCATTATTAATGCTGTTGCTGTGGAAAGAAGCATGTTGCCATCTTCCCTTCTGTTCCCTTAGCACATCCAGAACAGTGCACTAGCTCATGGAAGTTCAAGTTGCTTATAATCCCCATTACCCACTTGCCCCCCTAATCCCCCTGCTGGACCAACATGGACTTCATCACCACAGAGCGATGAGTGTATGTATACTGTATTACTGACACTGTATACAGTGCAGGTGAGGCAAACGTGGTCTCAGACCAGTGCGGTGCCGGCCAGTATGGCGGCACCCGGCAAGCGGCAACTCGAGCAGCATTATAGTGTAAATAATAAATACAAGCCTGTGTGCACAGCACTGGCTGGGCCTTACTTGGACAGTGACCTGGAGAAGACCCCAAAATGAGGTACGACAAACGTGGAGCATGACGATTAGTTGTAGAAAAGCACCCAAGGATATCGAGGGTGCTCTGAAGACTGAGGAGAAAGTGCTGAGTAAGTGTACAGATGAGAGTTGTGGGGTGCTGGCCATGGGGGAATGGGAAGTGAGGGACTGGGGTGCAGTAGAGTGTGTGTGACTTGGGAGAAAAGGGTGTACAGCAGACAAGAATGTGGAGTAGAGAAGGGTACAGAGGAGATTTGTACAAGGAAGCAGTCACAAATGCGTCTTCTTGTAACGCTTGATCCATGCTCATGAGGCCATGCGAACGAAATGTGTTCCAAAGAGAGGCTATTTCTAGAGCCAGAGATGTTAACAAGAGCCTAGCACTCTAAAATTACAGTATATTATTCTGAGAAATCTCTTGTGCCCGTAGCATTGTTAGGCAAGTGTCAGGTGTTGGAAAACTAGCAATGTGCATGTTCCAAAACTTCACAAATAAATATGTTGTGCTGTGCGCATCCAACATTGTGCTTCATATGTCCTTAGTTCAAAAAGGAACTTTGAAGACCTGAAGCTGTGAAGCGCATGTGCCTGAGGAAAGCAAAACCAGAGCTGATTTTCGATTACTTGCAGCAACCGAACCTCACACAGGAAATCTGACAAAGTACACAGCATAATAAGTGAGTAAAGTTGACTAACAGAATAGCATATATGTTGCAATCCTCTTTTGTCCCGATCCTGTGTGTACTGATGTTTTTGGTCGGAAGTATTATTGTTTTTATTTCCCTCGCTGCCCACACCAACTACTCATGGGAACTGTTTGTGCTCGCTTTATTCAAACCGTACCATCAAACTTTGCACACAAGTGCCTGTCGGTGTTTTTTTAAAGCAGCTGCAATCCCGCTACTAGTGTAATAAAAATTATGTACCCATGTCTACCTTCAGCCACTCTATTTATAAGCACTATGCATGCCCTTCACTGAAGTCCTGTTAAAAAAAAGCATTGGCAATACCAACAATTTTGGCTTGTTTATTAATATCAGGGATTCACCAAGCAGTGCTCTTATATTCCCATAATGCCCAGGTACTCTCACCATCTTGCAGCTGCTACAATCCAGTTAAGACCGCTGTGACAGTGCCTGGCAAATGCCTTTCCATACCTACACAAAAGCCAAAACTGTAGGCATTGCCAATGTCCATTTAAGAATGCCTTTAATCTGAGTGTCCTGCTGCTCTTCCATCCCAGAATGGGAATAGGATGACATGGGTTGGGGATGCATGTTGCCTGGGCAGCTTGCTTTGTTTGCGAAACTATGTTTACAGAGGGAAGTAATTTATTTTTCTAGTGATGTAATTCCCCTTGAAGTAATTTCCTGTGGTCACCCTACACACATTAGATTGGTCCCACTCCCACACTTGAATTGCAAACTTAGCTCGACAAGTCCTTGGAATGGCCCTGCGTGCAGAGTGAGACACAGAAAATATAACACACACACACACACACACACTGACACCCAATCTTTTTGGGACAAGCTATGCTCAGGCCATGAAAGCCTTTTGACCTGGGAAGTGGTAACATTTTTATGTGAACTGAGCCTTCTGAAGTGGGACGCCAAATTGAAGGATTTTATACTCTGAACTGCTTTTCTTTTTCTTAATTTTCTTCTGTTTTCTTTTCTCTTGTTTTATACAGTGATGGTATATGTGATTTAATACGTACTGCTATTTTAATTTTGGGAAAAGTTGAGTTCTTTGACTAAAACACAATAAATAAATAAAAAAAAGTCCCATGGAGTCCCCTGCGCCCCCAGATACTATGGGTCTCCTACACCCCTGTCATCTGGGGATTCATCTGACTCCCAAGGGCCTGACAACCCTTTGCCCAGAATGAACGGAGGATTCAGCCAACGGCAGGTTAGAACTGTGGATTATTACAAAAAACCAACAGGGATCATGCAATACAATCAAGATTCTCCAGTACATCCCAAGTTTACAGGGCATATTTCCCAGTTTTGATGCTATATGTCATCATCACCTGGGCAGGGACATCATTTCACCCTAATGCCATGGGTAGGGGAAGTGACATCACATGCCCCTTGACCTCTGATGACATCACAGGAAGTGATGTCATTAGACCCCACTCCAAAGTGATATCACAGGAAGCGATGGAACGCAACCTTTCACCCCTTGACAAAACAGGAAGTGGCATCACATAGCATTGTTGCTAAGCACACTACGAAAAATATGGTTACAATATTACTATAATGTGATATACATTTCATACTACAATGTGTTGTGTAGTGACCTTCTGTGTGTGTGTGTGTGGTAAGGAAAGGAGATGTGTAATGCTGTCTTGCTGTGACCCTGTGATGTCACATGGAATGTTACTGTGTGGAAGGTGGAGTGTTTATCTGAAGGTTCCAGACTGAGGCAGTTAGAGCTCCCCTGCCTGGGTGATGGGGCCAGCGCTGGTATATAGTCCATACTCTCATGTATTTGTCTTAATGTAACTGTAACCTAAGTTCCTGTAATAAACCTAAGAAGTAACACAAGAAAGTCTGGAAGTCACTTCATAACAATGGCGACGAGGATGTCTTTCAAGAAGAACCTGCGCACATAAGAAGAACTTGAAGTCTGAAGGAGCCTGCTGCGGGGGGTGCAGGAGAGAGAAGACAAAGTGGTGGTCAGCGCTGCCCCCACATACAAGTAAGAGACCCATCACCCAGGGCTAAGGAGGGGGAGATAAAGGAAGTCCCATTCTTCCAGCCATCAGCAAAAGTGGGAGGACCCAAAGGGTTAAAGGATGAAGCAGGACCTAGGAAGGGAGCTCGGCAAGGGAGCGTGGCCCTGAAAGCGTGGCCTTTAAACTGAAGTAGCCCTATGGTGAAGGTCCCAAGCCAATGTAAAGGGAAAGTCAAGTGAGAGGTCCCACTAATGTCCCACAGCAGCGGTCGGTGTATCAATAGAAAGATGAAGCGGCCAACCGCTATGGTGTTGAGGTAATGGGACATGCAATGTCGTTGTAAAAGTGACAGTCCCGTCAAGCAACTGGGAAGCAAGTGGATACTGCCTGTCTTAATGGGCCTCCCAATACCTGTACTGGGAACAAGCAGTCGGAAACCCACGACGCTGCAAAGTCCTGTTTTATTATAGGCGGTGAAAATGGGAGGTCCTGAGTGTGTCAGAAAAGGGCCTGTCACGCCGGCAGGTATTATGGACGCTTTGCTGCATATTGCGCGCTGCGCACATTGGGTAGAGGTTGGTCAGTGCGAGATGTAACGGCCACCAGCCTCTCACCTTGTATGAGTGGCCGTTGGGAACGGAGAGCTCTGTCGTGTCCCGGCCTCTGTTCAGCAATGATGACGTCATTGAGGGCCTTTGGGTATTGGTGATCCGCTGGAACGTAACTTTGGCGTTCGGGCAGAGAACGTTGCAAAGTTGAATTGTATCATTTGATGGTTCACATCCCAGCACAGTCAGCGGACGTTCTGAGGAAAGCACCTGCTGTACGACGCTACGTGAAGAGGAAGCGTATGTGGATTCACCGCTGTGGACTGTGGGATTTCATGACGCGCGAAGCATCACATACATCAGATCTTCCGAGGAAGCGCCTGCAGTCACGTCGCGGTGTGATGAGGAAGTGAATCCTACGCGGTATCCCGTTACTGCGGGGAATTTGGAGTCCGACGGCGGCTGTAGCTACAAGGTTTGCGGCGGATAATGGACGCAGGCATTTTGGTGCGATCGGGTTACGAACAAGTTGTGGAGCAGTGGTGTCGTCTGCGATCGGTTGTCATAAAAAGCAACCTTCTAAAATCAGGAAGTATGACACGCGATGCCGTTAAGGGTAGCAAAGAACACAGACTTGTATGGAAAGCAAGTGGTCTTGTGAAGGAGCATCAGGGGATGACGTGGAACTTTGGAACTCGTAACTTTGGAATTGGCCATTCTCAAGGAAGATACAAAGCGGCACAGTTGAAGTTGCGTAGCGCACCTTACGAGAAGAAGAAGCAAAAGCACTGTATCCTTTACTGTTAAGCCTAGTTGTGAGTGAGATTGTGAGCCAGTTGTAACATTGTTTGAGGATTTCCAGGTTAAGGGTGTCGATCACCCGTGGACTTTCATTAAAGTTAGTGATGTTTATTGAGTCAACATGCAGATCGAAGTAAGCCTGCTGCGGGGGGTGCAGCTCTGAGTTTGTGATGTATCTGTTGGAGTTGCATGTGGAAGAGTGGGCTAGTTTAACCTTTTTTGAGGATTTTCAGGCATGTTAGTCGCTCTATAGCAACATGGACTTTTAAGTTGATGTGGTCATTTTTAAGGGTCATAAGATGGCCATGGACTTGTAGGACTACACAAGTCAGATTAGGGTCACAACCTGGCCATGGACTTTTAGGACGAAAATGTTGAATCGTTTGTTGTTCTACAGTTTTAAGTGCATATACATTATACTACAGTCAAAACAATTCATTTAAAAGCTATGTGATGCAAAATGTTTTGTACCTGAGTTGAGGTTGACTGTGTAATGGATGCACAAAGAAGGGCATGAAGGTGAAGTGGGGCAGGTTGTCACTCTGAGGTAGCGCCTTTGGTGTGAGTGACGTTGTGGGAATAATGAGAGGTAGCGCCTCTGTTGTGTATGTGTCACGATTGGTATTGGCATGAGGTAGCGCCTCTGGTCTGAGTGACATTGTACTGGTACCTAGAGGTAGCATCTCTAGTATATGGGTCACGAGTGAGAGAGGTAGCGCCTCTGGTTGGTGTGGCTCAAAAAGGGTAGTTGAGGGAGGTAGCGCCTCCGGGTAAATGTGGTAGAACAAGTACTGAAGTGAGGTAGAGCATCTGTTGAGCGTGTCAACAGGGTGTTTGATGGAGGTAGCGCCTCTGGGTCGTATGCAAATAAGTGTATTGAAGAGAGGTAGCGCCTCTGGTGAGCATGGACCTTAGTGTACGCAAGGGAGGTAGCGCCTCCAGCGTGTGGAACGTTATGTGGTGCGAGAGGTAGCGCCTCTGCCATATGGGTTAGGGCTGGTGACATGGTAGTTTAGTGTGCGTTGGATTGTTACCAGGAATAATTAAAGGAGGTAGCGCCTTCGTTTTGTCGTTGATATTTTTCTATATTTTGATGTGTCATAGACTGCGTCTCCCGACAGTCTGTTTGGCACAGTACTCTTGTAATGCTGTTTAGGATCATCAGTGGTCAAATGCCTGGTAATCGGATGGACGTGGGATGTCTGGCCAGCGTCCTATGTGATCTGTGGTATTGGGTCGTTTCGACTAATCTGGTTACGCCTTATAGACTGCGTCTATTTGGAACTTTTTATTGTTTTGCCTGTATGGGTGTGTCTGGTAAGGAAGGGAGATGTGTTGTGTAATGACCCTCTGTGTGTATGTCTGGTAAGGAAGGGAGATGTGTTGTGTAATGACCTCCTGTGTGTGTGTGTCTGGTAAGGAAGGGAGATGTGTTGTGTAATGACCTTCTGTGTGTATGTCTGGTAAGGAAAGGAGATGTGTTGTGTAGTGACCTTCTGTGTGTGTGGTAAGGAAAGGAGATGTGTAATGCTGTCTTGCTGTGACCCTGTGATGTCACATGGAATGTTACTGTGTGGAAGGTGGAGTGTTTATCTGAAGGTTCCAGACTGAGGCAGTTAGAGCTCCCCTGCCTGGGTGATGGGGCCAGCGCTGGTATATAGTCCATACTCTCATGTATTTGTCTTAATGTAACTGTAACCTAAGTTCCTGTAATAAACCTAAGAAGTAACACAAGAAAGTCTGGAAGTCACTTCATAACACAATGGATCGCCATATGAATCATTAAGATAAGTGTGAAGGCCCATATTACCAAATTACTGTGAATTCAAGCAGACGTCCATGGCCAAATGATAATGATGTGCTATTAAATAGCCCTCACGCTTAAGCACTTTATATAGAACAAATATACAATATTACTCAACCTGCGTTGGTACTGATTTATCGACCTCTGAAGGTTGAAAGGATGAGTTGAGGTTTAAGAACAGACTAAATCAGTGACTCACCCTGTGAAGTGTGACTGAAATAAACCTTTAATTAGTCTAGCAATTATTGTATAGAATTCTAGAAAGACAAATTATCTGGTATTCCCATTTTTTCTAATTTAGGGTCACTGTTGAAAGTGTTTAACTTGTCGAACACCTGTTCTTTTTCTATTTTTGTGTATTTTTGTAAGAGACCTGAACAAGAAAGCCAGCCACTCCAGAAACCGCATGGCACTGGCCACAGGCCAGGACTTTGCATAAAAAAAAAGAAAAAGATATTTAAATATTTTTTTTTAGGGGTAGCCAGGGAGACCTCAGGGGTTGCAGTTGCGACCCCCTGTGAACCATAAATTACGCCCCTACACCTGTGCCCTTCCCCAAAAATCTATCCCCATTACTGAATGGGTCCTGAGAGTAGTAATATGTGTAGCTATCCCCTTTAGAGGTTATTCTACTGGCCCTCGCATGTCAAGTGGCCGATCTGCCCCATCCCCAAAGACTATGGGCCTCAATACGAGGTAGGAGTAAAGGGAAAAACAATGCCGGTAAAGGATTACCGGCATCGCTTACCGCTCCGCACCATTACGACCTGCCAACCCGCTATTAGCAACACTGTAAATAACGAGACCTCTAATAGTGGCATTGGCGTGGGCACACGACCCTACATGCCGGCAATAGCGGCATGGCATAAACAGGAGCTGAACACAAGTCAGGCGGACATGCAAATAACGGCCTACTGAAGGCTGAAAAGTACCTTACCGGCATGGAGTAAATACCGCCATCGCGAACCACCCGTAAACGGCCATGTGCAGTGTTCCAAACTGCCGCAGGTGCACACAATCAGCACAGGTGGAGGCAATGTAGACTGGGCCAGCACAAAAGGAGCACACCCCACCCCTTCCCACACGCATTCACACCTCAAAATGATACCAATACTAGTAGCTATATTGGGGCTGGAGGACATGATTGCCGAGGAACTCCAGCAACAACTACAACAACAACAGGAAGCACAGAGGAGACGCAGGAGGAGAAGGAGGGTGAGGCAGGCACAGCATGCACCTTCAGTGCAGGCAGTTGTACCACACAGGCAGCCCCCAATCCCTTGAATCAGAGCCAGTCCATTCAGCCTAACCACTGAGCAGATCCACACCCTGTACCGTCTGGACCGGGACACCATCACCACCATTGTGGACATGATACATAACGACATTGCCAGCCTCATAGACATCCGTACCGCCATCCCCCCTCTACTGAAGGTGGTGTCTGTGCTCCACTTCCTGGCCACAGGCACCTACCAGCACACAGTAGGGCAGATACATGGCATATCCCAACCATTATTCTCACGTATGCTGAACCAAGGGCTCGATGCCCTCCTGAAGCACACATGCGACCACATATTCCTACCACGGACTGCCCAGGAGATCTCCAACACCAAAGTTGGCTTCCATCCACTGGCAGGCTTTCCAGGTTGCATCGGTGCCATCGACTGCACCCATGTGGAATTGGTGGTCCCACATGCCATGGAGGTATTGTACCGCAACCGTAAGTTGTATCACTCCATCAACGTATAAATGGTATGTGACTCAAACAAGATCATCACACATTGTTGTGCCCGATTTCTCGGATCAACCCATGATTCAATGGTCATGCGGAACTCCACGATACCACGCTACATGGAGCGACACGCAGGGCAATGATCCTGGCTACTCGGTGAGTTGCTTGTCATGCTCATGGCATTGTGATGTGGGGAGATGATTGGGAGGAGAGATGCATACTTCAGCTGGCTGAGAAGGGGGTTGGGACAGATGCATGCTTCACCTGACTGACAGGGGGGGGGTGAGATGCATACTTCACCTGGCTGGGAACGAGGGGGAGATGCATACTTCACCTGGCTGAGAGTAGCTGTGAGGATGGACCATGCTCATGGCCCAAAGCAGGCCATACTGGACCTGACACCTGACACCTAAATGCAAGATGTAAGCTGCACTACTATGAAAATGAGGCACTGCTGCAACCATTCCACAGCCATCAACATGTACACTGCACATAATCATACCGTAGCCCCTGCAACACAATGCAGCGACATGCTCTCAGTATGGCCAATGCACATGAGCTATTTACATCAGCAAGAAGGATAGGTGTCCATAAGTGCGTACAAATGAGTCACATGAGGCCACAATACATGATCCCACTCCTACATCAACACAGAGGTCCGGCATACCAACATGGCAACATCAGGCGCGGAAAGTGAGATCATGTAGAGTCTGGCATCAACGGTGACAGGATAACAGCATACAATAAACTACACATCACCTAGAACATGGGAACAATCGGCGTGGGCAACCACAGTGCATGAGTACTCATTACGAATAGGACACCCCTGAGCCCACTAGACGATGGCACACACACCAGTAAATCAGATGGATACACACTCCACTCATGCATGGATATGAGGATGCAAACAGGAAATAAATGCATGCTATTGTGTCATTGATACAGGTCCCATTTGATGTAACCACTTACACATTACCATTGTTGCACACATGCAGGTGATGCTGGCTATCCCTTGAAGATGTGGCTCCTTACCCCTGTCTGGAACCCGCAGAACAGGCACGAAGAGGACTACAATTGTGCGCATACACCTACCCGTGTGGTGATCAAGCAGACATTTGGCCTTTTGAAGGCACGGTTTTGCTGCCTCAGCAGGTCCGGTGGGGCACTCCTGTACGGGCATGAGAAGGTGGGCAAGAGCATCATGGCATGTGTCATGCTACACAATATGTGCATCAAACGGAATGTGCCTCTGCCCCTGATGTTGAACTACAACCACCTGACGAGGGGGATGAGGAGTTAGGAGATGGGGCTGCACATCAGGGGGGTAGCGATGCACAGGAGAGACGTGCCATGCACCAGACTTTGATTAACCAATGTTTCTAACACACATGGATGTGGAGTGTGCCATGGAGGTGGGACTCAGGGCACTGGGTGTGTCAGGGACATGGACACTGTACAGTGTTCATCAATAAAGCACACGTACACAATAAGCAATGTCAGGACATGTGAATTCTCATATCACAACAGGAGTATTGAACATATAGAAAATAGAATGTGCACAAGCCCTCCACCCCACACACCCTCTCCCTCCTCCCCCTCCCCCCACAGCTACCCCACACACCCTCTCCCCCTCCCGCTCCCCCCTCAACTACCCCACACATGGTGTGCACTTTCATGCACCATTAGTCTTCAGGAGTTCGGAATGGCAGGCTGCACCTACACCCCTTTTCCACTGCCATCATTGGGTGGACCCCTGTCTGACCTGCGCACATTCCGCCCAGACCTACGCAGGGGGCTGGTCTGTCTGGAGCTGGCATTTGAGAAGGTGCCTGGTTGTTCAACCACCTGTGGGGGACGCAGGGCCTCCAACGCTTCCACCATGCGGGTGAGGACCTGCCTCACTGCCGCCAATTCGCTGCATATGTCTCTAGATGTGGACTCAATGGCAGCTTTAAGGGACACTGCACATTCCCTTAATTCCTCCCTTGCCTGGCCAGTTTCAATGATCTGCTGGGTCACCAGCCCAGTCAGCTCCTCCTGGCGCTGTTGGAGTACCGTGTTCCCCTCTTGCCTGTCCCAGACACTGGCGGATGTCGAAGGGGCATGCAACATAGTTGGTGCTTCATGCATGCTCCCTGTAGGGCTGAAGCTCCCTGGACATGACTCCACAGCAGACATCTTATGGCTGCTGGTATTGTGTATGCTGGGTGGGGTAAGGTGGGGTGACTGCAGGGTGCCTGTAGCGGTAGGTGTTCTGGGTGTCGGAGTATGTTCATCATCAGACATGGCTGCCGTGGCAGCCCACTCTCCAACAATACTGCTGGCAGTGGATACAGTGCCTTCAGCCACTGCCTCCTGTGTGGTGGTGGTTGGTGTGGGTGCTGTGGCTGTGGACCTAATGCACAATGGTGCTGTAGGTTCTTGGGTGTTTTGGCCTTGTGATGTGGTCCTGCTGTCACTCTTCCCCTTGATGTTGAGGGCCTGTTTGCCCCCTCCATGCCCCTGGACTTCTTGACTGGTATCGCAGGCTTCTCCCTGGGGTCCTCATCATCGCTGTCTGATTGTGTGCCTGTGGGGGACCAAGAGAGGGAGAGCATTAGTGATGGGTCTACGTGCATCAGGCATGCATTGGGTTAGCTGCATTTCTATGGAATGGCAGGTATTTGCCATTGGAGTACTGACATATGGGTTGCTTGCCTTTTGGGTGGGTCATGCAGGCATGCGTCTGGGATAACACATGTATGGGGTGCATCATGCATGTGGAAAAGATGGTGCTTTGCACTGCCTGTAGGCAGGGTTGCGCACATGTGTCTGGTGGAACCTGCTTTGCATCATTTCACTGTGAGTTTGGGGGCACATCTTCATGGTTTGCAATACAGTGGTGTATTTGTGACTCCTACCTGCATCAGCCAATGACGGGGCTCATCGCTCCATATCCCCCACTCCCTTGATTGACTCCATTCCGATGGTGGTTGCACAGATCTCCTCCCAGCGATTTATCTTTATGGGTGAGCTGCCTCCGCCACCTATAGCCATTCCCTCGTTACGGTTTGCTGCGAGGATGTTCCTTACACGTTGGCGCAGGTTGTCCCAGCGCTTCCAGACATCTTTCACCGTGCATGGGGTGGTTCATAAAGCACTCACTTTATGCGCTACCTCCGCCCAGACCTCTGATGGTGGTGTTGCTATCTGTGCTTCTCTCGATGCTGATAAGGGTGATTTTTGGGTCTTTTACGGCATGGCGGTAAGGTCCTTACCCGCATGGCGCAAAGCTCATGCCCGCAAAGTCGTAATGGCCCTCTAATAGCGGCACAGACACGTTATTTGCTCCATGCCGGTAAGGACACTGACTTACCTCCAAACTCGTAATGAGGCCTATGTATTACATTGTGACAGAGTCCTAGACTTACCATTGGCCCTTGCCCCTTGCCACCCACCCCTGGATGTCTGTCTCGTAATTGACTGGATCTGGTCTCCCCAGGCCTGGGACCCAGTTCGGTTCTCAGCCCCCTGTGCACCTCTTCAAGGTGATGTGAAGTGAGTATGGGCCTCATTACACAGAATGCGGTAAACCATGGTGCTATTAGCACCATGGTTGCCGCCGGTAAAATACCGGTACCACCATGGAGAAAAGGGGAATTACCACCCCATTCCAAGGTTGGCGGGGTGGTAATTCTCCCTTTCTCCATGGCCCTTCCCCATTCCCATTTTTGCCCCATAGGGCTCAATGGAAATGGGGAAGGAGCTAATTACGGTACCGCAAATTGCGGTACCGTCATTAGCACCAAGGTCCCTTTGCAGGTCCCAACTTTAACGGCTGGTCTACACCAGCCGTTAAGGTTGGGTCCCACAAAGAGACCTCGTAGTAAGGCGCAAAGGGTTTACCGGTACCGGTGCCCTTACCGGTACCGGTAAACCCTTACCGCCTACCATGTAATGAGGCCCTATGTGTCTGAATTGTTTCTGGTAGTAGACCACCTTTGCCTACGAGAGCGTGCTCCCCGTTGCAACACTTGTTTCACTTCTCATCTGGGCTGCTGGGAACGGCTTGTCTTCCCACCACGGGTGAATGGCCATTGTCTAGTTCAGCTGTATCACGTGGTTGTGGAGCACAAAATGGAGCTCTTGGGTCTGCGTTTATGATGATTTTTTTTGATTTTCCTGCAGCTGGTCCTTTGTCATCTGGAGCTTGGAATGTGACTGTTTATCTCTGACCTTGGCCATGAGCTTGCTATCCGCTTCGTGCAGCCTGAGCCTGCTCCTTTTGTCTGGTGTTCTGTGGCTTGAGGCATTCTGTAATTTTCCGTAGACTTATAATATGATTTCTACATGCTCATGCTGTGCTATTTTTCTTACAGATTAGTCATACATGGTCCTACCCGGCTCCATATACTTCTGTGGTCCCATATGGTTAATTGCCATAAGCGTCTGCCAGCTTTGCTCAGGATCTCTTTTTGCCTTGCGTTTCTGCATTACTGCATTTGGCTAATGAGAAAAATAATAAAAAGCTTTGACAGTATGTACATGTATCCTTCCTCTACAGAGCTGCATAAGCTTGTTCTGCGTGTGAGCGAGTGTGTGTTTGTTTAAGCCGTACTGGGCAGCAAGTATTATTCATGACTAATACTGGTGTCACTAGTGATGTCAGCACAGTGGCCTCTTGGTACTTAATCAATGCAGTCCATTATAGTATTCGGATCCACAATCTCCATCAGGTTCTCTGGATCTGGAAGGATATGCACTGGCTATGGTTGGAATGGCTGTTTGAGGGGATACCTCTCTGCATTTGAGTCAGGCAGTGGTGAACTTGGGGCGTGTCCGAAATATGATGAGTGACTTCGAGCATTCTTGGTTTTTTGGCCTGCAATGCTCATGGGTGTGAGGAGGGCATTCCTGTGACCCTCTCTTCACTTGTCTATGGCCCTTTTTCTGGGAAATAGATGTGTTGTTCCCCTGTGAAACAACGAATAACAACTCAATAATTTTAATACAAAGCCTCAATTGTTGCTGTCAATTTCAAGTCAGTCAAAAAACGTATTTTGCAATGTGAATTCATAAAACTTCACACAAAATGCAAATAAATATAGAACATTTAAACAGTAATGAGTGAACCTCCAGTTCTTTCAACATATTATTTCTTAGTCTTAGGGCTATCTTTACATATGATAACTAACTCCATGCTACTAAAGTAGTATCATTCATTAACATATAATGCATAGCCAGTCCAGATTTTGTAAAAGTGAAATTCCTTAATAAAGGAATAGTGTATGCTGGTTGATATTCGTATAAGACCAGCAAAAGAATAAGAAATGCAACAGATCTTTTGCTGTAGCTTTCCATATAACACAATTTCACTTCACATGTGGTACAGGAGACCATTTGGTTGGTTGTTATGGTAAAGCATTTAACCACTAAAGCGGTCTCTTATGATCAGTGAGGATTCTTGAACGAAACTAGATCAATGAAAATAGTTTTCAATAGAATTAGTCGTTAACATCTCAACAAATATTTTGTAAGGTTTCATAATTCCTCTATGTTCTCCAATGCAATGATCTCCGACAGCCTTTCCTTGATAACAGAGATATATTGATTATTAATATGGCAAGGCTTTTTAAAAGATATATGATTTAACCAACCGTAAAATATTATTTACAGGAGACAGCCGTGGGATCTAGCATTAACTTTCTGATATGGTTGAGAATGGAGCATGTGAGAGTCTCTTTCTTATTGCACCACATTCTGAAGCAGAGTAACAGTAGTTCTATTATTATCTCACCATCCAAGAATGGAATCCCTAATACTAGCGGCATATTTTTTGGCTGAAAAGTTTTTCCAAAATAATTGAACTGAATTTACGGTGCAGTTAGATTTGAGTATCCCCATAACACTTCCCCATATTTTGCAATTCCTTTAACTTTATGAGTATACACCCCGAGGATCATCACAATAAGGTAGGACTTGTACATTTTAGCAAAACAAAATATTGCTCTTATCGCCTGTATCATTTTATTTTATTGCTTTATAACAATTTTGGCACCATTCAAATTAGACTTATAGGATGCACCAAGGAAACTGCAAGAACTGTTCAGCCTTAAAGTCTCTCCTTTCCATCCCGCTTTCTCCTGGTGTTAGTCCAACACACTATTGCAGCAGCTTTAGACATTTTAATGTCGAAGTCCAAGCTCCTTGTGAATTCTGTGTAAATGTCAATAAGCATTTGCAATGCTTGAGGAGTTCTTGTAAGTAGAACCATGTCATCGGCGTAAGCCAAAACTGGGAATTCTAGGTTCCCGAAATGCCGAACGTCTGCCTTGAAGTTAATTAGTACATCTGTTAGATCATGTATACTTAGGGAAAATAGGAGGGGGGATAATACGCAGCCCTGCCTCCCTCTTATTTCCACAGGAAACCACAATGAACACAAGCCCTCGAACCCTGATGTATAGAAATCAATATTCTTAGTAGTGCATCAGGCAATTCAGCATCCTGAGACTCTGCCACAATTTGTTTTCCTTATTGAAGGCAGTGCTCATATACATGAAAGCAGGATAGATTCTTTTCTTCCTCATCCAAAACATATTAGCAATTATGAAATGCAAATGTTAGGCCTGCTCTTTGGTGCCTAACCCTCTATAAACCCATGCTGAAAATCGGATAACATGTTAGAATTATTCACCCAGGATTGTAACCTAACGTCTACATGTACTGCTTGTGCCCAGTTACCTCCGGGTTTGATGCGCCTTACAAATAAACAAACAAACAAACAAACAAAAAAACAAACAAACAAACAAACAAACAAAAAAAAACAAACAAACAAACAAACAAACAAATATTATCCTGCCAAAGATCTTCAATTGTAAAACCAAGAGAGATCTAGGTTTGTTTGAACCTGGAATATTCCTCAGTTCCTTCATATCGATAGAGAAGATGACTGCATGGTGCCAGCAGGAAATGAAATAATTCTTATGAAAGTATTGGAAATTATAGTTAACAGGGGTTCCCAAAACTCCTCCACATTTGTAAATAGATCAGTAGTATCCCATTTGGCCCAGGACTCCTACGCACTGCCTCATTGTGTAGGGCTAGAATGACTTCTGTTGTAGTTAACCACAGTTCAGATATTTCTGCCCTTAAAGCAATACCTGATACCGATGTCTTGGCCTTGCATAAAACAGAGAAATGATTGTTCGAAGCTGAGTCTTGTACGTTCATTATCGAGGCTTGTTAATTTCATGTAATGTACTTGTAACGCACATATACTTATTGAATGTAACCGGGCAGTGGGACACTGCTTCTGGGCGCATCTGGTAACAAGTCAAGCAAATCGACAAAAGGATTGGAAGTATAAAGAAATCGATCTGAACATGTTCAGTGCTTTGCTGAACCTAAAAGGAGTGTTCCCGTTCTGAAGATGCAGCAGTAATGAATTCCAGAGCCGATGTAATGCCAAGGAGAAGCGGCCATTACCTCTTGTTATGCATTTTGAAATAGACAAAAGATTCATGTTAATATATCTGAGTAGGCATGAGGGTTGGTAAGGTTGAATCTTTTTGGATAAATACATCAGGGCGGCCCATGAAGACATCTAAAAACGAAGCACAGAATGTTTGAGATGATACGTTGAGTGACTGGAAGCCAGTGCGGAGTACGGCTGGAATCTGCTAATGGTGCATATTTCAGTAATTTCTAAATACGTTGGACTGCTGCATTCTGGACTTTTTGAAGATGATTTAGTAAATACTTGGGATAGACATACAAATAGAGAGTTTGCATAATCTAAACGAGAATTGATTAGGGCACCGACTAACATTGAGTGGACTGAAGTCAGGAAACATGGAAGTCTTGCGCAGCATTCTAAAACAGAAAAAAGATGATTTCACAATCTCATTCATATGCAGATCTAGGCTAATTTTGGACCGATATCTTTACAAGCTTTACAAGCTGGCTTAATGGTTGTTTTGGGGATTTGGGTGCTGTAACAAAAGCTGTTTTAGATCAGGAAAGCAAAGTAAATTGGCTGGTTGTTTAAGACTATGGGCCTCGTCATGAGTTTCGCGGTATCCCAATGGTAAATCCACCAGATTACCACCCAATGCAATTACCGTTACCACCACTTAGTCTGGTGGTATTACTGCTGGATTACAAATGGCGAGGCGGTTTAAGTCCCTCTTTTCTTGGAGTCCATTGAACTCAATGGGTCATTTTTGGCAACATTACTGCAGTGGTAATTGCACAGAAAATGGGGGGAAGTCAGCAGATTTCCCCCAGCTCAGAGTTGAAGGTGAATGCTCCAAATTTCCTGGGCGGTGCGGTTAAAGCAGAAGTAATGCTTTTACTGCTGCATTTTTACCAGACTGCCCAACTCATGATGAAGCCCTGCCCTCACAAAATCATATGCATCTAAAATGCCTGGTCTGCAGTTGAAACTTCCTAACAGAAGCCTGATTGTTGATGCACAATGATCTTTTGGTCCTCTTTCCATTCTTTCAACCTTTTCAGAAGAATGCTCTCAGATAAACGAAATAAAGAATTTAAAAGGGAGATCTAGTGGTAATATGATGGATTGCCTCTATCCCACTTTGTAAGTACGGGCACTGTGGTAGCAGTCTTCCAGGACATAGGTATGTTCTCTAGCACCTTGAAGTATCTCTTGTGCTAGATGGAATTACCAGTGAAGATCTCAGACCAAATAACCGGACAGATGAAAAGAATATGGCAAAGTACTTCTTTATTCTCAATTTTAAAAAAAAGTAGGGTCAACTGGCAGACATCAGAGGGATGCTTGCACACTCTCACACAAGCTTGATTTTACAGAGGTCTTATACCACAATCACTTTATTTTCTGGCGGAAATTGAAGACTCTAATTTTTTAATAACAGCAGCCTGGAATTCACCCCCTCACCTCCTCTTTAGCACCAAGATGCCCTCGGGTGTACGTGTGCTTGATAAATATAGATAACATAACATACCACAATATGGTTCATCTATGACAGCATCCTACGTGGTAAACCATGAAATGTATTAGCGGGAGGGATTGGTTAGTCCAACATATCTACTTATGGAATGTATACAGTTTAGTACTTCATTGGCTGTCTCTTATCTGTAAGCCATACCTCGAATTACCTCTAAATACGTAGAATACTGATTATACCAAACAAAATGGCAGCGGATTGGTCCCACTGATTAGTTGGCATTCTCACCCAACCTTGGACGTTCGGCCCGGCTAGCAGCACGCAAGGAAAACAAAACCCAGGTGCTTGAATCACGTCAAGGTTGCTTGAATCACTCCCTACTTTCCCAATTAGTGCATCATCTGTCTTCAGACCGGCCATGAGCCAAGGTTTCCCATCTGTAGTTGACCTTGTAGACTGCTCTCTGTTCTAGGACATTCAAGGGAGTGAAAGCACATCACTTTCTTCATCCGATGCTTAATGAATAAACCTTGTTTTCAACTTCTGAGTCACATGTGAAGAGACCACAAATTTGTCCATTTCAGCCACTTATTTGTTGCTATTTGATTTAATTATATTGAGTCTCATTGCTCATCTTGGCCTCTAGAGACTTGCTCACTCTACCTTGTATAGACTTCATACACTTTTAATTGTCCAAAACTTGGCTCATGCAGATGCTTTCTTCTCTTTAATCTAAGAGAAATATGTCTCATCCATGGCTTA
The DNA here is from genome assembly GCF_040938575.1 of Ambystoma mexicanum. Classification (NCBI taxonomy): domain Eukaryota; kingdom Metazoa; phylum Chordata; class Amphibia; order Caudata; family Ambystomatidae; genus Ambystoma; species Ambystoma mexicanum. Next base: position 636,316,981 of record NC_090937.1, read on the forward strand.
TCTGTTTGCCTCCCTTCATGCTTTGCAGCTATTCCTTAAAAGTAGCATCCTGGATCTCAAGCCAACATAGACCCCTTTTTCTTATGCACACAAAGCTGTTCTTCCAGCGTCTCCTCACTCTGCAACCCTGATCTGTTTCTGAGGTAGTTGAATTTAATGTTTACACAAGCCAGCATCCATTTTCCAACTATGGCCATCCTTGCTACGTTATATATTCCTCTATAGCAAGATTTATTGTATCTTTTCTACTTTGCATTTCTGTGTATTTACACTTATTGGTCAACAAGTTACTCTGTCTTCTTTTACATTCACAATTACTTTATCATTTCATATATGTTTCTCTTATTGCTTCAGTGAAATTGTCACTCAAGTATTTTCATATAGCTTCTTTATGACATCACTCTACCCACATCAGGTTTCACTCAGCACTCCATGATGTCCAATGGTGCATGCTGACATCCTTCCATACGACATGTTTCCACAGTTTCAGTGTAAGGGTACATGTGATACTGTTGTTTGAGTGTATATTGGGCCTCATTACAAGTAGGGCGGTAAGGGTTAACGGCCACCGGTAACTAGACCGGTGCCTTTAAACCCTTACCGCCCTACTACGAGTTCCCTTTGCGGATCCTTCTTTAATGCCTGCTTTTAGCAGGCATTAAGGACGGGACCTGCAAAGGAACTTTAGAGCTAATAACGGTGCCGTAATTTACGGTACCGTTATTAACACCTTCCCCATTTCCATTGAGCACTATGGGGGCTCAAATGGGAATGGGGAAGGGCCCTGGTGAATGGGGAATTACTGGTCCGGCCAACCTTGGAATGGACTGGTAATTGCTCCATTCACCAGGGCGGAATCGGTACGAGTTTGGAGGCAGCCATGCCGCAAATAGCGGCGTGGTTACCTCCAAACTAGGAATGAGGCCCATTGTCTCTTGTACACTCGATGGAGTATAGGAAGAATACATGTAGTCTCACATAGAGCCCTTCTCCTGCTGTTCCAGTAGGATGGTGGTGAGGGGACGTGTCACGCTCACCTGGTCTCCACGGGGGCGTTGCTCGAAGCTGCACAAATGAAGTCTTCTCTGGCGTTGCACAGGGTGAATTAGGGTGCTTGCGCGCACGTCTTCTCCCTCACTATCACTTCCCAGGAGCTTTCGCCTAAAATGTCAAACAAGATATTAGCTAGACGTGAGGTATGGGTTTCGATTCCACCTAACTTTATGATGCCCCTCCCTTTTCCTGCCTCACCTTGGGTTTTTTAATGGTGGACTCTCCGTCCTGCGATCTAGCAGGGGCGCGGTATGCTCAGTCTTCCCTGGATCAAGTTGCTTCACTGATCCTGCAGGGCTGTAGCAGAGTCTTGAATAGCTGGACTCAGCAGGTAAGTCTCTATGCCAATTGATGCTTGGTATAGTTGTTAGATGTCCTTATTGCCCAAGTTTTGACTTGTCGATCCTTCCTTTCAGGTGCGGCCTTGGGCGGTTTTCAGATGAAGATTTGCCTCTTCCTAAAAACGCGGAGCAGGATTCCTGCGGGTGAGTATTTGCGCAGATAGCGTTGAAGGCTTTTATATATGGTTTCTTTTTGTGCGCGACTAACCTGCTGTTCTTGTCTTCTTCTGCAATGCAGGTGCGGCACAGCTCCGGAGCAGCGATCAGATGGACCGCTTCAGAGGAAGTCCCAAAAGAATGAAGACTCCAGGTGAGTATTATTTGTCCATGCAGATACCTTTCTCTCTGCAGGTGCGGCGGTCCGGAGAGCAGCGGGAAGTGCAGCCTTCTGGATGGAATGCTTCAGGTAAGGCCCCAATTGCTGTGTTAATTCCTGTTCTTTTCTTTCCCTTCTTCTCAGGTGCCGATGGATCGTGATCTCTTGGACGGGGGTGGCTGTTGACGTTTGGGTCGACAGAGGAGTGCAGGAGTGCAGAATAACGCAAAGCATGTTCTGTCTGCAAGGTGTGGTTTGAATAGCCTTGCAAGTAGTTCCAGGTAAAGTAGTCCCTTAGCCACACCCTGCGATTTCAGGTAAAGTACTCCCTCAGCCACACCCATGGTAGGCAGAAAGACTCAGCCTCACTAGGCTGAGTTTGTAGTCCCATGCAGTTCAGCACATATTATGAGCCTGACGCCAACGGCGCAAGGACTGAGTCCAGGAAGTCCTAGGACACTCCTTTGGGGCTTGATAAGCCCTTATGGATGCCAGTGTCTGGGGTGGGTCCATCAGTTCCAGAGGTTTTTGAGTATGCACCATGACGGGGCGGCAGTTAGGGAAGATGCATCCACCTGCTCCTCTACAGGTACGTTAAGGATCATGTTCACCTGGTTGAATAAATGAATGGATCAAAAGAGCGCTCTTGGCAGGGTTTCATGGCCTGGCGCTTTGCCTGCTTTCTGAGAGGTTAATGCTAACTTAACATCCTTTACTCAAAATGTCAGGGATTTTTCAACTCCGTACAGAATAATTTTCCTGTACAAATAAGTGTGATAACGTTGGCTCCCTCCTCATATAGACTGAAAAGGAGGACACTTTATGCATCTTCACCTATACTTACAAGGTTATAATTGAGCCCATAATCGTAGGAGGAGCCCTTGTTTACAATATGCTAGAATTCTTTCTGGTTCCTTTTCTATCAGCAGTTTTCATTAACTTCTAGAAAACCTTGAATTCGCCAGACCTCTGGGATACTATTTGTTTAGTGTGTGCTTAGAGAGTGTCTCTGGGCCTCATTCCGAGGTTCGCGTTAAATTTCTGACTTTACCGGCTGAATGGCGGAAATACCATATCCGCGTTGGTAGCAGGGCGTAATTAGCACCATATTCCGACCTTGCGGGCACGAGCTTTCCGCCATGCCGGTAAACCCCGTAGCGCCATACCAGTAAAGGGCACGTCAAACCCCTTACCGACAACAACCGAGACGTAACTAACACCATCGCCCTCCACGTAGTGCGTAAATAGCGGTGCCCGTAATTAACGATGACCGTAAATTACGGGCACCAGTAAAAACCGTAGATGGAAATTACGTCATCGAACAGGAACGGGAAGCATCATGGCGGCCATCTTTAAAATCACAATCCATTGCAATCCTTTCCATACAGGACTCGTGGGCATATTGTGATAGGCAAAATAGACTCCAGAGACCAGCATCATGCCAAAAGCATTGAAAAAGGGTGCTGCGCGCATCAGGAAGGAGAAATTCTCCCAGGATGAGCTCCAGGTACTCGTCGATACTCTGCATGAACATGCTGAGATTGTTTTCAGCAACGACATGCGCAGGCCCACCATCCTCAGGAAGAAGGAGATATGGGAGCTGGTCTCGCAGAGGGTGAGCGCTGTCGAAAACACCCCCCGCAGCACGACGCATTGCCGCAAACGCTGGGATGACCTCCGTCTGAGGGTGCGGGCCATCCTCTCAGCAAACCGCAATCTGGCCCTAGAGACAGGAGGAGGCCCAGCCTCACCCATAAAAATGATGCCCTGGGAGGAAACATGTGCGGAGATGATGGGCACAGAAGCCATCGAAGGTGTCGGCGATATGGATTGCGGTGATCCTTCATCAGCTGACGCAGGTGAGTGCCATGAGTGTAAACAGTACATGCATCCCTAATGCAAGTCATCGCCAAGGGCCGGTCAAGCAGTCACATCATGTTTGGGTAAACCCCCTCCCCCTCCAATGATGCCGTAACAACTGGGACCCAGGATGATGTCAGGTGCAAGGCTGACACCCCTATTGGGCATGCCACACAAAAAGCTGGTCAATGTCAGTCACCACAGTACTCCGCCAACATGAGTGACCCTGCCGACAGTATGCTTTTCCCATCCAAGCAAAGATCACAGTCCCACTCAGCACCCAAATGTCACCAAAACGCTGCTATCCCATCGTAATACCATTGTCTGGAAGTAATTCTGACCCCCACATCATTGCTCATGCCGTCTCTCTCTTGCCCCCCACAGGCACCGGTCATGAAAGTGAGGACCAGGAAGGCCCCCGGACAAGTACCTCCCGGGGCACAGGCAGGGGACAGCGCACACCTGCAAGCAGGAAGAAGGCACATGCCACACCAACTGCCCCAGCAACACCCATGGAGGGTACACAACCCCTTTCCGCGGCCCTGAACATGCCTGCAGTTCTGCGGGACACATGCCCCACGCTGCACCATGAGGAATCGAGTGCGTCGGGGAGAATGCTGCCATGTGCATCCTCGATGTGCCAGGCAGCACATCACCAAACACCATTGACAATGTGGAGGAGCCCAATGACTATGTACAGAGCCCAGACACTCCCTCGTACAGCCAGGTTGCCCATAGCGACCCTGGGTCGAGTGACGGCCCAGGGCTCACAGGCGAAGGGGATACACCTGTCTGTCATGAGCCCACTTCCCCTGCAGGAAGTCCTGAAAGTCCTGCAGGCACAACAACACAAAGCCTGCCGACCACATCGCCCACATCGGCTGCAGAAACAGTGCGCTGCCAGCACCTCACGGGCATGATAGAGGAGTTTCTCCGGGACAACCGGGAATCAGGGTTGGTGCTTCATAATGACCTTCAGGCTCTGGGCGAGATCATCAGTACCAGCACAAACCGCATCTGTGAGATGCTTGGCAGGATTGCGATGCCCTGGAGGCAGCACCCCCCAGACCACAGCCCCAGCAGGAGGTGCCACCCTCGCAGAGCTCCTCCACACAGACCAGCCCGGTCCGTATGTCACTGCGCACGATGCGCCGGAATGGAAGGGATGCCCCAGGCTCTGGCAGTGCCCATTGACTGTGCAGCCACACACATGTGGCCAATGCTGCACTGATGGGAACATTGTGGGGTTGTTGTGGGGGAGGGGGAAGGGGTTGAGGGTGTGTGTGGGAGTTGGGGGGAGGGTGAGGGTGAGGGGGTGAGGGTGTGTGTGGGAGTTGGGGAGGGGGTGAGGGGGTTGAGGGTGTGTGTGGGAGTTGGGGGGGAGGGGGTTGAGGGTGTGTGGGAGTTGGGGGGAGGCAGAAGGGGGGAGGGTGAAGGATGTGTTGTACACGTTTGGACATCATCATACAATACACAGTTTGGTCTATCCTACAATACAGAGTGGACATTCATTATTGTGCATGTGTCTTTTAATGACTCACAGTGCATGTAGTACATGTATCCCCACACCCAGTGCCCAATGCCCTGTCATCCTCACCCCCTCAGCTGACTTGTGATTCAGAAATATTGCTCGATCAATGCTTGTCGCACGGAACGTCTCTCCCGTGCATCGGCACTGTGTTGCTGTTCTGCCATTCCTTCCTCCACCTCCTCCTCCTCATCTGGTGGTAGCAGTCCCACGTCAGGGGGCAGTGGCACGTTCCGACGGATGCACATGTTGTGCAGCATTACACATGCCATGGTGATCTTGGACACCTTCTCGTGGCTGTAGATGAGGGCCCCACCTGACCGGCTGAGGCAACGGAATCGTGCCTTCAGAAGGCCGAAGGCCTGCTCTATGACCACCCTTGTACGGGTATGAGATCTATTATAGTCCTCCTCGTGCCTGTTTTGGGGGTTGCGGACCGGGGTCATGAGCCACGGTTTCAAAGGGTAGCCAGCATCACCTGCATGAGAGTGTAATGAAGGTAAGTGTTAGTACGTTCATGGTGGCGAACTGTGCTAGTCTTACATTGCAGCGGGTGATGACTGGCCATGCACACATGTCCCTGGATACAGTCAACCCATTACTGGTCCGGCCATGTGTGCTGGCCAATAGAATGATGGAGGGGGTAGCTTCTCCCTGATGGGTCATGGTGCGCACTCATGTCTTGTTGCATGTGCATCGTTTATGCATGCAGCAGTGTTGGACTGCATTAATTGATGACTTGCGTAAGACCTGCTGTAAGGGTGTGTTGGTAGTAGTTGGTAGCATACCCTTCATTCAGCACTGATCCCTATCATGGTGATTGGCAGCTATCCTATGGAGGTGCCGAATCAGTCACACGCAGTAGGATCCCTGTTAGAATAACCTCTATGCACTCCCATGGATGACTGTCCTTTGTGTTGAGATGCAGGAGTCAGCGACATGGTGCTATTGCACTGCATGGTGCACGATGACCTTACGGTGTGTAAGGTCCACCGATGTGTGGTGCATGTGTCGTGGTCTTTGGCCAGTGTAACTGTTTGTCAGGTACCATTAGGTGTTGGCTCGTATTCACAACTGTGTGGTTAGGTGGTAATGTGGCGTGCCACTTGTCATGGGGCACAGTGTTCTGTGAGGTGCACAACGTACAATGGCGTTGACATTCCCTCCCGGGTGGAGTATGCATCCCCCCCCACTTTCACTCCCGGGTGGAGTATGCACCCTCGCCACTTTCCCTCCCGGGTGGAGTATGCATCTCCCCCACCCCCTTTCACAGTGGGGTATGCTGACAACCTACTCAGAGCCCAAATGCACTGCCATGGCCCATTACGGTTACTCACCAAGCAGCCAGGTACGTTGTCCGGCATGTCGGTCCCTGTAGCGTGGTAGTGTTGAGTTCTGCAGGACCAAGGAGTCATGAGTTGATCCGGGGTACCGAGCATTGCATTGTGTGATGGCTTTACTGGCATTACACACCATGTGGACGTTGATGGAGTGGTATTGCTTGCGGTTGCGATACGGCACCTCCATGGCATGTGGAACCACCAATTCTACGTGGGTGCAGTCGAGGGCACCTATGCAATTTGGCATACCTGCAAGTGCATGGAAGGCAGCTTTGGTATCATATATCTCCTGTGGAGTCCGGGGGAGGCATATGTAGTCCCTTCTGTGCTTGAGGAGGGCATCCAGCACTTGGTTGAGTATCCGGGAAAATATTGGCTGTGAAATGCCATGCATGTGCCCCACTGTATGCTGGTAGGTGCCTGTGGCAAGGAAGTGGAGCACGGACACTACCTTTAGTAGAGGGGGGATGGCAGTGCTGATTTCTATGAGGCTCACTATGTCGGTATGTATCAGGGCCACTATGGTGGTTATGGTGTCAAAGTCAAGCCGGTACAGGGTGTGGATCTGCTCTGGTGTGAGGTTGAAGGGGGTGGCTCTGATGCGGGGAATTGGGGGCTGCCGGCGTGGTAATGGTGGCTGCACCGGTAGGGCATGCTGGCCCTGTCTCACCCTCCTTCTCCTCCTGTGTATCCTCTGTGGTGGGGGCTGTGGTTGCTGTGGTTGCTGTTGTTGCTGTTGTCGTAGTTGCTGCCTTGCAAGCAGGGCCTCCAGCTCCACGAATGCTGCTACAATTGGTATCATCTTGGTGTGGGAGGGGGTGTGGTGTGTGGGTGTGCTCCTTTTGTGCTGTGCCAGACTCTATTGCCTCCACCTGTGCTGATTGGGTGCACCTGTTCCTCTTCCAAACACTGATCAGGGTTGTTAACACCTTCCCCGCGATGCCGGTATTAACGCCATGGCGGTAAGGTACTTTGCTCCCTTGTGGAGGTCGTTATTTCCGTGTTCGCTTTGCTTGGAATCGGAGATGGTTTACGCCTTCCCGTTATTTCCGCGATGGTGTGTCGGGCGCGCGACACTGGTCCACTATTTACGCCATCGTAGTTTACGGTGACGTAAATAACGGTGTGGCGGGTCAGAATGGCCCGTAACGGTAAAGGAAGTCGTTATTCCTTTACCGGCCTCGTTTTTCCCTTAACGCCGGACTCAGAATGACCCGCTCTGTCTTTTTCTTGTTTGTTTATTTACTAGGACAGTGTAAAGTTGTGGGATGCTGCCTTTGCAAACTTCATGAAGTTGCAATATTTTTTGTAGATAACATTAAATACCACCAAATGTGGTTTCACCATAAATTGTGCATTTATTTGCCTCTGCTAACAGCCATAATTAAAAATCTGATTCAGGTAACCTCTACTCATTGACTCAAGCAAGTGAATGCAAAAGAATATTACCTGAAAACACTATTTGTTGAAATAAGTTCTGCAAAGTCATTTATTTTGAGGTAAAAGAAAATATCAAGGAGACAAGCATGTCCTGCAATGCAGGCAGTACTCTAAGAGAGTGTTGAGCTATGGATTGAAGAAAATAATAGATCCAACTGCTTCTTTTTTAAATTAAATATTTTATCTACATACAAATCGTCTTCCATGTTAACAATTTCTTTTGAACTTTTTTTATTAATAAAACAATTTTTTTAACTTGATGTCTCATACTGACATTTAAGAGCTATACATGTAGCAGCCAACCACACAACAGGCCAAAACGCAATCTGCTGTGACTAATCCCGGCAGAGTAATTAGGAACACACCAGATACAAGAAACCCTCTGCCCTCAAAATCGTGGGGGAAGTTAGACTCCCTGCTTGGAGAGGATGCGCGTTTGGCTGATGGACTACAGCCAAGAATGTTGGAAGGTACCATTGAGCGGCAACCGAAGGCACAATTCAGAGGCACAGTCAAAACTTACTGATGTACTAACCAATTCCCCCTTTCCTTGCTCGGTGTAGCCGGGATCATTGACCCCAATCCCGGCAGCGGTGTTTGCCCCGCCTGTGATTGCAGCAGTTGCCTGGCGAGGTCGTCTGTATGATCCTTGGCTACGGTCAGTTCTCTCCTTAAGGCATTGGTTTCTTGCCGAGCTGGATGCACCTCGACCCTGAGTTCCCCCAAAAGATGAGCTAGGTGGTCAGTTTCTGAGGTTTCCATGATGCCCAGGTGGAGGTTTTGTGTAAGGCTTCGCGTTCTGTCATGCTCACCTGGTCTGCACAGGGGCGTTGCTCGAAGCTGCATGAATGAAGTCTTTGCTGGCGTTGCACGGGGTGAATTAGGGTGCTTGAGTGCGCGTCTTCTCCCTCACTATCACTTACCATGAGCTTTCGGCTAAAATGTCATATTAGCCAGCCGTGAGGTATGGGTTTGTATTCCACCTTCTATAACCTTCTGATGCCCCTCCCTTCTCCCTCCTCACCTTCGGTTTTTAATGGTGGGCTCTCCGTTCTGCGATCTAGCAGGGGCGCAGTATGCTCAGTCTTCCCTGGATCAAGTTACTTCACTGATCCTGCGGGGCTGTAGCGGAGTCTTGAATAGCTGGACTCAGCAGGTAAGTCTCTATGCCAATTGATGATTGGTATAGTTGTTAGATGTCCTTATTGCCCAAGTTTTGACTTGTCGATCCTTTCTTTCAGGTGCGGCCTTGGGCGGTTTTCAGATGAAGATTTGCCTCTTCCTAAAAACGCGGAGCAGGATTCCTGCGGGTGAGTATTTGCGCAGATGGCGTTGAAGGCTTTTATATATGGTTTCTTTTTGTGCGCGACTAACCTGCTGTTCTTGTCTTCTTCTGCAATGCAGGTGCGGCACGGCTCTGGAGCAGGGATCAGATGGACCGCTTCAGAGGAAGTCCCAAAAGAATGAAGACTCCAGGTGAGTATTATTTGTCCATGCAGATACCTTTCTCTCTGCAGGTGCGGCGGTCCGGAGAGCAGCGGGAAGTGCAGCCTTCTGGATGGAATGCTTCAGTTAAGGCCCCAATTGCTGTGTTAATTCCTGTTCTTTTCTTTCCCTTCTTCTCAGGTGCCGATGGATCGTGATCTCTTGGACGGGTGTGGCTGTTGAAGTTCGGGTCGACAGAGGAGTGCAGGAGTGCAGAATAACGCGAAGCATGTTATGTCTGCAGGGTGTGGTTTGAATAGCCTTGCAAGTAGTTCCAGGTAAAGTAGTCCCTTAGCCACACCCTGCGATTTCAGGTAAAGTAGTCCCTCAGCCACACCCATGATAGACAGAAAGACTCAGCCTCACTAGGCTGAGTTTGTAGTCCCATGCAGTTCAGCACATATTATGAGCCTGACGCCAATGGCGCAAGGACTGAGTCCAGGAAGTCCTGGGACACTCCTTTGGGGCTTGATAAGCCCTTATGGATGCCAGTGTCTGGGGTGGGTCCATCAGTTCCAGAGGTTTTTGAGTATGCACCATGCCAGGCGGCAGTTAGGGAAGATGCGTCCACGTGCTCCTCTACAGGTACGTTAAGGATCATGTTCACCTGGTTGAATAACTGAATGGATCAAAAGAGCTCTCTTGGCAGGGTGTCATGGCGTGGGGCTCTGCCTGCTTTCTGAGAGGTTAATGCTAACTTAACGTCCTTTACTCAAAATGTCAGGGATTTTTCAACTCCGTACAGAATAATTTTCCTCTACAAATAAGTGTGATAACGTTGACCGCCTCCTCATATAGACTGAAAAGGAGGACACTTTATGCATCTTCACCTATACTTACAAGGTTATAATTGAGCCCATAATCCTAGGAGGAGCCCTTGTTTACAATATGCTAGACTTCTTTCTGGTTCCTTGGTGTTACTGCATCGTGTAATCTTTCCCAATTGCAAGCCTGATTGGCCCACTTTTTTCTTTTCTATCAGCAGTTTTCATTAACTTCTAGAAAACCTTGAATTCGCCAGACCTCTGGGATACTATTTGTTTAGTGTGTGCTTAGAGAGTGTCTCTGTCTTTTTCTTGTTTGTTTATTTACTAGGACAGTGTAAAGTTGTGGGATTTTGCCTTTGCAAACTTCATGAAGTTGCAATATTTTGTGTAGATAACATTAAATATCACCAAATGTGGTTGCACCATAAATTGTGCTTTTATTTGCCTCTGCTAACAGCCATAATTAAAAATCTGATTCAGGTAACCTCTACTCATTGACTCAAACAAGTGGATGCAAAAGAATATTACCTGAAAACACTATTTGTTGAAATAAGTTCTGCAAAGTCATTTATTTTGAGGTAAAAGAAAATATCAAGGAGACAAGCATGTCCTGCAATGCAGGCAATAGTCTAAGAGAGTGTTGAGATATGGATTGAAGAAAATAATAGATCCAACTGCTTCTTTTTTATATTAAATATATTATCTACATACAAATCATCTTCCATGTTAACAATTTCTTTTGAACTTTTTTTTATTAATAAAACAATTTTTTTAACTTGATGTCTCATACTGACATTTAAGAGCTATACATGTAGCAGCCAACCACACAACAGGCCAAAACGCAATCTGCTGTGACTAATCCCGGCAGAGTAATTAGGAACACAACAAATACAAGAAACCCTCTGCCCTCAAAACCGTGGGGGAAGTTAGACTCCCTGCTTGGAGAGGAGGCGCGTCTGGCTGATGGACGACAGCCAAGAATGTTGGAAGGTACCATTGAGCGGCAACCGAAGGCACACTTCAGAGGCACAGTCAAAACTTACTGATGTACTAACCAATTCCCCCTTTCCTTGCTCGGTGTAGCCGGGATCGTTGACCCCCAATCCCGGCAGCGGTGTTTGCCCCGCCTGTGATTGCAGCAGTTGCCTGGCGAGGTCGTCTGTACGATCCTTGGCTACGGTCAGTTCTCTCCTTAAGGCATTGGTTTCTTGCCGAGCTGGATGCACCTCAACCCTGAGTTCCCCCAAAAGATGAGCTAGGTGGTCAGTTTCTGAGGTTTCCACGATGCCCAGGTGGAGGTTTTGTGTAAGGCTTCGAGTTCCGTCACGCTCACCTGGTCTGCACGGGGGCGTTGCTCGAAGCTGCATGAATGAAGTCTTTGCTGGCGTTGCACGGGGTGAATTAGGGTGCTTGAGTGCGCGTCTTCTCCCTCACTATCACTTCCCATTAGTTTTCGGCTAAAATGTCATATTAGCCAGCCGTGAGGTATGGGTTTGTATTCCATCTCCTATAACCTTCTGATGCCCCTCCCTTCTCCTCCTCACCTTTGGTTTTTAATGGTGGACTCTCCGTCCTGCGATCTAGCAGGGGCGCGGTATGCTCAGTCTTCCCTGGATCAAGTTACTTCACTGATCCTGCGGGGCTATAGCAGAGTCTTGAATAGCTGGACTCAGCAGGTAAGTCTCTATGCCAATTGATGCTTGGTATAGTTGTTAGATGTCCTTATTGCCCAAGTTTTGACTTGTCGATCCTTTCTTTCAGGTGCGGCCTTGGGCGGTTTTCAGATGAAGATTTGCCTCTTCCTAAAAACGCGGAGCAGGATTCCTGCCGGTGAGTATTTGCGCAGATGGCGTTGAAGGCTTTTATATATGGTTTCTTTTTGTGCGCGACTAACCTGCTGTTCTTGTCTTCTTCTGCAATGCAGGTGCGGCACGGCTCCGGAGCAGAGATAGGATGGACCGCTTCAGAGGAAGTCCCAAAAGAATGAAGACTCCGGGTGAGTATTATTTGTCCATGCAGATACCTTTCTCTCTGCAGGTGCGGCGGTCCGGAGAGCAGCGGGAAGTGCAGCCTTCTGGATGGAATGCTTCAGGTAAGGCCCCAATTGCTGTGTTAATTCCTGTTCTTTTCTTTCCCTTCTTCTCAGGTGCCGATGGATCGTGATCTCTTGGACGGGTGTGGATGTTGAAGTTCAGGTCGACAGAGGAGTGCAGGAGTGCAGAATAACGCGAAGCGTGTTCTGTCTGCAGGGTGTGGTTTGAATAGCCTTGCAAGTAGTTCCAGGTAAAGTAGTCCCTTAGCCACACCCTGCGATTTCAGGTAAAGTAGTCCCTCAGCCACACCCATGGTAGGCAGAAAGACTCAGCCTCACTAGGCTGAGTTTGTAGTCCCATGCAGTTCAGCACATATTATGAGCCTGACGCCAATGGCGCAAGGACTGAGTCCAGGAAGTCCTAGGACACTCCTTTGGCGCTTGATAAGCCCTTATGGATGCCAGTGTCTGGGGTGGGTCCATCAGTTCCAGAGGTTTTTGAGTATGCACCATGACAAGGCGGCAGTTAGGGAAGATGCGTCCACCTGCTCCTCTACAGGTACGTTAAGGATCATGTTCACCTGGTTGAATAACTGAATGGATCAAAAAGAGCTCTCTTGGCAGGGTGTCATGGCCTGGGGCTCTGCCTGCTTTCTGAGAGGTTAATGCTAACTTAACGTCCTTTACTCAAAATGTCAGGGATGTTTCAACTCCGTACAGAATAATTTTCCTCTACAAATAAGTGTGATAACGTTGGCTCCCTCCTCATATAGACTGAAAAGGAGGACACTTTATGCATCTTCACCTATACTTACAAGGTTATAATTGAGCCCATAATCCTAGGAGGAGCCCTTGTTTACAATATGCTAGAATTCTTTTTGGTTCCTTTTCTATCAGCAGTTTTCATTAACTTCTAGAAAACCTTGAATTCGCCAGACCTCTGGGATACTATTTGTTTAGTGTGTGCTTAGAGAGTGTCTCTGGGCCTCATTCCGAGGTTCGCGTTAAATTTCTGACTTTACCGGCTGAATGGCGGAAATACCGTATCCGCGTTGGTAGCAGGGCGTAATTAGCACCATATTCCGACCTCGCGGGCACGAGCTTTCCGCCATGCCGGTAAACCCCCTAGCGCCATACCAGTAAAGGGCACGTCAAACCCCTTACCGACAACAACCGATGTTACTGCATCGTGTAATCTTTCCCAATTGCAAGCCTGATTGGCCCACTTTTTTCTTTTCTATCAGCAGTTTTCATTAACTTCTAGAAGACCTTGAATTCGACAGACCTCTGGGATACTATTTGTTTAGTGTGTGCTTAGAGAGTGTCTCTGTCTTTTTCTTGTTTGTTTATTTACGAGGACAGTGTAAAGTTGTGGGATTTTGCCTTTGCAAACTTCATGAAGTTGCAATATTTCGTGTAGATAACATTAAATATCACCAAATGTGGTTGCACCATAAATTGTGCTTTTATTTGCCTCTGCTAACAGCCATAATTAAAAATCTGATTCAGGTAACCTCTACTCATTGACTCAAGCAAGTGGATGCAAAAGAATATTACCTGAAAACACTATTTGTTGAAATAAGTTCTGCAAAGTCATTTATTTTGAGGTAAAAGAAAATATCAAGGAGACAAGCATGTCCTGCAATGCAGGCAATAGTCTAAGAGAGTGTTGAGCTATGGATTGAAGAAAATAATAGATCCAACTGCTTCTTTTTTAAATTAAATATTTTATCTACATACAAATCGTCTTCCAGGTTAACAATTTCTTTTGAACTTTTTTTATTAATAAAACAATTTTTTTAACTTGATGTCTCATACTGACATTTAAGAGCTATACATGTAGCAGCCAACCACACAACAGGCCAAAACGCAATCTGCTGTGACTAATCCCTGCAGAGTAATTAGGAACACAATAGATACAAGAAACCCTCTGCCCTCAAAACCGTGGGGGAAGTTAGACTCCCTGCTTGGAGAGGAGGCTCGTCTGGCCGATGGACTACAGCCAAGAATGTTGGAAGGTACCATTGAGCGGCAACCGAAGGCACACTTCAGAGGCACAGTCAAAACTTACTGATGTACTAACCAATTCCCCCTTTCCTGCTCCTCCAACATAACCAACGCCACGATACATGACCAGGGGCTAGCCACACTACACATAGACACACCTAGATCTGATCTAATTCTCGCACTCAATAAACACTCAGAGACTCTGGAAATATCCTTAGAGGGAACATACCCATGCACATAGTCCATAAATCCATTGACACTACACAAAAGCACACAGAGACAATTCAATCAAACACCCAACAGTCATCCACGACTCTGGACCCCCTTATGGATACAACTAACCAGTGCACACGACTGACGACTGCAACCCACTTAACCTCATACAACCCACACACCCAACACAAACACCAGCACACATCTGAGGCACTGTTTCGTACCCTTACAGTTACAACAAGCAGGGCCTCTCAACCATCTCCCACATGCAAGAAAATGCACACAGATGCCAGTTTCTCCTGGTTCTGAGCCTATCCTATCATCCTATCCTCACTAACACACCCCACCCTCTTCTCTTACAGTCACGTGAGCACCTGCAGACTGCCCTTGGGTTGTATCGTGTGCAATATAAATTAACATAACATAACATAAAATAGTAACATTTCTTGAACTTTGACTGTTTTCAGCCTATTGGTGTGCAGAGGATGGGAGTGTATTGGTGGTGACCTCGTAAAACTCACCAAAAATTACAAAAGTAGTCAAAAAGTGTACTCCGGTGCAAAAAGTAACACAGTTTTATTCAGGGCCCCAGACACAGGTGGGACAGCAAATTCAAACAGATCGCGGAACAGAACTGCATGAAAAGACACTGTCAAAGAAATGCTCCTAAAATAAGGACTTTTATACACAACAAAATAATTAGCATTTGCGGATGTGCACCCTGAAATAATCTCCCCACACAGAACTGATTGGATTTCTCACTTTGGACCTTTATAGAAAAACATACTTTGCGATCAAGTATTGGTTCCACAAACCTTCCCACACCGCCCTCAATTACAGTTTGTGACATCACAATCCACCCCCAATTCCCACAGCACAAAATTAAGTAATTGAAACATTTGAGGTGACTATCTGCCCTGGTCGCCTCATCCTGATTCCCATGAGAATGGATGCCCACCATGACACCACCAGAGCCTTGAACCACTGACAAACTGCTGCATTAATGTTGCATATCGGGGACACTCTAACCCTTTTCCCAGGGAAAATGATCTACGGGCGATTTGAAATTGCTGTGTTTCTTGAATTCTCCATTAGAAAATTGCATTTCATAAAGGATTTTGAATTATAAAATCGTCATGTATTCATTATTCGCTTGCGGAGCCTGTGAGCTCTAATCTGTTGATCTTGAAAAATAACAACCTCTGGCTACTTCCCTTAATGCTAGTCTGGGATTGTAGACTCTGCACTAATTCACCAGCTGCAGTGGCCTTTGTCGCAAACAAAATGCTCACACATGCTTAAAGCAGAAGCAAGCTTTTAGGGCCTATTTACGGTGTTTCATTTTACCACTACTCATGTTTATACATACTTGTGTCCCAGGATTTATGGACTAGTTTTATTAAGCTTTAAATTCAATAACATCAGAAAGAGTCCCCTCCCCTTTTACAGCACTACTCTCACAGCTGATAGGTGTGTTCCTTCATACCACACTGAATTTGCATTTTTATTACAGGAGTATCCTCAATCACAGGATATTTTAATATTTTTTGACTATTTGTCCATGCACAGCCTGATTGTTCACAAGACCCTGGGGGTCATTCCGAGTTTGGAGGTAGCCATGGTGCTATTAGCACCATGGCTGCATCCAAAGTCGGGCCCAGGTAGTCAGAATGGGGATTTACCGGGTCATTCCAACCATTTACCGGGTCATTCCAACCTTGGAGGACCCGGTAAGTCCCCATTTTGAATACCATTCCCCATTCCCATTTGAGCCCCCATAGGGCTCAATGGGAATGGGGAAGGAGCTAATAACGGGCCCGCAAATAGCGGGCCCATTATTAGTTCCATGGTCCCTTAATGGCTCCCGCTAAGGGCGGCTGGTAAAACCAGCCGGCCTTAGTGGGACCCGCTAAGGGACCTCGAAATACGGAGGTAAGGGGTTACCGGTACCGCTGTCTTTTGCAAAACATTGTATCGCAAAGGACCATGCAAGAATTTCAAAACAATTGATGTGTAGCTAAGCAATAACACCTGATTCAGTGGGCCAGACCTTGTGGTAATAGCCGGTGGCCGAAGTTACAGGTCCTAGCAGAGCGAGAGTCTTTACGATTGCCAGGTGCTGTTACCACCGTATCTGGCCCTCCGGATTGGGTGTTATTTCTATTAGCAGCCTGGTTTTTCCATCAGGAAACCCATCTGGTTGTTGTCTGGAAATATGGATGTGGTATTTTATTCCCCTTGATCACATTACCACAATGCTGGCAATTGCTGGATGGTTGAGTTCCTTTATGTTGTTCATTTAGTGTTTACGTTAGTGCCATCTCTGCTTTCACTTATGTGTGAAATCAGAGAATTTCTCGCTCTTGGAGAATTGTGAACATACTCTCCGGCGCGTTTGTTCAATAGAAACAGGGTAAATTGTTAATCTTATCTGAGCTTGCCGGAGTCCAAATGTTACTTTACTGGTTATCAAGGATGAATAGTCCAGTAAGATGGCTTTATTTTCTTCATAGGTTAGACCTGTTACATGCCTATTCGAAACCATTTGAGGTCAGTCTCAATCTTTATCATTACTACCATATGGGAATTTGATATTTAACGCCAGTAGAGGAGTTGAGTGGTAATTTGTGATTTGTTACATGTTGTAGGTGAACGGAGGAACATTTGTGATAATTGATTCACCATGAAAGACAGCTTTTAAGCCCTGAACATGGATATTAAATATCCGAAACACATTGGCCAAACTGTAGAATAAGCTGTTTGAATTGATTGTATATATTCCCTAATGAAAGGAATTTGTTTTTAAAGGAAGAGTGACGAAATAGTTACTTTTCGATTTGTTAAAAAATGCTGTTTGGAGTTTATGATTTGAAATGTGTTTAATGCCCAGGTAATGGGCATGTGGGGTTTCAAGAAATAAAAGAAACATTGTCATTTTGAAGCTGTATTCACTCAATAGGTCATGCAACCTTGTCCTTTTGAAGGGATGCATTGTTCTAGAATCAGTAGAAAGGACTAACTCCGTCAACAGTGCAAGTGGGTTACCTGTTTGTCACGACAGGTTTTTCTGTGCAATATTTGTTTTGAGTCTCCTGCGACTGGGAGTCAAGTTGAAGACTGAACATTCAACATACATTTAAATTGTTAGTGCTCCTCCTGTTAGATTTTTTGCATTTCTTTTTCACAGTATTCTTGACAAAATGTGAGAAAAGAATGGATAGCTTGGGGTTCATGCAAGGAGTAGAATATTGTTTTCTAATTGTCACTGGTTTTGGTGCATTGTGTCTTTTTCCAGTTATTGTCGATTTTTTTCCTTAGAAAATGCTGTTTAAATATTTGCACTTGGGGAGAGACAAACCAGTCTGAAGAGTTTGGGTCAGTGAAGTCAAAGGGATTAAATGTGGCACCCTCGAATGGTCCAGAGCCCCCGAGGTGCTATGGGTGGTATCTGCCAGGTCAATATAGACATCAATAGGGACCATGGGCCTCATTACGAGACTGGCGGTAGCCGCGTCTGTAATACAGGCGCGGCTGCCGCTGGTATTCTTTTTTTTCGGCGCCCAGAAATGGGCAATTACCGGGTCATTATGGCCTTGCCGGACCCGGTATTTGCCCATTACTGCGCGCCGGAAAACATTCTTCCCCATTCCCATTTGAGCCCCATAGAGCTCAATGGGAAGGGGGAGGTTGGATGCACCGCACCATTCAGAATGGTGCCGTACATCGGACATGCTCTGCTCGCGGGTGCCATTATGGCCGCCAGGTCAGACCTGGCGGCTGCAATTGCACCCGCAAGCGGAACTCGTAGTTTGCCGGTCTGGGAACTGCAGTACCGGCATGCTTACCGGTACCGTAGTTCGCAGATCGGCAAACTTATAATGAGGCCCCATGTCTGGGATAACAACAACGGGTTAATCTGACTGTTGGATGCGCTAGTCAGTCACCAACATTCTTCCTCTGAGGACAAACTCAGAGCTGCCATTTTGACTGTTCTATGCAGGATTTGGTTGTCTCCTCCCCTCGGGGTCCCACATGGTCAACCAAAGCCACCTGCCATTGAACGCCAGAGTCCTATGGTTGCTAGACTGAACCACCATCAAGCCAAAATCTTGGCTAGGGTCGAAATTATGCATTTTCTGAGACTTTTCTCCACCCATGTGAAGCTCAGCCAAACTTTGCTACACTGTCATGGTCACTGAAGTTCCAAAGCTTATAGACATCCCGGGTCAGTGGGTTTAATCACATTTTATACACTTAGATTAACTGTGGTGTTGCAGGCCTGAGAAACAGTATTTTGAATGACAGCAGTTCTGTTGCTGCATCGGGCCTCTTCGTCCTCCACTTTCTCTGTGATGTCCACAGTCTGGGTGTCCCCGATTTCATCCTCTGGCTGTAGTGCGCCTTCCTTTTCTCTCCTGTGGACTAACCAGAAAAAATAACTCTTTGGATTAATGCTTTCTGTGTCTACGGAGAAAGCATAATCTATTTTCCTCTAGTATAGCAGGCTTAACGTTGATCAGGAAGCGTCTGCCCTGAATGCTGTAAGAAGCAGAGAACATCCCACTTCAGTGGGTTCTTTACTGCACTACCGTGCTGATGCCCTTATGCCTTGTCGCCCGAGTGCAGTGCTGGTAAACATTCTGTGCTGCAGTACATGCCTCAGTTAATCGCAAGTGGTAACTAGACACACCTGGATGTACCATATACATGCAAACTACCCTCATTTCAGCACGGAAAACAACATTCACAAAACGCTAAGGAGCTACGTTGAGTAGTATAGAGGTATACTTAGCTCAGTATGGTGAAGAATGGAGCATAAGAAATGAGGAAGTATGGCGGCCATGTTGATCTGATGTATCGGACAATGGGACCCTGTCGGTGGATATTGCAAAGGGGGAGGAGTGTGGCGCTGCCGCTTTTGCAGGGACACACACGCGGCAGCGTTACATTGCACGCCGTCGCGTGCAGCATAAATAAAGGGGGCGTTCCGGACGCGGGCAGAGCGACCGGTAAGCCCGAACAGCAAGGACGTGTGTTGTGTGGTCCTTGTCAGGTTTGGGGGCTTACGGGCATCGCATGGGGGGGGGTCTGGACAAACCCCCAACAAGGAGAAGCAGAGGGGATTTTAGAAGCAGTAGTTTCTTTTTTACAAAAAACATTTTTCTTAACGCTGTGTGTAATAAATGAAAAGTGCATACTAGGGCCCCCATGCCATGTGCTAGGATTCTTAAATAGCATGATCTAACTTTCAAGAAACATTGGCATGCACCACTCACGTTGGATTCTTCCAAATTCCAAGTGATATAATAGTAATCTCAAAATAATGATGAGCTAAATCGTCCCTTCCAGGATTCGAATATGTAAGACTGGGTGACTTCTGGGAAGTATACACTGAAATTGCTGCGCTATTGGCCAGACTCTGCATAAAGACCTCATCGTGCTTTCTATATTACTGGAAATCGCAACGTTTGGAATCCCGCAAGCAATTCATGTGGCATTTGTGGGTTTCCCCCACTATACTTCTTTCTGACGAGAGCTGCTCCTGGAAAACGGAAATATTATAGAGCCCCGTGAAATCCCCAATCAGTGTAGCACTCAAATATGTGCTTTTATTTTCACAGGCTTTTCGCAAAAACCTAATTGGAAAGCTGGACACACTGATTGTTAATGGTCATAAAGCAAGTTCTTCATTACAGCGCACGGTTTAACAGCCCCGTGGTTCCCTCGCGGAGGATAAAGCTTAAAGGATAGTTCCGGGACTTTTTTTTTATTGTCCCTACGGGTCGGCCATGTGTTTGTAAGCATAAATCGGTAGATCGTAGGAAACTTTCCTATGGACCTTACCCGACTTTTCGCCCATTATCGCACTCGAAATCAGCCTCCATTTTGTGATAATCCTATCATTCCGCCGCATCGACCTGGCTCACCTGCCTTTGCGGCACTAAATCAAATCCCCCGCCCCTGAAACAGACTTTATCAAAACATTCATATTCCCCGCCTCTATCCGTGACGTGACTGTGCTGCGTAGGCAAACGCGCCCAGGCGTCTTCTACGCGACTCCACACAGACCCCGGAAATCAACACAGATCAGCTCACAATACAGCGCACCACAATTCGGAATATGAAACTGTACTTTGAAATCAAACCGCAAGATTGTAAATGTGGTAAAGTACATTTATTTGACATCAAATGTTTAGAGAATATTCAGCGATTTGCATTTTTATTTGCTCATGTTCCAAAAAGTTTGTATTGAGGAACGCGATGGTCCTTTGCTGTACACAGGGTCTTAGAGCATCTCACAATACAGCACCACAATTCGGAATGTGAAACCGTGGTTTAAAAGCAAACGGCAAGATTGTACATTTGGCAAAGTACGTTTATTGGACATCAAATGTTTAGAGAATATTCAGCGATTTGCATTTTTATTTGCTCATGTTCCAAAAAGTTCGTATTGAGGAACGCGATGGTCCTTTGCTGTACACAGGGTCTTAGAGCATCTCACAATACAGCACCACAATTCGGAATGTGAAACCGTGGTTTAAAAGCAAACGGCAAGATTGTACATTTGGCAAAGTACGTTTATTGGACATCAAATGTTTAGAGAATATTCAGCGATTTGCATTTTTATTTGCTCATGTTCCAAAAAGTTCGTATTGAGGAACGCGATGGTCCTTTGCTGTACACAGGGTCTTAGAGCATCTCACAATACAGCACCACAATTCGGAATGTGAAACCGTGGTTTAAAAGCAAACGGCAAGATTGTACATTTGGCAAAGTACGTTTATTGGACATCAAATGTTTAGAGAATATTCAGCGATTTGCATTTTTCTTTGCTCTCGATCCAAATTAGTTCGTCTTGAGGGAAGCGATGTTCGTGTGCAGTACACAGGGTGTTGGTTTACGATAAAAATAAGCTCTTCTGTCGCACTGATAATCGCATGCCTGTTCCAACAACGAGGCACTAGGCCACCACAACGGTAGGTATGTTGCATCTAACCGTTAGTACCGCGTAAGGGCATACTTGTACTTGGCGATCGTCCCATAAAATGGTCAGGGTGGTAACGTTGTTCACGCGGAGAAGCAACTGGCGGCTGTAGAAGCCGTCCGCCGGTGTCTGGTACTCGTGACACAGACAGTAGTGAATGATGTACCTAAAAACATAAAAAATGAAATTAGTCTCACCATCAGATCCTTATTAAAATTATTCATTTCATAGCGAGGACAGCGCTACTGGGTGTACACAAGTGTTTAAAGGCGTGGCGAGGCATGGAGGGGGGGGAGTGGAGTACAAGGTAAGTAGCATAAAATAATAAATAAATAGGGCCAGCTGGTGGCAAGTGCAAGGTAAGTGCAGAACAAGTGCTGGGAAGGGGGGGCTGTAGGATACTGAGACAGTCCCCCAGTGCAGGGGTTGACAGGGAGGCAGTGCAGGTGGAGAGTGGAAGGGCCCAGGACCGAGGTCGCAGACAGTGGACCAGTTGTAGCAGGGGAGAGGGAGAGAGAAAGCAGAAGCAAAGAGGAAGGTTTTGAGGTGCTTCAGTAAAAGAAGATGGTTCTCCTCCAGATAGTGCGCGGTAGAAAACACTATGCCACATAGAACGAACAAGTACAACTGAACCCGTCTTTAAAGCCACTGTATAGTAATGAAATTGCGGTATAAACTCATCAAAAGTTACTTACATTATATTTGCATTTTCCATTGTGTCTCTGTGTAGGGCAGACCCGAAACACCACTCCTTCTTTGCCGACGTTACTTCTTCTAATGAACGTGGCTCATCGTTTCGTTTCTGAAATTTTATTCATTATCTTTTCTTAGTCTTTCAGGATGGTCCCGGCCTGTCAAGGTCAAATCACAATAGAACCTTATATTGGGTCGTGGGCCTTTCCGCCACCCGAGCAAAACATCAAAGCAGCTGACCTTCACTTTGAGCGAGCACACATTTCTAGTTAGCTCCAGTTAGTGTAAGGGCATCTTGTCTGCGTGCCTTTTTTTTTATTGTCCCTATGGGTCGGCCATGTGTTTGTAATACGGAAACATTCTATAATTTTTGTAAAAATGATTTATATTACTGTTTGGTTTAATTGCAATGGGCCTGCAACATGAGGAGACTCGAGAGAACAGACAATCGAATTACAATCATTTAAACCGTGATGTGTATTTCTCAATGAGCTCTGCTTTAGGTGGACATGGAACAGAGGCAATGTTGGGTGGCAATGCAGTTGTCCCCTGCATAGGTTCGTTCACCACTCCATGTATGTGCCTATCGAGGACATCTACGATAAGTCTCTCAATAAACTCATATTGCATATCCTCAAACACTGGTTTGATCACCCATTGTTTACTTCTTTTAGTGAAGGCCTTATTGTAGCGAAGCGTCCCTAAAGTTCCGGTCGTCCTACTTTGTTGACGGCCAACATTATGGTTATGTGCCAAGACCGCTAGAAGAGTCCGATTTATCATGCCTTCCATGCCAAAATGCAATCTTTTGGGCCTGTACTTTAGGCACATATTGTGGAACACCTCCAAATCTCCTGTGTGGCAGAATTCCGTGAGTCCCCTCAAATCTCTTGTTATAGTTTTATCAAATACAATCTTTTCAATGGCCTTGTGAGTGGGTGATGAAGGAATCAACCACTTCTTCTTCCGTGCCTCCTCTGTGGACAAATGGCCATGTTCACATTTGTGGAAATGCTCATTTGTCGACCATTGATGTACGTTGCTACAGTGCAACATTACTGACCGCCATTTTTCCAGTAGAATTTCCAACGACCCTTCACATGTTTTTGAGCTCCACCAAAGATGGTTGCTGATTGACTTGGACCACTGTGAAATACCTTGCATATCTTTTTTTTTTCCTGCAGCCGACAATTTTTTATTGATTGTTTTTGCAAGATGCCATACGTCAAATTGGTGATTTATATTTTTGTACTGTTCTCTCATTGTCTTGGCAATTGAAACGTGTCTGTCCGTGGCTATCAGGTCGATCACCATTCCCCGCGATTGTAGTTCTTGCAATGATGCTACAAAGCCAACTTTCTCCATGGCCACTGAGGATGTACTTTGTGACACCTGCACGACCACCGAACTCACAATTTTCTTACTTTCCATGTCCTGAAAGTGGTAGGTGCAGTACTTGGCTGAAAATCCTGGACTGTCGCATTGTCCATCACCGGCTAGCCTGAAGCGTTTGCCCGCGAATGTACTTTCCATTGACATTTTTTCCATTCTCCAAGCTTCGCTGATGGCTGGAAATAGATAATCGGTTTGGTATTTGTAGAACTGACTTTTCGCAATGAAATGGATTCCCACAAACTGAAAGAAATACTGTAACTTTTTAAAACTTGAACCACTAAAAAGTGCGGCCGCTGCACAAAGTAGATTGCCTGCTGGCAGTTGCCCCAGCATGGGTTGTGCAGACCATGCGAACGGATGATATTGTGTACAGGTGGCATGTATTTTAAGGTTAGTGCCTCGAATTGCACGAGTCACATTAATCAATGGCTCCCCACATACTTCCCCACCAACCCAATGCCCACATTTCATCATCATAATAATATCCATCAAACAGCTATCGAATACAATGAATTTGGCCTCTTTCCTTATACTGTCACTCTGCATCCCAGCTGGTTCGGCCTGTAACGTTGAGGACATGTCACTCGCATGAAAGGTACAATCTCTGATATCGTCTTCCGCTATGCTGAGTGATATTGATGGTGTTTCATTGTCGTCCACTTCATTCTCTTCCATTGCAACATCTGTTCCTTGTCCGGAGATGGGAGAAAAAAACAATGTCTTCAACTTTCGCGTGCTCTTATTTTTTGCGGGTGTGGATTCTGTGAATTGATCTACGACTGCATCCAAACTACCAGGAGGACATTCACTATCAATGGCTGGTGGTGGTATAGCTCCGTTGTCAATCACTTCATATTCTTCCCATTGGCACGATGCATCTCCAATCTCAAGTCCCTGCCAAAAGGTTTGACAAGCAACATCTCTCGTTCGCTTCACTGTCTGTGTAGATCTAGTTCTTACACCCACTCGCAACTAGAGGACAGATTAGAAAAGGGATGTTCAGTTTAAACACAACTTACAGTATTGAACTATTGACAGTGAAAGACAACATAATATAGTGAACAGGACACTAACCTTCTTTTGCTTTCTTTTCTTTGAAACTTTCTTTCCTCGAACTTCAACATCTGGACGCTGTTGCTCCGACTCGTGTGTGCATGTCTCCACTTCCTCTCGCGCTGCAACGACTATACTTTCATGATAAGCACATCCATCACTCACTGAGGCTCCATCGACTCGCTGAAACATAGAACTTTCATTAGTATGTATAATAATATTGAAAACACAAAATGTACTTGGGGACCAATACCCATACGTACATCTCAATAGCAAAACACGAATGAACGCATTGTGTAGAACATTCAAACGACAATAGTTCACGCATTGTTGATCTAGTTAGATTGAACTGTCAAGATCCATACCTCGGGCTCCGCATAGACTTCCATTGATGATATTATTGAAGATGACGCTTCAGCAACTCCCTGAAACACAGTAATTGCATTAGTATGGTTTTCTATTTTGTTTAAAAGAACATAAACTTTCTGCAGGCATCAACGGCTCATCTAAATAGACCTGCACAAATGATCAGTTGTCTAAAATAAATAATGGATATCTAAATATGATTCGATTTGCTCCATCGTTGGAAGTGTCACCACCCAGAGATCTGCATCAACTACTAGGGGTGGTGTTCTTGTTGAAGAAGCTCCGTCAGCTCCCTGAAACATAGTACTTGCGTTAATAAAGAAGGAAGTATAGCGGATGTAATCACGTCATTTGATCTCGCATGATTGATCTGTCAGTATCCATACCTCGAAATGCATAAGAACATCAAGGGACGCTGTAACTGCGGTGCACACTTCTGCAAGCTGTTGCGCCGACCCGTAACTGCATGCTCCCCCTTCCTCTTGGACTAATGCTCCATCGACTCCCTGAAACATAGGACTTTCATTAGTAATGAACACAATATTGAAAAAAGAAGACACATAGGAGGGCGACGACAGAAGGACATACCAATGGCTAAAAACGAAAGAAACATTGTGTGTAACAATCACGCTACAAGAATGCAAGATCTGATGATCTCCATCGATGGAACTGTCCGGAAACGTACCTCGAGCATCTGAGTGACATCTACGGTTGTCGTCAATGCGTTGGACTCCTCAGCATCTCCCTGAAAGACAGTACTTGCATTATTTTGGATAACAATAATTATAACTGAAAACAAAGACTAGAGGACGAGTACTGTGGTGTACCATTAGGTAAAATAATTACACGATCAATTAAAACTATTGATTTACATGCCTAAAACAAGTCAGTGTCAGAATAGCTAAGTAAGATTACCCGATAGGCGCTTGAAGTGGCTGATGACTGCAATAACGACACGGATGGAGAATCTTCAGCCTTCATATTGAGTGGATACATAAATGGGGAAATTATTGTTAGCTAATGCTACACACTACCGCAATGCCGAGAGATAAATACGTAAACTTGACTCACCAGTGGAGGGATGTGGACGAATAGAGTGGGAATAGCGGTTGAGAGCAATTTTCGCCTCGCTCGCGGTGTTTTCGTCCTTATTAGCAATGATGTGGAGTACATGTCTGGGCTAAAATGCCTGCTGCAGATGCGGTATCGATCACCCCTCTTGTCCGCAAAGACTTCTAGGACTCTACTTTCTATCTCAGAGGCTGGATATCCGCAATATCGGACCCATTCTCTTATCTGATCTATTGTCTTAGGGAAAACATGCATTATAGTACCTTCAGATTTGTTATGGGTCTTCGAAGGGCAACCGCCAATGGAACAGGCAGGCATTATGGAAAGTTCTGAAAAGTAAAGATCAACAATTCTCTATGAATACCAATGTGTTAAAACATTAAATGACACATAAAAGGTTCAATGCAAGGTCCGTTTTGGTTCTTGGAACTATACATGTTATTCACATGCGGATAAGTATTTCAATAACTTTCAAAAAATAGAAAAAGTAATTTGACTAAACTCAGAACATGTGACTAGTTCCTTGCATGTACTGTCGTGAACGAAAAGAAAACATGGATGCAATTTGATGACTACTAGCAAATAGATATAAATTAAAAAATTGGACGCAAAATGATTATGGTACATGGACTTACCTTGACGAACAAACAGTTAGATGCAGGGATCAGAGTAGTTTCTTGTCGTAGAACAGGGAGCAGTTCACAGGTTGCAAACTGACGAGTTTGCTCAAAGTGGTCACGGAAGTTCACAGAGACGAAGAGCAGATAACCAGCACCTTCACGGGTTGACTAGCAAAGCGCAAAGAAGTTCTCATTAGAAATATGAAGTGGGTTATAAAGAATTCGAAACAGGGGTGTGTTTGTGAATGAATGACGTGTATATGTCGTGGCATTATGCGGTCTGCAGGGGGCCGTCCAGCGTGAGGGGGGATGCTTGGCAGGAGACACGGGGTCTGGAGGTAGACATGGGAACAACAACCCATGCTCTATAGACCACTTTGAAGTGTACATGGTCTTTGGCACCTCTTGGCCTTTATCGCTCCCTGACAGCTCCACTTGCCAGCACAAGTACCCCGGTGCGAACTGCCTTTGATAGGGCGGGGGGGTGGATCGGGGCGGTGGTCGTGCAGACAAGACACAGGAAGACTCGTGAATGGAGACACACTTATGTGGATTGCAGGGGGCCGTCCAGCGTGAGGGGGGATGTTTGGCAGGAGACACGGGGTCTGGAGGTAGACATGGGAACGACAACCCATGCTCTATAGACCACTTTGAAGTGTACATGGTCTTTGGCACCTCTTGGCCTTTATCGCTCCCTGACAGCTCCACTTGCCAGCACAAGTACCCCGGTGCGAACTGACTTTGATAGGGCGGGGGGTGGATCGGGGCGGTGGTCGTGCAGACAAGACACAGGAAGACTCGTGAATGGAGACACACTTATGTGGATTGCAGGGGGCCGTCCAGCGTGAGGGGGGATGCTTGGCAGGAGACACGGGGTCTGGAGGTAGACATGGGAACAACAACCCATGCTCTATAGACCACTTTGAAGTGTACATGGTCTTTGGCACCTCTTGGCCTTTATCGCTCCCTGACAGCTCCACTTGCCAGCACAAGTACCCCGGTGCGAACTGCCTTTGATAGGGCGGGGGGTGGATCGGGGCGGTGGTCGTGCAGACAAGACACAGGAAGACTCGTGAATGGAGACACACTTATGTGGATTGCAGGGGGCCGTCCAGCGTGAGGGGGGATGCTTGGCAGGAGACACGGGGTCTGGAGGTAGACATGGGAACAACAACCCATGCTCTATAGACCACTTTGAAGTGTACATGGTCTTTGGCACCTCTTGGCCTTTATCGCTCCCTGACAGCTCCACTTGCCAGCACAAGTACCCCGGTGCGAACTGCCTTTGATAGGGCGGGGGGTGGATCGGGGCGGTGGTCGTGCAGACAAGACCCGTTTGCCGCAGGGCCTCACCAAGGAGAGGCCATCTAACTGAATGTAAGAGGATGGCTGCAGGATCTACTACATGGAATGCAGGGGGGTGAGTTTATAAATACCTCACCCTCCCAGGAGAATATACACTAGATTCATTTAAAAAATCAAAACAACCATTGTTAAAATATATGTTGGGCTTTATTTTAGATTTTAATTAAACATAAATAATAAACATTACACATTGTAAAGTTGAGGTTGCAGCACATCGAGGGAAAATCCGCGGTATTGTCCACTGTCACTGGGGAAATGTTGTCTAATGGCAAGTACCGCACAGGCAGGTATTACTCTCCGAACGCGGTGTCCGAGCCTCCCGTGAAGCCACCAAGTGAAGCAACGATAGGCCACCAGCCTGTACCACCTGTGAAAAAAAAAGATGCAAACTGTATTAAACTGACCAAACTTTCTTATCAATGTCGATTCAGGTAACACATGTCATTTTTCTTAGAAAAAAATTATATCTAGAAAATGCACTATATGGAACAAATTTACATGCGTTCGAATGATATGTAAATGTAATTTTATATGTGGGAGACGACCATGAAATAGTGGTGGCATCACTGACATCACAAACAGAGTATACTTACTCGTTACTCGGATTACGCGGACGAACAGTGCCGCGAAGTTCGTGCATAAGCACCATCATCATCCTCAACACGGTCCGTGAGAGGCAGGCTTCCCTGAACTCTGGCAGCTCGGTGATGCATTGCGGACTTTGCTCGCCTTCCTGCAGACTTTGCTCGCTTTCCGAAATGTAGGCCAAGCACCCGGAATTTTCACGGCAGCAGCAGTTCTCCTCCTCAGTTGGCATTAGCTCGCACCGATTGCACGTGCACCAGGTGGAGACGCCGTCCATGCGACATGGTCCAGGCTCTTCATCCGTTGACTGGTCCTCCCAACTGCCGTCCGAATCCCCATCGTTTTCGCGTGCTTGACTTTCCAGTAGTTCTTCCTCGGTGTACTCGGGCTCGTACATATACGGCATTATTGTGGCCATTGTGCGGTAAAGATAGTAAAATAATTTACAGAGATGGTACAGGTGTTCACACGGGCTACAAGCGGCGAAGGTAGCTGACCAGAGCACTGAAACGAGTCACAGAATACTCAAAGTAACACAGAGAGAGGAATGGAATCGAAAATCTGCTGCTGTGTGTTGTGAAACGGTCTGTTTATACTTATTGGGGAAAGAGGCGTCCTGCCATTTCCATGGCAACACGTCAATAGCTGAGGCGCAGCGATTGTTGACACGAGACGTGCTTGAAATGGGCAGTACGCGTCTGCTGATGTCAGGCTCAGGGGCGGGGGATTTGATTTAGTGCCGCAAAGGCAGGTGAGCCAGGTCGATGCGGCGGAATGATAGGATTATCACAAAATGGAGGCTGATTTCGAGTGCGATAATGGGCGAAAAGTCGGGTAAGGTCCATAGGAAAGTTTCCTACGATCTACCGATTTATGCTTACAAACACATGGCCGACCCGTAGGGACAATAAAAAAAAAGTCCCGGAACTATCCTTTAAGTGATCCTTCATCGCGGAGTTCGAGGAAGCGCCATGTTTATGATACACCAGCGTACACACGGGCCACAGTTTTTAACGATTTCCAGTCAAAGGAAACGCTGTTTAAAGAGATTCCTCAGGCACATCCTCTGTGGGTGTTTCTTATGCTCGTCACTGCAATCTGTGCAACGCGGACAATTAAAGTACTTCCGTTATTCATTCCAGCAGATCGTATTCTTCCGGTGAGGATGGAGGAACTTTGGCAATCATGGTTAGACTCGTGCACCCGGTCCCTTTGATTATTTGATCGCACTTGGTGAGTAAATCAGATATAGAAATACCAATGCCCACAATGCGCCAAACCATTATGTCATGCCAGGTCCCTGAGATAAGGGGGTAATACAGAGAAAAAAGAATCATCTCAGTATTTGAGGTACAACCGACCCCCACACGCTGGAGCCTGATAGTCACATGCAAGAACAATTGTACATATCGGGCCAAATGCTCAATATTTTTACCGCATATGGGAGTCCCGGGGGGCACACGGTACAAGTTGCCCCTTGAGTGCATTTGGGAACTGCACAGTGAAGCAGCGGGTCATGCTGATGGGCAGAGTACCCCCAGGCTATTTAAAGGGGACCGGCAAAGGTTTGGGAACAGTCAGCTGTGATGACAAACGTGTTGCCTGGACCTTCGCCGACTCGGCTTTCTGTGGCTGCCTCGTGGCAGGCTGGCGGGACTGGGGCTGCCCACTGACTGAGCCCGTATGGGTGGTGGAAGATGCAGCGGTATGCCCGTATGGCTGAAGCAGGCCCTTATCTGTCAGAGAAGGGAAGGGATGGGGTTGGGGGGATCCTGCTGGAGTCTCTCACAGGACCCGCTCTCCAATGGAGTAGCTAGAAAGGCTGACGTTCTCAGCGCCACAGGCATATTGAGGGGGTGTTTGGAGGGAGGGCACTTATTTTTCATCCTGATAATCTGCCGTGCGACAACCCCCTTAGGAGGCAGCAGGCACAGGCCCGCAGTCATATACAGGTGGGTGGGGGCTACAGGCCACTTACTGCAGCCCGAGAGCTTGCCGTGTGTGTGGCTCCCCCTGCAGGGGAGAGCAGATCACAGCACAGCAGTAGGGAGGCGGGGATCAAATGGGTGTGGTGCAGCGTCCGGGCCATCAGTCGGTGGCGTTTCAGCTTGTTTAGTAGCTTGGTAAAGAAAAAGGAGCATTGCGGGATAATGGGCAGGGTATCCGGTGTCAAATTAAATATTTCCCTAATAAATAAAAGGTGTAGATAATATTAGTAAGATATTTAAAAAAATATGTATATAACAGGGCTGCGGTAGCAGCCCTGCAATTATGGTTAAGTTGCTCAACCCATAGGAAGAGCACTTTTTGGACGGCTTATAACTTTGCCCCTGCGGACGAATCCTCATGAAACTATACAAAAAGGTATATGGCCACATCAGATTTATTCTGGGAAGTTTGGTGTGGTTTCATCCAGGGGGGGCAAAGCTATAGGGGGGTCCCAAAATATGTGTTTTTTCCCATAGATGAAATGGAGAAAAAAATGTGCTCATGCTTACAGCCCACACTACTGGATGGATTTTCATCAAATTTGCAGCAGGAGCAGCAGCTTGGTCCCAAAAGTGTGTTTTTGTAAATTTATTGTAAATCCGTCTAGTAGTTTTTTAGAAAACGGCCAAAAAGTAGGTTAAAAAAATGTGTGTTATCTGGGTTCGGTCCGCTGACTCAATTCCCTGTTCGGTCTGCGGACGGGCCTCTGATTGGCCCAGATAGGCGACATGAGGTCTGCGGACATCAGGCGTGCCTGCTGATTGGATGTTGAAAAGCGTGAGTTGTGTCATATTTTTGAGAAACGCCCGCCATGTTGGATTCACGGACAGCGCCTGTTGTCTGTGAACACCACAGTAAAAATACATTAAAAAACACAACATTGCACTTGTGAAACTAATGAAACAATCTCTGGAGAGGTGATGGGTGATGAGGATGCATGGCATATGGCCATAAAAAGCGCAAAAATGTGTCTTTTCCACCTTCGTAGTCCACAAACAGTCCAGGGACAGCTCCATGATGTTTGCGAACATGTCAAATGTTCAGGGGCATCTGTACATATTTTTGCATTACAGGGTTGGTGAAAAGCAGTTTCTGGATTGCATATAACCTTGGCATCACTAAATGAAATGGTATGACATTTTGTGATATTATTCTAGACGTGACCTTGAATGGTTCTACAAGGTTTGGTGCTGTTTTGCCAAGAGGGAACAAAATTAGAGGGTGGGTCCCAAAATATTTGAAAGGCTTATACATTTGGTGCCGTTTCATGAATCTGCTCACAAGTTTGCAAAAAGTTTAAGACCCAGATTTACATTTTTTTGCAAAGTTTGGTGGGATTTAGTGAGGAGGAAGCAGACTTAGAGGGGGTGTTTCAAAATCTTTAGATGGGTTATAACTTTGTTGCTATTTGATGAATGGGCACAAAAGATGTTAAAAAGATTATAGACTCAACCTTGAATTCTTCTGCAAAGTCTGAATTAATTTTGTCAACTTGGAGCAAAGGTATATGACTATTTTATGTACGCACATTTTGACAATTTTCCAAAATAAAACATGGATGGATTTGCAGGAAAGTTGTGCAAGGAGCATTGGCAAGGACTTGAAAGCATGGTTTTGCAAATGTGTCCATGTTTTAATTTTTGAAAAGTGTCATAATATATGTAAAAAAATGGTGATATGCCATTGGTGACTGAGGTATAGCCGGTGGCCACGGGCAGTGGGCAGATTGTCTGAGTCATGGTCAAAGGCCATGACTCTGATTATCTGGCTGCTTGCCATGGCCACAAGGAGTGGCAATGTGGTTAAAGGGGGCATGGCCACCAGTGACTGGCAATGTCAAAATCGGGATATGTTTGAATGGGAAAAAAATGATGACTGTGGCTAAAATTCTGTCCGTGGCTCCAGCCCGAAGTGCTGCACAGGATTTCATCAATAGATTACCATGACTATTGCTGCATACACTCAGAGACAATGGTAATCAGCTGATAATTATCAAGCATGCCAAACAAGGGGTCCACATTGTCACCACCCTGAAATCATTACCCGCTGTTATTTGCGACAATAGTGGGGCAATTTATTGGGATTGGGTGCTGGACTTATTTCCACAACCTCACAGCAATGACTGGCCCACAATCCACATGCCTTCACAAAGACTCTAGAGAGTCGAATTGCATGTCGGCTGAGTTCCAACAATAAATATAGCACAAAAAATGGTTTTGAAGACTGCTTCATTACGACAATAGTTACTTATTGAACAACTCAGTGCTGAGGTGAACAGGGCTCACTTCCCTATTTGAAACCTAATACTTGAAGAAGGAAGGGCACCTTCACAAAATAATCAGCAGCAGGGTAATCTGTTTAAAGTACTAGATGAAGCACAGTTATCTATCCATTATACCGCCCCACAATTACTTGATAATTGTGTACTCTGATTTGATTATTGGGGCATGTAACATGGCCGAACCCTAGGTTTAAATGGGAAGACATATTTTGCTTGTGGCTACAGCCTGAAGTTCTGTACTGAATGACAACAAACCTGCACGAGGAGCATCAGCAAGGACCTGAAAGCATGGTTTTGCAAATCTGTTTTGTGTTTTATTTTTCCAAAGTGTTCAAATTTAAACATCCAGTACATGAAAGATGACATCAGAAATTTACTGGGTGCTGTTTTAGCAGTGCACAGTGGTGACGTGAGTTATGTTTGCTTAATTTACCGTAACTGCCGTATTTCTGGGGGGTTTCAGTTTCATCCCTTTAATAAACTTTTTCATTGAATGTCATAGCTTTTTATTAGTGCAACTTAACCATAACATCCCTTTAACAAAGTTTTTTCATTGAATATATATATGTATCCATGTGTCTATATTACATGGCCTGCGGTAGCGGCCATGTAGCTATGGTTAAATTGCTAATCCCATAGTAAGAGTACTTTTTGGGTGGTTTATAACTTCGCTCCCCCGGACGAATCCTCACCGAACTTTGCAGAAAAAGTATATGGCTCACTCTGAATGTTTCTGCACAGTTTGGTGAGGTTTGGTCCAGGGGGGAAAAGTTATAGGGGGGCCACCAAATTTCTTTTTTTTCCCATAGAGTGAATGGGAAAAAACTTTGCTCACACCTACAGCTCAAACAGCTGTAAGGATTTGCACCAAATGTACAGCAGGAGCAGTGGCTCGGTCCCGAAAGCGTGCTTTTGTAAATTTGGTGGAAATCCGTCCAGTAGTTTTTTTTTAAACAACCAAAAAGTAGGTCTAAAAAAATGTGTGATATCTATGTCCACTCCGCGGACACATTTCCCTGTTCACTCCGTGGACAGGACACCGATTGGCTAATCGGCTTGCGTCATGTCCGTGGACATGTGACATGTTCGCTGATTGGCTTGGGTGAAGCGTGAGGTGCGTCAGATTTTTGGAAATGCCCGCCATCTTGGATTCGCGGACATCGGTGGGTGTCCGCGGACATCGCGGTAAAAACAGATAAAAAAAACACAAGATTGCACTTGTCAAACTTATCAAATAATCTCTGGGGAGGAGCGGGGTGATGAGGATGGGATGGAATATGGCTGCAAGAAGCAAAAAAACAGATGGTTTTCGTGGCAAAAGTCCACAAATAGTTCAGATGTTCGCAAACAGTCCTGAGAAGTTCGGGAACACTTCAGATGTTTGGGGCCAGTTTTTGGATGGCTTATAACTTTGTCGCTACTTAATGAAAATGCATGAAATGTTGCAATTATATCCCTGACCTGATCCCGAATGAGTTTGCAAAGTTTGGTGGGATTCTGTCAAGAGTGGGGAAAACTAGAGGCGGGGTACCAAAATTATCTAAAGGCTTATAAATGAGGTGCCATTTGACGAATCTACACATGATTCTGAAAACTGATAATAAATATTGATATAAATGTTTTTGTGAAGTTTGGCGGGATTTTGTCAAGAGAGGGCAAAATTAGAGGGGGGGTCCAAAAATAATGTAAAGGCTTATAAATGAGGTGCCATTTGTCGAATCTACAATTATGGGGTAATTCATAGAATTCAGCGCACAAGTGGCGCACGCGGCTGGCGCACAGTGTGCGCATGCGACTTTCTGCGCCCACCGCATGCTCTAAAATCCATTTCTGCGCACAGCGTATTCATGGATTTTAACATCCAAAACCAGCCGTGGTGCAGAGTGGCGCATCGACCCTGCAGCAGAGCCAGTTACGCCCCCAACCCCTCCCCGTGCACCATGTACAGCGCACAAATCCCATACATGGCGCACAGGCTCACAACCTTGAAAACTCTCTGTGCACCCCTCCGAATACACGTACCCCGTTGCATGGGTAGTCTCACACGCGATTGGCCCTGTGTGAGCGGGGTACGTGTGTTACTGGGGTTTGTGGGAAGTTGCACACGCGATTGGCCCTGTGCGAGCGGGTTACGTGTTTTACTGGGGTTCCCGGGAAGTTTCACACGCGATTGGCCCTGTGCGAGCGGGGTACGTGTATTACTGGGGTTCGCGGGAAGTTTCACACGTGATTGGCCCTGTGCGAGCGGGGTACGTGTATTACTGGGGTTTGCGGGAAGATCCACACGCGATTGGCCCTGTGCGAGCGGGGTACGTGTATTACTGGGGTTCACGGGAAGTTTCACATGTGATTGGCCCTGTGCGAGCGGGGTACGTGTATTACTGGGGTTCACGGGAAATTTCACATGTGATTGCCCCTGTGCGAGCGGGGTACGTGTATTACTGGGGTTCGCGGGAAGTTTCACACGCGATTGGCCCTGTGCGAGCGGGGTACGTGTATTACTGGGGTTCGCGGGAAGTGTCACACGCGATTGGCCCTGTGCGAGCGGGGTACATGTATTTCTGGGGTTTGCGGGAAGTGTCACACGCGATTGGCCCTTTGCGAGCGGGGTACGTTTATTTCTGGGGGGCGTGTGAAGTTTCACAAGCGATTTTGCTGTCAGAGCAGGGTACTTGTATTTTGGGGGTGCACGTGAAGTTTCACATGCGATTTGCTGCCAGAGCAGGGTACGTGTATCCAGTGTGGTGAGCGAGGAGTTCTACACATAAATTGGCAGTGTGGGTCCTCCCAGTTGCCCCTCTACCCCCTCCACGGCCCCTGCAGGCAGCCCACACCACAGGGGACTACCCTGCACCCCTGGTCATGTCCCGCAGGCAGCCCATCCACCATGGGCATGCCCCCCAGCCAAGCCACATGTCACCTTGCAATATGATCACCAACTCATGTCCCCCAGCACCCCCAGCACCCCCACACCCCAGCAGTGAGGGGCACCTGCCAGCAGGCCCCCAATCATGTCCCCCTGCACCCCCACCCTCCAGCAGTGAGGGGCACCTACCAGCAGGCCCCCACTCATGTCCCCAGGCACCCCCACCCCCCAGCAGTGAGGGGCAACTGCCAGCAGGCCCCACTCATGTCCCCCAACACCCCCACCCCCCAGCAGTGAGGGGCACCTGCCAGCAGACACCCATTCATGTCCCACTCATGTCCCCCAGCACCCCCACCCCCAGAAGTGAGGTGCATCTGCCAGCAGGCCCCCACTCATGTCCCCCTGCACCCCCACCCCCCAGCAGTGAGGGGCACCTGCCAGCAGGCCCCCACTCATGTCCCCCAGCACCCCCACCCCCAGCAGTGAGGGGCAACTGCCAGCAGGCCCCCACTCATGTCCCACTCATGTCCCCTAGCACCCCCACCCCCAGCAGTGAGGGGCACCTGCCAGCAGGCCCCCACTCATGTCCTACTCATGTCCCCCAGCACCCCCACCCCCCAGCAGTGAGGGGCACCTGATTGCAGGCCCCCACTCATGTCCCACTCATGTCCCTCAGCATCCCCACCCCCCAGCAGTGAGGGGCACCTGCCAGCAGGCCCACACTCATGTCCCACTCATGTCCCCCAGCACCCTCACCTCCCAGCAGTGAGGGGCACCTGCCAGAATGCCCCCACTCATGTCCCGCTCATGTCCCCCAGCACCCCCACCCCCCAGCAGTGAGGGGCACCTGCCAGCATGTCCCCACTCATGGCCCACTCATGTCCCCCTGCACCACCAACCCCCAGCAGTGAGGGGCACCTGCCAGCAGGCCCCCACTCATGTCTCCCAGCACCCCCACCACCCAGCAGTGAGGGGCACCTGCCAGCAGGCCCCCACTCATGTCCCACTCATGTCCCCCTGCACCCCCAGCAGTGAGGGGCACCTGCCAGCAGGCCCCCACTCATGTCCCACTCATGTCGCCCAGCACCCCCACTCCCCAGCATTGAGGGTCAACTGCCAGCAGGCCCCCACTCATGTCCCCCTGCAACCCCACCCCCCAGCAGTGAGGGGCACCTGCCAGCAGGCCCCCACTCATGTCCCCCAGCACCCCCACCCCCCAGCAGGGAGGGGCAACTGCCAGCAGGCCCCCACTCATGTCCCCCAGCACCCCCC
This sequence comes from Ambystoma mexicanum, assembly GCF_040938575.1. Taxonomy (NCBI): domain Eukaryota; kingdom Metazoa; phylum Chordata; class Amphibia; order Caudata; family Ambystomatidae; genus Ambystoma; species Ambystoma mexicanum. The sequence continues at coordinate 636,353,904 of NC_090937.1, forward strand.
AGAAGTGAGGGGCACCTGCCAGCAGGCCCCCACTCATGTCCCCCTGCACCCCCACCCCCCCAGCAGTGAGGAGCACCTGCCAGCAGGCCCCCACTCATGTCCCACTCATGTCCCCCAGCACCCCCACCCCCCAGCAGTGAGGGGCACCTGCCAGCAGGCCCCCACTCATGTCCCACTCATGTCCCCCAGCAACCCCACCCCCCAGCAGTGAGGGGCACCTGCCAGCAGGCCCCCACTCATGTCCCACTCATGTCCCCAGCACCCCCACCCCCCAGAAGTGAGGGGCACCTGCCAGCAGCCCCCCACTCATGTCCCACTCATGTCCCCCAGCACCCCCACCCCCCAGCAGGGAGGGGCAACTGCCAGCAGGCCCCCACTCATGTCCCCCAGCACCCCCCCCAGCAGTGAGGGGCACCTGCCAGCAGGCCCCCACTCATGTCCCCCTGCACCCCACCCCCCAGCAGTGAGGAGCACCTGCCAGCAGGCCCCCACTCATGTCCCACTCATGACCCCCTGCACCCCACCCCCCAGCAGTGAGGGGAACCTGCCAGCAGGCCCCCACTCATGTCCCACTCATGTCCCCAGCACCCCCACCCCCCAGCAGTGAGGGGCACCTGCCAGCAGGCCCCCACTCATGTCCCCCTGCACCCCCACCCCCCAGCAGTGAGGGGCACCTGCCAGCAGGCCCCCACGCATGTCCCACTCATGTCCCCCAGCACCCCCACTTCCCAGCATTGAGGGACACCTGCCAGCAGGCCCCCACTCATGTCCCCCTGCAACCCCACCCCCCAGCAGTGAGGGGCACCTGCCAGCAGGCCCCCACTCATGTCCCACTCATGTCCCCCAGCACCCCCACCCCCCCAGCAGGGAGGGGCACCTGCCAGCAGGCCCCCACTCATGTCTCCCAGCACCCCCTCCCCCCAGCAGTGAGGGGCACCTGCCAGCAGGCCCCCACTCATATCCCCCTGCACCTCACCCCACCAGCAGTGAGGGGCACCTGCCAGCAGGCCCCCACTCATGTCCCAATCATGTCCCCAGCACCCCCACCCCCCAGCAGTGAGGGGCAACTGCCAGCAGGCCCCCACTCATGTCCCCCTGCACCCCCACCCCCCAGCAGTGAGGAGCACCTACCAGCAGGCCCCCACTCATGTCCCCCTGCACCCCCACCCCCCAGCAGTGAGGGGCACCTGCCAGCAGGCCCCCACTCATGTCCCACTCATGTCCCCCAGCACCCTCACCCCCAGCAGTGAGGGGCACCTGCCAGCAGGCCCCCACTCATGTCCCCCAGCACCCCCACCCCCCAGCAGTGAGGGGCACCTGCCAGCAGGCCCCCACTCATGTCCCCCTGCACCCCACCCCCCAGCAGAGAGGGGCACCTGCCAGCAGGCCCCACTCATGTCTCACTCATGTCCCCCAGCACCCCTACTCCCCAGCAGTGAGGGGCACCAGCCAGCAGGCCCCCACTCATGTCCCCCAGCACCCCCACCCCCCAGCAGTGAGGGGCACCTGCCAGCAGGCCCCCACTCATGTCCCCCAGCACCCCCACCCCCCAGCAGTGAGGGGCACCTGCCAGCATGCCCCCACTCATGTCTCCCTGCACCCCCACCCCCAGCAGTGAGGGGCAACTGCTAGCAGGCCCACACTCATGTCCCCCAGCACCCCCACCCCCCACCAGTGAGGTGCACCTGCCAGCAGGCCCCCACTCATGTCCCCCTGCACCCCCACCCCCCAGCAGTGGGGGTACCTGCCAACAGGCCCCCACTCATGTCCCCCAGCATCCCCACCCCCCAGCAGTGAGGGGTACCTGCCAACAGGCCCCCACTCAAGTCCCCCAGCACCCCCACCCCCCTGCAGGGAGGGTCACCTGCCAGTAGGCCCCCACTCATGTCCCACTCATGTCCCCCTGCACCCCCACCCCCCAGCAGTGAGGGGCACCTGCCAGCAGGTCCCCACTCATGTCCCACTCATGTCCCCCAGCACCCCCACCACCCAGCAGTGAAGGGCACCTGCCAGCAGACACCCACCTATGTCCCCCTGCACCCCCACTCCCCACCAGTGAGGTGCGCCTGCCAGCAGGCCCCCACTCATGTCCCACTCATGTCCCCGCACCCCCACCCCCCAGCAGTGAGGGGCACCTGCCAGCAGGCCCCCACTCATATCCCACTCATGCCCCCTTGCATCCCCACCCCCCAGCAGTGAGGGGCACCTGCCAGCAGGCCCCCACTCATGTCCCACTCATGTCCCCCAGCACCCCCACTCCCCGGCAGTGAGGGGCACCTGCCAGCAGGCCCCCACTCATGTCCCACTCATGTCCCCCAGCACCCCCACTCCTCAGCATTGAGGGGCACCTGCCAGCAAGCCCCCACTCATGTTCCCCTGCACCCCCACCCCCCAGCAGTGAGGGGCACCTGCCAGCAGGCCCCCACTCATGTCCCCCAGCACCCCGACCCCCCAGCAGTGAGGTGCACCTGCCAGCAGGCCCCAACTCATGTCCCCCTGCACCCCCACCCCCCAGCAGTGAGGGGCACCTGCCAGCAGGCCCCCACTCATGTCCCCCAGCACCCCCCACCCCCCAGCAGTGAGGGGCACCTGCCAGCAGGCCCCCACTCATGTCCCACTCATGTCCCCCAGCACCCCTACCCCCCAGCAGTGAGGCGCACCTGTCCCCCTGCACCCCCATCCCCCAACAGTGAAGGGGCACCTGCCAGCAGGCCCCCACTCATGTCCCACTCATGTCCCCCAGCACCCCCAACCCCCAGCAGTGAGGGGCACCTGCCAGCAGGCCCCCACTCATGTCCCACTCATGTCCCCCAGCACCCCACCCCCAGCAGTGAGGGGCACCTGCCAGCAGGCCCCCACTCATGTCCCCCACTACATGAAATAAAGATGCACAATTATGGCCCACTTCTACACCAAAATACCACAGCACGCCACCCCATTCTTGAGACGCAATGATTTCCCAATCCACCCCATACTGACATGCCTATCTCAAGACACAAACCAAAGTCAACTATGTACATCAACACATGTCCGTCACACACACACACTGGTTGGCATTGATTGTGTAAACCCACATTTTCACATGCATTAACCCAATGAGCGAATCCCACACATGGAACTGAAATATCAAAATGTATTATGTACAAAGATAAAGCAATGAAATGAAAGCATAACAAAATAGCCAACATGAAATGAAAAGCATGTGCAAAAGATGAGTAAATAAAAAGTATAACCAATCCAAAGAAATCCGAAAGAAAAAAATAGTCCGAACTCTCCCTCCACCAATGCAAATCCAAAGGAAACATAAAAAGATAAATCCATTGATCCATGCTGAAATCAAAAGAAAAAGTTCATAATAATCCATTGTCCAACTATGTAAAATCCATTGTCCAATAGAAAAATCAATTAATCCATGTTCAAAATCAAATACAAAGTTCAAATAAATCCATTGTCCAACTATGTACATTCCATTGTCAAGGGTCCATGAGCCCAACGAAAGAAATGAAACCTACCTAAGAAACTACCTAATAAAAAAACTATATACAAATGTGTGTGGCATAGTCCATTCACCACAAATCAAAGGAAAAGGAAAAGGAAACCTAACTCTAAAACGATTGACAATGGCAGCAGGCTAGTCCGACGGCTCACTTTCCGATTTCCCGGACCAGGGCATCATCAAACTCCTGCTCGATGTCCCGGAGGCGGTCCTCTTCCATGGCCCCGAGGGTTCGCAGGGATGATGACATCTGGACCTCCAGGTCCCTGCAAATTGCCTCGAGGCACTCGGCCCGCCACAGAGTCCTCCGCCTGGAGTTCTCCGCCCTGACCATTGTGAGCCGTGCCTCTTCCGCCCGCTGCCGCTCTGCATCTATGGCCTGGCCCAACCGCTGCCACACGGAAGACACTTCCAATCCTGGGTCCTCCTGCTCTCTGGCCGATGCCTGCCCCTCCGATGTTGAAGGCCCCGAGCCATCATGGCTCCCACCTTGTTGCTGCTGCTGCTGTGCCTGTGCCCTGGCTTTTGCTGCCTGCACGTCCTCCTTTGGCTGGGGTGCAGTTGTTGAGGTGGCCACCCCTGCTGGACGTCCCACTCCCGACTGTGGCAGGGATGTGTCCTCCACCAGCCTGGCCGCAGGGTCAGAGGCAGCTCCACAGTGTACCCAGGTGATACTTGGGCGGGAAGATGGCATGGAGGACGACTGGCGCATAGGGGGTTCAGGTGAGGAGGGGGTCGGAACAAGGTCCAGCAAACGGAGGAAACCGGCCCTGGTGACCCGTCCCAGTAGGACAACACGGTCAACGAGGCAATCGAGATGATGTGCAGTGTCCTCACAAAAACACTGCAGGTCACCTCATATGCCCCGTTGACGCAACGCCATCCCACTCAGGACAGGCTCAACCCAGTCCCGGATAGCCACGTCCGCAGGGAGAGGAAGGCCAGTTGTTGTGAGTAGATCCCCTCCCTGAAAACGGGTCTGGACGTAGGCATCCCTGCTGGTGCAGGATGATGCAGTCACTGGATCGGGGACAGGATTACACACAGGCACCTCCGCGGCAGCCTGTGCTGCCTCCTGTCCCTGCCCCTGCACTGCACCACTAGCACCAGTGGAATCCCCACCTCCAGACCCTGTGTCTGTCCCTTCCTCGGCCTCCTCCTACACCAAGCCCTCCACCAACCTGGATGGCTCCGTGCCATCTTCCTCCGTCGGACCCTGTGGGGTCTCAGCTGCCCCTTCCACTGCCGAGGAGTCCAACTCTGACCTCTGCCTCTTGGACCTACCCTTGGCAGCTGCGGCCTGGGACGTGGCACCGGACTCCTCACTCCCTGACGAGATGACAACCTGGGAGGGGAGCCGGGTCTTGCGTCTCCGGCTGGCGGTGCGATCCCTGCCGCCTTGCTCCAAAGCACCCTCTCCACCCTCTTCATCAGTTGACGCTGCAGACAGGGAAAGATAGAACACAGGCATCAGGGCACTGTACAATGGACTGATACACACATGGCAGTTGTACATGAGTGGCAGTGTCAAACTTCAGACATGGCATCACACTCCCTAACACACATGTCATTTCTACTCACACACATGAGCAATTCCACAGCAATATTGCACCAGGCTGCACCATCCATACACATACAACAGCATCAGCATCCGAAGGTGAGCCTGACGTCACATGAACCACGGGGAGTACACAACACATGCACACAAACCAACACACTTACATGCATGTGTGCATGTCCACCAACTGTCAGAGTGATGAGATCACCATCCATGTCACATCTGGCATTGAGCCTTCTACATGTCAGTGCCACATGCATCCATGTTGCATCACAGTTGCACACTTGTCAAATACACACACATGCACATGTACACAGTGCAGATACATGTAGCTGGAACCAACATCCATGTGTGACACCACAACCATGCCAACGTACATACACAGTAATTCAAACATGTGTGCTCCCACATCTGCATTTGGGCGGCATGCTAACCCACACATACACCATCCATGTGTCTCACACATAAGAGGACTCGCATCTGTCAGCCTCATGCCCCTGTACATACACATCCATACATGGCCCTACAAAAACACATGTGCAACCTGCACACTACTGGCACACCACGACACGCACAGCGTCCAGTCATTATGCATGTACACTTACTGCTCGACTCCAGACGGGTCTGTCTCTCAAGGACCTGGATGTGGAGTGCTGGGCATATGAGTTCCAGGACCCTCATTTGGTGGTCGGACAGGTGGCCCGGCGCCCCTTGGCATCCGCTGCCTTCAAGAGGCGCCGGGGCTTGTCGAGGGTCCTGGACCTGAAGTCCTCTGAGCGCTTCTTGACATGTTTGATGTCGCGGACTGCCACCCCCTCCTCGTTGATGGCAGGCACGATGTCCATCCAGATCCTGGTCTGTCCTTCATAGTCAGCGCAAGAACTTCCAAAGAGGGCATCATACTGCCCCAGGACTTGCTCCACCAGGACACCAACTTCCCTGGCACTGAAGCTGGTGGCCCTCTGCCTCTCTGGCCGGGGGTTGCCAGTGGTGCCAGATGGTGGTGTGCCCGACATGGCAACCCCAGAGGCAGGTGTGGGTGGGCAACTGGGTCCTGGGGCTGGGCTGTGGAGCGATGGTATCCCAGTTGGGAGTCTTCAGTTCCAGCAGGGGTGGTCACAACAACTGCACCCCTGCAGATGGATGATGTGCAGGCAGCAAATACCAGGGCACATGGGCAACAGGCAGGCAGGCAGCAGCAGATGGCAGGTGGGAGCGTGCTCTGGGGGGCAGTAATTTGGCCTTCTTTGCATGAGTGTCGTCTTCCGTGTGTTGTTGCGTGGCCAGCTTGATACAGAGTGATTTGGCACGTGAAAATCTTGCACGTCAGTGTGTAATTCGAGGAAAGGCCCTTAGCGCGTAAGCGTGTCAACACACGTACGCGGTTTCATTTGACCAAAGCCCCTTAGCGCATAAGCGCGTCTGTGACGTGACGCGCGCAGGCGTTTCCCTCGTGATGTGGCCATAGTGGCTCATAGCACGTGAAGAAACTGCACGTCCGCGTGTGAATGTGTGTAATCCGAGGAAAGGGCCTACGCGTCTGTGACGTGACGCGCGCAGGCGTTTCCATCAACACGGGTGCATGTTCATCATACACGTCCAAAAACTGCACGTCCGAGTGTCAGCTCGTGTAATTGGAGGAAAGGGCCTTAGCGCGTACACGCGTAAGTGATGCTGTACGTATGGGCCGCTTTAAAAGGTACGTGTAGGACCCCATTTCCTTGTATGTGCTTTTTGTGGAAAACGAGTGGGTGAATTCTGTACTTCTTGTCGGTTCACACGCGATTACTTCACAGCGTTTCAAGTTCGTACTTTTTTGTTGGGCCTGTTTCCTCAAACAGCGTACAATTCTTCTTTTGGTGGGGCTGTTGCCAACGCGCACACGCGCGTTTTTTCATGTTCTTTTTCCAGGCAGACGGTGAGTCGTGCACGCATTTACCAACTGTGCTTGCCCCGTGTGTCGCGTACCCCTTCAGAGGTCATTGTAGGCTGCGTGTAACAGGCGTACGCTTATTTTTGTGTTCCTGTGTGCCACAGCGTAGTGCGGGTTCATTTTTCCACGCACGTGGTCTACAAGGGGTTGCGTGCATGTTATTTTTTGTTTTTGGGGTGCCTGTGCATTGCGTGACCCGTCATCTTCCCCCAGGGGTCACAGACAGCCTTTCTAGAGCACTAGGGTATGAATTCCATCTAGAACCCTACCCCTTTCACCCCCAATTGCTCAGGACAATCGTTTACTGCTACTCCCATACGCACAACAACCTCAGTGCCATGGGCGACCAAGCGGTAAGGGAGGCAAAGGTGGCCAACCTCCAAAAGGTGGGCGTGGTGGGCGCGGTAGGGGACGTGGCCAGGATTTGCAGGGTGCCCCTAGACCCCCATGTGTGGAGGACCAATCAGGGACACCCATGCCCCCCCCATGGTTGTGGGAAACGTAGCTGACACGATCCCAGCTCGGCCCTATTTGGACCAGCCCATTGTGGCACCTGACCCGGCACATGATGACTCCCAGGCTGACTTCCAGGTCAGCAAGTCTAAGCCACGTGTGGTGGTGCAAGTTGGTGTCACCAGGCCACATGGATCTGGGGCAGCGATGTCATCTGCTGCCCCAAGTAGGCAGGGTGGGGAGGCTGCAGGGGCAGCTTCAGCTCTGTCAACCCCAGCTCTGAGTCTCCCAGTCGGGACAGTGTCGGTCCAGGTCCATCAAACCGACATTGCCGCTGCCAACATCACACTTCAGCCAATGCCTGCACCAAGACCTATGGTCATTGTGCCTTCGCACACTCGTAGTACCCAGTCCACCGGCGCTTCTGCCCCTACTGACCAGGGTGGCGTAAGCCACTCAGGCTCCGCTCCACCTTTGAAAAAGAGGAAGAAGGGTGCTCTGGCACTACAGGCTGAGACCCCAGATACGGCTACACACTCTGGCACGTCAAGGAAGCCTAGCTTTAATGATGCCGAACTTGATGCACTTGTGACCTATGTGTCGGCACATAGCCGCGAAATGGTGGTGACTGAAGAGTACAAGACCACACCTGGTCAACGTAGGGCACACTGGCAGACCATCGCGGACCGCATAAGTGCCCTTGGATTTGTGAGGCGCACAGCTGATGATTGCTACAAGCGTGGAATGACCTGAAACGCAGAGCAAAGAACAAGCTAGCCTCAAATCATGCCTCTACTCTGGTGACTGGCGGTGGGTCTCCACCAGAGGACAACAAACTCACTGAACATGAGTCTGTTGCTGGGACCTTCGTCACAGAGGAACAGATCCAAGGCGTGGGAGACGTACCTGATTACGACGCATTGTCCGGTGAGTGCCCATGCATGTGTGTGTAATCCATGTGTATGTTGTTTGGGTGACGGATGCTGATTGAGTGCCAGGTGAGGGTGTGTACTCCTGAGTGTTATGGGTCACCCATGTGCTTCCTCCAATACATTCACGTGCCTTTGATTTGGGTATGACAGTATCCCTTCTGCCCACAATAGCCAATTAGCCCCACATTACTGCTGTTGCCCTTGTACTATCATCTTGCAACAACATTGTTCTGATTCTTTCTGTGTTCATTCAGGCTGATTGTTTAGATCATCCCATTTTTTATATGCTTTTTTCATCCTTAATGCCACATATGTGACATGCTTCTGTCATTGTTTACACCCCACATTGTGCCACTTTAGTTACCTGGTTGTGTGAATGATTAGACCATTCAGGGCGAGGGAGTATTGGCCTGCTGAAATTTATTTTTAGGGCATGTTTGCATGTGGAACATGATAGTTGTTTCCTGTCATGTTGAAGTGACCAATCATTGATGTGTACATCTGCCTACAATCACTGTCTTATTGTACACTGGATGTGTTGCAGTGTGTGGCACATGCATATTTTGCAAAACTGTTCTGCATTAATCTTCTCATCATGTCCATGTGACATGGATGTGTGACAGTACTCATTCACTGACATATCACTGTAGTTGTCTAATTTACCATGGGTATGCTACATGACATCTGTGTGCTGGTATGTGTCATGTATGTGTATTGGACATGCCACTCAAAGGCTGATGTGTGATGCCAGTGCTACACAACATGCTGCAAATGTGTTGCTTTTCCATCTTGGTGTCCTCATTGTCTGCCTTTTTGACTCCCCTTCAAACTCATTGACAGTGCATGCATGCCAGGGTTATAGTCATGTGGGACATGTGTAAACCATGTACAAGATCTCTGTCTTGTCAGGCCTAAGTGTTGGTGTGCTATGGTGCTCATGTCTGTTTCCATTTCTTGTATTTCATGTTTTTGCAGGTGACGATGCACTTGATGCTGGTGAGATTCAGGAGATGGTGCAGACCCAGGAGGATTCTCAGCCACGACCAGGCACCAGTGGGGGACGTGGTGTGGTGGTGGGTGAAAACACTTTGGTACTGTAGACCATACTGTCGAGGGGTGTCTCTGGGTGCAGCTCCCCAGACCTCTATTCAGGTGCTGAGTCGGATGATGAGACTTATGTGCTGTCGCAGGTCAGTGCTTCTGACAGGGATTCTGTTCTGTCCAACCCACCTGCACCAGGGGTAGAACCATCAATGGGGATGGCAGTGTTGGTAGGTCCACCTTTGGTGGTTACAGATGCAAGGTCACGCTCCACAGCATCTGATCTTGTTCCTGAGCCAGCAGATCAGAGGGGGAATGCAGTCCTGCAGCCTCAGGCAGTGCCAGCACAGCAAGGTGCAGATTGCCTTCCCCCGAACAGGTGTGGTGCCCGCCGAAGCGGTGGCCGTGCGCCACCAGGCAATACTGTATGTACGGTATGGCAACCCAACAGGCAGCATCAGTAGAAATGATGGCTCAGGCAATGGAGAGGGTGGCCACTTCCATTATCCCCCCTGAAAGGCAGATGGAGCAACAACAGCAGGCAACAGACTCCATTTGCCAATCACACAGGGAAGACATGTTGGCGTCCAACAGGGACCGATGGGCGGCACTGGAGACTCTGCGGGAATCCATATCAATAGAGTCACAGGGCCACAGGGAAGCCCTGAGGATAGAACTCCATAACCTCAGGCAGAGTCTGCTTGAACTTGAGGCTTCCTGAAATGTTAGGGCAGAACAGCAGTTGGAGCAGCTCACACGTTCGCTCTCAGCTGAGCTGCAGGCAACACGTGAGGAGATCCGGGCATCCCGCGAGGCCATGAGTGCAGAAGTGCAGGTAACCCGTGAGGTGCTGCATGGGGATCTCCACACTTTAATCCTCCAGAATCAGACCTTCCAGACCTGCATGCTTGCTGCCATGGAGGACCATACCAGGGCTTTGCGTGGGCTGCCTCCCATAGTGCCACCACCTCCTGATGCAGCAGCAGAGGGTGAAGAGAGCGACAGCAGTTCTTCCACACTGGCATAGCCGTGCAGGCCATGAGCCCATGGAGGTATTTTTTTTCTCGCAACATCCACGCAAGTGGGTGTTGGTGTGCACCCTGTCCTCGAACCTCCTGGGTGGCCCCCACATGGCCATTTTTGATATTTTTTTTTACAGTGTGTTGCCTTGTGTGGCTCCCGTGGGCATCCACTGTATTCCGGCTGGGCAAATGTAGGCTTGTCTTGAGTTTGGGTTAGATGATTGGGTTCGTGACACACACACCCCTCCTGCTTCCCGTTTCCATGGGCTTGCAAAGGGTGTGACCAGGTGACAGTGACTTACCCAGTCACATTGGGCTCCCATGAGCTGTGTGGGCAGTCTGTAGTCAATACTATGTGGACATCCCTAGTGGGTATTGTTGTATTGTACACTGCATGGTGTATTGATATGTGCTTGTGCATCCATGTCTTCCTCATAATTTACAGGTTCCTTCCTCATGTCTTCACAAGGCCATCTCCTTTGCAGATGGAGTTCATGTTGTATGCAGTGCACTGACACATTTGCGTGGCAGCAACACTCTACAGTTGGAAGGGGTTGATGTGCTGGCTTATTCAGGTTGTAAGACTACCACTACTTTGACTTAGTACTGTCATGTTTTTGCAATGTTTCATGGTGTGTTGCTCTATTGTGTTGGTGGTAAGTATTTTTTCATGTGTGCTCTTTGTTATTGATTACTGGGAGCATATTGTCTGTGGGCAGTTTCCATTTGGGACAGTGCACTTTGTGACACTTGTGTCAGGTCTTGTGCATTGCTTTGTTTGCTTTCACATTGCATGACATGCCATGGTGTGTTGGGTGGTGGAGCTGGGGAGGGGTTGGGTGAAATGGTGCTGTTTTCATGTTGTATTTTGCAAGGGGGTTATCAATTTAGCAGCATAGATGTATGTCTTATAATGAGACTGCATTGGTGGTGTTTCGGTAGGTAGGGATGCACACAATGTAACACTTCCAGGTGACCAATCTCAGGCTGAGATGGTTGTGACAGTTGACTGTCCCTTATGTCATCATCATTGATTGTCAGCTGGTATGTGCCAGGGCTGTGTGCACTCCACAGGGGTGTGATTTTAGGTGAAGTAATTAGCCACCAGCTGCGTACGGGCTGCCTCACCACATGCCCTTTCCCCTCCCATGCGCAGCGGGCGTGCATGTGGTTGGGGATGTGGGGGCACCACCATGTCCACCGGTAGGCCCCAGCGTGTTGCAACGTTGTGCAGGACACATGCTGCCACTATGATCCTGCACACTACTGGGGGAGCATGTAGCAGCTTCCCACCAGAGCAGTCAAGGGAGCGAAAGCGTGACTTGAGCACTCTGAATGTGCGCTCCACTATGCCCCGGGTTGCAATATGGGCTGTGTTGTATCTTACCTCGGGTAGTGTGGTGGGGTTCCTAATTGGCGTCATCATGTGGGTGCTCAGAGGGTAGGCACTGTCCCCTGGGGAGGTGGTGATGGGTATCATTAGTGGGTTTGTGACATTACTCAGTATCTGACATGCATGCATGCATGTGCAGTGGCATTATTATTATTATTATTATTATTATTATTTATACTCACCAAGCAGCCATGTATCGCCATGCCGCCCAGCTTCTAGGTCCCGGTTTAGGGTTGACATTCTGTAAATGAAACTGTCATGGGTGGACTCTGGATAGTTAGCATATACTGAGGTGATGATTCCCTTGGCATCGCATACTACCTGCAAGTTGATGGAATGCCAGTGCTTGCGGTTTCTATAGATGTGCTCCGTTGCCCTGGGGGGACGTAGAGCCACATGGGTGCAATCAAAGGCACCTAGCACTTTGGGGAATTGTGCCACCCCATAGAAATCCTGGACAGCAGCCTGCCTTTCTGCAGTTGTTCTGGGCAGGTATATGTGCCTGCAGACTGATGGGCGTGCAGTCATGATGGCCAACACCTGGTGTAGGCAGCCTGACTGCGTGGCCTGTGACACCCCCCACTATAGCACTTGTCTGCTGAAATGATCCATTGGCCAAGAAGTGCAGTACATTAAGCACCTTTTCAAGGGGGCTCTAGCTTGGGAGCACAGGGTGGGTGATGTGAGGTCATCCTCTCACTCACTCACCAGGTCGAGTATTATGTGAGGAGGAAACCTGTACCTCCCATACACCTGGTCATCAGGCATCCCAAAAAGGCTGGTTCTGGTTGTAAAAATTCTGGGCCTGACTATTCTCCTCCTCCTCCTGCGGTATCCCACGACCATTGCTGCAAGGAACGGTATATTCATCTTAGCGTCTGAGCTTGTTTGTTGTTTGCGCACACTTTTATGCTGCGCGGGTCCACATATGCCTGCTTCCTGCTGGCGTACGTGTTTCAGGATTAGCGCGTCTTTTTTGGTGCACGCATTAGCCCCGTTCGATTCCATGAATACGTGTTGTAGGTGCGCGTGTGGGCGCTCCGCGTATTTGCCTCCTGTACTTCCCCCGTGACACCCACATTTTTACGCGTTGTTCCCCATTCCGCGTGTTACGCCCCGTGTCACGCCAACTTTTGTTGTGTGCGCTGCGCTATGTGCGCTATCGCTGTGCGCGTAGCGCACGCTGTTTGAAGACGTGTGCGCCAGCGTTCGCCACACAGGATTTTAGCGCACATCCATGGATTTACACGCGCACGGACTTCCATGAATCGCTGTGCGTGGGTTTCGCTGCGATTTTCGCACTTGCCCTGCGATTCGCACGCTTTCGCACGCTTGCGCAGAAATTTTCAGCGCACATTAATTCCATGAATCGGCTTGTCAATTTGGCAAACTGATAATAGATCTAGATATAAATGTTTTTGCGAAGTTTGGTTGGCTTTTGTCAAGAGGGAGCAGAGTTAGAGGGGGGTCCCAAAATATTGTAAAGTCTTATAAATGTGGTGCCATTTGACAAATATATACAAAGGTTTGCAAAAAGATTATAGATCTAGATATAAATGTTTTCGTTAAGTCTGAATGGATTTTGTCAAATGGGGGCTAGGTTATATCACGATTGTATGTGCATCCATCCAACACTTTTGAAAAAATAAAACATGGGTGGGTTTCCAGCAAACTTGTGTAAGGAGCATTGGCAAGGACCTGAAAGCATGGCTGCAAATGTGCCAGTGTTTTATTTTTTGACAAGTTTCATAATGTAGGATCAAAAAAATAATGATATATCTTTGGTGACTGAGGTGTAGCCTGTGGCCATGGGCAGCGGTCAGATTGTCCAGGTCATGGAATAAGGTCATGATCCGGACAATCTGGCTAGGCCATGACCACGAGGGACAACATATGGGATTAAAGTGGCCATGTCCACCTGGGACTGCCTTTGTGGTGAAGTTATTCGAAATTGGGATAGATTTGAAAGGGAAGAAAAATGTGCTTGTGGTAATAAGGTCATAGGGTTCTCTTTTCACCTTCTACAGGCTTCCATGGAAAGCGAAGAGGGGTCCTGAGTGGAACTCTGCCTTCCCTTTCCATGGTGGCCATCTTGGAAAAGGATTTTCCTTCCCGGTGTAGGAAGAAAAATCCTTTTTTTCAGTACCCCTGGTTCCCGCTTTGGGAACCTTGGGTGCTAATGGCATTCATCCCCCATTACAGGGGCTGGAATGGGGGGATAATGGTCCACAAACCTCATTATCCCCCCTTCTTTGCTTGGGCTGATAACTTGGGCTGCCGGGCCGGTATCCACCGTTACAGCACTGGAATGGAGGATGCACGCCACAATATTCCCATTACCATAACACAAAATGCAAATGGAAATGTTGGAAAATCTTATTGAGTCTATGTACTTTACTGAGAAATATATAGTAGATGGAGTCTATGGGCCTCATTACGACCCTGGCGCTAAGTGACAAACGATGGCGGTAAATGCTTACCGCCATCGTTTTCCGCCAGGTCCGATCATGACTCCTGACCGTAAACTACGATGCCAATAGCGGCATCGTAGTTAACGCTGCCGCTAACTGCGCTAAGGGTGCGCGCACGCGACCGCCCACACCGTACTTAGCGCCATGGCGGAAAGGCACGCAAATGCCGACCCAAGCGGACATGCACCTAACGCCATCACCGAGGCCGCAAAGTACCTTACCGCCATGGTGCAAATAACGCCATCGCGAACCAACCGTAAAGGGCCAATTCAAGTGAATGCAGCTGCCACAGGTGCACAGAAACAGCACAGGTGAAGGCAATACAGACTCAGGGGAGTACAAAAAGAGCACACCCCACCCCTACCCACACCCAGTCACACTCCACAATGATGCCAATACGACTAGCAATGTTGGGGCTGGAGGACCTGATAGCAATGCATGTGCTACTACAACAGCAACAACAACAACAACAACAGGCAGCACAGAGGAGACGCAGGAGGAGAAGGAGGGCAAGGCAGGCCCAGCAAGCCCCACCAGCACAGCCAGTGCCACCACGCAGGCAGCCCCCAATCCCACGCATCAGAGCCAATCCAAACAACCTCACAGCTGAGCAGATCCACACCCTGTACCGTTTGGACCGGGACACCATCACCGCCATCGTAGACATGATACACGACGACATCGTCAGCATGATAGAAAGTCCAACCGCCATCCCCCCCCTACTGAAGGTAGTGGCTGTACTCCACTTCCTGGCCACAGGCACCTACCAGCACACAGTGGGGCACCTGCATGGCATTTCACAACCATTATTCTCACGAACACTCATCCAAGTGCTCGATGCCCTCCTCAAGCACACAGACGACCACATCTCATTACCACGGACTGCCCAGGAGATTGCAAACACCAAAGTGGGTTTCCATGCACTAGCCAGCATACCCGGTTGCATTGGTGCCATCGACTGCACCCATGTGGAATTGGTGGTTCCACGTGCCATGGAGGTACCGTACCGCAACCGGAAACAGTTCCACTCTATCAACGTGCAAATGGTCTGTGACTCCAACAAGATCATCACACATTGTTGTGCCCGATTCCCCGGATCAACCCATGATTCCATGATCCTGAGGAACTCCACAATACCACGCTACATGGAGCGACATGCAGGCCCAAGATCCTGGCTACTCGGTGAGTGCTATGTCATGGAAGTGGGCATGGGAATGACGTACCAGTGCATACTCCACCTGGCAGAAAGGGGGGGGGGGGATGATGCATACTCCACCTGGCAGAAAGGGGGGGGGGGATGATGCATACTCCACCTGGCAGAAAGGGGGGGGGGATGATGCATACTCCACTGGCCTGTGAGTAACACAGAGAACGGATACAGAGGAAGGGCACTCACAATGCACAAAACCCCTCTGCATACATAGGGTGATGGCATGCAAAACAGGCCATGGCAGCAATGAGCATATACTGGTTGCATAGTGTGAATCAATTAGTGCATGTAGAAGTGAGCCAAGGTAACAGTTCCATGCCAGCCATGGTGGAACATCATGTTCCTGATCAGACAACATGACTGACACATACATTCTCGCCTACATACAGGTGATGCAGCCTACCCCCTGAAGAGGTGGCTCCTCACGCCAGTCCGGAACCCGCAGAACCAGCACGAGGAGGACTTCAACCGTGCACATACACGTACTCGTGTGGTCATAGAGCAGACATTCGGCCTCCTGAAGGCACGGTTCCGAAGCCTCAGCAGGTCTGGTGGGGCACTCCTGTATGGCCATGAGAAGGTGGCAAAGATCGTCATGGCATGTGTCATGCTGCACAATATGTGCGTCAGACGGAATGTGCCCCTGCCCCCTGACGCAGAACTGCAACCACCTGA
Source organism: Ambystoma mexicanum (assembly GCF_040938575.1). Classification (NCBI taxonomy): domain Eukaryota; kingdom Metazoa; phylum Chordata; class Amphibia; order Caudata; family Ambystomatidae; genus Ambystoma; species Ambystoma mexicanum. The sequence continues at coordinate 636,370,088 of NC_090937.1, forward strand.
CGATGAGGATGAGGATGAGGAGGGTGCAGATGGGGCGCCACCACATGGAGGAGGCGATGTACAGGAGGGGCGTGCCATGCGCCAAAGTATCATCAACCACTGCTTCTAGCACACACGGCTGGTGTTCATCGCATGGAGACTGCACTTGGGGCACTGTGTGTCTCTGGGGCATGCACACTGTGGACTGTACACCAATAAAGCACACATACGCAATGAAAATGTCCACACATTTCCTTTTTTTGAAAGAAAAAAGTGTATTGGAACCATGAACTGTCGTGTCACACCCCCTCCCCCCTCCCCCCTGCACACCCCAACACACCCCCTCCCACCTCCCACCTCCCCCCTGCACACCCCAACACACCCCCTCCCACCTCCCACCTCCCCCCTGCACACCCCAACACACCCCCTCCCACCTCCCCCCTGCACACCCCAACACACCCCCTCCCACCTCCCACCTCCCCCCTGCACACCCCAACACACCCCAAGTAGCTGTCAACAGATGCCTGTGACAGTGTCCACAGGCCGTCACAAGCCCCCTCTCCCGGCACCCGGGGCACCCCTGGCTGTGGAGCGCAGGTTGCGTCCGGAACGGCGCACGGGGCTGCTCTGCGCAGAACTGGCAGTGGAGGATGTCCCTGGCTGCTCCTGTGCATGCACGTCCTGTCGTGTGTGGGTGAGGCCAATGACCGCACGACGCAAGGCCGCAAGTTCTGCACAGATGTCCCTGGACATGGCCTGCATGGCATCCCTGAGGGTGGCTGTGCTCTGCGCCACTTCCGCCCTTAGTGTCTCCGTGGCCTGTTCAATGCTACACCTAGCCCCCACACATTCCGCTGCATGCTCATCCAGCATTGCGGACAGTTGATGCTGCCGTTGAGTGATGTCCTCGAGGGACGGCTGGCCGTGCTGGCCCATGGCCAGTGCAGGTGGAGTGATGGAGGGGCTGGTCCCCTCCTGTGGAGTGTGGACAGGGCATGGGGTGGAAGGCCACTCCTCTGCCTCAGTGTGCCCCTGTGTGTCGCCCTCATGGGGGCTGGCGTCTGAGAAACAGGGGGAATGTAGTTGGTCAGTGGGGCTTCTGACCTCCTGCTCCATGTCCGAGTCAGAACATGCAGCTGTTGCAGCTGTCTCCCCGATGTTGCTGCTGGCCGCTGACCCCCTGCCTTCTGTGGCAGGCAATGTCGGTGGAGGTGGAGCAGCAGCTGCTGGCCTGCTGCCAACAGGGGTGCTTGCCGGTGGGACCTCCGGTATGCCTGCAGTGGGACCTGCTTGTCGTGGGGTCTGCCTCACTGCAGCTGAGGTTGAGGGTGCAGGGAGGTTGTTGGTGGACTTCGCCCTCTTCGGCGCAGGGGTCTCCTGGTCCTCTGGGTGTGATTCAGTGCCTGTGGTGGAGCAAAGGTGGGAGGGCGTTATTGATGGGTATACGGACTTTTGAATGACAATGGTTGACATTATTTTGGCCAGTGGATGAGGCAGATTTCAGGCAGTGCCATGCAGGTTGTCTCCTTTTGGTGTGGCATGTGGATGCAGGTATGCGGGTGCCAGCAGTGTATGCAGGGTGGTGCTCGCATGTGGCTATGGGCAGTATTGATTTGTGTTGCATTTACACTCTAGGGCAACCTTGTGCTACACATGATTGGACTGCTGTGTCTTGTATGAGGCACCTACCTTCATCGCCTGATGTCGGGGCTCCCCTTTCCATCCCTCCAACGCCTTCGATGGATTCCATGCCGATGGTGGCAGCACAGATCTCCTCCCACGGTTGGAGTTTCAGGGGGGATTCTGACCCTCCACCGGTTCCCTGGGCAAGGTTGCGGTTTGCCGAGATGACGGCTCTGACCCGTATGCGCAGGTCATCCCAGCGTTTCCGGCACTGCTGTGGGGTGCGGGGTACGGTCCCCACCGCGCTGACGCGCTCAGCCACCAGGGCCCAGATGGCCTTCTTCTTCCCGATTGCTGTCCGGCTCATTTCAGGGGAGAAAACAACACCTGCGTTGTCCTGCAGGGTCTCCGCTAGCATGCAGAGTTCCTCCCGGCTGAATCGCTCCTGGCGCAGGCGGTCACAGGCCTTTTTCACGCATTTCGGCATTTTCGGGAACTTGGGTGGGTGGGTGTTTTGTCGGGACAGGTGTCAGGGTTGGGTCTGGTGTTGTTTGGTAGGATGGCGATGGATTGTGTTTTTAAAGATGGCCGACAGGCTGCTTCCCGTTCCGGCGCGATGACGCTATTTCCGGTTTGGCCTTTTACGGCCACCGTAAATTACGGTGGCCGTAAATTACGCTGGCCGTAAATTACGGTGGCCGCTACTTACGCTGGCGGATGGGCACCTTGCTCGCTTAGCGATGGCGGTAGGGGCCTTTTCCGCCATGGCGTTATTTGCATTACCGCCATGGCGTAATGCTCGTGCGCGATGGGTCGTGATGTGGCGCTCTTTACGCCATCGTCCCACGGCGTAAACGCTCATTACGCCATGGCGTTAATGACGGGCGCTTACCGCCAGGGTCGTAATGAGGCCCTATATGTTTTTTTTTTTTAGTTCTATTTTTTAACTGTGAAAGGTGGTTCCGAAAGGAACATTTCTTTTGTTTTTTTTTGATGTATTTATTTTTTTGGCAGGAAAGTTAAGAACGAAATTTGGGGAGGAAATGAGGGAAGAGGCACCAAACACTAATATGGAGGGGTGGGTAGACAGGGGAAAAGGTTGAGTGTGTTTATTTCTAAGGTAAGGGGCAGTGTTTCTCATGCTCCTTGATGAAAGCAGTGGTGGTGGCTCTTGGGGAGAAGGGATGGCAACAACTGATGCCATTTTAAGATAAATAGCGGTTTTGCTAAAAGTATGTACTGTGTACTAGATTGCTAATAGATAATGAGTAGGAAGAGGTGTTAGAGATGTGCAAGGGACATTTTTAAGTTGAAAGTTCCTAGATCAGGAGAAAAGGCAGTTCCGAACTGTCCGCGAAGCACGGATCTTATCATGAAGTTCAGACGGGTGCTCGGACAAGTCATCATGTCGCGGGCCAGCGTATGGACATGTGGCACTGTCCGGAAGTTCCGCAATGAAGTCAGATGTTCATAGACGTCCCCGGATGCAAAACTAGTTGAAATAGTTGCAAAAAGTGTATAGAAGTGTTAAAAATGATTCTAGAAGGTGGGAAATGGCAGAGTTTTAAGGTGACACTTTGTAAATTGGACACAAATATTGCTATATTGGGTAAGTATGATATTAGTAAGTTGTAGGAAAATAGCACGCACTGGTAAAAACCCATGAAATTCAATGAAAAAACTTTGTTAAAGGGACGTTATGGTTAAGGTGCGCTGATAAAAACCTATGAAATTCAATAAAAAAACTTTGTTAAGGGTATGTTATGGTTAAGTTGCACTAATAAAAACCTTTGAAATTCACTGAAAAAACTTTGTTAAAGGGACGTTATGGTTAAGTTGCAGTAATAAAAACCTATGACATTCAATGAAAAAACGTTGTTAAAAGGATGTTATGGTTACAAGTAAAATCGAAAAACCCCTGAAATTCGTCAGTTATGGTAAGCTAAGCAACCATAACTCGCGCCACCACCGTGCACTGCTAAGACTAACACCCAGGACATCAGGGCAAATGTCCAGGAAAGCAAATAAGGTAATGGATGCTCTGCGAGTTTGGGAGGGTACATGTGATATGACATCCGGATATTAGGTATGAGGAATTTAGCTTGCTTAGGGAAGACTGGGTACAACACATTATTATTAAGACTACCAAACAGGTATCCACACGCTTGTGTAACACCCCCGTCCCCTGCTCACCTATAATAAATGTATTCCAATTAACATTTTAAAACTTAGTTTGTAGTCTATTATAATCAAAAGAATCGCTCAAAAGTTTTTTTTTTTAGAAAACAATCTTGATTGTTTATAAAGTTCAATGATGTACAAAATGTATTTTACAAACATGTTTTACAAGACAATGTTACATTTTTACACATAAACAAGTCATAAATCATTTGCTCTAAGCGTTTCGGGAAATCTTTTCCCTTCCTCAGGAGCTTTTCTTCATACTTTTTGTTGGCCAAGCCGCATACTGATCTACAAAACTTAAAATAGAGAACACACTTTTTTTTAAGAGGGGGTGAGGTATATACATCCGTTTTATTTATTACATCAGTTAGCTGTTTATTATGGTCTATGGTAATTATTTTTTGGCGGTGGATATGGCCCCGGATATGCTGACCCCTCAGGCAGCCTGTTTAGCTGAAGTGGCACACAGTTAAAGGGTTACATGCAGTTGTCAGCATTTCGAATTAGAAAAAAGAAGAGGCATCAATGCCTATGCTTTGTTCTAATCAGAAGTGCCAACACCTGCAGGTAGCCCTTTAATGGTCCAGTGTTTCAGCTAAATGGCCTGCTTTTGGGTGTTGGCTCTTTACTCAGAAATGAAAGGAGAGGCAGGGCAACCCAGCCCTCCTTCTGTTTCTGTGTAAAGAGCCAACACCCAGCAGGCAGTACTTTCATTCAAGGTGCTGTGTGGTTAAAGGGTTGCCTGCAGGGCTAAGTGACCTCCCTCGGCCTCCCCCCCAGAGGCAGCCCTTTAACCATGTGGCTCCTTGAATTAAAGGGCTGCTTGCTGGGTTTTGGCTCTTAATTAAGACACACAGGGAGAGCTGGAGCGCACAGGTGTCATACCTTTGGTGCTCCCGGCCTCTCCTTTTGTTTCTTAATCACAGGCTCATGATTTGGAATATAAAGGAGGGGCTGGGCTCTCCTGATCCTATGAGCCCTCCCCCAATAAGTAAGTGGGGACCCTTGTTAGGGGGCATGCCTGAGTACACCCACCCATACTTAGGCCACACCCTCTAACTAGAGCCTCGCCTCGATTAAGCCTCCCACTAAACACTGCATACAATGATTTAGGTGGTTTAGCTACATCCTTACCACTATCTTGTACCATCAATAAATAATTCAGCCACTCTCCAAACTCAGGACAGCCTGGTTTCCTGTCATAATTTATGAGATATCTGGCTTGTCAAGAGAGGCAGAACCATAGTCTTGGTGTCAGGGTTTTTTGCCAAATGCAAATTCACAGCATGTTTGAATAAATCGGCTGCCTAGGGGAGATACATTTCAATTTCGCTGGAAAAACTCTTTGAGCGTTCAAGCTTCCTCCATCATTTTGGTACATGTCACCTGGATATATCAGTTTTTAGTGTTAATTAGTCTCCCTTAGTGAGGGAGCATATGCTCATAAATTGGTCCTTTGCACGCTGCATCATAGAGAACTGAGCTCTGCCTCATTGATGAAGCCCAATAAGGCCAAAATGTGTTTACATTGCTTGTTCTTCTGCGTAGATGGGAGATGACTTTCAAGTTTGGGCTGGTCTGCTGCAATTGGTGACAGGACCAAGACTAATTTGCACATGGTTGGTCACCTCTTATGATGGTACATATAGGCTGAAAACTGTACTAGCGGTCACAATTAATTCAAAATCATCCATCCATCACTTTTTGATTTGACATGATTCCCTTGCTCTCTGCACTATTGGGACTCAAGCTGGGCCTGAAGGTCAGAACATAGCTATAGCTGCTTGAGGTCCCATATTTATTTATTTTTGCGTTTGTTAAGCGCTCTAAACCCAAGGGCATCAAGGAGCTGGTTATGGGCAGTGGTATCAATTGTGACGCTTATAGAAGAGTAGGTACATGTGAACAATTCAGACAATAGGCCTCTTCGAGGAGAAGAGTAGAGTTAAGATGTTTCCAGTAAGATTGTTCGCATTTCAATGTCAGAAGTAAGGAGTTCCAATTCTTGGAGGCAATGACCGAGAAGCTAGCCCCCCACCGCCCAATCTCTTTCTCCTGAATCTCGGGATGGTAAGCTGGTGGGAGTAAGGGGAGTGGGTGCGTCTTGATGATTCAGCTGTAACAGGGGTCCTCTGATCCTATCATACAAAAAAAACGTAATCCGAAAAGGAGCACACACCGGCCAAGAATCAACGCTGTTTATTACTGCTGGTTGAGCACAAATCAAACAGAACAGTGGACTAGAATTGATTGATGAGAGCTGACATCTGTGCATGCAGCGAACATTAGTTTTATACTTCAAATACAATGGTCAAGGCATTAGAAACAGTTGCAGCTCAAATGTTAATATTTTTCACCGTTCCTATGAAACTCATTGGCTTACCGTAAGAGCTAAGCGTATGTTAGTGGAGCATGATTGGAGCAAGCAGGTCAACAGTATGCCAAAGCATTGCCTCCCCATGTGGTGCCACATCATTTCTCACACCTACTGAAGACAATTTGCAATTAGCAAAATAACATTTTGCTGGCTGCTGGGATTTTTATTATTCTGCCAGGGGTCAGCACCATTGTGGAAGAAACATGAGACGCCCTGCTTCTGGTGGTAAGGGAGACATTCACACGGCACCTGCTCGATACTGGCATTCGCAGACCTTGTGCTGGATATTCTGGAGGTCGACCACTTCTCAGGGACACAGAAACGTCCCGTCTGATTGGTCCTCCCAGGCATGCCACTCTGTGCAGCTTCCCCATTCCCATATCCACCTGCCAAAAGGCATTTGTAGCTATGTGAACAGTTCTCTGGCTCAGGTCCACTTCCCCTCCACCCCCAAGTGCCCATGGGATTGTCTTGCCACTGCGTCATTACATCGTCCAGTGCTGTCTCCGCTGCTTCGGTCTGCCTGTAACATGCAGCCTGAGCTTCGTCTCCCTCCTCCCCAATCCGTGGTGAGTTGATCATGTATTCAGGGCAGGTTTTCCGGGTGAGACCCAACCTGGGGGAATCCCTGCTACCTGTGTTTACCTGGGATTTTCCCTATCTCGTAGTAATATGCATAAGCTCCCTGGGCCGATGGCATACACAGTGCAACCCTATATCTGCATTTGCCTAGGAGGCCTTCATTCATGGCTTTACTGCAGATAGTTTGTGTACTTGTGTTTTCCCCCCTAGGAGGTGCCCCATCCCCTCTTATTTACTCCCTCAGTGTTAGGTGCGCCCCAAAATCTTGTGCTGAAGTAGCACCTTTAATACAGAGCGTTGGTGAATTTTTGCAAAAGGTACCTCGGGGCAGAGTTAGAGAGGCATTTGTGAGTAATGGCTAGGGTCTTGAACATAATACACTCACAAATAGGTAACCAGTGTGCATTTCTTCCTGCCGCTGAGATGTGTTCCCTCTTTGGTATATTCACTGCCACTCGGAGGGAATTATTTTGAATCAGTTGGATCGTATTGATGTTGCTCTCAGAGGTCCCAGCAAATAAGACATTGCAGTAGTCCAGTCTTGAGCTAATAAGTGCTCTGGCAATGGTGAGGCAGCTGTTGGCAGTAAGGAAGGGTCTACAGGCATACATTCATTTGGTAGTATAGGCCATGGAGGAGGCGATATCATTGACCTGCCTTGAAAAGGGCTGTGTGGCATCTAGGTAAATGCCCAGAGTCTTGACATCATTGGAAACATGGATTGTGATACCACCAATGGTGAAAGAGCTGTAGGCTTGGTCAGGTTTACTAAGTGAGGGTTGCGAGCCAATCAAAATAATTTCTGTCTTTTCATCATTTAGGCAGGTCTGGATGGTGTGGAAGTCTGACGGCAGGCTGTTGGAGTCTGTAAGGCAGTTTCCAGTGAGAGGGAGAAGGATCTGTGTGTCATTGCCGGAGTTGGTGTAGGGAATTCCCTGGTCATCTAGTAGGTCGAATAGCGGCTTAGTAAAAACGTTGTAGAGGGTCAGAGGAACACAAGATCCTTGCGGGATGCCACAGGTGACAGGGGCAGGCAGTGCCGACGCATTGGATGAGAACACGTTCATGGATCTGTCTGAGAGGAAGGAGGAGATCCAGGAGATAGCTTCAGGAGAGACGTGCGCTGCTAATTTAAGGTGATAACACAGGATTTGGTGGTCGACAAGATCAGAGGCTTCAGATAAGTCTAGAGAAGGAGGAGGGCAGAGTTACTTGCATTCTTAATCTCATCCATTTCTTTTTTTAGGTCCAGCAAACTGATTCCATGCCATAGTCTGTTTAGAAGCCAGATTGACGCAGGCCGAGGAGGTTGTGAAATTCCAGATGAAGCTGTCCGCTCTGTCCAGTATTCTAAGGAGGAAGGGAACAGTGGTGATGGGACGGTAATTTGTAGGTATGGCTGGGTCAAGTGTAGTTTTTTTTTAGAAGGGGCAGAACTCAGGCATCATTGAGGCTATTGGGAAAAGAACAATGGGAGAAAAGCATTAATAAGGGAAGTAATGAAAGGTGTGAGGGGTTCTGCACAGTCCTTAGTGACTGCAGCTGGGCAGATATCCCCCTGGGACACTTTAAGGCATTTGATAATCTGAATGAATTCAGTTGCTGAGACCGGTTTAAAGTTAAATAATGGTGATTTATGGGGGTGGCTTGAAGCTCGCTAGACACAGGCACATTTGTGCTCAAGGATATCTTTTTTGTGAGGATTTTATTCTGGAGTGAATAGATTTTATCTATACAGGCATTTTGGATATTCTCAAACCAGATGCTGTATTGATGGCCTTTAGAAGGTGGTGGAATATGAGATTCCAGCTTGCGCAGTATGCTTAAGGGCTCCCTGGCACTGGAGTTTGCATTCCTAAATCTAGTGTTGTAGGGAGGGCTTTTTTCCTGTAGGATTGCTTTTTTGTAAACGATTGCTGCCAGTGTGAAGCACGATTTGTTAGGTTCAGTGGGGTCATTCTTCATTTTGTTTCCGCCTCACATTTGAGGAGGCGGAGGGCTTTCAGGTCAGCATAGAACTAGATATTCAGATGCAAAGCAGCTTGGGCTTTTTGCTGGGTGAGGGGAGCCACTGTATTGATAACCTGTGTGAGAGTTAGGTTGTACAGGTCTACCAGGTTAGCAGGGTTGTTGACAAGTGACTGAGAAACAAAGAGCTCATCCAACAAAGGTAGAATGCCCATTTTGGTAATGTTACGTGTTCTCTGCATTGAGAGAGGGGTAAGGGTGAACCCATAGTTGGAGGGAGGCTGGTCACTGGCATATTAAATCAAATAATGCTATGATCAGTCCTGGGGCAGGGCAGGTCGGAGGAGATGTCAGTTTTGCAGTTAAGGTAAGCTAGCCAGTCCAGGAATCTGCCTTTAGATTGCATAGGGTTAAGGATGCATTGCGCAACGGCAAGTGCTTCGCGGGAACAAGCTAGGGAAGAGAAATTTGTGTCAGCCTTGTTGCTGAGACCTAGATTAAAATCACCCAGTAGGATAGACTTGGAGGAAGGTTTGTAAGAGGAGAGAAGGTGCAGAATGTCCTCTTCGAAGGAGTGGAGGTGGCCAGGAGCACAGTACACAACGTGGATGTTAGCTGTGGAGGTTGCGAGAAAGGCTGAGTTTAGTCAACAGGTGTTCTCCAGATGAAATGGAGGTGTTGCAGATTTCTTTGAGAGGTAGAGATTCTCTTACTATAAGCCGCAACTCCACATCCTCTGGACTCTACTCTGTCTTTTCGATAGATAGTGCATTTAAGCAGTATTGCCAGAGCTAAAGAGGGGCAAGAGGCCTTGTAAAGCCATGTTTCAGATATGCAAGTAGGTCAAGGTTGTTGGTTGTGATTAGGTTGGCAATATCCAAGGAGTGGGCAGTGATTGATCTTGCATTGGTCAAAGCTCCTTTTAAAGGTAATGCGGTAGGCTTAGATGAAGGTTTATGACATTTGACAAGTGTGCTAGAAGGAGAGAGGGCAATTTTGTGGCTCTGCATAGCAGTGTGAGAGATCTGGCTAGGAGTGGGAAGAGCACATGGAGGTGCAGCGCTGTTGCAAGCTTGGGATTAGGTTATTTATAGTCCTCATCATATTTAATCATTATGCTGGTGTTGTCATGACTCTGGCAGTTGGTGTGAGTAATCATAGTAAAACAATGCGGCAGGAATGATGTATTAGATCCAGGGAAGACCCTGTTTGATGGCAGAGGTGGGTGCACTGGCATTTGTTCATTTTCTACTAAGCTAGGGGATCAGGTTGCTTTAGGTTGCATGCCCATAATAGGGCTAGGTGACTGGCTTTTATCAGTGAAGTTTGAAAGGCCCAAAAATGTGTTGGCCAGGGTCTTGGTCTCCAAGAAAGGGATAGTAGGGCACAGTCACCCAAACATTGCAAAGTGTGGTGGAATTATATAGCTACTGTTGTGTGTAGCCTGAAGAGTGGCGCGAGAGCCTGGCAAGTCCTAGGCAATACATCAATGTTCAGCAGGCAGTGTTGCTTAAGCTGATAAAGACATTGTAACACTGCAGCTTGGGGTGAGATGGATAGAAGTATCAAAGCCTGGAGTCAGAACGACACTATAGCAGAATGGAGTGATCCTGACAGGGACTGCATGGGGGTCGGCTAGCTTAGAGGAAGATGCATATAGGGTTCAATGGGCAGGCATAGCAAAGCAAGGTGGTATGAAGGAGGACAGGGGATTTCGTCATGGAGTGGCAGATTTTGCGGCACAATGAGGTTAACAATAGATCCTGTGGGGCATATAAGGACACACCTTAGAGCAGGGATCTCCCAGGGGTCATCATGCAAGGCCTTATAATTTGACCTTTAAAGGGGGCCGGCTTCGCCTGCTGGCTCTCAGGAGGAAGTGGAATTTCAACACTAGGCAGCCTATTGGTGGCTGGCAAAGGCAGGCATTCAGGCAGACCTTCTTCTGGAGGGCTGGTCATCCGCATCAAGTATTAAGTGAAAGCCCAATTGGGCCTACCTAAAATGTAAAAAGAATGTGTCATAACTGTTCGATCCAGACTACTACCATTTCTACTGACTAAAAACAATGTCATGGAAGATGGTACATCACGTTTTGGTTTTCCCTTTGTCACACCTTCATTGGAGTAACTCTTGCAGGCCTTGTCCATCCTCCACTTATGTGGCCGAAAGGATAATGGATTGAATTCATGGAGACAAATGTTTGACAAACAAGTACCACAACTTTCATGTACAGTTATACAGTGTCACAGACAGTCAGGAGTGGTTGTCTGATGGCACGCCCTACACAAATAATCTTGTGCAAAGATAGATCTGGATTCACGATAAAACAGGGAATCTTCAAACCAGCGACTGGTATTCTGCTGACATCGAAGCCCATATAAATCCTGACAAGTATACCATAATTCAATAAATCAATCAGGATAAAATGTCAAAAGTGTTCATTTATCGAGGGTAAACTGGTATATTATGTCACAGCTTTTAAACAGGATTTATATATAAAAGTAAAATATGAGGATATTGAACACAGACCTAGTTATCATCCTGTACAGGAGGGCTGGGTGACCTCTGAACGGGCCCTGAGATTCAGAGCTCGCCCTCCAGTAACTTAAGACGACATAGCTGCACCTTGAGGAAGATGGGGTGCAGGATCCTCTTACTCCAACCCCAATCAATAAGGACAAGTCAATGGGTTGGCAAAGGGAAGTCCGTTTAATGACAAGTAGAAAAAACGGGGAAACAAATGGAAACCATCAGAGCTGCGATTGCCTGTCTCGCTTCAACTTCCAAATTCTTCATTCAAGCAGCAATAGTTATAGTGCATTCTAATCATCGTTGATGTGTTACACTCATAAGTTTATCATGCACTTCTATTGGTTAAAAAGATAACTTAAGTATAGGTACTATATCTGTATATGGTAACAGAGTGTGGGGATTTATTAACTCTTATCGGGTGGGCGTCTACGCCCATCCCTCTACATCACTCGTGATAGACGTCACTACAAGTACGACGTTTCCTTGGTTCTACTAGCTATAGGACCCTAGATTATTTGGTTCGTTGTGATTGGGTCGGTTACAGCCCTAGACATAAATCTCCACTTTAATTAGCAGCATGCAGAACGGTCGCACAGGTGCGGGATGGCCCAAGATTCACCCTGCCTCCCTTCCATCAATCAATACCCTTAGGCCTATGTGTCAGTTAGTTGGCTGAGAGTGGCCTCGAACTGTAGCTTCTTATCCAGAAAAGGTATGGCATCCTCTGAGTTTGGATGACATCTGTCACGCTCACCTGAATCTCTGCAGCAGCGATGGATTCCTTCGACCTCTGCTCTGCTCTCCCCTCACCTGGAAACCAGCTCTTACTTCCTTCACTGCGGTTCTATCTGTGAGACAAAGAATGGGTTTAGAATAGTTCCCAGACCCAGAGACCCTCCCTTGAGACTCCCCATTGGTTCAAGTGCAGCGTCTAACGGGGAGGGCCCACCTCTTGTTTTAGGAAGGTGGGCTCTCCGTCCTGGCTCTGCAGGGGCGCTATGTTGCGGGCCGGATGGTTGCAGTGCTGACTAGAAGCTGTTCTCCTTGCTTGTTCTGGTGATGCTGTTGAAAAGAATGGCTCAGCCGTTCCCTTTATGTGTGGCTGGAAAACGTTCAAAAGTCCCGAATAAAGTTCCAGGGGCAGTTACCTCACTGACCCTTAGTGCGTATAATGTCCAATGTCCTCGGATTTCCCAGTTGCTTCACTGGGTTTTGGGTTTGAAAGAAAGATGTGCAGGTTTGTATTGTCTTTGTGATTCCTGCTCACCGATTATCTATAAAGACTAACCTGTCTTTCTCTGGTGTTTTCTTTTCCTTGCAGATTGCCAAAGGAAGGTCCAAAGGGCGGTGAAGATCTGAAGACCCATAACCCGGACGGGCGTTGACGATCAGAAGGACCGCAAGTGAAGAATGAAGCTGCCGACGCCGTCGGAAAGCCGCGGAAAGGTGAGTAGAGACTGGCGCTGTACTAATGCTTCTGTTTCTGTCTCTTTCAGATGTGGAGCTCATAGTAGCGAAGATGGAGGCCCAAACCGGACACCGGATCAGGTAAGCGTGTGCTTGATGCAACAGAGGAATACACGAAGCAAGTCTTGTTATTTGGGCGTGGCTTTTATAGGGAGCCTCGCCCAAAGACTAGAGCGTTGCCTTTGTTTTGGATTGGCCAAAAAGGGGTCCATGCTAGTGGAACAGGAAGTCTCATGTTATTCTATGGCCGCAGGGGTTTTCATTGGCTGACATGGATATTAACCCTGTTTCTGCTCTCCATGCTTTCACCCACAATACACCTGCCTGTCTTCCCTTCTGCCTACCATGAACTGGATATGAGGGCGACTTGATAATGTCCCCTAGTCTGGTGCCCATGACAACATCAGATGTGGGTACCTCTCCGTGCCATGCAGGTCACGTGTCAGTACACTGTGAATAGGCTTCATTTTCCCTCTATTTGTGTATTTGATTTTTTGTTCGGCCTCGCCACCTTCTTGGGCCTCCTTATCTCGACCTTCATGGGGCAGGCTTCTATGCTCTTAAGTTTCGATTCTTCGGAGTTGCTGCTCTCCTCCCTTCCTTGGGTTGACCTCGAATTCCTGGCCATGAGCTGCTTCTTACTGAGTTTCGATTCCGCTCTTTCGTCTGACTTTGATCTAGTTTATGAATCCTGGCCTATTTGTCCTCTATCATCCTAGGCTTAATTCTGTTTTTGTAAAATGGAGTCACACTTGTATAATGTGCTTCTTGAGGTAGATGTATAGTTGGCGCTTGCCGCTCTATCCTTCTACTAAGCATTGCAAGCAGTACCGTTTCCTTTGCTTCTTGCGTTCAAAGCCTATTTACAGGTATTTAGCCAGTTACATGTTTCCATCCTGCTTTCAATGGTTAAGTTTCTTTAAAGTTCAGCATTGTTTCTTCTTCTATGTCCATTACATCATTATTCGCAACATTTCGTCTTTGTTTATCACCTTTTTGGTTGTCATTTCTTTCATCTGAATGTCTGTCTGGGCCATTGTGTCGTCACCATTCGCCTCCGATTAGGGCCCTTTGGGTCTCTTCAGGGACAGTTTATAAGTATTCTTCATTTTGCGTCAGCTGCTGGTATGGTTGTCTCAATGGGTACCATGCTGCCCATGGTTGTCTGGTTATTGGCACTTCAATAGGTATACAAGTCCTTCTGATGGGTACTGGACAGAGCCCCACTGTGGCTCTCTGATGGTTTATTTGCTCCTTATACGTCACATATCTTGGTGAGTATGCTTCTGGTATTTCAAAATGGGTGGCTGGAGTGGAGGCCATATTTGGGGCCTCCTCTACAATCCTCTACAATCCCACCGCATCTTACACATGGGCATCTCTGTACCATAGATCATGAAACTGCCAGACCTGGAGCTGAGCTGTAGAGTCAGATTTTGGTAACATAGGCATGGCACTGTAACTGACAGGAAAGCACTGACCTAAACTGAACTTGCAATGTGTAAAGTCAACTTGAAGTAGAGCCAAAGCCTCACTGCATCTAGGTGCTTTACCTCTCCACGCAATGTTTCCAGGCACATCACAAATAGTGTTCCTTCAGTGATTCTCCCTGGGAAATTAGCAATTGCATCACTCTGCAAAACCTTTCTCAAGAAAAATGCCTTTTTCTTCCAAGAACTGCAAGCGCGTGAATCTGGTGTGGAGTCCAACTCAAGACTCATGAATCAGGTGAGCATATTTATTTAGATATTGCTTTTTTTCCTATTAATGAACTGCACTTATGGTAAAAGCTTTGTTGAGCCTGGCGAGCAATTAACACTTAAATGCATTGGAAACAAATAACACCCCGTAAAACGGTTCCAACTCTGCACTTAAAGCCAGTGTAAACGTTATTTAATTCCAAATGACGTCAGTGGTACATAAGGTACCTGCCAAGACTGTCTCAGGACAGCAAATATCCTTTCCTAGGCTGTGAGTGATGGTTCTACATCTTTGCTCCAGCTGCATTCCCGGCAGCGTGCTGACGCTCTTCACCCATTGGAGAAGAGGGACCCTGTGGAGCACGTGACACCCGTTGTTCCCCGGTGGAGATTTGGGTGCTGCACCCCAGACCAGTGAGCCGCAACAGGGAGCAGAGTGCCCCCTTACTCTATATATAGTATTGCCGGCAAAGGTTCAGTAACAGTGGGCGGTTGACACTGTTTTATGTTCCCCGTCCACCCACCCTGGTAGTTTTGGCTTAGGGGTAGTTTTGTCGGGTTGGTGTACTGAGAAGGGGAGGAGAGTATTAAGGGAGAGAGGGTGGCTTTTTGTGACAGGTCAGGGCGGCAAGGGGTGGGGTAAACTTTGTATTTCGGTGTTCCTTTGTTGCTGAGGTTGCAGGTCAGCCAGGCTTACAGGCGAGAGGTAGTGAGTTGGAGGGACTGAGAATATTGGGGAGAGTGTATATGTTTGAGCAGGTAGCCAGGGACACAGTCAGTTAAATGAGGGTTGGTTGGAGCCGAAGGATTATTATTGCGGTAAGGAGGGTGGTTAGTACTGTTTGGACAGACCTCCTAGCCCAGGGTTACAAGATAGGGCAAGAGGTAGGGAAGAAGGACGGGCGGTGGACTGGGGAGAGGACATGGATAAAGTTGGGAAAGATGTTGGGGAGTTGAAGGGGGAAGGAATATTTGGAGGGAGGGAATGGGGAAGAGGAAGCAGGTTTACCTACTTGTTTAACGTTTTGGTTAGTGTGTAAGGCAGAGGGCCCAGGTTAGCGTAGTTTGTAAGCTGTGGCCTGCTACAGTAAAGCAACCTTTTTCCATTAATGGCGAGTCTGGGTATTTTGTGCAGTTTAGCCCAAAAGGGAAGTATACCCATGCTCTTATGGATATACAGGGCCACCTCAGAAATCAATTCAGAAAAACAACCGACAGTTTCACTAAAATCCCACTATTCTATGGTTTTTCCTCTTCCCTTATAACTAAAGATCATCTAAAAATGTAAAATATGATAACGCATCGTTTGGCTATTAGGTAGTAGTGTATACCTGTGGGGCAGAAGGCCTGTATTCTGTGCAGGGAGAGCCAACATAATGCTTAAAGAGTGATTGCACCATCAGGACACAACAAATGGATGCACCGGAATGCACAACAAAAGAAAACTGCACATACTCCGCTACTTTTGAATTTAAGCGTTGGTGTCAGGGAACTGAGCTTAACAAGCGTGGTATTATTTCTAGTTCCACATCTGCTCAAAGGTCTAGATCTGCTTCCACACGTTGTTAGTTAAAGCTACACATAGCAGCATTTCAAAGAAGAAGACGGCCCCAGAAAATTATTGTGAAAAGCCCCTGATATTGTCGCTGCTAATCAGTGGCGTGTCTAGAATATTTTGAGTGGGTTGGCCCAAGTGAGGCACTGACTTATGCAGGCGTGGCATGAAGTACAAGCGCACGCGCGCACGCACGCACACACACAAGATAATGGGGTGGCACCTGGGGTCGCCAATCAGATTCCAGGATTAGCATGTGCTCTGCAACTAAGAGACATGCAGACACGCCAGTCACAAGGGTCTGGTGATCGTAGGTCCCTTCCCTGTAATACCATTTCTAAGTCTTCTGAATTCACCATGAGGCAGCCCTGGCACCTCTTACCTGATTGTCGCTCATGGGTATTGTATGCACAGATGTAACACAGACACTCCTTGAGGCTGGTTCCAGGGAAACGGGTTTGAACCATGTCCGTGAGAAAGGGGATGTGTTTTCTAAGAATCCCACTACCTAGAGGCTGCCAAAATGCCAGACGTCATGCTATACAAGACCAAGTTACTTTACTTTAGCCAACGCCATCTCTTACTGAAAAACAACATTACCCGTGAAACTCATAATCTCTGTTTGGCATGTGGCAGAGGCCATCATACCTACTAATTGAAATAAAATTGTCCTTTTACGCAGACTTAACGGTCCAAAACTCCCTGTTTGCTATGTGCAGTGCCCTCTGAACCTATTCATTCATATAAAGTGGTCCTCAAACACAGGCTTAACACTACAAAACTGCCTTGCTGCTTCACTTGGCTCTCATTTGATTCTGATGCTTTTCCGTGAACCTGATCTCTTCGGCCATTCTCTGGATTTCCCTTGGATTTCCCTTGACCAGTTCCTCTGTACTTTGATATCAAACTCTCCTCCTGCACCTGTCCTTCAAAATCCTGGCAATCATCAGAAACTTTTCCTCGTACCATCAGGACAGGATTTGGCAAAATCATGCCATCTGGCACGGTTGTAACCAAGTGCCATCAGATGGGATTTTGCCTATCCTTTGGAACACAAATAGCACATCTGGCAGTGATGCTGCCTCTTCTTTGTCTACTTTCCACCTTCCTTCCTGTCCTTTTGTAACCTCTTCCAGGATTCTCAGGTATATTTCCTTCTGTTCAGTTTGTTAATAGTCTAATAATATTATTGCCATATTGATTTCTATTTTTCTCCCTTTTACAGCCCGGGTGAGCCGCAATCGCGAAAACAAATCCCAGGTGTTTAGATGCCGATATTGTTTTTATGTCTGAAAAAGGCACTTTGATTTGGATATGTGTGCGTACGTGGTTTGTTCTTCACATAAATGAAGGCACCACAGAGTAAGAGCAAATTGCAGGATGCTGCAAGGAACTAAAAGTTCTAGGAAATCCCCAGCCATATAGATTAAGTAATGCATACCTGTGTATTTAATATGTGATTTATTTATTTATTTATTTATTCACATTTGTTAAGCGCACATCAGCCCGAAGGCATCGTGGCGCTGGTTACAGTGTTTCTTAAACTTAGTTACAAACAGTTGAGCCCTTGGTTACATTGGGCAATGGTTATGCTTAAATACATGTACATGGTGAATACGTGAGTAGTCAGGTGCACTTGTTAGTTGAAGAGAGCACTTTTAAGTTGTTTCCGGAAAGAGAGGAGGGATGTTCTGCTCTGAGGTTGGTGGGCAGAGTGTTCCAGAGCTTTGGTGCCAGGTAGGGGAAGCCTATACCTCCTGCTTTGGATCTATTAATGTGTGGTATGGTGAGATGGTTGCTGTATGTAGTTCTGGTTGGTCTTGTGGACTGGGATCTAGACAGGGTGTCGGATAGGTAAGATGGTGCTGTATGGTTGATGCATTTGTGCGTCGTGGTGAGGATTTTGAAAGTAATCCTATCCTTAACTGGGAGCCAATGGACAGCTTTCCTAGCTGTGGTGATGTGCTCTCTTTTTGGTATGCTGAGTGTTGCTCTGAGCGCGTTATTTTGGGTGGTTTGGAGCCGTACTAGGTTGTTCTTGGATGTGCCGGCTAGGAGCGCGTTGCAGTAATCTAGTTTAGCTCCAATGGTGGCTCTTGCAATGGATAAGCAGTTATCTTTTGTTAGGAATGGTTTTATTGCATTGATGAGTTTGGTGCTCAGTGCCGAGGCCGAGACTATTGCACTTACTTGTTTATCCATAGATAGGGTGGCATCTATGTGAACTCCTAGTGTTTTGACTGATGATAGGACTGGGATAGCACAGTTGTCAATGTTAAAGTTAATGTAAAGTGGGTTGAGATTGGCGAGGGTGGGCTTCTCGCCTAAGATGAGGATTTCAGTTTTGTCCCCATTCAAGCAGAGGCCGTTAGTGGCCATCCAGGCTTGTATGGTGGAGTAGATTAGTTGGAGGGAGGTGGAGTCTTGATGATAGTTACCAGTCATGGGCAGGAGTACCTGTGTGTCGTCAGCGTAATTTGTGTAGGTGATCCCCATAGAGTCCAGTTTGTCGAATAGGGGCTTGGTAAAGAGGTTGTATAGCGTTGGGGCCGTGCAAGAGCCTTGAGGAACCCCGCAGTGGATGATAGATGTAGCTGCATGAGCTGTGTTGGAGAAGACTTTCATCGCTCTTCTCCAACACAATCAATCAATCCTATCACAAGTTCCGTCAAAGCATCACTAGTTGGCTCAAAGTTGCAGACATCTAGGCATATACCTTGCTGACTTTGCCCGGCACCTCTCTCTACACCGCATGCACCAACCACTGTGCAAAACTATGCATGCCATCAATGTACCCGCCTGTATATATCGTAACTTCATTGTGCCAACATGTAACCAAGCGGCACTTGCACATAATTGTATTTTACATGTTGTAACCAAGCTTTGAATATCCTTATGCCTTGCGCCTGACTACCCTCGGGTCTGGAGCGCAATACAAATAATAAACTAAACTAAACTAAACTAAGCTCTGCCTTGTAGGAAGGAGGTTACCCATGAGGCAGCGTCTTTGGAAAAGTGTGCTTCATGTGTTAGATGGTTGGTGAGAGTGTTGTGATCTACTAGGTCGAATGCTGCAGATAGGTCGAGGAGGAGGAGGAGAGCGGGCTTGCCTTTGTCGAGGATGTTGGTGATTTCGTTTTTTAGGTCTAGAAGGGCGGTTTCAGTTCCGTGTCCCTTAAGGAATCCAGATTGCCTTTTACCTAAGATTGCGTTGGATTCCAGGTAGTTATGGATCTGTACATGGGCGGCTTTGTCAAGTAATTTTAGAAGGAATGGAACTGTGGTTATTGGACGGTAGTTGTTGGGGTTCGCGGGGTCTAGTGTAGGTTTCTTTAGGAGGGGGCGCACCCAGGCCTCTTTGAGGGTGTCTGGGACTATGCCTGACCTAAATGATGCGTTAATGAACGCAGTGAGGAGAGGTGCGAGCTGCTCAGCACATTCTTTGATGATTTTTGGGGGGCATATGTCACCCTTGCAAAGTGAGGGTTTGAGATGTTTAAGGATGTTGATGACCTCAGTTATGGAGATTTCAGTGAAAGTGAACTTGGGTATGTTGTTGGCTTTGACACTATGTTTCATGTGTGCGTGTGAACTTTGCTTGGGTAGGGAGTTGTAGTGGTGTGATATCTTTTTTTGGAGGAGGTTTATTTTTTCTAGCATGGCTGTTTGTATGCCTGTGCACCAGGCCTCGTCCTTGATGATCTCGTCTGGGCAAGTGGGAGGAATGGTTAGTTCTTTAAAGATACAAAATAGCTCTTTAGATTGAGAGTTAGCTGCAGTGATGCGTTGGTTGTAGGCTTTGGATTTAGCTAGGAAGATGGCCTCTTTGTATTTTTTGGCTATAGTTTTGAATATAGCTTTTGTGTTGTTGCAGGGATTGCATTGGCAGTTCTTAAGCGCTTGGTGTTTGTCTGTGCGCATTGATTGGAGATCCTCTGAGAACCAGGAGTTGGAGTGGAAGGATTTTTTTTCCTTTTTACTTTCTAGGGGGGCGGCAGTGTTGACTGCCTTTGTGATAGAGTCTTTAAATATTTCAGCAAGAGTATTAGGGTCTGATGAAAAAGGGGGCTTTAGACAGGGCACGTTAAGTAGTGCGCTGATATTGGCTGCTGTGAGTTTTTTGGCACTTCTAGCTAGAGTGGCCGCAGCTTTGGTGGGCACTCTGCTGCTCGTAGTTCTGGGGATATCGAATAGGATGAGGTTATGGTCTGTCCACGGGAGGCTGGTGTTGGTGGTGATTGCTATGTTACAGTTGTGGTCAGAGATCCAATCTAGGGTGCGTCCTTTAGCGTGTGTGGGCGCTACGATTCTTTGAGAGAATCCTATGTTGTGGAGGTCCTTGGCTAGAGATAGGGCAGCTTTGTCCTTGGGGTCGTTGAGTCCTAGGTTTAAGTCACCTAAGAGGAGTGATTTCGTGGATTTTTTAATGTTGTTTCCTACGAGGTGGTTAATTTGGCCTTGGAAGTTGGTGGCGGGGCCAGGTGGCCGGTAGATAGTATGAATATTGATAGTACAGTTAGGCGATGGTGCTAGTTTGATAGATAGGATGTCAACATTTCCCTCCTCTAGGTGCGGTACGGTTCTTATGGGTAGGGTTTCTTTGTGTATAAGGGCAACCCCCCCTCCTGTTTTGGTGATTCTGTCTTGTCTGATGATGGCATACCCTGGAGGTAGGGCTAGAGCGATGGCAGGGCCAGACGCTTGGTGAAGCCAGGTCTCGGTAATGGCCAGCATGTCTAGGTCATTGGAGGTTAGTAGGTCATGTACTTCTATGGCGTGAGCATTGAGAGATCTGACATTGAGGAGAGCGCACTTGTATGGGGTATGGCTGGCGTTCTGTGGTCCTTGGGTAAGAGGGTTTGGTGTAGCGGTGGGGTTAATTGGGGCGCAGGGATTACTGCTGGGTATATTGACTGTAGACTTACTACTGTGATATGGGGTAGTGTTCCTTTGAGAGTGTGATGTATTAGCTTTCATGGTACGTGAACTAAGTCTGTAGTTTCTGAGTGTTATGTGTGCAGTATTGGCCTGGTGTAGGAAAGGAGCTGTGCGGGCTCTGAGTCTGCCTGATCTGAGGTTCGTGTCTGGTGTCAGTGCCTTGAGTTGTAGTGGTGGTGTGGGCGTACGCATATGGTCCATTATATTAGGGTGTCTCTGTGATTGTTGGTCGTGAGAGTGGTGCTCTCTGTTGTTGCTGAGTTGTGTGAACATGAGGATTAGTAACGCACTCAATAGGCAGGTGTGGAGGAGCGAGGAGAACACACTGAGCGTGAGTTAGATTGAGGGGCAGACTATCGCAGTACTGGCAGGCTATCACAATGCTGGCGGACTATCACAGTGCTGGCGGACTAACACAATGCTGGACTATCACAGTGCTGGCGGACTAACACAATGCTGGACTATCACAGTGCTGGCAGGCTATCACAATGCTTGCAGATTATCACAATGCTGGCGGACTAACACAATGCTGGCGGACTAACACAATGCTGGCTTGGGCAGCGCTAGGCATTAACATTAGCAGGCAGCGGATGTGACTTACGATTGCTCTGCATTCCGTGTGGTAAGACTGTGCGCATTGTATCCAATGGTTATTGGTTCAAATGCCAGAGTTCAACGATGAGTGGCTTCGTTAGAGGAGTGCAGGACTGCAAGAGGATGCTAAGTAAAATGCATTAAGACATATGCCAAAATCGTTTATGATGGGATTATCAATTGGTTTGATTGCTCTTATTTATTTATTCACATTTATAAAGCGTGCAGCAGCCCGGAGGCATCGTGGTGCTGTTACAGATATGGTTGCTGGTTACAGGGTAAAAACTTGGTTACAAGACAGAGCAAAAAGAAAGATAAGATAACAGTGGAACAGGAGGAGAGGGACATGCTGGAGAGAAGATGGGCGAGAGGAGGAGGGAGGAGGGGGATGGTTTAGTTGAGGAGAGTGGTTGTGAGTGTTTTTGGAAGGTGGAGAGGGAGGATTCTGCTCTGAGTGCATTGGGTAGGGCGTTCCATAGTTTGGGCGCTAGGTAAGGAAAGCTGATTCCCCCTGCTTTGGCTCTTTTGATTGTAGCAGTGTGGCTTAGTGACTTCTGTTTGGGCAGGAGGAGGTGTCTCTAGAGATGGTTTCGGAGAGGTATGAGGGGGCGGAAAGGCTGAGGCATTTGTGGGTAAGAGTGAGGGTTTTGAAGTTGATCCTGTCCTTAACTGGGAGCCAGTGGGCACCCTGTCTAGCCGGAGAGATATGGTCTCGTTTGGGGATGCTGAGTGCTGCTCGAAGCGCGTTGTTTTGGACTATTTGTATCCTGTATAAATTTTTGGCTGAGGTGCCGGCAAGGAGAGCATGGCAATAATCTAATTTGGCTTCAATGGTGGCACGAGCGATGGAAAGGCAGTTTTGGCTAGTTAGGAAGGGTTTAATGGCATTTATTAGTTTGGTGGTGAGTGCAGCGGCGGAAGCATTGGCACTGACTTGTCTATTGATGGAGAGGGTGGAGTCTAGGAAGACTCAGAGGGTCTTGACTGATGGGGAGACAGTTATGATGGTGTTGTCGGTGGTAAAGTTGCCGTATTTTAGGTCGAGCTTGGGTAGTATTTCTTTGGGGCCTATGAAGATTATCTGTTTTGTCCCCATTTAGGCAAAGTTCATTGTCTGCCATCCATTCTTGGATGGCTGTGTAGATTTGCAGGAGGGCTGCTGCATCTTGGTTGTAGGATCCCGTGAGAGGGAGGAGTACTTGAGTATCGTCAGCATAGTTTGTGTAAGCTATGCCGAGAGAACAAGTTTGTCGAAGAGAGGCTTAGTAAATAGGTTGTAAAGGGTAGGCGCTGTGCAGGGTCCTTGAGGAACTCTGCAGTGGATGGTGGTGGGGGCTGCATTGGCTTGGTCTGATTATACTTTCATGGCTCAGTCTTCTAGGAAGGAGGTGATCCATGAAGAGGCCTGTTTAGAGAAGTGGGCTGCATTGGAGAGGTGGGCGGTAAGGATGTTGTGATCAGCGAGGTCAAATGCGGCCGAGAAGTCCAGAAGCAGCAGGAGGGCTGGTTTGCCGTTGTCCATTATCTTAGTGATTTGGTTTTTCAGGTCCAGGAGGGCGGTTTCTGTGCTGTGACCTTTGCGGAACCATGACTGCCTCTTCCCAAGGATGGCATTGGATTCCAAGTAGTGTTGTATTTGTGTGTGGGTTGCTTTATCTAGGATCTTGAAGAGGAAAGGGACAGTGGTGACAGGGCAGTAGTTGCTGGGGCATGTGGGGTTAAGGGCAGGATTTTTTAGAAGGGGCGGACCTATGCTTCTTTAAGGCTGTGAAGTACAGTTCCTTTGGCAAACAAGGCAATGCTAAATGCTGTGATGATCAGGGTTAGTGAATGTGTGCAACCTTTGATGATGTCAGGTGGGCAGATGTCTCCTTTGCAAGGGGAGGGTTTGAGGCGCTGGATGAGATCTGAAACCTCTGCTTCAGTGACATCTCTGAATGAGAAGAGAGGGCTGCATGGATTGTAAAGAGGGGTGTTAGGTAGGCTATGTTGGTTGGACTTTGGTAGTGCATTTCGTTGTGCTTTGATTTTGTCCCATAGAAGTTTGATTTTGTTCAGGGGTGTTGCCTGTATGCCAGCGCACCATGTTCGTCTTTAGTAATATCATCAGGAGTGGAAGAGGGTGTGATGAGATTTTTAAATATGGGAAACATTTCTTTGGATTTGGAGTTGACATTTTTTAATCCGTTGATTGAAAGATTCGGATTTTGCTTGGAAGATAGCTTTTTTGTATTGCAATGAGAGTCTTTTAAATTCTTCTAGTGTGGAGTCGTTGGGCTTCGACTGCCATTTGGCTAGGGCAAGACGTTTGCAGGAGCAGAGAGCTGATAGCTCTTCCGTAAACCATGAGTTGGTGTGCATGGTTTTATTTCCCTTTTTGTCTTCCAGTAGGGCTATGGCATCTATAGCTTTGGAGAGGGTGAGGGAGTATATGTCGGCGAGGGAGGAGGGGTTGCTTAGGAATGGCGGTTTGAGTTCTGGGATATCCAGGAATGGAAGGAGGTTTTGTTTGGTTAATTTCTTCAAGCTTCTAACCTTAGCTGGTGGGGCGGATGTAGGTACTTTGGAGATGGGTTTGGTGGGGAGAGTGAATTGGATGCAATTGTAATCCATCCATGGGAGGGCAGTGATGGTGGTGATAGATGAGGAGCAGTTGTGGTCAGCAACTCAGTCAAGGGTGCAGCCTTTGCAATGGGAGAATCCTAAGTCAGCAAATTCCTTGTCAAGGGCTGAAGCTGCTTTCTCTTTGGGGTCATGGAGACCTAGGTTGATGTCTCAGAGTAAGATAGTTTTAGTGGTGCTTTTTAGGTTGTTTCCTAGTGTGTGGAGGAGGTGTCCTTGGAAGTCAGGGGCTGTGCCAGGCGGTCTGTAGGTGATAAAGATATTAATGGTGCTTGTGGGGGATAGGGACAGTTTGGCTGCAAGGAGGTCAGCCTTGCTATCCCAGAGGTGGTTACATGGCCTAATGGAGAGTGCTTCCCTGGAAATGAGAGCAACTCCTCCACCTTTATATAGTTTACGGTCTTGGTGCAGGATGGAGTAACCGTGGGGGAGTGCAAGAGAGATGGCTGGGCCTGATGCTTCATGGAGCCATGTTTCCATGATGGCAAGTAGGTCGAGATCTAAGGTGGTGATGAGGTCGTTGATTTCGATGGCGTGGGTGGGAAGTCAACGCACATTGACTAGGACACATTTAAGGTTGATGTGGGGGATGTTCTGTTTGATAGTGGAGGTGTGGGGAGGGCAGTTAGCAGGACTGTGCGGGTGAGTGGGTGAGCGTGAGCGGGGGAAGGTGGGTTTGGTTTGGGGGGGGTAGCTAAGTAAGGGAGAGTGGTGTGTAGGGCCTGGGGGCTTGGCTGGTGACCAGATGCTCATTGGTGGTGCAAGGGCATGGACTGGATGAAGCCAGTAGGGTTTGGAATGATTGGTGTGCGGGAGCGTAGTCTGGGAGTTCTCTTATCTGTAGGGATGGGGAATCTGGGGAGCGCATGGGGCTTAGTGCGTGTCCTGAGCCTGGGGAGCCTGGCGTGTAGGAGTGGAGGAGTGCAGGGCCAGACCGTATGGTCGTTGGAGTGAGCAACATCAGCTGGGGACGTGGGGTGATGGCCGGACTGTGTGGAGAGAAGTGCGCTTGTGGGCGGCATGGTTTCGGGGTAACAGAGGGTGGTAGTGATGAACGCTATTATGATTAGGAGGTGCCGTGAGGAGGTGGTGACGGGTGTGCAATGTTGAGTGAGCGTGTGGGTAGGAGGATACATTGGTGAGTGAGGGAGGGGTATGGGGAAGGTGGAAATCGAGGTGGGCGATGTTCTGGATTTCAAAGGCGAGAGCAGATACAATTGGTGCAGCTAATCAATATTATTGTGTACACTCGAGCAAGTGCCCTTTGCAAATTAACCCATATGGATTAATGCACCTAAAAATCATAATTAATCTAGGTTCTAATGCAGTTAAGTCACAGTAGTGTAATAATAGATGCAGCATTGCTTGAACTATGTTCAAACAGAATATACAGTGGGTTCAAAATGGATGTCTCTTACCTTGTAGATGTTGTAGCCCAAATATCAAGGCCTGCCTTGGGCACCCAGGGTGAACAGGCGCGAAAAGGCAATGGAGGTTTCCTCAGGAGGTGCACTTTGCCTTGCGGCCCTTAGCCAGCTGCTTGGGCAAGGCTGCCCTGGGGTTCTCAGTCCTGGAAGAAACCGCCTGTCAGGGAGGGGGTGGGCATAGGAAGGGAGGAGGAGGGATGAGCTGGGGGAAGGCCAGATAGGCACTGATGCCAATGAAAGCTAGCATTGTGTACTCTAGTGAGCCTACCAGCATGCTAAACTGTAAGTATAAGCAATGCCTGTTTATGGCATGGTGGCTACTGGGATCACAGTTATACACCCACAGGAGTGGGGCACCATTAGTGTCAGCATGGAAAGGTAACACAGTCATGACAGGGGTGATGGGCATTAGCTGTTTGCCTGGGTGTCTCCATAACAACCATGTAGGATCCAGATTTAAAAAACTCGTCTCTTTGATAATCACTGCCCACCCAACCCAAAGGGGGACATCGTCCTCCAGATCTCAAGTCAAAGGAATGCAAACAAATGGAGAGTGTGATTGGGGCGGCCAGTCACTCGTCTGACTAATGAAAATAAATCTGAATGAGCCAGGAGACCTATGCAAATCAATTTCACAAATGACAATGTGAGGGGACATAGACTCACTAGGTGGCCATGGTGCAGTCCTACATACATGAAACAAATGCTAGGAGCCAGGTTCTATTTTCACAATGGAAAATACCAAAATATTGTTTAGCCACCCAAAGGCCAGTCATGCACAGTGACACTTATTCGCCATGTACGGCAAACAAAGCTGGTCTGCAGTACAAGTCAAATGAAAGGTCCAAAAACCCTCATACTCGCCAGCAAAGTAGAGTTCCATGCAAATGGCTCTTACTCTTCATAAAGTCTTGCTAATACAAGTGGTCCAATAGATTTTGAAAACACTTATTACATATTCATTGCACAGCCATGTATACTTTAATTCCAGTTCCTCGCGTGGAAAAAACCAACAAGGTGTCTGGTGCATTTGGATTTGCGTAACATCAAATAAACCTTGGGGCCCAGTTTCCCAAGACGACCACAGGCATGTCATTAGCCCATTGAGGTCTTTCTGCTTTGTACAGTGCCGGCGGACATACCGGAGGGGTGTCATTTGGCAAACCACAATGCCTGAATAGATGGTGCTCGCGTGTGGCACTCTACTACTCCAGGGTAACGCAGGCTTACTCTGCTGTGTATGCCACCTATCGTAGTCCTTGTGACCAAGCCTCTGGTGGTTCAGGCGTGTAATCTGGCTAAGAGGATGAAGGCCCTCCTTTGCATGCTTCGTTTGATTGGAAACTGATCCTGCCAGATTGATAGAAATTATGACAATTGCCGAGTAGCTGTGACAGGAATATCCCATGTGTGGGATTTTAACCCAAAGAACTTCACATCAGTTGGGCACATCCAGGCAATGCATCCCTCTGATAAATTTGAATAGACCATGGGTTTGGCCACAAACAGGATTTCGTAATGCCCACAAACATCTTTTTGTTTAACCTTTACCACCTCTCCAATTACACCACATTCTTGTCCCTTTCATTTAACAGTTGACATGGCAGGCCCGGGCCATTTCCCATGTCCGTGCTAAGGCCAACCCAAATACATTTTTGCTGTATGTGAAAGCCTTCCACATTATAAAAAGGCATGCACAAGTACTTCTTATGTCCATCACACAAACATGACATGACTTTATAATGACTTTATAATTTGTTGTACCACTTTCCAATGTACTAGAAACCACCATCACTGGTCAAGCAAACTGTCAGTGTATGTGATAGGATGCGGAAAATGGGTGGGACTCAACATCTCAGGCTAACAGCTATCATGACATACATGGACTCATTATGACTGTGCAGGTCCAGAAAGAAATGCTGGAAAGAATGCCGATAATTCCGGCTCTGGCATTTATTTTTGGACCGGCACAGTTCAAGTTTGTCGGTGGGGGCCACGGATCTCCTGGCAGCGCTGACCTGCCAGTAGGTCAGGCCCCCACTGGCAGAGAAATGCCTCAATCACTGGCATCATTAACAGCAGTTCCGATGATTCAGGATATCCCATCCCATATAGTCCTATTGCACTCCATTGGAATGGGAACTTACTGGCACTCTTCTGCCCGTAATATCCCAGTAATATCCCCGTAATCCCAGAGACGGTAAGGCAAGTTTGCTGGTATGCCTCTGGTAATACCGCGGGATACCGGTAAACCTGTAATGAGACCCTTTGAAAGATACTGGACAAATGGAAAGGGTTATGGAAAAAGTCAAAGAGTAAACACATGGGAAACACAAAAGCTTTCGAGCAAGGACTAAAAACATGGCATCAAAGCCAGAATAGGAAATAGGACTGGGACAATCGG
Source organism: Ambystoma mexicanum (assembly GCF_040938575.1). Lineage (NCBI taxonomy): Eukaryota > Metazoa > Chordata > Amphibia > Caudata > Ambystomatidae > Ambystoma > Ambystoma mexicanum. The sequence goes on from NC_090937.1 coordinate 636,398,043, forward strand.
TCATGCTAAAGTCTTGAAAGGCGACTTCGGAAAACTCATATTCATTTGGAAATGAATATGAGTTTTACGAAGTCGCCTTTCAAGACTGCCAAAATCAGCCATAAAATTCCATTGGGGGGGTGAGCAGATTTTCCCAAAGGAACCTGGAAACAGAGAAGTGGGAGAAATGCCGATTTTTCCTTCTAGCTTTTGGGGCAGAACACCAACCAGCCATCTAGATTGTAGGTTTTCCAGTAGTCATGGCACCTACTTCTGCTTTTTCCAGCCAGCTGCTTATTTCCATCTTCAGTCAGCTCCTGTTGATGGGAACTGTTGTTTCTCTCTGGTCTTCTCTCTGCTCCAATCTGTTGCACCCGAAAGCATCATACTAGTCTAACCTACTTGGATCCATTCTTCAAGATAAACCTATCTGGATCTATTGATTCTGCATTTTTGGATTGGTTTTTTTTATGCCATTGCTTGGCTTTTCCCCCAGGAGGCTATTCTTTCAGCGGTCCGTTCTGCCTAGCCTTGACTCTACATAGGCAGGCGCTGTGGCCTCTAACAGATCTATGTCGGAATCAACCTGCCAGGATCAAGGTGAGCCAATTACTGACAGTCCTGAGATAAGACCACTACCGTGGTGATCGGCGTTTTATCCCTATTGTATAAAATAACATAAATGGCAGACCATATTTGTGGATAAAACGAACCCAAATACCATTAGTGCAAATAGTAAAAGCGTGCATGTTTAAGATTCACCTTGCCATAATGTATCCACGTGTGCTGGATGCATATTCACACTTTGTGGTTTGCATGCTTCAAGTCGTTGCTGAATTGGCTCTGTTGGATGCAGTAGCGCGCCTCCTTCAGAAATGAAAATAATAGTGGTCTATATAGAGGCGCAAATGCTTTTCCTACAAGGTTCTGAGTGTATGCATGGCTGAGATGTATAGATTTGCATGTATAGATTGGAAAGGGGTGTGTGTTCTCGTTGGGTGCTCAAATAATAGGACTATGTCATCAGTGAACTCTCACTAAATTACTGGTGTAGAACATGAGTGTAGGACATACACACACACCTATTGAAAATGTATATTTTTATTAGAACTTTCCCCCACAGTTTATCCTCTCTGGAACTCTTCCCCTAAACAAATATATTCAAACGGAACTGTGGTGAGTCTTTGCATTGTTCTAGGTTCCAGCCCTCATCCTGAGCCTGTGCATTTCCCCCCTCCTGCGGCTGTGTGCTGTTCCCTTCCTTAACCAGTGAGCAGCTCCCCCAAACGACCCTGTGCCTTGTACCTCTCCTGAGCCTATGCAGTGCCACCAGTAGCAGAAGCTGCTTATGGTGCAGGGGAGAGGGAGGCAGCTAGCAGAGCACCAAACGGGAGGCTGTGGGGCACACTGGGCACCAGGTGGGTGCCGGGGCAGTCACCCCTCCTTACGAGCCACTGAGTGCTAAAACCCTTTCCTAATGCATTCATTCTGTCCTTCTCAACCCAGCCTGTCTGCTATTCTCCATCAAAGCCAAAGCAGCTGATAAAGCAGCTTAGGCCTTATCTTATACAACCGTCGACTTATAAAAAGCGTATGCACACTGGGAAGTGCTGCTGCTCTAAAAACTGCACCAAGAACACTGACAACAGTAGGGCGTATTTATCCAACATCATTAACACCTTCAGATCCCTGACAATGATATCCTTTGTTTGGACTACCCTTTGTGATAGTGCAACTAACATTCACAGTAATCTCTCATAATCCTTCCAATCATAAGGGGTTTATGTTGCCTAAATCAACACACGGGTTTGATTGTTTGATTGTTTATTTGCATTTTATCATTAGCTGTCTCTTGCCTACATTGGTCATCACTTGTGCTAGATCTTCTACTTCCACTATGCAAGGGACCCCACTAGTGAACAACTCCTGATGGTTTCCATCTGACAACTCTTTACATGAAACTGAAGTTCCACTGCTCTTATGGTAGTATGCTCAATCTAATGTCTCAACTATAGCCTCAACAGTCTTTAGAGACTGCTGATCATCAGCGACCCTTCACGCCAGAGATTTCCACTTGGACTCCACTGAGGGAATCGTGTGTGTTATTTCAGCTCTAGTGGTGAGGTCAGCATGCATTGCATTGGTAGATTACATGAGGACTAACACACCTCTGGGCATGTATTCCTCCACAAAGGAATCTGGCTGAAGGCCACTCAAGGCACGGGTTGCCGAGAACCAACTGGCATTGTAAAGAAGCTATCTGTAGCGTCATTATATGGTTCTGTGCCCTGATGATCAAATACTACCAGTGCCGTCACCAGCTAGTCAACAGTAGAAGGAGCAGCTTCACCATGGAATCCTCCAAGCATCCCGAACGAATGTCAGCCTCCCATACCTTTCAATTAACTCTGTTGTGGAAGCTCGGCGGGCAGGACCTGCCAGTACATTCAAACGAGTCTCTCACTCTACCAGTGTGCACCACATTTCTTTCAGTATCTCCATACAAGCACCTAACTGTCCCCCACATCATCATCCAGCCCAGCGCCACTCCAGTCTAGTCGCAGTACACATGCATTCTGCACAGTCTCTGCCCAGGCCCACCTCCATCCATGTTGCAGTGCTAGCGCACGAGGTGCCTCCTCATTCCAGTTCAGCATCTGTGCATGCGTGCGCCACCTGCCATATGAGGTCTCTGGAATGGTGCGGTGGAGGGGGCAGCCCAGGTCATCTGTAAGCCACAACAGCTAGCAGAATGCTGGGCCTTCACCCTCTATCTTCTCAGCAGAGCCTTCAATACCCCCAAAACATTGAGTCTGTGCATTAGGGATCCCCTGCAATGTCAGTGAAGTGAAACTTGTACTGGGAGTAAAAGCGCCAAGGGAGTCTTCTCTAGGATTGGCAAGCTCTGTCATGTCCGCATTATCTTCACACTTGAAAGCATTGCAAGAACTTTGCAACCAACCCTTCTTTATAAAGTTGAGACCATTTACAACATTACACCTCACAATGTGCATTTAACCATCATTTATGAAATACTGTGAAACCTGGATATCTGTCTTCTGATCAATACATCAACCTGATTAGAACCAATCAAAGCTCTGGATAGATCTCAGATTAATTCCCACCCACAACAAGTCAGGCGTTAAGGGTTTAACGGCGCCGTCGGCGCCGTTAACCCTTAACGCCTGATTCACACTTTAACGCCTGCTTTTTGCAGGCGATAAAGTCCAAGGCGCTAAGCGACCTTGGTGCTAATTACGGCACCATAATTTACGATGCTGTAATTAGCGCCTTCCCCATCCCCATTATGCCCTATGGGGCAAAAATGGGAATGGGGAAGGGCAAATGGTGAATGGGGAATTACCGCCCACTCACCTTGGAATGGGGCGGTAATTCCGCCATCCACCATGGCAGAATCCGGCATGGACCATGGTGCTAATAGCACCATGGTCCACCGCCTGACTTGTAATGAGGGCCATAGCACTTTATCAGGTCCTAGCCTTTCTCCTACAGGCCATAATCAACAGATTTCACACAGGGTACAGTCACACAATTTAAAACAAGACGTAGCCCATCCTTCCTCTCCTAAAAATGACTAATACAAATATAGAACACGTGGCCAACAAACAGGCTGATTTCTGATTTTAATCTTAAACTTATTAACATCCTGGAAAAACGACATGTTGGCTTTACTCCTTCTCGCGGCACTGAGGCAGTACTTCTTTTCTTAGACACGCTAAAATGACGCACAGAAAGCTGACCGTTTTGCTTCAGTATTACGTACGGTGGGCCATGTAACTTTACTCCAGAAGCTCAGGCAGATCACAGGGTCCAGCCAAGAATTGGAATAAATCACCTCTTTGGGAAAAACATAGATACTCTGCTATCCCTCTTTCAGCATTCCAGTCTGTATTTCACCAGTTGACCTACGGACTCCCCCAGATGTTGGCATTATCACCCCTCTTGAAAATATACATTACCCTTCTGATGTCTCTCAGGAGCTTCAGCATTGAATTTACTATGCAACTGTTCTATTCCAGGGCCTTCAAGTAGTCCAGTTCCAGGGTTTACAAAAAGCAGTGCTTAGAATTGTTCTTTGAGTTAAAGAGAGAAAATACATTATACCCTCTCAGCGCGTATTGTATTGATTACCGGTAGCTTCAGAAGCTGGACTTTCTATGGCAAAGGCCCCACTTTCACCTATGAAAAAAGTAAACCTTCGGTCTCCTTTAGAGCCCTCAGACCGTATAAATCAGTCTTAATACCAACACCAAAATGCATCCCCTGCGTATTCAATGCACCCCTTTGCACCTGGGAAAATGAAGTATTAAACCTTTCTACCCATGCACCAGCGGTGAGAGGCCACAAATCATGATTCATAACAGAAGAAACATAAACATGTGTGCTGTGTTTTAGTGTGTGTGTTTTTGCATGCAAGGTGTGGAAAGTGCGTTGTGGCTTGTGAGTTGTGTTGTGCAATCATATTTTGTAGTATTAGTATTTGTTTGTTTGGGTGACACTTCTACCAACAGCGCTGTACACAAAGCAAAGATACAGAGAGTGGAGGCAGTCCCTTCTCAGGGTACCTTTAGAATCTTTCACTGATCATATTGGTGCAGGTGGGCCAGATAGTGGAGGGGAATATCGTTCGTGCATAATGAAGGGGCCATTTGTCACCATGAGACATGCATACATGTAGTGTACATTTTGGCCATGAGACAGTATTTGCATGAATAGAGATTGCATATGATGAGCGGGTTTGCATCGGGGTAGGGCGGTTGGGGGAGGACAATGGGATGCAGAGGATGCCCCTTCTGTGGTAGGCGGTAGCTCTTAAGACTAGTCTTAAACAGTTATACCGTTTGAACTGATTTCATGTCAGGACAAGAACCTTCTAATGATGAGGAACCAGCAAAGAAAAAGGAGCTAAAGTGGGTGGCAGCACTAGAGCCGTGGGGGAACAGAGATGTTGAAATTTAAAGAATGGAGAGCTTGAGTTGAAGAGTAGAGGGAGATGCAGACTGCTACGGAGGATGAGAGCTACTCCATGGATAGGCTGGAAGACAATAAGAAGACACTTGAAGAGGGAGTGATTTTGTTTTGAGAGGCACTGAGCATGCTGTTAATAAGCGGAAGTGAGAGGATTTTGGTAGGTTCTAGAGGGTACTGGTAGTAAAGGTGAGTACTTTGTTGAGGGGAGCGAAGAAGTAGGGGGGAGGCAAGGGAGCAGGATTGGACAGTATTCAAGTTTGCTGAAGGCCAGGGTGGAGGTTAGAGTTTTAGAAGAGTCATTGGAGAGTTGTGTGTGGATTTCCTTACAAAAGTGGAGGTGATAGGGTGATTTTATTGAAATTTACAGTCAAGCAGCACAACAGACATCCACCTGGATGAAGGAGTGATGTGGTCTAGATAAAAGGAGATATGGGGTCAGAGAGTGGGGTTGACATTAGAGGCTGCAAAGAAGATAACATCCATTTTACAGGAGTTTAACATTAGGCAGCTTAGGAGCATCCAGTGGCAGATGGTGGCGAGGCAGCTGGTGATGAACTCCGAGATGTCAGATGAGGAGGGAAAAGTGCAAAATATTTGGGTGCCATCAGCAAAGTGGGCTCTGGACAATTCCTTTCGGGGCACACACAAGAAGAAGGGCGTGGAGGAGGTGTTGGAATTCCAGGTGATGGAAAAAAAACAGTATGAGAGACAAGACACCACCCAGTCAAGTACAGTGTCCTTGAAGCCTAAGGATGAGGAAGTTCAAAGGATGAAGAGACGATCTAGAGTGACAAAGGTGGCAGAGAGATTCAGTAGAATGAGGATGGAGTATTGGTAGGCAGTAGTATGAAAGTTGAAACGGTCAGAGGTAGTTATTTTCAAGGTGAGGGAACACACATCTGCCGACTCCAGAATAAATGGTTTTTATTAAGAAAACATAAAACATTAAAATAACACATTGAATAGGAATTTGTTCAAGGTGGCTGTAATATAAAGGTTCTTGGGAAAGGTAGTTCTTGGAAGCAAGATTATATTTGTAGGACGGCAAAAAGAAAAGGTGTATAGAAAGTTCAAGGCCGGAAGGTCTAATGCATAGTGATATTTAGAGCTCAGTTCTTATACTTTCTTTTGGGGGCCACAAGGTCTCTCCACAGCTCTCTCGATTTTAGGCCTTTGTTCCTTCCCAAAGTGTCCCACAAACCCACCCACTCATGGGGCTCTCCTTCTCTCCATTACTTACTCCCCACTTCTGGAATCAACTTGCAATCCACCTCTGTTACAAAGCCCTTCTCTTGGCGATCAAAGTCACTCTCCCTTTCTCTCTTTGCTGTAGCATATCCCTCTCCTGGACTCATGGGGCTCTAGTCCCTCACACTGGAGCACATCCCTCCACTCGGGTTCAAAGGGATTTTCATTTCTTGTACACATTCCTGCCTTCTCTTGGGTCAGGGAGCCATTTCTTCTGTTCTCAGTGGGCTCTCCACCCACACTTATTTATGTATTTGCATTTCTAAAGCGCACTAAGCCCTGAGGCATCAAGGCGCTCGTTACAGGTTTCATAGAGACATTTACAGAAATAACAGATTATAGAGTACAAAAGGCAATCTCTCTTAAGTAGTAACTAGCAAAGTCTTGAGGTGTTTCTTGAAGGTCCAGTATGAATGTTCAGATCTGAGGTGGGGAGGGAGAGCATTCCAGTTTTTTGCAGCAGGGACTGGGAAGCTGGAACCTCCAGCATTGGTTCTCCTGATTCTCGGGATGGTCAGCAGGTTAGTATATGCTGAGCGAGTGGGTCTGGACACTTGTGATTTTGAGAATTTTGCTGAAAGTTACTTAGGAGCTGAGTTGGATAAGCACTTGTGCGTGATGGCTAGTGTCTTGAAGATAATGCATTCCTTAATGGGTAGACAGCTTGCGTCTCTACTGACTGAGAAATATGTTCCCGCTTAGATATGTTAAGTGCTGCTCTGAGGGCATTGTTCGGAATGATTTGACGTTATTTGATGTTGCGACAGTAAGTCTCCACAAAAAGGGCATTGCAATAATCAAGCCTCGAACATATAAGTGCTCTGGCGCTCGTGATACAGTTTGTCACTGACAAGAATGGTCTACATGCATTGAGTAATTTAGAGTTGTGTGCTGCAGAGGAGGCGATTGCGTTAAACTGTCTTGTGAGGCATAGGGAAGCATCCAAGTAGACTCCTAGTGTCTTTACTCTGCTAGAGACCTGAATACAGTTACCCTTAATGGTAAATGATTTGTAGGCTGGGATTAGTTTCTTAAGTGTAGTGTCTGATCCGACTAAAAGGAGTTTTTTCATCATTAAGATTTAGATTGTGAGAAGACATCCACATCTGGATGGTGTGGTAGATGGTAATTAGATTGTAAGAGTTCATAACATAGTTGCATGTGAGGGGGAGGAGGATCTGCGTGTCATCTGCATATTTCGTATAGGTAATTCCTTTGTCATCAAGCAAGTCGAATAAAGGTTTGTTGAATATGTTATAGAGTGTTTGGGAAAGAAGCACAAGCCTTGAGGCACACCGCACAGGACAGGGGCCGGTGGGGCTGCAGCGCTATATCAGAAGACCCTCATATTTCTCTTGAACCGGAAGGATGAAATCCAGGCAATAGCCCCAGGGGAAAAGTGGGCTGCTGAGGCAAGGTGTTGGCACAAGATTTGGTGATCCACCAAGTCAAATGCCACAAACAGATCGAGAAGTAAGAGGAGGGCTGTCTTGCCCACATCTTTTATATAATGTAGTTGAATCTTTAAGTCCAGAAAGGCTTATTCAGTACTGTGGCCTGGGCAGAAACGAGATTAACAAGGGCCCAGAAGCTTGTGTGTTTCTAGGAATCTCTGGATCTTAAGATAAGCCGTTCTATCCAAGATGTTTAGCAAGAATGTCACTGTGGTGATAGGACAGCAGTTAGTGGGTAAGTTAGGATCTGGTGTAGGTGTTTTTAGGGGAGAGAGGACCCAGGCATTCTTGTGACTCGTAGGCACAGGGCAAGCGGTAAAGGAGGAGCTGATATGAGTAGTGAGGAAGGGAGCAACGTCTTCTGCACAGTCGATAATGACAGCTGCTGGTCAGATCTTTCCCCGGCAGCGAGAAGGTTTGAGGCCATTGACAATTTGGGTGGCCTCCAAAATAGAGATCGATTTAAAACTGAAAGAGGCAACATCAAGGGAGAGGGCTTGTGGTCTGGCGGAACTGAGAGCAGGGGTTGCCAGGACATGCCTTTTATCACTGATCTTCTTGTGTAGTGTGTCAATTTTGTGAAAGAGGGCATTTTGGATATTGCATCACCAGGTACTGTCTTGGGTGCAATTGGGGGACATTGGTACTGGAGAATCAAGCTCTTACATGATGGCAAAGAGCTCCCTAAAGCTGGATTTTGCTTTCTCAAACCTAGTGTTGTAGGCTATTTTTTTCTCTAGAATTATTGCTTTTTTAAAGGTGTTAGCTGCCAGAGTAAAGCTGGTTTTGTTTTCATCCATGGGTAAATTGTTCCACTTAGCTTCTGCCTGTCGTTTAAGAAGGTGAAGGGCTTTAAATTCTTGGGTGAACCATGGGTTGTGGTGCAGGATCGCTTTAGCTTTACTTTGGGTGAGGGGTGCTACAGTGTTAATGGCACAGGTGAGATTGGTATTGGAGCTATGCACAAGGTAGTGTCAAAGATCCCATAGGGGCGTTGATTAGCTCTCCAAGCAAAAACAGGAAGTGAGCTTTAGAGATGTTTTTGGAGCTGCAGGTAGCCGTAGGAAGGAGTGTGGGTATGGCTGAAGGCGGCGGGTTAGTGTGAGGTATCGTGAAGGAGATGATATAGTGCTCCGCCCACGAGCAGGGCTGGATGGAAGTAACTGTAATGCTGCAGTTCATGTCAGCTAGCCAGTCAATAATTCTGCCTTTGGTGTGGATTGGAATGAGAATGAGCTGAACCCATACCCATGTCTATCAGTGAATTGGCAAGAGAGAGTGCTCCAGAGTCATCAGGACCATTTAGACCAAGACCATTTAGGCCATTTAGGCCAGGAGCACAGTTTTAGATGTGGTTTTGGAGTTGGAAAGGAGATGGAGGATTTTCCTCTTCAAAGGCAAGGATATGGCCAGGGACCCAGTAGACCAGGTGGATGGTCACCGTGCAGGTATGCAAGATACTGAGCTTGGTGGTGAGCAGTTCGCAACAGGGTAGTGAGGGAGGTAGCGATTTCTCTGAGTGAGAGGGCACTTTTAGCAATTAGGGCCACCCCCTCTGGCATCAAGCCTATCTTTGCGAAGGATAGTATAGTTAGGTAGAATAGCCAGAGAAAGTGTAGGGCCAGAGGCAGAGTGGAACCAGGTCTCAGAGATGGCTAGTAAATCAAGGTTGTTGTGGGTAATAAGGTCTGTAAATTCTAAAGCATTCCCCACTAGCGATCTAGCATTACTAAGGCACATTTGAGTTGTATCTTCATAAGGTGGCTTGTAGGGGAGTTGAGGTTGTTTTGGAGAGGGTTAGATGGAGGGTTTTCATCGGGTTAAGTGAGGTGGCAAGGCAGTGAATCCCTGGGTGCTGCGGGTGGTGCAGGGGGCTGCCAAGCTGTGAGTTACTAGGAGGTTATCTCTGTAGAGCTGGTTTCCATATCAACAGGACAGATATGCTCCTGTGAGGTAAAGGGCAGTGCAGACAATGAGCAGTCAGTGATGCGCACTTCATGAAGTGTAGAAAGGGTGGTGGGCAGGGAGCATGGAGTAGTGATGGTGGTCTTAACCCTGTTAAGGGAGTCAATGGTTGAGCAGGAGACAAGGGAATTTGCAGCGTTGGTTAAGTTGCAGGCAGTGTTTTCTGGAAGGGTCTCAACATTGTTGCACATGGGAGATAGGCCTTGCTTTTGCACTGTAGTGTGGGTGCACATTTTTAATCATAGTGTGAGTTGATTGTCGCCAGCACCTTTTGAGGCATTAGCATGGGCGCGTGAGAGGGTGGAAGGCATAATCCTGTTTTGGGAGTCTGCAAGGCCCTATTGCGCTCAGCAGTGACCCTTGGACACAGTGTGTGCGTGTGGATAAGCAGAGTCTCCGTGCATCACCTGTGCAGGCCTCTGTGATACAGTATGGGTAGAGTGTTTGTTGCGCTAGGGCAGGTGGTTGGGTGGCAGTGTTGAATGTGGAAGGTTTACATACCTCCGATGGTTGTGTGGTTTGGCGTGGGGTGGGCTGGTTTTAGAAGTGCTGGGGGCAGTGGGCGGCAATAGGGGCGAGTGGTGGAGTTGGACTGCGGGTAGTGATACAATAGGAATCGGGACCTGGAACATATTGGGAAGTGATGGGGAAGGAGGGATTGCACTATGGGCCGGCAGGCAGGGAGACATTGTGAGGTTAACTGTAACAATAGGTGAGGGCCGACTCACATATCTTTTGTTTTGTTGCTTCTTTGGACCATCCCAGGCCGGACAGGGCCAGACAGGAAATGGCTTGAGAGTGGGCCTTTGGAGGGGATCAGCTTTGCCTGCCGGCTCCCCAGGATTGGGCTACAAATATCCTGATGCAGCCACCCCTAGCTGCAGTCTGTGGGCAAGTTATCACTCTATGCTTCCAAACTTATGACGGCAGCCATTTTTAAGAGGTGCAGGGTCCCTGGGGTCAATGGATATAGTCCAGCACAGCACTTGATCACTCCCCTCATCTGGGGTCCCACGGACTCACCTATCCCACACAGGAGCACACCCTTCTTCTGCAGTTCAGGGGGCACTTCTCCCCCTTCTTCGGAGGAATACCCTCTTCTGTGGTTCAAGGAGCTATTTTCCACCTTACTGGAGGGCCCCCTCTTCTTTTTTTACTTTAATGTTTATTGGTATTCAAAGAAGATAAGCAAAAACATATCAGTAGAAAATGGAACAGCCACTGTTTTCCCCGTATCCCCTCCGCCACCTCAATACCAACCCCCTTCAATGCAGACACAATAAACATTCCAGGAGACTTGTTGAAGTGGTCACATCCACAGGCAAGGTTGCCCTTTCAGGCCTAGGCAAGGGTTCCACCCGTTAGTCACTGAGATCATTGCCAAACTGCCCTAGTAAAGCGCTCCCTGGGAGACAAAGCAAGTAGTTCCAGGGGTCACTTCAAAAGCTAACGTTACCACAACCCCATTTCAACATAGAGGGTCCCCACTCCAGGGCGAACACCTTCACACGATCATTGGCCATAGCTGCCCATGATGACCCAGAATTTCGCCATCAGCTGTTCCCTGGTAGGGGTACCTCTGTCCTTCCAGTTTTGGGCCAGGGCTACTCTCCCTTATCTCAGCATTGAATCTATAAGTTTCGGGAGACTGAACTCTCCATTTCTACTGTCGGGGGTGCCCAGCAGGACTTGGAGGGGGTCCAGATTTGGGGCAATTCCTGCAGTGTTCCTGATCTCAGCCCACATGTGGAACCATGGCCCCACCTGACCACATTCCCTAGGACAAAGGGGGGAAGATCCCAGGAACATCTTTGAGAGTCTCAGGTTTGGGTAAGTGCCAGCAATGAAGGCGTTTAAAGTTGTGTTCCATCGCTGCGGTGTATAAATTACCCGAAAACATCAATTTGAAAATAAGTTTCCAAGTGGAGCCTGGGATTTCCTCTCCGGATTTTTCCACTCAGAATTGTTGGAAATCTCTGCCTCCCATCAAGCTCTGCAGTTACCAGCACCTTGCATAACCTGGATAACATACCCTTCCTCCCAGGGGCTTCACTAAGGGTATTCTCAAATGGGTTGAGGGGACGAGAGATCTCCTGGAGGCATTTAGGGTAAGACATGAGGCCTTTTAAGCACCAGTAGTCAAACACGGTTAGGGAGCTCTTGCCCAGGATTTCTTTAGGAGAGTCATACTCTAAAAAGGATCCACCCAGGAAGAATTGGCCAGCCATTGCCAGGATCATATCAGATCACGTTTGTGTAGAGCGGAAACCTCTGTGACCCAAGACAAAGGGCCCCCCCATACTGAGCTCAAGGGGGAAAGCCAGGAAGAGAGAGATAGGTTGGCTTTGTTTTTTTTCCATAGAAGTTTCCCATAGAAGCCACAGCACGGCTAAACCCGGGTGGGTTTTAAACTGGCTTAGGATCGGTTCTTTTTGGGACCACAAGGGGTCTCTTACTTTTTTCATGTGGGTAACTGTAAAGGACCGTAGGGGGGGTGTCTGTACTTCTGCTCTCTATGTGGCAGAGGAGAGGCACAGAGGACCTCAGCCAAGATTCTCTATTATTGGTACGTGGTCAAGCAATCAGGTTCTTAAGTACAGTGTAGTTCCCAAGCACCCACAAAGGAATGTCCGCACACTGTATTAGTTAAAACACAGTCTTTGTATAATTAATATTCAAGGTTATGTACAATATCATGATAACTCACTTTGTACTCGGTTATCTATAATGGCAAATATACAGTTCTACGTGGTACCACAATTACTACTAGATCTCTTTAAAGTGCATCAACTGTACGGTTAAATGGCACACAAATCAATTTGTAACGGAAACCAACAATAGAGGTAGGAGGAAAGCAGTTGGTGAGGACAATTGGCAGAAATACTGGTCACTACCGTTAAACACAGTTCTGTGTGGAGATCCCCCCACCTGGGCAACCTGTAGAATAAATATACAAGCCCAGTCCATATATTGTTCACAAGAGACTTCCCAATAGTTCTGCAACCCCAAAGTACCTGGCGTTGTAGCGTTCCTCGTCAGGGAATCGACGGCCCTTCTTGAGTGTCCTCCCTTTAAGGCAGGAGTCACGGGTCGTCGAACTGTCAAACTAGAAATTATATCGTGCCTCCTATTGCTATGAATATATGTATATTGGCCTATGCCAAGCTGCTAACAAGCTGCTTATAAACTACATGTGAATAAACTCGCATTGCAAGATCCTGACCTTAGAAACCATGTAAACTGTCATTTTGGGTCAAGCCGCCATTTTAGGTTTTCTTGCTCTTTAAAGTCACCATGTGAGCTAAAATGGTAGCCTATGTTATTCAGAACAGAACTCGATTGTCATGACCTCTGTACAGCTAATGTATAACTTGCCTGCAGGCCACTTGTTAGGGTCATGAGCTGAGACGTTGTCCTTCTGCTGACCTGTGTGCAATGGACTACCTGTATCACCGAAACTGATCTATAATTGAATGAGAACACCTGCTTAACTATATTGTATAAATTAAGTCCTGCATTGTAATGTTAGGCCTAGAGCATACATTATTACCATTTCTTCTCGTTAATGTATAAACCTAAGATGAACTAGATTTGACTTGGCAAGGGACCCTAGAGCAGTAACTTATTTATGGAATGGTTAACCCAAAGGAGGGCTGAACAGCAGGCTTGAAATGTATAAAAGCCTGGCTGTTTCAATGAATATTTGCACTCACTGAGCACACCAAACCACGCCGGAGTTCGCTGTGTTGTACTGAGGGTCGATAGCTATCTGAATTTTGTTCTGTTCTTTTGTAACTGGATTCAGTATAAAATAAAGTGCTTTGTATGTTCCTTTGTAACCTGTGTTTGGTGTGTTTCCTTTTTGGTTACCCTGCCTCATATTATTTCCTTGTTTTCACAGAACGTCCGACGGAGAACAGGGTGAGCTACGACAGTGAAGTGGCAGCTACGTTCCAAGCGGTGCTCATTGACGGGGAAGCGTAAACGTCCGGCAAGGAAGGGGCGTGCGGGCACCTCGGTGTCGATAGTTCTGGACCGCAAAGAGTTTGAAGAACGGTGGCCCAGCAAGGGCGTTGAGTCGTCGGCGTCTCTGTGGTCTTTGGGTGGCGGGAAACCCACCGGTGGATGCTCCTCAGCGCGTCGACGGTCAGGCCTTCTCCAGCAGGATACAGCGGCGATGATGCGGACGAGAGCGTCCTTGGATTCGAAAGTTCTTAGGCAAATGGGAGCATGGCGGTTCCAGTCAGCGACGGCGGTCGTTGACAGTGGTGGACAACAGTCTGGGCGCTTCTCCTTGGGATTCCGCAGCAGTCCCCGTCTCGGGTCGGCAGCCTTTCGTAGGTCTGTCTACCAGGAAGCTTTGGCAAAGATCAGCTGTGCACAATGGTCCCTCGTAGCTCGGGAAGAGGGCGCCTTACCAGGTCCTCTCTGGGTCAGTCCTTGGAGACACAGCAGCTTTCAGATTGTGAAGGAGAGCAACAGCAATTCTTCTCTTCCAGCAGGGCTTCAAGGTCAAGCGTCAGTTTCACTCCAGTTACTCTTCCTAGTTTGGTCTTCAGCTCTGAACAATTCCGAACATGATTCCTAGCAGTGAGAGGTCCCCAGATATACTGTTGATCTCCCATTCATTCCGCTGGGTCACACTTAAACATCCAATCACTATGAATGGCATTCATGCAGGCAGGCAACCAATCAGGTGCATAGTGCATTCAGGCCATTCACTTCTCTCCAGACACAACAAGTTATGTATATTGGGACAAGTACCCAGCCATTCAACACTCCACACTGCATTCATACCAGTTTCTGGTAGGGCTGTCTCAGTCATTGTGTCAAAAACCAGATACTAGACAACCACAACTCAGAATGTGTATTCATCACACATTCTATTCACCCAGGTCCCACCCACAGGCGTACCCACAACATACGGTCGTTGAGAAGGCTCCACCCAGTGTGGTCGGCACTTCTCCACACTACCATATAAGGAACTTCCACCCAACAGGCAGTCAGGGGGAAGGGACAGAGTCAGGGCTTCCTGGGACTTCGGGAAGATCAAGGTAACAGGTGATGGAAGGCAAGGGGCCACAGGGGCCAATTTCTACCGATTCCAGTGACAGGGCCTGGGCATCCCAAAATGGAGGACGCTCAGGGCACCAGTCAATTCAGCACGGGGCTGCCACCAGCCCGTACCCTGCTCTGTGGGTAACACACAGGTGCCCAAAAACATACCCTAGGGGCACAGGGTTGTATCCCCACCCATAGGTGCCGTAAGGGTATCCCATGGGTTTCTTCACCAAACCAAAAGAGAGAGCTGCACTGCCAGGAGTCCCACACGAACTCCTGCGTGGAAAACACAACAGAACACACGATAAAAAGCAATAAAGGACAAGGATACGGAGGCCCTATCCCTCCGATGCATTTCCAGCATCACAGTCGCCCCCCCCAGACTGAGGTTAGGGTGCCTTATCTCCCACGAGATAGACAACCTCATCCAGACACTCAACATACCTTCTGGAAAAGCCATTTGCATTATCGTGACTCTTCCCTGGTCTGTGCTCTATGGTGAAGTCTAGCCCTTGAGAACTAATGGACCACCTGAGCAGTTTCGGGTTTTCACCCTTCATCTGCATAAGCCACTTAAGGGGCTTATGATCGGTTTGGACCTTGAAGGTAGACCCGGTAAGGTAGGGTTTAAAACGCCTAAGGCTCCAAACTATGCTAAAACATTCCTTTTCAACAGTAGCCCACCTAAGTTCTCTACCCTTGAGTTGTCTACTGATGAATATGATGGGATGTTCCCTCCCTTTGTCATCTAACTGGGACAAGACAGCTCCAATTCCGGTGTCTAAGGCGTCAGTTTGAACGATAAAGGGCTTGCTGTAATCAGGCGCACACAACACAGGTGCCCTACACAGACTTTCTTTCAAGCCATCAAAGGCCCTCTGACAGTCTTCAGTCCAATTAACCTTCCTAGGATGTTTGGGGGAAGTCAGAGCTGTCAGTGTTGCAGCTATGGTTCCATAGTCTGCCATGAAATTGCGATAATACCCAGTGAGGCCCAAAAAGGCTCTCACCTGGGTTTGATTAGTGGGAGTCTCCCAGTCATGTACATCCTGTACCTTACTGGGAGAGGTTGGATTTGACCCCCTCCTACCTCATGACCAAGATATGTGACTTTCCCCTGAGCTATCTGGCACTTGGTGGCCTTAATAGTGAGGTTAGCGTTTTCAAGGCCTGCAACACCTTATCCAGATGCGTCAAATGCTCTTCCCAGGTGGAACTGTAGATGGCAATGTCGTCTAAGTAAGCCACACAAAAGGCCTCAAGCCCACTGAGCGCATGATTGACCAATCTATGGAAGGTGGCAGGGGCATTCTTCAACCCAAAAGGCATGACCCTAAACTGGTAGAGCCCCTCTGGTGTTGAGAACGCCATCTTTTCCTTGGCATGGTCCGTCAGAGCTATTTGCCAATAGCCTGAGGTAAGGTCAAGGGTGCTCACAAATTTGGCAGCAGCTATGGTGTCCACGAGCTCATCAGCCCAGGGCAATGGGTGCACGTCAGTTTTGGTGACGACATTGACTCCTCGGTAGTCCACACAGAACCTCCAATCCTTGGTACCTGCCTGGGAACTTGCCTTGGGGACAAGGACAACGGGACTGGACCAGGGACTGGTTGAGGGTTCAATAGCACCCAGATCCAACATCTTGGCGACCTCAGCCTGGATGTGATTCTTAACTGTATCTGACATATGGTAGCAGCTGCTTTTGACAGGCACACAGCCACCAGTGTCAATCTCGTGCCTGCACCACGGTGTAAGGCCTGGTGTCAGTGAGAACAGAGAGGCATACTGCCGGAGCAAAGCCCTGCAGGCCTCCTGCTGCTCTGTCGTCAGATCGGTAGAGAGATGTACTCCCTCCAATGAACCATCCTGAGGGTTGCTATGCAGCAAGTCAGGACAGGGCTCACTCTCATCCTCTTCTTGCTCTGAAGCTAGCAAGAGACATGAGACTTCGGCCCGCCTGTGGAAAGGCTTGATCCTGTTAACATGGAATACCTGAGGGGCTACCCCAGAGGCTCCCATGTCAACCAGATAATTGACCTTGCCTATCTTGGAGATTACCCTGAAGGGTCCAGTCCATTTATCTGCCAAAGCCCGAGGCTTGGTAGGCTCCATCACGAGGACCTCCTGTCCCGGAGTCCAATCCACTTGCAAGGCTTTAAGGTCATGCCAGTACTTATTCAATTCCTGGCTGGCCTTGAGATTCGCTGTTGCCTGACCCATCATCTGTGTCATCCTCCGTCTGAGGCCTAACACATAGTCCCCCACTTGCTTGGAGGGCCCGGGAGGGGTGGCTTCCAAACCTTCTCTGATTAAGGCAAGGGGCCCCCTCACGGGATGTCCAAAGAGTAACTCAAAGGGGCTGAAACCAATACCCTCTTGAGGTACCTCTCTGTAAGAAAACAGCAGGCATGGCAGGAGGAGATCCCATTTCCTCCTTAGGGGCTCTTCCAAAGCGCCTAGCATACCTTTGAGAGTTTTATCAAATCTCTCAACCAGACCATTGGTCTGGGGATGGTAAGAGGTGGAGAACATTGTAGGTTACCCCGCACTCTTTCCACATGGTTTTCATGTAACTAGACATGAAGTTCGATCCTCTGTCAGAGACAACCTCCTTAGAGAATCCAACATGGGTGAAAATGCCCAGGAAAGCCCTGGCACCCACCTTGGCAGTTACAGTGCGAAGGGGTATAGCCTCAGGGTACCTGGTGGCATGATCTACCAAGACCAGGATGAACCGATGTCCACCTGAAGTGGGAGGGTCAAGGGGACCGACAATGTCGATGCCCACCCTCTCAAACGGTGTGGCAACCACTGGCAATGGTTGCAGTGGGGCAATGACACTGCCTCCAGTCTTGCCAGACAACTGACAAGTGGGCCAGGTCCTGCAGTGGGACTCCACTTCTACTCCCATCCGTGGCCAGTAGAAATGGGCAGAGAGCCTCTGCTTAGTCTTCTTGGTCCCAAGATGACCAGCCAAGGGCACCTCATGTGCCAACTGCAGCAGGAAGGGCCTGTAAACCTGGGGTACCACCAACCTCTTGAGGGCACCAGGTTCAGGCTTAGTGAGTTCACTAACAAGGAGCCCACCCTCCCAATAAATTTGGAATGTCCTAGGCACTTCTCCTTGTGCCTGGGACAGGGCCTGTTTCCTCAGACCCTTGAGAGAGTGGCACTCTCTTTGTCCCATACAGAAGTCTGCCCGGGAGGGTCCCCCTTCAGCTAACAAGCATTGAAGGTCAGGATGATCCTCCGGGTTGAAAACATCTCCCACGGGAGAGTCTTCTGGCCCTTCTTCCACAGGAGTTAAGACAGGGTTTATCACTGGATCAAGCCCGTCCGGAGCATAGATCCCAATGGGTGCTAACGGAACAGCAGGAAGAGCAGGGGCTCCCTCCACAGAGGTGGCCTTCTTGTTCTTCCGTTTCCTTCGTGCCTTGGGTTTCCCCGTCGTCGAGGGTACCGGGCTCACAGCCGGACCCTGTGTGACCTGCGATTGGTTGACCGCCACAGCAGCCTTGGGTAGACCATCCGTGATCCTCCCCAACTCGACCAAATCCTTACCTAACAAGATGTTCGCAGGCACGTTGTCCTGAACCAGGACCGGAAGATTCGCTGTCTTGTCTCCATTCGTAATGTTGACTAAGGCTACAGGCGATAATTTGGGAGGCCCACCAGCTAACCTGGTGGCTCTCAGAGGAGCACCTACATAGTCCTCTGGCTTGAGCAGGGTGCTGTCCACCACTGTCATGCTTGCCTCAGTGTCTCTCAAACCAGTAGAAGGCTGGCCATTCAAGAGGACACTTCTCAAAAACATACGAGTGTTTTGTGGGATAGTCGCCAGTTCTTCTGCATACTGGTCCCAGGCCCCAAGGGACACTAAGGAATTCTCTACAGGAGCACCGAAGGTGATCCCAGTAGAGGAGGGGAGGACAGTGGCCTCCACCTCAGATCCAGAGTAGGGGTAGGTCAGGCTGACAGCCTGGACTCCAAGTGCCTTACCCTTAGACTTGGGGTCACCCCTTCGGTGATCCAGAGCCCCACAATCCCAACAAGTGCCGGGCGTGCGGGGTACGGTACTGGAACCACTGGGATCCTGCTTTGCAGCAGGCGGACCACTACTCTTACTCCCACCCACAACAGACTTATCCCCACTAGGTTTTTGGGTCTTCGGAGAGGAAGGTTTTGGTTTTACCCGACTGTGAGTGCTTTTGGGACTCCTCAGCTTTCTGAGGGTACCCTTTTCTTTTTCCTTGTCCTTCCCACTGGAGTCCTTAGGGGACACCCGGTGGGAGACCCACTTGTCAGCCAACCTAGCTAGCTTAAAGGGATCCAAAATGTTCTGGTCAGCAACATACTGACGCAGCTCTCGTGAACAGGATTCTGAAAAATGCTAAAAAAACAAGAGGTGGGACAATTCAACAAAAGTTTTCACTTTGTAACCATCAATCCACCCCATCATGTTCATGTGCGCAGCACTCACCCAGTCAATCCAAGACACATTCTCTCGTTTCTTAAAATCCCTGAACCTTTTAAGGTATTGGGTAGGCGTCTTGCCAAACTTGGCAATTAAAGCAGACTTCATGCACTCATACTGATCCCTTTCTTTCACACTCAGTTTCAGAATACAGTCATATCCAGTTTGAAGCACTCTGCTTAACAAACAATTAGCCCAATCTCTTCTATCAACATTGTGAATTGCACAAGCTATTTCAAACGCTTCAATCCATTGGAGGATATCGGAACCCTCTGCATACACACCAACCAAATCTTTCATAAACTTGGTTGCTGGGGACGTGACACTCTCAACTGGTTTAGCTGAAGTCTCCACTCAAGCTTTCTCTAACTGGATTCGCTGATATTCAGTGTCCTTGTCTTTGAGTTCAAGATCCCTATTTTTGAGTTCCACTTGCTGTGCCAACTCTTCTTTCTTAAGCTCAGCATCTATTTCCAACTTGCGATTTTCAAAGGCCAATTTCATCCTTAATAACTCAAGCTCCAAGGAAGTGCTGGGGTTCGAAACAGAGGCAGCAGGAATGGTGGCATTCCCAGAATCAGATTCAGCAACAACCCTCGGGGTAGAGTGCTCATTGGTTGCATCCCCCCCTTCAAGAGTTTCACAATCAGTCTGGTAGTCCACCAGGGCAGCTATCAGCTCAGCCCTAGACTTGTCCACAAAGTCTAACTCCCTGGCTTCACAAGCACTCTGGAGAGCCTCTAAGCTCATCCGAGTCAATTTACCATTAGCAATAGATTCCATTGCTTGTAATGCAGTTATCTTGTACACAACTAAACCTTAATTTATCAAAGTGCAGATATCCTTCATAAGTGGCACGGTTATACACTGATTCTTAAAACCATAAGCATCCCACCTTTGCCACCAGTGTAAAGGACCGGAGGGGGGTGTCTGTACTTCTGCTCTCTATATGGCAGAGGAGAGGCACAGAGGACCGCAGCCAAGATTCTCTATTATTGGTACGTGGTCGAGCAATCAAGACCTAGCTTCTCAGGAGGTGATGCGGGCTGGTTCTTAAGTACAGTGTAGTCCCCAAGCACCCACAAAGGAATGTCCGCACACTGTATTAGTTAAAACACAGTCTTTATATAATTAATATTCAAGGTTATGTACAATATCACGATAACTCACTTTCTACTCGGTTATCTATAATGGCAAATATACAGTTCTACGTGGTACCACAATTACTACTAGATCTCTTTAAAGTGCATCAACTGTACGGTTAAATTGCACACAAATCAATTTGTAACGGAAATAAAACAATCGAGGTAGGAGGAAAGCAGTTGGTGAGGACAATTGGCAGAAATACTGGTCACTACCGTTAAACACAGTTCTGTGTGGAGATCCCCCCACCTGGGCAACTTGTAGAATAAAGATACAAGCCCAGTCCATATATTGTTCACAAGAGACTTCCCAATAGTTCTGCAACCCCAAAGTACCTGGCGTTGTAGCGTTCCTCGTCGGGGAATCGACGGCCCTTCTTGAGTGTCCTCCCTTTAAGGCAGGAGTCACGGGTCGTCGAACGTCTGACGGAGAACAGGGTGAGCTAAGACGGTGAAGTGGCAGCTTCATTCCTAGCAGTGCTCATTGACGGGAAAGTGTAAAAATCCTGCAAGGCAGGGGCGTGCAGGGCACCTCGGTGTTGATAGTTCTGGACCGCAAAGAGTTTGAAGAATGGTGGCCCAGCAAGGGTGTCGAGTCATCTGCGTCTCTGGTCTTTGGCTGGCGGGAAACCCACCGGCAGATGCTCCTTAGCTAGTCGACGGTCAAGCCTTCTCCAGCAGGATACAGCGGCGACGATGCAGACGAGAGCATCCTTGGATTCGAAAGTTCTTAAGCAAACGGGAGCACAGCGGCTGCAGTCGGCGACGGCGGTCGTCAACAGTGGCGGACAACAGTCCGGGCGCTTCTCCTTGGGATTCCGCAGCAGTCCCCGTCTCGGGTCGGCAGCCTTTCGTAGGTCTGTCTACCAGGGAGCTTTGGCAAAGATCAGCTGTGCTCGATGGTCCCTCGTAGCTCGGGAAGAGGGTGAGGGCGCCTTACCAGGTCCTCTCTGGGTCAGTCCTTGGAGACACAGCAGCTTTCAGATTGTGTAGGAGAGCAACAGCAATTCTTCTCTTCCAGCAGGGCTTCAAGGTCAAGCGTCAGTTTTCCTCCAGTTACTCTTTGTAGTTTGGACTTCAGCTCTGAACAATTCTGAACATGATTCCTAACAGTGAGCAGTCCCCAGATATACTGTTGATCTCCCATTCATTCCGCTGGGTCACACTTAAGCAACCAATCACTACGAAGGGCATTCATGCAGTCAGGCAACCAATCAGGTGCATAGTGCATTCAGGCCATTCACTTCTCTCCAGACACTCACAACAAGTTATGTGTATTGGGACAAGTACCCAGCCATTCAACACTCCACACTGCATTCATACCAATTTCGGGTAGGGCTGTCTCAGTCATTGTGTCAAACACCAGATACTAGACAATCACAACTCAGAATGCGCATTCGTCACACATTCTATTCACCCAGGTCCCACCCACAGGCGTACCCACAACTAGGGGTGTACCGAAATTCGGCTTCGAGTAATTAATCGGCCGAATTCCGGCTGAAATTAGCTATTCGGCTTTCGGCCGAATAATTAATTAATTATTACTCGAAGCCGAATGCTATATCATAAATCAACTCTGGGGAATCTGACCCTATGGTAACATAGCCGCCGAAAGCAAGTGTGGCGCATTAAAAAATAATACAGACCGCAGGCTTTAAATGCAAAGCAGTTAAGCAGTGCTTGCGGCGCTGTCATGTTTCTGGCAATTCAAGATTGAGGCGAGCTGACCCATCACCCAGCGTTCTGGCGTGTTAAATAAGAGGAATGCCTTGGAGCTGCACAGCGCATGCCTTGAAAGACTGCCGTTTCACATAACAGAAACTTGAAACGCCGTGCATCCGATCTTGCCTCCATTGGCAATGTCAGGTTAGCAGATCCTACTGAGAGCGAGGTGTGTGACCGGGCCACACACCTCCTATACACTTACCAGACATTTTCATTCCACGCTGCTGGAGAGATGCTTAACTCTGCCTTGAAAACAATAGGGAACAAAGGCCTGTGCGTTCTCGGCTGCAAAGGCTCTCTCTGTATTGTGCTGCATATTCCAATGACCTCTGTTGTTACTTTAAATATTCAGAGGGCCTTTTGTTGCCCACCTGCAGCAATAATTGAAATGCTAATGAGTGGGTCAGCCTCTCTTTGCATCACGTGTTAAGGGAGGCTGGTCCCGACATTTGTAGCAGTATTTATCACCGCTGGCCGCGCACCTTATTGTACATGTAAATAGATGTTTTCCCATCAATGGCTCACACCCTTGGCTGTCTGCTTCTAAGAGTGGACTTGGGTGGGGGTTTCGCTGAATGCAGAGCTGAGCTGGAGGTACCAGCACACGAGAGCAGCAGCCACACGCCCACACACCCCATGAATTATTGATGGCCATCTCTGCACTACTGCCTGGATCTGGACGGGACAGCCTTGCAGTGCTTTGGGTGAAACAGGCACATTTCAGGAGCCTGCATATTTGTTTATTTTGTATTTCTGTGTTGCTGGCAGTAAATCACACAGGCCAACTGGGATGTTCAAGTTGAAAGTGGATGAGGAGGCAGAGCCACGTTGCTCTGTGGATTTGCACTGCCCCCCACCGTCATCATCCATCCCGCAGCCTCTGCCAACATATGAAGCATTCATGCCTGATACTCACTCTTGCCGGTCTGTGTGCATTGATCCTGGTATCGTGTCACTCGATGCCACAGCCCCCCCTGTCTGTCTCGTGGCAGCCTGTAGCAGGGCACCCGAAGGGACCCTTCTGGACTGTGCAAGCATGCAAAGCTTGGGTTTTTGCAGCATGCACGTGGGATATGGGACTGGAGTACGGGTGGGTATGGCATTTGCCGCTCATTTTGCCGATGCATAGAGTAAAATGCCAATGTCGCTGTTTTAGGAGAGGGGTGTGTCTCCTGGATACCCACGAGTGGGTTGATATGCACAATTGGTGGCCGCAGGCTCAATGCATAGTGTAGGAATGGATGGGTGTGTGTGTGTTTTCCTTAATACACACACATCCACCATTGCACAGAAGCTGGGGTAGAGGAGGCACGTTCATACTTTTTGGCAGCCACTGGGCTTTGCTTACACCTGGCACCAGTTCTTCTCCATGAAACAGCTCAGTTGCCTCCATTTTAAAATGGCAGAGTGGGTGCAGCCCCAACCAGCAGTGATTTCCAATGTGCTGCGCTCTCACCGCGGCACTGTTATGCATATCTTTTTTTTAATTTTTTTTATTTTTATATGTTTATATAGCGCTGCAGCCCGCAGGCATCAGAGCGCTTCACAAATAGACAGACTGGAGTATAAAAACGGGACAGTCAAAATCACATGTAGCAGACACTAGAACAGAGATGGGCTAGTGTAATCTACTATTCGGTCACTATTCGGCTCCGGCAGAATACTTTTCTCAACTATTCGGTATTCGGCCGAATAGTAAATTTACTATTCGGTACACCCCTACCAACAACATACGGTCGTTGAGAATGCTCCAGCCAGTCTGGTCGGCACTTCCCCACACTACCATGTAAGGAACTTCAACCCAACAGCCAGTCAGGGGGAAGGGACAGAGTCAGGGCTTCCCGGGACTTAGGGAAGATCAAGGTAACATGTGATGGAAGGCAAGAGGCCACGGGGGCCATTTTGTCTCCATCAGGAATCTACCGATTCCAGTGAAAGGGCCTGGGCATCCCAAAATGGACGACGCTCAGGGCACCAGTCAATTCAGCACGGGGCTGCCACCAGCGCGTACCCTGCTCTGTGGATCACACACAGGTGCCCAAAAACATACCATAGGGGCACAGGGTTGTACTCCCACCCATGGGTGCCGTAAGGGTATCCCATGGGTTTGTTCACCAAACCAAACGAGAGAGCTGCACTGCCAGGAGTCCCACACAAACACCTGCATGGAAAACACGACAGAACACACGATAAAAAGCAGTAAAGGACAAGGATACAGAGGACCTGTCCCTCTGATGCATTTCCAGCATCACAGTAACCACGTCCTCCAAGTAGGTCCAGCACATGCCCTGATCATCTCTCAGATGCTCCAGGACAACCCGTAGCTGGGCCACCTTGTAATAAAGCCAAAAGTCAGGGAAGCCAAACCCGCCCTCGCCTCTTGGGAGGGTGAAATTAGTATATTTAATTCTCTGTCTTTTGCCCTGCCATACAAATATTACCATCATGGACTTCAGTTTATCGATGAAAGATTGCAGAAGGGGTAACGGGAGCACAGTAAAAAGGTAGACCAGGTGGGGGAGGACATTCATTTTAACCGTCACCATACGTCCGAACCATGACAGTGTAAGGGTGGCCCACCGTTCCAGATCCAACCTTATCTTTTCTGTTAGGGGAGGACATTTACCTCCTCAAGTTGTGAAGATGGACCCCCAAATATTGAGTGGCAGAGCTTTCGCCTCTCATCACCCAAAAGGTCTTTCTACCTGATGGTGGGGTCAATCTCGCCTATGGGCATGATATTGGATTTGGAAATATTTATTTTAAGGCCTGATGACACACCAAATGCATTCATCTGGTTGAGGAGTTCGGGGAGGGCCACTTCCACCTTCGTTAAGTAGCAAAGGTATCATCTGCAAACAGGGAGAGCTTGAATTCTGTTGCCTCACACCGGATCCCCGAGATGTCTGGGTTCCCTCTAA
Organism: Ambystoma mexicanum; assembly: GCF_040938575.1. Classification (NCBI taxonomy): domain Eukaryota; kingdom Metazoa; phylum Chordata; class Amphibia; order Caudata; family Ambystomatidae; genus Ambystoma; species Ambystoma mexicanum. The sequence continues at coordinate 636,423,004 of NC_090937.1, forward strand.
TCATGATAGCCAGGTGTTCCATCGATAGGGCATAAAGGAGGAGTGAAATGGGACAGCCCTGCCTCGTACCTCTGGAGAGGTGGAGTGGGGCGGAGATCATACCATTACTGCCACTCTTGCTGCAGGGCCATCGTAGAGGGCCACGATCCACCACCTAAAGTAATTAATTACCCAAGCCCATATTTTAGAGGACTTTACCCATATAATCCCACTCAACCCAATCAAATGCTTTCTCTGAGTCAATGGAGATGAGGTAGGCCTTTGATCGTTGGCGGCGGGCTTCATGCATCAAGTCAATTGTCTTACGCATGTTATCCTTGCCTTGGCACCCCAGGATGAACCCCACCTGGTCCCTGTGAACAAGGGAAGTCATAAGGTGACTAAGCCTGTTGGCCAGTATCTTAGCCAAGATCTTAATGTCTGTGTTGAGCAGGGAAATGGGACAGTAGGACTGGCATTGAGCAGGATCTTTCCCCTCCTTGGGAATGACTACTACGAGGGCCAAGAGCATAGTCCTAGGGTGGGAACCCAATATCAGCATTTCGTTAAATAATTTGGCCATAAAATGGGCCAACGTGGATCGAAATTGTTTGTAAAAATAAACTGTGAAACCATCCTCCCCCGGTGTAGTGCCCCCTTTCATGTTAGATATAATTACAATGATCTCCTGTTCAGATATAGGTGCTCCAAGGGTTGCTGCCTTGTCTGGCAGCAGCCTGGGTATTGGCAGTGCATCTAGGAACCCGTCTACGTGGGATCCGTCGCAAGCATATTCAGACTGATAGAGGCTCTCGTAGTAAACTCTAAACTCTTCTGGGATGTGAGCATCATCCAGGAGCCGCTTACCCATATCAACCCTTCTGTTGTTTCTTTGTTCCCGTAGTCGCCAGGCCAGAATTCTATCAGCCCTCTCCCCCATCTCCATATATTTCTGTTTGAGTTGAGGAAAGCAAGCTTACTTCCGTTTGCCCAATCAGTAAGGCTTTAAGTTGGGCCTTGTGCTCCTGGAGTTTTCACAGGTCACCTGGGAACATCTGTGTTTTCAATTCGTATCCAGGTATAGGAGTCCACCACCCCCAATTCTGTGTTAACCTGCTGGAATCAAGCTGCTCTTCTAAGCTGAGACTGTGAGGCTGTGTGCTGGGTTGCTTTCTTCCTGTCGAGGGCGGGGCCTAGGACCATATTAAAATCACCCTCTATTATTAGGGTCCCCTCCACACTCCCCTAGATCTTGCTCCTGATTGACTCCCAGTACTGCTCCTCGTCCTCGTTGGGGCAGTATATAAAGACTATAGTTAGAGATCGACATCTCACAACTCCTTTCACCATCACAAAGCTGCCATTGGGGTCCCTCAGTAGTGCTTTGGGGACAAAGTTGAACTTGCTAGCAACTACCACCGCCGGCCCTTTTTTTTGGATAAGCAGGAAGCGTGGATCACATCCCCTATGGATTTTGCCTTCATGGAAGGTGCACTCTCCCTCCGCCAGTGAGTCTCTTGAAGAAACATAATATCTAACATCAGGCGGTTCAATTCATGAATGTTTAGTGATATTTTGTGGGAGGAGTTCAGACATCTTACATTTAGAGAACCCAGAACCGCATTGCCTATTGGATCGTACCAGCCCATTTTTGCTAGGACAGTCTCCTGGTGAATGGTTTGGAATGTAATGAACATGACAACCCTGAAAAATCCCTTAAACAGAACTAACTAACTAACCCCCCAACCTCGCCCCCTCCTCTCCCTCTGGTGCCCGGATTCCATACGAAATTAATGATGTCGCTAAACCGGACCACTTTCTACTCCGCCACCTTTGGGCTATGAAGCACAAATTAACACCTCTGAGCCCCCCTCCAAGCCCAACTCTTCAGGTGATCTCCACATTATTCCTATCACAACACAACCAACCACTGAAACCGGTGAAATAAAGATCTGGAGTTAGGTCTCAGGTTCTTTACATTTTAGGCCCCCAACCACCCCCAGAGTAATTAGCCACTTCTCCCTGTTAAACGTTGATGGGGGCAGAGGAGTCCCCATTTCCTGCGCAATTTCCTCTAACTCTTCTTAGAAAGCAAAGTGCAAGCGGACTGCCCCTCAAAGTTGCAGAGGGGACTCTGGGCTCAGTTTCTTAAATTTGCGATGACCCTTAACTCATTGCCTGTCGACAAAGCCTCTGGTTGCCGCTGCGACCCCATGGGTTTCTGCAGGGGTGGGAGGTTAGGGCTGTGTCTCCGAGGAGTTCCTGCGAAACTCTACGTATGTCATCCTCCGACACCAGGTGGTATTTGTAGCCATCGAGTTCTAAGGAGAGAGAGAAGCCGGAAACCCCATCTGTTTATGACTCCTTTGGAGCAAAGCCACTTTGTGAGAGTCTTATACAGCCTACTTCTAGAAAGGGTAAGGGCAGAGAGATCTTGGAACACGGTTATCTGCGAGGCCTCCCATTCCACTGGGCCCTTCTTTCTTGCCATTTCCAGGATTTTCTCTTTTCCGTATAGTATTGGAACTTGGCAAGGAATGTCCTTGGACCACGGGAGCCCCCACCCGCTCTGTGGGCCCTGTCGATTGCAGGTTCATTGGTATTTCATTGGTATTTCCCTGATTATTTCCCTCATTATAGAGCTTCCTAACAACGTCCTTGATGTCGGTCTGCGTTTCGCCTTCTCGGAAAGCCAAAGAACGGAAGATTGTTTCTTATCTTACATTTTTCTAAGTCGTCCATTTTTAATGTGCACTTATCCGCTCTTCTTCCAATTCAGAGAGGCACATGTCAATTGGAGACTCCAGAATGTCCACTGAGGATTGGTTAGCTTCGAGACCATGGATGTGGTCTTCCATGCTGTCCACTTTTTTGTAGAGCCCATCTAGTCTTTTTGTGATGTCTGCTCTGAAGCCCCTTATTTCTTCTAGGAGCGCCGTCATGCCCTTGCTCACTAAAATGGCCTCCTCCGGGGCTTGTGCAGCAGAATCAGACATGGAGACCTGTGCAGGGTGAGGAGACTGGTCATATTTGAATTGCTGAAGTGCTGAATGCCCAGCTCATGAATGTTCCTGTGGGGTCGGGCGGTCTGCGCTGAAGCCTCCCGGTTCTGGCTCTTTCAAGCTATAGCAATAGAAGAGAGGGAGTCCCCAGGGGCCCACTTGTCTCGCGGAGAAGAGGGCAGCAAGTGTCTCTCCACTCCCAAGGGGGCTTCATGAGAGAATGGCAACTTAAGTAGCTAGGCTAATGCTTGGTTTAACCTCTGCAGGATAGCCCACAATGTCATCAGGGGAACGCATCCCCCAAGTCTTCCCCACCTTGGCACCACTTGAGCCAACATAGCTGCATGCAGACAATGTCCTATGAGGTCAATCTGCTGGGAAAAACGACCACCAGTGGGGGTCCTGGGGTGCAGGTCTGGGGGCCCCCTCCGAGAACAACAAGCACTGAAGGGCAGAGTACTCCAAAGCTGGTGCTGATCGATGGGGCCAGTGTGCCTTGCAGCTGGCGTGAATGGTCTTGTAACTAGGCCCCATGTGGAAGGGCAGTCCAAGGGGTCTTGTCACCACTAACAGAGTGCGGGCCCCCGCTCTGTGGATCCTTCATGCTGTTTAGTGAGTTTGGAGCTCCCCAGGGGGGTCAACACACTATAGACATGTGTGGGCTCTGTGCAAAAGGGCAGCCCAAGGGGCCTTGTTGCTGCAGTAAGGCTGCAGTGTTCAGCTACGCAGCCCCTTTAAGTTTGTTTGCAAATTCAGGACTCCTCGGGGTGGGGACAACGCACAGCAGTCTCAAGGGGAGCCAGGAGCACCGTTCCTGACGGAGGCTGGGACGCCCCTCGCCCACTCTCAAGCTGGCACCGCCGCAAAGATCTGGAGCTCAGTGTGGGAGGGGGATCTCCGTCCTCAACTCACCTGCAATCAGTTTTTATGGGCACTGGCACCACTCCACTCAGGCCGGAGGGGGTGGAGAGGTAGCCTCTGGGGGTCCAGGGTCAGAGGGGTTCTGACCGGCCTGCTAATCGTTGGCCTCTGGTGGATGCAGGCTCCTACTGCTCCGGTGTTGCGTTTTGCTGTGCAGGCTTTCCGTGTGGTTCCCAGGGCCAGCGCTGGAGGTGGGCTCACACTGCTGCGAGAGCTCAGGGGTGAATCTTCCTTGTGCAGAGGGCTCTGGATGACGTGGTTTCTCGTGGAGACACCCCACATTGTGGCGCTCCCGGGACGGGTGTTGGGCTCCTCACTTTGGGGCTTTCAGTGGGGGCTCTGGTCCTGTTACTGATCCACTGGTGAGGAGCGATGCAGAGACCTGTCTACATCTCTGTGTCCCTAGTGGCCATCCGAGGGCACCCTCTTCTGGGGTTAAAGGGATTCTCCTCTCTCTCACAGGAGCACACCCCTCTTTCACGGGGCTGTTTTCTCCCTCACTGGAGAACACCCCTCTTCTTGTTAAGTGCTAATGTGTATTGTGAAGCATGCATCAGCGTGTAGCCAAGGGCTGGACTGGAAGTATGGAGTGCATGTTAGAATAGTGAAAAAAGGGATCTGAATATGAAAGGAAGGGATGTTCTTGTGAGTACCATATGGAGTGTGAGGGGTGAGGACAGTAGGAGTTGCCTCTTCAAGACATATGAGAAGCTGAACTAAAGAGATTGGAAAGTGGAGGAATCATATAACTTGCTGAGGCGTTGGAATGGTTCACCCCAATTGTTGTTGTTAGGAAATCCATGGGTTCTGTGAGGATATGCATCAACCTCAGAGAATTGAATAAAAATGTGGTGGCTTAGAAGTTCCCATTGCCAAAGATTGATGAATTACTGGTGGAAGTTTCTAGTGCACAGATGTTCTCATTGCTGGATTTCAGATCGGCATACCACCAGGATTAGCTGAATGCAGAGTCGATGGGCCTAACATCATTCATAATGCCTTTTGGGCTTTTCCACTGCAGGTGGATGCCATTTGAGCTGGTGTCTATCGCAAGTATGTTTCAAAGAGTAATGCACAAGTTATTGGGACGTGAAAAAGGAGTGATGTACTACCAAGATGATGTACTGATTTGGAGATTGTGTGAGTGGGAGCATGGTGAGAGAAAAACAGAGAGGCAGGACTTACTATAGTGTTGGAAACATTTAAATATAAGAAACCCAAGGTTAACAACATAGGATATGAAATGTCAGTTCAAGGCATTAAACCCAAGCATTATACGATTGTAGCCATCGCAGATATAGCTGAGCCAAGTAACAAAGTAGAGGTGGCCCCATTTTTAGGGCTAATTGAATTTTATGCTAAATTCATTAGAACCCTGTCTGCTAATACTAGGAACATGAGGCATTTCACGAAGAAGGGTGTGCAGTTTCTGTGGTCAGAGGAGTTTAGGAAGGAGTTTGTGGGAGTTAAAGTTGTAGGAGTTGGATACACTCATATTGACCGGATTCAGAGTGGAACATGAAACATTGGTATATAATGATGCAAGTGAGTCCGGGATGGGGGCAGAGCTGATGAAATTTGAAGATTGAGCGAAATACACAATAGAGTTTGCTTCAAGAACACTTAAGAATCCTTAAAGATGGTATTCGATAATCAAAAGGAGGCATTAGCACAAGCTAATGCCTCCTTTTGATTACCGAATACCATGGGCAATAGCAAAGTTAAAGACATATCTTTGACGAAGACCCTTGTGTTGAAAACTAATCATAGGTCTTTAGTTTGCATTGCCAATAAGGGTGGTTAGGACGAGTGTCTAGGTGAATAAAGAATACATACTACTATGGGTTTTGATTCACAAGAGTGCAAATGTTACAAAGTTCCAAAAGTAAGAACAGTTTACACAATCACTATTAAATGTGGGTAGCAAAAAAATCATCGTCCCTGCAACTAAAGTTTTTTCATTGAATTTTAAATGTTTTGTTACAATGTATTGCTCACCTAAAGTCCTTGCAACTAAAGTTTTTTGCTTGAATTTCAAGGGTTTTGTTATTCCATAGATTTGGCCATCCCCACCGTCCATTTTAAAACGCTACCAGACCACTAGCCATGGCCTTCGGATTTCAGGCTTTGAGAACTCACTATGTTTTTAGGTAATGCGCAGTGAGATTATATTGTTTGCCATGGAGCACACACTTTGGTTAAGCATCATGCTCCAAGCACTATACCCCTTTTCACTGCCATCATTTTGGCTCAGGCCGATTTGGTGTGCCCATTCCTCCACAAAAACCCATTTTGGCGCACGCTTTTCAGTGCCAAAGCCATTCCGGTGCTGTTATTTTGGTGCAAGGGATGTTTGGATGTGGCTGACATTACTGCCACGTCTAAACGTCCTCATGCCAAATAAGAGGACAGTAATGCCCTGCAACGAACCTCGCCACCTCCCAGTTGCGTTGCTTTTCTTTTAATTAAATTAAATGAGTTACATTTTTTTAAAATCATATAGCCTTAAACCCTGGTCTGCCATAGTTTAAGGCCTAGCATTTAACCACTAGGCCATAATGGGTTGAAACTTCATGGGGCATACATTTCATTTTTAGCCTATAATTTAAGATGTTCAATGATAAAAGGCTAAGTATGAAACTTGGGAAAATCCAAACAATAATATCATTGTAGCATAATGATTACGTGCTGTGTCTGAAACTCCTTCTGGCAAGGGTTCTCTGATTTCAGCATGAATGTTATTTTATTTTTCTGTTTTATAATGTTGCCCAGAGACGGTGTAGTCCTCTTTTTGAATATATGTGCAATTTCAGGGGGAATGTGTGGTGTGAGGGTGGGCATGTCATCTGAGAGTGTGGGCATGCAATGTGTGTGTGTTTGATGTCAGCGTGTGTGTGTCTACGTGGTGTGAAGTTGTTTGTGAGGGATTGTGCGTGCAGTGTGCATTTGCTCCATGAAGGCGAGTGTTAGTGTGTGAGCACGCGTGTGCACCCATGTATGTATGTGAGCATTGTGACATGTCGAGTGTGAGTTTTCAGTGTCAGTGTGTGTGTGTGTGTGCGGGTCTGCAAGCGATCCCAGGCTTTCTGGGGCCTGGGACCGCTCTGCCTCCAACATTCTCTTCCAAAACATCTTCCTTCTCGGGCTCTCCTCTCATCCACCTCCAACTCTCTGAGGGTCAGACGCTTCTCCAAGCAGAGAGTTGTGGGCAGATCTATCTCCTCGGCTGGGGCCTCCCTCTGGAACAGCCTCCCTGCCTCTCTCAAACTTGAGCAGAACCACCTCTGTTTCCGGAAGCAACTCAATACCTTCCTTTTCGCTTCTGCTTTCTGTCTTCCTCTCCGCTGCTGATGCACCTGACTGCTCCGCACACTGGTCATCTGGTAACCCTCTGAATTTGCGCACAGGCAGCTGCCGTGTGTTCTGAGATATTTAAAACTAAGCAAACACACTGCATTCAGGACTGTGGACTGTCTGTCATCCACGCAGTAACCAGGACTAACCCTGCTTAGTTTCAAAATGAGGAATGATCCAGTTCCCATAGGCCATGTTTCTATAAATGGTCTTGTAAGGTAGGCTCAAATATTAGGCAACGTGGCCTTAGGGAGATAAACCTTCCTCACTTTGAAGTTAAGCAGGGTCCGTCTCAGTTACTGCTGGGTTGAGAAACCAACTGTTGCTGTAAAAATATCTATATTTTTAATCATTATTGACTGGGAGACTACAAATACCAAAATGCAATTCAGCAAAAGGCAGAAAATGGTCTCTAAGTGCAAAACTTTCAAGGACTGATAGTAGCATGGTTTAAAAAAAAAAATTCAGATGCCCATCCATGCAGCATCGTGCTGCTTCTGCTTAGCTTCAAAGCAAGGAAAGGGCCGGCCCCCTCTGAGTGGTCTTGTAACTTTGGCTTATTTATCCTGCTGCATAGCCTGACGTGGCTGGCCCTTTCCTCACTATGAAATTAAGCAGAGTCTGTTCTGGTTACTGCATGGATGGGAGACCTGGATGGCAATCGAGTCGCTGTCCGTGGCCAGTGATTTTTCTCCCCCAACGTCACTATAGCTCTGTAAATATCTTTTTTAAAATGTAACAGCGGTGACTGAACTACATATACCCGCGGTTATACCTAGTCCTTTGTAACCTCGAATATAGTCGCGAATATCTGCAAAATAGCCCCAAAAAATGCTTTCATTCCCCCAGCACCTCACCAAGTGTCCCGCTCATCTGTGCCAGCTCCCCCACTCCACAGATGGCCTTCTCACCTCCCCTGCCCTCTCCCATTCCCCCACAACACATGCTGTTTCTGTGACACAGTTTGCTTTCAGATGTCGGCCATTAACGGTTATAGCCGAGGCTACGGAAGTCTTTGTGCTACAAACCCCCCTTCAACTCCACAATTTCACTTGGCGTTCTCTAGCCTCCCCCCCTACCTCTAGCCTGCTGGCATTTCCATGTTTATTGACCTGCATTTTCCCATATCCTCGGCCAATAGCCGGAATATCTATTGCATCGGGCGGTCATTTAATTTCTGAAAACCTTAATCCGGCAATAAACAATGGGAGATATCTCTATTTTTTGGGGGCACCCCCTTCTCCGTCTAATATTTAAATTACTACTGCACAGAATAAACCCAAAACAAGCAAAGCACTCTTTTGAATGCTTCATGACCAAGTTGTTTCAGACCTGGTCCAAATCCGTCCAGCGGTTCAGGCTGTGTGCTTTGGCAAAAATGTACCTTTTTTGTTTACGGGAAAATTAACGGGAAGTAGGCCGCACTTTTTGAAAGAAATTATTTTTTGGGACGCTTAATGATATGATGATATGATATTATATGATATGATATGGCATTTATAACGCGCCTATACACAAGTGTTTCAAGGCGCGACAAGGCAGGAGAGGGAAAACAGTGGAAAGACAGACAACGATCCTACTAGGCCAAGTGTCATTCTGATCGCACAAGTGCAAGGGTAGGGAGAGAGGAAAAAGTGCCTGGGGGAAGGGAGAGGGGGAAGTGCAGTACATGTACATATATAAATGCAAAATAACATAACAGCATACAGGAATAAATACGATGGTAAAGCGGCCTGTTGGTGGCAAGTGCAGAGTAGAGCAGACAAGTGCTGGTGGGGGGGGGCTGTAGGGATACAGAAAACAGTCCCTAAGTGCAGGGGTTTGCAGGGAGGCAGGGCAAGAGTCAAAGGGTGGGACCTGGCACCAAGGTCAGAAGAGTGTCCAGGTAACCAGCGCAGATTTGGCAGGGAATTTCAGCAGGGGAGAGAGGCAGAGAAAGCAGAAGCAAAGAGGAAGGTTTTGAGGTGTTTCCGGAACCGGAGATGGTTCTCCTCAAGTTTCAGGGAGGCAGGAAGGCTGTTCCAGAGGGAGGCCCCTGCCGAAGAGAGAGATCGACCACCAACTCGTTGCTTGGCGAAGCGGCTGACCAAGAGGGAGTTGGAGGCAGATGAGCGAAGAGCCCGAGAAGGAAGGTATTTAGGAAGAGAGAGTTGAAGGTAAAGCGGCCCCAGACCCCAGAAGGCCTTGTGGATAATGTAGAGGGTTTTGAACTTAATCCTTGCAGCCACTGGGAGCCAGTGCAGAGATTTCAGTCCTGGAGAGATACGATCCCAGGGCTTGAGGCCAAGGACAAGTCTCGCAGTCCTGTTTTGGATAAGTTGCAGAGGGCGGAGAGTAGAGGCAGGCAAGTTTAGATAGAGGCTGTTGCAGTAGTCCAGCTTAGAGAGAACCAGGGCTCTAGAGACGGTGAGCTTCAGAGGGAAGGAGAGGAGAGGAAGAATACCTCTGAGGAGGTGCAGCTGGTAGTGTGACTTCTTAGAGACGTCGGAGATGTGAGGAGAGAAGGAGAGTGTGGAGTCGAAGATGACCCTAAGGTTTTTAGCCTTGCAGGTAGGAGCAGTAAGAGGGCCAGGAGAGGCCGGCCAGAGAGCTGCAGGGAAGGAGGGAGGGGGTGTGCCGATGAGTAGAATCTTGGTCTTACTGGCATTAAGGCAGAGGTCATTTGCGGCACACCACTCCTGGATAGCAGACAGACAATCAGCGATGAGAGAAGGAGAAGAGGAGGCCGTGGGTTGCCTAAGGATGAGCTGGGTATCATCCGCATAGCACTGAAAGTAGGGGCAGAGAGCGGCGATGCGGTGGGCAAGGCGTGCCAGGTATTGGTTGAACAGCCAATTTAGCCTTGCAGGTAGGAGCAGGAAGAGGGCAAAAGGGGCCGGCCAGAGAGCTGCAGGGAAGGAGGGAGGGGGTGTGCCTTATTCATTAACAAATCTTTACGAAATTTTGCAGTCTTTTAATCACTTTTGAAATGTCTGTCAAATGCATTACTCAAATCAAAAGTTATTAACAATAGAATTTTGAGGGGTTCCTATTTGTCTCTGACTTACCTTAACTATTGCAGCCCTATAATATATATATATATATTGGTGCGATCATTCAGAACCTTGTCCCTGCTGTATCCTGTCTGAACTTTTCACACATTGTAAGTGATTTCAACCCAGCACTCCACCTAAGTCAATGCCTAGTGTGTGATGCCCAAATAGAACCCTTAATTATATATTTGTGTCTATAAGTTCTTTTATTTCTGAATGATGTACCCTTATATCACGCCCCTCTCTATGTATCCCACCCGGTCTCACTGAACCAAGAAGTAGGTTGTTTTGCAAAGTTAAAAGATTTATTTTATGAATTGAACAATATATATATCACACTTTTATGAATTTGAACAATATCTAGATATCACACTATTAATATTTATACAATGATCAGCGATTGGTGATATTACAATCAACAATCCCTTTAATCAATAGGTGTATGGGTGAGAAGAATACTGTAGCATAGAATAAAACTTTGTGTGGGTTCAATAAAATGCAATGATGGGAAATTAATGCAGCACAGAAATAATACTTTTGTGTGTTCAATCAAATGCAATGTAATCACTCTTTCCCCCTGATACTACTCAATCCCCCCTAATATGCAATATAGAGATGGAAGGAGAGAAAACAGGTTTCAGGAATATACAATCTTAACCAATATAGTTTCAATCCCAATTCCCCCCAGGAATCATAGAGAGAAACAGGAATGATTTCAAAACAGGTCAATTGCTTTTAAATGTGGCTTGTAATGAATGGGAAAAATGCTAAAAATGGATTTAATTCTCTAAATGGGATTCAAAACTAGTGGGAGCCGCTTTGGATAGTTCCAGGTAGACACTATCAATGATGGTTGAATGACTAGCAGGTTGGAAACTGAATTCAGCGGTTGAATGCAAAGAATAGCTGTTTTACATGGGATGAAATTGAGCCAAATACAGATTCACGGCAAACTTTTATGGAGTTGGAATGCGGTTAGTTCGTTTGAAAGCTGAGGATGTTAGCTTCAATTTGACACTTGAATTTCGCTTCTAGCATGTACGGTTCAGAAGTTATGAAGGTTTTAGTAAAGGTCGATTTTTCTCAAAAAGAGTTGAGATTTCAAATGAAAGATGCGCTTTTGAATATTACAAACAAGGATTGGCTTTACACTAAGGGGCTATGAAGATGCGAGATACCAACGGTACTGCCCGCCGTGACACTTGCTTTTCTTCAGCAACTATATTAGCGCAAAGATGATTGTCACTACAATTATCACTGGACTATATGGATGAGAGAAGGATTCAGGACAGACAAAAGAGGTTCTACAATGCAGTTCTGGAAATGATAGAATGGGTTGGATTGGATTACTTAAGGATAAGATTGGCTATGGACAGTTCTATGCTAAATACTCACAACTATGGTTTTGGAATAGGCCTGTCAGGATCTGGTCAAAGGGTTTTGGACTGGAATCTGCTAGCCACCGGACAGGATTCAGGCACTTGGTTCTGCACTCAGCAAGGCACTCTGGTCTCTGCACGGCCTCTAGTTCTGGATGTGATGGGTTGGTTCTGGGTTACAGCTCTGCTCTACTGGTTTGGATCTCTGGGGTCTAGCAAGAGCTTTTGGCAAGAAGCAGAAAAACAGCACAGCCAGCCTGTTCAATTTGTTGTGCCCCTTAGAAGTCTGGGGGTTAAAATCAGGTTGCAAGATTTTAAAGGCCAGCTGAGAAGGGTTCAGCTTTGGAATGGGCCTTCTGCTTTCAGAGTTCTGGAGTCTGGATCTGAATTCTCCTGCAGAGCGCTTCGCCAGTAAATCAGTTGATGGGCGAATCTGTGTGTGTCTCTAGGTCCTCAACAGTCCCTATTTATGTACTTCCCAAGTGGGTGGATAGGCTGATTATACTAAGCCCACCCTCTAGGAAACTGATTGGTCAAAGTATTCCCTCTCTCCTGATTTAAGAAGCAAACCAGAGTGTTATGATGTGTCATGATGATGCTGTGTTTATGGTCCAGGGAAAAACCTCCCCTTTGTTTCCACACAGCAAATATATTTTTCATATAAAGCATATTAACAATATCACCAACTTGCTAATAATACATAATCACATCACATATTTAATAGAACACGTATCCGTCCAAGTCCCATCTTCTTAAGAGTTTTGGTTCACAATTGACAGTTTTTTACGCTTTTGGTTGGTTACCCAGTGCCAGATCTGTACACATTTTTCCACATACATGCGCATAACATCTGGGCATAATCCTGTAAATTTTCATATTCCTAGCATTATCACAATTGCTACAATATCAATATTTTTAGTGGTCCGGTCTCTTGACATCGCACAAATTCCAGAGTACTTTCAAACTGTGAGCAACATTTTCATTTTAACAACCTATACATTCCAGATTTTTACCAGTTTGGCACAGTTTTCTATAAGTGTTTTTCTCAAAAATATATTTTCTCCAGTTCCAGATACACATTTCAGTCTAGTGCCGCCCCCAAGGTTTGGCTGAGCCTATAGCAACCTGAGCCTCTTCCTGCCAGCAGCTGGTTTCTGTTGATGCCCAAATTTGCAATTCCTTTCAGTCAAGGGAATCCTTTATCTCCTGTCAGAGCAACAGGCCAAAGTCCTCCTCCCACCTCCTTTCACAACTCCCTGCCAGTTCCTCAGCAGAGAGCAGGGGGGGAGATTCCTTTGTTTGGGAGAAGCTGTGGAATGTCTTTGAAGCCCAGTGTGGCTGGCTTTAGCTCACTTTTAAAACATTGTTTAAAATGGTCTTTTTCTAAAATACAATGTACATTCTTAACAAATATACCCACAAATCTCTTCATTTCAGTCTTTTTCAAACATAGAGATTGAATTGTAACAACCCATATTTTTTTTGATGGGAAGTCTCTTCTTTTCCATACTTTGATTTTAAGACACAAGTTTTAAATGACAGTATCAGTAAATGCCAGCTTCTGACACGGGCGAGCGGCTGTACTGCGCCCATTTCTGACATATTTTTCCCCTGCAAGCACCTTTGAATGTGGATTTTCTTATGATGAAATGTGCTTCTGCTGACATTGTGCTAAGGTGGATTCTTTAAATAAAGTGATGTTTAACACCCAACAAGGATGTTGGATCTTTTCTGATGTTTGGGAACCATGATTTTGCACTTTCCACAGCCAAGGAAAAACAGATTTCAAGCAGTTCTGGGTTTCCCTTGCAATGCAGCACTGCTTTTTCAAGTAGTTTCATTTTACTCTGTGGGCAGCCCAATGATAGGTTTTGGCAGTGGTCTCTTGTGTTACCACTGACATAGGCAAAATGGATTAACGGCCTATTTTTCAGGTTTCCCTGCGCACTTCTCAGAGATTTTTAGCGTATAGATCTTTTTAGCGGCCATCCTGTTGTGTTTGATGAAAACAGCACACAGTGATGTTGCAGGGCATAGACTAGTGGGTTAGAACATCCCACAACATCGATATACAGATATCACATTAGAAGTTTAAGAACCTTTAAAAAGTAGAGATAAGAGACATATTAATAAATACAACATTTCTTAAAATACAAATACAACACATGCTTAAAAACATAAGACTATTATGTCTTGATCTAGGAGTAACCTTTCAAGAATTTATCAATTGGAGGGACACGTGGCAGAGATAGCCTCACTAATACTCATTTGGTTATTGATACTCTGAGCACAACAAATTGCTCGTCTTCGTTCTTCTAAAGTTAGGAAGGTCGGTACCATGGGCCCCTCAGGAGATAGGTTAACAGCAGGGCAGTTTTCTATTATTTGTTTAACCACAGCACTCTCTCCCTGCAATTCCTGTTGACTAACCAGAAGTCATTTTATGAATCCCACCCAATTTATTTGCCCCTGAGTCACCAGGTCAGATTGCGTCAACAAACATACTGTGTATACCAATTGGGTCATCAATGGAAGTGTCCCTCCTGGTGTCGACCAATTCAGAGAAGAGCGCAGGCTTCCTGATACCACAATGGTCTGTGGACGACCGTGGGGTTGAAGATCTCTATCCCCACAAGAATGTGTAGCTGGAAGCTGGACGTCAACTGCTCTAGTAGGGGCAGGTAGGGTAGTCATATTTTGTACACAATTTGAAGACCCATTTGAGGTGTTCTGCCTATACGCATTTTTATTTTTCAGTTCCTTTGTCTTGTTTTGGACCGCTTTCCGTCCCTTTTTTGGTTTTCTTTGATAAAATATTAGAAATGATTTGCCTCTACTGGCAACTCCTCCACCACCACTATGTTACTTTCACCATTTTAAGACATTAACTCCTCAGCCACTCGCACAACACTTGCACTTGGTGGAGACAAAACGATTGGAGTCAATTGGTGATCTTCAAAAAAGCTTCAGTTTACAAGTGGAAGAGAAGTTAAAAACCTTTCTGGTCCCTTAATCTCCTCCTCTATCTCTACGGAAATGTTACCCCTATTCTAACATTCATCCGTTTGTTTTGGTACGTCCACCCCCACAATGACTGGCTTGGAGACTTCTTTAGTACCAATAATAAAACCTTCAATAAAATATCATACTTTCACCTAAACCTTCCAACTGCCAGGGTGATCTCTGGCCAGCCCAGCTTATCAAGGATGCAGCAAGGGACCTAGCTTCTTCGTATCCAAGCTTGTTAACGCATCATTTGCATCTGGCACCATCCCGACAAACCTCAAAGAATCTTGGGTGCTCCCATTACTAAAAAAAAAACACTTGATCCACTGATACCAACCAATTACCAGCCTATCACGACGGTACCTTTTCTTCTACAAATCTTAGATAAGGTCGCCTACACACAAATTCAAAAGTACCTGGAACTATACCACCGCCTAGGACACGCCAATCCGGTTTCTGTCCACAACACGGAACAGAAACTGCCCATATTAACCTGAAGACCCAAGTCGATGAGCTAAGGGATGAAGGGAAATCAGCCCTCCCTCTCCTCCTTGATCTCTCGGCTGCATTTGACTTTGTGGACCACAAGGTCTTATGCAGCCACCTAGATTCAGCAGCTCACTTTTCCAAGGAGGCCATAGTCTGGATTGAGTCATTTCTAAGTGACAGGACTATGTGGGTATTCTCCCCTAAAGCATCTGCAGACCCTATCCCCATCACCTGTGGGGTACCCCAGGGATCTTGTGTTTCTCCCACATTGTATAATATATTCATCAAGCCCCTCTTCGATGATCTGGACAATCTCGGTATCACCTACACTAATTATGCGGATGATACACAGATTCTCCTATCATTTTCAGGGGATTATGTAGAGGATTTGGCCTTGGTGAAATAGAGTCTATCTCATCATCCAGGCATGGATGGCAACTCATGGTCTATGCCTGAGTGATGACAAAACAGAGATCACCATTCTGGGTACCCCCACCAACCTCAAAAAACTAGGTCATGAATACTCTTGACTCATTACCGATGGCAACCTTATCAAAGTGGCCAGCGAGGTAAAAACCCTAGGATTCTACCTCGACTAAACCCTCTCATTCAACAAACAAGTCAATACCCTGGCCTCTACTACAGCTTACACCTGTAAACTGATTAGAACTGGCAAACCCTTTCTCTCTGACAACAACAGCATCATCTTGGTCAGAGCCCTCATTGTGGCTAGGCTTGATTATTGTAACGCCCTTTACATTGGCTCCAACAAAGCAATCATCAGCAAAATCCAAACACTCCAAAATAATGCCCTTAGAGCGGCCCTTGGAGTGGCTAGGAGAGACCATATCTCTGAGATCAGGCGACAAAACAACTGGCTTTCCACCAATGATAAAATCAAGTTGAAAACTTTGTCTCTCACTCATAAGTCTTTGAACAACGCTGCTCCTAGTTACCTCTCAGAGAGATTCCTTAGAAGAACCTCAATTAGACCCACCAGATTAGTCAATACCAACTGCCTCCGCATCCCCAGATTTAAACTATCTAAGGTGGGAGGTAGTAGCTTTCCGATCAAAGCGGCCCAGCTCTGGAACTCTCTACCAACCTCACTCCGAGAAGACCAATCGTACCAGAAGTTCAGGTCCAACTAGATTAACTGGCTGAAGTCCAATGATAACTAGGACCTCCTGGCTCTCGGTCCACCCTGTTGGCCACCTTGTTCCAACCTAGTACACCCTGCGGACGCTACCTCTCTTTGCCCACTAATCTTGCAACCCTCACCCTGACCTAGCCTCACCTCATCTCTGCTTACCATAGGATTGTTCACACAGTGTTTGTTTCATTTACTGCCTTGTATCCACTCTATACCTATATGTGTAATGTTTTTTGTATTTATTTATCTGTGTAATTAAGCTGAGAATTACCTCATAACCCCCTGCACCCTGATACCCTCCGGTCTGGAGCGCATTACAAATAATAAACAAACAAACAGGCAAATAAATGTGTTAGTCAGACAAGCTATCATTGAGCTTTGCTGACTTACAGCAATGCCTTTCTTGTCATAATATTTAAGCAGAGCAGAGAGAGCCAAACTCAAAGTATGACCCACTGAGGTCACCTCCTGAAATTCACCCGATTGTAGAGGTTTAACTCTACCCCCTCCCTCTTGTTTCGGGGGCTCGTCGTCTACCAAAGAGGAAGAACCACTGCAAGAGTTCCCTTGCCCACCCAACATATGCGACAAGGACACAATACTTGCCAAGGGCAACTGCGTTGTTCAAGATAGTTGGGAGGGGTAGAGTCACAAAGGCAGAGGCCAATAAAAGAGGACCAATACAGCCCCCTCCCAAAGTCACTGCAGCTCCTGTATCCATAGGCATCATCACTGAAGTTGAGGCCCCTACCCCTGCTACCGCAAAGCAATTTCTCCCCAAAAAATGTAGGGTTCAAGTTCGGCAAATAGGCTGGAAGAACCTGGGTTGCAGACTGTGGTGGCACATAGGCTGTGAAAGTAAACATTTTCGGTGTAGAGGCAAACTGCTGCACCGCATTGTTGGTAATCACAGGTGGAGCAGTCAGAGCCGGGGAAGAAACAAGGGTGGATCAAGAACCTCACCCGTACGTGGTCCTCCATTCAGATAAAATGGGCTACGTGTGTCATTCTGTCGGGCAAAACCACAGCGGGAAGAACTCTGAATAGTTGACACTGTGCACCCTTTACTTCGTAGCCCATAGTGAGGCATACTGCTGGTGTTCTCAGGGAATTTCAAGTCAATTAAGAAACAGAAATGAGCGATAACCTACCAGAGGCACAATGTTACTCTACAGTGGTGCACAATAAAATCCATTCACCCGCAGTGCCCGTAGCTGGAAAGAATAACACTGCTCAACATTGCGAAGACTGCAGAGACAATCTGGCACTCTGTGTTCTCTTCACGGGAAATACTGTTTTTTAACCCTTGTGCAACAGACAATGCAGTCCGTGCACCAAGGACAGAATCAGCTGGTTCTGCAAAGACACTCCAGCATAGAGAATCGAGCACTCAGCAATGCAGTAAATATCAGCATGGGGAAATTCATACAGTATACAGCTAGGTATAATCAGGCAACCACAAACGGCTTTTAAGGGGCTCTGAGGAAAGAACCAGCACAGAAAATGAGCTTACAGAGCAGCTCTGTGTGTATATATGTATGAAGGAAATAACTCCAGTTTAAAGTTGCTGTCTGCGCTGCCACCCTCCATGGACCACCGCAAACCGCACTGGTCTGCACATCCACCTCCGTGTGGAACCCCTGGCCGGATCAAGGTGAGTAACGAGTAGTGCAAGTTGCAGGGAAAATGCAACCCCTGTACACACGTAGCAGAACCATCACAGCACTTACCACAGATGTGCACAAGAGGCCCCCATACGTCCCCTGACCAGGGCGCATGGAGATTACTACCATGCCACTTTTTCCCATGTCAATAACCAAGTGACAGAATGACTCAAGTGAGAAATGGGCACCCCACACAAGAGAGCAAACACAAGGCCGACACCCGTCCGACACAAACTCACACTAGAAGAAAGAACATTTCTTCAGTGCCAAGCCGCACCGACCGCATTCTCATAATACTTTGTGAGTAACCTGAAGGTGTTATACCCGCTGTCCCCAGGGATTTGTCATTCAGATGGCAGGACATGGCCATCGCTATTGGAACCATTTCCTGGGGCTGGAAGTGGGACACCGAAGGGTGAGACGCGGCATTCCCTTTTCTGTAACACCTTTTCCTCATCCTACCAGGTAGAATACCTCGAATCTCAATCCCCCCCTTTCCAGACACAAACACTTTCTCACAGACAGTTCATTGTGAGCGACAACAGACTAATACCAGAGCCGTATACCTAACATGTCCCAACAACCTGTTAAGGCAAGGTCAGGAAATTACTAATCATTACACACACCTGACTCCCATCACACTTACCCACACACATAAAAGGAGAGTACGAAAGCACACTCTGAGGTAGGAAAAGCACACAAGGAAGCAGCAGTTCCAAGGTGGTGACTTAACACAAGGGGAAAGGCACCGAGACCGGAGAGGGTTCTAAGGAGGGAAGTTCCCTTGACCTCTACAAACCACTACTTTCACAAACATTGGAAAGTGAGAAGCCTAAGACTGGGTACTGAAGCTCATCAAACCTACACTGTGCATCAGAAGTATTCGGGGGGTGCTCCCATGTCGATAACCCAGGCCAGGAGGAGTGATTGCCGCCATGGTACTGTTCTTGGCTCCTGCAAGAAATCTGCGCCAGTAGAGGAAGCACAGCTGGTGAGTCAGAGAAACTGATGCAAAATAAGCTTGTGTTTGAACAAAGGTTGCAAGAGGCAACATTTTATGAAGAAATCCAAAAAGGACAGTGTTTGAAGCACATGTGATGAGAGGTGTGGACAGGTGGAAACTAAAGGAGTGAATATAATTTGAGAAGCCAAGTCAGATACCGTGTACAGAGTGGTCCGCCCCACGTGGATGCTCATTCGAAGGTCCCTGTTAAGTATCCAACTGAATGGCAACTGCATTATAAAAAAAGGAACTTTGTATCGAAGAGAACCTGCGACGGTTCAAGCTAAACCCTTTGCCGATTCAAAAGTCTTCAATAAGTATAACGTGAACTGCAATTAGTCCGAGTACGGCTGAGGGAGACAAATTGAATGTGAAGAAGGGATCTGAACCGTGAGTCACCCGAGAAGGAATAAAGGGATCTGAGCCTGGCTGAGGGGAATCCGGCATGAACCGTGAGTTATCTGCGAAGGAATATTTTGGGAATTGTAAAATAAAGAGATCTGAGCCTGGCTGAGGGGGCTCCAGGCAGAGACACCCAAATAATATAGTGCTTTTTGTTTTGTACATCAAGCATTCTGAATCAAGAGACTTTGACAGAAAAGAGACTTGAGCACAGAAGGCCCTGATGCTGGAATTGGAACTGTATCCTTGTGTCAAGGAAGCCAGAGTGTGTGCTTAGCTCGGGTGAACCGCCTTGCCCCGTGCTGAAAACGTGGGCAAGGGAGACCAAAGGCCCGAACATCCTGACTTATCATTTTGTGAACACTTCTTTCTTTTTTGGGAAAATTACCCCACACTATTTGTAAAGTAGCAGTTAGGATTGGCAATAGGTTTTTTAGTATAGGCCCTTTTATTTTGACAAGACTCCACTAGGACTGCATTATTATTATTTGATGGTCGTAGCTTGCTCCCATTTGTAGATTTAGGCTTAGATAGGGGTTTTTCACCCCCTTGTGAAAGTTAAATAAACACCCTTGAACCGTGGTCACTTGTGGCTGTCTTACTTCGATGCCATGCCTTCCTTAAAACGATCAGCTGCTTCCGACATTGAGACATTTGGAGATTTAAACAAAGGATGACTGTAGGGGATCTGGTCAGGACTCGATGGATACGTACTTCATCTCGGAGTAGAGAGGCCTCTCTTCAGGAGTCAAATGAATATTACATCAGTTCCAACCATCCAGACTAACTCCATTCCCACCCAATTCCTGCCCCTCCCAAACACGTCCTCATGGGAACTCTTTGAGCTTGCTTTAATCAAGACTTACTATCAAAGTTTGCTCTTAAAGTGCCTGCCATTGTTTTTCAACACTGGCGTAACAGGGCCCCCCGCACCACCTGTGGTGCGGGGGCCCCACAACCACATGTCCTGGGAGGGGGCCCCACTTGGAGTTTTAGAAAAAAAATGGTTTTACATTTTTTTTCTTTTTCTTTTTGAATACACTCTGCTTTTTTAAAGAAATTAGTTCTGTAACAGAAATTATTTATTTATGAAGGCAGAGTGAATACAAAAAGAAACTTTCTTTTTGAAGTGTGGGGGCTACCCCACCCCAGGCTGGAGGTCTCCATGTCATGGGGTGGGGGAAGCCCTATGACTTCAAAAAGAAAGTTTTATACTTTATTTTTTAAGTCACTCTGCCTTCATATAAATACATTATTTCCATTATGGTCCTTAACGGAAATAATGTCTTTATGAAGTCAGAGTGACTTCAAAAAGAAACAATTTATTTTTGAAGTATTATGGCTCCCCTCAACCCCATGACATGTGCTTGTGTGAGTGTATGGTGAAAGGATGCACACTTAAATGTATGGTTGGCTGCCTGGGTGTGCCTGTATGGAGAAAGGGTACACACTTAAATGTATAGGTGGCTGCCTGTGTGAGTGTATGGTGAAAGGGTGCACACAAATATATGGGTGGCTGGGTGTGTTTGTACGGTGAAAGGATGCACACTTAAATGTATGGGTGGCTGCCTGGGTGCGCTTGTATGGTGAAAGGGTGCACACTTAAATGTTTGGGTGGGTGCCTTGGTGTGTGTGCATGTATGGTGAAAGGTTGCACACTTAAATGTATGGGTGGCTAGCTGGCTGTGCCTGTATGGTGAAAGAGTGCACACTTAAATGTATGGATGGCTGGGTGTGTGTGTGTATATATGGTAAATGGTGTGTGTGCTTGTGTTCAGGGGTGAAACAAAACCTACATTTCAGGGGGGAGAATCCTTCAAATGTTGGGAGAGGCGCTAACTTCATGCGTGGTGGGGAGGAGCAAACTTATTTGTGTGAGGGTATCTAA
This sequence comes from Ambystoma mexicanum, assembly GCF_040938575.1. NCBI lineage: Eukaryota > Metazoa > Chordata > Amphibia > Caudata > Ambystomatidae > Ambystoma > Ambystoma mexicanum. The sequence goes on from NC_090937.1 coordinate 636,444,276, forward strand.
CTTCTTTAAGAATTTTAGTGAGACTATTCTAGTGCAGCTTCAATGTTATAAGCAGTTAACTCTCTCCTTTAAGTCTGAAAGCACCCACGTATGGACTGCTGTGAGAATCACTGGTCTCCTGTTCCCTCTCTACCCTTCCAATCACTCCCCTGGCATGCAAGTACTAAACCCACATCACAATTTCAATTGCTTAACAAATTTGGCATTTGAATGCAGGTACTAACAGTGAAATGCTGTACATTAGTAATTGTTGGGCCGGGCCCTTGTTAACAGCGAAACCCAGATTGCACAATAAATCATAATGATCGTCCATGTCCATGCTAAGCAGGCATGATATGTGGTATTAGTGGCTAGAGAGGCATTTTGTTACAGCCAGTCTAGTCATTCCTCAGTTTGGTATGACTTTTTTTAACTGGGCGTTTCTGATAAAGCAGTCCTGCTAAGTGTAATTACCTAGCTAGACTGGCATTTGGGTTCTGCCAATCTAGCCATTTCTTACTGCGGCACTGTATATTTTTCTGGACATCTGTAATAAAATTATATGATATGATATGTCATATATAAAGCGCCTATACACAAGTATTTTTAGGCAAGACAAGATAAGGGAAGGAAAACAGAGGGAGGACAAGACAAATGATCTTACTAAGCCTTTTGTCATTCAGATCGTGCAAGTGCGAGAATGAGAAGTGCAAGGGGAAAGGGAGGGGGGAAGTGCAAGGGAGAGGTGAGTGGAAACAGGGCAGCAATGCTCTGAGTAAGTACAGACAGGGCAGTGCGGGTCTGGGTAGTGCAAGTAGAACAAGTGACTGTAGGGTTACAGTTACAGCCCCTAACTGCGTGGTAGGCCCGGAGGCAGTGTAAGGTTGACTGATCAAGAAGGAGCCTGGACTCAGTAAGACTGAGGGCAGCCAAGCAACCTGTTGGTACAGCAGACAGGTAGGTCAGCACAGGAGGGAGAGAGAGAAAGCAGAGGAGAAGAGGAACGTTTTGAGCTGCTTACGTAACTTCAGGTGGTCCGGCTCATGTTTTGGAGGGGCAGAGAGGCCATTCCAGAGGGAGGCACCTGCAGGGGAGAGGGATCTACCCCCCCCCCAATCTCTGTCTGGAAAAGCATCTAACCTTTAGGGCTCGAGAAGGAAGGTATTTTGGAAGAGAGCTTTGGATGTTGTGCAGATCCCAGCCCCAGAAAGCCTTGCCGACAATGCAAAGGGTCTTGAACCGCCTTGCCCCGTGCTGAAAACGTGGGGAAGGGAGGCCAAAGGCCCGAACATCCTGACTTATCATTTTGTGAACACTTCTTTCTTTTTCGTAAAAATTACCCCACACTATCTGTAAAGTAGCAGTTAGGATTGGCAATAGGTTTTTTACTATAGGCCCTTTTATTTTGACAAGACTCCACTAGGACTGCATTATTATTATTTGATGGTCGTAGCATGATCCCATTTGTAGATTTAGACTTAGATAGGCGTTTTTCACCCCCTTGTGAAAGTTAAATAAACACCCTTGAATCGTGGTCACTTGTGTCTGTCTTACTTCAATGCCATGCCTTTCTTAAAACGGTCAGCTGCTTCCGACATTGGGACATTTGGAGATTTCAACAAAGGATGACTGTAGGGGATCTGACCAAGGGTCAGGACTCGATGGATACGTGCTTCATCTCGGAGTAGAGATGCCTCTCTTCAGGAGTCAAATGAATATTACATCAGTTCCAACCATCCAGACTAACTCCATTCCCACACAGTTCCTGCCCCTCCCGAAACACGTCCTCATGGGAACTCTTTGAGCTTGCTTTAATCAATACTTACTATCAAAGTTTGCTCTTAAAGTGCCTGCCATTGTTTTTCAACACTAACGTAACAGGGGCCCCCGCAGCCCCTGTAGTGTGGGGGCCCCGGGTCCACATGTCCTGGGAGGGGGCCCCACTTGGAGTTTAAAAAAAATGGTTTTAAATTTTTTTTCTTTTTCTTTTTGAATTCACTCTGCATTTTTAAAGAAATTAGTTCTGTAACAGAAATTATTTATTTATGAAGGCAGAGTGAATACAAAAAGAAACTTTCTTTTTGAAGTGAGGGGGCTACCCCACCCCATGACATGAAGACCCCAGGCTGGAGGTCTCCATGTGATGGGATGGGGGAAGCCCTATGACTTCAAAAATAAATAGTTTATTTTTGAAGTCACTCTGCCTTCATACATACATTATTTCCATTATGGTTCAGTCCTTAATGGAAATAATGTCTTTATGAAGTCAGAGTGACTTCAAAAAGAAACAATTTATTTTTGAAGTATTATGGCTCCCCTCAACCCCATGACATGTGCTTGTGTGAGTGTATGGTGAATGAATTTACACTTAAATGTATGGGTGGCTGCCTGGGTGTGCCTGTATGGTGAAAGGGTGCACACTTAAATGTATAGGTGGCTGCCTGTGTGAGTGTATGATGAAAGGGTGCACACAAATATATGGGTGGCTGGGTGTGTGTGTGTGTGTACGGTGAAAGGATGCACACTTAAATGTATGGGTGGCTGCCTGGGTGTGCCTGTATGGTGAAAGAGTGCACACTTAAATGTATGGATGGCTGGGTGTGCATGTGTATATATGGTAAATGGTGTGTGTGCTTGTGTTCAGGGGTGAAACAAAACCTACATTTCAGGGGGCGAATCCTTCAAATGTTGGGAGAGGCGCTAACTTCACGTGTGGTGGGGAGGAGCAAACTTATTTATGTGAGGGTATCTAATAACTTCTTTACGCATTTTAGTGAGACTATTCTAGTGCAGCTTCAATGTTACAAGCAGTTAACTCTGTCCTTTAAGTCTGAAAGCACCGACTTATGGACTGCTGTGAGAATCACTGGTCTCCTGTTCCCTCTCTACCCTTCCAATCACTCCCCTGGCATGCAAGTACTAAACCCACATCGCAATTTCAATTGCTTAACAAATTTGACATTTGAATGCAGGTACTAACAGTGAAAGGCTGTACATTAGTAATTGTTGGGCCGGGCCCTTATTAACAGCGAAACCCAGATTGTGCAATAAATCATAATGATCGTCCATGTCCATGCTAAGCAGGCATGATATGTGGTATTAGTGGCTAGAGAGGCATTTTGTTCCAGCCAGTCTAGTCATTCCTCAGTTTGGTATGACTTTTTTTAACTGGGCATTTCTGATAAAGCAGTCCTGCTAAGTGTAATTACCTAGCTAGACTGGCATTTGGGTTCTGCCAATCTAGCCATTTCTTACTGCGGCACTGTATGTTTTTCTGGGCATCTGTGATAAAATTATATGATATGATATGTCATATATAAAGCTCCTGCACACAAGTATTTTTAGGCACAACAAGATAAGGGAAGGAAAACAGAGGGAGGACAAGACAAATGATCTTACTAAGCCTTGTGTCATTCAGATCGTGCAAGTGCGAGAACGAGATGTGTAAGGGGAAATGGAGGGGGGAAGTGCAAGGGAGAGGTGAGGGGAAAACAGGGCAGCAATGCTCTGAGTAAGTGCAGCCAGGGCAGCGTGGGTCTGGGTAGTGCAAGTAGAACAAGTGACTGTAGGGTTACAGTTACAGCCCCTAACTTCGTGGTAGGCCCAGAGGCAGTGTAAGGTTGACTGATCAAGAAGGAGCATGGACTCAGTGAGACTGAGGGCAGCCAAGCAACCTGTTGGTACAGCAGACAGGTAGGTCAGCACAGGAGGGATAGAGAGAAAGCAGAGGAGAAGAGGAACGTTTTGAGCTGCTTCCGTAACTTCAGGTGGTCCGGCTCAAGTTTTGGAGGGGCAGAGAGGCCATTCCAGAGGGAGGCACCTGCAGGGGAGAGGGATCTACCCCCCCACTCTCTGTCTGGAAAAGCATCTAACCTTTAGGGCTCAAGAAGGAAGGTATTTTGGAAGAGAGCGTTGGATGTAGTGCAGATCCCAGCCCCAGAAAGCCTTGCAGACAATGCAAAGGGTCTTGAACTTGATCCTTGCAGCCACCTGGAGCCAGTGGAGAGATTTCATGGCTGGAGAGATATGGTCCCTGGGCTTGAGGCCAAGGATAAGTCTTGCAGTCCTGTTCTGTATTAGTTGTAGAGGGCAGAGAGTAGAGGAAGGGAGATTGAGAAAGTGACTGGTGCAGTAGGCCAGCCTAGAGAGAGCCAGGGCTCTGGAGACAGTGAGCTTCTGGGGGAAAGTGAGAAAGGGAAAAGTCCCTCTGAGGAGGTGCAGCTGGTAGTGGGACTTCTTGGCGACGTCCGAGATGTGAGGAGAGAAAGAGAGAGTGGAGTTGAAGATGACACCAGGAATACGCGATAGAGTAGAGCATGCTAAGGGGAGCATAACACTGAAAGTTAGAGGAGAAGGTAGAGATCAGGTGGGCCAAAGGGGCCAAGTAGAGGTTGAAAACCCATGGTGAGAGGATAGAGCCCTGGGGAATGGCACAGGTACAGAGAGGTGGCAGAGTGAAAGGGACCAAGTTGGACCTGGGAGGGGCGGTCCAAGAGGAGGGAGGTCAGCCACTCCAGGGCCTGATCCATGATGCCAAGGGTCTCACGAAATCGATTGATCAGGATGGCGTGGTTGACCGTTTCGAAAGCAGAGGAAGGTTCAAGGAGGATGAGGACAGAAGGAATGCTGGAATCAAGGTTAGAGATCAGATCTTCACAGGTGTTCAGGAGAGCAGTTTCCGTGCCTCTGGCAGCTCTTAAGCCAGACTGATGGTCATGGAGACAGATTCAGTGTAGAGAGTAAGCTGGTAGATGGCCAGCTTTTCCAAGAGATTGGGAGAGGGGATAGTTCCAGTGGCAAAAAAATGATTACAGAAATCGGCCAAGGCTGGAGCAAGGGTGTCAATGTTGTCCTTGATTGTTCTGGAGGAGCAGGCGAGCACCTGTTTCAACAACACTTTCATAGATGGGACTTGTCTAGAAACCTTGTCAGGTGTTAGAGAGAAAGAGGAGAAAGGAGGAGGAGAGGGAGAGATGGACAAAGGGGGCCGAGAGAGGAAGAGGGAGAGGAAGAGGAGATAGTGTACAGGATGTCCTGAGTTTTTGCTGAGAAGTGAGAGGCCAAAGCCGTACAGAGGGCCTGTTGAGTGAACAGGAGAGTAGAGACCGCAACAGGATTGGCCAGTTCCTTGCAGATTTTAAAGAGTTTGGCTGTGTTGTTAGAGGCCGCAGAGACGGAGGCTTGAATATGTGCTTCTTCCTGATGAGTCTTATTGCTTCGACTGGCATTTTGGTGCAACCATTCTCAGTATGTCTAAATGTGGCCTGGCATGCTTTACTGTAATGTTATTATGTGTCTACACTTGTCTGCATTGTGCAGCCAGTTGGACATGTTTTCATTGTGGCATGGCCTTTTTAATAGCAAAATATTAATGTTCATGTGCACTGTTAGTGACTTGCAGTATTGGATTGGTGTTACCCTACAAAACAATAGCAAACCCTGTGGTTTTTTTAGCCAATTTTTCTCATAAAGTGTGCTGGATACTGTATTAAAATACATATTTATATCTTTTTCTTAGTGCAGTGTGCGGCATACCCCTTCTGCAGCACGTTTGTGCATATTGCGCAAAGGTGGTTTTCTAGGCCCGCCCAGAGTGTGGCGCGACTCGTGATTTGTTGCCTAGTTGGGGCGGCCCTCTCAGTATGGCTCGCGGGCGGCCTCCAGATCTTGTGTTATGCCACTGTTTTTCAAAGCAGTCTTCTTAGAGATAATGGGCCTCATTACGACCCTGGCGGAAAGTGACTGACCGGACCGCAACAGCGTAAATAGCGTTTCCGCCATTGCACGAAGGAGCAAAGTGCGGCTAATTACGACCCATCGGGCACGAGCATTACGCCATGGCGGAATCCGAAAGGCTGCGATGGCGGAAATGACCCCAAAACGGCCCTTACCGCCGCCGTACGCTGCACCAGGTGCAATACCGCCACCCATCTTAGCGGTCACCGTAATGAGCGGTCACCGTAACGAGCGGGCACCGCAAATTACGGGCACCGTAAATATACGGAAACGGAAGTAAAAGCATGTGGCCGGAACGGGAAACAGCACGCCGCACAACTATAAAATCCGAATCCCAACACAACCATTAAAAATCCGACCCTGACACACATCCCAACCCGTTAGCAACCCCAGTTAAAAAAATAAATATGGGAAAGGTAGCCAAGAAAGCGTGTGATCGCAAGCGGCAGGTACACTTCTCCCGAGAGGAACTGACCGTGCTCACCGAGACCCTCCAGGAAAATGCCGCCGTCGTCTTCTCCAGTCAAATGACCAGGACGGCCCTTGCCAACAAGAAGGCCATATGGGCCCTGGTGGCACAGCGCGTAAGTGCGGTGGGGACAACACCCCGCACGCCACAGCAATGTCGCAAGCGGTGGGACGACCTGCGGATCCGCGTACGCAGCATACTTTCTGCGAACAGGAACATCGCCACAGCTACCGGGGGGGGTTCAGAGTCGCCCATCAAGTTGACCCCCTGGGAGGATATCTGCGCCTCCACCATAGGAATGGAGAGCATAGAGGGAGTCGGAGGGATGGAGAAAGGAGTGCCGACATCCGGAGAATCAGGTAGGTTGGCCAAGAGAAACAATGCGAAATCCACAAAACACGAACATGTGCAGTACCATGTGACCCCATAGTGCAATACATACTTTGCCCTGACAGCGCCCTCTAAAAGTCAGAATGAATAAACAAATCAATCAAGATGCCATAAACAACCCCTACATGTGCAGCATGCACCCCCTAACTGCAGGCAGCCAAATGAATGCATCCTCAATCCACACGAAAATGAGACCACCTCCAACGCCCAGTCCCAAATCAGCCTCATGTACCACCCCAATGCATTTGATACGTTGCCATTCCAAATCCGACAGACCCATAACTAACGCTCGCCCCTCTTTACTCCACCACAGGGTCCGATACCAACGACGAGCTGCAGGACACCCCTACCAGCACGCCTGCAAAGAGGGCCAGGACCAACGTCCCAAGAGCCTCCACCTCAGGTGCAAGGATCAAGACACGGCAGCAGCAGGAATCAAGTGGCAGCACACTGGAGGGGACTGCAACAGGCACCCCAGCAGCCAGCAAGTCCACAACCCCAGCACCACAGGTCCCCCCAAAGAACGTATCTGATGGCACTGCCTCTGGTGGTAGCAGCACCATAGGTGACACAGCTGTCATGCCAGCATGCTCCGACACGGAAAACAGTGCTGGCGACGTAGGTACCATCCATGACCTTTCCCAATCCCCCTGCATGTTCCATCCCCTACACCATGACGAAACCACGCAGGGGCACCCTGAAGACGACGACTGGCCAACCCCCACAAGTCCTGTGCCAAGGCAACATGTGTTGAGCAGCCCCCCTGTCACACCACCGCAAATGTCCATGGCCCAGCAGAGGCAACAGTCCCTCGACCTGCTGATCGAGCAACAGCAGGAAGTGTCCACGCTACTCAAGGACCATGCAAATGAATGCGGGGGTTCCAGGGCAGCCATGGAAACATCCACCGAGACACTCAGGGCACAAATAGAGAAAAGTAGTGAGAGCCTCAGGGGAGAAATGGAGAGAAGCACCGAGAGCCTGAGAGCACAAATGGAGAAAAGCACCGAGAGCCTGAGGGGGGAACTGCATGCGACGTCCAAAGACGTTTGTGCTGAACTTGCTGCTGTGCGCCGTGTGCTCTCGGAGCTCTCACAAACCCTCAGAGACATGCATGGACGCGAGCAGGCAGAGACATCATCCGTGGCAAGTTCCGTCCAGGGCAGCCCCCAACGCAGATCTGGCAGGAACCTGCGCTCCACGGGCAGGGGTGCCCCTGATATCCGTAGAGGGGGCTTGCAATAGCGTCTACCCACGGACAGCATGCATATTTGGACACTGGTGTTGGGGGGGGAGGTAGTAGGGTGGAGGGGGTGTGTTGGGCTTCACTGGGTGGCGGGTCCATAGGGTGTATAAATCAAATCACATTAACAATACAGCACCTCATTATCATCCAATGACATGTGTGGACATTGATATTTGCGTACGAGGCCTTCATAGGCGTACAGTCCACAATGTGCCTGTACTACACACACACAGTGCCACAGGTCCCCTTTCCGTGTAATAGGCACCATGCGTGGTTGCTAGAAGCATGCATCTATGATGCTCTGTCGGATTGCACGTGCATCCTGTGCCTCATGGACTCCTTGAGGTGCCTCCACATCCCCACCCTCATCATCATCATCATCTTCAGGTGCATGCAGTACAGCGTCAGGGGGCATGGGCACATTCCTACGTATGCACATGTTGTGCAGCATGACACATGCCATGACCATCTTAGAAACCTTCTCATGGCTGTACATGAGTGCCCCGCCAGACCTGCTGAGGCTGCGGAAACGAGCCTTCAGTAGGCCGAATGCCTGTTCAATGACCACACGGGTACGTGAGTGGGCATGGTTGTAGTCCTCCTCATGCTCGTTCTGTGGGTTCCGGATTGGTGTAAGGAGCCATCTCTTCAGTGGATACCCGGCATCACCTGTATGAGACGAATAAAGGGTGTCAGTGGAATGATAGTGCTAAGTAGCCCCCCCCCCCCTCCTGCAAGGTCATTGACGCATCAAATGGGCCACGATGTCATGCATGGAATGAGACTCACCGAGTAGCCAGGATCTGTGCCCTGCGTGTCGCTCCATGTAGCGTGGTATTCTTGTGTTCCTCAGGACCATAGAATCATGGGTAGATCCTGGAAATCTGGCACAACAATGCGTAAAGATCTTGTTGGAGTCACACACCATTTGCACATTGATTGAATGAAATTGTTTCCGGTTGCGGTACTGGACCTCCATGGCATGTGGGACAACCAATTCAACATGGGTGCAGTCGATGGCACCAATGCAACCCGGGATGCCGCCAAGTGCATGGAATCCCACTTTTGCGTTGGTAATCTCCTGGTACGTGCGTGGTAGTGTGATGTGGTCGTCGGCGTGCTTCAGGAGGGCATCGTGCACTTGGAAGAGTGTCCGTGAGAACAGTGGCTGTGAAATGCCATGCAACTGTCCCACTGTGTGCTGGTAGGTGCCTGTGGCCAGGAAGTGGAGTACAGACACCACCTTCAGTAGGGGTGGGATGGCGGTTGGGCTATCTATCATGCTCACGAGGTCAGCATGTGTCATGTCCACAATGGCGATTATGGTGTCCCGGTCCAAACGGTAGAGGGTGTGGATCTGCTCAGCAGTGAGGTTGAACGGATCAGCTCGGAGGCGTGGGATTGCGGGCCGCCTGCGTGGTGGTAGTGGCAGTGCTTGTGGGCCTTGCTGACCCTGCCTTGCCCTCCTCCTCCTCCTTCTCCTCCGTCTCCCCTGTGCGCCCGGTTGTTGTACCTGTTGTTGTTCGTCGTCTTCTTGTAGTTGTAGCACTTGCAGTGCTATCTGGTCCCCCAGGCCCAACATCGCTAGTCCTGCCGGTAGCATTTTGGAGTGGGAGTGGTTGTGGGAGGGGTTTGGGTCTGCTATATATGTGCTGTCGGCCTGTATGGCCTCCACCTGTGCTGATTGAATGAATCTGTGGCAGATGCAATCCCTTCTGGCCGAGCACGTCCCGCACGTAAGGCTGCATTTGGCCGCATGGCATCTTGGGATTGGAATCATGTATCAAATCCCGATGGCAGTGTGATGTACTTTGACTGATTTTCATGCTATGCTCCCATTGTTACACATGCTATAATTGCAGCCGCTTACATACCTGTGAAGAGTCAGTGGTATGTAGGGCTCGATCGATGGCCGACCCTCATGCAGCACAGTAACGTACTTCACCGACGGGCGTGGCATCCCATTTGTGATTGCAGCCAGTTAGCATTATGACACACAGCCGCACTACATTGATGTAATTGTGAATGCAAGCGTTCACAGAAGCCTTTTCGACGTAATGTTGCAAGTGAGGAATTCGAAGGCCAGCATTTTTGGTTTTGAAGTAGCGGCGAGGATACGCCCACAGGTCTGGCTGGAAATGTAACGTTCTATTGTAGAATGTCCTTGGGACATGGCCCATAACGAGCAAGCAATGAATGATATGAATTGAATGGGATGCGCAATAGCGTAGTGGACGATAAGGCAGGACGTTCCCAAATCCATCTTGCTTCACAACACTACAGATCCGGCCAGGAGCACAGTGGTTTTTGCAGACTGCATTACGCACAGACGCGATGGAAGTTTCACATATTATGTGAGTGAATATTCATGCGTTTTCATTGCGGGATGAGGGAATGATGAATGGATGCATGGACAGATGATTCCATTTAGGGTCTGCCATGTACATGGGTTTTTTGAATCACTCCCCTTCCCCTGCGCTATGTGATGCAAGGCTGCCATAGTGGGACTTACGTCTATCTGCCCTTGTCGGATCCTCCCTGTCTCGACGCGCCTTCATACACTTGTGTCTAGGCACGTTACTAATCCCATGTCATGGGTTCTATCTTGACGGACGCATGCACAGTAACCGACGTTGCCAATGGTGTATTTACCTCGATTGATTTCGTTATGATTCGATACTGATTTAGGGGTGTGTATATTCCTTTGGAGTGGGCTAGCATGCATATGGGTGTGGATTTGGTGTGTTGAATGAAGATTGTAATGCATCATGAGTCCCGTAATGCAATCGGTTAATTTGTGTTTCATTTGGGTGACAGGTATCTCCTGCCCTATTGCAGATGCCATCTCTACGCCACTCCTCCCGATGGGTTTTACTCTCGACACCTGCAGCTTCGGGTGAATCAGTGGAGCACCATTTCGATCTTATGGGACGATCGCCAATGGGCCACGTGCCCTTACGCTGTACTGGTGGCTAGGTGCAACATTTCGGCCTTTCAGCTCGACTAGTGCCTGCCTCATGGGACGGACCTGCGGTTCTTGCCGCTTCCATGTTGCCTTTTGGAACGTTGATGTAGGCCCTGTGTGCCATGATGGTACAGGGCGTCACACAAGTGGAAGCTGGTCAATTATTGCAGATGCAGCCCTCGGTGATGATGGATGTTTTGGTGTTATTTTGCAAATTGCTGTGGGGCCTTTGTCATTTGGATGTGCATTTAAATTGTATTCCGATATTTGTCGTGTTGCGTTATTCTTTGCAGGTGATGTGGCGATTTTCGATTTGTGGCGGTATGTATTGCGAGATGATCTGCATTGTGTTCCGCCTTCTGAGTTGAGTTGTGTGGTACAGTACTGGCCGCGTTTGCCTACGTAGCACAGTATGGTCACGGATAGGGGCTGCCATTGTGACTGTTTACATGATGTGCTGTTCAGGGGCGGGGGATTGGCTTTTGGCCGACTGGTGCCTGTCAGCCAGGTCGATTGGTGGAATGATGGGATGTTCAGAATGTGGCTGGTCACAGGTGCCTGTGTTTGCGTGCGTTTGTTGGAGGGGGACTGGGGTCATGTCCATTGGAATGGCTTCTGTATTCATGCCATCTGTGCCCTGCAGCTCCCATCGGCCCCTCTTGGGATGAGCCTGGCTGCTCAGTCACTCTGCCAACTTGTGTGGTACATGCTTCTGCTGATGGTTGGTTTGTTTACTGGCAAGAGTACAGGGCTGGTGCAATCCCCCTCAGGATGCTGTTTTGGATGTTGCCTTGCGCTGGTGGCAAGCGATGGGGGACTACTGTTGTTTTGTGTCATGTGTTCTTGATTTTCATTTTGATGTATTGTACCTTCACATGCCTGTGCTGCATCAGTACGGCTATGGTGACATGCCGTACATGGATGCCCACTCACGGGGCGCTTTGAGCCCCTGCATGCATTTCTACGTTGGCATGCATGGGTGAATTGTAGATTTCACTGGTTGCATAGTGTGAGTACATTGCGCCTGCCAGGAGTTGTGCAATGTGGCCAGGGAGTGGAGTACAGGCACTCAGTGGGCCATTTACGGTTGGTTCACGATGCCGTATTTCTCGCCATGGCGGAATGGTACTTTACGACGTGCTTGATGGCGTTCAGTACATGTCCGCTAGGGTCAGAATTCGCGTACCGTTGCGCCATGGCGGTGATTCCGGTTTTGCAAGGCGCGCGTGCGCGTACTTGGTGCAGTTAGCGTTGCCGTTCACTGCGGTGTCGCTAATGGCATCGTACTTTACGGTGACGGGTCATAATCGCAACGAGCGGTGTTCGATGGCGGTATTGCATTTCCGCCATCATTTTTCCATTTCCGCCAGGGTCGTAATGAGGCCCAATGTCTTATTCGGAGTTGTATACCCGCTACTGGGGTAATAGAAATGTCTTAACCAAGTCTAGATTTATAAGCACCATGCGTGTCTTCACTAAAGTCTTTTTAAAAATAAGCATTGGCAAAGCTAGCAGTTTTGGCTTGTTTATAAGTATTAGGCATTTTTCAGGCACTGCTATTAGATGCCCAGGTACAAGCATGATTTTGCACCTGCTACCTTTAATGGTCAGTTAATACCACTACTGCAGTACCTGGCAAATGCCTACACAAAAGCCCAAACTGTTGGCATTGCCAGTGCTTGTTGATTTATGGATCTGGGCCGGTTCCACAAATTTGACACCATATCACAAATGTTTTTAGATAAACTTAACTATAATCTTCATTTAACCAAAGGTGTTTTCAATAAATATATAAATCACACATATGTTAAACAAGCAATAGCACATTTAAAATTGATGCATTTTCTCAATTCACTAAATCAGATACATTTTGCAGTGAAATACGTGTGTACAAACACTGTCGAAAAGCTTTGAAGACCACATGATTCCTGTTATGTTATGGTTTTGTGATTAATACCATGCACCGCTGCCATTTTCATGGTCTCCTTGTGCTATAGCGGATCTGAAAAGGAAGGATGTTGAGGTTTAATGGGATTGAGAGGCAGAAGCGCAAGAGAGCTTTGATGTGCTGTTGGTAGCTTCAAAAAGACATTCATGTGTGCTGGTTTCCTTTTGGTTGGTCGACATTTTGTGGTGTTTGGTGCAAGGTTGTATATGGGTGGTTTATGGTTGTTTGGTTTAGTTTCCTGTTGGGTATTGTGGGGTGTCAGTAGAATGTCGGTAGGTTCCTGTGGTTTTTGTTTTTTGCGGCAGAGGTATTTCGGTTTGGCTTGTTCAGTTTTGGAGGGTGGGTATGCAGAGTATTAGAGGGTTTTTAGTAGGGTAACCCAACTGTCCTCCACATCTGTTTATGCAGGTTGGGTTGATCCGTTGAGTTAATATGTTTTGGGGTCAGATGCTTTATTTCTTTGGGTGGTCCTGGTTCATCGAATCAGGTTTTCTGTATTTTTATTGTGCTGTGTTGACAGTTTCCCATTACTGATGTTTCCTCTTTAGTTTGGTGTGCTGAAGAGCCATGTTTTAACAGTTATCTGAATGGTGTTGTTCTTATTTCCTTGGGGAGCAAATTCTGAAGTCTCACCGCTATGCAGGAGAATGCTGATTCCCAAATGTGTTCTTTGTGCATTGTTTCAGTTCCAGGCGAATGTCATTGCTGGACCTTAATGTTCGTTTTGGTTTGTAGATAAAGATGTTTCCCTGTATGAATTCCGCTCATTGGTCGTGGGTTGCTCTGTGTGTTATGTAGAGTGTTTTGAAGAAAATGTGTTTTTGATCCGGTAGCCAATGTCGTGTTCTCAGTGCTGTTGTAATGTGCTATCTCTTAGTGAGTCTGCAGAACAGTGTTGCTGCTGCATTCCATATTTGTTGTAGTTTTCTGAGAAGGTATTCTGGCATTCCAAGATAGATGCTGTTGGTCTAGCCTACTCTTGACATGACGAGAGAGATGACAGTGAGTGGTCTGTGTGAGACGGTGAAGAAGGTGAGTATCCTCTTGATTCTATGGCAAGACAAGAGGCTCCTATCATACATTTTAATCTTTACTCCTGAACCACAGCAGCAAAGAAAACATCTGTAACAAAAAAGTTGCAAATATAAAAAACTTATAACACAGTTCCAAACAGTGTAAGGGAATCCCCACAGTCCTAAATGGAGGGCAGGTCATGCCCTGGGGGTAACCAATGTGCTGAGAGCCAACCCCATAAAGGTCCATTCTTCTAGCACCAACTCCTCTTTCTTTGCTGCTGACGCCACAGCTAAGTCACACCTTCTAGTTGTTTCCTTAGGGATGCTAGTCAGTGTTTGTTGGGTTACTTTGGTGCAAGTGAATAATTCTACAGTGCTGTTTGCTCTGTGATGCAGTCGTTTTGTTCCGCGTTTCAGTTGAAAGTGGTGTTGTTTTTTTCTTTGAAGTATTTTCTTTCTGACGTACTCAATTGTACTTTCGTTTTCTTTGTGTCTATAGCCGAGCTGCTTTCCTTTCATGCGCTGGCTTTTTCAGGCTCGCATTCTAAGCTGAGCGGCGCCGGCGGTTTCCTGTCAGTAATTACTTAATTGCTTCTTGGGTAAATGCACGCGAGCCCAGGCTGAGCCACCGTGCGTTCACAGTTTCCCTGTTGCTTGTGACGCGTGCAGCCCCTGCAGGAAGGTTCTCGTTTCGGCCTGCCGCGTGTCTTCGCTGTTTTTCATGGCGCATTCTTGTTTTCTTTCTAAATTCATTGTAAGCTGCTCGCATATGCCCCAAATTCATTTGTATAAGTTGTACGCGGCTTGCTTCATTAACCTGTTACTGTTATATAATTATACACTGCTCGCGTATTTAACAGAATTGTTTAACTTTCTCATGCGCTGCTCGTGTGCTTAGCCTGTTAGGCTTCAGGCACTGCCTGTCAACTGGTCAGAGGTTTACATCCTCGTGGAGCTGCTACTTCTCACATCCTGCTTGGGTGCGCAGCTACAATATAAGCCTGCTCGGCTGTTTTACATACAGTAAAGCTTTATAGCTATCTTTTTTGCCTGTCATTAGTGCTCTTCACTGTTTTATTACAAACATACATTATTATTGTTTTTTTTCTTGAGTTTTGGTAATAAGAGGTTTAGTGCTGTCATGGAGCATAAAAGGCTGGAGGCTCCCTTATCTGCAGACGCCAGGTGCGCCCTGCTAAAAAAAGTGAAAGGTTGGGGGAGGGTGCGGGAGACCAGTCCCATCTTAACCAGTCCCTTCATAGCCTGCCTTCAGTGGCCCGGGCAATTCAGTCATCATTGGACATGGCCTTATCTGACCTCAATAGTACCCTTGCTTCAGCCTTTGGCAGGCTTATTGATAGGATTGCTGATTTTCACCGTTCCCAAGAAGCTGGTCCCTCTGTCGATGCTCCAGCTGCTAAAAAATGTACGAGTAAGACCAAGCACATTCAAGGACAACTGTCTGTCCCCTGTCCCGTCTCCGGTTTCTTCCCCATGGAGGGGTCAGAAACGCAGGTTAGAGGAGCTGCTTCCGTAACTTCAGGTGGTCCAGCTCAAGTTTTGGACGGGCAGAGAGGCCATTCCATACCCCTTGACCAGCCCTCTCACAACTTCCCGCTGCTCTGCCCACAATTCCTATTTCCACCTCTAATAGCTCGGAAGATCCCAATCTGCCTCGTAAGAGGCGCAAGAGGAAGGTGGCTCCTGCCCCTCCACAAAAAGGTCCGGTCCTAGAAGTTAATGGAGTCCTGTTTTTCGATCCTGCCTTTATCCAACACCCCAGGTCTGCCGAGTGGCATCCTTCAGAGGAGGTTTCCTCGTTTCTGGAGTTTTGGGTCAGGCGCCCCTTGCCTAAGGATGACAGGAATAAATTATGCTCAGAATGCCCTAGACCGGTGCTTCCCGACAAGGTGGCCCTTACACCTGAAATCAACCAGTCCATGGCCGCTTTTCTCTCTCAAAAGGGAAAGGACCCCAAGAAAGGGGTAGACAAAGCTTGGCGTAGCTGCCAGGATAAACTGTTGGACGTCTTGGGTCCAGTCACACAAATGTTTGAATTGGCTGAGGAGGCAGCGTCCTCTAATACTCCGGTGGACATTCAAGTCTTGAGGGGGAGGAGCCAACGAACGGTTTGCCTGCTCGGCAATGCAAATGCCTCCATCTCCAAGGAGAGGCGTAAATCCTTACTCATGAGGTTGGATCCTAAGCTGGAGGAAATGTCAGTGATGGAAGGGGGTCCTTCAGCCCAGTGCAATGTGTTCAGAGATCGGTTTTTGAAGGATCTCTCCGCCTATGTCCACACATTGACTGCTCTGGATAAGGCCCATGCAAACATCAAGAAAGTGTTTACCCCTAAGGTTTCCACAAGGCTGGGCGAGGTAGAGCCTGCTCCTCTGACCGTTTTTCCCAGGGCTCCTCCCGTCCCCGCCAGTACGCTTCTAGAGGCGCGCACAATTCCTCCTCTGCTCGGGGAGCGAATACCCCGTTTTACTCTCAGCAAAATTCAAATTGGAGAGGACGTGCTGGCAGAGGGGGTGGGAGATCAAGAGGAACATCAGGTACTGTCTCATGTGTTAAACGTTTTTTCCCACAGAAGTTTAGGGCGCAGACTGGACAGGCTCCTTCCACAGTGGGAGGCCCTCACCTCGGACCTGTGGGTGTTGCAGACAGTTCAGGGCTTTCGCATAGAGTTTTACTCCGCCCTTGCCAGTTCTCATATCCCCTTCCCATGGTGTTCGACATGGTCAAACAGTCTCTGATAGATGTGGAGGTCAGGGACCGCATTTCCAAGGGAGCGGTAGTCCCAGCCTCCTATACAGCCTCTCAATTTCTGATTACCATTTTCCTAGTTCTGAAGTCAGAACAAGGGTTTCGCCCGGTCATAAACCTGAGGGCCCTCAACGTTTTTGTGGTATACAACCAGTTCAAGGTGGAAGGGATCCATCTTCTCAGGGACATCCTTTTTCCGGCAGACTGGATGGTGAAATTGGACCTCAAGGATGCGTACCTAGTGGTTCCTGTGATCCCTCCTCACCAAGAGTTTCTTCAGTTCCAGTGGGGAGGTCGAGTTTGGCAGTTTGCCTCCCTTCCATTTGCCCTGTCATCCACCAAGTGGTGTTTCGCCAAGTTAATGGCTCTCCTCATGTCCAAGGGGATTCGGATCATAATATACCTGGATGATATGCTCCTTTTAGCCCAGAGCTCTCAGACTGTTGTCACGGCTCGCTCCCTTCGCTCCCGTTCCCGCCACTTGGGGGCATGTTTTGGGGTTTCTTCCCTACTGGACATTTCCTCCAAACCTTATGCTACAGTGTCCTGATGAATTGGGAGCGCTAAAACCTTATTTCCCAAATTACTTCCCTTCCGGATCCATTCCAGGTTTTTGGCAGCCAGCATGCTACTGCTACTTTAATCAAATGACTATGCTTCCCAGAATGCCTGGCTCACTGCCTCACCTCCTCCCTTGCAGGACAAGGCTGGGTGGAGGATAGGCAACACCTGTGGCTGCAGGTGCAGCAGGCGACACGCCTGAGGGGTGTGCTCGTTAAGCAGCTTTAAAAGCCTCAGTTTGCTTCAGTCCAGCGCTCGTCATTGTTGCAGCGTTCCTGTCGTGACTGGTCCCTTGTTCCTAGTTTTTGTGCCCAGTTTCTAGTTAGTGTTTCTTGTTCATTGTCCTGGAATTCGTATTTGTATGCCTAATTGATTTCTGCCTTTTGGAAATCCCTTTCTCCCTTTCTCTGTCTGCAGGCAGCCTTTCTCTGAGCTTTCCTTTTGCTGTAGCCCAATTGCCTGTGTTCACTGTTTCCTAGAAATTGTCCTTTGCTACTGAAAGACTTGTTGCATTAATCTTTCCTTTACAGGTTTAGTTTCCTGCCTTTTCACCTTGGATGGGTGGGAAGGTTTCCCTTTTGATATCGTTTTCACTGCTCCTGATCCTTGCCTTCTATTGGGATCCATGCCATGTTTTCCTTTACACTTTTACATTTATTTCCTATTTTATTATTAGGTGTGGGAAGCTGTTGTAACTAGCTCCTGTGTGATTATCTTTTGTTTTCCACACTGTACTATTCCTTCTTGCCTCTTGACTTGGGTTTAGGTATTTAGTTATCCTCACTCTTTGCCTTTACTGCCTTCTGGGTTCTTGTTTGATTTACAGGGTTGTGGGTTAGTACTGACTTTTGAGTGGTCTTTCCGGTCCTCGTGAATACGGACATCCAAGTGGTCTTTCCGGTCTTCGTGAGTACTGGCATTCATGTGGTCATTCCGGTCCTTGTGAGTACTGTTTCCAAATTCTTTATTCAGTACCGTCTAGAGTGTCAGCTTACAGATTCTGTCCCTGCTTGCCCTCTACGTGGGCTTAGCGCTGTCAGTATCTGTAATAGCATAGTGGGTAAGGAATTTGCCGACTTTCCTTTCATTCATAAGGAGGTTCTAAGTGCTTACCCTACATTCCTTTTCATATAGTGGTATACACGAGTCTTGGGTATTGAATGCACGTTGTTAGATTCAAGGTTGCTTACTGTGTATTTTGTGCACATTTCCCCTGCCATATCCATCGCCTTCTTCCTTTCCTGACAACTGTTCGCGCTCATCTGGAGTTTACAGTGGCACTTCTACAGAGCTTAGGTTTTGTCTTAAATGTCAAAAAGTCCATATTGAAGCCTACGCAGTGTATCCAGTTTCTGGGCTTCAATCATTTGGGGGGCACCAGGTCCAAGGCCCTAGCGGATCTGGCGAGGGAGTTTTGACATTTTTGCCTGGAGCGGAATATTGTGTTGAAAGCGGAGTATCTTACAGGGGTCAGCAGCGAGGTTGCGGATTGGAACTCCAGGCATCTGCAGGACAGAAGCGACTGGATGTTAGACAGGGCACTTTTTGCCTGCCAGGATAGAATCTCTCTGGGGTCTGTTTGAAGTGGATCTGTTTTCTTCGAGGCTAAACTGTCAGGTTCCCATGATTTATAGCTGGAGACCGGGTCCCTGTGCTCTGGCTACCAATGCGTTCCTCCAGGATTGGTCGGGTCTGCTGGCGTATGTCTTCCCTCCTTTTGCCATGATAGCCAGGGTGCTGGTTCAAGTACGCAGACAGGCGGCAACTCTGGTGCTGATTGCCCCCTTTTGGTCTTTTCAGGTGTGGTTCCCAGCCCTTCTGGAGTTGGTGATGGACGTTCCTCATCTTCTTCCTCTCTATCCCCAGTTGCTGGTAGATCCGGGTGGTCTCCCTCACGAGCTGGTCCTTCAGGGGCACCTCTCTCTTATGGCTTGGAAGATTTCAGCTCTTCCTGGTGCTTCCAAGGACTTTGCAAGATTCTGTGTCAGTCATCAGGGACTCCTAGGTGGCCTCTACTAAGTTTGGATACTCTTCAGCATGGAACCGCTGGGTTAGCTGGGGTGTGGCTAGACACCTCGATCCTGTTTCTGCCCCTCCAGTAGAGGTGGTTACATTTCTGGTGGAGTTGTTTAATGAAAGGAACGCTTATAAGGCCCATAAATGGTTTCAGATCTGCTATTTCAGCGGGACACCTTTTGGTTAAGGGGGAGCCCGTGAGTAGACAATTTTTGGTGCATAGGGCCCTAAAATGCATTCGTATTAAGGTCCCACCAAAACCGAGGTATTCGGTTCTTTGGGATTTTAATATGGCGTTGGATCTCTTCAGAGCCTGGCCTCCTAATGAAATCCTGTCCTTGCAACAGTTATTTTCCTAACTGGCAATGTTATGTCTGGTGTCTATTAAGAGAGTTTGTGATATCAGAGCATTGGATGTGGACAATTAGATGTTTACCCCTCAAGGGGTTACCTACTTTATTTCCCGGAGGACTAAATGCTTGACTTCATCAATATCCTATCCAGCCTTTCCAGAAGATTGTAAACTATGTGTTATCAAATGTTTGAAATGTTTTGAGTTGAAAACGGAATGTCTTAGGCCGCCAAATACCTCTCAGCTGCTGATTTCCTACACAAAGCCCCATCAACCGGAAATCCCCTTCCACTTTGGCTAGATGGATTAGGTGGGTTATGCGGGAGATGGGGGTTGACACATCCTCCTTTGGCCCCCGTTCGGTTCGGGGCGCTACGGCCTCTAAAGCCACTTTCCTCAGGGGTAGTTTAGAACAAATTCTGAAAGCAGCTGATTGGTCAAAGGAGTCAACTTTCAAAACAGTATATCATAAGTGTATTGCTCATGTTGCAATTGATGTAATGCAAGGGCTTTGAACTTGCATAATTTTTTTCTTTTTTGCATTTTTAAAGCACTCACACAGCCTGCGGGCATCGAGGCACTGTTACAGGATTTGTTTGTTTTTTAGTTGCGTAATTGTTTTTTGTCTTAGTTGCGTATTTTTAACGCGCTTAAATACCCAGAAGTTTCTAAGCACGGACTCGGGATCGAACCTGTGTTGCTTCGTATCGCTGCTGAGCTATCCTCCCGGGACATAATAGAGCCTCCTGTCTTGCCATAGAATGACTAATCCCCCACACTATCATGAGAAGGGGATTTAGATTCTATTAAAGACAAGCAGGGGAGTATTATCCCTCCCGCCTGCCCTTGTCTGTTTTTTGGTTCTTCTTTCAGCTTTCAGGTGAGAAGTCCTGGTCAAAGAGAAGCTTTGGTACAGTTTCAAGTGGCAGAGATTTCAGATTCTGCCTGTTTTTCATTGGACCCTTACTCTTCATGCTACACGGTTGGATTGTGCAGTGGGCGTTTGAGGAAGGACAGCTACAGAAAGAGCAGTTGGTGCTAGAGGAATGGACCTTTATGGGATTGGCACTCAGCCCACTGTTTACTCCCAGGGCATGACCTGCCCTCCATTTTGGACTGGGGTGATTCCCTTACACTGTTTGGAACTGTGTTATAAGTTTTTTATATTTGCAACTTTTTTGTTACAAAGGTTTTCTTTGCTGCTGTGGTTCAGGAGTAAAGATTGAAATGCATAATACTCGCCTCCTTGTCTTTAATAGAATCTAAACCCCCTTCACACTATAGTGTGGGGGATTAGTCATTGTGTGTAAGTGGAAGACACATTTCTTCTGTGTTGACTTGGCTGTTAGCACGCCACATTATCATGGAACTGCGTTGTTAAGGGACGTTTCAAACTCACAGGATCTCTGTAAAATGTCCTTCCCTGTAAAATAAAAATCTATGTATGCATTTGTTCTACCATGGCCAGCTGTACGCAAGATTCGTATCAGAAAGGTCAAGGGCTACAAGGCACGTTGTGAGAAAGAAACCCAGCCAACCTCCATTTCAGTTGTGTGGGCGGTAATAACTGTGAATGCAATTGTAACCAAGCACCGATGTTGTTCCCGGTTGCTCGCCCTTTCCACTTTCTGTCAGAGCCGATATCAGATAAGCAAGGCCACGGCGAGGCCGCCAAACAAAAGACATGCGTGCCCAAGCAATCAGGCCCACATTAAAGCGCAGGGAGAACTGGCTCGTTTAAATGCAAAGCGTGCTTAAGTGCTGCCATTGCTCCATGTAGAACAGTGGGAAGTCCATTTGGAAGGCTTTCTGCAGCTGGAGATAAAAATCCCCAGTGATCATTCTGTAATTCTCCGCTTGCTTCCTCGGGTTCTGCCTATTGTTCCAGCTGCAATTGATGTAAGTATTTAACGCATGGTTAGGCCGCAAACAGGCACCTGTGCTCCCCTCGCCAGCAGCCGGCACACCACATAGAGAAAGCTAGCATTCCGTGCACGCCTCTTCCCAAACCACAATCAGGCGCCACACATGGGCACCAATTAGAAGCTCTATTTTTAGAGCCAGTGCTTGAACCTAAGAAAAATGTTTAAGTCTGCAGAGGGCATTTATGACGTTTATATGTGCAATGGTTCATGATGTATTCCCATACATATTCTTAAAGATTGAATCTGCGTTGAAAGTAATGTGCATTCTGTATTTGGAGCTTTGAACGTTCCCTCTCCCCTGCAAGAGAAAACAATGGGGATTGCAGGTTAGCTTATTGGGAAACTCGGTTTACCGATTGCGCCAGGATATTACAGGCGGCGGAGTAACGGAAACGTCCCATTCCCATGGTGTCCAATACGATTTAACGCATGGCTAGTCCAAAAGGACTCCATGGGATAGGAGCCACTGAATATCCAGCACTGCTGTTAACGGTGCCAGCACTTCAGTGAATTATCTGCCAGTAGGGGCCTCAACTGCTGGCAGACTCGTAGTATGCTGGTCCAGAAAAGAAGCCGGTAGATTTACTGGCATCTTATTTCGGGACCGGCATACTCGTAATGACCCTCAATGTGTATGAAAGAATATACACAGTGTTAAACATTAATAATCTGATATAGGTAACATATTTAAATATGGAAGCACATTGAGAAGGATTGACATAAAGGGAAGCAGAGGGAGGAAAAAGAAGAAAAGACACATAGCATTTAGGCAGGGAGGTTGTGTTCTCCCTCTATTGCCACATATCAGGATTTTCTTCAGGGTGCCCATCTCCATCTTGTTGAAAACCTCTCTCTCCAGCCTGAGTTGCTCACCATTTCAAAGTTCTTACTCATGTATTTTTTCCTCAGGCTCCACACCTCCCATAAAAACTAGGCAACTTTATGGGTGGTCTCCTGCTGTATGTCACTCAGGAGAGAGACCATAATTCCTCATCAGCATTTACATTCACAGATATGTCTCCTTTACCAAAATCCCACCATATTGAGGACAGCTCGGAATAACACCTCTGCGAGGGCTTCTTCATGTGCCGGTCGGCAGCTGCACATGCTGCTTTTACAATAGTGACATCTATTCTAACATGCCCATGCTATGTCAGGGGCTTGAGGGTGGGGATGTGCCCCCAAAGCACAGGTGGAAAAAGTGCCCATCAGATAGGAGTGTAAGGATTACTGCAGTCAAGGAAGGACAGGCAATAACTGCAAAGGCAGTGAACAGAATGGGGGGGGGGGATAAAATCAAGATAGTCACGGTAGGTTCTTGTGAGGAATCACCATCTAGCAAAGGTGCAAAGCCCTGGCCTTTTTAAATTTGATTAAATAATTAAATGATGCAGGTCATTCCATCTCTGAGAGGGCAATCTGCACAAACTCCATGCCAAAAGTATTGTCTGTATATGTGACCTGCTACATCAGTATCCTGATTTGCAGCACCTTCTCTGCTGGTGACACCGAGCTGGTTCAGAAGTCACAGCTGCCCAATTAACAACTGCAGTGACAGCCAAATCTCTGCTGTGCGGAGCTGCATTTAATATATGCCCCCCTGTTCAAAAACAACAATGATCATAAACCCATGAAAGTGGAGGGATAATCTCTAAAATAAAGCTATACCTGAGTTTAGGGATAGTTCATAGCACTACTTATGATCATGACCGCCACATCGAAATTGATATTATACATGTGTCAGCTCCTGTCAGTCAGCTCTGCTCTGGAATGTGATGTGTATTCTGGTCAGCCGGGCATAGCTTGACAATTGGTATGACAGGAACCTGGAGGGCTGGGCCTCCTCGTTCATCTCTTAGTGAGGGCACGTAGCACCGTCCGCCCAAGACAGACACACAGCAGGCAGCTGTCCTGCGCACGTGCATCAAAAGAGCACACCCATTCAAGACGTGTAGCTGCACACCAGGGAGCTGCATATCTAAGGCCTTTGTTCATAGTAAGAAGGAAAGGGTGCGGCACTCTGATAGGCAGGAGGGCTTTGGTCAATGGAAAGAGACTTCCACCATTTTGATTCTCGCTGTCCCTCTTTCTCTTTCCTGTACCATCCATTTTCTCTGGAGAAAAGCATTATGGTTGTGACATGAGAAGGGCAACGCTCACTCCGTTCAAGAGCAGGGATTGACCCACGAAGGCAGGCTAGCTTTAGTCCAATCACCTGAGGACCTTTGCCTTTAAAAGAAGGGGTCTCCGGTCATTTGGTCGAAAATGAATGGTCGAATGACCATTTGATCGAATCAAAATGGTTGAAAAAAAAGGTCGAATTTATTTATTTATTTATTTATTTATATATTTTTAGTTTTGGTTGCTTAAAAAATATTTTTTAATAAAGAAAAAGGGGGGTTGGGGGAAACCCCCATAAAAGAAAATAATAAAAATTCAACCTTTTTTTCCAGACCATTTTACTTCGATCAAATGGTCATTCGACCATTTGGTTTTCGACCAAATGACTGGTAACCGGGGTCTCCCACAAGATTTTCTCTGTTCCTCTTGGATCCTTTCATGCTGTAGATTTGTTCTGAAGAACTCAATGGACTTCCTTTGGGAAAGTTTTACTTTGCAAAGCCCTCAGCCTGAGGTGAAGAAGGAGCTGTCCAAGACAGAAGGAAGATTTGTCTCCTATCCTTTCCCAGGGCACATCGGGAATGACCTCTGATGTGGACCAGGACCTACCACTCTGCAGCACCGGAATCTGCTAGAGCCTGGAGACCAGACCCTGAATGAAACTATCCTGTCATCTAGTCCCCCTGATTGTGCCTCACAGACATCAGAGGGTCAGACTAGCCAAAGCTCTCTATTCTACTACACCGAACCAGTCACCCCATGTTCACTGCACCTGTAAAAAGAGGGACGTCTCTGGTGCTGGTTGTTGTGCTCCTCCACCACTTTAAACTTGCTTGCAGTTTAAACCAGCTCAACACTGCCTTGTGTCCTAGCCAGAGCTTGTCACCTGCTAGACCCAAAGCGACTGCCCAATGCTGACACCCAAACCGAATCATTGGTGAGTCACATGCCGACCCTGAATAGGGGTTACAACCATGGCTTGACCCAGCAAGCTGTTGAAACGCAGCCACATCGACCTGCACATCAACACAGCCAGGATCACCACTTTGATGACTGTTGCCCAATGACTTAAACCACTGGAGCCCCATTCATCAACCCCTCTTGCCAACTAAAGCCTGACTTGGCCTGGACAACTGCAAAGTGATCCTCTGACCGACTGCTGACCTGAGTCTTTGAGAGCCGCCCTTCTACCACGCAGAGTGACCGCATTCACCCCTGTCCGATGCCCACTTGCTGCTTTGTCCTACACGATCCAATGTGCCTCAAGTGAGTTTGAATCACTCACATCTACATTCAACACTGGGTGGGACTATGTCATCCCACCAAGATTTGAATCCAGGTACTGTTAACTCTGAATGGCCTCCTCAGTCCACTCTGCCCTAGATACTGGATAGTTCATGATTGCTCCTGTTTTCACCAACAACAGATCCTTTGTGTGGGTAGTGATCTACCTACCACCCCAGGAACCATGCTCAGAGTGCCACTTTCAGCAGTCTGTTGCATCTTCTCTCTTCTTTCTTCGAGGTGGGTTTTTGTACAGTATTTTCTATTTGTTCTATTTGCAGATGATATGTTTTATTAAAGTAAATATATTTTAATAGAACCTTGTTTGGACATTCCCCGTATTTTTCACAGTGATACTCTGTTGTTGGGTCACTTCTGGTTCACCTTCACACCCCTCTTAAGAGCATAGCGTTCCCTTTGCCCACATTACCACAACAGGCAAAGGAGTTGTATCTCTTAACTCTCCCTGTTTTATCTTTATGATTGCATTGGGCCTCATTACGACCCTGGCGGAAATGGAAAAATGATGGCGGAAATGCAATACCGCCATCGAACACCGCTCGTTGCGATTATGACCCGTCACCGTAAAGTACGATGCCATTAGCGACACCGCAGTGAACGGCAACGCTAACTGCACCAAGTACGCGCACGCGCGCCTTGCAAAACCGGAATCACCGCCATGGCGCAACGGTACGCGAATTCTGACCCTAGCGGACATGTACTGAACGCCATCAAGCACGTCGTAAAGTACCATTCCGCCATGGCGAGAAATACGGCATCGTGAACCAACCGTAAATGGCCCACTGAGTGCCTGTACTCCACTCCCTGGCCACATTGCACAACTCCTGGCAGGCGCAATGTACTCACACTATGCAACCAGTGAAATCTACAATTCACCCATGCATGCCAACGTAGAAATGCATGCAGGGGCTCAAAGCGCCCCGTGAGTGGGCATCCATGTACGGCATGTCACCATAGCCGTACTGATGCAGCACAGGCATGTGAAGGTACAATACATCAAAATGAAAATCAAGAACACATGACACAAAACAACAGTAGTCCCCCATCGCTTGCCACCAGCGCAAGGCAACATCCAAAACAGCATCCTGAGGGGGATTGCACCAGCCCTGTACTCTTGCCAGTAAACAAACCAACCATCAGCAGAAGCATGTACCACACAAGTTGGCAGAGTGACTGAGCAGCCAGGCTCATCCCAAGAGGGGCCGATGGGAGCTGCAGGGCACAGATGGCATGAATACAGAAGCTATTCCAATGGACATGACCCCAGTCCCCCTCCAACAAACGCACGCAAACACAGGCACCTGTGACCAGCCACATTCTGAACATCCCATCATTCCACCAATCGACCTGGCTGACAGGCACCAGTCGGCCAAAAGCCAATCCCCCGCCCCTGAACAGCACATCATGTAAACAGTCACAATGGCAGCCCCTATCCGTGACCATACTGTGCTACGTAGGCAAACGCGGCCAGTACTGTACCACACAACTCAACTCAGAAGGCGGAACACAATGCAGATCATCTCGCAATACATACCGCCACAAATCGAAAATCGCCACATCACCTGCAAAGAATAACGCAACACGACAAATATCGGAATACAATTTAAATGCACATCCAAATGACAAAGGCCCCACAGCAATTTGCAAAATAACACCAAAACATCCATCATCACCGAGGGCTGCATCTGCAATAATTGACCAGCTTCCACTTGTGTGACGCCCTGTACCATCATGGCACACAGGGCCTACATCAACGTTCCAAAAGGCAACATGGAAGCGGCAAGAACCGCAGGTCCGTCCCATGAGGCAGGCACTAGTCGAGCTGAAAGGCCGAAATGTTGCACCTAGCCACCAGTACAGCGTAAGGGCATGTGGCCCATTGGCGATCGTCCCATAAGATCGAAATGGTGCTCCACTGATTCACCCGAAGCTGCAGGTGTCGAGAGTAAAACCCATCTGGAGGAGTGGCGTAGAGATGGCATCTGCAATAGGGCAGGAGATACCTGTCACCCAAATGAAACACAAATTAACCGATTGCATTACGGGACTCATGATGCATTACAATCTTCATTCAACACACCAAATCCACACCCATATGCATGCTAGCCCACTCCAAAGGAATATACACACCCCTAAATCAGTATCGATTCATAACGAAATCAATCGAGGTAAATACACCATTGGCAACGTCGGTTACTGTGCATGCGTCCGTCAAGATAGAACCCATGACATGGGATTAGTAACGTGCCTAGACACAAGTGTATGAAGGCGCGTCGAGACAGGGAGGATCCGACAAGGGCAGATAGACGTAAGTCCCACTATGGCAGCCTTGCATCACATAGCGCAGGGGAAGGGGAGTGATTCAAAAAACCCATGTACATGGCAGACCCTAAATGGAATCATCTGTCCATGCATCCATTCATCATTCCCTCATCCCGCAATGAAAACGCATGAATATTCACTCACATAATATGTGAAACTTCCATCGCGTCTGTGCGTAATGCAGTCTGCAAAAACCACTGTGCTCCTGGCCGGATCTGTAGTGTTGTGAAGCAAGATGGATTTGGGAACGTCCTGCCTTATCGTCCACTACGCTATTGCGCATCCCATTCAATTCATATCATTCATTGCTTGCTCGTTATGGGCCATGTCCCAAGGACATTCTACAATAGAACGTTACATTTCCAGCCAGACCTGTGGGCGTATCCTCGCCGCTACTTCAAAACCAAAAATGCTGGCCTTCGAATTCCTCACTTGCAACATTACGTCGAAAAGGCTTCTGTGAACGCTTGCATTCACAATTACATCAATGTAGTGCGGCTGTGTGTCATAATGCTAACTGGCTGCAATCACAAATGGGACGCCACGCCCGTCGGTGAAGTACGTTACTGTGCTGCATGAGGGTCGGCCATCGATCGAGCCCTACATACCACTGACTCTTCACAGGTATGTAAGCGGCTGCAATTATAGCATGTGTAACAATGGGAGCATAGCATGAAAATCAGTCAAAGTACATCACACTGCCATCGGGATTTGATACATGATTCCAATCCCAAGATGCCATGCGGCCAAATGCAGCCTTACGTGCGGGACGTGCTCGGCCAGAAGGGATTGCATCTGCCACAGATTCATTCAATCAGCACAGGTGGAGGCCATACAGGCCGACAGCACATATATAGCAGACCCAAACCCCTCCCACAACCACTCCCACTCCAAAATGCTACCGGCAGGACTAGCGATGTTGGGCCTGGGGGACCAGATAGCACTGCAAGTGCTACAACTACAAGAAGACGACGAACAACAACAGGTACAACAACCGGGCGCACAGGGGAGACGGAGGAGAAGGAGGAGGAGGAGGGCAAGGCAGGGTCAGCAAGGCCCACAAGCACTGCCACTACCACCACGCAGGCGGCCCGCAATCCCACGCCTCCGAGCTGATCCGTTCAACCTCACTGCTGAGCAGATCCACACCCTCTACCGTTTGGACCGGGACACCATAATCGCCATTGTGGACATGACACATGCTGACCTCGTGAGCATGATAGATAGCCCAACCGCCATCCCACCCCTACTGAAGGTGGTGTCTGTACTCCACTTCCTGGCCACAGGCACCTACCAGCACACAGTGGGACAGTTGCATGGCATTTCACAGCCACTGTTCTCACGGACACTCTTCCAAGTGCACGATGCCCTCCTGAAGCACGCCGACGACCACATCACACTACCACGCACGTACCAGGAGATTACCAACGCAAAAGTGGGATTCCATGCACTTGGCGGCATCCCGGGTTGCATTGGTGCCATCGACTGCACCCATGTTGAATTGGTTGTCCCACATGCCATGGAGGTCCAGTACCGCAACCGGAAACAATTTCATTCAATCAATGTGCAAATGGTCTGTGACTCCAACAAGATCTTTACGCATTGTTGTGCCAGATTTCCAGGATCTACCCATGATTCTATGGTCCTGAGGAACACAAGAATACCACGCTACATGGAGCGACACGCAGGGCACAGATCCTGGCTACTCGGTGAGTCTCATTCCATGCATGACATCGTGGCCCATTTGATGCGTCAATGACCTTGCAGGAGGGGGGGGGGCTACTTAGCACTATCATTCCACTGACACCCTTTATTCGTCTCATACAGGTGATGCCGGGTATCCACTGAAGAGATGGCTCCTTACACCAATCCGGAACCCACAGAACGAGCATGAGGAGGACTACAACCATGCCCACTCACGTACCCGTGTGGTCATTGAACAGGCATTCGGCCTACTGAAGGCTCGTTTCCGCAGCCTCAGCAGGTCTGGCGGGGCACTCATGTACAGCCATGAGAAGGTTTCTAAGATGGTCATGGCATGTGTCATGCTGCACAACATGTGCATACGTAGGAATGTGCCCATGCCCCCTGACGCTGTACTGCATGCACCTGAAGATGATGATGATGATGAGGGTGGGGATGTGGAGGCACCTCAAGGAGTCCATGAGGCACAGGATGCACGTGCAATCCGACAGAGCATCATAGATGCATGCTTCTAGCAACCACGCATGGTGCCTATTACACGGAAAGGGGACCTGTGGCACTGTGTGTGTGTAGTACAGGCACATTGTGGACTGTACGCCTATGAAGGCCTCGTACGCAAATATCAATGTCCACACATGTCATTGGATGATAATGAGGTGCTGTATTGTTAATGTGATTTGATTTATACACCCTATGGACCCGCCACCCAGTGAAGCCCAACACACCCCCTCCACCCTACTACCTCCCCCCCCAACACCAGTGTCCAAATATGCATGCTGTCCGTGGGTAGACGCTATTGCAAGCCCCCTCTACGGGTATCAGGGGCACCCCTGCCCGTGGAGCGCAGGTTCCTGCCAGATCTGCGTTGGGGGCTGCCCTGGACGGAACTTGCCACGGATGATGTCTCTGCCTGCTCGCGTCCATGCATGTCTCTGAGGGTTTGTGAGAGCTCCGAGAGCACACGGCGCACAGCAGCAAGTTCAGCACAAACGTCTTTGGACGTCGCATGCAGTTCCCCCCTCAGGCTCTCGGTGCTTTTCTCCATTTGTGCTCTCAGGCTCTCGGTGCTTCTCTCCATTTCTCCCCTGAGGCTCTCACTACTTTTCTCTATTTGTGCCCTGAGTGTCTCGGTGGATGTTTCCATGGCTGCCCTGGAACCCCCGCATTCATTTGCATGGTCCTTGAGTAGCGTGGACACTTCCTGCTGTTGCTCGATCAGCAGGTCGAGGGACTGTTGCCTCTGCTGGGCCATGGACATTTGCGGTGGTGTGACAGGGGGGCTGCTCAACACATGTTGCCTTGGCACAGGACTTGTGGGGGTTGGCCAGTCGTCGTCTTCAGGGTGCCCCTGCGTGGTTTCGTCATGGTGTAGGGGATGGAACATGCAGGGGGATTGGGAAAGGTCATGGATGGTACCTACGTCGCCAGCACTGTTTTCCGTGTCGGAGCATGCTGGCATGACAGCTGTGTCACCTATGGTGCTGCTACCACCAGAGGCAGTGCCATCAGATACGTTCTTTGGGGGGACCTGTGGTGCTGGGGTTGTGGACTTGCTGGCTGCTGGGGTGCCTGTTGCAGTCCCCTCCAGTGTGCTGCCACTTGATTCCTGCTGCTGCCGTGTCTTGATCCTTGCACCTGAGGTGGAGGCTCTTGGGACGTTGGTCCTGGCCCTCTTTGCAGGCGTGCTGGTAGGGGTGTCCTGAAGCTCGTCGTTGGTATCGGACCCTGTGGTGGAGTAAAGAGGGGTGAGCGTTAGTTATGGGTCTGTCGGATTTGGAATGGCAACGTATCAAATGCATTGGGGTGGTACATGAGGCTGATTTGGGACTGGGCCTTGGAGGTGGTCTCATTTTCGTGTGGATTGAGGATGCATTCATTTGGCTGCCTGCAGTTAGGGGGTGCATGCTGCACATGTAGGGGTTGTTTATGGCATCTTGATTGATTTGTTTATTCATTCTGACTTTTAGAGGGCGCTGTCAGGGCAAAGTATGTATTGCACTATGGGGTCACATGGTACTGCACATGTTCGTGTTTTGTGGATTTCGCATTGTTTCTCTTGGCCAACCTACCTGATTCTCCGGATGTCGGCACTCCTTTCTCCATCCCTCCGACTCCCTCTATGCTCTCCATTCCTATGGTGGAGGCGCAGATATCCTCCCAGGGGGTCAACTTGATGGGCGACTCTGAACCCCCCCCGGTAGCTGTGGCGATGTTCCTGTTCGCAGAAAGTATGCTGCGTACGCGGATCCGCAGGTCGTCCCACCGCTTGCGACATTGCTGTGGCGTGCGGGGTGTTGTCCCCACCGCACTTACGCGCTGTGCCACCAGGGCCCATATGGCCTTCTTGTTGGCAAGGGCCGTCCTGGTCATTTGACTGGAGAAGACGACGGCGGCATTTTCCTGGAGGGTCTCGGTGAGCACGGTCAGTTCCTCTCGGGAGAAGTGTACCTGCCGCTTGCGATCACACGCTTTCTTGGCTACCTTTCCCATATTTATTTTTTTAACTGGGGTTGCTAACGGGTTGGGATGTGTGTCAGGGTCGGATTTTTAATGGTTGTGTTGGGATTCGGATTTTATAGTTGTGCGGCGTGCTGTTTCCCGTTCCGGCCACATGCTTTTACTTCCGTTTCCGTATATTTACGGTGCCCGTAATTTGCGGTGCCCGCTCGTTACGGTGACCGCTCATTACGGTGACCGCTAAGATGGGTGGCGGTATTGCACCTGGTGCAGCGTACGGCGGCGGTAAGGGCCGTTTTGGGGTCATTTCCGCCATCGCAGCCTTTCGGATTCCGCCATGGCGTAATGCTCGTGCCCGATGGGTCGTAATTAGCCGCACTTTGCTCCTTCGTGCAATGGCGGAAACGCTATTTACGCTGTTGCGGTCCGGTCAGTCACTTTCCGCCAGGGTCGTAATGAGGCCCATTGTGTTTTGGTTTGTAGAAGTGTGAGGGCTTAGTGGCCCATTTTACCTCTACTCATTCATGTACACCTGCAGAGCAGAATCCATTTTTCGTCACACTGGTGGCAGAAGTGGGATTTGAAAAAAGACTGTGCCTACAGCCCAGCCTGGTGGCAGAAGTGGGATTTGAAAAAGACTGTGCCTACAGCCCAGCCAGTCAAAATAAAAGTGTGCAGTTAACATTAGTTTTTACTGCCAAGGTATTTTTACAACTATTTTACGACTATGGAACTTGACATGTGCACAGTGTAGACCTTGATGGGAAGTGTTTTGCGTGGCCTCTGTCGAGCAAGTGGTCTCCCTCATGGCCGTGTTGGTAAGAAGGCTATCTGCTAAAAAGCCTCCAATCTTTTGTGGGAGCTAGGGGGATGGAGGGTTCTCAGGGAATCAGCTGTGAGTTGGATACCTAACGCTGCCGTCCATGCACCTGTGGGTGTGTGGAAACCGTACAGGAGAGCAATATTGATAGCGCTTCACAGCATGTCTCCCACCGGGCAGGCATGGTGGTATCCCAAGGGTTGCTAGTCTCCCACAATTTGCAGTCTTCGGGTATATGCCGCACTTCAGTGAGGCCATGAGCGACCATTGCGGCACTCAACGCTGACAGTCTCTACCTCCGAGAGGAAAGGAGGATGACTCTGGAAGAACAGAAGCAAAGGGACCATCTGCAAGGAACTGGACAATCCTACTGCAGTCTCCACCTCTCCTGTTCCCTCCCATGTCCTCTGTACGGCTCTGGCTTCTCATTTCATCACTACAACTCAGGACATCCTGTCCTCGCTCCCCTTTTCCTCTCCCTCTACCTCTCCAAGGCACTGCACTGAATGCTCCCTTAAACAGCAGATGCATTTGTTGAGGGGTTTGTATGGCGCGTGGGACGGGCGTGGTGATGGGATATGTGGGGACTGGGGACAGGCCAGCAGGGAACATAGTTCCACTACTTCTTTTTGTAAACCTCGACCATTGTGTGACAGTAGAAGGATGTCAGGAATGTAATCAAAGGATTTAACATCACATATATATATTAGGTGGATTTAATCTCACTTTTAGAAATCTGGTGCATATGAGCATGATGATTATTGATGTATGAACACAAATAACCACTGAGACAGGGGCATGCCAATGCTGCATTGCACTAGCTGAAGGCCTGCACTCTTTTTGCACAGTTTATCAAAAAAACATTTTTTATTCATATTTCCAGAGTGTATATCTTTCATATTATTAATATTTTGCTCATTTCATCTCATTAACACGCAACTGATTCAAAAAAGAGTAAATGAACCAAGGAGACTACAAAATAAACTCTTCAATTAGAATCCTGTCAAATAAAAACAAATAACCACTACAATAATCAGGTAATACATTTAATTCTCACATAAGTGTTAACAAAAAGGAAGGTGGTCAATATCTATCCACTGTTCATTTCTATTTTGCACATTTTATTTTGTATTCACAAGCGCTCACTTCACAAGCCTTCAATGACCCACGCATTGTGCGAATGAGTGCATAGACATTGTGGTGGAGACATACATAGCTAGGTATGTTGGCAAGGGGCTTAATTGTGCCGATATGTGCATGCGCAATCATCTATCTAATTGGGAACAGCAAATTCACAAAGTCACTGAAAAAAGTTGTGTGTCACGCACAGTTGGTCAGCCGCCCCTTTAATGTGTCTGTCCAAACATCATTACACGTGGGTTGTGTAAAAAAGACACACACCATCGAACACTGCCTGAAAAAAGCATGCATCATCAGATTGTGTGTGGAAAACCTACACATAAATTGACGTTGCGTGGAAAACAAGAGCTTCATCAGAAGTTGCAGGCGAAACATGCTCACCATCATGGACATAATCAGCAGTACATGATAAATGTGCATATGCTGATAAAAGAGTGTAGGATGTGGGTCTGCGTAGGAAATAAATTCAACACTCCACGATAAAGATAATTGAATGAGACCTGAGATACTGTAAGATGAGTTTTGCAGAGGCTCAAGTAAGTAGTGGTCCTCACATCTTTCATGGAGGATTGCAAACAGTGAATTTTCCATCTACACGGGAGAGGCACCAGCATGGCGCAGTCCGCAAGGCCCTCTGCGAGAAGGTGATCACGATTATCATTTGGTGAGTCATGGTCCCCCCTACTGCAAATATTTTCAAGAAGTGCTGGATATCGTGAATTAAAAAATGAAAGAAATGTTGGCCCAGCTACTGTCACGTGCCAGTGGGGGAGGCCCAAACCCACGGACAACCAGGAGACCAGCAGAGGAGTTAGCAGCCACAAGACCAGATACAACTGCTGTTGTCCGAACCTGAGACTAAAATACTGCAGTGGAGCAGCCAGTTGACCTGTCCCCTGCACAGCATTGCCCAATTTCCTGGGTTACATTAAAATGGCGATTTCCAATAAAGGGAACATGAAAACGAAAATGTGTCGATTGGGAGACATGAAAACGGATTCATGTGTGGAGGCAGTGGTGAACACATTTGGAGTGGACAGAGAGATTGATGGTGTAGAAGGGTTGTGGGTGATGGTGGGGTAGAGGTTGATGGTAGGCATCATGTTTATGAAGAACTGAAATGTGTACCCACACCTAGCCCAAATGGCAGTCTTGACAAATCTACCTTTACATTCTGGCAGACAGTGACAAGTACAAACTCAATCTCCAGTGATCAATTCTAAATTATTTTCACCAATCAAGGGACAGAGCGAAGAATGTGAAATTGATGTAGGGTAGCCAATGAGGATGCAAATGTTGGGGCAACTGGCTTATGCATACCTGCTTATAATCCAACAAAGAATACCTTCAGGAACTTCGCACTGGCAACACCTTTCAAGAACACCACCTCCCCAACACACCATGCCGTGGCACTGTGGTGCAGAGACAGTCTGCCAGCGCATCCCCAGGGCAGACAGGGCATGTCCTCTGGGAGTAATTATGATACTGTGCCAAATTATGATCAGGACCCGCTGTGCAAAATGTAACAACTTCGAAGGAAGAGACGCACGATGTTCAAGCAGAATAGGTCCTGGACAGATGCTGCCTCCCTGGCCGTGCACACAGTCACAACATGCCAGGAGCATGGTGGTTGGGCTCCATGTAGCTGTGGCCCCACGTCACTGCACCAGCACACAGCAATACTCCCCCTGTGCTTTGGGCCCTAAAGCCACCCATTCTGCCATCAGAGCCACCCACTGCCGCAAAGGGCCAATAGAGCAGGGTGGAGCAGAAGAGGAAATACACTGAAGATGTGGCCTTCCTAACATTCAACAATTATGTGCCTTTCACAAAAGTGTTTCATTGTGTCTTGTCATGTTTTCTTGCTCGGCAGTGGCCCAGGGGTGTTGCTAGGTCTGGAAAAGATCTGGGGCTATGCTAATGTCAGGACTGTCGGGACTCAGGGCTATCTATAGCCTTTTGTTTGTAGACCCTGAGATTCTATCCGGGGCTACAACCAAAAGACCTGGGGCTATACCCCGTAAGACCCCTCCCACCCCCCTTAAAAACGCCCGACACAAGGTTTGTGTATTCATGTGCATATCATTTTCTGGTTGCATCACATTGCAATATTTACACATACCTTCTGTCAGATCAGAAAACTCTCATGTATGACCTTTTCATTTCCATTGCTGTGTATGTGGACGCATTTGTTGCACACACATGTTTACCCTGCTTTTGACACAATAGTGACATCTCAAGGTATGTCACGCTTCCTTGTGGCTTTGCAAATTCTCATCATACATCGTTGTGCATCGATGCGTATAAGAATTATGTACATTGGAATTTTGAAATGTACAATTGTATTATGTTACACACGACTATTGGAAATGAATTGTGCAAATACATGTGTAAGGGTTTAATGTACAACCGAATCATCATAATAAAAAAAATAAAAAAATTGTAATCATAAATGGACACTCTGAAAACATTGATCCATACAATAAGTTAATTCCTTACTTCCCCTCCCGTATTCCACAAGCTAAATTCAGCTGTATGTAGGATCCGTGCCTCTAGGTACAAATCAGGCAAAATATGCACCCGCAGGCCACACCTATGTGCTTTCCAGTTCAGCTCACTGCTGACCACTATGATGTGTGATGTGGTGTGTTCGTACTGGAGAACGCCCCCCACGATGGGCTAGGCAGGAGAAACTGGGTATGAGGATGCCAGCTATAGGCTCACTGGGTTCAAGGATGTGGATTTGGGGAATTGTGTAACATTTTAGGCCTCTGCGGTTACCTGAATGGTACCGCATGTTTTATAAAGGGGGATAGCCACGGTCATCTGTTGCAGAACGAAATGGCATGTCACCAGTAGTCTCTAGAAGTTTCGTGAAGATGTGCTTTTTGTGTGCGCAAAATAATTAAACAGAACATTCTTCTGACGTATTTGCCACCCTCAAATTAGCAAGCTGGCCCTCATCCCTACAAATAAGTGATTCAAAAACAACTTTTACGCTCTAAAAACAGGCACATACACCTCTAAAAAAAAGAAATAGGGGGTAAACATACTCCCCAAAAATAGAAAACAATGGAGACAAGGGTGCTTGGCCCTGCTTCCACACACACAGCTCCTCAGATGTGTTGGTGCCTGGCCCTGCCTTCACACACACAACTCCACAGATGTGTTGGTGCCTGGCCCTGCCTTCACACCCACACAGCTCCACAGATGTGTTGGTGCCTGGCCCTGCCTTCACACCCACACAGCTCCACAGATGTGTTGGTGCCTGGCCCTGCCTTCACACCCACACAGCTCCACAGATGTGTCGGTGCCTGGCCTTGCTTCCACCAACAAAGCTCCACAGATGTGTTGGTGCCTGGCCCTGCCTTCACACACACAACTCCACAGATGTGTTGGTGCCTGGCCCTGCCTTCACACCCACACAGCTCCACAGATGTGTTGTTTCCTAGCCCTGCCTTCACACACACATCTCTACAGATGTGTCGGTGCCTGGCCCTGTCTACACATATACACAGCTCCACAGATGCCAGTAGAGACCCATTGGCATACTAGTGTCGCCTGCTGCAATACAGCGACTCAGTGGCCTGTGGGGATCTCAGTGCTACAAGTGTCCATCCAATGGAATCAGAAGCACCATGGAATAATTCCTTCACAAATCATACCCGTAAAAGAGCTTTAATGAGTGTCATGATTGGTTGAGCTACTTATGAAACAACAGCACTTGGCACCTAGCGTAAGAGCTGTGTAAAACTAGCGGTTATGCCAGTGGTTCTCTGAAAAGTCCCAGCTCCAAATAAATGGGGCGCAAAAAGCAACTTCAGGTATTCTTTCTGGGTACATCGTTTGCTCAATTTTGATTAATACATTTTATTTATCTTCCCAGCACAGTGAGGTGGTGGTTCCTGCGTGTAGGAGGTATTTGCATATATGTTTCAAACTTGCATCACTCATTTCCTACATCTACCACCCTTTGCGAGCCTTCTTTGTTCAACAACTTTTGCCGACTTTTTCGCTTTGCATTAAGGCACTTTTTTTGGAATACTGCTCATTTTGCGCTTGCTCATATTTCTTTTAATGTGCAAACACTTTATTAACCTACACACACACGTTTCCTGAATCAGGCTCAGCAAACAGTTTCAGTACTTACATATACTCATTTCCAAAAATATATCTTCTTTGTATCGTTCCCTTGGTGTGGGCATGGGTTCCGTGGCATTGGCCAGCAGGGAAAGCAATGCTCCTTCTCAGCGCTTTATTCAATATTTGTATATAATGAATCGTCCACATGCTGTGTATTACTGCTGATTTAATATATTTCAAAACTATTCTACTAAATAGAATCATGGCAAATAAATACCTGTAAAATTGGCACTTAAAAAATTGTTTTACTGTGAAATGTAATCCGTGCAGGGCACGGTAATGTAAGGGTTTCTGGAGCTATTCCAATTGCTTAGCTTAAAATAAACATTAATGCTGGAAATAGCTCCATTCCATCTGCCGCCTCTCTTGTGGTTACACATTTCAAAAGCGGGGAATGTCCGGGGCGGGAAACAGCCCAGTGTACAGTGCAAATCAAAAGGAAGGGGGAACACATGTCTAGCTTCCAGCCAAGTCTGCATGCAATTTCTCTTTTTAAATAGCAAATCTTAACATTGCGTCCCAATATGTTCCCTAGACCAGTAGCACATCTGTTGTCATGACCCAGAGAAACACGTGCATTGGCAGGTTACCCTGTGCATTCATTATATTGCTCTCTCACGGAGCAGCAGTTGCCCCTCTGAAATTCTAAGTTAAATGTGATTGCTATCAATGATGACTTTGAGGGGACTAGAAGCATTTTTCTTAAATAGATGTGTACCCCGATAATACTATATCGATCAAAAAATAACCGTGTCCCCTTTTCCACAGTGAAGCCTGAGATTTCCACAATTCTTTATTCCATTATGATTTCTGGCTTGCTGCAGATATTGAAGGATTGCATATGTATACTGCCCCAGAACTTTCTAATTTCGGTAGGCAGGATTCTAAATAAACTCATTTAGGGCTCTACCTAATCCGCATGCATTAAGCAGTATTTTCACCAGGCAGCCGCTCCACCGCCTGGTTGCTAGGAGAACCCCCGACCCACTTTAGAGTGCAGGCCAACAAGGAGGACCCAATGGGAGAATTACACACGATGGAAAAGCTTCTGTCAAGCTGAATCTCCCACCACCAAGCTGGCTGCTAGGCCCGCTTACTGTGCCAAGGATGCCAACCTACCTGCTTGGGTCTGTAGTGGACAGTACTCCTCTAATATCCCTGCATGGGATCAGGGACCTTCTGCTGACTGACCACACATGCAAACATAATGTCCCAGGAATGGGAAGTGAGAGGGCATTACAGCCAGCCCTGAGGTGACTGTCGCATTTCTACTGCCACCTGACAGTTCTCCCCACCCAACCCTAAACCACCACTTTATTTAGAGGTGCCAGGAAAGTAGCAGAGGTAGTGAAGGGCACAAGCTTAAGCTGCTCGAAATGTGTGTAGGGGAGGTAAAAGTATCCATCTGCCACACTCTAATGCCCTCATTAATATTTTGCAGAATGTGTTGAAACCGGTATAAGCAGTTTTACCACATATAAAACTACTAAACCCATTTATATACTGAGCTGAGAGAACATGCCTGGTCATTCTCAATCAAGGTGTTACAGATGTGGACGCATCAGACATTATAATGGTGAAAAGGAGTGCCTAGCTGTCAATGCAGAATGGTTTAGATGTGGTATGTTGGGGCACTATGGCATGGCCTGCAAATCCCAAGGTCAAAGGGCTCCACAGCATAACATCCCTTGAAGAGATTGGTGGGCCCAGCAGCCTCCTCACTATTACAGACTGAGAAGAAGAAGGGATGATATGCATCCTTACTCTAAATACCTCAGAGAAGAAAGGCCCTTGGGAACAGATGGAGATAGCCAAGATCCTGCAAGATGTGATGATGCACACTGGGTCACCCTACACTATGATGGATGTTCTTAATTAGTTAGGTGGGCATCTTCCAGATTTGAAGCCTACCAATGTGAGAGCCACAGGGTATTGCAAGAGTCCCATAAGCATTCTTGCAGACACATGGGTGTACCTCAAGGTCAGAGAAAGATAAACATTCTGCAAGTTATATGTGGCCGAGAATGGATCATCCATTATGGCGTGGGATGAGCAGGCTGCCTTACAACTCAAATTACATTCATAATTTTTTGAGAAATTGCCCCCATTATTCTGGGGTCAACTGCTGCTGTTTAACATATGTTTGTCATCCCACAAAATCATTAATCATATGTCAAACTCTACTGCCATAATTTCTTGTGTGTCCATGTTCAGCTTAGAAGAACTCTGACTTCTTTGTTGCTATGGCATATGTGCATTTGGTTACTGTTCTTGTGGTTGCTTTTACTGGATGGTGCAGGTGTCTACTGTAAGTATGCCCTGACCATGCGGCTTTGTCAGCTGTCCAAATGCAAGAACATACACTAAAACGGAAACTTTACTGCTACATGGGACATGTATTTCTTTGTTTCTGTGACTTTGGTACATGTTTTTGCCTGGGTTTTGGAGTGGTGCTTGGTATCTCTCAGTCCTCTCTTAACAACGACCCTTCATCCTTTGGCTACATTGTGTTTGTGGTTCCTGGGTGATGGATGCATCCTCTGTAAATGCACCTAGTCATGTGATTCTTTTAGTCACCGGTGGGAGCAGATCCATTACCTTTTACCTTTTTACCTGGAGTAGGACAGTGTGCCCGACATGTGCACGTCCATTTAAGAAACGCAGGTAAAGGGTGCTGTTGTGCCTGTTTAATGCCTTTTGGGCACTGGCAGGCATAACATCTTATAAGATGTGCACACCTTACATTAAACTGACTGAATAGACCTCCGACTGCTAGTAAAAGTCACACCCCGTTGCCTACATGAATCTATTGTGAGGAAGGCTGTGAACACATTGTGTATAGGCGCTATATAAATAAACAATCATAACACGAAGAACATAATCTCTGTTTAAGATCTCCTCTGTTGGACACTGGTGTAATTGTATTCTTCCACTGCTGTAAATGGCTTATTATTACATGCTAACTTCACTGTTCCTTCTATTGCCAATTTAATTGTTGCAGTGCTGATTTGTCATGTTTTACAGAGACATGGTTCTTGATATCATTGTTCCTTCACCACACTCTGTTTTTCATGCTCACGGGGTGGGTAGTGATGGAGGGGAGCGTGTTGACAATTGTTAAAAATGCCCTGTCCTGCTCACAGTACTCATTTACCTTTCTCAAAACATTTGAACATGTTGCGAATCCATTATCTGCTTCCTTGACAATTCATATCTACCCACTTCATCATGCTTCAGTCAATAACGCTGCTTCAGAAATTAACTGATGTATTTCATTAACTTCTCCAGGTTGTAATCAACCACTTAATCCTTTGAGGGGGATTTTAAAATGAATTGGGGTAATCCTGATTTGTGTTCTAGAGTCAGCTACTTTCTGTCTCTGAACAGTTGTATGCTTCTACTTCTCCTATGCATTTAAAGATAATGCCCGGGATATTGCATTTGCCCCCACATCCTTTCACATTTCTGTACCTATAAAACATGTTGGTCTGATTATTAGATCATCTTGTTCTTATCTTCTTTTGTTTTCCATGTGTTCTCCTAAAGAAAAAAGGTCAGGAACAAAACAACTGTTAATTCTATAGAGTACCACTTCCACTGATTGCATGGTCCAGGGTCTATCCCAAAAGCCTCTTCTTTAGGACTTCAACTCTACTGTAATCTCTGTGATGGATCTTTACAATTCTCAAAAATTGTTTCCTATCATGCCTCTTCAATCAAAGTGCTCCTGCCAAAGCCCTAGAACCAGCTCAGTTCTTATCATCCTTGTATGGGTGACATTCAGCTGTTATGAATTTCAAAAGAAGATGGCATCACTGTCCATTTGATGATGCTTTCAATTGAAGGTGTACAAACCTCGCAAAAAGTGTCCCACGTTCTAAATGCCTGTGAATCACCTTGAATTTCATTCAAATTCTTGAACCTCCTTGTATTTTCGGAGACTTGAGGTGCTAAAGGCTTTGTAAAAAATTGTAAATGATAAAAGATAACTAATATTTTTAATATATAAAAAAGTCTAATGAAATGAAATATATATATTTTTAATTAACTCTTTAAAAATGAAAATATTACATTTTAAAATTGAAAAGTGAATGTATTCAAGTGCTTGTTCAGTAAAACGTCACATGATATATTACAATTTGTACAAATACATTATACTTTAATTTGTTTTTGAGAAACATGTAAAAAAATGTTTTAATTACATCTATAAATCATTCATAAAGACTTATGTTATCAGATTCAATAAAAACCCTGTTTAACTAAAAAATGAAAATATACAGAATATTAAACATGTCATAATCCATGGTTTATGAATTGTAATAAGCGTTTAAATAAAAACATTCAAATAATTTTCCAAAAATAGTGACATTACACTCAAGTTGAATCTCTTCACAGTTTTAAAGATAACATTATGCATACACATATTGCACATATTACAATATTACAAATACTTTGATATATTTTTAAAGACTGTTTAGAAGATTATATAGTACTTTAAATAATATATAGCTCATTCACAATGTATGTTATAATATATTTAGAGGTTCTAGACCTGGTAATGAAAATATATACATCTATATGTGTGTGTTTGTGTGTGTGTGTGTGAGGTAGCTGCATGAAAAATAATGAAATCAGCAATATGTAGGGCTGAAAATAAGATAGAACTGGTTTCAGCATTTTAGTGCCATCAATGTTTATTAAAAAACCATTTGTCTTCCATGTATTAAAGTTGATCAGAGCTATAGTGGTCCTAAAGCAATAACAGCAATATGAGTAAGACATTGATAAGTGTACATACAATCAGTAATTACTAAAGGGAAATGCACAGTTAAGGACATTAAAAGTGAGAGACTGTTGATTTGGTCATGTTGTGAAAAAGTATTTGATATAGGTAAAAAGAATAGGCTATCTTTGAATAGGAGTATGGTTGATTTACAACTGGTGGAAACACATTTTAAATGCTGTGCTATGTGAACTATGTTTTGAATTAGCACCTTTGAATGTACACTGGTCCGTTATATTTTCATAAGAAATTAAATAAAAGATATGTATTTTTGTAGAAAATGTTATGAAAAATGTTATTTATATATCTGAGGTTTAAACTCAAACATTGTTTTTAAGATCTACTGAAGGCCTAAGGTTGGTTTATGTTTTAAAATAAGAATCAACTCAAAAATAGTGTTGCTGTAGATGCATTCACACCAATACACACTTTTGTTATAAGATAATCTACATTTTTCTTTTTGCCTTATTCTTATTTAATGAATTCGAAAATATACATAATATATAACCACACACATGCAGTAATATGACATTTTAAGGCATTGTTTTTCTATGCCAAAATAACACTATGTTTTGTAATTATTGATTGGTAGGGGATGATGAGATGAGAAATTAACAAGACCACATTGATGAGTGTACCCTTTATAGGTATTCATAAAAAAGAAAGTTGTATGTTTGAAGTGGAACAAGGTGCAAATACAATTTATAAAAATGGAATTGTAATGATGAACACCATTTCAAGATGATACTCTGTTTGACAAATTATATTATTTGTTCTAAGCAGAGCTAATTGAAACAATCCAAGGACAATGACGAATTGTGGTGTTTTAAGTTTTGGCGAATTACATGTATTCAACTGTGACAAAGCTTAAGTAACAGTGAAACATGTGTTGTTTCCAATATTAATATCAGTTGAACCTCATTTTGTGAAACTCCAAAAAGTTAAAACATATTCACCTGGCTAGAACCATCCCAAAATCTGGGTGGTTTGAGTTTTGGCCAAACCAGTTCACACACCCCTACTTTTGATGTACCGTTAATTCAGCATTTTATCTACCACCAACACATATTTCAGGGTCCTCACATACTAACTTGGTAGAATCTCCTCCTAACAAACCAGAGCAACAGTAAACATTACACATTTTAAAGAACTCTTCACAAGTGGCTCGGTGTAATGATGGCAAGGCTTTTCTTTCCTTATTTTCCAAACAAAGCTTTAGATATCAGGGTGTCTGCCTCTTCAGCTGGCTTTGGTACTAGTTCACTTTGATAGCGATGGCACCGGGAATCCCCTGCCTCTTGGAGACCTAGCGCTCCTTTATAATTTTTCTATCCTCGTGTGGTCTATGAAACTCTTTTTCAGATGATCCTTGCTCAATACCTCTTGCAAAACATTTTACCTCATTTGGACCTGCTTGGTCTTACACCTCTATTTTGTCTTATTGCAGCTCTGTTTCACAGATGCTTTGAAAATAGGCATGTAACTCCTTTATTCAAGATGCTTGTTCCTCACCCGCTCTCTTTTAATCTACCATCTTCTGGCAGCATTGACGTTTTGGGTACCTACTTGTAAAAGTAATTTCTGTGCATCTCAATCACTTTATTAATGCAAATAACTTCCGCCAAGATGGCTACACTTCAGGGCTTTTATGATGTTTAGCACACATTTTGATTCTGGTGGCCATGTTTGCTGCTTTTACTTACTCTCTCTGCTGAGTACATCATTAGGTCGGCAGGGGTGGGCAGGGGCAAATCAGTTGGACTACTTCCGACGTTTCCTGGCTGATCAGTTTCAACTGATTCAGATAGTACTTTTCAGATAGAATCAGTAGCTATATGATAAACAACTGTACCTGCAGTTGCCCCTGAAACATTATATAACCTATCTCAAGACTTTATTTAGGAGATCTGGAAGTGGATGTCTTCTTTCTTCTTAAAATGTAACAATTCAAATACTGAATTTATTTTCTTTAGTCCAGCTATTCCTACATGTTGTTTTCTGTGTTGTTAACTCAAGTGTATGCACCCCTGGCCCTCTGCAGTAAAATCTTTGGGATTCGCGGTTGATGCATCTCATTCCAAATTTTGGGTGAGGCCTGCTCATTTGCACATGTTTTCTTAGAACACTGTCAAGACTTTTGTTTCGAGTTCACACTTTCTGCCCATGGTCTTGACTTTGGTGCTCTGTCACATGATTTGGGAAATTCACTGCTTTCATGTCTCCCCTTTCCAACGTTATTCCACTGAATGCAGTCCTTCTTTACACACCAAGGCTAGACAGTGACACCTGAAAGTTTGTGATCATATCCCGCCTGTTCTCAGGGGCCCTCACAGGCAGGTAAAGATGGCTTGTCTTGCATGCACCATGTTATTTGTAAACCAAGTATATTTCGGGTGAATCCAAGGGTAGAAAAATTTGAGAGTATTTCTTTCTCAAGGTACTGAGGTTCCTACAAGACATATACTGGAAAATTGTCATTTACTATTGCTTCTGTTACATGCTGGAATACATTGTCAATTAATCTGAGACACTGAATACCGGGTTGTGATCCTGAGACATTTGAGCCACTGCAATGAAGTTTCAAGGTATTGGGGATTCCACAAGTGTGGAAGATGTTCTATGTGCCAATATATTTGAAAAAAGACTACAGTTTCCCAAAATGTAACTTTCCGTAAGATCAAGATTGAGGATTTTATCAGTTGCAGAT
The DNA here is from genome assembly GCF_040938575.1 of Ambystoma mexicanum. Lineage (NCBI taxonomy): Eukaryota > Metazoa > Chordata > Amphibia > Caudata > Ambystomatidae > Ambystoma > Ambystoma mexicanum. The sequence continues at coordinate 636,489,150 of NC_090937.1, forward strand.
GTACTTGCAATTAAGAATCTGTATCAGGGAACATCTCATTTGTATCCACAGGAATGACGCTAGATAGCTGCTAGCACGACATTTCTGGGAAAATAATCAGACGGATAATAAGGACATCAGGGGAGTTGGAATTGTAGTTACACCAGAAAAAATCAAGCAGTACTTTGACCCTTTACATTGACTCATATTGATCTAAACACAGTTCATGAGATTAACGGTTTGCGAAGAATCTATGTAAAGTCTTAGTAACTAACACAGCCCCTTTTTTAGGGGTATCCTTTCATGTGCAGCCTCACAAGATGTTCATAAAATCTCAATTGGGTTACAATTACTGCCTAAGTGTACACTCACTAGCATGTGAGTCATTTCATACCGGCACTGCTATATGTACACAGATATAACTGCTCTGGGTACTTGCAGTAACCCTGATTTTAATCCATTTGATTATGTGTTTAATGCATATTATTACCCGGCGAGAGTCAAGCAGAATGCAACACGCATTCTGATTGGTTCTCACCGGGTCCTTACCCGGCCGGAAAATCCTTCCATTCTCGGCCGGGATTCCAGCCGCCTTGTCCTCGGCGGAGGGCGTGGCAGCCCTCAGCCAATGAGGAGGCTGGAAGCGGGGCCATCCCTGCTCCGAGCCTCCCCGCGGCTGAGAGGCTGCCTTCGCCCCCTGCCGGGGACTCGGGTAGGGCTTTTTTTTTTATTCCCTTTCTTCCCTCCTCCCTCCTCCCCCTACTTACCTTCTTGTTCCTGCTTCCCCGGTGAGGGACGAGGGAAATCTCCAGCCGTGTGGGGACTCGGAGCGGGGCCATCCCTCTCCGCACCTCCACACGGCTGGAGGCTTCCCTCGTCCCTCGCCAGGGTCGCAGGTATGCTTTTTTAAAACTTTTTAAAAACTTTTTTTCTTTAATCCACTCTCGCCCTCCCAACCCCACTTACCTTCTTTTTGATCCTTTTTCGGGAGCGGACGCGCTGGGAACACTTGTGTTACCAGCGAGTCCGCTCCCGATGGCCGCCATGGAAAGGGAAAACGGACTCCGTTTTCCCTTTCCATGGCAGGCATTTTCTTGGTCGTTTCTTTTTTTTTTTTGATGTCCCGAAACGCTGCAGCGTTTCGGGACAGAAAAAATGCTTTTAATGCCCCGGTCACGCACATAATGTGGGCCGGGGTACTAATAGCAATATGACCCTCGCACCAGGGGCATTACCGACTCAGGTAATGCCCCGGGGCCTCCATTAAGGCCCTCGCTTCGCTCAGGCCTGTAACTATGGGCTCCAAGGCATTACCTTAGTCGGTAATGCCCTTGCCGCTCGGGTCATATTGCTTAATTCCAAACCTTCTAGGGTGCAAAAATTGTTTGATCCTCCTGTTGCATTATGCCACTTTGAAAACAACTATGCGTATACACAGGAACACAATGGCCGACCTTTCCAGGACATCCACAAATGTCAATGTTCATATTGACATTTTTTTAATATTGTGCCTCTATCATTTTCTTCAATATTTGTCTAGGGTTATAGATACAAGTTAACTGAAAAGGATATCCCCTTGGACAAATATGTCAGCATTATCTGATAAAATGCTGTTCCTCTTTTATGTTTATGCTTGAGACCAGGTGAACACAATGACTAACCAAATACTGTCCCTTTAAATCAAGATGCACATTAACACATTGGTGTGATTTTCAGAATTGATATCCTAGTCTACTTTAGAAGATCAGTCATTTTTCATGCTCTTTAGTTTAATACACATTCAGTGCAGAGTAAAAAAAACTGCATAGGTCAATATAGCCACACCTTTCCCCTCATGGTTGTCTTTCCTTTACTTTCATGCCTGGGACCATCTGAGGTCAATGACCAAACAATCACTGCTCCCCTATTACCACATGGCTGTCTGCCAAGACACTGAAGTAAGCTGCACATCAGAATCAATGCATCTTTATAATGGAAAATCCATCTGTATCCATGAATGTAATCCACTTTTCCACCTTTTAACATTTCAACCTTTATGTCTGTGAACAATTCCCAGATAACTAACATTCTCTGTTGAAGTCCGGTACTGAAATACCTTAACTTATTACTGTAGGGGAAATGAACAATTAGTAACACAAATGCCATAGGCCCCTCAAAACCCTGACTGGTAAATTTGGAAAGCGTTTTTTTAAAAATGAAAAAGTTGTTAAGAAAGCAAAGAAACACTGTTTTCGGCCTACACCTATTAATTTCCTCATAGAGAAAAAGTCACATTTCTGCGCAGCACACAGCAAAAAACGCGGCAAGGAATTGGTCCAGGTTCGAAACAACTTGGGCACAAAGCATTGACTTGATTCCCGGGAGGGGTCTAGGGTTATTATGTCCATTAGTTGTTAAAATATTTCACTGGTAAGGGAATGGGTGTAATTTTAGGGGGGACGGGGTGTTTGTCCCCCCCAACTTTCATGGCATACCATTTTGTCCCCATTCATTTGGCTGGGGCACCTTTTCTTCAGATACCATGCTCCCCCCCCCCCCAACATTTTCAGCAAAGTTATTCCACTGGGGAAGGGTGTGCCCCCTTCAAGAATTATAGCTATATATATGTCACACAATGCATCAGCAAGGCTTTTCAGAAGTGAAAAAAGACCCCATTGTTGTTTGCTCGATATACAGCAAGTATAACCGGGGTTAGCTGAAAATGAAAAGTGGAAAAAATGCCATTCAGAGGAAGAAAAAGGGTGAAATTGCATCTGGCTAGAGGCGGGGAGGGGGAACACCATGTGAAATTGTGGAGTTGGAGGGGAGCTGGGGACCAAGTTCAGGGATTGAGCCTTTTCGCATAACCGCAGTTATCCCATGGGATAACTGCGGTTATAATAGAAAACATGATTGGTAATGAAAGTGTGTCACACAGAAACGAGTGTTGGGAGTGAATGGAAGAGAGCTAAGGGGGAGAAATAACTTGATGGGGTGGATAAGCATGGCAAGAGGAGGGGGACACTTAGTGAGTGCTTTTTACAGATTTCCACGGTTAATTGCGGGCGTTTACGGATAACCATGGTTATTTGTAGTACAATGCTATTATCGGGGGTATACTAACCGCGGTTATGGTGAAACCTTTTTTTTAAACAAAAGGAGGGAGTTAAAAAAATGAGATTAATACAAAAAAGTGGAATTTTACAGCTACACTGAGGTGGGAGGTAATGGGTGTGGCCGAAGGCTATGGCTATTGGGATGGATACTTTAAGGAGCTGGATAGCGCAATATGGAAAGTGGACACGCCCGAAGGCCATGGCTAGTGGGCTACAACAAAAGGCTCTAGCCACTGGGCATGACCAAAGGACATAGCTAGTGTGCCCAAAAGAAACCTAGTGGTGTGACCTGTAGGCCTGTTTAGGAAACCATTTGAGCAATATCTAGAGTGGCCACAGCCAAAGGACATGGCCAGGTAGTGTTTTAAAATATACAGTGAGCATGGCCGAAGGCTGTGCTTACTGGCTAGGGCCAAATGCCCTGGCTAGTTGGTCCAGACACCATGTATAGTGGCCACGTTCGAAGGCCGTGCCTATCTAGGGGATCTAAAAGAAACATATTGTGGGGAAATGTACAGTAGACATGGCTGAAGGCTAGTGGCTCGTTAGTGTTTAAACATACATAGTGGGCATGGCCGAAGGCTGTGCTCACTGGCTAGGGCCGAAGGCCCTGGCTATTGGGCCCAAAAGACAGTGTATCCAAAAGAAACATATTGGGGGAGCATGTACAGTGTAAACGGCCAAATATTAAGTTAAATTGTGTATCAAGTTCCCAATAACCAACCTTTTGACTTGCATGACGGATTTGGCTGACATTTTTCACCACAAAGGTTTGTCATGTCTCCCCCAGACTAGAACTTTCGGAAAAGATTCATTTAAAAATGAAAACGCTATTTTGAAAGCAAACAAACGCTGTCTTCAACCTACTCTTATTAATTCCCCATAGAGAAAAAGTCCAAACTTCTGCGCAGCGCACGGCAAAATCTGCAGGACGGAATTGCAGGTATGAAACAACTTGGGCATGAACCTTTGTCTCAATTTCCAGAAGGAGTCTGGGGTTATTCCATCCAATATTTGTTAAAATATTTGACGGGGAAAGGGGTGCTCCATCTTTCAAAATTATAGCAATATACATGTCTCACAATGAATCTCACAATGAATCAGCGAGGCTTTTCAGAAATGCAAAAATGCCACCATTTATTTTGGTCGATATAACCGGTATAACTGGTATAACTGGGGTTAGCCAAAAACGGTGGGGCCGGGTTAGAGGACACCATGTGAAATTGTGGAATTGGGGGGCTAGGGACCAAGGTCAGAGCACAACCGTATTTGTATAAATGGAGTTAGAATAGAAAATGTAATTGGGAATGAAAGTGCGTCACACAGAAACGAAGAGGGTTGGGGGTGAATGGAAGAGGGCTAAGGAGGGAAAAAGAACTTGAGGAGAGTGTGGGAGCATGGCAAGAAGAGGGGGGCACTTGGTGAGTTGCCTGGGAGGGCATGCAAAAGTTTTGGATTTTGCACACTTTTTATGGATAAAACATGGTTATTTGCTGGCATTTACAGATAGCAGTGGTTGTTTGTAGTACATTGCTATTGTCTGATGATATGGGAAAAGATTTTTTTAAAAGAGAGAGGTAAAAAATAAAATTAAGATTAAAAGAGGGGAATTTTACAGCTACAGTGAAGTGGGTGGTATTGGGTGTGGCCGAAGGCTATTGCTATTGGATTCCTTAAAGGAACCAAACAGTGCAATGTGGAAAGTGGCCCCCAATGAAACCTAGTGGGCAATATGTCAAGGGGCCACGGCGAAAGGCCATGGTTAGACTGCCAATTTAGGAAACCTATTGGAGCAACATGGGCATGGCTGGAGGCAATGGCTAGTGCGACTGGAAGAAAGCTATTGGGGTAGCAGGTAAAGGGGCCACGGCCCAAGTCAAGGACCAATGGTCATGGGCGAAGGCCATGGCAAGTGGGTGGGAAAGAAAGGTACTGTTTTAAAAGATAGGCCCTGGCTAGTAGGCCTGAAAGACATGAATAGTTGGCCACGACCACCTAGTGGGTCCAAAAGGAAGATATTGGTGGAACAGGTACCGTGGACACTGCACCTAGTGGGCAACATGTCAATGGGATGGTCATGGCCAAAGGCCATGCCTAGTGTGCCCAAAAAGAAAACCTAGTGATTTGGACCTGGCCGAAGGCCCGGGCTAGTGGGCCCTGTTAGGAAACGTATTGGAGCAATATGTAGAGTGGGAATGGCCAAAGGTCATGACTCTAACGCCATGACTAGTGAGATGGAAAGAAAGGTAGTGTTTTAAAAGATACAGAGGTCACGGCCGGCGTCCGGGCTCACTGGCCAGGGCCGAAAGACATGTATAGTGGCCATTGTCAAATCCTGGGGCCACCTTGTGGGTCCAAACGAAAGATATTGGCGGAACACGTTCAGTGGACATGGCCTTTGGCCATGGCTAGCAGCCTGTAAAAAAACTTTGTTCTAAACAAAACCTTGAAATTCACTGAAAAAACTTTAATTTAAGTGTAGTTAAGTGGAGCAGGTTTAACTCAACAAAATCCTTGAATTTCAGTGGATATGGAAAGTCATGACAAGCTTAACTCGGCACATTCCCGTTGATGTCCCCATAATGCTATGTCCCCCATAATGCGATTTTGGATGCCATTGTGACTCCCTTCTCTTATAATATGTATGTTCTCATGGGTTTTGCAACAGGAACTCTCTGAGTTAAGCTGGTCATGACTTCCCATATCCACTGAATTTCAAAGGGTTTTGTTGCGCTAAATCTGATCAATTTATCTGAACTTTAACTTAAGATTTTTCAGTGAATACATATATATATTATCTATGCCTCTTTCGAAATGATCTTTACTCCCAAGAGTTAACCAAATCTGGAGCCAAAATTGAATTAATTGTCCATCAGACACGGAATTACATTCCTTAATGATAAGTGACAGTTTATGGGCACATTTTCCTTTATACTGCTCTGTCCAGCAGACGTTTCAAGAGCACAAGTTTGCCTTAAGTACTATTTTGAATGCAGCACACAGGAATACTTTGGATGCTGATGGGGCCCATCTTAACCACATTAATAATATGATTATGTTCTGAAGAATTATGGCACTTTAGAGTAGTACTATTTCTTTGCCTAATAATCAATAAGACCAATATTGATTTTCTTTTTCCTCTCTCTTTTATTGAGAACAGTAATTACAAACAAGTACAATTTCAATAGCGTGCATCAGTGGTTGACAAACAGCTTAATCAGACATGAGGGTTATATGCTTAGGGATTACAAACCAACTTCAAACACAGAAGATCTTATGACATTTAAGGGGATAGCAAAATCAGTATACACCATCATTAATAGATTCTGAAAACTGATCAAGAAGTCCCATTGTCTGTTAGTCAACTTGAAGGATACAGTGCCACTTGTTTTGTGCAGATAGATGTTTGAATTTAAAGCATTTCTCTCGTTTCAATCTATCTTTCTACCTGCAGGGATAACAACCCACTCTACATGTAAAACTGATTCAGTTCACGCATTGCATTCTATTCAGACATGCGTCATCTGAAGTGCAGCATTTGAAACCTTTATTGAAATGTGCTTGTTGGATTACAAAAAGTACATTTACTACTCGCACGTCAGCCCTGCGGACGCTCTTGTGAGCATGACACGTATTCGCATGGACATTGCGATTTTTTTTCTTTTAACATATGTTAAAACTACACAGGATACTGTTATTTTATGCAAGTGTTACACACTCTATACTTATATTAAATATATTAATTCGTGGCTAGGGCACAGTTAAGGGACACAGGCAAATGTTCTCATTCTTGTTTATGTTTTGTAGGGCATGTTGTGGCATGCTCCTTACCTGAACACAGCATGCAGCACCACAGCACACGAAAACACAGGTAAGGCCAAGTGCAGAAAATGTCATCACCTGTTTTTTATATAGTATTTTTTACTCATAATGTTTCAGCTTTAGTTGTTTGTTGATGTAATTGTTCAGTACTTATTGTGTGTGCTGTTTTTGTAAAGTGCTCTGATAAACCTAGGTGTCTTGCCAGGGTGCATATGAATTTAAAAGAAACATATTCAGATCTGGCCATGGTTTGTTTGGCCAAACTACCAAATGCTTGATTTTCTAATAGATGAGTGAAAGATATGTTTTGCTGCCAAATTTCTTTGGTGTTCACAATGAATATTTCAGCACAGCTTTTGAGGCAGTGGTAGGAGACCACACCAATGTTGGTGGTTATCGCTCGGAATGTGCGCCACAGAGCAATCATAATTTGATGATATCCAAGCACTGGAGCCAAGATACAGGTTTCTTAAGTGGGAGAAGGGTGTGCTTACACTCTTGAACACTCTTACACTCTTGAGGGGCTGCTTCAATGCACTGCTCCCATCTGCTTGAAGTGGATGATTAATGTATCTATATATATATATTCAGTGAAAAAACTTTGTTAAAGGGACGTTATGGTTAAGTTGCGCTACTAAAAACCTATGAAATTCAGTGAAAAAACATTGTTAAAGGGACGTTATGGTTCCAAGTAAAACCGAAAAACCCTTGAAATGTGCCAGTTATGGTAAGCTAAGCAACCATAACTCGCGCCACCACCGTGCACTGCTAAGACTAACACCCAGGACATCAAAGATAACATGAAGAAGAACGAAGCCACATTTGTCTCTGTGCAATCCGTGAAAATATTACTTGAGAATTAAGAAACATGTCCATGACCTTCCCAAGTTCTTCCTTCATAGAAAATTGCAAAGAAATTCCAGACACTTGTCCTAAACTCTTCCCTCCACAATGAATTACAATTATGTCTGGATGTTGCTCTGTCTCCAAAGTAGCACAAAGAGGACCACTTCATTCCACGTACTCCATGCCAGTGTACTTCCACATGTGGAAATCCAAGATCTACAGCTACTCCACAGCTTTCTGCATGCACCTTCAACCAATGTATCCATGAACCTCCCAAAATCAAAACAATCTGTTTTCTGAAACACACAGCCATAGCTATCTGTTGTTCTCTCAGCAAAAAGAGTATCTGAGAAACTCTCTCCTGGCACAACACACCCACTTAACTTTCCTGACCAATCCCTTTCAGTGCTCATTCTCATGTGCATGACTTCTGAACCCAAAAATCCCTGGATGTAACACCCGATGTCTGCAAACTACCGCCATGTCCGCGGACATATCGTAACATGAACAGTCCTTCTACCATTTCCACTTCACTTTCTGTGCCATTCCCTCATTGGATGTAGCTAAGAAGTCACATGACCATCCACCAATCACATTCAAGACCTCTACATCTAACTGCATCATCATAGATCAGCACTGAAAATGTACTGTGAATCTCTCTGAGTACAAGTGTCATATCATTGGCAAGCACCATCTACAACAAATACTGTACAGTCTTCAAGATTTCTTCTTGCAGCTCCATGCATATCCAAATGCATGAACACAAACTACAGGTATGCATATTTTCTGTGCAATACATGAACACATTTTCAAACTGACTTAATATTTTTGTTTTATTTCTTTATTTATTCAATTACTTTAATTTAAGCATGACATTGAGGCACTATTACCTGGAAGAGCTTACTTACAGAAATAGTGGTATTCAGTGGTACATTATGAGTTTCACAAACATAGTAAAGATATTTTGTTTGCTAAAGTTAGTCATTACAATACAATTTGTTCATTAAGAACATATCATATGCATTGAACTTGTGCGACGTATCTTATATAAATAAGATAGTTTTAATGGTTTTGAGGAAAGCGCTGAGGATTTCAATTAAAAAAATCAATGTCTAAATTAAAAACAGTCCTATATACAAACAAAAGTACTAATTTGTTTCTTTTACAATTACAGTGAAGACCATTCTCCTGAAAAGAAGCAACCGAATTTGAAGAACAAAGAACTAAGAATTAACCTGTTCATTTTAGAAAAAAAGCAAGTAGAATATCACAATAATATTTGTATTATTACTGAAACACACTGTAAAGTTAATTCATGCTATTTCTGTGCCTAAAAATAGACATTGTGCACGATTCTGTCCAAAAATCCCCATGTCTTAAACAACGATTTACAGAAAGAATGGCCCACAAATTCCTATTTTTGGACACACAAATTACCCAACTCAACCGCTACAATTTGGATATTATAGAGCAAACAACTGTTTTAATTGTATACATTAGATTTACTATTTGTACTTCTCCACACCACTAGCTTACTTTTTTCTGTCATCTGAACCCCAGTTTAGTAGCATATAAATTCAAGAATACTCATCCCTACTAGTTGTAGTTCCCAATGCACAATCACACACCATTACATACATCTTTATCATCTTACTCAAACACTCATGTACACAGCACACATACATTGCAGAACACCCTAACCCATACCTTCTTTATTTTTTTCAACAGACCCTAAAGAATGCTAACCAAAAGTCAAGTCCGTAGAAAGCAATGCAGAAGTAGAGCAAATGACAATAAAAGTGTCCAACATAAGCATCCATATCTAGTGCAATTTGTAAAAAAAAGTTGAAAACAAACAGCTAATACAGTCATGTAGTGAAACAACAGAAGTGTCAAGTGGAAAAACTTTGCCTCCTCTATCAAAATGTAAAACAAACCAGAAAACAATTAACAAAAAATCAGCTATCACTACAGATAAAATTGCTTCTATAAATCTTGATAAAGTTCAAAGTAAGCATACCAAGAAAAGTATTTTAGCCAAAATGTTCCGTCACAGAGTCCTTGAAAATCTTATAAAAACAGGAGAGAAACCAGGTACAACCCTTAAAACCTATAGTAGGAAATTAATCTTCGAAGCGTTGATAGACAGTGCAATTCTTCTCAAAAGAAAGTTATTTATTTAAGTGTTAAACAAAATGAAACCACTAACAAAACTAATAACTAAATTACAAAAAAGACTTCTCAATAAATGAAATGTCAACAGAAAGAACTTCTTAAGTATCTGCGGAGGTGAATGGAATCACACTACGAGCACAGAACCATACTTTAATGAAGAAGCGTACAAACAAAAGCAAACAAATACAATTGCCACACATAGCAGTGGTCACGGTTATGAAAAAGTAAATAATACCATAATGGAACAAGAAGTACTCCTTACAAAAATATGCCCTGAAAACTTAGAATTATCCCTCAATTCAACTGAATCAGAACATCTAGTGTACAAATGGCCATGCACGTCAATGTGTAACATTCCCAAACAATTTTTCAAGTCTTTACGCCAATTCCTCAATCAATTTGTAAAAAGCAAAGACAAAATCAAAATGAAACTACTGCAAAATATGGATACCTGTCCAATGCGCAAGTACACAGGACTACAAGGACGTTCATTGGCCTGCATTACAGGACCTACTTGTAAAACCACCTTCCATGATATCAAAAGGATATCAACACATCATTCAACGATAAGAAATCTAGTTTATAAACTGTACTATGCTAAAAGTCCTGCTTTAGCACTAGCCAATTTAAATAACATTCTTCTACATGGTACAGCAAAAAGACCTACTTGAAGAAATTGACTATATCCAGAAAAAATATTTTGGAAGTGAAAGCCACTTACAGAATGAAATGGATTTAAACCAAATTAGCAACAATTCTACACATGGCAACCTTTTACTACACACATACAAAAAAGAAATACTCAAATTTAAAAGTACATCAGCTGAAGTACCAAACCATGTGTGTGTATGTTGCCGCAGAACTTTTTATAAAAGTAACACAAAAACTGTAGACCTATCATACAAAATAGAAGACAATGAAGATTCTAAATGGTTTGAATTAGCTCTCTACCTTGTAGCAGAAAACAAATATGAAATAACTGACCCCTTAATACTTTGCAGTTTCTGCACTACAAAACTTGACAACAACCAAACTCCATCACATGTTATCACAAATAATTTGGAATTATACCCACTACCAAAACCCCTAGAACAACTTAATTTACATGAGAGCATCATAATTCAAACAGTGCACCCATTTCAAGCAATAATACGCCTTCAACCAAAAACAGCAAAATTACCTCCCTCTGAATTGGTAAAAGGCATTCGTGGAAAAGTAGTTTATTTACCATTGGATTTAAAAGAAAATGTGCATACTCTAGGAGTGCAACGTCCAATGCAGCAATCTTTAATTATCTTAATAAATGGAGTAAATACAAAAGACAAAAAAATCTGGCAACAGCTGGTAGATTTACATAAAGTTAGACATGCCTTGCAATATCTTAAAGAGAATAATGAATATTACAAAGAAATTAATATTGAAGAAAACTTGAAGGATACAACTGAAATAATTCAAGAAACACCAGAAGCTGGTCAATTTGAGCTCCTAAATCCTGCTACAATATCAAATACTTTAGACCATTATACAATTCATCCTTTGCACTCTAATGACACCATAGAAGATGCACTGGAAACATACCAAATGCATCAAACAAAAGGATCACCAATCGGCATATGGGAAAAAAGTATAGAAGCACATGCTTTTCCTCTACTCTTTCCTACTGGCAAAGGAGGAAGGTACGATGATAGACCTATTCAAATATCAGCTTCAGAATACCGCTCATTACGATTGTATTCTGAAGATCCCAGATTTAGACAAAATGTGGAATACATATTCCACCTACTCTTTGAAAGTGAGCTAGCAACTTTATGTTACGGAGTTGCACACATATTAAAATCAGGATCACACTTTCAAAATATGACAGCTACACAATTATTACAAAAAGTGCAACAAAAGGATGAGGTTTTACAATCAAATATTACAAATCTATTAGCAAATATGCGTGGTACTAAAGAGTACTGGTTTCGACGTCATGGAGATGTATGTTGTATGATCAGAAACCTTGGCCCACCCACTTGTTTTGTTACATTAAGTTGTGCAGAATATGCATGGGAAGATTTACATGATTTCCTACGCATATCAAATAAAAACAAAACAAACATAGATATACTAACACCAGGAGAACTTTGTTCTTTGGATCCTGTTAATGTTTCAAGATATTTTCACCATAGCTTCATTGCTATGCTATATTTTATTTGTAATAAAACTGTTCCTCCCCTTGGAGAAGTGCAACACTTCTTTTGGAGAAAAGAATACCAAGCCAGAGGAGCACCACATATCCACATGCTTTTATGGATTAAAGATGCTCCTAAATTTGGTCAAGACAGTGATGCCACTGTTTTACAGTTTATTGAAAAATATGTCACTTGTGAAATTCCATCAGAATCCACGAATAGTGATCTTCATGCACACATTTTACAATTTCAAAGACATAAATGTGGCAAATATTGTCGTCGCAAATACAAAAACAAAGGGAAATACTACACCAAATGCCGAATTGGTTTCCCTAGACCAGTTACAAATACAGGTCAAGTGAACAACCTCATGTCTTCAGTTAGGCATAGTGTTAAAGGTAAGTCACCTAAAAATACATATTACATAAAAAGAAAAGAATAAGAAAAATATATCAATGTATTTCAGGGGTGCGCGGGAAGTTTCACACGCGATAGGCCCTGTGCGAGTGGGGTACATGTATAACTGGGGTTCGCAGGAAGTTTTACCCGCAATCTCAGCAGGGTACATGTATAACTGGGGTTCGCGTGAAGTTTCACACGCGATAGCCCCTGTGCGAGTGGGATATGTGTATTACTGGGGTTTGCGGGAAGTTTCACACGCGATAGGCCCTGTACGAGTGGGGTACGTGTATTACTGGGGTTCGCGGGAAGTTTCACACGCGATAGGCCCTGTACGAGTGGGGTACGTGTATTACTGGGGTTCGCGTGAAGTTTCACATGCGATAGGCCCTGTGCGAGTGGGGTACGTGTATTACTGGGGTTCGCGGGATGTTTCACACGTGATAGGCCCTGTACGAGTGGGGTATGTGTATTACTGGGGTTCGTGGGAAGTTTCACACGCGATAGGCCTTATACGAGTGGGGTTTGTGTATTACTGGGGTTCGCGGGAAGTTTCACACGCGATAGGCCCTGTGCGAGTGGGGTACGTGTATTACTGGGGTCTGCCGGAAGTTTCACATGCGATAGGCCCTGTGCGAGTGGGTTACGTGTATTTCAGGGGTTCGCGGGAAGTTTCACACGCGATTTAACTGTCAGAGCGGGGTACGTGAATTTCGGGGGTGCGCGGGGAGTCCTACACGTGAATTGGCAGTGTGGGTCCTCCCAGGTGTTCCCTCTACACCCTCCACGGCCCCTGCAGGCAGACCACACCACAGGGGACTACCCCGCACCCCTGGTCATGTCCCGCAGGCAGCCCATCCACCATGGGCATGCACCCCAGCCAAGCCACCTGTCCGCTTGCACCACTGATCACCAACTCATGTCCCCCTGCACCCCCAACCCCCAGCCAGTGCAGGGCACCTGCCAGCAGGCCTCCACTCATGTCCCCTTGCACCCCCACCCCCCAGCAGTGCAGGGCACCTGCCAGCAGGCCCCGACACATGTCCCTCAGCCAACACGTCATCACAATCTAGATCCCTGACCCTTATGGCCAGCCTCCACATGCCAAAGACCCACCCAAGTATTGCATCCACCCACATAGAAATGCCAATTACATGATACAACCCCAATAGCAAGTCGGTAAATGAACACATGTCCGTCACACACACACAATGGGTGCAAGTGAATGTCAAAACCCATATCATGACATGCATGAAACCCATGAGATAATACCACAAATGGAAGTATAAAAAAATATATATTAAAGATAACATGTACGTAAATCAAATTAAACACACAACAATGGGAATTACAAAAGAAATGGTCCATGTCCGATAAATAATGAAAAACAAGAAAACATAAGCAAAAGAAATCCAAAAAGAAATGTTGTCCAAAGTCACAGTCCAAAAAATCAAATACAAGGGAAAATAAAAACCATTGCTCCATGGTGAACACAAATAAAATATTAAAAAAGATGAATCCAGTGTAGAACTATGTACAATTGAAGAATCCAGGGTCCATGAGCCCAACTTAAGAAATGAAACCTACCAAAAACCACTACCTAATAAAAAAAAACTATATACAAAAATGTGGTGCATTGTCCAAGCGGTCCAAAATAAAGAGAAAACGAAAGGAAACCTAATACTAACTAACTAACTATTTACAAGGGCAGCGGGCAAGTCCAACGGCTCACTTGTTGATGTCCCGGGCCAGGGCATCATCGAACTCCTGCTCGATGTCCCGGAGGCGGTCCTCTTCCATGACCCCGAGGGTTCGCAGGGACGATGACATCTGGACCTCCAGGTCCCTGCGAATGGCCTCAAGGCACTCGGCCCACCAGGGCCCTACGCATGGAGTTCTCCACCCTGACCATCGTGAGCCGTGCCTCTTCCGCCCGCTGCCGCTCCGCATCTATCGCATGGCCCAACCGCTGCCACATGGAAGACACTTCCCTTCCAGGGTCCTCCTGCCCTCCGGCCGATGCCTGCCCCTCCGATGATGAAGGCCCCGAGCCATCATGGCTCCCACCTTGTTGCTGCTGCTGCTGTGCCGCTGCCTGTGCCCTGGCTCCAGCTGCCTGGTGCAGTTGTTGAGGTGGCCACCCCTACTGGACGTCCGACTCCCGACTGTGGCAGGGATGTGTCCTCCACCAGCCTGGCCGCAGGGTCAGAGGCAGCTCCACAGGGCACCCATGTAACACATGGGTGGGAAGATGGCACGGAAGACGACTGGAGCATAGGGGGTTCAGTTGAGGAGGGGGTCGGAACAAGGTCCAGAAAACGGAGGAATCCGGCCCTGGTGAGCTGTCTCAGTGGGTCAACGAGCCATGCGAAAAGACATGCAGTCTCCTCATGAAAAGACTGCAGGTCAGCTCGCATGGCACGTTGACGCAATGCCACCCCACCCAGGACAGGCTCAACCCGGTGCTGGATAGCCACATCCGCAGGGAGAGGAAGGCCAGTTGGTGTAAGCCGATCCCCTCCCTGAGAACGGGTCTGGGCGTAGGTATCCCTGCTGGTGAAAGATGATGCAGTCACAGGATCGGGGACAGGATTACACACAGGCACCTCCGTGGCGGCATGTGCTGCCTCCTGTCCCTGCCCCTGCACTGCACCGCTAGCACCAGTGGAATCCCCACCTCCAGACCCCGTCTCTGTCACTTGCATGGCCTCCTCCTCCACCAAACCCCCTACCAACCTGGATGACTCCGTGCCATCTTCCTCCGTCGGGCACTGTGGGGTCTCAGCTGCCCCTTCGGCTGCCGAGGAGTCCAACTCCAACCTCCGCCTCTTGGACCTCCCCTTGGCAGCTGCGACCTGGGATGCGGCACCGGACTCCTCACTCCCCGACGAGATGACAACCTGGGAGTGGAGTCGGGCCTTGCGTCTCCGGCTGGCAGTGCGATCCCTGCCGCTGTGCTCCACAGCTCCCTCTCCGCCCTCTTCATCAGTCGACGCTGCAGGCAGGGAGAGATAGGACACAGGCATCAGGGCACTGTACAATGGACTCATACACACATGACAGTTGCACACAAGTGTCATTGTCAAACTTCAGACATGGCATCACAATCCCCAACACACATGTCATTTCAAATCACACACATGAGCTATTCCACAGCCATATCGCAACAGCCAGCACCATCCATACACATACAACAGCATGAGCAGGCAAAGGTGAGCCAGACATCACATGAGACACAGGGAGTGCACTAGACATGCACACACACCACCACACTTATATGCATGTGCACACCTCCACCAGTGATGAGATTGGCATCCATGTCACATCTGGCAATCAGTCTTCTACATATCAGTCTCACATGCATCCATGTTGCATGACAGTTGCACATTTGTCAGATACACATACATGCACATGTACACAGTGCAGATACATGCAGCTGGAACCAACATCCATGTGTGACACCACAACCTTGACAACTGACATACACAGTCATTCAAACATGTGTGCTCACACATCTGCATTTGGCCTGCATGCTTACCCACAAATACACCATCCATGTGTCTCACACATGAAAGGACTCGCATGTGTCAGCCTTACGGCCCTGTACATACACATCCATACATGGCCCTACAAAACCACATGTGTAACCTGCACACTACTGGCACACCACCACACGCACAGCTTCCAATCAGTATGCATGTACACTTACCGCTCGACTCCAGACGGGTCTGCCTTTCAAGGACCTGGACGTGGAGCGCTGGGCGATACGCGTTCCAGGACCCTCATTTGGTCTTGATACGGAGTGATTTGGCACGTGAAAATCTTGCACGTCAGCGTGTAATTCGAGGAAAGACCCTTAGCGCGTGAGCACGTCAGCGATTTCATTGGACCAAAGGCCCTTCGCGTGTAAGCACTTCTGTGACGTGAGGTGCAGGGGCGTGCGCGGGCGTTTCCCCCGTGACATGGGCATAGTGGTTTAGCGCGCGCACGAAAAAAATGCACGTCCCCGTGTGAATGCGTGTAAACCGAGGAAAGGGCCTACGCATGTAAGTGCCGTGACACGCGCGGGCGTTTCCCTCAGCATGGGTTAAAGGTGAGTGGGGCCAGCAGTTCACTGTACGTGCCTTTCGTGGAGACCGACGTGTGTTGCTGCTTCCTGTTGTTTCGCGTGCCATCACAACTTCACAGCTATCAAGGACGTATATCTTCTTTTGGCGGGGGGATTGGCTACGCGTGTTTTTCTGCATCGCGCTAGTCAGACGGTGAGTCGCGCACGCTATTCTTCCCACTGCGGGTGCCCCTGTGTATCGCACCGTTTTTGATGTCATAGTAGCCTGCGTGTCCCACGCGTACGCGATTTTCGTGTTACTGGGTGTCACCGCGTACTGCGGGAGGTTGATTCCACGCACCTAGGCTGCAGGGTTGCGTGCACAGTTTTCCAGCAGTTTTGGGGTGCCTGAGCATTGCATGACCCGTCACTACATCACCGGGGTCACATAAAGCCTTGCAGGTGCAGGGGGGCTGTTAACATCTTACTTCCCACCCCCTTCACCCCAATTGCCCAGGTCAATTGTGGTGTACACCTCCCATTGGCACAACTCCATCTGTGCCGGCACTACTACATCTGTGCCATGGTTGGGAGGCCACAAAGGTGAGGGGCACCTCAGCTGGGCGTACTCCTCCTGGCGGGCGTGGTCAGGGACGTGGCTGGGGTGACCAGGGAGTAGGGGGACTCCAGGGTGTCCAGGGCAGCCGCAGAGGGGGAAGAGGCAGGGGTGTGCCACTTGAGCACGATGTCGTGCCATGTGTCGGTGCAGTCATGCCACCACCCCCTGTGGTTCCGGGAGATGCAGCTTCTGCATCTGGCACTGGCGCCCGTGTGACCCGACAGTCCATCGACTGCCACGGGCCCAAGGGTAGTGGTAGCTGCAGGTGCAGCTGTGGACACCGCCACCCAGGCTCAGGGTCTGCCAGCGCAGCCTGCGTTGGCACTGGAGGAGCCTTTGGAAGATTTCCAACAGGCCAGGAGGAAAACCGTAGGGGCACGCAGGGCTGCCCTGACCAAGACACATGTCCCTGGGGCTTTTATGTCATCTGCTGCCCCAAACAGCCGGGTGTTGGCAAGTGCAGGGGCAGATGCACCCAACAACACCCCGGTTGTGAGTCTGCCAACCAGGACAGTTGCGGTCAATGACCCTGCCACAGCGGATGTTGCTGCGCAGGGTCCATTAGAGGGCACCCAGCTGCCACTGACAGAAGTCAGGCCTTTGGTTGTCCCTCCACCTGCCACTCCCTTGGCTCAATCCACCGAGCCCACTGGCCATACTGGTCAGGGCGGCATTAGCCTGCCAGGGTCTGAGCCACATTCCAAGAGGAGGAAGGTTGCACCTGCAGCACAGGCTGGGACCTCACACACAGCCACGACCTCCTGCACGTCGAGGAAGAAGCCTTTCTGCAACCAGGAACTGGACTTCCTCGTGGGCTACCTGTGGGGCCACAGCCGTGACATGCTAGTGGGTGCCAATAGTCAGACTACGGCTGCCCAACGTGATACCCACTGAAGCATGTTGCGGAAAATGTCAGTGCATTCGGCCATGAGGTGCGCACGGCACAAGAGTGCAAAAAGCGTTGGAATAACATCAAACGCAGCGCTAAGGCTAAGCGTGCCTCTAATTACAACTTGACTCTGGTGACTGGCGGTGGGCCTGCACCAGAGGAGGAAGTCCTCACTCCGCATGAGTCATTTGTTGTGGAGTTCATACCATCTGAATCGGTCAAAGGAGTGGGAGAGATGCCGGACTTTGATGCCCAGTCCAGTGAGTGTTGATGCGTGTTTGTTGAGGACGTGTGTGTTTTATTTGTGGGATGTGTTGTGTATGATTGCCACTACATGTGAGGTGTACATGGTTCGGATGTGCAAGTAATGCAATGCTTCCGTGATGCATGTCTGCTCTGCTGGATGGTTGACAGATGGAGCAGAGTGGGACTGTCGGCAAAAAAACTATTGCATCCTACTCACATGCTGGTTACCAGGATGCCCCTCCGGTCCATGTCCCAGCTCACTGGCCCTTCTGCATGTAGCGTGGGGTGACCTTCCTCTCAGCCCAGGCACGATGTCATAGCATGACTGATGTGCATGTGTCCTCTGCCTGCATGCGGGTACTCCATGTAGGCATGCTCCCTTGCCCCTCCACCCCCCGCTCTGCACCCCACTTCCACCTTTGCACTGGTCTGCTTCAATATTGCCGTTGGGTACTTCCCTGTTAATGCTTCCTGTGTACATGCTAACTTCCCGCAACCAATCTTCCAGACATATGTTGTGTGGTACAGCCTTAGTTCTTGATGCAGGGTATCTCACTTGTACTGTGCAGAGGTCAGATGCCCCGCATGGACATGAGTGGCCATTCATGCTCCATGTGCATTGCACGAATGCCCTTATGTGTCCTTGACTGGATGATCACTGTAATACAAGTCCTGGGTGACATTCAGCGCCTTCAGACCATACCAATGGTATATAAGGCGCTATATAAATGCAAAATAACATAACATAACATAACATAACATACATTGCATGGCATTTCATCAGCCTTCCCATGTCTACTGTGGGTCACAGGCCTCAGCCTGTTTAATGGCCAATGACTCTGTACAACTGGTGTAGTGTTCTCTTCACATGTGGGTGGCCTCCAGGCGTTTCATCATGTGTTCTGCTTACTGTCCCATCATCATTTGCAGTGTTGTCACTTGACTCACATGAAGCTGTTGATGCTAGTCAACACTGTCTGTCAATACACAGGTCTATGGTCAGCCTTTTGATACCATGCTAGGCATCCCTGCTTTTGCACTTGGGTGGAGGGGTGCTTTGCTTGTAGATATGCTACCCATTGAATGCACATTGCACGTGATGCCTGAAGTTGACCTTGAACTGCCTTCACATTTTCTGACACACACCATGGAGTCCTTGTACATGTAGGTAGTGAGTAACATACATATTTGCTGCACTGCATAGACCCACTTCAATGCAGACTGCCACCTTTCAACAGGTCTGATCACAGAAGCAATTCCAAGTTGAACCAGCATGAATGCCTGGTTCTATTTTGTGTGTCACATGTCTGCCTGATGTTGTCGGTGTGTGTGTGTGTTGTGTGCTTCTGACATGTGTAGTGACCTTTTTTCTCTCAATTTTTCAGATGATGACGCAATGGAGCCGGAGGAGGGTGTTGTCATGCCAGGCACAGGGTTGGTATCACTACATCAACCCGGCACAAGTGGGGGTCGTGGGGTGGCAGGCCACGAAAACCCCCAAGTGCTACAGGCCATCTTGTCTCTGGCTGCCTATGAGTCCAGCCCTGATGACGACTCTGACGTCCATGTCGAGTTGGATGAGCATCAGGTCCATGTGTCAGGGGTGAGTGATTCTGATGTGGACACTCCTCTGTCTGCGACACCTGCACTGAGGGGTCAGACAGTCTTGGAACCTCCGCCCGTGGTGGATCGGGACACAGGGTCACCCTCCACACCAGTCACTGATGTGCCTGGGACATCACGTCGACGGGGGCATGTAGTCGTGCAGCCACGGGCGGTGCCAACACGAAGAGGACAACCGGTCCTTGGGTCCCGCAGAGGTCTAGCCCAGCAAAGCGGTCGCCGCACGCAACCGCTGTATACTAAGTGGGAGCAAGACATGACTGCCAATTCAGAACGGCAGGGGGCAGTAATGGAGAACATCGCTGAGAGCATGGAGCGTGTGGCCCGATCCATGCTCCCCCCTGCTAGGCAGGTGCTTCTCCAGCAGCAGGCGGCACGGTCCACAGCCCGCTCGCTCAGGCTGGGCATGGCAGCCTCAGACAGGGCACGCCAGGCTGAAATGTCGTCTCTGCGTCAAGCAATTGCTGCTCACGCAGAGGCACACATGGAGGCCCTGAGGGAGGAGTATGCTTCCCTCAGATCCACTCTGGGTGTCCTTCTGATGTCCCAGAGGGAGCGGTCATAAGAGAGGTTTGCACAGCTTGAGCGTACCATCTCGGCTGAG
The DNA here is from genome assembly GCF_040938575.1 of Ambystoma mexicanum. Classification (NCBI taxonomy): domain Eukaryota; kingdom Metazoa; phylum Chordata; class Amphibia; order Caudata; family Ambystomatidae; genus Ambystoma; species Ambystoma mexicanum. The sequence continues at coordinate 636,509,669 of NC_090937.1, forward strand.
CTACAGGCTTGCCAGGAGGTGCAGCGGTTGTCAAGCCAGGCCTTGCAGGAGGAACTCTGTGTTACACGTGCTACCTTACAAGAGGAAGCACGTGTATCACGGGAGGTTCTGCATGCAGACCTACGTCTCATCGCCACACAGAACCAGGCTCACCCGTCCGGCAGACTTGCTGCCGACGAGGGGCAAGCTGCGGCTAGGCGTGGCCAGGCTACTGTGCCACGTCCTCCTTTCCAGGATGAGCCAGACTCGGACGACCATCTATCTCCCACATAGGTCGGGCTGTGCAGGCGTTGAGCCCATGGAGGTTTTTTTTTTTGGCTCAGCATCATCGCATGTGGGATTTGAGCAGCACCCTGTACCTCCCCCCTCCTGGGTGCCCCCCCCCCCCAGGTCATATGTGGCCATTTTTGATTTTTCTTTTAGTTTAGTTAGTTAAGTTTCTGTTTACTAGTTAGTTTAATTAGGTAAAGTAGGTTTTTCGTAGTTAGTGTAATTAGTTAATATAGTTTAAAATTGCTTGTCTATTGTACTTTCATGTGACAGTGTGGTGCTTTGTAGCTTTTGAAAGCATCCACTGCCTGTTCCAGCTGGGCCCTTCAGGCTTGTCTTGTGTATGTGTTTGCTGCTTGGGGTCCTTGACTCACATATGCCACTCCTGCTTCCCTTATCCATGGGCTCGCAAGGATGGTTCGGTGTAACAAGGGCTTTGGACTGTCATATCTGTGGCATGTCTGATGCTGTGGAACTTGTGTTAACACCCTAGTGGGGATGATTGGGGTGTTATTGACCACTGTTCTGCTTTTGCTAGATGGGGTGTTTCATGATTCATGTGTACATTCATTGCCATGCATTGTGTAGTATGTTTCTTATCTTTACTGTACATGTGCTTGCTGCAATTCATGCCGTAGATAGTGTGTTCCACACTTTGGCTGTGAGAGACGGTTTGTGGTGTGATTTCTGATGTACATCTCTGACATGGTCCAGTGATGTGATGCCTGAAGAGACACACACAGATGAATCTAATGCATTAATCATGTGTTTCATGCCCTTTCTGCAGGGGGATGAGCCTCCAGACCACCTTTGCCAGCAGACATGGGCCATTGGACGTCTGGAATCTGGACACGTTTGGTGGTGCCCACATGCACATGTGTGCGCAAGCAGAGGCACAGGGATTGCAATCATACATCCGAAAACTGCTGACGTGTTTCAAGGGACTCCAGGCAAGCTGAGCAGCACAGGGGGGCCACAACACAGCAAACCTTCCACCAGGCCAGTTGCACATGCATGCTTAGTGGCAGCACTGAGGGTGAGCTTGGACGAATATTGGTGTTGAAAAGCACAATACAGCTCAGATGTGTTGGTGGACTCATGGCTAGTTGATTGTAAGGTTGTCTGGGGCACCTGCAGGGGCAGTGGCACATTCCCTCCGGTCCACCATGGTCATTGAGGCACTTGTATCACCCAAGTAGTGTTCCGAGACATGGAAAGAAGCAGCTGACAGGGACAGACGGCAAGGGACAGACTCGGGTTCAGTGCATTTCATTTCCATGTAGAATTTGAAACATGCACTGCCTAATTTATTTGGGTCATGGGGAACACGACTTGTTTTGAAGTCATACCTTGCTATATGCGTCTGTCTGCTTACCCAGGGAACATTGCATGTTGTGTGATTCATGACACATTGGTGTTCCATTTGCCACGCACCCACCGGCGCCTGACTTACTGCATTGACTGTGTATGAACCATCACAGGGGTAATGTTACGTATGGGTACGAAGCATCCACACCAGATTGTCTGCTTGTAGAGTAGTTTGTTACTTTGGGGCATATTTGGTGGTGTGTTTGGGTGTTATGGGCACGCACAGATTTTTAACTGTGGCTCTCTTTGCAGCATTGAGGTGCTCCTGTTACAGGACCTGAGAGTGCGCAGGCAGGAGGCCAGGACTCACCCCAGATTTAAGTTTATCTTTGACTTCCATTTCAGTGAATTGCTGCTATGTTTATGATGAACAAGTTTGGTATGATTGTGTATGTGTTAATGTGAGTACTACATTCTTGGCCATTCGCTACTTTCCTGTGTCAATCCTACTCCCCTCTCCTGCCCCTCATTCCGGTTATCCAGTATGCCAACGCCTGTCCCGACTCCATATACCTGACCCTCCTTCCCCACCAGGGTCTCAGAGGCCTGTGTGAGTTTGACCTTGCAGCCACCAAGACCACGGTGGGGGTGGTTGGTTCGTGCCACTCCTGCACCTGTACACAGGAGCAGTGACAGTACACATCCGTTTGTGGTGCCTCATTCTATGTTATGTACCACACATGGTAGACATCCTGTTGTGACATTGTTTTACTGTGCTACCTTGGTTGTTACGTCATTGTGGTAGTACTTGGCCTTTGTGAGGTACTGCTACTTCAAGTCATCTACTGGAGGCTGTTCTGGTTAGTTTTTCTGCCTGCAAGCTTTTTGCTTGGCTTCTGTGTTGGCCTGCTATGAGTTCTCTTGGATGTAGTGTTTTTGCAAATCAAGGTGGACTCTGAGGATGCAGGCAACTTTTTACACACAAGGTGGGATATGGTGACAAAGGGGAAGGGTGATCCTATGGCCCGGTGAAATTCAAGAATGTAGGCTCCATAACCCCGGTGCAGTTGTTCAGTGGGTCATGGTGATTTGTGAGGGAGCGGTGGTGCTTGGTTGGTGATAGTTGCCTTGTCCTGCAGTGTGATGGGCACCCTGCCATTGTAATTGTGGTATCCTATGTACATGATGTTTTCTGCTGATCAATGCCTGTTCATGTGTTGTGTTTACCTTTCAGGTGTGAGGGGATAGTTGTGGTTTGACATGCTGGGGTGTACACACAGTGAATGTTCACATGTGATGTGTAGAGGACACTGATGGTCACTTGATTGCACATGCATATGTTGCGTGCATGTCCCTACTGATCCACACACTCGCACTATAATGCACTACATGTACAACCACCCTTCCATGTCCACATGTACACTCTGTTTTCCTTCTGGTGCCCACTGTGTCCCTGCAGCACATGTCCTATGACCAATTGGGGATCCTGTACATGCCTAATTTGCTTTTTGATGTGGTTTGTCGCTTAGATGTGATGCTCAGGGTGTGCATCACATGCAATGGCTGTTAACTGTGCTGTGCACTGAGCAGTGTGTTGCAGGAGGTGGACACGGCACACAGAAGCTGCAGTGTTGATTTTTCAATGCACAATGTGCATGTAGACTTTTGGAATGCATTTGGGTATGACTTCTTTTGGGTGGGAGGTTGTTGGTCAGTCATTTCATCTGATTCCATGTCAGGCATCATTGTCTGATGCCAATTTACATTTTTCACATGGCAATGTGTACCTTATTGGTACTGTGTTGGTGTATGGCTATTGCTTGCCATGTCATGTTGTGCTTTGGGAGGGTTTGAGTGACATGCCAGTGATAGTCATGGCCTGTTTTGCAGGTGTGTGTGATTCACACCTTGCATGTGTGCCTTTTGGTCACACAGGATTGCTCGTGTTTAAGTAGCTAGGGATGCACACAATGTGGCACTTCCATGGCAACAATCTCAGGGTGGTAAGGTTGTGACAGTTGACTGTCTCTTTGTCATCATCGATTGTCACCTGGTATGTGCCAGGCCTGTGTGCACTCCGCAGGGGTGGAAGTTTAGGTGAAAAATGTGTCCACAAGCTGGGTCCGGGCATCCTCGCCACGTGCCCTATCCCCACCCATGGGCAGCGCCTGTGCCTGTGGTTGGGGATGTGGGGGCACCACCATGTCCACCGGTACGCCCTGCCGTGTTGCAACATTGTGCAGGACACATGCTGCCACAATGATCCTGCACACTACTGGGGGTGCATAGAGTAGCTGCCCACCAGAGCGGTCAAGGGAGCGGAAGCGTGACTTGAGCACTCCGAATGTGTGCTCTACTATGGCCCTGGTTGCAATATGGGCCGCATTGTATCTTACCTGGGGTGGTGTGGTGGGGTTCCGGATTGGCGTCATCATGTGGTTGCTCAGAGGGTAGGCACTGTCCCCTGGAGAGGTGATAATGGTTGTTATTATTGGGATTTGTGTATTTGTGTGTGTGTGTGTGTGACATGCATGCATGTGCAAGGGCATTTGTACTCACCTAGAAGCCATGTGTTGCCATGCTGCCCAGCTTCCAGGGCCCGGCTCAGGGCAGACATTCTGTATATGAAACTGTCATGGGTGGAGCCAGGGTAGTTTGCATAGACAGAGGTGATGATTCCCTTTGCATCGCACACCACCTGTACATTGATGGAATGCCAGTGCTTGCGGTTTCGGTAGATGTGCTCAGTGGCCCTAGGTGGACGTAGGGCCACATGGGTGCAATCTATGGCACCGAGCACTTTGGTGAAGTGTGCCACCCTGTACAACGGCCTGCCTTTCTGCGGGTGTTCTGGGCATGTATATGTGCCTGCGGACTGAGGGGCGTGCAGTCATGATTGCCAACACCTGGTGTAGGCAGCGTGACTGCGTGGCCTGTGAGACCCCCCCCACTATGGCAGTAGTCCGCTGAAATGACCCAGTGGCCAAAAAAAGCAGGGCATTGAGCACCTTCTCCAAAGGGCTCAATGCTTGGGAGCAAAGGGTGGGGGATGTAAGGTCATCTTCCCACTCCCTGACCAGGTCTAGGATGATACGAGGTGGAAACCTATACCTGCAGTAGACCTGGTCGTCAGGCATCCCAAAAAGGCTTGTCCGTGGTGAAAAAATGCATGCCCTGGCTATTCTCCTCCTCCTGCGGTGTCCCACAATCAGTGCTGCGACAAATGGGGCATTCATCGTAGCTGTATATGCGTGTTTGTTGTTTGCGCGCACTTTTATACTGTGCGCGGGGACTCTTCCGCCTGCCTTCGTGTGGCGGACGCATTCACGCCTGTGTGCGTCTTTTGCCGTGCGCGGGTTTCCCGTATTCGTATCTATGAATAAGGGTTGTTTGTGTGCTTGTGGGCGTTCCGTGTAGTTCCCTGCAGTACTTCCCCAGTTACGCCTTCTTTTTCACACCTTATTCCCCATTCTGCATGTTACGCCCACTGTTCCGCCTACTTTTGTTGTGTGCGCTGCGCTATGTGCGCTTTTGCTGTGCGTGTAGCGCACGCTGTTTGATGACGTGTGTGCCCGCGTGCGACATGCACCAATTTGGCGCACAACCAGTGGGAAACAAGCGCAGCGCCTTGCTTGAATCGCACGTGTGCGCGCCACCTTGCGCCTGCTTGCGCTGGGATTTTCGGCACACTTTTGTTCCATGAATCGGCCCCCATGTGTCAGTGTGAAGATAAAGAAGACTTAACTATACTACAATAAAAACTAAACAACGAACAACGTAGCATTTTTGAAGAAGTAACAAAACAAATTGCACATGGTGTACAACATGAAAATAAAGAATGTTCCTGCCATAATGATAAACCTATACTACTGTACGTCAGTGGTGAAGCTGGTTCTGGCAAAACATTCCTAATCAAAATCATCAGTAAGTTCCTTCAACAATTGACAAACAACAAACTGTCAGCTGTTGTCACTGCCCCAACAGGTTTAGCTGCCTACAACATAGGTGGTGTCACGTTACACTGATTACTACTATTGCCAGTAGAACACCAGAACAAATTAGACTATTACAAACTTTCTGCCGAAGCTGAACTATGCAGAGTATTGAAACAAATGAAAATGCTACTAATAGATGAAGTGAGCATGGTCTCCAACCTAATGTTGGCTTTGATTCATCTCAGATTACAAGAAGTACTCAAAACAAACTATTAAGAGCTCTTTGCAGGAAAACACATTATTGTTTTCGGAGATCTTCTTCAATTGACACCAGTAAAAGGTGAGCCTATTTTTAAAACATTAGGACACAAACTCTGCCGTAAAACTGTGGGCAGCATTGGAAATGTTAACCTTTGCAACATTTCCAATACAGAGAATTAACAGAAAACATGCGGCAATCTGCAGATCTCAATTATGCCAACATCTTAAAAAGTATCAGAGTTGGTATACTTTCTAAAGAAGAAGAAGCAATATTGAAAACCCGGCACATTAATGCACTTCATGGCGATAATGCATGTGCTACAGATGTTATGGAACAATTAGCCCACAAAAATGTCAATTGTATGGCCTTAATGCCAACTCTTGCAAGCTGTTTCAAATTCAATGAAATAATGTTAAGTAAAGAAATTCAACCAGTAATGGAAATTAGCGCCACAGACAAACTAGATGTACGTGGTATGACACTACCTATGTGTGACCAAGCCACAACAAGACTAAATAGTTTTGAAAAATCAATCTCAAACACAGCAGGCTTAGAAAAGATATTAAAATTATCCTTAAATTGCAGAGTAATGCTTAAACGTAACCTTGATGTGGACCAAGGAGTAGTTAATGGAGCACTTGGTACAGTTAATGGCTTTCAAACATACCCACGTGACAACAAAATTCATTTTGTCAATATTCTCTTTGACAAACTTTCAGAAGTAAAAAGGATAGGAGGCTCAACAGCTCGATTCCTCCTCTTCAAAGACATGTATGTACGCAGAGAACAATTTTCTCTAACTCTTGCATACGCAGTCACGAATCATAAATCACAAGGTCATACCCGAGACAAAGCAATGACAGATATTGGTAACACAGTCTTTAAAGACGGCATGAGCTACGTAGCACTATCACGCTTACGTACACTTGACAGTCTATTTCTAATCAACTTTGATGCAAGTAAAGTAAACGCTGATATTCCTTGCATTTTAGAATACAATAGACTTCGCTCACTATACACCCCCCATCTAAACACATATTCTGTTCCACAAAAAGTAAAACATTATAAAAGAAAAATAAATCAAACAGAAATGCAACAGGATGTCACTGCAAATCCTCCAAAGAGAGTAAAAGAAAGTAATACTTCATCAAGTACCACAAGCAAAAAATAATCAATTAGGGAAAGTAAACCAAGTACTTCTTCAAAGAAGGAAGACAAACTCCAAAAAAAGCAGTCAGATACAGAACTACCTGGACCATTTAAACTCTCAAATATAGTTGGTGTAAGTTGCTACGCAAATGTAGCAAGGAATATTCTATTTAAATTACCACCAATTGTTGACAACATTTACTTACACAGTACAGACCCATTGTGTATGCAAATGTTAGTACGTCACAGAAATGCAGCAAACAATCCTGATAACACATATAGTGTTTATGGAATAAGACAACAATTGGACTACTGTGCTGGAATCGTGAAATTCACTATAAACTCACAGGAAGAGCCACAAGAATTTCTAATGTACTTACTACAAGTACTGGAAAACAAAAACATACCTATAAATGAAATCTTCCAGATTTCATACATGTGGAAACATACATGCACTCTGCAACAATGTGACAGAAGAACAAATCCCCAATGAACGCTTTGTATATATATCAATACCTAATTGTGAATCCATTCCATTTCAGCAACTTGTACAAAATGCAAACCATGGTAGATTATGTTCTACCTGCAATTCAGATAATCGCTCCACGTTACTAATACAAACACATAGTAAGTAGTTAATACTAATGCTTCTCCGTTACAATGCAGATGGTACCAAAAACAACTGCAAGCTGACTGGATTCACACATGGTCAAATATCACTTGGTAAGAAGACCTTCACAACAAGAGGTATAATCTACCACGCAGGAGCCACAACCAATTCAGGGCACTACACTGCATATATAAAAAAGAAATGTGGATGGTTTCAATGTAATGATAGTACCGTTATTCTAAAGCAGAGATTACCAGCAAATCTTACAAACACTTATTTCATGTTCTTAAAACCATAATTTGATAACTAAACTGTACTTAAACCCTAAGTAAACTTGTAGTAAAAAAATGTCAACTTTTAGAATATTCCAAAAGCTATCTAACTGCCCAAAGATTCTACAACTAATCAGATAAATGAATACCCACAAATTATAGCAAAAAAAAGACAGTTTGAATACGCCAATTGGTATCTAACTGTCCCAAAATTTAACAATATCCAAACAGATAAATCAATACCACTAAAATATATCAGAAAATAGACAGTTAGAATACGCCAATTGGTATCTAACTGTCCCAAAATTTAACAATATCCCAACAGATACATCAATACCACTAAAATATATAAAAAAAATAGACAGTTAGAATACACCTACTGGTATCTAACTGCTCCAGAATTTTATAATATCCAAACAAATAAATAATATGTTACTGCTCCAAAGAAATGCACAAGCCTATGTATAAAACATTAGCCAGAAACAACAAGTGAACACTGAAAACAAACAAACAAATAAACTGTAGCATAACAGAAAAGGTTTTTTTTTTTAATCCAACATGGATTTTTTTTTCTCCCACAGACCCAATGATTTTAGCAACAAACACATAAACTGAGCAAATTGCACAGTACTCTGGGTTGTAATCTACTAAATATGAGGGTCCAAAAAAAAAGAATTTGATTATACAATGTAATAAGTCCTTACAAAATACTAATACTAACATGCTATTTTCTTTTATCACAGAAATGAACAAGAAATACATGTACTCCAGTTACTAAACCAAACAGTAAGTATATTATACACTCTATGCCCTGGCCACAACCATCGCAGCATATCACACCCATAGTATCTTATAACTTTGTTCCGTATACATTTTTTTTTTACCCAAAGTTATAAGCAACTATAAGTGTGATATGCTGCGGTGGTTGTGGCCAGGGCATAGAGTGTTGGGTGCATGGCCAAATGGCCATGCACCCAACACTCTATGACCTGGCCACAACCACCGCAGCATATCACACCCATAGAGTAAAACATTTCAACTATGGCCTATGGAAACTTTTAATGTCCGCGGACATTATGAGTATTCTTAGAACACTTTTGAACTTGACAACGAACAATATGGACAGCGTCCTCAGAACACCCCATTTTGTTTATTTACGAACATTTCAGGACACAGCAAGAGTTCTTAGAACATTTTCAACTTGACAATGAACAATACAGACAGCGTCTTTAGGACACCCCCAACGAACATTTCAGGACACCACAAGTGTTCTCAGAACACATTCAACTTACCTTCGAACAATACGGACAGAGTCCTAAGAACACCCCCATTTTGTTTATTTACGAACATTTCAGGACACCACGAGTGTTCTTAGAACACAATCAACTTGACAAAGAACACTACGGACAGCGTCCTCAGAACACCCCCATTTTGTTTATTTGCGAACATTTCAGGACACCGCGGGAGTTCTTAGAACACATTCAACTTGCCAGAGAACAATACGGACAGCGTCCTCAGAACACCCCCCTTTTGTTTATTTACGAACATTTCAGGACACCGCGAGTGTTCTCAGAACACATTCAACTTGCCAGAGAACAATATGGACAGCGTCCTCAGGACGGACAGCGTCATCAGAACACCCCTACGAACATTTCAGGACAACGCGAGAGTTCTTCGAACACTTTCAACTTCACAACGAACAATACGGACAGCGTCCTCAGAACACCCCCATTTTGTTTATTTGCAAACATTTCAGGACACCACGTGTGTTCTTAGAACACAATCAACTTGACAAAGAACACTATGGACAGCGTCCTCAGAACACCCCCATTTTCTTTATTTGCGAACATTTCAGGACACCGCGGGAGTTCTTAGAACACATTCAACTTGCCAGAGAACAATACGGACAGCGTACTCAGAACACCCCCATTTTGTTTATTTGCAAACATTTCAGGACACCACATGTGTTCTTAGAACACAATCAACTTGACAAAGAACACTACGGACAGCGTCCTCCGAACACCCCCATTTTCTTTATTTGCGAACATTTCAGGACACCGCGGGAGTTCTTAGAACACATTCAACTTGCCAGAGAACAATACGGACAGCGTCCTCAGAACACCCCCATTTTGTTTATTTACGAACATTTCAGGACACCGCGAGTGTTCTCAGAACACATTCAACTTGCCAGAGAACAATACGGACAGCGTCCTCAGGACGGACAGCGTCCTCAGAACACCCCCTACGAATATTTCAGGACACCACGCGTGTTCTTAGAACACATTCAACTTGCTATCGAAGAATACAGACAGTGTCTTCAGAACACCCCCTACGAACAATTCAGGACACCGCGAGTGTTCTTAGAACACATTCAACTTGCCATCGAACAATACGGACAGCGTCTTCAGGACACCCCCTACAAACATTTCAGGACAACACAAGAGTTCTTCGAACACTTGCAACTTCACAACGAACAATACGGACAGCGTCCTCAGGACACCCCCATTTTGTTTATTTGCGAACATTTCAGGACACTGCGAGTGTCCTTAGAACACATTCAACTTGCCAGAGAACGATACGGACAGGGTCCTCAGAACACCCCCATTTTGTTTATTTACGAACATTTCAGGACACCGCAAGTGTTCTCAGAACACATTTAACTTGCCATCGAACAATACGGACAGCGTCCTCAGGACGGACACCATCATCAGAACACCCCCTACAAAAATTTCAGGACACCACGAGTGTTCTTAGAACACATTCAACTTGCTATCGAACAATACGGACAGCGTCTTCAGAACACCCCCTACGAACATTTCAGGACACCGCGAGTGTTCTTAGAACACATTCAACTTGCCAGAGAACAATACGAACAGCGTCCTCAGGACACCCCCTACGAACATTTCAGGACAACGCGAGAGTTCTTAGAACATTTTCAACTTGACAACGAACAAACATTGTCCTCAGAACACCCCCATTTTGTTTATTTACGAACATTTAAGGACACCGCAAGAGTTCTTAGAACATTTTCAACTTGACAATGAACAATACGGACAGCGTCTTCAGGACACCCCCTACGAACATTTCCGGACACCGCAAGTGTTCTTAGAACAGTTTGAGCTTGCTTCCGAACAAAATGGACACATATTGAGTCCTCAGAACACCCCCCATTCAGTTTATTTAGAACATTTCAGAACACCCGTGATGTTCGCAGACAAATCGAACACAACAAGAACGTCTACCACATGAAAAAACACAACTTTCAATCTATCTCATACTCTCGCATCCTCCCCAAACACTCCTACACACCAACACACTCTACTAAATACAAATTTTGAATCAAGTTTCACCGCGCTGTCCGCGAACGTCCGCGAATCCAAGATGGTGGGCGCCACCGAAAATCTGACGCACTTCACGCTCCACACCGTCCAATCAGCGAACACGTCGCATGTCCGCGGCCATGACGTAAGCTGATTGGCCAATCAGGACACTGTCCGCGGAGCGAACAGGGAAGTGTGTCCGCGGACCGAACACAGATATCACTAATTTTTTATGACCCACTTTTTGATCATTTTTTAAAAAACTACTGGACGGATTTTCACCAAATCTGCAAAAGCACGCTTTCGGGACCAAGCCGCTGCTCCTGGTCCAAATTGGGTGAAAATCTGTCCAGCGGTTCGGGCTGTAGGCGCGAGCAAATGGGAAAAAAAGAAATTTTGGGACCCCCCCTATAACTTTTTCCCCCCTGAACGAATCCTCATCAAACTTTGCAAAAACAATTCAGACTGGGCCATATACTTTTTTTTTGCAAAGTTTGGTGAGGATTCGTCCAGGGGGAGCGAAGTTATAAGCCGCCAAAAAAGTGCTCTTCCTATGGAAACACCAACTTAACCATAACTACATGGCCATTACCGTGGCCATGTAATATATTTATTTTTATTTTTATTTGGTTTCGAAAAACCTTTAAAAAAGTTCACTCGCAGTTACATCACATCATACGAACCCACACCGTCTCTCAGAGATTTCACAACTATTTCATAATGTATATTAGCCACTGAGCAGATCTTGCTGGGAGTAGAGTGCAAAGAATAGCACCCTGATATTTTCGGAGGTTCAGGACCCCTCCATTCACAACTGCTAAATCAGGGCAAGAAGCTGAAAATCCCCTCCGGGCAGCAGCCATAGCCTCACCGCCACTTGTGCACATCTTTGTGTACAGTGCTTACTTGCAGGCAGCTTCTACCTTTTATGTTGTTTCATACACACTTCTTTGGTTCTCTAATATACAAGCCATTACAACTGTCACCATTTTGCACCAAAAATAACGGATAACTATTGTTATTGATTTCTGAACATTCTAACTTCAAAAGTAGACAGGGAAACCAGAGTGCAATTTCCAGACAAGTGTTTTTTCAATAAGACATGTCCTTTCTAGGAGGACCGTTTTTTCATGGCAATATCCTATTTAGCACCCCAGAGATGAAGCTAAAACATACTAATATGCTTTCACTTAGCAATAAAGCATTTACTTTTACCTGACATCTAATGCATGCTCATGTTAAACACACTCAGGTTTAACCAGTTTTGTGATTAAAATACTTACAGGGTAATTCATAGAATTTCGCAGAAAAGTGTCGCAAGCGGCTGGCGCAGAGTGTCCGCGTGCGATTGTCTGCGCCAGGCACGTGCGCTAAAACCGATTTCCGCGCACAGCGTATTCATGGATTTTAGGCTCCCAAACCAGCCGTGGCGCAGAGTATCGCAGCGACCCTGCAGCAGCGCCAGTAACGCCCCCAAGAACGCCCTCGCGCAAGGAAAAGCCATCAAAATAGCAAAATCATCGCAAAGGGCTGCGCTAACCCTGGACCAGTTTACAGGGCTGCCAAACAAGGAATGCAAAGCGGGTAACGTGCATATCAGGGGTACGCGTGAAGTTTTACACGCGATTAGCCAGGGCACGTGTATCACAGGGGTACGCGGGAATTATCACACGCGATTTGGCTGGGTACGTGTATTACAGGGGTACACGGGAAGTTTTACACGCGATTTGGCTGGGTACGTGTATTACAGGGGTGCGCGGGAATTCTCACATGCGATTTCGCTTGGTACGTGTATTACAGGGGTGCGCGGGAAGTTCCACACGCGATTACAGCAGGGTACGTGTATTCCAGGGGTGCGCGCGATTTCATCAGGGTACGTGTATTTCAGGGGTGCGCGGGAAGTTCCACACGCGATTGGGCCAGTGCGAGCAGGGTATGTGGATTTCAGGGCTGCGCGGGAAGTTCCACACGCGATTAGCCCCGTGCGAGCAGGGTACGTGTATTCCAGGGGTGCGCGGGAAGTTCCACACGCGATTTCATCAGGGTACGTGTATTTCAGGGGTGCGCTGGAAGTTCCACACGCGATTGGGCCCGTGCGAGCAGGGTACGTGTATTGCAGGGGTGCGCGGGAAGTTCCACACGCGATTTCATCAGGGACGTGTATTTCAGGGGTGCGCAGGAAGTTCCACACGCGATTGGGCCAGTGCGAGCAGGGTACGTGTATTTCAGGGGTGCGCGGGAAGTTCCACACGCGATTGGCCCCGTGCGAGCAGGGTACGTGTATTCCAGGGGTGCGCGGGAAGTTCCACACGCGATTTCATCAGGGTACGTGTATTTCAGGGGTGCGCTGGAAGTTCCACACGCGATTGGGCCCGTGCGAGCAGAGTACGTGTATTGCAGGGGTGCGCGGGAAGTTCCACACGCGATTTCATCAGGGGACGTGTATTTCAGGGGTGCGCAGGAAGTTCCACACGCGATTGGGCCAGTGCGAGCAGGGTACGTGTATTTCAGGGGTGCGCGGGAAGTTCCACACGCGATTGGCCCCGTGCGAGCAGGGTACGTGTATTCCAGGGGTGCGCGGGAAGTTCCACACGCGATTTCATCAGGGTACGTGTATTTCAGGGGTGCGCGGGAAGTTCCACACGCGATTGGGCCAGTGCGAGCAGGGTACGTGGATTTCAGGGCTGCGCGGGAAGTTCCACACGCGATTGGCCCCGTGCGAGCAGGGTACGTGTATTCCAGGGGTTCGCGGGAAGTTCCACACTCGATTTCATCAGGGTACGTGTATTTCAGGGGTGCGCGGGAAGTTCCACACGCGATTGGGCCAGTGCGAGCAGGGTACGTGCATTTCAGGGGTGCGCGGGAAGTTCCACACGCGATTGGCCCCATGCGAGCAGGGTACGTGTATTCCAGGGGTGCGCGGGAAGTTCCACACGCGATTTCATCAGGGTACGTGTATTCCAGGGGTGCGCGGGAAGTTCCACACGCGATTTCATCAGGGTATGTGTATTTCAGGGGTGCGCGGGAAGTTCCACACGCGATTGGGCCAGTGCGAGCAGGGTACGTGTATTCCAGGGATGCGCGGGAAGTTCCACACGCGATTTCAGCAGGGTATGTGAATTCCAGGGGTTCTGGGGAGTACTACACGTGAATTGGCCGTGTGGGTCCTCCCAGGTGTACGCTCGACAACCTCCACGGCCCCTGCAGGCAGCCCACACCACGGGGGACTACCCTGCACCCCTGCTCATGTCCCGCAGGCAGCCCATCCACCATGGGCATGTCCCGCAGCCAACCCACATGTCACCTTGCACTACTGATCAACAATGCATGTCTCTCACCACCCCCACCCCCCAGCAGTGCAGGGGCAGCACCACCAGGCCCCCACTCATGTCCCCCTGCACCCCCACCCCCCAGCATCCAGGGGCACCCTCCACCAGGCCCCCACCCATGTCTCCCACCACCCCCACCCCCCAGCAGTGTGGGGCACCCTCCACCAGGCCCCCACTCATGGCCCCTATCACCCCCACCCCCCAGCATCCAGGGGCACCCCCCAACCAGGCCCCCACTCATGTCTCCCACCACCCCCACCCCCCAGCAGTGCAGGGGCACCCTCCACCAGGCCCCCACCCATGTCTCCCAGCACCCCCACCCCCCAGCAGTGTGGGGCACCCTCCACCAGGCCCCCACTCATGTCTCCCACCACCCCCACCCCCCAGCAGTGCAGGGGCACCCTCCACCAGGCCCCCACTCATGTCCAACTCATGTCTCCCACCACCCCCACCCCCCAGCAGTGCAGGGGCAGCACCACCAGGCCCCCACTCATGTCTCCCACCCACCCCCACCCCCCAGCCACCATGGGCATCCCCCACCAGGCCCCCCTCATGTCTCCCACCACCCCCACCCTCCAGCAGTGCAGGGGCACCCTCCACCAGGCCCCCACTCATGTCCAACTCATGTCTCCCACCACCCCACCCCCCAGCAGTGCAGGGGCAGCACCACCAGGCCCCCACTCATGTCTCCCACCACCCCCACCCCCCAGCAGTGCAGGGGCACCCTCCACCAGGCCCCCACTCATGTCTCCCACCACCCCCACCCCCCAGCAGTGTGGGGCACCCTCCACCAGGCCCCCACTCATGGCCCCTATCACCCCCACCCCCCAGCATCCAGGGGCACCCTCCACCAGGCCCCCACTCATGTCTCCCCCCCCCCCACCCCCCAGCAGTGCAGGGGCAGCACCACCAGGCCCCCACTCATGTCCCCCTGCACCCCCACCCCCCAGCATCCAGGGGCACCCTCCACCAGGCCCCCCTCATGTCTCCCACCACCCCCACCCCCCAGCAGTGCAGGGGCAGCACCACCAGGCCCCCACTCATGTCTCCCACCCACCCCCACCCCCCAGCCACCATGGGCATCCCCCACCAGGCCCCCCTCATGTCTCCCACCACCCCCACCCCCCAGCATTGCGGGGCACCCTCCACCAGGCCCTCGCCCATGTCCCATCCATGCCCCCCTGCACCTGGGTCCCAACAATCCCCAATCATGTCCGTAATGGCCATCCTCCCCTGCCAAAAGGCCCAACCAATTATCACATCCACCCACATATCAAAGGCAATTACATGTTACACACCCAATGTAAATAATGCAAATGAACACATGTCTGTCACACACAATGGCTGCAAGTGAATGTTAAAACACCCAACATGACATGCATGAAAGCAATGAGATGATACGACACATTGAAGGATGAAAGTAAAAATGTATTGAAAATCAACTAGAATGGAAATGAAATGAGAAAAATCACAAAGCAAAACAACAAAAAGAAGATGAATGTCCATGAAAAAAATCAAAAAAATCAAAAAATCCATAGAAGAACTATTTACAAGACAATCCCGGGTCCATGAGCCCAACCAAATGAAACCTAACTATGTCAACTAACTAAAAACTGAACTATATACAAAAAAGTGGTGCATTGTCCAATCGCAACCAAAAAAAAAAATAATAATTTAAAGGAAACCTACCACTAACTATATAACTATATACAATGGCAGATGTCCTGGAGGCGGGACTCTGTCCTGGCCCCGAGGTCTCGCAGGGATAACCCCATGTTCACCTCAAACTCCCTGCGAGCTTCCTCGAGGCACTCAGCCCGCCTCAACGCCCGACGCATGGAGAACTCCGCCCTGACCATGGTGAGCCGCTCCTCTTCCGCCCGCTGCCGCTCCGCACCTATCCGCTGGACCAACTGCTCCCACACGGAAGACACTACCATCCCAGGGTTCTCCTGCCCTCCGGCCGATGCCTGCCCCTCTGATCTTGATGGCCCCGAGCCATGATGCCTCCCACGTCGAGCCTGCTGCTGCCTCCGACGCCACTGCCTCTGCCAGCACGACGGCATCCAGGATGATGGAAACCACCGACGCCGTCGTGCACGTGCCCTGCCCGATGATGCCGTCACATCCTCCATCTGCTGGGGTCCAGTTGCTGTGTTGTCCACCCCTGCTGGACCTCTGACTCCCGACTGTGGCAGGGATGGGATCCCCACCGAGCTGGCTGCATTGGTCAGGGCAGGTCCACAGAGGGCCCTGGTGGCATCTGGGCCGGAAGACGGCAAGGAGAACGACTGGCGTATAGTCTCCACAGAGGAGAAGAGGGCCGCCAGATTGGCCGACACATGCAGGAAACCCCCGAACATGGCCGATCCCAATTGGGCCACGTCGGCACGGTGCTCTTCGTGATGACGTGCGTGCTCCTCCTCGGAAGCACGCACGGCATCACGAATCACAGCCGTGCGCATCGCGACCCCAATCAGGACCTTCTCCACACGGCCAGGGGTCCCCTCGTCGGCAGGTGGAGGGGAGTCAGATGACATGGACGTCCCCTCTACCTGCGGACGGGCCTGGGACGGGGCATCCCTGCTGGTGCAAGGTGGTGCACCCACAGGTTCAGGGACAGCGACATGCACAGGCCCCTCTACAGTGACCTGTGCTGCCTCCTGCCCCTGCCCCTGGACTGCACCACTTCCACCAGCAGGGATGCCCCCAGCAGGCCCCATGTGCGCCTCAGTGGCGGCCTCCTCCTCCTCTGTGGAAACCACCAACCTGGATGGCTCCTCGCCGTCTACCGCCATAGCAGGCCCCTGTGGGGGCACACCCACCCCTTCCCCTGCAGCCGTGGGGGCATCCCCGCCGCCTTGCTCCACAGCGCCGTCTCCGCCCTCTCCTTCACTAGCCGCTGCGTAGAGGGAGACATAGAACACAAGCATCAGGGTACTGTACAATGGTCCCCTAGACAGGAAGCAATAGCAGATGAGTGCCACTGTCAAAGTACACTTCCATCATGTCACACCACAACACATGTGTCAGTCCAGGCAAAACACACACAGTGACAGTCATGGTGCGTGCCATGGACATTTCAATGCATGTCCAATGGACTCTCGAATCATACAATGTAATGGGACTCACATGCATCATGGGTCATGCCTATCACATGCACACACTTCACCTCAGTCACATCCATCTGGCCCCGTACACCCCAATCACAGTGCATACAAGGATGACTAGGCTGCATCAGTGAATCTGTACATTGTCACAGACATGTGTCATGCATCCATGGCACTCACAAGTCACAGACACGCAGGTCAGGCACACAGACATGGATACCACATATGTATCTGGCATCAGCACCCATCCCTCGCCCCCACCCATGTCCAGGAACAGAGACTGCCATGCTCTCATGTGTGCAATCTGCACAGGGCTCCCCATGTCGCATTCAAACACATGCAACAACCGTGCGGTTCACACATTACAGGTCGCACATGCATTCCCATGATGTCCCTGCACACATACAAGCGTACATGGCCTATGTCACACATGCAGGCAAGTATCAGACAACCAGCACACTGCAACATGCCCTGTCTCACACAGCAATGCTTGGCCACTTACCGCTCAACTCCAGACGGGTCTCCCTCTCAAGGACCTGGGCGTGGAGCGCTGGGTGTGCGCGTTCCAGGACCCTCAACTGGATGGAACTCATGCGGCCCCGGCCCCCCTCCACGAGGCGCCGGGCCTTCATGAGGGTCCTGGACCTCAAGTCTTCCCAGCGCTTCTTGACCTTCTGGATGGTGCGGGTTGCCACCCCTTCCGCGTTGATGGCAACCACACAGTTGGCCCAGATCCTGTCCCGTCCTTCCTTGTTGGCGCGGGACGATCCGAAGAGGGCATCATACTGCCCCAGGACTTGCTCCACCAGGACACCAACTTCGGTGGCAGTGAAGCTGGTGCCCCTCTGCCCCTCTGGCTGGGGGTTGCCACTGGGGCCAGATGTTGATGTGCCCGACATGGCAACCCCAGGGGCAGGAGTGGGTTGCCAACTGGGTCCTGGGGCTGGGCTGTGGAGCGATGTTATCCGAGTCGGGAGTCTTCTGTTCCAGCAGGGGTGGACACAGCAACTGGACACCTGCAGATGGCTGATGTGCAGGCACCAAATGGCAGGGCACGGTGGCAGCAGGCAGGCAGGCAGGCAGGCAGGCAGCAGCAGATGGCACGTGGGAGGCTGCTCGGGGCACTGGGGGGCAGTAATTCGGCCTTCTGGGCAGGAGCGTGGTCTTCCGTGTGTTTTCGCGTGGCCAGCTTGATACGGAGTGATTTGGCATGTGAAAATCCTGCACGTCAGCGTGAAAATCGAGGAAAGGCCCTTAGCGCGTAAGCGCGTCAGCACGCGTACGCGATTTCATTGGACCAAAGGCCCTTACAGCATAAGCGTGTCTGTGACGTTTTGCGCACGGGCGTTGCCCTGGCAGGGCTTGGTGATCCCGCGTGCCTTTATGTTCTGTACGTGCTTTTCGTGCGGTGCGTGTGTTTTCCATCCGTTGGGGTTCACACGCTATTACTTCACAGCGGGTGTTGGCTACGCGTTCTTCTACACGCAAG
Organism: Ambystoma mexicanum; assembly: GCF_040938575.1. Classification (NCBI taxonomy): domain Eukaryota; kingdom Metazoa; phylum Chordata; class Amphibia; order Caudata; family Ambystomatidae; genus Ambystoma; species Ambystoma mexicanum. The sequence continues at coordinate 636,528,723 of NC_090937.1, forward strand.
GCAGACGGTGAGTGGTACCCCGCTCCCCCAGGCCCGATCGCGTAAGAAACTTCACGCGAACCCCTGAAATACACGTAGCATGCTCCCCCAGGCCCGATCGCGTGAAAAACTTCACGCGAACCCCTGAAATACACGTAGCACGCTCCCCCAGACCCGATCGCGTGAGAAACTTCACGCGAACCCCTGAAATACACGTAGCACGCTCCCCCAGGCCCGATCGCGTGAGAAACTTCACGCGAACCCCTGAAATACACGTACCACGCTCCCCCAGGCCCGATCGCGTGAAAAACGAACCCCTGTAATACACGTAGCCCGCTCCCCCAGGCCCGATCGCGTGAAAAACTTCACGCGAACCCCTGAAATACACGTAGCCCGCTCCCCCAGGCCCGATCGCGTGAAAAACTTCACGCGAACCCCTGAAATACACGTAGCCCGCTCCCCCAGGCCCGATCGCGTGAGAAACTTCACGCGAACCCCTGTAATACACGTAGCCCGCTCCCCCAGGCCCGATCGCGTGAAAAACTTCACGCGAACCCCTGAAATACACGTAGCATGCTCCCCCAGGCCCGATCGCGTGAAAAACTTCACGCGAACCCCTGAAATACACGTAGCACGCTCCCCCAGACCCGATCGCGTGAGAAACTTCACGCGAACCCCTGAAATACACGTAGCACGCTCCCCCAGGCCCGATCGCGTGAGAAACTTCACGCGAACCCCTGAAATACACGTACCACGCTCCCCCAGGCCCGATCGCGTGAAAAACGAACCCCTGTAATACACGTAGCCCGCTCCCCCAGGCCCGATCGCGTGAAAAACTTCACGCGAACCCCTGAAATACACGTAGCCCGCTCCCCCAGGCCCGATCGCGTGAGAAACTTCACGCGAACCCCTGAAATACACGTAGCCCGCTCCCCCAGGCCCGATCGCGTGAGAAACTTCACGCGAACCCCTGAAATACACGTAGCACGCTCCCCCAGGCCCGATCGCGTGAAAAACTTCACGCGAACCCCTGAAATACACGTAGCACGTTCCCCCACCCCTGAAATACACGTAGCACGTTCCCCCAGGCCCGATCGCGTGAAAAACTTCACGCGAACCCCTGTAATACACGTACCCTGCTGAAATCGCGTGTGAGACTTCCCGCGCACCCCGGTATACACGCACACGTATTTTTTGTCAGCGGGTGTCCGTGTTTGTGGGTACCCCTTTGCACGTCATTTGTCCTGGAGGGCCACAGTATAGGACATTCATCATGGCAGTATATAGGTGCTATTTGTTGGCGCACCTTTTGGCGCACATTTCTTACAGCCGCAGAGACGCTACCGCCTGCTTTCTTGTGGCGGTCGTGTTTGTTCCTGTGCGCTGGTTTGAGCGTGCGCTTTTTTCCCCTATTCTATTCCATGAATACGTGTTGTAGGCGAGCGTGTGGGCGTTCCGCGCACTTGTGCCCTGTACTTTCCCCCGTGACGCCCACGTTTTGGCAAGTTGTTCCCCATTCCGAGTGTTACGCCCGTGTTCCGCCTACTTTTGTTGCGTGCACCGCGCTATGTGCGAATTTCGCTGTGGCCTGTGCAATTTTCGCTGTGACCTGGCGCACGCTGTTAGATGGCCTGTGCGCCAACGTGCGCCGCGCACTTTTTTATCGCACATCCGCTGGTTTTCTCGCGCACGGACTTCCATGAATCGATGTGCGCTGCTTTTCGTGCGATTTTCGCACTTGCACTGCGATTTTCGCTATTCCACTGCGATTCGCACGTTTTTGCCCACTTGCGCCGCGCTAATTATTCCATGAATCGGCCTGACAATTTATGAAGACAATCTTGCTGTTTAAACAATAACAAATAAAACACATTTACTAACTCAGTTTGTATGTTTACTTTACTCACTTTTAAAGTAACGTTTTCACTTCACCACCAAAACTCCAAAACACGTATTACTACTACGACTATTGCTAATAGCCCTGTAGACTTTGAGAGGGGATAATGAACTTTCCCCAACATATGGCCTCCGGGCAATAACTTGGTGGTAGGTCATAACACTGTGATAAGGTCCCCTCCCTATATAAGGCTATAGCATTTTACCACCAGCGATAACTACCAGTTAGTACAAGGAGTAATACCACTGCCTTTTCCGCACTGGGGCTCATTGCTGAGTCCTGAAAACAAAGATTTTGATATCAAGGAGAGACTTTTTTCAGGTTGACTCTGTATCCCACCAACATGAATCCACCTTTTCAATTTATTAAGCACATCACATGTTGTCCGGTCCAGAATGTCTCTTTTTTTAAGTAGCTTGTGCAGTACTACTAATGCTGTTCAGTAGAGCTGACTATTAGCTGATACACACCCCAGACACCCCCACCAGATTGAATCCATGTTTAAAAAAGGTTAAAATGCGCATCTCTTTGTGACCCCATAAATCAGATGGCAACATATGACGTCTCTCAGCCCTGGCATAAAATAAAGTAGATACTGAGCAATGCAGTTGGAAACTTTCGGATTGATATTAGGTCGTATTCAGCTGCCAGGATATAACACTTTCAAGGTCTGACAGAGAGGTGTAGGATGAGCTCCCAGCGCCCTGAATCCCTCCCTCCAGGGGCTCAGCACTAGTGAGTTACAAGAAGAGCCCGGGGAAAGCCTAGAATGAGCGTCATGTTATGGATGTAGGACCCAGAAGACATTTGAAACTGAATCAACCGTGCAGAGACTCATGGAAGATTAAAACGCCAGTGAACCCAGTCGGAAATAGTTTTCCAAAGCAGAGGGGTTGTAAAAAAATTATGAAAAGAACAGACACAACGAGAGAGAATGGGGCAGTTGGTCGCAGAATGCAGTGGTGAACATCTGTTTACTTATGGGTCAGGAAAGGTTACACTGGGGGAAGAGACGGGCTCAATAAATCAGCCTCGGTACACTAACACACGAGAGGTGTGTAGGAAGCTGGGCACGAACACGCAAAGATGGCTTCTCGATCTAAAATTACTTGCAACTCGATCTGGGTCCAGCTGCAGGAGAGGAACTGGAGACGATGCCCACCCCTCGGAGCTCTGGCAGCAAATGTAAACTTCTCGTGAACTGAGCAGACATGCACCGTGCACGCAGACTCTTCCAGATATTCAGGAAGCATCCGATGCATAATCAATCGACAGAACCAACTAGAGACATGATTATATCACTTTGAACTCCCCTCAAAGCATTAACATTATCCAAGATAAAACAGTAAATAACAGAAATTAAAACGCGTTCAGGAGCCTTACCCTTCAAGAAACACTGACAGAACCAAAAAATGAAGCTTTGGTGTGGTCACTGGTGAAAAGGCGGAACCCCGCACCCTGTGCTGGGGAGGAGTCCTTGATAAGCTCCATAAAGGACTCATTTCTTTCTGAAATCAGGGCGCATGAACTCCAACTTCAGAAACAAATTATTTCTTTCTAAAGTCAGAGCATTTCTTCCTGAAGTCGGAGTACTTCAGAAAGAAATGTTCAGCATACTGCGCAGGATGGAGGTAATTCGGCTCTACAATGCGCATGTCAATGTCAGTGTGGTGGAGGCTCAATAGTGGGGAGCCCAGAGACCGATGCCTGGAGAGGAGTCCCTTTGGGGAAACAGCAGTTAAGGAAACGAAAATATTTTTTGTAAGGGCATGTGCATGTGAGGGTGTTCCTTGTTTGTATGTATGTATGCTTGCGTGCATGCAAGGGTATGTTATGGATTATGTGATGCATGTGTGAGTGAGTGAGTGTATGATGTGCGGGTGATTGGGTGCATATTTGAATGAGTAAGTGAATGATGTGAGTAAATGAACAAGTGCATTTTGTGTGAATGGGTGTGCGTGCACATATGCTTCTTCTGGGCCAGTGCACATGAGCTTATTTTGGTAGGTAACAGTGAGGAGTGGAGGGGCAGAGTGGGTTGTGGTTCTGTGGCCATCCATCCATGAAAAACATCTATGATATGTGTTATTGCGTGGCAAGACTGGCATTTTGGTGCAGCTACTCTAGCCATTTCTTACTTTGGCATGACCTTTTTAATGAGCATTTCTTCAATTTTAAAGCAAGCCTGATGTGTATGATTACCTGGCTAGACTGGCATTTTGGTGAGTCAGTCTAAACATTTCTTACTATGGCATAACATTTTTTACTGGACATTTATAATAAAGCAAGCATGATAAGTGTTATTACATGAATATTATGGCATTTTGGTGCAACGAGTCTAGCCATTTCTTACAGTAGTATGATATTTGTTCTGGGCATCTATGGTAAAGTAAGCATGATATGTGTTATTACATGGCTAGACCAGAATTTTAATGCAACCACTCTGGTTAATTCCTACTGTGGCAAGAGATTTTTTTTCTGGGCATCTAAAGTAAAGTAAACATGATAAGTGTTATTATGGGGCTAGATTGGCATTTTGGTGTAGCCAGTTTGGACATATTTTCTTATTGTGGCATTACATTTTTACTGGCAAAGCCAACATGAGTATGTCCTTACCTAGGGATGCTGCCAAATATTGCCAGAGCCGGCCTGGGCATGTTTTCTTTTAGCATTATTACTGCTATTATGTGCAGATAAAACATTAGTATGTTTTTATATGGGATTAGTGGCATATGTTGGTGCAGCTATTATGGACATTTAAGGGCACAGCCAGTGTGAACATGTTTTATTGCTGGCATATATTGTGGGCAAAGGCATCTGAAAACATGTTGGGAAATGTGCCTGTGCACTGTTGGTGATTTGATTATACCAGATTGGAGTTACCCTACAAAACCAATTGCAAATTGTCTGGCTTTTTACCCAATCTTTCACAGAAAGTGTGCTGTTTATTGCACCATTTTAACCCATTTATAAAAACAAATTCTCAGGAAGCTTTTGGTTTGTTCTGGTCCCTTGCTACGTTCGGTCAAACTGGTATATTTGTGGGAAATGTTTATGCCCTTCCAATTAAAGAAATCACCATCCGCCACTAGGTAAGTGGCTGATGGGTGAATGGGTGTGTGCAAAGGGGCATTGGAGTATGTCCCTCCTAGAGGTGGGCAAGCAGTGATTGATAGGCCCTGATTGATCCATGATGTTAGGTGCTGCAATCACATGTCCTTTGACCCCTTCTTCTTAATGCATGAGGTAGCCCCTTAAGTGCCTTCATTATTGCCGGTGGACTGTTAGTTCCCTGACACCAACAACTGTTCTTCCAGATATAGTAAACAAAGGAGGTATCCCACTTGCCTAAATAATATCCAGCATTAACATCCCTCCAGCTTTCTGGGCTAAACAGCAGTGACACGTGCATTCTCACTTTTAAAATTAAAAGGGCTCGTCACAATTATAAAGCATATATTACCCTACTTTTCAGCGCGCCAAAAATACTGTGGACTGCAAGCTCTGCCCCAACCTGCTTTCTTATTTGTTCAACTTGATTAGAGCCACTCACTGCTCAGGAGCCTGCAAGAATCGCCACTCTGTGAGGGTGCCACTGCTCGAATGGTAGCTAGCCAAAAAAGCGGCCAGCCTAAAATGACGTCCCCACATCACCCTTCAGCCCCTTCATGCAATTCAATGTATGAATGCACTCGCAGGGCCTGTGCATCTAATGAAAAGCCATCCACACAGACACACCAGCATACGCAGCAAACAAACGTCTTCCACATAGTAAAACGCACACAAGTAGAACGTGCACCTGATGCCACACTTGATCACCAAGCACAGTCTCCCCATATCTGGAGGTTGCTCCTTCATGCTGTCAACCCCTGCATCTCCATCACTTTAAGCCCCCATATCTGAAGCCGTGCATTCTTATGTTTACTTTGGGAACACCTAAAACAATATCTCTTTTCATAATGATTCATTCTGCCTGTAGTGGCAATGTGCCCCCATCAGGCAGCCCCACAAGGATCCCTTGAAGAATTCCAACTTTCTAAAATGTTTACATTTCCATAGCTGACATCAAACAACTTCTGTCCTCACTGATGGCTAACATATTAAATCACTGTGAACTACGCACGTGGGTTACTATTTCAATGACAAACAAATTGAACACCAAGGCACACAAATGATCAAATACATGTTTCACTTGTTTCTGCTTTTGTAACAAAGAGGGGAAACAGGGCTGGTTTGAAAACTGACACTAGAGTGATTGATGCCACAATCACCTAACTCTACACCCACATTGATTTGGAAACCACACTGACACGCATACATCACAAAACAAACAAGCTTAGTCTGGTAGTAGATGTGGATGGCCTATGAGTAGCTACACCACTGTCAAGCCATGTTATTGTTAATGTTAAAGGTAACTTGTACCGCGCATTATCACCACTGGAGTGGTCCCCCGGCGCTCTGGCGGATCTGAAAAAGGACGTTGTGAAACAGGCAGGCTGTGGGAGTAGGGTGCACTGTGAATAGGAAAGTGAGATATGATGTTCTGTTGGCAGCTTCAGTTCGGTTTGCACTGTTCGCTGAGTTTAGGTGCGATTTTCAAGTGTGAGCGATTCCCATGTGCTGTTGTGCCTGGTTATGTGTTGTTTGTATGTTGTTGCAGTGTGGTGAAGTACGTGTGGTTTGCTGTGCAGAGATGTGGTCGTCTGAGTTTCTGTAGAAGAGTTTGCCGCAAAATTCGGTTTTAGTATAGGTTTTTTTTTTTTTTTTCATTACATCTTTGCTTTGGTTTCTGTGGTCGGCATCTATGACCATCCTGTGTGCTTTGATATTGTTTGGCATCCTAGTCTGTATGTATGTTGCAGTGTGGTAATTATCTTCTGTAGAAGTCTAGCGGTATGTGGACATGGGTCGTGGAGGTGTATTCTCCCCCGCCCTTGGGTTATAGATGGTTAGGTTAGGAAGGTTATGGGTCGCTTCCTTGACTTCTAGTGGGGGGTCCCTGCCTACTGTGGAGTTCCTCTGTAAGCTTGACTGTGTGTGTGCATGAGAGGTCCAAAATGTTCTCCCTATGCCCACCAGTTAGGGATGGTTAGGCAATGGATAGTAGGCCCCTCTCTGGGCTTCCTGTTTCTGCCGGAATGTATAATTCCTACTCGTTATCTTCTGATTCTGGGCTGAAGAGGGTGAGACTCCTCGACAGTGGGAGAAAGTCCTGGGTTTCACAAAAAGGCAGATATAAACACAGCTGAAATTGAGATTCCTAGATAGTGGGAGAAAGGCCTAGTTTTCACAGAGTAGCAGATATGAACACACCTACGTTTGAGATTCCTAGATAGTGGGAGAAAGACCTAGTTTCCACAGAGTGCCAGATATGAAAGGTTTGAGATTCCTAGATAGTGGGAGAAAGGCCTAGATTTCACAGAATGGCAGATATAAACACCCCTACGTTTGAGATTCCTAGATAGTGGGAGAAAGGCCTAGATTTCACAGAATGGCAGATATAAACACCCCTACGTTTGAGATTCCTAGATAGTGGGAGAAAGGCCTAGTTTTCTCAAAGTGGCAGATCTAAATACAGCTAAGTTTGAGATTCCTAGACAGGGGGAAAAGGCCTAGATTTCAAAGAATGGCAGATATAAACGGTACAACCTCCTTTCATCGGGGGATGTTGTTTCGCAGGGTTTTTTACCGCAAATCTTTTAACGAAAAAACCTATCAAATCTTTTTAGGGGCGGTTAGAAAATTATATATGTGGGGTGTGGGTGTTTAGGAATACACAAAACATGTAAGGGAATAGGGGTCTGTGGGGTAACCCCCAAAAATTATTTTTAAATGACATGACATGGAACCATATAAACACACCTACATTTTAGATTCCTAGACAGCGGGAGAAAAGCCTAGTTTTCATAGAATGGTAGATATAAACACAGCGAAGTTTGAGATTCCTAGACAGTGGGAGAAATGCCTAGTTTTCACAGAATGGCAGACATGAACACAGCTAAGCTTGATATTCGTAGACAGCGGGGGAAAGGCCTAGGCTTCAAAATATGAAGGTCATTTAAGTTCACTTGGATTCCAACTGGTCTTCCCAGAAGATGTCACAAGCGGGTGTGATTGGTGCAATTATTGCATGTTTTTGGCTGATTTTGGTATGCATATGTTGTGTAAGTAGTAAGAGAGGCAGGGCTTTTTGGAATACAGTGATTGCTGTACTCCCCACCCTGACCAAACTTATCTTGTCAGCCGCTGCTGTTTGATGGCTGGCTATTGGCTTCTCAGGTGAACACGGGCAAACACAGTCTGGAGCTGCTTCTTTGGGAGCTGCCCTTTGCCTTGCCGTCCTTAGCTGAATGGGCTGCACATGCGTGTTTAGGGATCATGGTTAATCTCTTTTATAACTCTAGCAGGGGCTTTGAGAAGTATGGTGAGGTGGAGCAGAGCCTGCTAAACTCTTGCAGAGCATTGGGATGGCGTGGCAATGATAACATAACTAATATAGATCTTGGATTAAAAGGTCTGTGCAGAAATGTGGTTCTTTTGGTAATTTCTACTTTTTTTGCGATTCTGTTACTGACCAAGTTTTGGCTGATGATGGCAAGTGGGGAGGTATATCCTTTATTTCGAAACTTATAAAAGCATCATAAAGTGTAGTAAGCATAATACAAAATAGCACTACTTAATAATACCAAAAGGGACATTAACATAAAAACACTAAAAAGAGTAAATGAATTAAGAGCACAGTTGTTCAGAATCAATTGTTCTCTTTCAATGTAAGAATATGCGGTATACAGCATGTGCTTATGAGGTACAGAACACACATATTTTATTGCATCAATGATTGTTTTACAATTGATCTACCTTAATAATGGCATTAAATACGCTTTCCTCAAAGCACTTAATAGCAGACACTAATCAGGAAGAGTGTAAGATCACCCTATCACCAGCCATCTGAGAAAGAGAATGCAGTCAGCTGATGTACATTTGTGCAGGTACGTTTGCCCAAGACTAAAGAGATCAGAAGGTTAGCCACAGTGGGCCTCATTACGAGGTGGGCATTAAGGGATAACCGGCACCGGTAAGGGCACCGGTAATCCCTTACCGCCCTACTACGAGTTCCCTTTGTGGGTCCTCCTTTAACACCTGGTTTTTCCAGGCGTTAACGACGGGACCCTCAAAGGGACTCTAGAGCTAATAACGGTACCACAATTTGCGGTACCGTTATTAGCACCTTCCCCATTCCCATTGAGCCCTATGGGCGCTCAAATGGGAATGGGGAAGGGCCCTGGTGAATGAGGAGTTACCGGTCCCGCCAACCTTGGAATGGACCAGTAATTGCTTCATTCACCAGGGCGGAGTCGGAACGGGTTTGGAGGTAGCCATGGCGCTAAAAGCGCCATGGCTACCTCCAACCTTTTAATGAGGCCCAGTGTTTGCGTAGTCTCTTCAACCTGTGCATATATAGCTTTTGCAAGATACAAATCAAATGTAAAATAGTATGCAACCAAGATCTTTTGTATCTCATTGCAATAATGCTGTTTTCTTCTTCTGGAACATAGTATTTTAGTGTACATTTTAGCTGCTTTAAAGGAGGGCACAAACAGTTTAGAAAGACCAAGCAGATTAAGCTCCTTTATTGGGCAGTTCAAATAAGGTAATTTAGTACAAACCACCAGATTCTGAGAAATCCTGAATAACAAAAATGAAAAAGATGCAAATTCTTATTTGACCACAATCGAACCCAATATTGTAAACGCTAAAGACTGATTACATCACGTATATAGTCTAAACTGCCTTCCATATGTAGCAGATAGGATAGAACACAATGAGCGACGTAATATTATGTTTTCATGAATTTGAATGTGGGCATATAGGTGAAGTCACATACCTCAGCACCATAGGCACATGTGGCAATTGACTTAGCATGATATATAGGTAACATTCAGTTAAAAGGGAGTCCACCCATGGCCCGATCATAGTTCAGAATAGCACCAATAGCTTAAGCAAACTTAGAGGCTGAACAGTTAACATGGTCGCCCCAGTCCATTTGCTACTTAAGACAATTCCAAGGTAGGGAAAAAGCTTGACCCACTTTAGTCTACAACCAGAAGCCAAAACAATTAGTAAATTACAAGTGAACCTGTCTACGCATATTAAGTTGGTCTTTTGGATATTCAGAACCAAGTCACACGCATCCATGAATCCAACAAAATCATTTACAGGTTTCTGTAATACTCTGGGGGCCGGAGCCAGTAGGTGAAGACTATCCATGTAGTCAGGACACAAATGTCCTGCCAGCAATTCTGGGTGTGTTCTTACAATAGCAGGGCTGACATCACAGAGCACTACATGCAGCCGTGTCTCACTCTGCCTAATGCCTTAAATAATGAGGTATTGTTGGCCTGATTATCCAGCCGAACCCTTGCAGTAAAATTACTATGTAGTGCAATAAGCAACTTTAAGTGGGGCAAGGGAGCCCAGGCTGATGCATTATCATGGAACGTTTCTGCTGATGCACACTATCAGAAACCAAGTTCAAATCCATGAACTCCCAGATACACTAGACATCTATATCCCAAGACCAAGCTTTCTACTGCGTTTGTGTGCATCTGATGAGACTAGTTGGGGTATAAGGTTGAAGAGATTCTTGATATAATCAGGACTGCTCCATGTAGTGCTCTGTGAGCGCACCGCCCTATTGGGAATGTGAACCTCTAGTCCACCGGTAGTCAGTGCTGGCTGTTAAACGGCAAGAACAATGTGTGATATTCTTAAGTAATATTCTTAAATATATTAAATACTTGATGGGGGGTATCCTGCGCAATGTCATCCACATCATTAAATGGGGATACATGATTCAACAAAGACTCACGCTTATGACTCTTTTCCAAAGAAATGTCCTTCTCTACCACAATTGTGGATAACCAACCATTCCATCCCTGAAACCCAGGCCTTACCAACCCTGTGTCCAGTGACAATACCAAGTCCTGTACAATTGCACTCTGATAAAGGCAATAAAACAACAAGATCTAATAAAGTTGCATGATCTTCAATGTAGAACACTTTTGAAAGTATCATGGCCAATGAGCTAGTTTGCTCCGCAAACTTGTTATTTTATACCTCATACAATTTATTCATGGCCAACAGAGACTTATTCATGGCACAAAGGGTTACCGCTAACATAGGGGTCACCCCCATGGCCAAACCAAATGATCATCGCAAGTTTGGTGCACAAAAGAGACCGAAGAGTTAAATGAAGAGTTCATAGATACGTACAAATTCAAAGAACCTGAAAGATTCAATCCATCCAAGTCTCGTTTGGGCTCTACCTGTGTTTCTTGTATCAATATTGAATCAATAGAGTCTATTAAAGTCAATGGTAACTCCTGCAATTGGGAATTCTTTTCCTGAGTAATTAATTCAGAGAGACCCAATCTCTTCTGTGATTCTTACCCCATAAGTGTGCCTTCCATTTCAGGGACATCCATCAAAATAGCCTTTTTCACAACAGGGGCCTTCATTTGTTCACAATGTACTTGTGCCATTGTTGTAGGCAATTTCATAATGTCAGATGTTAGTTCTAGGGTCTGATCTCTCTACAACTCATCAGTTGAAGGACAAACCCCCAATTCAATCCAATTGGTTTGACCTATCCCAACCAGTAGATCAGTGTCAATTGTTCTCGCACCAATCAATAATTCTGAGTTGGGAATGTCATCAAAAGAAATAAGTGGCAACAATGTCTTGTTCAAGGACTGCTTCAAAATGGGGCGTGATATAAATCCTGTCGGCGCACCCACCTTTTGTATTAGTGGCTTCAGAAAGCCACAAATTGGCACACCCTAGAACGTGAGTATGCAAGCTGCCAAACAAGAGTTTTTTCCATAATAATGACAGTTGTTTTGCCGGTGCTGAGAGAATCTCAGTTGTACATGCCCCCTCCTGAGCAGTAACGTTCGGCATCTTTGACTTGAATGTATATGCATATGACATGTTATAGAACGTCACTTACTCAATCCTATTATCCACAAATCTTATCAAGAGGCGTCAGCTGCAAGTTAGTTCAGGGCCTTCAAACCACCAAACAGCTAAATAGCACTCTTTTGGCACTCGTCCGTGCTGCCGGAGGATTTTAACCATTCTCAGTATGAAGAGGTCGTGGCTTCTTGTCCTCTGGTAAATTAAGTAATACTTGACCACAGTATCCAGTTAGTAAAAGCAGCAGATGATCAGCAAAGATATTAAAGAATAAAATCCAAAGAGAAACGCTCTCTAGTAATCCGCGGTTCATGAGCGTTTCACAGCTTTGCTCAGCAGGTTAAACAGAGTATCAGACAGCTAAACAGCACTCCTGAGGCACTCTGCCTATGACAGAATATCGCGGCCCTGCTCTTCTTGGAACTCACAATGCAAAGTGTGATGAATTGAGGGAATTTGCCCCTTCTCCTCAGAGGGAAGCCAACCCTATGAGGCTAGGGAGGTGAGCCCGCTCCGCAACAACCTCCCTTGGGGTTAAGGGAAGTGGGACCTCTGCGGAGAGGCTCCCCCTTTGGGGTTAAGAACTGTCTACACCAGAGAACATGAGGGCATATATGGGACTTTTAAACCATAAACCTAGGATGAGGAAGAAGCTAACAGATGCTATTATTTGGAAGAAAAAGAAACTGTCTCTTTAAACTGAAGTATCCAATCTACTGAGATGAGTGGATTGAAATATGAAGACTCACCAGACATGAAGCGAGAAGAGAGACGAGAAGAGAGAGAAGAAGTTGTTGCGAAGCAGGGGAGGTCCCCTGATTACATAACACCAAGAGGGGGCAGATCCACAACTGGACACAAGATACACATTTGCTGGTAGAATGCTGAGAAGCCAGTGTAGCCACGAGGCTGAGAAGGAACAAGCCGAGTGGGGCTTACGAAGCCGAGAGCCTAAGAAGGTGCAAGCGAGGACGGCTTGAGACATGGTGGTGGAATGGCCACAGGAGAATCATGGTAGGCAGCAGGCCAATAAAAAAAGAGCTGATTCTGCCACTGGACAGCCACAGCAAGATGCGCGGCTCCCCGCTACCCAACTGAGTTTACAAGCATACGAATGAAAAGTAAATGTGAGAGACAGCGAGGAAAGCAGAGCGGCCGTGCATTGGAGAAGCAAAGTCAATGTGAAGCTTGTGAGAAGCCCTGAGGGGTGTTCCTATAAAGAGGAAGATAACAGGAAACTGGGAAGCCATGGGAAGATCCCAAACAAACATTATTTAAACTAGCTAGCTCGCCTGAGTGTTACTGAGAAAGCTGTGAGAGGAAGTTTGTTGAAATTGAACTTTAACAGTCTGAGAAGGAAAATAATACAATTCTCTGAACAGGAGGCTAAGGGAAATGTGAATGTCTTCATAAACCTGAATTGAAGGACTGAGTCATAAAGGGAATATTTATCTACCTCGCCAAGCAAAGAGATTCAATTTCGTAGCAAAAGGAGATGAATGGGAAGTAATAAAGCGAGAATATGAAGAGTGGAAGGCTCGAATAGCTTTGAGGATAAATCAATCGGAATCAAAAACATTTAGGCCCAAAGTTGGAAACTAGTGGGCCAATTTAAGAAAAGAACTGTATGAACTGATAAAACGAATCTAGAAAGATCATCTTCGGGCCTTGGTGTGCTCTGGGTACTGCCCGTTTCCCGCCCCATCAGCAATTGCACTCCTAATATCCTCAAACTTCCTCTGGTAGTCCCCGCACCAAACAAACATTAGACCCTTTTGGCAAAGGTCCCTTGTACTCTTTCACCGATTTGCAAAATGTTTAACAAATTTAGAGTAATACTCAAATAGTTTAAAAAAGGACATAACCTCCTGCATGTTTCTTGCAGGTTCTAAATCGACTAAATCGACTATTGCTCTTACAAGTTCACCCTTAGGCTCCAGAACCTTGTCGCTAACTTTGTTCCCCAAGTCTATAGATGTCACTCTGAACTTGAATTTCTCCTTCTGAAGAGTAAGCCCCACCTCTGTCAATATTCCTAGAACTCTTGCTAACCTCTGATAGTGTTCATCAACGATCCTGCCAGTAACTAAAATGTCATTGTGGAAGTATGTTACCCCTTTAACATTCTCCAACAAGCTGTGCATCAGTCTCTGAAAAAACATAGCCGCTGACACCAGCCTTATGGCATCCTTTTAAATCTAAAGGTACCCTCACAAGTGACAAATGTGGTGAGATCCTTGAACTCAGGATGTAGCCTCATCTGATGGTATGATGAGGTTAGGTCCAATGTGCTAAACATCTCGGCTCCAGCAGCCAGGCTAACCATTTCGCCTATGTTCAGGAGTGGGAACTTGTCGACCCCCACCTCATGGTTTAATCCATTCAGGTCTATACACAACCGTTCTTGACCTTTGGCTTTATAGCACCACCACAACTGGTGACACCCACTCAGATGCCTCAACTGCCTCAATCAAACCTTACACACGAGCAAGCAAGATGCTCTGCCCTTCGTGTGTTTAATCTGCCACTTCTCTGTGTCGAAACCAGTCGCCACGGCAACTGGCAAACACTGCTTTGCTGTGGAAATCGTCATCTTTGGGGACGACGGATTGCGTTACACATCCCCAGTCGTTGGCAGGTGCTTTACTCTAGGGCCTTGCCGCAACAGAGCAATGCGTGGCATCAGGTCTAGCTGCAGCCCTTGCATCCATAGCAGCTTAGTACGGGAGGTGGGTGTGCTCCCACTGTGCTGTCGTCCGACAGTGTCTAAAACCATTAGTTGTGTATCATGTCTTCTAAGCGCTGGGTTCAGACGGTGGTCAGTGAAGATGTACCTCTTCCTCACCAGGAACATAACGAAAATCCAGTTCCACAATAAGGCACTCTCTGTCAGCAACTGCACAGATGCTGGCGGACCTACCCTTTTGTAAACATGTACGATCCCCTGCACAGTTTGTACTATGGAGCAGGAAACTCGTCCTCACAAAACCAACACCTGGGGGCCAGTGCGTACAGTTTGTCACCATTATTATGAAACAGGCCCCCGGATGCTATCTCCTCCTGCTCCCTTTGGTTAATACAATCGCTCACTTGAACACCAGCATTTCTACTCTACATTCTATCACAGAACAACCAACCTATAATGTAATAACAGGTGAGAATATATGCAATGTGCAATGCAGTAAACTTCAATTCAAGTAAGCTTTTTTCAATATAATACAATGCATATAAAACTGCACAAAATGTAAGGCTGTCATTTTTATTGTTCAGGTTACAGCCCCGTTACAGCTCCACCACCCCAGCAGAGCAGGAAATAAGTACTTCCCGAAAATCGCACAATTACTGGACTGTACATATACAATGCATATCAAAATTGGACAAAATGTTAGGAAGGTTGCTTTTGTACGCCTTCATGTTAGAATTGTGTGGCTGGAGTTCCTATTAAAGTAAGGTGGTGCCCTCTACCCACATTAGGATGAGTTAAGAGGAATACCTTAATGTTTTGTAGACACACTTGACATTATCACAGCACAGATCTTCCCCACTCAGGCCAGAACAACTGTAAAGTCTGACCCATTTCCAAAATAGAACTTGCAGAGAATGATAGAAGGCTGTTATCGTAAATTGAATCCAATGAGCAGAAGACAGCAGAGAGTAAACCTGCGACATGTCAACCCCCTTATTCAGGGAGCTAATCTCACACAGGCACCCAAAACTGCATAAAAGAAATACAGCAAAGGAACGTCAAAGTGAATGTTAATTTTTAAAACAAGTAACATTCACAAAAGATAAGGCCTACTGACTTCATTTGGATGAGTGATATGTTAGGCGGGAGAGCGTAAAAACCTATGAAAAATATCAGCATTTTTGTAAAGAAAAAAAAGAATTGTGATTCTCATATATTAATTAGGAACGTTGGCCTGGATGGGCACCACCATTTCCTCCATTATACAGTACAACACCACCACTGCATCCCTCCAGAACCTCACAGCACTTACTGATCCAGATGCTTAATTGTCCTCTTTTGTCGATGCGCGTTCACCCCTAGGCTGAAGCTGATGGCAGAGCGAGAATGGGAATCCTGAGACACTAGCGGTTCCCGGCATAACATATGCAGTTCTAGCATATCTTAAATGTCAGTAATTAAATATGATCACACCTTGATGCTGGCATGGTAGTCCTCGCTTCATCATTATGTGGATTATCAAGCTGCCAAGGATTGCTGAGGGGAGCGAGGGCTATCGTGCTCACATCTCTTCAATGGAGTGGCATTCTCTCTTATTCCTTATGGAAAAGTGTGTGGATGGAGATGGTTATAAAATCCCGAGTGATCAAAGAGTGACGAGACCAGGATGTCCCTTAAACTCATAAACGTGGCAAGCCTACAAAGTATATAAAACAAGTAACAATGTTTAAACAGCTTTGGGAGGGCCAGATTGAAATAATTGCATCAAACCTAAGGATGTCAGATTCTCAACTACTTCTTAGGCCTCTTTGTTAGTTGGTGCATCTACCTAGCGATTGAAGTTCTCCATTAGAAGGGCTTGTTTTAAACTCTGCTGCCTCTATGAATGTGCTAATATATCGGAGATTCATGTAAACCACTGACACCATAGAATGCAAATTGGGGCCGGTTTGTGTAGTGTCACGTCACACGTCACATTTCAGTCAACATGGGTACAGTGGTGATTGGAACTTTTGTTGCCTATGTATGATCGCTGCTTTAGTAAAGTTGAGAGGATATGTGATTTATCAGTGTCTTGTTTAGATGTGGTAGCTGTGAGACATACAACTATCGTATACCATTAATGTCAATTATTGTAATGTATCACTTATGTCAAGGGAGTTGATTCCGGGTGGGCTATTATTCTTTTTCAGGACCATGGACTGTGCTATACGAGTTTCCACAAGAAGTGTTGTGTTAGTAGATTTATGGTGGTAATTCCTTCTTGTGGCTATAGGAGTGTGAATTGTGTCTGGGACTGCGATGGATGTTACTTATGTATGGGCAACAATCTGACTAGGTTTAGTAGTCATTATGTGGTCTTGCCTAGACAGGCTCAGGTATCTGGCTTTTGTGACAGGATGTGGTATGGGCTTTGGGAAGGACCATTTCTGAAGACGAGAAGAGCAAGGTAAAGTTGCATGATCAGAGTGGAATGGGGCTGGTAAGTAGCCTAGGCCAGTTGCTGTCAGGGGGTTGGTGTCGCATGCTAGGTTTAGTGCAGGAGCCCAGCATAGGAACCTCATCTACAGGTGGACTGACAGGAAAGGAGGGGAATTGGGCATACATGAATGCAATCATCCACAGTCATGAAAGAGGGCATGTGAGAGCTAAATCTATAATATGTTTTCATTAAAAATCCGAGTGGAATGTTTGAGACATTGGTTTGATGAGGAATGACCCAACCATATACATTGTTCTATGTGGCAGCGGAGTGGTGCGGGTGGCAGTAGATCTGTAGTGAGTGGCTACTAGTCTGGGAGTTGGTGTGAAGATTAGTCCTAGTTTTTCCACAAAGGAACCATAAAGATGGAGAAACTAGTACAGGGCAGCAGGAAGCTGTCTTGCTATACACAGGAACACATATTCTAAAAGAGAGTTAAGACATTTGAGCTGGTAACTGTATTTACTTTCAAACTTTGTATTGAAATCAGTGAGTTCTGAGTTGGTATCTCAAGGGTTGAAATTGGAATTCCTTAGCATCCTTTAGTGTTATTTGGGTAGGGGTTGCTTTGAAGAGCACCTTATCTGTTTAGCGTCTTAATGCATAATCTGAACACATTTCTCTTTAGAGTTTCCTCGTCCTGGTGTTGCCTGTAGAAATCTTGGAAGATCCCTTCAGGGTTTGCTTCTTCGAGGGATTGACTTTGTCTAAAATGTTCATAATAGCTGAAAATCTTTGTCCTTGGTTCAGCTCTACTTCTGAAACACAAATATAACTCATTAATAAACTCCAAAGCATTCAGAACCAAGCAACTGAACTCAATCTTGAAGCAAAACCGGGGCATGGACCTTTATTTTAAAGAAGGTTAGAAAGAAAATCTAAGATTCCAAGATGTAATCATGAAAAACCTGTAGACTTGGAATATGGCCATTTGCAATTGTGTGTGGAGGATGGTGTAGAACGGCTCCCACCTCATTTGGAAGCCACTGACCTGATGAATTTAACTGCAAATTCCATTGAAGACTTTAATAGTAAAGAGGGTTCTCCTGTAATTCAACCATTGGATCGGGATCAATCTTATTTAAATTATTTACCTGGTAATCATCAGGTTACTGGTTTTTGTCAGAGGGAAGTACATCAAGCTCTAGAAACATCCGATATTTGATACCTTGGAACAAAGAAAATTGCAAATGAATAAATCTGTACTCCCTCGAAGATCCGGTGAATAGGACGACAATCAGGTGTTTCAGGACAAGCCACTTATTAGAGATTCCAAAGGGCAGAGGGATTTTGAGCCAAGAGGAGGGCCTCTGTAATTTCAGACTTCCCAAAACCAAGAGGGGTCACCTTGGCTAGGTTAACCTCGATTTTAGCCAATTTGAAATCTATAAAAACCCTCTCTATAGACCCCCTTTTTGCTACTTGCAAAACGAGACAAAAACAGAACAGATGAAGGAGAGATATGATGAGTTAAAAAAGAAAAGTGAGGAGAAGGGAGAGAGCATGCAAATGAGAACACTGAGTATCGTGCCAAAAGGCCATAGTAGATTTTGGGGACCAAAGCAAACCAGGAGCGTGCTGGATGATGCTGTTGTGTTGGAATATGGTAGGGTGTGGAATAAAGGCAGTGTTGCCAAGAGGATGGGAGAGTAAGGGGTAGTCTTAGCATTATAGAGTTTTTTCTTTGTTTGGGTTGAGAAGTGGAAGGGGGAGATGTGTTATATTGAACAATGATTACTTGCATTGGTGTTTACAGCATTGCATATTGTATATAATTTCATTTGTTATTGCATTGCAGGTTGGATTGTTCTATGATTGATTGCCGGTAGAGATGTTGGTGCTGGAATGAGAGTGGTTGGAGAACCAAAGGGAGCAGGAGGAGGAAGCATCTGGGGGCCTTTTTACCCACATATCTCTGTAAAAAATAATAAAGTGGCGTTCAAGATAACATACGGATTATGCCTGCTTTATAATATATGGCTGTGCGTGTACATTGGCATGCTCCTGCTACGTTCTAGGCTGTGACCTCTGATCTGTGATGTGAAAAAAGAGAAACATGTTCCACACGCAAAGTTGTGACTCGGGATAGACATGGACTTTGAATGCATGCTGTTCAGGAAAAGCATCATGGTTGAAAGGTTCAAGTGCATGGCTTTTCAGAGGGACAGGGGTCAGGAAGAATTCTCATAAATGGCTGATTTCCCTTACCTAATGAGTCCCTCAGCAGCTTTTCTGGATTTCTAGGGTTTATTTGTTTCACCTGGTAAGAGTGTGAGCCTTTTTCCCACTCTTACATGTGTTTTGCTGTGTATGTTTTTTACTTTTTGTGTGATCTTGGGCAATGGAGCCTCACCTACTCCATGGCATCATATGTTTCATGTGTGTTACACAGCACCTTCATTGCAGTGACACAGGGTGTCTTTGAGACTTCCCACTGACTCAATTTTCTGGGTCTGACTACTGTCCCTCAGAAAATGTAAAGTTGCCATTAACTTTATTTTAGTCTTTTTTGACACTCCGGAAGAAGCAACGACGTGGCTGGATCTGCAGTGCTGCCCGGAACAAGACACGGAAGAGACCCAAGATGGACGCGATAAGTGACAGGGATACGGTATGCATACTGTTAAGGCGGCGTGTGTGCATCCCAGGGGTGCCTAGACGAAGGCTAAGAACAATGGGCGCGGCTGTAGGAGGCTGATATTTTGATAAAATACAGCTGATTGCAATGGACTTGAAGGACTGGAATATAGTGGCGTGCACATATATTTAAATTGTATAGCAATGTGTAGTCAATCCGATGTGCCATAGGAGCGGCAGGGCAAAAGCACCCTACCCCCCGAATTATAGTTCTAGTAGTAGTAGGTTGGCCACTAGGGCGGCCTCACCCTGCGGAGCTTCGAGTACAGGCGAGAGCCAGAAAGAGCTAGATGCGGGGGAGCCTGAGATCCAGGGATGGAGCTGGGCAACAGTTGGGGGGTGTGATGTTCGGGAAGGGACGGGAGGCGGGAGGGAGGGGGAGCGGGAAGTTTGGTGTGTTTTTGGTTAAAGGGAATTTAGAATGGGATGCGAGCCTATACAGATTGGATTGGAATTCAAAGTCAAACTGCACCTGTGGGAGAGGGAATGGAACTGTAACAGGCCATGGGGGACCTTAAGATACTTACATGGAATGTGCGGGGGCTCAATAGCTACTTAAAAAGGAACAAAGTTATGTTGTACCTGTGCAGGCAGAAAATAGATATTGCATTGTTGCAGGAAAGCCATCTTACACGAGAGAGGATGTACACGATCGCAGGGAAGTGGAAAGGGGTGCTGGTTGGCTCATCGTACTCTGCCTATGCAAGAGGAGTGCTTATATGGGTGGCGCCACATGTCCCTTTTCAGCGATTGGAAGTGGTGGCTGAGACAGACGGGAGGATGGTTATGCTGAGGGTACTGGTGGAGAACAGGGAGATAAGCATTGTCAACACGTATGCCCCGAACCAGAACACAGCGGCGTACATTAGGACATTGAGTGCGAACCTGAGCGCATGTGTAGGAAGCGCAGTGATCTGGGGAGGGGACTTCAACTGCGTATTGAACCCGAGGGTGGACAGATCGGATGGGAAGTTTGATAGACCGGCTCCTGCAGCTGGGGCGTTGCAGACATTGCTGGATGACCTTGGATTGGAAGATGCATGGAGAGTGTGGCACCCCCAGGAAAGGCAATATTCACATTATTTTGCCCCACAGCAGTTATCAAGGAGGCTGGATTATGTCTTCGCATCACCTGAAATGATAGCGGAGATTGTACATATAGAGTATAAGGCCAGGGTCCTCTCGGACCACCCGCCCCTGATTCTCGCATGGCAATACTGCCCCCTGAGAGCGAGGATCCCGACATGGCACCTACGAGCGGAGGCGTTGCGGGACCCCATTTTTAGAGAGGACTTGAGGTAGGAGATCGTAAATTATTTTGAAACTAATACTGAGAACACTATGGGAGGCCTTCAAAGTGGTCATGAGGGGTGTGGCCATAGCGAAATCCAAGGGCCTACAAGGTGGGGGTTTGGCTGAACTGCAGGAGACGGAAGAAAAATTAGAAGAGGCCTTAAAGGGCGGAGACGATACAGCGGAGACGCTAGAATTGATACTTAGGGTACAGCAAAAATGTGTGGAATATTGGGAGAGATTGTGTAACCTTAATTAGAAAAAACACATAGAAAGACAGCATGCGGGAGGTGATAAACCGGGGAGACTTTTGGCGTGGTTATATAAGAGCGAGACCCCCAGAGTCACAATCAGAACTATAGAGAGAGAAGACGGTAGCGTAGAGGACACCCAGGAGGGAGTTAATCAAGCATTTGTGGATTATTATAAAGTATTATACGAAGATGATGGGGAAAGTTGACGAGCTATGATAGAAGAAATGCTTGTGGATATTGGGTTGCCCAAGATAAGCGAGGAGCAGAGAGAGGAACTAGACACCCCGATCACCTTGGAAGAATTGGGGGCGGTGGTGAGGCAGCTGCCTACTAGTAAAACCCCAGGGACAGATGGGCTCCCAAGTGAATTTTACAAAGTATACATAGAAGAGGTCCTCCCCCCGCTGCTAGAGATGATAAACAAAGCGTTCGAGATGGGACGCTTCTTGGAGTCACTGAGAGAGGCTGTCATAATACCTCTCCCCAAACCTAATAAACCTGGGCACAGCTGTGGTTGCTTTAGACCCTTGTCAATGCTGAATCAAGACGGCAAGATATTAACTGCTGTCTTAGCAAACAGACTGAAGAGGGTTATTAGCAAATTAATACATCCGGATCAAATGGGCTACGTCCCCCATAGAAACATTACCAATAATCATAGGCGACTCCAGAGAATCAATGAGTTTGGCAGAGAAAGTGATGAGGAAATGGCAATCGTGTCCTTGGATGCGATCAAGGCCTTCGACTCCGTTAAATGGCCATGGCTGCTGGCGGCCCTGAAGCACTACGGGTTAGGGCCCGGATATGTAAGGTGGGCGAAAATTTTATAAAGCGCACCGCTGGCTAGAGTTAAGACAGGATCTGTGATATCAGAGAGGTGGCAGCTCAGCAGGGGTACTAGACAGGGATGCCCGTGGTATCCCATGCTCTACATACTGGCCCTGGAACTTCTAGCAATATATCTGAGGCAGCAATATGACACCATAGGCATCGAGGGGAAAGGGGAGCGGCATTTGATCTACCTAAATGCAGATGACATGCTGCTGTACGTGCGATTCCCAGAAGAAAACCTCCAGTACATTCTGGAAGTGCTCGGGAGATATGCTGTGCTGTCTGGCATAGCAGTGAACCCCCAGAAGTCTAGCTTGTTCCCATTAGGGGGGTACATGGGGATTCCAGCGGAGCAGTTACCTGTATTGCAGGTACCGTGGACGGTTAGCACATTTAGGTACCCGGGGATAGACATATATCACACCGTGGAGGAAGAGCATAGGTGCAATACAGAAGTAGCCATCAAGAAAATCGAGAAGTGAATGCAGTTTTGGGCAAAGCTGCCTTTGGCGATGATGGGGCGGGGAGCAATGCTAAAGATGGTGGTCCTGCCGAGGCTCCTACACTACTTCGGGAACATACCGTACCTGATTCCTAAGAAGTTCTTCACCAAATTGAATAGCATGTGTAGGGACTTTTTGTGGCATGGCACGCGAAACAGAGTGGCGTTATGGAAGCTTCAGAACTTCCATGACAAAGGAGGAATAAAGCTGCCCAACTATGAGGCGTACTATGTGGCAAGCCAGTTGCAGTATGTTGCCAAATGGCTCTCTGATGAAGAGACCTCTGAACTTAGGCTTTTTGGGCGTGATTGTGCACCTTTTTATTTGAAAGAGATGATGTGGGTACCCAGGGCAGAAATGGTGGGGCGCGCTAAAATGATGCTAATGGGGTGGAAGTGTGGCGCAGGGCATGCCAAATGATGGAGGACCCGTCCCATTGCTCACCGCAGATACCATTGGTTGTATTGACGGGGGCAGACGCTCAGCTACGAATGATACTCAGGAACCACTGGGAACCGGCTGGGGTGGCAACAATGGGTGATATTTGGCAGGAGGGCTCAAGTATTACTTTTGAGGGGCTGCGGGAAGAAACTAGGTTGCACGAGGGCCAATACATTACGTATCATAGAGTGGTACAGAGGATTAAGAGAACATGACCTGAAACTGTGTTGGAGGAAGAATTATACGCCACCATAGACGTGATATATGACATAGCTGAGGGGGGGTCACAAGATTTCCAGACTGTATGAAATGTTGATGTCTAAAGTGGGGAAGGAGGTCACGCAGTTGAGACTCCACTGGGAAATGGAGGTCGGGGCCCCAAAGGGAGACGGGATGTGGGAACGGGTGCAGAGGTATCATAAGAAAGTGTCTAGAAACGCGAGGCTGAAACAGATTCAGCTGTACATAACACACAGGGCCTATATGACGCCTTGGAGGATATCGAGGTTTGAAAATGCAGGGCGGCAAGCATGCCCCAAGTGTGATGAGGAGAATGCGGGCATGGTGCGTATGTTCTGGTCATGCCCGATCATAGAGCGATTCTGGAGGGGAGTGAAAGAGAAACTGGAAGAAAAGGGGGTCAAGATAGTAGTGGATACAGTGTGGGCCTGTCTGCTAGGGGGGTTCCCCAGACCACAGAAGCTCAGGTATGTGAGTAAGCTGAGGGATCTGGCTTATGTGTTCGCAAAAAGAAGGATTGCCATGGGATGGAAGTCATGCCATGTGCCAAAGATAGAGGTGTGGTTGAAAGACTTGCAAAAATGGGCGGAAGCGAAAACCATGGCATGGCAAAAAGCGAGTAGCACGGGGGGGAGGAGGAGAATGAGCCCCTGATGGTCTGGAAATCACTGATAGCCGAACTGTTTGGGTCATTAGCTGACCCGGCTGGGCCTGTAGAGGAGGGGACCGAACCACAGGATGCGGAAACTGAAGGTTTAATGCAATAGACTCGTAAAGGGGGGTGGGTTAGGGCGAGTAGTGGTTAGAAATTAAGAAAGTGTAATGAAACTGTTGGAACATGCACTGTTTGTTTGGTTTGTATTGTTTGGTTGTTTGTAAAATTGAATAAAATCTTTTTTTAAAAACTTTATTTTAGTCACTTTAACCACAGACCCAGTACACCCCATCTTACATGGAGCACTGGAAAGGTTTAATTCTTATCTTTTCGTTGGTGTCTCTTGGAGCATTGTTTTGCTCCCTTTACACTAAGACTTGGCTGGTATATTTTTATACCCTGGTTATCTTAAATAACCATGGTATTGTTTTAGGCTACTATATTAGCCTCAAACATAAACCCGCTTGACCATATATATTTTATTACGGTTCTGGCTGGGTTTATTCTCCATTTCTTTTTGTAAATGTCTTTCTCGTGTTTTACTCTGCGCGCCAAACCAGGTTTGGTTTCTTTGTTCGCCATCCTTTCGCAGGCTTCTGCACAGAAGCCCTCCTTAACGCGCCTTAAAGTCTGGGTAGCAGGATGTGAGGGAGGGATTTTAGGACCCCTGCCATGGGTTCCCTTGGTAACCCAAGTCACACTCCTGTTGGATTGGCTGGTTGACTGTCCTTGCCAGGACAGCCACCCTGCTGTGTGAATGGGGAAAACTGAATAAAAAGCAGGTCTCTGGGACTGGAAAGGCAGAGTTGCCACTGGAACAAAAGAACCAACGAGGAGCTGATGGAAGAGGACCCCTACAACGACTAAACTGCCCGGTGAAGCCCTGCTGCAGGTCTGAATCTTCAGAATCTGATGACAGAGAAGATCCTCCAGGAAACGTCTTCCCTTGAGCTGGTGGGACCAACCAGTTTGCCAAACTGCAAGCCAGGACCCCCCCACTGGTCGAATTTGCTGTACAGAGCTACAGTGGGCCAGATAGCCAGGAAGGTCGGACCCTGCCTGGGTTTTAAGGAGCGCCCCTTTTATTTGTTGCTTTGCTCTGCTGCTAGTTTCTTCCCTGGGTAGTGCAGGACCCTCCAGTCTGACTACTTCTTGTCAGTCCGACAGTCGCTTCAGGAACCGTGAGCCTGCAGGAACTACCAGGAACGTCCGCCTCAGCTAGAGCTTCCTCTCCGTTTTAAGGTACTGTGCAAATCTGGTTGTTTGTTTCGTTCAGCTGAGATGAAAGTGGTTGAAATCTTTCTCCAAATCGAGGGCACCTCGTCCGGAATCCGTGGCACAAACTTTATCGCGAACTACCCTGAACTCTGTGATCTTGAGCAAAAGACTTTTGACCCATTGACTTTGGCCCTAAGCCTTTTCTACCTGATTCTATCACTGTAGTTCGTCTTGCTCAATTGCCATGAGTAATGAGTAACCTACCTGTTGGTGTGGTTCAATTTCTATTAACTTTGTTTTTCCCTCCCTTTCAAATTGCTAGAGTGCCATTTTGCTCCCGCCTCATTTTGTGAGCTTAAGTTGTCTGGAACTTATTGGGAGTGGTGTGGTGTATTAAGAGTGTGATTTTTAAACTGCTTATAATAGTGTAATGTTATACAACTGAAGAGTGAAATAAATGTATATTCTTTTGCTTGAAAACCTTGAGTCAGTGTTTGCCTGAATCATAGTAATTGATGTCCTTTGTGTAACTATTTGATACTGCTCACTTACTCTTGAGATAAGTCTGGATGCTCAGCCACTGCTACCACTTTCACTGTGTAGTACAGGCTTGTACCAAAGGTGAATTTGTACTGTCACTTGTAGTCTTAATTGTGTGTGGTGTTACCAAAGGGCACTGCATATAATTCTGCCTAACAACAGGCACCTGTCTAGCAAACAGCAGGGGGCACTTGATTAAAGGTCATGTCAGTGGCGGACATCTCCAAAAAAGCACAACAGTCATCTTTGAATGAATAATCGACACAGCCTTTTTCAAGGAGCATACTATCTCTGAGGTCCTAGTACCACGTGTGCATGGTTTTATCTCTAAGCTCAGGATAATAGAGAACAACTATTATTCATAAAACATGATGAACTAAACAAATATCTTATACTGCCGAAGCCCACTGTATGCTAATCTACATTTGGGTCAATTTTGTGGGGAGGTGGATGGCGCTGGGGGGATGGAGCAGGGGGACATTGTGAGGAATTTTATCCATTGAACATATTTTAGGATGCATATGCAGATGTTTTTTTGGGCTGCACAATCCACTCTCTCACGTACAGTACAGTACACAACACAAATATATCAACCATGCTTGCTATGAAACCACTGAGCTCTTTAACATGTGCAGTGAAGTGGCATAACTTAAAAGGACTGGCACAAGGACATGGGAAAACACTGTGGTGACATATTTGGCGTTTGGCTATTGCAGCTTGGACTTTTAAATAATAGAGATTATAAATGAATGGAAAGTTATTTTTAGTGGGAGTTATGTTATGGTGGGTGAGACCTTAGTTTTAGGACTTTTGGTACATTATTTGATTGGCCAGCACAGCATAGGTTTGCCTGGCAGTCGAACTTCTGAAATTGCATTTCAAAACCTTGGCACCTGGAGCCTGGTTCTGTATCAAGTGATGAGTGGGTCAAGAACAACTACGTCAGCAACAGCATGTTGTGGCCATTGAAGAAGGATTTGGTTGTGCCAACAAAGCCTTCATTGCTCTCTTTATCAATGTTTCGTTTTGAATTCATACTGATTGGGTTTTCCCTAAAAGTAGGTATATATGGGGTAGAGTGTAGGTTGCTTTCAAAAGATACAAAGGGGTTATGCTGTCTGTCTTTATTGCGCTGCAGTGCAATAAACTGTCTCTATCTTTGCAACTTTCTAAAACATATCATGTGAGGCTGGATTCTTCAACTAGACCAGTGTCTTTATTTGGGTTTCACAAAAAGGGTGCCTGAAGGTGGTAAGAAACAACTTCTCAGGGATTTAAATAATAAGTAAACTAACATGCATTCCTCTACCAAGCTACCGCTTTCTTTAAGACTAGGAGAAATCAATGGTAAGGATGCCCTATCAGTGAAAATAAAAAATCTCTCTCCAGCTTCAGATGCCTACCTAGAGAGAGATAATTCATTAAAGCTTTCCCAGGCTCCATTGGAACCTCTGTAGATTTCCCTTGTGCCATTGGGGTTCCTGTATTGTCACTGGTGTATATCTGACTACCCTGATTAAGCGGGGACGTTTTTCAATGGCGTACATGAGTATACAGTATTGTTCTTCTTCTGGTTCCCTTAAGGAAAGTCTTTGGTACCATGTACTCTCCCTCTTTATCTCTCTGCGTCTTTGCCCGGTGCATTCACAATTCTGATCCATTGGATGTCCATCTGGTTTTCAGGTGGGTTGCACTTTGTTGGTCTTGCCACTTAGGAGTTGTAGACACTCATGGTGCAGTTTCAATATTTGCTTTAGCAAGGTGATCATCATCGAATTGTGGTGTCCTTGGAGGATCTGTGGGTCCTGGATGGAGTTCTTCCTCACCTCCCTGTCCCAGGTGCCTGATACTTTGACTCAGGCCTGTCTTACTTCTGTCCTCTCATACCTGATGCTCACACATTCCTGTCAGCCTATAGGTCAAACCTATTTTTGACACTTAAATATTGTGCCCAACAAGAGTGATACATTGCCTCCTATATTTCTGGTTAAAAAGAAGGAAGTAGTTATTTAATTAGACATGGTAATCAGATGTTTGTGCTAATTGACTGCACTTATTCTTTACTTATTTCCTCTTTTTTGTTTGAATTGAGTTTAACATATGAATGTATTAATTATTTTTATACTAGTTGTAACACAATATTTGTTCATCCTTTTCTTGTTTTCGTATATTATGTCAACACCAAAGATGGCACTTTTATTTTAAAAAGCTTTTTATTTCACATTTTTTTAATAAATTAACTTTATTAATGAAGTTGTTCACGCCATAAAAGAATGCATGACTGTCTACTTAACTGGGTCCAACCAAGCGTGATATCATTTAGATAGACGCCCCTTCTGAAATCTTTTTCTAAATCCATTTTTATTAAAACCTGTACTACAGCAGGGACTTCACATACATATTTTTGATGACCCATGTGGAAACCAGATTGGTGCAGGCCTAAAAGGTTATTAGGTTCCAGAGAGTGCTGACTCTATATATAAGCCTCACAATCCAAGATTTTCCAGAGGAATGGGACTGTGGTGATGGGGCAGTAGTTTATAGGTATGACCAGGTCCAGTGATGTTTTTTTAGGACCCAAGCATCCTTCAGGCTTGATGGCACTAAGCATGAGGCAAAGGAGAAGTTTATCAAGGTGGCGATGAAAGGTGCAAGTGGGGCGGCGCAGTCTTTCATGACCGATGCAGGGCATATGTCTCCCTGGCAACGGGAGGGTTTAAGATGTTTGATACTCTGGGTTGCCTCAAGCTCTGTGTTATGTTTAAGGCTAAACAAGGGCTGTTTTTGTCAGGGAGATTGAGACTTGGTGGCAGGGACCAAAGTATCAGTGGTTTTCAGGGAGTTTTATTTTTGCTAGTAATCTTTTTTTGAAGTGTGTCAACTTTGTGAATTAGAGCATTTTCTATATTGGTGCACCAGACAAAGTCCTGGATACAGTTGGATGGCGGAGGCCAGGGCGGATCAAGTTTGCACATGATGGCAAAAAGCTCCCCGGTACAGGATTTGGCTTTCTCAATTCTCATCTTGTAGGTGGATGTTTTTTTCTTGGGGG
Organism: Ambystoma mexicanum; assembly: GCF_040938575.1. Classification (NCBI taxonomy): domain Eukaryota; kingdom Metazoa; phylum Chordata; class Amphibia; order Caudata; family Ambystomatidae; genus Ambystoma; species Ambystoma mexicanum. Next base: position 636,557,406 of record NC_090937.1, read on the forward strand.
ATAGACATTTTGAAAACTTTTGCCACCTGAGAGAAGGAGGTTTTGTTGGGAAATGAAGGGTTCTGTTTCCACTTAGTTTCAGCCTGTCGTTTGAGTATACGGAGGGTGTTAAGGTCAGACGAGAACCACGCATTGTTATGCATAAAAGCTTCCAATTTGTGCAGGTTAAGAGGGGCCGCAGAGTTGATGGCCGGGGTGAGTGTGAGGTTGCAAAGGTTGAAATTGCTAGTTACCCTACTGCCACTCAAAAATCCAGGGAACACTATCCTATGCAAGGAAGCCTTCACCGATAAATTTACATAAAACAAGACCTGTCTACCCTGCTAAGGATACAGAATCCCTCACATTGATCTGTCATTTTTAGGACTTACATCTGAGTTGATCATGGCTCTTACCCACAGAGAGCTAAAATGCCAGCCTTCTTCTAAACACTTGATGACCTGATCCCCCAAATGCTGCAAAGTGACCCTTTGGTGTAATATTGGTACTATACAAATCTCTTAAACTAAGGTCAATACATGAATAGGAACATGAACCCAGGTGCCTGACAACATACAGATTAACGCCCTGTTTGTGCAAGATAGGGAGGTTATAACTTAAATATTCAATTATGCGTCTAAAAAGACACATAACAGAGACCTCTGTAATCGATGGACTAAACTTAGATACTGTTCTTATACTGCACATACCTCTCATTCCATCTGAACAAATATGCCTTTCAAATTCAAAAGAAGACAGTTTCCCAACACATTGGGAGGGGGGATCCTGGAAGGACTAACCATACCACTACCTGAAGTGCGCTCTCCAGTTAACCACCCGCATATTTACTGACTGGTAAACACAGAACACAGGCCTGCGGCACAGACAGTATGGTGTTTGCATCGATGGGTGCCGGGATCAAATCCCTGCATGCAAATGTTTTATAGTGTTTTTTGACTACACGGCCACATTCACAATTTGGTCTTGCTACATCCAAACGAGGCAGATAAGGCAGTGTATGGATAACTTTATATTGTCGATTCTGCTGAAGCAACAAGGGGCAATCTTATTTAATTACTGACCTTTAAGATATGCTATAACGGCGTGTGTTACGGCGGGAAGAGCTAGTGTTTTGAAAATGCTCTTTGGTACTGCTGGTGTCCTGGTGTCATCGGATTTATTCAAGCCTTACTCAACAATACCAACTGCAAACTTTGTTGCTTTTTACCCAATTTTTCACAGAAAGTGTGCTGTAAAATGCACCATTCTAATACATTATTTGAAAAGATTTCTCAAAGGGAAGAACCCTACGAATTACCTTTTGTTGGTTGGGGCTACTTCGCTGTGCTTCATCACTCACACACATTCATGGGAAATAGTAATGCCCCTTCAATTAAAGAATTCACCTGCTGCCACTGGAAGACAGTGTGAAAGAATCTCATCAATGAGATTACTGCGGTGACCATGGGGTATGTGCATTTGCACCATGTTTGTTTTGTAGGCCCCGATGCAGTATTGTGAGTATCGCCAAGGTTCCACATCCAACTACTAGCCTTGTAAATAGGGACCACAACCTGACTAAGGAACAGTACTGTGATCTGTGAGTCACATAAAACATATGAGAATGAGCAGCTGGAGGAATGAAAGACATACCTCTAAAGAACCCAGGCCTATGGCACTTCATAAGCCAAGTAGTTGCTGTTGTGAGGCAAAATATGACAGTCACCCAAAACCGTGTGTCCTCTATGCTTACTGGGTACATAAAGTCAAGGTCCTCGCAGTCTATGGCAGTCTGCTCTCCATTTCCATTGCTGGTCAGAGGCGTGACCAATTAATTCTACAAAACCTCACTGAGCCGCGGAGCAGCCGTGGAGCTGCTCGCTAAGGTGCTCGCAGTCTACGGCAGTTTGCTCTCCATTTCCATTGCTGGTCAGAGGCGTGACCAATTCATTCTACAAAACCTCACCCAAGCCGGGGAGCGGCCGCGGTGCTCACAGTCTACGGCAGTCTGCTCTCCATTTCCATTGCTGGTCAGAGGCATGACCAATTCATTCTACAAAACCTCACTCGAGCCGCGGTGCGGCCGCGGAGCTGCTCGCTGAGGTGCTCGTAGTCTACGGCAGTCTGCTCTCCATTTCCATTGCTGGTCAGAGGCGTGACCAATTCATTCTACAAAACCTCACCTGAGCCGCAGAGTGGCCGCGGAGCTGCTCGCTGAGGTGCTCACAGTCTACGGCAGTCCGCTCCGCGGCCCACAATTAGAGGAAATGTCTGCCAGAAAGACCGGTGACGAAGGGCACTGGCTGAGAAGCCAGCAAACTCGAAGCGAAGACAGCGGCCTGGAGCGCCGGAGTCTGCTGAAATCACTGGCCCGCTCAAGAAAAGTGCCTCCAAATCCGGAAGATAAAATATGGCGCAATCGCAAACAAAGTGAACCCAAGGCTCTAGCCTTGTGCAACAAGCCCCAGACTCACAGCTTGATGGTGTCATACAAACCTGTCCCAACAACATTGGCGTCGCCTAACAACTGCAATTTGTCTGTCTTGGCCGCACTAGTTATGGTGCCACTTCCAGAAGATTCCCCACTTGCCAAAGAAAAGGGACAAATACATCTGCCCCCACCTCCCAACAGTATCGTACTCGGCTCCACAAACCCTCGTGAAGCTCCCACCTCAAACATGGCTGTCCATGTACCGGATGGTGTTGTGACAGGCGAGGACGTGTTCAGGGGAGAGAGGGACGTTGAGATGCCGAACACGACCCCATCCGATCTCCTAAGTCTGTCCATCCTTGCTTCGCGTGCCCTTCCTCTGGGTCTGCGCAATGCCCAAAACCGGCAGCCCGCGGCAGAGGTGACGAGCGGTCTGGTTGAATGGGGGCGGGCAGCCGAGAAGGAGAGGGAGAGGGAGGAGTCAGGGAGGAGCGACAGGAAAGTTCCAACAAAATCACTGTCAATAATGCCGACGCAGGATTACGCGGAAGCACTCAACCCATCGGCACAGCCTGGGTCGGAGCCTGCTTTGGAGGTCAGTGCCAATCTCCCCCCGGAGCTACATCAAAAACCGGGGCATGCCCCCTCCAGTCAATGGGACTCAAAGAACATGATTGATTTACCTGAAGTGACGGTGGATCAGAAAATAACTCAATCCACACAGAAAGGACCTACAACCCCCATGCCTCCTTGGAGAACTGACTCCCTGGTTCAACAAGCTCTACTCTTAGATAAAGAAGTATTCAAGGTAGACATCCATCAGGTCCCTAGCCACGAGGAGCTAGCCAGCCCCCCTAACAACAGCGCCATGGACCCGGCAATCGATGATAGCTCATACTCTACCATAGAGTACTCAGAGAACGAACTCGAAGCATCCTTGGCCACCTTGAATCTTCAAGTTACCCCCCCCAAAGGCAAACCAATGCCAAGGGGCACCATTCTACGCCGACAGAAAGCGTACCCACAAATCACCATAAGCCAACCATGGCTAAAGTGGACCATCCTCAATTCCATGTAAAATCAGACTTTAAATTTGGCAATCAGCAAGCCCGTAAAAAAACTTTAATGAAAGATAAAACGCAACCACGTCCCTTAAAAGCCCAAAAAACAACAGCGACGGGATCTATTGGCGAATTCTTCTCTACGAAAAAAAAAAACAATCCCAGGCCGAAAGGACAGCTGAGATGTCAGACGCAGACCTATTAGAAGGAACACGCCTGAAGCTGACACAGGAGACCGAGAATGACTCATTGCGCAAATTAGCATTTCTGAAAAGATGGCGTCTAAAGTCAGAGAGGTCGAAGGAAATGGGAATCCTCTCACAAGAGAAAGAGTCAAAACCCATGTCTAACCAAACAAAAACCTCGACACATCAAGAAATAACACATCCTTCTCCCACTTCGAACATGATAGTAGAAGATTCTATGTCAGGAGGCACAGAAAACCCCAAGAAGAAGCCAAACTCAGCAGAACTTCCGGGTCGGGAACCGGAGAACTTGACTGGCCCTAAGGCTTCGAAAGGTACCACACCAGCAGATCCCACGCCTCCAAAGAACTCAATAAGCGAGACGCCCATCAACCCACCTCGAGCTTCAAGTGGAAATACCACGATTACAGGAGATGCTCAACCTATTCCAATTACGTCCAATATCCCGAGGAAATCATCAAGATCAACCGACTCTTTGAGTGATATGGGCCCCCCTACTCCATCAAAAAAGCCGGACCTCTTTTCCACTATGTCATGTCTAACAATAGCACTGGTCCCTTTTACCAAGCTTTACGGAGCTCTCAACGACACAGCAAAAGACCAAGTAACATTAATGGCATACATGCAAACAAGACTTTCCTTCATAGAAGGATACATTACAGCAAAAGACAGAAACAAACCCCTAGTGTTAGAGGCCTCCTCGCAATCGGATCAGCTAGAACGTGTAACAAAACGTACAATGGCTACACAAACAGAAGAGACCCCTATCAGAACTTTTCTATTTACAGGAAGAACCATGAATGAGTCTAAAAATACCACAGCTAACATAGCCACACACGTCCGAGCCAACCCAAATCAAAAGATGCTAATCCTGCCAATTCGCTTTCAACAAAATCAAAAGAAAATGGCCTATCTAACACCAGCAAGCCTCACCTTTCGGCCACTGAGCACAATTTATTGCCTTAATAGGGATAGAGCCTGAAATTAAAGCTGAAGGGACAATGCCCAAAAAGTACTCTGAAGGCATCGCAATTGCGGTTAAAGCTGGTTAAATGCGCATTGATTTCTTCAGTCTGTCTAAACAGCCGACCAGCTTTAACCGCAATTGCGAAGCCTTCAGAGTACTTTTTGGGCATTGTCCCTTCAGCTTTAATTTCAGGCTCTATCTCTATTAAGCCTCAGATGAAGAGCCGTGGAAGGCTCAAAACAGTTGTTAGGTTGTTGCTTGTACTCAACCTTGGACTTTAAAGGCTGTTCTTTCATACAAATCACTTGGACTCCCGATTTTTATTTTGCTGTACTTGGCGCAGTGAAACTGGGACCTGTTTGTGTTGCATTGGGAGATTCATCCCCCAACTCCTCCTGTGGCCGATTAGCCACTTCCTGTTGGCGGCCGGTCGCGCCCGCCGTCCATGTGCAGCGAACCACTGCTACAACGACCCCACTCGGCATGACGGCCCAGGTGACTGCTCGTCATGATAAGGGGCGAGACGTAGAGCCGTCTCGGTTAGAATAGAAATAAAAGACGGACACAGGAAGAAATGTATAACAGTACACACGCAGACAAATGCAGCGTACCAAAGACATCCAAGATGATGGATGAATGTGAATAGAGTTTACAAGGGGCATACACAGTATCAGCAGCAGCAGTGGCTGTTCTCTATCAACAGCAGTCCTAGGGACCACTCCTTCATCAGGGGCCCCATGTTCAAAGGATGACACCCATTTTGCTGGTGCAGACGAAGGAGGGGTAGGGGGAGAGGAAATAAGAAGCATGACAAGCAGATCACAACCAGAAGAAAAAGGTATCAAAGGAATCCTCGGCATGGTGGACAACGTGGTTGATCACGAAGGGGCACTGCAAGCTATAGGTAAAGTACAATTTCTAAGAAAACCATGCCAATTCAATCTTCAACCAAAGCAGGACAAAGGCCCAATGTGGACTGAATGGGTCAAAGAATTTGTTGACTTCATCAAGGCCGCAAGAGAAGAGAAGTCACCAGTCCTAAAAGATATCTTCATGGACCGGGCTGGTAAAGAAATAAAGAGCAGTATCAAGACGATTATAGCAGGAGAAAGGACTACCTATGACAAACTTGTTGCTCCCTTGAGCAAGAAGCTAGTAAAACAACCAAAAAGAGACTACAAAAGGAATGTGTTTAGCCAGTGCCACTAGTCCTCCCAGGAAACTGTAGAGGAGTTCATCACTCGACAACGTCAGAAGCTAGTCCACTGTCAATTTTCAGCTTTCTCGGACAACCAAGCGATCCAGCTTCATGTAATCATAGGGTGCCTGTCATCTGCACTGAGGAAACCGATTTTGAAGAAACCCCTCACTATTGACAAGGTCATTGAACTGGTGAGAGTTCATGAAAGAGTCAAAATCCAAGTATCCACTGTGGAAATGCTAAAGAAGAGAAACAAGAGCGAAAAATCAGTAGCGCCATTCACGAGTGTTAAGGACACAGAAAGAGGACGACATGATAGCCCAAATCCATCAAGAGGACCATCAAGGGAAGGACACACACACAGACGGATCGGTCCCTGTCCTCAGAGGCTCTGCTACCAATGTGGCCAGATCTTCCGACACTCAGGGGTATGCACAGCCCTGAGCCAAAGCTGCACGAGGTGCAGCAGTGAAGGACACTTTCTGATGGTTTGTCGGGAAGGAAGCCCATTCCTAATAGGGTGTATCCGCAAACGATGCCCACATGCTGGTGGCCACCACCTAGACCAAGCCTGCAACATCTGCAGTGGAAACAGCCTCAGTTCTATCCACAACAGCCAAGAAGGATGGTCAGAGCCATGGAACAGGTCTTGGTCTACGGAGAGCTCCAGGGTGAAGAACGACCACCACAAGCAGAATACTACCCAGACCAATATTAATACCCAAGTGACCATTATGCCAACTGTGATGAGTACTTGCATGAACAAGTCCCTGAATATGTGGATGAGTTTGTTAACCTACTGTATGGGTAGCAAAGCCCCAAAAGTCATGGTTCGAATGGGTGAAGTGATGTATTGCTTCTTGATAGACACTGGAGCCAGCGTTAACATCCAGGGTGAACAGGAGGTTCTACAAACAGAAAACAAAGGAGACCTAGCACCTTGCAGAGTGTGATTCTTCTAATGGGGAGCCATCATACCACAACCATCCCTGGGACAATTTCGAAGGATGTTTTCATACAAGGGGAGGACGACTGACAGCATTATGCACATGCTCAGGAACCCATCAGTGGCAAATGATTACTCACTTACTTTACAGCAAAATAACTTGTTTTGATAGACGTCCACTTCCAGGACAACAACGTGGTGCGGTGAAGTTGGGGAAAAGGAGGACACCAGAACATCTGCCACATGTGTGGTGAGTGCGGGTAGAGAAAGAGATGATCAAGAGAACATTTCCCGAACTGTTCCCGAACTTTTTCAAGGTTTGGGGAAACTAAAAGACTAAGTAATTAGGCTACACATCAATGAGAATATTAAGCTGGGCCCGCAACGCCCACAAAGTATAGGCTTCCACTTACAAGAAGCAATAACTCGAAAACTACAACAGTTACTGTCGAACGACATCATAGAAAGAGCAACCAGCCTTTGCCATGGATTTTGCCCCTAGCCATCGTGCCGAAGGAAAGAAACAAAATTAGACTGTGTGTTGACATGAGGGTGGCCAATACAGCCATAGAGAGAGACACCCAGGTCTGAAGATAGAGGACATGATTACACATTAAACTGTCCAACTACATTTTCCAAACTAGACCTCAATCTGGGGTACAACCAGTTGGAATTGCATCCTGAGTTCAGAGTGATCACCATGTTCAGAGATTTTTCTGGAGACTGTTTGACACATGTTAACCCCAGTAAAATCGCCATTCAACTACTCACACTGAACTATGAGAAATGCAATATCAACATGATGCGTTTTTATGGACACATATTTTCTAGCCAGGGATTGCAGCCTGACCCAGAGAAGTTGCGCACCATCAGCGAGCTGCAGGAGCATACCCATGTGGCTGATGTTAGGTCGTTCCGAGGGATGTCCGGGTACTGCACCTGATACCTCCCGAGATATGCCATCATCACGAACCACTGAGGAATCTGGTCACAAAACTGCCAGAGAGCGTTCAATACCATAAAAGTGGAGCTTGCGAGTGCAATGCACCTCGCCTATTTCAATCCAGCATGGCACTCAGAAATGCCATCCTGGCACCATCCTGTGGTCCGCCCTGGTACAATGTAAGAGGCCAGAGGTGCCAGCGTGCTTTGACGTGCCTTATGCCAACAGATCCTTATCCCAGACAGAGATTGCATGCTCACAAGCTTAGAAAGAGAGTTTGGCCATGGTGTGGGCTTGTGAATACAAGGCAAGTCCCTGTTATGCTCACGCCAGAGAATATACAACCCTCTAGGGAAAAACGGCCAAGCGATTGCTTCCAAGGATAACAAGGTTTAATTTTACAAAAGGTAAAGGTGTCAGCAGAGGACTCTGCTGCTCGAGAATGTTCTGGTTCTGTCATCATGTACCATGTATTTTAAAAGTTCACAGCATCACTAATGTCCTCTATAGGGTCAAAACGTGCACAGTTGATTGGTAAGACAGTATACATGGTCCTGCTCCATAGGGGATGCCAGGCTATGATTGGTTCTCATCTTTGCTGTCTGTCTCTCCCCACGTGGGTCAGCAGGGCTCATCTCTTCAGGGACTCAAGGTCAGGCACTTCACATGTTTCTGTTCCAAGGCTACCCTTTGTGAGCTAATGCTAAGACTACATCATTATGGCATGCACCTGGAGGCTTATGAACTGGCACCAGGAAAGAGGTACTAAAAACAATCATGCTGGCCCACACATTCTGTACTCTGTCTATATCACACTCCTTGCACCCAAGGCTTTCACCCTCGTTTTGATCTATAATGTATCCCTCCCTGTACCTCGTACTCCAAAGGGTGTTTTATGGGACAATGTGAAATGGTTGCACGTGTTCAGTTCTTTTATGACCATTTGTTTTATGGCTGATGGGCTGGGGTCACTCACTATCGTGGAATGCAGGGATTCTTGAACTAGGTTAGTGGTGGGTGCATCATTCCTGGTAGGCTGGCTGAGGGTTAGAGGTCTGCTGTTGGCCTGGTTGTGATGAATGGGCACTGTGTGATGCCTGGTGCTGTCTCATGGCCTTTCAGGGCACATTCCTCTCTATGATACTAAATAATTGCAACAGTCAGGGAACAAAGGGAATTTCTCGGGAATTAGCAGCAGAGGATCATCTGTCCTCAGCCTTTGGGCCTGTACATGTTTCTTCGTCAGGCCTACATTTACCATGCAGCCATGTAGGGCTGCATGTGTCTTCCATAACTATAAAATGGCGTATCTTTATATGTGCGCACTAAGTCTATGCATCTATAATATCAGCGGTATTGTATTTGTGTCGGGGTTCTTAACACAGTCCTTTTCCCCCAAGCACAGTTGCCTATTAGATTCACCTTACTCTAAAGCACCTAAGGGGTTGGGACAGACTCATTTCTATCCCAATATTACCCCCTTTCTTTGCTTCTACAGTAACTCATTCTTCCCCTCATTTGCACTTGTTTTCCTTCTTCATGCAGCTTCATAGGGAGTTGTTCCCTTTACTCCCATCCATGCCCTACACACATGTTGTAAGCTTTCTCTTTCTCCTGCTCGCGTATAATCTTCAGGTGTACATGTCATGTAAATGCAGCCCCATCACCTTCCAAATCTACCCATGCTACCTTATAATGTTTGAGGTCTGGGGGGGACAATGGTAGTGTTGTACAGACGGTCTACCTCATCTCCGTGGTGAATAGTGACCATGTGGGGAATGGCGTGGTCAGTTTGTACTTCTTTTTCCCTTGTGCTACCAGGTACTTTTTGAATGCCAATCGACACCATCATCATTGCACTGTTAGGCACTGCTTTGGCACAACACCGGAGACCCAATTGGCACGTGCAAAAGATGACCAAAACAAACACGATGATGGGCACCAGCATCTTCACCAATGTTCCAAGCCCGGATGGAGGCCCAACTAAAAGCAAATGCAAACCAGTCATCTTCCTAGATACCAGCCTCCTATTTCATCTTAGCCGCTAGATCATGTACTGCAGCAAAGACGTGCAACAATGTCCCATTCTCAGTATCTTCAGATGGTACGAATGTGCAACATGAACTCACAATCTTTTTGCCCACACCACCTTCCATTAACGTCAGCATATTGGGGATGTAGCGGTTCTGCATCGTTATCAGCCTTAGGGTGCGCAGCTCGACCCTCATGACGTTGAACCCCTGTTTGGTGTCCTTTGCCAACTGGACTAGTACCCAGAGTACAATCTGGAGCCATTTGGCATTAACTTGTGCCTGTACACTGGGTAGCAATAGGGATGAGACAAATTTCTCTGCTGACATGAACAGCTTATATTCCTCAGGTATTTGTGCAAGCATTTATGATGAGTCTTTGGATAGATAGTTTGAGGTTCTCTTTTGTCTCTGCAGCTGGACATACAGTTCTTTCTCAGGGAGGATGCGAAAGTCTGCGGGTGGCAGAGTATGGTGTGCTGCGATCGTCTGGGGCACTGTGGGTGCTTCATCGAGCAGTGGCCCTCCTTTCAAGTGTTCTTATGGGACTACTAACAGGGCTGAGTGTAGCATAGCTAACAAACGATAGCCCCTACATGAGGGCGGGAGGTGCAATTACGCTTGTTGGCCACATACCCAGTAGTAGTCCATCAGTGCTGCTGTGCCCTTTTTTTTTATATCTGGAATAAACACTGTTATCTTGCATCGTTCATTTGAGCCAACAAAGAAAGTTCCTTCACTGGTCCCTCCGAATGCCACACCAGAGCCCTAAAATCTGAAACAACCAGTCTACCTCACATCACTCAGCTTAATGCCAACAATATAAGTGCATGTAAAAAGAGAGTTGAACATTCACTGAAAAAGCACAGTTCTTAAGGCCATCACAGTAGGGCCATAGTTTTTTCTGGAAACCGTAGTGCTTCGGCTCTGCAAGTGAGGGTTGTTTCTTGACACTTGTTAACATATTTTGCTCCTTCGATCACCAAATAGGGCTGTTTTAGACAGTTGGTGTTGGTCAGACTGGTTTTGCATTTCTAGGCAGTTGAATCAACAAGTTGTAGAAGTACGTTGGGTGCCTGGAAAGTGCCTTTGAGCCTACATAGCACAGGATGAATCAGGCATTGTGCCTCTATAATTGGTACTTCCTGTGGAACTAGAACCTTGGGTGCCCCCAATGCATGCGGTATTAACGAGCACACCTAACAACTGCTATTAGCTGCTCACCTACCCACTGCACTCATGTCAGAGAACCAACTGGTTGATTTCTTGGCATGACGGATATCTTCAACCGAATCCAGGCCTAGGCCATGGTATGTGTCATATTTAAGTCTATCCACTTTTCTTTTCATTCTGTCATGGCACAATATATATCGTCTTGGTACTATATTCCTGCTAATCATGGTGTTACCACTACTATTTGTGCTACAAAAGAGGTTTAAAATAGTTGGAAGAACCATCTCGAACATTCTACTCATGCATATGGCTATTTGCTTGGGATGTACTATATATATTTACAGTCATATTTACACGTTCAGTTAAATTAAAGGGTGTGCTTTCATTCAGTCTTTCATTCAGGTTCAGGCTCGGGCTCGGGTTCCCCCCCCTCCTCTTTTAGATGGCTCCCCCAGATAAAAGATGACCCCCAATATATTACAAACAAAAACATGAGGTAAACAAAATGGCCTTAAACAATGTAGGCCACACTGATACAAATACATCCTAGTAGAACTAATAACATTTCTATCACTATTCAGTGAACAATTAGATGTTGAACTCTTCATCTTCTTTTCACCTGTAAAAGAAACAAGAACGGGTTCAGCAAGGGAGGCGAGGACGAGGGATGGGAAGAAAGAGGAGAGAGAGAGGGAAAGAGATAGAGGCTGGAGAGAGTCTTGTTTAGTTGACTGAGCTTATGCTTTCAGCAGCAATGCATGTTTAACTCTCTTTTTACATGCACTTATATTGTTGGCATTAAGCTGAGTGATGAGAGGTAGACTGGTTGTATCAGATTTGAGGATTCTGGTGTGGCATTCGGTGGGGCCCTGCGAATCTCTGAGAGCTGTATCCAATATCGAAGCCCTTTCACCTTTACTGCGAGAGGGGTGGACGGCATCACTTCGTAGGGCTCATGGAACCTGGGGTTGTTCCATTTTCTCACAAAACCTCTGACATACACCAGCTCTCCCGGCAACAGTGGTTGGGTGGGAGCTGTGCCATCTGGTGAATCCGTAACGTTTTGGGCATCATCTGAGTGAGGTGGTGCGATTTTTCGTGAGATGCATTTGAATGCACGTGTTAGATTTGTTAAGTATGCCTTGAATTCTTCCCCCAGAATTGTCGCAGCCCCATAGGCATCTGATGCTCACCTCATAGGGGAAATGGGCATCTGCATGCGTCTGCCAGTCACTATCTCATGGGGTGAGAGGGGATGGTCTTTGATGGACTGACTGCACAAATTGAACAGGGCCAGTGGCAGCAGTGTACCCAGTTCTTTTTCAGGGTGTTACACACCTTAGAGAGCCTATTCTTGAGGAGGCTGTTTACTTGTTCCACAACACCATTTGCTTGGGGGGTGATAAATGGAACACATGCAGTGTTTAATGCCCAATAGTGCTATGATGTCCTTAAGGAGTTCATTGAAAACATGAGTGCCATTGTCTGATCCCAGAATTTCATATACCCCCCATCAAGGAATACCTCACATACAAGGAATGATGCTGCATACTTGGCGTCTGGGTGGGCACATGGACCGGCCTCGACCCATCATAAGAATGGGCACACCACCACAATGAGATATCAAGCTTTGTTGCATCGCTCACCCGTGTCTGCATAGTCAATATGGAGCTCGCGGAATTGGCCTGATGAGGTGGAGCAGGATACCTCAAAATGTATGGAGTATCATCCATGTACTGAACACTTGACATGTGGTGCATTGCATGACCATCGTTGAGAGGTGTTCCTGGAGATTAGGTATAAAACAATCTTCCCGTATGACTGCTGCAATGTGCTGTTTGGATCTGTGAGAGGGGTCATGCAACTATTATGCAACTGCTCAAAAGCTGTGCATAATAGTTCCACAGGCATTGCTACCTTCCCAGTGAATTGTTGCCTCCATCAGAGGTAATTTGGAAACTGCACTCACCCACGTTGAGCCAAATTTCCCATTCTTCCTGCAGTGCCTTACACTGAAGCTCTATTATCTGTACTATGGGCAAGGCTGTGTACGTGGCTATGTCTGGCCTCATAGTGATGGCTGCGATGACATACTCATCAGGTGTGGGCACTGGGAGATATGCAGCTGCCTTTACTGCTACATCGGTGGATGCATTTCCTAATGAGATTTTGTCAGTATTATTTGTGTGGGCTGTGCATTTGACGACCACCACCACAGATGGTTCTGCAAGGGCGGAAATCAGGGTATTATGTAGCGCTGCATGTTGCACTGGTGATCCGTCTGCCTGCCTGAAACCCCTCCTTCTCCAGCGTGAAAGACCTGCATGCACCGTTGTGGTGATATAGGCAGAGTCTTATTAAATAGTAGCATAAAACCCCTTTGATGTCTGAAGCGCTTCAATAAGGGCTATGCGTTCTGCTGCTTGTGCACAGTAATGCATTGGCAATCTTTTCATTACTAATGTCTCATTGTCACCTACTTCTAGGCGCACCACTGCCACCCCAACATGTCTTTGCCCTGTGTCCTGATCAATTGTTGCTGACCCATCAACACAAAGTACCTCGGCCTCCTCCAAAGGGCTGTCTTTGGCTTTGGGAATATCCTCCTCCTCACCCTTATAGATAGTACAGTCATGCTGCTTCAAGTCTTTGTCCGTGCATGGTTCCATCAGGAACATGGCAAGGTTCACTGTTTTACCCCTTACAACATGGATATGTGGGCTAGAGAGAATAATCGTGTACGCTGATGCCTGCTGGATGGTGAGAGTGGACTTGGATCATTCTAAGAAAGCAAATACTGAGTGTTCCACATACAAAGTCGCTGAGCACCCCATCACAATTGTAGAACTCTTCTCGATTGCAAAGGCAGCTGCAGCGAGAGCTTGTTTGCATGCAAATTGACCCTACATTACCAAGTCTAATGTACTGCTGTAGTAGGCCAGTGGCTTGTGGCCCATTGTGTGCTTCTGCGTTAGCACCGCTGTCATAAGTGTACCATTTGAGTGTGAGAGTATGTAAAACTCCTGCATGTAGTCTGGGGTGGCAAGAACAGGGACTGTTGAAATCACTTCCTTTAGATCATTGAATCTCTGAATTATGTTTACAGTCCACTCTATTTTACTGTTTTCTTTTTGTGCTTTCTTGAGGCCCTGTAAGAGTGGCCTTGTGTATACTGCATAATCAAGAATCCAAGCCCTTCAACAGTTACACAAACCCAAAATATTTGCATGTCCTTTACAGTAACTGGCCTGGGCGTGGCACATGTTGCTGCCATGTCAGGGATAATTTTTTTGCCATCTGCAGAAATGAGCTGCCCTAAATGGAGCACTTCATGTTGACAATATTGGAGTTTGGCCTTGTTGACTTTATACCCCTTGTGGGCTAACAATTGTATTAAGACAATGCAGTGTCCCTACCACAGTTCTGTTTGCTGTCGCTGCATCCAATAAATCATCTACATATTGAATTACTGTGCTGGGTACCTGAATGTTGCCCAAGTCTTTGTGCAGTATCCTGTTAAATATGCTGGGACTCTTACAGTACCATTGGGGCAAACACGTATGTTCATAGCGCTTTCCGCCATGTGTAAATGCTGTGAGGTACTGTCAGTGTGGGTGCAGGGGTATTGAGAAAAAGGTATTCTTTAAATCAACTACTGTAAAATGGGTTGCTTCCTTGGGGATACTGCACAAAATGGATGCCGGGTTTGGAACAAGAGGAAATTCTTTCTGTACTATGTCATTGAGGGGGCGGAGATCCTGGATCATCCTCCAACTGCCCCCCAATGCCTTTTTGATAGGGTATATGGCCATATTGCATGGCAAGGTAGGGGGTACTATGATCCCTTGGTGTAGTAAGGCTTGTATTGTGTATCTGATCCCCTCTTCTGACTGCCTGGATAATGGCTATTGTTTCAACCAGGGCAACACTACTCCGTTCCTTAATGTGACTTTTATTGGGCTTACTTCTTTTAGCATTGCTACATTGTGTGGTTTGGTTGTCCATAATTGTGTGGAGACCTGTTGGAAGTCTGCTTGGCTGAATGGGGATGGCATGACAACAACGATGAGGGGGCTCTGTACCCTTTGGTACTGTACCATGAGCTCACGGGGGATGCATATTTTGAGTATTATTTCCTTGTCATCATTCTAGGCCTCAAAAAGTTCGGCATCTGTCAACTGGGACTGAAGATCAGGCGCTTCACATGTTGCTGTTCCAAGGCTACTCTTTGTGAGCTAATGCTACAACTACATCATTATGGCATGCACCTGGGAGGCTTATGAACTGGAACCATGGGGAGGGAAGAAATACAATCATGCTGACCCACACATTCTTTGCTCTGTCTATATCGCACTCCTTGCACCCAAGGCTTACACCCTCATTTTGATCTACAATGTATCACTCCCTGTACCTCGTACTACAAAGGGTATTTTTATGGGACAAGGTGAAATGATTGCACATGTTCAGTTCTTTTATGACCATTGGTTTTATGGCTGATTGGCTGGGGTCACTCACTATCGTGGAATGCAGGAATTCTTGGACTGGGTCAGGGGTGGGTGCTATCATTCCTGGTAGGCTGGGTGGGGGGGTTACAGATCTGCTGTTGGCCTGGTTGTGATGAATGAGCACTGCACAGAGCCTGGTGCTGTCTCACGGCCTTGCAGGACACCTTCCACTCTGTGATACTAAATAATTGCAACAGTCAGGGAACAAAGGGAAGATTCTGTGGGAATTAGCAGTATTGGCTCATCTGTCCTCAGCGTCTGGGCCTCTTCATGTTTCTCTGTCAGGCGTACGGTTACCAAGCAACCATGTAAGGTTGCATGTGCCTTCCATAACCAGTGATATTGTATCTGTGTTGGGGTTCTTTAGGCAGTCCATTCCCCCCTAGCACCTTACACAGCTACCTATGGGATACACCTTACTGTAAAGTGCATGGGGCGGGGGAGGGCAGACTAATTTCCTTCCAATGCTATTTCCATAACTACATCATAGGGAAGAGATTCACCCTCGTCACTGAGCACCAAGCCCTCCTTTCGCTATTTGGAAATACAAGAACCAAGATGTTGCCTAGGATCGAGAGATGGGGTATTCACCGCCAGGAGTATGACTATGCAATCATATACAGGGCTGGTGGGAAAACAACCCTGCAGAGTACATTTCGTGACACCCAACTACAAAGATACATCCACCAACTGAAGGAGAGGCAGAATACCTCTGCTACGTCACTGAACTGGGCATGCCGCTGACTCTCACCATTAAGGACCATTAAGGACCTGGCACAAACGTCACACGCAGACCCATCCATCAGCTGGGTCAAAAAGCTAACCCTCTCCAACATGGGGAGTGAATATAGGAGACTATTGCACCGACACAGCGGCGCAAACAGACATGAGATGGTGCGCTTGCCGAAAGTATGCATGGAACTCGTGGTTTCAGAACAGGGGCTATTGTTGAGAGGATGCCACATTGTCATTCCAGCATCCTTGCGCTGGTGATGCTTGCACATGAAGAACACTGAGGGGTGGAGGCAACCAAGGAACTGCTCAGACAGTGTGGTTCCTGCTCATGGACGTCATGGTAGAAGAGGCGGTGGTTTTCCATGCCAATGCGCAGGCAAAAGTGACCCACCACTCCCGATACAGCCAACACACATTCCTGAGAAGGTATGGCAAGCTGTTGCAATGGACCTTTATGGGCCATTATATACAGGATGATTACCTATTAATGATTGTGGCCAAATTCTCGAGATTCCCATTCATAAAGAAGACACCATCCATGGAATTCACTTAGGTAGTAGGAGTCATTGATGAAGTTTTTAGTGAGTGGGGAATTCCTACCACAGTAAAGACAGATAATGGGCCGCCACTCAATGTCCATGATTTCCAAAGATTCGCAAAGTACCTGGGGCTCGCACACCAGAAGATAACTCCACTGTGGCCCCAGGCAAATGGCATGGCAACACGGTTCATGACATCCATGAAAAGGACTATCCTGAAAACAAAAATCAAGGGTATGCCAATGCAGCAGGCCCTGTGCCGAATGCTGTGGCACTTTAGGAACACACCGCACTCCGTGAAGGGAGTGCCACCCGGCGATCTGATGAGAGCATACCACGCTAGGGCACGACTCCCCCGGGGAGAAGCGACATCTAGGAGTCATTCGGAAGAGAGAGACATCCTGGAGGCAGAGGTGAGAGAGAGTGATGCCAGAGTAAAGGAAGTAACCAAAGTAAGGACAGACTGGTCCAGGTAGGCAACAATAAAAGAATTTGAAGAAAGAGATGAAGTACTTGTGAAACAGCAAATACAAAGGAAGACAAACAGCAGATATGAGAACATGTCGCTAACAGTGACTGAAGTAAAAGGGACACTGATCACAGCCAATAACCCACAAAAGGAAGTTACCAGAATTGCATCCTTCTTCAAGCACCTTATACATGACGAGGACTCACCCAAGCCCGGGAACAGAGGATGCAGGAAATGGAGGGGGAGAAGGAGTAGAAGTGCAGCAAGCGCAGGCTGAATAGAGAGAAGACACCAAGCCAGGAGATCGCCCCCGGCAGACCATCAAAAGATTTATGACATGGACATAAGGAGAGGCATGAGGGGGAGGTGATGTGAGGGAAAACATGGCAGTGCCCTTTAAGAGGCACCTTAAGGAAAGAGGAAGAGTAGGAGCCTCAGGGAGGAAGTAAAATAAAGTAAGAGTTTGAGTAACACGATCCTGTGTGTCCTCTGTGTTTATTGGGTACATAAAGTCAAGTTAACAGTCGCCTTATCAAATTTGGGCTGGTAGAGACACAGAAGCCCATGAGCAGTGCTTATGCTTCCAGGCCTGGTGCCCACTCACCTCAGCCCATCGGCACCCATGACCTTTGGGAAACAGACAGGAAACATTTCCAAAAGAAAAGGTAAGTGGAGGGTCTGGAGGACCTTGTGGAGACTCAGGCAATCTGGATTTTCAGGGCAATTATTTCCAAGTCTGCAGGCACCCATTTCTTAACTTCTATTCACAGATCCATTTGGTCATCCACCATAGAACCTAGAGCTCCTGTGGAACCTGTAGTTCACACAGTTTTCCCCAGTTACTGTATACGTTCACCATGCTCGCAAAGTTTACACCAATCGGCAACCTATACAGCCAAGCCCTGCTATCACATTTAAGGTGTGTACAAAAATTGAAGGATGAGGTGTTAAACGTTGAAGTGCAGAGGTACAGGTACAAAGTAGAGCCTTTACAAGTGGCAAGGAGATGTAGTGGAGTGCTAGCGAGAGGAGGCTGTTGAGTGGAGCAGTAGAGAGAGGGCAGAGATAAGGTGCAGGAGAGGAAAAGAGAGCGAGAAGACGGGGAGGTGGAGAGGTAAAGGAGAGGGAGAGGAATGGTGAGGTAGGAAGGAGAAAGAGAAAGCGAGGAGAAGTTGTGATGGAGAGGTGAAACAGAGACAAAGGAGTAGAAGAGGAATCAGTGAGGTGAAGGAGAATGAGTGTAGGAGGCAGTGAGTCTAACAAGTGTAAAGGAGAAGATGAAGAAAAGAGCAAGGAGAAGGTGGAGAGAAGAAGGAGAGGAAGATGCAGATAGGAGAAGGGCAAGAGCATAAGAAATCGAGCAGAAAGAGAGGAAGCACAGAGAATACAGGAGGAGGCAAAAATGAAAAGAAGTGGAAGGCAGCAAATTGACAATGTCAGAACAGAAAAGCAAAGATGAAAAACCATGGTGTTCAACAGCTGCATCATTGTCCATTGCCTGACCCTTCTTGGAAGACCTAATGTTACTGGTGTGAGAGTGAGGGAGGACCAACATGTAAACTTGACAACACCAGTCCAAATCAAGAGAAATACAGAATCTAGAAAGAAGGTAAGGACAATATAAATCCCAGAGAATGTACCTGTTTCAACTGCCAGCATGGTAACACCACCCTAAGGGAGATCGGGAAGAAGTCAGAACCACAGACCTGAGAGAAATGAATGACTGGGGAAAAACAACTTGCGCTACTTGTGCCATTAATGACCCCCAACCTGTAAACTCAGTGAAATCTATTCCCCTGACTGTTTGTTACCTGAATAAAGCTAACTTTGGACTTGCTAGGTTTCATATTGCCTGTTGATTCATTAGCTACAACAACTGACAGACTGAAGTTCTGCCTGGATATGAATGAATAGAGGCTGAAAGTGGCTCTCAGGCTGAGGGGAGACAGGCTGAGGTGGCTGTGGAACTGAAGAATGGTGTTTAAGAGGCTCGGGCACCTACAATATGCATTTCAGAGGAGGGTCTGAGGTTAAAGGCCTGCATTCTAGTAGATTTGGTGCTTAAGGAATATGCCATAGGCTCTGAGCTGATGAAAAGCTCACTTGATGGTCACATGTTCGTTCAAAGCAGACAGCATGGCATCTCAGGAGCCAAAGAAAGACTCACAAGACATTGGAGAACACAAGGCACCTCCTGGACAATAGACTCCTTCTTGTCAGCAGCCAATGACGTAGAGGTACCTTCACAGTTTCTTCCCACAGTGAATAACGCTTAGGGCCTTATTCACAGAGCGTTCATTCTTTAGGATGGCCAAGATTTAATAGAGGCAGTACACTGTTAGAGTCTCTGGTGACTGCCCCAGTCCAAAGGGAGGTTCACTTCCCGGAAATTCTTCTTCACTGGCAAAGTGTATTTCTGGACAAACTTTACCAGTTCCTCTCTGCTGGCATTTTTTTCCAATACCTTCTTATGACCTTGCACACGCCATCCGAAATGACACCATCAATGAAAATGCATATACAATCACACATCCATCACCAATGACATAATTGATGACATGATATCGTACGATATCATGTGCCATTTATAACACGTCTGTGCACATGTGTTTCTAGGCGTGACAAGACAAGGAGGGAGAAACAAGGGAGGACAAAATAATGATCTTATTAGGCCTTGTGTCATTCAGATCGTGCAAGCGCGTGGAAGAGGGAAGCGGAGAAGTGGCCGTGGGGAGAGGAAAAGGGAAGTGCAGTCAACTCACAAGTGCAGCCAGCGAGTGGCTCATAAGTGCAGAGAGAAGGGACTGCAGGGTTGCATATACAGACCCTTAAGTGCGTGGGGAGCACAGAGGCAGAGCGAGCGCAAGTAGACATGCAGGAGCCTGGACCTGAGTTCCGAGGGTGACCAGGTGACCAGTTCGTGGAGCAGTCAGGGGCATCAGCAGGGGAGAGGAAGAGAGAAAGCAGAAGTGAAAAGGAAGGTCTTGAGTTGCTTCCGGAACTGGAAGTGGTTCTTCACAAGTTTGAGAGAGGCAGGGAGGCTGTTCCAGGGGGAGTCCCCAGATGAGGATACAGATCTGCCTGCAACTCTCTGCTTGGAGAAGCGTCTGACCCTCAGATTGTTGGAGGTGGATGAGCGGAGAGCTTGAGAAGGAAGATGTTTTGGAAGAGAAAGTTGGACGTAGAGCAGTTCCAGGCCCCTGAAAGCCTTGTGTACAATGCAGAGAGTCTTGAAGTTGATCATTGCAGCCACAGGAGCCATTGAAGAGATTTCAGAGCTAGAGAAATATGATCCCTGTGCTTGAGGCCAAGAAAAAGTCTTGCAGTCCTGTTCTGGATAAGTTGTAAGGGTCAAAGAGTAGAGGCGGGAATATTTAGAAAGAGGCTGTTGCAATAGTCCAGCCTAGAGAGGACCAGAGCTATTGAGACAGTGAGCTTCTGGGGAAAAGTGAGAAAAGGAAGAATACCTCTGAGGAGGTGCAGCTGATAGTTTGGCTTCTTAGAGACATCAAAGATGTGAGGCGAGAAGGATAGGATGGAGTCAAAGATGACACCAAGGTTCTTAGCCTCACAGGAAGGAGCAGGAAGAAGGCCCAAAGTGACCAGCCAGAGAGAGAAAAAAAAGGAGGGAACGGGTGTCCCAATGAGGAGGATCTCAGTCTTACTGGCCTTAAGGCAGAGATCATTGGTGTTTCACCACTCCTGAATTGCGGCCAGACAGTCTGGTATGAGAGGAGAAGCAGAGGTGGCTGAGGGGAGCCTAATAGAGAGCTGAGTGTCATCCACATAACATTGAAAATTGGAGCAGAAAGTTGCAACGCAGTGGGCAAGAGGTGCCAGGTAATGGTTGGAGATCCAGTGAGAGAGGTTAGACCGCTGGGAAACACCACAAGTAGAGAGATAGGTAGAAGAGAGGAAAGAGCCCAGTTGGACGTGAGAGGGTTGAAGATCCAGGGAGAGAGGTTAGACCCCTGGGAAACACCACAAGTAGAAAGATAGGTAGAAGAGAGGAAGGACCCCAGTTGGACCTGAGAGGGTTGGTCGGTGAGAAAGGAGGTCAACCCGGCCAGGGCCTGATCAGTTATACTCAGGTTCTCCCGGAGACAATTGAGCAGGATGGCATGGTTGGCCGTGTCAAAAGCAGAGGATAGATCAAGGAAAATGGACAGAAGGGAGATTAGTGTCAAGATTGGAGAGCAAGTCTTCACAGGTGTTCAGTAGAGCAGTTTCTGTGCTTTTGGCAGCTCCAAAAGGATCACCAATTTCTGCATATGCATTTAACGTTGACTTCAAGTTCTACTTTTTTCACCCAATTGAGCTCTTCAGAAGCTTGAGTCTGTAATGATTAAAAGATTGGTTGCTTTAAATATTTCTGTTTTTTTCCATCATCTTAATACTCTGTATAAAAGTTGTTCCTCTCTATTTGCTTTTTCACTATCTGGTTTTGAAGGTTTGTGTGTAATAAAAATAAGACTAATAAAATGTGTGTAATAAAAATGCAACCACCTCCCTTACACATCTCACTTCTCTCCGGAAGACACAGCCTGGATCACATAATTTCTAAGCAACAGATTAATGAGAGTGTTTTCAGCATCTGCGGCTGCAGATCCGATCCCCATTACAGGTGGAGTCCCACAAGGCTCATGTGTCTCTCCAACCATGTACAAAGCCTTTACCAAACTATTGTTTGATGACCTGGATCACATGGGTGTCACCTACGCAAACTATGCGGATGACACCCAGATCCTCATTCCCCTGACAGGTGACTATGCCAAAGACCTAGCCCGATCAACAAAATCTACCTTATCATTCAGGCATGGATGGCCACACACGGTCTCTGCCTGAATGATGATAAAACAGAACTCCTCATCCTAGCCACCCCCAACAATATTACCAAATTAGGCAATCAATATCTCTCATTTAACATTGATGGCAGCACCATAAAAGTCGCCAGCGAAGTTAAAACATTAGGCTTTTACCTAGACTCCACCCTAAATCTGAGAAAACAGGTCAGTGCGACAGCCTCGGCAAGTGCCTGCACCTGCAAGCTCATCCGAGCTTGTAAACCCTACCTCTCCACTAAAAACTGCATCACTCTGTCCAGAGCCCTAATACTTTCAAAAATTGACTATTGTAACAGACTATGGGCCTCATCACGAGTTTGGCGTTAACCCTTAAATCCGGCGGTCGCGCTATTATCGCCGGATTTAAGGGTCCGCCAAATCAGGGCTTTGGCGGATTTCTCCCCAGCTCTGAGCTGGGGGGAAATCCGCCGAAAATTTGCGCTATTACCGCTGGCAGGAAATCCGCCGGCGGTAAGAGCGCGAAAATTCCCCATTGAGCCCAATGGGAAATGGGGCATTCCCGAATGGTCTCAGTGGGGAATGGGGAATTCCATCACCGCCAAACCCGTGATCCGGTGCTAATAGCGCCGGGGGTTTGGTGGTAGGGCTAATACCGCTGGTGGTAATACCGCCGGCGTTACCGCCCAACTCGTGATGAGGCCCTATACCTTGGGGGCAACAAATACATCACAAACAAATTACAGATCCTGCAAAATAACGCTCTTAGGACAGCCCCGATCATCCCGCGTAAACAACATATTTCCTCCATTAGAAGAGACCACAACTGGCTCTCTGTTAAAGAAAGAATACAACTTAAAACTGCATCTCTTACCCATAAATGCCTCAATAATGCAGCTCCCCAATATCTTGTTGACAAGTTTGCTCCAAAACAATACACCAGACTCACCAGATCATCCAGTCTGGGACTCCTACAAGTGCCTAGATACAAATTCCAAAAAGCAGTAGGTAATAGCTTCCCAGTACTGGCGGCCCAACTTCGGAATTCTTTCTCCGACCAACTTCAGATCTAGCCAATCCCTCTCCTGTTTCAGACATAACATGAAGAATTGGCTCATCTCTAACAATGACCCTTAAGAATGCACCAGCCTTATCATGTATATTTGTAATATTCCCTCTCTCATGCTCCACCTGTAATGTATCCTCGCTTTTCCTTAATACCTTGCCTCACTACTGTGAATACTTCTTTCTTTTCAGATTCTTGCTATATAATGTACTGTATTGACTACTCTGCGTCTGTTACTAAATTATTTGCACTGTTTAAAATGTATCTCTGTAAATGAAGAATTTGCATTATCTTCTACTGCGCCCGGATACCCACGGGTGAGATTTGCATATAAATAAATAAACAAACAAACAAACAAACAAAACAAACAAGACAATGGCCAATGTTAGAAACTGTTATTTCCAAGAGTGTTGTTTTTTTTAAATTGGAAAATGTAGACTTTTTTTTAGTAGTTTTCTATCGTCTCTGAATAGAATGAGGATGCAATTGGGGACATCATTTATTCTGCCATCCGTGATGCCACTGATGATGTCAGTTGATATATGTGTGAAATATTGGGACTGGCACAGCGATCTGTGTGTAACACGAGGGACACTGCTCCCTCAATTCACTCGCTCCCAAATTCAGTCCACCTTCCAAAATGTTTCTTTATTAAAAAATACATGTTAAAAACA
This sequence comes from Ambystoma mexicanum, assembly GCF_040938575.1. Classification (NCBI taxonomy): domain Eukaryota; kingdom Metazoa; phylum Chordata; class Amphibia; order Caudata; family Ambystomatidae; genus Ambystoma; species Ambystoma mexicanum. The sequence continues at coordinate 636,581,133 of NC_090937.1, forward strand.
TTACATCAAAGGCACGTCTTAAGAAATCTGAGGGTTTCCTTCCAACAGTGATTTGGGGCATTCTGTAATTGGGTGGTCTTAGTATGTCAATCTGACGCATTGGTGTTTCAGTCGCTCCAGGAATTGCAGTATGTGGCATGTCGTTACGCAGCAGAGCCAGCGCGTCAGGCATGGTTGCGGGTGGAGGGGCCTGCACATGGAAGGGCAGTCACTACTGGGGTTGCTGTTAGTACTCTTGTTCAGAGGAGAATTTCCTAGTATTTCGGTGCTAGACTGCCCCAGGGCAGGACAAAGTCTGATATGTTTTGGATATTTGTCCTCTGTGAACGATAGTGAGCTAAATAATCTGGGCGAGGCTCTTATAACCAGGGCTAATGTCTGACAGAGGGACTCCCAGGACCCTCTTGTTAATTTGCATAATTTAAGTAACTTTGGGTCTCACCCTAAATTACCAGGCAAATCCAGACGTGGACCCCTTGCTCACTACTCTTAGAGAGGCACAGCTCCACCCTACTGAGGTCCAACCAGACCGAAATACGTGTCTGGGGGTGGAGGGGCCTGCACATGGAAGGGCAGTCACTACTGGTGTTTCTGTTGGTACTCTTGTTTAGAGGAGAATTGCCTAGCATTTCAGTGCTAGACTGCCCCAGGGCAGGACAAAAACGGATATATTTTGGATGTTTCTCCTCTGTGAAAGATAGTGAACTAACGAATCTGGGTAAGGCTCTTATAACCAGGACTAATGTCTGGCAGAGGGGATCCCAGGACCCCTCCCCTTGTTAATTTGCACCACAGCATCACCTACACTCAGGGAAGACCCCACTAACAAAATTTGGCAATGCCTGTGTATGCCTCAGGATGGTTGAAATCTCAGCGTCCTGCATTACATTTTTCCAAGAAGCTCCTTCATTTTGTGTTGGAGCACTCACGCCTGCCAGAGCCCCATCTCAAAGGCAAATTGGAAACCCTGTTGCGATATGGGGGCAGGCACATTGACAGCCCACATAATTCCATGTGCATTCATGTGTTTGTATGTTAAATATGTGTGTTATCACATGGCAGTGTCTGCTGTGGTAGTGTATTGGGCAGGGTTAGACATCCTCAGATCAACCCGCCAGAGCAGCCAGGGGAGGGTGGAAACCAGCTTGGGAGGCTTTATTTTGCAAATAGAAGAAGGATGCCATGAGGTTGTGGTTTCTGGAGCAAGACCACACTGCCATTTAGCGACTTCTGGTGGGTGGAGGAGTCAGATATCACGTTTATTCTTTCTCTGGGGTGTGGGATCGGCAATGGGGTGAGGGGACACCAAAGCTGGGAGGGGACTTGATGTTCCAGAGTAAAGATGAAACATTATGACTCTGGCGGTAGCTATGCTGGTAAAAACGGCACGGCTACCCCCGGAGTCGTTTATTTTCCGTCGCCTGGCAATGGGGACTTACCGGGGCAGTACAGCCCCAGTGGTCCCGGTAACTCCCCATTGCCGGGCATCGGAAAATATTACTCCCCATTCCCATTCGAGTCCAATTTGACTAAATGGGAATGGGGAGGACGGAAGCACTGGCACTGTGTGCAACAGTGCCAGTGCTTCCGTCGGAGTCTACGGCCAGGTGCCGTTCCTCCTGACAGGTCAGACCTGGCAGGAGGAAAGGCACCCAGCCGCAGTACTCGGAGTATGCCGGTCCGGTAGCAACGGTGCGGGTAGCTTAACAGCACCGTTGTTACCGGACCAGCATACGCGCCAGGGGACCACTTCGGTGGTGATAGTGCACGGTACAAATATCCTTTAACATTAACATTAACATACTTGTAATGACCACTGTCTCCTAAAGGGGCGGCTGACTTTAAGGTAAGTGAGGGCACTTTGCCCTGGGGTGACAGAGGAGAGTCGGCTAGGAACTGGAAACAGAGTACAGGAGGACGAGGAAGAATAAAGTGAAGTTGAGATTGTCAATGGCTCACTTTCGTTTGTAGCGTTGGGGGAGCACCAAACCGCAAAACACTTGGGTTGAGCGTTAGAGCTCAACAGAGGGCCCACGCCTTTACCGTGGAGCCTTTTGTGCATAATATATGAGAAAGTTCCTTACTCATGAATTAGGCAAAATAAATTCTGTTGTCTTCAGGAAAGGAGGCGGGAGAATTACCTAGGAAGCAATAAACCCATCACAGACAGAATTGCTGAATACTTAAGGAAAGACAGCACTTAGATAATCCCCCCTGTATAATCCCCCCCGGGTATTTTACCAATGTGTTAGTCTGGTTGTCGCTTTCCTAGTCCCACTTCTCCTTTCCCCTTTTCCTTTTCCTCCACAGTCTCAGGTCTGGTCACCCTGGGTGGGGACACAATGCACCAATTTCGGACAACATCCTAGTGCTGTCGGACCACTTCGGCGGTGCTGGGTGCAGTACAAAAGCTCAATAACTTAACATATTACATTAAAAACGACTCCTATATTTTACCAAACCATTTCACAACATTCCGAAAATTAATTGCTGCTTGATTAAAACCCTCCACATGCGTGAGTACATTTGAATTCATTTTCAACCATTTTAACAAGCAGCACTGTAAATTGGAGCTTCTGGAACATGTATTCGAAGGTAGTCTTTTAAGGGTTAAAACATGCAGGGACATCCAAATGTTAATAATGATTGAGGAGGCTGCATTGATCGGATATGCAAATGAAAACGAAGATCAATATATTATTACTCTATTCAAATCCCTGTGCAACGCATTTCCGTTGCACGGCCACCGACGTCTACACAGGTCAATGCAGTAGCCCCACATCCCAGACGACCGCAACACAGCCTGTATCGGGTTCAATCCCTGATGAATAATCAATTTGACCTGTAGATCCGGCCCCTACGCAATTAAACGGAGGTCCCCCTACAGATCAAACAGGCTTTGGTTCCTAAGCCTCGTTTTACACAGCATCTCACGGTCTCGTCTGATGACAGTTTTACTGGCTGTTATTAATATCCATTGATGAGTCGTCCACGATCCCTCCTCGCCCCGCCACCCATTTCTTTATAACACCCTGACCTGGATCTCTGGTCTTTAGATAAGGGAAGCACAAGGAAGCCATTCAGCTCGGCAGGCACACAATAACTGTCCAGACTCGCTCCAAACAAACCACAACAGCGCGTCTCGCTCGGCGATGGCGGGTAGACAAAGCTATAATCTCTTTAATCGCCGCGTGCACTGCGTGTATTTGACCCCTGCGCGAGGGAAATAGTTCACGGTTTTGTTTCTCACTTTCTTCCACTTCCTCCCGAGTCTGCGCTTCCCGCCTCCCCAGAGATAAGGCTTTTGAACAGTCACAGCCCATAACGTCTTGGGTTTTCATCTGCCAGGCGTTCGTTTTGGAAAGAGGATACGAGTAGGAGGTGAACGGGGTGCAGCAGCAAGCTGCCAGTGTGGTGTAAAGGCGGCTTGGCTACATCACATATAATGCCAAATATATGTATTTATTTACTTTTTACATTTGTAAATCGCACTACACCCATGGCCATCAATGCGTTGATTACAGTACAGGTATCAATGTAGTCGTTACCGTGCTCATGTAGATAGAAGGGCGTTACAGGGAGGCCATCTCCGATGGAGCCCCAGGTGAAGAGCCTGGTTTTCAGTTGTTTGCGGAATGAACAGTATAGGGTGACCAGACGTCCAGGTTTTCTCGGGACAGTCTGGGGAAATCACCTGATGTCCCGGGGTCCTGGGAGTTTTTTTATTTTATAAACCCCGTCCAGGGTTTTGCCTACGGTCCCTTTTTTTGCCAGGACCCGATTTTGAATTCCCGAAATCGGGTTCCGGCTCAACTCTTCCTGTGCGAAAGGGGGCGTGAAATGCTTTTCACGCACCCATTTCCTTCCACTTCCCCTTCCCGGCGCTCTCCTCCAATGAGAGGAGTGTGCCTGTTGGCACACCCCCATCCCGCCCGGCGCAACGGGCCAGCGACATAGAAGTAGGATTAAAGTTGTATGTGTATTTACTTTAGTCCTACTTCAATGTCCACTATTTTTTTTTTTTATCTGGTCACCGTAGAGCAGTATGATTGCTCGGCCCTCAGTACAGGTGGTAAAGAGTTCCAGAGATTCTATGTCAAGACCGGAGGCTCGGATTATGCTTACTCTTCAACTTTACTGTTCAGCAGCAAAGAAAAACATTGCCAAAGAACATGAATACAAATCTGATAAAAACTACAATAACCATGTTTTTCTGAGCATTTGTAGTTCATTTCTATTGGTCCTCAACTGACCATGTGATAATTCCATAAACCAATAAACAAGTCCTCAATGAAACAAAACTCCTGTCCTCTTTCCCTTCCTCCTCTTTCTTTGCTGCTCGGCAGCGAGTTAAGTACTTTTCTTTTATTAATCTATTGTGAATGTTGGTGTGCATGATAACTTTCACCTGCGTGTGACGAGCGTGTTTATTTTATAAGGCGGAACATTCCGCAACGGTTAGGCGGTTCTAAGGGGCGGCGACCGCAACGGGGCTGGTGCTCCGGCGGCCGCAGCTCTTACGAACCGTCAAAGAGGGCACTACATAACGGAAGGGAGAGCGCGACGGGACCACGTAGTTCCGGCGATCTCTCCTTCGTTTTTCATTGCGAAAGTTTGTACGTTGGGAGTTGGACACGAGTGATATTGAGCCGAAAGAAAGATTCTTTTTATACTGATAAGGGCTTAACAGCACGCATCGCACGAGCGTAGCTTCCTGTTTTACGAGCTCAGCAGCGCCCCTGCAGGCAATCTTCTGACACCGCACCTAAAACGGGCACAGTCCCAGGTAAAACCTGTGAATTGAAAATACTGTTATATCTTTGATATAAACAGAACCAGGGAAGACTTATAAATTATAATTTAAAACAATATCTGAACCTCTTTACTGAGAGAACCCTGGTATATGGCTCAGACTCTCTCAGGGCCTGGAGAAGGGCAAGAGCCTTAAGGCACGGATGAAGACAAAAGGGGGCAGTAAATTGGCCCGTAGGGCGGATGAAGCCCACACCCCCCCGGGCTCTCCACCAAAAAAGAAAGGTGGTAAAAGAAAGAGAAAGGGTAAAACGGTGCCTAGCAGGGGACGAGAGTCATCCTCTGATTCCTCAGATGAGGGTGAGAATGATTGGGAGGAGGAATACCCCGAGGAAGAGGAAGTGTTATCAATATCCTCATCAGAGGATGAGAGCCATGAAGCGTTAAAGAAAAGGAAGAAGGAGGAGGAGGATTTTGCCGATGAGGAGGATTTTGATCCAGAAGCACTGATCCATCCCAGATCATCAGAATGGGAACCCCCCAGAAGAATTTCGGCATACTTAAAGAAACGCCTGAGGGCGCCATTAGCCAAAGAGACTAGAAGCAAGATGAGGGCGGAATGCCCCAGACCACTCCTCCCTGAGGGGGCGGCAGACACGCCGGTAATGGATGAAAAAATTATAACTTTTATGAGCAAGTTTACTAAAGATGTGAGGAAGGGCCTTGATAGATCCTGGCGTTCGTGTCAGGACAAGATGCTTGATATGACGGGACCCCTCACAAAGATTCTCCAGATGGGAGAAGAAGCGAAGATGAAAGGGGAGCCGATAGACCCGGCAATCCTTATCGGATGGGCCCAAAGGGCGATATGCATGTTAGGGAATGCTAATCATGCTATAACTACAGAAAGGAGGAGATCTTTACTAGTAAAGATCGACCTAAAATTGAGCGAGTTAGCCTCCTCAGAATCCGCCACTTCGGCGAAGGGAAAGTTGTTTGGGGACTCCTTTATCAAGGAGCTCACCAAATTTGTAAACTCCTATGCAGCTTTGGATAAGGCTCAAGCTTCTCTTAAGAGGGTTTTCGGAAGGCAGATTTTTAGACGGGCCAGCAGTTGAAGGGGTCGTTCGGCTGGCCGGTTCCAATACAATCGATCCTACCAAGACAGGACACAATGGAGAGATTATGAGGAGCGCAAACAAACACCTTTTTTCCCATCGAGAGGTAGAGGAAGAGGAAGAAACTGGCGAGGTGAACGTCAGCAAAACAACCCAGGTGAGATTATCAATCCCACATCTAAATATCATAGAAGTAGGTGGGAGAACTGCTCAGTTTTTAAAGAATTGGTTGAACATATCAGGGGATTCCTGGGTGATTCAGACAGCGCAAGGCTTCTATATAGATTTTCTAGATACACCTCAGCAGGAGAAACCACCAAGAGGGATAGTATTGAGCAGGGAAGACAAGATCTTACTGGAAAGAGAGTTGAGAGGTCTGGAAAGCAAAAAAGCTATACGCCCCGCATCAGATCAGTCAGGAGGTTACATAAGCAATATGTTCCTAGTAAAAGGGAAACACAAGACAAGACCAATAATCAATCTAAGAGGTCTAAACGGTTACGTAGTGTACAGACACTTAAAAATGGAAGGGATACACCTACTAAGGGATATTCTAATTCAAGGAGACTGGCTAGCCAGGATAGATTTGAAAGATGCATACCTGACTATCCCCATAGCAGAGGAACACTGCAGATTTCTGAGATTCATCTGGGGGGAAGCGACATGGGAGTTTCGATGTCTACCATTCGGCCTAGCATCGGCACCATGGTGTTTCACCAAGATGATGAAGCCAGTTGTATCACACCTCAGGGCTCAAGGATAAGACTCATAATATATCTAGACGATACATGTCTGATGTGCCAAGAGAAGGAGACATTGGTAGAACAAGTACAGTTAACAATAGACTTATTAGAAAGCCTGGGCTTTATTATAAATTGGGAGAAATCCAGCTTAGTTCCAATTCAAGCAATGGAATTCCTAGGTTTCATAGTGGACTCGAATCAGGGAACCCTCAGCCTACCCATTCACAAAGTGAACGAGATCAAGAAACAGCTGAGACACACACTAGAGAAGGAAGAAATATCGCTGAGGGACATTGCCAGATTAGTAGGGCGCCTAGCGGCATCAATACAAGCGATTTTTCCAGGGCCACTTCATTACAGAGCACGCCAGAGGTTGAAGATTTATCACCTCAGGAAGGGCGCTTCATACGAATCAAAGGTGAACATTTCCCAAGAAGTGAGGGAAGAGTTGAAATAGTGGCTCATTCATATGGATGCATGGAACGGGAGAGCCATATTTGGTTCATCCCCGACCTGATCATAGAATCCGACGCAAGCAGATGGAGCTGGGGAGCCCGTTGCGGAAACCTGTCGACAGGGGGCAGGTGGTCGGATCAAGAGACGAGTCTCCACATCAACTGCCTGGAATTACTAGTAGGGTCTTTTGCAGTGAAATGCTGGACCCAGGAGAAAGTTCAATGTTGCGTTCTGCTCAAAATGGACAATGTCTCGGCAGTCAGATATATCAACAGACTGGGAGGGAAAAGATCCAGAATTCTTGCAGAACTGGCAAAGGAATTCTGGGAACTTTGTCTGGAAAGGAGAGTTTCAGTGAGGGCAGAGTACCTGCCGGGCCAACAGAACGAAGTGGCCGACTGGAACTCCAGATACCTCAGAGACACCAGCGATTGGAAGCTGGACAAAGGGGTGTTCCAGGAACTAATGTCTCGGTGGGGTCCATGCCAGATCGACCTATTTGCATCGAGATTGAACAGACAATTACCCCGGTTCTTCAGCTGGAGACCGGACCCGGAAGCAGAAGCGATGGATGCTTTTCTGCAATACTGGGGTCATCAGAGGAACTACGCGTTTCCTCCTTTCTCCATGATAACGAGGACGTTTGCTCAGGTGAGACGTCAGAGTGCATCCCTAATCCTAGTCACACCGGATTGGAGAGGTCAGGTGTGGTTTCCCAGTCTACTGGAATTGACTTACCAGAACCCACTGGCTTTACCCAACAGGGAATTAATCATTCGAGATCCCAGAGGCCTCAGTCACCCTTTGGTGAAGTCAGGAGGACTCAATCTCTTAGCGTGGGCGATTTCAGGGGATCTTGGATTAGGCCAGGACTAGCGGACGAAGCTGAGAACATCATTAATGAATCGTGGGCCCCAGGGACACATAGGGCTTATAGATCAGCATGGATTAGATGGAGTAGCTGGTGTTTGGAGAGAAACATACATCCCGACAGAACGGATGTAGTGCATGTAGCAATTTTTTAGCGCAGATGGCAGCGCAAGGTAAGGCATATAGGACCATTAACACGGCCAGATCTGCGATATCGGCTGGGCATCCTAGAGTTGATGGCTTAGCGATTGGGGAACACCCATTAATTTGTAGACTACTAAGAGGAGTAAAGATGATTAAACCTCCTAGCGAAAAATATAGTCAATTATGGGATGTAGATAAGGTCCTGAGATTATTTTTGACATGGCCAGATAATCAGGATTTGACTCGTAAAGCAATTTCAGGAAAGTTAGCTATGCTCTTATGTCTTTTAGCATGTAAGAGATCTTCTGATGTTAGAGCTCTGGAAGTTAATAGGAAAAGTACGTCCCCTAACGGAGTGACTTTTCTCATTTCAAAGAGGACCAAAACAGGATTGAGATCTATTTCATATGAATCGTTTCCAAACCAACCAAAATTATGTCCAGTCAGATGCCTAGCGGCATACGAAGATATGACGAGGGAAGTAAGGCCTCAAGGGATAACTCAATTATTGATAGCAATTTGTAAACCTTTTAAAGCGGTTAGACCGGCTACCATAGCCAGATGGCTTAGGTGGGTGATGGCAGAAGCAGACATAAATATTGAGAGGTATGGCGCCCACTCAACTAGAGGAGCGATGGCTACTAAAGCATATAACATAGGTGCTAGAGTGGAAGACATTATGAGGTCTGCGGATTGGTCGAATTAATCGACTTTTAAAACTTTCTATTTTAAAACCATGGAAAGTGCAACATCGTTAGTGGTAAGTAAGCTTTGAACAAGCATAATCCGAGCCTCCGGTCTTGACATAGAATTCAGATTTTCCACACATTCGTTACAGAAAGTCATAATTCTATTAAAGACACGGAGACGAAGGATTATCCCACCCGATCAATCGTAAGAATGAGATGTTTACATAGCATGTTTCTGTGGTTATTTATGTAATGAATCATACAAGAGGTATAATAACTATGAAGATGTTGCTAATGATCAATGATTATACAGGTTATTACTAGATGTGGAATTTACGATTGACCCACCCTGTATCGGTTTATAGTCACCTTTCTAATTTATGTTTCTTTAGGGACGACGTCAGATAGCAAACAAGCAGGAAATTGAGAATGGAAGAGAATATCAAAGACGTACAGAACTCATCCTCGCAAGGACAAAGAAAGAGGAGGAAGGGAAAGAGGACAGGAGTTTTGTTTCATTGAGGACTTGTTTATTGGTTTATGGAATTATCACATGGTCAGTTGAGGACCAATAGAAATGAACTACAAATGCTCAGAAAAACATGGTTATTGTAGTTTTTATCAGCTTTATATTCATGTTCTTTGGTAATGTTTTTCTTTGCTGCTGAACAGTAAAGTTGAAAAGTAAGCGTAATCCTGCGACTCCGTGTCTTTAATAGAATTATGACTTTCTGTAACGAATGTGTGGAAAATCTGAATTCGCTACACCAACCAGGAAACTTGAGTCTGAACCTTGGTGTGATGAGACGGTGAGCGTATAGGTTGTAAACTGTCCTGTATTTTGCGGGATTGTCCCGTAATTGGGGACTCTGTCCTGCAGTTTGCAGAGTGTCTGTGGGGGACGCAGGTCAGGACAACCTGCCTCCAGCACAGCCACTCTGCAAACTGAAGTGGCCATTTACACAGCACGGTGCTGCCGCTTGCTGCTTTCTTTCTCTGGGCGGCTACGCAGCCCCGGCTCCATTAGAGCCAGCAGGTGGAGCTGCTATTGCTGTGATACCTGACTTCATTCAAATGCTAATGGTTTGTTACTGGGTTCCTGATGGTCATGTTTGCAGTTAAAAAAACGTGACCATCACCTCCCAAGGACAAACCATTTGCATTTCTTTTTTAAATTTATTTCGTTTTTTAAAACATATTTTTATTGTTTTCAGTGTACATTGTAAGTATTTAACCCAAGAACAATACCAATCCCCCCACCCCCCTGCCCATGACCAGGGTAATCTCCGTCTATATAAGTCTTCTCTGGGAAGTTCCATTTGCCTTTCACATAAATACGTCCAGTATCCTTATTTTGTGTGGACACCATTGTTCTTTATAGTCCGATTGGAGGAAATTCAGTACTAGCCCCCAGTCATTTCTAAACCTTTCGTGCTCTCCTTGGATGTTATAGGTTAATAGTTCCATAGTTAGATGTGTCCTGATCATTCTCGTCCAGTCCACTGCTAGTGGTGGGGATTTATGTTTCCAATTGTATGCAATTTCCAGCTATGCCCCTATTAATAATCCCATGAAGTTCCACTTTTGTGTGGTGTTTAGGCATTTGTCCCTGGGGTCCCACAGGCCCCCTAGCCACACCTCATCCCCTAAATGTTCTGTACCCGGAAACATTTTATGCATTTTATTTTTCATCTCCTCCCAGTAGGAATTTATCTTTGGGCATTCCCACCACATATGCCGCCAGTCCCCCTTCCCGCCACATTCCCCCCAGCATGTATTCGGGGAGTTGGTGAACATCGTGTGCAAGCTCTCTGGGGTATAGTGCCATTGCATCATTATTTTCACCCACATTTCTCTAATTTGGATGGCTCTCGTTAGTTTTGGTATTAGTCGCCATATGTATCCCCATCATTCCCTGGGGAGTGAGTAGCCCAGGGTTTTCTCCCACCTTTTCATGTATTGCCAAGTGACTGGTTTTGCTTGTGCATTTAAGTATTTGTAAGTATTAGAGACAAACTTGCGGGTGCATGTATGCGTCATAATGTAAGATTCGAAGGGGGTCAAGTCCCTAGACGCTGCTTCTTTTATGCGCTGTGTGCTCAGCCAGTGATGGGAGTTGTTCATATTTGTATCAGTCTTTGGGTGTTAAATTCAATAATGCTGTGCAGTCCTCATATGATCTGGTCTGCTGATCTTGTTGCATGTCTCCCACCATCTTGCACCCCGCCTCCTCCCATTTTTGGAAGGCTGCCTTTTCCATTCCTGGTGGGAATTCCGGATTCCCAAACATTGGCATAAACAGGGCTGGATCTTTAGTTAGGGTTTCTTTCTTTGTGGCGTCATCCCACACCCCCAGTATTGTCTTCATTATCTCACTTATGTGCGTGTTAATATGTCTAAACCGTCTGTTAAGCCATAGTAGATATCTGGTGGAGGTTGTAGCTACTGCCCTATCCTGTGTCTCCCAGATTTCCCCCTCCCTGTTCCAGTATTCATTCCCCCAGCACCCAAAGCTGGGCAGCTTCATAGTATTTCTTAAAGTGTGGCATGGCACACCCCCTCCCTTCTGTGTGCTGTCAGGACCGCGTTTGAAACTCTGGGGGTTTTATTCTGCCAAACATAGTTAGTGACCATCTTCCTGAGTGCCTTAAAGAACGCTGGGGGGCGTCTTATCGGGAGGGCCTGGAATATGTACATTAGCTTGGGGAGAATCGTCATTTTTATCGCTGTAATTCTACCCCACCAAGAGATTGTCAGTGCGTTCCATTTTAGGGGTTCTTTTTTAATTTTTGCTAGGAGTTGCGGGTAATTTTGGGTGTACAGTTCATCCATTTTCCCGGTGAGCGTAATTCCCAGATATTTAATTTCTGTGGTCGCTATTTTCAGTTGGCATGCCATTGCGGTTGCTCGGATTGCTTCTCTATTACCTGCCAGGATCAATATCTCCGATTTCTGCCGAATTATTTTTAGCCCCGAGATCCCTCCAAACGTTTCTATGACTTCCATTAAATGCGGGAGCGACTTCCCCAGGTCCCCTATTGCCACTAGCATATCATCTGCATACGCAATCGCTTTGTGAGCCTGTCCTGCCATCTCTATGCCTCTTACCTCTGGTTGGTCCCTAATTTTTGCCAACACAGGTTCTAAATAAATTGCATATAGGAGGGGGGAGAGCAGGCACCCTGGTTTCGTCCCTCTTTCTAGATGTACCATTTCCGATAGGCCTCCATTTACCGCTATCCTTATTGACGGGGAATTCTAATTGGCCCGGACAATGTCTAAGTATCCCTTGCCCATCCCCATTTTCTTTAGTACCTGAAATAGAAATGACCATTCTACTCGGTCGAACGTTTTTTCCGCGTCAAAAGCTACCAATGCTGCTGGGGACTGTTTGATTCCGATCTTTTCAATTAGATGTAATACCCTACGTATGTTGTCGTAAATTTGTCTATTAGGGACAAATCCTGATTGATCTTGGTGGATCAGTTTGGGGAGAAGTGGTGCCAGTCTTGCTGCTAGAATCTTAGTGTACAGCTTCGCATCTATGTTGATTAAGGCTATGGGATGGTATGCGGTAGGAGATTGTTCTTCTTTCCCCTTCTTATGGAACACTAGCACTTTTGCCTCGTTCATGGTTTGATTCAGGCTTCCCCTTCCCCCAAATGTGTTAAACAAGGCTGTGAGTGGTGAAGCAAGGATGTCTTTGTACGTCTTATAAAATAGGGCAGTATATCCGTCGGGGCCTGGGGCTTTGTTTTTCGGGAGGGATTGAATAGCAGCATGGACTTCTTCTATCGTGATTTCCCTATCTAGAGTTAGCTTGTCTTCCTCTTCTAGTAAGGGAAGCTGTATCCCCACGAGAAAGGCATCTTGTTGCTCCTTTCTCGGGAGATCCGTGGAGTACAGTTTTTGATTGAATCTTTGGAATATCTGTGCTATTTCGGAAGTCTGGGTCTTAAGCTGGCCTGCCTCATCTTTTAAAGCCCTTATTGTCTATGCCTGCTGCTTGCCTTTCAGTTGTCTCACTAACAATTTATCAGCTTTGTTCGCCTTCACGTAGTACCAGTGAATTGTCTGGAGGAGTGCTCTCTCCGCTTTTTTTGTGCAGAGTGTTTCCAGCTGCCCTTTGAAGTGTCTTAAAGCTGGCGTGAGTTTATTGGTTGGAGTCTGGATCAGTTCTGCTTGGATCGCACCTATTTTTTCTTCTAGTTCCCTTTCCCATTGACAATTCATTTTCTCTCTCTGTGCTTTGTGTGCTATTAGGTGTCCCCTAGTTACCGCCTTTAGGCCCTCCCATAATGTGCCCTTATTTATTTCCGGGAGGTCATTGCTAGCCAAGTAGCCTATAATGTGTTCTCTTAGCGTCTGTCCCAATACCTGATCCCTGATTATGCCCTCTGGGAGGCGCCAGGTCCAAAGCCGGGGGTAGTTTTTGGACCATTTTATGGATGCCCATGGGGGGCATGGTCTGAGAATGTGATGGGATCTATCTTTGCCTGTTTTATTTTCCCCAGGAGGCCCACCGAGACCCCTAGATAATTTATTCTTGAGGCCAAGTTGTGTACATGCGAGTAGTATATGTATTTTTTCTGTTCACCGTTGACATTGCGCAATGCGTCCGCCAGCCCGAGGTATGCCATTTTCTGTTTTACATTTTTGGACGGGGCGCCCTGATCCTGCTGCCTGGGTCCAGATCTGTCTAGGGATGGGTCCCATGCTATATTGAAATCCCCCCCATTATAATATCCCCTGTGGCTTGCTGCTCCAGTTTGTCAAGCATATCCCTTAGGAAGCCGTCTTGACCAGTGTTAGGGGCATATACTGTGGCCAGTGTCAGGGGCCTATCTTCGATTGTTATTGTCACTATCAGAAATCTCTCTTGTTTGTTTCCCCATGTAGACTTTACCTGCGCATGCAAGGATTCTCTGATCGCTATGAGTACCCATGCCTTTTTTTCTTGTGCGTTCGCTTGATGGATTTGATTGAACCCCTTAAAGCGGAGTTTATGTTTGTCTTGAGCTCTTATGTGCGTCTCCTGCAGCATTGCGATATCGTATGCATCCTGTCTGAGGGTTTGCTCCACCTTTTTACCCTTGACTGGGTAGTTCAATCCCTTTACATTGTGTGTCAGGATCTTTAACCCCATCCCTGGTTCTGTAGGAGGTGTCTTTTTCTTGGATCATTTCCCCATTTTGATCATTCAGAGTTATTCCCGCTCTTCCCCTGTCCCCAACTCACCCTCCCCCCACTTTGTAACATGCAACCCCCAACTGGTGCGTTTCCCCCCTTACCCGCAACTGCCCTGAGTATGGCATGATTCTCTACTGTGGCTCAGGCGTATCCCCTTGTGCTTCACGCCCTCAAACACTCTCAGGGATAACTTTGAAGGGATTCCTAAACCCTTCCCCATGACTTCAGTGGCAACAGGGTATGCACCCGGCACCCTCCCGGCACCTGTTAATTGGTCTCTCTATACTTCTTTTGGCGTTGTTTGGTCCCGTTTGTTTGCTTCTGCGCCTTCTTCTGCTGCTCCTTTCGGGGCAGATCTCTGATCTTTATTTCTTTCTGCTAGGACGTCTTACCCTTCTATTCCTCATTTTCCATTCCCACTGGCTCCTTCTGGCCGAGAAGTCTGTGCTACTCGCTTGTGGGGGATCGTCTTCCTGATCCTGTAAATTCAGGAGTCTCTGACCTTCTTCCTTTGAAGTTGTTCATTTTTGGGTCCCCTCCCACGTGAATAGCAGTCCAAATGGGAATGTGCACTTATATCTTATTTGCCGTGTGACCAGTTCCTTTGTTATTTGGGCCATTTCTCTTATTTTCTGGAGCGTCGACTGTGCTAAATCCTGAAACAGCTGAATGTCTTCCCCATTCATTCGTATGGGGTCCGATGTCCTGGCCTTCCTGAGGATCTGTTCCTTTTGTGCGTATCTGGTGAGGGCCACCAAAACATCTCTTGGGTGGGCTCCTTGGGAGGCCGATCTCTTTGGTCCTACTCTGTGGATTTGGTCCATCGGAATTTCTTCCTCCTCCTCCTGGTCTAGAATTTCTTTGAAGACCTGCTTTACTGCCGATTTGAGATCTTTGCCCTCGACTGTCTCTGGCATATTTTTAATCCTAATGTTTGATCTTCATGATCTGTTTTCTAAGTCTCTGCACTGAAGTTCCAGATTGTGCGTTAGACGGACCAGATGTTCCTGCGTTTCTGCCGCTTGCTGCGTCTCTTCCTCCATGTTCTGGACTATCTTTTCAAGAGTGTCTCTTCTCTCTCCTATCCCTGCCACTTCTGTCTTAATTTCCTCCAGTGCTTGCTTGAATTCACTCTTCATGGAATCCAGGTGCGTGTTCATTGAGTCCATGAATTGCACCTGGAACTCCCCGAACCACGTCTTCTTTCGTGGCCTTCTCTTCATGGGGGTATCTATGTCCGGGCTGCCTTTAGGTCCTTTACTCATTTTTACCTTGTCTGTGGTCCCTTTATCTCCTCCCCAGAGGTGGACCAGGTTCACGTCTTGCTTTGTTTGTTGGGTCAGAGGGTTTGTTTGTCCTTGCTTACCTCTTGATTTTTGCTTTTGGCCCAGTTCGTGGTTACTTCCCGTTGAGGTCTTGTGGTTGGGGGGTTGGTGTCCCGTGTTGAGCCTCTCTTGGTCCGCTCTCTTTGTTAAAATTCAAGGATGTGGCCATCAGGGGCCCGTTTTTCCTGGCCCAAAATTTCTTCGGCTATTTACCCTAAGGGGGGGGGTAAGTCTGGGGTAGCTGTGTGGGTCCTCCCTTCTGCGTTGTCTCCACCCTAGGGAGGGAGAGGGTGGCCCGCCATCCGCGCGTTCGTATAATGAGTGGGGGGGTGGTCCGATGTGATCTGTAATTACGGGCCAGGGAGCCCATTCTTTTAGCGGCTCCTCGCGGCCCCTTCTCCCCTGAGCCGATTATGTACAGCTGCTGGGCTGTGTTGAGCTCCCCCCATAACGCATGCTTTACGGGAATTCTTTCCGGCAGCTTGTCTCCACTCCAGCGGCCCCGGGGGGGAGGGGCCACTCTCCGTTCCCCACCTTCCCCTGCCAAGTCCCAGTGAGGCTCACCTTCTGCGGTGCCCCTGAGTCACTTGCTGTCGCCGTCCCTGATTACGCGAGTCTCCCCCTTGCCCGCGGGGCCGCCATGTAGGTTCCTGCCGGCCCTGCTCGCCGCTGGGGGAGTGTCTCTCCCGGCTTCTCCTCTTGCTGGGTCCGCTCCGCTGTACTCTTGGTGCTGGTATGTCGCTCCGGAGGCGCGGGGGGGCTGTCCCCTATATCTCTCCTCACCGAAGGGCGGTCTCCTCGCCAGGTCGCCTCTGGGTTCCTCCACCGTGCGGGTTACCCTAAGCAGGAACCGCTGCCATTTCATGCCTTCCTCCTCCCTCACTTCGTCGGATCCACTTTTCTGGTGTCTGCCGATCCG
The DNA here is from genome assembly GCF_040938575.1 of Ambystoma mexicanum. Classification (NCBI taxonomy): domain Eukaryota; kingdom Metazoa; phylum Chordata; class Amphibia; order Caudata; family Ambystomatidae; genus Ambystoma; species Ambystoma mexicanum. The sequence continues at coordinate 636,597,339 of NC_090937.1, forward strand.
CTCCACTCTGTGCTGGGGGGTCCGTCGGGTTCGCCTGCAAAGTCAGGGGATCATTTCTCGCCACAATCTCATCGAGAGTTCCGCATTATTAGCTTGTTTCTACTGCTGCACGGGAGGGGAGACGGAGCCCAGCTCATGCACGTCCTCCCTCCACGGTGGCCATCTTGGAGTCCAAACCAATTGCATTTCAATTAAGGTAGGTGTTAAGAGTGAAAATGGGGCGGGCCAAACGTGAATTACGCTGTGACATCATCACTGCCCTGTGGGCAAGTGTCCCACAAAAGCATATCAAAAAGTTGGCCATCCAATGAGCGTATGCGGATGTCGTCTGTCTTGATGACTGGGCTCTGCTGAATTTCTTTGAGAGGTAAGGGGAGTAGTGTTAGAAAGGCACCTGTGGGTGATCGACAGCGCTAGTTTGAAGGTGATCTGTTCTCGTATATACTTTCCTCAGTCTTCGCAGCACCATTCCATACCTAGTCTTATTGGCCAATCCATTCATACGCGCTTACAAATGGCTCTGCTGTCCCTCAAACATTGGAGTCAGGAGGGTGCGCAGTCTGAGCACATTGCAATGTGTGTCCTACAGACTGGAGTAATGTGAAAGTGCTACCCTTTGTTCGCAAGTGATCAGTCGGTGCATGCCACTCTTGGCACTGTTGGAACCTGTCAACCGTGGTTCCAGAACTTGGTGTAGTAACTATTGCATGCCCCACTTCATGAGCATGCCTGAGCATTCCACCTTTTCACCTGGAGAATAACCACAGAACAGGAAGTCCATTATCAGCCTTAATTTAGCTACGGGCCATGTAGTAACATCTCATCATGACATGTGTGGAAGAAACCTTGCAATGGGTGCGTGCTCAAGTGAGCTGGGCACCTGGAAGGCCCAATAGTTGGCTGTTACTGCAATTTTAACCTTCAGTTTCATGGACTTCGGCCACGGACACAACACCATAGCCATATCAACATTTTGCCAACCGGCCACGGACACAACACCATAGCCATATCAACATTTTGCCAACCACCCCCGGGGTCACATTTCGTGCCTGTAACGGAAATCACATGCTCCTGCTGAAGGCACATTAAATGACTGCCTAGAACTTCCTTGACGTATAACTACACATATCCACATAACCTTTTTTCCAGCCACCCCGCCCATCACATTTTGTGCCAGTAAGGGAAATCCCAGGCCCCTGCTGGAGGCACATTAAATTTAATTTGATTTGATTAATTTATTTATAGAGTGCTTTACACCAAGGCACTGTACAATGGAACAACAAAATACAAAGAACCGACAACATTTAACAATGGGAGCAAATTTACATCTTGAATCATTCAACAAAACAGTGTAAAGAGCAATTAACTGAGGGGGGGTGGAAAAGGGGAGAGGGAGGAGGTGGGGGGGAGTAGGAGTAGGACAGTGCAAGGGAAATGGAAGAGAGAGGAGTAGGAGAGGGGGAGAGAGGAATAGGGTGAGAGGGGAATTTTTCAAGGAGGAGAATGGAGGAGGAGGGATTTAAGGGAAGTGCGAAATGAGGCGAAGGTCGTGGAAGAGCGGATTGTGAGAGGGAGTGAGTTCCAGTGCAAAGGTGCAAGGAGCTGGAATGAGCGGAAACGGGAGGAAGCGCAGGGGGAAGGGGCAACAGTGAGGAGGAAATGGTCAGCGGAGCGGAGGGAGCGAGAAGGGGAGTAGAAGGAGAGAATTAAGGAGAGATAAGGAGGAGCAAGATCATGGAGGGATTTGAAGACAAGGCAAAGAAAGTAGAATTTAAGCTGTGAATGGAAAGGTAGCCAACCAATGGTTGCCTAGAACTTCCTTGACATATAATATAGCTTTAACGGCCGATCCGGCGGGCCGGATTGCGTGTTATTGACCCAGGGCCCGAGTTAAAGGCCTGAGCGGAGCTAAGGGCTTTAAAGAGGGTCCCCGTGCCAATAACACCCAATTCAGTATGCCAGAGTGGGTGTTAAGGTTATTAGCACCCCAGGTTTTCGATCCGAAAACCCAGAGTTTAAAAAAAAGTATTTTCATTCAATGAATGAAAATACTGGCACAAAATGGCTGCAATGGATCTCGAAGGAGGGGCTCCATAAGGAGCCATTCTTCCACTTCCACGGCAGCTGGCAAAGGGAGACAGAGTGAAGTTGCAGCAGCGGCAGGCATTTCCGCTGCCACAATCAGGTAAGTGGGACTGGGAGGGGATTTGGGGTTTCTAAAATAATGAAGGGAATGGGAGGCTGGGAAGAAGATGGCGCTGTGGGGCGGGGGAAGCAGCCATTGGGTTCCATGGAACGCAGGCTCAGATCAGCAGTTTTGGCTAGTGATCCAAGAAACCTGACTGGCTGCGCCCACCTCCCCGGGCACCAATTACCCACAGCCATATCAGCATTTTGCCAACTACCCCAGGGTTCACATTTCGTGCATGTAAGGGAAATCACATGCTCCTGCTGGAGGCACATTAAATGGTTGCCTAGAATTTCCTTGACATACAATTACCCATGCCTGTGATCCAGGACAACACTGTTGCAAGAGTGAAAAATAGTAAGTTCACTGCATGCAATCTTTAGGAAGCACTTGCACGCTACAGGATGGAAAGCACATCATACGATAGGAAACACCATTACAAAATATCATATTTACTCATGTAGTTTACACATCAAATGAGCTCAAGAAAAAATTAGAAAATGTGTGAGAGGAAGTTTAAATCAGTGAGTTAGCGCTGCCTTGTGTCTCAGTCCCAGTAGTGATATGACAATACTACTGCTATTAAAAAAGAGATAATAATAATAATAATAATAATAATAATAATAATAATAATAATAATAATAATAATAATAATAACCATAATAATACTAATAATAATAATAATAGGTGTTATCAGCCCATTTTGAATGGTACTTGATTAATCTGTGTGGTACTTAGGGATGGCACGCAGTAAGTGCAGAATGTGAAGGTTTGAACCATATGACATAATATTGTCTTTATGTGTAGCATGCACATGAGGAACAGGTCATACTGGGGCGTGAAGGTAGCCACGGCCTGTGTAGTGTGTTTGTTCTGGTAGAGAGAGCTAGAACATAGATCTGACCATTGAAATCCAAATGGTTATGTGAAGAAGGGAGGTGTGTTACTCTTCTGATTTCTATTGTTGCTATTCTCCTGTATCTGGAAAACATTTAGGTTCCGATTCATGGAATCATTTGCGTGGAAAATAGGGTACCTGTGTGCAAATCCCTGTTCATTGATTCATGGAATCGAATGCGCAGTATTTTTCTTGGACTTGCGTAGAGTTCGCACAGGCTTAGCACGTTTCTGTGAGCCGTCGAGGGCCTTGTGTGAGACTCCATGCGGAGCATGGGCGTAGCTTGCGCAGGAGGCTGGGAAGGGGTGGAACACAAAAAATGGGGAAGAACTTGCTCGAAAATGGATGTTCCGAGGTCACACCCTCACAAATGTGCGGCACAAGACATATTTATGGATTCGATTGCGCAACCTCTCGGCCTGGAAATGGGCACTCAATTCCTTAATAGTATCCTCCACCCAAAGGCAGGAATAAGTACATTGCACGTAGGATTCGCAGCGCGGAGATGGGGTTGCTTGTTGGATTTCGGGATGTGTGTACTCAACTGGGGTTCCGATCTAACTTAGGGGTACACATACACAGTTTAGCACGGTGCAGGAATCGTTTACTGGGATTCACATGCACATTTCTCGAGTAATTAGTGAGTTATGATTTTTATATGCATGTTGTCGGGGTGCCGCATACAGTTAGAGGGGACCCCACACATGGATCCCGAGATGCAGGCCTGCTTGCATGGGAACCCACGCACTGTTTGAACGGTGCGTGTATTTGCGCCCAGGGAAACGTGCAAAGGTAGCTGTCCTGGCTGTTTATGCTTTGCGTGTGGGCATTTCAGGGGCGTTCTGGCCACGACCTACGATTACGGTTACTTTGTACCGTAAATTCCATGAATGCACAGGGTGCACATTTTTCATTCTTCGTGCAGTGTCCTTCTCGGCATGCGGCCCCTGCAGGATTTCTGCACACATTTCCATGAATCAAGCCCTTAGACATGTGCCTATTTAAAAGATTAGCAATTTTACTAGCGGAAGAGCCCAAAGTTGTGTCAGGATGGAAGAAACAGCCAGGATCGAATTGCCAAGTTGTATGGCAATAGGCTGCCTGGGCTTTATTTGTGAACCAGTGTGGGATCGTTTTTTCACTTAGTTCACTGTGCATCTGGCATTTAGAACCAATATCACTACCCTAAATGCTTTAAAAGTCGCAGCTTGCCATGTTTTACCCCAACAATATGCAGTAGGTAATAGACAAACAATTTCTCAAAACAGGTCACAAATTGCGATTTACAAATGTCGCTCACTTTTATTCTTGAATTTCATTTTTGTCACAGTCCAGCTGTTGAGGCAGCTCTCTCGGAACGATGGGAAAGTGGTGGCCCAGAGTAGTGAAATGCCCTGCTTCACTACGAGTAACTGACAATGCCAGGAGACATGCCAAGACACCCTTATGTTCATGTTCGTGGCCGTGTTCCTGTTCAAAGACTCACATAGAGCCACAGGTCAGAAGGAACCAAGTATTCTCCAAAGTTAATGACATGCATACAGTAACCCATGTTCAAAACAAAGGAATTTTACAGTAGTGGGCCAAAAACCTTATGACCTAAGATTTAGAGACATAAAGTGCCACAATGGAGATGCAAAAACTTTCCTGACCTAAGAGTCAGTGACATGTAACTCCAAAGTCACAGTGACAGTCCACTCATGCCCTACGTTTCAGAGGCATGGAGTTTCATAGTTGCAATGCAAATACCCTCATGAGCTAAGCATCAGAGGGATGTAATTCCACAGTCACATGGACAGTCCACTCATGCCCTACGTTTCAGAGGCATGGAGTTCCTTAGTTACAAAGAAAATATCCTCATGAGCTAAGGCACAGAGGCTTGCAATTCCACATTCACATGGCCAGTCCACCACAGGGACAGTCCACTCATACCCTAAGCATCAGAGGCAGGGACTTCCATACTTGACAATGAAAAAACCCTCATGACCTAAGGGTCAGAGGGATGTAATTCCACAGTCTTTCAGATAAGGTTCCAGGACATGTCGTTTCACAGTCATAGGCTAAAACACTAATGAGTAAAGGTTCTAGGGCATGACATTTCCCAGTCATAGCCTAATTCCCTAATGACTAAAGGTGCAGAGGCATTCAGTCCCACTGTTGCACGTCTAATAACCCAACTACCTCAAATTTAGAAGCAAGTGATTTCACAGTGACGAGGCCAATATCCTCATAACCTAAGGGCCAGAGGCATGTAGTTCCACAGTCTCTGGGGCAATGCACCCATGCCCTAAGCTTGCGAGGCATGGAGCTACACAGTCAAGCAGATAATACCATCATGACTTAAGGTTCCAGGGGCATGTAATTTATCAGTCATAGGCTAATACGCTAACCACCAAAGGTTCAGAGACATTGAATTCCACAGTCACACCTCCAATTCCCTTGTGACCTTGTACTCTAGCACATTGAAGGATCTGTGTGCTAGATGGAATTAACAATAAAATATCTCAGACCAAATAACTGGACAGACTCAAAGGAGATGGTAAAATACTGCTTTAATCTCAAAGAAGTAAAGCAGATAACAATGTCTTTCCGGTTATTCTTAGTTTATATAATGCTAGATGCGTCATCTATGATGTCATCCTATGTGGCAAACTGCAAAAACCTATTGAGGGGTGGTTTTGGATTAGGGGATCATGTCTACCTATAGAAAGTATACATTTTAGTCCCTCATTGGTGGTCTCTTATCAGTGAGATACACCCTGAGCTACTTCTATACACATGGTGCAAGGCCCTCATCTTAGCAGAGAATGTGACAGCGGAATAATACTTTGCAACATTGTATGTAAAAGTGCACAGTAGGCAGTTCTAATTGGTTGGCAACCCAAATTCAACCTTGGACATTCGACTTGGTAGCAGCACGTACATAAAAACAAAACCCAGACACTTGGAGATACGTCAGCTTTCCCCTTGTTTTTCCCAATTAGTCTACCCTCTCTCATCGGTAGGTTTCATGCCAGTGTCTTTTGTTTGAAGGTTGTCCTTGCAAGTCTCGGGACATTCAAAGGAGTGTAGGGACATCACTATCTTAGCTTTAGATTTAATTAATAGCCCTTGTTTGAGAGCTCTTCATCATATGTTACAGGACCATGAAATTGTCCATATTGATGGTGCACTTAACACCATTTATAATTGGTTATTTATGATGCTCTTAATATCAAAGAGGTTTCTAAGCGCAAACTCAGGATTCAAACCTATGTTTCTCTGCGTCATCTTGCTTCCAAGATGAGCACGTTGCAACTGAGCTATACTACCCATGCTCAATTTGATTCAGTTATGCTGGGGGCAGTTGCTCCTCTTGGCCTTTACAGGCTAGCTCACTATATGCCCTTTTAATTGTCCAATATTTGGCATCCATAAATATTCTTGTTCCTCCTAATCTTTGGCAAAGTCACATAAACTTGTGCATGGGTTCCCAATTTGTGGCTCCTCGTCTGTCATTCCAATAGGATGAGGGTGAGGGGGCGGTGACTAGGGAGAATGCGTCCACTTTCTCCTCTAGATTCCCCTCTGGTCATATTCTCGAACAGACTCTTCACCTCCTCTTCTTCAATTCCTGCTTCATCTTCTTTGATCATCTCATCATATTTTCTTTTCTTTGGAACCCATATTTTTCTCAGCCCCCACAGGTGGTCAGCATTTTTTATATGTTCATCCATACTCAAGGTCATCAGATGATAATCTTCTGTCGGTGCAAAAAGTATCCATCGCCCCATATATTTCCTCTGATCCTAGGAAAATAGAAATTAATTCCTGGAGGTGCAAGAGAACTCCTCCTTATATGCTCGCAAGTACTTTCTTCTGTCTGCATCTTTTTTCCAATATGCCTGTTAATGTCAATCATAATCTTCATTCCAATAGCTTTCTTGGCTGTTATTTGGCATTGTCCCCAGACGATCCTTATGAGACACAATCCCAGTATTACTAATAGTAATATTGCTCCAAGTAGTGTAGTGTAAAAGCATTTTCCAACCAAGATAGAATCCATCCAAACAAAGATGAGAACCAATCGTCTCCTGCCGTTTCATCAGCTTCATCTTCCATCTTTGTGTGCTAGGGTCATTAACATTATTATTGCCTCTGTCAGGGTCCCATGTTCTGCATCATGAGAAGGTGTGAATGTAAAGCAGGAAGGTCTGACCTTGGCGTACATGCCTCCTTCCATTGCTGTGATCAAATCCAGAACACACCTATTCTGGAGAGTCATCAGCCTGATTGCTCTCAACTCTTACTTTATTGCATTGAATCCTTTCATTTTTGCATTGATCTGCTGCAGAAGCTCCCATCTTGTAATGTGGAGCCACTTGGCACTCACTGCAGCTTTTGTATAAATATAGATGTCATTATCATGGAAGTCTTGCTGAATACTTTGTACTCATCAGGAATGTCATTGTAAGCCTTTATTGATTTTGATGAGAAATAGTTATCTCTCTTCAGTCGGCGAAGATGAAATGATCTCTTCTTTCTGTTGTATTAATTCATTTTGGGGAACTCTTCAATGTGGAGGTATCTTTGGAGAATTGCTAGTGCTGGGACATGTACATTTACGATGGAGCACATTCCTCCCCAATCTTCAGGCAACTGCATGTAGGCTCTGGATCCGCAGGCCCAACATCGATCCATCAGAACTGCAGTTCCTCCATTGATTCCTGGTACTTCAATTGTTTCTCCGCAACCTTTGTTCTTTCCCACATAGACCTTGCCATCATTCTTGAAGCAGGTTGTTGCATTCTTTATTTGTAGTATATGCACAGGTCCTGTCTCGTTGTAAACCCGAGTTAGCAGCTTTACATTTTTACCCCATGATTCGAAGCATTCATCGTTCACATTTTGCACTCGATTGACACAGTCTAGTAATGGAGGTGCTGAAATGAAGATGGGGTACCAACAACTGAATGCAGTAGGGGGCAGACCCCCCACTTAAAGCCAGGCAGAGAAATTTGCATGGAATGATTTAGTATGGTAAATATGTGAAAATAGACTCACAGGGCTACAAGACATTAGTACCTTTAATAGTGGTATGTGTATAAGGTCGAAAATGCGTTTATCATGGTTTAGTAAGTAGGCAAGGTACAGAATGCATAGCATAAAAATTGAGTAGGAAAATGATATAAGTTTTTTTCCTATACCCAGACAGAAAAGAACTCTGCCATTTATGTAACCAACAAGGCCTTTAACTGACAATGCCTTTATACAAGTAAAATAATATATTTGACTCGCTACAGACAGTGGCAGCATAGTCAACCCAGAGTTGAACAATTTAAGGTTGCAGTGGCCTGTGAAAAACCAGATAAGTGCAGAAACTAGACAGTTAATTGGGCTGTGTCTGAAAATGTAGCTAAGGGAAACAGTTGCATGACAATATTTGGGGTATAGTGACCGGGAAAGTCCTAAAATGGGTGCCAGAATGTATTTCATTTTGAAGGTTTAAACAGATAAGAAAAAATTCCCTTGTGCGTGAATGTAGTGGGCAGAGAACTTTGCCTAGACATGTTTAGAAAAGGTGGGGGTTTGAGTCCTCTTTTTCTGACAGATATAAAAGGGAGCTCTGTTTTCAGTTGGTAGAGGGGTTTGTGTACTGACAACGATGCTATTTGTGGTCTATGTCAGCTGGCATGAAATAAAACCTTATAAACCTGACTCTGCCTCATTGCCTGCTGCTTGAATTGATTTTGCTGAGATGCCAGAGGGTCTCAGAGGGTAACAGAGAGCGCCAGAGAGGAACAGAGGGCCCCAGAATGTCCAGGAGAACCAGACAGAATGGAAGAGTTGAAGAAGAGCATGATTAAGGTCTTAGCACTTCGAGAACACTTGGTGAGCCAACCCAAGATGGATTCGATGATGAACAGAATACGGAACATCTCTTCAAGCCGTAAAAGAACCTGGACAATCAAGACTGAGAGACTAAAGTGAGCCATACTGTTCTGTCCAAGATAAGAGTGAAGTAAAGGGGATAGAAAATAAGATAGGGATGGGGCAGACTGCAGCTGCCCTAGCCGACAGAAAAGAAGGGACAGGGACACGGGGAGGGAGAACAGTATGGCAGAAAGTGGAATTACATGGCCACGGTTGTGGCCATGTAGTTATGGTTAACTTGGTATTTCCATAGGAAGAGCACTTTTTGGGCAGCTTATAACTTCGCTCCCCCCTGGACGAATCCTCACCAAAATTTGCAAATAAAAGTATATGGCCCAATCTGAATTTTGTTGCAGAGTTTGGTGAGGATTCGTCCAGGGGGGGCAAAGTTATAAGGGGGGTCCCAAAACTTTTTTTTCCCATAGACTGAATGGGGAAAAAACTTTACTTGCGCCTACAGCCCAAACCGCTGGACGGATTTTCACCAAATTTGGACCAGGAGTAGCGGCTTGGTCCTGAAAGCGTGCTTTTGCCGGTGAAAATCTGTCCAGTATTTTTTTTTTAAAATGACCAAAAAGTAGGTCATAAAAAATTAGTGATATCTGTGTTCGGTCCGCGGACACACTTCCCTGTTCGATCCATGGACAGTGTTCTGATTGGCCAATCAGTTTGCATGGTGTCCGCTGACAGGCGACGTGTTCGTTGATTGGACGGTGTGGAGCGTGAAGCGTGTCAGATTTTCGGTAGTGTCCGACATCTTGGATTTCCGGACGTCCGCGGACAGCGCAGTGAAACTTGGTTCAAAATTTGTATTTAGAGTGTGTTGGTGTGTAGGAGTGTTTGGGGAGCGTGGGAGAGTATGAGATAGGTTGAAAGTTGTGTTTTTTTATGTGGTAGATGTTCTTGTTGTGTTCGATTTGTCTGCGGACATCACGGGTGTTCTGAAATGTCCTAAATAAACTGAATGGGGGGTGTTCCTAGGACTCAATATGTGTCCGTTTTGTTCGCAAGCAAGCTGAAACTGTTCTAAGAATACTTGCGGTGTCCGGAAATGTTCGTAAATAAACAAAATGGGGGTGTCCTGAGGACGCTGTCTGTATTGTTCGTTGTCAAGTTGAAAGTGTTTTAAGAACTCTCGCGTTGTCCTGAAATGTTCGTACGGGGTGTCCTGAAGACGCTGTCTGTATTGTTCGATGGCAAGTTGAATGTGTTCTAAGAACACTTGCGGTGTCCTGAAATGTTCATAAATAAACAAAATGGGGGTGTTCTGAGGACGCTGTCCGTATTGTTCGATGGCAAGTTGAAAGTGTTCTAAGAACTCTCGCGTTGTCCTGAAATGTTCGTAGGGGGTGTCCTGAAGACCTTCTCTGTATTGTTCTCTGGCAAGTTGAATGTGTTCTAAAAACACTCGCGGTGTCCTGAAATGTTCGCAAATAAACAAAATTAGTGTTCTGAGGACGCTGTCTGTATTGTTCAATGGCAAGTTGAAAGTGTTCTAAGAACTCTCGCGTTGTCCTGAAAGGTTTGTAAATAAACAAAATGGGGGTGTCCTGAGGACGCTGTCCGTATTGTTCTCTGGCAGGTTGAATGTGTTCTGAGAACACTCGCTGTCATGATGCCTACCTCCAAGGAGCCAGGTCCGACCCAGCAACCCCAGAGGCAGGCATCATTTCCCCCAGGGAAGTGCCAGCGGGCCCAAGCTGGGGCCCTTTGGACACAGTCCTGGCGCCTTAGGCGCCAGGCTCATGTTGGACCCCTGTCCTGGCGCCTTAGGCGCCAGGCTCATAAAGTTAGACATGTGTTCAAGTGTTTTAATGTGCACTTACCTGATGCAGACCATGCTGCTACATCCAGGCCCTCTTGAAGCCTGAATGGAACTACTTTACCTGTGGGACTACTTTCCCTGGGTGTGGTCGGGGAAGGATACATACCTGATCGGTGGAAGGATACATTCCTGGAACTTCTTCCAAAGCTATTTAAACCACGCCCGATCAGCAACTCATGCTTCGCGTTGTTCTGCTCCTCGCAGCTGGACGCTCACCGTGTCAGCTCCTGCATCTGGACTTCAGCCACACCTGTCAGCATCCTGGGTCACCTGCTAAGAGAGAATTGGTGAGAAAGAAGACCTTACCTGCTAAAGCTGCATCACGGAAACATCACACCGACAATCCGGAAAGGGAAGACATCATTTTAAAAGCATTTCGCTTCGATCGCTGCAGCGCTGCATTTCACTCACCTTTCCTGGGCACCTCCATCTTCAGCAGCGATCATCCAGATCCGCAGCCACTTCCCAGAGCCTAGAGAGAAAAAGACAAGAACACAAGGTGAGAGAAGAAAGGGAATAGGAAAAGCTCAGTTTCCTTCTAAGACTTACCATTTTGGGTCCTGCCGCTTCCTGGCATTCTGGACCCCGGCCCCTATGGGGAAAAAAGACAAAGACATTGAATGAGCGAATGCAAAGACATTACCCGAACGCTCATCCAGAACTTACCTGTCATTTACTGGAACTGCACGTTTCACTTCGGGTCGGCGCCATATCTCCGGCATTCCGAACCCCGGCCCCTAAGGGGAAAAAGACATAAGCGTTAGCGCTTGCTGCAATAAGACAATGAACATTATTAAGCTTGAACTTTTGAACTTGCTACAGAACTCTTACAGCGCCTTACCTGAATAGTCAAGCTTATTTGAACTCCCATCAAACCTCAATCCAGTGAAGCAACTGGGTTTCAACGCGCCCCTGCATCAGAAGCAGGATGGAGAACTCATCCTTCCAGACCCTAAAGTGAGACTTCACAGGGAATCGAGGAAGGGTATCGTGGAGGGTTGGAAGGGAGTGGGAGGCTTGAGCATTATACCGTCAGTAGGTAATACTCCCTTTTCACGCACAGGGGAATATTCCTGCGAGCCAGTGAGTCCATCTTCAGAGTCCTGCGCTTCACCATTGAAGAAGCATCAGCACTCGAAGCCAGACCTGCGCCTCCGTGGGAATCAGGTGAGCGTGACAGAACGCGAAGCCTACCCACAATCTCCCACCCGGGCGCTATGGAGACTTCCGAGACAGATCAGCTGGCCCAGCTTTTGGGGGAATTACGGGCAGAAGTGCACTCAGCCCGCCAGGAGACTAACGCTCTCAAAAGAGAACTGATCCTACCAAAGGAAAGAACAGATGACCTGGCCAAAAGCTTATTGCAGGCACACTCCTTTACCTAAATCCGGAGGTACTTCCACATCAATGGGTTTGAATAACCCGGTACAAATCAATCTACCTGGACACATGCCTTTGGCCCCGCCTGAACGTTTTGCGGGGGATCCCAAGAAATATGCTGTCTTTATGAACCAATGTCGTTTACACTTTCTATGCAGACCCGGGGCCTTCCCTAACGACCAGACCAAGGTAGCCTTTATACTATCTTACCTCAGTGGCAGTGCTGCCGATTGGTCTATTCCATTGGTAAATCAGGATGATCCCATTCTCCAGAATTTTCAGGGTTTCCAGGCCAGCATGGAAAGATTGTTTGATCGACACTCTCAAGGACAGGCCCTTGATAACGAACTGCTATCCTTACGACAAGGTAATCAGGATCTCCTGTCCTACGTTGCCACTTTTAATAGACTGGTTGTGGAAACTGGATGGCCAGAAAACAAAAGGATCACATTGTTTCATCGAGGCCTGCGCGGAGAGCTTAAGGATGTTCTAGCTCAAATAGTAGATCCACCCCAGGTCTGCGCAGACTACATAGACTTGGTGGTTCAACTTGATCACAGACTTCAAAATAGAAAAGCAGATCGGTTCAAGTACGAAACCCGAGTACCGATCAAAACCCACGCTAACTCCAAGAGTACTGACGTATCCGAACCTATGCAAATCGGCGGTGTTAAAGGACCATTAACGCAGAAGGAACGAGAGAGAAGGCGGCAAAAGCAACTTTTCCTGTATTGCGGGACTTCCGGTCACTTTCTTCGAAATTGTCCGGTTAAACCACCTAAGAAGGTGGTTGGAGCCACTGATAATGATTTATTGACACCTGATTCGGGAAACGACCTAGCCCGACAAGCGTAGGGGTCCGCTTGCCGAGCTTGAAAACAAACTCTTTGACCTCGCATTTTGTCATGCCAATGGTGCTCGTGGACCCAAAACAGCCTCAGCTGTTGCATGCTATAAAAGCATACATTGACAGTGGAGCTATTGGAAATTACATAGACCGTGAATTGGCTTCCAGGATTAAGCTCCCTCTCCGCCCGAAAGTAACCCAAGATGTCATTACTACAGTAGATGGAACCGAAATAGCCTCAGGGCCTGTAACGCATTCCACTGTTGAAATGACACTGGTGGGTCATGATGGACATTGGGAAGCAATCGTGTTTGATGTGATAAAGGCCCCACAATTTCAAGTAATTCTTGGAATTCCTTGGTTAGAAACACATAATCCCAGAATTGACTGGCGAGCAAAGAAGTTAAGTTTTCCTGATTGTGAACCAACTTGTTACCCAAGAAATCCAGTTATGGGTCTAGCCTCAGCAACCTCCACCCCTGTACAGCTACCGTCAGAATACCAAGAATTCCAAGACGTTTTTCAGAAGGAACAGGCTAACACGGTACCTCCCCATCGGTCTTATAATTGCCAAATCGATCTGGTACCCAATGCTCAACTACCTTGTAGTAGGATTTATGCTCTTACAGAACCTGAGAACCTACATTTGCGTCAGTATTTAGATCAGTACCTAGCCAATGGTTTTATTCGCCCGTCCAAGTCTCCTGTCTCCTCAGCTCTGTTCTTCGTGCTGAAAAAAGAGGGCGACCTTAGAACATGTATAGACTATAGCGCCCTAAATCAAATAACGATTAAGAATCGTTACCCTCTGCCCCTGATCCCTGAGCTTATCGACCAGGTGAAAGACGCTTGTGTGTACACCAAGTTAGATCTCCGAGGAGCTTATCACCTGGTGCGTATAAAAGAAGGCGACGAATGGAAGACTGCATTCCGCACCAAATTTGGGCTCTTCGAATATCAGGTGATGCCCTTCGGTTTGTGCAATGCACCTGCCGCCTTTCAGTACTTTATGAATGATGTTCTTCGGGATCTTATCGACGTCTGTGTCATTGTTTATATTGACGACATCCTGGTGTACTCTTCTTCAGAATCCGATCACAGAAAACATGTTAGGGCAGTTCTTGAGAAATTGCGCCAGCACAGACTATTTGCAAAGCTCGAAAAATGCATTTTTCATACCACAGAAGTGGAGTTTCTCGGATTCATCCTGACACCTCAAGGAGTCCGAATGGACTCGCGAAAGGTGGACGCCATCCTCAAATGGCTATCTCCTAGCTCGGTGAAGGGAGTTCAGAGCATGCTCGGCTTTGCCAATTTCTATCGAAGATTCATCCCGGAATTTTCCCGAACAGTCCAACCCATCACAGCTCTCCTAAAGAAAAACAAACGCTTTGAATGGACTCTTGAGGCCGAACAAGCCTTTCAGGACCTGAAAACCAGATTCACCTCTGCACCTATATTGAAGCACCCGCACCCAGATCTCCCTTACATTGTGGAAACCGACGCATCCAGTTCGGCCATGGGAGCTGTCCTGTTGCAAAGAGACCCAGAAACTAATCAACTACACCCTGTGGCCTTTTGTTCCAGGAAATTTTCTCCTCCTGAAATCAACTACGCAATTACCGACAAAGAGTTACTGGCTATTAAATCTGCTTTCAAGGCCTGGCGTCACTACCTTCTCGGGGCAAGACACACCATCACCGTAATTACGGACCACAGAAATTTACAGTATTTAAAGACGGCCAAAGTTCAATCTTCACGACAACTCCAATGGGCTCTATTCTTTGCGGAATTTGATTTTGTAATTACCTATCGCCCTGGCTGCAAGAATGGTAAAGCGGACGCCTTATCCCGGATTGGCGGATGGAAGAACCCAATTCGAGTTTAGAACCTGTGCCAATCATACCTGAACAAAGAATCTTAGGCCTAACTTCATTGCAAACCATTGAGGACATCCAAACGCAAGTAAAACAACTTCTAGACTCTTCAGCCTTACTGGAATGGAGTCAAAAGGGTCCTCATTACACCGTTAAGGATGACTTACCCTACTTCCAGGAGCGGTTGTTTCTGCCTAGTAAAGAATTGCAAGAACTTGTTATTGCCCATCATCATGAATCATTAATGGAAGGACACCCTGGTATCGCTAAAACGGAGGAAAAAATCAAACGCCACTTCTGGTGGCCTTCTTGGAGAAAAGACATAAAGTCTTTTGTATTGTCTTGCGGAATTTGCACCCAAAACAAGGGTCAAAAGAAAAGGCCAGCCGGCCTACTTCAACCCTTGGATATTCCACCGGCACCATGGCACACCTTTTCAATGGACTTTATAACTGACCTGCCTCCTTGTGCTGGTTACAACACTATCCTTGTAATTGTGGATCTATTCTCCAAAATGGCCCTCTTTATCCCTTTAAAAGGTTTGCCTTCAGCTTCCACCTCGGCCAAGGAATTTCTGGAGAATATAGTTTGCATACATGGTTTCCCTTCCATATTAGTCTCGGATTGTGGAAGTCAATTTATCTCCCATTTTTGGAAGAAGTGTTGCCAACTAGCACAAATAAATGTGCGGCTATCCACCAGCCACCACCCCCAGACCGACGGACAAACCGAGAGAACCAATCAGACTCTCGAGCAATATCTTCGGTGCATGTTACACCAATCCGAGTTAAATTGGAAAGACATCCTTTGGATCGCAGAATATGCATACGACAATTCAGTGCATTCTGGAACCGGACAAACTCCTTTTTATACTTTGTATGGTCACCATCCTCGGACCTCTGATCTAGATCCACCTCTGACCCTGGAAATGCCTGCAGTAAATCATCTGCATTCCACAATAACCCGAGCCTTCAAAGAAGCTGCAACTCATTTACAGCAAGCCAAGAAAAAGTATAAAGAAAACGCTGATCTGCACCAAAGTAAAACTCCTCCTTACCAAGTAGGAGATCAGGTATGGCTAGCAACGAAACATTTACCCCTCAAGGGCCCGCGAACCTTCAATCCCAGATTCCTAGGACCTTATCCCATCAAGGCTATAATCAATCCCGTGTCCTTTAAACTGGATTTACCGTCTAACATGCGTATTCATCCAGTTTTTCATGCATCACTTTTGAAGCCAGTACAACCAGGGACCCGACTGTCCAAGCCTCCAGACCCAGTTCAAATTGAAGGGGAATTAGAATTCGAAGTTAAAGACATTTTAGACTCCAAGGTGTTAAAGTCCAAACTCTTCTATCTTGTTGACTGGAAGGGATATGGACCTCAGGAGAGATCGTGGGAGCCTAGTAACCATGTTCACGCACCTCGATTAATACAAAGGTTCCACCCGAGATTTCCGAACAAGCCAAAACCCCCGGAGGGAACAACCTTAGGAGGGGCCTTGAGGGGGGGGTACTGTCATGATGCCTACCTCCAAGGAGCCAGGTCCGACCCAGCAACCCCAGAGGCAGGCATCATTTCCCCCAGGGAAGTGCCAGCGGGCCCAAGCTGGGGCCCTTTGGACACAGTCCTGGTGCCTTAGGCGCCAGGCTCATGTTGGACCCCTGTCCTGGCGCCTTAGGCGCCAGGTTCATAAAGCTAGACATGTGTTCAAGTGTTTTAATGTGCACTTACCTGATGCAGACCATGCTGCTACATCCACGCCCTCTTGAGGCCTGAATGGAACTACTTTACCTGTGGGACTACTTTGCCTGGGTGTGGTCGGGGAAGGATACATACCTGATTGGTGGAAGGATACATTCCGGACATTCTTCCAAAGCTATTTAAACTACGCCCGATCAGCAACTCACGCTTCACGTTGATCTGCTCCTCGCAGCTGGACGCTCACTGTGTCAGCTCCTGCATCTGGACTTCAGCCACGCCTGTCAGCATCCTGGGTCACCTGCTAAGAGAGAATTGGAGAGAAAGAAGACCTTACCTGCTAAAGCTGCATCACGGAGACATCACACCGACAATCCTGAAAGGGAAGATATCATTTTAAGAGCATTTTGCTTCGATCGCTGCAGCGCTGCATTTCACTCACCTTTCCTGGGCACCTCCATCTTCAGCAGCGATCATCCAGATCCGCAGCCACTTCCCAGAGCCTAGGGAGAAAAAGACAAGAACACAAGGTGAAAGAAGGAAGGGAATAGGAAAAGCTCAGTTTCCTTCTAAGACTTACCATTTCGGGTCCTGCCGCTTCCTGGCATTCTGGACCCCGGCCCCTATGGGGAAAAAAGACAAAGACATTGAATGAGCGAATGCAAAGACATTACCCGAACGCTCATCCAGAACTTACCTGTCATTTACTGGAACTGCACGTTTCACTTCGGGTCGGCGCCATATCTCCGGCATTCCGAACCCCGGCCCCTAAGGGGAAAAAGACATAAGCGTTAGCGCTTGCTGCAATAAGACAATGAACATTATTAAGCTTGAACTTTTGAACTTGCTACAGAACTCTTACAGCGCCTTACCTGAATAGTCAAGCTTATTTGAACTCCCATCAAACCTCAATCCAGTGAAGTAACTGGGTTTCAACGCGCCCCTGCATCAGAAGCAGGATGGAGAACTCATCCTTCCAGACCCTAAGGTGAGACTTCACGGGGAATCGAGGAAGGGTATCGTGGAGGGTTGGAAGGGAGTGGGAGGCTTGAGCATTATTCCGTCAGTAGGTAATACTCCCTTTTCACGCACAGGGGAATATTCCTGTGAGCCAGTGAGTCCATCTTCAGAGTCCTGCGCTTCCCCATTGAAGAAGCATCATCACTCGAAGCCAGACCTGCACCTCCGTGGGAATCATGTGAGCGTGACACTCGCGGTGTCCTGAAATGTATGCAAATAAACAAAATGTGGGTGTCCTGAGGACGCTGTCCGTATTGTTCTCTGGCAAGTTGAATGTGTTCTAAGAACTGACGCAGTGTCCTGAAATGTTCGTTGAAAAAAACAAAATTGGGGTGTTCTGAGGACACTGTCCGTATTTTTCGTTGTCAAGTTGAATGTGTTGTAAGAACATTCGCGGTGTCTGGAAATGTTCAGAAATAAACAAAATGGGGGTGTTCTGAGGACGCTGTCTGTATTGGTCGTTGTCAAGTTGAAAGTGTTCTAAGAACTCTCACGGTGTCCTGAAATTTTCGTAAATAAAGAAAATGGGGGTGTTCAGTGTTCTAAGAACACTCGCGGTGTCCTGAAATGTTTGTAAATAAACAAAATGGGGGTGTTCTGAGGACGCTGCCGTATTGTTCGTTGTCAAGTTGAAAGTGTTCTAAGAACACTCGCGGTGTCCGGAAATGTTCGTAAATAAACAAAATGGGGGTGTTCTGAGGACGCTGTATGTATTGTTCGTTGTCAAGTTGAAAGTGTTCTAAGAACTCTCGCGGTGTCTTGAAATGTTCGTAAATAAAGAAAATGGGTGTGTTCTGAGGACGCTGCCGTATTGTTCGTTGTCAAGTTGAAAGTGTTCTAAGAACTCTTGCGTTGTCCTGAAATGTTCGCAGGGGGTTTCCTGAAGACGCTGTCCGTATTGTTCGCTGGCAAGTTGAATGTGTTCTAAGAACACTCGCGGTGGCCTGAAATGTTTGCAAATAAAGAAAATGGGGGTGTTCTGAGGACGTTGTCCGTATTGTTCGTAGTCAAGTTGAAAGTGTTCTTAGAACTCTCGGGTTGTCCTGAAATGTTCGTAGGGGGTGTCCTGAAGATGCTGTCCATATTGTTCGCTGGCAAGTTGAAAGTGTTCTAAGAACACTCATAATGTCCGCGGACATTAAAAGTTTCCATAGGCCATAGTTGATATATTTGACTCTATGGGTGTGATATGCTGCGGTGGTTGTGGCCCTGGCATAGAGTGTTGGGTGCATAGCCATTTGGCCATGCGCCCAACACTCTATGCCCTGGCAACAACCACCGCAGCATATCACTCTTATAGTTGCTTATAACTTTGGGTCAAAAACAAATTTATAAGGAACAAAGTTATAAGATACTATGGGTGTGATATGCTGCGATGGTTGTGGCCATGACATAGAGTTTATAATATACTTACTGTTTGGTTTAGTAACTGGAGTACATGTATTTCTTGTTCATTTCTGTGATAAAAGAAAATAGCATGTTACTATTAGTATTTTGTAATGACTTATTACATTGTATAATCAACATTTATTTTTTTGACCCACATATTTAGTAGATTACAAACCAGACTACTGTGCAATTTGCTCAGTTTCTGTGTTTGTTGCTAAAATCATTGGGTCTGTGGGAGAAAAAAAAATCCATGTTGGATTAAAAAAAAACCTTTTTCTGTTATGCTACAGTTTATTTGTTTGTTTGTTTTCATTGTTCACTTGTTGCTTCTGGCTAATGCTTTATACTTTGGCTTGTTGCATTTATTTGGAGCAGTAACATATTATTTATCTGTTTGGACACTGTTAAATTTTGGGACAGTTAGATACCAATTGGCGTATTCTAACTGTCTATATTTTGATATATTTTAGTGGTATTGATTTATCTGTTTGGATATTGTTAAATTTTGGGACAGTTAGATACCAATTGGCGTATTCTAACTGTCTATTTTTTGCTCTAATTTAGTGGTATTCATTTATCTGATTAGTTGTCAAATCTTTGGGCAGCTAGATAGCTTTCGGAATATTCTAACAGTTTATATTTTTTTTACTACAAGTTTAGTTATCAAATTTTGGTTTTAAGAACATTAAATAAGCGTTTGTAAGATTTGCTGGTAATCTCTGCTTTAGAGTAATGGTACTATTATTACATTCAAACCATCCACATTTTTTTTTATATATGCAGTGTGGTGCCTTGAATTGGTTGTGGCTCCTCCGTGGTAGATTATACCTATTGTTGTGAAGGTTTTCTTACCAAGTGATATTTGACCATGTGTGAATCCAGTCAGCTTGCAGTTGTTTTTGGTACCATCTACATTGTAACGTAGAAGCATTAGTATTACGTATTTACTATGTGTTTGTATTACTAACGTGGAGCGATTATCTGAATTGCAGGTAGAACATAATCTACCATGGTTTGCATTTTGTACAAGTTGCTGAAATGGAATGGATTCACAATTAGGTATTGATATATATATACGAAGCGTTCATTGGGGATTTGTTCTTGTGTCACATTGTTGCAGAGAGTGCATGTATGTTTCCACATGTATGAAATCTGGAAGATTTCATTTATAGGTATGTTTTTGTTTTCCAGTACTTGTAGTAAGTACATTAAAAATCTTGTGGCTCTTCCTGTGAGTTTATAGTAAATTTCACCATTCCAGCACAGTGGTCCAATTGTTGTCTTATTCCATAAACACTATACGTGTTGTCAGGATTATTTGTTGCGTTTCTATGAAGTACTAACATTTGCAAACACAATGGGGCTGTACTGTGTAAGTAAATGTTGTCAACAATTGGTGGTAATTGAAATAGAATATTCATTGCTACATTTGCGTAGCAACTTACACCAACTATATTTGAGAGTTTAAATGGATCTGGTTGTTCTGTATCTGACTTCTTTTTTTGGAGTATGTCTTCCTTCTTTGAAGAAGTACCTGGTTTCCTTTCGCTAATTGATTCTTTTTTGCTTGTTGATGAAGTATTACTTTCTTTTACTCTCTTTGGAGGATATGCAGTGACATCCTGTTGCATTTCTGTTTGATTTATTTTTCTTTTATAATGTTTTACTTTTTGTGGAACAGAATATGTGTTTAGATGGGGGGTGTATAGTGAGCGAAGTCTATTGTAATCTAAAATGCAAGGAATATCAGCGTTTGCTTTACTTGCGTCAAAGTTGATTAGAAATAGACCGTCAAGTGTACGTAAGCGTGATAGTGCTACGTAGCTCATGCCTTCTTTAAAGACTGTGTTGCCAATATCTATCATTGCTTTGTCTAGGGTAAGACCTTGTAATTTATGAATAGTGACTGCGTATGCAAGAGTTAGAGAAAATTGTTCTCTGCGTACATACATGTCTTTGAAGAGAAGGAATCGAGCTGTTGAGCGTCCTATCCTTTTTAATTCTGAAAGTTTGTCAAAGAGAATATTGACAAACTGAATTTTGTTGTCATGTGGGTATGTTTGAAAGCCAACAACTGTACCCAGTGCTCCATTAACTAGTCCTTGGTCCATGTCAAGGTTACTTTTAAGCATTACTCTGCAATTTAAGGATAGTTTTAACATCTTTTCTAAGCCTGCTGTGTTTGAGATTGATTTTTCTAAACTGTTTAGTCTTGTAGTGGCTTGCTCACACATGGGTAGTGTCATACCATGTACATCTAGTTTGTCTGTGGCACTAATTTCCATTATTGGTTGCATTTCTTTACTTAACATTATTTCATTGAATTTGAAACAGCTTGCAAGAGTTGGCATTAAGGCCATACAATTGACATTTTTGTGGGCTAATTGTTCCATAACATCTGTAGCACATGCATTATCGCCATAAAGTTCATGAATGTGCCGGGTTTTCAATATTGCTTCTTCTTCTTTAGAAAGTATACCAACCCTGATACTTTTTAAGATGTTGGCATAAGTGAGATCGGCAGATTGCCGTATGTTTTCTGTTAATTCTTGACATTTCCAATGCTGCCAACAGTTTTACGGCAGAGTTTGTGTCCTAATGTTTTAAAAATAGGCTCACCTTTTACTGGTGTCAATTGAAGAAGATCTCCGAAAACAATAATGTGTTGTCCTGCAAAGAGCTCTTCATAGTTTGCTTTGAATACTTCTTGTAATCTGAGATGAGTCAAAGCCAACATTAGGTTGAAGACCATGCTCACTTCATCTATTAGTAGCATTTTCATTTGTTTCAATATTCTGCATAGTTTGTAATAGCCTAATTTGTTTTGGTTTTCTACTGGCAATAGTAGTAATCGGTGTAACGTGACACCACCTATGTTGTAGGCAGCTAAACCAGTGGGGGCAGTGACAACAGCTGACAGTTTGTTGTTTGTCAATTTTTGAAGGAACTTACTGATGATTTTGATTAGGAATGTTTTGCCAGAACCAGCTTCACCACTGACGTACAGTAGTATAGGTTTATAATTATGGCAGGAACATTCTTTACTTTCATGTTGTACACCATGTGAAGTTTGTTTTGTTACTTCTTGAAAAATTCTACGTTGCTCGTTGTTTAGTTTTGATTGTAGTATAGTTAAATCCTCTTTATCTTCATACTGACACATGGTGTTTTCTACTTCTATCATAGCTAATTCTGCCTCATTTATTATTAGTGGTACTCCCATTGGTTCTTGGCTTCCTGTTACAGAAGGTTGACTACTGTCAGGAGTTTCTTTATCTAGTCGGGCCTGGAGTTCTTCTTCGTGTTGCTGTTCATTGTGCAACATTGTTTTGTACTGTGTAAAGTTTACATCAGTTATAGTGCTTTCATTTGCTTTGAAAGAATCTTCGTAAGAGTCTTAGTTATCTAGTATTTCTTCTTCTTTTCTCCATGTTTTAAAGAGTTGTAGCAGGGACATGTAATATACTTCTTTATGTTGAGGAGTCTTTAATGACAATTTGATATGATTAATTAAATTTGGTTTGGTGAGTTTAACTAAGCTGCCTTCACAGTTTGTCACTCTGTATTTACCTTTTTTTCACCAGGTTTTATATTATTTTTGTACGTATAATTTTGGGCTATGTGGTATAGACACATGGTTTCCAAAGTATTACTTCTGTTTGGCTAGTATGTGTCCAATAAAATGTCTTGGATGTTGAGATCACGTTTGGCTATTGTTTCTATATCTTCGTATGATTTTAGAACTCTTTTTCTAGATTTAGCTGGACCAAGACTTAGCCATACTATATTTTCAGATTTACCATACAATGCAGTACCAGTTAAACATTAAGCTGCTTCATATGATCCACATTCTCTATGGGAGAGCATTTTTATGCCCAAGCTGTATAATTCCTGAGACACTGTTTTATCTAATGACAGGTCATTCCACAGGTCTTGGAGCTCTGTCATTTCTGCTTTGGTTAAGTATGCTGTGACATATCGTGCAACTGCAGTAGAATTGTCTGCAATGTACTGCACATCTATGTTTGCATTCCATAAGTGGGCAATGATTGCATTGCAATCATTGATATATTTTTCTTCTTCTTTTCATTTTATGTAATATGTATTTTTAGGTGACTTATCTTTAACACTGTGTCTAACTGAAGACATGAGGTTGTTCACCTGACCTGTATTTGTAACTGGTCTAGGGAAACCAAATCTGCATTTGGTGTAGTATTTCCCTTTGTTTTTGTATTTGCGACAACAATATTTTCCACATTTGTGTCTTTGAAATTGTAAGATTTGTGCATGAAGATCACTATTTGTTGCTTCCAATGGAATTTCACAAGTGACATATTTTTCAATAAACTGTAAAACAGTGGCATCACTGTCTTGACCAAATTTAGGAGCATCTTTAATCCATAAAAGCATGTGGATATGTGGGGCCTCTTCTGG
Source organism: Ambystoma mexicanum (assembly GCF_040938575.1). NCBI lineage: Eukaryota > Metazoa > Chordata > Amphibia > Caudata > Ambystomatidae > Ambystoma > Ambystoma mexicanum. The sequence continues at coordinate 636,620,811 of NC_090937.1, forward strand.
CTTGGTATTCTTTTCTCCAAAAGAAGTGTTGCACTTCTCCAAAGGGAGGAACAGTTTTATTACAAATAAAATGTAGCATAGCAATGAAGCGATGGTGAAAATATCTTGAAATATTAACAGGATCCAAAGAACAAAGTTCTCCAGGTGTTAGTATGTCTATGTTTGTTTTGTTTTTGTTTGATATGCATAGGAAATCATGTAAATCTTCCCAAGCATATTCTGCACAACTTAATGTAACAAACCAAGTGGGTGGGCCAAGGTTTCTGATAATACAACGTACATCTCCATGACGTCGAAACCAGTACTCTTTAGTACCATGCATATTTGCTAATAGATTTGTAATATTTGATTGTAAAACCTCATCCTTTTGTTGCACTTTTTGTAATAATTGTGTAGCTGTCATATTTTGAAAGTGTGATCCTGATTTTAATATGTGTGCAACTCCGTAACATAAAGTTTCTAGTTCACTTTCAAAGAGTAGGTGGAATATGTATTCCACATTTTGTCTAAATCTGGGATCTTCAGAATACATCCGTAATGAGCAAAATTCTGATGCTGATATTTCAATAGGTCTATCATCGTACCTTCCTCCTTTGCCAGTAGGAAAAAGTAGAGGAAACGCATGTGCTTCTATACTTTTTCCCATATGCTGATTGGTGATCCTTTTGTTTGACGCATTTGGTATGTTTCCAGTGCATCTTCTATGGTGTCATAAGACTGCAAAGGATGAATTGTATAATGGTCTAAAGTATTTGATATTGAAGCAGGATCTAGGAGCTCAAATTGACCAGTTTTTTGTGTTTCTTGAATTATTTCAGTTGTATCCTTCAAGTTTTCTTCAATATTAATTTCTTTGTAATATTCATTATTCTCATTAAGATATTGCAAGGCTTGTCTAACTTTATGTAAATCTACCAGCTGTTGCCACATTTTCTTGTCTTTTGTAGGTACTCCATTTACTAAGATAATTAAAGATTGCTGCATTGGACGTTGCACTCCTAGAGTATGCACATTTTCTTTTAGATCTAATGGTAACTAAACTACTTTTCCACAAATGCCTTTTACCAATTCAGAGGGAGGTTATTTTGCTGTTTTTGGTTGAAGGCGTATTATTGCTTGAAATGGGTGCACTGTTTGAATTATGATGCTCTCATATAAATTAAGTTATTGTAGGGGTTTTGGTAGTGGGTATAATTCCAAATTATTTGTGATAGCACATGAAGGAGTTGTGTTGTTGTCAAGTTTTGTAGTGCAGTAACTGCAAAGTATTAAGGGGTCAGTTTCGTATTTGTTTTCTGCTAAAAGGTAGAGAGCTAATTCAAACCATTTAGAATCGCCATTGTCTTCTATTTTGTATGATACGTCTGCAGTTTTTGTGTTACTTTTATAAAAAGTTCTGCGGCAACATACACATGGTTTGGTATTTCAGCTGTACTTTTACATTTTATTATTTCTTTTTTATATGTGTTTAGTAAAAGGTTGCCATGTGTAGAATTGTTGCTAATTTGGTTTAAAGCTATTTCATTTTGTAAGTGGCTTTCACTTCCAAAATATTTTTTCTGGATATAGTCAATTTCTTCAAGTAGGTCTTTGCTATACCATGTAGAAGAATGTTATTTAAATTTGCTAGTGCTAAAGCAGGACTTTTAGCATAGTACAGTTTATAGACAAGATTTGTTATAGTTGAATGATGTGTTGATATCCTTTTAATATCATGGAAGGTGGTTTTACAAGTAGGTCCTGTAATGCAGGCCAATGAATGTCCTTGTAGTCCTGTGTACTTGCGCACAGGACAGGTATCCATATTTTGCAGTAATTTAATTTTGATTTTGTCTTTGCTTTTTACATATTGATTGAGGAATTGGCGCAAAGACTTGAAAAATAGTTTGGGAATGTTACACATTGACGTGCATGGCCATTTGTACACTAGATGTTCTGATTCAGTTGAATGGAGGGGTAATTCTAAGTTTTCAGGGCATATTTTTATAAGGAGTACTTCTTGTTCCATTATGGTATTATTCACTTTTCATAACCTCGACCACTGTATGGCAATTGTACTTGTTTGCTTTTGTTTGTATGCTTCTTCATTAAAGTATGGTTCTGTGCTCGTAGTGTGATTCCATTCACCTCAGCAGATACTTAAGAAGTTCTTTCTGTTGACATTTTGTTTATTGAGAAGTCTTTTTTGTAATTTAGTTATTATTTTTGTTAGTGGTTTCATTTTGTTTAACACTAAAATAAATCACTTTCTTTTGAGAAGAATTGCACTGTCTATCAACGCGTCTAAGATTAATTTCCTACGATAGGTTTTAAGCATTGAACCTGATTTCTCTCCTGTTTTTATAAGATTTTGAAGGACTTTGTGACAGTACATTTTGGCTAAAATACTTTTCCTGGTATGTTTACTTTGCACTATATCAAAATTTAAAGAAGCAGTTTTATCTGTAGTGATAGCTGATTTTCTGTTAATTGTTTTTTGGTTTATTTTACATTTTGATAGAGGAGGCAAAGTTTCTGTACTTGAAACTTCTTGTGTTTCGCTAAATGACTGTATTAGCTGTTTTGTTTCAACTTTTTTTTACAAATTCTGCTAGAGATGGATGCTTATGTTGGACACTTTTATTTTCATTTGCTCTACTTCTGCGTTGCTTTCTACGGATTTGACTTTTGGTAGGCATTATTTAGGGTCTGTTGAAAAAAATAAAGAAGGTATGGGTTGGGGTGTTCTGCAATGATAGTGTGCTGTGTGCATGAGTGATTGAGTAAGATGATAAAGATGTGTGTAATGGTGTGTGATTGTGCATTGGGAACTACAACAAGTAGGGATGGGTATTCTTGAATTTATGTGCTACTAAACTGGGGTTCAGATGACAGAAAAAGTAAGCTAGTGGTGTGGAGAAGTACAAATAGTAAATCTAATGTATACAATTGAAACAGTTTTTTGTTCCATAATATCAAAATTCTAGCGGTTGAGTTGGGTAATTTGTGTGTCCAAAAATAGGAATTTGTGGGCCATTCTGGCTGTAAATCGGGGATTTTTGGACAGAATGGTGCACAATCTCTATTTTTAGGCACAGAAATAGCATTAATTAACTTTACAGTGTGTTTGAGTAATAATACAAATATTATGGTGATATTCTACTTACTTTTTTTCTAAAATGAACAGGTTACTTCTTAGTTCTTCTTTGTTCTTCAAATTCGGCTGCTTCTTTTCAGGAGAATGGTCTTCACTGTAATTGTAAAAGAAACAAATTAGTAATTTTGTTTGTATATAGCACTGTTTTTAATTTAGACATTGATTTCTTTAATTGAAATCCTCAGCGCCTTCCTCAAAACCATTAAAACTATCTTATTTACATAAGATACGTCGCACCAGTTCAATACATATGATATTTTCTTAATGAACACATTGTATTGCAATGACTAACTGTAGCAAACAAAATATCTTTACTATGTCTTGTGAAATTCATAATGTACCACTGAATACCACTATTTCTGTAACTAAGCTCTTTCAGGTAATAGTGCCTCAATGTCACACTTAAATTAAAGTAATTAAATAAATAAAGAAATAAAAAAAATATGTAATTGTATAAGTATTATTTTGTAAGATTTGAACATAGAGTGTGCATGCATGCAATTTTGTTTGAATATATGTAGTCTATATATTTTATTTAAAAAATGTTAGTTTAACATGATTTGAGTGTGTGTGTGTATAAAGAAAGTAAATAGTATAAAGGTTTATAAGTGACAGTTGATTTTAGGAGATTGAAAAAAAAACAGTAGATTCATTTTACAGATTACACAAGCTAAAAGTCAGTTTGAAAATGTGTTCATGTACTGTACAGAAAATATGCATACCTGTAGTTTGTGTTCATGCATATGGATGTGCACGGAGCTGCAAGTAGACATCTTGGAGACTTGCACAGTATTTTTTGTAGATGGTGCTTGCCAATGATATGACACTTGTACTCAGATAGATTCACAGTACATTTGCAGTGCTGATCTAGGATGATGCAGTTAGAGGTAGAGGTCTTGAATGTGATTGGTGGATGGTCATGTGACTTCTTAGCTACATCCAATGAGGGAATGGCACAGAGATTGAAGTGGAAATGGTAGAAGGGCTGTTCATGTTACAATATGTCCACAGACATGGCGGTAGTTCGCGGACATCGGGTGTTACATCCGGGGATTTTTGGGTTCAGAAGTCATGCAAATGAGAATGAGCACTGAAAGGGATTGGTCAGGAAAGTTTAGTGGGTGTGTTGTGCCAGGGGAGAGTTTCTCAGATACTCTTTTTGCTGAGAGAACAGCAGATAGATATGGCTTTGTGTTTCAGAAAACAGATTGTTTGGATTTTGGGAGATTCATGGATACGTTGGTTGAAGGTGCATGCAGAAAGCTGTGGAGTAGCTGTAGATCCTGGGTTTCCACATGTGGAAGTACACTGGCATGGAGTACGTGGAATGAAGTGGTTGGACTTGCTACCTCTCTGTGCTACTTTGGAGACAGAGCAACTTCCAGACATCATTGTAATTCATTGTGGAGGGAACAGTTTAGGACATGTGTCTGGAATTTCTTTAAAATTTGCTATGAAAGAAGGACTTGGGAAGGTCATGGACATGTTTCCTAATTCTCAAGTAATATTTTCACGTATTGCGCAGAGACAAATTTGGCTTTGTTCTTCTTCATTTGGTCCATAAATGGAAAAAGCAAGGTGCAATGTTAATAAGGCTGTTTGTGCATTTCTAAGAGATTTTGGCATGTCCTCTTTTCACAATGAAAATATTATGTTTCGTAGTACATACATTTTTCGCAGAGATGGAGTCCATCTTACTTATGCTGGCAATCAGATTTTTCTGAGAAATGTACAAAATGCATTGCGACCTTTTTTAGAATTACAGCACCCATTTTGAAGTAGGTGTTGAGTATTTATAATTTTTGACATACAAACACCTCCCAAAGGCTCTTTTCAGAGCCACCACTTCCTCCTAGAGAAAATTACAATGGTTATGATAGGGTAGCACCCCAAATTTTTAGCTGTCCGCGGACCGTCCGCAGACTTCTAAAAAATACAAAGGGCCCTGCTTCATTTATTTTCACTTCTATTTTTTAACTGTGAAAGGCGGCTCTGAAAAGAACCTTATTTTTTTGGGGTTTTTTGTTATTTTGTATTTTGTTGGGTTTTTTATACACGACGCAATAGGAGAGGAGGGGAAAGGAGGGTAAAGGGGGGGACACCAACCACAGGGATAAGAAAGGGCGAGCTGAGAGAGGAAGATGTAGAGTGGGTTTTATTTGGGTAGTGAGCAGGTCTTCTCATGCTCTGAGACGATAGTCTCAAAAGCACTGCGTAGTCGCTCCCGCCTGCAGAGTACTGTGTCACAGTACATACATACAACTGTGACCCTCGAAAGGTAAGGGTCATCAGAATTCTGTATGGCTTGTGAGGCAGCTTGAGGAAGACGCTGTCTCACAGAGGTGGTCCTTGTGGTGACAGGATCAGAAACGGAGGATGAAGTAGAGGAAATCAACCTACTACGCTCCTCGCAAGGTACAACCTTGCGAATGGCCCCAGAGTGAAATGACCTCAGGTGTCGCTTCATGGTAGTGGTCCCAAAGCTGTACAAACCATGCCTTCCGCCACTGAGTACCATATTGCACTCATTGCAGGTGACATGGTTCGCACAAGCCTTAGGAACATTCCCATGAATGGTAAACAACCGCCACACCCAAGACTCACGCCTAGTGCGGGTAGTAGGGATTTCCTCTACCTCATTCTCGTCATCCTCTTCTTCCTCCTCTGCATCCTCACTCCTGTTCCCCTCTTCAGGCCCTTGGGAAGGTGGTGGTGGTGGAGGGGGTGGGGGTGGTGCTGAAGCAGGTGCAGCACCAGGTGGCAGTAGTGCAGCCATGGATGCCATCTCGATGATGGTGTAATCTGCAAGTTGCAGGAAAAATAGCTGTGCTCTGAAGAATAGCCAGAAACACAATGAGAATAAGCTCTAGGGCGTGATCTTTTATAGGGGTACTTTTACGCGGTTCACAGACATGCGCGCTGTCCGCGGACAGATCAAACACAAAAAAAGGTTAAAAAACGTTCAAAAAGTATGTAGAAACTCAGGATTAGTATGTGGGACTTGTGCTATGGTGAATTTTTATTGAGAAATATTGTGGATTACTTGAAAATGAAACATTTAAATTGTTCGGGGACACGAACAGTGTCCGCATTCAGAACATGCGATCAGCATGGGCGCGGTCACATGATCGCTTCGCGAACATGTTCACGAAGGAAGCGACTGTCCGCAGGACGCCAAATGCACGGACATCGGTTTGCGCATGCGTGTTGATGTTCTACGGACACTGTTCGGGTCCTGAAGTAATTAAAAGTGCGTCACACGTCAAACAAACATTTCTGGACACTGCATGTGTTCTAGAACAGTTTGAAATTGGTAGCGAACAGTACGAACAGGTAGAGTGTTCTTCAGGACACCTCCATTTTCGTTTCTTTACGAACATTTCAGGACACTACTTGTGTTCTTAGAACAGTTTCAACTTGCTAGCAAACAGTACGGACAGGTATAGGGCCTCATTACGACCCTGGCGGTAAGGGGTTAACGCCAGCGTTAGCTGCGCCGACCCCTTACCGCCAATTCCGAGTTCCCCTAGCGCCATGGAGGTTTTAACACCCGATTTTAGCGGGTGTTAAAATCCATGGCGCTAAGGGACCATGGAGTTAATTACGCCACCGTAATTTACGGTGGCGTAATTAACGCCTTCCCCACTCCCATTATGCCCTATGGGGCAAAAATGGGAATGGGGAAGGGTAAATGGGGATTGGGGACTTACCGCCCCGCCAAGGTCGGAATGGGGCGGTAAGTCCGCCAACCACCATGGTGTAAACGTAGTTTACACCATGGTGGTAAAGTCACGGCCCAGGCGGTAACTTACCGCCTAGGTCGTAATGAGGCCCATAGTGTTCTTCAGGACACCTCCATTTTCATTTATTTACGAACATTTCAAAACGCCAATTGTGTTCTTAGAACAGTTTCAACTTGCTAGCGAATACTACGGACAGGTGTAATGTTCTTCCGGACACGTCAATTTTCGTTCATTTATGAACATTTGAGGACACCGATTCTGTTCTCAGAACAGTTTCAAATTGCTAGCGAACAGTACGGACACATATAGTGTTCTTCAGGGCACCTCCATTTTCGTTTATTTATGAACATTTCAGGACATCAATTGTGTTCTTAGAACAGTTTCAACTTGCTAGCGAACACTACGGACAGGTATAGTGTTCTTCAGGACACTTTAATTTCCGTTTCTTTACAAACATTTCAGGACATCGCGTGTGTTCTTAGAACAGTTTCAACTTGCTCGCGAACAGTACGGACAGGTATAGTGTTCTTCAGGACACCTCCATTTTCATTTATTTACGAACATTTCAGGACACCAATTGTGTTCTTAGAACAGTTTCAACTTGCTAGCGAACACTACGGACATGTATAGTGTTCTTCAGTGCACTTTAATTTTCGTTTCTTTACAAACATTTCAGGACACCGCGTATGTTCTTAGAACAGTTTCAACTTGCTAGCGAACAGTACGGACAGGTATAGTGGTCTTCAGGACACCTCCATTTTTGTTTATTTACAAACATTTCAGAACACCCGCGCTGTCCGCGGACACCTACATTGTTTTTTTTTTAAACGGAAAATAATTACAACACAATATAAAAATTTAACTTTATTTAACATATATTAATAATTTATGATAGAGAAGGTGGGGCAGAAACGGAAACAAAAACAGGAGAATTAGGGGTTTCAGCATGATTGGTATCAAGTGAAGAAGGGATGGAAGTCTCATCAAAACGTTTTGGGTTATGGAAAGGGTTTGGGATAATTGACTGGGATATGGTGAGGGGGACAAGTACATGTGGGACAATGGTATGAGGTTTTTGTTTTAAAATGATCTTCAACAAAAGTTTTCAGATTATTAAAATTGGTCAACAATAAATCCATTTTTTCTTTTATGCTCTCAAGAGTGTTATCCATAACAGTTTCTTCAGAGGTATTTTCTATTTTGGTATTCTCTGTACAAAAATATATATATATGTTAAATGTATATAAAATAATAATAATTAAAAGGTTTATATTGTAAAGTGTTTACCATTAGTTTCACTATCTTCGTACATCATATGGGAAATGCTCCTCTAGCCATTCCAGTGAGAAAAAAAAGATAATATATTTTTTTTTTATCTAATACAGAAAGTTTATAAATATATGAGTAAAATGAAGTACACTTACTATTTCAGGTAAGATATGTTCTAAGTACTCTGTAGGTCTGGTCTTGCTCTTAGTTCTGTAGTGTCTGTGAGGTAATTATGTTGGAAGCCAATTTATCTTCTTTTGGTATATTCCATTTTAGAACATATTGTATTTAAATGAATGGTTAGTGTGTTACATATATGGGTTACATTTCTTATGTATTACTACATATAATGTGTATGTGTGCTGCTTTTTGAATTTGTTAAATGTTCCTATGTTATGATGTAACAATCAAACATACCCCCACAGAGTTTTTAGGTGGTGGTACTGTTCTCCGAACATGTCCGCGGACATTAAAAGAGTTCGCGGACATCAAGTTCAGTAGAAGGGGTTCAGTATGTTCCATATTACATGTACATAAAGTCAAAGTTATTATTGTTAAGTTGCGCTACTAAAAACCTATGAAATTCAGTGAAAAAACGTTGTTAAAGGAACATTATGGTTAAGTTGCGCTACTAAAAACCTATGAAATTCAGTAAAAAAACGTTGTTAAAGGGACGTTATGGTTAAGTTGCTCTACTAAAAACCTATGAAATTCAGTGAAAAAACTTGGTTAAAGGGACGTTATGGTTCCAAGTAAAACCAAAAAACACTTAAAATTTGCCAGTTATGGTAAGCTAAGCAACCATAACTCGCGCCACCACCGTGCACTGCTAAGACTAACACCCAGGACATCAAAGATGACTTCAGTAACAGTCAGGAATGCTGAGAGTTGCACACAGCATCACTCTGCACTTTTTAGAGCCTGTGAAGATTTTTGCTAGGATGCCTGCAAGGATGGCAGTGTAGTAATCCAATTAACTCTGATAATGACATGGGAAATTAATGAACAGTCTTTTCAAGCATTGTGGGGAAAAGAAAGGGCCGATGGCATTAGTGAATATGGTAGTGAAGCGGAAGCAATGGCCCTCAAATGATAAGTGCAACAGAACAGATAGTAGCATGTAATCTGGCATGCCATGGACAAGGGTGAGTGGAGCAAGGGTTGTTTCACAGATGCAGAAATAGTGTTGGGATTGAAGGAGGTATTGGTAAACGTCATGATATGTGGAGAAAGTGATTTTACACAGGATTTTTAAACTAACGTGCGGGCAGGCATCGCCTTGCAGCTGAATGGTCTAATGTTATTCATGTTCTCTAGTATTTCCAGGGGTGTACTGGGAACTAAAAGAGGCCCTGGAAATAATTACTGGGGACCAAAAGAGGCCCTTGAAATAAAGTTCAAAGTGGCCCCATATGACACATTTTTTGCAAGCCCACTGCTTTTCCTATGAGAAAATTTGGAAATACCAAAGAAAAGAGGCCCAGGGCCTACCCCTGAGTATTTCTGACCTAGAAAGCCCTCTGAAGTTGAGGGGGGCTATTGGGTCCTCTGTGACCTGCTTTTTGGGGAATTTTGAGTATAGCATAATGTACTGAATGGGGGGATATGGGGTGCTCCTAAAGGTCTTTTTTCAGGAGCTCCACCGTGCATGATAGGACAGCCTGAATGGTGTTATACCAGGGGTGGTATTTTACAATTTTTGAGGCCTTGGTGGCTGGCGTGGAGAAAACATTTTGAAAAAATAGTGAAAATCCTTTTTGATTCAGGACAATCAGTTGAGATTCTAGCATTAGAGGATGGATGAAGAAAGGATGAAGATGTATTCAGATGGATGAAGAAAGGATTGAATGACAAAGCATGAAAGCATGATGATGATGTTTAGGATATCAAGGAAAGCATGTTTGTGTATCTGGGACATACACCATTTAGACACAAGCATAATTTTGAGGGCAGGAAAACGACAGAAGGCCAATGAGATTGTTTGGGTAAAAAAACTAAAGGATTTTATTATTTTGGCAACATGGTAATATAGCCAGCTGTATGATCTGGTTGAGAAATAATGAAAATATGTTATAAATTCAGGCATAGGCCATGAACATTTATGAACAAGAGGAGGAGCCAGATGACCTCCAGGAAATTAGAGGCAGCCATAACGTAGGGAAACACGGCAAATGAGTAAGAAGCAAACAGAATCAAATAAGAATCATGAAGGACAGTAATGGTTCAGATAAAAGGATTTAGGTTAAAAAACATCATAGATAACAATGCAGCCATATAGGGCTTAATGGAGTATGAAATGGTACTTTCCTTACAGCATCACGCAGAAAAGAAAAGGAAGTGTGTTTCAGTATACATGAAGACAAAAAAAATAATAATAATGAAATAAATGGGCAACATAAATAAGAGATTATTAGAATAAATGATTAAAAACGTTAGGGAGACTCTGGGCCTCTGTTACACAGGATCACAAAAAATAAATAGGGAAAAGATGAAAATGATTGATTATCTTAAATATAAAATGAATAAAAGAAAAATTGAGGAAGGGAACAATTGGGCAAATGAATAAAAGGACAGGGAATAAACTCAAAAGCATAAAATAGACAAGAAATCAAAAAATTGGAAAACCAATAGCACTTATGAGGTTTCCTGGCCAACAGCAAAAAAGGAGCATAGGGCAATACAAAGCATCAGTGACCACGAAGAGCGAGAAAAGAAGTATGTCTGACACAAAATTGGGTCAACCAAACAAGGGAAAATCACACACCAGCCATTTTAAGAAAATATAGGGAGGTAAGTAAAAAACAATTTTCAGTGCCTGTAACGATTTTGATTTATTTTACAGATAAAAGTTATTGAGCTTTGCGTGGAAGCACAAGAAATGTCTACAAGGCCTTATATTAGGGAGAAAAAGAAAAAGGTAAGTACTAGCCCCTGCTAAAAGGGTGTGGACACACAATTGATCAGCACTAAAAGTAAGAGGATCCAGGTGAGTAACAGGAAAAGAGGTAGTAAGAGACACAGGGGGTAATTCATAGAATTCAGCGCAGAAGTGGCGCATGCGGCTGGCGCACAGAGGGAGCGTGCGCCAGTCTGCGCCAGCCGCATGCGCCAAAACCTATTTTCACACACAGCGTATTCATGGATACTAAATTCCATAATCAGGCGTGGAGCAGAGTGGCGCAGTGACCCTGCAGCAGCGCCAGTTATGCCCCCAACCCCGCCCCATGCACCAAAACATTGCACAAATCCCGTACATGGCGCAAAGGCCAGTGGACCAGCATACTGCCCCAACCACAAAAACACGCAAAAAACTCCACACAGCACTCATGCGCCAGTGAAATTGTGTGGAAAACTCCCCGTGCACCCCTCAAAATACACGCACCCGGCTCGTGCCAGCAAAATCACGTGGAAAACTCCCAGCGCACCCCTCAGAATATGCGTACCCTGATCGCGCCAGCGAAATCACATGGAAAACTCCCCGCACACCCCTCGGAATACACGTACCCCACTCGCACCAGCGTAATTGCGCAGAAAACTCCCCGCGCACCCCTCGGAATACGCATACCCCGCTCGCATCAGCAACATTGCGTGGAAAACTCCACGCGCTCCACTCGGAATATGCACACCTCACTCGCGCCAGCAAAATCGCGTGGAAAAGTCCCTGGGCACCCCTCGGAATACGCGTACCCCGCTCGTGCCAGCAAAATAACATGGAAAACTCCCTGCGCACCCCTCGGAATACACATACCCCACTCGTACCAGCGAAATTGCATGGAAAACCCTGTGCACCCCTTGGAATATGCGTACCCCACTTGCAAAGTCCCCCCTGTGGTGTGGGCTGCCTGTGGGGCATCGACTGGGGTGAAAGGGTGCCTGTGGGGCATGCCCAGGGGTGAAGGGCTGCCTGCGGTGCATGCCCAGGTGTGATGGGTGTCCTGCAGGGCATGTCAAGGGGTGCAGGGCTGCCTGTGGGTCATGCCCAGGGGTGAAAGGCTGCCTGTGGGGCGTGCCCATCACCCATGGGCATGCACCGCAGGTAGTCCATCACCTCTAGGCATGCCCCGCAAGCAGCCCATCATGCCTGGCCATGCCCCGCAGGCAGCCCTTCACCCTGGGCATGCCCCGCAGGCAGGCCACATGTGACCATGCACTTGGGAGCCCCCAATCATGGTCCCCCACCGACCCCCCATTGACGGGCACCTGCCAGCAGGCCCTGACTCATGCCCCTCCACCCCCCATTGACGGGCACCTGCCAGCAGGCCCCGACTCATGCCCTCCTACTCCCCATTGACAGGCACCTGCCAGCAGGCCCCGAATCATGCCGCCACCCCCCGCCCCCCATTGACGGGCCCCTGCCAGCAGGCCCCGACTCATACCCCCGCTCCCCACCCCCCATTGACGGGCACCTGCCAGCAGGCCCTGACTCATGCCCCCCCATTGACGGGCACCTGCCAGCAGGCCCCGACTCATGCCCCCCCACCCCACATTGACGGGCACCTGCCAGCAGGCCCCGAGTCATGCCTCCCCCCACCCCCATTGACAGGCACCTGCCAGCAGTCCCCGACTCATGTCCCCCCAGCCCCCATTGATTGGCACCTACCAGCAGGCCCTGACTCATGCCACCCATTGACGGGCACCTGCCAGCAGGCCTCGACTCATGCCCCCCCACCCAGCATGTCTATTTAATCCAGAGCCATGGCCCTTATGGCCACCCAAATCCCACCCATCCCAGTCCAAACACCCAACCTAGCATTCCATCCACTCCACATAGAATTCCCTATGTCATGATAGAAAACAAATAACCAGCATGCCCATAAATACATGTCCCTCAGACCCACACAATGGCGACACATGACTGAGAAAACCTAAATTGTGACATGCACAAAATGAATGAGAGAAGCCCACACAAGTAAAGTAGATAAAAACAATGTATTAAATCGTAAACTAAATGAATAAAACAAAAGCACACAATAAGAAAAAAACATAAACAAAGTCCGGAAATCCCAAAATGATAACGAAAAATGAATGCTGTAAGCAATAAAATCCAAAGTAAAATGGCTCCAATGGGTCCGTCCATTAAACAAAATCCAAAGTAATAAAAAAATAAAAGTATTCCAATAGAACATCCAAGGGTCCATGAGCCCAAGAATCCAAAGGAAACCTAACAAAAATCCTACCTAATAAATAACTGTACACAAAAAGGCGGGGCATAGTCCATGCGCCCCAAATAAAAAAAAGAAAACTAAAAGGAAACCTACACCTACATAACTATTTACAAAGGCGGTGGGCTAGTCCGATGGCTCACTCATTGATGTCCTGGGTCAGGGCATCATCAAACTCCACTTCAGTGCCCCGGAGGCGGGCCTCAAGATCTCGCAGGGATGCAGCCATGGCCTCCGCCAACTCCCTGTGAGTCACCTCGAGGCACGCAGCCCGCCTCAACGCCCGTCGCATGGAGTTCTCCGCCCTGACCATAGTGAGCCATGCCCTCTCCGCCCACGCCGCTCCGCATCTATCTGCCGGCCCACCGCTGCCACATGGAAGAAACTCCCATATCCTGATGCCTGCCCCTGTGATGTTGATAGCCCCAAGCCATGATCGCTCCCATGCTGAGCGTGCTGATGCGTCCAATGCAACTGCCTCTGGCATCACAATGGCCTCCAGGCTGATGGAATCCTCTGGAGCCACCGTGCACGTGCCCTGCTTGCTGATGCCTGCACGTTCTCCATCTGCTGGGGTCCAGTTGGTGGGGTGGCCACCCCTGCTGGATCTCCGACTCCCGACTGTGGCTGGGATGTGTACTCCACCAGCCTGGCCGCTGGCTCAGGGGCTGCTCCACAGGGGGCCCAGGTCAAACTGGGCGGGAAGATGGCATGGAGGAAGACTGACACATAGGGGGATCAGTTGAGGAGGGGCTTGCAAGAAGTTCGAGCACACGGATGAACCCAGTGCCGACGACCTGTCCTAGTAGGTCGACGCGGCCAAAGAGGGATTTGAAATTACATGCATTCTCCAGACGAGAACCCTGCACATCATCCCGAATCCCACGTTGGGGCAACGCCACCCCAGATAGGACAGGCTCAATCCGGTCACGGATTGCAACGTCCGCAGGGAGATGAAGGCCAGTTGTTGTATGTGCATCCCCTCCCTGAAAACGGGTCTGGACGGAGGCATCCCTGCTGGTGCTGGATGATGCAGTCACAGGATCAGGGATAGGATTACACACAGGCACCTCCGCGGCGGCCTGCGCTGCCTCCTGTTCCTGCCTCCTGTACTGCACCACTAGCACCAGTGTAATCCCCCCATCCAGGCCCCGTGCGTGGGCCTTCCGCGGCCTCCTCCTCAACCAAACCCCCCACCAACCTGGATGACTCCGTGCCATCTTCCTCTATAGGCCCCTCTGGGGGCTCAGCTGCCCCTTCTGCGGTCATGGACATGGCACCAGACTCCTCACTCCCCGAAGAGATGACTACCTGGGAGGGGAGTTTGGCCTTGCGTCTCTGGCTGGCGGTGGGATCCCTGCCGCTGTGCTCCACAGCACCGTCTCCGCCCTCTTCATCAGTCGACTCTACAGACAGGGAGAGACAGAACACAGGCATCAGGGCACTGTACAATAGTTGTATACACACATGACAGTTGCACATGTGTGGCAGTGTCAAACTTCAGAGATGGCATCACACCCCCCACCACACATATCATTTGAACCCACACACATGCACAAATTAACAGGAATGGTGCAGCAGGCAGCAGCATCCATACACACACAGCAGCATGAACATCCGAAGGTCAGCCTGACGTCACAAGCAACACGGAGAGTCCCAAACACATGCACACATGCCACCAGACAGACATGCATCTGTACATCTCCACCACCTGTCACAGTGCAATCACCGGCAACTATGTCACATCTGCCAATCGGCTCCCTATATGTCTGTGTCACATGCATCCATGGCATATCACAGTCACACACATGTCAAACACACACACACACGCACATGTACATCGTGACGTACATGAAGGTGGAACCAGCATCCATGTGTCACACCCCAACCATGGCATAGTACATACACAGAAATGCTGACATGTGTGGGTCTCCACATGCATTTGTGCATCATGCTTTGGAACACATGCACCATTGATGTGCATCACACATGACTGTACTCACATGCGGCAGGCTCATGTCCTTGCACCTACACATCCATACATGGGCCTTTCCAGACATATGTCCAAGCTGCACACTCCTGACACACCTCAACATGCACTGCATCCAATCAGTACACATGGACACTTACCGCTCGACTCCGGACGGGTTTGCCTCTTAAGGACCTGGAGGTGAAGCGCTGGGCGTATGCGTTGCAGGACCCGCATCCAAGAGGCACTGGGCCTTCCTGAGGGTCCTGGACCTGAAGTCCTCCCAGCGCTTGTGGACGTGTGGTAGGTCGCGGGTTGCCACCCCTTCTGTGTTGATGGCAACTACGATGTCCTTCCAGATCCTTCTCCATCCATCTTTTTCGGCGCGTGTTCTTCTGAAGAGGGCATCATAATGCACCAGGACTTGCTCCACCTGGATGCCAACCTCTCCTGCAGTGAAGCTGGCAGCCCTCTGTCTCTCTGGCTGGGGGTTGCCAGTGGTCTCTGATGGTGTTTCCCCCAACATGGCAACCCTGAGTCAGGTGTAGGTGGGCAACTGGGTCCTGGTGCTGGGATGTGGAGCGATGGAACTGCAGTTGGGAGTCTTCTGTTCCAGCAGGGGTGGTCGCAGTAACTGGACCCCTGCAGATGGCTGACGTGCAGGCACCAAATAGCAGGGCACGTGGCCAGCAGGCAGGCAGGCAGGAGCAGATGGCTGGTGGGAGTCGGCTCGGGGCTCTGGGGGGCAGGAAAATGGCCTTATGGGCAGGAGCGTGGTCTTCCGTGTGTTGTCGGGTGGCCAGCTTGATATGGAGTGATTTTGCACCTGAAAAAAACAGCACGTCAGCGTGTAATTCGAGGAGAGGCCCTTAGCACGTAAGCACGCATGCGACACAACACGCATGGGCGTTTCCTTCGGCACGGGTGTATACTGATTCAGAACGTGAAAAAACAGCATGTCCGTGTGTTGAAGCGTGTAATTGTAGGAAAGGTCCTAAGCGCGTAAGTGACGTGATGCGCGCAGGCGTTACCCTCAGCACTGGTTAAAGGTGAGCGGGGCCAGCAGTTCGTTGTACGTGCTTTTCGTGGAGACCGACGCGTGTGTTGCTACTTCTGGTTGTTTCATGCGCCATCAATACTTCACAGCGGATCAAGGACGTATCTCTTCTTTTGGCGGGGGTATTGGCTACGTGTGTTTTTCATTACCACGTTAGTCAGACGGTGAGTCGCGCACACTAGTTTTCCCACTGCGGTCCCCCTGTGTATCGCGTACCCGTTTTTAAGGTCATAGTAGCCTGCGTGCCCCACACGTATCTGTTTTTCATGTCCCTGGGTGCCACTGCGTGCTACGGGAGGTTAATTCCACACACGTGGGCTACCGGGGTTGCGTGCACGCTTTTACTAAAGTTTTGGGGTGCCTGGGCGTTGCGTGACCTGTGACTTTATCACCGGGGTCACATACAGCCTTGCAGGCTCACAGGGGTGCTTTTAACATCTAGTACCCCACCCCCTTCACCCCAATTGCCCAGGAAAATGGTTGTGTACACCTCCCATTGGCAGTGCTATATCTGTGCCGGTACCACTACATTTGTGCCATGGTTGGGAGGCCACGAAAGGTGATGGGCACATCAGCTGGGCAAACTCCACGTGGCGGGCATGGTCAGGGACGTGGCTGGGGTAACCAGGGAGTAGGGGGACTTCAGGGGGTCCAGGGTTGCTGCAGAGGGGGATGAGGCAGGGTTGCACCACTTCAGCAGGATGCTGTGCCACGTGTTGTTTCAGTCATGTCACCAACCCCTGTGGTTCCGGGAGATGCAGCTCTTGCATCTGGCACTGGTGCTCAGGTGACCCGGCAGTCTGTTTCATCGACTGCCAAGGGCTCAAGGGTAGTGGTAGCTGCAGGTGCAGCTGTGGCTACCACCACCCAGACTCACAGTCTGCCAGAACAATGCTGCATTGGCACCTGAAGAGTCTCAGGATGATTTCCAGGTGTTCAGGAGGCACGTGGTAAGTGCACGCAGGGCTGCCCTGACCGAGGCACATGTCCCTGGGGTAGTATTGTCATCTGCTGCCCCGAGCAGCCGGGTGTTGTCAACTGCATGGGCAGATGCAGCCGACACCACCACGCTGTGAGTCTGCCATCCAGGGCAGTCTCGGTCATTGACCATGGCACAGTGGATGTTGCTGCGCAGGGTCCAGTCAAGGGCACCCAGCAGCCATTGACGCAAGTCAGGGCTTCCGTCCTAGTTCCACCTGCCGCTCCCTCGGTTCAATCCACTAGTGCCACTGCCCCTACTGATCAGGGTGGCATTTGCCAGTCAGGGTCTGGATCACTTCCCAAGAGGAGGAAGGTTGCACCTGCAGAAGAGGCTGGGACCCCAGACATGGCTCCAGCCTCCGGCACGTTGAGGATGAAGCCTTTCTGCAAGCAGGAACTGGACTTCCTTGTGGACTACATGTCGGGACACGACCGTGATATGCTAGTGGGCCCAAATTATCACCCTACGGCTGCCCAGCGTTTGGACCACTGGAAGCATGTTGAGGAGTGTGTCAGTGCATTCGGACATGATGTGCGTACAGCTCAGTAGTGCAAAAAGCATTGGGATGACCTCCGACACTGTGCTAAGCTAAAGCGTGCCTCCAAATATGCCATGACTCGGGTGACTGGCAGTGGGCCACCACCTGAGGAGCAAGATCTCACTTCGCTTGAGTTCATCGCTGCAGAGTTCATACCGGCAGAATTGTACGAAGGAGTGGGAGAGATGCTGGATTTTGATGCCCCGTCCAGTGAGTGTTGTTGCGTGTTTGTCCAGCCCATGTGTGGTTTTCTTGTGTGATGTGTTGTGCCTGACTGCCACTACATGCTATGTGTACATGGTTTGCATGTGCGAGTCATGCAATGCTTCACTGATGCGTGCCTGCTGTGCAGCATGCTGGACATGTAGAGCAGACGGGGACTGTCCTCTTCACCACACTTGTACCCTACTCACATGTTAGTCACCAGTCTGCCCCTCCGGTCCATGTTCCAGCTCACTGGCCCTTCTGCATGTAGCCTGGTGTGTCTTTCCACTCAGCATTCGGACTATGTCATTGCATGACTGACGTGCATGTGTGTTTCCACGTAGGCATGCGCCTTCGCCCCTCCACCCCCCTGGACCGCAATTTCACCATGGCACTGGTGCGTATCATGTTAGACTACTGCAATGGCCTGTTCAACGCTCCTGTGTACATGCACACTTCCCCCTGCTAACCTGCCAGACGCATACTGTGGGGTACATCCTTTGTCCTTGATCCAGGATGACATACATTTAATGGCATTTGATCATCTATTCCATGCCCACTCTGGCTCAGTCCTGCATCACACACATGTTTAGGGTGTCATTGTCTGTGTGGGGCACAGGCCTCCCCCTGTTTCAGGCCCCCTGACTCTGTTTAACTGGTGTAGTGGCTTCTGCACAAATGGGTGTACTACTGAGGGATCATCATGTGTCCTGCTTACTGTCCCATGCTCATCTGCTGTGTTGTCAGTTGACTCAGATGATGCAATTGACGCTAGTCAACACTGTCTGCCAATACACAGTTCTCTGGTCAACCTTTCACTGCCATGCAATGTCTCCCTGCATTTTCACTAAGGGTGGGGTGTTGCCTGTAGCCAAGCAACCCATTGCTTGCACATTGCACATGGTGCCTGAACTTGCCCTTACACTGCCTTCATGTTTATTGATTGGCATCATGATGTACTTGTTGATGTAGATAGTTGGTAACGTACACATGTTTTCCACTGCACCAACCCACTTCTGAGCCATGTTACACCGTTCTACATGCCTACTCACTGCTGCAATGTCAAAGTAACCTGGCATGTATGGTCAGATTGTCATCCCTTCACTGTCATGAAAGGCACGGGCATAGGTGCATCCTGTGACCCATGTACTCAGTATTGGAACACCCTAGTGGGTGTTTAGCAAAGTTGCTTGGTCAATCTGCGGCCTATACCAACTGGTATAGGCCGCATATTGATTATAGCCTGACATTTGGGTTGTAATGACGGTGGAGCTGCCTTCATGTGTGTATGTGCACACTTTCACATACATCGAAGCAAGCAGCATTGTAGCTGCTTGCTTTGCTGTATAGGTTGCTGTTCATAATCACCATACGGGTGTATATGAACACGGGTGTTCTTGAACACTTTCAGATGTACATATGCAAGCAGCTTCAATGTTATGTAGTGCAACATTGCAGCTACTCACTTATGTGTGTGTGAAGGTGTTCATTTACACATGTGTTCTCTGCAGCTTTTTTGTTGAATTACTAAAATGTAGTTGATTAACGTTAATGCTGCTGCAATTTCAGCATTCCGCCTGTTATGTTCAACTGGCACAATCCTGAAGGTGCACTATGGTGCAGTATGTGTATGCCCAGGCCCACTTAGTTAATCTGGTGGGGCCTGGCCGTGATGATTTGACACACTGAATAATGTTTTAGGGCTCAATCAATGCACAATGTGCTTAATCAGGCCCTGAGGGGTGTTCTGGAGGCTTCATGGCCGGCAGCTCAGACCGTTCCGGGCATTATGGTCCCTCATGCCTGGTTACAGGTCCTCGCTTTGCTTGTGACATTCACTGTGTCTACATGGCCCATGATGCCCGGTACGGGACGAGCTCCAGATGGATGAAGCTATATTGGTGATGATGGTTTAGTGATGGATGTGTACATGCATATTACGTGTCATGGTGTGTTTGGATTCACTTGCAGCTGTGGCCATTTTGCAGTTAAGACATGCTTATGGTATGTGCCATCTCTTTGTTGCCATCTGATATTTCTGACTGTGACAAGTGGCTGACAGAGGTGGTGTGTGATGGGTTCCATGTAATAATGTCGCCACAAAAATATCGCCATACAAAAATATCGCAGAAAAATGGTTGTTTTTTGTGGCGACATTATTGCATGGAACATGCGGGGGACACCCCCGCAACCCCCAATTTTTTTTTGCCCCTGTTGCCATATATATGGTCACCCAAATAATATCGCCACAACATTTTCCCAGCGATATTATTTACGGCGACCATATATGTGGCGATATTATTACCTGATACCGTGTGATGGAGGTGATATACTACATTCTGTACATGTGTAGGCTTTGCTATTTAAACACATCCATGTCTGCTTTTGGGATGTGTTTGCATATCAATGCCACTGGATGCATGCTGGAATTTAATTTGTGTGTGACATGCCTGCTTCATGTGTTAGCAGTTGATGTGCTGTCTATGTGTGTGTGGGTTATGTGCTTCTGACATGTGTGCTCATGTTTGTTTTTTCCACATTACAGATGATGACGCAATGGAGTCAGCAGAGGATGGTGATGTCAATCCTGACACGGTTTGCTATCACATCAGCAACCCGGCACAAGTGGGGGTCGTGGGGTGGTACGTCACGAGAACGCACTTGTGCTCCAGACCATCGTGTCCAGGGCTGGCAATGAGTCTAGCTCGGATGATCACTCTGTTGAGTTGGATGCGTGTCATGTCCATTTGTCGACGGTGAGTGATACTGATGTGGACAATCTTCTGTTCGTAACACCTGCACTGAGGGGCCAGACGGTGTTGGAACCTCCACCTGTGGTGGATCGGGACGCACAGTCACACTCCACACAAGTTGATGATGTGCCTGCGGCATCATGTCGATGGAGTGATGGAGTCCTGCAGCTGCGGGCGGTGCCAACCCAGCGAGGACCACAGCTCCTTGTGCCCCACGGGTGTCAAGCCTGGCAATGCGATAATGAGTGGGAGCAATTCATGTGTGCCAATTCAGAACCACAGGGGGCAGCAATTGATAAGATCGCTAAGATCATTGAACGTGTGGCCCAATCCGTGCTCCCCCCTGCTAGGCAGGTGGAGCTCCAGCAGCGGGCAGCACAGTCCATGCACCACTCACTCAGACTGGGCATGGCGGCCTCAGACAGGACACGCCGGGTTGAAATGGTGTCTCTGCGTCAAGCACTTGCTGCTCACGCAGAGGCACACAGGGAGGCCCTAAGGGATGACCATAAATCCCTCAGATCAACTCTGAGTATGCTCATGCTATGTGCATGCTCGGAGGTGCTCCGGATGTCATGCAAGGCCATGCAGGAAGAACTCTGTGTTACTCGTGCTACCTTGCAAGAGGAAGCACACATATCGCATGAGGTTCTGCATGCTGAACTACGTGTCATTGCCGCACAGGGCCAGGCTTAGCAGTCCCGCAGACTTGCTGCCGACGAGGGGCATGCTGCGCATAGGTGTGGTCAGGGTACTGTGCCATGTCCACTTTCTGCTTTCCATCCAGAGGGTGACTCGGACGACGACTTATCTCCCACACAGGTCGGGCCGTGCAGGCGTTGAGCCCATGGATTTTTTTTTGTTGCTGATCTCAACATCATTGCACATGGGTCTTGAGGTGCACCCTGTACCTCCCCCCTCCTTGGTGCCCCCCCAGGTCGTATGCGGCCATTTTTGTTTTATTAGTTAGTTTAATTAGTTAATATAGTTTAAAATTGTTTGTCTATTGTGCATTCATGTGATGGTGTGGTGCTTTGTGGCTTTGAAAGCATCCACTGTCTGTCCCAGCTGGGCCCATTCAAGCTTGTCTCGTGTATGTGTTTGCGGCTTGGGGTCCTGACACATATGCCACTTCTGCTTCCCCTATCCCCTATCCAAGGATGGTTAGGTATGACAACCATTTACACAAGGGCATTGGACTTTCGTCATATCTGTGGCCTCTCTGCTGCTGTACTACTTGTGTTAACACCCCTAGTGGGGATTATTGATGTTTTCTCCACGGTATGTCTGTAATCAATTTTGGTGAGTACAATTATTGAACTGTCCATTTATTGATGTTGATTGAGATGTATGTTCTTTTCTTGCCTGTATACGTGCTTGATGCACTTCATGCTGTAGACGGTAGCCGACACCCTTTGGCTGTCAAAGTCACAGTGATGGTGGGAGGGGGCCAGGGGGTGACAATGGGCCTCATTACGAGGTGGGCAGTAAGGGATTACCGGCACCGGTAAGGGCACCGGTGCCGGTAATCCCTCACCACCCTACTACAAGGTCCCTTAGCGGCTCCCTTCATGTTCAACAGCATCTCTCTGTCGCCCCTCCTGTCTTTCATCTATTACATCAAGTCTTTATGTTGACTGTGGGATTTTACCAATGCTATTCAACTGTTGTGGCTCTTGACTTGCTGTCAGCTGTTTCCAGCTATCTCGCATTCTCTGTGCCTTTCCAGACTTGTGCTGTCTCTGCCTTTCTTTGTTCACGCTATCAAGGATTGATTGGGTTTCAGCTCAACCATCCAGTTATGCAAGCCTCCTTGGTTATTTTCTACTCAAGTTCCCGCACTACCTGCTCAGGGTACAGAATCTGGGGTTGTGTGGGAGGAGGTCAGATGTAGGTCTCTGACATGGCCTAGTAACAAGCAGCATTAAGCAGAATAGTAACTCACGCTCTCTTTGCAGCGTTGAACTGCTCCTGTTACCAGACCTGAGGGTGCGCAGGCAGGAGGCCAGCACTCACCCCAGAGATAAGTCTCTCTGTTGCTCACCTTTGAGCCATTTTGTACAATGTGCATGAAGTACGTGGTTTCTCTGATTGAGTGTGTGTCATTTTTAATATTTGTATTTTGTATTTTCACTACTTTCCCTTGCCCACCCACCTCCCCTCTCCTGACCCTCTTTCCGGTTATCCTAAATACTGATGCCTATCCAACCAACGGATCCCTAACCCTCTTTCCCCCCGGGTTCTCGGAGGCCTGTGTAAGTTTCACCTTGCAGGTACTCAGACCACAGAGGGGGTGGTTGGTTCGTGCCACTCCTGTGCCTGGAGACCGGAGCTGTGACACTACCCATCAGTTGTTGCATCCTCATTGATTATTGTGTACAGAAATTGTTACCCATCCTGTTGAACCATTGTTCAACTGTGCTACCTTGGTAGTTATTCTATCATTATGCTTGGACATGTTCTTGGCCATATTCAGTGACTTCAAGTCATCTACTGGAGACTCTTGCAGGGTCTTTTGGTGGCTACAGGCTTTTTCCCTTGTTTGGGGGTTTGGCTCCTTGGAGTTCTCTGCAATTTGGTATTTTTACCAGTCAAGGTGGCCTCTGAGGGAGCTGGACCCTATTTACACTAAAGGTAGAACAAGGAAACCAAGAGGTAGGGGGATCGTGAAGCCAGGTGGACTAGAAGAAAGAAGCCAACGGACCTCAGACACAGTTCTTCTGAAGGTGATGGTGATGAGTAAATGAGGGAGGGCCTTTTGTTGTCGGACAGTACACTTGGGCTACAGTGTTTGGGCACTCTCTGACATTCTCATTGTGGGGTACTGTGTACATGATGTGTTCTGCTGGTCAATGGCTGTTCCTGTGTTAGGTTTCCTTTTCAGGTGTCAGGGGATTGTTGTGGTTTGATATACTGGGGTGTACACATGGCCAATGTTCACATGTGATGTGTACAGGACACTGAGGGTCACTTGATTTTGCATGCATGTATTGAGTGCATGTCCCTACTGACACACACACTTACACAATGCTCCACCACACATACAACCACCCTTCCATGCCCACACGTGCGCACAGATTGCCTTCTCTGGCATGCTGTGTCCTTGCAGCACATACTCACTTACCATTTGGGGATCGTGTAGATGCATCAGTAGGTTATTTTTGTTGCTTGTCATTTTTATATGATGCTCAAGGTGTATCCCCAACAAAATGGCTGTTCACTGTGCTGTGTGTTGAGCGATGTGTTGCAGGAGACACACACAGCACACGGGTTTGGGATTTGCGGATTTGGATTGGCCAATGTGCATGCCAACAGGCATTCTGTCTTTTGTTGATGGTACTGCTGGTGGCATGCATTTGTGTATGACTTTGTATGTGTGGGAGGTTGTTGGTCAGTCATTTCATCTGATTCCATGTCAGGTGTGATTGTCTCAGGCCTCTTTCCATTTATCATGTGTCACTTTGTATCTTATTGGTTATGTGTTGTGCTTTTGGTTTGCTCCTTGCTGTTGCATGCCATGTCATGATGTGGCTGACAAAGGTGATGTGGGTTGGGAGGGTTTGTGTGACATACCACTGATTGTCATGGCCTGTTTTGGAGGGGGTGGTGTGATATACACCTTGCATGTGTTCCTTTTGGTCACACAGGATTGGTTATGTTTAAGTAGCTAGGGATGCACACAATGTAGCACTTCAATGGCAACATTCTCAGGGTGGTAAGGTTGTGACAGTTGACTGTCTCTTTGTCATCATCGATTTTCACCTGGTATGTGCCAAGCATGTGTGCACTCCGCAGTGGTGGGAGTTTAGGTGAAAAATGTGGCCACAAGCTGGATCTGGGCTGCCTCGCCACGTGCCCTTTCCCCTCCCCTGAGCAGCGCCTGTGTCTGTGGCTGGGGATGTGGGGGCACCACCATGTCCACTGGTATGCCCTGCTGTGTTGCAACATTGTACAGGACACAAGCTGCCACAATGATCCTGCACACTACTGGGTGTGCATATAGTAGCAGAGCGGTCAAGGGAGCGGAAGTGTGGCTTGAGCACTCCGAATGTGCGCTCCACTATGCCCCTGGTTGCAATATGGGCAGCGTTGTATCTTACCTGGGGTGGTGTGGTGGGGTTCCATATTGGCATCATCATGTGGTTGCTCAGAGGGTAGGCACTGTCCCCTGGGGAGGTGAGGATGGTTGTCATTAGTTGGGTTTGTATATTTGTCTGTGTGTAACATGCATGCATGTGCACAGACATTTGAACTCATCATTGAGCCATGTGTCGCCATGCTTTCCAGCTTCCAGGTCCCAGCTCAGGGCAGACATTCTGTATATGAAACTGTCATGGGTAGACCCAGGATAGTTTGTTTAGACAGAGGTGATGATTCCATGGGCGTCGCATAGAACCTGTACGTTGATGGAATGCCAGTGCTTGCGGTTTTGATAGATGTGCTCAGTGGCCCAAGGTGGACGTAGGGCCACATGGGTGCAATCTATGTCACCGAGCACTTTGGGGAAGTGTGCCACCCTGTAAAAGTCCTGGACCACGGCCTGCCTTTCTGCAGATGTTCTGAGCATGTATATGTGCCTGCGGACTGAGGGGTGCACAGTCATGATTGCCAACACCTAGTGTAGGCAGCGTGACTGCGTGGCCTGTGAGACACCCCCAACTATGGCAGTTGTTCACTGAAATGACCCAGTAGCCAAAAAATGCAGGACATTGAGCACCTTTTCCAATGGGCTCAGTGCTTGGGAGCACAAGGTGGCTGATGTGAGGTCATCCTCACACTCAGTGACCAGGTCTAGGATGATACGAGGTGGAAACCTATACCTGCCATAGACCTCGTCATCAGACATCCCAAAAAGGCTGGTCCTGGGCAAAAAAATGCGGGGCATGGCTATTCTCCTCCTCCTGCGGTGTCCCACGATCAGTGCTGCTAGAAATGGGACATTCATCGTAGCTGAATATACGTGTTTGGTGTTTGCGCTCACCTTTATACTGCGCGGGGACACTTCCGCCTGCCTTTGTGTGGTGGACGTGTTTACGCCAGTGAATGTCTTTTGGCGTGCGCGGGTTTCCTATATTCAATTCCATGAATACGTGTTGTTCGCCTGTGTGTGGGCGTTCTGTGTATTTCCCAGCAGTACTTCCCCAGTTACGCCTTCATTTTCACATGTTGTTCCCCATTCTGCGTGTTCCGCCCCCTTTTTGGTGTGTGCGCTACACATTGTGCGCTTTCCCTGTGCACATCGCGCACGGAGTTCGGGATGTTGCAGTGACATGTGCGCCCGTAGGCGCCACCCACAGATTTGACGCCCATCCCGGGGAAAACACACACAGGGCCATCCATGAACCGCACACGTGCACGTGCGCTTGTTTTTTTCACGCCTGCGCATGCTTGTGCCACGATTTTCAGCGCACATTTTTTCTATGAATCGGCCCCACAATGTCTTCAAGTGTTTAGCTGTTTTTCCCAAGATAGGTGCAATCAGGTGTGGAACGAGTAGAAAATAGATGACAACATGGCCATTTCAGACAACCACAGGAAACAGAAGTTAAATTGAAGATGAGTAATTATTTTTGTGTTTATAATGTCAAAGAAGCTTGATGTGATAGGGGTATGCAATTATTAGAAGAGGCAGACATTGTTGGGTACGATAAAATAATTGAGGCACATAGTAAGTATTGGTGCCATAGTCTCAAAAAACTGGGGTAGACTAGATTAAGTTAGGTAGCGAGGGTGTGCAGCGAAACACCTCTGTTTTGTCTCCATAGGATGAATGCAAAAGCACAAGCAAAGGCCATGGCCCAACAGACAAGAAGAAAAGAGGAAGAATGGCTGCTAAGGTCCAAGTATTTACTGCTAAGGAACAAGTATTTACTGCTAACCAGGAAGCACGTGCAACTAAGCTGAGCAAAGAACCAAGCCTAAACTAAGTATCCTGCGGGGTGGTTGGAAAATAGTTGTTTACGTGCACCAACGAATAGGGGAGAATGTTCCAGAAAGTATTTCTTGATAGTAGAAAAGGAAGAAAGTGTTGAATTTGGGAAGAAAACCTGACCCCTTACTGATGCACGAATGACTTTTATTCCTATTTTTGACTTTCTACAGACGACGGGGATTCCCAAGGACGTTTCTGTCATCTGCTACGGACGTGCCTACAAGACCAGAAAAGAAGAAGACGTCTTTCTTTAATTGTTATTTTTGTCTCCGAAAGGTTGCATGTGTCACCCTCAAGGGAAAAATGTGTCCCATGTATATTATTGAAAACAAACTCAGGTTCTAGCCAGCTGACACAGAGCTAGGGATGGGGTGTATTTTGTTTGTAAGGCAAGAATGACCCATAAAAAGGAAATGTGTAAATGAAAATGTCTTGTAGCTTTGTCTAGGAGGCAGGGTGTTCAAGAAGAGGGAATGTCTCGTGATTTTTTAGGAAGCAGGGTATGAGAACTGGAATGTGAACAAGAGGGTTTTTAAGGAAATGGCTTGGTAGGAAATGTGTTAAATAGAAGAGACATGTTTATTTTACAAAAGAAACTCATTCAGTTTTATAGCACAGGTATACATCGAGGGACCTGTAAGCCTTGGGTAATTAACGTCAAACCGCGTGAGAAAAGAGGGAGGTCGTAGAGAAACCCAGTGGAAGCCCAACAAAGATGATGGTCTGATCTGTGTCTGCAAAAGACTACCCCAACCCTGTGTCCCCATGCTGAAACGTCCCCTCTTTTGGACTCATTTGAACAATGTATTTATTGAAAGAGAGACACTCGAGTAAAAATGAACTCCTTGTTAAAAAGGAAAAAGAGACAATGGACTCCTGGTCTAAGCATCAAAATAACCTGGGAGATTGACTGTGAAAACAGCTCAAAAGAAAGGACAAAGGCGACAGGACACTAACAGTCCACCAATGCCAAACTAAAGACGAGTAAAGTGGAAGATGTGGAAGAAGAAAATGTGTGGAACAAGAGGGAAAGACACAGTTTAAAAAAAAATATATATATATATATGTATATATATATATTTTCAAAAAAAGAAAAAATGCCCTAAAACAGGGCAAGATTCGATGGATTGCACTCCCAAGAGCAGCTGAGAAACGAAATCCAGTCTCAGCAAGGAAAAGGCATGACAGCAAGTCCAGGCAGCACAAATGTTTCTTTATTGATAAAAAGGTGCAGCAAAAAGGGAAAGCCTGGATACAAAACGACGCGTTTCGCGGTACACTGACCGCTTGTTCACGTAGGTAGGGTGTTTCATGGAAGAAGGACTTCTTATATATGCTTTAAAAACCTCTATGATACTAGTGCATAGAATGTCCCCATTCACGAGGTGGTACAAATTGATGAACACATGGCAGCCATCTTAGAACATTTAAAGCACTGCAACATGCAGTGTATTAAATAAAATAAAATAAAATAAAAACACATCATTGGTGTCAATACATCAACCAAATATTATATGATGAAGAATATAGCAACAATTGCACAGATGTGCTGGCTGCGAGGACCGTGGAGGAAAATGGCAAAAAGAAAAATGGCAAAAAGAAAACCTCAGGTACATAACGAGTGTCTAAGGAAAAAATATATATAAAAAAGGATATATAAATATATATAAATACACATCGTTCAAAATAAACGTGTGTTTTCCAATGATATGTCTGTCAACAAAGGCTGGTACCCAAGATGAAAATAAAGTCAAAAAGTAATGCCATTCTAGGGCAACAGCCAAATATGATGAGCCCTGCCTTGTAGGTCTGTCCACGTTATAACGTCTGAAACAGCCATTACCTCAACGGTGTCCAAGCAGCCCCACAACATGATGTGTTTACTAGACAAAATGTAGCCATTCTAAGTGTCCAACGTTAGTCTCGAATAAACAAAGATATATAGTCATGTAGGTCTAAGTTTACGCATACATATGCGAGGTGTAATACAAATCGAACATAATAATGGCGTCTTGAGACAATATAAGGTGCTTTTTGCTTTAGCAGCAATGTAAAGTGCTAAGTGCTTTAGCAGCAAATTTAAAGTGCTTAGTATATATATGCATAGCAGAAGAAGTAAATGAAGGAGAGATTTTTGGGGTGGGATTTGCAGACACGATATGACATACGAAGAGACAATGGGCTAATGGGTTATCGCAAAACTTGACCAACCTCTCAAGTCTCACAATAGCTGTGAAATTATCTAAGGCATGCAGTTAGTTTAAAGCAAATGGAGACAGGAAGTGGGGCTTAAATGAAAGAAGATAAAAGTCATTTAGAGACACACACATCTTGTGTTTTAAGAATAACATTGCGTTAGTATGTGACAAATTGTAGGATTGTGAGAGGATGTTTTTCGATATGTATCAAGGAGGGTGGACATGGATATGGTTGAACGTCATTGTTTTAAGAAATACAAGAACTTTAAAGACGGGGAAGTGTAATGCGGGTGCTGAAATGAAGATGAGGTACCAACAACTGAATGCAGTAGGGGGCAGCCCCCTCACCCCCACATAAAGCCAGGCAGAGAAATTTGTATGGAATGATTTACTATGGTAAATGTGTGAAAATAGACTCACAGGGTTAAAAGACATTAGTACCTTTAATAGTGTATGTGTATAAGGTTGAAAATGCTTTTATCATGGTTCAGTAAGTAGGCAAGGTACAGCATGCATAGCATAGAAATTGAGTAAGAAAATGATATAAATTTGTTCCTATACCCAGACAGAAAAGAACTCTGAAAAATATATTTGACTCGCTACAGACAGTGTCAGCATAGTCAACACAGAGTTGAACAATTAAAGGTCGCAGTGGCCTTCGTAAAACCAGATAAGTGCTGAAACCAGACTGTTAATTGAGCTGTGTCTGAAAATTTAGCTAAGGGAAACAGCTGCATGACCATATTTGGGGTAGAGTGACCGGGAAAGTCCTAGGATGGGTGCCAGAATGTATTCCATTTTGAAGGTTTAAACAGATAAGAAATAATTGCCTTGTGCGTGAATGTAGTCGACGGAGAACTTTGCCTAGAAAAGGTGGGGGTTTGAATCCTCTTTCTCTGACAGATATAAAAGGGAGCTCTGTTTTCAGTTGGTAGAGGGGTTTGTGTGCTTGACAACAATGCTGTTTGTGGTCTATGTCAGCTGGCATGAAATAACGCCTGATGAACCTGACTCCCAGAGGGTAACAGAGAGCCCCAGAGAGCAACAGAGGGCCCCAGAATGTCCAGGAGAACCAGTCAAAATGGAAGAGGTGAAGAAGAGCACGATCGAGGACTTAGCACTTTGAGAACAGTCTTTCTTTAGTAGGTGTGCAGGGCATTATATTAGTCCATGTTTCCATCCATTTCTAGTTGCTAGATGCCCATACACCAACAGCTGTGCTCTTTCCCAGCATCCTGGCCATCCTGATTTGTTAGTGATGTCTGACCAATTCATTCTCTTCATGTCAACAGCTTGTATCTTCTCTCCAAATTAGGATGGCTATATGTTTTTTGTTTTTTCACCCTAATCAACTCTCCATCAATTTTGTCTTTACATATGTATCTTCGCATGGAAAAGTATATCTTGATCGCCATCTTAAAGTTGCCCACTTCCGTTAAATTGGCCTCTTCTACTGCAGGCTGCTAGATGACTGAGACATTTTGCATTGTGTTGGGACATTTCTCTTGCAATAAATGTTCTTGCCACATTCATGGCATACGGTATTATGGAACAGACATAGCAACTTTCTTCTGACGTTCTTCCTCCCAACCCTTCCTCCCACCTCTTTCATGTGCTGATACAATGGGCCTCATTACGACCCTGGCGGTAAGGGGTTTACGCCAGCGTTAGTTGTGCCGACCCCTTACCGCCAATTACGAGGTCCCTTAGCGCCATGGCGCTTTTAACACCTGCTTTTAGCAGGTGTTAAAATCCATGGCGCTAAGGGACCATGGAGTTAATTACGCCACCGTAATTTACGGTGGCGTAATTAACGCCTTCCCCACTCCCATTATGCCCTATGGGGCAAAAATGGGAATGGGGAAGGGTAAATGGGGATTGGGGACTTACCGCCCCGCCAAGGTCGGAATGGGGCGGTAAGTCCGCCAACCACCATGGCGTAAACGTAGTTTACGCCATGGTGGTAAAGTCACGGCCCAGGCGGTAACTTACCGCCTGGGTCGTAATGAGGCCCAATATGTTATTTGACAAATTAGTTGATTTATCTAATTATGATTCCTTATCTTCCTCAGCATCTCTCTTTATACATGAAAAGGGTTTTTTTAATATGAGAACATAATGGGGTTCTTGGGTTCTTAATAGGGAAAATACGAATAATGGGACTAGTGGGGGACGTCTTATTCTTTGGTTCTTTGCTGCTTATAAAATATGTGAATGCCAATGTAATAAGAAAAACTGTCAAAATCAAAATAACACAAAAACCTCCAATAATTATTTTTCGTTTGGTACATCTCTTTCGTGGAGCTACAGTTCTCACCTCTTGGAACATTTCCATTGTTACCACTTTATTTTTTAATATATCAATTCTTATCGTTTTTAACTGTAAGTCATACATTTATAACAATAACTGTAAACTGTTTGCCAAAACTATTCTTAAAATGATGAAGCCGAAAATGGTCACAATGTTCATAGTTCTTTTTATTAAAGCTGGATAAGACTGAAGTATATAGGAAAGAAACAACAACTAAAAATGTATGAATAATCAGCAATTTAAATCTCAAATATTCTTTTCCTTCTTTAATTATTTCATAATCTCCTCTATTTTAGTCTAGGGAAGATGTTCGAAGATTACTGCAATTGAATTAATCCATAAATCAATCCTAATCTAAAAATGTTTCGCTTTCATTATCCAAGTTATTTGGCCATCGATTGTGTGGTCATTTGTTGTTGCTCTTCTCTTGCTTCACTGTGGGTACTTGCTTCGTTGGAGGTACTTGATTCACCGTGGGCGGGTGCAGTAGTGGTCAATGTTGCTTCACTTTTATAGGGTTTTTTTGTCATGCCAATGGGATGTCGTGCAGGTGTATCTGCACCCTTCTTCCCTTTATCTTAACCACAGTGGGGCTCCTGTCCTCCACTTTATGTGGGCCTTCAAATTAAGGGGTACTCCGGGTACGCACAAACTTGCATACCAGCACCTGGTCCCCTTTATATACTGGCAATGTCGTTAATGCATTGTTAATTTGCAATTGTCTTCTTTATTTATGTTTGACCCCTCCTGTTGATGGTTGATCTGTTGAGAAATGAAAGAAATACTTTAGTCATAATTTTTAAATAATCATGCATTTCATCGCCTAATGCCTCTCTACGCTGTGGGGGTCTGTATTTGCCCTTGTTGGGGGGGTTGGTCAGAGGAGCTCTCATTCAGCATCCAGTCACCAGCTCATGGGGCATTAAAAGGTGATCTGAACCAGGTTGGTTTCTTAGTACGTATAATGCAAGAGGTAGGCAATCTAGCCAACCTTTTATTTAATGTCAATTTAAGCTTTGCTATCCTTTCCTTCAGAAATGCATTTAATCTCTCACACATCCCATTGGCTTGCAGGTTATAGGCTGAAGCAAACTTATGCTTAATTAATGCCTAATAGTGAGACAAAGATTTCATTCACAAAATGCGGTCCATTATCGGATTGCAAAACTTTGCACAGCCCCATCTTGGAAACACCTCACAGACTAAAAACTTTGCAGAACATGCAGCATCACAATGCATGCATGTAGCTGCTTCAATCCATCTGTGAAAGGGACAAACCACTACTATCATGTATGGATAACCATTACATTTTTGCAACATATCCGCATAATATCTGTGGAAATGTTAGAGGGGACCATTAGGTCTCACTGTTCGCAGGGTGTGCCCTGCCGTGGATTTCTGGCACACAATACAATTTAAAATGAACTTTGCCACCTGCTCACTGAGGTTCAGTATGAACCATTCTTCTGCTATTGTAGCTGCTGGACTCTCTCGAGACACCTGCACAGGTTAATGGAGCTGCTCAAATTATACTCTCAATAATGCTAGAGGCATAACTGAATTTCCTGTACTATCCTGTCTCCGAATTGTCTCAGCGGGGGATAAAGATCACTCCCATTTTTTCATAGCTCCTTTTCTTCTGGCAAAGCTCATTCTTGGATCTCAATTAACTGTACAATGGACATCATATTAAGTCCTTAACCAACATGCAGCGCCCTGCCGCTTTCTTCAAATCTTTTGACTCATCTTCATTCATAGTTGAATAAAATGCGGCACGTTTGGCCTCTAAGTCTGTGGCTTTGTTCCCACAAGAGATTAAGTCAGTTGTTTCTGAATGTGCTGTCCATTTTACAATGGCTATGGTTGCTGGAAAGTTAAGGCTTCAATGAGTTTGTCTAATAGCTCTGCATGTTGCACTGGAGTGCTCTCTGCATGGAGGAAGCTCCTCCTCTTCCAATGTGCTATGCCTGCAAGTACTGTTGATGTCACATAGGCAGAGTCAGAGTAAACCATCACTTCCTGATACTGAAAACATCATAGTACATCAATAAGCATGGCAGATTCTGCAGACAGTGCTGAATATGTTGACAGTAACCGTCTGCTCATTAATACTTCCAAGGTGCCCTCTCGGGACACCCTTACTACTGCCAATCCCAAATGCCTCACCCCAGTGTCTTGGTCTGTTTTAGATGAACCATCAATGAAAACCACTTCCTCTCTTCCTAGAGCATTTTCTCTAATGTGGGGAACATTATTATAACATTTGGTGTATGTAACACAATTTATTTTATTTTATTGTTTTTTTATAACGCACCTAATAACATACCTAAGTTCCGATCTGCGATTCAAACCTCGGTTGCTCTGCGTGGTCTTGCTTCCAAGTCTAACGCTTTAGCCCTGTGCTATCCTCCATTCACAATCATGCACATCATCATCTTCTGCCACTGGTTCAGCTATGAACGTTGCTGGATTCACTATACTACATAGTACCATTTTGATCACAGCGTTTGAGATAATGACCTCACAACCTTAGGCTCTTTGAGTCTTCAACATACTTTTGGGTTTCTCTAGAATTGAAAATAATGCATGCTCTACAAATAGAGTTACAGAACACCCCATAGCTATACTTGAAGCCTTTTCTATGGCTAATTCAGCAGCTGCCAAAGATTGTTCACAGGGATATTGTCCTTACATAACTGGATCTAAGATCTCACTGTAATAAGCTAATGGTTTATGACCATGTCCTGATGTAATTTTCTTTGCAAGGACTGCTGTCATGACTTATCCATTCGAATGGGAAAATAAGTAAAATTCTTCATTGTAATTTGGGATCCCTAATACAGGAGCTGTACTACTCGCATTTTTTGATTCATTAAATGCTTCAGTCATGTCTTTTCCACACTAATTTAGTTTTAGCCACCTGTGCTTCTTTGAGGGCTTTTAAAAGTGGTCGAATATATGTACTGTAGTCAAAGACCCAGGCACTGTAATAATTGCACAGACCTAAAGAATTGCTGCATTTGTCTCACCATGGTTGGCTGTACAGTTATCACAATCACTTCTGCTCTTTCAGGTGTCACTTTTTTCCCTTCATGCGAGATTAACTGTCCTATGTATAATACCTCTTCTTGACAATACTGTCATTTTTCTTTGTCTACTTTGGACCCTTTCTCTGCAAGTATCGTCATAGGTTTGACAGTTTTCTCTACATTTTTCTTCTGTCTCACTGCACACTTAAATGTCACCACATATTGAATCATGGCGCTTTTGAGCTCAACATTTCCTAAATCCATCTGAAGGACTCTATTAAAAATATAAGGGGACTCATAGTACCCCTGGGCTAATCTAGTATGTTTCTGACATATGTTTGTATATGAAAAGGAAGTCAAATCTTGTGAGTCTTCTTGTAAGGGAATTGAGTAAAATGCATTTTTCAAATCGACTACAGTAAAATACCTGGCTGTTGACGGGATATTGCACAATATTTTTGCAGGGTTTAGAACTAAAGGAAACTCTGCTTCAACTATATGGTTTTAAAGGCGAAGGTCATGGATAAATCTCCACAACCCCTGCTTCAATTTTTTGACAGGGTACACGTCCGTGTTTCATGGAGTATCTGATGGTACCAGAATGCCTAGCTTCATTAGAGTGGATATAGTTTCGAACATCCCCTGATCCACTTCTATGTACATTGGGTACTGTTTTGCACATGGCAAAATTTCTCCTGGTTTAAGATTCATTTTTCACTGCTTGTACTCCTTTCAATAGAGCCAGGTCATATGGACTTGTGGTCTATAAAATACTTGCCACCTTTCCCATATCTTCCTGACAAAATGATGGCTTCATTTTTACCAACGCAATTCTCTGTGGTACCTCTATGCTCTCAATTTTAATCCAATAAGTGAGACTTATAAAGAATACTAATTCATTGTCGTACCTAAATAGTTACTCATCTACCAAGTCTGTCAGTCTACATCCTTCATTGAGGGCTATCACTGTTCTCCATCCTCTTCCATCATCGTCTGTCCCATGAAGCATCACCCTTTCTTCTCTTACCACTGCTGCTTCTAATTCCAAAGGAATAACTTGCCCTTCCTCATCATTCATGGGAATTTCTGCCCTGAACAAAAATGTATCCAGAATCCTTACTATTTTACATGTGAATTCAGGTAACCATGATAATAGAACATTCACTCTACACAAATATACTTCCTTGTCTAGAGAGACGCTCTGTAAGGCTTTCTGTCCTGTAAAGGCTAATATAAATTCCCTTACATTTATATAATGTATCTCCGGGATTGAATACACTATGCCTTTGTCAGTAAAAGATATCGTCATGTTACGTTTACATCCTAGTATATTCATCTGTGTCTGTTTAGAAAATACTAATGGTATGGGCATTTCATGTTCCCCTATATAAATGGATAATTTGTCTGTAAATAGAACTAAACTCGTCACCCCAGTAAATCCCTGAGCATTCATGGGAATGCCGGACATTGGATATTTTCAACACGGGCACAGGAACCAGTCGCTCCAATGTTTACAAGAAATTAAAATGTCTTGCCTCTTATCGTCAACCTTGACTCATGGTTCTTCTTGGGGGGATCTGGTGTTACAGATAGTACTTAACACATCAGGTCATCCTCTGGGCTGTCCGATTGTGGGTATAAATTCATCCCTGTGCCTGTGAAAGGATTCCTTCCCTCCCACTGCAGTCACACTCCCTAGTTTGGGTCTATCTATTTGTGTAACTCCCGTGTCCATCTGCCATTGTGATGCACCTGTCAGTTGCATTGGGATATATTGTATCTGTTGTGTCGGTGCCTGTTGCATTTGCATAGGTGCTTGCTGTGGCTGCTCCTGCAATGACTGTGTCTGCATTGGGACTGGTTGAATTTGCTGCGGTTGTGACAATTGTATCTGTATTGGCACTTGGTGAAACTGTTGTGGTTGCGACAATTGTGTCTGTATTGGCACTTGCTGAAACTGTTGTTGTGACGCATATGTCTAATTCTGTGTGTTTTCCTGGACATAATATCCTTGCAAATCTGTATTATATTCTGGAACATATCCTGTCCCCCCTCTTGTAGATTGCCAATTCTGTTGTTACATGTGTCCTCTACTCCTACATACTCTAGCCACATGTCCTATTTTTCTACAACTCCAACATGTCAAGGGCTTCCTGCCATTAAATATACCCATTCGGCATGTAATTATACTCATTCTGATCTTGAGCATTGGCTATGTCATTTTTCTGTGGGAACTGTACTATTTGTGCCGTGCTTCCCGCATTATTTATCAACACTGCTCCTTCTATGATGAACTTGGATGTTTCTGCACCAACTTCGCCTCTTCCCTTCTCATGGGGGAAATCCCAGAAGGAATATGAAAAAGAGAAGAAGAGGAGATGGTGACATCACAAGAAGCAAGCGTGTCACACAGAGAAGAATGGCTGAAGAAGATGCATGACCCATATAAGGGACTGATGACGGAATAAAGAATCGAGTGTACGTTTATATGTGAAAAGAAAATTGCATGTGTGAAGAGCACTGCAGAAAATGCAAGTCGTTCAATTACTGTACAGATGCTGTAATGCAAGTAGATCAAGTAATCATAGATGCTGGCTATGAGTAGTGAATAGGCTGCAGGCAAATCTGCCATTATATAGAAGCTGAACATCAGTGTCATAACTTTAGTAAGCTAACACTCATGGAGAGAAGAACCAAGAGCTGTGTCTCAGCAAATAATTAGCCCAGATCATGGAGGAGTCTGGAAGGGTTGTCTGGCCTGTTGTCAAGGCTGAAGCAGCCAAGACTGCTTATCTGTCCTTAAAGGCGGTGAACGTGAGATGCTGAATCATCTCTTGTTAGGATGTAAAGAAGGAACACCATGGGTGCCAAGTTTTATTCATTGAAGACAATTAAATGCTGAAAAAAGGGACCAAATTGTGGTCTCCTGTCATATCAACCGAGGATGGAAATAAAAGCGGGCGAGGAGTTCGAGAACAACGATAGTACATGCCTGCACTCCCTTATATTCCCAAATACAAGAATACACTGTGAGGCCAAGTTCAAAGACAATCTTCATGGTAGAAGTCATGGGTAATGTGAGATGTTGGGCTAATTGGGTGGGAAGGTACAGTCAAGTCCACCTCCTGGCACCTGGGGTATGAGGGTATGTGCTGCTAGTGAGCCGAATGTTCCAGACTGGCATGAGTGTGCCAACCAATTGTAGAGGGCCGTATAACTAAGGGCCTTATAGTTTGAGAGGCAACGATATACTGTGTACTTAATAATGATGAAGATGACTTGCACTAGAGGTGGGTGCAAGATGTCCACCTGACAGTAGATATCCAATGACATATCTACCCTTTATAGAAAGTATACTTAGATGTTCCCCTTGAGTGTATCACAACAGCCCGTAGGTTTCTCTTATTTTGCCATGTAGTATAATTCACGTATTACACATTTTTACTATACAACTGTGATTTCTTGTATGATGCGCCCAGAGCTTGTCTGTTGATGTCCATTGTAACTCCCTGTTTTAGACAATTGATATTAAAACAGAAAACTTTGCTATATTCCTGAGACGGTTCCGTTATTTGGTATAAGAGTTACTCTGCTTCCCATCCACTGCATGACATGCTATCCAAAGGGCCTTATGTTCACGTGGTAGCAGTGTCGGATGATTTATAGATCCAAACAAGTTCAGCTCTAGAGTTTCGGATGATCAGGCATCCTCCACCATTCAGCCGGAAGATCGCTGGGTTTCTTGTGGAGAGTAGCCAAATAGAAATCTTGCAAGAAGAACCGAGATGGTGGGCAGGTCCCCTTTGAAGAAATCCCTGCCTGGTTTCCACAGGCACTCTGCGGACGGAAGGCAAAGCGGTCAGTTAGAGGAGGAGATGATACCGAAGGCCTTGAGTCAATTAACAAAAGAATAGTGAGTAGCACTAGGGGAATGGCTAATTGAGGGGACAGGGTTGTAGTCAATTTTGAGTAATGGGAAATATTGTGTGAAGCTAGAGATAGCGCCAGAGATTCCTGGCTCACGGGAGATTCAGAAGGAGACATTTAAAACTCCAATTGGAGTAGAGTGAAATATATAATGTACAAACAGGTTTGCATAAGGTGATGTCTCAAACCTTGTACATGGTATAAGAAAGGCGAGGGAAAAGAAAAAGTGTCATCACAGTGTTTATTTTATGTGTAAAGCTGACCAGTCTGTAAATTGTGTATTGAGTAAATGTGTTTAAGGGTGATAAATGTTTTGAAGGAATTGAGACTAAGTCAAAGAGCTATAGTGACTATCTAGTGAAGTGGTTGGTACCAATCCAGGGGCAGACATAGCAAATTGAAATAATAGAGGATTGAGCGGCGATTGTTGGTTTGTGCTCATATTTGTTGTTTTAAAAGTATTGTAGAAGTGGTGAGAGTATTTCATGGAGTCTGGTAAGTATTGACAGTCGAGTGAGACTTGTCAAAATATGGGAAACACACCTCTGGTGCACTTATGCAAGACACTGCCAAAGCACATGCTCAAGCTCAGACAGTATAGTGCAGAGTGGGTAAAACGAACAGCAGAAAAGATGTTCATGCATGGCCACAACGGCGATCACTGTCGAAAGCGGTATTGAAACACATGACCACATACTTGCACGCTGCGTACATGGGGAAGACATTAGAGAAAAGACTTGATATGTTAGAGCTCTGGAAAATGTACCAGGAAGAAAGGGAAGATCCACCACCTGAGGAGTGGATGCTTAGCCAGTGTAAGGAGGAAGGTATTCAGCCTTCCTTACTGCACCTGAAGTGAAAGACGCTAGTGCAGAAGCAGTAGGGTTGTATCTGTTAAAGGAACTGAAAGTGGTGACGACGTATAGTAATACAATATACAAACCGCCCACTTATAGCAGCGATGATAGCCCAGAGGAGAGTAAGAGAAAAGAGG
This sequence comes from Ambystoma mexicanum, assembly GCF_040938575.1. Taxonomy (NCBI): domain Eukaryota; kingdom Metazoa; phylum Chordata; class Amphibia; order Caudata; family Ambystomatidae; genus Ambystoma; species Ambystoma mexicanum. Next base: position 636,660,015 of record NC_090937.1, read on the forward strand.
AGATCTTTAAGATCATACAAAACAAAGAAGAAAAGAGTGAGCGATCAAATGAATCAACAGAAATAGAAAGAGAGATAGATTAAGAGATGGAAGGGAGAGAAGGATAAAGCTGGCACGGTAACACTTGTGCAGAACGAATGGATGGGAGGACAGATATTACTCAAGCTAGATGGGAAAAGCATCGAGGAAGTTAGGCAAAGAGAAGACAAGGACGAACAGGATAGAAAAGACTGGGAGCGAGAAAAGAGATTGAAGGAAGATGAGCATAAAAGAAAGAGCAGGAAGCAATGAGAACGGATGCATCAGGAGGAACAAGAGAAAAAGGAGGAGTGGGTAGAAGTTCAAAGAAAGTATGACAATAGGCAGAGAGCAATAGAAGAGAAAGATAAAAGAGAAAGGAAAAGAGAGGATGAGGAATCACAGACATTAAGAGACAAAATGAATACAGAGGCGAAGAGAGGAGGAAGAAAGGTGGGCAGGAGTAAGGAGAGAAGAGCAAAGACAAGAGGAAGACGGAATTAGAAGGGAGCCAAGAAAACAATGGGAATTAGATGAATATCTAGAACAAAGAAGAAGACAGTGGGACCTTGATGTTAGCCTTATTCATAAGGAGCCAGCAGGGCCAAGCCCAGCAATACAATGGGATAGAACAGAAGAGTTCCTTCGGATAAAGGAAGCAACATCAGGGGCATCTATAATAGTATTGGAAAAAGAAAACTTTGATATAGGAAGTATCAGAGATAGGATCGATAGATAAGGTCTATTAAGAGTTAAAGGGAGGTAGCAACTATGAAAGTCGAGGGATGAGGGAGCAATCCCCCTTATTCCAATCACAAAGTGAAGAAAATGTTTTCAGACTTGATCATAGAGCCTTGTCCTTAAGGAGACTGAACTTAGATAAGGGTGAAGGGGATGACAGTTACACTAGTTGGGGACTAGACATGTCAGATGAGGAAAGAAAATCCTTCCTTGGGGAAGAAAGAGGGAGCATGTGCATCCTCCAGGGAAGCCTGCAGATAGACAATGAAGTAAGATGGTCGGATCTGGAATGATCAAAGGACAGAATGCCAATTCCCATAGCATATCCAGAACATTCCAGAGGACGATCATATAGTGAGAAGGGAGAATCACCACCATATGTGAGCAGAATAAGATCTCTGCCATCAAGGAGACAGACAGGGATGATTGTCCCAACCATGGATAGGCTGACGATGGGAGCCAACTGTGGGTTAGGGTTTAAGCAGTTTCCCATATTTGAAAAAGGGGGAGCATGACCACAGTACATTCCATGGCCGCAGATGGATGAGGAAAATTTAAGGTGCAAGCTCCCGACTTCGACTTCGGGTGCTGGGAAATTGATATACTAGTTACAAAAGATGACAGGAAGAAACACATTGGCCATAGGGGAAAAAAGGGTCTCCTGGCAGCTATTCAAGGGGAGTGAGCTGGTGGCATATGGAGGAGAGCAGGGTATTCAAGTGTCACAGCACAAAACACAGTGCATGAGCGAAAACCATTTACTAATTGTAGAGCAGATGTGTGGAGGGCTCTCAGGGTACAGTATCCCGATACATCAGATATACGTGCAATTATGACATGTAAGATGAATGAAGAAGAATACCATATTGCTTAGATTCAGGATATTCAAGGGAGATGGCAACATGAAACATGCGAGCCATGGGAAAAAACAGTGGCATTATTTTACCACATTTTATGTCAGGGGTAGCCAGAGCCGTACAGAGGCAGATGAAGAAACAAGTGGGAATGGAAGCAACACTATGGACTGAGATACAAGTGACAATAGTGCATCACTGTCGGTTGTTGAAAGAGAAAAATAGGAAGATGAGAATAGGAAAATCGAGGAAGCCAAGTTAGTTCAGAACAAATCTGCAATGTTTTCCTGTGTAGTGGGCGGTATTGACAAGCAGAGAGGGATTGGGAATGTAGGAAGCAGTGGGTACATCGCAGGCGAATAATCAGCACCCGATCGACCAAGGAGGGTATGGATTTCTACCACTAGGTAGACGTATGGGCTACAGAGGGAGGGGTGGATCCCAAAATAATCAAGGTGGGTTTCAGAATGCACAGAATGAGAATCAGCACACACAAGGAGGATTTAGCCAAGTGGGATTAATTAGAGGAGCACCACCAGTATGTTGGACTTGTGGGGTGACAGGGCACATTGCATGCATATGTTGGAGCCAAGGGAATGTACAGAATGGCCATTTCACAAGGTGGGGCAGCTCATCCTCCACCATACAGCACATAAACTAGAGAAGGGCTTGCTCAAGATCAGTGTACCAGACACAAGTGCTGCAAGTGCAGCAGGTACAGCAACCAGAGCAAGTGCAAATGAATCCACTGCAAGGGCAGTTGCAACAGGCCCCCATGCAGGCACAGCAGTCTGCAAACACAGGACAAGTGCTGATACTCAGAATAGGAGGTGTCACAGTGGTATGAGTAAATCGTTTCACAGGAACAGGGATGAGCCTGTACCCACAATGGGGAAGCTCACAGAGTGAGTTGATGTCTTCAGTACTATCAGTGACACCAGGGTCGATGTGACAATAGGAGGCAAATCTTTTTCTTTTTTAGTAGACACTGGGGCTACTCGTTCATGTATACAAGAGGGAAAATATCCAATGTTGGGAATGTCGGGAATTGCCATGAATGGACAAGGGTTCTCTGGAGCTACGAGTCGAGTTCCTTTTACTGATAAATTACCAGTCCCCATAGGAGAGTGTGACATATCTGTTCCTTTGTTGTATTCACGACAGACACCAGTTAACACTTTGGGAAGAGATTTGATGACAAAACTAAATACGACAATTTCATTTACTGATCAAGGGATAGTGTGTGTCACTCCAGGAATACACTATACAAATATGGGTGAATTTATACTGGCGTTCACAGGGCAACTGGCTCTGTGAGGCGATCCAGTAGAGCCAGAGGTTTTCCTATGTGGGGTGAGCATTCTATTGGCATGGCTATCTGGCTTAGTGGGAAAAATTGTGAGGATACCTGATGAATTTCTGTTTAGACCACAGATACCTATCGACAAAGAGGGGGACAGACTATCTCTTTAGAATTGGAAGCAGCCATAGTAAGAAAGGAAATGGCGATGCTCCAAGGAATGGACAATGAAGTAAACCATGGAGGACAGTAATAGCTCTCAAAGAAGGGTATAGATTAACTGATATAACTGATGATGGCATGTTCAAGGATGACCGAACAGATGATGAATTGGTGTTCTTTATGAGCATCACATACTGGATAAGAATAGACAAGAGGGAAATCACACAGCGAATGGCAATAATGTGGCAGCGTCCAGCATTTTTTCAGGAATACGTGGAGAAGGTGCCCAGCGTCCTATGGATTACAGGCCCTTATGACGTAGGGTTGTTAAAGGGGATAGGAGAAGTCAAAATAAAGCTGAAACCAGGAGTGATTTTACCTCGAGCAAAACAGTACCCCATGTCTCAAGAGGCTGATGATGGTGTACTTAACCCTTTCAGTCCCAGGTTATTATGTAAGTCTATGCAAAAAGGACAAGCATACTCGTCCTTGGCACTTAAGGGGTTAAGACTATTTCAGCACTGTTGAAGCAAGGTATTCTGGTGCCATTGGAATCATCGTGCAATACCCCAGTGTATCCTATCAAAAAACCAAAAAGAGGGTCGTGGAGATTTTTACGAGATATAAGACTGATTAACCAGATTGTAGAGGCAGACTTTCCTCGAGTTACGAATTTGGCGACAATACTATGCAGTATCCCAATAGAAGCTCGATATTTCACGGTGATCGATTTAAAGAATGTGTTTTTCTCGATTCCATTTCACAAAGCCTCACAAGACTTGACTTTCTTTATGTTTTGCCAAACTTGACTGAAACATACTTGTTTGCCCAGGGGTTCTGTGAGTCTCCATCGATCTTTAATAGAGTCCTACAGATGGACTTAGGCAATATTGATCTTAAGAGTGCGGTGACACAGTACGTAGATGACATTTTAATTTGTAGCACGACGAAAGATGAGTGCAGACAAGATTCTATTCAGTTGGTGGCTATCCTAGCATACAAATTATACACAGTAGACAAAGAGAAGTTAAGTTTAGTTTAGTTTATTGTTTGATAATGCGCACAAAACCCAGGGGTAGCCGGGCGCAGCAGTTATAAGAATACTTAAGCTTAGGTTACATACATAGGATAAAATGCAGTACATGTGTTATTGATGAGTTTGCAAAAAACAGTCTGGTTCTGGAGTCTGGATAGGATACATAGGATACATACGGAAAGTACAATGCATATATTATTACAAAGGCTGGTATACAGAGAGTGCAGACTATGACTGCACGGTCCAAGCAGTGCGGGTCCCTTACATGAGATGGTCTGATGTTGGGTATCAGAGGTATCAGGTAGTTAAGTATGATAAACAATCCGGGCCTAGCGCAGTTGTAGGTCATCATTGGTCCAGAGCCAAATGTTCACGTTACGTCTAAATCTGGTGTAGGGTAGGTTAGCTCTCAGTGCTGTGGGGAGTGCATTCCAGGCCCGGGCAGCTCTGACAGGGAAGCTTGCCCCACCGGCTTTGGATAGTCTGAATCTGGGCGTTTCAAGAAGGAGGTGGTCAGAGGCTCTAGTGTGGTGAGTGGGGGATTTTCTAATTAGTCTAGCAGAGATGTAGGGGGCGCAGTATTGTTCAGGCCTTTATGGGTGAGGGATAGCATCTTGAGAAGAACTCTGTCACTAATTTTTAACCAGTGATGGTCTTTCCTGATGTTAGAAATGTGTGCTCTGCAGGGTATGTCCAGCGCTGCTCTAAGAGCATTGTTCTGCAATATTTGCATTTTGTTTATGACAGTTTTGCTGGCGATTGCATAGAGGACATTACAATAGTCCAGTTTAGACATTACTAAGGCATTTGCTAGTGTAATGCAGTTATTTTTGGAGAGGTAGGGTCTACAGGCCCTGATTAATTTGCAGGTGTAAGCTGTAGAGGACGCTAGTGAATTGACTTGTTTTTTAAGAGATAATGTGCAGTCGAGGTAGAAACCTAATGTTTTTACATCGGCTGACACTTTAATTATGTTGCCGTCTCTGTTGAAGGCACAGTAATCAGGGCTGAGTTTTTTGAGGTTGGAGTCGGAGCCCAGGATCAGTATCTCAGTTTTGTCATCATTCCGGCTGAGGCCGTGGGAGGCCATCCATGCCTGAATGAGGAGGTAGATCTTGTTTACCAAGGCTGTGTCTTCGACAAAGTTGCCAGATAGTGTTATGAGGATCTGCGTGTCGTCCGCGTAATTGGTATAAGTTACCCCCAGTCTGTCCACTTTGTCGAAGAGTGGCTTAGTGAAGATGTTGTACATGGTAGGAGAGACACATGAACCTTGTGGGATGCCACATGTGGTAGGTATTGGGTCCGCTGAGGCCAGGGGGGAGAACACTCTCATTGTACGGTTAGCTAGGAAGGATTGTACCCAGGCTATAGCTTCACCTGAGAAATGGGCGGCAGACGCTAGGTGGTTGCATAACACTGCGTGGTCCACCAGGTCAAAGGCCGCTGATAAGTCAAGGAGGAGGAGCATAGCTGTTTTACCTTTATCCTTCAACTTGTCGATTTGTGTCTTAAGATCGATGAGGGCCGTTTCAATGCCATGTAGTGGTCTGAATCCGGGTTGGCGAGATCCTAGTAATTGGTTCGTCTCCAGATAGTTTTGGATCTGGAGGTAGGCTACTCTATCAATGATTTTGAGGAGAATTGGGACTGTGGTGATAGGCCTATAGTTAGTAGGGATAGCTGGGTCAACGGACTGTTTTTTAAGGAGGGGCAGTACCCAGGATTCTTTGAGGTTAGTGGGTACATTACTGGATCTAAAGGAAGTATTAATTAGTTTTGAGATAAAGGGTGCTAAATCTCTTGCTGCCTCCTTAATGGCCTGTGCAGGGCAGATATCACCTTGGCAGTTAGTGGGCTTCAGTGATAAGATCACCTTTTCATTTTCCAAAATGGATAAGTTGGTAAAACTGAAAGGTTTGCAGTTGCTTTGGGGTACTGTTCTGGGTGTGTTGGTCAAGTGGGTGGTGTGGGTTCTATTAGAGCTGAGGGATGCTTTCTTTTTTGCGATTTTAGTTTGTAAGGTGGCAATTTTGTTAGCTAAGGCATTTTGGATGCTGGTGCACCAGTGTTTATCCTTGGGGATGTTGTCTACGGGGCGATAGGGTTTTCCATTTCCTGAAGGATGGAGAAGAGTCCTTTAGAATTAGAGTTGGCTTTGCTAATTCTCTCATTGAATATTTCTTTTTTAGTTTGGATAATTTCCTTCTTATATTTTTTAGCAAGGTTGTCAAGACAGGTTTTGTTCTCCGCCGAGGGTGTGTGCCTCCAAATAGCTTGGAGTTTACGTTTTTGGATTCGTAGCTCTTTGAGGTGCAGGGTGAACCATGTATTAAGATGAGATTCTCATTTACTTTTACGGAGTTTGATGGGGGCAATTACATCTAAGGCTTTAGACATGGCGTTGTTAAATTTCTCCACTAGCGTGTTAGGGTCAGGGTCCATGTCGCTAATATTAAGGACCGGTAGGAGGAGTGGGAGCAATTTATCAGAGGTGATCTCTTTTTTACTTCTAGTAGGCATAGATGGTGCTATTACCTGATTGTTTGGTTTGGGCGGCTCTATAGTTAGTGAGAAGCAGATGAGGTGGTGGGCAGTCCACGTTTGTGGAGAAATGTTGGAGATGGTAGTGGTACTATTATGGTTGGCTATCCAATGTAATGTCTGTCTTTTTGTGTGTGTAGGGGCAAGAACTTTCTGGATGAGGCCATGATCAACTAGGATTGATTGAATAGAGTGGGCTTGCTTATCCTCATTATCATTGAAACCAGATTAAAGTCACCTAATAGGAGGAGCTGGGTGGAATCTTTGATGTTGTTGGTAAGGAGGCTGGATAAATCTTCTTCGAAGTTGCCTAGTGGGCCTGGTGGTCTATACACCAGGAGGACAGTTAGTGTGCTGTTATTAGAGATAGGAATTTTGGCCGAGAGGAGTTCACAGGATGTTATTTCCAGGTGTGGGGTAAGTCTTACATCTAGTTTAGTTTTGGTAATGATGGCTATGCCTCCACCCCTAGAGTTGGGTCGGTCGACTCTTAGAATGTTGTAGTTGTCAGGTACGGCAATCATGAGTGCAGGACCTGCGGCTTCATGGACCCAGGTCTCGGTGATTGCAAGGAGGTCTAAGTTGTCCATAGCGAGTGTGTCAGCAATCTCAGTGCTGTGTGCTATGAGGGACCTTGCATTGATGAGGGCTCCTGATAAGGTGGATGTTGTAGTTTTATTTTGGGTTAGTCTAAGATTGGGGCAGTTGGGTCTCTACAGGTTATAGGGGAGGTCAGTTTGTGTTTTATGGCGTCTTTCTGCCACTGGGGCAAGAGGGTTAAGGTCGAATGAGGTTGGGGTTGAAGTTGAGCATAGTGGTCTCGTTCTTTTGTTTTTTAGGTCATAAAGGCATGGCAGCCTCACTCTAAGTCGAGTGTTTCTCTCTTGCAAGTTTCACGGTGTAGAGTTGGTGTGGGCCATTGTTATGGTGATGGTTAGAAAAGTCCAGAGTAGGGTACAGCGTATGTATATTAGGTGAGTTTTGGTAGTGTACATGTTGGGGAATACTACCAAACAGGTAGTATAAGGATATCTAAATTTGATAAGCTCGACAATGACTAGAAAGCAAACAGCAGGGTATACCTGGATTTGATCATTCCCATCTGCGACTGAAATGAATAAAACAGAGGGTGCCTAGATTTGACAGTTCCCACCAGCGACTAAGATGCATAAAACAGAGGGTGGCTGGATTTGACAGTTCCCATCAGCGACTAAGATGCATAAAACAGAGGGTGCCTAGATTTGACAGTTCCCATCAGCGACTAAAATGCATAAAACAGAGGGTACCTAGATTTGACAATTCCCGTCAGCGACTAAAATGCATAAAACAGGGGGTGCCTAGATTTGACAGTTCCCATCAGTGACTAAAATGCATACAACAGAGGGTACCTAGATTTGACAATTCCCGTCAGCGACTAAAATGCATACAACAGAGGAGAGTTAAGAAGAGTTATTATACATAGTGTAAGTGATTTAAATCCGGCACTCCAACTAAGTCAATGCCTAGTATGGGATGTCCAATGGAAACCCTTATTTATATATTTTTATGTCAAAAGTCTTGGAATCCCCCCGGTCTCACTGAACCAAGAAGAAGATTATTTTGCAAAGTTAAAAGATTTATTTGAAGAATTGAACAATATATATATATATCACACTTTTATAGATATGAACAATATCTGAATATCACACTTATGAATGTTTAGGCAATGATCAGCAATGGGTAATATGACAATATCAACAATCTCTTTAATGAATTAGGAGTAGGAATAGGAAGATTAATGTAGCAGAGAATAACTTTGTATGGTTCAAGGAAATGGAATGATAGGAAAGAATGCAACACAGAAATAAATCTTGATATGAATTTAATCAAAGACAAGGTGATCACTCTTTCTCCCTGTTACTACTCACTCCCCCCCAATATGCAATATGAAGAGATGGAATGAGGGGACACAGGTATCAGGAATAACAATCAACAATTGCAGTTTCAATCCCGATTCCGCCCAGCAAGCTTAGAGAGAACAGTAATGATTTTAAAACAGGTCAGTTGCTTTTAAATGTGGTTTGGATTGAATGGGAAAAATGCTAAAAATGACTTTAATAAGCTAAATAGGATTCAGGACTAGTGAGAGTTGCTTTGAACTGGTTCAGTTAGACACTAACAATGATTGTTGAATGGTTAGCAGACGGAAAGCGAAATTCAGAAGTTGAAATCAAGAAATAGTTGTTTTTACATGTGGTGAGATTGAGCCAAATGCAAATTCGCGGCAACCTTTCCGCGTGCGAGAAACGCGATTACGGAAAAACTATAAGGAATGCCGTTTTTGGGTTCGTTTGAAAGCTGAGGATGTTAGCGTCAAAATAACATTTAAATTTCAAAAGTTACAGAGGTTTTAGTGATGGTCGATTTTTCTTAGAACAGAGTCAAGATTTCAAAATGAAAGATGCGCTTTAAAGATTAGGAACCAAGATGGACATATACTAAGGAGCTATGAAAGTGCAAGTTACCCAACGGGACAGCCACCAGAACAGAGCGCCTTCTGCTCTGACTTTTGTGCGCCAGGACACTTGACTTTCTTCAGAAAAATATCAGCGCACAGATGATTATCACTACAATTATCACAGACTATATAATGAGAAGGATTCAGGATGGACACAAGATTCTATAATGCAGTTCTGGATAGGTTGAAATGGATTGAATAGGATTACTTTAAACTAAGTTTAGTTTAGTTTAGTTTCTTTATTTGTACCGCGCGCCGAACCCTGGGGTAACAGTTACAACATGGCAAAAATGTACAATACAGACTGAAATAACAACAATACGTGTGGTAGACCAGGTTACAAGATGGTCGACAAGGACAAGGACATGCGGAGAAGAAGTACATTAAGCAGAGTTTTTCTTGGAAAGCCATGTTTTAGTCTTGGCTCTAAATATCCAAAAGGAGTGTTCTGTTCTAAGGTTTAGTGGCATAGCGTTCCATAGTTTGGCAGCTAGGACCGGGAAGCTGGCGCCACCTGCTTTTTTTAGGGAGAATTTGGGAACGGAAAGGCAATGTGAGTATGGCGTTTTGGTTGGTCTAGTTGATGTGTGATTGTGGAACTTGTCTGCCAGGTATTTGGGTGCATCATTGGAGCAGCATTTATGGACAATGACGAGGGATCTGAGAGTGATTCTGTCTCGTACAGGGAGCCAGTGAGCATCTTGCCTGATGCTGGAGATGTGGGCGTGTCGTGGGATACTGAGGGCGTCTCTGAGGGCATTATTTTGAAGCACCTGTAGTTTGTTCAGGTTGAGTTCTGAAGTGCCGAGAAAGAGTGTATTGCAGTAGTCAATTTTTGAGAGCACTAGCGCTCTGGCTAGAGTAATGCAACTGGAGGGAGATAGGAAAGGTTTACAGGCATTGATAAGCTTATTTGTGTAAGCTGTTGAAGAGGCTGTGGCATTTACTAGTCTTTTGAGCGAGAGAGTAGAGTCTAGATAAACCCCAAGGGTTTTAATTTCTTTGGCTACTGTGATTAGGTTACCGTCTATGTTGATGGACGCGTAACAGGGGTCTTATTTGTTTAGCCGTGGTTGGGAGCCGACAAGAAGGAGCTCAGTTTTCTCGTCGTTGAGGCATAGACCGTGCTCTGCCATCCAGGCTTGGATCTCCAAATATAGATTGTTGATTCTGGTGGAGTCCTCATCGTAGCACCCTGATAGGGTGATGAGAACCTGGGTATCGTCAGAATAGTTTGTGTATGTGATACCCAGGTTATCTAGGTGGTCAAACAATAGCTTAGTGAAGATATTGTATAGGGTCGGCGAGACGCACGAGCCTTGAGGGACGCCACATGTGATGGGGACAGGGAGTGCTGAGGCCCCCGGGGAGAAGACCCGAGTGGTTCGGTTGGCTAGGAAGGACTGGATCCAGGAAGTCGCCTGGTTAGAGAAGGCCGCTGAGGTCATCAGATGTTCTTTGAGGATCTGATGGTCGACGAGGTCGAAGGCTGCTGATAGATCTAGCAGTAAGAGAATGGCTAGATTACCCTTGTCCTTTGCCTCGTCCATCTGGATTTTTAGGTCCAGTAGGGCTGACTCTGTTCCGTGCCTTGGTCTGAAGCCGGATTGTCTGAGACCCAGGAGGTTGTTGTCCTCCAGGTGCTTCTGTATTTTCAGGTAGGCCACTCTGTCTAGGATCTTTAGGATGTAGGGATCAGTGGTGATTGGTCTGTAGTTGGTTGGGTTATTGGGGTCTAGATTAAGTTTTTTTTAGTAGTGGTATGACCCAGGCCTCCTTGAGGCTGCTAGGCACTGAGCTTGATTTGAAGGATGCGTTGATAAGGGCTGTTATGAAGGGGGCCAGAATGTTGGCGCCTTCCTGGATGATGGGAGCTGGGCATGAGTCCCCTTGGCATCTGGAGGGTCTGAGGCCCTTAATAATGCTTTCTACTTCTTTAGTGGATACTGGTGAGAAGGAGAAGGGGGGCAGGTGGGTGTTTTGGGAGTGGTGGACGGTGGATGGTTTGTTTTTTTGGATAGGCTAAGCTTTTTCTGTTCGATATTGGATTGTAACATGGTGATTTTGTCTGCTAGGGCTTTTTGAATCCTCTCACACCAGTCTGCATCTTTTACGCAGGTTTCTGCCAGTGTGGGGGAGGGGGGTTCAAGTTCCCTGAGGATATTGAAAAGCTCCTTTGTTTTGGATTTGGCGCTCTCAATTCTGTTGTTATATGTCTCTTTTTTGGCCTTGAGGATGGCAGTTTTGTAGGTGGTGGCTGCTATCGAGCGTTGACTGTCCCAAAACACACTCATATGCATATGTGCCAGAGGCACCTAGAATGGACAGCCCTAAAGCGCACTAAAATGCATATGTGCCAGAGGCACCTAGAATTGACTGTCCCAAAACACACTAAAATGCATATATGCCAGGGGCACCTAGAATTGACTGTCCCAAAACACACTCAAATGCATATGTGCCAGAGGCACCTAGAATTGACAACCCTAAAACGCACTAAAATGCATATGTGCCAGAGGCACCTAGAATTGACTGTCCAAAAATGCACTAAAATGCATATGTGCCAGAGGGCACCTAGAATTGACATGTAGTATACGAGCAGAGGTACAGGTATAGTTTATATGAAATTCGCCAGAGCGATCAAAATAGAGCATGTTATAGGCAGATCTGCATGTAGTTCACTGTACTAGTCAAGAAAAGGGAGGATTTTGGACAATCTAGATGCGATTCGCTAGGGAAGTCGAGACAGACATGTTTAGGCAATTAGAGTGTGCTAATACTATCGTGGCAGTATGAGGCTGGTATCAGGCAGAGTGCATCAAAACAGATAAGGTCTCGGGATACTGTTCGCAAATACCGATAGGCAGGGTTGGGCAAGCTTCAGGTAGATACAATTAATGTTGTTGGTTGCAAGCAGACAAAGAGTTCACACAATGAGTGAAAGTGGCTATGCACGAACGTTTGGTGGACTTCAGATAAGTAACGTTGAGCGGTGGTACACTTGTGCAAATAAAGTCAGAAATCACCATTCGATGTGAGAGCAGAGTTTGTCCATCGTTATATAAGCGCATATAGTTTCGATGAATATGTGCAAGAGCACATGACCATGGACAGTTCTATACTAAATACTCACTACTATGGCTTTGGAATGGAATGGGCCAGTCAAAGATCTGGTCAAGGGTTTGGCTGGGATTCGCTCGCCACCGGACAAGTCTCAGGCGCTTGGTTCTGCTCTCAGCAAGGCACTCTAGTCTGCACGGCCTCTTGGACTGGATCTGACGGGTTCTGGGTTACAGCTCTGCTGGACTGATCTGGATCTGGGGTTCTAGCAAGGGTTCTTGGCCAGAAGCAGCAAAACAGCTCAGCCAGGCTGTTGGATCAGTTAGGTTAGGCCCTGTGGAAGTTTAGGGGTTAAATCAGGTTGCAGGATTTTTACAGGCCCACTGAGAAGAGTTCAGCTTTTGGGTTAGGCCTCTGTTTCAGGGTTCTGGAGTCTGGTTCTGGAGTCTGGTTCTGGAGTCTGGATCTAGAGATGGGTTCTTCCTGCAGAGAGCTTCGCTGGTAGATCAGTGATGAGTGACAGTGTGTCCCCTTTTGGGTCCTCAACAGTCCCTATTTATCCATTTTCCAAAGGGGTGAGGAGGCTGATTATACAATGCCCAACCCTCTAAGGATCTGATAGGTCAGAGAAATCCCCATTTCCTAATTTGAGAAGGGAACAGTATATCATGATGTGTCATCATGTGTCAGAGTGACACTGTGTTTAGGGTCCAGAAAAAATCCCTCCCCTTTGTGTCTAACCAGAAAATCTACTTTTCATAAAAAACATATTTCCAATATCACAAACCTATTGGTAATGCATATTTACATTACAGATTACTAAAGGTACGCGTCCGTCAAAGTCTCATATTCCTACGAGTTTTGGTTCACCAATGACAGTTTTTCGCTCTTGTGGTTGGTTACACATTTTCGGATCTGTACAATTTTTTACACATACCCTCTGGGGATATTCCTGTAATTTTTCATGTTCCTAACATAATCACAATTGCTAGAATATGAACCTTTTCGTGGTTCAGTCTCTGAATGTAGCACAGATTCCAGATTAGTTTTAAACTGTGAGCGAATTTTTCATTTTAGTACCCTATAAATCCCACATTCAGTTCAGTACAATTTGCTATAAGTCTTTTTCTAAAACATACAGTTACTTTAGTTTCCAATCCACATTTTCAGTCTGGTCCGCCTCCCAGGCTCGGCTGAGTCAGAGAGTCACATGGGCTTCTTCCTGCCAGGGCAGTTGGTGTCAGTCACACCCGAATTACCATTTTCATTTAGCTCAAGGGAGTCCTTTGTCTACACTCAGAGCAACATGCCAGAGTGCCCCTCCCATTTCCTTTCACACTCGCCTGTCAGATACTCAGCAGAGCACAGGGGAAAAGATTCCTTTGTTTAGGGAGAAGGTGTGGAATGTGTTTGAAGCTCATTGTGGGAAACTTCTTGGAATTTAGCTGAATCAGGTTACCTTATGGTCAATTGTGATATTGTTTCTTGTGGAAATTAAAGTTACACATTTTAAAATAAGCAAACATATCTTCCAGTCTTTTTTTTCTTTTTTTTTTCTTGCAATTTTTAGTTTTTTACAAACTTTTATCACAATGTTATCGATAACAATATTCCCTTAATAGCTAATATAAAATCTTTCCTTTCAAGTCTCCACTTTCTCTATATATTTTTTTCCTTTAAAATTGCATCTAAAAAGTCAATAGTTGCACAGGTTATTTTCGTATTGTGCCCAGAGATTATGTGGTTCCACCATTCATCAGTGTTGCCATTTAAGGGGAAAGAGAATCCTAGATGGCACGTCCTTTGGTCAGAAATTGCTTCGCATTTTATCAATAGGTGTTGAAGCGATTCTATGTCTTTTTTGAAATGTCTGCAAAGATTGTCTTTGAGGTCTGGCTCTTTCCTTAACCATCTCATTTCATTTGTCTGAAGTGCGTTTAACCGTAACCGCAGAAATTGATCTCTATGATGTCTTGATGGACATTTTGAGAGGTATTTCGGAGGTACGTTTAGCTTGTTCATGGTGTTCCCAATCGGTATTGCAGATCGTAATGTCTCTCTTTTCTCAAGATTAGAGATCCAGTACCAATGTTGAAGATATATCTTGACCAATTGTGGGTGTCTTTGGAGCGACTCTTTATCTATGTCTGCGGCAGCCAAAATTTGGTCTATTTTGTAGGTCCAGTTTTGTAACATGGTTGGTATTGTCTCAGACATGGAGGATTTGAATATTTTGTAGGCGGGCTCTGCAGGCTGGTCTCGTATTTTGCGTAGCATTGCACATGCTTTACAGACTGTTGTTTGATACAATGAATTAATCGCCAATTCGTGGCGCAATAATGTCATTGAAACATAATGTGGCAGTCTGAGCACTTTCCGCCAGAACAGACCTTCAAGTGATTCCCAGTATCTAAAGTCGAGATTCCAGGCACATTCAGCTCCGAATGTGATCGCGGGTAAGACTTTGTTCAAATAGAAAGTTAGTATCAGGTGAAATGAACATTTTCCGTATTCCATGTGTAATTTCATTCCTTGCAAAGCGTATGTGGTCATTCTGCTTCTCAGGTCTTGGTACCATGGCCATTCACGAATGGATGTGCTGAAGATTACTCCAAGGTAACGTATTGAAGTCGTTGTATCGATTTTTTCCTCAGCAACCTGCCATCTGAAAATGGTATTTTTTCTTCTTCTTAAGGTACCTATCTGCATTATTTTCATCTTGGCAGTGTTTATTTCAATTTGTTATTTGTTGAATATAGATTTAGTTTTGTCAACAGCCGCTGCAGACCGATTTGCGTTTGATCAACTAATACTATATCGTCTGCATAGATAATGCAGTTTAATTCCTGTCCATTGATTTTAGGCGAGAAACATCTGACATCTTCTAGTTCAGCTGACAAGTTGGAGATAAATAGTTTAAACACCAGTGCTGCCAACGGACAGCCCTGTTTTACTCCTTTTGAAGTGGGTATGATGTTTGTCAGATCGCCGTCTTGGTTCATTTTTATTTGCACGGATGTTCCTTCATGAAGTGCTCGTATGGGGTTTAATATGTCTGTTGGGCATTGCCGCTTTGTTAGTTTTTGCCAGAGTAGATTTCGGTCTATTTTGTCAAAAGCTTGCCGCATGTCCACAAAAGCTAGAAAAAGGGATTTATGACCATTCAATGATTCTAATTTTAACAAGTTTAACAATAGTAAGTTGATTTCAGTTCCTACGCCTTTTGTAAACCCTGTTTGACTACAGTCGCCTATTCCAACGTGTACGGCCCATGTAGATAACTTTTTTTGTAGAAATGAGGCGAATAATTTACCGATCGTATCTAACAAGGCAATAGGGCGATAATTCACTGGGTCTGCCCGTGACCCCTTTTTGTGAATTGGAACAACCACTGCTGTTCGCCAAGATGGTGGTAATTCTTGTTTGAGTGCTATTTTATTAAATAGAATTTCAATGAGGCGCGCCCATTTTTCTGCTTCTTGTTTGAACATTACGTTACTAATGCCGTCCGGGCATGCTGCTCTTGAGTTTTTTAACAGTTTAATAGCTATTATTATGTCGTCACGAGATTCCACTACGTTCCAGGGTTTGGTAGATGCCTCGATCGTTGTAATATAGGCATTTTCAGGATCGTTGAATAGGCGACAGAAGTGGGCTTCCCAAGTATGCGGTGCAACTTCGTTAGTTAAGATTTGATTACTTTTTGTGTTGCCAGAGTTTAGAATTGCCCAGATTCCAGGTGTGTTATGTTTTTGGAACAGTTCTATTATTAACTCTGTTCGTTCTTGGTCTCTTAGTGTAGTGAATGATTTAGCCCATTTTCTGTATCGTTGGCGTCGAAGTCGTAGTTGTTCTCTTTTCATGCTGTTATTTGACTTCCGAATCATTTTTATTTCTTGCAAGAAGATTTTTTTTTCTTTTGCTAACAGGCTACTGAATTTGTGTAGATGTTGATGGCCGACAATTCCTTTGGCATTAAATTTCACTTTAAATTTGTTTAGAAATGGGACATAGTTGATGTCTTGTTGTGCAGCAGTTGCTCCAAATATGTCTGTCACTTGTCCAATCTGCGTTCCACTTATCCGGAGACCATTTCCATTTGCATTTGTACTTAAGGCCTCAAAATATTTAGATGTAAATTGTGGGCTTGTCTCTCTCCATGTTAATTTTAGCGGGTAGTGGTCGCTTTTATTAGATGATATTACATTCAGCCTTGTCACTTTTCCAAATATATTTTGTGACAGCCAGATGTAATCCAACGTTTTATGTTTGTGCTTTAGATGCCAGGTTGGCTTTGGAGGAATGTCGCCTTGAACATGGCCGTTAAGCATGACACAGTTCCGGCTATGCATTGCAGAGTGCCACAATTTGGCTTCAGGAGTTAGTTAGTCAAACGTTATGAGCTTTTGATTATTCTCAGGTTCCATCGTCTTGAACCATGTATTGTTCAAATCTCTGCATATCATGATTTGCAGATTATGGACACTGGCCAGATGTGTGTCTATCATTAGAGTCACAGATTTAACATAGTCGGCTGCACTGATCATGGCAGGGTTCCAATAAGTATTTATTAGTAGAATCCACGATTTAGCTGTAGTTTTTTTGTTTGGATACTCGATTAATGTCCCTTGTACAAATAAATTTGGATTAGGTAGTTCTTTCACTATCCAATTTAGAGAGTGTTTTATCATCGTTAGAAGGCTTGAGTAGGGTCGTCCTTTTTGATTTTTTCCAGCTGGGTTTAACAAAATCGTGTAACCGTCTCTGGTGGGAGGCTCACGAAGCCATGTTTCTTGTAAACACAGGGCAAAATTTCTCTCTAAGTTTAACGGGAAGTCATTAAACAGATGTACAAAGCCTCTTGTATTCCGTGAGATTCAATTTTGAGGCTGATCTCGGGGTTCATTCTGTAGCTAATGTGTGTGGTTCCGGGCCTGACTGGAAAAACTCCACCTTGTTTCCTGCTGTTGAAATAGTGGGTTGAATTCGTGTGATTTTTTCCCAGATATGTATTTCCTCAGTGTTTCCCTTCTTTGTTCATTTCGTGTCAACGTTGTTAGTGTTTCTATGGGCCTTTTTTCCGCTTTGATTTCTTTATATGGCTCAAGAGAGAGATCGAAACCATATAATAATAAATCGTCTTTTGTATCTAGTAATGTCTTCCTGACGGCCTGAGAGTTAATGTGCAAAAGCACTTGATCAGAGGTTCTCTGTGTAGCGTATTCCACAATCTTTATGTCGTCTGAGGTGACGGTTTGTAAAGCTGGTATGCATTTGAATAGTTTCATTGTATTGCCACGATTCAGGTTCACTTTGTGGTCGTGGGCATGTATGTTTTGTAATCTTAGTTTTATATTTTCCTTTTCTCTCCCAGGTCGTCGCATTGGTGATGATTTAATGGCTTGGTTAGTTGCTTTCTGTTTCTGCCACAGCGTGAATTTGGGGTTTAGCTTGCATAGTGGTGTAGTGTGCGTTTTTTGTCTTTGTGATGGTTTTCTTGTCGCACCACAATTTATTTCCGACTGAGGCAACGGCTTTAGATGTTTTCCTTTTAGGTCGGATTTCACGCCTGCATTATCGAATACTCTTGTTTCTTTTTGAGGGGATTCATCGGTTGACTCATATGTTGGGTCATCTGAATATGTAGATAAATTGCATAGGTCGGATGATGTATCAGAAGCCAGAGGTTCTCGGTCTTCAGATTCCAATCGCCGGCGTTTTTTCAAATTTGTGCTAAAGATTGTTGACAAACCACTCGAGATCTTGTCTTTGATCGTTATGATTTCTTGGGTCTCAGAGATTTTTGTTTGAGGCTTTGCATGTTCAAACAGAGCCGTCTTGGTGGGCGTGGTCAGATTCCTAATGAATGATTTCGCCGCCTGCCGTACGGATGGGCCTCTTTAAGCCGTGATGGAGGGATCTTTCTTTTTGCGTTTGATGTTGTTGCTGTTTTTGCATTCAGATTTCCAATTTTAGCTGGACCTGTAAAGATGCCAAAAGAAGAAAATGGATTTGTTGAGTCGTCTTGTTTTATCGAGACACTCTCTTTCGTTTTATGTGGCAATGGTTTTTCTTGTCCATCAATTAGGTCGCTTTTAGATAGATCGATTGGGTGGTTCAAGGGGCTTTCTTGAATGGTTTTATCTGGAATTTTTGAGTTATGTTGTTTTTTACCTTTTCCATGTTTTCATTTTTATTTCTAGGACTGTTTGTCATGCACTCTTTATTTGCATTCTGTTCTTCCTTGTTTGTGGTTTTCATTGCAACCGTAATAGTAGGGTATAACCCAGCCGTCGAGCAGGGTGCAGATTTAGCAGAGACAGTAGCCTCAGGCCTAATCTTTGGCAGGTTTAACTGGTCTGGATTAGTACCAGCTGAACATGGGCATATGTACTGTGTTTCCTTCTTTGTTTCAGTTTGTTGCATCCATTTAATGAATTTGATTAATGCTGCCATTAGGTCATCTTTAGATGACTGGTCTTTGGTAATTAGTTCTTTTTGTAGTGACTGCCATCGCCTCGATTGTTCAGCTTCCTGTTCGATTTTTAGCTGCAAAGTCTCAATGACTTGTTCAATGCCAGCTATTTTCGAGAAGACATTTGTCATCAGCATTGCTTGGTTAGTTAAAGTGTCTTGTAAGGCTTGATAAAGTTTGATGAACGGAGTTAGGGCCGTTGTAGAAGCGGCCAAAACATTATTGTAGATTTGTATAGCTGCAGCAGTTGATACATTTGGTTTTGGTCCTGTTTCACCATTGATATGAGATTCATTGTCAGTGGGTTGGTTTATTGTTTTTGTTGATTTGTCCACGACGGATAGATTTAAGGTGGAATCCCAGCATTCATTTGGTTTTATTTCTATGTTTTGCCGACCCGGTAATTTTGTAATTGGGGTACTGGTGCTTGCTTGTTGTATTGCCTCAGAAGTGCCGGTCCGTACAGTTGTTTCTTGCGGCTTTTTAGCATCGTTCTTTTTTTGTTGAAAACCGTTGAAGCTGGCAGTTAGTTTTGCTTCTATGACGGTATAATCAGCATTTAGTTTCTCAGTCAAGCGAATATCACAAGTCTTTTTGGCTATGTGCCATTTTTCCTCCCGTTTAGCCATTTTGATCCAGTCGGATTTAGAGAGGTTTTCTACTGTGGGCATCCGGGAAATAATCTTGTGAGAAGCAATTTTACTGCTTTTTTCACTATTAAGTATTGTGGCAGATGAAGGGCGAATTGTCTCATACTCTTTATTTAATGCATTTTGCGTCTGCTTTTGATTTCCATTTATTTTACTTTCTGTATTTGTTTGGTGGTCACCAATCACCTCGCCTATTTTGCCCTTCTCTGGTATTTTGGGCTCTTTGAGGTCTACATTCACGTCCTTGTCGGTGATAGCTGGCTGGGGGGAGCTTAGAGTCAAAAAGCGTTTGCTCATTGGTAGATTTTTTTTCTTTTGATGCACTTGTCTGTAATGATGTGTTTAAAAGTTCAAGGTCAGTGACTTCAAACAGTGAGACAAACAGAGCAGGATTAATTTCTACTTTGTTGACATTCAACGGTGAATACGTAGTTTGATTCAAGTCTACTAGGTCATGTGTTACAACTTGCCTTGGTAATGTAAGTAGTTTGGGTGTGCTCTTTTGTTCATGGATTCCCAAATGTTTCGCTGCATCTTCTAGTAAGCTTGTTGGTTTAGATGCTAAGGTGTATAGCGATGGGATCTGTTTCTCAAGTGTGAACACGGTGGGACTGACAATCTGATCACTTTCAATAGCTGGATTATCAGCTAATTCGGTGCTTGTGATCAATTCTAAGTCACATTCATTTGATTGACTCACCTTCGCTTTACGTCCTGCTGGCTTTGCTAGCGTCCATGGATTCGTTAAGTGGCGTTGTTGCAGCGTTTTCCCCCTTGTTTGCGGTCCAGCATCGGGCATCGTTCTGCTTCCTTCTACCAAAATACCACAGCAAACAGTCAACAGTCAGCAAACACGCCCTTTACTATCACAGGCTTAACGCTGCAAGGGTGGTTCGTGCTCCCCTTTGAAGTGAAAAAATATCACGTGATCAGCCACGTGCCCAAGCTCCGCCTCCTCCAGGAAGCGAGTGTTATCCTGCACAGCACCTTTCCAATCAGCTGGAAGCAGTCAGCTAAAAAAGAATGTTCGGTTCACAAGGCATTTATCCTCTATGAAGGAAGCACACAATTACAGTCTTTTTCAACATGAAAATCAATGTGTGGCACCCCATATTGCATTTGATGGAAGTCCCTTCTTGGCATATTTAGCTTTTGAGACACAAGTTTCACCTGACAGATTTAGAGATCACCAGCGTCTGACAGAGGTGAGTAACGGTATTGCACCCATTTAACACATAATT
The DNA here is from genome assembly GCF_040938575.1 of Ambystoma mexicanum. Taxonomy (NCBI): domain Eukaryota; kingdom Metazoa; phylum Chordata; class Amphibia; order Caudata; family Ambystomatidae; genus Ambystoma; species Ambystoma mexicanum. The sequence continues at coordinate 636,680,590 of NC_090937.1, forward strand.
TTCCAAGCAAGCAATATTCAAGGTGGATTGTCTTCTGATAAGTGTACTTCTGTGGACACGGTATTTATGTGGATTCTTGAAGTAGAATGATGTTTAACACCCCACCAGTGAGGTTGGATCTTTTGGGTGGTTTGTGAGCCATGATTTTTGCAAATTTGACAACCAAGAAAAACATATTTTTACACAGATCTGTGTTTCTTTTGCAATCAGCCTTGCTTTTTGGGCAGCCAAATTATGGGTTTTGGCAGTGGTCTCATGTGTTACCACTGACATAGGCAAAAGTGGATGGCAGCCTATTTTTCATGTTTTTACTGCGCACTTCTGGGTGATTTTTAGCGAGCAGCATGCCTTCCGGCGTCCATTCTGATGTTCCTGATGCAAGCAATGCACAGGAATGTTGCAGGGCCTGGACTAGTGGGGGAAAACATCCCACAAGCCGGCAGTTGATTTCACATGAAGGAAAGAAGGTGACACCTGAGAGAGCTGAGGCCAGTATGAAAACCGCAATGCCAGACACATTGAGACAAATTCAGTAGTTTTTAGGGCTATGCAACTTTGTTAGAGCCTGGGTGTTTAATTACAGTTTATATACAAGGCTCCTTTTGCGAGCTTTAAACAAAGCACAAGTGAGTAAATGGACTGAAGAAATGTTGGATGGGTTTGAGAAGTTGAAAAAGCAATTTGTACAGCCCGTGTTTTAGGAATTCCCAATTATGTTGAGCAGTTTTATTTATTTACGCACCCAAATGTGACAGTCATGACAGCGGTACTTACACAAAGTACTACATTGCGGTACAAGCATCTAGCTTATTACAGTGGGATTCTGGACCCAGTTAGGAAAGGACACTTTCCTTGTGAACAGTCTTTGGCAGCCGGCACATTCGCAATTCAGAGGTCTACAAGTATTGTTATGGGTTGCTCTATGACTTCTTTCATGGAGCATGCTTGGTTTGCCATTTTAGAGAAGCCTAATGGTACATTGACATCCCAAAGAGCTTATGCCTATGAAGTAATAATTTCAAACCTAGTGATAAAAATGTTCAGATGTAAAATAGTGAATCCTGCCACGTGTATAGCTGAGCCAATAGTAGAAGGCAATCAGGTGCATGACTGTGCTAATTATGTTGAATTCTATGATGATATACCTTGTGTGAAAGAAAATGCTTTGTCAGGAGGGGAAATTTTCTTTATTGATGGTTCTTCAAAAAATTGATAAGACTAGTTGGTAAAGGCATTCTTGCACAGCTGCAGTGAGGCATAGATTGAACTGGGAATTTGAAGTTGTAGCAAATGCCAGGCTACCGTCTCACTTTTCAGCACAAGCAGCAGAAATGTTAGCGCTTATTTTCGTGCTTGAGAAACACGAAGGACATGAAGTGAAGGGGTACAGTGACTCCGCCTATGTGATGTCAACCGTACATGCAGGGCTAGCACATTGGAAAAGGAGGGATTACAACACGCATCCTTATTAGACAGGCTCATTAAGGCACAACAACTCCCAGTAGCCATAGCAGTCATTAAGTGCGCAGCTCATACTAAGCGAATAGATTTTATCTCTTGCACAAATGAAGCTGCAGACGTAGAAGCCAAGAGGGTTGCATATTCTCCAGATATTTCAAGTTTTGATATTCTGAGCACTAAAGAGAACGTTGTCACAGCTATGTTGATGCAAGAGGGGTTTAATAAGTTGCTGATAACCCAGTTAATGGTGATTCAAGGAAGTGCACCACAGGAAGAGCAGGAATAATGGAACCAAAGGGGCTGTTCTTTGTACCCCACAGAAGCATCATGGCGACAGGATAGCAGTGGAAAGCCGGGGATGCCAGTACCATTGTAACAGGTAGCACATGATCATCTGCATTAACCCACACATGTAACAAGGGAGAGTCTTGCTGCAACGATTGCAGAAACTGGTTTATTCCAAATTTATTAGAGCATGTTGCACTATTTATAGTGAATTGTATCAGGTGTCAAAAGTTTACTGCTGGGCATACACTTAGAATGATTAGAGTGGTAATACCTCAACCGAATGGTCCATTTCAGCATTAACATATTGACTATGTCGACATGCTGCAGGTATGTAATGGATATAGGTATCTGATAGTGGTGGTGTGTCCGTTCTCTAGGTGGATCGAGGCAGGTCTATGTATACACCCTGATGCCACTTTCACAGTGATGTTTTTAGTATGTGAAGTCTTTCTAAGATGGGGTGTGTGTGAAGTGCCGAGATCCGATAATGGGCCACATTTTGTAAATGAGGTGTTTGAAGAGATAGGTCTTTTACTTAATATTAAACATATGTTTTCTTCTGCTTATCACTGCAAGCAAACGGAATATGTGAGAGACTCAACGGCCTCCTGAAGTAAAGGATTGCCAAGATTAAATTAACACTGAAGAAGGGATGGCTATATTGCCTACCCTTAGCTTTATATGCCCTTCAGAATCAGCCTAGTTTGTACCATCACCTCACCCCCCACGAGCTAGTGACCTCCATCTAGAGCTAGAAGTGATGCCCAGAGTGTAGCCAAAAGGTTAGGTCATGAATTGAAATAATATTTGAAATGCATGATCTTTAGCATCTCCCTGATTTCAGATTAACTTAAGCATCAGGGGGTCGGTCTCAAAACACAGAGGAGGACATTTCAGCAACCGATCACTCAGACCTTTATCGCCACCCAAATTGTTTGTTGGAGATTCTATCCTAATACAAAATGTCACCAGAAAGTGGCACGTTTTCAAGTCCCCTTTGCGTTGAAAATATAAACCCCTCAGCAGTGAAAGTCCAAGGCAGGCGAGCATGGCTTCATTTAAGTGATGTCATATTATATAAAGGCGAGACCTACCCTCCCACCGTTGCCAATCCAGAAGCAAGTCAAGAAGAAGAATTTGAGCATGTGCAGACTTGATTGATGACAAAGAAGAAGGACGATAAGGCAACCAACTGCTGATGCAGATTTTGCATTTGGACTAATACTTGCACAGACACTCTTTATAGATATTATAGCAGGAGTGCAACCCCTTGCTGAGAGCCTTAAGAATCTTGAAAAATGAACTTTCAAATGACATTGACATATCAAAGTTATGCCTAAATGTCATTTCTTGATCAGAAATTGGAAACAAGCTCCATATCCAGATTCATTTCTTGGTGCATACTTGTTCTAAGTAGTTAACCCCCATGGTCCTCACAGACAGTGATGTGCATAGACTTGCACTTGCTGTTTTTGTATTTATCCTTCAAGCTTATCCTGCTCTTGTCGGTAGAGACGTGGATGTTTGCACTTTTTTACATGATCCTAAAAATAGCCCTGTGATTAGAAGGCTGCTAATAGCGATCATTGAGCATATACAGTAGCTGAAGGAGTAAAATAATTTGGTAAAGTGTATTAAAAATGAGAAAGATAGAAGTTGGCACTGTACTTGAGGATGAACACATGCAGCCAGCAACAGGATGGCGCGAGAGGTCAATGCCGATGGTCTTGTGCATAGTATATGCCTGTACAATTACATTTTTTTCTCTTTCTGTTTCTCCTGTTTTATACTCTCTATCATATTGGTCCTGATAAAGACAGATGTCCCTTTGGTTCTCCCCACTATGAAAACTACTTTTCTTTTTTTTAAATTTTTTTTAAACCTTTATTTTTGCTGGCAGAGGAAAACAACATACAGACACGTCAGAGGCATATGGACGAATATGTAACATATACATGCGCATACACAACAAAAAGGCTAGTATACGGCGACAGCAGATCACAGGTGACCAGAACACAGAGCCACCGACTGAGGGGCTAGGAGGATTCATCCGTTGAAGAAGTGTCACTTGAGTTAATTAAGTAACTGTTGAAAGCCGACCATATGTTCCGAGGTCGAGAGCTCACTGGGAGCATGCCCAGAAACTCCTCCTCGCAGTTTCGGGACCACGTAAGCAGATTTAACCACTTCTGGAATGAAGGGGGCGTAGGGCTTTTCCAGTTTTGTAGAACACATTTCTTGGCTATGACACAGCTCACATTCAAGAACCTAACAATGTCTTTAGCCCCTCCAGTCTGCCACACCCCGAACAGAACCCCCATTGGATCAGGATCAACAACAGTGTCAGTGATTGCGGAAAATGTCTCTATGACTTTACTCCAAAATGTGACCAGTTCCGGGCAGTCCCAGAACATGTGCAGGTGGTCAGCACCCTCCGCACCGCAGCGGGGGCACAGTCGAGGGTCAGAACGAGCAAACTTCGAGATCCTACCTGGGGTATAATACAACCGGTTGAGTAATTTATACTGTATGGTGCGGTAGCGGAAGTTTAGGGACACCCTGCTAGTATGAGAACACATCTTCTCCCACTGTTGATCCGTAAGATCCAGCTCCAGCTCGGAGGCCCAGCCGGCACGAGCCCTGGATGGAGGGGGAGAAGCAGCGGACAGGAGGAGCTTGTACAATGAAGAGACCACCCCACGGGCACCACCCGAGTTAGCAATGTAAGCAATTCCAGGAGAGTCCTGGGGCTCAACGGGGAAAACAGGCCAGGCATTTAGAAAGGCAGCACGGAGTCTGTAGAACTGCAGAAGCTCCAGAACCGAGCCCGAGTGTCCCGGCCTCCACATGTGTGGAGTTATGAACTGTCCCTCCGGATAAAAATCAGTGAGGGCGCGGTAACCTAGGGCCTCCCAGTGTCACGCCAGGGTTGTATCGTGTGTGGGTTCCAGCCGGGAAAGCTCCAGGCGGGGAGCCATTTGTAGTACGGGTTTTGCTCGTCGCAGGTTTTAAATATCTGGCCCCAAGCCTGCACCGTAGTCCGGATCGGGTCAATGGGCGAGTCCGGCACATACTGCCGGTCCAGAATCAGGGACATTACATCGGTGCCTGCTGCTGCCAGAGCCTCGAGTTTGACGTGGGGACGGGGTGTAGGCCCAGGATACCAGTAGGTTGCGAACTGCGCCTGTGAAGCAGTCCAGTATCGCAACAGGTCCGGGGCTGTGAATCCCCCTTTGTCATAGGGTAATGACATATCCAACCACTTTTTACGCACAGCGCCAGAGTGCCACAGGAATTGAGCGAGCAGAGTGTGCAGGTTCGCAAAGTATCCCTTACCAGGCCAGACGGGGACCTTACTAAATACATAAAGGAACTTAGGGAGCAATATCATCTTTACCAGCGAAAGTCTTCCGGCCAATGACAGTGGAAGAGCGCACCAGCGTGCAACCTTGATCTCGGCCTGCTCTGCAGCAGTCGGGTAATTGTCTGCCAGTAGCGTGTCTTTGGAGAGGGACACCTGAACCCCCAAGTACTTAATCCCGTCCGGGGACCAGCGGAGCGGGTACTCGGTGGTGGGCTGCACCGTGGAGCTAGTGAGGGGAAAGATCTCAGACTTAGTATAATTTATAGTAAACCCAGAGTATGTACCAATGCGGGTGATGTCACGCAGAATTGGGTCTAGATGGGCCGTTGGGTCGCTTACAAAGAGCAATACATCGTCCGCATAAAGCGAGATAATTTCAGGGGAGTCTTTCAGCCGCACCCCTTTGCGCGCATGCCTTTCCCTGACATAATCGGCCATTGGCTCTATGGCCAAGGCAAACAGGATCGGGGAGAACGGGCAACCCTGTCGAGTGCCTCTGAGAAGAGGGAACAGACCGGACGTCTGGGAGTTAACTCGCACTCTGGCCACCGGGGAAGTGTACAGTAACCAAATGTATGCTATCATGTTGGGCCCTATACCCATATTTTCTAAAACCAACCATGTATATTTCCAAGACACCATGTCGAACGCCTTCTGGGCATCCAGTGTGACCGCGACCGCACTCACCCCCTGGTCAATGCGTGACATCACATTAAGCAGCCTTCTAATGTTGTGTGATGTTGACCTCCCGGGAACGAATCCCGACTGATCATCATGGACCATGTACGACATGACCGGGATGAAGCGATTAGCAATCACCTTGGCAAAGATTTTGGTGTCCAAATTCATTAGTGAGAGGGGCCTATATGATCCGCACTCATTAGCGGGTTTACCAGGTTTAAGCAGGACAGTGATGACTGCCTCTCGCAACGATGGGGGAAGGGCGCCCAGCCGGAGTGACTCGTTCCAAACTTCCAACAGTTTGGGGGCCAGAATGGCCACGTGCTCCTGATAAAACTCAGCTGTCAGCCCGTCCGGGCCAGGTGCTTTTCCTTTAGGGAATTTAGATATAGCCTCAACTATTTCATCCAAACGGATGGGGGATTCCAATTGGTCTCTGGTAGCGGGAGAGACAATAGTCGTGGGGATCTGCTCGAGGAGGTTGCGCATTTGGCCCTCGCTGTGCTCGGGGGGTTGGGTGTACAGTTCTGAATAGAAGTCCGTAAAGACCTCCAAAATACGTTGGTCCGACCACAGTTCCGACCCCTGGGGGTCCTTGATACAAGAAATCTGGGCTTGGCCCCACTCACCCCTCGCCAACGCCGCCAGCATCCTGCCGGGCCTGTCCCCCTCCCCATATTTACGAGCAGCCTGCGGGCGACTAAAGTAGTGAACTTCCCTTGTAGCCTGTTCATTAAAGAGTTGGAGTTCCTCGCTGATCCGGGACAGGATGGCAGGGTCAACGGATGCAGGATGGGCACTCTCATGTTCACGCAGCCTGGTTTCAGAGCGGGCAAGGGCAGCCCTAATGGCCTTGAGGACTCCCGCCTCCCTAGAAATGGACATACCTCTGATAAAGACTTTGAAAGCCTCCCACCGGACCCCCATAGAGGTAGCTTGGGGCGTATTAAGCTCGAAATAGGACTGGATATCGGACAAAATGTCAGCCCTGAAGACTATGTCTTGTAGAGCAAGGGACTTGAATCGCCATGTGTTAATTCTGGGGGGTCCCACCCAGGTCCAGGGATAATCGGATTGGTGAATGGTCCGACAGGGTACGCGCCAGTATCTGAGTTTCCACCACCCTCCCCAGCAAGCTACTGGACAGGAAGAACATGTCAATTCTTGTGAAAACTACATTTGATTCACTTTGTGGACAGTATGCAAACCTCGCATATGGGAGATATAGGATAAATGCAGCGGAAGATATTGAGGGGATAAATAAAGCACACTTGGGTAATAACATGTGGTATCAACACATGAGGAACGTGGGAGAGAGAACATCTAAAGGGAGTTTCTATGTCTGTACTCTCATACCCTATGCCATGAATACAGTGCAAACTTTCATTTCAAGAGAAGTCCCAGAACACAATGCCAGATGCCTCGTTCACCTTGCAGCAAGCATGATGAGAGGACATTTTCAGGTTGGTTGGGCCACTTTGCGATGGAGATTGAAATGGTCATTTCCATTCCAGGATGATCATATCAAGACATCACAGATGGAAAAGCAACCCTGATGGGAGAGCAGTATTCTTGTGTTTCCTACAAGTGGACAGGAAGAGGTGGTAGTGAAAGACATGAAGAGGATGGAATGCACAGATATAACAGAAATTTCTGGATCACCTGGATGTTGGCAGCAAACACAAGTCTAGAAAGTGAAATCCAAAAAGGGATGGGAAGGAGGACTGATGTCCTGTGCAGCTCATCTACTGAAGCCAGAATATGAGCAAGAGGTACAGAGAGTAAAGGATGGGTGTTTGAAGTCATGGACCAAACATGTCAAGCTGCTGACGTGGGTCGAAGATGAATCAGGTCCAATGATTGTGGTTCCATTGGCGAAAGCAACATTGTGTTTCTGAAGAGAAGGAAGGAAGCATACGGAAGATAACATAGTCTGCAAAACTACTGTTGATGTTACTAGAATGGGAGCAGGAACAGTCGTTCTGATGGATCAATATTGAGCTTGTGGGCCAAGGGCCTACATGAAGCTGCCAAACGATTGTGTAGGAACATGTTCCTTGGTGCTTATTCATGTTACAGCACTAGTGATTCCTCAGAGTGACCTGAACATTGGAGAATTTCCGAAGGTAGATGCCCATTTTAGAAAGAGGAGATTGGCTGAATTTTTCAGTCGAATCAGAAGGGAGAACTACTTCTCAGCCAAATCAATGGACGCATGTGAGGCTCTTCCATATGAGCACAGGTTGTTCAGTAAGACTGGGTCAATCTTCATGACTATCTTCATGCCTGGGATCCAGACGATGGCCAATGCCAAACAGTTACAAATTACCAAATGGGAACTTTTGCAGACAATCAACGCCACCATAAAGGGATTCAAAGCTATCAAAGAAGAATTAAAGGCCATATGACTAATGACCCTAAAGAACAACTATGTCCTAACATTATCACTGCAATGGACGGAGAAGTATTCACCAAAATCGGGCCCTCATGTTGCACGTTCTTACCTTCTCACAATGACGAGAATGGGACTTTGACAGAGGCCATAACATTGCTGATGAACCTGCATAGCAAGATGGAGGGTGAGACAGAGGACATTACAGATGACAGTTGGTTTGCTTCTATATTCTCATGGATTCCACAATGGATGGCAAACATCTTCATATTGCTTGGAGCAGTAAAAGTGATGGTGATGTTTGGATTCTGTGTGATTAGGATAATAATTACACAGTGCAAGAAGACTGCAAAGAAAGCAGTAGGGATGAAGATTATGATCGATGTTGAATCAGGGTTTGGACCCAAGGAATTGACAGATAAAGATATCAGAAAATATATAGAGGCCATCATTTTAGCACCTGAAGGTATGAAGTTCCTGCACTCAAAGAATCACATGAAGTACGTAGGATGATGGGTCTATTACAGTCCAAATGGACAGTGCAGCTACATGACCTGGAGTGTGGATGAGCATGTTAGATCACCCGGGTCCCTGAAGAGGGTGATAAAGATCTGACTCCAAAGAAGCACTTCTTCAAGAGAAGATACCAACATATGGAGACTGGTGAAGATGTGGTCGATGGCTCGACCAGAGGGGGTGTAGAGGAGCAGCCAAATTACTCTGCAGGAAGTCCCGCCCCCTCCCACCTGTATGTTGGAGGTCTGAGATTGTGCCATGCATGACACCGGCAGTTGTGACCATTCCGTGGCAAATCTTTGAGGAAAGGTATCCACTAAGAAAACCCTATCAGATGTACTCCCAAAGAGATGATAATCTCATGGAGGAAATCCCTGAAGGAATATGAAGAAGAGCAAGAAGAGGAGGTGGTGACATCACAAGAAGTGAGCGTGATGCACAGAGAAGACTGGCTGAAAAAGATGCATGACCCATATAAGAAACTGAAGACGGAATAAAGAATCAAGTAAATGTTCATATGCCAAAAGAAGATTGCACGTGTGAAAAGCACTGCAGAAAATGCAAGTCGTTCAATAACTGTACAGATGCTGTAATTCAAGTAGATCAAGTAATCTTAGACGCTGGCTATGAGTAGTGAATAGACTGCAGTCGAAGCCACCATTATTTAGAAACTGGACATCAGTGTCAAAACTTTAGTAAGCTTAAACCCATGGAGAGAAGAGCTGAGAGCTGTGTCACAGCAAAGAATTAGCCAAGATCATCGAGGAGTCTGGAAGATCTGTCTGGCCTGGTGTCAAGGCTGAAGCAGCCATGACTGGTCATCTGTTCTTGAAGGCGGTGAACATGAGATGCTGAATCATCCCTTGTTAATGTGCAAAGAAGGAACACCATGGATGCCAAGTTTGATTAATTTAAGACAATTAAATGCTATAAAAGAGACCAGGTCATGGTCTCCTGTCACGTGAACCAAGGATGGAAATGGAAGCGTTCAAAGACAATCTTTATGGCAAAAGGCATGGTTGATGAGAGATGTTGGGCTAATTGGGTGGGGAGGTCCAGTCAAGCCCACCTCCTGGCACCTGGGGTATGAGCTTATGTGCTGCTAGTGAGTTGAATGTTCCAGACAGGCACGAGCGTGGTAATCAATTTGAAGAGAGCAATATAACAAAGGGCCTTATAGTTTGAGCGTCAATGATATACCGTGTACTCAATAATGATGATGACTTGCACTACAGGTGGGCACAAGCTGTCCACCTGACAGTAGATGTCCAATCACAACCCAACCCCTTCTAGAAGGTATACTTAGATGTTCCCCTTGATCATATCACAACCCCCATAGGTTTCTCTAATTTTACCACATAGTGTGACATCAAGTATGACACATTTTTACTATATAACTGTGATTTTTTGCATGAATCGTGGAGAGCTTGTGTGACGTCTGTTGATGTCTGTTGTAATTCCCTGTTTTCAACAATTGATATTAAAGCAGAAAACTTTGGCAATCTGCCTCAGTTGCGTCTGTTATTTGTTGTAAAAGTTATTCTTCTTCCCATCCGCTGCATGACACACTACCCGAGGGCCTTACGTTCAAAGCAATGGGGTCTTCATCCTCCCTCATCTTCTGAGTCAATATTGCCCCAATATCCGATGTATCTGGATATTTTACTCTAAGCGCTCGCTATAGGTTTGTATTTGTATTTATTAGGTTTATATAGCGCTTTACGCCAAAGCACTGCACATTTTAACAACAGGGTACATTTAACGATACCAAATTAACAGTAGCAGTAGAAGCAAATAACAATTTTTAATTTTGAATTTTGAATCAGACCAACAAAACAGTATGTAGAGCAATTAGAGAGAGGGAGAGGGGAGAGAAGAGGAGTGGTTCAGGGAGGAATAGGGAGGGATGAGTAGGAGGAGGAGAAGGGGAACGGGAGGAGCGAAGGTGGTGTAGAAGGAGTGGAAGGGGGTGTGGAGGGAGGTGATTAAGTGGAAGAGGGAGAGGGTGGGAGGGGGGAGTGATAAGGGGAGTGGAATCATGGCAGAGAATGGAGAAGGAGAGATTTGAGGGAGGTGCGGAATGAGGAAAAGGTAGGAATAGAGCAGATTGAGAGAGGTAAGGAGTTCCAGTGGAGGGGAGCTAGGAGTTGGAAGCAGCGGAAACGAGAGGAAGCACAATGGGAAGGAGGAACAGAGAGAAGAAAGTGGTCAGCAGAGCGAAGGGAGCGAGAGGGAGTTACTTTTGGATACCCTGCTCATTTCCAAATGTCATCAGATCTCTCCCCTAGGATGGCTGATAATAGGCCTTGTATATCGCTTATAGATAACTTAATTTCTGATATTCTTTTCTCCAATTCCTTAATCCATTTTCCCACACCAGAAGTCAAACTCCGTAGTGTGCATTTTAAATGATCCTTACTATCTGGGACCATGGTATATATTGTGGTCAACCATCCCCTTTCTCTAATAGTGCGAATTGTGAAAACCCTGATCCTTTGTCATACCTACCCACACTCCTTGACTTCCAGGTAGCATTATCATTGCCTGCTTGTTTTCTCCCTGGAAACCCCCTTAGTACGTTCATATAGGGCGGGGACGCATCCCCTGTACTGTGTGATCATGCTTGTGGTTGTTCAGTATATGAAATTGGTTCTGGTCTTTTTCTTATAAGGTCCTCTAGATTTAACAATTTTAGCCCTTTATCCATGCTTCCTTCTCTTCAAAATCCATATGCGCCCTCATCTCGCGTCTTCTTACTTTGTTTCCTTTCCTTGTCTGACATGATTATGCCCCAACTCATATGACTATTGTCCTCTTCTGTGTCAAGATCTAACTCACTTAAGGATATTGTTCTATGATCATTTATTCTGAGGTCATCTAAGCTTCCTCCTGTTCCTCCAAAGGATGCTCCTTGTCTGGCCTCTAGAGTTCTGTTCCCTTATTTAGCTCTCATTTGTCTATTTATGTTCCTCATTCTTGTTCATATGCTCTCTGTATCTCCTTCTCTCCATGTTGGCATATCTAATGGTCCTGGCCACCCTCCATGGGATAGTTGTGACCATCTCTCCTCTTCGGTTCGTTCTTGTGTTTCTATGGGTGTCATGTTTCTACGGCATAAATATTACATCTCTTCATCTTTAAATCCCCTACTTCTATTCATTTCCTGATCCCTTGTACTTATCTCTCTTAATCCTTCTTCCTCTTGCCTTCTTTGTAATCTACGTGCTTTCAATCTTTGCGCTTCTATTTCTTCTCATTTCTCTTCTTCTAGCCTCTCTTTTTCACTTTTTGCCTCATATTTTCTTCATTCTTCCCTTTGCTTACATTCCTTGTCTCGTTTATATAGCCCCTCTTCTCCTTTCTCTTTCACTTTCTTATCTTGCTCTTCCCTTTCCTCTTTTTTTTAACTCCACTAATACCGTTGTCATCTAGTTTGAGCAATATGTGTCCTCCCATCCATTTGTTCTGTACTATTGCTGTACCCTTAGCTATATATGTTATTCTTCTTTGTTTATCTGCCTCTTCTTCTATTTCTATCTATCTGTTCTGTCTATCCTTTTTCTAATCACGCTGTTTACTTTCATTGCATGTCTGTATATATTTGTGTTCCCTACTTTTGCTCTCTTCCTCTGTCTCTTCACTAGTATAGGCAGGGGGTTTGTATGGTGGATTAACATACGCTGCTGCTGCTTTCAATTCATTTAGAGGGTAAAATCCCTTCTCTTTATTTTCTACGTCTTGTTTCCGATGATGGGAAATGGAAGCTTAATTGTCTTCCCCTTTATGCCAACTAAGCGTCCACTCCTTGTAGACTGGGTCTTCTTCCTCATTCTGGGACATTTTCCAAAGCTCTAGTACTGCCAATCTTTTCCTTAGCTTCTTTCACTTGTGCATGGCATGTACATATGTCATCAGGTTAAGTAATACTTATTTGACAATGAACCTTGTGGAGGCCAGGGCATAAATGTCTTATTGGTTGTGCCCTTAAGGCATTCGGAATGGTACTGCATAATTTAGGCTGTATATCTTGGTAGAGTTCTGCATAAGTGTGTGAGAAGTGTCTCTTTCATTAAGACAAGCCAATTCAGGCTGTCAATACTTGCTCAATTTTTTCTTTTACTTCCTAATTAGTTAAATATATTGTTTCAATATATTTGAGTAGGTACCATCCATTGCCACTCGTATTCCAGGAGATCAGGATATTTTCCATACCTTTGTTTATTATTTTTTAAAACAAAATGTATTTGACACTTTTTTTCTAACTCCTTTGTTTACACTTTCCATTAATTATTTTTATATAATTCTTGTTATTTTAGTATATTCAAACTGTCTTTTTTACTTCTATTTTGGTTTCGTCTTGTTCTAGCTTTTTGATCAATGTCGATCCTTTGTCAAAAAGTGTAAAGAAAATGTGTATTTATTTATTTGTGCTATTCTCTCTTTGTTTTTGTTGTTCATTTTAAACATGCCATCTTCTGTGTAATCATATGATACCCTTTATATATGTTCACTTCCAATATATATATTCCCCTTCACGTACGTCCTTCCCCACTGCTTTAGTGGGTGTATTCTCCTCTCTTTTTATTACTCCCTCTGTGAGTTTAATATATGCTCTTCTAATAGGCTCTGCTCTCAGGAATGTGGGATGTTTTGACCCACTTTTTGCTCGGCAATGCGGCATCACTTTGTTCTGATGGTGCCAAAAATAGCAAAATGCCCGCAAAATCCTTGCGCACGCCAAAACCTTTGAAAATCATGCTTTGCAAAGCATAAAAAGATGGCTGCCCAATCTGCCATGAATGTTGTCAGTGGTGGAACAGAGATCTCGCTCCTGAAAAATGTCCCTGGGCTCCACAACATGTGAAAATGGAGCACAGAAAGAAAAGCAGTGCTTTGCTAAAGGAAACCCCACCCCAAAATGTTGCTTTAAATCACTGTTTCATTGTTGCTGTCACTGCAGAATGCCGGTACAAAACACCCTCAAACATTCAAAATTCTTGCTGGGTGCTACAATTCACTTAGTGTAAGAAATCAATGTGAACTTACAATGTCCTGACAAGCTGAAAGCATCAAGGGATTTCCACAGCAAATGTGGCCTGTCTGTGAATCTGCAAAATCTGGGTGCAGTACCCTGGGCCGCCTGAATGACAGCTGACAGTAGCCTGCCTGATTAAACTTTAAACATGTATAAACTGAAATCAAATGTTTGCAATCTAAGAGACCTGTTGTTGAGAGTAACCCATCTTGTAATTGTTTTGATTCCATGGTTTAAAATCGTGAATAAGTATTTAGCTGTGATTTGATCCCTACTAAGGGAAAATTCAAAAGAAGTAACAATTAAAGTAAGCTGGCTAAAGCTACCAAACTGGAATAACAGCTTTCCACACAGAGGCAAGGCCTTTCCTTCCACCAGGAAATCACACCAAAGCGATAATTATAGGATTCGGGAATAACCTGGTTTGCAGTGGGGAAGGAAACAATGGCAAACTGCAAAGCAGGAAATGCTAGGTGTGAGGACAGTCATAAAATGGCTTCTGCCAAGAGAACAGGGAGGAGACTGCTTCTGAACTGAAGGGAGACAAAAAGAGGTGGACCCGAACAGCCATCTGTGGCTGAACATTCACAAAGAAAATTTTGTTTAAAGTCTTCTAACTTACCACTTAAAATTGTCAAAAATACAAAAGTAACAGAATTGTAAATCTAAATTTTGGTTGCACATTTCAAGAGGTGGAAAGATTGTGTGACATGTTCTGTAAAGAAGCGGCAGAAAGTGTGATTTTACACCAAATGTATTTCTGCTAGAAGTATGAAACTTTATACACTTATGCACATGTTATATGCCCACACTTGTAGAAATTTGGTGATCAATTGGACATTGTGTTCCTGATGAAAAGGGCGAAATTTGGTGAAAAGCAGACACAAGATCCCACAGCGACAGGGTTTTGAGGAGTAGCTGCTACACAAAATATGTAATCTGTATATTTGATTGTTATAGAGGTTACTCACGTGTAAATATGTCTTGTGTCAAAAGTAGATTTTGTGTGCAAGGGGTCAGGGGTGGATCCTCAGCCTCATAAAATCACACCATAAAGGTGACACCCTGTTTCTCTCCTCCTATCAAGGCAGAGAGGAGACTCTGACCCAATCACCTGTCAAAGGGGTGAGTTTGGGATAAACCAGCCCACACACCCCTTTATCATAGCATAAATAGGGACAGCTCACCACTCAAAAGGACAGACACTCACTATCCCGATGCTGGTGGAGCACCCTGCTAATGAACCTTACATCTTCCTTGCTCCTGACTCCAGAAACTTGGCAAAGCAGAAATCCATTGCATAGCTGAACCATTTTCAGCTAGGCCTCAAATTCCAGAACTAGAACCCCACAAACCAAAGGGGTAGCTGTACTGCTTGCCTGCTGAAAGAATTATCATCAGAACCAAGAAGGGCCGATCCAACCCAGTCCTGTGCCGTGCTGTGACCAGAGTGCTTTGCAGATCCAGTCCGGTTCTGTGTCGTGCTGTGACCAGAGCGCCTTGCTGATTGCAGATCCAATTCCAAGAACCAGATCCCATTCCCTGACCAGAATCTTGATGGACCAAAATCCTGACGGTTCTGTTTGAAAACATATCTAGTGAGTATCTTTAGACAGAACTGTGTCACTAGCATATGTGCCTTGCTTGGTTAATCCATATCTTAAACCCATCCTGTCTTGTATTCAGAACCTGTATTGTTAGGAGTAATTTTAAATTGTTTGAACCCTCTATCCTATCTATCCTATCTTCCTCCTGTACTAGTATTGCTAAAACTATCTCTGCGCTGATCTTTTCTCATCTGAAGAAGGCAAGTTTCCTCTACAGGCAGTCACCCTAATCAAATGGCTGTTTTCCTGTGGGGTATTCGTTTGTTCATAGTCATCCTCTAGTGTAAGAAATCCTTTTTGTCATCTTAAAAGTGCATTTCTGTTTTCCCTTCTTCCGCCTATCTTGCAAAAATGACCTCCACTAAAACGTCGCTAACTTCCTCAGTTTTTGTGCTAGAAACAAAATTTCAACTTCCACAGCTTTAAATCGCATCTAAAACTGCATCCCAGATCTATATGGTTCTCCCGTTATCGTGCAGTGAAAAGTTTGCCGCAAATTTCGTTTTTGGGAAATTCTGACACGTGTAAAAAAGCTTTTGATTGCTCCCGACTTGAATTTTAAGATTTCAAATTGTTTCTTGGTATTAAATCATTGCTTGTGTTTATGTGCAATTATCCAAAGCGGCTCCCATAGGAATGTATAGCAATTTCAGCAATTTCTGCCATATTAGTGTTTTTGCCCAGTCCATTCTAAGATAACTTTAATAGCCATTCTGACAGCTTGACAGTCAATTCCGTTTTTCTCTTGTGTTTGCTGGGGGGAAAGTGGGATTGACATTCTGTTGAGTTCTGCCATTCCTGAAAACCTGTTCTCTCCTCCTATCTCTTTACATTGTCTATTCTGGGGTTGAAGGGTATGCAGGGGGAACCTTTAACCACAGTGCTATCTGATCTGAACACACACACACAATTATTATTTCTGTGCTGAATTAAAGAGATCATTCAGTGTTACATCACCCCATTGGTGATTATTGTGTACCCATTAAAACATAGTGTGATTAACTTGCGAATACATAAATAAATATTTTAACTTTGCAAACCAGCCTGATACCTGTTTCAGTGTGACCGGGGCGGGGGTTCCAGGAGAGGGGTGTGATATGAGTGGTACATCGTTCAGAATAAAGAACTTTTAGACAAAAATAAATAAGGATTTCAGTTGTGCATTACACGCTAGGCATTGACTTAGGTGTGTGCCAGATTGAAATCACTTACAGGAATCTGTAATGCTCTAATATGGAACTAAAGCTTGTACCATTTCCGTCTCCCTTGTGCATGTGAATTTGAGGTATTCTTATCTCACTTCCTTTTATAATACCCAAAAATCCAGTTACTCTTTATGCCGCTTATTTACAGCATAGCACAATTACAATCCCTCCCCCCATATGGTTTTTACCAACTATGATGGTCTTCTTACATTTGGTACTCAGCTGGAGTGCTCCGGTATCGACTCTCCCACAATCAACCAGTTCACTTTCGGCACATGCGGGACCGAATAGGAATTTCTACAAAGGGGGACTTGTCGACCATATGTTGATCATGTGATTCTTTTTGCGCACCGTTCACCGCAGGGAACTCCGCGCTTGTCTGGCTTATGGCGGGAGTCGTCGATTGTCCGGGAATCTAGATCTAGGTTCTAGGTCTGGGCTCTAAGTCAATTATACCAGAACCATTCTCTGCTACCAAATGTGCTCTAGCACCTTGAAGCATCTGTGTGCTAGATGGAATTACCAATAAAATAACTAAGACAAAATATCTGGACAGACTCAAAACAGATGGTAAAATACTGCTTTAATCTCAAAGAAGTAAAGCAAGGTGAATAAACAATCAACTCATGCAGGATCACAATGTCTTTCCGGTTATTCTTAGTTTATATAATGCTAGATGCGGCATCTATAACATCATCCAATGTGGCAAACTGCAAAAACCTATTGAGCTGTGGGATTGAATTAGGGGATCATGTCTAACTATAGAAAGTACTTGTGTTAGTCCCTCATTGGTGGTCTCTTATTTGTAAGACACATCCTGAGCTACTTCTATATATGTGGTGTAAGGCCCTCATCATAGCAGAGAATATGGCAGTGGAAAGAACACTTTACAACATTGTATGTCTATGTGCATGGTGGGCTATTCTAATTGGTTTGCAACCCAAATCCAACCTTGGACATTCGACTTGCTAGCAGCATCTAGATAGAAACGAAACCCAGGTGCTTGGAGATACATCAGCTTTTTCCTTGTTTCCCCAATTAGTCTATGCTCTCTCATCGGTAGGCCTCTTCCAGCGTCTTTTGTTTGAAGGTTGAACTTGCCAGTCTACACTGTCTCGGGACATTCGAGGTAGTGCAGACACATAACTATCTTAGCTTCAGACTTCATGGACAGCCCTTGTTTGTGAGCTCTTCGTCACGTGTTACAAGACCATGAAATTGTCCATATCGACAGTGCTTTTAAACCATTTGATTCAATTATGCTGGGTGCAGTAGCTCCTATTTGCCTTTAGAGACGTGCTCACTCTATCCCATATTAACTTTATGCCCTTTTAATTGTCCAATATTTCACATCCTTAAATGTTCTTGTTCCTCCTAATCTTTGTGAAATATGTCCTTGCCCATGGTCTACTCGTAGACTCCCTTTGTGCTTTTCCTTTATTTCTCGAAATAGCATCCTTGTTTCCAAGCCAATGTACTCCTTTATTCTGCAAGGGAAAAACAGCTTCTTCATCATCTTTCCATGTTAAGATCCTGGGTTCATGTTTTGAAGTAGCTGGGTTGATTGACATAAGCCATTGTCCATCTTCTTCTAATGGCCATCCTAATTGTTGAATACATACCTCTCATAAGCAAGCTTCTACGTATTCTTTATGTTGTATATATGGGTTTACTGTGCTAAGGGAATGCCAAGTGTTTCCATGGGGATGATGAGCATTCTTTATATGGAATCATTGGGCTGTGCATGGTTGAGGTCACAATGCACTGCTATGGAATTTAGGATTTGTTATGTATTGTATTTCGGCAGTTGGAGATCTGATGCTGTCCTGGTTGGGGGTCTCAACTATATGTCTGATACGTGTCCCAATAAATCTGCTTTTATCCTCACCTGGTGTGTCTTGCCTCACTACACGTTCCACCTTGCTTTTCAGCATATTTACAGTTATTGACCAGTGAGTCACTTCATTCTTCTTTGTGTTCGCATGTACTGCATCGTGGAGTACATATTTCTCTTAGTGCTTCAGTTACATCGTCATTCTTACGTGTTTTCATATAATTTCAGCATAGGTTCATATATCTTCTTTAGGACATTCTTTTGCTGTCCTTAGACTTTGTTTTAATGTACATCCATGTCGTGCACCATTTTATTCATGGCTGCATTTTGGCAGCTTGGCATCGGACATCCTTCTTGGTAGCTGTTTCAATGTGAGGGTATCTTCTGAATGGCTGTCTGAATGCATGTTGTCTTTCATATAATCGATGTGGTATGTACAGGTCGCATAAACTTGTGCATGGGTTCCCAATTGTGGCTCCTCATCTGTCATTCCAATAGGACAAGGGTGAGGGGCGGCGACTAGGGAAAATGCATCCATTTGCTCCTCTATAACCTAACTTTTAGAGGCATGGAGTTCCACAGAAACAGGCCAATTTCTTCCATGACGTAAGTGTCTATGAGGAAATCGACAGCTGGGTATGTGCTCGCCTAGGCTTTTTTGAAATGTTTTATGAAATATAAGGATGGTAGATCAACCTCTGGAAAATGTGTGGGGCTAATCCACAACGTTTTCCTATGCTCACTACATGACATACACATAGACCTGTGTACTCTGGGTGGATACAGCCTACTGGCACAGTACACCCTGTCATATTTACTTGGCATCTGACAGTTGGAGTACACAATGCTTCTCTGAAGGGAGAGGGCCAAACCTTTCTCCTGCCATTGCCAGCCTAATTAACTATGAAAGGCTCCATGGATCCGCACTATCCATTTGTGTAGCCCTGCAGATGGTGGCAGCAATTAGCACAATTAACATACTAATAGAGTATACTTCAAACAGGCCCACATGGGACTTGGCTGCAGAGGTCAGCAAAGGAAACTGCAACAATTTTTCATGTGCACTGTGTTAACCTGAAGCCAGCTCCCCCCTTTAGTATTAATGGACAGTGAAATGTCATGTCTGGAACTGCGTGTATTACAGTAGTCATCCCCACATGGTGACCCCATTCAGAAGGTATGAGTATGTAGATTGACGGCACCAGAAATATTGGTTCTGTCCCAGTTTCAAGGAAAACATGCCACTTTACTCAGGAAACACAGAGCTCCCTTGACCAGAGATACCCTTTGATCCACAACACACAGGAAGAAGGGGAGGACTTAGTATTGTATATTTTCACCCTTTCTACCTTTTCTGTTGCAAAGCACTCTGGTTATGACCTCATGCATACAGGAAATTAATGGTGGGGACCCAGGATTGGTTCATTAAGGTAGGCTTAGCCTACACCAATCCCTGTGGCCCATTTGGCTTTAAAAGAGGGTTGAGCATCTCTTTTGGGCGGATCATCTGAAGACTTTGCAATGAGTAGGAAGAAGAACTCAGCATGGGACCCTGGCTGAAGGTACAATCTGCCTTACATCTTCCGCCAGTGAAGGATGGTGAGGATATCCAAGAGGGAAGCAAGATCCCTCACCTAAACATCTCCCAGGAAAAAGAGGGAAATACTGAATCCTGAGGACCCTACAGCAGCTCCAGAACCGGCTCTCAGCTAGCACATAGAATGCCCTGCTAGGATCTTCAGCAAGCTTCCTAGGTGTGAAGTGTCAAGGAGTCTCTGAACCAAACCAAGGACAAGGCACCTGCCTGAAACTCTCTCCTCAGCTTTGGTATGCCCGCTTCAAAGGACGACACAAGCCTTGTGAAGAAGATAGGAGGAGTGCATCGACAAGCATCTACCGATGTCCGCCTTCAAGGACATTTTCGAAAAAGTCAAACACCTCGAGCAGCAACCGACTACACCGCTGACTGCTGTTACGTCACAGTTGCTAACGCCATTTAAGACGCCTCGACAATTGCTTCAGAACCGCTGACCAGCACTAAGAAAATGATTCTTGATCCCAAGCGGCCGTGTAGGTCAGCCTGCAGCCGTCCATCCAACCTCGCTCGCCGAACTGCCTGCCACCTGATACCCTCAGCTGTCTACCTTTTTTAACTCTGCCGCAGAAGCTGCAAAGCAACCTGAAACCAACTCGACCCTGTCAAGCGCCAAGAACATCTACAGCACAAAGAACATTGTGGTTCTGTACCCCTGGTCCTTCTTAGAAGGCCACTAGTCACATTTTTTAATGTGCTAGAACTGCCTGTTGTGATAATAATAAACAAGCAGGTTTATACAACCTTGACTGGACAGTCTCTTTTATCATTGGGTAATTATTGTACTTTCACTGTGTTGCAACTCACCAACGATCAAAAACCTTCTGGAGATAAGCATGCCGTTCTGTCCATGTTACCAAATTTGGGCAAGGAGATTTATAATTGATTTGTTTTTCCAATCAGTTTGGATCCCTTCCGGTGTACTATAGGTGTGGGGCTGATTAATGGTTTAGAATCCGATGTTCATCCCTGGACCACTGGTGTCCCGGAAGTTGATTCATCACAGTGTCAGTGATATGCAGTTCCACTGTGGTGGTCCAGAGGCACTTAGCACCAAAGGCAGTGGCCAATATGCTCACTATCTAAAGATCAGTCACATGGAGTACTACGGTCATGAGTCCAATACCCTTTCTCCAATACATTCTCTGATTATCTAAAACGCCTCACTAGACTGAAGGAGCTAATACGGCTTCTTGCTTACGCGCCAACTCTGTGAGTATGTTTGTGGAGTGAGAACTCAACTGTAGACAAGAACCACAATCATCCACATAACGTGGGCCTTCTTTTTTTTTTAAACTTTATTTTTGCATGTTAGTTAGACATGTATACAAACAAGCCCAAACAGTGGGCTGCAAACTTGCCGCCGTTGCCCCCACCACGACCGCCCCCTCCATCCCCGGCAGTCCCAATATGCATCGAGCTTCTATTGCGTTTTGGTTTACTAGTGTGCAGTTTGCAACGGCTGTTCCGGTGGCTCAGTTGGCATGGCGCTGGAGAGGAGGTATGAGATGTACGGGCCCCTAAATATCCGGAGGTCTCGCATGGAGGGGCAGTGTCTTTATGAATTCCATTTCTGTTTCTTGGCAATAGAGAATGTCTTTCCTCCAGTTCGCTAGTGTGGGGGGTGCACCACGTCCCCACACCATGGCCGATCTTCTATGTGCCAGTACCAATAGCATGCTTGCAAGTTTTCTAACGTTCGAGGATAAGGATCTCCTTAGTCTAGGAGTGCCACCTGTGGGGTGTGCTCCACCCTCTCACCGATTATTGCTTCAGTTTCACCAAGCACTTCTGACCAGAATTTGGCCACTGTCGGGCAGCTTCACACCAGGTGCAGAAGGTCAGCGTCAGTTGTCCCACATCTGTCGCAAGATGCGTTCGACTCCGGGTGATATCTGTTTCTCTTTTTGGGGGTATGATATGTTTGGTGCAGAAAGTTTAAATGGATTTGTTTGAAGCAGGAGTTGAGTGCCACTTTTTGGGTCTGTTGTAGGATATAGTCCCAGTCTTCATCTTGGATGGGCGTTTGTAGCGTGGTTTCCCACCTTGCTTTCGTTTTGAGGTTTGATGGTAAAGTGTCCAGGAGCAGGGCTTTGTAGATAGATGAGACCAATTTGCCCTCCCCTTGTGCCTGAATTACTCTATGCAGCAGCTGCCAAGTGGGTGGTTGTTGTGGGAACGATGGAATGAGGGTCTGTAGGGTATACCGGATTCTGAAGTACATAAAAATATCAAGGGAGGTGGTGCTACCTTTCTCCTTCGCTTGCTGTGGTGTTATGAAGGTATCTTGTGTGAAAAGGTCACCTAGTGTATTTATTTTGCATTTGTCTGCCCAGTTCAGGAACACTTTCTCAGCAGTGAGTGGGACCCCGGGGATGAATTTAACAGGGATTAGAGGAGAGTATCTGAACTGTATCTTATACTTTTGGGCCATTTTTTGCCATATTGTGTAAGTGGATTGCACTATATTCAGTGTCGTGTGTGGTAAGGCCTGTTTGCTGTTGATCACGGCCCTCAGCAAGTTGGGTGAGGCCAGTGCCCGTTCGACCTGTATGTGTGATCTTACGAACTGGGGCTTATACCAGTGACTAAGGAACTGGGCTTGTGCTGCCCAGTAGTACCGTTCTAAATCGGGTAGAGCTAGGCCTCCCTTGGTGACAGGGAGTACGAGGGAGGTGTATGCCACTCTTGCGGGTTTGCCCGACCAAATGAGGTCTATAACCAGACTTCTCAGATTTCCCAGAAAGCGCCGTGTCAGCAGGATGGGGATGTTGGAAAATAGATACAGGAGTTTGGGTAGAATTACCATTTTTACCAGTGAGGCTCTTCCCCAGAAGGTGAGTGGGAGAGTTTTCCACCTGTTCACCTTTTCCCTTAGTGACTTCAGTGTGCTTTCGTAGTTGTCTTTGAATATGTCGTGGTGGTTCAGGGACATCAGGATTCCTAGGTATCGGACGGGAGCTTTTTCCCAATGGAAGTTGAAATCATCTTTGAATATTTTGGTCTTTGTGTTTAAGTGGAATACAATTGATTTAGATTAATTGATTTTCAACCCTGATACTAGCCCAAACTTTATTACTTTACGCATAATCGGGTTAAGGTTTTCGCTGGGGTTTTGCATGTACAGGACTATGTCGTCAGCATAGAGGGATATTATCAGACGGTGAGGTCCTATTTTGAGCCCTCTCTGAATTTGGCGCTCTCTGAGGCCCGCTACTAGGGGTTCCATCACGAGGGCGAATATCATGGCGGATAGTGGGTATCCCTGTCTGGTTCCGCGTTGGAGATTAATATATGCTTAGCGAGTCGACCCGAGAGTAATTGCTGATAGGGGCTGATTGTAGAGAAGCAAGACCAGCTTAATAAACTGTTTCCCAAGTCTGAGCTGCTGCAGCACGGCAAACAAGAAGGGCCACTCAACGGAGTCGAACGCCTTTTCGGCATCCAGCAGCACCGCCACCACCTGCTGTTCGGGGTCGAGTGCTGCCAGAACCCCGAACATTCTACATATCCCAAATGTAGTGTTTCGGCCAGGTACGAATCCCGCCTGGTCAGCGAGAACCAGTGCGGGCATTAGCGGGAGTAGTCTGCGAGAATCTTTGCCAGGATTTTATTATCAAGGTTAATTAGTGATATTGGGCGATAGGATTTACACTCTTTGGGTGGTTTGTCTTTTTTGTGTAGAAGGATTACGTTGGCTTCCCTTAGCGTTTGTGGCAGAATGCCAGATTCAATCGCTTCTTCAAAGACATTTAGGAGAAGGGGGGCTATGAGAGGCGCGAAGTGTTTATAGAACTCGCCAGTTAACCCATCAGGCCCCAGGGCTTTGGATGGCGGTAGACTTTTTATGGCTTCTTGGATCTCCTCTAGAGTAATGGGATTGTTCAGTGGCTCGTAGAGTTCCCTCTCCACCCAGTACAGTTCTGTGTCATTGAGGTAGCTCCGGATCGCCTCAGTATCTGCTGGGTGCCCGGCTCTGTATAGTTCTTGGTAGAATGCCCTGAACACTTCGACTATGTCTTCTTCTTTGCGCAGCATATTTCCCTGCGGTGCTCGGATACTGTCCACCCTTGTTGGTCTCCTATCTGCAGCTATGAGACGTGCAAGAAGGGCCCCAGGTTTCTGACCTTCGCTATATTGACTAATTCTATGATTGTGGCCCAGAAATTTTAACTCCCGTTCTGCTAGGTTTCTGAAGTTGAGAAGTTCTTATTTCAACATTGCTTGGATGTGGTCTGAGTTGTTAGCGGCTTGCTGTTTTTCCAGGTCTTTCAGGTGAGTTTCGCTGGTCCCTAGATCTCTTCTAATAAGTTTTAGGATTCCGTTTTCTTTGGCTAGATAGACGCCCCTTACATAGCATTTGAGTGATTCCCACAGCACCCCGGCGGAGTTGACGGAGCCATGGTTGATTTCAAGGAAGGTGCTGATTTCCTTGCGTAGTTCAGTGGCAAATATTTGATCCGCAAGAGATCTGGGTTTAAAGCGCCATTGGGGGGGCCGTGGTCTGGTAGTCGGTAAGCAGCAGTCGAGTATTACCGTGGCATGATCCGAGAAGGTTTTGGGGAGTAGTTGGCAGCTGCCCCATTGCCAGTTGCTGTGTGCGGAGACTAGCAGATAATCGATGCGGGAGTTTGTATTATGTACGCTTGAGTGGTATGTGTAGTCTCTGATTTCCCAATTCTGGATCCTCCATATATCAGATAGGTCAAATGCTTTGCAGAACTCTTGCACTTGTAGACTGGCCTTGGACGGGTGCGCGGTTGTTGGCTGTGATTTGTCTTTCTGTGGGTCAAGATGTGTATTCAGATCGCCGTTTTGATCTAGCGAAACCCTAGCGAACGAAGTATGAAAGAGGATTGCGACTCCCCTGGCGTAGGATGAATATGAAGAGAAGTAGCAGTGGCATCCCCAACTGCGAGCCCACAGGTGTTAGTTTTGAGGTAGAAGGTGGGTTCTTGGATCATTGCCACCTCTATCTTGTGTCGTCTGAGTAATTGCAGGATCTTTCGCGTCTTGGCTGGGATATTGCCCCTTCTATTGTTCCAGGTTGCTACTTTGAATTGGTACGATGGTGTTTTATATGGAACCCGTTTGGGGGAGTAGTGGTAAGCCATCCCTCAGTGCTGTCCCGGCACTTTGGCTGGCTGGGTTGCGTGGGAGCTGCATCAGGCGGGAGGGCGTGTGAAGGGTGGCGGCGGGATCCGGGGCAAGGCGTGTACTTTGAACATCAACAACAGTGAAATGATTTTCCTTACACGGACAACCCCCAACTCGTCCGTTTGGAACCCCCCCAACTAGAACACAAGACGTGCTGTGCACGGGGCGCAGGTGGCCTTCCAAGGCTTAGGCCCCAGCCTCCCGTTTGCGAAGATTGACCTGATGGCTTGTTTCCTTCTTGCTTTGGATCGGTGGCGCAGGTGTTCATCAAGGCGGGACTCTCCCCGCTTTTTCTCTGCTTGTAGCTCCGGACATTTGGTTTGCAGATTTACACCCCTGCCTGTCGAGAAACAGTGTGACTTCCTCAGGGGAGTTGAAGAAGTGGGTATTTCCCTCAAGTTGAATGCAAAGCCTCGCACGGAAGAGCATCGAATACGTGATTTGGTTGGCGCGAAGCCTGTGTTTCACATGGGTGAACGACCTCCTTTGGGCTTGGACTGACGGCGAAAAGTCTGGGTAAAACTGAATGTCGTCCCCATCAAAGTGGAGTTTGCCCTTTTCTCTTGCCATTCTTAGGATCACGTACCTGTCCTTGTAGCTTAAGAGCTTGGCGATAATCGAGCGGGGAGGAGTCCCTGGAACAGGTCTTGTTGCAGGGATTCTGTGGGCTCTTTGCACCATTAATAATTGCGACAGAACAGCGGGGCCAAATAGCTTGGTGCAAAGTTTCTCGATGTGCTCCTCCATTTTGTTTGGTAGTTGTTGTTCTCTGACTCCGACTATCCTTATATTATTTCATCTGGAGCGACCCTCCAAGTCCTCATTTTTGGCCAGTGCGGTTTTCATTTGGCCCTCGAGCGTGGAGACTCGGGTGGTGAGTGCTGATGCCCCGTCATCCAGATCCAATACTCTCTGTTCGACGGAATCTAGCCTGTCACTTTGTTTATCAAGGCGGTGTTGCAGCAGGTCCACCTTGGACGAGAGCGAGTCTATCTTGCTGTCCAGGCCACCTATCCCAGCTTTTAGTTCCATTACAATTTCCCTAATGTCTGGTTGCTCTTCCTCTGGTGGGTTATTTGGGGATTCGGGGCGGTGGTCCGGTCTGGGCGTTTTGGGTGCTGGGCCCGCGTCAAAATTGAGTCTTTTCTGGGACTTGTCGGGCTTCCCCATCTTGGTCCTGGTGGATCTGTGGGTGCCGCTCGGTTGGCTGTCCCGTGCTGTGGATGGCAGTGTCGGAGCGTCCGGTTTTTGGGTTTTATGTGAGGTTGCTGGCAAAGCGTGCACGGATGATGGATCGCAGTGCAGTCGTGCCAGGGCTTAGTAGCTATCCAGCTTCGGCTCAAGTTCTGATTTTGCCGCTGCGAGCCACACAAAGAGGGGTGGGACCCGGCCGCGTGGAGAGACGTTATGGGCCATTGCTTGGCTGAAATGGCGGGGATGCCGCAGAGCGACCTTTTCTTGCCAGCGCTGCGTAGGCTTGCCGTCCTGTTCGTTTTGCGTGCCTCTGTGTGCCTTCGCACGCTTCCTGCTTCTCACCTGCTGGTGTCTGCTCCGACACTGTCTTTCTGTTGGTTGTGAGCCTTGTAGCTGCTCCGCAGGGCCGGTGAAGCGGCGCCACCATCTCGAGCGACTCTTGCAGTGCTTCTCTCCGGTGTTACATCCCCGCTGCTGCTGGTCCCGGCGGGTCTCACGGGTGGGTCCGCTGCCTCTCCTATCGGTCTGTTGAGGATTGCTGCCAGGCGGGCTAGTGTTCCAGGGGACCACGCGGTTCGTGGTTGTGCGGCCTGTACCACGCCGTGGGTATCTCGTGGAAGGCGAGACCGATTTTCTCTGGATTTTCGGCTGGGATGAGGTGCTGCGCTAGAATAGTGTATTTCTTGCGTTTTTAGTGATTTCGCCACAGGATTGCCGCGATTAAACAGGATTCATGCAGGAGGTAGCCGAGAGCTTACAGGGGAGCGGCCATCTTGGTCGGCCCTCTAGCGCCCTCTAACGTGGGCCTTCTTTAGCCCAGCATTTTCTGAAAAGTGAGAAAATCAACCCATGATTTTTATTAGAACCAGCTTCCTTCCGGAGCTTTTGTCAGTAAGTTTGGTTTGCACTGTCCTCTTCTGCAAAAAGGCAAGTGTGAGCCGTCAGTAAATAAATGACGTGGCATTGAGTATCAGCAGAAGACGATCTCGAAAAGCCATCATTTCACAGGTTGCCCTGACTCTCTTTTCTTGCTATGGATGGTATTAGATAGAGTGCAGCAGCAGTTCCCTAAAAAGTTAATATATATTTATCCTTATTTAGACGTGAGCATTCTTTCCTTGGTGGGTGGAGCTTGAGGTATCCGGCATCAGCCGGGCTTCTGAATGGCTCTAGGCATAAAACCATAATTTAACTATGCATCTGCCTTGCTGCCACCCAGCTCCCCTTCATGGAACTAATAATACAATGCGACTGCTCCTGTTTCAGAAACATTTTCTGCTCGACCATCAGCACTCGCAACAAGTAATAGCTGTTCTTCCAAAATACGTCAAGCCTCATCAGGGATGTCATTTCACCAAAATCCCAGGGGTAGCGGAAGTGACATCACACGACCCTTGACCCCCTGATGACATCACAGTAAGTGATGTCATTGGACCCCACCCCAAAGTGATATCGCGTAAAGTGATGGAACACGACCTTTCACCCATTGACAAAACAGGAAGTGGCATCACATGGCATTGTACACTACGAAAAATATGCTTACAATATCACTATAATGTGATGTACATTTCATACAAGAATGGATCGCCATATGTATCATTAAGATCAGTGTGTATTGCCCATATTACCAAATTACTGTGAATGCAAGTAGACGTCCATGACCAAATGGTAATGATGTGTTATTATATAGCACTTACGCTTAAGCGCTTTATGTAGAAAAAATATACACCCAATATCACCCAACCTGTGTTGGTACTCATTTATCAACCTCAGAAGGATGAAAGGCTGAATTGAGGCGT
The DNA here is from genome assembly GCF_040938575.1 of Ambystoma mexicanum. NCBI lineage: Eukaryota > Metazoa > Chordata > Amphibia > Caudata > Ambystomatidae > Ambystoma > Ambystoma mexicanum. The sequence continues at coordinate 636,708,717 of NC_090937.1, forward strand.
TTAAGAACAGACTAAATCAGTGACTCACCCCCTGAAGTGTGCCTAAAATAAACGTTTAATGAGTCTAGATAGTATAGAATTCCAGAAAGATACATTATTTGGTATTCATATTATTTCTCATTTAGGGTCAGTGCTGAAAGTGTCAGACCAGTGGCACTCCTGTTCTTGCTTTTCTTCTTATTTTTAAGGGATCTGATCAAGAAAGCCAGCCACTCCAGAAGTAAAGATCCACATGGTGCTGGCCACAACCCAGAAGCTTGCATAAAAAAATAAAAAATAAATGTTTTTATTTTTTTTTAGAGGTCGCAATGCAGACCACAGAGGTCGCAAGGGAGACCTCAGACCTCTGGCGACCCCTAAATGACGTCCCTGAGCCTCATTAAAAATTAATTAAAACGTGCTTGAAATGGACTGAGTCCGTAAAAGTGTAGAAAAGCTGCATGCGAGTGCACAAGCAATGCTTGTGTGAAGTAAAACGTGCTTATGTGCTGATAGAAAGATAGAGACGAGAGCTTGCAATGCACCCAGACTTAACATTCGCCCCTAAGATTTGAAAGAAGTTGTCTTTGGTTCAATAGATGCATCTTGCATCCAAAGTCAGTAGCTATTTAGTTTCACAAAGCGATGCTAATCTTTGGCGGCGGGGGACGTCTAAAAGCTGAGCTCAGCGGCTAAGCCTTTGGGTTCGTCATAAGGGGTACATTGATATAATCTGGGCAGGCCTTTGTCCCACGCCGCTGTACCTTTGTTGCTGCTGCCAGGTTAAGGATTGTATATAAGTAAGTAAATGCTCAGGGCTCCGCTCTGCTGCTCTGAGGTAAGCAATTTGACATTTTCTTGTCATCGCACCCTTGGCTATCGGGGCCCTGATGGGCGCTACAACATAGTGCTGCCTTTTGGCAGGGCTTCAGCTCTCCCAAGCAGGCTCTGGAACCGCCCATGGACAGGAGGGGCTGGGTTTCAAGAACTGACATTTTCTTAAGCACAGATTAGCCACGGCAAAGCAGTGGATACACCCTCCCAGTATTGCTCATGTAAAAATACGTTGTATACAGAAACACGAATTCCCAATAGTTTGGGAGTTTATACTTTATCCAGAATGTGAAAAATGCATTACACGGCAGGATGCGTGCTGCTGTAACTCAGTGGTACGGATACTGTGATGTTATGCAATGTTCTACTGGCCACGCCAAGGCAGGCCATGGTAGTGGAAGCAGCTGTCATTTCTTGCCCCTGGTGCTCCATCATTTCCACGGTGCCCGTGCGGTCGGCCATTTTGTGTCCACTGCCCGCACCCATTCGCACTGTCCTTCCAGCAGTCTGAGGCCATGTGTTCTTAATTTCAGTGTACATTCAAGTGAGGCAGCACAGATATCTGCGCCTCACCCCAGACGAACACAGGTTCAAATCTCAACATGCCGAACTCAGCATTTCATCCCTCTGAGGATGATAAATTGAGTATCACTACATTGGGTAATGATCACGCCGATAATTACATTGCTCAGAAGTGGAAGGAGCCTGTCACGGAGTGCTTAATGTAAGCATGGCATTAGTGTATGCTGCTCATATCTTCCCTGTGCAACCTACGTAGATGGTCGCCTATAGAAGGTTGGAGCTCTTGTAATCAGCAGTGGAATTACCCTGCATGCACGGGTTTCCTGTACAATATTGAACTATATGGTCAGTGCTCAATCCCTGAGCATCTCCGAACTGGTTGCAGCCACATGGCCTACCCATTCCCCACATATGACACATTATGGCTGTTGACTTTTCGGCCATTAGAGGGTCATCAGTCAAATGTTGACTGCAGCTTCCCATCAGTTTTAGATCCCCCTTAGCAAGAGATGTTGGTGGTGTTAGTAACACGTTGCAAGAAGCGTTCAATCCATATTGGCAGAGGTTTCATTGCTTTCACCAGTGAAAGGCGCATTTCTCCCTCCATGCAGACATGGCCTCCCTCTTGAGGAACAACGCAATCCACAAAATAGAGAAGGATTCTGTCTTTGACAATGATTGCGCTCCCCTTTTTCTATGAACTGTGTACCTGAGATTATGAAACTACCCACATTTTCCTGCCAATTAACAGCAAGGTTTCAAAAAATAGTGGGCCTATTACGCAAAGCACTGTGATGAAACCATCAACGATAGCAGTAAAATACTGGCAGTGGTACACAATCACTAACCACACAAGGAAGTATAGGCAGGTGGCTGTCAACTGGGAACATTTTACACAGAGTGTTTCTGAGTGATGTCCAAAAGACAAGAGCAAAGCTGGAGTTGTTTATGGCCTCATCCCCCATGTTGGGGGTCGGTCGGGGCCCCCATGCGGTCCCGTAAACCCCCACACTAGACAGACACTCCCACACACGTCTTGCCAGTTCGGGCTTCCCGGTCGCTCTGTCGCGGCCGGGAACGCCCCGTTTATTTATGCAGCACGCGGCGGCGTGCAACGTCACGCCGCCACGTGAGAGTTACATCACGGGGCAGCGCCACACTCCTCCTTTTTCCATGAGAACACAAAACTACTTTGAACAAACACTGCAAGCCACACAAACACAAACTGCTTCTCTTAATAACACAACTTGCCCAAACCCCTTTATTGTCAACCACCCGGATCCCCTTACTCAGGTTGGCTAACCAACAGTCCCAAAATATAATCGCTGAGGTAAGCGGGTTTCCCTTGCCCAGCCCTCTGGGGGTACCTCCTGCTCACCTCCGGCACGTGAAATCTTTCAGCAGGCGTCTCCCGGGCAGGGGACGCAGGGGTGCTGGAGGGACCTCCTCCGTCCTCCGGTATCTCCCCCACGTCCGGTTCCAGCGGCGGTTCAGTTGTTGAGTCACCCAGTTCCTTGAAGAAGCTGACATTCCGGGTGACAGCAGACCTTCCGTCGGATGCCGTTACCATGGATTCCTTTACAGCCACCACATCCAACGGCTCCGGCTCGTAGGGGAGCGACAGCTTTCCGTGGGGGTGTCGATTACAGATGAGGACTTTGTCCCCCAGTTCCAGCCACTGGGGGCGGAGCCCTATTCGCAGGTTTTCCTGCTCAGTCCTCACCCGCCAGTATGCCTCGACCTGTTAACTGTCAATCACCCCGGGTTCCTTCTCTCCGACCTCGGGTAGTAGTCCCCGGGGGCACCGCTTAAACAGGGCCTCTGCCGGACCCCCGTGGATGCATGAGGGGTGTTGCGGTACACCCTAAGAAACTGATACAGGGCTCGCTGTAGTGACTGTCCTTGTCCCTGGGCAATCCTGAAAGTCTTGTTGAGCATCCGCATCAGTCTCTCAGCATCTCCGTTTGCCCTGGGCCACAATGGGGATTCCTTCCGGTGCTGGACCCTGCAGCTCTCCATGAGTTCCGCAAAACGCTCACTCTGGAACGTCGATCCGTTGTCTGAGCCCAAGGTGTGGGGAAACCCATGAGCTGCGAACACCTTCTCCACGGCCACGACCACATGCTCGAAGTCCACCGACTCGACAAACTCCACCTCGGATATCGTGAATATTCATCCACGATTGCCAGAAAATGGGTGCCCACAGATGTCGACCCAAAGTCCGCATGGACGACCTCCCACGGCCGCGTGCCCCGGGGCATTGCTTCAATTGCGGGCTCTCGCTGTAAGGGAGACGCCGCCGGGCACCATATGCAGGCCACCACAAAGTCGTCGACCTTGCGCTCCAGTTCAGGAAACCAGACCTTCAGACGCAGCCTGGCCTTAGTCTTGGCGGCGCCCTGGTGCCCATGGTGAGCCAGAGCGATCCTGTCTTGTACCTTGGACTGGGGAACCACGATCCGGTCACCTCGCAGCAGCAGGCCAGACGCCGAGAATGAGAGTTCTTCCTTAACCTTCCACAGCTGCTCGAGTGCTGTCTTGGCCTCCTGGGTCCGCCCCGCCAGGGATTCTAGGACAGACTTCCAGGAGCCGTGCTGCATGGAGTGCTGGAGGATCTTGAAGTACTCGTCCTCGGCAGCTGCCGCTTCCAGCTCTGAGAGAGGCATTGCGTTCGGCGTGGCTGCCTCCACCACCATCCGGACGTGATCGTCGGCTTCCTCCTCGCAGGTGTCGTACTCCTCTCCCCCACGCACTCCCGGATGTCGTGAGAGATAGTCCGCTGCGTTGTTGGCCCCTGGCCGGTACACCAGTGTCACTCCGTATTCGAGAAGGGTGAGAATCCACCTCTCGATTCTGCCCGGTGGCTTGGAGGATGACCCTGCCAGAATGGGCAGCAGGGGCTTGTGGTCCGTCACCACCGTCACTGGACGCCCCAAGACGTAGAGGCGAAAGTGTCTGCAGCCCCAGAGGACCGCCAGAGCCTCACGCTCAATCTCCGAGTATCTTTGTTCAGTTTCAGAGAGCGCCTTACTGGCGTAGGCCACTGGCCGGATGCTCCCGTCCCGGTCCACCTGAGTTAAGACAGCCCCTAGACCAAATGGACTGGCGTCGACAAAGATCTCCGAAGTTAGCGCCGGATCGAAAAACGCCATGGTATCCTCCGCTGTCAGGGCGCCTTTGATGTCTTCAAAGGCCGCCTGCTCAAGCGGGCCCCAGTGCCAGGCTGACTCCTTTTTCGTCAGAGCCCTGAGCGGTTCTGACCTTGAGGCAAGGTTCTGGATGAAGCGCCCACAGTATGTCACCATGCCAAGGAAACTCCTAATGTCCGACGCCGACTCTAGAGGCTGCACCTTCTTAATGTTATGGACCTTCCTCGTGTCTGGTGACACAACCCCTTCTTTAAAAACAAATCCGAAGAATTCGATGGAAGGGCGCATGAACTCACACTTGTCCCTGTGAAGGGTGAGACCTAGCGATTGCAGTCTCTCAGAGGTCTTCCCCAGCTTTCTCATATGGTCCAACCTCAGTCTTTGCGAACCCCAGAATATCATCGCTGATGTTTAAGACGCCCTCCGGATCTGCGAGGGCGCCTCGAATAATATTCTGAAAAACCTCTGCAGCCGATGATACTCCGAAGCTGAGTCTCTTGTATCGGTAGAGCCCCCGGTGAGTGGTGAAGGTGGTGATATACTGAGACTCCGGATGGAGAACGACCTGGTGATATCCCGCTCGGAGATCTAGTTTGGAGAAGAACCGAGCCCCTTGCACTTCCGCAATAATGTCATCGATGGTGGGGGTGAGATGCCGCTCCCTCTTAATGGCCTTGTTGGGGAGCCTCATATCTATACAAATGCGGACAGAGTCAGGTTGCTTGGGTTTCCTAGCCACCACAATCGGGGATACCCAAGTAGTGGGGCCCTCCACCTTTTCAATAATGTCCAAATTCACCAGGTTGTCCAGCTCCTTATCTACCTGCTCCCTGAGATGGAACGGTACCCTCCGGTGTTTCAGGGCAACGGGCTGCACAGACTCGTCGATGTGTAACCGCACCGGGTCACCAGTCATCCTTCCAATGCCCTTGAAGAGGGCGGCATATTTATCGAGCAAGTCATTGATGTCTTCGAGATACACCGAGTATGCAAAGCTGACAATTCCGAGGGCCTCCGCAGCCGCACAGCTTAGCAGAGTGTTGTTGCTCACGGGTGTCACGTAGAACCGGGCTTTGATCTGCAAGCCCTCATGCTCCACCTTCGCTACGAAGGCACCGTCTAGTGGTATCGGTTCCAGTCCTCCAAACGCAAATATGCGGGCCCTCGGTGTGAGCAGCGGGGGGGGGATTCAAGGGTATCATAGTGCCCCCTGGCCATTACATTGACCGAGGCTCCCGTCTCCACCAGCACTGGGACCGGCGAATGATTGATCTCAACCACACACCTCAGCTGCCTTCTGTTCTTTCCTTTTAGGACCTCCACACTGGAGACAAAGAAAATGTTCTCTTCATCCTCCTCTGCCTCCTCCTCCTGGGCATCCTCCCCGCCCTGGTCCACCTGGGCCACATTCAGTGGGCGGTTCTGGCGCAGGACCCAAACTCGAGCCTGTCCTCTCGGTACCAACACGGGCAGGGCAGCCCTGCATACCCTCGAAAAATGGTCAGGCAGGCCACACCTACCACATGTCTTTCCAGCTGCCGGACACTCTGTTGGGTGAGGGAGGTCGTATCCGCATTTCTGGCACGATTCCCCCGCTCTCCCGGTTCTGTCCTGGGGTCCCACCCCAGATCTTCTCACTCCTCTTCCACCACGCCACATAGCACACACCTCCTCAGACTTTACTGAGAGGGATCCCGCCTCCATCTTAGTTGCTCGAGCTTCTGCCACCTCATGGCAGCGGCCCAGTTCCAGGATGCAGAGCAGAGTGATACCCGGCTCTCTCAGGACCTGCCTCCTGAGTTTGCCCGAGGAGCACGCCTGAATTAGCATTGTGCGAATCATGTCCTCCGCGTCTCCCCACGCACAGCCCTGGGAGAGGCGACGCAGGCGTTCATAAAAAGTGTCCAATGTTTCATCGTCCTTTTGCTTGGCTGACAGCATGACAAACCTCTTATAGTCCACGTTGGCAAGGGACAGGAAGTGGGCCAGGAGTGCCGCCTTGGCTGCGTCATAGCTGCCATCCCCCGCAGGAAGCGACTCAAAAATTTCCTATACCGACGGCCCAGCAGAGTACAGCATCGTGGCCACCCGGCTGTCGTCATCCGTCACCTGGGTGGCCCGGAAGTACATGTCGAGACGACCGACCCACCTCCTCCAACTAGGCCCCATGCTGGACGGCGGGCCCGACGCATCAAATTCTGGGATGGGCTGCAGGGCTGCATGTGCTCGCGCTTGGGCCATGATGGGAGGTCCTGGCTGGGCAACTGGCTGCACAACCGGTGGCCCCTGAGGCGCAGGAACTTGACCGCCTACTTGGGGTTGAGGGGGTAGCTGTGGAGCGGCCACTGGCTGTAGAGCTGGAATCACTGGAGCCTGAGGAGCTTGTTGTTGACCTCCCGCTTGGCCACCGTCTTGGGGAAGTGGTGCGGCTGCAAGGTGCCCGCCGTCTTGCCCACCAGTGCCACTCATGGGCCTGAGCGCACAGGCACCCCCACACTAGGACCTGGGGGGCGCAACTCAGTCACCCACCACCACAACGCACCTGGATACCCCTTCCACAGGCACAGCGACAGTCCAACCTGGGGAGGTTATGGTGGAATCTTACCTTCGGCTTTGATGAATTAGAAAAGATGACTGCCACTTGAGGATCCGCCACTGCAGTACTCCGCCCTGATGATGAAGAGGACGAAGAAGAGGCCACAGCAGCATGATGATGAAGAAGATGAAGAAGCACAGTTCCCCTCCACTGCAGCAACACCAGTGGTGTAAATGTTCCAAAAATTGGCTGAAGGACAGAAGAAGAAAAAAAACTGGGCTAGGCAGGCCCTGCCATTTTAGCCCTTCTCCTTGCTCTCACTCGACATAGGAGGCCCAAATGTGAATTAAAAATCAAAAATTGGGCATGTATATGCAGGTTAGACTGCCTGCAAGCAGTTTGTCCAAAAATTAGACCTGGATCACCTTCCCCATCCAAACCAGAGCTTGGAGAAGTTCCACGATCGTGTTGACAAAATGGCCGCCAGCCGCGTGTGCGATCCGGAGCCACGGCGTGAAACGAAATGTCATCCATTCCGTTTCCGTTTAGAAAAATTGTGACATTTATCACCGCCAGGCCCGAGCATCCGCATCCACTCGTCGCCACTGTTGGGGGTCGGTCGGGGCCCCCATGCGGTCCCGTAAGCCCCCGCACTAGACAGGCACTCCCACACACGTCTTGCCAGTTCGGGCTTCCCGGTCGCTCTGTCGCGGCCGGGCACACCCCGTTTATTTATGCAGCATGCGGCGGCGTGCAACATCACGCTGCAGTGTGCGAGTTACATCACGGGGCAGCGCCACACCCCACACTTCTACAAACCAACAGTGTTCCCAATCATGAAGGTAAATGGGGCGTCATCAAGAAATATGCTGCCTTCACCTTTTGTGGTAACGTGAGCCGCGGGCAGGCTAGACTCCCAGAAGGGGTGTGAATCTGAGCCAGTAGCAACCCAAAACAGCAACAGTGCACATGTTCCAAAACAAAATAATGTCCAATCAAGGTTCTATGAAACAACATACTTGAATTAAACAAGTCAAAGGCATAATTAAATATCAAAAACACTATAAAAGAACACCCCTCTAAAAGTAGACAGAAGATGTAGAACAGAAATGTTTAAGCACTTTGGATACTTTGTCAGGGAGGAGCACAGGCAATACAGGCAACAATGTGTTCAAAAGGATGTGTGTTGCAGGAAAAAAAAGGTGCATAAGGGTCTTGACTAGTCTCTCTGGCCCCAAAATGTGGACCAGGTGGACAGAGTCACTTTAACATACCTGATTCCAAAGTTAGGCAGTTCGATGGTGTAGAACCAGGCTTTGGACAGTTGAGCTTGGGGGTCCTAACGGATTAGAAGGTATTGAGTGGCATGGATCCAAGGCAGAAAGTCAGCATTGAGGCAGCTTCAGGTAGGCACCTTGTGTGATTTGATGCAGCATTGATGGATGCAGGTCAAATGGATCACCAGGAGCAGTTCGAGGTTCGAGCGAGGTTTGTAATGATGAGTACCACTATTTTAGATAGACAAGTGACACAATGGTCCAAAAGTTCAAGTCGAGCTTCAATGTAAAGTTCTGCTGGTTCAATGCAACAGTTCAAAATCAACAGCACAGTGCATTGGCGCTGTTGCGGGACTGCTGACAAGGCTCTGCTGGGGTGATGCAGTGTTGAGCTGGTTCAATGATGCAAGCACAGTCGTTCGAAGTTCAAGAGAGTACCAAAAGCAACATCAGCCAGTTTAAGTGCACCAAACATGACTCTAATGTGGTTCGGTCAGTTTGATATGATGAAAACAGGGATCCTGGCTGTTATGGCACTCAGGATGATGTGAGCCCCACTGCAAGGGGCTATAGGACAAGCTGAGTCATTCCAGTCTGTGCTCTCGCAGCCTAGGGAGGTTGACAAGCAGAGTGGTAAGCCTTGGTCCTCACCAAGAATCACCCTCAATGTCATCTGAGAGTGGGTAGGGAGCAGAGCCTGCCTCTGCCTTGTTGCACTCCTTCTTGACCTCAATGGCTGAGGACGTTGGAAAGATCCGCTCTCCCAAAAGAAATCGACATTGATTCCTGCTTAATTTCCAGATAGTCCAAAGTAAATGAAAGAAAGGGTGGAAGACCCCCTCTTTCCTGGAGGTAAGCAAAACTCCTTTAAGGGGTCTAATCCCTGTCTTTGTGACTAGTGCCCCTTTACTTCTGATGTGGATCAGGAAGTGCAGGGGATAATAGGAAGGAAAGGGAAGCCCACAGAAAATCAAGATGGAGGAACCCTTTCTTCCTTGTGCTCTGCACTGCCTATCTATCTAACCTTACCCCCTTCTCTAACCTTGCACTTGAAAAGCTTTCTGGATTGCAGCCCCATCATGGGAGGCAGGCCTTTGTTATGTGCATGGCTCTTTAAAGCCAAGTTTGATGGGTGTCTCCAGCTGGGAGATCCTAGGCCTGGCAAGGAGGACATTACCTTCCCTCCTAGAGAGTCAATAGTGGTATGCATCATGTCCTTTGTCTAATTCAATGGAATGCAGAAGCCTGAAATCCACATAGCCTCTAATAGCTGTCTGAGCCCACAGAGATGGCACTGGTATGCTACAAATCAGAAGTGGCTTTGATAAATGTGTGAACTCCTAACCACCATACCAATAATATGTATGGCTTACATTTTCAGATTATCCTGCTACCAGATGGGGACTTTATCATAATCATATTGGATTTGTAATAGGGATGTAGTCTCCAGCTACATGTCACCAGCAGCTGCCAAACAGGGTACCTCTGACTTCTGACCCTGCCTTGTGCCATGGGAGAGCAGGGGCCACAGCTCAGGCTACTGAGGCAGCAGAGTACAGGTGTACACTATGCTTTTGGCATGGGAATTACTGAAAAGGGGCCCTGGTTAGCAGACCACCCTTTCTGAAATGCATTACCTGCATCATTTTATTAATAATAAAAAACACAAAATGCCACAGATTATACACCCTTTCCAGATGGTAAAATCTTATAACCCATCTGGAATGTTACATTTTGTATGGCCTTCTACATCCCTTTTCCATTGGTCTCTCACATTGTCAAGGAAACAATCATTTTTGCAAGAGTGTGCTCAGCAATCTCTGCTTTTCTTGTGCCTAAACGCTAAGGAGAACATGCCATGTTTTCGTGCCTGGAGATCAGAGCAGTAAATTATATATTATATATATTATAACAAAAACAATATATTATTAATATTGTCTCGGGAGGATAGCCCAGGGGCAACGTTCTCACTTTGGAAGCAAGACGACACAGAGCACCACAGGTTCGATACCCGGGTCCAAACTTAGAAACCTCTGGGTATTAAGCGCGTTATAAATAACCTATCATATCGTATCATGAATTTTATAACCCTCTCCTGTGACATCACAACAGGATGATAAGGCTTTATTCTGACCTCACACACAAAAGCAAACAATGACCTTGTGTTACCTGCATGATAAGGTTGCGATGGGTGATATGACTGACGTTACACAAACATAAATACAATAAACAAGACTATTTTCAGACTAAAATTGAGACCAGCTGTCGGTTGACCTTAAAGATTTCCTAAAACATACACCTGGAACACTTTCAGGTGGTGGATGTGAGCTTTAAAAAAAAGCCCTCAAAACAAGACACGCACATAGATGTAAAAGAGGAAAACCATGGTACATGTTGCCAGGATGTTGTGTGCCAGCAGCGTTCTAAAGATGGTGGTAAACAAATCGACAGAATAGCATGGAAGTCGGGATATATGCGATGGATGGTTTACACCAGATTTAACCTTGATGGTGGAGGATAATAAATGAGACAATCACGCCAAACACCCCCATCAGTGAAGCTATATTGACCAGCGTGAAACAGACTAGGGGCCTGAACATGCTGGACAATACTTGTGATCAATGCACAGTGGCAACATCAGATACCATGTATCAGTCAACTCACACCGCAGTATTTCATCAAAAAATATAGGCAGTCAGAAGGCACAAGGAGAACATTTTCCATCAATTTGAGGACAATATCAGCATATCAATGAGCTGGTGCAGTGTATGAATGGCATACGCATTTTCATTGAGTACATATGAACCCTAGGGTCATTGTCAGGATGGGATGTAGAATAACTGTTACACCAAATAGTAAGACCGACTGAGGAAGTTGCCGAAAAGTCTCTCCCAACTGTTTTATTTTCAATTTTCTAAAACAGGGAGTTACAACGGACATCAACAGACGTCGCACAGCAGTCTCTCAATGCATTACATAAAAAATTATACTTTTATAGCAAAACATGTCATAAATGATGTCATACTATGTGGCAAATTAAGAAAAACCAATAGGGGGTTGTGACTGGCGTAAGGAGCACATCTAAGTATATTTTCTATATAGGGACAGGTTGTGATTGGGTCTCTACAGCCAGGTGGAACATTTATGTGCAAGTCATCTTCCACAGTTATTAAGTACACGGTACACAACTGGCTATTAAACTATAAGGCCCTTCATTATATGGCCTCTACAATTGGTTGACACGCTTGTACCCTTCTGGAAAATTTGGCTCCTTAGCAGCACGTAAACTGGTACCTCAGGTGTCAGTGGGTGGACTTGACCATGCATCCCCACACAATTAGCCCAACATCTTCCAGTGCTTATGCCATCTGCCATTCAGGTTGTCTTTGAACTTGTCCTTGCAAGGTATCCTTGCCCCTGAGAATTAAAGGGAGTATAGGCACTCTCTTATCATAGTTCTGGTCTGCAAGCTCAACTCCTATTTCCATCCTTCGCTCATGTGACAGGAGACCATATTTCAGCCTGTTTTGCAGCATTCAATTGTCTTGATTTAATAATCTTGGCACTCATGGTGTTCTTTCTTGCACCTTAACAAAGGCTGATTCAGCTTCGCACATTCACTGTTCTTCAAGGATAGATAATAGGTTCTTGGCCACTCCATCCTTCGACAGCAGGACAGATAGCTATTTCAGGCCTTTCCTGGATCTTTGGCTGCTTTCTCACTGCAACACAGCTTTCCGATCCTTCTTTATTCACGGGTCTGAGCTTACTAAATGTTTGACACCAATGACCAGATTCTATATAATGGCGGCACCGCCTGCAGTCTATTCACTACGTATCGCTAGCCTTTATGATCACTTAGTCTACTTGCGTTGCTGCATCTGTATACGTATAAAACAGCTTGGATTTTCTGCAGTGCTTTCACATGTGCAATCTTCATTCTGCATATGAAAGTCTACTCGATTCTTTACTTTGTGATCAGATTCTACAAGGTCTATGCATCTTCTTCTTCGACCACGCTTCTCAGTGCGTCACGCTCATTTCTCGTGATGTCACCAGCCTCTTTTTCTCTCATCTTCATATTTCTTCAAGGATCTCTTCAAAGAGATTGTCATCTCTACAGGGATACATCGTATAGGGTTTTCTCAATGGATACCTCTGCTCAAAATCTCTCAGTGGAATAGTCACCATCACTGGTGCCGTGCATGTCGCGATTTCTGGTTTAGGAAGAATGGGGGCTGGACTTTCTGCAGAGGTAGTCAGCGGCTCCTCTGCACATACCCCTTCAAACCCCATGTTTGATCCCTCACATGGATACCAACCTCATTGTGAGGCACAGTACAAGCTCTCATTTTAATTGTTATGCAAACTGAATTTTCATGGTGACGGCGTCTGCACATGTTGAATGTGTTTTGATATGTCACTGCTTCAGGGCTAGTTGTGGCATAGCTTTACCATGAGCCCTGAGTTCTTGGTAACTACAGCAATAGAGACATGTATTAAAATCAAATATCATGGTAACCATGACTTACCCTGCTTTGTTTTGTAATATTTAGCTTGGGTGGTCAAGTGGTCAAATTGTTTACAGTGAAGGTGATGTAATTTCTTTCATGAACATTTCTTTTGTGAAGCCATTTTATTGATTTATGTTTTTAATGTGTATTACATTTAGGCTGCTTTTGCTACTATTTACATTGTGCATTATTTAGGAAATATTAATTGTAGAAATCAGATGTTTTTATTTTTGTTTATATAGAGTATCACTATTGTAGAGGAGCAGCTGCATGCCTCTGCAGGAAACCCTGCCCCTTTTGTCCCAATATGTTGTAGACCTGAGATTTTGCCATGTTTGACAACAGCACTAGTGCCAATACTGCAACGCGTTTTTCGAGAAATGATACCCATTGAGGCAACCGTACAAATGTATCCCCAAAACGATGACAACCTAAGGGAGGAACTCCCTGAAGGAATATGAAAAAGAGCAAAGAAAGAAGCTAGTGACGTCACAAGAGACAAGTATGATGTCCCGAGATACTGGCTGAAGAAGTTGTATGGATCCTACAGAAACTAATGACGAAGTAAAGAATCAAGAGAACCTTTTAATACGAAAAAGATTACACATGCACAAAGTACTGCAGAGAATCAACCGTTCAATAATTGTACAGATGCTGAAATTCAAGTAGACTAAGTCATCGTAGAAGCTGGCTATACGTAGTGAATAGTATGCAGGTGAGCCACCATTATATAGAAGCTGGACAGCGCTATCATGAATTTAGTAAACCAGGACCCATGAAGAGGGAAGGGAAAATTGTGTTGCAGCAAGAATAAGCTGAATTGTGGAGTCGCATGGTGAGGTTCTCTGGCCTGGAGTCAAGACTGAAGCAGCCAAGGTCAGCTATCTATTCTGGAAAGGAGCGAACTTGCGACAGATGATTCATCCCTTGTTAAGATGCAAAGAAAGAACACCAAGAGTGCCAAGTTGTATTCATTTAGAACATTTAAAACCTGTAAAATCTTGGTCTCCTGTCACATAAGTCAAGGATGAAAATAGAGTTGGGACTTGGAGTCCCAGAACACGATAGTGAGTGCCCGCACTCCCATGTTATCGGAAGACAATGTTATTTTTGCAAGGCCAAGTTCAAAGACAATCTTCATGGCAGAAGGCTTGGGAGATGAGAGATACTGGGCTAATTGGGTGGGGAGGTCGTGTCAGGCCCTATCTCCTTGCACCTGGGTCTGGGCTTACGTGCTGCTAAGTGAACAAACATGGCACAAGCATGCCAACTAATTGTAGTGGTCCCTATAATAAAGGACCTTATAGTTTGAAGACAAATGAGAAACTGTTTATCGAATGTTTCTGAAGATGACATGTTTTAGAGGTAGGAATATATTGTTCACTTGACAGTGGGCAGCCAATTACAATCCTAGTTTCTAAAGAAGATATACTTAGATGTTCCCCTTAAGCTAATCCCACCCTTTAGTAGGTTTTTCAATTTTTGCATGTTGTATGACATCACCTCTGATGTATTTTTTATATATAACCTTTATTTTGTAAAAGGATTGTTGAGAGAAATCGAACGTACCTCCTTTGATGTTCGTTGTAACTCCCTGTTTTGGATAATTGTTAATAAAACAGTACTTTACCATCTTCCTGAGTTGGTTCAGTTATTTGGAGTCAGAGTTATTCTGTGTGATCCCATCTATTAGATGCACGTACCTATAGGGCCCTAAGCTCACAATTATAATTTAAATGTTACTAACTTGTAAATGGCATAGATTGTGTATATGTTGGTGTTATTTGTTGAAATACATTTTACTAAATAGTGTTTATTATATGGTTTGTTTTGTTGTTGTTTAGTGTGTGGTTCATTTTTATGTGTACTGTATGTTGTCTGTTATGTTATGTTTATCGTTACTGAATTATCTAGTATTTTTGTATTATAAAATATGTTATGGTTTGTTTTATGATGCCTTAATGGTGTGCATTTAATTCACTTTTTAATACCTTTAAATTTAAAAAATGATTTTTTCGTATGAAAATATTTGTCTTTATTATATAATATTATTTGATGTTTGTAGGTTTCTGGGTAAGTGAAGGTTTCAATATCTGATTCATGTATAATATTTGTGTAAATGTATTGATAATCTAATTTTATTTTTTCCCCACAATGAAATTATTTCTAATGTCTGTAGACTTTAATTGTTTGTTGGTTTAACTTAACACTTTTTACATTTATTTTCAAATAATTGACTCTTTTTTATGTTTCTGTAATTCTTTATAACATGTTTTAAAGTACTATTACAGTTTGAAAATTGTTACGTGGTATTTAGTGAATTGAAATATATTGATGTTTGCTGTAATTGTGTTTTGTTTTTATGTAGTTGTATACAGTGTAAATGATTAATATATGTGAAATGTTAATTTATTTTTTGTGATGGCCTCCACATCGCCCCTTACTGCTGTCTCCTACCTCCAATATTAAAAATCTTTGAAAAAGTGTCAAATAAAAAACAAATGTTAGACTTGAAAACTTCCAATTAGATTTCATGTATGTACAATAGCTTTTTGAAAAATAACAGAGAATTATTTTAAAATAAATTGTTTAGTATTTAAATTGTGCATATAAATTGTCGGTTAAGTAGGGATTTTGTATAGGTACATTTTTAATGTATGGATTTTAAATATGTCTTGTTTTTAGTTATTTTAATTAGTACAAACTTTGTTTGCATTTGTATGGTTAATTAACTAAGAACAATATATTTGAAATATTGTATGAATTATAGGTATTTGCAATTTTGGTAGTTTTTAATTGTTTCAGTTAATACAAAATGTATTTTCAGTGCTAGTATGTTTTGTACAGCATAAAGCAAAAGTTTAAATTATACTCTGTGTTGTATGCATTTATAATATTAATGGATTTTTTTTAATGGTATGAATTGTATTTGTGTTTGTTGTGTTGTTTTATTAATGTCGAAAGTTACATATTCATTACGTATCAAATTTTAAATGTAAAAATGAAAATCATTTTAGTTATGTATTATAAGTAATTATATTACAGAGGTACATATGTTGGATTTACAGTTTTCAAATATATGATTTTGTTTAGGTCGTATTTTTGTTAACTAAAATTGTATGTTTTATATGTCGTAAATGCAAGTATATACCATACATACTTGAGTGTATTTTATAGTTATATGTTATTTATATTTAGTTTATGTTAACAAATGTTAATTTTAGTTTTATAACTGAACCTGTTTTTAATTATGTATTATTCTGAGTTATTAGGTAACACCCATACATATATTTATTGATAGTTTGGAAAGATATGATCTTTTTGGGCCATATTTGTGTTTATTAAGAAAATATATAATTTTATTGTACTTTGGAAATATACAAAAATAATTATTGCAATATGTTACTTATTAAAAAGCAACACCAAACACGTTTGAATAGACGATAAAGTACAAACCTTGAAGTGCAAACATCTATTTACATAGGTATAGTATATGTCATGATTACAGTCAGTGAGCATAGTCCTCATTCAGGCAGTTAGGCTTCACAGGGAACATTATATCAATCAGCAGGTCAAAGGTGGGTGTTAGCCTTGGACATATGGCATTTACACCATCCACAGCATATACTTCCATAGACTCCCGTGATGTTCAACAGTAATTTCATACACTTAACATGGCCGCCGCAAAACCCATTTACAAGTGGCAGCACGGTTCTACTCATATTTGCAGATGAGCTACTTAAGCCCTGTCTCCGCTGGAACGTGCACTTTGCGCCTGCTCCGCTGACAGCAGGTAACGCTACCAGCGTTTCTCCTCACAGAACCTGTGAAGAAAAGGGGATAATATAGACCTTAGTTTTACGAAAAGCTACAGAATACCATAGTTCACAGAAGAGACTTACCCAACAGAAGTTATCTCTGATGCTGTTATCTTCAGTTAAGAACTTTTATTTGCTCACATTCGCAGCATCTTCAGTCAGACGTTTCTTCGGCAGCCACTGCATCTTCCGAAGGTTTTTTCCTCAGCTTTCCGAAAACCTGCAGACAACACAAGAGGTATTTAATTAAAAAATTAACTTAACACTTTAACAGAGAAGACATTTGTATAAGCATTTAAGTACCTGAAGGTTCTTTAAGTTTTTACGTCACAGTTGTTACCACGCTCCACCTTGAAGGCTGGCATCCTGAGTAACTCTGCAGCCATAATTTCTTTCCCTGAATTCCTAGAACCTGCAAAAACGAGAAAAAAGAACACAAGTAATTAGAAAGAGAGTAGGAATAGTTTCAAGCCCTTAAAGATTACAGTATCTTCACCTGCTTACTTACCCAAAGACTCATTAAAAAAAGAATAGACATTTCAAGGCAAGAAGCTATAGAGTTCATCAGCTACCCAAGTTACCATTGTTCCTCCATCTCAATGCGCCCCTGTAGAAAAGCAGGATGGAGAGCTCCACAGTAATAAAACACAGGTGAGAAGGAATTCAGCCCTAAAGTTAGAAGGGAGTGATTTAAGGTAATACACATCTCATGTAGTATTATCTCGGCTAATACATGTTATAGCATTTCTATTGTTGTCATTTGTTTGTTCAAACAGAACAATAATCCTAAAGGCTCCAAGGCATCAGGTCCACAGGCTGGGAAGGTATTAAGCTCCAGAAGAGTCCAGGTAAGCGTTACAGTATATCACACAGAAAACATGATTTTAATAAATATTAATTTTTAATTGATGATATTTTATTTCTTGATTGTCACAAAACTCTTGAAGCTTTTTGGAGGCTCTTGCAAGTTATTGAGGCCACCTATGACACCACATTTAGATGGTGGGAATGATGCTGACAAAGCTACCTATACATGCCTCCTACATTACAAACATGAAGGAGGCCTGTGTAAAGGGTATATACATTCAATCAATTACATGCCTCCTACATTACAAACATGAAGGAGGCCTGTGTAAAGGGTATATACATTCAATCAATTACATGCCTCCTACATTACAAACATGAAGGAGGCCTGTGTAAAGGGTATATACATTCAATCAATTACATGCCTCCTACATTACAAACATGAAGGAGGCCTGTGTAAAGGGTATACATTCAATCAATTACATGCCTCCTACATTACAAACATGAAGGAGGCCTGTGTAAAGGGTATACATTTAATCAATTACATGCCTCCTACATTACAAACATGAAGGAGGCCTGTGTAAAGGGTATACATTTAATCAATTACATGCCTCCTACATTACAAACATGAAGGAGGCCTGTGTAAAGGGTATATACATTCAATCAATTACATGCCTCCTACATTACAAACATGAAGGAGGCCTGTGTAAAGGGTATATACATTCAATCAATTACATGCCTCCTACATTACAAACATGAAGGAGGCCTGTGTAAAGGGTATACATTTAATCAATTACATGCCTCCTACATTACAAACATGAAGGAGGCCTGTGTAAAGGGTATACATTCAATCAATTACATGCCTCCTACATTACAAACATGAAGGAGGCCTGTGTAAAGGGTATACATTTAATCAATTACATGCCTCCTACATTACAAACATGAAGGAGGCCTGTGTAAAGGGTATACATTCAATCAATTACATGCCTCCTACATTACAAACATGAAGGAGGCCTGTGTAAAGGGTATACATTTAATCAATTACATGCCTCCTACATTACAAACATGAAGGAGGCCTGTGTAAAGGGTATACATTCAATCAATTACATGCCTCCTACATTACAAACATGAAGGAGGCCTGTGTAAAGGGTATACATTCAATCAATTACATGCCTCCTACATTACAAACATGAAGGAGGCCTGTGTAAAGGGTATACATTTAATCAATTACATGCCTCCTACATTACAAACATGAAGGAGGCCTGTGTAAAGGGTATACATTCAATCAATTACATGCCTCCTACATTACAAACATGAAGGAGGCCTGTGTAAAGGGTATACATTTAATCAATTACATGCCTCCTACATTACAAACATGAAGGAGGCCTGTGTAAAGGGTATACATTTAATCAATTACATGCCTCCTACATTACAAACATGAAGGAGGCCTGTGTAAAGGGTATACATTTAATCAATTACATGCCTCCTACATTACAAACATGAAGGAGGCCTGTGTAAAGGGTATACATTTAATCAATTACATGCCTCCTACATTACAAACATGAAGGAGGCCTGTGTAAAGGGTATACATTTAATCAATTACATGCCTCCTACATTACAAACATGAAGGAGGCCTGTGTAAAGGGTATACATTTAATCAATTACATGCCTCCTACATTACAAACATGAAGGAGGCCTGTGTAAAGGGTATACATTTAATCAATTACATGCCTCCTACATTACAAACATGAAGGAGGCCTGTGTAAAGGGTATACATTTAATCAATTACATGCCTCCTACATTACAAACATGAAGGAGGCCTGTGTAAAGGGTATACATTTAATCAATTACATGCCTCCTACATTACAAACATGAAGGAGGCCTGTGTAAAGGGTATACATTCAATCAATTTTGATTTAAACTGATGAAGCTGATGACAATTATGTCAGAGTGCACCCCGCAACATTTAAATAATGTAATCCTACCAGTGCCCATATACAATTCATTTACACACACTCTTATCTGAAGCAATGTTTGTGGTGGGGGCAAGTGTGATCTGAAATATGAAGGCAGTGTTAAAACATATTAAAATTGATTGAACTCTGACAATTATTGGGGGTTTAGAAACATAAACTAAATTCAAAACAATACTTTTGATGACACTGGGATCCCTTTCTTGATCCAACCATGCCCCTGTGCATTCTTTTACCTGCAAAATATTCCTTGCTCACTGTTACACGCCCTTGCCGCTTTCCGTTACAATACATCTCTTTGGGCTAGCTTAGTAGAGTTGCAAACTTTTAGCGGCCTGAAAGAAATCCTATACATGATTGATCTGTCACCAGCAGTCGCAACCAAGTCTAGAAAACAACCAGTGGTGGTCTTGGAAGCATCAGAATCAGAAGTGCGAACTGTTCATTTTGATGCACTAACAAGAACTGTGGACACTGGAGCAACATTCAAATTCACTTCAGGACAATTTCCATTGGCCATTAATGGAATTTGATGTCCAAGCAATTGGGTTTGGGAATGATCTGTCAAAGCGTGATGCTGTGGGCTACTACATTCAATCACTCCATGCTAATCTAAGAGGTGGTTATTTATGGACTGAAATAAAAACCTTTAGGGTTAGATTGCTTAATGTTCCATCCCTCAGACCAGATGGAGCTCTGTTTCATACTTGGTGCTGTGGTTCTGACAGAATGCTGTAGCCCAAGGACTGGGAAGACTTGAAGAGCCTACTCGTTAGCTGTCTTTCAGCTGCTCCTTTAAGCAGGATATTTGACATCTGAATCTTAAGCGGCCTCCAGGGAGGCATGCAGAAGTGTTACTGAAGCCAAGAGAAATTGCTCCTAGGCAGTGTGTTGAGAGCACCAACAGCGATGGAGCAAGGATAAGTATTTCACAGGAAAATGCAATTAGCAACCATTTGTTTTAGAAAAATGAAATAATAACAGAGGAACCTACTGAACCACCAAATAACTGTGCAACCATGAAACAGTGTCCTCCTTTGAGAACCCCTCAGCATCTTCAAAAGAAAAGACTTTGCAAAAGTACCAATTTAACTGGTACATTATCAATGTGTAATTTAGTGTACTGAGCATTTACTGGCAGTTATCCTGTACTGGGTTTCTTTTGGTGTGCCCAAAAACGTAATACTGCCCCGAAATTGTTAAGGGATGTTAGCAAAAATGGTAGTTTGAGCTGAAGTGTACCTGTGTCTTTGCTCTGGAAGTATGTGTAAGGGGGACTGAATGACACATTTAGGAAAATGAGGCACTGTACTCACATAAAGAGAACAATCCAACCCTAAGATAAAGTGATTAACACTGTCCAAATGAGTACATATGGCTTGTGGTTTACAGACATGTGTGTGTTAGTGTGGGAGTTGTGACAAATATAATGAGCACCACACTGTGCATTAATTTCTCAGAAGGGTTGTATGCACAAATCACTATTACAGACATTTTTAAAACAATAAAATTATGTGCTAATTCTTATGTTCCCAAAATGCTCTTTGATTTCTATAAACCACCAGGAAACCACATCGGTGCTATTTGCCCCCTCCTTTCTCATACGTGATTTGGAAGCAGAATGAGGGTGTCTTAATTCCTGATGATTGATTTGTTCGTATACTTATGTACTGAATGCGAGAGTGATTCATTTGCAACTTCAGAGAAATGAATTTACAACATGCAGACTGGGTGAAACAATACCTTCTGAGACCATGCTGAGTGACTCAAAGTACAGGTTTGCAGGATCTCGTGGTGTATTGATTGGGTCACGAGGCACCCCTTCAGGCAACACCCAACACTGCTGGGTTCAGCTGGGTAAATAGTTGTGTGCCATGTACAATTGAAATGAAAGGCCATTGGAAATGAAAAGGAATAGTTTGTTTACGGGAGCACCTAGACATGAAATCACTGTGGGAAATGATTAAGGTAAGTGACTAAATGTTTGCATGCTTCCATAAAATATTTTGTTTTTCATATGGAATTATGTGTGTCACTGGACCTTATTTTGGGAATGTATACATACATGCAAGTGTGTACACCTGATTTACTTTATAGTAGGGTTAGCAGCTGGTGTTTTCATTTGAAGTTTTAAAATGCTTAATGTTCCTCCATTTTGAAATTGAATTTCTTATTTGTTATTGTTATTTAGTTAAAACAATAACCTTTAACACAATTAGAGACACTCACAGTAAAAGAAAAAGAAAACAATATTACATTAGTTTAAACTCAATTACATCATTAAACATCAACAAAAAGAAAAGTCAGTTATTTCAAAATAATACATTTAAACCACTCAATTCATATTAAGAAAAATCCCCAAAAATCACACAAATTAATAAACACCCAAACGGATACAGGCATAACAACAACCGGCACCCACACCATGTGCAAATAGGCAAACTTCATAATTGAAAGGATAGACATAAGATCCCTGTAGTACATGGCCCTGTTATGCAGCAAAGTGCTTTGTGCGATCTAAAAGGAAATTTCCAATGCAGTAAAGTGCCAAATACATTTCAAGGCAGCCAATGAGTTGCAGATTCAAATCACAATAAAGTGCATTTTACAATACGCAAACAACCGTAACCATCAATGTTACCCTTGGAGCCTGATATCCAATATATCCTATACACTCAATGGTAATTCCTCTAATTGGACCGAAGCCAGAAAACCAGTTACAGCCCAAAACAATTGCAGTAGTTTTACCTGACAAACAACATTCCCAAACAGTCTTTTTTCCCAGAGGTCAGATCATCATATTTCTTAAAATAATTCCACCTTTTCCCTTGCACTCCAACACAAGTAGTCACCAGGTGTCTGAGGGTTTCCTTGCACTGATCCTGTCTGCAGAATGTACAGACACCTAAATCCGAAGCCAGCAACCCATGTCGAATCATTATTGCCTTTGTTCGATTGAGATTCCAGCGGAAATACAAAAGCTGTCTTCCAGTTTGCCTATTCGGGTATATGGAGAGGTAGGGGGATAACATTCCCACCTGTTTATGGTCTCCATTCAGGTGGTTTAAGGATCGATAAGAGTTCATAGTGTCTACCGTGATAGACCAAACAAGTTGGTAGAGCAATCTTTAAACTCTACATGGGTTGGAGACCAAGTACATTTAAAAAATAATGTCCGGCCTAGACCCACTTACCGAGGTTTGAGGTGCAGTGTTAGCAAACCACATACAATTCCCAGTATACCTTCTTTTGTGCTTAGATGTTTGATGGTATGAACATGCTGGGACAGTATTGACCAGGTGGGAAAGCTCTTCACCAGGGTCAGCTGATGAACTTTCAAAACGAGGAGGGAAAAGGGGCTGTCCAAACTGCATCAACAAAGTGGAACAAGCAATCACGCTTTCCCCAGAAAGTGGTCTGTTTACCAGCTGGAAATTGCTCTATTGAAAAATGGATACATTCAGTGGTTGTTTTTAAATACTTTACGATAGTAGTAAATGTGGTGTCTGCTAGGCACTCTTTCCTAGTTTTGTTTAGCTTTACTCCCAGTTCCTAGCAGTAGGGGGGGGGTCCCTTCTGTCTAATATTGCTGTATAGGGGCAGCCAGTGATATTTCTAAGCAGCCTTATGAGAGCTACTGGCTTAATGGCAGCTATGCACGGACTACTGTTGTAATAAAGATGTCTTTTCCAAGTGTGCCTTCAGCTACTTGATTTATAAGCAGTATATTTCTCCTTGCATTTGTTCCTTGCACTACGCCGTGTTAAAAACAAGCCATTTGTCATTCATTGCTACCATATGGCCAGGTACTCACACCAGTTTCAATTCCATATGTAACTGGATCTACTTGGAAGAGGCGAACAGCAAAAAGAAAAGCTCCACAGATCTCATAATCGCGTGTCTTTGTCAGCATAGCAACTCCCAGGTTCCGTAAAATCGTAAACGCTGAGTCAGCACTCAGATTATGGTGATACGATGGTCCTACGGTTGTGATTACTCAAATATCCGGTTGTCAAGTATGGAACATATTTCACATCTGTTTACATTCTGAACTAACCTTATTTTATCCATGACAGTTTCTTTTGTATTAATACACTTAGTTCATCTCCAAACATCAGCTTTGCTTTTTCTGAAAATACTCATACTGTTCTTCAAATACCAAAGCTTTGGGTCATCAAATATAAAATATTTTACCCCAAACACCAGAATGCCATGTTCTTAAAATACCACTTTAAAATTTTCCGGAAAAAAGTTATTCTTTATTTAAGCATCATGGCACCATTTTCTGAAAATACAGAATTCTGTGCCGAGTACTCTTTTTCATTTTCATTTTCAATTTGCTCCTGGAAATCAGCTTTCTAAAAATATCACGTTGTCCAAATGAATAGATACGAATATCCTCGAACATCAGTTTATTACTTTCAGCAAAAATGTTTTTTGACCGACATTCCAGCATTTGATTTTAATGTCCCCCAAAACTAGCTAGTCAGTATCTGAAAATACTTACATTTTGGCGCAAATATCAACTTTTTATTTTTGGGAAATATATAAATATTGGCCCTAGGCATTAGCATGTACCCTAATTTAGAATTGCTCACATGAACAGAATGTGCCCGTCATTCCCATGTAACGCTTCATGTATCAATGATCAGCCAGCATGTGAATCGCTTAGAAGAAAAGTCAAACAATCCCATTTTTAATGCATCGAAGCCCACTAACTGTCAATTTATTTTGATGATTCACCCACCAAACCTTGAGATTCACCCAAGCAAGTGTCCTGCGAAGGAGGGCATAATTCCATTCATCACAGCCCCCCAAATGGGTCAGTCTGCCCAGCCTGACACAAAAATGTCCCAAAAGGGCCCTCAGCAGGTCTTGCCATCTACATACTGAAAAGTATGAAGTTATCTTTTTGTTTCTTGCACTTTTTGGCCTGTCACTGTTTCACCTTTCTGGTTGGGATCACTGCTTGTTTAGTAGAAGTGCAGGGCTGAGCAGGTTGTTTAGCCACTACTCGTCCCTGTACACCTGCAGAACAGTAGTCATTCCGTCATACAAATGATAAAGATTGGCTATTTACATGGCGCTTTCACCATACCAATATACATAGAACATTGTGCGTTCAATAATGAGTATGTTAGTAGTTACAATGAGCACAATCTCATATTTTCTCTCCAGTGTCTCAGGAGGATCATGTCTACTTCCGGGTTCCTTAGCTGGGTCTGTGCGAGGAAGGTTACCGCAGACAGAGTCAGCACTGGTAACGGGTGGAGTACACCCGTCAATTCTTTCAGCATTGATGCGAGTGTAGTGTTGATGCTGATGGAGCTTCCTGTTCGGGTTGAATACGCATGTGACCCTTTTCAGCCTATTACAATCTTTCGTGTTTCCATTATCGTTATGACTCTAGTTCTGCCTGACCTTAGAGAAGTTTCACAGTGGCCGAGTGCACTTTAACTATCCGTCTTCCTAGTGCAGAAAGTATATGTTGGACCTCAGCTATGACACTGGAGCTACTTTCGGCGCCCCATCAGCCAGCCTTTAATTATCAACGTCATAACCTGTTGGTTATCACGCGGACTGACATTTCTTCAGCCGATCAGCAGCCTTTTAACCTTTGATATGAAAGCCAGGCGTGCTCCTACTCCCCTGCCATTGGAGTGTTTGCCATAGCACCTGACTGAAGACCTGCCCACCCCTGCTGGCATTGTTAGAAGGAAGGGATGCTTAATGAGCAGTGGCATTCATTCAATTAATATCTCCAATTAATACCTCCTCGACCTGCCCACCCCCCGCCCGCCTGTACCGTTCTAGCAGCTCATGTCAAGCAAAATAGCCACAGCGTGAAGCCTTCAAGCGTTGAACGGTGCATGTAATTATTTCATGGAGACCCAGCTTCTAAATGATGTAAAGGGTAGGAAGGGTTGCCATTACTGTGGCTAATATGGAATCCCGCTGGCATAGTTTCTCATTCTTTCCTCCCTGCCGACTTCCTTAGGCCATGTTCTGCTGGCTGTGATCATGGCCTGGCCTTCTTCATATGTTCCTCTCTAATTCCGATTATAACCACGTTGGCCTCAGCATCAATGTTTTGCTGAGGCTGACTTCAGTAACTTACCTTTGTACTGGTACTTGCTTATCAATATTTTGCTTACTACTAGCAGCTGCTCTATGCGTTACACCGCTGGATGCTGGTGCCACTGATTCCAGTAGTTAAGTTTGGGGAGGATCTGTGATGAACTGAAAGATTTTCCAATGGTGGCACTCGTGAATGCATTAATGATTACGTCTTAATGTTATGAACTCTTTTGATTGGATGGCTCAGTGGGTGGAGGTGATGTGGAGACCATTGGACAATTGTATTTTGACACCGTGTCATGGAATGCCCTCCGCGGATGCGATCATCTTGTCATTGGGGGCACATGACACATCATTGACCTTCTCAACTGCATCCAACTCCCAATCTGTTTCTGTACTTCATTGGAGTCTGTGTTTTTGCAACTAATGTGAAAGCGTGCATGCCATTGGTCTGCATGCATTTCATATTCTATGAGTTTCAGTTTCTTAGGTGTTAATGAACATGTTCTATTATTGGGTCTTATAATGGGCAATTTATGACCTTCGTATGTCGTCTTGGTGCTTTGTGTTCTGGAAGAATAGAGAAGGGTGGTGGCTAGTGGGATTGTGGCATGAGAGCAATGTTGCTTTGCTGAAGGGGTGATGGGCGGCAGAACCGAGGCTCTGTTCCCTGCTAAGGCATAAGCATCTGTCAGTCTAGACAAAGTGCAGTGATGTGTTTCACATACGTGGGATATGAGGCAGATCAAAGAAAATGTGCTCTGATGCAGGTAAAAACCTACATGCTGATAAACACACAGTCGTACTGTGATGCCCCCAGGCGCTCAGGGCATAGGGTACGGCGAGGAGAAGACATGGGTGTACGCGATGTCTATTATTTAGGGGTGTGTAGGGGTGGTAAGTGCTAGTGCAGAGGCATGTGGTTGTTAAACATGGTACACGACTGAAATGTAATGTCATTGTTGGTCAAAGAATAACGTTGCAGAAAGCCGTAAACATTTTAAAAATAGCATGATGTTCCTTACATCATATAACGTCACAAACGGTGCATGCAATTGCAAACATGTCATGGCATAGATGGCATAATACAGCGTAGCATATCATGAGAGTGTAGAAGAGGGAAATACCCTAAATAGGCCAATCCTACTGGCTAACCATATCGAGAGCATGGATGATATGATTTATCCAATATCACCCTTCCATTTTAGGAGGGAGTCAGAAGCCTTTAGGAGCCATGTGTGCGGTTGTGAATTGGGGCATCTTTTGGTCATACAGCTGGCTTTGTTGAGGATGCCTAGCCACAGGACCATCTAGGACTGCACAATCTCCAACAGGCACACACCCTGACAATGAACCAGGAACACATCTCAGAAAAGGGTTAACATCCGGCTCTCTAGTGGTCTCTCTCTCTCAGCCATTTGTGATGGAAATAAAGATAGGACATTAAACGTGTTACCTATTAACTTCCAACACACAGCTCAACCTACCAATTTGAGTATTTTCATGCCAATGAAGGGAGCTGAGCCTGCATCATTGCCATTGGTGAACCAATGCTCAAATCTCTGATCCACTGGGTCCCCCATCAGAAGGCAAAGATTTTTGCATTATGATATGCACTCGGTGAAGATGTGCCTGGGAACAAACCAGGGTCGCTCTGGGGCAACATCTTGGTTTAGGCACCAATGAAAACGTTGCTCATAGTCACACATTTCAATTCATTACCATACAGAAAAGACTGACGACTGTTCACGGAGGAGGGTGGGGGGGTGTTCTGGTAAGATATGATGGAAATAATGCATTTGAAAACATTTGCTTAGTAACATTGAATAACACTATTGTAGTCACTTACGAAACGAACACACTGTGACCCAAAAAGTGGTCCATTCTGTCTAAAGAATGCACCCAAGAATCATGGCCTGGCACTTCAGGCATTGTTGGGTGAGTTTTCCATTCAGTGACCCTTTGCTCGGGTGTTAGTTGGTCTCCCCACTTATTCTGGTCATAAAAAAGGCTTGAAGGCTGCAGGAATCAACAAACCAAGTACCACTGACTACAGAGGCTGGTATTTGAAAAGAAAAACTTACAGGGACATTTTTTTAATGAGATAATGCAATACATATTAGAAAAAGAGACTGACCACTTCTCCATCTTCATAATTAAACTACTAGCACTGACTGCTGTCACCAAGATTCACGAAACACTTTAGAAAGGCCTGCATATAAAACAACACAGGCATTTCATGTATGATGTCTCCGTAAAATTAAATTAAAATTCATCTCAGCAGGTAACCTCGGAAGCTATTATGCAGATTTACCAGAGAACTGATATAAATCCATGTAGTTGCATGGAATCGAGTCCTTAGGAAAATGAACACTGGAAGTCACGAGAGCCTGCAAGCCTGAATTGACCCCAGCCTGCTTAGATACCCCAATCAGTGGAACGTTGGACTGTGATCTTCACTGGAACAGAAACAATACTACAGAGTATTTGCTGTAGGGTGTCAGCATGTAATCACAGAACGAGAAAGTGGAACAGCCAGGGATGTCATTTGGGGGTTACCAGGAGTCAGAGCTGCAACCCCTGCGGTCTCCCTTGCTACCCCTAAACAAAAAAAGAAAACATTTTATTTTTTTTAGAAATGAAAGCTCCTTGGCTGCAGGCAGTGCCATGTGGCTCTTTGTTTCTGGAGTGGCTGGGTTTCTTGTTCAGGCCTCCTTAAAAAAAACAGGGGGTTGCACAAGTGTAGCACTTTGAGCAGTGACCCTAAATCAGAAAAAATAGGAACACCAAATAATTACTGTTTCTGGAATTCTATACAATAATTGTTAGACTCATTAAAGGTTTATTTCAGGCACACTTCAGGGGATGGGTTTATTTCAGGCACACTTCAGGGGATGAGTGATGATTTGGTCTGTTCTTAAACACCTCAAATTCACAATGCAGACATTAACTTCTGAAAAGAACTACAGTAAAATAAGCATCCATTTCGGACTATGTATTTTGCCCAATTTCCACATTTCCCCCTCGTGTCAGCCTGAACTGCCTTTCAGGTCTGTCAGCATCTTTAATGTCAGCACATGCCTTCCCTGGCTCCATCTTGCCTGGCCCTGGAAGATCTCTAAGCCTCTGCACATAAGGGGTCAAGTCACCCATACTGCAGGATGCATCTCTGGACTGTTGTAGTCTTTGTCGCCCCTGATTCCCCCTGTGTCTTTTCCTACTTCCCATGTCTGGCTTTGATTTGCGCTTTTCCCCGTTGACCGATGCCTGTGTCGCCCTCTTCGCTTGTCCTCACTTCCCTCTCTGTCCTCATCTGAGTCGGTGTCCATGTCACTGTTGAAATCGTCCACGAAGCTCAGCCTCCTAGAGGTTGTGCCTTTGCTGAGCATCCCTTCAAAGTCAATTAGGTGCCTGCTAAACTTTCTCCCTAGGCACCCTATGTCTCTCCTGTCCGATGGAGTGGCAATCCTGTCCTGTCTGGTACTGCTGTCTGGCTCAGTTTGCCTACCTCCTGCCACTTTGTCATCTCCCAAGCCTATTCCCCATTTTATTCTTATGTCTCTTACTGCGTGCTCCATCTCCTCTATGCATTTGTTCTCTCTTACAAGTCGCTCTATTTCCCACTTTCTCTATTCCCTTTTTTAACTAAAACTTGCTTTTCCTTCTCCTCCTCCCTTTGCTTGTCTATACGCACTCTCTTGCATCCCTCCTCTTCTTCCTTCTCCTTTCTTTCGACTTCTTTCACTATCTCCGCCCAGTTTCATGCTTCGCTGCGCCCCTCATTATCCTCTGTTTCTTTAGTCACCCCTGCTGATTCTCCTGTTGCCTTCCCATCTAACTTCAGGAGTATCTACTCTTCTACCCATTTGTTCGATGCTATGCCTTCTAGCCCTTCCTTGGTGCTAGTCTGGGTCTCGTTGTATACTCCTTTCTCCACCGTCTCTCTGCCCGACCCATTTCTGTCCCTCCACCTTGGTATATGGTGGAGGTTGAAATGTTGGATTTGTGTACCCCTCCTCTGCCTTTATCTCCCATATAGGGTATAATCCGTGCACCTTTGCTGGACCTCCTTCTTTCTCGTTCTCAGGAGAAGGTGGGGGAGTGCGAGATGAGGGTGCTGCCCCCTGTGTTGTCTGCTGGCTTAGCATCCATTGATGCATCACTAATTCTCCCTCGCCATCTTGCAACATTCACCAGAGCTCAAAAATCACCATACGACTGGACAATTTCTTCCCCTTATAGGTGTCTTGTATGTGTGTTTGTAATGGTTGCTGCACATTTGTGGAGAAACTTTAGCATTGTGGCATAGCTTAGTCAATTTACCCTCTGTACTTTTCATCCATTCCACGCTATATTTACAAATCTTGTCCTTACATCGGGGATGAGCCTTACACAGGTGCTCTAGGCCCCCGCACTTCCCTTGATACATTGCTTTTATAATTACTTGACCTCAAGTCAAGGCTTTTGACACTCCGTTATTAGACAAGCTCAATGAATATTTTCAACTCAGATTTATGAATATCACAAACATCAGTTTTCAACAAATCTTCTCAAGCCTCTCTGGCCCCACAACCTGTCAGGCGTGCTCTGCACACCACCCTTCTGCCACTCACCTCCTCCTCAGGCACACCCACCAATCTGGCACATGCGCCTTCCACGCACAGACACGAACAGCTTCCTCTGTCAATTTGAAGTTACTCAACACCAACTTCTCCTGCTCTCCGAGTCCTATGCACCGATCTGATGTGTGACATCACTGCTTCACTAAACAAGGGAGTGCTAGAAATCACTTCCAATGCTCATTATGCCAATGTCCCTTTACACAAACTTTTACACAACCCCAACATGAACCCACAACTGTCTTCCTGCCTAACAGGGGATACCAATATTTTTTGTGTTCAATCTGTACCTACAGCCGTGCCTTGAAGATAAAACGTCTCTGTGAGACTTAACCAGACGAACACCTTCCGCAATCTGAGCCAGCTCTGCTAGTCCTTTACACAGGGAAACCATCATCCATGACCCGAGCTAAAACGCCCAATACACAGGGAATCCAATATTCACATGACATCTGCCATCCGTGCCCTCAAGTCAATAGTCTGCCACACCACCCTTCTGGTCTGCCGGACTCCTCACTGACCACGGGCAGGATATTTCCAATCTGGCTCCTGAAGGCCTTTGTACGGGGGTGCACACCCTCTCTGACTCATTATCTGTGAGTCGCCCCACAGCCCTCCAGGCGCTGTAGTGGAAGAGGTGGCATATTTCAAACGGGCATAGTAAACCATCCCTCTGCTTCCAACTTGTTGCTGAAGTCTGGTGTGGCAGAGGTCTGGGGGTTACTAGAAGGTTACCCGTTCAGTTTCCAGTGCCCAACACCCTGTCCCTCAGAACAAATGGAGGACTCAGCCAAGGTTGAAATAAAACTGTTGTTTATTTAAAAAAACAGACAGGGATCACAGAGGACATTCAAAAATCTTCAGAGTCACCGCTCCCAAACCCTTGTCAACCTGTTCTGTTGCAGGGTGTCATCACAACATGTTATCCAATGATAAAATAGACTGTCCAGTCAAGGTTGAATACAAATATCCACTTTATTATTACTACAACAGGCGGCTGCACCCCGCAGTACCTCATCCATCTCCTGCAGCTGGAATGCCAGCTTGAGCGCTTCAAACCAGTCAGAAATATCCTTCCCACTTCGTAAACCTGTACTAAATCTTGGGGATGTGCCATCAGGGCTTATCCCAGGCACTCTGGTTTGAGCCTCTACTGCTGCCTTCGCTAGAGGCGGATCTGTTGGCCTCCTTCTTCTCTTCAAGCACCAGCTTGAGCAGCTCTATGGTGGTCCTGTCCAGCTCTATGGCGACCTTGTCCCATTGTTTTTGTTCCTCTAGCGCTAGTCACCTCTCCTTGCGCAGGAGCTTTCTAGCCGCTACCTCATTAATGTGCTGGAACATTACTGGGCCATTTATAGACTGTGCTGAGGCCTGGGACATGCAGGAATGTGCACTAGCCCCTGTCCTCACTGACACTCTTGCGTTTAGAGAAACAACACTTGCCCCCTGTTGGGATGATTGGTGAGAAACAGTGCTCATGCGGTCATCCTCGTCATTTTCCCCCTCTGGAAGGTCTTGTCTGTCCGGGTACACAGGGCCTAGCCCATCCCCTGGGGTCTTCTCCCCAACCGCCCTCGCTTCTACCCAAGCTTGGAGGCGGGTCAGCAACTCAGGTTTATTAAACTTAGTGCTTTTGGGAAGTCCCCACTCTTGTCATAAGACGCGCAGGACATCCATGGTCTTGCATTTTATAGTCTTCATGTCAAGCTCCATGACCTATTATTTATTTATTTATTTATTTTAGTTTTGGATAGGGCGCTACATGCCCGAGGGCCAGTGCAGTTCCTTTTTTGAAGCTGTGACATGATCACGCTTTGATAGTCAGAAGACAGCTCTCACAGCTCCATTTTGAGTGGTTTGCAAACATTGGAGGTTTCCTTGTGAGGTACCTACCAGTAGACTGTTGCAGTAGTCTAACCGTGAGTTCACACGTGATGAAGCCAAAAGCACTCTGTTAATAAGAGAAAGATGTGGTCTGATCTGATGAAGCAACTTAATTACATGACCACAGGAGGAATGCAGTTGGAAAACCTGTTTTTGCATTGACAACTCAGTATCAAGAAATACCCCCAGTGTTGTCACTGAGTTACTGACAGCAATACATGTACCTGCAATTTCAAACTCAGCATATTAGGAATGAAGCTTTTTCAACAGAGCACCAGAAACCATAATAAGAAACTGTGTTTTGGAGTCATTTAGAGCAAGTGAATTTTGCGCCATCCAGATCTTTATTTTGTCATAGGTATACAGAATCCTTAGAGTAATCCCCAGAGTCATCCGCATAATTGGCAAATTAGACACCCAGATCCTCGAGAAGGTCAATGAAAGGTCTTATATAGACATTGAACAAAACAGGGGATGAACATGACCCCTATGGTATGCCTCAGTTTAAGAGGATGGAATTGGCCTGAGCTCCAGGAACGGTCACTCTAGAGGCCCTGGGACCAAGAAAGGAGGCTAGACAGTTGACGGAAATGTCAGAGCAGTTAGCTACCATGACAATCTGTTGTATAAAAGTTTATGATCGATGATGTCAAATGCTGCCGATGGGTTCAATAATAATAAGAGAGCTGGATAACTTTTTCAATAATTTCCACGATGTTAGATTCGAGATCCAGCAAAGCAGTTTCCGTTCCATGTTGGGATCTGAAGCCAGATTGGCAGATATTTAGTGAGTTGTTTTGAGCTATGAACTTCTGGTACTGTAAGTACACTACTCAGTCCAGCATTTTCAATAGATAGGGTACATTAGTCATTGGCCTATAATTCTTTGGAACTGCAGAGTCAAAAGTATCCTTTTTCAGCAGGGGGGTGACCAGACATCTTTCAAGATAGTAGGTACTGTACCTGATTTGAAATATAGATTGATAATTTTTGTAATCCAAGGGATTAAAATGTCCAAAGAGACTTTTGATATGTCAGGAGGACAAGAGTCCACCAAGCAAGATGTCGATTTTGTGTTTATAACTATCTCCAAAACCTCCTCTTCAGTGCAGCTATGAAAGGTGAATTTAGGAGTGTTTTGAGATAGGCAATAATGTGGACTATCTGTAATAGTGGAATCTTGATTAGGTGCTAAACTGAAAGTTGGTTAGTAATGGATAGACAATGACCCGCAAGCAAACTCATCCTGAATGGATTGACACCAGGGGGAGACTTTAGAGACAGGTGGGAAAGGTGTGACTTTCAAGTTCTTTTAGAATTTTAAAAAGTACTTTAGAGTTTGATTTAGCGTTATCGATGCAAACATTATTGGTTTTCTTTTTTGCTTCGATAATAGTGTGTTCATATAGTTGTACACCTTTTTTTAATAGTTTTCAAGGGAAATGGAGCAGGGATTCTTCCTCCATTTTCATTCTAAGGCTCTCCTTTTCCTTTTTGCTTCAACAATCTCATCTTTAAACCATGTGTTCTTTGTGGTTTCAGTTTTTAATAGCTTACATTTTTCGGAAGCAAGGGTATCAATAGTATCCTTAATAACAGCTGATAGGTGGGAGGCCAGATCAGATACATTTTCATTTGCTTCAATATGCCCAACTTTACCTGTAGAGTCAGCAGAGAAAGCAGAGGCTTAAATGTTCTTAGTGTCACGACAAGTGACCTTTACCCTGGGATTCATGTCCATTCTAGGGGGGTGCAGTTGGTAATATGATTGTTGTATTAACAAACCAGTGTTCTGACCAGGGACATGGTAAGGTGTTAGTTGCAATGCTGTGGACGTTATGTGATAAAATCCAGTCCAAGGTATGACCACACTGATGAGTAGGATCTTTTACCAGTTGGGTAAAACCAGCTACTTCCAAAGAGGAAAGCAGGGATACAGCCGAAGAATCAATTGGATCATCCGCCCATAGGTTGAAGTCACCCACCATGAGCACTGGAGACGTAGCTTTTGTAATGCTACTTAAAAGTTGAAGAAGTTGTTCCTCAAAAAGCAAAAGGGCTTGGGGAGGTCTATAAAGAATAAGTATGGTAAGGGAAGTATTGGCATTCATTTTTATTTTTACATCCAGAAGTTCACAAATTTCCAAGTGATAGTCATTAGAAGAGTAACTAACAGTCGAAATAGTTTTTGACAATAAGTGCGACCCCTCCCCATTGGTCAGTACGATAAGCTTGACAGATTTTGTATCCCACAGGTATGGAGTTGTCAATAGCTATCTGCGCGGCCTCATGTAGCCATATTTCAGATAGAGCAAGAATATCTGGTTTATGCATGCTAATGTGAACTTCAATCTCAATCTCAAGGGCATGTTTGAGCAGAGACTGGGTGTTTAGTCACAAGAATTGTAGGTGTTACTTTAAATGGGCGGTATCATGTTTATGCTTCAAATGTGGCATGCGGCACTTATCACAGGTTAACTCCAACTGGTCAATTATGGATGGCCCTTCACTGACAGTGGGAGAAGTTTGAAACATACTGGGACTGTGATCCAGATGAAACAGCCCCTCGAACTGATCGTTACGTGCAGGCTCATTAATAGCTTTACTTTTTTCGGTATTTGTCAAAGAGATGTTTCTACAATGTGATTCCTTATCCTGTGAGCAGTCCAACAGTTGCGTCACAAAACTGTTTTCTGCACCTTTAAAAAAGGAGGGAGTTCCGAGCTGTACAGACATATTCAGGAGCATTTGATATAGGAACAAGCAGTGCAGATTTACCTTGATGCGAGATAGCAACTTACAGTACTACAGATGCGAGGTTCATTAATGGATGCCTTAGCTGAAAGGGCCTCTTGCCCTAACCTTGCACGAACCAGCACAAATCGTCTCGGTCGCGCCAAGCAATGTTGCACCTGAGGTCAAAATATGAACTAAGAGACAAACTGGGAAATGTAGTTCAGGCAAACAGTATATACGTGTAGAATCTAAGGCTCTGATTCAAATTGCACTGGCTGCACCAGAAGAGTTTCAAATGAATCTAAGAGCAAGCAATGAGCAACAGGGCAGTTAGGAAAAATTAAGAACAATTATTTTGAAAGGTTAAGAGAGGGTAAGCTAATAAAGTAAAAACACAGACTACATAAATAAAAATGTCGAAGTACAAACTATTACTTTTACCTAGCAGTGACTAAACATTGCCTGCAACCGTACTTTATTGCTGGATGACTAAGCGGTGCGCAAGGCTCCAACTGATCTGACCACCAATGTTACAGATCAACTTCTGGGGCACCAGTGGACCAGGGATGAATATCGGTTTCGAAACCACCAATCAGCCCTACACCTCTGGTACACCAGAAAGGATCCAAACAAATTGGACAAGGAGGTCTTATAATTCACCTGAATTCCAATCTGTTTGGATCCCTTTTGGTGTACTAGAGGTGTGTGGTTGATTGATGGTTTAGAAGCGTTATTCATCCCTGGAGCACTGGTGCCCCGGAAGTTGATTTGTCAGTCGGAGAAATTTCCCGGGGGCTGGCAGGGCCGTCCACAGACCTCCGGGGTTGGGGAGGCCCCAACTCCTCCCACGTTCCAAAGGAGTATGAGGCACACACAAGAGCAAAATGTTACTGCTCTTTATTGCACAAAACAGACATGGACGGGCTCTCAGGTCATAGGCATCCAGGAGACCTCTCATTTACGGTGGGCTCGCAGGCCCTTTTTCTAGCTGTGTGACGCGACTACGTGCGTCACCTGGGAAAACTAGCCCCAGGCACATATAGAGGAAATTGTTAGGGGTGGAGGAAGGGGCAGGTGGTACGCTTGGGCCGTCACTAATAATTGCTACAAGAGAATTGTTACAAGGGGACAATTAGTGATTGGCTAATCTATAGTGGCGTCAATGGTGAGCCCCTCGTATTCTGATTGGTCGACCTGCGAGCCCCCAAGCCTGGGACCATCGCTGTTCCCAGCTCGCGGTGTACCTGGTGCTGGCAACAAAGTATAACAATGTGTCAGTGGTGGACAATGGACAGGTCTGACTATTAGCTGGTGTGCATGTCTTTCCCACCATTGTCGGTGTGCAATTGGTCACTTCATTGTTGCAGTCTGTGTCCCAGATGTGAGACCCCCGCGTTTCTGTGGTCCTTGGGGCTTGGCATCGTATCAGGTCAGCCTGGTCACATGTTGTGAGACCGTGGCTGGAGTAGAATTATGAGCATTTGATTTGTATTTCGGCTCTGGGAGCATTTAGCAGTGGCAGGTGTAACTTTGGCATGGGGCGCGCAGCATGTAGATTGCAACATTGCAGGCTTGGCTGTGGGCTCTCCTCAGTGCTCCTTCTGCATGATGAGCACCTTGCAGCTTGTCTGAGCTGCTCTGGCCTGGGGGCTCTGGCTTTGCGGCCTATCTTTACCTGGTTTATAGGTGGCGGTACATAGTCCATAATATGGGGGTCGCAAGGGGCGACAGAGATTTATATACATTAGTCCATATACAGGATTACATCTTCATGGTTTTAGTGGGGAGGAAGCGTCTGCAAGCAGGTACACGAGTTCTTCTGGCGTCTTGCGTTTCTGCAGTGCTGTAGTTGGCCTATGTGGAAAATAACAACGATGCATGGGTCAGTGTAAGTGGTCCCCTACGTCATAGCACTGAGTATGTTCTTTGTGTGGATTGGTGTGTGTATGACCAATGTGCTTGGCGGTACGTGTGTTCTTGTCGGCTGGCTATGTCATCATGGCATCTCTAACGATGGCGGTATTTGTGGTTGCTGTCTAATCGAGCTGATCCATATGGTCGATGTCAGCTCCAACTGAGGTTCCAGCACGTGGTTTGATTGACGGGCAGTTTCCCTGGATGTGTGGGGCGTGGCAGCAGTGGATCTTGACATCTGGGGTGGCCGTGAACGGGTCGTGTTGCTCTCGTGGTGGGTGCTTGGGTCGTGACGTCCTAGGCCATGGTCTGGATGACAATCGGGGGAAGGGATCGTCCCATTTTTCCTCTTCAGTCACATATACATATCCTTATGTGATCCTGTAGTTCCATAGGGTGATTTAAGTCTTAAGTATTCTGTGATTTAACACACAGGGTGATGCCACAATTTTCCAGCCAAGTACCCTACTCCAAGTTCTGCTCTAGCAGCATCATATCACTTGCCTTGACAACGACCGTGAGGGTCGAAACACATGTCTGCTGTTTTTCAAGACTCTTTCATTATAAAGACTTATACAGTTCCAAGATTTGAAGTCAAAGAAGTTTTCTTTTGTGTCACCGGCAATATTGATTCTAATTTAACCTAATTACTCAGGATTAGCACATCTGATTCACCTTCGATTACCAATACTTGCAATTAATGTTTCCTGATTCCATCTAGGGGGTCCAGTGGAAGTGTGTGGATGCTGCAGATCCATTTCCTATCTATTTCCCTCAACAATGACTTTTAGCGGTATTTAATAGCGCAGGTCATCTCACGACCCCTAGTCTTCCTCTTACAATGTTATGGGAGTTAAGCATTGGGTTGAGATGTGAGGCCTAAGGTCTCCGTTACTTCGACATAGAAATACAAAATATACCATGGTCGCCTCATCCTCCCTGCAAGATGGACAGATGCTGTTCCGAGACGGACTCCATGTTTTTGAAAAGTATGCAACAATCACGGTGCCCGTTATGAATCTAATTTATAGCGACTGTGCAAGTGGAGGTGATACAAAGTCCAAGTATTCCACATAGCCAAAATCTCGACATGATGGCAAAGGAATTTTTGACCAAACGCCTTGGTTTCAATGTTCATATCACAAGGGATGTGCCAAAAACCGTCCAACTCAAGTGACGTTAGCAAAGATTGCATGTGTTGCAACCAATGTAGGACAAGTCCACCTTCCTTTTCCATGATGTCTTGAAGACCATCTTGGTGCATTATTGGACGACTCTTGAGACACTACTTGAAGCTCTTGGTCCATAATCCTGACATCCCTTTGACAACCTTTCATGGATGTCATTTCACCAAAATGCTAGGGGTAGCGGAAGCGACATCATACAAACCTTGACCTCTCATGAAATCATAGGAAGCCATGTCATTTGACCCCACGCGGAAGTGATATAACGGGAAGCGATGGAACACGACCTTTCACCCCTTGAAAAAACAGGAAGTGGTATCACATAGCATTGTTCCTAAGTACAGTACGGAAGATATGATTACAATATCACTATAATGTGATATACATTTCATACAAGAATGGATCGCCATATCTATCATTAAAATCAGCCTGTATAGGCCCAAAGTACCCAATTACTGTGAATGCAAGCAGACATACTGATAATGATGTGTTATTATATAGCACTTATGCTTAAGTGCTTTATATAGAATACATACAATATCACCCAACCTGTGTTGGTACTCATATATAGACCTCAGAAGGACGACAGGCTGAGTTGCGATGTTTAAGAACAGACTAAATCAGTGACTCACCCCCTGAAGTGTGCCTGAAATAAACCTTTAATGAGTCTAGCACTTTTTGTATGGAATTCCAGAAAGACAAATTATTTGGTATTCCTATTCGTTTTTATTTAGGGTCACTGCTGAAAGTGTTCGACTTGTGGAACCCATGGTTTTTTGTTTGTCTTTTTTTAAGAGGCCTGCACAAGAAAGCCGGCCACTCCAGAAGCAAAGAGCCACAAGGCACTGGCCACAGTCCAGGAGCGTCCATTATTTTTCATTTTCTTTACGGGTAGCAAGGGAGACCACAGGGGTAGCGAGAGACCACATGGGTCACAGTTGCAACCCCTGGCGACCCCTAAATGACGTCCCTGCAACCTTTGTTGGAGATGCCGGTTGCAGCCGACATTTTGATCAGATGAATGGAATATGGATTTAGGTTTGTGATTTTAGAATGGCAACTATAGAGTTTCCCATGTAACCACATATGGCAATGGTAATTACTGCATCCTGCATTTGGGTAATGCCTGCAGTGTTCCCTGTTAACCACATATGCACTCATGTAATGCTTTTGCTTTGGGAAAGTTTCAAATGCTATGTGCTCCTCTGATTACTGCATGCGCCACCCATCGAATACATTTCTCAGCAACACTGTCATATTCAGTATGACTCTAGTGTCTGCAAAGATGCCCTCCCTATTCCCTCTATAGCCCCCAAACTGATACATTTACCTTGAGATCCCAGATGTGATACTAATTAGAAGGATGGGGAGTATAGGGAGCCAACAGGTGCACAGCCCTCCATTCCCTTAGGTGAACAGGTTTTCCATGATGACAAATGCACCAGATTTCAAGCCACCTTCAAGTAAGGTCACCTTCACAAATTGTAACGGACTGCCATTGTCACTACCCTAGCCCCTGGTTATGGTACGTTATGTTATGTTGAGTTGTACCTCACACTGCTGTTATTTCTATGGTCTCGAGCTGCTCTCATGGTTCTGAAAGGGAAAGTGTGGTTGGTTGGATGGTTAGGTGAGAAAAAGGGAAAGGGCAGGCATTGGTTTCAGCTATTGATGTGTGTAGAGCCAGGAGTAACTAGCGCCTGTGCGTGTTTGTTTTCCAGGTGTGTTTTGTTGTGTACACTGCAGGAGTTTTTATGCCAGATGGGAGATATTCTTTTTTTGACATGTTGGGTTTTTGGGGCTAGTAGTGGTGTGGTTGAGCGTTGGTTTGAGAGATGTGTGGTTTAGGGCTTTTTAGAAAATGGGTTTTCTCTAGCCTTTTGGGGCATCTATGGTCAGTGTATGGTGAATGAGGGTGGTTGAGTAGTAGATTGTTAGTAGTATCACATTGTGGATGTCCACTGGGCACAGTACAACTGTGCGTTTCGTCTTTGTTGGGGCACCCACTTTGGGATGTGTTGCTTTTGAAATTCTTGGGGCTTGTCTGGGTATGAGAACAGAAAACGGTTAGCTGTTATTGTATGGATTATTTTTTGGGGTATCTGATCCATCTCGAGTGAATGCGCTTTTCTATAATGTATAAGGTTTGGGGTGTACAATAATCCTGGGCCTCTCAATCCACTAACATAGGAACCTGGATTTGAAATAAATACTTTTGAAGAATAGCTTGGGCATTGTATGGAAAGGATGTGATCCTCAAAGAGGGATGAGCACTGTATAGCTGTTTTTGGTCTGCTTCTTCTGTTGAGGAATCATGTTTTTAGACATTTTCAAAAAGTCAGGTGGTCCGCCGTAGTCCTGATTTCTGTAGTACTTGAGTTCGGCTATGAGAATGCAGAATGTTACTGCTCCAAATGTAGTTTTCTCATAGTGCCTTTTTTTCTGGAGGATGTCAGTACTTTATCTCAGAATTCTTTTGGCTGGTATTGGGTGATTTTTGATTGGAGGAATTCAGCTCCCTCTCTGATAGTGCTCTATGGACGATGCAGAGAGCTTTTTCAACCGATAACCAGTGCAGACCTCTCAAGGCTAGGGTGATATGTTCTCTGTTGTTTAGTCTGAGAAGGAGTTTTGCTGCTTTTTTTTTGATGCATTGTAATTTCTTGGTGAGGTAGTCAGGCTTTCCTAGTTAGAGCTATTTGAGCAGTCTATTCTTGATAATACCAGGAAGATAACACTGGTTCCGTTCCTATCTCTCCAAACGCTATTACTTTGGCCTAACCTCCTCCCCTTGTTCACTTCTGTACGGTTTTCCTAAAGGTTCAGTATTTGGCTCATTGCTTTTCTCTATTGACACCATTCCACTTTTTTTTCGCTCATTGAGTCCTTCAATCATCTCACTGCTACGCCAATGACAGCCAGATTTTCCTTTCCTTCTCTTTCTTCTCTGACTCACTGCACTACACAATCTCTGTCTGCCTTTCCACCATACAATGCTGGATGTTCTCACGTTTGTCTTAACCCGCTAAAATTGAAGTTCTTTACTTCCCTTTTTCCTCTCCTTCCCCTTCTCCTCCCCCTGGTCTCCACTTTCCACCTTCTCTCCTCTCTTTCTCATCATTCACTCCCAATATTGGCATACTCTTCGCTCTCCTTTTCTACCCACATTTCTTCTACAGCTCATACTGCCACTTCCATCTATATAATATTCATTGTATTCGGCCATTCCTATCCATGCTACTAAATGTCTTATAACCTCTACTTTTATTTTCATCTAAATGACTGCTCTGCTCTTCGCATGAGCGTTCATTCTTCTCATCTCACTCCCCTCAGCTCTGCCAATATCTCTACTATCCACCTTATTTTCTCTCTGCCTCCACATGCTCTCATGAGCATCTCACTTTTTCCATTTGAATCCTACCTATGCTTTTTATTTTCTTTAGTTTGTTTTCAAGTGCTATCATGGATTAGCCCCTCTCTAGCTTTCTGCTCACATTTCATCCTACACTCCATCTCGACCTCTTCGGTCACAACATCTCTACCTTCTAATGTCTCTTAAACCCCCATGTGCACCTGTCATTTATGTTTGTTTTCCCTCCTCACCCCTATCCTATGTAAATCCCTGTTCCTTGGTATATGCTCTTCTTCTCCTTTACAAACATCTTTCGCTCTCGACTAAAAGCTTATCTTCTCTCTTCTTCTTTGTCACTTTAAAAATGTATTGTCCTCAGCTATTGCTATGGTAACCATGACTCTATCTTCGTACCATGTTAGGTAACTTGATTGTGCAGCACTTTGGCAAAAGTACTTTATAAATCCCAATAAAATACAAATAATTATGAGGATTCAGTGTGGGAAGTTAAGGCATGGAAGGATGCCTCTTATTAATTTTAGATGGTAGAAGCATGTTCTTACTATTGCATTAACATGTGGCACTGCAGTGGTACCAATGTCCATAAGCATTCCCCAGTGATTTATTGCAGTTGAGGTTTCCGGTTGTGTTCCTATTACGTGGGGCCAGGCGAGCGATGCCCTTGTTTGGTTGGCATTTAGTGGGGTGATCATTATTTCTGTTTCATTTGGGTTTAGTTTTAGGTTGATATTAGTCATCCAGAAGTTTATCTCATTTAGGTATTTATTGTGAATTTGAAAGGCATCAAGTAAATCAAATTTCAAAGCACCCACAGGGCAACAGGGAGGAAACAATGGAATTCAAATCAA
Source organism: Ambystoma mexicanum (assembly GCF_040938575.1). Classification (NCBI taxonomy): domain Eukaryota; kingdom Metazoa; phylum Chordata; class Amphibia; order Caudata; family Ambystomatidae; genus Ambystoma; species Ambystoma mexicanum. The sequence continues at coordinate 636,750,759 of NC_090937.1, forward strand.
ATATAACAATGATAGATAGAGGCGGACCTACTGAATGGACCATTTATTGAGAGGGTTGTCAGGGACATTGTTGTTTGTCATCCTAAAGATAAACTGAGTGTCGTCTGCGTAGTTGTAGCATGTGAGGGTCAATCCGGTGGGCACGTGAAGGTTACTCTTCAGTGAATATGCGTTTAACATATATATTTTCAGTGTTTTTGTGCGTGCCCTGGAAGAGAACTCATAGAGAGATTACCGCAAACGTTCACACCTCCGCCAGTGAAATTATGCTAATGTTTCCCTTATTCCCAGTGGCACTGACAAGTGACCCCTCAATGCTGCCACTGCCCGACTTCTCCTCTGCAAAGATCGAGAAGCTGATAGACTTTTCCAGAAAAAGAGAGAATGCACTGCCAGCCCCCCTACTCCCAAGCCTTCCTACTGAGCCATTAGCCAATTAACTTGCTGAATCTGCCAAGTGTTTCTTGTTTTTGTGAGGTGGATATATTAACACCAAAACAAGCGTAGCACTGCCAGCGAGGGTCAGGCTGAGAATACCAAACACATTCTGTACAGTTACTCCAAATAACCATCAGCACAGGTGGACACTTGGGGCCTGATTTACAAACACGTTTTTGAATGGAAAATCCCATTGACAAACGCTTTGTAAATCAAGCCGTTAGCCTGTATACCTGACCTGAAAGAATACGCCACAAATCCCCTCTAAGCCAGCAACGTCATCTGCGAGACTGCAAGTAGCGCTCGCTGGAAAGCACGCTCGAGCTTCCTTGCCAGGCAATCCTCATATCTGCTCTAGTGCGAAAATGAAAGGACTTATCAGAGAAACATAAGAGCACTCGAGATTTTAAAGTATTTTAAGCCAGTGTTCACTTTCCGCGCCTCTGGCACAAGCTGAACGTGAACAGTGCCGGGGTGAGGCAGATGTGAAACACATGTGCATCCCACACAGCGTTTCCCAGCTGATGATAATACCATGCAATTGCCTTTCCTCCCTGCCAGACAAAATGCTAATTCATTGGTTACATGGGACCCGAGGCTGGTCCCCAGTTATGTGGGACCAGATGCAGTGTTGAGTTCTTACCCCCGCAAACAAAAGGATTTTAAACCACCCCATTCTCTGGTGGGCACGAAAACATGACATACAGTTTTCAGACAGAGTTATAGAGTTTTCCCAAATCACCTTGACCTGCTGCGGGGGGATAAAGTGCATATGTTACAGTTCTTGCACAGTGGTTCTTTTACAAGGCGCAGAATGTGCGCAGTGTTTCTCCTTGGAAGAATGTACCAGAAATGTCCGCATTGGTTATGGATATACACATACACCGAGAATGTTGTAACTTCCATTTATGCATTCCAGCGTGCTTCAAGTTGTTTAATTCATTCTGAAAGGAAAACAACTATTATTACTGAAGAGGTGAACCTGGTGTGAGCTGGCAGTGCAGCATGTGGCGAGTGGCTAATGGCTCCACTTATGGAAGGTGTCTCAGAAATGTTCCGTGGCAACATCACACGGTGCAATAGATTGTGTTGGGGTCAGTAATGGAACAAATGGGCACTTTGAAACGGGGATTAATATGGCAACAACCGCCGAGCCGGCGGGCCATTACTGCCTAAGGTAATGCCCACATGGCCTGAAGTTACAGGCCCGAGCATAGTGAGGTCCTTAATGTGGGCTTTGTGGGCATTACCTTTAGGTGGTAATGGCCCGCCGCTGAGGCGGTTGTTAACATATTAATCCTTGTTTCAAAGTTTCGGGGATTCTAGTTTTGGAATTAATGGGAATATTTGTTTGTGAACACACATTCAAATGAAAAGCAGGGTTTTTGGGATTCTTGTTTTGGGACCAGGGACACCCCTCTTCTGTAAGGAAGTCAGGGGTACAGGAAAATAGGGTCACACAATTAACTTATCTGCTATAATGACTATAACACATACTGGGAATGAGATTTCTTAATTTCTAATTTTAACAAGAATAATACGGTGATCTTTTCTACAGGGGAATTAATCTTTATTAAATATGCTAAGGGTCTACACAGGTTTGCCACTGCCCCCACCCACAATTTAAGGGAAATGGATTAAGGCAGGAAGTTTCCACACACAATTGACAGTTTTGGGATATATCTACTTACATGTTTGATCTCTGTTCCTAGCTCAGGAGGCCAGCCAGACTGTAGGACTCTCTTTTGGTAACAGATAAGCAGCTCACAGCTCATGCCGCTATTCACAGAAAGGTCGCACCAGCCACAGGTCTCTCTTAGATAGGGCTCCCAGTTTTATACGGAAAAGTCCCCAGCATGTGTCCCAGGGTCTCCCTTTCTCTCTCCTTCTATATCCTGTGTCTTCTGTCTCTCTGTAGGTTTTGGTTTGGCTTTTTATCCCTTTCTAGATAGGGAACTGCTATTATTTAGAACACATGACACATCCACATTATGAATATTCCCACACTTTGGATTAGACATTCATTTTCCGCCCCCTCCCCCCAATCCAGACTGTGCCACCCAATAACTCAAGGGGTTTAGGAGGTCTGGATTACGGATAGTGAGGGGAGGAGAAACATGCATCTTTTTAACATGACGTTTAAACTTACATTTTCGTCTCTTAAAAAAGTCACAACATGACAACTTTCTTCAATTTACAGATAACCACAACTAGATTGAACAATGTCTCCCAGATCTGGGGACACTACTTTGATCACGACACAACCTTCCTGGGGGGAGTTGTCATTTTCATGTTTTTTTCACACACCTGAATAGTGAGAAACATCACACTTCACAAAACACACATTAATATTACTTTCTATCAGCTCACCAAGTTTTGGATTTCTGTAATTTATTGTATTGTCACAATCACTATTCCATATCTAGCTCAAATTACACACTTTTCATGTTGTTGATTTTTACATAGAACTGACACGCCTTTTGTGATCTGTAATATGAGTCCTGGATGAGGTCATTATGATGCACAGTTCTCCTGCTATTAATGAAGAGGAGTCCAATGTTAATCAAATGGCAATACATTAATATAGGACCTCCAGTTTCACATTCAGATCAGACCCAAGCAGTTTCATTTTCTGCAAAGTCACATGACTTGGACATCTGCTTACACACTTGTTACCCCAGAAACCACTAAGCTAAAAGCTGGTCACTCTGATCAAGAACAAAGTCTCTTCCTGCTCTCTTATACTAAAATTAATACTGTTTACGAAATCTAATATGCAATAAAGGAAAATCCACGATGTGTTCATTTTAAATAAACTGTACTATATAGTCAATATGATCTCCACAAAGAATATAGGATATGGTGAATTACATCATTCATTGGTACAAATATTTCATTTTGCAATGGTTTATACAAAGAAAGTGAATTCGGAAAAGTAATAGTCTTCAAAAATAAATTGAGAAAATCCAAATCCAAAATAATACATGAAACAGAGGAAGTCTCTGTGTCTTTCAACTGCATCAAAGTTCATCACAGTATGTTAATACAATCACAGGGTAACACTACGCGTTTCGTTGTTCCCTGACCCCTTCTTCAGGTGTGGATGTTGATTGTATTTCTTCACTTTCTAAAAATATATTTTTAAGGAGACAGAGTCACTACACTGTATATTTTTCCATATGAACACCTATGTACTCAAAATGGCAAAAAAGACTTGTTTAACTAACCTTTATGAACAAAGGTCAGTCTTCTACTTGCAAGCTCAAGTATAACAAAGATGTTTTGCCAGGATAATTTCCTTCTATGTTGGTCTCAATAACATGTCCCTTGAATGACAACCAAAACATTTACTCCCCGAAGGCTGTTGGAGTTATCAGCCTGATCTGAAAAGGCGTAAGTAAATCCTATCGTTAGTTTAATATTTACATATGTCAGTTCAATGCTCTAAGAATGCAGTCCAATGTTCCCCCAGTATTATGTTTTAGGTAAAGTGTGCCTACCTTTCTGCCATTTTCATAACTCGTGATCCGGGAACGGGAGGACGGCTGCTGATGCAGGCTACCATCTCGCATCGCGTATTTATTTACTTATGTTGCCAATCACGCGATTGTAAAGTGATCATGTGATCGTATGGTACCAGGTTATGCGTTGGTTCCGTTGGTGTATGAATGCCCACATTCACGGGATGGTAAGTGTTGTACGACCTGTTCACTGATGTCTAGTGCTAAACTGAGCCAGTCTCTGTAGGGGATATCCTTATGTGGACTAACCATGATTCTATGTGGGAACGTAATTAATTCAAAACATTACGGTCACCTGATAACGTTGCTCAGCTGTCATTGGTTAAATGGGAGGCCACATGGTAGCATCGTGTGAGAATTCTCGTTGTGAACAGGAAGTGTAGTACGTCATGTTCTCTGGTACATTTTGTTGGAATAGGCTAGTGTCGTTGGTAGATATCGATCTTCAGCCTGAACGTAATAGGATGTAAACACATTATAAGTTCTACAACCTGCGGTCACGTAATTGTATTACTCCACTGTCATTAAATAGGTTGTTGCCCCTCATAGTAGCTACGTGTCAGAATTTTGGGTTTAGCCAACACTCACTCATATTATAACAAACATAATGAAATGGTTTAACAAATTAATACACTATACAATAGGTGTATTATTAGGGTATTCTTAAATTTTCAATGGATTTAGCCTATTATTAAGCCTAGTTGACATTAGAGCCTTAGGTGTTCAATTGGGGATGTAGAAATCTGCTTATCCATGTTGTCTGTTTATATCACAGTCTTTTAAGTTCCATTAACATTCTCTTACAGACAGTTTATTGGGGCAATGACAGTCCAAGGGGTCAGGTCTGTAGGCTTTCTTATCTGATCTCTACCATGGATTTGATATCACAAATTGTATTTCTTTGCATTTAACTGAAACAGGCCTGCATTCCTGGTAGGCTTCAGTCAAAGGTCTCTGGGGTCAGAGATCCAGATACATAGCCCAGCAGCTCAATGGGGGAAGCTGCAAAAGGAAGCTACTGTCACATTTGCAAGCTGAAATCAATGTCCTGTTAAACCAAAAGATGTGATTTACATGTGAAACATTGTCTTTCCCTACATTGCATTTGGGCCTTCTTTCCATGTGTAATCTATTTCTTTAATAAAACAGTTGAAAAAATGAGTCTTCCTTTTGTATTGTTCACACATAGGCCATTATTTACCATGGGAAACCGATGTCCACTTTAAAACTCCAAGTAAGCCTTTCCATTTAAATGTCAGTTTATTTGTTGGAAAGTAAGGGTTTTTATTTGTGTCAAATGAAATATGTCACTTGGATTCACTTTTAAAGATAAGTCACAGTTCATTTTTTTTCTCCAAATGCACAGTACTGTAATGTATGGTAGTCTCATGTATCATGCTGCTGTCTGTTTTTCTCAGTCAAAATGTGCCTTTTCCTATTTGACATGAAATCGCCATCTGCAGCAACACATGTCTTTTGGAATCCATTGGGCACATTCAGCAGTATTACATTCCAATGCACACCTTTCTTCACCTGGGTGCCTTCCCACTTTGGTAAAGTTGAGTGACATTTGAAAAGAATGTTTGGAGCAAGGGAGAACGCAGGAGGTAGAGACTAACAACTCCCTGTGGGACCGTTGCCTCAAGCGACCTCACAGGGCTAAGAAAACGTCCCCATCTGGGCTGTGTACATCAGGTGCAGCCCAGCATCTACTGTTGGCCCAGGCTGCATGCCTGGAGTAGCCTGGTCATCCACGAATCCTGTGTACCAGACCAGTGGGACCCAACCGTAAAGACCCCTGGCCGCATGTGCAGGGTGGCCTGGGAAAGGATCAAGGCCACCAACCTGAGCACATGCAGGGACGCTAGAACCAGGTGATGCACACGTGTCCCACGTCAGCCAGACACAGGGCCAGATCGTGTGAAACAGAAGATCATCCCTCCTTGGTCGCGTATGTCAGGGACGGCATGGGAAGGAGTGAGGAAATGTGGCGTGGTGAAAGTGCACCCTGCCCAGTGCCAGCCTATGTCCCGTGTAAAGAGTTCTGGTGGGTTTCACCAGAGCAGGAAGAGGAATGTGCAGTCTGTCCCCTTGCATCACGCCGAGGATGGAGGGAATTTTCCCCGATCGCTACAGTGCAAGATTCCATCGGTGAAGGTGGCTTCCCCCATACTAACGGGATGCTGCCTGATAGAATTCAGAGTGCACATTGTGTGGCTGTGAGTGCAGTGGCCCCCAGGGCATGGGGCTACTGCTAAGATATTGAACTCTGCCAGGCAATGGCGACCATGGTACCTCACAAGAAAGCAAGAGATGGTGGCAGTGTCACACGGTGGATGGGGGTGCCATAGAGAAAAACAGAGTGCATGTGGCCACACAGCAGTGATGTGATACCCTTCGTGATGAACTTGACACCGCCTGGGAGGAACAATGCCTGGTGTGGTCCAGCCCCTGAGAGCCATCAGATGGCGTTAGGTCCCACTCCCTGCCACCTCAAACAACCAAGGGACTAAAGGTACGGTCATGGGCTCTAGGTGTGGCTGACTGCAGTAATCGCACCCTGTACATAGAGTATATCATTTTAAATGTGTATAATTTGAATTTGTATAGAGTTATATGTATATGCTTATGTGTTTCTATAAGCATATAGAGTTATGTATCTTTTTGGAGTTATTTGTGTATTCATTCTTTCAGGGCTATAAATATTTGTTAATGTGTGTTGTGGTATAGAGGGGAATATGCATATCGATAATAAGCAGCATCTCCTTGCCCCCCAGAGTGGGTGGAGCCAGGCAGGGAGTAGGGACCTGGTCTGTCATTTCCACTCTAAGGGTCTATTTTTGCCACTCTAAGAGAGGGTGGGCTAGAACCCTCAGAGAGAGATCACGTCATGGGAAGAAAGAAATGGAAGCGTAAGTAAGGTAGATTCTTAATGGTTATTTATTTAGTATTTTGTTTTAAAATAAAAAGGGGTCCCTATTGGAATCCCTTAAAAAACGCACCTTGGTGTCTGTGTTACTGTGTTGAAGTGAGGTAAGAACTTCGGGAATAGCCCATCTCCTGTGAGACTAATATCTTTTTATTGCAGGTTTGCAAACCTACCTGTCCAGCTGGTCTGGTGGGTGATTCCAGTGGGGTCTGTCCCTGGCCTGTGGAAAATAAATGTGCACCCTTGATCCTTTTTCCGCCAGAGCGTGTCATTTCCAGACGCTGGGTGTTGCTGCACTAAGGAGATGGGGCAATGAATAACGTTTGAGTCTACAAAAATACTGGGAAATACAAACTGCCTGATTCATGGAATTATTTGCGTGAAAAACACATATTTGTGTGCCTTTCTGCCCGAAAATCCCCATACTTCAAACAGGGATTTTCGGGCAGAAAGGCACGCAAATCTGCGTTTTTCATGCAAATAATTCCATGAATCAGGCTGAAAATGTTTTCTCTTATCTGATGCCCTTTTAAGAAAGAGCGCCCAGGGGGCGTGGCTTGGAGCGCCATCGATGTGGTCGCTCCTCTGAGGCCGCCCGTGGGATGTCCGCCGCCGCCATCGAATTCTGGTGGTTCTAGGCGGGGTTTCGAGTCGCTAATGCCATCTACAGCGACCGGAACCGACATGGCATAACCTGGCTAAATATCGTCTTCGACCGTGGCGGCGTTCTACTAGAAATTTGAAGCTGAACTCCTCTCCCATACCCGACGGACGAAACTAAGATGGCCGCCATTCCGGGGCTCAGCAGCACGCTCCGCACCTGCCGATAGCGGCACCCTGGGAGGCAGAAGAACCGGAGAGGGGGAGCGGTACCTAATATAGAAACCCCTGATTTCGGTTGGGCGGCCTGGATTCCTCCTGGGTTGCTACCGAGAGCAGGCCTCCACTCCTCCCCCCGCTTTGCAGAACGACTGGACCACTGCGGCCATCTTGGATCAGCTCTGCCGAAGGCCTGCCGAAGTCCTTCTCCCCGTCTCACCCTTCCTGGGGCGCCCCTGCCCACCCACCTATACCTGAGCGGGAGCGGAGGCCGGGGTGACGGAGTTCTCCAGTTGTGAGCAACATGTCGAGACAAACGAAGGCGAGCAAAGGCACGGACATCTCCGCCATGTTTACGGCTACAGAGAAACCCAAGAAACAGGAACCTCCCAAACTGACCCCACAGAAGCAGCAAGAGGACAGGGGCGAGCTTGCCACTAAAGGAGACCTGATAGCCTTCATGGCGGACATCAAGTCCGAGTTCCGCGCTTGCCTCTCGGAACTCACCACCAAAGTTGATCAAACAGATCAGAGAGTCGCGGAACTCGAGCAGAGGTTTGGAGAGATCGAAGATCATGCCCAGGAGCACACCACCGCTATGGGGGAAATGCAAAAATCGATCGATTCCCTACAGCACAAATGCGAGATTATGGAATTCAAACAGGAAGATCTCGAAAATAGGTCCCGGCGCAATAATCTCCGCATCCGGGGCATTCCATCCTCCGTCCCCGATAACAAGCTAGCGGACTACGTGGCAAATTTCTTTGAGGCTCTACTTCCAGATCTGGACAAATCTCAGCTCATATTGGACCGCACCCACAGGCTTCGCCAGCGCCGCGGGACAGATTCGGACCCCATTCCAGACGTGATCACCAGGGTCCACTTCTTTACAACGAAAGAAGCGATATCAGCGATCAGCCGCCAAGATGAAGAGATTACTTTCCAGGGCACCCCTCTTCAAATTTACCAGGACCTTTCGCCACTTACGCTCCAGAAAAGAAGAGCACTTCGGCCTCTAACAGTATTCCTCCAGGAGCAACAGCTCCGGTACAGATGGCTGTTCCCGACAGCTCTTCAATTCACATATAAGGGCACCCTACGCCGAATCAGCCACCTGGAAGATGCGGAGAAAATCTTGCATCCGACCGCTCCCCGGGACCCTTCCATGCCACTCTTGGAGGGGACTGAGAACCCTGGTCCGCTTCCCTCCCCAAAAGCTAAACGCACGCCTTGGTCGTCGACACAACGAAATAACAAGAATTGATGCCTCCAAGGTCCCAGGCTCCGTCATCGAGCTAGCCGGGACACAGATATGCTCGTCTGAATTAGAACCCGCTATCTACTTGCCATCCTCTTTTAAGTACACGACGGCGGCGGGGCATTCCCATGGCTCATACCCACCCCAAGGATACTTTCCATCTTCTGTTCCTTGGGAACCCACAGTATGGGACAATTGGCCCTGTTGGCCTTAGGTATGACCGTACTGACAAAGTCGGTCTACCTCCCTGTTAAAGTTGCGATCCCCCGTTGGGATTTCGCGTTAAAACCTCAAGTGCAGAATGATTTCGTGAGTGCTTCCATCAGCCATGGCAGTTGAACCTCCACCCCACGACCCCCCCCCCTAACGCAGGGAACGGAGAGTGAAACTTCAGAGGACCTTCAGTCGCTTCGGATCCTCTCCCTGAATGTTAATGGCTTGAATTCTCCCAACAAGCGAAAGGCAATTCTGTTAAAACTCCGCGACGAGGAAGCTGCGATCGCTATGCTTCAAGAGACCCATCTGTTGCCCGCTGATGTATCCCGCCTTCGGTCTCGGCTATTTCCGCTTCAATTCTTTGCCTCCGGCACAAGCAAAAAAGGAGGCACGGCGATTCTCTTCAGGAGAGACTTGAACCCACAGATTCTGGAAACAAAGACATGCCCAGAAGGCCGATTTATAGCGATCAAATGTCTCCTGATGGGAGACTTGTACACTCTCGTTTCAGTATACGCCCCCAACTCTGGACAATCACATTTTTATGACGCCTTGGGCACATCGCTCGCCAACTTCGTGGAGGGCCAAACGATCGTCGGTGGGGACTTCAACGGGGTTCCTGACCCCACTAAAGACCGATCACACCCCCCGACCCCAGGCGACTTCGCCCAAGCACTTAGCCTCCTTCGTCTCTTTAGGACCCTGGAGATAATAGATTCATGGCGGGTGTTTCACCCTGATGAAAAGGACTTCTCCTTTTACTCGTATGTCCACCGCACCTTCTCAAGGATTGACCTATTCCTGATTTCACCTCACACGTTCCCCTCAGTTAAGAAGGTCACTATCGGCACAAGAGCGATCTCCGACCACGCCCCAGTGCTCCTGGAACTTCGGGTTCAGAACCCTGACCCCACCACCCCGCGCAAATGGATGCTATACGACCCAATCCTCAACGACATGGCCACCAGAGACAAGATCGCAATGGAAATAAAGAACTTCTTTGTGGAAAACCCGGCCTCAGACACCTCATTAGCAAACAACTGGGACGCCATGAAGGCAGTAATCAGGGGCTCCCTGATATCCCAGGGTGCGGCCTACCATCGAGATAGACGACGAATCCGGACGGCCCTGGAGCTTGAATTGAGAGAGGCCGAGGCACTCCACAAGGAGAAAGGCTGGTCCCCCAGAACACAACGGGCCATTCGCACGGCATGGAAAAGACTGGAAGCCCACTACGCGGAACAAACCGCCCAACTAATGGCGAAGGTCAAACAGTCGTATTATGCGAAGGGCAACAAAGCAAATAGGCTCCTGGTGGCCAAGCTAGCCAAGCAGAGACGCAGCATCGCGATCATGGGCCTGCGAGATACCAACGGGGCCATACTATACTCAGAACCCGAGAAGCAACGCCTCGCGATTGAGCACTTGGCCCAAATCATGAAGGCAACCCCACGAGACTCAGCACAACAGAAGGAATACCTTCGGCAGGCAGAGGTGCCCCAGCTCTCCGACGCAATGAGAGATGAATTGGAGGAGCCCATCACGGGGGAGGAAATTGAGGATGCCATCAAATCTCTTAAAACACGGGCCCCTGGCCCGGATGGCTTCTCAACCAGGTTCTACAAGCTATTCAGGTCGCAACTGACCCCCCATCTCACCACCCTATTCAACTCCTTCAGGGAAACGGGGGCGGTGACCCCATCGATGCAGGAATCGACCACCATCCTTTTGCCCAAACCTGGAAAGGATCCAAGATGCATAACCTCGTATAGACCCATCGCACTCTTGAACATAGATGTGAACATTTACTCGAAAATTTTGGCGACCCGCTTGAATCGCATCCTGCCGAACATCATTCATCCAGACCAGGCTGGGTTTATCCGGCATCGGACCGCAGGCGATAATATCCGGAGAACCCTGAATCTGGTGGACCTCGCCTCCCGGAACGCCCAAAAACTAATCCTGGTGGCCCTCGATGCAGCTAAGGCGTTTGATAGGGTGGACTGGACGTTTATGGAACACACTTTAGGGGCCTTCGGCTTCGGACCGGCGTTCCGGACGATGGTGCTGGCCAACTATGATCGACCTACAACAAGCCTGAGGATTAACGGCCACTTCTCGGCCCCAATCCCCTTGTCACGCGGGACTCGGCAGGGTTGCCCGTTGTCGCCCTTACTTTTTGCACTCACCATGGAGCCCTTCGCACAAAAAATTAGGCGGAATGACCAAATCGAGGGCATAACAAGCGGCCCTTCACATCATAAACTTGCCCTATATGCGGATGACATCTTACTTACAATCTCGGAGGCCCCCTCATCGCTTGAACATGCGATTCGCGAAATCACCAGCTATGGCGAAGTCTCGGGCTTCACCATAAACTTTGATAAATCTTCCGCCTTGGGCATTGGCCTCACCCCAGCAGAGCGAGAACCGCTGACTAGGATGTGCCCGATAGTATGGGAAAGAAGTGCCATCCCCTATTTGGGGGTTTACATTCCGGCGGATCCAAAAGAGACGTACAAGTCCAATTTTCCCCGACTTTTCAAGGAACTGGAGGGCGACTTGAAGCGATGGGGGACCCAGGAGATTTCGCTGCTTGGACGCATCACGGCATGCAAGATGAACCTTCTCCCGAGATTTTTATACATATGCGCCTCACTGCCAGTGGCAATCCCCACACCGATTCTCCGAGGGATCCAGAGGAAAATGCTGAACTTTATCTGGAGAGGTAAGAAAGCGAGAATCCCTCTCAGAACTATGTTGGGGAGTCCCAAACTGGGGGGTCTAGGGGTTCCAGACCTTCAGGCCTACAGAGCGGCAGCCCAACTGGCCCGGGTCCAGGCCTGGCAAAACACGACAGACCGCCCGAGATGGGTGGAGCTGGAACAGTCATGGACCCCCCTGCCTCTGCGATTTCTGCCACACATCCCGCCCCCCCTTAGGTCCCATGGGGGAGAGCTTCTGCTTTCGACCAAACACACCCTTAGCACTTGGGACTGGGCGCTGAAACGAAAGGGAGTGCCAAGAGGACTGAGCCCACACTCCCCGGTCTTTCTCAACCCAATGTTCGCTCCGGGCATGCATCCCCGCAATTTCCAAAATTGGACCAAAGGCGGGCTAGAAACTATAGACCAGCTGTATACAGGGGAGAAACCACTCACTTTCGCCCAATGTAAGGAGAAGTTCCAACTTCGGGAATGTGACAGATTTACTTACATCCAACTACGCCACTGGTGCTCACACCCCCAAACCTTGCAAGCAGCGACCCGTCCTCCCACTGCCCTGGAACTTACCCTAGGAGACCTTCCGACCCGCGGCAGCGTATCCACCCTCTACAGACGCTTCTTAAGCGACTTCCTAACCACAAGAACCCGATGTATGGCCCAATGGGAAGCGGACCTGGGACACCCGATAGAGGATCAAACCTGGGTGGACATATGGACCCGGACACATACCGCATCCACCTGCATCACCAACAGAGAATGCGCATACAAAATCATGCTGCGGTGGTACTATTCGCCCCTCAGACTCCACCATATGAACCCCCAGATAGACCACGCTTGCTGGAGAGGATGCGGCCTCCCTGGCTCTTTCTTCCATATGTGGTGGGACTGCCCGAAGATCCGACCATTCTGGAAAGCTTGTCTAGAGTCTATTTCGCTGATTACCGGAACAATGATTCCCTTGAAACCAGAACCGATCCTGTTAGGAGCTCCAATTCCCGGGATCTACCCGCGCTCCGGACCCAGAGCGAAATTATTGACTCAGTGCCTACTGGCAGGAAAAACGGTGGTGGCCCGAACCTGGAAAGCTCCGGAAGGCCCCCACATTGCCCAATGGTGGACCAAAGTATGGGACATTCTGATAGCGGAGAAGGTAACGGCAGCACGAGCGGGGATGCTACATCACTTTCGGAACATCTGGGCCCCAGTCCTGGAATTCGACCAGCGCTTCCCTGCCCTGACCTATAAGCCCGCCAGAGCCCTCTGGATAGTGACGAACCAGGAGAGCCCGGAGGAAGACTCATGACCGCTGAGGCTCCAGCCGGACCGCCCAGGCGGGAGGAGCCCGCTGGCAAAGACTGTGGGACTGATAACCCAGGGAGGAGGATAGAGAAAGAAGACACAGGGGGGGTCTAAAGACTGGGGGTCAACTTGCTGAGATAATCCGTGCATATAATGTCTGTAGTTATCATTCTGCCTTGATTTAAAATAAACAAAGTTAAAAAAAAAAAAAGAAAGAGCGCCCAGTCTCGTACCCATAGATGGGGTGTTTTTTGAAGAAATTATCCAGTCTGAAGTAATAAGGATTGTTGTGAAAAAATATTTCACCCACATTGAGTGGAGTCGGTTGTTGCTAATGCAAGCAGTGGTTGAAAAGTGTAACCATCCCCACGGAATTAAGTGTTTGGACACAGAACAAAAGAACAGGAATCCCCTGATGAATGTCTGACGCAAAAAGGTCTCTTTGACAGAAACATGTTGGGTTCAATGGAAAACACAACAAACTTTTTATGTGAATGTTAAATGTTGGTACTGTTGTGTTCGCAAAAACAATTGTCTAAAGGTGTTTTCTAAATGTACACTTGTGTATTGTCTGTGTTCGTTTTCTGACCTGGCGATAGGGGTAAAAATAAAAAACAACTGAAAAAGGAACAACCAATTTTATTAAAAAGTTTTTTTATATGAAAAAATAAGAATTCTTTGTATTACATTTTTGATGGTGCTTTGATTAAAATAAAAATGTATTATTGATACAGAACCAAGTAGTGGTATTGTGTGTTCTAAGAAACCAGATGTCACCTGTGATAAATAGGTAATAATGTGTTTGACTTCCTTGTTTGATGAAATTGTATAAAGTCTTTCCCTAGACAGTGGAGTCATTATGGTTTCACAATTGACATGACTTGTAGGGAATACGTTTGTCTAACCTGTATTATATTGACACCCTTGATCCTAGCCTGGGCCAGAGAAAGCAGGTTACCATAGATAGACAGGCAGACAGACCCCCACACTGAGGCCTAACTTGGATCAGGAGGCTAGAAAGTCCACGAATGGAGAAGAAAAACCCTTCACAAGAAACTCAACACAGCCGCTACAACACAAAGAACATCTAACACGAAGTATCAGGTTGTGCAGAACAGCTGCCAGAGCATGCATGGGCATAGAAACAAGAAAAGCTGCATTGCATGGCCTCACATGCATTAATGGCTCCCATAAATTGAGTGCATGAGTGCGGATATGGCAGCAAGAAAAACAGCCTGCTCTCCACCAATGGCCCTGAAGCAGCGATAGAGTCCGGAGACACAGTGTAACTGCACCCACCTTTCCACACGCCACAGGGATAATAAAGTACTGAGGTAGGGAGCGCTAGTAGGGAGACAACGCAGTGCAAACTGTTGAAGACAGGAACAGTGTAGTTTTCCTCAGAAGAAATTACGCTGTCATCAGAAGCGCCACAGCAGTGAGGTTGAATGTGCCCCAAGTCACAACACATATACATGAAATAACGACTGTACAGCAAAAACGAATACACTTAATTTAGCTGGATGGCAGCAGCAACAAGAGGAAAGTATTAGAGCTGCTGATATGTATGAACTGTTAGTTATGTGCATGACCACCTGGGACCATGTTGCTTGTCTTAGGTTTTCTTGATTTAACTCCTTCATGCATTATTTTCTGCTACCAATTCAGCCAAGGGGCGCTAAGCAAAATGGTAGCTTGCAGGCCATTGCAGAAAGGCTACTAACATTGCTAGCAACTGCACTTAACTATAAGAATCACTCTGTCGACATCAGTGCAGAAATCTGTGTATTATAGGAGTTTCTGTTTGGTTTAACTGCAAGGCACTCTTCAAGCCACTGGGACAGATGTTTGCTTTACTACATTTATGAAAATAAAAAAAATATTTGAAATAATGCACGGTATAACTTGCTAGTCATCCATATTGCTGAGCTGGGTAGCAGCACTGGGCAAGGAAGATTGTTGACAGCGTTCTTGTAAGGGTAGCAGGGTAGTTAGTTGTTACCTTCCTGCCTAACTGCACTGCTACACCACTCTGGTAGTTTAACCACCACAAAGACAAATTATCTTTTTAAAGTAAAATGCCTTTTCATATCTCTACATTAAATGCTTTAGTAGAACAAAAGGTCAGTTGCAGCAATGAATATCTGCTCTCCAACCTTGACTCTAACATTCCCTCTGTCCTCATCCTCCTCGATCTCTCTTCTACCTTCCACACGGTCAACCATCCTGCTCAACCGTCTCCGTGAAAACCTGGGTATCACTGATCAGGCTCTGGCCTAGCTGACCTCTTTCCTCTCAGATCGATCCTCCCAGGTCCAACTTGGGTCCTCCCTTTCATCTATCTTCCTCTCTACCTGTGGTGTTCCCCAGGGGTCTAACCTCTCGCCCTGGCTTTTCAACCAATACCTGGCAACTCTCGCTCACTGCATTGCCACTTTCTTCTCAAATTTCCAGTCCTAGCCTGATGACACTCAACTCATTTTCAGGCTGCCCTCTGCCACCTCCTCTCTCTCTCTCATCTCTGATTGCCTAAGTGCCATTCAAGATTGTTGTGCCACCAATGATCTTTGTCTGAATGCCAGAAAGACAGAGAGAGATCCTCCTCATCAGCACACCTTCACTATCCTCTCCCCTCACTCCTTTGGCCCTCCTCCTACCCCTACCTGCGAGGCTAAGAACCTCAGGGTCATCTTTGACTCTACCCTTTCCTTCTCCGCCCACATCTCTGAGGTCTCTAAAAAGTCAAATTTCCTACTGTATCTCGTCAGAGGTACTCTGCCTTTCCTCTGCTTCCCCCAGAAGCTCATGATATCCCAAGCTCTGGTTCTCTCGAGGTTGGACTATTGTAACAGCCTCTTTCTAAATATACCTGCCTCTACTCTCCGCCCTCTGCAACTAATCCAGAACTGCAAGATTTGTCCTTGGCATCAAGCCCTGGGATCGTATCTCTACAGCTCTGAAATCTCTCATTGGCTCCCAGTGGATGCAAGGATTAAATTCAAAACCCTCTGCATTGTCCACAAGGCTTTCTGGGGCCTGGGTCCAAAATACCTTCAGCTATGCCTCCGCAAATACCTCCCCTCTCGAGCTCTTTGCTCCTCTATCTCCAACTCCCTCAGGATCAGTCGTTTTTCAAAGAAACAAGCTGCGGGTAGATCTCTGTCTTCGGCTGGGGCCCCCCTCTGGAACAGCCTCCCTGCCACTCTAAAACTTGAGGAGAACCATCTCCGGTTCCGGAATCACCTCAAGCCCTTCCTCTTTTCTTCTGCCTTTGCTCCCTCTCTCCCCTGCTGATCTGTTCTCTCTTGGCACCATGCGCCTGGCCACCCTCTGTCTTCCGGGCCCAGGTACCTGCTCATCCCGCCACCTTCCCGCACTGCCTGCGGGCCACCCCTTGCACTGGGGTCTGTATCTGTACCCATACAGCCCCCCTTTTTTCTTCCTGCACTTATCAGACCTACCCTGTCTGCTGCCTTAAACCTAGCACTTGCAAATTGCTGGCTGCACTACCACTGTTTGTTGCCTTTATTATTTATTTAATGTTATTTATCTGTTTCTCCTCTGCTTCGCACTTTCCACTTCTCCCCCCTTCCATGCACTTTTCCCCTCCCCCTCTCCCATGAACGTGCGCGTTCTCAATGCCACTGGGCCTAGTAAGATCGCTGTTTTGTTCTACCCTGTTCCCCTCCCTTGCCTTGTCGCGCTCTGAAACACTTGTGCACGAGCGCAATAGAAATAAACTATCAATATCAATATCAATGTGGTTTGGGGAAGGCTGTCATATGTGTGACGATAACATGAGAGCTTGCCACACATTGCAAATAATGACATATATCAAAGTACACATACATTTCTTTAGAAGCTGGCTTCGGAGCCTGATCGCTAGTGCCCACTGTTTGGCAGAAGACCAGCTGCTCAAAGCGAGTGGGAGGGAATGACAGACAGGCGGGGTAATGGGGCTGACAGGATTGTGGATGTTCGCTACTATGATAAGGTGCACACTTAAGCCGGGGGCTTGGAGTCCTTTTTTTCTTAGCCTACCGGGTTCGGTTCATTCCTGGACTATTATGGAATCTGAGGAACACACCTGTTCACATGGCAAAGCATCCAACTTAGGCCGAGGTAAAGTGGGGCAATGGTACATTTCTTTTTTGCTCTTTTCGTACGTGTCTTCGTTTTGTCTTTGTTGTAGTGGGCCCGTAGACTTTACAGATTTATGAACTTCATGTGAGCTGCAAATATTGAGAGTATGCTTGGTGACACCAGTTCAGGGATTTTGGGCCGGAAGAGACAGGGAATCTATAGTATTGTATAACTGTTGTAAGGTTTTAGGTGGAAGAACACACTTTGTGATCCATGCACAAAGGTACTATGGTCAGATTATTTCTCATGTGTTTCTCCAATGATTTTTAATAAAAAAAGAAGAGGATGGCAAGGCTTATTTTTCTGTCAAGGGGAGAAAAGGCATATGGTTGGGGGCCAAACCTGACATTCTTGCAGTAATCAACCTCGAGCATGACCAGAGCGCTCATCAATGGTGGTGATGGCAGCAGAGGTGATGAAGGACACCAAGCTCTGGCACAGCATCTCTCCTAGTAGTGCCACAGTACAACTCCTACAGACTCGGCTGATCCTCTTTCTCTGTCCAAGCGTTGATCATCTGGAACTCTCTACCTCTGGCAAATTCGCAATATTGACAGTCACCTGGAATTGAAAACCTGGCTCTTCCCTCCCTCATCTTGAAACCGTCCCCCTCTCTACACTCTCAACAGGTGCACAGAAACGCTGACCCATATATAATAACACTCCTATCCGCCAATACCCCATGGCTGCTGGCAGCATTTGCAGCAGCACACCGTGACTAACGCTGCCTTCCCAATCACAACAATGCTCCTGACCGCCAATAACCAACAGATGCCGCCAGTACTCACAGTGGCACACAGTGACAAACTCCTTCTTCCCAAACACAACAATACTCCATGGATGCCGCCAGCAATCACAAGGGCACACCATAACAAACCATTATCCTCTCCTTAACCCCCGGCCTGTCCTGCCTCCGGGCCCTCCCCCATGACTCAGATTTTGCTGCAGGGAGACTGCAAATAGCGAGACCAGCCAATCGCACTGGACCAAGAAAGAGAACACTGTAGTCGAACTCCAGCCAAGCCTAATTCTGTGGACAGAGGTCACAGACATGGCCACCCATTCAAGTACCCTAGAATGCAGATATGGCTATGCTATTCCGGTCTGCCCTCACCTATAGACGGCCACACTGAAACCCCTAAAGTACCCCAACACCACTGCCATAAGTATACAGCGACAACCAACAAAAAAGAAATTGGTCTAGCTGGGCACACATTGAATCTTCAGCACTAGAACTCTTTCCTAAACCACCAACAGCACCCACCCACGTGCCTGACCGCCGAGATTCTTACTGAAGCCTATCCAGCCCACTTAACTCCTAACCTGGCAAAAATGCACACAAGCATCTTCAATTTAAACTCTTAGAACCTCCTGAACATGGACTGTGGTCACTGAGGGCGTTCCAACCGCAAAGCGCATTGAGGCCATACAACTGGGGGAAAGGCGCTATATAAATGACAAATACAAAAGAATGCAGTACAATAAATACAATACAATACTAGAATTGAATTGTTAGCAACATTCGTGTCAAAGAGGGATGGTGGCTGCATGTCTGACTGGAGCGAGATGGAAGTCGGATGCTTAGTAGGTTTTAAAGGGCCATTCATTGTTGTTTGACAGTCTGACATTTTAGATTGAGGGTCGGGGTTGTGAATGAGAAAACAGTGAGTGTGCCATTGGGGAGGAGGAAGTGTGGAAGCTGTAAGAGGATATGATGTCATTAAGACATGAGCTGTAGATGGGCAACGGGAGTGGACCCAGCACTGATCCTCGAGTGAACCCCAGTGGTAACGGAAACCTATTAGGCCTTAATCTTTTGCAAGTTTCGCTAGCAAGTGGTTTCTTTCTGTTATTGCCCACTGTTTACTCTGTAATCTATTGCAACCATTTCAGTGAGGATTTATTTTTTAACGAAAACGTACAGTCTGGGTCAAATGTTTGATTTCACTGGGGACTCATCAACAGTGTTTGCCTCTCACTCACTTCCTGCCACCCCCTATTACTTTGGCTTAATGGCACACCTGATCTGCTGGGCTGAATTTGCAGGCCAGTCCCCATAGCAAAGGGCAACAATGCGATTGTACATGGAGCCCTTTGGTTTGCTACTGAAGCATAGATAATAGCATTTAATATGCTCTGTGTCCTGTGCCTCACGTCCTCGCGACGGTCTTACGGTGTTGCCACGCATGAGAAATTGCATCCTCCTCATACCAATTGCTCTCTTAACCCCCTCATTGGTTTCCAAATCTGTCTGCATCCAATTATCAGGCAAATAAGAAACTCATGTACCCTGCTTTAGTCTATAATGTTTCAAAGCTATTCCAATCAAGCGGGAACAAAGAATAAGCATTGCCACCTCCCACACACTAGTGCTAATTAGCAGCAGCGGACAAAAGCATCTTCGTAGATAATATAAATATATTCAGAAAGGATAGGCAATTATAAACTTGGCAGGGAGAACATTTCCATAAAACTTCGTTTTTCAATTATGTTCTTTTCTGCAGTGGGCTGATCACCTGGGTAATCCGCCAGGAGGAACAGCTCAACCACAACGAGGGCATGTGTCCAGAATATGAACATGGGGCCTCAGTATAAGTTTGGCGGTCCAGAAATGACTGTGCTGGTAGCAAGGTACCAGCACCCTTTCCACGCTGCCAAACTGTGAGTTTGCCGGTAGGGGCACATTGTTAGCAACATTCCTGTCAATGGGGGTCATTACGACCCAGGCGGTAAGTACGCCAACTTTACCACCATGGTGTAAACTAAGTTTACACCATGGTGGATGGCGGATTTACCGCCCCATTCCAAGGTGAGTGGGGCGATAAATCCCCATTTCCCATTTTACCCTTCCCCATTCCCATTTTTGCCCCATAGGGCATAATGGGAGTGGGGAAGGCGCTAATTACGCCACCGTAAATTATGGTGGCGTAATTAGCACCAAGGCGGTTTAGCGCCATGGATTTTAACGGCTGCTAAAAGCAGCCGTTAAAATCGGAATCAGGCGTTAAGGGTTAACGACGACGTTAACCCTTAACGCCTGAGTTGTAATGAGGCTTAATGAGGGAGGGTGACTGCATGTCTAACAGGAGTAAGATGGTAGTCGGATGCTTAGTAGGTTTTAAAGGGCCATTCAGTGCCAGAAGGTTGTGTGTCAGTATAACATTTTAGATTGATGGGGGGTGGGTGGGTTGCGAATGAGGTAACATCCAGTGTGCTATTGGGGAGGAGGACGTGTGGAAGCTGTAAAAGTATATGATGTCATTAAGAGAGGAGCTGTGGATGGGCAATGGCTGTAGACCCAGGGCTGATCCTCGAGTGAGCCCCAA
The DNA here is from genome assembly GCF_040938575.1 of Ambystoma mexicanum. Classification (NCBI taxonomy): domain Eukaryota; kingdom Metazoa; phylum Chordata; class Amphibia; order Caudata; family Ambystomatidae; genus Ambystoma; species Ambystoma mexicanum. The sequence continues at coordinate 636,771,434 of NC_090937.1, forward strand.
TGGTAAGGGAACCCTATTAGACATTTATCTTTTGCAAGTTTCTCTAGCTAGTTGTTTCTATCTGTTATCAGCCACTGTTTACTCAGTATTCAGGACTCCATGGGAATGGGAAATAACGTTCCGCCGCGACCGCCTGTGATATCCCTGTAGCACCGGGATGTCAGGCGGCGGAAATTGTGTTATGGGGCCGGCGGTATCCTGCCTCCTACGAGCGGGTTTTACTGCCAAACTCGTAATGAGGACCTAGTCTCTTACCTTCTTAGCGGTAGTGTTTAAACATTGACCATTTCAAAATACGGCATGTTTTACCACTCGGCCAAATTCCGCTTTTGAGAACTGAAATGCATGAAAAGTGCCTGCTTTTGTGCGGCTGGTGACTCCTCCACACAAAAGCAGTACCGGATGCGATATTATCGCATGGCGTCATCCTGCATATGATGATATGCCATTTTCCAATGGAGTCCTTCGGGAGTCCAAAATGGGGAATGACTGAAGGATCCGGTTGACTCAGAATCGTGCAGACACATTCTATTACTGCATGCTTGTTGTGCACTGTAACGGTAAAAGAGTTTGGTGGATGTATTACTCTTTGTTAGTCTCTAAGTCCCTTCATCCAGTTGCTACAGTATAGTAGACTTAGGGGCTCATTTTCCATGGGGGAATAATGTTGATGGAGAGCACAAAAGCCTTGAGTACCTTCCACTAACATTAGCCCCCATTTTCAATCATTTGTATGGTGGAGAGGTGGGTTGGAACCCAACTTGGATTTTCCCTGCTCCCTTCCTTGCTGCCATATAAATTCTCCAGTATCTGCGTCAGCATGCATTTTCATGCCAGTGCACATGCTGGAGATCCCTATGTAGTCTGTATGCTTTATGCACAAGCACAACACAGGCACACCTCACAGGGATCCATTGCACGCGCTCATGGCAGGGAGCTTCTACAATTACAATCAAAGCCTCATCAGGGAGGGTTTCATTTCATTTGTGAGTGCCGCCGGCCATGCAAGCACGGCAAGCGGTGCTCACACACAAAAGTAAACGCTGCGTGGCATGCCATCATGCCAGGCAGCCTTTACTCACTCTGCATGCAGAGTGCAAATGTGAAGGGCAAAAGGCGGTGTACACGCTTGCACGCTGCCTTTTGCCAATTTAATTTGCACGCACAATGCAAATGACGAACATTTGCTGGCAGGAGGTGTTTAAGTTGCTGTGAAAACATAACGGCTCTCCACCGTCAAATTACTCATTTATTTAAAATGAGCTTGACAGTAGAGTTTCTTGTCACACTTGGTTCACTACTTGAAAGATAATTAACTGAACATATTGAACAGGCGGCATTTGTGCGATGCAGTGCTATGGAGGCCAGCCGTGGGGCTCCCAACACATGCCACAGTCCGCAGCATGCAAGGAGAACGGTGGTGTGGAAGGGGGCTCGCATGTGGGAAGCGGATCCAGCTGTGACATTTCTTTCCTTTGTTCTCAGGGGGAAGTTTCACATCATAATTACTTGATTTTTAGATAAAAAAGACCAGGCTAATTTTGAATGGGAGACAGGATATACACACACGACTGCACCGTGCCGCAGTCCTGTCAGTCTGATTCATGGTTGGCTGTGAACTTCGCCCTTTTGAAACACGATCCCCGGCCCTTCTTTTATGCATCACATTTCATTGCCTTGGGGCTGTGCCTTTGTTATTTTTATGGCTTGGAGCATTGCATATTCTATAGCGGTGCAAATTATAAACCTGTAAAGTGTGCTTGTTCCAACGCTGACATATGAAAACATCCTTAGTAAACTATTTGAATGAAATGAACATTCGGATGTATAAACACCATGTTACATATAATATTTAACAATCAGTCACGCTGGCAGCCACTGCACCACTATATAGGTGTGTTGCTTTTCTGACCTCCTACATTTGTCAATGTTGCCCCAACAAACACTCTAAGTCCTAGTTTAAACTCTGCTTCTCTGCATAACCTTTAAGCCCTTTGACCCCCTTGACATATATAGAGAACATTAGAATCGTGAAAACGAGATGCAATTTCAATTAAGTAGGCATGACCTTTATTCACACTGTTTCATCAGAAATTGAATGCAGTGCACCTCACTAATCAGTCACGTGACTGAGAGCGCACGTCAATGAGACATGGGGGCGGGTCCATTTCTAAGCCCTGGAGAGTAAAACTAAGCCCTATAAGCCATGTATATCTTACTTTTATAGTCTTAGGGATTTTGCAAACATTTCGAGTGGAAGTAGTGGCACAAAACGGATTCAAGGTATCCACCTTGCATTCCTACTCAGTCTTCAAATGTCGCCTAATTCTACGTCAGCATGATATGGAGTAAAACCAATGGGATCCTCTGGGAAGCTCCTGTTTTATGCACCTGCTAAAACAGGCGGCATTTACATTGGGGCTCATTAAAACAGGTGAAATAGCCTTCAGTCTTTCATTTTATTCTGGTCTTGTTAAACATGTAAATATCAACCGTAAATTTTGTTTTTTTCACACTGCATTTATAGGGGATTTCTATGCAATCTGCTTGCTTTTAGCCGGTTTTAGATGCAGGCGGATTCTATAGGAATCCATTTGTTCTACTCCTGCATGAAGATCCCATGCAGGTGTAAGTCCTGAACGCATTTGAAGGTGGAGGAGAAATGCATGGTGGAAGTCCTCAATTGGTTTTGTGCCCCTGCACATTTTTTAAATGCATTGCAAATCCTCAGGAGTGTAAACATAAGGTGTAAGCAGCGTACTAGTTGCTTTTACGCCTTACTTTTGCTCTCTGCATCTTATAAAATAACCCCATTTAAATCAACAAGGGAACACCTTTTCATCCTGGCCTAAAAATAGTCTAGAATGCCTTTGAAGTTTATGGCAGCGTACAAGTGAGGTGTATATGCTTAATTTTGCTCAATGTATGCCTTGCGTGGGTTTCTAAGGTGGTGTACTATTACCGTCTTCGGAGACACGTCATTTCCGCTTCTGGACCCACGCAGAAAGAAAGCAGGGTGCTGGTGGGCAGGGACGCGAAGTGGCACATTGTGGGGCTGCAACAAAGGCAGAGGCCCAAAACTCCACGCCTTTGATGCCAGCAGACCCACTGAAGGGAACACTGAATAGGGAAAACACTGTGGAGCCATATTGTTCCCCTACTTCGTTGGAATACCCTGCCCCCTGATTGTTGCTTCCCTCTACCCCCCTGATTCTGCTACCCCTTACCACCCCAAATGTGCTGCTCCTTCACTTCCCTGATTTCCGCTGCCCTCTGCACGCCTTGATAGTTGCTGCACCCCTGGGCAGGTGACACCCCTCCGTTTGGCCCTTGTGTCACCTCGGGACATGTAATATCCCATGTCACCCCTGGACTGGTGAAAATCATTATTTGGTCCTTGCGACCAAACAAGACATATGACATGCCAGATGTGTCCGTTTGACCCCCCACCACCCTGCAGCCAGCTGGGATGCACCTAGACAGGTGATATACTATCAGACAGTTAATACACCCTATTTAGCCCCTTTTGATGCCCTCTGTGCAGCACAACCACTTGCTACTTTGCCCCAGAGTTGCTGCTTCCACATCCTCTGCCTTCTCCTTAAGGCGCCAATCCATGGCGGTATCTGCAAAAAAGTTACAAAAAATATTGGGGTGGGGTAAGGGAAATAGTTAAAGTGTGATGGACAGGGGGGGTGGAGGGCTCCCCCCACAATTTAAAAAAAAGAAAAGAAAACTGTGAAAATGTCTTCATTCAATGTTTTCACATAACTCCATCCATGGCCACATTCACTGTTCCTGTGGCCACTGCCACTGGTCCAATCCCTGCCAAGACAGGGTGCCTTCTTACCTGCCCCACACATCTGTGGTGGGCACTTACCAGGAGTGTATAACGTTCTCAGACAAGAAGCCGAAGGTCCTGGAGGAGCATGCCATTAAGGAGGCAGCTCACAGGGTGGCCCAGATCCAGGAGCACTGGCAGGACTGAAGAGTAGGCGTGTCTCTACGTTTGTCACCAGACACCATTGGGAGTGCTTGGCCAGAGGAGGTGGCTCACCATCAGCAGTTGTGGACGTGTGTCAATGGAAGGAGCAGCTGCTGATCATCATTGATGGCAGCATCCTTGAGGGTAGTAGAGACTACGGCCGAAGGTGAGTCCACTGCATGCATGGCCAGAAGTATACACCACTTCATGGGTAAAGTGTGTGAGGCAGTGCATGAGGCAGTAAGATCTTCCATTCCTGCCACAAATGGCCACACTCTCCTTTGAACTTGTCCCTTCCTGGGGCTTGGGATTGCATGGTGGGATGATCCCAACACACTCTGGGTCACCTCTGCAACATCCCTGACTGTAGCAGAGTGCAGTCACATGGCTCACATGATAGCCTCCACTCCATAAAAGGACCCCACCCTCACTCAGACAGTCTGCCCAGGGTATTCACATAGTCAAGGACATGGCCAGGAGGTTGGCAAAATTGGAGGAGCAGATTGGAGAATTTAAAAATGAGGTGGGAAGATTGAAGGAGGAGGTTGTCAAACAGTAGAAAGAGAGTGTGAAATTAGGACTCTGGAAGGTGTTAGGCAAGTGATTTGTTGGAGAGGGGAAAGATTCATGAGGAAACCACTGGGGGAAATTACAGGAGGCAGAAATAATTAGTGGGAGCAATATCAAAAGGAGATGGACTGGGTTAGGGGTGAATTCCCAATCTGTAGAGGGAGGGAGGCACAAGCATGTTGCGTGGTGACAAAGAGGGCAGGATCAGCATAGCCTATATGCTACTCGTTAGGTAGGGGGGACCCTACGGGTGGGGCTGTCAAGCAACAACCCACACTTTGCTTCCCTGGAAACATCACCTAGCGCAGATCATGAGACCTGGAGCAATTCCTCACCCAGCTGGCACTCAAATGCCAAGGGAATATGCCCATGGTATACTCTGGAACTGGGTAGCTTCCCCACCATGTATGTAACTCTTAGGGAAGGACTTTGCAGGGAATTCAGAACCTTCCCAAGTAAATCCGCAATGAGAACATACTAAAAGTGGCTTAGCTCAAGTACCTTGGAGAGACATGTGAGTTACCGTGTATCCACCTCATTTGTTATTTTGGCCCAAACCTATACACAATCCCAAATAATAGTCCTCTGTACACTTTATATTTGGGTGATTCTTGTCCATTGATTCCTGATGCCATTCTGACACTCCCAAGACTAACTCACCCCTCTGTGACTATAAAAATGTACAGGTGCCATTTCTAGCATATGTTCCCCCAAGACATGTCCCTGCGGCCACCATGCACTTCTCGGTGTCCACATTCTGATTCTATCCATGCACACATGGACAGATGATGATCACATGAAGTGAAACAGGGAGGTGAATGGATACATCTGTCCACACTCATTTACCCCAAACATGTCTGGATGCCACTGGGAACAAAATATGTTGTCATTTAACATGCCGGCAAATGGGTGATCACCTTTACAAACCCACACCAGTGACCCACCTCCCTTTACAGACTCCCCAGGGACATGTTTATTTATTTTTGACACTTAAGCCCACCGAACCCGGAGGCAACTGGGCACTTTTCTTAAGAGGGTAGGTTACAAGTGTTGCTTACCTAGTAGGTTATATAGTATCGTTACAGAGGTTACAGCATGCAAAGTACTTAGGATCAGGTGGGCATGCATCGTGCTTAAGATCCGGTAGGTAACATAGGATGAAGGGTAATGCAATGCAAAGCTACCAGGTCAGGTCAAGTGGGTTAAATGGCATATACTAGGCATGTGGACGGCTTAGGCTGCAAGGTCAAATCAGGTAGGTTGCATAGCATAGACTAGGCATGAGGGCAGCACGGGCTGCAAGGTCAAATCAGATAGGTTGCATAGCATAGACTAGGCATGTGGGCAGCACGGACTGCAAGGTCAAACAGGTAGGTTGCATAGCATAGACTAGGCATGTGGGCAGCCCGGGCACAAAGTAAAATCAGGTAGGTTACATGGCATAGACAAGGCTAATGGGCAGCACAGGCTAAAAGGTCAAATCACGTAGGTTACATAGCATAGACTAGGCATGTGGCGCGCAGGCTGCAAGGTCAAATCAGGTAGGTTACATAGCATAGACTAGGCATGTGGGCAGCCCGGGCACAAAGTAAAATCAGGTAGGTTACATGGCATAGACAAGGCTAATGGGCAGCACAGGCTAAAAGGTCAAATCACGTAGGTTACATAGCATAGACTAGGCATGTGGCGCGCAGGCTGCAAGGTCAAATCAGGTAGGTTACATAGCATAGACTAGGCATGTGGGCAGCACGGGCTGTAAGGTCAAATCAGGTAGGTTACATAGCATAGACTAGGCATGTGGGCAGCCCGGGCAGCAAAGTCAAATAAGGTAGGTTACATGGCATAGACCAGGCTAATGGGTAGCACAGGCTGCAAGGTCAAATAAAGTAGGTTACATCGCATAGACTAGGCATGTGGGCAGTGCAGGCTGCAAGGTCAATTCAGGTAGGTTACATGGCACAGACTAGGCATGTGGGCAGTGCAGGCTGCAAGGTCAAATCAGGTAGGTTGCATAGCATAGACTAGGCATGTGGGGCAGCGCCGGGCTACCAGGGAGTGGGCATGGAGCAAGTTGAATATCCCGGGTACACAATTTGGAATGCATCGCCTATATGATTATCTAAACATACATGATGTAGTGCCAGTAACATGGACTGCACTACCAATATTGGCAGTGAAACGTGTAGATGTGCCATCGGTGCTCAGATTGTGTACCACTTTATTAGTTCAGAAGTTCAATGTGGAAGTCACAGAATTGCCAAGCTTCACAATGCATAACAATGAAGCCTATATACATAGGGAACTAATGCATCAAATGCTGCATGGAAGTCACATGCATGTGTGCTTTCAACACATTTGGCCTGTTGGAGCGGCTGGTGTTGTCAGCAGTGTCCATTTTTTTTTTATATGACCCTGATAGATTGAACCCAGAATAATAAATCATTGTCCAGGTGCTGCAAAGCATATGCTCATTCATTTGCCTACCCATAACCCATGTGTGTATGCATGCTTCTGTAGTACATAGAAATCAAGGCCTGCGTGATTTCCCAAGGTGTGACATGCACTGTGTCCTTTTCCTGCTCCCCCAAAAAAATACAAGATGTTGGGGGATTATACCTACTGTGCCATTGGAACACCAACTGGCACTAATTGTGTACTATTTGGGGCTCATTTTCTGTTTGCAAGACATTGGTACTTCCTAATTTCGTTTCACAAACTACATATCCCATAACACGCTTTGAAACACTATTTACTTGATGTATAAGAACCTTACAAATGCACAATAAATAAATACATAAATAATGCACCTTGTGGCAGTTATCCTTACCTGGCTATTCCTATGCAGAAGTCTTGGCACTACAATCCCCAGAAGCCTTAGAGATCAGTGCTGCTTTCACTTTCCCAGGACCGACCAGAGAGGGAGGGGTCATATTACCTTTAGGTGTGGTTCTCCAGCTGCTGCTAACGAACCTACGTCAGCATAGGATGGGTCAATAGTTTAGCAACTGCCTGCAGGAGCACAGGGCTCTTGTATTGAGTTTGCTGCCAGACCCTTGTGCTTTGATTCTTGGATTTCTGCTGTGTCATGCTGCTGTTTCCAGAACCTGCTGCTCCCTGCCCAGCAGCCCTGCTACTCTGTCTGCCATCCCCTGACTTCTGCCCTAGACCTCTGTGCTTCCTGCACTGTGGCCCTGCCCCTCTGCTTGCAGTCCTCCGTTCCCTGTCTGCAGCCCCTTGCACTCTAACACCAATTATTTTGTTCCCTGCCTGCAGTTTTATTTCTGTGTCTGTAGTCCATGTTACCTGGCATTAGCCTTCTGGATTCCAGTCCCAAGTTTCCTTGTTATCTGTCTGCCGTCCTGCTTGCTTTTACAGACCAATCCAGAGTTCCAGTTCCTTGTATTCCTTGTTACCAGTCTGCAGTTCAGTCCTTGTTATCCTTGTCCAGAGTTTCAGTCCTGAGTTTTCTTGTTCCTGATCTACAGTTTAGCCAGCTGTTCATTGATTCCAGTCTACAATTCCAGTCTCCTATACCCTTGTGCTTAGATTGGCTACTTGCTTATCCTCTTTCTTTGTATTCTCTGTCTTGAACCTTGCTCACTTTCACTTCATGTTCTTTCCCTGGATATTTCTGTTATGGATGTTGTCCTCACTTGTGCTTGTGTAATTCCTTTGTACAGAGTTTGGCTGCTGGGATTCTCAGCAAGCAATCTCTGCCCCTTTCCCATGTTGTGCCATTTTGGTAACAGTGTGCCGGTTCCTGTTTCAGCAGCCGTCACTGTTCGGTTTCTGCTGGACCTGTACAGGCTTCAGTTTTGTGAGTATTGTTTCCTTGTGTGTGCCTTAGAGTCCAGACACAGACAGCAAATCCTGCTGCTCCTTTCCATGATCATTCAGAGAGGGGCCCTGCAATAGTAACCATCTCAGAAGGCTAGAGTTTCCCCATAACCTGTGGGGAACTCTTCCCCCATTCTGTGTACACCCTAAATAGGAACCTAACGTGTTTGCCTTACTTATACTCCATGACCCTTTCTGTTCACTGCCTTTGTTGCCAGTCTGTAGTTATTGCCTATTCTTTCTTGTCTGCAGGACTCCTTACTCTTCTGTCTCTTGTGCACTTTTCTCCCCTTGGCTTTGTAGGCATGTCTCTGCCCTCAAGCCCCTTACATGGATGTGAATGCAGATGAGAAATAGTATCATGACAATCCATCTAAATCATGACACCACTTACCTGCCCAATACTCACCCTCCTTGCATGGTGTATGGCTGGTGTGTCTGATACCTGCAATACCCTGCCTGTCTTGTACTGTCAACTTTAGCATAGACATGCCCACGGACCCCTCTCAGCACTGTGCCCTTAAACAGTTCAACTGTGAGATTTTCTAACACAAACCTAGCGAGCTAGTGGGGCAGGAAAAGGGATAGGAAAAAGGAGGCCTATCAAACGTCTGCACACAATGTCTGCGAACAAGAACCAGAAAGATTGATGCCCTTTGCATGCAGTCTTGGAGCAAGATGCCATTTGGGTTAGATATGGGGAACCCACTTACAATGAGAGCTAGAGTCAGCAGCTAGAGTCAGCAGCTGGCATCAGCCATGCTGTGCTATGTATCCACATAATGGTTGGGAACAGCAAGTTGCAGATCAGAATTCATGTGCTGCCACAATTGTATGTGCATGAAAATGAAAGACAGTCATGCTCAAAGAGCTGTCGCCAAAGTTGGAGGAACCATGGGTTTCACTTGCGCTGCTACAAAAGGTGCCAAAGACAGACATAAAGGTATACAATTGGTCTCAAACGTTTGTTTATGGAATAATGCTTTGCAGTGCATTTTAGAGGTGGGGACATGTAACAGGAGTACCGTTTCCACCTCCCATTTCCCATCTGCCTCCAAATAACAATAGGATTTCGGCCAGTATGCTATTTCAGTGGACTGTAAAACCTACATATTGCCAGGGAATCCTCCTACTTTGACACTAGCCACAAGCACGGGGATACCACAGGAATGCTACCGGCAATGCATATATGGCAGGTGGCATAGGGCTGATGCCGGCTGATCCACCAGGAGCAGCATCTTACCCTCATGCATGAGAATGCTGTTAGGATTCAATCCCACATCTACCTCAAACATCCGTACCTCTGCTTCTCCATCAACACACTAGCCTCCTGTGCAATCCTTGCAACACCCTGGTTCAGGCTGTCGGTGGTGTCACCCCAAACACCTACACAACAGAGCATGCAGGAGAAGCAGCCATGGCAGTGTAGATGAACCACTCCTCTGTACCTTTCCTAGATAATCTTGTTCATTCTGTTTAGGAATTGTATGTGTGTTTTTACCACTGCTTGGATTACTTTGCACACTGTTTCTACTGGGACTTGTTGGATCTCATCCTTTATTCCTCACTCTTGGATGGTTCATTGGACTTCAGTAAATGTTAATGAGCCTGGATATTTAATTACTTGCACACTGGCCTGGACATTATTCATTCCCCAAAAAGGTCTCCTAGACTCAAATGGTGCAGCAGCAAATCAACCATCCTACCCCGTTGAATAAATCCCCAGTTTCAAGAGTTGTATTCCTTGTTATTTGGCTGTGTTTTTTGGGGGTGGGAGGGTAACAGCCAATATTTAAGCAATAAGCCCCTCGTCGCAGGGCATTACTGAGCCAGGTAATGCCCCAGGGCCCGTAGTTACAAGCCCCGCGTCAAAGGGTTTCTTGCTATTAGTACCCAGGCCTGCAAGCGGGATTACCACGTTCTGAGCCTCCTCATTGGCTGAGGGTCTGCCACACCCCCCGCCAGGGATATGAAGGAATTAGAAGATTCGAGGGATTCTGTATCGGGTAAAGCCCCGGCGAGGGCCAGTCAGATTGCGTGTAACAATCTGATTGCCTCTCGCCGGGTACCAATTGTAGTGAAGCTCTCACCTCTATCAGAAGATGTTGTTAACAATTATTCATTCAATACAAGCCCATCAATATTGTCCTGGTGCTGGCCAAGTCCTTGTGGCTGTTTGTTGTGGCGCCTGCTGCCATCATTGGAGTCTACATCTTCATTGCCACCATGGAGCATGGTGACATTGTGTCTGATGGCTACATTGTGCAACATACAGCACAATGAGACCGACATTCTCTGGCTGGAACATGAAAGTACCACCTGATCAGTGCAGACAAGGGGAGCTCTAGATCATTATCCCAAATGCCCACTCAATGTTGGTGTGGGTGCAGGTATGGGCATTATTTTGGTGCTGCTGTCTTCAATTTCCAGGATTGGGCAGAAGCATCAGCAGCCAAGGATGGATGGGGTACTCAGCAGCACCTGGGAAGTGGTGCTTATTCTACAAGGGGGAGGGGGGATTCATTCCCCTCGTTACCCATTGGGTGACAGGTTCAACTCATGCATCTGTCAGGAACCAGGGCAAGCTGATTATGGGTAGGCTACAGGTGTATGCATGGCCTCCTTTAGGGTTATGGGTGGGGCGTCTCATGTGGCATGACTTGCTTCACGGTTTGTTAAAGGGCCTGTCACTAACTATGGCCATATACATAGCTCTGTGTTCACCTCATGGCATGCTTTAATGAAAGTGCAGGCCCTTTGGTCTCCATTGTGTTACTTGTTAGAGTGCAAGAGTGATGTGAAAGGCATGGACACTGGACTGGAGGGCCTACTCACACATGGCACTGTAATGGACGGGTGGACTTCTGCAAGTGGTATAATGTGTCAGTATGGTAGTGGTATTATTGACTTATGTAACAGGAGTTAATGCCAGGGTTAGTGTATATCATTCCATTTTCAGTAACAACCACATAAATGTGCCCAACCACACATCGGTGGACGATAGGCCACGGAGTATGTGGAACCGTGCCCTGGCCCTAGGGTACGTGTGCATAGGTGCCTTCAGAGTGCAGTCAGATACTTCACTGCTAATGGTGCTGAACCAGTGAGGGGACTGTAATGCAAGTGACAGGGGGATTATTGATCAGTGTCATCTGTTTCTGAAACTTGTATAGTTGGAAGTGCTAGGCACCCAGCAGGGTGATTGCAACCAAAGTCACTTCCCGTTACCCCCTCCTGACAACCATATGTGTCCCATCACCTCAGCATGCTATGAAATATATGCATGCACATTGGTATGCTCAGAATCATGTTTGCACACATGTGTGTTTAACAGAAAAGACATCTATAGCATGTGACCATAAGACTGATGCAGCGACAAAGTGATTTGCAGTGATTGGCATGCTCGTGCACGGGACGCCTAAATCTGCATTGCTGTCCATTTGGGATCATTTTGCAAGTCCCCCGGATTGGACAAAAGTGGTGCAAAATCAGGCGCTACACATTAATGACTGTCTTCAGATCTTTTTGTTCCCGCCTGTGGGGAGGATTTTGTTTTCATTTTGAGGTGGAGTGGGTGCACTGAATGGACCAACCACATTCGCAAAATTCCCAGCGCCGCCTCAAAACAACAGTTTCACACCAGCATGTACTGTCATGCTGTCGTTCAACCAATATTTTACTACGGAATTGGCCCGCTTTTTACACCTAATAAAAGTAAGCGGATTCCATAGGAATTCACGGTAAATGTCAGGCTATTATGCAAGTCTGTGCAAAAATGAAGAGCATACTCGTCCTTGGCAATGAAGGGGTTAAGAGACATTTTCTAATTGACTAAATATAAACCAAGGCATGAAAGAAAGGTGTAATATATTAATGCATTGTTTCACCATTCTGCAACATGTTCCTTCCCCTTGAAGTCATATAAGGGCCATGAAGGCGAATTAACGTTTCTGCAGTGCTGCCCGATTCCGTCTTCAAAGTGCAAGAGATTTTCATGCAGCCACAAAAAAAATGCATTTCTATCCCGGGTAGCGCCTCCATAATGGGTGAAAGGGCGCCAACCTATCCGTCGCCCGTTATGTACATTGGTGAGGCCGGTCTGTGCATGTTTCTTTACTGGGGCAGACAGGGGAGTATCCATCATTGGAAGAGTGTGGGGTGAGGGGTCATGCTACCTTTCCCCCAAATGCAGCTTGGAAAATTAAAAGTCGTTCCAGCCCCCCATATGACTTGGTAGTAGAGATGATCAAAGATATCAGCTGATGTCTACTCTCAATGTCACTGCTCATTCTAACATTAGTGGATGTGGACGAGGAAAGTATACAAAAAATGTCTTTTCTGTGTCCTCTCTAATCATCCGTCTAATGAACACAGCAAGGCCCAACTTACCGCAGCTCTGGAAAGACCCAGGAGGCGCTATGCTAGCCAAGTGGTGGGAAAAGATCTGGGAAGTGGTGGCTGTGGAATAAATCACTGCGTTCCTGAATAATGGCTTCCAAAATATTGCCACACTTTATTCATTGGGCGGTCATTACGACCCTGGCGTTAAGGGTTTAACGGCGCCGTAAAAGGTGTCGGCGCCGTTAAACCCTTAACGCCTGATTACGAGGTCCCTTTGCAGCTCCCGACCTTAACAGCTGGTCTTGACCAGCCGTTAAAGTAGGGACCCGCAAAGGGACTTCCGAGGTAATTACGGTACTGCAATTTGCGATACCGTAATTACCGCCTTCCCCAGTCCCATTGAGCCCTATGGGGCAAAAATGGGAATGGGGAAGGGCCAATGGTAAATGGGGAATTATCGCCCCACCAACCTTGGAATCGGGCGGTATTTCCCCATTTACCATTGGTGGACTCGTTACAATACCGGCAGCAACCGTGTTGCTAATAGCACCATTGGTTACCGCCCGTGTTGTAATGAGGGCCATAGACTATGTGAGAGACACAGAAAGCTACTGCCATAGACCACTAATCTTGAATCACTTCTCACTGGTCTAGGTAAGCACGTCCAGGGGGTAGACCAAGAGGGGAAGGAAACAGTAGAGAGGGGAGTTGCCGGGTGGAGAAGCGAGACCCCCTTCCTTGCTGCCAGGTAATGGAACTCCCTTCCGCTCACCCTCATATCTCAACCCTCACACCTCGCTTTTCGCAAAGCTACCAAAACATGGCTATTTTCTTAAATTCTCTAGTTCAGCCTGCACTGTCTCCATGCCTGGTCTTGATGTTCACATATGCAATAATAGCTATATGTAATAGCCATGATATGCTCTACACTATATAACCCTATGTGTAACCATATCGCTATCCATGTACACATCATGCACCCAGGTATGTACACCTACCTGTAACTAAGCCGATTCCATGTAACAGCACCACGATGCCTCTGGGCTGTTTGTGAGTTTTATAAATGCAAATAAATGAATAAATAAATATATGCATAAATAGAGTCAAGGTAGGACTGCAAACCGCCATCTATAGGGATGGATAGGATATAGGCACACACTGCTTACTGAGTTGCTCCCATTTATCCCCCTTTTTCCCCCTCGCTCCTGGTTCCCGCAGAACAATAGATACATTGGTAGAGCAAAAGTTGCATGCATTAAGAGTTAGAAATACGATGTAAGTTACTATAAACAGAAGGGAATAGAGGTAATCAGAGATAAGGCGTTCAATTCAGGACAAATGTTAGGGGTAGATTCTTGGCAAGCTTAATGTGATCTGTTATATGTATGGATGAAATCTGTTTACTCTGTTCCCCAAAGAAAATAAAGTTAAACAAAAAACATAAAATAAATAAACGTCATGCCACAGTAAAGAAAGGGCTAGACTGGCTGCCCCCAAATTTAGTATAGTCAAGTAATAACACAAATCATACTTGGCTTTAAATCAAGTATGTTATGCGTTATTACTTGGCTAGACTGGCATTTGGGGGCAGCCAGCCTAGCCCTTTCTTACTGTGGCTTGATGTTTATTATCATAGATGCAGAGAAAAAAGCGCCACCAGACAGTGCTCCTGTCTGCCGCTCCAGCTCCAATCCTGAGTACATTCACTAGTCCGACTTCAGAAAGAAGTCAGAAAGAAATGATCTGACTTCTTCCTGAAGTCGGACTAGTGAATGCATTCAGGACTAGAGCTGGAGGGGCACACAGGAGCTCTGTCTGGTGTCCTTGTCCGTCACTGCTCCAGGCTGCAGCTGCTGCGGTGGCTCAGAATGGGGTGGCACACAGACACCTGTTTGCCAAGTGGTGTGCTCCTGCTCAGCAACTTCCTTGTAGTGGCAGCAGACACCTCACGGGAGGTGTCCCTCTGCCAGGACATTTGGGCTGGCAGCTGGGCCCAATGCTTCATTGTCCTCCTGGTAGTAAGACACCTCCAGTTGGGCAGCCTCATTGACAATGAGGGTGCTGAACGGGAAAAGTGTACTGCTGCCAGGAGAACAATGAATCATTGTACCCAGCCACCAGCCCAAATGTCCCGGTCTGGCTACTGAAAGAGCCACTGAGTGGGAAAACTGGCCCTCCACCCTCTCGCTCGGTATGCCACTGGTGGCAGGGCTTTTTTTTAAACTGGGCATCAAGGGTAAAAGCAGCATGATGTGTGTTCCTATGTGGTAGTGGCCTAGATTGGTGTGTCCTGTCTGGACATATTTCTTTACTATGATATGGCAATATTTACTTTTTTGATGCTTCTGTGACAGGCATGCAGGTATGCTACCATACTATAATGTATCACTTTATCTTTTCCAGGCTCCTACCCTCCCAACGTTCTTTTGGTGAATGTAGCTGAAGTGAAAGAGTAAAAGGGACGCCTTGCTGCTGCCAATGTGTGCATTCATCGAGGAATGGATCTCTGAAAGAATAACATTGAATCACATGTGGCCCCTAAAAGCACAACAACTAATCACACTACTCACCTGCTACACTATGACATACGAATGATAATTCACCCCTTTTCTAACATCCCTTCCTATTGCCCTTACCTCTGTCTGCCAACTATACCCCAAATTGTTCCTCTCATGCAGTATCTGCCCCCATTGTTTAATACCAGCGAGAAAAAACAGAAGACAAAGCATTTCTATTTTACAAAAATATCAGTTTGTTACAAAGGACTATTTGAGGGAAGCTAAATATCGTTTTCCATTTCAGCACAACAAATGCATATAATTTTAGGATTGTTAAGCATACAGAGCACTGACCAGTTAAATATCTCTCCTAAATAGTGATTGGGGTTTAAGGTTTCTCTGGACCTGTGTGGAAAAAAACGTATGTGCCCCTTAATTTTCATATGTATTGATATCTTCAGATATCTTCAGAGGTGTAAACACAGAACATGACATTGCAGGAAGTGCCCTCAGGTACTCTGATACTCCAGGGCATGATGGCAAATACAAGCACAATAGGTTACCATGTGGATGTCAAGTGAGACATAGCTCTCAGGTGTACAATATATTATCACCCCCTAATATTATTGTACATAGTGCAACACTGTAATACGGTAAACCACGAGGCAAATCACTTCTAGGGACTCCAACTTTGGCAGGTGAGGCACAGTGAGATTAAGTGATTTGCCCAGGATCATAGACAATGGATAAGTGATAAAGCTGGATTTATTTATTTTTATTTTTGCAATTTGTATAGCACACCGGACCCAAAGGTATCTAGGCACTGTTCTTTACAATGGTTAATACAGAAGTTACAAGATTACACAGGTGATAAATACATAGTTACATATTTACACGTATACTTGCCAGATAGTGAGAAAATACAGTCTTAAGCATACACTTATGCAGGTAGGTTACAAATATAGTTTGAGGTAAGTTGTGGACATGGCTTAGAGTCGTATTTCGTGTGTGAACAGCCAGGTTTTCAGTTGTTTTCTGAAGGTCCAAAAGGAGTCTTAGGATCTTAGCTTGGCTGGAAGAGTGTCCAAGAGTCTAGCGGCTGTTGCCGGGAAACTACTCCCTCCGGCTTTCTGTACTATGAATCTCGGTGTAGAAAGTACGCGCATGTGTGCCGACCATGTGTGCCCGTTAGATTGTGTTCTAGAGATTTTGTCTGCTATATTTATTTATTTTGACCGCACTCTTCAATTCAGGCACTTAAGGACATATCTTCCTGTCTGAAATTGATACAAATATTTGGGTTTCAGGAACTAAAAAGTACTTGAAAAGTATACAAATCATATGCCAACTAACCTGACAATTTACAAACCATGTTTTCAACATGTTAAATAAAAACAGTAGGAATGTATTTTTATTTTCTACCTCTTGAAGGAAAGCCTGCAGGTAACAACATACACAACAATCTGAGCCAGGTGTTTCAGATGTAGAACCATAGTGAAAGAAAATGCAGGATGAGGTCACCTGATTGCAGGCATACGACTTGTGTTGTATTTCTCCAATTTCTAATGAAACAAGATTTGGTCTGCTTTGGGATTTTCCGCAATAAATAGGGCTTTTTCTAATTGTTTTAACCCACCATAATGTTATGGTGGTTGGTTAACCTGCCCCAACACTTCAATCTGAAGGATGTCAAATACACCACCCTGATGATTGTCCAATGAGGGTGAAACCATTTTTGTTGTTGCATCCTTGAGGGCTATCAGCACTTGGCTGGTAATTCTATCCATAAAATAGTACTGTCCTACAAGGCAATGCCAATAATCTCAAATGAAACAGAAATAAAGGCTAATTTATTGACTACATACCCATAATGCTTTGCTCGGTGGCTCACATCTGGAGTTGAATTGTCATGGATTGCTGCCAGGTGGTGTTATGACATATAAAGCTTGTTAACTGAAATTACCTATTCTATTCACAGAGGCAGTAGTCACTCCCAATTACCCATTCACTAATGTGTCTGCATCCTTTTTATCCCATTTTAAAGGTCTTGCCAAGCCTTGTATTGAGAAGATATTTGCCACCCAGTTTAACTATCGACCCCAGGTCACAGTCCTTAAAAAGTGAAGTGGACCCTGCTGAGAGAAGAACCCCTCTTGCACTCAATATTTTTCAGCCTTTTCCATGACCAGTCCCTCCTACTCTTTCAGGTGAGGTATAGAGTGTAATTAATAAACAAAGGGGACCTTGTCAGGACAAGTGTAGTGAGAGGCCTATATATGATTGGTATTGTAAATTAATAAAGATATTAAAGCATTATAAGGTCTGCGGTAGCGTGTAGTTATGGTTCAGTTGCACGACTCATAGGAAGACCACTTTTTTGGGCGACTTATAACTTTGCTCCCCCTGGACGAATCGTCACCAAACTTTGGAACAAAAGTATATTGCCTGCTCTGAAATATTTTCCTAAGTTTAGTGAGGTTTTGTCAAGGACGGCAAAGTTATAATGGGGCTCCCAATTTTATTTATTTTTTCCATAGACTGAATGGAGAAAAACTGCTCACACGTGCAGCCCAAACCGCTGGATGAATTTTCACCAAATGTGTAGCATGAACGACGGCTTGGTCCCGAAAGCGTGCTTTTGTAAATTTTGTGAAAATCCATCCAGTAGTTTTTTTAAAAACATTTAAAATGTAAGTCCAAAACAATTAGTGTTATCTGGCTCTGCTCTGTGGACTAATTTCCCTGTTCGCTCCACGGACCGGACCCTGATTGGCCGAGGGAAGGACGTGATGTCCGCGGACACACAATGTTCTCACTGACTGGGTGGAGGGAAGCGTGATGTGTTGCATAATTTTTGGAAATGCCCGCCATGTTGTATCCGCGGATATCCGCGGATAGCGCAACGGCGAAACGGACTCGAAAACGTGCTTTGGGGCATCTGGCGGTGGGAAGACGGCTGGAAAGGGTGGTGGATGAAAAATGGTTCATATGATGTATTTGTTTAGGTGGAAGAAGACAGTGTTGTGTCCGCGGTATCCGATCCGCAAACACCGCATCAGTTCGCAGATAGATCCTCAGGCGAGCAGCTTATGTGGTGACTGCAGGCAGCCTTCATTAGGGTAGGATAGGTCCTGAGGCGAGCAGCTTATCTGGTGACTGTAGGCAGGCTTAAATAGGGTAGGGAAGTGGATTGTAGATGATATGAGGATGTTTGTATAGGCTGTATTATGCTGTGGTGTGTGTGGCAAGCCCTTAGACTCTTGGGTGCATGGCAAAAGGCCATGCACCCAAGAGTCTGCCGACTGGTTGCAAGTACTACAATAGTATGTGTTGGACGGGGCCTCAGGTGGCTGGCGTGTGTGTGGGTTGAAGCCAGTGTGCAGATTGTTGGGTGCATGGCTGTGTTATGCTGTGGTGATTGTGAGCAGTTACTAGAGTCTTGGGTTCATGGCTGCAGGTGATGCATGCAGGAGTGTGCCCACTGGTTGAAGTACTGTAATGGTACATGTAGAAAAGTGGACAGGGCTTCAGGCAGCTGGCTTATTGGATTGAAGAGTGTGATGACTGGTTGTACATACTGGAATACTGTATGTATAGATGTGGACAGGGTCTCAGGTGGCTGGGTTATGTGTGTGGGTTGTGGCTAGTGTACAGATTGTTGGGTGCATGGCTGTGTTATGGTCTGGTGATTGTGACGAGGTACTAGAGTCGCGGGTGCATGGATGGAGGTGATGCACTCAAGAGTCCAGGAGTGTGCCCACTGGATGAAGTACTCTAATGCTATGTGTAAAAAAGTGGAAAGGGCCTCAGGCAGCTGGCATATTGGATTGAAGAGTGTGGTGACTGGTTAGTCGTACTGGAATACTGTATGTATAGAAGTGGATAGGGCCTCAGGTGGGTGGCTTATGTGTGTGGGTTGTGGCAAGTGTACAGATTGTTGGTAGCAAGGCTGTGTTAAGCTGCTGTGATTGTGACCAGCTACTAGAGTCTTGGGTGCATAGCTGGAGGTGATGCACTCAACAGTCTAGGAGTTGTCCACTGGTTGAAGTACTGAATACTATGTGTACAGAAGTGGACATGGCTTCAAGTGGATGCCTTATGTGTTTGGGTTTTGACCACTGGGCAGATACTTGTGTAGTTTACTGCATTATGATGTATAGGTTGCGGGCAGTTAGTAGAGTCTTGAGTGCAGAGGCCATGCATCCAAGAGTCTGTCCATTGGCTGGAAGTACTTTAATAGTATGTGAACTGAAGCGGATAGGGCTTCAGGTGGTTTTGTTATGTTTGTGGGTTGTGGTAAGTGGGCAGAGGTTTGTATGCTTGGCTGTATTATGTTACAGTGGTTGTGGCCAGGGCCTAGACTCTTGGGTGCATGGACGGAGGCCGTAGGCTGTAGGTCATGCACCCAAGATTCTAGGCCCTGGCCACAACCACAGCAACATAATACAGCCATGTTTTCAACATTGTGCAACTGGTGTGTGGATTGCACAAATATGTGTACAGAAAGCAATGTGCAGATTACAAAGAAGTATGATACCAATAATGCTATACTTACTGTTTGTATTGTTGAGGGTCTATGCAGTTTGGATATAGTATGTGTAGAAAAGTGTACAGGGCCTTAGGTGGCTGGCTTATTGGATTGAAGAGTGTGCTGACTGGTTGTACGTATTTGAATACTATGTATAGAGAAGTGGACATGGCCTCAGGCAGTTGGCTTATGTGTGTGGGTTATGGTAGTGTATACATTGTTGGGTGCATGGCTGTTTTATGCTGTGGTGATTGTGACAAGGTACTGGACTTTTGGGGGTATGGCTATAGGTCATGTACCCAAGAGTCTGTCCATTGGCTGTAGTGTAATGGGACGTACTTGTGGCCTGCCACTATAGTTTTGGGTGTACGGCTGCAGGTTATGCACTTAAGAGTTCAAGAGTGTGTCCACAGATTGAAGCTCTGTAATGCTATGTGTATAAGTGGATAGGGCTTCACGCGGTTGGCTTATTGAACTCAAGAGTGTGGTGACGGGTTGCATGTACTGGAATACTGTATCTATATAAGTGGACAGGGTCTTGGGTGTATGTGTGTGGGTTGTGGGCAGTGTAGAGATTGTTGGGTGCATGGCTGTGTTATGCTGCAGTGATTGTGACGAGCTAAAAGAGTCTTGGGTGCGAGGCTGGAGGTGATGCACTCAAGAGTGCAGGCGTGTGCCCACTGGTTGAAGTACTGTAATGGTATGTGTAAAAAATTGAACAGGGCCTCAAGGGGCTGGCGTATTGGATTGAAGAGTGTGTGTCTGGTTGTACTGCATGTATAGAAGTGGGCAGGGCCTCAGGTGGCTGGCCTATGTGTATGGTTTGTGGCCAGTGTACAGGTTGTTGGGTGCATGGGTGTTTTATGTTGTGGTGATTGTGACCAGCTACTAGAGTCTAGGGTGAATTGCTGGAGGTGATGAGTCAACAGTCCAGAAGTGTGCCCACTGGGTGAAGTGTTGGAATACTATGTGTATAGAAGTGGACAGGGCCTCAAGCCCATGGCTTATGTGTTTGGGTTGTGGCCACTGAGCAGATTCCTGGGTAGTTTACTGTATTATGATGTATTGGTTGTGGGCAGTTAATAAGAGTCTTGGGAGCAGAGGCCATGCATCCAAGAGTTTGTCCATTGACTGGAAGTACTATAATAGTATGGGAACAAAAGTGGGTAGGGTCTCAGGTGGCTGTGTTATGTTTGTGGGTTGTGGTAAGTGGGCAGATGTTTGCATGCATCGCTATAATATGTTGCAGTGGTTGTGGCCAGGGCCTAGACTCTTGGGTGCAGAGTCTAGGCCCTGGCCACAACCACTGCAACATAATACAGCCATGCATGCAAACATTGTGATGCTGGTATATGGACTGCACAAATATGTGTACATAATGCAATGTGCAGATTGCAAGGAAGTACGACACCAATAATTTTATACTTATTGTTTATATTGGTGAGGGTCTATGCAGTTTTGATGTTGTATGTCTGGAAAAGTGTACAGGGTTTTAGGTGGCTGGCTTATTGGTTTGAAGGGTGTGTTGACTGGTTGTGTGTACTGGGATACTATGTGTACAGAAGTGGACAGGGCGTCAGGTAGTTGGCTTATGTGTGTGGGTTATGGCAGTGTATAGATTGTTGGGTGCATGGCTGTATTATGCAGTGGTGATTGTGACCAGCTACTGGACTGTTGGGTGTATGGCTGGAGGGTCTGTGCATTGCCTGTTAGTAGTGTAATAGTATGTGTACAAAAGTGGACAGTGTGTTTGTCAGGTGGTTTGTTGGACTGTCTTGAGATTCTTGGGTGTACTAGACTGTATGCAGTGGGATGTAATTGTGACTAGCTACTATCATTTTGGGTGTATGGCTGGAGGTGATGCACATATGATTCCAAGAGTGTGTCCACTGGTTGAAGGTCTGTAATGGTATGTGTAGAAATGTGGATAGGGTCTCGGGTGACTGGCTTATTGGAGTTAAGAGTGTGCTGAGTGGTTGCATGTACTGGAATAATATGTGTATAGAAATGGACAGGGCCTCAGGGAGATGGGTTATGTTTGTGGGTTGTGGCCAGTGTACTGATTGTAGGGTGCATTGGTTTGTGTTATGCTGTGGTGACTGTGAACAGCTACAAGAGTCTTAGGTGCATGGCTGGAGGCTATGAAAACTAGAGTTCAAGAGTGTGCCCACAGATCGAAGTACTGTAATGGAATGTGTAGAGAAGTGGACAGGGCCTCAGGTGACTGGCTTATTGGACTCAAGAATGTGCTGGCTGGTTGCACGTACTGGAAAACTACAGAGAATTATAAATGGGACAAATAGTAAACTCGGGGGAAAGATGCAAAATGTAATTATGAACATGTGTAAGCATTGGCAGAATTTTAACTATTATATATTTAATGAAAAAGGCCAAAATGTGCCAAAGGCGATGCTACCTCGCACAGAGCCGGCGATGGGGTTGTCCATTTCCCTGTGACCCATTGAATCCACATATCTACTTCTTATTGCGGTGGCTAGTATGAGTCTGAAGTTTTGATTCATAACTCATTTTTGTTAAAGAGTAGACTTGAGAGACAAAGAAAGGTCATAAATGCAAACAGAAAAAGTATGCCCTTTCCCCTGAACCAATAGGGCTAGAGGGAGGAGAAAGGAATGGTAGGCTGTTCTATCCCAGTATAGGAGTAATTCCAGAGTACCTCCCCCCAGATTGTAAAATAGATGATGCAATATGGGGCTATATAAGAGGGACACAGAGAGACACAAAGGACTGATCCATCTACAGCAAGATACACAGATTCCAGATCCAGACTCACACCAGAATCCTGGGAGAAAGGAGAGGAGGCAGCTGATCCTATCCAAGAGAGTGCAGAGAACATACCTTGCCTAGCTAGCCCTATCCAGGAGAACGCAGTGACCAGAACCCTTGGCCTAGCTGTCCAGAGGGACCAGATCCCTTGGCCTAGTTGTCCAGAGTGACCAGATCCCTTGGCCTAGCTGTCCAGAGTGGCCACGGACCGTGCTGGCTTTCCAGAATCCCAAACTCAAGCTTACATTGTAAGTTGCAAATAACCCCAGTCCCAAATTGCATACCTCTCTGTTTTGAATCTTGCATCCCATAGAAAATCCCATTCAAAGTCCCAAATTGCCAGTATAATCCATTCACCTTTTCATAGACGAATCTGTACCAGCCTTTGTATGTTAGTGTCTTCCTTTTATAAATCTTTCAGTTGTCTGTATAAATCCTTAGCATTATTTCAAGTAAATTAATTAATTGCCCTATAAAGAGATCACGGTGTGAGTTGGTTGACATTCGAAATTAACCACCTCATGCCAAGTGCCTTTCTTTAATAACTATAGTCATTACAATATTTATAGCCTCAATAGAATTTGTCTCTGAGTAACAAAAAGTGAATTTGCCTGTGTACTGTCTGGTGTATTCCCACGAATTTCGATTTTGCATCTGTCCCATAGAAAACTGCAAACCATAGTCCCACTGAGAACCATCCCTTTCTGTCAGAATCCTATCCATTATGTGGCTTTTTCCTTCTCCTTGAAACTGATTTCCAATTTTGACAGCAAAACCCTCTCCGTGGCTGCCTGTCATCACAAGTTCTGGGTAAAAAACCAATTTCCATTCTGCCACGTGCATTTTTCTTTTGCATTTGTTTTCTGTCCCAAAATTGATTTTCTTACCTTGCGTTCATGTTGCCCTGCTTAGTAGTCTGTAAGCTTCCTTATCTCTTGAGTGTAGCAACATGAATTTCTTTTCCAGCTGTCCCACCGCAGTTGTAAGCTGTTGTGCGAGTAACAAGTCAAATCTGATTCTGCCGATTTGCTCATAAATTGGGTTTTCATTTTTCTTTCTGGCCTCCCATCTTGGGATGGTGGGCTGAATTCTAAATCCGATGTTTCCCTCTTTATCCTGACTCCTTGCCACTACCTTCGACCCAAAAAGATTTAAGTTAGCTGATGTTGGGGGTGAGTGTTGCTGGACGAGCGCTTAACCTTCGTACCATCCCATGCTTGAAAATCATTTTTCCTGTTTTGCCATTGAAGGTTCATGTGAATTGTGGGCAGTTTGAACTAACTGTGTTGTAGGAATCTTTGCAGTTGTATTGCCACAACATTGGTTGCTGCTGTACAATTGTTTGATTTTGCTTTTATTTTCATTGAACCATAAAATAAATATCATATTGATCCACATCGGCCTGGTTCCTTGTCCACTGGACACAGGGTATTTGTAAAGGTTGGTTGCGAGACAGGTTGGGGTCTACTCAAATAAAAGAACCCGTGGTTGATTACAGATGAAAAGCGTTTTTATTGTACGCCACATTCATTGTCAGCGGAAAAAGCCCCTGGCTGGAGTGTGCCGTGTTATAAAACCATTACTGGACCACTTGGAATGATCATGTAGATAAGGATAAACTATTGACGTGGAATCAGTCTTCGTTCTCTTGACCAGCATAAGGTAACTCCTTCTGGTCCATATGCCTTTCTGTTCACGTCCAGCGCTCTGATGTCCGCTACTCTCCTACAGGAGACTAGGCATAAAAGCATTGCTAGTTTCCCTGACAGTTGTTTCAATGATAGGTATATGTTTCCTGGGCAGCCAGTCAGTAGTTTTAGAACTGTTGTTACATCCCACAGGACATCGTATCTTGGTTCTGACAGTCTCCTAAATCATACTCCTCTAAGGAGTCGAATGACTGCTGCGTTCTCTCCTACAGGCATGCCCTCGACAGGCAGATGTCCCGCTGACATGGCAGAACTGTACACTCCTATCGTCCTGTACACCTTCCCGTCTTGCAGAAGTTCTGCTAGGAAATTCAAGATCTCTACTAAAGGGGCCAAAACAGGATGAAGATTTCTCCCTTCGCACCATTGAGACCATCTGCTCCCATCTGAGTCGTAGCTCTGTCTCCTGGATGGCGCCCCTGATTCTGCAATGAGGCGAGCAGCTTGTGCCAAAATGCCTGGGAGGTCCCAGTGTCTCCTACTATCATGCACACCATCAGTGGGAGAGTCCCTCTCACTCTCCGAGGATGATATGACCCAGCTGGGTCCGTGAGTAGGTTGTCTCCTGGCGGAAGTACTCTTGGATAATCTGTCACCAATTCCATCATTGCCGAGAACCATACTTGCGACTTACATAGCCACTACTATCATCTTCGCTTCCTCTCTGCAAACGTTCGCTAGCACTCTGTTCAACATTATGAATGGTGGGAACGCGTAGTGCGTGGCTACCCTCCAGTCTTGAAGGAAAGCGTCTACTCCTGCTGCTGTCGGATCTAACCTCCAGCTGAAATACTTGTTCTTCTGAGTGTTTAGCCTGGATGCAAATAGTTCTGTGTGGACCGGTTCCCACAGCTTCTCTATCTGTTGGAAAATACTCTTGTACAGCATCCAGCCGCTGGAGTCAAATAAGTGTCTACCATTCCAGTCTTCTACTACATTGAGCGAGCCTAAAAGATATTCTGCTACCACCGAGGTCCCTGATTCGAGGCAGAAGTGCCAAAAATCCTTGGCTAGCTCCGACAGCAGTCTGGATTTCGTCTCTCCTAAGTGATTGAATTATCTGACCGCTGATCTAGTTTCTATCTTCAGCAGAATACACAAGTTCACTTTGCCCTTCCTGAAGGCTTTGACAGTTGATATCCATCTTGAGCTCTTCTGCGCTCCATTTTCCCCCTCTTTCTCGTTCCCCGCAGTGGGCTCCCCAGCCTGCTCCGCTGGCAACCAACTCTATCACCAGATTGGGTTGGTCTCCGAATATGGCCTTCCCGTTCCAGCCGTCCATACTGTAGCCATCATTACAGTTCTGTCTTGGATTCTTCATTGAGGGGTACTGCTTGGTGGTACTTTAGTCCCTGCTGTAGGTGCTTTAGTCGTTTCAGGCCTCCATAATGTAGGGTCCCTGGAAATATTGGCTGAATCGACGCTGCTACTAGGCCCACTACTCTTGCTATCGTCCTTAGGGACACGACGCTCTAGTCTAGGTAGCTCCTTATCTCTCTTTTTATAGCTCTTACTTTCCTGGCTGCTAGTTCTAAGGTAGCTTTCTTGGGGCCTCATCATGAGTCTGGTGGTAACCCTTAAATGCGGTGGTAGTGCTATTACCACCACATTTAAGGGTCCGCCAGATCATGGGCTTGGTGGATTTGCCCCCAGTTTACAGCTGGGGGCAAATCTGCTGGGATTTTGACAGTTTTCGGCACTATTACCGATGGCGCTAATACCACCGGCAGTAATAGCGTGAAAACTCCCCATTGGGCCCAATGGGGAATGGGGAATTCCTGAATGGGCCCAATGGGGAATGGGAACCAACCGTTCCGCCAAACCCGTAATTCGGTGCTAATAGCGCCGGGGTTAGCACCCAACTCGTGATGAGGCCCTTGGTGTTTAAGATGAACCAGAGGATGTCTATTCTCTTTGTCGGGATCACGTAGACTTCTCTCAATTCACTAGGAAGCTTAGTGATACTAAAAGCTCCTTCACCCAGCATGTCTGATACTGGAGCGTCTCTCTGCTGTTCGCCACCAGCAGGATATCGTCTAGGTAAATAATCATCCTGATCCCTTTTCTCTGATCGCTTCCGCTATCGGCTTCATGAGCTTCGTAAACGCCCATGATGCTGAGACAAGCCCAAATGGCATTGTCATGAATTGCCAAAATCGTCCATCCCAGTCGAAAGCTAGGAAGGGTCGATATCTCCTGTGGACTGGTACCATGAGGTAAGCCTCCTTTAGGTCGATCCTCGTGAGCCAATCGCCTTCTCTGATGATATCCCGGAGCTGGTGAATCCCTTCCATCTTGAAATGGTGGTATGTCCCCGAGCTGTTCAGCTCTTTCAAGTTTATTACGAGTCTTACTTTGTCTTTCCTGTGCACTAGGAACATGTTGCTTATAAATCTTGGGGGTGCTCTGCAAGGCTCTATAGCCCTCTTCTGTGCTAAACTTTGCAGCAGCATATGTAAAGTCTCTTTCTCGACCTGTGCTGTGTGCATTGGCTGGGGTGGGTTTGGGTCTGCGTGGGTACCTGCATGAATTCTAGTTGAAACCCTTTGACTGTCTGCAAGACCCAGGCATCGCTGGAAAGTGTGCGCCAGTTCTCCCAGAAACATTGTGTTCTCCCCCCAACTGGTGGGTACGGGGTATGTCTCAACTATGGGGAAGCCTTGTCCTCTTCCCTGGCCTCTTCCTCATCTTCCTGTCGGGAAACACCCTCTCGTAGGGAAGAAAGCATCTGGCTGCTTATTCTCCCAATAGTAGGCCCTGTTATTTTGAGGCCTTCTTGTGGCTTGATAAAGACCGGTCGCTCTGCCTCGATACCGACTGGTCCCGGAGAAAATTCTGCCTGGGATATCTCATTTATAGATGTCTGGGCCTTCTCTAGGGAGGTGTAGGTGCCTACAAATCTCCCAATGTCCTTCCCAAATGTCTTCCCAAATAGGAGGCCTTGTGCCGCTTCTCCCATCTCGTAGGAGGCTAGGTCTCTTAACTTGGGATCAATCTTTAGGAGGAGGCCTCTTCTGAGCTCCGAGGATGTGGCGCAGTTTGAATTGCCTAAGAGCCACAAGCTCTTTGTACCCAGTTAGCCAGTCTGTCTGGGTCCACCTCTTCCCCAGTGTCCCGGGACCGCTCCGCCAGGTACATAATCTTGGCCAGGGGCCCTGCGATGTCGAGGACTTCTCCTGGCAGCTTTTCCAAGACCTGTCTATCCTCTTCCTAGGGTCTCTTGAGGTCTTTGATACGAATTCTAGCATTTTCGAGTGTGTTCGGGCGCTTCTGCCACTTTCGCCGGCAGCACCGGCTTTGGACATTCGGCCGGCATGCACTGCTTCGCTTCTCTCTCGAGCGCTCTGTGTAGCCTTTAAGTCAGGGGTGCACAACTGATTTTGACAGAGGGCCAAAAGTACCTTACATGATGGCTATAGTAGGCCGAAAAGTAAATGTGGGTGGGGCAGTAGGCGGGGCGTGGCAGGAGTCTTTTTCAACCCCCAATTTGTATTAAACACATGGGCCCTCATTACGACCCTGGCGGAGAGGGGTTTACGCCAGCGTAATGCATGGCGTACCTCTCCGCCAGATTACGACTTTCCGTAGCGCCATGGTGATTTTTACGCCCGGATTTTCCGGGCGGAAAAATCCATGGCGCTACGGGACCTCTTGTTAATTACGCCACCGTAATCTACGGTGGCGTAATTAACGCCTTCCCCACTCCCATTATACCCTATGGGGCAAAAATGGGAATGGGGAAGGGTAAATGGGGATTGGGGACTAACCGCCCCGCCAAGGTCGGAATGGGGCGGTGAGTCCGCCAACCCCCATGGCGGAGTTGGCAGCTCTGCGCCATGGACCATGGTGCAAATTGCACCATGGTCCTCCGCCAGGGTCGTAATGAGGCCCATGGAAAAAGAACACGTTTTTGAGGTGTAATGATTTTTATTTGTATTTCAAACTTACATTTGGTACTACACATTTTCCATTGTTATAATTTATTTCTATTTAGTTATTGTAGATCGTCTGTTTAATAAAATTATATATATATTTTATTAACCCTTGATTGGACATGCCGTTATTTTGGACTGCTATACTTTGCTGTTTGGGTTGCCCAAGAGGAGTATGGCCTTACTTGAGCCAGGTTTCCTCAAAAAGCAAAGGATGCACATCTCCTAACTGTGCCTGTTATAGCTTTATTATTGGGTTCACTCTTGGAGTACAACACTATGCCCCATGGCCCCCACCCCTCAAGCAAACACTATGCCCCATGGCTCCCACCCCCAACCAAACAATATGCCCCATGGCTCCCATCCCCAACCAAACACTATGCCCCATGTCCCTCACCCCCAACCAAACACTATGCCCCATGGTTCCCACACCAAACCAAACATTATGCCCCATGGCTCCCACTCCCAACCAAACACTATGCCCCATGGCCCCCACCCCTCAAGCAAACACTATGCCCCATGGCTCCCACCCCCAACCAAACAATATGCCCCATGGCTCCCACCCCCAACCAAACACTATGCCCCATGGCCCCTACCCCTCAACCAAACACTATCCCCCATGGCTCCCACCCCTCAACCAAACACTATGCCCCATGGACCCACCCCTCAAGCAAACACTATGCCCCATGGCTCCCACTCCCAATCAAACACTATGCCCCATGGCTCCCACCCCACATGCAAAAACTATGCCCCATGGCTCCTACCCCCAACCAAACACTATGCCCCATGGCTCCCACCCCTTAACCAAACACTATTCCCCATGGCTCCCACCCCCAACCCAAATACTGTGTACCTTACATGCCGCCTATAGAGGGCCAAAAAGTAAATGTGGGAGGGGCGTGGGCATGGCGGGTCCCAACTCAACAAACAAACTCTCAAGCACGCACCCATACAGACCCGTACCCCCCACCCCCAAACTCAGCACACAAACTCTCATTCATGCACCCATACAGACCTAAAGCCCCCTCCCCCCAACTCAGCATACACACTCTCAAGCATGCACCCATACAGACCTGAACCCCCCAACCTCCGAACTCAGCAGACAAACGCTCAAGCATGCCCCCATACAGACCCAAAGCCCCCAACCCCCAACTCAGCATACAAACTCTCAAGCATACACCCATACAGACCCGTACCCCCACCTCCAACTCAGCACACACACTCTTCAAGCATGAACCCATACAGACCCATACCCCCAACTCAGCACACAAACTCTCAAGCATGCACCCATACAGACCGAAAGCCCCCACCCCCAACTCAGCATACACACTCTTAAGCATGCACCGATACAGACCTGAACCACCGAAACCTCCCAACTCAGCACACAAATGCTCAAACATGCACCCATACAGACCCAAAGCCCCCCACCCCCCAACTCAGCATACAAACTCTCAAGCATGCACCCATAGAGGCCCAAAGCCCCCACCCCCCAACTCAGCATACAAACTCTGAAGCATGCACCCATACAGACCCGTACCCCCACCCCCCAACTCAGCACACACACTCTCAAGCATGTACCCATACAGACCCTTACCCCCCACCTCCCAACTCAGCATACACACTCTCAAGCATGCACCCATACAGACCCAAACCCCCCCACCCCAACTCTGCATACAAACTCTCAAGCATGCACCCATACAGACCCGTACCCCCATCCCACAACTCAGCACACAAACTCTCAAGCATGCACCCATAGACCTGAACCCCATCAACCTCCCAACTCAGCATACAAGTGCTCAAGTATGCACCCATACAGACCCAAAGCCCCCACCCCCAACTCAGCATACACCGCACTTACACTCCAAAACAAACATTCAGGCTGACCTGACCCCTCCCCCACATCTCAACATACACCGCACTTACACTACAAAAACAAACATTCAGGCAGACCCGACACCCCTGCATCTCAACATACACTGCATTTGCACTCAAAAACAAACATTCAAGCAGACCCGACATCCCCCCACTCCCGCATCTCAACATACACCACACTCACACTTAAAACCAAACATTCATGCAGGCCCGACATCCCCCCACCCCCGCATCTCAACATACACCACACTCACTCTTAAAAACAAACATTCATGCAGACCCGACACCCCCACACCCCCGCATCTCAACATACACCGCACAAACATACAAGAACAAACATTCATGCAGACCCGACACCCCCACACCCCCGCATCTCAACGTACACCACACTTACACATAAAAACAAACATTCATGCAGGCCCGACACCCCCCTTCACCCCCGCATCTCAACATACAGCACACTCACACTTAAAAACAAACATGCATGCAGACCCGACACCCCCACCCCTGCATCTCAACATACACCACACTCACACTTACAAAAACATTCATGCCGACCCGACACACCCCCACTCCCGCATCTCAACATACACCACACTCACACATAAAAACAAACATTCATGCAGGCCTGACACCCCCCCAATCCCGCATCTCAACATACACCACACTGACACTTAAAAACAAACATTCATGCAGACCCGACACCCCCCACCCCCGCATCTCAACACACACCACACTTACACTTAAAAACAAACATTCATGCAGACCCAACACCCCCCCGACCCCTGCATCTCAACATACACTGCACAAACATACAGGCATAACAGACCCGACACACAAACACAAACAAACAGACCACTTACCGGACATGCTGGAAGGCAGGCTAGCTGGAACGCAGGTGAGGTCTCTGGCACTACGGCTGCGTGGGCGTGGCAAGGCTGAAATGCCTTCCGGCATCAAGCATTACTGGCCATGCCAGCCGTAGTGCTGGCCCTCCATTGGTGCAGCACACACGGACTACGTGGCTCGTAGGAGCTACGTGGTGCGTGTGTGCTGAGCCAATGAGGGCCAGTGTTTTGTCCTGCCCGAAAGAGTTTCAAAGACTTTCCTAATGGAGGGCAGCCGATGCTGCTTGCGGGACGCACTCGATCAGGAAAGTCTTTGTACCTTGCGGGCTGGACAAAACCAGCAATACTTCATGACTCGTGGTGAGGGCTCCCAGTCAGATGATTTAGTGTTTCTGATATTTTTTGGCTCAAACATGTCTGCAATCTCATCATCGTCCTCTATTTATTAAGTTTTCTTAGCCTTTTCTTAGGGGGGATGCGGCTCGCCCTCCTCGGCTCTATCGTCCTCTTCTTGTGAGGATCGTGGGGTCTCCTTCTGAGTCCTGCCCCTCATTTCCCATATTTTCCTTCCCTGAGTAGGGGGCCATGAGGCTCGACTTGCGCATTAAAGCTTCCCTTGGTTTCATAAATGAGTCGGTAGCCTCTGGGGCTTTATCATCTGCCCCGTCAGGTTGAACGGGGGTTCAGAAGAGGTCTCTCTCTTCCCGGTCTTGTAACACCCCTGAGGGCCCTCTGGCATGGCCCTTGTTGACGTGCTTTCCTTAATATTGGTGCCTTTTTTCTCCTGGTTTAAGAATGTTTTGATGGTCGCCAGTCTCTCTTGCAGGGGTCTCACCCCTTGTGCCACTGCTTCTACCAGGTCTTCAGACTGCTTCTTCTCTCTGCATTCAAATTCTGCCATTGTATGTGCTGTCTTGTGTACCTGATTCAGGTGTTGTGGCAAGTCCACTCACTCAGTGTGTTTTATGGCATTACTGCAACAGTTTTTGTCCTGCTGAGAAGGCTTCAGAGTGTGCTTTTCGAGCTTTGTGGCCTGCAGCACTTGTCTTGCTGCCAATCAAGGGAACATTCTGCATGCTGATATATATTTGTTTGGTGAAAGAACACATGTTTGCTTAGCAACCTCTTCCTGCCTCAGAAGAGGTAACTCGGTGCTGCGTTGCGTGCACATTCACTTTCCCTGTGTTACTATTTTGAAACACGTACTATTCGTGTTGTACGCCGCTTTGTTCTGATTCTTTTTGGGAGGAACCTCCTGCCTCGGAAGAGTGGGGGCGGTTTCTCCTCCTCTCATGCTATGAATGCACGTTGGCCGAATCGGGAGGCACAGCCCTGCCTCCCTGAGGTTGGGGGCCGCTCCCGCTCGCTCTGCCCTCCCGATGGAGGGGGCTTGAGTCTGCTGTTACCCCGTGGAGTTCGGCGGATCCCCAAGCATGCCGTGAAGGGCCGCCGACTCCAGTTTACTGGTACCCTTTTTTATCTAAAATTACACAAGTAATTCAGTATTCCATATACATATGCTACTAGGTAACGCACGTGAATATCGCTTGATCATAGCTGTGCACGCTCCATGCCAAGTAAAATACCTTCCATAGGTGCTGAGCTGCTTAGCTATATGAACATGACTTATCTGCTTGGAGAGCAGGAAAGAAGAGGGAGATGAGGGGAACAGGAAGGACTATGATCATGTGCACAAGGCATGATGAACTACAGATAGACTGGACATAAAGGAAATGAAGTTTTCTTAAGAAATGAAAAAGAAAAAACAAAATGTGTTTTCCTTCTGGGAAGTTATAACGTTTTGTTTTGTTGAAACTGCTGGAGACAGCAATGAATGTGAAGATGAAGCATAATGCTCGCCTCTGGTCTTGACATAGAATCTGCTCCTCTGGCATGGTAAAAAATCTCACCCAAGTTCGAATGTGTGTGTTTTCCTGTTGTGGATTCTTTTGGGAGACTGTGGCACCACAGACTAACCCTTCCTTCACTTGCAGTACACGCAGAAGGGCAAAAGCAGCCATTAGGAACCTGTGTGAAATGTTTTGCTGAAAAATACATAACTTCAAGTCAGTAATGCTCGTGTTGAACGTGCTAAAGAAGGAACTATTTTTATGGCTTAAATAGTAGTGACATTTTGCTCAATGTAAAAAATATATCTTGTTTGGCAAAACGTTCACAAACAGTCCTGCTTTTGTTTACTTTGAATATTGCAGATTTTACATTTACAAAAATGAGGCACAGCTGCTCTTTGTGTATTGTACACAGTCGTGAAAATCTACGTCCTGCACTTTTGACCTGAGATAAATGCAGTGTTTATTAGTCCCTTTATCTTCACAGGCCCTGCTTTCGCAACATAGCGTCCTAATACAAGCAATGCGCAGCTGGCCTTAATTGACATTCTAGCATTCTCCAAACAAGGCTACAGTCTCAGAGGCGACCTGCAGCCGAGAATATGAAATAGTTTCCACTGCTATGAACTAAGCTAACTGGCACTAGTCTTCGTTTAAGGGCGTGGACCGCATTGCGTTTCACCCGTTAGTTCGTCGCTGATGTTGCATGCGTGGCGACATGTTTTTGTTCAAGAATATTTCAAAATCTATTTTTCACATATGTCCCCTATATCAAGCTCTGCTATGCTCCCGCGGTATTTAAGACTTTAAGCAAGAAGCGTGTTTTAGAAGTTGGAAATGAGACTGCGAGATGAGGTTGCAGGTTGTCAATTATTCCAATTGGCAATGCTGTAGTCTGAGTAGAGCTGCATGAAGAGAGGTTATAACGGTCGCCATCTTGAGTGACGTTGAAGGGCAGGGCCATCATGAAACAGCACGTTCCCGTTTCATGGTGAAGTGAGAACTGATGTACTGATCCGGCAGGATTCCTGGCTTCGGGGTTCCAGGTCATCAATTCACATTGCGACTTCACTTTTTCATGGATGGTATCAGGTTGCCCCGGTGTGAGCCGCACCAAGCAGAAGGCTGTGCCTCCTTCGTCCTTCACACTAGATAGGTTCACGCGAATTTGTGGAAGGATGAACAGCTTGGACAGATCTGCCTGCATGTGGATGTGAATGGATGGTGGAAGAACTATAATCTACAGAGCTTGAGATGTATTTATTTCTCATACTGACTGTCCTGTCTTTTGTGAAAACAAATTGAGCAAAGGCTATTAAACGTGAACCAGTGGCAAAGCCAGTACTCCGGCTTTTTTTCAAGCATATGTGTACTGTAAAGATGGCAGTACATACGGGCCATGTATGTATGAATAAATGTATGGGTTGGTATGCACTTTTTTGTGTCCTTGGCACTTTGGTTATTGTGTGTGTACAATAAGTGGATGTGTATATGGTCGGTGTGCTGTATGCTGGGGTGTATCATTGTTCCATTATGCAATGACCCCAAGTGACCAGCTAGTGACACTATCATATTGCTAGGTCATTATAATTGTTCTTTCATAGCGCGCTTAATACCAGAGGTTGGTTTCTAAGCACAGGATCGGGATTCGAGCCTGTGGTGCGCTGCGCTGTCTTGATTTCAAGACGAACGCGTTGCCCCTGAGCTATCCCCCTTCACCAAGGGGGGTACAGGCACTCTGTTCACATGGCCGGCATGTCTATATACTCCTGGTATTCACGACATTCATCATGATTTGCCTTCTTATTACTTGGTGCTACTGCCACATGCCAGCTATTGCATATTAGCATATATTGACAATTCGTTATTTGCAATTATTTCGTTACTGGTATTGAATAACACTGCAATATGAAGTGCTGCTTAAGAAGTCAAATTCCAACAATAGACCGGTGATAGGAGAGGTAAAACGGGCTAGTATCGGTGACAACTACACCAAGAGTCACCATCATGGATTATCAGATTGATTATACAAATGTAATATATGCTAAAAATAACAGACATTTCACTTGCCCCTAGTCATGAAGATCTGCATGAAACCTGCCTCCAAGTGCAACTCCCAGTATGAATCTAACCTGGCTGCTCTGAAACTCACGTGCAGAGCAGCTGAGCGGAAGTGGCAGACTTCCAGCACATCCTATGACAAACTGGCCTGCTGCCTGCTCCAAAGGCAATACACACTCTCCATCTGCTCAAGGAAGAGGGCCCACATCCAAACCTGCATCTCTGCAGTCACTAACAACACGGCTGAACCTTTAAAAATATACAATGAACTCGACAACCCCACTGCAGTCTCCACTTCTCCTCTGCCTTCCCTGACCCTCTGCAATTCTCTGCCCTCTCACTCCATTTCTAAAACTTAGGATATCCTATCCTCACTCTCTTCTAATCCACACCCTTCTCCCTCACCTGCTCTCTGACCTCCCGTGGCCCCCCTCTCCACTTCTACTCTCCTCTTCTTCTCCCATAACACCTGATGAGGTTTCTAGACAAGTCCGCTCTATGAAAGTCTCATCCGAACAGGTGCCCCCCTGTTCTTCCAGAACTATCAAGGAGAACATTGTCTCCCTTGCTCCGATTTCTGCAATCACTTCTTTGTCACTAGATCCTTCCCCTCACCCTGCAAGCACTCCCTTGTACACCCTCTCCTCAAAAAGCCTTCTGCTGACCCTTCCGGTCCGGCAAACTACTGCCCTATCTCTATTACCCACTTCCTGGGAAAACTCTTGGAGAAGCTGGCCATTTTCCAGTTTATCCTCCACACTGAATCTGTTGGTTGTCTCCACGATCACCAGTCCGGCTTCAGAGCTGCCAGAGGCAAGGGAACTGCTCTCCTGTACATATGTGAAGGCTTGCTCTCCAATCTCGATTCCAGCTTTCCTTCCGTTCTCATCCTTCTTGACCTCTCCCATGCCTTTGAAATGGTAAATCATGCCACTCTTATAAATTGGCTCAGTGATACCCTTGGCATCATAGACCTGACTCTGGGCTGGTTGATCTCTGTCCTCTCTGACCGACCTTCCCAGGTTCAACTGAGCCCTTTCCTCTCCACCATCTCACTCTCCACCTGAAGTTTCCCATAGGGCTCTATCCTCTTGCGCTGGCTTTTCAATATCTACCTAGTCCCTCTAACCCATTTGATCTCCACCTTCTCTCTTAACTCCCAGTGATATGTGGATGACATGCAGCTCTCCTCCAAGCTTCCCTCCTCTGCCTCCTCCTCTTTCTCTCTCATTCTTGACTGCCTGTCTGCTATTCAGGCATGGTGCACTGCCAACGATCTCTGCCTTAATACCAGTAAGAGAGAGATTGCTCTCATTGGGACCCATGCTCCCCCTTTCCCTCCCACACTCTGACCACCCTCCATGGGCCCCATCCACTCACCCTCCTGTGAGGCAGAAAACTTTGGTATCATCTTCAACTCCTCTCTATCCTTCTCTCCTCACATCACAGACATTTCCAAGAAGGCCCACTTTCAGCTCCACCTCCTCACAGGAATTCTAATTTCCTCACCTTCCCCCAGGATACTCAATGTCTCCAGAGCTCTGGTACTCTTCAGGCGGGACTACTGCAAATGCCTCTTCCTCAATCTGCATAACTCCTCCCTTGGCCCCCTTCAACTAATCCAGAACAGGACTGGGAGACTTATCCTTGGACTCAAGACCAGGGACCACATCTCTCCAGCTCTAAAATCTCTCCATTGGCTCGCGGTTGCTGTGATTGTCAAGTTCAAGACCCTCTGCATCATCCACAAGGCTTTCTGAGGCCTGAGACCCTGCTACATCCAACTCTCTCTCCTTAAATACCTGCCCTCTAGAGCCCTTCAGTCGTCTATCTCCAACACTCTGCAGATCAGGAGCTTTTTCTAGCAGAGAGTGGGGGGCAGATCTCTCTCATCCGCAGGGTCTTGCCTCTATAATGGCCTCCCTGCCCCTCTCAGACTTGAGCCAGATCGCCTTAAGTTCCAGAAGCTTCTCAAGACCTTCCTTTTCTTTTCTTCCTTACCTCTCCCCCTCCCCTGCTAATGTCCCTGTCTGCCCTTGACTGAGTGCCTGGTTCCTTCATAGTCTTACAGGGCACCAGGCCCCACTTGTCCAACTACCCCTGCACTTGGTCTTCCCTGACCCCACTCATCCTGCACCTGCCCTTCCGGGGCCCTCCCCCGCACTAGCCTGGCTGGGCCGGCACCCATGTAGCCCTTCCATCCCCTTACCTTGCACTTAGTTCGTGGATCTTCCTTCCCCTGCACTCTCTGTTTTCCACTGGCTTTGTACACCTGGCCTCCCCTGGCACTCACTCTTCTCACAGTCCCTCCCGCCCTGACCGGCACTTCGCCCATCCCCTCTCCCCTGCACTTCTCGTAACTGCACTTGCATGATCTGAATGTCACAAGGCCTAGTAGGATTGTTACTGCGTGTCTCCCCTGTTCCCCCACTCTCTTGTGTTGTTGCACCTCAAAACACCTGTGTATAGGTGCATTATAAATACCCAATAAATAAATAAGTAAATAAATAAATTAAGAAACGTATAGTTTCATCAACCAAATGTTAGACTTCTTAAAATGGTAAATGGGATGAAGTATTCATCTTACACCTACGCATAGTGTGATCGGTCAAGGGAGTGAGTTTTTGATAGTTCATGTAAATAGCACAGTCTTCAATGTTTTTCTGAACTGAACAAGGTCTAATTTGTTGGACCTAGCGTTGGAACTGGGACTGTCCCTTCTGGGACGGGACCAAGCCTGATTTGCATTTGGTTGTTCCCCTTTTGTGTTGGCATGAGGTTACAATTCATTAAATCCTTCCAGCCATCACGTGGAGTCAACTCGAGTGGGACAGGTAGCCTGAGACATGGGTCCCGAGCTTACCATGCTCAGAGACCGATGCTACACCTCACTTATACGACCAATGAGCCTGAAAAAGGACTGGTGCACTTGTGGCTTAATGCAGAAGGGGTGTTACTTAGAAGTGTGTGCTGGACTGCTCCTTTTAGGGTGGGACCAAGCCTGATATAAACATAGTTTTCACTCTTCTGTGATGGCATGGCAGGCTGAAAGAATGATGGTTTGGAGTGTTGCTTTGAGCAGTGCCAGAAGTTAGAATCATTAAAATCCTTCTTGTTATCACCTTATGTTCTGCATAACAAAGAAGTGTGACATATGTTCAAGGTATAGGAAGCAGGGGATGTGCCAAGTAGTCTGCTTAGTTCCAGTCACTAACTGAGATTTGTGCTGACACATTATATGGTGTGAGTGGTGCTTTTGCGAAGGCACCAAATGTAAACTGATCCATTATGTTTTCCCGGAGGCCTCTTTTCGCAAAAGCCTGGTTCCCCAAGCTCAGCTTTGGTGCTGCGGGAAAACATTGTTTTCTCTGAGTGCCCCCTTACCTGCCCTCTCCCAATGTGGAGGACAACCCCCTTTCTCTCTTCCACTCCCCTACGCCCATGCCCTGCTCTGTATTCTGCGGGGAACGACCCTGCAACGCCCAAACATCTGCCCCCCCCATTCACCATATATAACACATACACACGCACATGCATACACAAACCCATTCCTCAATCCTCCTCCTTGCCTCAACCCTGTTGGCCACTATTCCTGGTCCATTTGTTGCTACACACAGCACGCACATGAGCTGTTCCCCGACAGGCCGCCATTTAGTGAAGACAGTCAACTTTCCGGGATTTGCATCGTATTCACATCAGAGCAAAAATAAATCAAGTGGATGTAGGTAGAAGTGAGATAAGCATTTGCAGGGCCATAGCAGGCAGATTAAGGGTTATCGGGTGATGGTTAAATGTACAGCTGGGGCAGGAGTATTAGTCAATTGTTGGAAGTGCAGTAGAGGCATGCAGAGAAGTCATGGGGAAGGTTATTTGGTTATTTCCTGTGGACATGCCTGAGTTAGATCTGTTTCATATTCCTTTAAAACCACTTTACAGCATATTTAGTTTTTAGGTTGTAGGGTGGTTATTCCAGAGTTGTGGACCTTATACTGTGAGTGATCTCCCTCTTGGTTTCTGACGTTTCTGGGAGAACATAGGTTTTTATCTTGTGGTGAAGGAGCATTTATGTGTATATAGTTTTTAATGTATTTAAGAGCATGGTCATGCAGGATTCAGAAAGTAATACTACATATTTTGTGCATTATTCTCCTGGTAATGTGGTGCCAGTTAATGTTTTTAAGGCCTTGTGAGATATGGTCCTCAGGTCTGTGTCCCAAAATAAGTGTAGCTGCTTCAGCTTGTAGTAGTTCTAGTTAGAGACTTGTACAATAGTGTAGGCAAGAGAAGGCAAGAGCTCTCTTCACTTACATTATATGCATTATTTCCAAGTAGAGGATCATTCTTCTAAGGATGAAGCGCTGGATGTTTGAGTTTTGAGTTAGGGGTCTTTCTGTGGCTGTAGTGAGAATTTGGTGTCAAAATGAATGCCTAGATTCTTTACGTGGTCAGACAAGGTAGGTATCCTACCCATGAAGGTGCCCCATATGAAAGGTAGTGTTCAGGTAGCGGTCAGGATCCCAAAGGAGATAATCTCTGTGTTAGAGGCATTAAGGCAAATACATATTATGCGTGGTCCAATCCTAGAATCTCTGGAGGAGTTCTATTATATGCTGATTGTTGTTATTTGTTTTGTAAGCGGATTCAATTCAACACTACAGCTAAGTCAATGCCTAGTCTGGGATGCTGATGGAAACCCTTATTGATATATTTTTATGTCCAGTTCATGTACTCTGGATGACAACCCTTATATCACACCCCTCTCTTAGAATCTCCCTGACCCCACTGAGCCAATAAGTAGGTTTGTTTCGCAAATTAAAAGGTTTTATTTGAAAAAATAAACAATATATATATATATATATCACACTTCTATAGTAAATTAATATTTGATAGCACACATGTGAGGATGATAGTGATCAACAATGGATAATGTTACAGTGGTACACTCTTTGTGATGGCTTAGAAGTGATATAGAGAGGATGAAGTAGCTGAGAATGCTTTTATGGCTTCAAGGACAATGCAATGATGAATAAAATGCAGTACAGAAATAACTTGATATGATTCAGCAAAAGATAATATAATCCCTTTTTCTCTGGCAATTCACCCCCCCCCCACTTTGCAATATAAGAAATGGAAGGAGAACACACAGTCTTCAGGAATCCCAACAAAATGCAATACGAAATGCAGTTCCCCCTAGCAAGCTTAGAGAAAAACAGGTATGATTTTTAAAACACAGGCCCAAAATGCTTTGAATGTGATGACAATGAAGTGAAATGATGCTAAAAATGCTTTTAATTCCCTCTAGAGGTTCAGGGTGGGTTATATCTAGTTTATATTAGTTCAGGCTCACTTTAGCAATGCTCTATGAGTAACTAGCAGGTTAAAACGAATTTTAGCAAAGGAAAGCAAGGAGCTGCAGATTTTTACACGTGGCTGAAATTGTGCAAAATGTCAAATCGCGGCAAATTTAATCGCGTGCGTCGAGCGTAATTACGGAGGCCCTATAAGGAGTAGCAAGTCAGTTCTAGGTTTGTTGGAAAGCCTCCAAGCTCCTAGCACAAACGGTTCTGGTGATACGGCCGATTTAGTCAAGGTAGTTTTTTGGATTTGAAATTTTAAAGCTCAGAATGACATATGACAGTTTTCAGTTTTAAAGATGACAGAATGACACGATTCTAGGAGGCAGTTCTAATAGGCTAAAATAGTTTGGATTAGATTATTTTAAACTAAGAGATTGGTTTTGGCACAGTGAGTACTCATACTATATTTTTGAAATAAGCCGTCAAGGTCTGGTCAGGTTGGACGGGACTTCCGGCGGGTGGTTCTGAAGTCCCGGCTATCTGGGTCAGCTCTGCTCTCTGGGTCTGTCAAGCACCGGTTCTGCTCACAACAGTCTAGTTTGTGGTTCTCTCTGGTTCCGGATACAGCACTGCTTTCTGGATACTGCTACAGGTTCTTGCAAATGTTCTTGGCAAAAAATTCAAACAGCTCGCCCGGCTGTTGAATAGTTTGGTTGGTTTTGAGGCCTGCTGAAGAGGATTCAGCTTGTGGATTCAGGCCTCTCTGCTACAAATTCTGGAGTTAATTTCTGCTACAGGTTCTGGAGATTGATGGATTTGAAGCCTGGATCTCTGGATGTGAAGTCTGAAGTCTCCCGGCAAAGCGTCCCGCAAGAAAGTGGAAAGTGAATGTCCCCACCTGTCCTGCACTGTCTGCTTTTATGTGTTGAGAAAGTGGGTGTGTGCGTGGCATAACTGTGCCTGCCCCTCTCTACTTGTCATTGGCCCAATTCTCCCCTCTCCCATGATTGGGGGAAGGAAATGGATTGTCATCATGATGAGGTCTGTTTATGGGTCAGAGGATCCTCCCCTGGTCAATTTTCCCACAAATCTATATTTGATTCAAATACATATTTCCCAGATACACAAGTGGTTGACATTACATGTACATATTACAGATGTATTAAGACAGGTCTCTGTTCAAGCCCCATGTTCCTGCGAACTGGGATTCAGAAATGACAACATTTTGCGCTTTTTGGTTGATTGACCAATATCAGACATTTACCAAAAATTACACAAACGTGCGCAAGGAGTATGGACATTAATTGATGAAGTGTCAGATTTTTTACATGCAGACATTTGGAGTAAGACCCTATTTTCCGCTAGCAACCCCCCAGAATACACCACAGGGTCCTAACACCTCTTAAAACGTGCACGGAAAAATCCCAAGAGTAATGATATTATTTATATAATTTTGACCAGTCCGCACTATGAGTTATCTATCTTTTTAAAATTATGCCCTGGTCCAAAAGGGGTGTGGCTTCCCACATCACATGGTGGAATAACTGGTTTATCCACTTTCCCCAAGCTCAGTTTGCTAGCAGAGGCACTGCCCCTCCCAGTTTCTCCCAAGAGGAAGCCATTTACGACCCCCCCAATTTAACATTTGCCAGGACAGGGCTTTGTTCAACTTCCTGCAGTCCCCAGGTGCTCCTCCCCTAACCCAATCAGAGAGGTGTCATCTCCTTTTGGCAGGGGCAGCAGGATGCAGCTAGGCCTGGGAAGAGTGGCTGAGCAGGTTTCTCCTGCCGGGGGTAGTTGTCAGGCAGAATTCAGCTAAATGTCACTTTAGTTCCCAGTTTAAATCAAACTTACAATTTTTACACATTCAGCTAGAATGCTGATTCTAAGTTCAAAACCATGACATTTAACAGTTGCAACTATCTGACACTCAAAAGTAGGTCACTGATTTAATTTAAACATTTCGATTTTAGTGGTTTTAAATCCAATTTCAATTAAGCTGCTGACATCCACAGCTCAGTCAGTTTTGTTATAAACATTGTTTTGGGCTCTTCATCTTCCCAGATTTTGTATGCACACAAGAATACATTCTGCCAAATGTCTGCTGGTGTTCATTTAGATTTTTGAATATCTTGTGATGTTTAAAATAGCATTTTGAGCTTGCATTCAGGGAAACAAAGGTGATTTTAAAGCGCTTTTAAGCTGACAGGCCTGTTATTTTTCCTTTGACACCACCTTTCACCCCTGGCGCTTCCGGTCCATCATGCTGGCACTGGTGGGTGGCAGGTTAGACAACCATTTTGGTGTGCGCACAACCGCGTGGTTTTCCTGGTTCTGGGATGGAATGATGGGCGGCGACAGCTCATCCCCACATCCACCCAGTCTTTTGATTTAGTTTTGTTCTGGGATAGAATGATGGGCGGCGACAGCTCATCCCCACATCTACCCCGTCTAATAATTCAACATGGGTCAAAACCCTTGACAGTTTCCAGGTTCAATATTATTTGAGTACAATTCAAAATATTTTGAAAAAGAGTTCAATAATATCTGCTATGGGTTTAATGTAAACATTAAATCACCAAACTGAATAATCATCTTTTAATCCTCAATGTGTGATTGCCAGGGTGTTTGATGGTTCACTCCAAGTCAGTACTATCTATTAATATTTGAGTTTTTCATTTTTGTATTAGTCTCTGATGGTTGACTGCATTGAAGAAAGCTAATAGATCAAGGAGTACTAAGGCTGTTGGTGCATTGTTATCAACCCCAAGAAGTTAAATGTTCCCTTCACTGTAGAGGATCAGTTAGGGGCAAACTATAATTTCCATGATTTTAGCAATCATCTGATATGATATGGCCTGTAGTTTTTTAGTATGTCTCGGTCAGCACTGATTTATTAGGAGGGGTTTTATGGTGACAACATTTAGGAACGTCAGGACACTGCATAATGTTAGTGTTGCATTCAGTCAGTTGTTCTGCTAGGCAAGATATGTTTTCCTTAATCATGGTGGCTGAGCGTGGGGCAGATTGTTCAGCTACATTGTTTAATTTCTTAGTGATATTGGGTAGTTCTTCAGTTGTGATGGAGTTGAAATCCATGTGCATAGGCAAACAGCCCCAGTTTATGGTGACTGCTCTGACTGATCATTTCTGGTGATAAATGTTGGTGTGAATTTTGGCAATTTTATCCTGAAAGGTCCTAGAATTGGCTTGTGCCGCTGAGGAGTTGGATTGATTATTAGTTTGTTGTGGGTGGGTTAGTTCATTGGAAGCTTTGAAAACATTTGTTTATCTTAAATTGTGTAGAAGGTATACAATTTTGACAGTGTAGATTTTTTGATCTTGCAGTCTTCATATGGTTGTCCATACATTAGTCATCCATAGTGACTTAGGGGCCGATTCATGGAACAAATGTGCGCTGAAAATCATGGCGCAAGCGTGAAAAAGCAAGCGCACAAATGCAATTCATGGAAGGGCCTGTGCGTGTTTTCCCCGTGATGTGCGCCAAATCCGTGCGTGGCGCACACAGGCCCACACGTCATTGCAACATCCAGAACGCCGTGTGCGACGAGCACAGCGAAAGCGCAGAATGTTAGCGCACACACCAAAACGGGGGCGGAACACGGGGCGGAACAAACGGAATAGTGAACAACGTGTGAAAATAAGGGCGTAACTGGGGATGTACTGCTGGGAAGTACACGGAACGCCCACATGCACGCGAACCACATGTATTCATGGAATCGTATTGGGGAAACCCACGCACAGCCAAAGACACACACAGGCCTAAACACATCCGCCACACGAAGGCAGGTGGTAGCGTTCCTGTGCATTACAAAAGTGTGCGCAAACAACAAACACGTATATACAGCTACAATGAATGTCCCATTCTGTGGCCCCCTAGGAGAAATGACGCGTCACGCAATGCACAGGCATCCTATAAAAGCAAGACAAAGAGATAAGCGACCCCTGTAGCCCATGTGTGTGTAAAAAGCACACGCAGTATGCTGTGGCAGCCAGGTACCCAAAAAATACGTACGTGATCAACACGCAGGCTAGTATGGGTGGAAAAAAAGGGGTACGCGACAAACAGGGACACCCGCAGCGGGAAAAATAGCGTGTGCGACTCACCGCCTGCCTTGCGTGTAGAAGAAGAACACGTAGCCAACACCCACCCGCTGTGAAGTAATCGCTTGTGAACCCCAAAGCGTGGAAAACACATGCACCGCTTTCCATGAAAAGCAGTACGGAGCGATGGAAACCCACGTGGGAACCTCAACTCATTGCAGTGAAACGTCCACGCGTGTTACGTCACAAACAGGCTTACGCGCTAAGGGCCTTTCCTCGAATTACACGCTGACGTGCAGTTTTTTCACATGCCAAATCACTCCGTATCAAGCTGGCCACGCGACAACACACGGAAGACCACGCTCCTGCCCAGAAAGCCAAATTACTGCCTCCCATGAGCAAACTGCTGCTGCCTACCTGCCTGCTGCCACCATGCCCTGCTATTTGGTGCCTGCACATCTGACATCTGCAAGGGTCC
Source organism: Ambystoma mexicanum (assembly GCF_040938575.1). Lineage (NCBI taxonomy): Eukaryota > Metazoa > Chordata > Amphibia > Caudata > Ambystomatidae > Ambystoma > Ambystoma mexicanum. The sequence goes on from NC_090937.1 coordinate 636,816,092, forward strand.
AGTTGCTGTGATCACCCCTGCTGGAACGAAGACTCCCGACTGGTGTTCCATCACTCCACAGCCCAGCCCAGGACCCAGTTGCCCACCTGCACCTGCCTCGGGGGTCACCATGTTGGGGCAAACACCATCAGAGACCACTGGCAACCCCCAGCCAGAGAGGCAGAGGGCTACCAGCTTCAGTGACAAGGAAGTTGGTATCCTGGTGGAGCAAGTTCTGGGGCATTATGATGCCCTCTTCACACCATCGCGTGCCGACAAGGAAGGATGGGAGAGGATCTGGGAGGACATAATGGGTGCCATCAACGCGGAGGGATTGGCACCCCACGACATCAAACACGTCCGGAAGCACTGGAAGGACTACAAATCCAGGACCCTCAAGAAGGCCTGGTGTCTCTTGGAGGCAGCGGATACAGTGGGGCACCGGGCCCATCATACCACCCAGCAGATGAGGGTCCTGGAGCGCATTCAACCAGTGCTTCACCACCAGATCCTCAGGATGCAGGCCCATCTGGAGTCGAGCGGTAAGTGCCCATGCATTCACGTTTGAAACAGCTACTCGGCTGCATGTGTGACATGGGTCATGTATGGATGTGTGTGTGCAGGGAAATGATGGTGCTGCATGTGAGTCTAGTCATGCGTGACCCACATGGATGGTGTATGTGTTACAGTGCATCATGCTGAGCAGCATGCGGAATGCACACATGTATGCATGCCTGTGTCTGTACCTTGACATGTTAGTGGTCTGATTGATGTGTGCAGCTGTCATGGACATGCATGATGTAAATGTCCATGTGTCAGAGTAGTGTGTGCGCCATGGATGCATGACACATGTCCGTGACGATGTGTTGAATCACTGATACAGCCTACTCATCCTTGTATCCACTGTTTCTGTGGGCATACGTGGCCAGATGCATGACCCTCCGGTGATGCGTGTGCATGTGATCAGCATGTCCCATGATGCATGTGAGTTTCAGCCCACCATTGGATGTATCTACGGTGCGGTGGACATGGATGCAAGTTTTTGTTGCATGTGCCATGCCGGTTCCTGCATGTGTGTTGCCTACACTGACCCATGTGTTGTTGGGAGACATGATGGAAGTGACGTTTGACAGTGCCACTCATGTATGTGCTATTGCTTTCTGTCTAGGGGACTATTGTACAGTACCCTGGTGCTTGTGTTCAATGTCTCCCTTTACACAGCGGCGAGTGAAGAAGAGGGCGGAGACGGCGCTGTGGAGGAAAGCGGCAAGGATACCTCTACCGGCCGGCGACGCAAGGCCCAGTCACCCTCCCAGGAAATTCCATCATCCGGGAGCGAGGGGACTGGTGCCGCGTCTGCCACTATGGCTGCAGCGGAAGGGGCAAATTAGCCCCCACAGGGGCTTGCAATGGCGGAAGATGGTGTGGAGCCATCCAGGTTGGTGGTGTGTATAGAGGAGGAGGAGGCTGCTACAGAGCCACAAATGCGGCCTGGTGGGGGTGGTGCCACTGGTGCAGTCCAGGGGCAGGGGCAGGAGGCAGCACAGGTTGACGCGGAGGTGCTTGTGCATGTCTCTGTCCCTGACACTGTGACTGCATCACCGTGCACCAGCAGGGATGCCCCGTCCCAGGCCCGTCCGCAGGTAGGGGGGAGGTCCACGTCATCTGGCACTCCTCTACCTGCGGACGAGCGGACCCGTGACGTGACCGGATGGAGTCCGTCCTGATTGGTGTCGCGTTGCGCACATGTGACATTCGTGATGACGTGTGTGGTTCCTGGGGGGACCACGCACGTCATCACGAAGAGCTGTGTCCCAACTTGACCCAGTTGGGAGGGGCCATGGTCGGTGGTTTCCTCCATGTGTCAGCCAGTCTTGCGGCCCTCACCTCCTCTGTCCACACTATACACCAGTCTTCCAGCCCAGATACCACCAGGGCCCCCTGTGGATCTGCCCCAACCAACGCAGCCAGCCAGGTGGAGATCACATCCCTGCCGCAGTCGGGAGTCGGAGGTCCAGCAGGGGTGGCCACCCCACCAACTGGACCCCAGCGGATGGAGGATGTGCCGGCATCATTGGGCAGGGCACGTGCACGACGGCGCCGGGGGATTCCATCAGCCCGGATGCCGTCATGGTGGCAGAGGCAGTTGCGTCGGAGGCAGCAGCAGGCTCAGCGTGGGAGGCATCATGACTCGAGGCCATCAACAACCCAGAGGCAGGCATCGGCCAAGGGGCAGGAGGACCCCGGACTGGGAGTGTCTTCCGTGTGTCAGCGGTTGGGCCGGCAAATAGATGCGGAGAGGGGCGGGCGCGTAGGGCATGGCTCAGGATGGTCAGGGTGGAGAACTCCATGCACCGGGCTTTGAGGCGGGCAGAGGGCCTCGAGGAAACTCGCAGGGATTTGAGGGATTCCATGGCTGCATCCCTGCGAGACCTCGAGTTCAGGGAACAGGCCCGCCTCCGGAACATCGACATGGAGTTCGATGATGGCCTGGGCAGGAACATCGAACAGTGAGCCGTGGGACTAGGCCGCCGCCTTTGTAAATAGTTATGTAGTTGTAGGTTACCTTTATTATTTTTTTCCTTTGGGGTGCATGGATTATGCCGCAGCTTTTTGTTAATAGTTATTCATTAGGTAGGTTTTTTCTTAGGTTTTCTTTGGATTGTTGGGCACATGGACCCTTGTTTTTTACATTGTGTATAGTGATTTAACATATTTTTTTTACCATGGAGGAATGGTTTTGTATTTTTTTTACTTTGGATTTGGTGCTATGGACGGACACTTTGGAGGCATTTTTCTTTGCATTTTATTCTATCCACCATTAATATTTTTCCTTGTTTTCGGACATCCTTTTATTTATCATTTAATTCTTGTGTAATTTCGTTACATTCATTCATTTTTGTATTTAATACATTTTTCTTTTTTACTTAATTTGTGTGGTCTTCTCTCATTGGTTTCATGCATGTCACAATGTGGGTTTTCTCAGTCATGTGTCGCCATTGTGTGGGTCTGACGGACTTGTACGCATGCGCATACTGGTTATTTGGCATCTATCATGACATGGGGATTTCAATTTGGAGTGGATGGAATGCTTGGTTTGTGGAATCATAAAAAATACAATATTACGGCTGTTACACTGAGCAAAGGAAAAATACACCGACACAGGCTTATAAAGATTCCCAGAATCTTTATTACAAACCTGAACAGTATTCAACAAAGTACACAAATAGCTATTTGGCTGTTAATAGATCACAGAGACCACCAGCAGGGTTCAATGTGAGCAGTGAGAGAGTTTCCTAGCTGGACATCGACGCATTTATACAGTTTGTAAAATGATGTCCAGCCCCTTTACAGGTTAATCATGCACTGGGCTAGGGTCGCGCCAGGTTCACTTTCCTAATTTACATATCCCGCGCTTGTAGTTTACTTTTTCAATACATTTACTAACACACTCCATTATTCTTTAATTTAACATTTACACTCTTTACATATTGTTTTAATACAGACCAAACAGTGTTTCGCATATTATATTCGGATAGCATTACTGTTCTTGTATACTTGTAGTTTAACATTGCTAATTCAAGTAATCCCCTGCTCCCGAGGTCAACAAAGGACAAGGTCTACATGACTCTAACATGTAGCCTGAGGGCAGGTTGGACATTAACTCCCCTACAGAGGTTGGAGAGGTTAAGGCAAGAACAAGGACACACGAGACGGCCATTTTAGATTACAGGGTGACTTTGTATAAAACCCCAAAATGGCTGTTTCTAGCCTAAAATGGAGGCTTAATTCAAGATGGCGGCTTACATCAATTTCTAAGGTCAAGACCTTGCCGCAGAGAGTTATTCACGTACAATTTTAAGCAACTTGGCGTACGCCAATATACATACAAATCGTTTGTAATAAGAGGCATAATTTAATATCTGGTTTGACAGGTTGGGTGTTTGGACTGGGGTGGCGTGGGTGGGATTTGGTTGGCCATAAGGGCCATGGATCTTGATTGTGATGACGTGTTTGGTGGGGGACATGAGTCAGGGCCTGCTGGCAGGTGCCCGTCACTGGGGGGGTTGGGGGACATGAGTAAGGGCCTGCTGGCAGGTGCCCGTCACTAGGGGTGGGTGGGGGACATGAGTCGGGGCCTGCTGGCAGGTGCCTGTCATTGGGGGGTAGGGGACATGAGTCAGGGCCTGCTGGCAGGTGCCCGTCACTGGGGGTGGGTGGGGGACATGAGGCGGGGCCTGCTGGTGGGTGCCCATCACTGAGGGGTTGGGGGACATGAGTCAGGGCCTGCTGGCAGGTGCCCATCAGATGGGCTGCCTGCGGGGCATGCCCAGGGGTGATGGGCTGCCTGCAGGGCATGCCCAGGGGTGCGGGGTGGTCCCCTGTGGTGTTGGATGCCTGAGAGGCATGGGGGGTGGGCACACTGGGAAGGAACACACTGACAAATCACATGTGATACTTCACACGCACCTCTCAGAATATACGTACCCCGCTCGCGCCAGCAAAAACACATGTAAATCTCTCCGTGCACCCCTCGGAATACACGTACCCCACTCTCGCTAGGCCAATAGCGTGTAAAATTTCACACGCACCCCTCAGAATACACGTACCCCGCTCGCGCTAGGCCAATAGCGTGTAAACTTCACACGCACCCCACTGGCCTTTGTGCCATGTACTGGATTTGTGTGATGTTTTTGGCGCACGGGGCGGGTTTGGGGGGCATAACTGGCACTGCTGTAGGGTAGCTGCACCACTCTGCGCCGTGGTTGCTTATGGATGTATTTATCCATGAATGCGCTGTGCGCCTAAATGTTTTTTGGCGCACGCGGCTGGCACAGACTGCCGCACACGCACTCTGTGCACCAGCCGCATATGCCACTTGTGCGCCGAATTCTATGAATTACCCCCTTAATGTAGAGTGTTTTATATATATAAAAATAAAAGTAGGAGTGTCATGTTTATTGTAGAATGTATTAATGGGCAAAAATGAATTCGGGAATTTCCTTCCCCCCGTCCCCCAAACAAAAGCACCACACCAATTGTTCACTTACCCAGATTCTTGACTAACTCTGCCTTTGATGCATATCACACCACTGTAACCCCTAACCCCTTCTGCAATATATAAGCCAAGCACCAGGCCACAGGTCAGAAAGAATACATACATATAAATATATATTTTTTATTAATTGACTAAGTCCTTATTCACCAAAATTATCATCAAGACGCATGCCACTTGACTCTGTGTCACAAACCCTCTCCTGAAATCACAATTTCGTGTGGATAACTCTAGTTCACATAACTTAGTAGACACACCCACATGTACAGTTTTCAATTTCTAGTCTTTATTCCCCCCTGGTCAAAGATAAAGAGAACACAGGTCTAATGAATACTTCAGATAATTGGGTTGCTCACCGGAATACCCCTAATGTGAAGAGAATGAATGCATAACCCTCCCTGGAACATGAAAGGACAATTTTGTTTTACAGTGTTATTCGAATGTGGCCTTACTTATATCAAATGTAACATCCTTCTGAGCAGCCAAAAGAAATTGACATGCACATTGCTCTTTATCTGAGACCTCCCTGCGCATTTTCCATTTCGAACAATATTTTAGCACAACAAACATTTAAGGAAATACTCTTCCCAGCAGATACTGAAAGACTTTCCTTTCACTGTACAGTGAGAATGTTTTCTATTCAATTTGGAATCCCTTGTTCATTCTTTATAAAGGGTTCCTTTTCAAAACAGCTATTTTCCCTTTGCTTCACAATGAATCCACTTTTCTGAACAGTACACAGACATAGATTCAGTTGCCATTGGGACCACTTCTGCTTTAATGCACGATTCAGGGAGTGTTGAACAGTTTGGATTTTTGAGGGTGGCAAAAGGCATACAGGTGATCCAAAATGTCTTTAAATGACCATATCATTATCAGCACTGGGAGAGATATGGGAGATTCCCAGTGATCACCTCTGTGACACTTTGCTTATGTGGGAATTAACATATTCATAAATACGAATATGTTAGGGATCTACTGCTGGATGCCCACCCCATTAATGTCTATATGTCTATATTTGGGAAGGTATTCATTCAAATGGATCCCCACCAATGGTTTGGTTTGTTCTGTTGGAATAAGGTACTTACTTTGAATCTCTTTGGGTTCTGCACAGGTGCATCACAAAGTAATCCTGGGTCATCTCTCGGGAACTATACGGACCTGATTGGACTGCCTCTGGTCTCTGTTATGAATGACACTCCAGCATCAGCCCTCATGTCTGCATCACATTTACTCTATCATGATGACATTCCAGATTCGACCCATCTCCTGTTTTCTCTCCAGGTTTTATTCCACCTTGTTTCCTTCAATTGTAATTCATCTTGTCTGATCCTGTCTGATGATCCCCTTTTTCCACTGTGCATCCAGTTTTAAAACCTGCTAGCCACCCCCCAAATAATCTAAATTATGATGTTTCGGTTCATATTATTCTGATTTGACACCAATTTTTCATCCCCCTCAGCAAGGCCTTGCCTCTTCTATGATTTGTCATTGGGTCTCCAGATCCCATTTCTGGGAGGTCTTACTCCACCCATCTGCAATTATATTACTGACCAACTAAAAAATGACTCAAATATGAAGTAAAAACTCTTCGACATGGCACTTTTCTCAAATTTGCAAATAAGGGTCACAACCAATCACTTTCTAAATTGGTCTGATCATACTGATCGCAATGAACTATGTCTGGTGTCGGCAGGTGGTTGCCTGCGTGAATGACAGATTTATGTCTTTTCCACAAAATGATTGAAGTTAGGATCCTGATATTTTACAGACAGGTATTTAATACCATAAACTACCAGATTCCTGGATCTCTTATCTGTAATTTATTCTCTGTAAGCTGCAATCATATTTCGCCTTATAACTTTGGCTCCGAAGGTCGAATTTTGAGGTGAATTCTATCAACGGATAGTGCTCTTCTGTGATTTTCGGAAATGTATGAACCATCTCTGTTTCTGTCACAGTCCCCAAGTTTATGAGCAAAATAGGATTTCCTGTAGAAACCTATGGTATCCTCTTAATTATATGCATACTATGTTGCATGTCAAAATGGTTTCAGGCCCTACTCCTTCCGCAAAACTGAATTCAATTTTGGGTATTTTAGAAAGTTCAGCTCCATATGTTGCACTTTTGTTTAGTCAGTGGACATCCTTCCACCCCCATAAACCTTTGGCCCAGGCCCAAGCCTTGCTCCCTTCCTCTACTTTGCTAAGCTTCAAAGGGGTTTGACCAAATTGGTCTAGCAAATGTAATGAGGAGGGGAAGGAGTGCTTGACCTTTGTGTTTTAATGGGGGGAATGTCTTCCTGGGCTAGGCACAGCTTTCATTTAGCTCAATTAACAGAAGTGCTGCTCTGCTGCATTTTCTTTCCACATGAGGCCTGCACCAATATCTTGCATTAATTAATATACATTGTGCTCCTGCACCATGCCCTCAGTATCCAACTTTACATTATAATGTATCTTTGAATTACTGTGGCAATGGAGTTTTCATTTTTAATATGTTCATTGTTCAATAAGCCAAATGCACATAGTTATTATTTTTAGTTAATTATTTTGGCAAAGCCCTACACCAGTGCATCAGTTTTATGTTTTAAAACAACATGTGCCTTCTGGCCCTGTCACTGCCCTTTGGTCTGCCAGCCAACACTTATTGTTCCATAGTTCTGTACCTTTGGGCTTAACTGATGTAGTTCATCTATATCCTGGGGCGGAACATACTCCACATTATTCAGAGAAAATATAATGCATTGACCTAAACAATGTGCATTTTGAATGATGCAACTTATAATGACAAATATAAAAGAAAGAAGCATGTATTTTCCCAGTAAAATGACTGATTCTTAGAGAGTCTTCCTGTGAAGCCATGGATATGAATGACATGCCTATTTATACAAACTATATTTCAATAGTTTGCGAGGACAAGGACGCAGCATATTAGAAGCTATGTAGATTGACTTGATAAGGCCTACATTTGTAAAATGTAATTATCATTGAGAATCACACAAACAATTAAGTTGCTGTTTCAATATAACATTGAAACAGCTGATACCTCATTAAATCCCAGATCTATATGTGTAAAACCAACTCTGATGAGCTAAGGAGTACGGAGGTCATATTTCTGTAAAAGAGACATCTATATAAATCAGTGACTAATCCATTAAAGGAGAAAAACAGACATAAATGTGGGAATAAAAGGCTTATTTAAAAATACAAGGAAATTACGATTATTATATTTACATTGGAGACTGGTGAACGCCAAACTAACTGGACCACTGAGACTTGAAGGATAACGGATGTGTGTGTGAAAGAGAGAAGGGATAGGTGTAGAAGAGAGGTTGGAGTAGTAGGAGGTGGGGGAGTTTTTCGAGAGAGATGAGTGAAATTAGACTGGAGGGACAAAGGAGGAGGAGGTGGGAGACAGGAGAGAGGAGTAGGCGGGGGTTTGGAGCGATAGGGGATGTGTGCAATAAGACCAGAGGGACAGAGAAGGAAGGAGATATGAGAAAGTAGTAGGACCCTCAAAGGCTGTAGCTGCCTCTCCACTTTCACCACCTGGATGGCCACCCACTTACTCTAACTCAACCCTTCCAAAACACAATACTTCCTCGTCTGCCCCTTAGACACAAACCCAAAGTCGCCCCCTGGATCAAAGAACTTAGCATTGACAGACCACATGTATCCCTCTCCAAACCTATCAAATCTTTTGGCTTCACCATTGACACCTCACGTTTCCTTCTCCCACTCATAGCTGCTGTCATCAAAACTTGCAAACTACAACTACATCACCTATGAAAGAGCAGACACTTTCTTCCTGCTGGCGACTTTCACATTGCAGTCCAAGCACTGGTTCTCTGCAAGCTGGATTACAACATTGGCCTCCTCGCTGGAAACTCCAACACTACCCTGGCCCCAGTGCATGCTAAAGAAATTGCAGCAGCCAGACTCCTCCTGCACCTACCCAAACATTAACACATCACCTTATCTCTCTCCCAGCTCCTCTTGCTCCCGTACCCCAGAGAATTGCTTTCAAAGGACTGTGCATTATATTCAATGCCATCCACCACAAAACTCCGTCTTACCTTAACAACAAACTCAAACACATCACCCACACAAACACCAGACAACCAAGCCCCCATCTCCTAAACATTCCTCTCTGCAAACTATCGTGAACACAAAATCAAGAATTTACCCAGTGGGCACTCAGAGCCTGGAACACCCTACCTCTTCACATCTGCACTGCATCCTCCATCGCCACTTTCAGAAAGAGCCTCAAAACATACCTGTTTTCCCACACCTAACCCTGCCCCTCCACCTCCAATTCAATCACTTGTCTATCCTAATCTTGCAATGCTAACATGAAAATATTTTGTAATGTAGGTTTCACTTCCCACTTTTTCAACCTTTGAACCGTGTAAGGCACTCTGAGACCTTCGGGGTAGAGCCAGTGCTGAACACAAATTCCAATAAATAAATACATAAATAGATAATATAGTAAATAGTTTAAAGGCTTTGCAACAGAAAATAGCATTCACATTGCCTAAGGTCACTCATTGTTTTTGCATAATGAATGCACACTTTATATGTGCCACTAGCAGGGAACCTTTTATTGCAGTTTCCAATTTTAAAATGAAGAGCAATGGACGGCACTGCCGTAAAATTCAATTTATTTTAGGATTTTGTATAAAGTAGTATTTTTTATTTATTTTTCTATTTTTGTATTTATTTATACTGTGCCGCCAGCCCGCAGGCATCAGGGCGCCACATGAACACGCCAGGACAACAAACAAGACGGGACAGAAGCATACAGTTCACTAACTCATCAATAGAACTCCGTGATTAAGGGCACAGGAGGTCATGGGGGTATCCAGTTAAAAAGTCGAAAACATTTGGTCGAATGCAAAAAGGTCGAAAAAAAAGTCAAAAGAAAATTTCGAATGTGTTTTTATTTTTTATTTGTTTTTTGGGGGTTTAGCTAGTAGAAATAGATTGTAAATGAAAAAAAAAACATGGGGGGTTGGGGAGGGAACCCCCCATAAAAAACTTTTTTTTTAACATTTTTGCATTCGACATATTCACTATAAACCGGTCATGGGATTATCAGAACAGATACATTTTCAATGCTTTTTTGAAACTACATAATGTCACTATTATTTGTCACTACATAATGTCTGTTTTAACATTTTATTTAAGATTTAATTTCTCTCACTTATATATTGTATTGCATTTCAGTTAATGATGATCTTATAAGTGATGTCATCAGTGAGGTCAGGTGTGTTGTAATCAGTGATGTCATTAGTGATGTAACCTGTAATGTTACTTGTGATGCCATCATTGTGACCACTGGCTGTGCAACAGGGGGCACAGAGTTAATGTGGCATAGCCTCCAACACCTGCCAAATCTCTTGGGATTTGGTGCATTGAATCTTTGTATTAACAACACTTTAAACAAAGTGTTTACACTGAATTGCAACAGTGTTGTTGCTATTATCATTTCACCATAACGTGCACCACCTTGGCGAGTAATAGTAACTTGCATTTGTGAAAATGCTGCATAGCGAAGATTAGAAGTTGGATAATATAGCAAAAGGCCAAGGAAATGTGTTATCTGGATCGGATATCCAACATTCGGTTAACCAGCGATTTTGAATAAGGCACAATTTGGCATTCTTTGCCTCGGGAGGATAGCTCGGGGGCAACGTGCTTGCCTTGAAGACAAGACGGAGCAACACAGGTTCGATTCCCGGGTCCGTGCATAGAAAACTCTGGTTATTAAGAACATTATAAATAACCTATCATATCACTGCTGCCATATAATCAAGCTTTTGCTGTATTTTTACAGTGCTGCTCATTATCTTCAGTGACAACAGTGAGGCAGGAGTAAATTAGTGTACTGTATTGTTGCTTCAGTAATACAAAGTAAATAGTTTTAAAAGCAGGCCATTTCATTCGCCTATACTTTCTAATTGCCTTCCTGGCCTACAGTAATTTCAAAGCATTTTCCATAATGCCATGCTCATTATATATCCATTACTCTTCGGAGAGGGCCTGCACATTTTCAGAGAGCTGCATAGAAGAGGCGTTCACACGAGGCTCAAGCTGCAGGAGGCAGAACAAGCCCTGTTGTGGGTTGAACGGGAAAACACAATTTCCAATGGGTCACTCAATTTCCACCACTCTCAAATAAGGATGATATAACATTGCCCTACCACTCTCATTCCCTCTAACATGACGCCATTACTGCCGTAGTAGGAGAGCTATATGCTACAAATCAGGGCTCCAATCATCAGGAAGCCAGGAATCATTGACCCAGTCACGGGAAGATGCACTGGAAACATTAGCAGCATTTTATCTTTCACAAGTGTGCAAAGTGGGACCTCTCCCCGCAGACCTACAATGCCAGTGTTTCACATTCCCTCACCCTCAATGTACACAGAAGTTAGAATGTGCAGGTCAAATTAACGTGGAAGGATTCCGAGTTCCTGATAAGAGTATTCGGCAGCAGTTAAGCCACTCGTATATTTTGCATGTTACATTAAGCCAGTATTAGCTTTTCAGCCATAAAAGACTTGTCATAGCAATATTTTAAAACTGGTTTTACTAATGTGAAATTGAAATACTAAAAGGTAACAAGTAGATACAGCAAGGTAGACAACAATATTGCAAAAACAGTGTTCACTTCCATTGTCTCATGTATATGTTCATTGTCCAAAGTGTAGTTTCTTCAATTTTTCAGCTGTAAAAATTGTTTATTGCTGCTGTGATCTATGTTGTTAATGATTTTCTCTTAATTGAAAGTATAACTACAGCCAATAGCCCTCCTTCTGCCAATAGACACTGCATATGTGTATATAAGAACATTTAGCCAAGATCTTCAAGGCGAACTGTACATTGAAAGCAACACAACGTTTTTGTATGGTGAATATGTTCCAAAACAAATACAATATTTTCACTATCCATATGCCATACGTTTCAGCTTTGTCCATGCTATACTACAGTTTAGTAAAACTTGAGTGAGTTTTTTTTTGGATAACATACACTACAAACTGAATCCCTTCCAGGGACTCCCAAGGTAGGTACACGGGCCCCAGTAGGTGAGAATTATTTACCAAGGGTCAAACATATTGATTAAGTGGTGAAGCAGGGATTTGAGCTGGGTCTTCTCCACGTATATAGCAGGCCATAGTGGTACCAATATTTGTTAATGTTATGACTATCACGGGTTGAAATAATTATAATTCTTCTTTTATGAAAACAGGATTTAAACCTGTGTTGCGTTGCATTGTCGTGCTTCCAAGACAAACGTGTTGCCCCTGAGCTATCCTTCATCACCCTTCGCTAACCTTCCTCACCAAGTAATGGCCTGCTTGTAGAGATGATGTTACAATTATACACATCACATAATAAAATAACCTGAAAAAATATAAATTGTTTCAGAAACATGCTGAGCTAAAAGAACACCTTTATTTCCCCATTTGTAAATGAAAGGCAACAGACGGTCCAGGCATCCGTGCACGCAGGCTAAATAAAGTTAGAGCCCAAGGCTGGCACAATTAGGCAGGTGACCCTGGAGATCGCCACGGCAACGGGAGCTGCAATCAAGCTCATTTCCTGAGGCACGTGGTTGCTGAGATTTGCATTGTGTCTTTTGGAGGCATCTCTGCAGCAAGGTGAGGGATGCCTCCTCATGGCATGAGGCACGGACCAGGGCTCAAGAGATGACTAATGCGCAATGTGTAAAGGATCTCTGATTACCACCACAATTGTGAAGTCCAAAACATAGAATTACCTTCTTTGAGCCTTAGACCTTATGATTAAAGGAACATCGAAACATGCATGGTTATAATGTTAAAAGAGAGTGGGCCTCATTAGGACCCAGGCGGAATAGGTTTAACGGCGCCAGTAAAGGTGCCGGCGCCATTAACCCCGTACCGCCTCATTATGAGGTCCCCTCGCGGGACCCGCTCTGGACGTCTGGTCAGACCTTAAACAACTTTTTCCAAGGAAGTGCTATGACATATTATACAGACATCAAAAAAGCAGCACTTTAAATGCTAGGTAAACAAGTTAAGCCTACACAGGGACTGGCATGGGTTTGCATGGTTGTCCGAAAATCATAAAGCCGGCTGCAGACGTTATACAGGTTCTAATCTTCGTAAATATGCTTTATTACAGGTTTTAAACACATTTTTGTATTCATGTGTGTCAGTTCATTGAACATTTGACATCAAATATATATCTACAGACATACACGTACAAAGTTCATAAGAACACGGTAACAACAGTAACAGCAGATCTAAAATGCATCACAAAACATTAATAATTAAATATGTGAAGTCAGTTTGTAAATAAAATACATATATAATATCAACTTGCAGAGGTGATATATATATATCCTCATATGTCCAGAGCTGTTAATGACCTTCCTTCAGATAAAATATAATGTTAGCGGCAAATCCGTAGGTCATCAATCTTATACGCAGCCCTATACAAACAACACAACACAATGTCTACCCATTTCCATATTCTGCACCGGTCAATTTTTATATTCAAGCTCTCAGTATTTAAGCAATAGCCCCAGAACTCACCAGTTTTTATAGAATTAGAATCATGCTCAAATCTTTCTAAGTGCAACATGTACAAGTCTCCATGTTTCATACATGAAGTGTGTACATGTTGGTTTGTCTCCATCTTGTTTGCACAGCCACAAATCCCCCATATTCGATTACCCAGAGTGATTTTCCTCTCAGGGCCTTTAATTGTTAATGTAGGAAGCACACCAAAGCGAAGCAGCAGCACACATTGTCTCAATTTCGGTGAGGGGCATAACATCAGATAACCTTGCACTTTCAAATGTCGATTATTACATTTGCTTTTTTGCAATGTTTTTCTTTTTTTTAATCGATTGCGGTTTAATGCGATGGAACAGATTTGAGGTCTAAATCCTTTCATGACGAATTAACTGAAGCCTTGCTAAGCAGCTCCTCGTCCCATACATATAAACCTCTAAGCACTGGTTCCTTGTAGCAATTGACTGAACACATGAATGAAACCCATTCCTTTGGCAGATCTTGGGGTATGGAATCCATTTAATCTCGTGTTGTACCTCATTCCCAAGGGAAGACTACACACGCTTCGTGTTAATCATATAGCATCTCTTTTTTTTATTTTTTTTATTGAACTTTACTCAGTGAAACTAAGTTTCTCTTTTATAATAATGCTAAGAATTGTATTGCCTCGGTTTCTCCTGCAACTACATCTGTGTGCTTTTGTGGAAGATGACATGTTTTACCATTGATGAACCAGCGCATATGAATCGTTTCCTGTTACTATCTCCTGCAGAGAGGAAGTGAGGGCAATGCAGGGCAGCGCCCCCTATCTTCCTCTGGGCCGAAGCAACATATGGGCCAGGCGGCTCTATTTTTATATCAGGGAGAGCATTCCAGTAAATTAGAAGCTGTTCACTGCTAGGCTGTCCGTCACTGAAATCTTACACGGGTAACAGCATTTCTGATGCTGGAGGCGACAGAGCATAGCTGGACTGGCGCTGAGCTGCTTTGAAACCGAGCCGTCCAGCGGGGCTGACTGTTTTCACTTGATCCTTAAACGCCAGTGTCAGAGCCAAAGGCCAATCTTTCCAAAGATGACCATGCCCCTTACCTGAGAGACCCAACGGTAGGGTAATGCATGGAGTCAGCATTCGTTGGCACTGACTAAATCAGCCATCGCGCCTAAATGTCTGTCACGCGCGAGACGGTGGAAGGAGAAACCTAAGTAACCAGCAGAGGGGCGGCGACACATTCAGGGAGGTGTACGACGTGTCAGTGCGAAGCATCCTTGAAATCAGGAACATTAAGGGCAAGCGGTATGAATCTGTTCAAAGCACCGCGATGCATGTGTAGTACTGTAGAAGTCATCAGATCATGTGAGTAGCTAAAACTTAAATATTCTGTGAAAAAAACAAACGGTGTCAACGAGGATGTATAGTTCTTTGCTAAGATTAGAAGGTAGTGTGTGTTGATAACATCCTATAAGAAAAGGGACTTTTAGTTATAATGCCAGACCTAAATCACTGACATTGAAAAAGAAATGCTTGAATAGGCCTCACCCCACCTACAGCATAATGGTGACGACATAAAGGACATTGCAAATAACATAATGAATTCCTGTTTGGAATGGATCGGGCACAATGCCCTGCACACGTCACTGTAGAGCGCACACAACATGATCTTGATTTGTGCCATGCGAATACAGCAAGCGGTGCGTGGCCTGTGGCCATGCTCTGCACACAGTGCTCCTGTCTACAGTGCTCAGCTAGCATGACCTGGAGCGAGTCTTGCGCGTGCTCCACCTCGGATGTCACCGCGGCCTTACTCCAGAGGCAGGGCAGGGCCAGTTTCTGCCTCTGCCCCTCCCCAGTGCTATGTGATTTCATCGAGTTCAATTTGTCGAATATTAATTGATCGATTTTTTTGTATCCATCTCCTGTGTATATATGCAGGGTGAGGCCCGCCCCCCTAACCCCTCACCTTTTTTTATAACGCCTACCCACCCCACGCATATTTTGGCACCGAAATTCGATTACAAATATTCGATGAATTTGCATTCAACAAATTCCCTTGTGCAGCAAAGTCCCTATCCCCCCTCCCCCAGTGCCCCCCAGCACTCCTTGCCTTATTTTGCCGTCTGTGTTCTTGACATTAACTATCACTGACTCAGGTCTCCTTTCACACCCAGTGAGTCTTCCACCATTTAGCCGCTCGTTATGAATCCTATAGATTTTAATATTGCGCCTCTACACGCACGCAGCACAGTAATTACGGTAACCTCATGCACACATTCACTGAAAGACACATAATTATCATCATTCATTTCATTTATTCTGAAAAAAAAAATCCACCAGTAGCACACAACTGATCCAATACATTTAATCAGGATCTACTAAATAAGTAATATGTATGTTCGATTTTTTTTAAAGTCAGACCTTGGTTAGAAGAATACCAATAAAAATATCACTTGCCGTTACATACAATGGATATCATTAAAACAAATTAGAAAAATGCCCCAAGATCAGATCTTACATTTTCATTTTCCCACCTACGTACCAGGCTTTAAAAATAAATTGATATGATATGTTAGCTTTTTTATATAGCGCCTATACACAATGGGCCTCATTACGACTTTGGCGGTAGCCATGCCGCTATTGGCGGCATGGCTGCCGCCAAAATCTGGTCCGGGTTCCCTGAATGGGGAATTACTGGGCCATTCCGAGTTCAGAGGGCCCGGTAATTCCTCCCTCCAGGAACCCGGTCCCGGACCTTCCCCATTCCCATTGAGCCTCCTTAGGGCTCAATGGGAATGGTAGAGGGAGCAAACAACGGGCCGATTATGAGCGGCCCGTTGTTTGCTCCCTCTTCCCCTCGCGGGACCCGGTAAGGACGCCTGGTTTGACCAGGCGTTACTTACCGGGTCCCGCGAGGGGAGCTTGTAATGAGGTGGAACGGGTTTAACGGGTCCACCTCCTTTAGCGGAGCCCGTTAACCTGTTCCGCCTTAGTCGTAATGAGGCCCAATGTGTTTCAAAGCGCTTCAAGGCAAGGGAGCTAACAAGGGAAAATACAATGACATTCTTACAGGCCATGAACAGTAAGGATGTGAAATTAACTATCGTACTCGGCCTGACGAAATTTCAGATAGTGCAAGAGCTAAGACATAGATAAGAAAGGGAGGGGGAGTGTGGGAAGGAAATGGAAACAGACAGGCGACTACCGTACTAGGGCTGACAACATTTCTGGTAGAGCCGGAGAAAAACAAAAGGTGAGGGAGAGGGGTACAGAAAGGGAGGGGAGGAAAAAAACAAGCGACTATCATATTAGATCTGACAACGTTTCAGATAGTGCTGGAGGGAGGGGGGATAGTAAAGGGGATGGGGGAGCGACAGACCAGGTTGCTATCATACTAAATCCAGGGACAATTGTGATAGAGTACGTGCGTAGAAGAAAGTAAGGGGAGAAGGGAGGAGATAGGAAAAGGGAGCGGGGAGGAGAGAACAGAGAGTAAGCAGTCAAAGTGGAGAAGCAAGAGGGGAGAGCGAATACAACTGCAGAAGTCAGTAGTAACACATAATGTTGCAAGCCAGGATACAAGATGAACATGGGAACAGCATGATTCAGGGTCCCCATGAGTACAAGATGCAAAGGAAGTCCAGCATGAGAGTTGAGAAAGGTTAACACACCGTGAATCAATGAAGTCCATGAAAGTAAAATCGAGCATTGACCACAAGACGGTGATGGTGAAACCAGAATGTAGCAGGACAGACTCCTGTGTGCGGGAATGGGGGGGGCACAAGGGAGCAGCACGGGGGACCAAAGAGGGTGGGGATGAGCTGTGGGGACAGAGGGTGTAAATACATGTTGGTGCATGCTTACCTGCTGTTTTAGCAGGGGTTTGGGTCCTGGATCCTCCTGGTCTGAACAGGTCCAAACAGGAATTGACCTTTTCTTTGACTTCTTTGACGCAAACAGGAATGGCACTTTTCTTTTAATGCCCTTCGCTTTGGATGCCCGGGCGAGAGATGCCCTTGATCTAGGAGTTAAGAGCAGGAAGGAAGAGGCAGGGCTAAGAAGGTGGATGGTGCGTAGGCCAGGTGACCTAGATCCACTTACACCTGCTCCCCAGCTGCAAAGGAAAAGAGGCTGGAGGGCTCCTTAAGTGGGGAAAAGAGCGGCAAGCAGGAAGGCACCAGGTTGGCGGGGCTTACACCAGGTGTCCTAGATCCACTTACATCTGTTCCCCAGCTGCAAAGGAAAAGAGGCTGGAGGGCTCCTTAAGTTGGGAAAAGAGCGGCAAGCAGGAAAGCACCAGGTGGGCGGGGCTTGCAAAGTGGTGAAAAAGAGCGGCAAGCAGGAAGGTACCAGGTGGGTGGGGCTTAGGCCAGGTGACCTAGATCCACTTACACCTGCTCCCCAGCTGCAAATGAAAAGAGGCTGGAGGGCTCCTTAAGTAGGGAAAAGAGCGGCAAGCAGGAAAGCACCAGGTGGGCGGGGCTTGCAAAGTGGTGAAAACGAGCGGCAAGCAGGAAGGCATCAGGTGGGTGGGGCTTAGGCCAGGTGACCTAGATCCACTTACACCTGCTCCCCAGCTGCAAATGAAAAATGAAATGCTCACACCATACATGAAGACTTCTGGATCTACCGGAACTCCTTGTAGAGCCACTTGTCCTGTAAATGCCAGTATAAACTCTCCTATATTCAAATAGTGTATTCCTGGAGTGGAGCACACTATTCCTTTATCCATTAATGAAATCATATATTACATTTTGTCATCAAATCTCTTCCCAGAATAACTGGTGTTTGTTGTGAATATAACCAGGGGGCAGACATGTCACATTCCCCTATGGACACCACTGGTGTACCAGGGGCCCTCGCAGCCCCCGCGGTGCGTGGGGCCCTGCTAGAAATTAAAACAAATATTTATTCAAAATCTTTTATTTTCATTTCTTTTTGAAATCACTCTACCTACATAAAGACATCATTTCTGTAACAGAAATACTGACTGTCTTTATGAGGGCACAATGACTACAAAAAGAAACTTTCTTTTTGAAGTCCAAGGGCACCCCCCACCCCATGACATGGAAGACCCCCGGCTGGAGGCCTCCATGTCATGGCCTGGGGCAGCCCTATGACTTCAAAAATAAATTGTTTATTTTTGAAGTCACTCTGCCCTCATAAAGAAATGATTTCCGTTATGGTTCGGTCCTTAATGAAATCATTTCTTTATGAAGTCAGAGTGATTTCAAAAAGAAACTATTTCTTTTTGAAGTAATAGAGCTCCCCTCAACCCCATGACGTATGCAAGTTTATTGTTAAAGGTTGTACTCTCAAATGTGTAGGTGGCTGCCTGTGTGAGTGTATTATGAAAGGGTGCACACAAATGTATGGGTGACTGTGTGTTCGTGTGTGTGTGTGTATACGGTGAAAGGGTGCACACTTAAATGTATGGGTGGCTGCCTGGGTGTTCCTGCATGGTGGAAGTGTGCACACTTAAATGTATAGGTGGCTGCCTGGGTGAGTGTATGGAGAACAAGTGCACACTTAAATGTATGGGTGGGTGCATGGGTGTGCGTGCCTGTATGGTGAAAGGGTGCACACTTAAATGTATGGATGGCTGCCTGGGTGTGCCTGCATGGTGAAAGAGTGCACACTTAAATGTTTGAATGGTTGGGTGTGTGTGCATGTATGTGGCAAATGGTGTGTGTGCTTGTGTTCAAGGGCACAACACAACCTACATTTTTGGGGGCTGACCCTTGAAATGTTGGGAGCGGCTCTAACTTCACGGACGGTGGGGCACGGGCATACTTATTTGTGTGGGGGCATCAAGCTTCTTTATGCATTTTAATGAGACTGTTCTAGTGCAGCTTCAATGTTACATGTAGTTAACTCTCTCCTTTAAGTGTGAAAGCACCCACTTATGAACTGCTGTGAGAATAAACGGTCTCCTGTTCCCTTTCTACCCTTCCAATCATTCCCTTGGCATGAAAGTACTAAACCTACATCACAATTTTAAATTCCTAAATAATTTGGCATTTGAATGCAGGTACTAACAGTGAAATGCTTTATATTAGTAATTGCTGGGCCCTTATTAACAGCGAAACCCAGGTGCCGTATAAATTCTGTGTCCTGTTCTGTCCAGCAACTGCTCTGAAGGTCAGCCAGGTTGAGTCAACATAGCCCAAAATGGCTGGGGGTGAGTGCTGACACCCAGTCAACTCAATATTGTTAAGCCACTACTTGTGTTTAATGCCTTAATTACATATTGGTAATTGTCATTATTCCTAGCCCTATTCTTCCTCATCACTGTACTTGTGTATGAGGCAGTACTTGTGTATGAGGTACAATGCCTCATACACAAGTACTGGGATGAGGTAGAGGTACATGGAGGTAATGCCTGACTTAGCTACCTGTATCTTCATTACTCCTAATCCCACTCTTCCTCATACCAGTACTTACCTATGAGGCAAGGAGCCTCAAACATAAGCTCTGGGACAAGGCCAGGGCAGTGCGGCTCTGGGTAGTGCAAGGAGAATAAGGGACTGTAGGGTTACAGCTACAGCCCCTAAGTGCGTGGTAGGCTGGAGGCAGTGCACGGGTGACTGATCAAGAAAGAGCCTGAACTCAGTCAGTGTCTCGGGGTAGCCAAGCAACCAGTGGGTATAGCAGTCAGGTAGGTCAATTAGGTCAGCAGGGGAGGGAGAGAGCAAAAGCAGAGAAGAGGAAAATGTTGAGATGCTTCCGGAACATCAGGTGATTCGCTAAACTTTGAGAGGGGCAGGGAGGCCATTCAACAGGGAGGCATCTGCAGAGGAGAGAGATCTACCCCCCACTTCTGCCTGGAGAAGCGTCTAGCCCTTAAAGAGTTGGAGGTAGGTGGGGGAAGGGCTTGAGAAAGAATATGGACAATGCAAAGGGTCTTGAACTTGATTCTTACAACCACCGGGAGCCAGTGGAGAGATTTCAGGGCTGGAGATATATGATCCCTGGGCTTGTGGCCAAGAATATGTCTCGCAGTCCTGTTCTGGATTAGTTGCAGAGGGCGGAGAGTAGAGGAAGGCAGCTTGAGAAAGAGGCTGTTGCAGTAGTCCAGCCTAGAGAGAAACAGGGCTCTGGAGACAGTGAGCTTCTGGGGAAAAGTGAGAAAGGGAAGAGTCCCTTTGAGGAGGAGCAGCTGGTAGGTAGTGGGACTTCTATGCAACGTCCAAGATGTGAGGAGAGAAAGAGAGAGTGGAGTCGAAGATAACACAAAAGGTTTTTTGCCTCGCAGGAAGGCAAAGGAAAAGGGCCAAAGGTGGTCGGCCTGAGTGAGAGAGGGAAAACAGGGACAGGGGTCCCAATCCTGAATCACGGATAGACAGTTAGGAATGAACAAGAGATGAGAGGTCCCTGAAGGAAAGCTGAGTGTCATCCGCATAACACTGAAAGTTAGAGGAGAAGGTAGAGATCAGGTGGGCCAAAGGGGCCAAGTAGAGGTTGAAAAACCAGGGTGAGAGGTTAGAGCCCTGGGGAATGTCACAGGTAGAGAGAGAGGTGGCAGAGAAAAAGGGACCAAGTTGGACCTGGGAGGTGCAGTCCAAGAGGAAGGAGGTCAGCCACTACAGGGTCTGATCCGTTATGCCCAGGTTCTCACGTAGTCGATTGATCAGGATGGCATGGTTGACTGTGTCGAAAGTAGAGGAAAGATCAAGGAGGATTAGGACAGAAGGAATGCTGGAATCAAGGTTGGAGAGCAGATCGTCACGGGTGTTCAGGAGAGCAGTTTCCGTGCCTCTGGCAGCTCTGAAGCCAGACTGATGATCATGGAGACAACCAACAGATTCAATGTGGAGAGTAAGCTGGTAGATGGCCAGCTTTTTTCCAAGAGTTTGCCCAGGAAAGGGGTGATCGAGATTGGACGATAGTTTGCCGGACAGGTAGGAACGGCAGGTGGCTTCTTGAGGAGTGGGTGCACAAGAGAGTGCTTAAGGGGAGAGGGGAACATTCCAGTGGTGAACGAGTGATTACAGAAATCTTCCAAGGCTTCAGCAAGGGTGTCAATATGGTCCTTGATGGTTCTTTAGGAGCAGGGGAGAACCTGTTTGGACAACACTTTAATGGATCAGACTTGTCTAGAAACCTTGTCAGCTGTTGTCAGAGAGAAAGAGGAGAAAGGAGGAGGAGAGGTAGAGATGGTCAAAGGGGGCTAGTGAGGAAGAGGGAAAGGAAAAGGAGATAGTGGATAGGATGTCCTGAGTTTTAGCAGAGAAGTGAGAGGCCATGGCCATAGAGAGGGGCTGGGAGGGAACAGGAGAGGTGGAGAATGCAGATTTTAAAGAGTTTGGCCATGTTTTTAGAGGCCGCAGAGACCTGGGCTTCAATGTGTGCTCTCTTATTGATGAGTGTTATTGTTTCGACTGGCATTTTTGTGCAACCAGTCTAGGTATGTCTAAATATTGCCTGGCATGCTTTGCTGTAATGTCATTATGTGTCTACACTGGTCTACATTCATTCATTCAATGTGACATGGCATTTTTAATAGCAAAGCATTAATGTTCCTGTGCACTGCTGATGGCTTGCATGCATTGGAATGTTGTTACCCTAGAAAACAATTGCAAACACTCTGGCTCTTTAGCCAATTGTTCTCAGAAAGTGTGCTGTATATTGCATTAACACATATTTATATATTTCTGCTAGTACAGTGTGCGGCATACCCCTTCAGAAGCACATTCATGCGTATTGTGCAAATGTGATAATCTAGGCCGGCTCAGAGTGTAGCACAACCCGTGATTTGTTGCTGAGTTGGGGGGGCCCCCTCAGCATAGCTCGCAGGAGGGCCCCCACATTTTGTGTTATGCCACTGATGGACACAGGTAATTTATGAGTACAAGGAACTAAATTTGTAGCTCCACAGAACTCTTGAGCATTCATGGCAATACCTGACATTGGGTATTTTCCCTCTCTTATACAAGAGTGAGTCGCCCCAGTGTCTACAAGAAAAGTAAAAGATGTGCCTCCTATCGTCACCTCGACCCTTGGTTCCTCTTGGGGGTCTGGTGTTACTGGTAGTACTGAAAACATCAAGTCACCCTGTGAGCTGTCGTATTGAGGGTACACATTCATCCCTGTCCCCGTAAAAGGATTCCCACCTACCAAAGTGACGCCGCCAATCCAAGGTGTTAGTATTTTCCCTGTTTTGTATCTGCATGGGTGCTTGTTGCAATTGCCCTTGCGGTGGGTGCATTAGAATTGACCACTGCTGTTGTATCTGCTGTTCTTGTGGTGCCTGTGTTTGATCAAATGTGTGATCCTGGGCATAGTTTTCTTGTGTTTGTGTGCTGTATGATGGTGGATGACCTGTCCCCCCTCTTGAATTTTGTCCATTCTGTTGCATGCTTCCTCAGCTTCTACGTACACGCGCAATATGCCCTTTTATCCCACAATTCCAACACACTGGGGTGGTCCTCTGGCAAATCCACCATTATATCTTCCCTGAGTATTCTGACTTACACCCTGGGCATTTTTAATCCATCTTGGATATTCTGAAATCCACCATGGGTATTCTGAAATACACCTCGAGTATTCTGAAATCCATCTCCTTTTGCTCTTAATCCTTCTGAACCCCTTCCTCCTGGCCAAAGCCCATACCCACTTTGATCCAGCGGGTGTACATTATTCACCTGCAATGCACCCATTATTTCTTGCGTTCCTACACCGTCTCAACTTGTCAACTTGTCAGTACTGCCCCTTCTATACCAAAATTTGACAATTCTTTCTGAACCAACTTGGCTTCCTCAATCTTTCTGTTCTCATCTTTCTTTCTTTTCTTCTCAGGTAATAATCAGAATGATGCACACTAGTCAACTGGATCACAGCCTATGGCTTCGCTTCTATTCTTACTTGTTTTTTCATTTGTCTGTGTACTTATTCTGGCAATCCCTGACACAAAATATGGTAGAATAGTGCCACTGTGTTTTCCCACGGTCCACGCGTCTCAAGCTGCCATCTCTCCTGAATATCCTGAGTATAAGCAATAGGGTCTTCATCTTCTTTCATTTTACGTGTCATAATTGCACCCATATCTGATGCATCAGGATACTGCACCCTGAGAGCCCTCCAAACGTCTGCCCTGCAATTATTAAATGGCGCTCCACCATGCACTTTGTGCTGTCACGCCTGAATAGCCTGCTCGTCTCCAAATGTCATCAGCTCTCTCTCCAAGAATAGCTGCTAATAGACCTTTTATGTCCCCTATGGCTAAGGTATTTCCCCCTGTCATTTTCTCTAATTCGTATATCCACTTCCCAGCCATCCATATCCATGGAATGTATTGCGGTCTTGCCCCCCATCTCTGGCAAGGGGAACTGTGAAAACCCCATCCCATAACTGGATCCCATTATTCATTTACCCAATGCAGGGGTAATCATCCCTGTACGTCTCATGCTGGTAATGACCTTAACCTACTCACACAAGGTGGAGAGTCTTCTCTCACACTACACAATCAACTTCGGGGAAGTTTGGGATATGGCGTAGGATCTGGTGTTCATTCCTTAGGGTTTTTCAGATCTGACCATCTTACCTCTTTGTCCAGACCTTGACTTCCCAAGGGGATGCATGTACTCTCCCCTTCTATCTCATGACCTGAATTCCATTTCTTCGTCTGACATTGCTACACCCCAACTGGTGTGAATTTCATCCTCCTCTTCTCTTTCTAAATTTAATCTATTGAAAGACAATACTCTGCGTTCATCACTAAACATGTTTTCTCCTCATCCCATGATTTTGGTATCAGGGATAGTTTGCCGCTCCCTTGAGCCCCATACTAGCTATTCTGCCTCATTTGCTGATATATCTTACCAATCCGGTCTCCAATACATTTCTGCATCATATCTTTCCTCTTCTTGTGCTACTTTAAGTATTTCATGAGTCATTTCTCTCATTGGGAAAACTTCACTTATCGTGTTCCTGTATTTCCTCGCCCGGTTTTATTCGTTCGACTGGCGGCAATACCTTGCTGCCTTCTATTCTGCTCTTTTCCTTCCTCTACCTCCCTTCATTTTTTTGCATCCCTTCTTGGCCTCTCTTCTTCTTGCTTTCATGCTTCCCTTCTTCTTTCTTATCTTCATTCTTGTTCTGCTCTTTATTCTTCTTTTCTTTAATATTCTTCATTCATTCTTTGTGCCTCTTCTTCTTCTCTCTTCCTTTCTCTACTATCCCTTTCTTATATTTCTTTCTACTGACTATCATACTTTCTTTGTTCCTCTGCCCACTTTTCGTCTTTCTCTTGTTCTTCTCTATATATCTTTTCCCATCATTCCCTGCTTTTCCTTCCTCGCTCATCCTCCCTCAACAGCTTCTCTCGTTCCCTATCCTTCTTTTCTTGCTTGTCTTTGTCTTCCTTTTACCTAACCTCCTCAATGCTTTTCCCATCTAATTTGAGTAATATCTGTCCTCCCATCGATTCGTTCTGTACAAGTGTTACCTCATCGGCCCTATCCTTTTCTCCTTTCCATCTCTTAATTTCTCTGTCTATATCTGTCGATATATTCAATCTCTCACCTCTTTCCTCTTTATCTCATATGAAGGTACTGGCATCTTCCTTCCTTTTCCTCTCTTTTGGACTGGTATTGCTACTACAAGCGGGGGGTTTGTACGTCGGGTAACTATACCCCACCGCTGCTTTTAATTCTTTTAAAGGATAAAATCCTATCTCCTCTGCATCTATGCTCTTAGTGTCGGGTGGACTAAGAGGAGCTGAGGGCTTGATTCCCTCCCCTCTATGCTGATTAAGCATCCACTCCTCCGGTAATGGGTCCTCTTTCTCCACTTGGTATATTTTCCAAAGTTCTAAAACTGACAGTCTTTTCTCTAATTTCTTTCCTGTGTACGCAGCATGCACATATGCGGTCATGTTTTGTGATACTGCTTTGACACTGATACCCCTTGTGGCCATGGCATGAACATTTTATCAGCTTTGCCCTTTACCCATTCTGCACTTTACTGTTTGAGCTTGGGCGCATGTTGTGGTAATGTTTTACAAAAATGCATAAGAGGAGTGTCCTCCATAATGACAAGTCACATTTGACTGTTGATACTTACCAGATTGTTACCTTGTTTATTTTTAATAAGTCTGTACTTAGTTCAAGGCTTATTGTTCACCACTTTTAATCTAAACAACAATAAATATGAGCAAACATCATTAATCACCGCTCAATACTCTTTTGTCTTAGCAACCTATCTATCTTCTGACTGGTGCTAATCGTTTACTACACTTAACTCAAACCAACTTCACTTTCAACCTTCACAATTTATCACTTCTCAGAACTTCATATATTAAATAACAATCACAATAATAACACAGTACACATTAACAACCCCTGTGAACACCTTCTCTGTTCCCTATAATCATTTATAGTAAGAGGTATTTTTTCTTGGCCTTCAATTGTACTACCCCACACAGAGTTTAAGACATCACCTTCGACGGTCCTGACCGTGTGTATCCTCTCTCTTAATATTCCGGCTGGAATTGAGACGTCTTCTTCTATCTTTATTGAAACAGGATTACCTAGGCATTCCTTTATCCACACAACATTTCATGTTACCCATTTATTTTTGTAAAATATTACAATCCCTCCCCTTTATATTGCCATTTCCCATAGTCTACTTACATCCGTTTAATCGACTTGAGGCCTTCAGTATCGACTCCTCCAATCAGACCACTTCGCCTTCCGTACGTCTGCTCCACTACAATAACTTGACTTCCTGCAGTTCTCTCAACTCTCCTGCGTTCTCTGGAGGAAATGGTCATGGTTCACGCTGTAGCTTAATCATGAAGACTGGGTGCTGGCGTCTCTTCATTTCCAGGCACTTGTGCAGTCCCGACTTCAGATGGGATTTCCTGGCCTGTCTCTGTGTGGATGCGTTGGCAGTCCTGTCACATGCGATGGACTGGGTAAGGCTGCCCTCTATCCAGCACAACCCCACCTGTGTCTTGTGTGCCTCTTGTGCCCGGGCACGCTTTGTACCCTTCACACTGGTCATTCAAAGCCTGTGCCATTTCTCTAGGGGCAGTTGCAGTTTACCTGGATCTGCCCAGTTCACTGATTCCATGGGCAGGTGCCCATGAATGACAACTGGGCCACGGTGCTTGGCCTTAACACACGCTGTGGCAAGGTGATTCTGGGCTTTTCCTTGTGTGCTTCCTTGCCTCTTCTTCATCTGGACTGGTGTTCGGCAGCCCGTGTGACCTCCCCTGCAATCTAGGTAACCAATGTATACACGTCTGGTTTGCTCCAAGCGGCCTCTCTGCCTAGTCCATTCCGGAAACTGTAACATGGGTCCTTTGCTTCACACCAGACCCGCTCGTACATGCTGTCCCCGCGCCACTCCTTCACACAGCCACCCTGCTGAAATGATGGAACAGGGATTCCACCATTTCATACTGCCCCGCGCACATTCCAGGGTCACTGCTGGCATGTTTCCCGGGTATCCCTCATTGTCTGTGGTCCCAGTGAAAGAGGGGCCACTGTGCTGCTCCATGGTGACCCTCTCCCCCCGGCATAGGGACAACGTATCAGAGCACCCCACATTGCTCCATACGGCCTGGGGGTCTGTTCAAGGCCACAGCCGCCTAGGTAACCATACAGAGCCCTGGTTTCACCTTTAAAAAGCACAGAAGCGCCTTATCCATTCACACAGTTTTTTTTGTTTTACTGCTATCTGCCCAAAGGCACAGTTCTCTCATGCATATAGCCATCTGGAGGGTTAGCTCTCCATTGCCCCCTGCCACCAACAATCTTCTATGAAGGGCTGCTCCTTGGTATATCCTCGAAGCACCATGTGATTTATAGTGAAGCACACATTCACTGTAAATTAACAGTATTTCAATAACGCTGGCTATGTGTGTGCTTTTACATCTTTATTGAAGGGGTGCCTATCTTCTCTACAGTTGACATGTAACCTCACATTAACTGGCCCAGTTTGGCCCAGGGGTTGCACATACGAAACATAGAAGAACCAAGAGGCTGCTCTGCACTTAACTCGGAATTGTGGGAAATTGGAAAATTACTACACAATTTGTTTCCAGCATTTTTACAGCAGGGGTGTTTCAGACTAGAAACGCCAACATGTGTTGGCATCCCTTGATTTCCTTTTATCCAGATCCGTTTTTAATGAAAATTTCTTAAGTGGACAGTAAATGTTCATTTTGACATTGTTGGCACAGACTGTTCCTTTTATGCTAAAAAATGTAATTAAAAGTTGGGTGTAAAATGAGAAAGAGCATCTTCACCTCAATGCCCAGCACTGGAGATTTCAGGGTCAGCTGACTATGACTATTCTCCCAAATCCATGGTGTAAAGTAGGCAACCGTTTTCATATTCTTTGACGAGAATAAGTATTAGGATTTTAAATGTTTCAATTGCAATTCTATCAACTAAGGCTTGACCATGGAACAGCGAGCATGGCTGCCAAAGAAACATTTCTTAGCAGGCTGAAAGTTTGATCCTAGTGCACTTTTCTCCGAGAGCGTTTACCGGTGCCTGGTAAGTGAGACAACGTCGGTTCGGGGAATGTTCTGAGCAGGGGTCGACTGGGAACCAAAAGAGTCTCTGGAAATAAAATTCAAAGTTGCCCCATATTACACATTTTCGTAAGCACGACCCTTTTCCTACGAGAACATATGGAAATACCACACCAAAGAGGCCCTGGTGGAGAGTCCTACTGGGAAAACTCCAGAGTTCCCTGTAGGCTAGCCCCCCTCCTCCGCCCCCTCCCTGGTTCTGAGTGCCTCGAGCAGAACAGCACGTGATCAGAGGCCTATGTAGTTGGAGTACACACTCCGAGGTTGTGTTAAGGGTAGTGCAGTAAGTATTTGCTTCTGTGGTGACGAAGAGATACATGGTTTTTAGTAAAACAGAAATACTTGTGTGCCAGAATCCTGGTATTGCGCAAGTGTTGCATGCCACATTCAGACTGGAAGTGCAATGGGTTAGTTGTGAAGGTATGCCTTACTGCCTTGTGTTAGTAAGGAGAGTACAGGTACTGTGTAAACCCTTCAAGTGCAGTGCTCTGTGTAATAAGCAGTGGCCTGTTGCAGTTTGTGATTGAAAAGTGTTCGGTGGTATGGAGGTGCCATGGCTGCAGTGCGGGTACCATGGAGATAGTACATGTTCAGGGTAGTTTTTGTGATTACAGCGGTGGCGCCATGTTCCTGTTCATTATTGATACAAGGAAATACTGCCAGTAGAGTTCTGAACTGTCACTTAAAACACACACAGAGATCATTCTGGGTCAGACTAATTCAGGGAGTCGAATTTAAAACAAACAGGGACTTGTGCATAAAAAATCATTTATTTATTTATGTTATTGCTCATTTATAATGCGCTCCATACCAGCTAGTGGTTACTAAGCACGGGATTGGGATTCAAAACCTGTGTTGCGCCACATTGTCTTGCTTCCAAGACAAACGGCTTTCCCCTGGGCTATTCTTCCTCCCCTCAAGTAGGCCCCCCTCCCTCAGAATCCATCAAGCTTTAATACATTTGTAGTAATATTGGTTTCAATGCAGGTGGGTGGAAATGTCTATGATGTCATCAAAAGTGAAACTGATATATTCATTAGTTTGTTGTGTGTTTTATCCAGTCTTAGCTACTCACAGACAATTGCGTAGTTAACGTATATATCAAACTTGAAGCTGGGCAATGGAAGTATCATAACTGGCTTTGAAGTTCATCCTTGCAAAATAGGATATTTGGGAAGACTTATCAGTGTATGTATCTTCTTTCAATTACAAAGCATGCAGCCCACAATTTCAGATTGCACTAATGTGACAGAATATTAACGTGCAATTGAACACAATATTTTTGAATTGCTGATTGGTTTACAACTCAGTTGGGCCGTGTGCTTTTTACAAGAATTAAGCCATTTGCTCACATAATGGTATACTACAAATTCTGTCTTTACCTCATAAATGGAAGGGTTGCCAATCAAATAAGTTGTATTTGGCATACAAACCTTGAAGTGCAAAACATACATAAAAGCACTTTTTAATTTCCTCAATGGACACAGAAATAATTGCCAACAAAAGTTCAAAGCATAGTAATAACGTCATAAAACATTCTAAAACTGATATTGCACAGTTTCTAAAACTCATTTCCCAATTTGATCATAAAAATAAATGAAAAACACAATCACAGTCCAGCGACAAAAATCCTAGGTAACACTGATGTACAGTTATACCAAAAAGAACACGTTGCGAGTAGAACATGCTCACACCCTTGCCAAGTTGACATTATCGGATCGGACTGCCCATACATGGGGGCGGGCATCATACATTCATAGACCTTCCTGCTCCACACTCTCAAGGGCCGCCTGTTTTCGAGCCCTTGTTCTTGGCGTCCATGCTCTATGCAAATATCCTGATATGATATGGCATTTGTAACGCGCCTATACACAAGTGTTTCAAGGCGCGACGAGGCAGGGAGGGGGGAACAAGGGGAGACAGACTAACGATCCTACTAGGCCAGGTGTCATTCAGATCACGCGAGTGCATGGGTAGGGGGGACGGGAAAAGTGCAAGGGGGAAAGGGAGAGGGGAAAGTGCAGTACAAAGTGATTAGTAAAATACAAGATAAATAATAAGGGCCAGCTGGTGGCAAGTGCAGGATAAGTGCAGACTAGTGCTGGGAGGGTGGGCTGTAGGGATACAGAGACAGTCCCGTAGTGCGGGGGTTGCCAGGGAGGCAGTGCAGGGGAGAGTGGCTGGGCCAAGGGGAGAGTGGCTTGGCGAGTGGCCCAGTTGCTGATTCAGTAGAGTTTCAGTGATTTAGCAGGGGAGAGGGGGAGAGAAAGCAGAAGCAAAGAGGAAGGTTTTGAGGTGCTTCCTGAACCGGAGATGGTTCTCCTCAAGTTTCAGGGAGGCAGGAAGGCTGTTCCAGAGGGAGGCCCCTGCTGCGGAGAGAGATCTCCCCCCAACTCGTTGCTTGGAGAAGCGGCTGATCGTGAGGGAGTTGGAGGCGGATGAGCGAAGAGCTCGAGAAGGAAGATATTTAGGAAGAGAGAGTTGAAGGTATTTTGGCCCAAGGCCCCAGAAGGCCTTGTGGACAATGCAGAGGGTTTTGAACTTAATCCTCGCAGCCACAGGGAGCCAGTGTAGCGATTTCAGTCCTGGAGAGATACGGTCCCTGGGCTTGAGGCCAAGGACAAGTCTCGCAGTCCTGTTCTGGATGAGTTGCAGCGGGCAGAGAGTAGAGGCAGGCAGATTTAGATAGAGGCTGTTACAGTAGTCCAGCTTCGAGAGAACCAGGGCTCTGGAGACAGTGAGCTTCTGGGGGAAGAAGAGGAAAGGAAGGATACCTCTGAGGAGGTGCAGCTGATAGTGTGACTTCTTAGAAACGTCAGAAATGTGAGGAGAGAAGGAGAGTGTGGAGTCAAGATGACCCCGAGGTTTTTTGCAGGTAGGAGCAGGAAGAGGGCCAAAGAGAGGCCGGCCAGAGAGCTGCAGGGAAGGAGGGAGTGGGTGTGCCGATGAGTAGTATCTCAGTCTTACTGGCATTAAGGCAGAGGTCGTTGGCGGCACACCATTCCTGGATAGCAGAAAGACAGTCAGAGATGAGGGAAGGAGAAGAGGAGGCCGAGGGTAGCCTGAAAATGAGCTGGGTATCATCAGCATAGCACTGAAAGTTGGGGCAGAGAGCAGCGATGCGGTGGGCAAGAAGTGCCAGATACTGGTTGAACAGCCAGGGAGAGCGGTTAGAACCCTGGGGGACACCACAGGTAGAGAAAAAGATGTCAGAGAGGAAAGATCCCAGTTGGACCTGGGTTGGTCGATTTGAGAGGAAAGAGGTCAGCCAGGCCAGGGCCAGAGCAGTGATACCCAGGGTATCACGGAGACGGTTTAGCAGGATGGTATGGTTGACAGTATCAAAGGCAGAAGAGAGTTCAAGCAAGATGAGAACACATGGAATGTTAGAGTCAAGGTTCGAGAGGAGATCCTCACGGATGTTCAGGAGAGCAGTTTCTGTGCTTCTGACGGCTCTGAAGCCAGACTGATGGTCATGAAGGCTACCAACAGATTCAGCATGGAGATTAAGCTGGGAGATGGCCAGTTTCTCCAGGAGCTTGCCCAGGAAGGGAGTGATAGAGATTGGGCGATAGTTAGCTGGGCAGGAAGGGTCGGAAGAGGGTTTCTTAAGAAGAGGGTGCACAAGGGAGTGCTTGAGAGGGGATGGGAAGACTCCAGAGGTGAAGGAGTGATTGCAGAAGTCAGCAAGGGCAGGAGCCAAGGAGTCAATGTGGTCCTTGATAGTTTTGGAGGAACATGGGTGGACCTGGTTTGACGAGACTTTCATAGATCGGACTTGTCTCGAAACCTCGTCAGCGTAAAAAAGGGGAAAGGCAGAGAAGGAGAGAGGAGGGGAGGCTGCAGAGGGGCAGAGGCCGGGCAGGGAATAGAGGGGGGGAGGTGATAGGAGGAGAGTGAGGACAGGATGTCCTGAGTTTTTGAAAAGAAGTGGGAGGCCAGTGCCGTACAGAGGGCCTGGGAGGGGACAGGAGAGGTAGATACTGCAGCAGGATTGGCCAGCTCCTTGCAGATTTTAAACAGTTTGGCCGAATTGTTAGATGCCGCAGTGATGCGGGCTTGGATAAGGGCTCTCTTCTTGGTGAGAACGGAGAGCCGGTATTGCCTGTGGAGTAGGCGACAGGCCAGTTTGTCAAAGGATGATCATGAAGCACGCCATTTCCTCTCTGCCACCCTGCACTTGCGTTTAAGGGTGACGAGATCAGAGTCATACCAGGAGTTGCATATGGCTTTGGGCTTTAGGCGGATTCTCATGACAGGGGCAAGGATATCAAGAGTATCAGATATAGCAGAGTGGAGAGAGGAGAGGGCTGTGTCAGGATGGGAGTCAGCCGAGGGGGGGGAGGGGGCGAGAAGGTGGCAGCGAAAGCCTCAACTGACACACGCCTCATGGGTCGGATGACTGAGAAGGAAGGTGGCAGTGATGAGGGTGGCTTTGCCTGTGGGGTAGGGAGGGTGAGGTGCGAAGAAAGGAGAAAGTGATCACTCCAGGAGAGAGGAGTGGAGAGAGGGACAGAGAGGGGAAGGTCAGAAGAGATAAGGGCATCTAGAGTGTGCCCTGCAGAATGGGTCAGCCCAGACGGGAGAATAGAGAGTGAGAGAGAGTCGCAGAGGTCGCAAAAGAGTCCAGAGGGGGGACCGGAGGCATCCAGGTGGATGTTGAAGTCTCCAAGAATGAGGAGTTGAGTGGTTGAGGACAGGAGTGAGGAGGAGAGGTCTGCCCACTCGAAGAGGAAGGAGGAAATTTGACCAGGTGGCCGATAGATAGTAGCCACGGTGAGGGAATGGCTAGGAGAGAGAGAGAGTCGGCAGACAAGACATTCGAAAGAGGAGTAGGTCTGCGTGGGAATAGCCGTGGCAGGAATCCACTCAGGGAAGATAAGGGCCACACCCCCCCCAGCACGGCTGGGCCTGGGCATGGAGAGGATCTTGTAGCCGTCAGGTAGGAGTGTGTCAAAGCTGGTAATAGAGCTGGCCGTGAACCATGTCTCAGAGAGACCGAGTACGTCAAGGTCCAGTTCCTCAAGAAGGCGGCAGATATCAGAGGAATGTTTGACGGCAGAGCGAGAGTTAAGAGTGGCAATGTGGAGAAGGTTGCCATCTTTAAAGGACTTCCGGGGAGGGGTACAGATCAGAGGTACGCCCTGCGGAGGTGAAGAAGGAGCAAGGGAGGGGGCAGGGAGGGAGGGTAGAGACAGCCAGTGCAAAGACAGCATGGGGCAGCTGGGAACATATAGGACAATGCATGGCGTCACGTGGTGCGAATCCCAGCTGCCCTTAATTTAGGCATCATTGTGCATATCAGAAATAAATGGCTACTGTTTCGCTCTCTGACCCGTATTGCGGGCACACTCGTTTTCCAGAGCCGCTCCATGTTCTTGTGAAAGCTACTGGGGCAATAGCCCCAACCTGAGGCAGACAAGCAATTAACTTTCAAATGTTGGCATAATTCGATCAAGATAATGTTCTTACCCGGTCTCCGTTTTATGTAGAAGGTAAATTGGCCCCAATTTTAATCCAGTGACTTTTTCCGCCAGATGTTCTATTGATCCAGCAGTAACATCTTCTCTCTCTCAACTTCGTGAGTAGCGAGACTTCTTACCCTTGAGGATTATCCCCGGGGCCTCTCACCTCCAGAGCAAATAAAGTGTTGCATGAAATGCAAGTTATCTGCGGCGCAAGCTTGTGTTCATGTGCATTCCTGTTGTTGCAGGTGTCTTGTAATGTTTATAGTTTCTTGGTGCTTGAAAGCGACAGTTGTACATATTGCTTTTTAATCGTCCGAACTTTCCACCCCACCCACATATTTTGCCACTACTTGGCCCCAGTTTATTTCTGATACATGGTGGACACAGCCTTCCCAGACACTGTGCTTCATTCAAGCATTTGGTGGTTCCTTGTCAATCAGTGCTGAGAGTGAACGGAAGGAGAGCAGAGGCGAAGAAGAGAGAAAGAAGACTGGAGGTGAGAGGGAGAAAGAGCAGAAGAGATAGACTCTCAAGAGTGGGAGAAGACCTGGGGGGAAGAAGAGAGTGAAGGAGGAGGAAATGGAGGAGCTCAGGAGGAAAATACAGAGCACACAGGAGAAGCTGGACATGAAGAGGAGAAGAAAGATTTGTCTGGGAAAAGGGGTATGACTGCAGAACGAAGGCCAGGACCCAGGCTCCTGAGGACATTCATAAGGTGGATGAGGAGAACATTAATGAAGGGTCCAGGTACACTGAAAGCCTGAGAACCCTGCGGCCCAGTGTGTGTATGAATGTGATGCCTGTCTGCTGTGCAGATGTCCGAGGGCACCAGGGGTGGTGGAGCCTGTTGTGTCAATCCCTAAAAAACACTGAGGCAGGATGATCCATCCAAACAAAGTCAAGATAGGCTTTACATGAGGCCAAGGAATCAGTGTGGGGCACTGTCCGCACCAAAGACAGTGAGTCATTGTTTATCCTTTGAGTGTTCAGGGGAGAGAAGGAAGGACTGAGGGCAATGGCCATAACCATCCTGAATTAGCTGCATTTGATTTAAGAATCCTACCCCAACACCTCATTTAAACCTAATCCCTAATTTTATGTTGTTCCTAATATAAGATAATCATCATAAACCTTGACTTTAAGCTGTTTGTTAACCCCTCGACCATGACAACTTGAAAAAGAGCCTGAAAACTTGCAGGACTGTCTCCGACTCCCATCGATCAAGGTCATAGGCAATGAACTGTGCCATCAGAGCAGCAATTGCGCCTCCTAAGAAACAATGTCTGCCTTTCAACTGAGACTACATGCATGCCTGCGTTTTTCAACACAGACTAAATATAGGGTGAACTCATCGCCTGCAACTTGTCCGGCAGGTTCTCATCTCTACCACCACCACCTCACCTCCTTCCACTGTGGATGTCAGGGAAAATATTTCCCAAGTGCCCTCAGCGACAACGTTCTCGCCTTGGAAGCTGACACGGAGCATCACAGGTTCGAACCCCGATCCGTGCTTAGAAACCTCTGGGTATTAAGTGCGTTATAAATAACCTGTCATATCATATCATGGCCAAAAGCAATGTCTCACTCCCCTGCAAAACCCTCGTACCCAAACATATTCATAGGGAGTATTTCATACACTATCCTGTTGCGGGATCACATGAGTTTTATTGAATCAATGATTCAGGCCTAAAACGTGAATCAAAGGCACAGCACATGCATTAACATAATGTCTCACATGTTAGTCACTACCACATTCCGTTGGATAACCACTGGTAGGATAGGTTTAAAATCGTCCATCGCCTTGCAAGAAATGTCTTAAAAAATGCTTCAACCCAAAACGTGTTGATTTCCTAAATTAGATCAGCCTTGTTCATGGATTTATTTCACTTCAAATATCCCTTGAAGCGTGCTGACGCTATTTCATTTAGCTGTAGGTCTGGAGCCTCAGGAGGTGCTCGGACTCAGTGATCATGGGCGCAGCATGCCATTACTGCACTGTATATTAACAATGCATATAAGCACTGCACAAAGGCTTACGCTACAATTTCTGGTGGGTGACAGCACTGAAGTCGGGTGGCCCCGCTCCACTAAAATTAGAGTGAATTGAGAGACATGCCTCCCTGTACTGTACAGTAGATTAACATCTACCCCCACCCAGAATCCTGGACAACTTTAAAGGAAGACATTGCAGTCTGCCTTTCCCAACCAAGAACTGGACGTGCATGATAAATGACCCTGCCACGAAGAGGGGGCACAAGAGTTTTGAGCTGGGAAACATTGTTTGCTCATCACCTGCCTTAACCGCGCATCCAATGATTTCACAGAGGCACTGACAAGTGGAGCAAAAAATTAGAGCAAAGGGAAGTCGGGAGATGTCAGTCTGCAGAACCATGAGAAAGTACAAATCAATGAGGCTGGCCCCTGCGTTGCAGAGTCCCTCGGGGTACACCTTCCCACTGATCTTATTTAACTTGTATTTACGACCTTTAGCTAATCTACTGTACTTGGTAACCCCAAGCCATTTTCACAGTGCACACCTTAAGTGTTAAAATGGAAACATCTATTTTAAATCAAATCGGAGTAGGGACGGTTGGAATTTGTGTGGACCCCACTGCATGCCCACAGCCTCCCACAGAACTTGTTCTTCCTCACACTTGATTCTTCTGTTCTGTGGGTGCACGTGTGGTAGTAGATGGGATCTATGTGGTCACTGCGCCGCCAGTAATGGAGACCTCCATTACAGAGCGGCACAGTGATAACATAGACCACTTGTCGCTTGCATCCCCCTACCAGCTCCCCTCCCACCAACTCCCCTTTATCCCCTGCGGCTTCAGTTCCTACCCATTTACGTGGGTCGGAGCTGGCGCTGCAGGGTCCTTTTTTTTCTTCAACTTTGTCCCCCGCTCTCCATCTAACCGAAGCGGGGGACATCCCCTGCAACCCCAATTACACTTCATCGGCGTAATGGGGGTTGGGACTTTTGCACTGCACTCAGACGCAGTATTCATAATGTCGCCACAATCATGGCAACATTTTGTTACGATTCTGTAGATAGCCAACCACATGAAGGAAATAACACCATATAGTACCCGGTGAGAGCGCAACCCAAATGAAACAACCATTCTGATTGTCTCTCGCTAAGGCATTACCGGGCCACGGGTCCCTCGGCCTGGATTCCATGGCCATTGTACCCGGCGGGGGGTGTGGCAGCCCCTCAGACAATGAGGAGGCTCGAAGTGGGGCCATCCCCGCTCCGAGCCTCCCCATGGCTGAGAGGCTGCCTTTGCCCCCCGTCGGGGACTCAGTTAAGGCTTGATGTTCCATAGCTCCCCAAACGCGATCCATCGGGATAGAGCACCCGGTATAATTGAAGATCCAGGAGTCCTGGACTAGGGTGAGACTGATGCCAGGTATGCATCTTTATTGGCGGGTCAGTCACTTCAGGAGGCAGGCAGTATGCAAAACAGAGGTAAGTTACTGATGGGCAGAAGGGACCCATGGGCCAGGCCTCCATCACTCACGGTAGCTAGTGTATTTCTAACTGCCCCATCTGACAGATATAGAATGCAGAGGGAGAGGACGCTGTTAGTGAGGCACGTGGGATCACACACAACCCATTGACCCAAGGTGCCACTCGTGGCAAGCACACTCTGAGGAGCAGACACAAAACCCTCACATATTGAAGAATAACAACCAGCGTTAGTGAAACCATATTCTTTATCTTCAAGTTTATTTTGGAGAAATCGTCCAACATAAACACAAAAGACAAACCATAGTTCGCAGACAAGAAGAGGTCAGTCCAGGACATAACTACATTACTTTGATGAAGGAATAGAAATGAGAAGAGCAAAGCATGGAATCCTTTTAGTTTACACTAAAGTAAACTGGTTTCCCTAAAGAAGGCAACGTTTATGTCTATTTTCTCCACCCATAAACAAAGGCTGTCTTAGTTTAGCTTGGAACTTTTGGCTCTCAGTCATAAGTTAAATGAAGCAATTTGTAAGGCTCTGTGTATTCTCCTAGAATGTCATCATATCGTTTCGTGAGATAGAGTCGATTCACACAAGATATTGGGAAACATAGCATTTTAGAACACTCTGCTTCACCAGTCCCTTTCTGAAGCCCACTTTATTCAGGATGCATATTTGTGTAGCTTCCCCTTCCACGAACACTAGGGCCTGATTCATGCGAGTGTTTTATAATGGTGCAATGACATAGGAAAACGTTCTGTGAATCATTTCGAAGCATCATCATTCGTCAGATGAATTCCCTCTATTTTCAGCATTCAGGACCCGCTCCACAAAGTTTTCCATCTGCGTCTAAAGGATCAATAAGTGCAAATTGCATCTGTGTCCACCTACCTTGCACACGTAGGTTTACTCACAAAGGATTTAACATATGACAGCCAGCATCTGCACCTGCCATATTATTACCATCAAATGGATCGAGTTCACTAAAATAGACCCAAGTCCCACAAAGCTGAAAATCAGACTAAGAATAAATGTAAGCACAATTTTCATGTTTTTTCCTGAAAGTGGTGTCAAACTTTGGGGAAAGTGAACCTATTTGAGTGAGAAATGTTAAAAAGGTGACCTTTCGTCATGCAGATTTGCAGTCACCCATAACCCATTTGCATTGTCAATCCATTGACACAGATGAACCCGTTTTATATATGCAGAATGAGGGCATCTGTGGAGGTACACCCCACCCCATCCATAGAGTCACTTTTGCAACATGACTGGTCTCAAATGGCCTGCTCCACAGACTCAATTTGCTAATTGTACGGGCATTCACAACCAGAACATGGTCTGTAAGTTTTACTTGTACACGAGAATGAACATCTCTGATTGGCTCTTGCTGCTTCATACCTAATTCACAGAGAGCTGCCCGGGGCATCCCTGAGATGCTGATGTGAAATTGTGATTCAAGGAGATTTGCTCCATGGTGTGCCAAGATTTGTTCCAGGTTTAGCCTTCTAGAATCAGTACAAAATAGCATGCCCATCTTTGGGGATCAGGGCCGATTTTAGTCATGAGGCCTCATTCCGAGATTGGAGTCAGCCATGGCGCTAATAGCGCCATGGCTGCCTCCAATAACGGTACCGAGTCCGCCCTCATTCAATGGGGATTTACCGGTCTAGTCGGACCTTTGCGGGACAGGTAAATCCCCATTGAAAATACCATTCCCCATTCCCATTTGAGCCCCCATAGGGCTCAATGGGAATGGGGAAGGTGCAAATAACGGTACCACAATTTGTGGTACCGTTATTTGCTCCCTTGACCCTTTGTGGCTCCCGCTAAGGCCGCCTGGTAAAACCAGGCGGCCTTAGCAGGAACCGTAAAGGGACCGCGGAATAGGGCCAAAGGGATTACCGGCACCGGTGTACTTACCGGTGCCAGTAATCCTTTTGCGCCAGCCTCGGAATGAGGCCCATGGAGTCCAATAAGTTTAAACGTTGTTAACGTATCCCTGTCATAGAATTTACCATACTTGAATTAGCTTGGACTATTATTTCATTTTATTTGGTGCATCCAACTTGATAAATAATAACAGAAACACATGTCTACTTTTGATTAACCCACATATATTTGCACTCTAGATCACAATGTTTGAAGGGAGATAATTTACAGGCCGATTAATGGAATTAATGTGCGCTGACATTTTCAGCGCAAGCGTGCGAAAGCATGCGAAAGCGTGCGATTCGCAGTGCCAGTGTGAAAATCGCAGCAAAACCCGCGCACAGCGATTCATGGAAGTCCGTGCGCGTGTAAATCCCAGGATGTGCGCCACGCTGGCGCACACGTCTCCAAACAGCGTGCACTACACACACAGCGAAATCGCACATAGCGCGGCACACACAAC
This sequence comes from Ambystoma mexicanum, assembly GCF_040938575.1. Taxonomy (NCBI): domain Eukaryota; kingdom Metazoa; phylum Chordata; class Amphibia; order Caudata; family Ambystomatidae; genus Ambystoma; species Ambystoma mexicanum. The sequence goes on from NC_090937.1 coordinate 636,855,561, forward strand.
AAAAGTAGGAGGAACAGAGGGCATGACACGCGGAATGGGGAACAACGCGTGAAAATGTGGGCATCACAGGGGAAGTACAGAAGGCAAATGTGCGGAACGGCCACACGCACGTTCAAAACACACATTTATGGATTCGAACGGGGCTAACGCGTGTGCCAAAAAAGACGCGCTAATCCGGAAACACGTATGCCAGCAGGAAGCAGGCGTACGTGGACCCACGCAGCATAAAAGTGCGCGCTAACAACAAACAAGCTCAGACGCCAGGATGAATATACCGTTCCTAGCAGCAGTGATCGTGGGATACCGCAGGAGGAGGAGGAGGATAGTCAGGCCCAGAATTTTCACACCCAGAACCAGCCTTTTTGGGATGCCTGATGACCAGGTGTATGGGAGGTACAGGTTTCCACCTCACATAATATTCAACCTGGTCAGTGAGTGGGAGGATGACCTCACATCACCCACCCTGTGCTCCCAAGCACTCAGCCCCCTGGAGAAGGTCCTCAATGTACTGCACTTCTTGGCCACTGGATCATTTCAACGGACAAGTGCTATAGTGGGGGGGTGTCACAAGCCACGCAGTCACGCTGCCTACACCAGGTCTTGGCCATCATGACTGCACGCCCATCAGTCCGCAGGCACATATACCTTCCCAGAACACCTGCAGAAAGGCAGGCTGCCGTCCAGGATTACTACGGGGTGGCACAATTCCCCAAAGTCCTAGGTGCCATTGATTGTACCCATGTGGCTCTACGTCCCCCCAGGGCATCAGAGCACATCTATAGAAACTGCAAGCACTGGCATTCCATCAACGTCCAGGTAGTATGTGATGCCAAGGGAATCATCACCTCAGTATATGCCAACTATCCAGGGTCCACCCACGACAGTTTTATTTACAGAATGTCAACCCTAAACCGGCACCTAGAAGCTGGGCGGCATGGCGATACATGGCTGCTCGGTGAGTATAAATGCCACAGCACATGCATGCATGTCAGATACTGAGTAATGTCACAACCTCACTAATGATACCCATCACCACCTCCCCAGGGGACAGTGCCTACCCTCTGAGCACCCACATGATGACGCCAATTCGGAACCCCACCACGCCACCCGAGGTAAGATACAACACAGCCCACATTGCAACCCGGGGCATAGTGGAGCGCACATTCAGAGTGCTCAAGTCACGCTTTCGCTCCCTTGACCGTTCTGGCGGGCAGCTGTTATGCGCTCCCCCAGTAGTGTGCAGGATCATAGTGGCAGCATGTGTCCTGCACAACGTTGCAACACACCGGGGCCTGCCCGTGGACATGGTGGTGCCCCCACATCCCCAACCACATGCACGCCCTTTGTGCATGGGAGGGGAAAGGGCACGTGGTGAGGCAGCCCGTACGCAGCTGGTGGCTAATTACTTCACCTAAAATCACACCCCTTTGGAGTGCACACAGCCCTGGCACATACCATCTGACAATCAATGATGATGACATAAGGGACAGTCAACTGTCACAACCATACCAGCCTGAGATTGGTCACCTGGAAGTGTTACATTGTGTGTATCCCTACCTACACAAACACCACCAATGCTGTGGCATCAAAAGACACACTTCTGTGCTGCTAAATTCATTACCCCCTTGCAAAATACAACATGACAACAGTGCCATATCACCCAACCCCTCTCCAGCACCGCCACCCAACACACCATGGCATGTCATGCTATGTGAGAGCAAACAAAGCAATCCCCAAAACATGACACACGTGTCACAAAGTACAGTGTCCCTAATGGAAACTGGCCACACACAACATGCTCCCAGTAATGTAGAACTAACAACACACATGACCAAATACTTACCAACAATACAATGCAGCTACACAACCTCAAACATAGCATAAACATGACAGTACTAAGTTAAAGTAGTGGTAATCTTACAACCTGATTATGCCAGCACATCGACCACTTCAAACTGTACAGTGCTGCTGCCACGCAAATGTGTAAGTGCACTGCTTACAACATGAACTCCATCTCCAAAGTAGACGGCCTTGTGAAGACATGAGGAATGAACCTGCAAATTAGGAGGAAGACATGGATGCACAAGCACATATCAAAACACCATGAAGTGTACAATACAACAACAATATCCACTAGGAATGTATACACAGTATTTACTACAGACTGCCCACACAGCTCATGGGAGTCCAATGTCACTGTGTAAGTCACTGTCACTTGGGCACACCCTTTGCAAGCCCATGGACATGGGAAGCAGGAGGGGTGTGTGTCTCACGAACCCAAGCATCTAACCCAAACTCAGGACAAGCCTGCATGTGCCCAGCCAGAATACAGTGGATGCCCACGGGAGCCACACAAGGCAACACACTGTAAAAAAAAAAAAAATCAAAAATCAAAAATGGCCATGTGGGGGCCGGGGGGGGGGGGGGGGAAGGCCACCCAGGAGGTCCGAGGACAGGGTGCGCACAAACAGCCACCTGTGTGGATGTTGGAAAAAAAACACCTCCATGGGCGCATGGCCTGCATGGCTATGCCAATGTGGGAGAAATGCTGCTGTCGCTCTCATCACCCTCTGCTGTTGCCACAGGAGGTGGTGGTGCTATGGGAGGCAGCCCACGCAAAGCCCTGGTATGGTCCTCCATGGCAGCAGGCATGCGGGTCTGGAAGGTCTCGTTCTGGAGGATTATAGTGCGGAGATCCCCATGCACCACCTGACGTGATGCCCGGATCTCTTCCCGGGTTGCCTGCATCTCAGCTGAGAGTGAACGTGTGAGCCGCTCCAGCTGGTGTTCTGTCCTCAAGTTAGTGGAAGCCTCAAGGTCAACAAGAGTCTCCCTCAGGTGATGGAGTTCCACCCTCAGGGCTTCCCTGTGGCCCTGGGACTCTATTGATATCGATTGGCGTAGAGTCTCCAGTGCCGCCCGTCTGTCCCTGTTGGACGCCAACATGTCCTCCCTGTGTGATTGGCAAATGGAGTCTGTTGCTGCTGTAGTTGCTCCATCTGCCTTTCAGGGGGGACAATGGAAGTGGCCACCCTCTCCATTGCTTGACCCATCATCTCAAATGATGCTGCCTGTTGGGTTGCCATACCGTACATGGATTGTTCTGATGTGGTATTGCCTGGTGGCGTACGGCCACCGCGTCGGCGGGCAGCAGACTTGTTTGGAGCAAGGCGATCTGCGCCTTCTGTGCCGGCACTGCCTGAGGCTGCAGGACTGCATGCCCCCTCTGATCTGCTGGCCCAGGATCAGGATCAGATGTTGTGGAGTGTGACCCTGCATCCGTAACCGCCAAAGGTGGACTTACCAACACTGACATCCCCATAGAGGATTCTACCCCTGGTGCAGGTGGGTTGGACAGAACAGAATCCCTGCCAGAAACACTTACCTGCGACACCACATAGGTCTCATCATCCGAATCAGCACCTGAATAGAGGTCTGGGGAGGTCCACCCAGAGACACCCCTGGACACAATGGTCTGCAGCAAGATTGGGTTCTCACCCACCACCACACCACGTCCCCCACTGGTGCCCGGTCGTGCCTAAGATCCCTCCTGGGTCTGCACCATCTCCTCAACCTCAACAGCATCAAGTGCGTCATCCCCTGCAAAAACATGAAAGACAAAAAATGGAAACAGGCATTAGCACCATAGCACACAAATAGGCCTGACAAGCTACAGAACCAGTACACGATTTACACATGTCCCACATGGCTATAACCCTCCCATGCATGCACTGTCACTGAGTTGGAAGGGGGGGCAAAAGGCAGACACTGATGACACCAAGATGGAAGAGCAACACATTTGCTGCATGCTGGGTAGCACTGCCATCACACATTGGCCTGTGAGTGGCATGTCCAATACACATACATGACACATGCCATCACACAGATGGCATGTACCATAGCCATGGTACATTCCACAAGTACATCCATATGTCAGTGAATGAATACTGTCAGCCATCCATGTGAGATAGACATGATGAGATGAAAAATGCTACATAGTGTGACAAAATAGGCATGTGCCACACACTGCAACACATCCAGTGTACAAAAATACAGTGATTGCAGGCTGATGTACACATCAATGGTTGTGCACTTCAACATGACAGGAAACAACTATCATGTTCCACATTCAAACAGGCCCCAAAAATGTATGTGATCAGGCCAATACTCAATCAACCTGAATGGTCAAATCATTCACCTAACAAGGTAACACATGTGGGCCAATGTGGGGTTCATCAATGACAGAAGCATGTCACAAATGTGACAATAGGGATGAGGAATGCTTAGCAAAAGTGGGAGAATTGAAACAATCAGCCTGAACGAACACTGAAAAATACAAACAATGTTGTTTCAAGATGCCACTTCAAGGGCAACTGCCGTAATGTTGCACTAAATTACTACTGTGGGCAGAAGGGATACTGTCACACCCAAATCCAAGGCCGCTGAATGTTTTGTATGAAGCACATGGGTGACCCATACCACTCACGCACACACACCCTCACCTGGCACTCAATCAGAACCCGTCACCCAAACAACATACACATGCATTACACACACATGCATGGGCACTCACCGGACAATGCATCATAATCAGGTAGTTCTCCCACACCTTGGATCTGTTCCTCTGTGACAAAGGCCCCAGCAACAGACTCATGTTCAGTGAGTTCTTTGTCCTCTTGTGGAGACCCACCGCCAGTCACCAGAGTAGCGGCATCATTTGAGGCCAGATTGTTCTTTGCTCTGCGTTTCAGGTCATTCCACCGCTTGTAGCAATCATCAGCTGTGCGCCTCACCAATCCAAGGGCATTTATGCGGTCCGTGATGGTCTGCCAGTGTGCCCTACGTTGACCAGGTGTGGTCTTGCACCCTGCAGTCACAACCATTTTGCGGCAATGTGCTGACACATAGGCCACAAGTGCATCAAGTTCCGGATCATTAAAGCAAGGCTTCCTTGAGGTACCGGAGTGTGTAGCCGCGTCTGGGGTCTCAGCCTGTCGTGCCAGAGCACCCTTCTTCCTCTTCTTTAAAGGTGGAGCTGAGCCAGAGTGGCTTACGCCGCTCTGGTCAGTAGGGGCAGAATCACAGGTGGACTGACTAGTAGGAGTGTGGGAATGCACAATGACCATAGGTCTTGATGCAGGCATTGGTTGCAGGGTAATGTTGGCAGGGGGAACGTCAGTTTGATGGACCTGGACTGACACTGTCCTGGCTGGGAGAGTCAGAGCTGGGGCGGATGGAGCTGCAGCTGCCCCTGCAGCCTCCCCACTCTACATACTTGGGGCAGCAGATGACATAGCTGCCCCAGATCCACGTGGCTTGGTGACAACAACTTGCACCGCCACATGTGGCCTAGACCTGCTGACCTGGAAGTCAGCCAGGGAGTCATCATGTGCCAGGTCGGGTGCCACAATGGGCTGGTTTCCCTCAACCATGGGGGGGTGGGAGGCATGGGTGTCCCTGATTGTTCCTCCACACATGGGGGTATAGGGGCACCCTGCAAATCCCGGCCACGTTGCCTACCGCGCCCACCACGCCCACCACGCCCACCTTTTGAACCGTCAAGAAGTACAGATTTCACCCACTCGCTCTGCACGAAAAGCACGTACAAGGAAATGGCGTCCTACACGTAGCTTTTAAGCGGGCCCACACGTACACGTCAGATGCGCGTGTACGCGGGCGCTTTCCTCCAATTACACGCGATGACACTCAGACGTGCAGTTTTTGCACGTGTGCTCTGTCATCACGTGCTATGAGGGAAATGCCCGCGCACGTAATGTAACTTACGCGCTTACGCGCTAAGGGCCTTTGGTCCAATGAAATCGCGTGCGTGTGCTGACGCGCTTACGCGCTAACGCCCTTTCCTCAAATTACACACTGATGTGCAATTTTATCACGTGCCAAATCACTCTGTATCAAGCTGGCCACGCAAAAACACACGGACGACCACGCTCCTGCCCAGAAGGCCGAATTACTGCCCCCCAGATCCCCGAGCACGCTCCCACCTGCCATCTGCTGCTGCCTGACTGCCTGCTGCCCACGTGCCCTGCCATTTGCTGCCTGCACGTCAGCCAGGGGTGTAGTTGCTGTGACCACCCCTGCTGGAACCGAAGACTCCCAACTGGGATTCCATCTCTCCACAGCCCAGCCCCAGGACCCAGTTGCCCACCCACTCCTGCCTCTGGGGTTGCCATGTCCAGCACAACACCATCTGGCAGCACTGGCAACCCCCAGCCAGAGAGGCAGAGGGCCACCAGCTTCACTGCCACCGAAGTTGGTGTCCTGGTTGAGCAAGTCCTGGGGCAGTATGATGCCCTCTTTGGAAGTTTGCGCGCCGACAATGAAGGACGGACCAGGATCTGGATGGACATCGTGACTGCCATCAACGCGGAGGGGGTGGCAGTCCGCGACTTACATCATGTTAAGAAGCGCTGGGAGGACTTTAGGTCCAGGACCCTCAACAAGGCCCGGCGCCTCGCTAAGGCAGCGGATGCCAAGGGGCGCCGGTGCCAGCTGTCGAACCATCAAATGAGGGTCCTGGAATGCATATGCCCAGCGCTCTACGTCTAGATCCTTGAGAGGCAGACCCGTCTGGAGTCGAGTGGTAAGTGTACATGCATGTTGATAGTACGCTGTGCGTGTCGTGGTGTGGCAGTAGTGTGCAGGTTGCACATGTCTTTATGTAGGGCCATGTAGGGATGTGTATGAGCATGGGCGTGAGGCTGCCATATGTGAGTCCTCTCGGTTGTGAGACGCAGTGATGGTGTATGTGTTGGTAAGCATGCTGGGCAAATGCAGGTGTGGGAGCACACATGTTTGAATTTCTGTGAATGTACGGTTGTGGCATGGATGGTGGTTCATAATGCATGTATCTCCACTGTGTACTTGTGCATGTATGTGTATACGACAAGTGTGCAACTGTGATGCAACATGGATGCACGTAACACTGATATGTAGAAGGATGAATGGCAGATGTGACATGTATGGCGATCTCATCACTGCCACAGTTGGAGGAGATGTAGACATGCATGTAAGTGTGGTGGCGTGTGTGCATGTCTAGTGCACTCCTTGTGTTTCATGTGATGTCAGGCTCACCTTTGGCCGTTCATGCTGTTGTATGTGTATGGATGGTGCTGCCTGGTGCAATATTGCTGTTGAAATGTTCATGTGTGTGAGTTAAAATGACATGTGTGTCGTGGAGTGTGATGCCGTGTCTGTAGTTAAACAATACCACTCATGTGCAACTTTCATGTGTGTATCAGTCCATTGTACAGTGCCCTGATGCCTGTGTTTTATCTCTCCCTGTCTGCAGCATCAACTGAAGAAGAGGGCGGAGAGGGTGCTGTGGAGCACAGGTTGTCATCTTGTTGGGGAGTGAGGAGTCCGGTGCCGCGTCCCAGGCCGCAGCTGCCGAGGGAAGGTCCAAGAGGCGGAGGTCGGAGTTCGACTCCTCAGCAGCAGAAGGGGCAGCTGAGACCCCACAGGGTGCGACGGAGGAAGATGGCACGGAGTCATCCAGGTTGGTGGGGGGTTTGGTGGAGGAGGAGGCCGTGCAAGTGACAGACACGGGGTCTGAAGGTGGGGATTACACTGGTGCTAGTGGTGCAGTGCAGGGGCAGGGACAGGAGGCAGCACAGGCCACCGCGAAGGTGCCTGTGTGTAATCCTATCCCCGATCCTGTGACTGCATCATCATGCACCAGCAGGGATGCCTACGTCCAGACCCGTTTTCAGGGAGGGGATCCGCTTACAACAACTGGCCTTCCTTTCCCTGCGGACGTGGCTATCCGGGACCGGGTTGAACCTGTCCTGGGTGGGGTGGTGTTGCGTCAACGGGCCATGCGAGGTGACCTGCAGTCTTTTCATGAGGAGACTGCACGTCTTCTCGAATGGCTCGTTGACCGCGTTGACCTACTGCGACAGCTCACCAGGGCCGGATTCCTCCGTTTTCTGGACCTTGTTCCGACCCCCTTCTCAACTGAACCCCCTATGCCCCAGAGGTCCTCCATGCCATCTTCCCACCCATGTATCACCTGGGTACCTTGTGGAGCTGCCTCTGACCCTGCGGCCAGGCTGGTGGAGGACACATCCCTGCCACAGTCGGGAGTCGGACGTCCAGCAGGGGTGGCCACCTCAACAACTGCACCCCAGCCGGAGGAGGATGTGCAGGCAGCAAGAGCCAGGGCACAGGCAGAGGCACAGCAGCAGCAGCAACAAGGTGGAAACCATCATGGGTCGGGGCCTTCGACATCGGAGGGGCAGGCATCGGCCAGAGGGCAGGAGGACCCAGGACTGGAAGTGTCTTCCGTGTGGCAGCGGTTAGGCCATGCTATAGATGTGGAGTGGCAGTGGGCAGAAGAGGCACGCCTCACAATGGTCAGGGCGGAGAACTCCATGCGGAGGGCCCTGAGGCAGGCCGAGTGCCTCGAGGCAATTCGCAGGGAGTTGGAGGAGAACATGTCGTCGTCCCTGCGAACCCTCGGAGCCATGGAAGAGGACCGCCTCCAGGACATTGAGCAGTTGTTTGATGATGCCCTGGCCCGGGACATCCAAAAGTGAGCCGTCGGACTAGCCCGCTGCCCTTGTAAATAGTTTTTAGAGTTAGGTTTCCTTTTCGTTTTCCTTTTATTTGTGGTCAATGGACAATGCCACACAAATTTGTATATAGTTATATTTTTAGGTAGTTTGTTAGGTAGGTTTCATTTGTTTGGTTGGGATCATGGACCCTTTACATCCTTGGACAATGGATTGTATATAGTTTCATCATGTATTCATTTTTTTTTTTTTTTGCATTATGGACATGGAGCAATGGATTTATTTTTTCCGGACAATAGATTGTAAATAGCTGGACTATGGATTGATTTCTCTTTTTTTTAAATTATGAACATGAAGCAATGGAGATTTTTGTTTACATTTCCTTTGGATTTGCATTGTTGGAGGGTGACTTTGGACTGTTTTTCTTTCAAATTTGTTTGGATTGGTTATCATTTTCATTCAATCATCTTTTTCACATGCTTTTCATTTCATGTTTCATATTTTGGTATGCTTTCATTTCATTTTTGATTTCATGTACATAATACATTTTCATTTTTTAGTTCCATGTGTGGGATTCGCTCATTGGGTTGATGCATGTGAAAATGTGGGTTTACACAAGCAATGCTAACCAGTGTATGTGTGTGACGGACATGTGTTCATGTACATAGTTGACTTTTGGTTTGTGTCATGAGATCGGCATTTCACTGCTGGGGGGTGGGGGTGCAGGGGGACATGAGTGGGGGCCTGCTGTAAGGTGACCCTCAGTGCTGGGGGGTGGGGGTCCAGGGGGACATGAGTGGGGTCCTGCTGGCAGGTGCCCCACAGTGCTGGGGGGTGGGGGTGCAGGGGGACATGAGTGGGACATGACTGGGGGCCTGCTGGTAGGTGCCCCTCAGTGCTGGGGGGTGGGGGTGCAGGGGGACATGAGTGGGGCATGAGTGGGGGCCTGCTGGCAGGTGCCCACAGTGCTGGGGGGTGAGAGTGCAGGGGGACATGAGTGGGACATGAGTGGGGGCCTGCTGGCAGGTGCCCCACAGTGCTGGGGGTGCAAGGGACATGAGTGGGTGCCTGCTGGCATGTGCCCCTCAGTGCTGGGGGTGAGGGTGAAGGGGTTCATGAGTGGGACATGAGTGGGGGCCTGCTGGCAGGTGCCCCTCAGTGCTGGGGGGTGGGGGTGCAAGGGGACATGAGTTGGTGATCAGTAGTGCAAGGTGACATGTGGCTTGGCTGGGGGGCATGCCATGGTGGATGGGCTGCCTGCGGGACATGACCAGGGGTGCAGGGTAGTCCCCTGTGGTGTGGGCTGCCTGCAGGGGCCGTGGAGGGTGTAGAGGGAACACCTGGGAGGACCCACACTGCCAATTCACGTGTAGGACTCCCTGGCACCCCCGAAATACATGTACCCTGCTTAAATCACGTGTGAGACTTCCCGCGAACCCCAGTTATACACGTACCCCGCTCGCACAGGGCCCTTTCGCGTGTAAAACTTCACGCGAACCCCAGGAATACACGTACCCCACTCGCACATGGCCAATATTCCTGGAGTTCGCGTGAAGTTTCACACGCGAAAGGGCCCTGTGCGAGCGGGGTACGTGTATTACTGGGGTTTGCCGGAAGTCTCACACGCGATTTCAGCAGGGTACGTGTATTTTCGGGGGTGCGCAGGAAGTTTCACACGCGAAAGGGCCTGTGCAAGTGGGGTACGTGTATTCCTGGGGTTCGCGGGAAGTCTCACACGCGATTTCAGCATGGTACGTGTATTTCGGGGGTGCAGAGGAGTCCTACACGTGAATTGGCAGTGTGGGTCCTCCCAGGTGTTCCCTCTACACCCTCCACGGTCCCTGCAGGCAGCCCACACCATAGGGGACTGCCCTGCACCCCTGGTCATGTCCCGCAGGCAGCCCATCCACCATGGGCATGCCCCCCAGCCAAGCCACATGTCAGCTTGCACTACTGATCACCAACGCATGACCCCCTGGACCCCCACCCCCCAGCAGTGCAGGGCACCTGCCAGCAGGTCCCCACTCATGTCCCACTCATGTCCCCTTGCACCCCCACCCCCCAGCAGTGCAGGGCACCTGCCAGCAGGCCCCCACTCATGTCCCCTTGCACCCCCACCCCCCAGCAGTGCAGGGCACCTGCCAGCAGGCCCCCAATCATGTCCCCCTGCACCCCCATGCCCCAGCAGTGCAGGGCACCTGCCAGCAGGCCCCCACTCATGTCCCCTTGCACCCCCAGCAGTGCAGGGCACCTGCCAGCAGGCCCCCACTCATGTCCCACTCATGCCCCCTTGTACCCCCACCCCCCAGCAGTGCAGGGCACCTGCCAGCAGGCCCCCACTCATGTCCCCCTGTACCCCCACCCACCAGCAGTTCAGGGGACCTGCCAGCAGGCCCCCACTCATGTCCCACTCATGTCCCCTTGCACCCCCACCCCCCAGCAGTGCAGGGCACCTGCCAGCAGCCCCCCCCACTCATGTCCCACTCATGTCCCCTTGCACCCCCACCCCCCAGCAGTGCAGGGCACCTGCCAGCAGGCCCCCACTCATGTCTCACTCATGTCCCCTTGCACCCCCACCCCCCAGCAGTGCAGGGCACCTGCCAGCAGGCCCCCACTCATGTCCCCCTGCACCCCCACCCCCCAGCAGTGCAGGCACCTGCCAGCAGGCCCCCACTCTACTCCCACTCATGTCCCCTTGCACCCCCACCCCCCAGCAGTGCAGGGCACATTCTAGCAGGCCCCCACTCATGTCCCACTCATGTCCCCCTGCACCCCCAACCCCAGCAGTGCAGGGCACCTTCTAACAGGCCCCCACACATGTCCCACTCATGTCCCCTTGCACCCCCACCCCCCAGCAGTGCAGGGCACCTGCCAGCAGGCCCCCACTCATGTCCCACTCATGTCCCCTTGCACCCCCACCCCCCAGCAGTGCAGGGCACCTGCCAGCAGGCCCCCACTCATGTCCCCCTGCACCCCCACCCCCCAGCAGTGCAGGGCACCTGCCAGCAGGCCCCCACTCATGTCCCACTCATGTCCCCTTGCACCCCCACCCCCCAGCAGTGCAGGGCACCTGCCAGCAGGCCCCCACTCATGTCCCCCTGCACCCCCACCCCCCAGCAGTGCAGGGCACCTGCCAGCAGGCCCCCACTCATGTCCCACTCATGTCCCCTTGCACCCCCACCCCCCAGCAGTGCAGGGCACCTGCCAGCAGGCCCCCACTCATGTCCCCCTGCACCCCCACCCCCCAGCAATACAGGGCACCTGCCAGCAGGCCCCCACTCATGTCACACTCATGTCCCCTTGCACTCCCACCCCCCAGCAGTGCAGGGCACCTGCCAGCAGGCCCCCACTCATGTCCCACTCATGACCCCCTGCACCCCCACCCCTCAGCAGTGCAGGGCACCTGCCAGCAGGCCCCCACTCATGTCCCACTCATGACCCCCTGCACGCCCACCCCTCAGCAGTGCAGGGCACCTGCCAGCAGGCCCCCACTCATGTCCCCCTGCACCCCCACCCCCCAGCAGTGCAGGGCACCTGCCAGCAGGCCCCCACTCATGTCCCCCTGCACCCCCACCCCCCATCAGTGCAGGGCACCTGCCAGCAGGCCCCACTCATGTCCCACTCATGTCCCCTTGCACCCCCACCCCCCAGCAGTGCAGGGCACCCACCCCCCAGCAGTGCAGGGCACCTGCCAGCAGGCCCCCACTCATGTCCCACTCATGTCCCCCTGCACCCCCACCCCCAGCAGTGCAGGGCACCTGCCAGCAGGCCCCCACTCATGTCCCACTCATGTCCCCTTGCACCCCCACCCCCCAGCAGTGCAGGGCACCTGCCAGCAGGCCCCCACTCATGTCCCACTGATGTCTCCCTGCACCCCCAACCCCCAGCAGTGCAGGGCACCTGCCAGCAGGCCCCCTCTCATGTCCCACTCATGTCCCCTTGCACCCCCACCCCCAGCAGTGCAGGGCACCTGCCAGCAGGGCCCCACTCATGTCCCCTTGCACCCCCACTCCCCAGCAGTGCAGGGCACCTGCCAGCAGGCCCCCACTCATGTCCCACTCCTGCCCTGCCCCCAGGTCATGACGATCCTCAATCGTGGCCCTTATGGCCAGCCTCCCCAGCACAAAGACCCAACCAAGTATTGCATCCACCCACATAGAAAAAGCAATTACATGATACAACCCCAATGGCAAGTATGTAAATTAACACATGTCCGTTACACACACACAATAGGTGCAAGAGAATGTGAAAACCCATATCATGACATGCATGAAACCAATGAGATAATACCACACATCAAAGTATGAAGAAGAAAATGTATTAAACACAACATGAATGTAATCTAAATCCAACACACAACAATGGGAATAATAAAAGAAAAGCTGCATGTCCGTAAAAGAATAAAAAACAAGAAATCATAATCCAAAGAAATCCAAAAGAAATGGTGTCCAAATTCACAGTCCAACAAAGCAAATCCAAGGGAAAAAAGAAAGTGAAAACCATTGCTCCATGGTGAAAATAAAAAAAAGAGAACAATCCAATGGTGAACTATGTACAGATGAACAATCCAGGGTCCATGAGCCCAACTGATGAAATGAAACCTATCAAAAATACTACCTAATAAAAAACTATATACAAAAACGTGGTGCATTGTCCAAGCGCAACCAAAATAAAGAAAAAGCGAAAGGAAACCTAACACTATCTAACTATATACAATGGCGGCGGGCAAGTCCAGCGGCTCACTCTGTGGTGTCCCGGGCCAGGGCATCATCAAACTCCATGTCTATTTGCCGGAGGCGGGCCTCTGTCCTGGCCCCGAGGTCTCGCAGAGAGGCACTCATGGCCTGTTTCAACTCCCTGCGAGTTGCCTCGAGGCACTCTGCCCGCCTCAAAGCCCGACGCATGGAGAACTCCGCCCTGACCATGGTGAGCCGCGCTTCTTCTGCCCGCCGCTGCTCCACACCTATCTGCTGGCCCAGCCGGTGCCACACGGAAGACACTCCCATTTCTGGGTCCTCCTGCCGACTGGCTGATGCCTGCCCCTCCGATGTTGATGGCCCTGAGCCATCATTGCTCCCACCTAGAGCCTGCTCCTGCTTCTGCTGTCCATGTGTCGTGTCTGATGGTGCCTGCACATCCTCCATCAGCTGGTCTCCAGTTTTGGTGTCCACCCCTGCTGGGCCGCCGACTCCCGACTGTGGCAGGGATGTGAGCTCCACCAAGCTGGCTGTGTTGGTCGGGCCAGGTCCACAGGGGGCTCTGGTGGAATCTGGGCCGGAAGACGGTGTGGAGAACGACTGGTGCATAGTCTCCACAGAGGAGGAGAGGTCCGCCAGAGTGCGTGACACATGTAGGAATCCACCAACCAGGACGGAGCCCATACGTTCGTGGGACCCCTCGTCCACAGGTATTGGAGAGGCAGATGACATGGCACTCTCCCCTACCGGCAGACAGGTCTGGGACGGGGCCTCCCTGCTGGTGCATGGTGGTGCAGTCACAGGGTCATAGACAGCAACATGCACAGCCCCCTCCGTGGTGACCTGTGCTGCCTCCTGACCCTGGCCCTGGACTGCACCACTTGCACCAGTGGTACTACCCCCACCAGGCCCCATCTGCGGCTCAGTAGCGGGCTCCTCCTCTGTGGAGACCACCAACCTGGATGTCTCCACACCGTCTTCCGCCATTGGAAGCCCCTGTGGGGGCTCACCCGGCCCTTCCACCACAGCCATTGTGGCAGATGCAGCACCAGCCCCCTCGCTCCCGGATGATGGTAATTCCTGGGAGGGTGGCTTGGCCTTGCGTCGCCGCCCAGTGGAGGCATCCCCATCGCTTGGCTCCACAGGGCCGTCTCCGCCCTCTTCTTCACTTGACGCTGCGTAGAGGGAGACATAGAACACAAGCATCAGGGTACAGTACAAAATACCCTAGACAGGAAACAATAACACATGAGTGGTACTGTCAAATGTCACTTCCATCCTGTCATTCCACAACACATGGGTGAATGCACACAACACACATGCAGAAACAGTCCTGGTGCCTGCAATCAACATCAACATCCATGTAGAAGGGCCCCTGTAAACCAAGATGTTGCCTTCAAAGTCACATGCATTCATGGCGTTTCCAAGTCACACACACACTTCTCAGGTACACACACAAACATGTGCACCATACATGTGCATGACATCAGCACCCATTCCTCACTCCCCCCTCCATGTCCAGGAACAGAGACAGCCATGCTTTCATGTGTGCATTCCGCATAGAGCTCCCCATGTTGCATTAAAAAACATGCACCAACCATGTGGTTCACACATAACTGATCTCACATGCATGACCATGATGTCCCTGCACACACACATCCATATATGGCCTATGTCACACATACAGGCAAGCATCAGACTACCAGCACACTGCAACATGCCCTGTCTCACACAGCAATGCTTGGCCACTTACCGCTCAACTCCAGATGGGTCTGCCTCCGAAGGATTTGGGCGTGGAGCGCTGGGCTTACGCGTTCCAGGAACCTCATCTGGATGTTACTCATGCATGCCCGGCCCCCCTCCGTGAGGTGCCGGGCCTTGTGGAGGGTCCTGGACCTGAGGTCCTCCCAGCGCTTCTTGACGTGCTTGATGTCGCGGGTTTCCACCCCCTCCGCGTTGATGGCAACCACTGCGTTGTCCCAGATCCTCTCCCGTCCTTCCTTGTTGGCGCGTGATGTTCCGAAGAGGGCATCATATTGCCCCAGGACATGCTCCACCAGGACACCAACTTCGGTGGCAGTGAAGCTGGTGGCCCTCTGCCTCTCTGGCTGGGGGTTGCCAGTGGTGTCAGATGGAGATGTGCCCGACATGGCAACCCCAGAGGCAGGAGTGGGTGGGCAACTGAGTCCTGGGGCTGGGCTGTGGAGCGATGGTATCCCAGTCGGGAGTCTTCCGTTCCAGCAGGGGTGGACACAGCAACTGGACCCTTGCAGATGGCTGATGTGCAGGCACCAAATAACAGGGCACGTGTGCAGCAGATAGTCAGGCAGCAGCAGATGGCAGGTTGGAGCGTGCTCGGGGCCCTGGGGGGCAGGAAAATGGCCTTCAGGGCAGGAGCGTGGTCTTCCGTGTGTGTATGCATGGCCAGCTTGATGCGGAGTGATTTGGCACGTGAAAGAATTGCACGTCAGCGTGTAATTCGAGGAAAGGCCCTTAGCACGTAAGCGGGTCAGCACACGTACGCGATTTCATTGGACCAAAGGCCCTTAGCGCGTAAGCGCATCTGTGACGTATCGCACATGGGCGTTGCCCTTTCGCGTGTAAAACTTCACGCGAACCCCAGGAATACACGTACCCCACTCACACAGGCCCTTTCGCGTGTGAAACTTCCCGCGCACCCTCGTAATACACGTACCCTGCTGAAATCTCATGTGAGACTTCCGGCGAACACCAGTTATACACGTACCCCACTCGCACAGGCCCTTTTGCGTGTGAATCTTCCCGCAAACCCCGTAATACACGTACCCTGCTCCAATCGCGTGTGAACCTTCCCACGAACCCCAGTAATGCACGTACCCCGCTCGCACTGGGCCTATCGCGTGTGAAACTTCCCGCAAACCCCAGTTATACACATACCCCACTTGCACAAGCCCTTTTGCATGTGAAACTTCTCGCGAACCCCCGTAATACATGTACACTGCTCCAATCGCGTGTGAAACTTCCCGCGAACCCCAGTTATACACGTACCCCACTCGCACAGGCCCTTTTTCGTGTGAAACTTCCTGCGCAGCCCCGAAATACACGTACCCTGATGAAATTGCGTGTGAAACTTCATGCGAACCCCAGTTATACACGTACCCCACTCGCACAGGCCCTTTCGCTTGTGAAACTTCACGCGAACCCCAGTAACAAACGTTCCCCGCTTGGTGTTTGCTGTTTGGTAGCCCTGTAAACTGGTCCAGGGTTAGCGCAGCCCTTTGCGCTGGATTGGGGATTTTGACGGCTTTTCCTTGTGCGAGTGCGTTCTTGGGGGGGGTAACTGGCGCTGCTGCATGGTCGCTGCACCACTCTGCGCCACTGCTGGTTTTGGAGGCTAAAATCCATGAATACGCTGTGCGCGGAAATCGATTTTACCGCACACAGCTGGCACAGACATTCGCATGCGCACACTGTGCGCCAGCCGCGTGTGCCACTTGTGCGCAAAATTCTATGAATTACCCCATTAATTTACTATGGGGAGTACACTTGCATTGTTAAAAATAACTGATCCAAGACTTTGGATAGGGGGGGTCACAACGGAAGAAATTGTGACGACTTTTGCAGATATGCCAAATAATAAAACTCCAGGGCTAGACTGCGTGCCTGCTTATTTTTCCAAAATGTATGTAATGATCTAATTCCCCCTACATTTTGCAAATGTATCAATAGTCTTTTTCTGCATTTGCTGCACACTTGGTTGGAGCTCAAAATATTTGTGCTTTTGAGGTTGCCAAGGCCAATAGGAAATGTTCATCTTTATCACCCTCTCTCACTGCTTTATATAAATCATATGTTTTGGGCAAAAATAATAGTGAGTTGGCATCTCTAATGAGCCACTCTGCTAAATCTATGAAAGCTCTTTGCAGCAATAATGATATTAGAACCATCAACCAATGCTATAGTTGCATTCCTAGATAGTGAAAAGGTCTTTGATTCCATTGATATGATATGATATGATTGTTTATTTATATAGCGCCTATACACAATGTGTTTCAAAGCGCTTCAAGGCAAGGGAGGGAACAAGGGAAAATACAACCACATTCTTACAGGCCATCAACAGTAAGGATGTGAAATTAACTATCGTACTCGGCCTGACGACATTTCAGATCGTGCAAGAGCAAAGACATAGATAAGGAAGGTAGGGGGAGAGTGGGAAGGAAATGGAAACAGACAGGCGACTACCGTACTAGGCCTGACGACATTTCTGGTAGAGCCGGAGAAAAACAAAAGGTAAGGGAGAGGGGTGCAGAAAGGGAGCGGAGGAACAAAACAAGCGACTATCATACTAGGCCTGACGACATTTCAGATAGTGCTGCTGGGGTGGTGGGGAGGAAAAAAACAGTAATGGGAGGGTGGAGGAAACAGACGAGGTTGCTATCATATTAGGTCCAGGGACAATTCTGATAGAGTAAGTGCATAGAATAAAGTAAGGGGAGGAGATAGGAATAGGGAGAAGGGAAAGGAGGCGAGAAAAGAGAGTAAGCAGTCAACAAGAGTGGAGAAGAAAGCGTGGAGAGCGAATACAATTTCAGAAGTCAGTAGTAACACATAATGTTGCAAGCCAGGATACAAGATGAAGATGGGACCAGCATGATTCAGGGTCACCATGAGTACAAGGTGCAAAGGAAGTCCAGCATGAGAGTTGAGAAAGAGTGACGCACCCTGAATGAATGAAGCCCATAAAAGTCAAATCCAACATTGGCCACAAGACAGTGATGGTAAAGGAAGGCACCAGGTGGGCGGGGCTTGCTAAGTGGTGAAAAAGAGCAGCAGGCAGGAAGGTACCAGATGGGCGGGGCTTAGGCCAGGTGACCTGGATCCACTTGCACCTTCTCCCCATCTGCAAAGGAAAAGAAGCTGGAGGGCTCCTTAAGTAGGGAAACAGAGCGGCAAGCAGGGAGGCACCAGGTGGGCGGGGCTTGCTAAGTGGTGAAAAAGAGCGGGAAGCAGGAAGGCACCAGGTGGGCGGGGGTTGCTAAGTGGTGAAAAAGAGCTGCAAGATGGAAGTTGCCAGGTGGGCGGGGCTTGCTAAGTGGTGAAAAAGAGCGGCAGACAGGAAGGCACCAGGTGGGTGGGGCTTAGGCCAGGTGACCTAGATCCACTTGCACCTGCACCCCATCTGAAAAGGAAAAGAAGCTGGAGGGCTCCTTAAGTAGGGAAACAGAGTGGCAAGCAGGAAGGCACTAGGTGGGCGTGGCTTGCTAAGTTGTGAAAAAGAGCGGGAAACAGGAAGACACCAGGTGGGCGGGGCTTGCTAAGTAGTGAAAAAGAGCGGCAGGCAGGAAGGTACCAGGTGGGCGCAGCTTAGGCCAGGTGACCTAGATCCACTTGCACCTGCTCCCCATCTGCAAAGGAAAAGAGGCTGGAGGGCTCCTTAGGTAGGGAAACAGAGCGGCAAGCAGGACGGGACCAGGCACCATTGAGTAGAACTTTGTATGATGGATACTGGAGAAATTAGGTCTAGTTCACAATCTATTGAGCTGTATTAAATTACTGTACTCAAATCCAATGGCCAGGGCAACCACTAAACCTGATACATCTCCTATGGTTAGTCTTGTACAGAGCACAAAACTAGGATGTTCCTTGTCACCCATCACATTTGATTGCATAATTGATCCTTTAGCTCAGCTATTGAGAGTAAAGCATATATAGGCACTATAGGGATCAATAAAGTTCCCCATTTAAGTATTTCTACATCTTTATTAAGATGAAATGGAGTGGGGGAGAAGGGCAGCCAGTGCAAACAGAGCCATTAGTCCTCTCTGCCCCAACCGTCACACATGGAGCGTTCAGTAACCCATGCGGGTTTCATGAACTGGAAAACCTGCGTGAGCTGAGGATGCAACACATCTTCTCTTTTCCATTAACTTTAACATTAAAGAGAAAAAACTTTGGTACATTACATAATCTTTGTATTTCAATGGTGGGACCCTCAATATAGATCGTGTTCTTCCTCTTGTTCGTGATACCTGCTCTGTTCCCTCCTCAGCTTCACCACACTCATTGCTGTCCCCTTGTACATGATTTTCCTCAACTGCTGGGATATTCTTATGTTCATCACTCTTTGTTCTTCAACCAGATCCTGCCATGAACCATAAATTCAAGTCCCACATCACTTCATCCACCATGATTTGATGTAATCCTTTTCATATTCCATATATGGCTATTTTCCAAATGCACACAAGTACCCTCACCCTTTTGAGACTTGAAAATCTCAACAATCCCTTGGCAGTCTTTTTTGGTAGCCTCACTCTGACCCAATTTCCTC
This sequence comes from Ambystoma mexicanum, assembly GCF_040938575.1. NCBI lineage: Eukaryota > Metazoa > Chordata > Amphibia > Caudata > Ambystomatidae > Ambystoma > Ambystoma mexicanum. The sequence goes on from NC_090937.1 coordinate 636,875,096, forward strand.
TTTGTATGCCGAGCATTTTTGCTCTTTGTTTGTCATCAGTATACCTTTTCTGCTCTCCTTTTTTATCTTGTAATCTCTCTCGCAACTCTCTCTGCATCTCCTCATTCCTCTTTTATTGTATTCCTTCATCTCTCACCCATCCCGAACACAACCTACTGCAGGGCAACCTCCCATGCATTAATTGGAAAGAAGTCATATGTGTTACATTGTGGGGAGTAGTTCGATATGAAACAATAAATCTAGCCAACTATCTCTTGAAGTTCCAGTTATTTTGTACACACATTTGTACAAGTTCTTTCAATCTTCTATTAAATCTTTCAATCATGCCATTAGATTGTGGATAATATAAGGAAGTAGACACATGTTCCACATTATCTTCACTTAAGAATTCCACCATCTCTCTAGATTTAAATTGAACACCATCCTCTGACACTATTTTCTCCAGTGAACCCTCAATATCAAATACCTTCTCTAAAAGAATCATCACATTCATAGTATTCACCTCTCTCATGGGTTGAACAACAGGCCACTTAGAATAGTAATATTTGGCACTCCCCAAATATTTGCAGTCTTCTGGTAACACTCGAAACTGCTATGTCTATGGATATTATCTTCCATGGACCTGCTGGCAAATCTACTGGAACCACAGGACTCATTCTTGTACTAAGCACCATGTTACTATTTTGACATGGCATACATAGCCTCACTGCACTTTTTGTCTCTGAACCCATACTTGTCCACGAAAATCTGCTCTAATTTTTCTCTTAGTAGCCAATATACCTAAATGTCCTTCATACACAACTTTAATTAATCTTGCCCTCAAGGACCTAGGAGGAATCAACACTTCACCTCTCACTCTGCATTCTTTTCGTACACAAATTTCATCGGAAATGTTCCTCATTGAACTCAATTCACCTTTCAGTCCTTTCTCAGACAGCCAACCTTTGATGCAACACTCCTTTACTCAAGTTAACACCTCGTCCTTGCTTCCATCTTTACACCATTCATCTTTTGAAATCGCTTTTTCCCCATGCCACACAATTTCTGTACTTATTTGCTCTTCACTTTCCATCCAGCAACCTCACTTTCAGATTCATTTAAATCATTGGTTACATCCATTGGTAGCCGTACCAAAGAATCAGGCAATCAGCCTATACATTATATCTTCCTGGTATGCACTCTATCTTGAATGTATATCCTTGCAGTTTAGACACACGTCTCTGCAATCTCGCTGTAACTATTCTAAAATGCTCCACTGCCCAAGTACAGACAAGAGCCTCTTTTTCAATTACTGAATACTTCTATTCACCTTCAGTTAAGGTTCTTGATGCTTGTGCTACCACTTGTAACTGACCATTTTCGTTTTGTGAGAGGATGGCACCTACTCCATTACTGCTCTCATCCACACCTAACACACATCTTTCTCCACACTCAAAAGCTTTAGGTAGTAATGCCACTTTAATTTCCTTCTTCTTCTGAGTAAAAAAAAAGTTTTCAACTTCAGTACACTCAAACACAATACACTTCCTGCATACATTCTTTAAAAGTTTGTTTTCTGGGCAAATAGTTCCACAAATCTTGAATACAACTCCATCAAACCAAGAAATGCCCACAGCTGTTTTATATTCACAGGAGCTGGTGCTCCTTGTATAGCATCAATGTGATTTTGTTTAGGTTTGATTCCGTCTCCCGAAGTACAGTGCCCTAATTACTCTAAATCCTTATCTCCATACTTATATTTTTCTGCCTTTAGAGTCATACCTGTTTTTTTTATAATACTGCCAATACTTCATTGAGAGTGCTGTTGTGTCCTTCCTGTGTGTGGAGAGAACTTTTCGAGGGGTATTTGGATGCCTGTATTTTTTCCCTTCCTTTTGCAATTCGCAATAAAATTAGGGCACCTGTTTGCACATAAGTGCAAAAGTAGGTGGGCCTTCGGTGCAATTTACATGGACTTGCTGCATAAGTGCCACTGATTTTAAATGGCCTCCCTCTAATGATCAATATCTTGTAGTTCAGGTCTGCATAGACTCAGTGGACTTGTACAAGTAATACAATTACCTGTAAGTGATTTAGTAACTCGAATGTAAAACGGAGAAGATTGTGCTGCCGCTGACGACGCAAGCTGGCTGCAGTGCAATAATTGAGATGTTATATTGTCCAACCCTTTGTACATGTTCCAGACAATTTCAATCATTTTGCCAGCTGTATATTGTTAAATTAAAAAGTATTCATATCAGATTATTGGGAGAGGGGGTTAAATATCCTAGATAACATGGGGAATGTCTAAATTATACACCAGGGAACGATGGTCAATTCCTGATTCATTTGTCTATTATTTGATATCGCAGATACATGTTTCTATGTACTGGTTTGGAACCAGAGAGATGTTACCTTATGAACAAGCTGAAGGGTCCCTTGTTTAAGCCACATAGGTGAACACGTCTGTAATTGGTAAAGCCAAAGGTTCTTCTAAAAGACTGGATTCAGTTAGGTGCACTCAATGGGCCTGGCAGAGGATTGGTACAATTATTGGGGAAATGGCATATTCTCCACCCAGTTTGTTGTTAGAATGTTCATGGTTTACTACTTATAACTCTATGATACAGAAAACATTTGAATAATTGGGTATTAAAACACGGTAGAACGTGTTAGTTGATGGAGTATTCCAATCAGCTGTAAACTGTATGTCTCAAGCATGTGATGGAACCTTGAAGGTTCTTCAATTTCGTAGGCAAGAGGCCATGCATAAGGATCAGGGGCAGCGTTTCCCTGCACCTCCTACTATGAATGAGATCGGGAATATGGTGATAAAAGCTGACAGCAGAGCTGGCCTGATCTCTAAAATGGACTTGCATGTGGAGGAAAAAATATGAACACCTAAACATCCTGCTTTGCTCAGGAGGAGAACTGATTTGAACTGTGAAATGGATGAGGATGGTCACAAATATGTTCCCTCACATGGGACATATCAATTAATCCATGGTTATCAATAATGCACTATAATTAAATCCACCGGCTGTACTGTATGCCCGCCAAATCTAAACTTTGGGACTAGTCTAAATCAGACCGCTGTCCTAAATGAAGGACAAACCCTGCTGGTTCTGTGTGGATATTAGTGGCTGTTAGAAAATCTTCTTCAAACACTGAATGTGATTGTAGTGGGCACCTTATCACTATTACCAATGTGAGGGTTTTTGGGTTTGTGCAATGAAGAAGGAGAACTTAGTAGTACATTATATTGGTTATTTATAACGTGCTTAATACCCAGAGGTTTCTAAGTGCGGACCCGGGGATCGAAGCTGTGTTGCTCCACATCGTCTTGCTTTCAAGGCAAGTGTGTTGCACCTGAGCTATCTTCGCGAAACTTTCGCAAAGTTTATCAGTTTGGCTCTGCTGTTAGCTAAAAGAAGGATCACAATCATCGAAAGGAGTGTCTAGAAGACACAGCAAATGTACATAACTTCAAGATAGACTTCTGCAACTTCCTTCAGACCCGTTTCAAGCCCAGAGCCATATGGGAACCTTTTAGGATATATTTAAGAAGTGTACAAAAACAATGAAAATGATGGTGGGTGCTGCATGCTTTGCATGGCTCCATGAGTTATCATTAAAACACATGGGAATGTACCCTACCCCTGCTAATATGTTAAGACCTAGGCTTACCATGACAATGATCTGTCAACGACTCTTCAGGTTTCCCCAGCAGTGAAGAAAGGCTGTTTTACCCTCACCATGGATTGCCACATGTTCCCCTCTCTGACATTCCAGCAGAGTGTCCAGGCAGTACTCACACCAATGATGTTGCAACCCGATTACACAAATAGCCCCTACCTGGACCTCACAAAATATCACATACATAGACTGTAGCATGGGTAGAAGACTGAGTTTTGGACTCTTTCCGTCTCTCACATTGTGATCATGTCACACCGGTGTTGCTCTCTCTGCACTGACTGCCTGTAGCACAATGTGTCCTCTGCAAGGTCCATAGGGACTATAAAAAGCTAGATCCAACTTTCTTGAGGGGAACATTTGAAACAGACTTTTCCAATTATCAGTTCAAATCTATTTCCCATGCCTGCAAAAAAAACTAAAGAACTGGATGAATGGGAAAACGAATTACCGTACCTGGAACCGAAAGATACCCTTGACCTCCACTAATTTTTGAAAAAGCTGAAGACCCTTCTCTTTTATGCCTGTTATTGAGCTCCTCGTGTCCCCATGCTGACCCATCTATGACACTTTTCAGAGGTGGGTATCCACAAACTGTGTGATCAATGTGCTCCATGACTTCCTAATAACATAGGGTGACGTTACAAAAGGGAACATGCTTTTATGTTCTACGCTTTTTCTAAAAATGCACTGTTCTTCCATTTACCAAAAAGAGGTTGATATATTTGCATTGTTTTAGCCCCACTTCTATTCTTCTCTGTTAGCATGTTACACAAAACAATTCCCTAGAGTCCTTTCACACTTACACAGTTTTCCCTGGACATCTGGTTCCATGCCACCTCTGACCCAACACTTGTGGCATTCTCCAAGTCACTTCCTCAGCAATCCTCAGACCTCATGCTCGCAGATGCCGCAGCACTCCCCTAAGCAATTTTTTCTTGCAGCTTATTCAGGAATCCTGGGTCCTGCCACGTCCATGCTCCCCCATTAATCCTCCCTTATTCCACCAACACCAGCTTGCCAACCATCACAAACAATCCAGGAATTAGATGCAAGTTTTGTCCCAGTTTTTAAAATCACTCTTACTCACGGAGCAAGGTTCAATAAATCCGCCACCAAACTCCTCTGACCCTGCCACATTAATAGCATATTAAATTCCCCCCACCTTAACCAACCCCCACAAAAAAACAGGAATCCACATTGAATAATGGTGCCTGTTTGATCTGCGATGAAAAGTACGATTTGTTTAATTGGCCAATGTTCGCTTCATCTATAATTGACCAAAGTGTGCCGGAACACAGATCGAGCGGGAGGTGCCTTCACTGAGAAATTATCATTTCTCAATTTGATGACCCCAATATAGGACGAAACAGCATATTCACGTTTTTAAAATTGTTCCTGTAAGTGGTGTCAAGCTTTGGATAATATGAACCAACATGAAAAATGTTTATACAAAACTAAAGCTTGTTACTGGGGATTATGCCATTTTGGAACTGGGGCAAAATGCTTCAGCAGCAATTTACTTCTTTTTTTCTGAATCAGGTTTCACAATGTGGCAGAAACTGTCTGCCACGTTTGCATTGTCCAGAGGTTGCCACTCCTCCAGATGCACCTGTTTGGCATATGAAAAGTCGGTGTGTCTTGAGGTACATGTCGTCCCGCCCATTCAGCTGCAGGTATGGTGTTTTTTCATTGCAACTTATTTCAAATTCACATGATGTAAACATAATTTGGCCTGATCTTAATTTGTCCAAATAATTTTGCAGCATTAAAAATACCTTGTGAGTTGGCCCCACAGATCACCTGATGGGTTGAAATATGTCTGACAAACGTGAGGGAATCTGGAAAGTCTTTTTAGATAGGGAGTTGGTTTTATGTTTTATCAATTGGTGAAAGGATCCATTAATATTATCAAAAGAATTTAGAGAAAATATATGTGATATGTATAGTTCAAAAATGTACAAAACAAGTAAACTCTTTCCTCAAAGTATTAGTACAATGTATCACTTTACAAAAATAACGTGTCTGAAATTAAGACTAAACAGATTCTCTAAAAGCGAAGTGTTGCTTACCATTGGGAGATCATCTCTCTTGCAGAATGTGGTGTTGTATCTCCCACAATGCATTGTGGCTGTCTGAAAGGGGGTCTGCCTGTTCTTGGGTGCTTACATTGGAAGGCACATCTACTACAATGAAGGAAAGGTTGCTGTCCACAGGGAAATTGTGAAGTTGTGTCTTGTTCTCTGACGGAAGCCGAGATCAAGCTGGATTTTTCGTGTGTCGTAAATCGTGTGATTGGAGCCAATCGCATAAGCTGCCGGAGAAAGGAATCCGATGAAAGCAAGCCACTTCAGATAATTACGAATAGTAATCCCTGCATGCATGCAGATTTCTCTCACAGATGTGGGAAGCATGTGTAGCCAGCTGGGAGCAGGGATCCTGTGCGGGACTCCTGCAACATGCAAGGCATGTGTGTACGCAGAGGAATTCTGCCAAATTAGCCTTTACACATATTTTCACTGCATCCTCTCCATTCCAAAAGTTGTTCTTTCAAAGTTCACAAACTCACCTTAGCACTTTACAAATTCATCCTTGACGGGGGAAGCATTTACACATTTCTGAAACCACAATCGACCACTTGGAACCTTCTAGAAGCATCACAAGATGTGCTACATCCTAGGAGCAATTATTGCACAGAATCCTGGATAGCAGCGGAACTTAAAATGTCCCTAAACAACATAGCGGTCCATAAATTAAAAGTAGAGGCTCAGGAATTCACATCTACCTACTGCAGATTTCTAAGGATTGTAACTGGAACTTTGAAGCACTTAAAGCTCCACAATATTTGGAAAGTCTTGCTATGAGCCAGCGGAATCTACCGAGAGTCTCTTCCATATCATTTCATAGATGAATGCAGCCAACATGACTGACATCCCAACACTATTTACATATGCAGTTTATTCTCTCAGAAAGTGAAGAGAGAGTGCATTGTCTAGATTCCATGCATATCACAGGTGATCATCAAACTACATTTAATAAGCCTGATATAATTAATCAGCTGCAGCAGTAGTCATCGCCGCTCCCTTCAAATATGCAGCAGAGAGGATCCAAAAATAGTCCCTGAAAAACATATGAATAACAATCCCAGATTTGGTACCACATGTCAAGTGCATTTTTTGAATGACCTTTAAGTAAATGAACTGCTCTCAGAGTGACATTTATAGAATATTTATTTCAAAAGAAAACACACATGTCATAAGTACTCATTCCAGAGAAGTGTTGACTTTGTATCTACCATGAATTTAATATTAACACACTGAACTGAAAGAAAACGTATATTTTTGACACCCAAAGAATAATTCCTGTAAAATAGTACAGCACTTTATTTTTGCATTTCTGTCAACCAGTATATGGACCGCATATATAAACAAGCATTAGCTAAACCAACAGTTTTGGTTTTAAATTGTTTTCTGTTTTTGTCGGATATGTACTGCCATCGCAAGTCAATGATAGCCATGTCAAGACAAGAACTCTTGCTAACCATTTCCTCTGAACAAAACGTATTGCGACCTGTTAGCTAATACCATGGGATGGCAGGTACTCACATCATATGCCATAAAAACACCAGGAACCTGCACCACATTGCATGTATTCAGTCCAAAGGCCAGCATATGGCAAACCTTCCCTTCACCTGCGCAGGTATTCACATCAATGCAAGGTATTGCCATTGAGCACCTGCTGCTCATATCATACATGAAGTATACCCACCAAATGCCCAGGTGCTATTGTGCCAGGCATTCCCACCAAGCGCCATAGGCACACATCAGATGCCAGTTATTCCCATACAATGCAAGATACTCACATCATTTGTTGTGTATTGTCAGACATTACCCATTTCCAGATTGCATGCCCGTTATTGCCATGAAATGACAGGCATAGATAGATCAGGTATTCTCATGAAATTCCCTGCTAAATGCATAATATGTGAGCTGTTGCCAGGTACTCACATCGTATGCCAGACATTGGTCCATAGTGCCTTCATATGTCAAGCTACTTACAGCATGTGCCTGGTACACCCACAAATGGAAGGGATAGATGGCAGTTAATGTCATCAAATGCCATGTTCTCACATCAAATTCAATGTAATGTAATTTCTTCACTTTTTTAAGTGTTGTGCCCTAAACTAGCCCTCAATCCAACAAAAAGCAAATGGCATTTAGAAATCTCTCTCTCCTATAAAACACAAATCTCCCTCTTGGGTAGTGCCATGAGGTGATGGCTGGAATCTAATGTGGGAGTGAAGGCATCTCTGTCACAGGGTGCTACCCAGCTCTCTCCCTTCAAATGTCTGACATTGGTATTGGATTAGAATCATCACACAGCTCCTCCCATTTGCTCCCTCTGAGACCTCCATAAAGCCATTAACTGCCTCAGATTCCCAAGCCCTAGCCTTGCAGTTCCATTTGAGGATGTGGCATTCCCCAGACCCAGTCACAGGATCTAGTTTTCTGAAATTGAGATTTGGAGATCAATTCAGGTCCTTACATGTTCCCAGGGCTGGCCTTAGGGGCAGCAGCGCCCTGGGCGAATTGGCGCCCCTCCCTGCGTGCCCCTGGTCAACAGGGGGCGGGACGAGGAAGTGCCATATTTATTTATTTATTATTTTTTTTTTTTAAACCTCCTCGCTCTGGCGAGGATGTAATGATATGTATAGGGTGCTTCAGCGCTCTGTTGTTGTTGAATGCGCGCCACTGCTGCAGGCACATTTGGTAACAGTGAGGCGCCTGCCACGCCTTCTGCCACTATGCCCTTGAAAGACTCCCCCGAACTGTCGTGGTGGGGGGCCAGTGGCGCCTTTTGTTGTTGAAGGCACCCGCGGCAGAGGGGCGCATTTGGTGACAATTGGGTGCTGAGCACCCTATTATCATTGAATGGACCCGCCACCGTGGGTGCATTTAATTGCAACAACCTGCCTGCTGCGCCTTGTCCCACTACGCCAGCTCGGGGGAGCCCTTGAAAGACTCCCCCGAGCTGGCATGGCGGGGGCTAATGGCGCCATGCTGGCTGTGGCGACCCGGGCGGGCCCCCCGGCTCGCCCCCCCTACGGCCGGGCCTGCATGTTCCCATTCTAAGGAAAACTGGGCACTCCAAAGCAGACGCCTTCCTTTACAGTGCTGAGTCTGAACTATTTGCTTTCCAGTCTCTAGTGGGCCTCTGTCATGCTCTCCTGTGTGGATGTGCAACGTCTCGCTGTCGCTCGGTGTGCGTGCATCTCTCGCTGACTTGTTTTCTCTCTCGTTCAATGTTTTCACCTGTCAGGTGACCTGCTGGCAGTACAGGAAACACGTAAAGGGAGGGCAACGGAATTCCCAGGGGCAGAGAAAAGCTTCTGGGAGGCAAATGAGAGAGCAAGAAAGAGGGTACGAAATGAAGCTGCGACGGGGCGGTGAGGGGTCGGTGGGGGTCTGCTGGGTAGCGAGTGCACGATGGGGGGAAGAGTGGACAATGCCAGGTGTCTCCGGTCAAATAAGTCCCATTATTCGGTGGCAGTGTCCCTCGATCTTCCGAACCAAAGACACTTCATTTTATATTACTGACAGTGCATTGGCCTATGGTGGTGAGACTATAATCTTGCCTATCAATTCAGATGGGTCCACCGGTCGCAATTCTGCCATGCTAGAGTACAGTGCACTTGCGTTTTACATATCTGTTAGAAAGGGAATGCACAGAAAAAATATTCCTAATAAAAGATGATTTGTAGTTTGGGAGACACCATTCTTACTTCATTGGTATATCCTGAGTCCATTGCACATCAATCGTGTAGTGTGGATGAACTAATACGTTTGTACTGAAGTCCCTTGCAGAAACACACAGATGCACAATGTGTCACTCTGGAGTGTTCTAAGGTAATGGGCCCCGATGTGCACCACTACAGCGTAGGCTTCTATAAAAGGGATGGTTAGTACACTAGCATCGCCTGGTGGGATTACGATACAGCCTTGCTCTCAGTTCTGGGTACTCAGGCAATCGGCGATGAAGAGGAGCAATTCTTCTACAAAGAGACTTGTCAATAGGAACCTCACCAGCACCACATGCAGGGGGTGGAGGTGCTACCAACGTGCTAGGGGTTGTGCATGCATGCAGAAACATGGCCAGTGCTGCTGTCTCCGACATGTAATACACACAAATAAAATTGAAAATGCATGACTTGATTAGAATTGCATGTTTGCAGTGCTTCCTCGGTTATGCTGTATTATGATTTAATTCCCCGTTTCCATCAGAGTGCAGCATTCCTTCCGGCTCACTAGGAGCAGAGGTGTGTCCAGTGTACAAATAGCCCAAGGACAACATATTTAACTTAAAATGAAAGTGCATGCTGCGCCATTATAGTCCTACTTTTGTTTCCACAGCTGTTGCTGTACCATAGTGATTTAAAGTGCAAGATTGCTGTGCAATGTGCCAAGCGTGAGCAGAGGACCGGTTGGACGCACTATACCTTACTCCCGCCCCCTCTTCACCGTCATACTGGAACAGTAGTAGAAGGGCTCTGTATGGGACCCCATGTGTTGTTCCTATACCGCATCAAGTGTACGAGAGACGATAAGTACTCAGACAGCGGTACTGAATGAACACTCGCACTGACAGTGTGAAAGGATGCCGTATGGAAGGATGTCAGCACACACCATTGGACATCATAGAGCGCTGAGTGAAACCTGACATGGGCAGAGTGATGTTATAAAGAAGATATACAAAGACATACTGAAACAATACAAAAATAATGAAGAGTTCTGATGTAACTGAAGTGTCAAGAGAAACATGTACGAAACGATAAAGTAATCATGAATGCAAAAGAAGATAAAGTAACTTGCAAACCATTAGGTGTAAAAACACAGTAACTCAAGGTAGAAAAGATACATAGAAGCTTGCGATGGAGGAATATATAACATGGCAAGGATGGCCATTGTTGGAAAATGGACACCGGTTCGTACGTTTTTTCAACTCAACTACCTCAGAAACAGATCAGGGTTGAAGAGTATGGGGACCCTAGAAAAACAGCTTTATGTGCAAAACAAAGAGGAGTCAATGTTGTCTTGGAATCAAGGAATAGTTGCAAAGCACAAAAGGAGACAGACGGATGAGTCATGGACGTAAGATATATTTGTGTAAGATTAAAGTAGCAGAAAACATTTACAAGAGCCAAGTGTTGAATAATTAAAATTGTATAACCTCTATGCGAGGTAGAGTGAACACGTCTCTAAAGGCCAAGAGGAGCAATGACACCTAGTATAATTAAATTAAATAGCAGTAAATAAGAGGCTGAAATTGATAAATTAGTGGTCTCTTCACATGTGACACAGAAGTCGAAAACAAGGGCTGTTCATTAAGACTCAAATGTAGATAGTGATGTGCTTTCTCTCTCTTGATTGTCCTAGAACAGAGTACCGACTTCAAGGTAGACTTTGGCTCATGGCCAGAGTGCTGAGAGATAATGGATTAATTGGGAAAGTAGGGAGTAATCTGATGTGATTCAAGCACCTGTGTTTCGGTTTCCTTACGTGCTGCTAGCCCACTCGAACGTCCAATATTGGGTAAGAATGCCAATCAATCAGTGGGTCTATGGGGCAACCTGCTATACAATGTTTCATGGACCAATCTGCTGCCATTTTGTTTGCTATAATCAGCATTATACGTATTTAGAGGTAGTTCGAGGGTTGTTTTACAGATAAGAGACAGCCAATTAAGTACTAATCTGTAAACCTTCTATAAATAGATATTTTTCCTAAATCCAATCCCTCCCGCTAGTAGGTTTCATGGTTTGCCACATAGGATGACTGCATAGATGACGCATATTGGGGTATAAGACACCTGTGTAATCAAATTTGTGTGCGAGTGTGCAACCATCAGTCCAATGTCTGACATTTATTAAATTGAGAATAAAGTAGTACTTTGCCATATTCTTTAAGTCTGTCTGGTTATTTGGTCTGAGATCGTTATTGGTAATCCCATCTAGCACAAGTGATGCTACAGGTGCTAGAAGAGCACACCTGCTGAACCTGTGCACAACCTCATGAAACTCACATACCTCACAGTACACTACTGTTAAAAGATGCCAGCCAAAAAAATGAAAGTCAGGGGCCAATTGGAAATAAAAGGTTAATGCATATAAAGACAATAGTTGATATATTACTTTTTTGCTTGCACAAGAAATTGAATGTGGAAATTGGTAATGTGCCTCCTTAATGATGGCTGTATGCAGGGCATCTTTGAATTTTGTGTTTTTTGCATCTTGTAGCTACTTTGATGCCATGAGTGAAAGGGCAGTTATGCGAACATCGGGCTGTAGCTGCTCGGGTCTCACTAAGTCTGAATGATCATATTTATAGAAATAAACTAAGGACTGCAACATTTTCTCAAGCAATGCCTAAGTAGTTTGAGCACACAAAGCGAGGCAGGAGTAAGCAACAATAAGAAAGTAAGACAAGTACAATGTAAAGCAGCATTAAAGTGGAAACACATTAATGTGCCAAGTAACAGGGAAACTAACCAGCCCTTAGAAGCAACATTCCGGTAATCTCTCACCATGCAGACATAGTCAAAATGGCTGCTATTGTAACAGAACCTGCATCAAATTTTATTGGTTATACATGAGGGAGCAGGTATCCCTCACTTTTACCAAATGCCAATTAGCCATTTTTTTTTTGCCAAATTTGTTGGCACATTTTATTACCGCAAATCTACAAGTGATATGTTTTGGTATGGTATATAAAAGGGGTTGTTAGGGTTGTAAGAAGGCAAGGGAACTGGTGGTCTCCCCCTGCTTTTTGCAGTGAAAAAGGTGGACAAATCTGGGAAAATGGGAAGGACAAAAACTGATATGTTTAAGATATTTCTTTTCTGTGAAAGATAGTGAGCTAAAGACTCTGGGTAAGTCTCTCGTAACCAGGACTAATGTCTGGCAGAGGGACTCCCAGGACCCCCCTTGTTAATTTGCATATTTAAGTAACTTTGGGTCTCACCCTAAGATACTAGGGGAATCCAGACCTGGACCCCTTGTTCACTATTCTTAGAGAGGCACAGATCCACCCTACTGATGAGGTCCAACCAGACTGAAACACGTGTCTGCGGTTGCTGTTGGTACTCTTGTTCAGACGAGAATTGCCTAGCATTTCGGTGCTGGACTGCCACAGGGCAGGACAAAGAGTAATATGTTTAGGATATTTCTTCTCTGTGAAAGATAGTGAGCTAAAGACTCTGGGTAAGTCTCTCGTAACCAGGACTAATGTCTGGCAGAGGGACTCCCAGGACCCCCCTTGTTAATTTGCTATTGTAACAGAACCTGCATCAAATTTTACTGGTTATGCATGAGGGAGCAGATATTTCTCACTTTTACCAAATGCCAATTAACCAAATTTCTTTTTGCCAAATTTGTTGGCACCTTTTATTACCGCAAATCTATAAGTGATACGCTTTGGATTGGTATATAAAAGGGGTTCTTAGGGTTGTAAGAAGGCAAGGGAACTGGTGGTCTCCCCCTGCTTTTTGCAGTGAAAAAGGTGGACAAATCTGGGAAAATGTTTTGGGCAAAGTGCCATTTGTCATGAACAAATTGAAGAAACCTTACAGATGCTGAGGAAGCAGTTGATTGAAACCCAGGCCGGACGCTAGTATGTATCTTCATTGGCTTTGGCAGCGAAAAAAGCTGTATCTAAATAGACCTATAAAGGGAGCGGGTAGGTCGGGGCTTGCCCTTTTATTTAGGAGTAAACACAGCAGTGCACCATTGCTTTTACAATGTCGCTAAAATATACTGATTTCTTAAATGTCTTACCACTGATGAAAGACATGGAACCAGTGATGCACTTGCTCAGGGAATAATTGCATGTACATATGTTTTGGTCATCTATATCATGCACAGAGGTGAACATATTCCCCAGTTTTCATATGGTACACATCCATGCAACTGTGAGAACACCAGTTTGAAAATGCACACCTCCAAAATGAGTGGACATACATTCAGAAGTAACAAAGGGGTCTGATGGCCTCTATGGTAGTGTCAGTGGGTGCCCATTGCAGTACAAATAGCGCAATTGAATGTAAGTGTTTAGCTCAGGGCCTTTTTAGGGCTTTCGGGGCCCAGGGCACACACACAGAACCCAATAATTTCTGTTTATAACACCCTCAACCCTCCACACCCCCACACCACTCTGTCATGATTGCAACTCATAGCGTCCCATTGAGAATAGTAAACAATTGTCATTTCAAGGCCATCGATATTTGTCCTAAATGGGCTTTCTAGCATGGACACGGAACACACGTCAATATTTTCAGACATCATTTGTATTTGTATTTATTCCATACTTTAAGCACATCTTATTCCACGAAATGCTGTACATAGTCAATTGCAACAGTAGAAGAATAATAATGATGATACAAATGTGCAAACAAGACTAAGTGGAAGAGAGAGAAAGAAGAAGATGAGCTTTTAATTCAGAATGACAAAAATGATAAGTAGCAGAAGCCTGAATAGATAGCGGGAGAACAACACTTAGGTGTAAGAAGTGAAAAAGAACGAAATCTAGAAGAGGCACAAGGTGATTGAGGAACTGAGAGAAGGAAAAGAAATTGGGAATGAAGGAAATGAGAAAGAGAATAAAAAGAAACAATAGAACAAAGGTAAGAGGGAGCAAGGTCACAAAGAGCCTTGTAGACAAAACACATAAAGTGAAAAGTAAGATAGAGATCAAAATAGAGAAGAGAAGGAGTAACAAAGGAACGAAAAGGTCATTGAAAAAGAAGACGAACTGAAGAATTAAAAACAGAACATAATGGGGTAATGTGAGATTTGGGAAGGCCAAGAAAAAGAACAGAGCACTTATTTAGGTGTAAAAAGACAAGAAAATGAATCAAAAGTTTAGTAGTCTGAAACGAAAGACGAGCATGCTGAAAATTATAGAGATGAAAACGAGCAGAACAAGAATTGTTTAGAGATGTGTAAACAAAGGGAGAAAAAAAAGGGGCTACAGATAACACCACGACTTTGCGCCAAGGGAGAGAAAGGAAGAAGAGGAGGTGGAAAAAGAAGGAACAGGTGGAGAAGAAATAGGAGAGGGAAAAGATGGAGGAAAGAAAGGAACCTCTGTCCTAGAGGGATTGAGATGTAAATCACATAATTACGGTATACAGGCTGTATAGGCTGTAGAATAGATGCAGGGCAAAGATCAATAGCTATTTGAGAAAGGTATACATACCCCATGATAGACAAAGAACTCATATTTTCAGCCTCACAAATGTGTACATGCACAAGCATGGATACAGAGGAGAGACTTAAAGCAACGAGGAAGACACACATGGTGAAGCATAGTTACAGGGTACAGGCTAGAATTTACCTCAATGATTCACATCTCTCAACATAGACAGAGATTAGAAGAGGGCCATGGTTTCCAAGTGGGTTTGTCATAAGTGTACCAAGAAACACCTGACATTCAGGTTTTCAATATACTAACGATTACTGTGAATGTATATGAAGAAACATTGTAGTGAGTTAAACCATGAGTATGGATTTTTTGAAGAGAGCATTAAATCCCACTTAAGGGCTGAAAACTTTGAAATATTTAGGGCTGCCAATTTTGACAGCTTAGACATTAAGAGATTAGATGTTGATTCTGCCCTGATTCAAAACACTTTGGTTAAGTGGCAAAGCTGGAATTTGAGACCAGTTTGCAATTTCTGCACTTGATCACATTGTTTCCCGGTTCTCATCATTCAGCAAGATGAAATTGTCATTTATATAGCACCTTTTACCATTACCATAGTCTCAACACGCTCGTGGTGGGAATGCCCTAGGTGACCGCAGTTCAGAGTATAGAAGAGGGGGGAGGGTTGTGTTGGAAGTGTGCGTGACAAGGAAATTCAGTATGTCCATGGTTTTGTACGAGTTTTGTGCGAGTGCATTACAAAGGGACTGGGAAGGAGTAGGGCCAGAAAATACTGCAGATGGGTTGGCAAGTTCCCTGCAGAATTGTGTAGAGTTCAGCCATTCTTCAAAGCACAAGAATGCAAGTACCCAAAAGCTCACCTATTGCACTCTATGCAGGATCATGCTGGACGCATGAATTCACAGAGGCCGATGTCCGATTGGAAGGCTGGCCACCGAGGCAACTGCCATGAAGACATAAGCAGACAACACAAAGCAATGTGATACTGCAAGCAAGGATACATTCATGCTAAATGTAGGATACAAACAGTGCATGGTCAATGCAGACTTCATTGTGACAGCATACAATCGGTCAACTACTGCATTCAATTGAATGCTGCAGTACCATGCATCTGCAAACAGCATGGTGCAGCATGCATGGGACATGCATGTGAAAACACCAACACCATTAAGTGTAATGTGCTACACTGTGTGAAACATGCACCCATGAAGAATTACTGGTGCACCACATTACAAGTCATTCCCAATTGATCACACACAGTGCAAGACTGCAAGCCAAACACCACCCAAACATCTGCAAATGCCCTTCACTTACCTGCACATGGTACCCACCTGCCTTGCATGCATACGATGCACCCCATCGGTAGACACATTCCCCTAAATGCAATGACATGCATAGTAACTGCAGAAAGAACATGCACATCCATGACAACACATGAATTGATAAAAAAATATGCATAGAGCACCCACTGCAGAAGCACCACAGGGTGCAAAAGGGTGTCAGGACATAGATTCTGACCTACCCATGAGTGTGGCGTACCACAACAGAGAGAGGGAGAGTGAGTGACACTGAGAGTGAAGGCTAAGTAAAAGCCACATCAAGGAGTACACTGCCTGGATTGAAGATGGCCAATGACATGCACTACACCACAGTAGGTATGGCCATAGATGAGTTGATGGAGCGAAGGTAACACAGTGAAATGAGTGCCACTTAAATAACCATCCCGGCATGGTAGCATGCAAAGCACATATAAGTTAAGTTACACATGTAGCAAACATGGTGCCCAATGACGCATGCTCAACATGCAAGACAGTGCTCATGCTTACCCGCTGACTGCACCGACATGGTGTGAATCTCGTATCACCTTCACCCGGAATTAGGGACAGGAGGGACAGTGCCTGATGGAGGGCATGGGGAGCATAGATATCAAAGGGTGCAGGGTGTCTCCCCTGGGACATCAGTTACCGCCAGATCATGGATTGCTGAAACAACATGGGAGAAGACATTACAACAGGCACAGATAAGTACCATTCACACCGCACACATGTGCTACGAAACACTGAGCCTATAGTTACCTGCACATGTGCACCACCTTGCAAGCATGCAAGTTTACCTCACTATGCATACCTGCATGTTCACCACTGCAAAGGTCATGTCCTTGAGAGGTTAACAGCAAAACTCAAGTAAAAAATAAGTAAAATAATACAAATAAAACCTGTAAACATCCAGGCCTGGGGTCAACTAAAGTATAAAAATGAACAAAAAAAAAAGAATGTCCTTCATGGACTGAGGGGTGGGTGGGGAGGGTGCATGTCAACTTACACAAGGGTGGACGTAAACAAAAAAAGAAAATCCCCTCCATGGGCTGCCCGAACGCATGGCTACGGTGGACCTGGTGGCAAGTCTCTACTGGCACCAGCATCCTGCATTGGATCCGGAGGTGGAACTGGTGCTGGAGGCTCACCCCACAGTGCCCTGGCCTGGTGCTCAGTGGCAGTGTCCATGCATGACACTTATAAATGCACCAGCAGACAGAGGACTTTGAGGTCACTATGCACAACCTCAAGGGTTGAACATAGTTCCTCCGTGATTGTCTGCCTCAATTATAACATCTCCTGACATAACGTCATTTGCTGGCTGCCTCTTCCTCATGGATTGCAGCTCTGTGGGCCAATAACTCATGCCTCAGGGCTTCCCCTTGTGCCCAACCCTCTGCAAGCAGAGACGACTGCAGATCTGCCCATCAGCCCCTGATGTTGGCCTCCATGTGCAGCCTGTGGGAGCGGCATGTGGACAGTATGACCTGCAGCTGTTGCGCCACCCTATCCATTCCCTCAGCCAAACTCTCATAGGCAGCAGCTGTCGGTGTACGGAACGCAACGTCTGATGCTCCCACACTACCTACCCAGCCTGCACACATCCCACCTGTGTGCAGGGCCCATGCCTGCCTGATCCAAGGGAACATACAATGGCCCTTTCTGCGATGCCACTGTTTCTGGCTGCAGGACTGCATCCCTCCCATGGCCATCTGCCCCAGGACCAGAAACCAATACATGGGAGTGTGGCTTTGCAGCCGTAACCACCACAGATGGGCGTGACACCACTGACTGGCCTTGTGAAGGCACCTGACCCCCTGCAGACTCACAGACCCCAACTGCTCGACCCATTGGTGCACTCACCGAGGATTGCACATCCGGTTCAGCATCAGGGCTACTGGAGTCCAAAGAGTCAGAATTGTCTGCAGCACGGCTCAGGATGGTCTGTAGAACCAGTGGATTCTCACGGCCTGCCATGCCATGCCATAAAGTGGTGGTCTGAACAGCACAGACTCTTCTTCCTCCTCACCCTCCTCCTCTGCATCTGGTGCCTCCACACCTGCACATGGACAGAAAAAGAAATGTGGAGTCATGTGCAACGTGTCTACAGTGAACATGTGTATCACATTGCTGTCATGCCACAAAATGCAGGGCATGTCACCATAAGAAATACAGCATCCACACACTATGTACAAGAAGCTATCTGATCATGGCATATGCAGACTGGCAACAACATTCCCTGCTCAGGGCCATGCTGCTAGTGGACAAATTGCCAACATACATGGTCATTAAAAGCACATCATGGCCCATGAAACAGCTAACTGTTCACTAATACCAGTGAAATGGGCATGGCCATGTAGCTCTGTGATGTACAATTACATGACATGTCAACATGCAGACACCCATATCCACAACTAAGTCTGCATCCATCACATGCCACAGCGGCGTTGACCTGGTACAAGGGACTGTACAAAATGGTAACATACTGTAAGTGTGTTAAAAATTAAACAGCCCCAGTTGATGTGTGGCTGTAAGAGTGCCACCTAGCCAAGGTCTGTGAAGTGGAGAGAGTAAGTCAATGGACTTGTAGATATGAACAAGGTACAGTGACCCACAAGAGGGAGAGGGGCATGGACCCATGGAGTGTGTGCTGAGTGTGGGAGGGTAAGAGGGATCAGGCTTCACAACGATTTGCCTCAGGCGTCATTGCCATTGGGGCAGCGGGGATGTGCACAGTCTAGACATATGCACACTCACTCAGGGCACGGCGTAATGCATGTTGGTTGTCATCTTGGATGTTCTATGTAGCATGTAAGCACCTACGCACATGTGTGAAAAGAGAATCTATGCCCTGCAGGGCATGAAGTGTAATTCATATTTCAGACACAAGCACATGTCGAGCGGAGCAGTTAACAAGAGGGCATGTTGTGGTATCATGTTGCAGATGTTGGGGGTATGCTAGTGGGGGATGAGTATTGTCACACGGCCATGTTAAACTGATGTACAAAACATGGGTTGTATCCACTCCTGTTTACACTGGACAGGAGCCAGTACACCACAACATGGTTCACCCGTTGCAGTCATTCAACTTCAGCCAGATGTGCACCACAATTATACATCTTGGTGATGCTTCACTACACGTACTCAGGAAGCGCAATCTTGGCCACTCACCGGACGTGTCCTCGTAATTTTCCAAGCCTCCCACACCTTGCACCTACTCCAGTAAAAATAATAGGCTCATAGCCTCTTCATGCTTTGTTAGCTCCTCCTCCTCTGCTGACCACACTCCAGTTGCCAGAGCAGAGGCGAGGTTGGAACCCAGCTTGGACTTGGTGCAATGGGTGAGGTCATTTCAGCGCTTCACTACCTGTGCAGCAGTGCACTTCTCAAACCCTAACACGTTGATCTCATCCGTGACATGCTGCCAATGCACCATACGATGAGCAGGTGTATGTGTGCTCCCCAGTTGCTGACACATGTCACAGTGGTGCATGAGGATCTGGAGTTCTTAATCATGGAAGTTCCTCTTCCTAAACTTGTCAGTGTCCTGTGTTGTGCCATGGGGTTGAGCCTGTTCCTGCTATACATGCTTTGCCTTCTTGCCAGGAGGTGTTGGTGTTGCCCCTGTGTGGCTGGGACCACTCTGGGGTCCAGATGCTGGACCATTAGTGGCCTGGGTCATGGCATTACCCCCTGGGTCTGGGGCAGCTGCTTCCACTGCACGTCCCTTACCATTTTGTCCTGGGACAGCTGCTTCCACTGTATGTCCCTTACCCTTTCGGACTGGGGCAGGTGCTTCCGCAGCAGGTCCCAGAACCCCTGGGGCTGGGACAGCTGCTTCTGCTGCATGTACCTTTCCCTTTCGGGCTCGGGAGGCTGCTTCTGCAGCAGGTCCTGGAACCCCTGCGCCTTTGCGGTTGGGACATCTGCTTCCGCAGGATGTTCCTGGACCCTTAGAGCTGGGACAGCTACTTCCGCAGGACATCTCTGACCCGGGCCACGTCTGCACCCTTTCCCTCTTGGGGCCTTTCCACTCATGTTCCAGGTGTATGTGAAAAATGGAAGGCACACCAAGCAATTGTCCTGGGGAATTAGAGTGAGTGGGCAGTCTCTGTGATGTAAGACATAGTTCTGTGGTCCAGCAAGGCTCAAACCCCAGAAAGCTACTCAAAAGGTAAGAATAGAGGTACACAATACAAAGGGGTACCCAGAGTTGGAAAAATACATACGCGTCTCACTGTTAGCCTCGCAAAAATCAAAAGTAGATGCGCGTATGTCCTGAGGCAAATCCCTCAACAAAATAATTGTATGGTGCCTGAAGTGAACAGGTTGCGTTGCACCCCAAAATATGCAGTACTCCACTCGTCCGTCTCCTCACCTTTTCACGCATGTTCCGAGTTGCTTCTACACGTACAAATGTATCCTGGAAAATGGCATCCCCAACACCTGCGCGCAGCACGTGTCATGTAAGTTACATGCTGATGGCCTTTCCTCAGATTTCACATGTCCGCGCTTTCTACATTTTTTACGCGCACAGTCACTCTGTTCAGGTCTGCCAGCATTGATAAACAAGGAAGACCCATGGTCCTGCCTCTGTGCCATGCCTCCATCTACACTGTGCTGCCTCCAACCTTTCCATCTGCTGCTCCCTGTCCAGTGTGTGTGCTTGCTGCCCACTTGCACTGCGTTTGGAGTGCCTACTGTCCAGCCATTGCCTATGCTCCTGTCTTTGGCCCTGTGACCACCTCAGCTGCTACATTGGACTCCCACCATGCCATTCTACCACGACTATTCCACAGCCCAGCTCCAGCACCAACTTGCCCACCCCCACCTGCCTCGGGGGTTGCCATGTCTACACCATCATCATCAGACCAGAGCGGCAACCCCTGGGCAGCGAGGCAGAGGGATGTCAATTTCAGCACCAGGGAAGTTGACTTCCTGGTGGTGAAGGTCTTGGAGCATTATGATGCCCTCTTCGATCCTGTCATGCAATGCGGCAAGGAAGGACGTCAGCAAATCTGGGACGGGATCACAGATGCCATCAACGTGGAGGGGGTGGCAGTCTGCTCATTGAAGACCGTTCACACGCGCTGGGAGGATCTTAAATCCAGGAACCATGGCAAGGCACTGTGATTCCTCCAGGCCGGTTCTACAGCAGAGGTGCAACGTGCGTGCAGGTGCCGGATGTCTGGGAACAACATGGGGGTCCTGGAGACGTTTTACCCGGTGCTGCACACCGAGGTCTGTGAATTACAGGAATATCTGAAGTCGACTGGTGAATAGCCGTGTGGGGCACTGCTGTACAGTGTAACACACAGAGAGATAGGGGTAGCAAGGTATTTATACTACTCCACCAAACTCTCCCCCTGACTTAGGTAAAACTATATATAATATACATTGGGGTTGGTGGACAGTGTAGTGACACAGGTGAGGCATCAACCTTGCTCTGGCGCAAGCTTCAAATGGAAGGTTATAACAACACCAAATAAGTAATTAGGGAGTCAACCAGCAAAGTTACCAATGCACCATACAAATTGAGCAGAATATCAACAAATATATTTTATTTATTAAATTAATAATGGTTAAAAGTAGGCACCTTCAAAACACTACTACAATTCATCAACACAATACAATACAATTTGCTAAAAGTAAGCAAGGTAAAACTCAAGAAGAAGTACACAGGGAAAGAAAGTGTAAAGGAACCGCCTAAATTCCAGTTCCAAATTAAGGATAAATGAAAAAATCACTATCTGAGGTCACACAGAAATGAATCAAGTTAACCTAAATCAAACTAAACTGTACTCAATTACACACTGAATCTCACACTTCTTCACACCCAGTCAACCCAACATGGTTCATTCCTCATTCATTCAAAACACTCACAGTAAAGGGAAATTCATCAGGGGCGTGCACTAATATTAACTAATAAATTCACATTTAAAATTGTTTGTGCAATTTTGAAGGCTGTAAAAACGGCTACGGCCATTTTCTAATTGCAGGGATACCCGGTCAGAGCCGGACTCAACCCAGCCACACACTGTTGATGTCAAGTGGAGGTAGAACACTGGAGAAGTCAGAGCAGCTAATTCCTGCTCTGGCCATCAACTTGGCTTCTGATCCAGTGGGAGCTAGATGCAACACACCTGTGAACAACAAAGTGGGGATAATAGTAAAAAGACCCACTATAATAACAGACTGTTCAATTACAAGTCTGTGGAGTACAAAAATGACTCCAAATCCCCGCATCACATTGGCTATCTAATACTAGAACACATATTTATTCTTAAAGAAGGTAACACTTATCAGTTCATGTGGTACAGCACATTTATGTTGAGATCTCATTCAATATTAAGGTGGACTCAATTGACAAAGTCAGCCTGTCACTGCTGGCCATCACTTACTTAGCACTAGATGGGGCAGTACAAAACAACCACTAAACTACCCTACAATTTTATTGGCGCTCCAATAGTTTCTAGGCACTCAACTGTCATACCAAAAAAGATTAAAACTGTCTCCCGGGCATATACAAGTGGGGTTCTCAAACCCACATCCTGCAATGAAACCTGAAAAACAGTTATAACCCCCTCCGGGTGAAAACAGACATACCTATAGTCAAAGCAGCGTGCCCTCTGTAAACAGCATCATAACAACGCCCATGTGCTGGAAGGTGCAAGAATCACTCATACAGCACAATGTTAAGCCTCATAATGGAGGTCTCTTAATCCATACCTCACTAGTGATATTCAAACGAGGTCTATGTGGATTCTTCACACAGGCAGACACCTTCAGTCTGCAATCTGAGTAGTGGCACCAGTCAGGCTTGAGGTTAAGCTGTTGGAATAGTACCAAGTATAAATGGTCCTATCTTAACGGGAACGCAATACATAAAAAACATTTAGATCTGGGTGTAATAAAAGGGCTAAGTAACTGTACATGCAGCCTGATCCGGCCTGCATCCAGCTACACCACACGACTCACGATGTCCACTATCGGGGGTATGTCTTCCTCAGTTGTAACTACAATGTAACGACAGATCCATAAATCATCAGGTCGGCATGCCTATCAAAGCAGGGAGATATAGGTACTGCAATTAGATTTGCTAAAATGGTCTGTATCCACACACGTACCATCTCTTACTTGTGCCATAATACCATATTACAATGCCACGCACTTCATAAAGCGGCTCGTGCATGTGGTGCTGTTGCTTGCTACGATATTAAAAATATC
This sequence comes from Ambystoma mexicanum, assembly GCF_040938575.1. Lineage (NCBI taxonomy): Eukaryota > Metazoa > Chordata > Amphibia > Caudata > Ambystomatidae > Ambystoma > Ambystoma mexicanum. The sequence continues at coordinate 636,898,527 of NC_090937.1, forward strand.
TGCAACAGCGGTAAGTTCACAAAGAAACTAACTATACAAAACACTGCTTACCAAGAGGTTCGGCTGACACTGGCGTAGGGCAGGAGGGCCGTGGTACCTCCTCTGGTTGGACTGTACAGTGCATATGTGTTGTGCATGTGCCAGCATGTTGGCAGTGACCTTCTTAGGCTTGCAGCAAGTATGCTTCTGGGACAGATATCTGCATGCATGCCCCCGACATTTCTCTCCATGTGTGCATTGAGACATGTCTTGAATTCAAATGTGCTCTTACTTGCGTTTTGTGTTGTAGTTCTGTCTTGCAAGCCGTTCACATGCAATGTTACTTGTGTCTGCAACTTTGAAGTATGGCAAGTGTGCCAGTTGAGGTAGGTTTTCCCACGTCATGTGCTTGCATGATGCTCATGTGTATGTGCAATTGATGCATGGGTGTATGGCATACACAATCAATTGGTTGTGACAGTGGCATGTCGTTTGATGTGATTAAACCCGTAGGCCTTTTAAGAAAAGGTAGCACTCTATTGATGGATGGGGATGCAGATCTTACTCTTGCATCAATAATCAGACTGACTCAGGAAGTTGGCAAAACTGTTTCTGTTTTATTAACAATGATCTAAAACAGGGAGTACAACCGGATTGAACGGATGCCGCACAAGCATTCTCTCAATGATTCACATAAAAAAACAAAGCTTTATAACAAAAATTCATCATCAATGATGTCACACTACGTGGCAAAGTAAGAAAACCTATTTGGAGTTGGAATAGGCTTAAGGGGAATAAATAAGTATACTTTCTATATAGAGATGGGTTGTGATTGTGTCTCTACAGTCAGGTGGACTGCTAAGCCCACCCCTAGTGCAAGTCATCTTCCGTGTCCTACCAATACACAATGCTTAATTGGCTTTCAAACTATAGTGCTCTTTGCTACATAGCCCTCTAAAATTGGTTGACACGCTTGTACCCTTCTGGAATACTCCACTCGCTAGCAGCACGCAAGCTGGTACCCCAGGTGCTGGAGGGTTGGACTTGACCATACCTCCCCACCCAATTAGCCCAACATCCATCATCACTCCTACTTTCTGTCATTCAATTAGTTCTTTGCACTAGGCCTTGCAAAGGATCACTGTGCCTGAGAATAAAAGGGAGTGTGATCATGACCTTATCTTCTGGTCTCGGTGTAGCTTGCCCAAAGTCTATTTTCATCTGACCATGTGACAGGAGACCACATTTTGAGCTCCTTTGTGGTATTTAATACTATTAAATGAATAAAACCTGGCACTTCTAGTGTTTTTCCATTACACCACAACAGGAGCCCGTCTGGCTTCTCATGTTCATTGTATCGCCTCGAATAGATGACCAGTTTCCTGGCTGCCCCAACACTTGACACTGGGCGAGATAAGCCTTCTCGAATCATCTTTCGCCGTTAGCTGTTTTATTCTACTGCGCCACATTTTCAACCCTATTCATCGGGTTCAAGTTTGCTAAAATGCGTTGTCGAACATCCAGATTCTACACACTCACATATGTATATATTGGCAGCACCGCCTCGAGTCTATTCACTACATATAGCCAGCCTTATCATTACTTAGTCTACTTGCGTTACTGAATCTGTACAATTACTCAGTGTCCAGTCTGGAGTGGGCTGTCGGGGGGGGGTCCAGTCTGGGGGTGGGGGGGTGTCCAGACTGGAAGGGCCTGCCTGTGGGGTGTCAATAGAGATGGGGGCTGGGTTTCAGTCTGGAGTGGGCTGCCTGGGGGAAGGGGGTTACAGGTGAGGGGGCTAGGGGTGCTGTCCAGTCTGGAGTGGGCTGCCTGAGTGGTGTCCAGTCTGGAATGGGGTGCCTGTGGGGGGTGTCACAGGTGAGGAGGGCTAGGGGTGGTTTCCAGTCTGGAGTGAGCTGCCTGGGGGGGGTGCCCAGTCTAGAGTGGTTTGTCTGTGGGGGGTGTCACAGGTGAGGGATCATTGAGGGTGTTGTCCAGTCTGGTGTGGGCTGCCTGTGGAGGGTGACACAGGTGAGGAGGGTTGGGGGGTGGTGTCCAGTCTGGAGTGGGCTGCCTGGGGCAGTCTCCAGTCTGGAATAGGCTGCCTGTGGGGGATATCACAGGTGAGGGGGTCTGTGGGTGGTGTCCAGTATGGAGTGGGGTGCTTGGGGGTGTCCAGACTGGAGTGAGCTGCCTCTGGGGGTGTCACAGGTGACAGGTTCTGGGGGGGTGGTGTCCAATCTGGAGTGGGCTGCCTGGGAGGGTCACGGGTGAAGGGGCTGGGGGCAGTGCCAGTCTGGAGTGGGCTGTCTGGGGGGTCCAGTCTGGAGTGGGCTGCCTTTCGGGGGGTCCAGACTGGAGGGGCCCGCCTGTGGGGGGTGGGTCACTGGAGAGCAGGGCTGGGGTCCAGTCTGGATTGGGCTGCCTGGGGGGTGTCCAGTCTGGAGAGGGCTGCTTGGGGGGATGGGGTTACAGGTGAGGGGGCTGGAGGGTGGTGTCCATTGTGGAGTGGCTGCCTGGATGGTGTCCAATCTGGAATGGGATGCATGTGGGGGATGTCACAGGTGAGGGGGGCTAGGGGTGGTGTCCAGACTGGAGTGGGCTGCCTGGGGGGGGGGTCTAGTCTGGAGTGGGCTGTCTGTGGGGGGTGTCACAGGTGAGGGGTAATTGGGGGTGTTGTCCAGTCTGAAGCGGGCTGCCTGTGGGGGGTGGAACAGGTGAGGAGGTTTGGTGGTGGTGCCCAGTCTGGAGTGGGCTGCCTGGGGCGGTCTCCAGTCTGGAGTAGACTGCCTGTGGGGGATGTCACAGGTGAGGGAGTCTGGGGGATGGTGTTCAGTCTGGAGTGGGCTGCCTGGGGCCGTCTCCAGTCTGGAATAGGCTGTCTGTGGGGGATGTCACAGGTGAGGGGGTCTGTGGGTGGTGTCCAGTATGGAGTGGGCTGCTTGGGGGTGTCCAGACTGGAGTGAGCTGCCTCTGGGGGGTGTCACAGGTGACAGGTTCTGGGGGGGTGGTGTCCAATCTGGAGTGGGCTGCCTGGGGGGCGTCACGGGTGAAGGGGCTGGGGGTGGTGTCCAGTCTGGAGTGAGCTGCCTGCGGGGTGTGTCCATTCTGGAGTGGCCTGACTGTGGGGGGTGTCACAGGTGAGAGGGGCTGGGGGTGGTGTCCAGTCTGGAGTGGGCTGCCTAGGGGGTATCACAGGTGAGAGGGGCTGGGGTATGTTGTCCAGTCTGGTTTGGGCTGCCTGTGGGGGGTGTCACAGGGCAGGGGGCTGGGGGTGGTGTCCAGTCTGGAGTGGGCTGCCTGGGGCGCATACAGTCTGGAGTGGGCTGCCTGTGGAGGGTGTCACAGGTGAGGGGGTTGGGGGTGTTGTCCAGTCTAGAGTGGGCTGCCTGGGGGGGAGTCCAGTCTGGAGTGGGCTGTCTGTGGGGGCGTCACAGGTGAGGGGGTTGGGGGTGGTGTCCAGTCTGGAATGGGTTGCCTGGAGAGGTGTCCAGTCTGGAGTGGGCTGCCTGTGGTGGGTGTCATAGGTGAGGGTGGCTGGGTGGCTGGTTTCCAGTCTGGAGTGGGCTGCCTGTGGGGGGTGTCACAGGTGAGGGGGTTGGGGGGTGGTGTCCAGTCTGGAGGGTGCAGCCTGTGCTTGCGAGGGGTGGTGCAGAATTTCACTGGGATGCAGTCTGGGCTTGCGAGGAGAGGTGTGCGATTTTGCTGGGGTGCAGTCTGGCCTTGCGAGGGAGGACCCACATTTTCGCTTTGGTGCAGCCTGGGCTTGCGAGGTGAAGCACGCAATTCCACTGGGGTGCTGTCTGGGCTTGTGAGGGAGGACCCGCATTTTGACTGGGGTGCAGCCTGAGCTTGCGAGGTGAGGCGCGCTATTTTGCTGGCCTGCAGCCTGGGCTTATGAGATGAGGCACGCTATCTCACACGGGGTACTAGGTGGTGGGCCAGGGGTGCCGCAGAGGCTTGTGCCGTGTTTGTCCTTTTGCTAGCTTTTCTGTGTACTTGACGGCGTGTTGTAGGCGTACCTCGCGCAGCTTGTTTTAACTTGCACGATGGCTAGAAATGCATATTTAATTCCATGAATATGCGTGGCGTGGCAAAATAATTCTGCTCCACGGCTCGCGCAGGGTCCTTCTTGGCTTGCGTACGATGCCCCATTAATGCGCCCCCTTCCATGAATCAGGCCCTTAGTATTCACTCTTACAAACAGCTCACATGAAGGCATGTCGACCGCAAGTGTCCCCCACCCACCTATGTACGAAAGGAAGGAGAGAGAAGAGGGTAGAATCATAACATGTAATGTTAATAATATGCAGCCTGCAACTTTAAGTCTGGCAGAGTCTGAGGAGTGGAAGCAGTGAGTCTGCTTTCCCTGCTGCTACTGCTACTGCTGACAGTGTTTCTACAGTGTTTACTGTGTTGGGAGTGTCCTGCTTTAAAACTTGGATTCTCCCACGGAGAGGGCACAGAGTCTGGCAGAGTGTGAGGAGTCCAAGGAAGTCCGTGGAATCCTGGAAAAACCTTGGTTCCTCCTCAGCCCGCCTACACAGCGTTCTGCTGTTAGAGCCATGCGTGACACAACGAAATCTCGTTTGCGAAGACACGCGCTCAACAGAAGCTGGAAACGGAAACCACAATGACCATCCCTCGGGACGTGCTCCCTGTGCTTTCAGCTGCCTCACTTGCATCTCCCGCGGCCACGATATTACAGCCGCATCGGTCTCAAGTAAGTGACAATGTGCCGAGTGAAGCACACGCTCGCATGAATGCATCTGTTATTTACCCTGCTCTGCAATTGAACAATGAAAGAACTGTATAACTAGCTCTACCTGATGAAGCTTGTGTCCATTTGGGAGGGACGCTTTTGCCTGGGGTATGCTTGACTGCTGCCCTGGCGGTGTGCAGCGGGGTTTGAGCTGATGATCCAGGGAACGCCCCCGAGGTCGCTGGCACTTTGCCCGGAATGATGGTCCCTCTCTGAGAACTTGTGTGGCACACGCTGAACGAGCGTACGCCACCGCTCACAAACAATGGCTGTCCGAGTATACTCTCGGCATGTGTGGATGTAAATCTGGACATTGTTGAAAATCCAAGTGGCCCCAATGGAAGCACGATCGGAAGTGGTTGTTGGGGGTCTCTGGGTGCCCCCAATGCGTGCCCGCGAGCCCCTCCACCCACAAACTCCACACGGACACGTCTGTGTGCTTCGGGCTCCCCGGTCGCTCTAACGCGGCCGGGAACGCCCCGTTTATTTAAGGCGCACGCGGCGACGTGCAACGTCACGCCGCCGCGTGCGTATCCCCTCACGGGGCAACGCCACACTCCTCCTTTTTCCGGGAGGAACAATAACAAACAGACATGTCAAAACATAGCACTGCACACAATGTCACTTGCGAACTTACAAGGCCCATGCCCCCTTTTATTATCAGCCTCCCAGGTCCCCTTCACTCCGGAACACAGTCAATCGGCCCCAGCACGTAGTCTCCGAGGTAGGCAGGTCTCCCTCGCCCAGCCCTCTGGGGGTACCTCCCACCTACCTCAGCCGCCGGACTCCCCGCTGCTCCAGTGCCTCGTTCTGGTGACCCCACGAGTTCCCCCCGGGGGGTATCTTCATCCGGGAGGACAGTCTCATCCGGGTCAGGCGGGAGTTCAGTTCGAGAGTCCCCCAGTTTCTTGAAGAAACTCACATTTCGAGTGACGGCCGACTTCCCGTCCGAGGCCGTTACCATCGATCCCTTTACTGCCACTACGTCCAGCGGCTCGGGTTCATATGGGAGCGAGAGCTTTCCGTGGGGATGCCGATTCCTGATCAGCACTTCGTCGCCCGGTTCCAGCCGCTGCGGACGAAGACCCCGCCGTATGTTTTCTTGATGTGTCCTTGCCTGTCGCTCCGCTTCCACCCGTTGATCATCTATTACGCCGGGTACCTTTTCCTGTACCTCCGGGAGGAGACCTCGGGGGCACCTTCGGAATAGTGCTTCAGCCGGGGCTACCCCAGTCGAGGCGTGTGGGGTGGTGCAGTACACTCTTAGAAACTGGTATAGCGCCCGCTGGAGAGGCTGGCCTTGTCCCTGGGCTATCCGGAACGTTTTGTTTAATGTCCTCATCAGCCTCTCGGCATCCCCGTTCGCGCGGGGCCACAGCGGGGACACCTTCCGGTGGGCCACTCCACAGCTCTCGAGAAACTCCGAGAACCTCGCGCTCTGGAATGGGGACCCATTATCCGAGCACAGGGTCACGGGAAACCCATGGGTGGCAAAGATTTTCTCCACAGCGCCGACCACGTGCTCAAATGCCACCGACTCGACGAATTCCACCTCCGGGTATCGCGAGTATTCATCGACGATGGCTAGGAAGTGAGTACCCACGGCCGTGGATCCGAAGTCCGCATGTACGACCTCCCACGGGCGGGTCCCCCGTGGCATTACTTCAATTTCAGGCTTCCGCTGTACTGGGGAGGCCGCCTGGCACCATACACAGGCCGCTACAAAGTCGTCCACTTTTCTTTCCAGCTCGGGAAACCACACCTTCAGCCTCAATCTCGCCTTCGTTTTGGCGGCCCCTTGGTGCCCCTGGTGTGCCAGGTTGATGACTTCGTGGACCTTGGAGCCCGGCACCACCAGGCGATCGCCCCGCAGCAGCAGGCCCGACTCCGTGAAGGACAGTTCGTCCTTCACCTTCCAGAGTTGCTCGAGGGTCACTTTAGCCTCTTGAGTGCGCCCTGCCACCAACTCCAGCACGGCCTTCCAGGACCCCGACTGCATCGAGCTCCTCAGGATGCGGAAGCATTCGTCGTTGGCCGCAGCACTCTCCAGCTCGGGTAGCGGCATTGCATTGGGGGTGGCGCTCTCGACCACCATGCTGACGTGATCATCGGCTTCCTCCGCACACGACTCTTGTGCGGGTCCGCCCCTGCCCACCGGATGCCTGGACAGGTAGTCAGCCGCATTGTTGGCCCCCGGCCGGTAGATTAGGGTGACGCCATATTCCAGGAGGGCCAGCATCCATCGCTCGATCCTGGCTGGTGGTTTGGAAGAGGATCCGGCCATAATCGGAATCAGTGGTTTATGGTCTGTTACCACTGTCATGGGTCTCCCCAGCACATAGAGCCGAAAATGCCGACAGCCCCACAGAACCGCCAGGGCCTCCCGTTCAATCTGTGAGTATCTCTGTTCGGTCTCGGAGAGGGCCTTGCTCGCGTATGCCACGGGCCTCATTCCCCCATCTTTGCCCACCTGGGTGAGGACCGCCCCGAGGCCAAACGGGCTGGCGTCCACAACAATCTCCGACTCCAGGGCGGGGTCAAAGAAAGCCACTGTGTCATCTGCTGTCAGGGCACCCTTGATGTCCTCGAACGCCGACTGTTCTAACGGGCCCCACTGCCAGATGGTATCCTTTTTCGTCAGGGCCCTCAGAGGTTCCGACCTCGAGGCGAGATTCTTGATGAAACGCCCACAGTACGTCACCATTCCCAGGAAGCTCCGCACCTCTGATGCCGACTCAGGGGGGCGTGCCGTCTTGATGTCTTGGACCTTCTTGGGGTCAGGAGATACCCCGCCCTCCTTGAAGATGAAACCAAAGAACTCAATGGTCGGGCAGAGGAACTCACACTTGTCCTTGTGGAGGGTGAGCCCCAGCGACTGCAGCCTTTCGAGGGTCTTGGCTAGGCGTTTCAAATGGTCAGGTTCAGTCCTAGCAAAGACCAGAATGTCGTCGCTAATGTTTAGGACGCCCTCCAGGTCTGCGAGAGCGCCACGGATTAAGTTCTGAAACACCTCGGCTGCAGACGACACTCCGAAGCTCAGCCGCTTGTATCTATAGAGTCCCCTGTGGGTGGTAAAAGTCGTGATGTAACGGGACTCTGGGTGGAGAACAACTTGGTGATACCCAGCTCGTAAGTCCAACTTCGATAAAAACCGGGCCCCTTGCACTTCAGCAATGATGTCATCGATCGTCGGGGTCAGGTGTCGTTCTCTCCTGATGGCCTTATTGGGCAGCCGCATGTCCACACAGATTCGGACGGAGTCCGGTTGTTTAGGTTTCCTCGCCACTACGATGGGGGATACCCATGGTGTGGGGCCCTCCACCTTTTCAATTACGTCCAAGTTCACCAGGTTATCGAGTTCCCTGTCCACCTGGTCCCTTAGATGAAATGGGATCCGCCTGTGCTTCAGGGCTATGGGCTGTACCGACTCGTCAATGTGGAGCCTCACGGGGTCACCGTTCATCCTCCCAATCCCTTTGAAGATGTCAGCATACTTGTCCAGCAGGTCGTTGATGTCCTCCAAGTATACTGAATAGGCGAAGCTGACTATGCCAAGGGCCTCCGCTGCCGCACAGCTAAGCAGGGTGTTGCTGCTCACCGGAGTCACATAGAAACGGGCCCTGATCTTCGACCCGTCATGTTCCACCTTGGCGACAAACGCCCCGTCAAGTGGCAGGGGCTCACGCCCACCAAATGCGAAGATGCGGGCTCTTGGCGTCGCCAGCCTCGGGGGTGGGTTGAGCGCAGCATAGTGTCCTCTCGCCATTACATTGACAGAGGCCCCCGTGTCGACTAACACCGGGACCGGCGAGCAGTTTACCTCTACGACACATCTCGGCTGTCTTCTGCTCCTCCCCTTGAGGACCTCCATGCTGGAGACGAAGAAGATGTTCTCCTCATCCTCCTCCTCCACTTCTTCCGCCAGCGCCTCCTCGGGTTCCGCTTGTTCCACCTGAGCTACATTCGGCGGGCGGTATTGCCGCGGGGCCCATAGACGAGGCTGTCCTCTCGGAATAAGTACAGGCAGGGTCGCCCTGCACACCCTCGAGAAGTGGTCAGGCACCCCACAGCGTCCACAGATCTTTCCTTTTGCCATGCACTCCGATGAGTGGGGGAGGTCATAGCCGCACTTCTGGCACGACTCCACCGGCTTCCCCGCTCTGTCTCTGGGAGGTACACCGGGTTTTCGCACCCCTCTGCCGCCCCGCCAGACAGCGCACACCTCCTCCGGTCTCGCCGCGCGGGATCCGGCCTCCATCTTGTTGGCACGAGCCTCCGCCACCTCATGGCACCTCCCGAGCTCCAGGATTCTGGGCAGAGTGAGTCCGGGCTCTCTTAGGACTTGTCGCCTCAGCTTGCCAGATGAGCATGCCTGGATCAGCATGGTCCTTATCATGTCCTCCGCATCCCCCCACGCACACCCTTGTGACAGGCGGCGCAGGCGGCCATAGAAGGTGTCAAGCGTCTCATCCTCCTTCTGTTTGGCCGACAGCATGACGAACCTTTCGAAGTCCACGTTGGCAAGGGGGATGAAATGCGCGAGGAGGGCGGCTTTGGCTTGATCATAGGAGTTATCCGTTGGAGTTAATGATTCAAAGATCTCCTGCACGGTCGCCCCTGCGGAATACAGCATCGTGGCCACCCTGCTGTCATTGTCCGTGACCTGGGCGGCCCGAAAGTACATGTCTAGCCGTCCGATCCATCTCCTCCATCGGGGCCCCAGGCTGGATGGGGGGCCCGTAGCATCAAACTCCGGAATAGGCTGTAGGGCCGCTTGCGCCCTGGCTTGGGCCATGGCCACGGGTGGTGGTTGAATCGGAGGGGGAGCGGCACCAACCGGGCGCGCAGGCAGTCCAGACGTCGTAGGACGCGGGGTTAGCTGTGGGGGGTCCTGCTGAAACAGGTCTGCTAGGCCTTCATCCTGCGAATCTTCCGAGGCCGTGGCAGTCGCACCCTCCAGGGCACCGGGATCACTCATAGGCGCAAGCGCACAGGCACCCTCGTTCCAATCCTGAGGGCCGCAACTTGCACTTCTCCCCACACTGCCACCACCCACGTGATGATGAAAGGGTTAAAGGAGAGTACCTTGAGGCGCCTTGTGTCCACGTGGGCCGCAGAAGCGGGAGCGTCATCCCCCACGTGATGATGATGAGGGGGTTGAAGAGGGTCCTGAAGAGGATCCGTGGATAAATGTTCCCAAAAATTGAGCTTTGAAAAGGAATGGGCTGAGAAGGCCCAGCCACCTCAGTCCATCTTCCAGCTACAGCACGACGTCATCGTCTGAAAAATGGCCAAAATATCAAAATTCTGGCATGGGCCTGCAGGTTGTACTGCCCGCAGTCAGTAAATCCAAAAATTAGGCTTGGATGGCCTTCCTACTCCAAACCGGAGCTTTCGGAAGATCCTCCACCTCGTGCGCAAGATGGCCGCCAGCCGAGTGTGGTCCGCGGCCTCAGCGTGATGCGAAACATCCGCGGATGTTTCCTTCGTTGAAGAAAAAATTGTCCGGGATCGCGCTCACCGCCGGGCCCGGGCATCCGACACTCGTCGCCACTGTTGGGGGTCTCTGGGTGCCCCCAATGCGTGCCCGCGAGCCCCTCCACCCACAAACTCCACACGGACACGTCTGTGTGCTTCTGGCTCCCCGGTCGCTCTAACGCGGCCGGGAACGCCCCGTTTATTTAAGGCGCACGCGGCGACGTGCAACGTCACGCCGCCGCGTGCGTATCCCCTCACGGGGCAACGCCACAGTGGTGACACCAACTTAGGGTCCCCTCCCCCCAGATTCTATAGTAACCTTGAGAAATTAAGGTCCACACTGTCGCACAATATGCAAGCAGCCATAGCAACTGGCAATGAAGACAATGGGCCTCATTACACGGATGGCGGTAAGGGTTTACCGGTACCGGTATTTTACCGGTACCGGTAAATCCTTACCGCCTTACTACGAGGTCCCTTTGCGGGTTGGGGAAGTTAACGCCTGCTTTTTGCAGGCGTTAAAAACCAACCCGCAAAGGGACCAGGGAGCTAATTACGGTACCGCAATTTGCGGTACCGTAATTAGCGCCTTCCCCATTCCCATAGAGCCCTATGGGGCAAAAATGGGAATGGGGAAGGGCAATGGTGGAAGGGGGAATTACCGCCCCGCCAACCTTGGAATAGGGCGGTAATTCCCCTTTCCAACAAGGCGGTGCCGGTATTTTACCGGCATGAGCCATGGCGCTAAAAGCGCCATGGTTCACCGCCATCCATGTAATGAGGCCCAATGTCTTCTTCCCCCTGCTTGATGAAACAGAGCTGTGTGGGGCGTTAATGCAAGACATGCTGCGAGTCCAGCTGCTTTGCATAACAGCTGACTTAAATGACTCACTTCGGCACGAACATTGACGAAATTCCCTGGACATAGTCAACAAACTCCTTACAGATCTCACCGTTTAAACAAAGACAGAACTAACAAATCAATAAGCAACACGACGTCTGATGGGCTGGGGCCAACAACAGAGCCCCTTGCTACTCTTAGCTCGTTTTCTTCAAAGAAGACGCGAGCCAAGTTGCTCATACCAAAGGCACTAAAAAGGCCAATCTAGATAAGAAACTCTTGGTGGAGGTGGCGAAAGAAGCACTGAAGCTCTTCCAGAAAAGAAATGAAATAGACCCTGTGGCGAAACGAAATTATGAAAGATGCGCTGCAGAAGCCCCAAATGATTGTGCGACTGCCCCCAGCAGCCTAGGTGCCTAACCTTTACTTAAAATGTTTTGAGTGTGCAGGGCACATCATTTGTAACCTCTGTGCCCAATGAAGTAACAACAAAAAATACCACGCGACCAGAAGTGGACACAGGGACTGGTGCCATGTCTGTGCTAGTAGAGAGGCCTCTTGCTGGAGACGCACTGTTGGATGAGGCCCTTGATGCCACCTGTGTCGATAATGAAGTGGGTGCTACTGTGTCTTCATAAGTAAACATCGTGCACCTTCAAGAAAGGGTGACGCCTTCGCAGTTTGTTGACATTCTAACTGAGAGTCAATCCTCAGGAAATTTGGCTCTTCTAGACCCCCAACTGGCATCCACTTCGAATTTAGGTTCTCAGCACCCCCTGGTCGGCACTGAAGCAATATTGACAAACTCTGACGTCCATGCTAATTCACCAGAGCCAAATATTCAAGAATTGTACGAACACGCAAATACCATGCACTGCCCAAAATAAACCAAGTGGTGTAAGTGAAAAAAAGCCGAAAAATCAACCTCTTAAGAAATCGAAACGAGGAAACGACTCACGTAAGTTCCTAACAAACATCAAAACAAAACCGTCAATGTGACGGTAAACAGAACTATTGTAAAAGAGAAAAGCCGTGAAACAAAAATCTGCCCAAAAGAAGTAATAATTGTGTCGGATGAAATCTTAGAGCCGGCAATTGGCGTTAGTGATGCATCTGAAGATCTAGTGAACATGTTAACTTATGAGGAAGACGACGTTCAGGAACTGAGTGAATCCAGCGCAGGCGTGTTGGTTGAATGTCACTTGGCTCACACCACGCCCAGCTGTGCTGTTGCAGGACAAGTCAAACAAGCGTGCAACTCAAATGTAATCCCTAAACCGTCCCAACTACCTCAACTATCCACCATAACTGATTCTGTAGTTAAACCATTCACGGCCCGGGAAATGTCTGGAAGAAAAGTCGTATGTGAAGAAAAAATGTTGTTTCAATCAAACAAAGCACCAAGACTTTGTCAAGTCTTCCAGCGACCTCCTTCTACACAAGATGGTCCACTCATACCCAAATTTACCTTCATGACACTGGACGGAAAATTTACTAAATTAGCTGCCTTGGCTCATAGTCTAGATGGCTATCCAAGAACGTTAGCCACTCCAAAGAAAGTTGTTAGCTGTAATGCACTACCATCTTCTTGCTCCCCCACAGTTCATGCCCAGAAGGACAGACGACCGGAGCGATAACCTGATTTGCAGCAGTCTATTACCTCTGGTGCTTCAATAAAACACAAGTCAATCTTGCTAGAAAATGGCAAAAATCCATCTCAATCCTTGAAGGACAAACAGGCAAAAAGTGCTGCTTCGAAAACACAGGCCTTACACCAAGTGCTTTTAGAATGCATTGAGTCTTCTGACGAGTTCATTCTAAATCGTTACAATGTTCTATGGCTGTGTCATTTTCTCCCAAGTCTCAGAGCTATTGAATCCAGAGACTTGAAAATTGTCGAATTTTTTAACGAAACCAAAAATGATGCAGTAATACTCCATTTGCAGTCGAAACTCATAGCAGATATCCTACTGGAAGCGGGTCCCATGCTAATGTCTTTGGGGTTTGATATTCTGCAGTACCTAATTGTCCTTTGTCTAGATTGACGGAAAATGGCTCAGGCAGAGTGAATGTCAATGGAGCCAAAAAGACAGATGAAGAAGTGTCACAACCTATAACCGCTGTCTTGGCCCAAGCAGCTCCACTACAAACTGGCATCCTACACTCTGAATCCATGGCTAAAATTCCAATGAACCATCTCATAAGGATAACAATTCAAGGAACTGTTAGCGCAACTGAAAACTCTGAAGACATAGAAGAAGTTGTTAACTCAGCCACTGAAGTAAAGGACTGGTCTTGGCTTGCCGGTGCTCTAAACACCGAACCGGACAAGTAATGCCAGGTCCAAGGGGAACCTCAAAATTGCACAATGGGATCTTGGAACACAAGGGGCTTTACGCACCTGTTTACAACTGCTTGGGCCACTACTCTAGATCTCATTTGTTTACAGGAAACGTGGTTATACGAAACTCCCATCCTTGAAGGCTTTGAAACAGTGCTTAATCCAGCCATTAAGCCGCCCAAAGGTAGACCCATGGCGGGGCTTCTAGTGGCGGTAAAGAGAGAGTCTGGCCTAAGGATCGAAAATTCTTTCAATCCATCTCCATTTATTCAGGTGGTTGTGATTGGTTCCTTGGGGAAAGAAAGGCCAAATGTGCCTAAATTGCACATCATCAATGTATAATGGAACCACTTAGCTGCTGGCTCAGAATCCTATGTTGACCAAGTCACAACCACAAAGGATGTCCTAACAGAAAAGGGTATTCCGATCAATCTAATTATCTGCGGTGATCTTAACATTGACTGCATCAAACACTTAAACTTACCTAGTGGTAAAAAGAAAATTAACACCCATCAAGAGCGTGTAACAAATCAATGGTGCACGGAAATGGATCTCTGTGGGCTGATGATGTTAAACGGTCAAACAGCAGGTGACATCCCCGCCCAACCGACTTGGAGAAGATGTGAACAGAGTTCGGCCCTTGATTACATATTCGTGTCGGGAAACATACACATGAGGACTACCCGCTTAGAGATCATTAAAATGTTCCACAGTGACCACGATATGGTGACTCTAAGCTTTACCAACAGTACACAGAGCGACAAAGGGCTGTGGCCTCACGCAGTAAGAACTGGAGTGTGTAGAATTCGCCTATATCTTGACACTGAGGCTCTAACTCACATCACCTCCAAGTTTCAAATGAATACTGAGACATTGGAATACCAACATCTTTTGTCACACTTTGAGGAACAGAAACAGAACCTAAAACATGCTGACTTTGCACATGAACACAAATTTGATCTAGAGATTCTGCAACGGAAAAGATTATTGCGACACGACCTACGAAATGCACAAAGAGACACTCAGGCTAACGTCCAGGATCAGAAAAGATTGATCAAGTAAGCCTATGAAAACTGGCTTAAGTCCCACAAGTCCATCATGATACAACATGACGCTGAATTGATGCTGTCTAAAATGGCAAGTAAAAACTCTGCAGACTACTGGAGCTTGATAAACACCAATTTAGCTCCACAACATGCTCTGCAATCAAACTCGGTCTCGAAGTAGAGTGGACGTCTTTGTACACTGATCTCTTTTGTAAAGATGTAACAACTAAAGAGTGGGAAGCTCCAATCTTGACCCAATGGGAGATTGTGTTCCACAGAGATGACATTCTGCAAATAATTAAGAACGTGCACAATTCCCGAGTCCCCGGCCCGGATGGTCTAACTTTTCCATCAAACGTCACCCAGAAGAATGGACAGACTTCTGTACAATTCTGTTTCACAGAATTGTCAAATGTTGCAGTACACCAAAATCATGGAAGTCTGCCGTGATTGTACCAATCTTTAAAAAGGGTGACAGACGAAATCCAAAAAACTACAGACCCATTGCATTGTTGGACGTGCTGGGGAAAATGTATGCCACCCTCCTGCAACAGAAACTTCTAAAGTGGTCTACCGATTCAAACCGGATAGACCCAAGACAAGCAGGATTTGTGAAAGGGGTGGGGTGCAGTGTGAATCTACTCTTGTTAAACTTACTCAAGAGGGAAGTACATCGATCCACCTCTAAAGTTTACCTGGCACTAATAGATCTATCACATGCTTTTGACAGCATAAATAGGGACTTGTTATGGGAAAAACTGAGTGCATGGAATTGTCCGCCTAGCCTGTTGGCCGCCATCCGTGAGCTACACACTAACACTTCAATTAAGATCAGATTAGACCTCAAAGGCTCACTTTCAGCCCCTATTAACACACACACGGGGGTCAAACAAGGCTGCCCATTAGCAGCCATTATTTTCAATCTGTTCATATTGGATATCAAGGAAATTTTTGAAGATCTAGCCACGTTGCCACCGAAAATTAATGGTACGAATATCGACTATCTTATTTACGCGGATGACCTCATTCTCATAGATTCGACGCCAATAGGTCTCCAATGTAAACTTACCACCCTTGAAAAGTACCTAACAGTGAATGGCCTCCTAATAAATAAGCAAAAAATGTGAAATTCTCGTCCTTGAAAAACTGCCGAGTAAGAGAGGAAATAGGAAAAAATGTAACTGGTACCTGGATAGTGAACTGATTAAAATAGTAAAGAACACCACCTATCTAGGTATGAAAATTAGTGCAAGTAGAAATGATGCACCCTGGGTCGAGGCGACTAAAAGCAAATGCCGCCAGCTGGCTTGCCAGGCTTCCTTGATTAATAGAAAATTCGGTAAATTTTCTTTAAAGCCAACTGTCATTTTCTTCCAACAAAAAGTGGTTCCTGCACTGATATATGGTGGTGAAAATGCCTTTGGCTGTGGATACGATTTGTGGAACTCACTTGAAAACATCTTCTGGTCGAGAGTTTTACACCTACCAAAGGGGACTCCAACGGCTTGCATAAGATTCGAACTCGGCTACATTTCAATCCAAGCATGTGTTGCCTGGAATCTAGTAAGCCTTTTCAGAAAAACGATGCAAATGGATCCGCTGCTCCAAATCCGTATACTGCACAAACCCATCACAGAAAAATCCCAAATTATCCTATTTCAATGGAACAGGTTATGTCTCGAGGTGCTAGAAACATATGACATCTCTGTGCAAATCCAGATCAGGCTAAGAAGAAGATGCGGAGAACAGACTGGATCAACACATGCAACTTAAGAACTGCATCAAAAACAATGAAGGATGCCCCCGGAGAGGCCAGAGCATATGGTCAGTTACAAGACTACCTAAACTGCTTTTCAGACCAACACACGAGAGCTCTATATATGCATTTTAGGCTTAACGTACTGGCAACTAAGGAGCGCTTAAGCTTTTGGTCCCAGTATGCCGACGTGGATCTGAAGTGTCGCTTTTGTCACTAGTATAATGAGACTCTAAAACATTTGACGATGTCGTGCTCTGGGTTTGAACAACAAAGAACAAACATTTTTGGTCCAGTTATTAGTAAACATCAAACTCTGACCATTGAGGATTGGTGGAGGGCCTTGTTTGATGGTTCAAACAGATCTGTTCTATTTGCCCTAGTTGTGTTTCTTCGTGTCTTAAAGGAGGGTCTAGACGCTGAGTTAACAAATCTAAAGTCGAGTCACAGTTAAAACGTGGACTTAAATCATTCCTTGTATAAAAGATTTGATATGCTTGTACTGTACTAAGAGTAAGACGAAGAGATGGATATAGAGAGAAATGTACGTTCGTTATTTTTAAAGGTTGTAAAATCCAATAAAAAAATAAAATAAAAAAATATATGATCAACATAAACTGCCACGGCAATGATTTCAGGGTGAAAGAAACCTTGGGTTTAGGGACTAACTGCATATATTTGTTGCGTTCCTAATTTTGTAGGGTGGTGTATATAGTGCTGCCGACGCCGGAGGAAGCTAAGGCAAGTGAACCGGTACTATAGACCTTCTATGCACAGAGGTATGTGAAATACAAATTACAGGGCACTTAAGAAGGATTAAGGGAAATGCACACGCACGCACACCCGCTCTATTTCCGGAGGCATTTAAAACGTTCTACCTCTGATGCCTGCGAGCTAAACGGAGCAGGGATTACATCAGCACGGACCTGTCGATCCAAGGCATGCAGTAGATCTCAAATATCTATGTCAGCAAGCAACAAAAGGATCGAGGTTTGCGACAGTCCTAACTAAGTGGCCTTTAAAGCTGTGCCTGGCATAACTCTGGCTTGAATTCAATGGTGTTAGCTGGTGAGGATCAGAGGCTCTGTTACTGCATAGAAATGTGTCCTTCTTTTTTTAATAACCGTCTTTTTAAGCTCTTCGCGTTTTCAAGAAGCAAAATTGCTTTAGTAGGGATGTCAGAAATATTCATAATTATGTGCAGGTCATCATTGTGCTACTAAACACATTCACACGGGCAGGGTTAGGGTCTCCGCAAGAGGATGAGCCCAGTTCTTTCCTTCCTTGAGGCGGAAGGCCAGTTCCCCCTTAGCTCAGAGGCCAGGGCTAATGCAAGAGAGTAGTTATCGGTAGCCAAGGGAAGCCGGCCAATAGCCTCTACCCCTTTGGACATTGCCAGAACTAGAGGCGGCCTACTAAATGTGTGATCACATCCTCAGAGAACCTTCTCTTCATCATGCTTTTTCATGAAGACTGTAAAGTGGAGGCTTCATGCTTTTAACACAGCATCTCCTGTATTGAGGGTTGTGGACGTTTCTGCCCCTTTTAGCCAATCCTGCCAATTCTCTCGTGCCAGAACTTGATTTGTAGGAAGCGCTAGCACCAGATTTGCTTGTGGTGGTGACGCCAGATGTTCACCTCTGCCGCCTCCATTCCTCCATCACTGAATCGGGCAGTGGAAACCAAAGCTCGATTAGTTTTAAATATACTACTATCACCACCAGCTTGCGGCTTGCCCTAAACCACCTGTCGCTCACCTCCCATGCATCAGCCGTGCCATAGGGATTCCACTCGGCTGTGCGTGTGTTTCCAAGAATTGACAGTCCCTCTGACATCTCTGACTTATAGGCGGTGGAGGGTGAGAGGGTGGTGCCATTTAGCCCGAGCTTGCTGTAAACAGCCCAAAGCAAAGCTGTGCCCACAGGCAGTGCAGGAAATCTACCATCTCAACCAAGCTTCAAAATAGCAAGGCCTTGTCCACAGAGTCAAAAGCTGCCTTTTTTTAGCCAATTGTTTATTTATTTATATTCAATGAAATGTAAGAGCGATTTTGATTTGCGCAGCAGGACATATTTCAAATACAATAAGGACACACTTTGAAGGTCGTTTTCCTGGCGTTTCTCTGCAGATCGACCCTATCATATATTATAATTATCAGGAGCGCATTGAAAATGACACTGACTGCAATAATGGAGGTGGTAGTTGACTGTATCATAGTGACACCCCTTTATTTCAATGGCCACTATTTTGGACATACTTCAGCATCCCTGTCTAGACCCAGCGAGAATGATTGCACACACACAACCAAACAGATATGTCACCAAAGCTTCAAGAGGGATCTGCAACCGGTGGCTCTCCGACTCTCACAATCCCTCACCATTGACTATGCTTGCTAGCGGGGCTGATGGTAGATGCAGTTCAAAACATCTGGAGAGACAAAGGTTGCAGACACCTGCATTAGGATAAGGCAGTTTCCAATCAAACGCGATATTGTCATGAGATGTTTGAACAGATGTTGCAGTGCCCTCATCCTGTATTCTTTTCACCAAGATAACAAACACAGATATACTGAGGCAGCTTTGTGTAGCCTAACACTGCATCAAATGATAGAATATTTTCACTATTAAAGGCGCAATCTGGAGTTTGCACTGTTGCACATTGGACTACAATCCCAAAATCAAGTTGTGTAACTACACACATCACAGACTTTTAAAGTGTATATGGGGGTCTTCTGATATCAACATTCTTGTTCACCACGACCTTTCCATTGCAATGCGTTGCGCTGGAGGATTGTTTTAGAGGGTCAGACTGGGAAAATCATTACTTGCAGAACAATAGTGCAGAGCAACCAGTGCTGTAGACTATTATTCCTGCTGCCAATCAGAATGCACCTATTATTCCCAATTGAGGGGAATTCCGATTAGCTCACTGGAAGAATCTCAGACGCTATATTTACAAAGATACACAACCATTACCAAGATGATAGTTGCATCATTAAAGAACAAACAGCACCTCATTGAGGGCCCCACCAGCGCAAGGCTGAAGGGTGACCTTCACAGCAGGACTGACACAAGTGCAGCTGAGATGACAGCACTGCAATACCGACATGCGACCTTCACTGCATGATTTCAACAAGTGCGCCTCACACAGGATCCCAACCCTGAAATAAGGAAAGTCGACCCCCAGGCAGTATACCCCTGATACAATGTTCACACTGGCATCATTGCTGTGAAAAGTGATCCGCACCCAGGACATGACATCAATAATGTTTATTCCCAGTGCAGGACTGAGAGGACTGAACCACACACTACAGGAAAACAGCAATGCAATATGAAAAGGGAACACAAGCTGCAGGTCTGAGACAAATTCACCTCAAGCAAGGAGCCACCACTTAAATACTGAAGAGGAACTCTCACTGAAACAAGTGCCCCTCAAACCAGAGACTGCCACTCCAATATTCCAAGGGAACTCTTACTCTATGGCTGGTGCAAGAGCATCCCTACCAGGACAGGAACAGCTCCTTTACAACAGAAAGGTGCCCCACCCTCCAAGGGAAGTACCATTGCGCCTCACACATGCCTATTGCTGCAGTACTGAAAGGCGTCCCAGCCAATGATGCAGCACTAAAGGATGGGCCCAGAAAATGACTGCCCACCAGGCTACATGGAGTTGCTTTTTATTTATTTTATTTATTGAACCTTTGTATGGCACCTATACAGCAGAAAGTGTTTCCAGACACCACAGGGCAAAAAAGGTGGGGGGGGGGGGTGAGGGGTGGGAGGCACAGAGAACATGGATGTATGTTGTTCATATGATTACCATAGGGCATTTGAAAAAGTCCCTTCATGCGCACAGTGCCCTATACATTGGTTCCTGATTCATGTTGGTGACATGCCTCAGCACATTCATCCATCACTCTATGCTGTATCATATGTATATTTAAACACCTTTGTTTTTAGGCTGCCATAATGCACTCCATTTCTCCATCTAGGACCCTATTATGGGATTTAGTGGACATGCCACAAGCAGCAATTTTCCAATTGCAATAACCTGAAAACAGGTCCCTTCCATGCTGTTGTCCGTTGCTCTAAAAAGTGCACATATTTTGCTCTGACCTCCTGTTTCTCCTTATGTTGCAGCAAGGTAGTACATGCCATCTGCAGTATGAGAGATCATGGGGAGATATGGGATGGATTGCTGCTGCGGCCCTCAGTGTCAGACTGGTGTACATGGCATGGGTATTTAATGGCAATCGATACGCCTATGTTCTAGGCATGGCAGTGGAGGAATGGGGGTGGCCCTGGTACTCCCATCCCATGCTGCAAAAAACCTTATTTCCCAAATAACACCACACATAGTATTAGAATGGATTTTAATACTCATGGCACTTTACTTTTTTCTCTTCTCCCATGTGTATACGCAGGTAGGGATGCTGCAATTTGATCGCACTCCCCCCACCCCCCGACCGGCCCTGTGTCTTCAAGCAGTTAGTTCAGTGTGTTGTTGAGATAGTGCTGAGTGGATGTTGCAGGTGTATTACTCTGGTCATAAGTGTGGAAGTCTTATGTACCGATGTATGTATCTGTCACTGCTGCTTTGTGGCATAAGAGAAGGTTACGCAACATGCCCGCAAGTGGTGGCATGGAAATGTTGCATGCTTGTCGAGCCATTTCACAGATATGTTCTCATCCTGCAGTGCATGCAGAGCTTAGTAGATTGCAGGTGGCGTGTACTAGGAGTTCACTCTGCATTTCATCACAGTGTAAGGCACACGGGCCTTCATTTGTACATTTGTACAAAGTGTTGTAGCATGAATACCCACATTCTATTTGTGTAAACAAAGTTTTCTGCATGTCGTGTGCATCTCAACAAGATCCTTCCTTGTAGTTACCATTCATTTCTGCACATGTGTTTCAGTTCAGTGGTGACTGCAGGTCCTTGGTGGCATCATGGAAAAGTGTGGGTTACTGGTGTGTATGTACTATGCTGCTTTCCACATTTTATGGCAATTTACGTGGCAACAACATATGTAAAATGTGCCTGCCGGGCTTGCTTCTGTTGATAAATGTGGTCAGGTATGCACATGCACGTTCATGTTGCCATCAGGGACATGGTTGAGTTTTCAGGTGTGGTTGATGTCTGGTGATCCAATTGATAGTAGTCACCGAGGGAGGCATCTTGGGGACATGTGGGTTCATTTTTGTGTCATTGATTGGTATCGCACTTTCACACACTTTCCCAAACAGGTGTTGCTTGACTATGCCAATTCATGCAGAAGTCAAACTCTCAGCCCCAGTCTCAACTCCCTCAAGGATGCTGACATAGCCATGGACAGTGCCTTCTCCTCCAACGGCCACAGATACATGGGTGGTGCCAGTTTTCGGACACACCTCTTGAATTCTTGCCAGCTCTTCTGGATGTGGTCCAGTTTAAGGGGTGTAGTCGCTAACACATTTCTTATTTTGTAGGATGGCCCTCAAGATTTTGTTGCGCTGGACTGCAACCATTGAGCACTCACAAGGCAGTCAGGCCCTTTGTGTGAACCTGGATCAGGACCTTCAGCTCTTCATTAGTGAACTTGGTACAGGGTTGCTGCTGCATTGTCTGCCCTTGTTGTTCAGTGGGAAAAGCGGCATGCTGCTCTGGAAGGAAGTTGCCAAGTGGTGGTTGGCCCAGAACAAGGGTATTGGCCGATGGACTGGGGCTTGAGGGAAGACAGATAATGTGGATTTGGTGCCGCTGGCGCAATTAACAGAGGTTGAAGTTAGCAATAAGTGGGTAGTGGTGCCAAGAGTAAGGGGGTGGATTGTGTGCAGCGATGTGAGAGTACACAAGTCTGGGTTTCACTGGGAACAAGGCACAGAATTGGGTATCACTTGTCCGGTGAGAGAAACAGGAATTTAGGGGACCTGTGGACATTTGAGGGGAGGGTGTCCTGGTGGAAACTGAAGCCAGAGATTTCAGGGAGCAGGTGGTGTCAGGTGGTCTTGAAGGCAACTGGATTCATCAGGTTCTGGGGCAGGTGCAGTCAGGGGATCCTGGGGGCAACAGAAATCATGGGTTCTTTGGTTTCATATGAAGTCAGTGGGTCCTGAGGGCAGGTGGAGTACGTGGGTCCTGAGGAAAACAGGAGTCAGATAGTCCTGGGAGGATTGTTCAAAGGGGTGAGTAAAATATGGCTACCTAATGAGCCCAACTTGGGGAGAGCAGAAGGAAGAGTGTGGTTGGGGACTCAACCAGAGGGGGACATTTTGGAGGCAGATGTATACATCATCCATAGATTCTGCCCCACCCCTGATACAATATTGCAGAGGTGAGAAGTGTTACTCACTAAGACAACCATACAGCCTTTATTCCAGACAGGTATCAGACATAGAGACAAGGTAAACTGAAGATGGCAAACTCAGTCTAGCTAACATTGCACTAGTAACACGCACATGGCGTTGTAACCGTATGGGCAAGACTCAGTGCCTTGGTGTGTGTTAGTGTTTATGTTGGTGTTAATGTGTTGTATGATGTTGGATTGGGATGTGGTTGTGCACACTGGTTATTGTACATAAGGGATCCAGAGTCACAGATGGTCATAGCTGTAAGACTATCAGGTGTCTTGGTGTGTACTTGCATTGTTGAGGGTTCTATGAAGTATGAGGGGTGGTTCACTCTAGGTGTGCTTCCAGCATCTCAGAAATGGTGGGTGTGAACATAGAATTGATTCTTGGTGTGTCGAAGTGTAGTGTGGGTATCCCAAGGTCTTGTGTAGTGGCGTTGGTTATGTTAGAGGAGCAGAAAGGGGAAGTGGGTTAGTAAGCCGGTCGGTTTGTTGGAGCCTCTCATGTGATTCTTTGGTTGCTTCCTGATGGTATATACATTTGTTCTTGGTTGTGGTTCTTTGGCCCATCCCACCTCCTCTCTAGTTGTTTGTCTGTGATATGATTGTTGCCGGAGTTCCTTTGAAGTTGACATTGTCTGTTTAATGACCAGGTTTTGAGTTGCTTCCTCAAGGTGAGGTGGTCTTCTGTGGTTCTAATTTCTTTGGGCATGATGTTCCAGAGGTTAGCAATTAGACGTGAGAACACTGTTCTGCTGAATTTACTTTTTACATTATGATTTTTCTCTATCTGTAGGTCGTTGCTGGACATTAGGTCCCTTCTTAGGCGACACCAGCTAATCTTGTCTTGGAGGAATTCAGCTCCTTTTCTGTGCAAGGCTTTGTGGGTAATGCAGAGTGCTTTAAATTTGATGCATGTTTTTACTGGTAGCCAGTGTAGCTGTTTCAGTGCTGGAGTGAAGTGGACTCTTTAGTCTTCATAGGATCCTGGTTGCTGTATAATTATAATAATTTGCATTAATATAGCGGTACAAACCCTCAGGCATCTGCGTGCTGATTATTATTACCCACAGTGTGTGGTGCTCATGTATTGACCTCGGAAGGATGAAAGGCTGAGTTTCACCCTGTCGGGATTTAAATCTGCACAGATGTCAAAGTGAACTCTCTACTCACTGTGCTATCTGACCGGCTATATTGCACCCTTTGGATTTTCTATGTGAGTCTTTCCGTAAATCTTAGGTAGAGGCTGTTTGCATAGACAATGTGTTTGAGTATCAGGGAGAAGATTGTGGGGGTTCTGTGAGGGAACGAGAGGTAGGGGAGTAATCCTCTCAGTAGTATTAGGAGAAAGAAGCATTTTATTGGTGATTGTGTTGACTTGCGGTTCCAGGTATAGTCCATTGTCCATGAGTATTCCTGAATTATTTACTACATCAGAAGCCTGTGGCTGTGTTCCCATGAAAGCCACCCTTTGCGGCTCTGTGTCCCTTGCAAAGGATGTCTGGTATGGAAGAATTCAGTCAGGGGTAAATAACTGTGGGCCCATAAAATATGTTCTTTTTAAAACAGTCCCCCTCGCCAGCTGCTGCCCCCAGGGCAACCTAACTGCACCTACCCCAAGACCCTCTGACTCGACCTGCCCACAGGAACCCCTGGTTTCAGTTGCCCCAGGAACACCTGTCTCTGTTTCCACAGAACCCCGACTTCAGTTGCCCTCAGGATCCGCTGACTTCTGTTGTTCCCATGAGCACCTGATTTCATTTGTCCAATCCCTCACTGAAACCCTGCCTAAAGTCTCCTCTTAGGTGGTCTGGGGAAGGCAGATGCTTACTGATCACAACCCTGGGGGTGGTGTACTGGAGGGGATCACCTGGGTGGAGACAAGACCCAGGGAAGAGAGGAGCATAGAGAGAGGTGGCTCTGAATTCCAACAGTGACTCCGAATTTGATCTCAGGCTCCACATTTCACCAAGGATAAAAGATTGATCCCAGTAGTGAGCAAGAGTGTGAGACTTGGTGTCTGAATATAGTAGATGTCAGTATTGTGGATGCGTGAAATACATGCCAGCTAAAAATGAATTCAAATTTGATACTGCACAACATGGATTTTACTCCATATCACAGTCATGGACTGAATTGTTGTGGACCATAATACTATCATGTATTAATTTACCTTATCCCTCTTACCTATGCTCATACCCTACTAATATTCAGAGAAAATAGTCCAAGATTTTGTGTACAAACTTCAGTGCAAATTGATAAATTAAATGTACTGCGGAGAGTTGATTTAAAATTCAAGCAAATAACAGTGGAAGAAACGGTTTTGCAGGTGATCTGAAAACTGGTTCCATTGTTGATACTGTAGAACAGGAAAGAAGAGAGCAGGGAAAATAAGCTATTTGCATCCGTTGATATCATTCTAAGCAATCAGGATGAACATGGTCAGAACCTTGGGGAGGGTTGGCTGAGTTTCCAGGGAGGTGGTTCTGATGGACATGTTACATCATAGAAAAAGGCTGGTACGTTTACATTTCACGTAAGTGCAACAAGGTATGCTTATGGGGAGAGCTTAAAAAGACTGGTAGGAGGCTGGCTCGCTCTTGCAGAGGCTCGTAGCAGCGTCTCAGAAAGGTCTGGCAGTCTCAAGCACTCTTAAACTCAAGCTGACCATGAGGGAGTGGAACAAATGCTGACAGGCGGGCTGAGGAAAATATGTTGTTGGCTCCTTCCAAGTTCAGATGAGAATAGAGACAGATGAAGGGAACCTCCCGTGTGGGTGCTATCCTGATAGACCTTGAAACTGAGCAGTCTGTGGGTGCACATTCTTGTTGACTGTCTGGTTGAGGTGTGTGTAGCTTTAAAATCACCAGTGTAGATGTCGATTTTGCATGGGTTCTACATATCAGGCATCCCTAAATCCATTTGATCCCCATTATACTGAAGTGAAGTGTATTTCTCAATGTTGAATAAGTTGCCAAAAAAATTATAATTGCAAAGAATAGAAGTTAGCGCTTTCAGAGCTAAGTGTCTCAAGGTTGTTGCTGCAGTGTTCTCTGTCAAGTTAGAAGTGGTAGAGAGGGCTACAGTAATTCTCTGAACTTCTACAGGGATCATCGCTTGGGGTGAGAAAGAGTGAAATGTGTGCTAAATGTTGCTGCTGGAATTTTGATGCATTGTATTATTCTAACAGAGTGTGAAGTTAACATGGTCAAGTGAACAAAGCCACAAATCTTTTTAATGCATTACATTTATTTATTAATCTCAATTACGTATACATTGCTTGTAAAAGAGACATGTCAGCTCTGGTATTTATTTATGTGCCCTGGTTTCTTGTGTTATCATGTAGAGTTGAAGTAAGTGGTAATTGTATTTTACCGTAGGCAGTATTTCACTGTATCACATGTGGTCAAATGCAAAGCAAAGCTAGTCACTGTAAATGGTGATTTTCTAAGAGGCTCTGAATGAATGTACATATTTGGTTTACATGGTAAATGTATTCTGGGATACTGCCAAAAAGGCATAAGGTGGTATTGTAAATAAAATACTGCAAGGGCATAAAATAATCAGTTAGACTGTACTAAGTCCAGTATTTGCTTACCGTTAGTGACCCGGGTATAAGAACTGTTATTAGGTGGTATTCTGAATTAGGCTCACCACTAAACCACGAAATACCCAAAATACCACCACCCATTAATACTACCAACCAAAAATACTTCCAAAATACCTCTAGCAGGAGATTCCGTGGGATGAGTTACAGTATTTTTCCTCTGACAGGAAGATTCTAACCACTATGCCAGAGGAGGGTATGGCTTATTGTCATTTGAATGTTTCTTGACCTCCTAATAAATATAGCGTGGTAAACCCTAAGGTTATAACACCAAAACTATTATACAAAAAGAAAGAATGCTTTTGGTCCCTAAAATCAAATGCCCTCCTCAATACCACTACACAGAATACTGGAAATTTTGTCTTGTCTGGATCATGTTCCTCCAACAAAGCTAAAACCTGCAACCCCTCTGTTTGAATTTATTAAGGGAATTAAATATACCCTTAAAAATACACCAGAAGTAGAAACCCCTAACTTTGAGAAAGTGAACTACATGTCCCATATTTCTACAGGGACTGAGATGAATATGAGGGCTGAGGGGGCATGTAGATGTAGAAGACAGGCAGTAAGGCCTAACGGCCATTGCAAGGGTCAGGCAATTGACAATAATGGTTTGCACCTGAAACCAATTGCCCCACCTGTGATGTATAAAAGTCTGCAGCAGGCGATGGAAGAAGGAAGGAGCTTGAGCAGGAGCTGGGATGCAGGTAGTAGTAGCAGTAGTAGAAGAGGCTGGCAATTCACAAGGAAGTGTGATCACTGGAAGGATGCCGGAACGTGGAGACAGCAGATTTTAACTGCAAGTTCTGAGAGGGGTCTGTGTTGACAAACTCTATATTGCCGTGGCTGCACTAGGAAAGACGTGCTGAGTATGGAGGTTTTCCCAGGTGCACCTAGTGGCTGTAGTTGCAGAGTCATGGCCGTGCTGAAGCTCGAGGCCCGTAGCAGGAAGCAAGCTGAGGGACAGAGGAGTGAAGGCGACTCCCAGTTGGCGTGGCCAGACCTGAGACACCCATGCTGCAGAAGAGAGTGTGCCCCAAGTGTACCCAATGCTGTAGTGGAAGTGGAAGAAGTCAGAAAGGGGAAGCAGCCTGCAGCCACAGTGTTCTTGGAGCTGGCAAGTGGATCTCTCCCTTCAGGTTCACTCTGAAATCCCTGCCGGTAACTGTTACTAGCTCTAAAGTGGCTTGCGTAAGAGCATAAATGAGTATAAACTGTTTGTCGTTGTTAAAAGTATTACTAACAATGGAAATATATCATGCACACTTATAGTGAAGGTTGCAGTGCTTGTGTAAGAAGAAAGCATCTCATTTTCCATTATTGAACTGTTGCTATTTCCAGAATGGTCATGTGTCTCTAATTGCAGAGTGGACGCTTGCTAAATCATTCTGAGAACACTAACGCTGACTTTCACAATTGAACAGACAGCATCAAAGGAAGGTTGTTTGTGAACTATTGTGATTCCTAACAGGAGTTAGAAAACATCTCTTTGATATTAAGTGGGAATAAAGACACTTGCAGTTGTTTAAGGTCTACTTCGAAGAGTGTTGCATTTGCCTAAATCCGTTTTCCCTTGGAGCACTGAACCATGTAGTATTAAGAACACATATTCTTTAAACCCAGATGTAATAACTAAGAAGAACAAGCATTACTCAAGCCAATAGGTGAAACCTTTCTATAGGGAAGCAACCCTGTTTAGATCTGTTCACCTGATCTGCAAAGTTGTTAAAGGTCCAGTGTCCTCTGATACAAGTGTGACATTGTTGCTTGAAGATAGAAGTGTGGCAATACAGCATCAGCTGAGACCAAGAAGGTGTGAATAAAGCTGGGGAAGGGAGCTGGTTGCTTGTAAATAAGGCTGAACAAATAAACTGTATTTCTGAGACTGCTGAAGTTGAGAGAAGTCCAGTCTTGAAGCAGAGGCAGGTTATACATGTGCTAGTAAGGCAGACATAAGAGTCTAAGAAGCTGCCTTTATCTTGGAGCATAGGAAAGAAGAGTGCCTTACCCATCTGTAGATGTCGAAGTGTCTTGTCTTTATATGCTTAACAATCCTGAAGTATCAAGTTGAAGCAAAAATACCAGAACTGTGGTTGTGTATAATACTGTCAGTAGATGTTACGTTGAAGTTGGTTGAGTTAGTGGCATACTGTAGAACAAGGAAGTCTGTTCCCACAGGAACAGTAGTAGAAGGGTGGTTGCCAAGAGGAAAGCAACAACCCAAGAAGAAGCATCCTGACAATGATACCAAATAAACTACAGAGGTTAGAAATATTTGTAAAGTTGTAGAACGAAAAGTTGTTAATCTATTTTTTGAATGTGGCATAACAATCATTGAAGGTGGGCCAGTTTGTTTATGTTAAGAGTTAGTCCCTTAGCCTTTAGACCAGGTAGGGAATTCCCTGATAGAGTAGTATTAGCGAGGATTTATTGGAAACCTTTTTCTTTAATAAAATGCTTAATTTTGAGAAAACCACAAGTAGTTGTCTGCCTCACATTACTGACCACTCACACCCCCTCAAGATACCTTCATGTCTCACATGTTTCTCAATGCTGTATGGCATCTAGTTACATACCCCAGAGATGTCAAAATTTACCCAGTGCTCTGAGTAATTCTGGGTATCTGGAGGATGCATGAACTTTGACCGTGGAGGAGCTATACAGTTGTCTAACGCTTGGGTATGGAAGTAGTCATCTGTTTGAGTATACATGTGAGTATCCAGTTTTATCACAATTTTCATTCCCACTGCTTTTTTGGCACTCTTTTTTGCATTGATTCATCGGTATTCTCACGGTAAAGAAAGCCAATAGTACCAGTACTAGTATGGCTATTAGTACTTTGAATGCTTTAGCCAACCAGGAGGGTATCCATGAAAACAGGTAGCTAAACAAGCTATGATCCGCAATGTCTCCCACTTCTTCCACCATTTTTGTGAGCAATTCTGTCAATGCAGTTATTGCCTCTGTGAGGGTCCCATTTTTCTCATCGCAAGAGGGTATGTACATGCAGCAAGATAGGGTAATTTGTGTGCACATCCCACCCTCCATAGTCATTATCAGATCGAGGACATATCTGTTTTGAAGAGTCATGGGCCATATTGCTCTCAGCTCCTACCTTACAGCATTAAATCCTCATACAGTTGTATTATTGCCTGCAACAACTCCCATCAGGTTATTTGTAACACCTGGCAATCGTATGAGCCTGCATCCCAGGAGTAAAGACAGTTGCAGAGAAGGTTTCTGTTTTACTGAACAATGTATGCTCATCTTATATATCTTCATATGCCATCACTGATTTTGTGAAATGTAATCAATCCTTTTTGTACATTTGATGGATAGGGACCATTTATTTCTTAAGTTGGTATTCATCCGGGCAAAATCACCAATCTGCACTACACTTTGGGGCACTTCCAAGGTTGGTGAACCACTGACTACCAGGGAGCACAGGATTCCCTAATTTGGGGGAAGCTGCATGTAGGCCCTCAAACCACAAGTCCAACAGTGGTCGATTATAATTGCTGTACCTACTTTCATTCTAGGTACGTCACAAATGTGCCCAGAAGCTGTATTCATTCCCAACTTCACTGTGACCTCATTACAGAAGCACAGGGTCACATTTTTCAGTGTTTTTATCAGCACTGGTCCCCTCTTATCTCCTATTAAAGTGAGCAGCTATATATAGACAGGTCATTGTTTGGGACATTGGGCAACCTCACTAGGCTGTTTTAGCAGGGCTTATGCTTTGCACCCTATCAATACTTCAGCCTCTTCGACGGCAGTAAGCATGCTTCCTCTTATTTGTGACTAGCCTCTATTCCAGCACCCAGGTATTTCTTTCCCTTGGGCATCATTAGATTGCAGAATTTTGTGATCTTGTATTCTAATCCCTCCCCCACTTGTCTCTATTGGTGCATATTTCATCACCTTATTTTTTGTCTTTGCATTCAGCATCATATTGATTTACTTTATAAAATTATCCTCACATGGGGAATCTGCTTTTGTTAACAACACTATGGATGCTGTCTGACCCTGGAATTGTCACCGGGTGATAAATAGAGGAAGGTGTGTCAGACAATGTGCTGTATTTGCAGTGGGATTTCTGTTGCTATACAAATTCTGGAGGCCCTCATGGCATAGGGGATGAGGGAACACACAAAACAACTCTCATGAGACATCTCTCTCCCCACTTTGCTCATGTCCTGATACCACAGGTTGTAGATGACATGGAGCAGAATCACCCATATACATGCTCAAGTGGCTTGAGTCATCTGGCACACTTCTCTTCCATCTTTTCATCTGTGTGCTCACTACATGGGATTGCTCTGAGGTAATTTTGATTGTCATTGCCACAGAGGTTGTGCTCATGTTTACTGGTTTAGCTGTATTATAAATGATCAGCTGTCTTAATACAACACAAATAATAAAATAAAGACCACAAAATTTAAAGAACATTGCTACAACCATGATAGTTAGTGAGTCTACCTTCTGCAAATAGCTGGGGGCATAATTCCCCCCATGCGCAAAGAGAGAACATCTAATCGTATTTAATGCATGCATGGTTCTACCAAAGAAAATGTTTCTACCTTGTCTTTTCAGAAAAGCAATTGCTTACAATGGAATCTTCAGTTAAAAGGGCAACAAAAAAAAAAAATCTGCACAAGTGATGAAATGCTATTTAATTTCAAACAATATAGCAGCTTGTATAATCCTCCAATCCTAAAAGCGAATATGTTTTCAATAGGAATGAGAGGATCAGAACATCGAAAGTGCAAGTGCCTTGTTTGATAAACGTTAACTGAGAAATGCTCTGGTGCTGAAAAGTTTCATTCTGCTCCCTTTATTCTTGCTGTTGCTTTTGCTGCTGATTGGCTCTGGTCATCGCTCACATCTGATGTTGCCCAACTTCTTCACTTTCGGTCTCAGTATCTTCCAGACAGCGGGGCCTTGCCTCTGTACACCTTGACGTTGTGAAGGTGAATTGGGGCCCTCCTACCTTAAACTTTGACCGCATATGGAGTGACAGCTTGTACTATATGGGCCCTCAAGCTGTGGCTTGTGCCATTTCCTAATAAAGTTACAACATAACACTCTGTCCCGAGGGTAAAGTAGGAGGGGTCTTAGCAAACTGTCTGGGTCAGTTTGTTTGTTGTCTTTATCTGTATTCCTTCTACCCCACTGCTGCGTCTGCACCTGCTGAGACATACATTTAAGAGATTACATCATAGCTGTCATGTAATTGTGCATCTCTTTCCCTGATACAATAGCAACATTCTCTGCCTCAGTTTGATCCTTTGTGGGAGGAGCAATGGGTGTAGGCATTCTGCATCCCGTCACCAGCTCATGTAGAGTCAGGTGATGGTAAGATCCTGGCTGATTATGTAAAGCAAATAATGTCAGGGGAAGGCAATGTAACCAACTCTTTTTCAGGATTGCTTTTAGATTGGCAATTTGTTCTTTTAAGAGGTCATTGAGGTGCTCACAAATGCGATTTGCTTGTGGGTGATAGGCAGAGGAGAATGTGTGCCTTATCCCCAAGATGATAGTGATGTGCTCGAACACCTCATTTACAAAATGCGGTCCATTGTCAGAACGCAATGTAGTGGAGGTCCCGAATGAAATCTACACTCCAGTCGCCCATTTTGGAGTACCAGGAACATTCACACCAAGATATGTAACGTATGATGAGCAAATAAATCAGCAGAGAGCCGCATTAGGGTTCTGCCCAGTAACTATCAGAAAAGCAACACCTATTGAAGTACTGATACCCAGACAACCATGGACAGTAAGGTATACATTAAGAAAACCCTACCAGCAAATGAGACGAAATGAAGATCGCCTAAGTACAGTCCCGGAAGAAACCAAAAAGGTCTTAATGGAAGACGAATGGTGATTTCACAGGGACCCGGACAGGCGTACAGATAGAAGAAATAATGACCCGAAAATGACACAAAGAGAGGAAACTCCATGAATAAGGATATTGTGAACCTAAAAGGGAGAACAAAGTTGAAATACCAAGAAGCTTAAACTGTAAACAGGATGAAAATATTCAACCAGCTAACACCTGTTCATATGCTTGGAACCACAAGAAGGCTAAGAAAACAGTACGGCTTGCTATGCTAAGTAGAAAAATAGTGTGGGAAGCGCCAAACGAAGCACGGTATTATAAGTGCAATTCAACTTTGCACGAAAAGCAGAATCAACACAGGTTACTAAAGGCTGCATGAGCAGCGATTCATATTCTAGCAAAACGAGAAGAGACGGCTGAATCGAAACTCGGCAGATGCAACTCATGCCTAGAGAGCCAAGGTCATATCACTAGAAAGAACGAACAGTAGCTACATCTAATTGAAGCTTAAGAACTGAATATTCTGTCTCTGAAAGGTCGAGATAAGGAAGCGTAGGCAGGTGGCTGAGCTAAATAAGAATCAAATACACAAATTGAGAGAAACAAGACAAATTCACGGTGTGGGAATCACGTGACCAGCCGAGCGAGAAGGAGCACAGGTTCACACCTACGCTTTGCATCCACCCAGGCAGAGATATCAGAACTTTTCCAGACAGAAGATGCAGTTTCAAGGCCAACCACACTGAAATAATTGACACATAGTTGCTGAAGCGATGATTAAGTGTAACCATAATTGGAGAAAGGCCAGGTAACTAGGGGGCACCCCGCACCTGGCTGACCGTTCTGCGTGCTGCTAAGCGAAGTTGAAGAATATGCATGGGGTTGCAGCCAACCCAATCACAAAGGACCAAATAATCTAGGATTCTAAAGTTAGTGGAACCAATAGGACGTCGTACTTTTAGTGACGTCTATAGTAGTCATTTTTAGAGGAAGGGCTTAGACACCCAGCTGACAGTGTTTATCCAATCTCCTCACTACGTTACCATATACAGATATAGTACCTATATTAAAGTTACCTTTTCCTAACCTAACCAATAGAATTGCATATTAACTTTTGAGTGTTATACCTCAATTATGACGAGTTTTTAGTATAAATACTATGATTTTTATGAAGTTCATTAAAGTTGAAGCGAGATGGACTATCGCATCACTGCTGATTTCCATGACTCCCCGTTTTTTATACTTGTCATTAAACTCCCTTTGCCAAACCGTTGAGTTGTCCTTATTGGTGTTGGAGTAATAAATCTGCACCCCCATCCATCTCAAGCGTGCAGCTATGTCGTCTTAAAGTACTTCGGAACAAACCTCAGCTCTATGGGCCGGTCCGGGGTCTCCGGAGTACAGCAACACATCACACTCTGCCTGCCTGGGAAATAACTCTTGTACAAGGAACTTCGCTGCACATTTGGCATCAGGATGTGTACATGGACCAGCTTGAATCTGTCAGGAAAATGGACATGCGACCACTAACATGTACCGGTAGTCGTTACCAGTTTGGGTCGTATCTACATAAACAACATGTAGATGCTGAAATGGTCCTGTGGGACGGGATATTGCTCCTTGCACAGTTCTCAAGGTATGTCCCACAGTGAACTTCTGACAAGTTAAACAATTGACAAAATAAGTGATGTGCTTGGTTAAGTTAGGGATGAACCAATCCTCTGCAATCAGTGCTGCACGATATTCTCTGGACGTGTGTGTTGGGCAGTGCAGCAGTTCTATTGCTTCTATAAGCAGCCTTTGGGGCATAACAGGTTTCCCTGTGCTGTCCTGCTGCCACATTGCATCTGTGGATGACAATGAACACCCCCTCCTTTCCATAACTCATGCTCTTGGGTTGGGGCCCTCTCCTGCAACTTGACAATTTGTGCTATGGGCCTCTTTTAACACCATGTTGCGCACACCTGCATTCTTATTTGGTGCAGTTGCAATGTCATTTTCTTCTAGGAAATATGCCGCTCTTTTTGCTTCTAAATAAGTGGACTCGTTTCCGGAGAAATCAAGTCTACACTCCTGGTATGTGCTACACACTTCACCACAGCGGTGGCGATGGGAGTTCAAGTGCGTCTATAAGTCTGCCTAATAATGGCACATGCTATACAGGTGTGCAATCCACGTGCAGGAAGCCCCTCTTTGTCCACCGTGACAGTCTTGCATGTACTGTTGGCATCACATAGGCGGAGTCAGAATAAACCGTTACCACCTCATCTTCAAGCTGCTTTTGCTGATTAATGTGCTGGCAGTCTCACGCTTATCACTATTTCAAAGCTGTCATTCTCTCTTGCTTTCACCACTTCTTTTCCACTATGCCTCTCACCAGTGCTCTGGTCTGTTGATGGTGATCTGTCAATTAAGAAAATGATCTCGTTGCTAGGGCATTTTCCTGAAATTTTGGGTACTTCATCATGATATTCAGTATAGTTGGTGCAGTCATGCATGTAAAATCCCTGTTCCACTGGCTCTGCTCTGCTCTAAATCTAGCTGGGTTTACTACTCGACACCTGACAATTTTGATTGAGGGATTTGATATAAATACCTCATACCCACATTCTCTCTGTGTGGTTAATGTGCTTTTGGGTTTTTCAAGGAAGGCGAATAGAGCATGTTCAACGTATAATGCAAAGGAACATCCCATGGTTTTGCTGGCTGACTTCTCAGTTGAAAAAGCTGCTGACATATGTTTGCATCCATGGTGTCACTGTGTTGTGTGGTGCTGGTGGCTGTGACTGAATTGGGCTTGCTGGGTCTACATTGGCGCTGGCTGTGGTTGCATTGCTGCTTGCTGTGTTTGGGGTGGCATCCCCTGTTGTGTAAGCTGTATTTGTGGCACTTGTGCTTAATACTGCGTGTGAGCTTGGGCATAATATGCTGGTGGATCTGCGGTATACGACAGGGGATATGGTTGCCCCCCTCTTGTTTCTACTGGTTGCCAATTCTGTTGCATCCCTCCCCTACTTCTGCATACTCGTGAAATCTGTCCCATTTTCCCCCATGTCCAACACTGTTGTTTTGGTGGTTCTCCAAATTGTGGTGGCCCCCCGTTAAATCCTCCTCCTTGCTGCACTGGAGATCAAAACCCTCTGCCTCAGGGTGCAAACCCTTGTCCCTGTGGGTAATAGTTGTATTCTCTTCTCACTGAAAAAGTTCCATTTGAGCCTGACTGATCCAGTTGTATCTCTTGCACAGCTTTATTTTCTTCTGTGTTTGTTAACATAGGCCCTTCCATTATCAATTTCGAGAACTTCTTTTCCAACAGATTTGCTTCCTCTATCTTTCAATACTCAAAGTTCTTTCTGTCCTTCTCTTGTTTCAACCTGCATTGATGGACAATATTCAATTGTATCTCGGGCCATGGTTTTGCTTCGATTGCCTCAATTTTCTTTAATTGCCTCTCTAGTTCTTCAGGGAGTTACTGACTCAAAATGTGGTACCAATTGTGATATGTATGTCCCACAGATCCCCAGTCTCTAATCTCCTTTTCCCTTGAATGTCATGTATGTATGCTCCAGGGTCGTCCTCTGGGCCCATTTTCTGTGTCATGATTACACCCATGTCTGACATCTCTGGGTATTGCATTCTCAGTGCTCTCCAAATATCAGCTCTACAATTATTAAAAGTTGCCCCATCATGTCTTGTGTGTTGTGCTCTCACTCCAGGATATCCTACACTCTTCCAAATATTTTCTGATTGCTCCCCTAATATGGCAGTGAACAGACTTTTTATGTCACCTACAACTAGAGTCATTCCCGCTGTCCTTCTTTCCAATTCATAGATCCACTTTCCAGCCCCTCTGTCAGTGATGGTAATTTATGAATCAAGTTATTTGTATCTGTCTGTGACCATGGTGTGTATTGTGCTAGTCCTCCACCTTTCTCTAACGAGGGGAATTAGTTCAGCCCAGTGCCCAGCCCCAGCGCATCTGCAGACCTTGTCATTGTCACTGTATCCGTCATGCTAACTCTCTTCTGTCTGGGTAGATTTCTCAATCTAGTCATATGTGGTGTCCTTTCTTCTAAGCTGTCTGAGCATGCCTTTGTAATTCATGGATATTTGAAGGGTTCTGACCTTATAGCTGGCTCCTCCGTTTCTGCCAACGCTACCTCTCTCGCTATCTGGGTACACGTGGATGGGACTTGTGCTGCCTTCCCTTCTCTTCCATCATATTCTTCATCTTCAAACATTGTATCATCACTTTACTTATCCTTTCTGTCTTCACAATCTAATCTGTTAATGGGATATGTTCTGTATGTTCCACTCATCACTTACTCCATTCTATTTCTGCCTTCTTCTGGGTGGATTACTCCCCAATTCCTACTCTGCCAATGCTCTCCTTTCTGTTCCTGTCGAGACTGTAACTTCTCCTTCACATAACAACTTCTTCATCTTTATCTAATCCCACATGTTTGTGCATTAAATCATTAACTTCCTTGTGGTGTCTCTCTAAGTTCCTTTCTTGTTCTCTTTCTTCACACTGCAACTTCTCTCTTTCTCTCTTTTCCCCTCTTTTTTTTCTCTTTCCTTTTCTTCCTGTCTCCTTTCTCGTTCTGTGTCTAGGAGTGTATGCTCCTTAATAATTTCATCAACTTCTTTTTGGCACCGTTCCCTTCTTATTTCCACAGCTCACTGTCTTTCCTTCTCCTTCTCTTCCTGATTTTCTCTTTCTCTTCCCCGTTCTACTTCTAGTCTTTTCTCAATTTCTCTTCCTGCTTCACACATCATTTCTCTCTCTCTCTCTCTGTCTCTCTCTCTCTCCCTCTCTCTCTTTCTCTCTCTCTCTCTCACTCTCTCTGTTCGCTGTTCCTTTTCTGTTTCTCCCTCTCTTCCGTTCAGTGCTCTTTTCCTCTCTCCTCCTCCATTCTTGTCTCTCCGTCTTTCTCTTGTCTTTCCCTAACTTCATTTGCCTTCTCTTTGGACTCATCAATGCCCCTTTTATCCAACTTAGGCATTATCTTTCCTCCTACCCATTCATTTGGTACTATCCTGTCTCCACTTTGTAGTTTTGTCTGCCTCTTTGTCTCTGAACCTCTTTTTCTGCTTCTGTTAGCCTTGCTTACAGCTCTGGATGTTTGTCACATTCTAGCTGTGTGGACACTGGTTATTGTATATTTATTTTCTTTCCAATTACAAAGCCTTCACTGCTATATACGGGAGGTGCATATGTAGGGTTCGTATATTCTGCTGTTGCTTTTAATCCATGTAATGGGTACAACCCCTGTGCAAGCGAGGACTGCTCTTCGATCTGGTGAAGGGGAGGAGGAGCTGTGAGTGTTGTACACCCTTTGTCATGCTGATTGAGCATCCATTCCTTTGTATCTGGGTCGACTATGTCTTCTGCATACATTTTCCATAATTCTAGTATGTCTAATCTGCTCTTTAACTGTTTAACGTTATAAACGACATGTAAATATGTGCACATGTGTTGCAGTACTGTCTTCAAATGAGGGCCTTCTTGTGGCCAGGGCATAAAGGTTTTGCCTGCCGTATATTTTACCAATTCTGTATGCTACTTAAGGATTGCGTCATTGTACCAGGGTAAAGATTTACATAAATGGATGATTGGAGTGTCCCTCATTGTAGTGTTTTACGACACAATTTACCACTACCCACCAAACCTTACTTTAATTCTCATTCACCCCTTTTCTCTTTTTCAAACCACCTTTCCACAATACTTTTCCACTATTAAATACTTCTGCATCTCTTTCTGAGACAACGCCTCCTGCGTCACCCAATCCTTTTGAGCGACACCACAAAATGCCACTCATGCTCCAAGCAGCCCCACCTCGCTCCTCCCACTTGGACCACACCATTCGGTCCATACCACCACTTTTTGTCCTCCACAAATATACAATAAATCTACTCCTACAATGCCTTAACTATCTTACAACATGTGTCTGGTGGCAGCAGCCACTACACAATAAAATATAATACGGCTGTCATCTCGCCCTCTGTAAGGTATCCATCTCTTTTATTTCTTCCCCATAATGAAGCTTAGCACACAATCTTTCCCGACCCTTGTCAGAAGTTAACTCTCTTTTCCTCTTTTCTAATCTGTCATCTCTTCACAATCCCCTAATATACAATAATTCAACCCATCTTGCCATGCAATGTCATACTTACATCCACAGATCTGCTGTAGGTCTTCAGCATCAAGTGTCTCCTCTTAGCCTGCGAACCTCCTTGCCCTACAGGGCGGCCTGTGGGGACTGGACAGGACTTTTCTCCAAGGGGGATCCTGTCGACCCTTTAGTGATGCGCGTGTTTCCACTGTCCACAGCTCACGAGTGCAGCACTCGGAGGACATGGCAGGGTCTTTCCGACAGTCCAACGACACTGAGCTAATCCGATCCTCTGCTACCATCTGTTAAGGCGGGCCCAAATGTCCCCAAGAATGCCAGAGGTACTGGAGTCAATCCACACCGGACTGAATGATGAAATAGACAAAGTGCAAGGCAAAGCAAGCTTTATTATCAATCCAAATAAAGCAGGGACAGCAAACAGGCATTGAAATCTTGAGGCTCGCAACAAGCAAATACGAAACAGTTGGTTAAGTACTAAGAATGCATCATTACCGACACCATAACATAATCATAGTTACAAAAACCTACGGGGATCAAGGATTGGTTATTAGACATGGGTACATATAGATCATGCAAGGGTTAAGCATTTAATTGGGCTAGAAATATCTGAGGGCTCTGCCCAAGACCACCCTTACTTTGATAAAGTTATGACTACATCCTCTTTTCCATATGGGGTTGGTTGGCACATGACTCAATGGGCAGCATGACACTATGGATTTTGATAGGTTGGCATCATAATAGCCAACCTTGGACACTTGACAAGTCATCAAGATATGAGCTAGACAAGGTGTAGTGGGGGGAAGAGGCCTGTGGACAATGTTAGAGGACCTTGAATGAAATGGAATTAGCTGTTATTTATTGGGATTTTAGCTCATTTTAACATGTGTGTCAAGTTTTCTGTTTCCACCACGGACACTCTTGAGTTATTTTTCGTGGAGTTTATTGGCTTGCTATTTTATTGTATCTGATAAACAAAGACTGGCTGTATTCTTATAAACTTTCAATTAATTTGGGAGTATCCTGCTTGCGTCCTAGGAATTGCTATATTGTGCCTGCGTTCTGCCATTCCCATCCTCCCTATCTCATTCTAACCTTGGCACTAACTCCCAGCTACTGTCGGAGCTCTGCACAGCTCTGTATTCCTTTGTCCATTTAAAAGCATGATGCAGCGTCCATTTTAAAGAAGATGGCTGCCCTATTACACTCTAATTTCTATGTTAGTGAGCTATATTTGCGTGTCATTCGTGTTGCATTCATCTTGTATACTGGTTCGGTTAGTGTTAGTCATGTCTTGTGGTTGGTATGTTAATATTAATTGTGTATAATGCATATTTGATGCAGTGTACATGTTCTTCATGTGGAGTACATATTTGCTTTGTGTCTAAAGCATGCGCTTGATACTGGTGCAACATTAGCTGAACTTCGTTTGCCATCTTCAGTTTAGCTTGTCTCTATTTATTGCTGTACCTGCTTGGAATATGGGCGGTATGGTCATCTTAGTGAATGACACTTTTCACCTATGAGATATTGGATCAGGGTGGGCAGAAGCGTTGGATGATGTATACATCTGCCTCCAAACACTAGGTTACTCCCAGAATTTGTACTTTTTTTTCGCATGCATGGGGTTCCTAGACAAAGCACTCAAGTTCAAGGTACCTGTTGATGGTCAAAGAAAACCAATGAGAGCCACATTCTTATTCAACATCTACCATTTGAGCGTTGCATCAGCCTTACTAAGTAGGTATAAAAGTTAATAATGTTGGCACATTGACAGATCAATATGCAAACAACAACTTTATTCTTGCTAAAGGGGAAAGCACTTTATGTTTTTGTAATGTTACATTGGGCTCGTCTGCTATTAGGGATATAATAGAAGTCTTTGGGATCAAAATGTTCTCAGGTATTTTATAAATAGCAGAGTTCTGAGCCCATATTACCCAACCAATGTTGGCTATTTTGTTCAAAATAATTAGAAAATCTAAGTGAGTCTTGTGGCAGTGGAGTATACTCCCAGTATCTCATTTACAAATGGGCTCTGTTGCCTAGCGTTTGCTCTGCAGAGCCATGTGCCAACCGAGGTTGCTGCTGCTGGGTGCCAGGAGAAAACATCACAGAACATCCGACATTAAGAAACTACTATCATTCAAGAACACAAGCAAAATGGCATCCATCCCATCCAGCGGCTCGCTCGTTGCAACCCACGACTACTACAGAAGACTTCTGAGTTCTACTTCCAGTAACAGCTCCTGTGGTAGTGTTGAGTACTCTGGTGAAGTTATCCCTCACCACCCAGGTCTACCCAAAGAGGACCCTGGTCACTGGTGGGCTAGCTTCTTATTCAGGAAACCAACACATCCGGTCATGACAACAGTATCAGAGATACCAGAGAATTCAGGAACATTCCGGGTGACCAATGGCGTGATTTGTGCGGCCTGGCTCAAGAGGTGTTGAGAAAGCGCCATGCCATTGAGCCCAGACAACCATCTGGCGTGAACGGACCCCGTGCATTCCCACCCCAAAGTCTGGTTGCTACTTTGAAGAATAACCCTAGGAGACAGCGGCCATTGTCCATTGCCTCCATCACCCCTCCCCTCCTCTCCTGTCTCCTATTTCCATGGCTGCTTGACATGTAGTAGTAGTGATGACAACCCAATTTGAAAGGCCATTTGTTCTTTCTTTCTTTTTTTTACCATTAAAGTAACATTCATTATTTTTTCTACTTCGGCCTGAGGGGCCTTTCATTTAAATGTGTTACAGACTAATAAAATGTAAACAAGTCAACAAACAAAAAAGATTCTGAAAAAAATTGCTCAATCTTCCACCATCTACACTGACCTTACCCTTGCTATAGGAAATTGATATTAAGTTTGCCGAATATCTTGTGGCACTTAGAGAATTTAACGTTGGTGTCCACTTATGGATTAATTTGTATCTTTACATTATCTTCTAGGATGCTCACGTGGATCTTCTGAGCTCTTATAAAGAGCTCACCTTGCCATCGGTTTGTCATATTAAATCTTTTCCCAATATTTTAGGTTTACACAGATTCTAGAATAATCTTTATGATCTGATATTTGCACTTCTGAAGTCATATCAAGGTAAACAATAATCTTGCTAGAGCTGGCTGCAGGTGATATGAATGCAGCCTATTTTGAAATTG
The DNA here is from genome assembly GCF_040938575.1 of Ambystoma mexicanum. Classification (NCBI taxonomy): domain Eukaryota; kingdom Metazoa; phylum Chordata; class Amphibia; order Caudata; family Ambystomatidae; genus Ambystoma; species Ambystoma mexicanum. The sequence goes on from NC_090937.1 coordinate 636,939,807, forward strand.
GACGTTGAGTATTATCCTGATGTCGCTTGCCCAGCACACACTAGATCTGCCTATGAAAGTGTTAAGCTTACAGTGCTCCCATTAGCTTCCCAGGTTAAGCCCTGAGGACTAAGGGCTGAGGAGGACACTGTTTGGCTGTGGCGAGTGACAGAATCCAAGTGGAGAAAGGAGAAAGGAGGTGCGTGTGCCTGTGTCTTTAACTGATTCCCACCTGACCAAGTCACCTGACCGGGTCAGCAGACACAAAAGGCTGCCTCCACCACCCTTGTGGCGTTAAGCCCTGAAGACTAAGGGCTGAGGAGGACACTGTTTGGCTGTGGCGAGTGACAGAATCCAAGTGGAGAAAGGAGAAAGGAGGTGCGTGTGCCTGTGTTTTTAACTGATTCCCACCTGACCAAGTCACCTGACCGGGTCAGCAGACACAAAAAGCTGCCTCCACCACCCTTGTGGCGTTAAGCCCTGAGGACTAAGGGCTGAGGAGGACACTGTTTGGCTGTGGCGAGAGACAGAATCCAAGTGGAGAAAGGAGAAAGGAGGTGCGTGTGCCGGTGTCTTTAACTGATTCCTACCTGACCAAGTCACCTGACTGGGTCAGCAGACACAAAAGGCCGCCTCCACTACCCTTGTGGCGTTAAGCCCTTAGGACTAAGGGCTGAGGAGGACACTGTTTAGCTGTGGCGAGTGACAGAATCCAAGTGGAGAAAGGAGAAAGGAGGTGCGTGTGCCTGTGTCTTTAACTGATTCCCCCCTGACCAAGTCACCTGACCGGGTCAGCAGACACAAAAGGCCGCCTCCACCACCCTTGTGGCGTTAAGCCCTGAGGACTAAGGGCTGAGGAGGACACTGTTTGGCTGTGGCGAGTGGCGTAGTGCAGATGATGGACCCATCCAACTTGACATCATCTCTAAGGACCAGAGCGCAATCCAAACGCATGGCTATTCAAGAAGAACTGCCGACAAAAAGCGCGTGCCAGAAACAAGTGAGCCAATACTTTTCCTGTCGCTCAGCGTCAGAAATCACAGATTTTACAAGAGAGCATGCCACCCAGATGCGCGACGATGTATTTCAGCCCCAGTTACACGAAGATTGCTCATGTTCAAATCAATTCGCTCCCTCAGTCCCTACCTACCTTGACACTATTCACCTAATGCCCGCATCTAATAACCCAAAGCAAACTGAAGATAAAAGTCAACACGTGTCTTATACTGGCAGTCCCGTGAACGGCACAGTCGTTATTCAACGTGTCGTACTACATGACTCACCAGTGGGGTTGGGGGAGCCCTCCCCCGTTCCGGGGCAGATGGTGTTCTCCGTGTGTTAGGTCCGTCGGAGCCTGCAGCGGCCCCGGCCAGTGCTGGAACTGAGGCGGAGCAGTGGGAGGCAAGGCCGCTGTCGGCAGACTCAGCAGCTCCCGTTGTTGACGGTGGGCGGAGCCTGTCAAAGGAAGTGGAAGCGATGGGAGGATGCGCCGTGATTGTTGGAGACGCGGAGGCAGAGCAACGCCTGTTGGATCAGGCAGAGGCTCGCCTTGCCAGCCGCGTTGCTGCGGCGGCCTCAGAGAGTCAGAATGTAGAACTCATTGCTAGAAGCACTGCCGGCTCTGATGTCGTGCTTGAGGCATGTGCTTCTCTGGATATTGTAAACCTGTCCCTAACCACAAGGGCAATCGTCTATGAGATTACACCCCCTGCTTTACCATCAATACTAACCCCTGAGGTCTTGCTACCAGCAGCTCGTACTTGTGCTGCAATGTGTGTTTCACAATTAGGCTGTGCGCCGAGGGGCAGTGATGTGGGCCCCCCCCACCGCTGACAAGAGAAACTCTTTAGAGGTGGTCTCCACGGTGTTACAAAACCTGAGTAATTTTAAATAAATCCTACTCAATTAAACAGTCTGTGACATCCACCCCAGTGCAGGACACGATGACTAAAGTTCTTCAGAAAAGGAATTGCGCCAATATCACAAATGTAAACCGTGATATATGGGGATCCGGCAACTACAAAAGACCCAAACCGGTGGTTGCTGGATCCTTGGACGAGTCATCATCGTCACACCAGAGCAACATAGTAAACTCTCAGAAAAGACTGCCCTTACACAGTATTGCAGCGTTTACACCCAGGCTGTGCCCTCAAACTCAAGAAATCACTTCTACAATTAGTGAAGACTGGGAAAATGACTCAACTGCAAGAGATTCGTCATTTATCGAACGCCCTTTTCCTAAAATACGGCGAGAAAGAGCGCGGTATAGACGAGTACCCCGTGTCTCTCAGGAGAAAGGAAGAGAGGGACGTGCAGCCCCTTGTGCGCATGTACCGGCAAATGAACTCTTAATAGCCTTAACATCTGCAATGGCTATTTCCTTAACGCCCTTCACCAAGCTGTATGAATCTCTAAACGAAAATGTGAAAGACATCACAACTTTACTGGCCATGATGAACTCAAAAGTGTTGCATTTAGAATTATCTCACACTGACCAAAAGGATAAACAAGAGGAGCTAAATCACAATATAATGGCAGGATTGAATTCTTTAAACGATGTGAAACAGAATGACACGATTGATAAAAAACTGTTTGCAGAGGTTGCGAAGGAAGCTTTGTCCCTCTTTCAAAAATCTCGGATCACACAAAGAGGAGAAGATCTGGGTGGTGTCAGCGACATGACTGAGGCATTAAGGCCAGAGTTGCAATGCCCTGGAAAAGCCGTGTCTAATGCTGAGAAGCAGACCAGGAATTCGACACGACTGCTCCAGCCATTGCATTCTCAGAACCTGAGTGTCAGACCACTGGAAAGTCTCACAATTGAAGGGAATGTACCGGGGTCCCCTGTGCACAACATTTTATCACCATTGGATGCATCTGTGGTAGAGATTCCCATAAACAACGGTGTGCCGGAGAGTGGAAATGTGGGGCTTCCAAATGCTCTAGACATGTCGTTTAACACGGCCTTCCACCAAGCCAAAAACGCTGCAAACCCTGCCTTACTAGACTCTCAAAAGGCATCTGGATCAATGCCTCTTGCAAACGAGGTAGTTCAGGTGATTGAGCTGATTGAATGCCCCGCGGCTATTGAGACCTCTGCCGGGCTTTTCCCCATTTTCGGAAATCGAGATTCTGAAACTCAGACCAAAGTCAATATGGTTGCAAAAAATATTCCACCTTGCACAGAGAAAAAGCAAAAGAATCTACCTGCTCGGAAAAAAAATCAACAAAAGGGTGCACGAAAATTTTTATAGAATCTGAACATGTTCCAACTGGTTGACAAAGCAATCACTTCAAGTCTTAAACTAGCGGACACTATCAATGATAAGGCAGCGATCCAACCAAAAACAGTGGAAAATAAGACGTCCGCAGTTGAAATTCTGCCAGGCGAGGAAGACCTGGCAATTCAGAAAGAGTTAATGGACCTATCTGTTTATGAGGAGACAGAACCAGAGTGCGTCGCTACTACGAAAGCACCGCTCGGTGAACAAGGTACACAAAAAAATTCCCAAATGATACTCGGCCCGAAACTGAGCATTGATCCGAAGATTCGGGAAAAAGAACTAGTATCTCCCAAAAAGAGTCACGACGGAAGTGAGCCAGAGCTCCTGGTCGACATCAATACGAGGTAATACCCAGAGGCGTTGTGAGCTGGTGTCTCCGATTAGAGAAGGTGAGGAGAGAGATTTTGAACCTAGGAGCCCGGAGTTCATAACGCTTCAAGCGAAATGGGAAAGACACAGACTGCTTAATCAGAAGAAGAAGTTGGATCTCTGTAAAGTCGGCCAACAAGCAGTGAACGGAGTAAAACTCACACAAAAAAACAAAGGGCCGGTGATGTCTGCACCGTTCGCCATACAAGCCTCACCACAGAAAGTCGACCACTATCAAGATGCATCGTCTAAAAGAAGCAATCATAAGACTGAGAATCGACAGGAAAAAAACGGATCGGATGCAACGCCTATCTTGATCAAAATTATGTTGGAGAGGTTGGCAGGTGGCGATAAATTAATCTTGAACAGATCTAATGTGTTAAGATTACTTCACCATATACCTCGGCTTAGATCACTGATTCAAAAGATCTGCAAATGGTTGAATCCCTGGACGAGCGGTGTACAGACAAGGTGATCTTGCATATAAACTCCAATATAATCGCGAATGTAATACTAGAGGCCGATGAAGATTTGTTATCGATGGGCTTTGACACTTACAAACTAGCGGAGCCAGAAAGATGCAGTAAACCACTGAAGACTGATGGAATATGCGGCTCACGACACACGCTAAAGGAAACGCCGCCGTTTCGAGAGGCTTCTCATAGCTCTAAAGCTCTTGTTCAGCTTCAACAGATCCAGCAGGGGTCAGGAGGGTCACACTATAACAGGCAACACTTCGCTCCCACTTCCCAAAACACTGTAGCCAGGGAGCAGGCCGAGGCAAACAGATCAAGCCCGATGGCGAAAATCAAAATAACGATAATCAATGGAGAGCCAGCGGGTATCACGGTGGACTCATCACCAATTAACGGAAAAGAAAAAGTTGTAACGCAAGAATGGAACTGGCTAGCTTCAGCTCTAAATAATAAAAATCACAGCTAATGTTCAAAGCCTAGTTCGGACCAGGAGTGTTTGTTTGCGTCATGGAACACGTGCGGTTTTCTCCATCTGTTCAATAACGCTTGGTTCCAAGACTTGCACCTGATATGCTTGCAAGAAACCTGGCTTCGTGACCTGCCCGTGACATCTGAATTTGAGGGTGCTTTGAATCCAGCAACAAAAGCTGACAAGGGGCGGCCGGTAGCAGGGCTGTTAACATTGATCAAACGGTCTTGAGGTTACCGCTTGATAAACTCTAAAAATTATACGCCCTACATTCAAGTCTGCGAAATAAGAAAGCTTATAGAGAAACCGTTGACTTATGATGTCATCCACATAATTAATGTGTACTGGAATCATCAATCAACCGGGTCTTATCCCTTCATTGATCAAGTTTCCTCCATAATTGACAATCTGCTCGAATCATCAAGTAGATCTGGCTTGATACTCTGTGGCGACTTAAATATTGATCTCTTTAAACCCCAGAGTGCCGTCAAAGGTCGCCTTTCTCAAACTTGGTCAGCAGAAATGAATGCAAGAGGCCTGTCCATGTTAAATGGCTGTACCCTAGGAGACATTCCACCAAAGCCCACGTGGCAGCGTGAAAGCTCCAGTTCGACTATTGATTACATCTTTATCTCTGACACATTGCATGAGAGAATAAAATCTTTGAATATTCGTGCAATGCCAAATAGTGACCACGAAATGCTGGTAGCGAAATTTCACTACACAAAAGGAGTCCTAAGCAAAAAATGGGGATCGAAAATTTCAGCAGAATCAAATAGTCTGCGAATAAGATTGGAAGAACACGAAGTGGTCAACATATGCTCCCAATTCAAGTTGATACCGTCAGAGATCGAATATGCACCAATATTGGCGCAATTTAAAAGCAAAAATAACGGAATGAAAAATTGGTCATTCCGGAAAAAACATTGTTTTGATCTAATGGTGATGCAACGCAAAAGATCCATGCGAGCTGAAATCAGGAAAAATAATCAAGGTCCAGAAGACGAAATAACGCAAAGAAACAAAGTAACTAAACAGCGATATAAAAACTGGATCAAAAGCCATCAATTTGTATTACACCAGAATGACGCAGAGGCCATGTTAAAGATCTTATCAAATAAGAACAACGGAGAGTTCTGGCGAACAATCAATGAGATGGAAACCCCACAAGAGGCCCTGCTTACATGCCAGGTGACAGAAGCTGAATGGGTCCAGCATTTTACGGAACTATATCACAAAACCCTGGATCCACATATGCACACAATAACTGAATCCGACTGGAATTTACACTTTTCAAGAGCTGAAATTCGAGAGGCAATAATGAGGACGAAGAACTCAAGGGCCCTGGGCCCGGATGGTCTATCAAACTTCATGATCAAACAATTTCCTGACCTCTGGGCGGACTTGTGCTTCAACCTTTTTGCAAGAATAAACTCGCAGAAACAAGTGCCAACCTCATGGAAGTCAGGGATAATAGTGCCAATATTTAAGAAAGGGAACAGAGCGTCACCAAAAAACTATCGACCAGTGGCACTGCTTGACGTTCTAGGTAAGCTCAATGCAACATTGCTGCAAAACAAACTGACTAAGTGGGCCCAATCTGCCAAAAAAGTGGACGCAAGACAGGCAGGCTTTGTGAAAATGGTGGGGTGCTCACTGAACCTGCTAATCTTAAATCTGCTGAAGATGGAAGCCATACGTACAAACATGAAAGTCTATGCAGCTTTTGTTGACTTTTCCATGGCATTTGACATGATTGATCGGGAAGTGCTGTGGCATAAACTGGAAATCTGGGGTTGCCCGGAAGACCTACTCGCGGCAATCAAAGAGTTACACACAGACACATCAATCACAATTCGGCTTGATCATGCGGGCACCCTGTCTGCCAAAATCAGGACTCTCAAAGGAGTGAAGCAAGGTTGCCCGCTGGCAGCTGCAATTTTCAGCCTTTTCATTTTCGATATCGGAGAAGCAATTCAATCCGTGAGGGCTTTCCCTCCGAAGCTCAACTCATCGCCGATAAGCTGGATGATGTATGCCGATGATCTGGTAATTCTAGATCAAACTCTGATCGGCCTCCAACGTAAACTGGACGCGGTCCAAAAATACGTAAACATGAACAGCTTGACGATCAACCCAGCAAAGACCGAAATTTTGGTGTTTGAAAACCTGAGAATGTGTCAAAAACAAATGCGTTCAAAACAAGTGTGGTCACTAAATCATGTTGATCTCCAGACGTCAAACTCCGTAAAATATCTAGGCATGATTTTGAACTCGAGTATCTGTGATGACCTGTGGGTGACTGAGTCCAAGAGGAAATGCGGCCAGCTGGCATGTCAGGCCCTTGTATTCCATAAAAAATACGGGCGCTTTTCAATACGACCGCTGAGAAATTTTTATGAGCAAAAAGTGGTCCCGATTCTGACATACGGCGCTGAAAATGCCTTTGGATGCCCACCGACACATTGGGCTTCATTGGAGCACATGTTTTGGTCCAAGGCGTTAAGCCTTCCGATAGGAACTCTACTGCATGCATAAGGTATGAACTCGCTCTGGTATCGCTGCATGCCAGGATTTGCTGGAACCAATTAGCGTTGTTCCGGAAATCTAAAGCTGAAGAGGGAATCCTCCAATTCAAGATCTTTCATCATGCGGGAGACAACGGCCCAGACATTTTGTCTCAATGGGTGAAACGAGGAGACAATCTACTAACAATCCACAACATCAGTCTACAAACCCTCCACTCAAACCCGACAGCAGCGAAAGTGAAGATACGGCGCGCCGATTGGATCAACACAGGTAGCGAGCGCCTGCTCGCTAGCGCTATGAAAGATGCCCCCGCGGAAGCGAGAAGCTACAATTTATTGCAACCATACATGAATCGCTTCCCAAATTCAAAAGCATGCAGCCTATTCATGTTATTCAGGTTGAATGCATACAAAACGAAAGACCGCATCAGGCTTCGAGCAGGAGTTACCGACCCAAACTTTACCTGCCGCTTCTGTTGCAAAGAGCGGGAATCACTTAAACATCTTGTGTTATTCTGCCCCTCACTAAAAAATGAAAGGTCCATTCACTTGGGTCAGTGGTATGGAAACCATCAATCAGTGAGTGCAGAGGAGTGGTGGCAGAATCTGTGGAACGGGATGGATCGGAAACTAATTATGCCCCTGACCTCATTTTTAGCAGTAATCGAGGAGATGATAAACAAAACTGATCCATAGTCATTAACCAAAAAGTAAACATGGGCCTACTGCATAGTGGGAAAATCACTTTGGGGAGTGGTCCCCTGTTAACATTGGAAGGTGCAGAAGGGAAGAAGGCCTCAGGGGGATTACTAAGATGTAAATGTTAAATGTTGTTTTGTTTTGTTGTGTAATATTTTTAAGGTTTGAGTTGAAACCAATAAAATTAAAAAAAAAAAAAAAATGGCTTCCCAGAACTTGACATGGGAGCATCATTGCATGTGTCAACGCATGTGAGAGCGCTATTGTTTCAGATTGTTTTGTATGCTATACTTCAACTATATCTGTAACCATCTACCTTCATCAAGAGGTCCCAGATAGCCCTGGGTCAGGTACGCTATATAAGTAAAATAAACAAACAAACAAACAAATAGGACACATTGATTCTTATAATTCTTAAGGGCGATTGAGATACAAACTGTGTAGGAAGCTGCTGCAGCATGCACATTTGCTGACACTGAATATGTGCCATTTGAGGTCACAAACTGTATCACAGAAGCAGCTTGTGCACAGAAGATATGTTGCAATGCTACTGAGAATTTACCGCTGCCTTTTGCACGCTCTGCTGGTGCCCCCGTTTATATGATAGGGGTGTTGCTTAAATTAATGGGGAGAAGGATAAAATACACCATAGCTTTGTCGCTGTGTCGATGTATGCAAAAGTACTGTGTTTATGTCTGATAACATTGGACCTACCTTTGCTACAACGTTAATGCACAATCTTATATACACATACAATGTGTTGCATTATCACTAGTTATGAAATGCATTATTTTAGTCATTGCTGACTTTTCTTAATGTATTAGTGCATGTATTTATTATTTATAACTGAACTTGTGCATCCATCCATTAATGTATTATTTATAATTGAGCTTCTGCATCCATCTTCTTACCTCTAGGAAAGAGATTAGGTGAGGGGTGCCCTTAGGCTGGGGCGATTTAAATTGGCCGGTGGTTTGTTCTCTGATCTTTCAACTCCCTCGTTGCAATCTCCAATGATTAGAAGATTGAAGTGTAAGCCCCTCATATGGACACTCCCCCTTTGGTTAGTAGGATATAGCCAAAGGAAATGTATCCCAGGGTCCTGGTTTCCTAACAACTATTAGCTGCATGTATGGAAATAAGGACTGGTAGGTCTGGATCAACTGGACTTTCATTAATAAAATAATTAATAAAAACAAATGCATCTTTTATAACATGCTTAATACCAGAGACCAGTCTCGAACTGCGGCCGGGTTTCAAAGACATGTTGCTCTGAGCTGTCTTTCTTCCAAGACAAACGCACTGCCCCTGAGCTATCCTCACGGCACCCATCCATACACCTAGACCCTCAAGCCAGTATGTATAGCTGGGGTTGCTACATTGTTTGTATCAGCAGTGTCTTCTGCGAGTGGTAGACAAAGATGAAGGCTTCTCAAACAAATGTATGTCAAACTGTAGATGATAATATGGCAATTCTAGATTCTAGATGGGTCGAAGCTTTTATGAATGATGGGTAATGGGCCTGTAATAATTGGAAGTCTTTAGAGAACACATATATACATCAATCGTTCTTCGAAGACTCTTTTCTGTAAAGATGAATTATGAGATTCAGTTCATCAATCCATTTTGGGCTCCGCGCATACAGTAAAAATGGTTTCCTGGTATTGAGCAACATAGGGAGAAACACTCCCATACAAAATTGCCGGTGGTTACAAATCAGTTGGGGGATTGCAATGGAAGGCTTGCTTTTGAATTTAGCACTAGATCCACAAAAATGTACCCAATCTATGATAACACTACCCCAAAAGCTCTTCAGACTGCCAGGACATATGACCATGATGATGATTGCTTCATCTTCGTGGTGGACTGGGAGCTATGCAAAGGTATGGAAATCGACCAAAGACTCTAAAGGGAATACAACACGCTGATTATGCCACTGATTATGCTGATGTCAGTGTCAGTGTACCAGCCTCCTTGGAGCAACATATATGCTTGTTTAGTTTAGTTTAGTTTAGTTTGAAGAAGTGCTTTCTCATGTGGGCTGTCTTTACTTAGACACACTTATGCTAGCATCTTCTAAGTTATCCACTCCCAGACTGGAACAATTTAACACAATGCAGTTCAATCATACCACAATATTAGATACAGGGCCATTTAATTTTATGGGCCATGATCCCTCAAGCAGAGCCATAATAGGGCTTTTGAGATCCCAGGAAAAGTCACATGTGGGTTATGATGATTATAACTTGATAGAAATGGCACATTTCGATGATCAATTTCTTTAGGGAATTCTGAGCTAGGTCGTGGGTCAATGAATAGAGGAATAGTTTTTACAAGCACATTTAAACGTTGCACATTAACTCAGAAAGTATGACCAACGCCTACTTAAAAACTAGTATTTTTGTATTTTTGTTTGTGTTCATATAGTGTGAATCTAGCTGGTAAGCAATGGACATTGTAGTCATTTCGGGTTAACTGGAGTAAGGTGAAGGGGAGGCTGCAGTTTATAGCAGTTTGGATACATAGTACTTGGGTGGTATATACTTAGGAGAATCAGGTCCCTACCTGACCCCTAGCATTCCCTGTAGAACAGAGTCTTAGGTTTCTTCATGAACTACAGGAGCACTGCAGTGGTCCTGATTAAAACCGGATGGTGTTCCAATAGATTGTGGCGTAGCAAGAAAAGTTATGTTCCCTGGTTTTCTCACTTTAGTCTCGAGCCTCACAATGGTCTGGATCCCAGAGGAGCGAGTCCTACCAGATCATGGGGGATAGATTGGGGCAGAAGATGCTTTACATGTAATACAGGACAGTCTTCAATAGTATCCTGGCTTGAATGGGCAACCAGCTTCATGGACAACCATAACAAAACATAACAATGTTATATTACCTTCATGGACATAAGGCATGGTCTGCACCTCTGCTCACTTCTGCACCCCTGCCCCCCGTAAACCAAGACTATCTGTGGGTAATTCATTTACAAATGTTGCCTCGGGTCCCTGGAGTACCACACGACCTCCCTATGCCTCACATCTCCTCAACGCCAGTTTATTTCTCCCTGCATGAATCTGCCCTTCATGTGCCTTTGAGTGTCACCATTGAAACTGTTTGTTTCTAGCTTTGTGGGCAGGCGCTCCCATGCTATAAAATGAAAAAATATATATTTGTAGGGTGTATGATCCATTTGCAATACAAGTTTAATCATTACCTTGTAGGGAAGGCTTAGCCAGCAATGCCCCACCTCCCAGCGCCTGCACTATCTGTGGCCTAGTGGTGGTGTGACTCACTGCTGGCATCTGAGAGTCATCTTTGTTTTCTGGGAGGGTGGGCGTGCCAATAGTACCATGTTATGTTTGGCTGGTTGGTCCACAGACTCTCTAGCACCCTGTTCACCATAGAATCAGTGGCACTACCCCCTTCAGAGGCCAGGTACCTATGGCACTATCAAGAATGATGCAGATGCATTGAAGTAGTAAGGGTTGGGAAAGTTCCTCACCATTGCTTTGAAGAAAGGACAAGCAGGCAGCTCTCTTGACTCCCATGCTAGAATAAAATGTAAGTGACTGCCGTGGGCCTACACAATTCCTTCCATTAACTTGAGTGTGGCAGTTGATAATGTGACACGATGAGGCAATGTGGCACAATGATAGCCCTGCTCGAGTACCGCTTCTATATACCACAGCCTCTGTATGCACCACAGCTAGAGACAGCCATAAACACCTAATCCAGCTATTCCTCTCTCGCCACACAATCCCCTTACCCGGGTTAGATTGCCCGGCTGGAGGTGAAATCACCATTCATGGGCTGCAATCATTGCTTGTCCAATTGTTGCACGTGTCGGGAGCAAGGATTGTGTTTCCAGATGCAACAATATGAGGTGAAGGCAGAATGAATGATTGAACATTTAAATGAATAAATGAATGGTTTCACATAGAAACGCATGTCCTAAAATAGGATCTATGGCACATGGCTACAGACAACATGTAGGCACTGTTGAGTGCAATGGAAACATACTTTACCTAGGATCAGTATTACATCAAAGAGCATTGGTTAAGAAAATGTGTGCAGAGCTGTCCGGTTATCGTAAGATTGTCTTTTTCCCCCGGGATCTCGTTTATGACTGCTAGCTCAATTGGATCTCTGAGCTTGTGTTAGCAAGGTATCCAGTAATTTTAACGAATAGAAAACAGAGAATAACATTAATAACTAAACAGTAATAACGAAAAAATATAGATTTTTAATATATATACACAGTGAAAAAACTTTGTTAAAGGGACATTATGGTAAAACCGAAAAACCCTTGAAATTTGCCAGTTATGGTAAGCTAAGCAACCATAACTCGCGCAACCACCGTGCACTGCTAACACTAACACCCAGGACATCAAAGATGACATCACAAATGTCATTGATGACATCACATGTGTATGTACTTTTCATGAAATATGTGTACAAGGGATTCTTATTATAATGTTGCGAAAAAAGTGTCAAGGATCATTACAATAAATATCATACCCTAATTAGTGCATTGAACAATGCATTGATATAAATAGCATTCTATTATGGGGTTCTATGTTGTATACTAAGCTACTCATGCAGAAACATAGCATTGTGTGCAGCGTTCAAGATGAAGGTATAATATTTGTAATGTTAATATGTTGAATAATTAAATGATAATTGTTTTCGTAATAGATTTTTGTGTACTGTGAAATATGTAATAAGTAGCTAATAAAACCCATGTATTACATAATTGCATTACTATAGACAAAACACAAAGAGACAAGAACACATACCAATATGGGTATATACAGGGAAAGTGAAGTTAGCAAAAAAGCACAAATAGTAGCAGAAACAATTCATAACCTAACTGTTTATTTTCATGCAAATAAATGATTGCTGTTTCAAAGCTGCTATTTACCCTATGTATATGTATCACTTGATGTGATTGGACCCTAAGGAAAGTAGTGTGAGTACAATGTATACAAATATGACCATATACAGGGAAATTACAGCCATAAAAAAACAACAGAACTGTCAGAAAGTGCTCATAAGTCTATTGATTATCTTTATGCACAAAAAGGATTGCTGTCTTTCAAGCTTGTGTCTTCCCCTATGTATATGTTTTATATGATGTGACAGGACTCTAAGGGAATTACTGTAAGAACCTACTTGAAGGATACGTCTACAAATAAGATACATTTTGTTGTTTCTGACTGTTACTGAGGAAACCCATGTGGCCTAGATATGTCAGCAAAAGAAAAAAGAGTGAGCCAGACATGTGATGTCATCAATGACATGTGTGATGTCATCTTTGATGTCGTGGGTATTAGTCTTAGCAGTGCACGGTGGTGGCGCGAGTTATGGTTGCTTAGCTTACCATAACTGGCAAATTTCAAGGGTTTTTCGGTTTTACTTGGAACCATAACGTCCCTTTAGCAAAGTTTTTTCACTGAATTTCATAGGTTTTTAGTAGCGCAACTTAACCATAACGTCCCTTTAACAACGTTTTTTCATTGAATTTCATAGGTTTTTATTAGTGCAACTTAACCATAACGTCCCTGTAACACAATTTTTTTTTACTGCATTTCATAGGTTTTTATTAGGGCAACGTCACCATAACATCCTTTTCAATAGATGAAGACGACTAGCATCTTAGGTCCTCAAAGTGGGAGCCGCAGGTGGTAAAAAAAAGATTTTCCTTCCCAAGTTGCAAGAAGGGAAATCTTTTACCAAGATAGCCACCATGGAAAGGGAAGGCGGGGTGTATAAAGAGAACACAAAAGGGCATGAGCGGGGGGTGAGGGGCAACAGCAGGGAGACACGGGGCATGAGCGGGGGGTGGGGGTAACACGAGGGAGACACGGGGCATGAGAGGGGGTGGGGATAACAGGAGAGAGACACGGGGCATGAGCGGGGGGTGGGGGAAACAGCAGGGAGACACGGGGCATGATTGGGGGGCGGGGGGCAACAGGAGAGAGATACGGGGCATGAGAGGGGGTGGGGGGTAACAGGAGAGAGACACGGGGCATGAGAGGGGGGTGGGGGTAACAGGAGAGAGAGACGCGGGGCATGAGCAGGGGGTGGGGCGCAACAGCAGGGAGACACGGGGCATGAGCGGGGGGTGGGGGGCAACAGCAGGGACACACGGGGCATGACTGGGGGTGGGGGGCAACAGGAGAGAGACACAGGACATGAGAGGAGGTTGGGGGTAACAGGAGAGAGACACGGTGCATGAGCAGGGGGTGGGGGGCAACAGCAGGGAGACACGGGGCATGACCGGAGGGTGGGGGCAACAGGAGAGAGATACGGGCATGAGAGGGGGCTGGGGGCAACAGCAGGGAAACACGGGGCATGAGCGGGGGCAACATCAGGGAGACACGGGGCATGAGCGGGGGGTGGGGGGCAACAGGAGAGAGACACAGGGCATGTGCGGGGGGTGGAGGGAACAGGAGAGAGACATGGGGCATGACCGGGGGTGGGGGGTAACAGCAGGGAGACATGGGGCATGACCAGGGGGTGGGGGGTAATAGGAGAGAGACACGGGGCATGAGTGGGGGGTGGGGGACAACAGCAGGGAGACACGGGGCATGACCAGGGGGTGGGGGGCAACAGGAGAGAGACACGGGGCATGAGAGGAGGGTGGGGGGTAACAGGAGAGAGACACGGGGCATGAGCGGGGGGTGGGGGCAACAGCATGGAGACACAGTGCATGAGACGGGGGTGGGGGTAACAGGAGAGAGACAAGGGGCATGAGCGGGGGGTAACAGCAGGGAGACACGGGACATGACCGGGGGGGGGAACAGGAGAGAGACAAGGGGCATGAGAGGGGGGTGGGGGGTAACAGGAGAGAGACCCGAGGCATGACCGGGGTGTGGGGGGTAACAGGAGAGAGACACGGGGTGAGTGGGGGGTGGGGGGCAACAGCAGGGAGACACAGGGCATGACCGGGGGTGGGGGCAACAGGAGAGAGACACGGGGCATGAGAGGGGCGTGGGGGGTAACAGGAGAGAGACACGGGGCATGAGCGGGGGGTGGGGGGCAACAGCAGGGAAAACACGGAGCATGAGCGGGGGTGGGGGAGAAAAGGAGGGAGACACAGGGCATGAGCGGGGGTGGGGGGCAACAGCAGGGAGACACGGGGCATGAGCGGGGGGTGGGGAGCAACAGCAGGGAACACGCGGCATGAGAGGGGGGTGGGGGGGCAACAGGAGAGAGACACGGGGCATGAGAGGGGGGGTGGGAGGGCAACAGCAGGGAGACATGGGACATGACCGGGGGTGGGGGGCAACAGAAGGGAGACACGGGACATGACCGGGGTGTGGGGGGCAACAGGAGAGAGACACGGGGCATGATCGGGGGGTGGGGGTAACAGGAGCCAGATACAGGGCATTAGCGGGGGGTGGGGGGCAACAGCAGGGAGACGCGGGGCATGAGCGTGGTTGGGGGAAAACGAGGGAGACACGGGGCATGATAGGGGGGTGGGGGGCAACAGGAGGGAGACATGGGTGATGACCGGGGGGTGGGGGGCAACAGGAGAGAGACACGGGTCATGAGCGGGGGGTGGGGGGCAACAGGAGAGAGATACGGGTCATGAGAGAGGGGTGGGGGGGTAACAGGAGAGAGACACAGGGCATGAGAGGGGGTGGGAGTAACAGGAGAGAGACACGGGGAACGAGAGGGGGTGGGGGGAAACAGCAGGGAGACACGGGGCATGCTCGGGGGTGGGGGGCAACAGGAGAGAGACACGAGGCATGAGAGGCGGTGGGGGTAACAGGAGAGAGACACGGGGCATGAGAGGGGGGTGGGGGGTAACAGGGGAGAGACACGGGGCATGAGAGGGGGGTGGGGGGCAACAGCAGGGAGACACGGGGCATGAGCAGGGGGTGGGGGGCAACAGCAGAGAGACAAACGGGGCATGAGCAGGGGTGGGGGGAGGGGGAGAGACACACGGGGCATGAGCGGGGGTGGGAGGGAGGGGATAGACACACGGGGCATGAGCGGTGGGGTGGTAGGGATAGAGACACACGGGGCATGAGCGGGCGGTGGGTGGAAGGGATAGAGACACATGGGGTATGAGCGGGGGTGGGTGGGAGGGGATAGACACACGGTGCATGAGCGGGGGGGTGGGAGGGATAGAGACACACGGGGCATGAGTGGGGGGTGAGCGGGAGGGGATAGACACACAGGGCATGAGCGGGGTAGGTGGGAGGGATAGAGACACACGGGACATGAACGGGGGTGGTGGGAGGGATAGAGACACATGGGGCATGAGCAGGGGATGGGGAGGGATAGAGACACACGGGGCATGAGCAGGGGGTGGGGGGAGGGATAGAGACACACGGGGCATGAGCAGGGGGTGGGGGGAGAGGAGAGACACACGGGGCGTGAGCAAGGGGTGAGGGGAGGGGAGAGACACACAAGGCATGAGCAGGGGGTCGGGGGAGGGGAGAGACATACGGGCATGAGCGGGGGGTGGGTGGGAGGGATAGAGACACACGGGGCATGAGCGGGGGGTGGGCGGGAGGGATAGAGACACATGGGGCATGAGCAGGGGCTTGGGGGGAGGGGAGAGACACACGGGGCATGAGCGGGGTGTGGGTGGGAGGGAAATAAACACACGGGGCATGAGCAGGGGGTGGTGGGAGGGGAGAGACACATGGGGCATGAGCGGGGGGGTGGGTGGGAGGGATAGAGACACACGGGCATGAGCGGGGGGTGGGTGGGAGGGATAGAGACACACGGGGCATGAGCGGGGGGTGGGTGGGAGGGATAGAGACACACGGGGCATGAGTGGGGGGTGGGTGGGAGGGATAGAGACACACGGGGCATTAGCGGGGGGTGGGTGGGAGGGGAGAGACACAGGGCATGAGCGGGGGGTGGGTGGGAGGGGGGAGACACACGGGGCATGAGCAGGGGGTGGGTGGTAGGGGAGAGACACACAGGGCATGAGCAGGGAGTGGGTGGGAGGGGACAGACACACGGGGCATGAGCAGGGGGTGGGTGGGAGGGGACAGACACACGGGGCATGAGCAGGGTGTTGGTGGGAGATTTAGAGACACACGGGGCATGAGCGGGGGGTGAGTGGGAGGGATAGAGACACACGGAGCATGAGCATCGGGTGGGTGGGAGGTGTAACGCTCACCTGATTCTCGCAGAGGCGCCGGTCTTGACTGGGCGACTACCGTATCTTCAAAGGTGATGTGCAGCACCCGGTTGGCTCTTTGGGCTGGACCTCTGTGCCCTGTATGCCTGACGTGCAGAGTAAGATGTCTGCAGATAGAAAATACGGGGTTAATGAACTGGGGTTATTGGGGTGTCCCTATCTCTTTCCCCTTCTCCTCTCCTGTAGACCCCCACAGGTTAACGCTCTCACCTTAGGTAAGTGAATGCCGAGCTCTCCATCTGCCTCGGGGCAGGGTGCTGTAACCAGTTTCTTCACTGGATAGGTAGCGCAGGCCTCTTGACTTCAGAGGACTGCTGTCCGTCGTTTACTGCACGAACGGTAAGTTTCGAGTAACTCAAATGTCTTTTAAGTCTTTAATAATGATGTCTCTTGTTTTGCAGGGTTCCGGCGATGGCGGATGATGGGCTGAAGTGAGTTGAAGATGGAGCCCGTGTGATGGATAGAAGCGCCTGGAAGCACGTAAGTAAGCGCTTGTTGCCAGCTTCACGAAGCGCTCTAACTGTCTTTTTATTTTGCAGGTACAAGTTCGGAGCGGCTGCAGGGTGCCGGGATACCCACTGGGTTAGATGTGGAAAGGAGTAATGGCACGTGAGTATTAAAGTTCCCCAATGTCTTTAAACGCACCTTGTTTTGTCTTTCAGATGCGGGATGCAGCGCCGACGGCCTCCGGAGCGTGCGAAGAGTTGGTAAGCTTTTGTCTTTCAGATGCCGGAATGCAGTGTGAAGACCTCCGGAGCGCACGAAGAGTAGGTAAGCCTTTGCCTTTCAGATGCCGGAATGCTAACCTGTTCTTTCTTGTCTTTATAGGTGTTGCTGAAGACTGGATTCAGGATGGTAAGCCTTTTTCCTTAGGCCCAGGACCGGATGCAGAAGACACGATGAGCGTTCTGCTGCAGAGGGTGCAGAATAACGCAAAGCAAGATTCATCCACCGGGTGTGGTTTAAATAGCCTCCTGTAGTGCTTAGGTGTCTCCTTCCACAGCCACGCCTAAGTAAGAAAAGAGTTCCTGGTAAGAAAAGAGTTCCTGCCTTCCAGAAGAGTTCCAGTGTTCTGAATCTAGGGAGTGGCTCCAGCCCCACCCAACAGGAAAAGTAGTTCCAAACAGAAGAGGATCAGAGGCTCAACTGGCAGGCAACTAAGCAGCATGGTCTGCTGCAGGTAAGTCCACCCAAGCATTATGAGCCCGGCGCTTCCAGCGCTGGGACTGGGCATATTTATGAGCCTGGTGCCACTGGCGCCAGGACTGGGTCCAAAAGGTCCCAATTGGGACTGGTTGGCACTCGGAACCTGGGTTATGGATCTGCTTCCAAGGGAGTTGGGAAAACCCTGACCTTTTGGAAGCAGAGATCATGACAGGAGGACAGAGACACACGGGGCATGAGCGGGGGTGAGGGGAGGGAGAGAGGCACACGGGGCATCAGCGGGGGTGGGGTGGAGGGAGAGAGACACACGGGGCATGAGCGGGGGGTGGGGGGAGGTAGAGAGACACACGGGGCATGAGCGGGGGGTGGGTGGGAGGGAGAGGGACACACAGGGCATGAGCAGGGGGTGGGGGGAGGGATAGAGACACACAGGGCATGAGCAGGGGGTGGGGGGAGGGATAGAGACACACGGGGCATGAGCGGGGGGTGAGGGAGAGGGAGAGAGACACATGAGGCATGAGCGGGGGGTGGGGGGAGGGAGAGAGACACACGGGGCATGAGCGGGGGTGGGGGGGACAAACAAAAACACAGACTTCCCGCACGAACATGAGTTTGTGCGGCAGATCCCGCTCCTCGGCCCTCCGCTGGCCACCGTGTGCGATGGCGTGAGCGGAGGGCTGGAGGAACAGGGGACACACGGAGCAAGAGCGGGGGTGGAGGGGACAGGAAGGACACACGGAGCATGAGCGGGGGTGGGTGGGACAGAAAGGACACACGGGGCATGAGTGGGGGGTGGGGCAGACACAGGGCATGAGCGGGGGTGGGAGGAACAGGAGACAGACACGCTCCTGCTGACCTGACAAAGCCTCTCATGCGGGAAAGAAATATGGTGGGCGTCTCTGAAGCCAGACGCACTGCACGCTTTCACCGCATCCAATGAGAGAGCATGTCAGATGTCCTCGGACATCATGCAAGCTGCTGGCCCAATCACCGTCCTGTCCGCGGAGCGAACAGGGAAGTGTGTCCGCGAAGCGAACACAGATATCACTAATTTTTTTCACTTACATTTTTGTCATTTTTTAAAAAACTACTGGACGGATTTACACCAAATAAAGCAAAGCATGCTTTTGGGACCAAGCCGCCGCTCCTGCCACAAATTTGGTGTAAATCCGTCCAGCGGTTTGGGCTGTAGGCGTGAGCAAAGTTTTTTCCCATTATGTCTATGGGAAAAAATAAAGTTTTGGGACACCCCCTATAACTTTGCCTCCCCTGGACGAATCTTCACGAAACTTTGCAAAACAATTCAGAGTGCCCCAAATACTTTTTTTGCAAAGTTTGGTGATGATTCGTCCAGGGAGAGCGAAGTTATAAGCCGCCCAAAAAGTGCTCTTCCTATGGAAACAGCAACTTAACCATAACTACATGGCCAATACCGTGGCCATGTAATATTTATATATATATATATATATATATATATAAAAACGAAAAAATATAGATTTTTTAAATATATATATAAATATATATATATATATATATATATTGCTTGAATTATTCATGTTGGCCGCATGGAAATTTTTAATTATCAAAAAATATCTCTTTGATGAAATTGTAATCCAACGTACATTGCATATCAGCTAGAGATTCTCTTGCAAATTGTAATAGAGGTCCATATGAATACTATCCAAGAGGGCAGTATGAAATATTTTGCACTTTGCACTTTCTAAGATGGCAGAATGTAAATACTAGCATCTGTGTAAGTCACCTTTTCTGTGTTCATTGATGTGTCATGGGTTAAAAGAACTCCCAGAACAGGGCAGAGTTACTGTGAACAAGCCACAGGTGTGTGGCGAAACGCGTTAGCTAGCCTCCCTGCTACTGGGAAGCCGTTTTTTATTGTAAAATCTATTGAATTAAAATTTGAATTTAAAAAAAAAAAGCCAACTGTTGCAGTGCAGTTGTTCGTTGTTGGCCTTCCCTGGTTGGATCTTTGGACAAGCTATTGCTGCAGGATATTTTTTGGATTTCGTTGGTGATGGGAGTGCAGCTTCCTAAGAGACAGGACCATGCGGTCCGTGTTTGCTTTCTTTCTCATATATATATATATATATATATATATGGCGGTAAGGGGTTAAAACTGGTGGTGAGGTGGTTAGGTGGGTTTAAAAACATGGGGAAATGGGGGGGCTAAAAATAAAAAAATCGATATTTCTTTCGTTATAAAAGTTTAGTTGTCATTTCATTCTCTGTTTTTTAATTCGCTAAAATCACACAGGTCCGTTAGTAATTATAGCTGAGAATTGAGTAGGCTTGCTGTTTGATTGGGAGTGGAAATCACAGGGACGAATCACTGTACTGTGCATATGTTGCCGTGGTAAAGGCTTTTGTAGCAGAAAAAGTAAAGAATAACAACAAGGATTACACACGTAGGGGCACACGAACAGTAAAGGGTGCCAGAGGCCTGTGCACCTTTCCAATAAGTAAGGGGGAATGGGGAAGGGAACTGGTAGTCGCAGAATGTTGCACAGCCAAATGATGATTGGTGATCAAGTGTGCCCCTTCCTGGAATCATTGATCATCATAATCAGTTTTTGTTATGAGTAGCACCAGCTTCTGTGTTTTTCGAACCTGCCTTTATTAGGGTGCTGCATCCTACCCATTTCAGTTTTGATGCAGAATGCTGACTCTTGATTATGATGGGGACGACAATGATGATGCGTGCATATCCCTGCAGCATATTCCTCCAGTTGAACCTTTTATTGGCAGTCTTTCATTTGCATGGGGATTTATTCAATGGAAATAAGGGTATCCCTAGCTTTCTTGATACATTTGCCACTAATAAACATAGAAAGGGGGAAATCGCCTGTATTAGGGGCGCTATTGTAGACCAACATAGGGGGTGTTACATTTCCGTTCCCATGCGGGGTTGTTTTGGTCAGGTCCAACACACTCTATTGGATGTCTGCTAGGGTTATAAGGAGGCCCTTCGGCAAATGTAGGTCCAGGGTGGCCAGGCCAAGCTACAGACAGCAGTGCTCGGAGGCCTTGCTGCCTTTAGCTGAGGTGTGTTGGCCTGATGCTGGGCCAGGATCTTTCGGCTCTTGAGAGGATGGGTGCACACAGGAATTCCACCCAATCTTGGGAGGTCCCTCACAGAGTCTTTTTTAAAGGCTCCATCACACAACGGCCTGTAAGCGTCCGCGGCTTTCTGAGTTCATCGAATAAAGCAGATCGCTGGCACCACACAGAAACACTGTGCACGTGTGACTTTCACAAAATAATGCATTTGGCTCCAGAGTTTGCCAGGTGCCTCAAGCACAGTTCTGCTTACTAAACACATTACCATGTGGCGATGCTGAAAAAGTGATTTGGTCAATTGGTTTCTGCATACTCCTTTGCAAACTTCCCACTCTATCGGGTCCTGGATACTTTAGAATGTAATGCTAACAATTGTTTCCTTCTATTGATAATGACTGGTTAGTTTGCATATTTGTCACCTAATTTTCCAATACCTTATGATTAGCATCCAAAATGTACACTCCTTTAATAAAATAAACATTTATTCTAATCCACTACACCACATTTCAGACTCCACTAAACACGTGTTAACTTATGCATGAATATAACACAATGCGTGTGTTGTTGGCTTTGCGGTCTCTTGTGGTCGCTTGCGAATTTTCTGGCAAAGCCTCACACTGACAGCTGCGTCCATAATTACACTGCACAAGTACAGCATTAATTCATAACAGTAGGGAAGAAGCAAGCTAAAGAGGTTTTTAGTCGTATTGTATAAAGGCTTCGCTTTATTGTAGCAGAGCACGAGCACGATAACTCACTTTCCAGCTCATAAATCGGGGTTGTCTTTTTGGAATATAAGCACACTGTAACCCTTTTCAATATCAAAATAATAAGTGAGGCCAATGACCACATGCAGGAGCCGAGCATCTGGGGGCAGTGCCAAGAACCTTTTTCTGGCTTCCATTTCACACGCTGGGACTCCTCTTCCATGACATCACTCTTGGCGCCGAGGAGCGGCGTATTATATATGTGTTTAATGTCGGCTGTGGCCTTTCGTTTACATTTTGAATACTTCGGTGGCAGTGAAGGGCCATCGCCGCGGTCAACGAGAGCGCGGATTACCATCATTAACTTTTGATTAGAATCAGATTTCTGCGATAATGTTGTCTTAATTTTATGCACTTTACACCGCACGCAGATTCGCGCAAGTCACTTGTTAGAGAATACGTCAGACTTGAATACCCCAGCTGTATTTGCTGATTGTGGTGGCACGCCTTCCACGGCAGTTCATGACCCCCTGACGCGAATGGTGGTATTTGAAAGCACGCGTTCTGCCCCAAAGAGGCAGTCTAGCGACCTAGCATTATCAAACCAATTATGTAAACAAAACAGACGCCATCTTGAAAATCAATTAGAATCTTTTAATTGTACACGTCAGATTGTATCCTGCACGATTCCGCAGGTAAACCAGAGTAAGTTCACATTAATGTTTTTATTTCTAAGAAACCTCGATCCTGCATTCTACTCTTCCAAAGCCTACAAGCAGCTGTGCTGGCCCACTCACAAGCCCAACCCGACGCACAAACGGCTCTTTTGTGTGAAGCTCATCAGACAGTTTGGCACTGCTCTTTCTGGAAATTCTGCATGTCGATGCTGAAAATGTGCTCCCTTACTGTACAGAAAAAACTCGCACAGGCTGCTCCAGCTGTGCTCCGGCCTTGGATATTTGGGTAATTAGATGAGGCAGCCTTCAAAAAATTAGTGCCAAAACATCGCGTCCTCTCCGCAACGAATAACCATCAGCCTGAAGTTGAGATGAACGAAATGGTGGGACATACCCAGAGGAAAGCTGCTCCCTCACATACCTATGTCTCCTGCCATTTCTTCATAAGAGATTAGACTATACTTGAAAATGTAGCTATTCTATGTATCAGTATATCTCCCAAACGTATAGTGCTTAGTTGAAGAGTTTAAAAACATTGTGGGTTAGACCCAATGTAATGAGAAAAGAAAGCAAACAAGAAAACACGACTTAATACATTATGTATACCAAGTCCGTTTTTATCAAGGTTCACAACTTATTTTAAGTAACAACATGGAGGGGGGGGCTATTTTGTAATTAGGATACCCCCTCCTTCTTTCCCCCATCAAATATAGATGTGATAGCGCTGATATATATCTTCACAACTAAATGTTGCATTTACATCATTTTACGTTAGATTTTTGAATGTATCTGAAATTCTAGTAGAAAAGTAAGCCTGCAAATAGTAGTCTTGTTCATTTTTTAAGAGATTCCTATACAATAAAACATGTAAAAAGACCAAATAATAAAAAATGCACGTTAACATAAGTACAATAATGTCCTATTAAACCCTTTTTTTAAGAAGAGATCAAGGGAGTTTTCCTCAGGTAGCACGGGCAGTACCACAAACATTGGAGCCACTCACACTTGGGTGAATTCTACAAATGATAGTATTCCAAAAATAAACTAATTGTATTACCATCCGGGTGTGTATTCCAATAGTTTGCATCTTTGATAGCACAGTGCTTCGAGGTTATCATGTAAAGTGCAAGGCAGAAAATATCTTAATGCTTTATTGGTACTGTCCAAACATCCACTTCAAACAATGAAAGTAACTGTTGCGGCACTATCAAAAGTCGACTGATGAAAATGGTGTCTCCAATTCCAGAAGAACAAATAATAATATTTGGAGAGTTCTTAGAGATGCACAGCTCCACCTCACTGATGAGGCCCGACTAGGCCGAAACACGTGTCTGAGGTTGCTGTTGGTGGTTCTTGTTCAGAGGAGAATTGCCTAGCATTCCGGTGCTGGACTGCCCTATGGCAGGTCAAAGACTGATATGCAGGGACGGGACATTTCTCCTCTGTGAAAGGGACAGTGAGCTAAAGACTTGGTAGAGTCTCTCCCAGGGGCCATTCACCCAAGAACAGGTCAATGGGCTGTGTTTGTGCTGGTAGAGAGACTCCCAGAACCCCCTTTGCTTTGCATATTAAGTAACTTTGGGTCTCACCCTAAGTTACCAGGGGAATACAGACGTGGACCCCTTGCTCACTGTTCTCAGAGAGGCACAGCTCCACCTCACTGATGATGCCCATCAAGGCCGAAACACGTGTATGGGATTGCTGTTGGTACTCTTGTTCAGTGGAGAATTGCCTAGCATTTCGGTGCTGGACTGCCCCTGGGCAGGACAAAGACTGATATGCAGGGATATTTCTTCTCTGTGAAAGGGACAGGGAGTTAAAGACTTGGTTGAAACTCTCCCAGAGGCCATCTTTAGCAAGAATGGTGCTTCAGAATTATCTGCACTTTACCCATATCACATGCCCTGCCTCCACTCAGAACATTCAAAATAAATGCAAAGATTTGCCATAAATTGCACCTATAATGGGCAAGTGTGCCATTGGGCACCGGGGACTAGCAATTTAGCAACAATATTTCCGAATGCCCAGGGCAAGTTAAAATGTGGTTCTTACGCTCATCCATCCATGCAGATGCTGTGTCTGCATTGATATCTTGGTTCAATGCCATTGTTTGCTTTGGCATGTCAGTTCAAAGTTCCGTTCAACGAGTCACTGTCACACTCTATGCCTGATATTGTGTTCAAAGCAACACAATCAAAGGACATGTTAGCCCACCTGCCCCAGCCACAAAGGGTGCACAGCTCATGTAGCAACACATGATTATCCATCACACCTGTGTCTGAAACACCATGCCTGCACATACTGCCCTGCATACTCTGTGTATCTTCCTATGTTTGGTCTTTCTGCAGAACACCTGTGTAGCGATGTGAGCATGTAGGGAAGTAGTCTGCAACTTGCGGGTCCCCAGATGTTTAGGACTATGATTGCCATGATCACCTCACCAATGACTCTGATGGTTAGAACTGATGGTAGCTGTAGTCTAAAACATCTGGAGAGCCAAAGTTTGTGAACCGAGTAACCTCAGCCCTTTAAGATGAGTAGCAATTACCCTGGAGATGGATGGGGATACAGATTTCATTCATACATCAATAATCAAAACGACTCAGTTAGTTGGCAAAAAGGTATAACTGTTGTATTTTCAGTTGTCTAAAACAGGGGCATAACAAACATCAACGAATTTGCTTGATCCTCTTACTCAACTACTTTCATAAAAACCTGAGCTTTTATATCCAGAACTCGTCACCATTGTTGTTGACCTACGTCACTACCAACATCATCCTATGTGGCAAACTACAAAAACCTATTGGCAACTGTGATAGGCTCTTAGTGAACTTCTAAGTATATGATCCATACTAGTATGGGACAGTCAAAGCAAGTGATTGGTTTCTTAACATCAGGTGGGGCAACTAAGCCCTCCCCTCAAAATGGCCACTATGAACATCACTAAATACATGAAGTCCCATTGGCTACACAACCTATAGGACCCGTAATCACGTGGTCCCCTACAATTTTTTGGCACTCTAACCTTCGTCAGTACTTTTCCACCTATGTTAGCGGCACGCAGGCCAGACTGTCAGACGCTGGTGAGCTTGTCTTAACCCCAGTTTCCCACCAATTAGCATATCAATCTATCATCACCTCAGTCGTCAGCGTAGTCAATTAAGCTTTGAAGCTCGGCCTTGAGTTTGTTCTGTACTGTGGAGAATCAGGGGAGTGTAGGCATGCTCTGCCCTCATGCGTAGGTGAGAGCATTGCGCTGGTCCAACTTCTTCCTTCCATAATTATGAGCTTTCACTGACTTTAAAATACTATTTTTTAATAGACCTCTGACGTCATCCTCGTTTTGTCCACGTTTTATGAACAGGAGCTGTTCTTTCTCATGATTTATATCCATTGCTAATTAACTTTAGCCTGATAAAACCTTGGCTTCTTGGCTTGGCTTCATGGCTCATCTAACCTCGCCTTTCTGTGATTCACTTTGTAATTCATTTGTTTTCTTACTGCGACACCCTAGAAATGAGGCCTTCTTTCTAAAGTCCAGCACTGCTATAATACGTAGTGGAAATATCCATCCTTTACTCTTTACGCATATATGTATATATATATATTGGCGCATGGTGCAATCTATTCACTATAAAGCTAGCCTCAGGATTACTCCGTCTGCTTGCATTTTGTTTGCATCTGTACACGTGAAACTGACTTGATATCTCTAACAATTCTGTGGCATATGCTTCTACACCTTGATCCCAAGATGTCACTTATCCTTGAAACTTTCTTGATGCCTTATAGAATATTTGCATCCTCTAGTCTCTGCATCTTTTCTAGGCACGTCAGCTCAGCTCTGTGTGACGTCACCATTCGTCTTTGCCATTAATTTTCTCTGTTTCTTCCAGGATTTCATTTAAACGACCATCATATTTCCTTGTATGCAGGTATTGTTTTCTCAATGGGAACCTTGCCTCCAGGATTCTCCTAGGTATTAGTATTTTCACTGGTACCGCACATGTCTCACATCTGGGCTGCCAACTTATAGGCAATATGGGTGAGGTGGGGGTACTTGGCTCTTCCTCTACATTTGAATAGCCATGAAAGGGCATACGGAGTGTCCATTGCTCTACACAATCCTTTGTGCATGCATGTGCTAGGGATATGTCGGCAGCCAAGACAGCAGGAGAGCATGACCTCTGTTTGCCTTACACCTGCAAGGTTTTTCTAATACAGCCCACAATGGAGCTCATTTTGGTCAAGGGCTTGATGTATATCAACACGTAATGTAAATGGAATGCATAACCGTGGTAACGGCTTTGATGCCTTCCATTCACACCACGCCCCATTTTTGTCATTTTGTGTGGTGGACAGTAGGGGCAGAATGCAACGTGCACTTCCTCTGATCCATTCCTCTGCACCATACACATACTCCATCATTTGTTTCTGCATGCATTTTCATGTGGGTGTAAATGCTGGGGATCCCTATGGGGCCTGCAAGCTTTTTGCAGCAGGAAAAAACAAGCTGCATCCATAGGGATCCATTGTAAATTCTGCCTGTCATGTGTACATGTCAGGTGGCCTTCACATTATTTGCACAGCGGAGTGCAGGGCAAAAAGCCATGTACTTTTGCACTTTGCCATGCAAATGACTAAAATTCTGCAGCAGGGTGCCACCTACATGTATGTGTACACATAATGGATTCCATCTGCCGAATTACGCAGCTCACCAAAAATGAGCTCCAATGTATTCATTGGAGCGTATGTCCACTTTTTGCTATTGTATCTAAACAGAGAAATCAAATTCAGTCCATGCTACCTAGGCTACCTTGCATCTTGATAAACATTGTATTATTTTAAGCTTTGTCATTTGTTCCATGTGCAACACAAATAGTAGTTGTGTAAATAAATGTTACTTTTATTTTAAGACTTGATTACTGCTATGGTATATTGCTCTAGCTCCCAACTACTCAAATAAATAAAGTCCAAATGTTATGAAACCCAGCGACTGGGCTGCTATGGAATATGTCACCCAGGCATCATATAGCTTCCTACTTTGTTTTGTCAGGGCCATGTAATACATCTCTTCGCATGTGGCACCCTACACACTAATTATCATAATTATCATTATCATAACCATCATCATCAGTGGTGAAGAAGAAGGGAAAAGTCTGGAAGAGCAGTGATTACCTCTTCCTGCACAAACACACACACACAGACACAAAAACTTGTTTTTGTTGGAGCTTGTCATTTGATGGCAGGGAGCTGTTAAGTGAACACTTGAACGCAAATGCCTCCCCGACTGCCACATTTTCATCATTAGCATTGCAGAGTGCAAAAGGGGAGGACCAAAGCCAGCGTACAAGCATGTACGCCATCTCTTGCCCGCCCCTTTTGCACTGTGCCATGCAAAAAACGATTGCCTTAATCTGATAGTGGTTTACAGACCACCATCTCCCACCCCTAATTTCAATGAAAACTTCACCCACCTCCTAAATCTCCTGAAAGGACCCAGCTGCACCACATTAGCGGTCGGAGATCTTAATAGATGGTACGGCAATCAGGCAGACAAAGACGCCATCAACCTAGAAAGGTCACTACAAAACATAGATTACAACATCACTAACAGAGAACCGACAATGAAAAATGGACATCAACTGGATTGTATTATTACCAACAACCTTGAGACACACGACTACCAAACCGAACCCTGTATCTGGTCAGACCATTACAGTGTCACCTTTCAGGTCTCTCTCCCCTCGCCTAAGGAGAAAAACCCCAACCCTCCTAAACAAATTACGCAAAGGAACTTCAAAAACATTAAGAAAGAACAACTTGAATCCTGTATAAAAGACTTTACCACCAGCATTGAAGAAGAGGACTCTTGTGACATCATGATGAGTACCCTCCTTGACCATCTAAAAAAGCTAGTAGATCAAAATGCTCCCTTACAGACAAAACCTTTAGAACCAAAAGCAAATTGCAAGAATCATTCTCTAAAGAACTATCCCAGTTAAAAGGAGCCAAAAGAAAACTGGAAAACGCATGGAAAAAAAACCCACAGTAGAAAATAGGGAAAAATGGAAAACCACAGAAACGTGCTACAAGAAAGAAATAATAGAGGCCAAAAAGCAGTACTTCAATAAACAAATCTTGGCAGCAGACAATGTGTCAAGTAAACTATTCAACATCTTGAAGTCCTTAGACAAACCCCTTGCCATCTCGCCACCTTTCTCACCCTCGCAACAGGAATGCAATAACACCCAGGAAGCATTTTTTGAGAAACTAGAAAAGGCTAGAGACAAAATCACAAAAGCCCAACTAAGCAAACCTAAAACCATAAAAATGCCAGCAGAAGAGCCTCTTGAGAACATACAAACTTTCAACTTCTCGTATATCACAGCAGAAGAGATGAAAAAAACACTTGCCTCTATGAAACCAACATCTTTCGCGGAAAACATCAAACCAGCCAAAATAATTCTTGAACACCGAGATATTTTCACCTCTACCCTGGCGAAAATTGTTAATACCGCCTTCAGGGACCAGTTAGTCCCTCAGTCCATAAAAAAGGTCACTCTAACCCCCTTGATAAAAAAAAAACAGGCCTGGATCCGAGAGATCCAGGCAACCTAAGACGAATCACAAACCGTAACTTCTTACTCAAAATCATGGACAAGGTAGCTACCGCTCAATTACAGGCACATACTGAGGCCTCAGACTCACTTCACCCACAACAGTCAGGCTTTAGACCAGCACACAGTTCAGAATAAGCTATGCTGGATTTACAGACAAAGATGCTCAGCATCATGGACAGGGGAAAAACGGGTCTTCTTATCCTATTGGATCTCACCGCCGCATTCAACCTACTAGACCGCAATCTGCTTGAAGTAGCACTAGGTAAAATGGCAAATTGCTCACTGGCGGCAAAGACATGGATAATGCCTTTCCTAAAGAACAGGACCTCTCGAGTCCATTAGGGAGATAAATTCTCCATGGAAAGGGAGAATCTCTGCGGGGTCCCACAGGGAGCCAGCATGTCACCTCTACTTTTCAACCTCTACATTAGATTTCTATGCCATGTACTAGATCATGCAGATGTGTTTTTTTACCAACTATGCAGACGATACGTAGATGGTGTTGGAACTTAGTGGGGACCATACAACTGACAACGGTAATCTTCTCAGAATATATAACATCATTGAGCAATGGATGGACTCCAATTGGATGTGCCTGAACAGCAAAAAAAACGAGCTGATGGTCTTTGGATCCACCCAAGCCAGAAATTCCCTAACCACAGACTATACAAACTTCAAGATTAAAGACACAAACATCAAAGTACGTGAGAAGGTGAAAACCCTAGGTATGATGATGGAAGCATCCCTAGGAGCTGAAACTCGGACTCAGTACATTTAAAAAACATGCAATTACTATCTGCGACTCTTTAAAGCCATTAGACCCTATCTTTCAGAGAACAACTGTGTCACAGTGGTCACAGCAACCATCCTATCCCGATTAGACTACGGGAACACATTAATGGTAGGAGCTAACAAAAAAAGCCTACAGGCGTATCAGATCATCCAAAACAATGCGGTTAGGATAATGAAATGCAAATCAAAATCTGACCACATCAGCAACTCTAGGAAGGAGCTACAATGGCTCAGAGTGGAAAGCAGAACCCACTTCAAGGCTCTTACAATAGCTCATAGATGCATCCATGGGAAAGCCCCTGGCTACTTGAAATGCTAAATACGGTCTTACGTTCCAAGCCGCACCCTAAGATGTAGGGATCAAAATAGGATCACAGCAGCACCACACAAACGCAAGTTGGGCCTGGGTAAATCCTTTCCTGTTATCACAGCAGGAATCTGGAATAATATGCCAGTTAACATAAGGAAAGAGCCCAACTACTTGCGCTTTCGTAAGCTAGTGAAAACTTACCTCTTCGACTGATAATGCCACCTATGACCCACTGATCTTCAGATATTTCTAGTTGAATTGTCCCGTCACATATATGTTTTGTCTTTCGTGTCCTTGTTTCTGCACCCCGATACTCCCGTGTTACCAGCGCATTACAAATAAATAAATATTAAATAATAATAAATGAAGTAAACTCTGTCCTCCATGTACACATGGCAGGCAGAATTACAATAAATCCCTTTGGGATACACCTGCTTTTTGCAGGTGCATTATGAAGGCAAACCCATAGGGATCCCCAGAATGTGACCCCATATGAAAATGTGTGTGGGTGCACATGCTGTAGGATTTGTATGATGGAGAGGAAGTTGCATTCTGCCCCTCCTCTCTGCCATACAATTAAACGAAAATGGGCCATGGTCAGTATGAATAGCGCCACAGCCCTTTTATGTAGGGCCCCTAAAATGATCCCTTTAGTCCCTTACTAAGCGTAGGCAATGGTAGGAACTTCATTTCATTACATTGTGAACATGACAATGTACTAATTTTTCCTTAACAAATAAAACACATTGGCTTATCCAAATATAAGACTCACATCATTATTTGATGATACATTTTCTACAATCATAGACATTTGAAAAGCTAAGTATACGTGGAGTAAAAACCTTGCATAGCTTATGTAGCAAAATACATAACATGGGCATCCTCTATGTGCAGTGGCACAGGAGGTTATAATTATGATCAACTTCAATAATAGTCTGAAAACGGTTCTGCTCAAAATCTTTTAATAATTTTCTTTGCTTGTTACTGGTAGATTTTTCTGCAACTGCATGCATGGGGAGACCTCCTGTAGCCCCCCTCCGCCAGCTCCCTGCATTAATTATTAGCCTAAATCCACACCCCATATATCTAGGGGGCAAAACCTGTTAAAAACCTCAATGAATTCTACTTCTATGAAATCTTCTGCAGGAAAAATGCAGATTCCCTGAAAATACCATATTGCAGGGGAAATGTCTTGCCTGTGTCTGGTCGCTGTAATCACATTTTGTGGCATCTATTGCCTATGACGTCTCTCTCTGCACCCCACGGATAATTTAAAATATCAAAAAAGCCTCAAATGATACACTGTAACCAAAAGCTTTTTTAATTCTCAACCAGAGGGTAACATATAATTTGACTGTATTTCTGCACAGGGCAGAAAATAAGAGGTGAAGTACTGTGCCATTTTCCATTAATTTACTGAAATAATCTCTTGAGGTTATCTTTTCTTTCTTTTTTTTAACTAGCCTTGTTATTTCTAAGTGTCACCCGGATAACGATAAACCATTGCCATATCTACACTGATTCTCGGACAATTCAGAATGATAAACAGCATATTTATGTCAAGATGTCTGGCGTTCATCCTCATCAAGGACACGTGACTAGGAACCTAATACATCCTAAAGAGCAGCCAAGATGCCTATGGATGCATTGTGGATGCACCTTTTTGTTGGATGGCATGTGTTCAATAGGTCTTAGCCTTACCCATCACTACAGCCACATGACAAAGAGTCACTGTCATTGCCTCCAGTTCGTTATCAGAGAAGGACTACATATACAGTAAAAGTACATTATTTGTCTGGGCAAATTCTGTTGCATGCCCTTTATCTACTTGGCAATGATTCAGGTCTGAGGCCTCAGATCAATGCAGCAGAGTTGTATGGCTGCTCAGTATATTGACTGGTGCACTCCTTAGAGAATGCATAACCCAGATGGCACCCAGCTCAATATTAAGACAAAAAAAACGGTTAATTAAACAAATACGCATTTCAGAAATATAGAGCAATGTGACAGATGTACTGAGAGAAACGAACATTTTACCTTATCTATATCTCTATCAAACAGACCACATTTGTTGTAAGCTAACAGAATTCACTCTAGGGTCAATATTAAAGTCTCTTCTACAGTCACATGGGCGAAATGCCTATGTGCAGAGGAGGGGACATGTCAACAAACAATGGAAGACATGCAGACAAATGCACAGAGAATATGTTGATGGAAGCCAAAGAAAAAGCACTTATGATTATGATAAAAATAAAATAACTGTTGAGAACAAAATGCAATATCAAAAAGGAAAAATGAATGAAAACATTGATTACTACACAATACTAAATGGACATCAAAAAGACGTATTGAATACACAATAGAAACAATTTAACCAGACACCATCCTGCTGTTTCAAACTCTAATCCACTTAGTACACAAAAAAAATATCGTGGACATATTAATAAAAGCAGAGAGACAGAGGATGAATCAGATCGAATAATACATTGGGGCAAGTAAATTGGCACCTAACTCTACCTAAACTACAATAATAGCAACCACATGATCAAAGATGATATAGTCAGGTACCCTCTCATCTGAAAAAGCCATTGAACTCAGACTTGCAAATAGTGACACAAGAGGTATAATCTACTCTATACATCTCAGGGCCTAAACACTTCCTTCCGTGCCATACACCATCCAGGGAGACCTTTCAGATTGTGGGGGAAACATATTCACACCCACAAAGTACAAAGATTCCCGAAATCTCTCAAAACCTCAAAAACAGTCTTCCCAGGATTCTGTTTTCCACAGGACTGCATACTGGACTAGTACCAATGGCCAGATAATAACTGAACAAAATCAGAATATTATTTAAGCCTAACCACAGTTTTTTTTAATGAGGCAGCACTGGGAGAAACCATGGGAATCTTTGTTTCTGTGGTTTTCCGAACTCTGCCCAATTCTGGAATAGATTTTGCTGTATCTATCTCATGTGTCCCACATTCTGCTTGCATCTGAATGTGCACACATGAAACACATGTCATTGTTACAGCAAATCCTCCATTTATCATCAAGCAAAAACAGAAATGGACAGTTACGCCATAGGAACAATGCAGCAATTGAAAAATAAACACTAAGATGCTTTTTCCACTCGTGACTTGTGTCAGAAACTCCCACCATTGTAGTTCACTGAATGTTGAACAAACACCACAATAGTTGCTGGTTTTGAAAAAGGTGACATGCCATTTGAATTTGTACACTCTCAAATCTAGGGGTTCACCGAATTTTGGCTAAGAGTGAGCATTTGGCCCATGTTCAGCCAAAATCCAGCTATTTGGCGTTGAGCCAACTATAAAGTTTAGTACTCATCTGAAGCTGAATGTCTTGTCCACTTTCTATGACAAGCTATCTCTCTCTGTGTTTGAGAGAGATTGCCAATCATAGAAACCATGGACAGACTGCAGAAACCAAATAAGGTCTTTCCTTATTGGTTGTTGCAGCCTACCTGAGCCTGCCCCATCCCTGAGGCTGCAAGGTAAGCCCCCTTTCCTACTGTTGCTAGAAGGTTGTCAGGGTTTGGCCGGGCGGCCTCCATTGCTGCATTTTGTTTTCAAAATAAAGCAGCATTGGGGGCCACCAGGACAAGACCCTGTGACCCCCCAGTTGTTGCTGGAGGGATCGCCAGGCCTCAACCTGGCGGCCCTCTGCTCATTTAAAAAAGAAATGCAGCTGCAGGGGCTGCCAGGTCAAAACCCAAAGAACCCCGCAATTGCTGCTGTGGGAGTTACTGCCCTGCCACAACCCGCCCATTCATTTAAATAAAAAGGCAACAGCGGGGTCTGCCAGGGCTAGACCCAGTGACCCCGCAATTGTTGATGGGGCGGGTTGCAGGCTTCTCCCTGG
Source organism: Ambystoma mexicanum (assembly GCF_040938575.1). NCBI lineage: Eukaryota > Metazoa > Chordata > Amphibia > Caudata > Ambystomatidae > Ambystoma > Ambystoma mexicanum. The sequence continues at coordinate 636,974,001 of NC_090937.1, forward strand.
CAGCCCCTCGACTGATTTAAAATCAGAAAACCAGTGGGGGATGTCAGGGCAAAATCCTGTGACCCCACACTTGTTGCTGGGGGTTTCTGAGCTTTGCCCCGGTGGCCCTCTGCCCATTTTTAAAAAAAACATTGGTGGGCACTGCCAGGGCCAGGCCCGGCAACCCCACTATTGTTGATGGCAGCTGCCAAGCCTTGCCCTGGCAATATTAAAAAAAATGCATATCTGGGGGCAACATTGCAAAACTCAGAGACCCCGCAAATGTTGATGCAGGGCCACCAGGCCTCTACTTCGTGGCCCCCTGTCCATTAAAAAAAGAGCAGCAGTTGGAGCCACTAGGGCAAGAGCTGCTGACCCCCTCAATTGTTGCTGCGGGGTTGTTGGGCCTAGCCCTGGTGACCCTCTACCCATTTAAAAAGACAAACAGCAGTGGGCACCATCAGGGCAAGGCCCAGGTACCCCTGTTTCACAGACATTTAAAATGCAAAACAATATGGAGTGCTTCCAGGGTAACGTCCATTGACCCCGCCTGCAACAATTGGGGGGGGGTGGTGGTCACCAGGCCTTGCCCTCATGGACCCTATATTGTTTTGACTTTAAAACTCTGTGCAACAGGGTTTTGAAACAACTACTATTTGGCTCACTATTTGCCTCCAGCAAAATACTTCGACCAACTATTCGGTATGCGGCTGAAGCGAAAAATTCTCTATTCGGTAGATCCCTAATTACAACTTGAATAATAACTTAAGACCACTCAACCTTCTCGAAATAGTCATTCTTTATTTCACTTAGCATTTTTTCTCACTGTGTTTCTCAGTTTACTGTCATATCAATCACACAGTCCTGGCCTCATCATCATACCGAGACATATTCTTCCATTTTGCTTTCTTCATCTCAGTGCATCAAGAGGTGCTGAGCCAATTATGATGTGAGGAGCCAGGCTACATGTCAATAGCCTCACAGGACTTTCATATTCCCTATCATCCCCCAAACCCATTTCAATTTTTTTCACAATTCATTAGAGTGTGAGTGAATCTTTTAATCTCTTCATTACATTCTGGATGATAAAGGATGCATTTAACATGCCTAATAACATTTTCAACAAAACAAGACTCCACCAACCAGGTCTTGTATAAATAAAAGACACAGACACTATCCATCTTCTATCAACAACCATTCTGTCAATTCCGACACTCCAAAATGTGTTGACTGCTCATTCGGCTTACCTGCCCAGTCCATGTCAAACTCAAACAACAAAGAGTTTGTAATGGGTACTTTCAACCTGAATCCATCAATGCCACAGGTTTCTGCATCTACCTTCCCTCTATACAACTAGCACACACACACACACACACACACACATCCTTTCTTACTGAGTCATGTTCAGTGAGGCCAACAGTATTGGCAGAAGGGTTCAATATAAGACAACTTTACATTATATTACATCTGTCGGTACACTATCTGCACCCCATTGCCTCTGATGATTTTAGATGGGAAACCTCTCTCTCCAAAACACTGTTTACAGGAATACAAGTTCAGTCTTTATCATGGCACCCTTAGTCATGAAAATGTCTGTTTTTTTGGGAAAATGTTTATTAAGGCCACAGTTTGCCTGGCACACATCCCTGGAATTTCTGTCTGATCACAACTAGTGGGGCAGCCTTTCCACTTCTTAAAACAATGTTACCGTGAAATCCAAGTCCATGCTACATCTACTATGAAAGGACATTAGAACCATCATTGTCTTTCCTCATAAACAATTGACCTCCACATGTATGCCATATATTGTTATAATATATCTCCCTATTCAAGGTTTCATTGAATACCTCCCCTTGGAATACCCCTTAAAGAGTCATGTGATCATTTCATAAGAGTGATCCATTTCCCCCATATAGGATCGGAAATTTAGTTTAGCCCAGAGATAACATTATACTTCATTCTTTTATTTGAGTGAATAGCACATTTTGGAACTGTCGAATCCAGTGCTAGCATGTGCAACCAATGGTCCATGGAGGGTATGGGACTGTGAGGTTGAATGCAGAGGAGGTTCTGATGGAATAGGTGGTGAGTAAATGGATATATTAACGAAAGGAATTCTGGAGAAAGACCATTTATAGCTTTGTAAACTAAGAGAAGGAACTTGATAAGATTGTGTTTGTGAATGGAAAATCAGCCAGTATGCTATCGGTAGGTAGAAGTGGGGGAGGATCTGGGTAGGTTGTAGAGAGTGCAGGTAGAAAAGTTGAGGACTTTGTCTAGAGCGAGGAAAGAGTAGGCAGGCAGGCCAAGGAATCTGCTTGAGCAGCAGTAAAGTTTGCAGAGCACAAGAGTGGAGATTAGAGATTTGAAAGAGTGGTTAGTAAGAAAAGACAAGACAAGGTTAACATGAGCAGCTGATACACCGTTATTGATGAATTGTTGCAGTTGTAGGTCACTATCAAGTAGGACCCCAAGTTTGCGAGTATTGGGGCGAGGGAGACAAAACGTCAGGCTCGAAGGAGATATGAGAAGAGGGCAGGGATGACATTGGAAGTTTAAATAAAGATGGTTTGCAATTTGGAAGAGTTCAGCATGAGGCAGCAGAGGACCATCCAGTGGCTCATAATCCATTTGAAGATGAATAGGGTTAAGGAGGAAATTAGAAAAACATTTGAGTGTAAAAGATGATATTAAAAGACAAAAGATGAGATAAGTCTTCCTAGGGCAGAGATATAGAAGATGAAGAACAGAGGTCCTCTGGTTGATGATGATTGATCCTTAGGGGACACCAATGGGAAGAGGAGTGGTGTGTTAGCGGTTTACGAGTTCCAACAGTTTTTAAAGGATTGAATTTCCAGGTAGGAAGTCTTCCAAGCAGGAGCAGATTTGTGAAACCCAAGGTCCTGCAGAGTGAGAAGGAAAGAGGAAAGTTTGGAAAGTGGCATAGAGGTGCTAAATGATGAATATAGGAGAGAGTTTGGAGTAGTGAGCATTACAGAGAAAGTTGGAGACATGCATGAGTGTAGTCTCTGTGGAGTGTTTACTATGGAAGCCAGATTGAAGTGAATCTCCAAGGCCATTATCTTCAAGGCACTTAGTGATCCTGTCAAAGACCACACACATATGGACTTTTCAATAATGGGAAAGGAGAGAAACTGGGCAATAGTTTGCTGGGATGTTTGGGACAGCAAATTGTTTCTCAGTTGGGGTAAGATAGTTGTAGATTGTAAGGCAGCAGGGAAGAGTCCAGCAGAGAGAGAGTGGTGAAAGAGCCAGAGATGTATGTGCAAGTGAATGAGATGTAGTTTTTGACTATTCAGAGAGGAGAAGGGTCAATAGGAGCACAAGATAGGTTAGCACTGTAAAGGTAATGGGCTCATTCAATAGGAGAGATAGGGGAGAAGTAGTTGAGAGTGGAAGTGGTAAGGGGGAGAGGTGGTTGACAGAAGGAGGATGGAGGAGCGAGAGAGTGAGGAGGGCTGTGAGAGTGTCATGAATTTTAGAGATTTTAGAGAAAAAGTAGTGAGCAAAGTCATTAGCAGAAAGAGGGGGTGATGGTTATTGGCTTTGGCGGGGTGTGAGTAAAGATTGGCGGATAGATTAATGTTTTCAGGGGTGAATGTGAAGGGGGAGATTAGGCATGTGAAGTAGGAGGAATTGTCAGAGCACAATGCCGAGGTTAGGACAATACAGGAGCGTTTGTAGGAGTGGAGTAGAGGTTCGTAATTTGCACCAGCATCGTAGGTCATGGCACGTGTTTGTTTTGAGGGTCTGAATTTAAGAGATGGTTCAAAGCTGAGGACTTGGACTGGAAGGTGTGAATGTGCAAGCAGTATAGCATTGGTCAAATGGACTCATTAGTGCACAGTCAAAGTCAGAGAAATCCCGGTCAGTGGAAAAGGGGAAAGATACCAGAGAGAGGTCCTCACATCATCAGGTTAAGGGGCAAGAAAGTCATTCCTGAATTTCCAGTTAGTCATTGAAGAGGAAATATGAGGAGTAGACGGTAGAGGGACTGAGATGCTGTGAGATGTTATCGTGAGGAATGAAGTAATCAGAGGAGGAGGGGTCAAGAGTGAGGTCACAGGAGGAGAGTGAATTAGAGAGAAAGACAAGGTCAAGATAGTCTTCACCCGAGTAGGCAGGCTGGTCGTGTAGGGAGTTGAGGGAGTGGTCAGATAGGAGAGAGTTAAGTTCAAGACAGGTGGTTGCAGAGGGTTGGGTTGGTTAAAGTGCCCCAGCAAGGCAGTGGGGATGTTGATAAGAAGCAACTCCAGGGGAATGGTCATGTCAGGAAAGAAGGAGTTGAGAGTACCAGGGGGCCGATAAAAAGCCAGAAGAGTAAGAGAGAGGAGTTGAATATTTGCATACTAAATATTAAAAAGAGGAACAGTTCATGTCAGACAGAGGTAGAGTGGCAGTCTTGAGGGCCTTATTGATAACGAACCCCACTCTGCTGCCCTTCTCAACATGTCTGTGAGAGTGGGATAAGGTAGCAGAGAGAGTGTGAAAGCTGCTATTTTAGCAGAGTGATGAGGGAAAATTCAGGGTTCTGTGATAGCAAAAAGGGAAAGTTGAGCTTGATACGAGAAGTAGTGGTCCGTTGTGTAGGGAGACGTGATGCAGAGGGACTGTGAATTCCAGAGGTCAAGTAAAAGAGTGATAGGAGGTGGGGGAGAGGAGCAAGTGCTGTGTGGTAGCCTCGGGTGATGGTTGAGGTTGGAGATCCTGGAAGCACCGAACATTCTTATTTGAGGGGTGCACTTGAAGACAGGGAAGGATGAAGTTGTAGAGGCCTGAAGAATGATACAGAAGTTAGACCAAGTTGAGGCTAAAGGCTTTGAGGGCAGGGAAGTAGAAGAGTAAGTAGAAGGAGGATTGTATCAAGATGCATTATGAAGGGTAGAATAAATAGGCAAACAAAGACAATGAAGAAAGGATGCGGCCATGAGAGGGCGAGGTTAGGTTGGGGAGCAGAAAGGGAAGGGGTGGATGGTCAGCTGAAGATAAGCAGGTGTATGTTCTCAGTTAGTCTAGTAACCAAAGACAGTTAACAGTCCCAAAACAGCAATGTTGCTTGGTCCTGTGAGGTAACAGAAGCTCTGCAGTGAAAGGATATTCAATGGGTGGAAGGATCGCTATGCATTGAAGTAGAAGACAAGTAAAGTGTGAGCTTGGAGAAGTTCTGTCTTCCACAGGGATTTTGGCCCTTGGCCCTTTGCAGCCCTAACAGGCCCAAACAGAAGTGTCCCTTGGTTTCCTTTGGCACTTTGCTCCAGAGACTCAGGGTGGATGCCCAATGGAGACTGAATGAGGGAGGCAGTGTGTCACATGTCCCTCTGGGAGCCAATCACAATTATTCGCATGACCTCTATACTTGCAGGCAGACTCCAAGATGTTGTAGGTCCAGGAAGCTTCATTTTTCAGGCAGGACTCTCAAATGGTCCACAGGGTCCTTTTGCAAAGCAGGATTTGGCAAAGTGGTCAAGAACAAAAATTTTGAAAATGAACCTCCAGACGTTCACATGTCACCCTGGGAGGCAATCACAGTGCTCGATATGGCTTCCAATGACACTAACAAGTAGAGTTCCAAGTGTTGTAGACTCCGGGAGCTTTGTTCTGCAAGCAGGATCCTGCAACTTTGCACAGGGTCCTTTAGCAAAGCAAGATGTGGCCAAGTGCCCAGGAAAAAATTAACATTATTGAAAAAGAACTTCCAGACGGTCACATGGGAGCCAAGCACAGTGTTTCAGATAGCTTCTACAATTGGGTGTTGCAGGTCAAGGAGCTTAATTTTGCAGGCTGGACCTTCAGATGGTGCACAATGTTCTTTGGCAAAGAAGGGTGTGACCAAGAACTGCTTTTTTAATTGAAGACGCACTTCCAGACAGTCACATTTCCATCTGGGAGCCAGAGTCAGTACTCCAGATGGCTTTCACACTTGCAGGCAGAGACCTTTGAGTTGTAGACTCAGGAAACTTTATTCTTCAGGCAGGATCCTTATATGGTAAACAGAGGCCTCTGACAAAGACGGATCTATCTAGGACTAAGACAATTATTGATTTCTGTATTAATAAATCAATAATATAGATCATAGTAAAGTACTCAGCCCAGACTAAATATCAAGAGTATTAATCATTGAATGCATATTAAAATTAATATCAAATGTAATTTGCATATCATCAATACATGGTTCACGGTCAGCTCTGTCACCAGCTTTGACACACTCCTACCTGACGGCTACAAGATCCTCTCCGTGCCCAGGCCCAACCGTGCCGGGGGGGAGGTGGCCCTTATCGTCCCTCAGTGGATTCCTGCCACTGCTATTCCCACACAGACCTACTCCTCTTTTGAATGTCTTGCCTGCCGACTCTCTCTTTCTCCTAGCCATTCCCTTACCGTGGCTACTATCTATCGGCCACCTTGTCAAATTTCCTCCTTCCTCTCCGAGTGGGCGGACCTCTCCTCCTCACTCCTGTCCTCAACCACTCAACTCCTCTTCCTTGGAGACTTCAACATCCACCTGGATGCCTCCTGTCCCCCCTCTGGACTCTTTCGCGACCTCTGCGACTCTCTCGCACTCTCTATTTTCCCGTCTGGGCCGACCCATTCTGCTGGGCACACTCTTGATGCCCTGATCTCTTCTGACCTTCCCCTCTCTGTCCCTCTCTCCACTCCTCTCTCCTGGAGTGATCACTTTCTCCTCTCCTCCCACCTCACCCCCCCTACCCCACAGGCAAATCCAACCTCATCACTGCCATCCTCCTTCTCGGTCATCCGACCCATGAAGCGTGTGTCAGTTGAGGCTTTCGCTGCCACTTTCTCACCCCCTCGTCCCCCTTCGGCTGACTCCCACCCTGACACAGCCCTCTCCACTCTTTACTCTGCTATATCTGATACTCTTGATATCCTTGCCCCTGTCATGAGAATCCGCCTGAAGCCCAAAGCCAAATGTAACTCCTGGTTTGACTCGGACCTCGTCACCCTCAAACTCAAGTGCAGGGTGGCAGAGAGGAAATGGCGTGCTTCATTTTCATCCTCTGACAAACTGGCCTGTCGCCTGCTCCAAAGGCATTACCGGCTCTCCGTTCTCACCAAAAAGAGAGCCCTTATACAAGCCCACATCACTGCGGCATCTAACGATTCGGCTGAACTCTTTAAAATCTGCAAGGAGCTGGCCAACCCTGCTGCAGTCTCTACCTCTCCTGTCCCCTCCCAGGCCCTCTGTACGGCACTGGCCACTCACTTCATTTCAAAAACTCAGGACATCCTGTCCTCACTCTCCTCCCATCACCTTCCCCTCTATATTCCCTGCCCGTCCTCTGGCCCTTCTGCAGCCACCCCTCCTCTCTCCTTCTCTGCCTTTCCCCTTTTTTCTGCTGATGAGGTTTCGAGACAAGTCTGATCTATGAAAGTCTCGTCAACACAGGTCCACCCCTGCTCCTCCAAAACTATTAAGGACCACATCGACTCCTTGGCTCCTGCCCCTGCTGACTTCTGCAATCACTCCTTCGCCTCTGGAGTCTTCCCATCCCCTCTCAAGAACTCCCTTGTGCACCCCCTTCTTAAGAAACCCTCCTCCGACCCGTCCTGCCCAGCTAACTATCGCCCTATCTCTATCACTCCTTTCCTAGGCAAGCTCCTGGAGAAACTTGCCATCTCCTAGCTTAATCTCCATGCTGAATCTGTTGGTAGCCTTCATGACCATCAGTCTGGCTTCAGAGCTGCCAGAAGCACGGAAACTGCTCTCCTGAACATCCGTGAGGACCTGCTCTCGAACCTTGACTCTAACATTCCTTGTGTTCTCATTTTGCTTGATCTCTCTTTTGCCTTTGATACTGTCAACCATACCATCCTGATCAACCGTCTCCGTGATAACCTGGGTATCACTGGTCAGGCTCTGGCTTGGCTGACCTCTTTCCTCTCAAATCGACACTCCCAGGTCCAACTGGGGTCTTTCCTGTCTGACATCTTTTTCTCTACCTGTGGTGTCCCCCAGGGTTCCAACCTCTCTCCCTGGCTGTTCAACCAGTACCTGGCACTTCTCGCCCACCGCATCGCTGCTCTCTGCCCCTACTTTCAGTGCTATGCTGATGATACCCAGCTCATTTTCAGGCTACCCTCGGCCTCCTCTTCTCCTTCCCTCATCTCTGACTGTCTTTCTGCTATCCAGGAATGGTGTGCCGCCAACGACCTCTGCCTTAATGCCAGTAAGACCGAGATTCTACTCATCGGCACACCCACTCCCTCCTTCCCTGCAGCTCTCTGGCCGGCCTCTCTTGGCCCTCTTCCTGCTCCTACGGGCAAGGCTAAAAACCTCGGGGTCATCTTCGACTCCACACTCTCCTTCTCGCCTCACATTTCTGACGTTTCTAAGAAGTCACACTACCAGCTGCACCTCCTCAGAGGTATCCTTCCTTTCCTCTCCTTCGCCCAGAAGCTCACTGTCTCCAGAGCCCTGGTTCCCTCGAAGCTGGACTACTGTAACAGCCTCTACCTAAATCTACCTGCCTCTACTCTCCGCCCTCTGCAACTCATCCAGAACAGGACTGCGAGACCTGTCCTTGGCCTCAAGCCCCGGGACCGTATCTCTCCAGGACTGAAATCGCTACACTGTCTCCCTGTGGCTGCGAGGATTAAGTTCAAAACCCTCAGCATTGTCCACAAGGCCTTCTGGGGCCTGGGGCCAAAATACCTTCAACTCTCCCTTCCTAAATATCTTCCTTCTCGAGCACTTCGCTCATCCGCCTCTAACTCCCTCAGGGTCAGCCGCTTCTCTAAGCAACGAGTTGGTGGGAGATCTCTCTCCGCTGCAGGGGCCTCCCTCTGGAACAGCCTTCCTGCCTCCCTAAAACTTGAGGAGAACCATCTCCGGTTCCGGAAGAGCCTCAAAACCCTCCTCTTTGCTTCTGCTTTCTCTCCCCCTTCCCTCTGCTAAATCACTGAAATTGTACTAAATCAGCAACTGGGCCAATCACCAATCTCGGTCCTTGGCCCAGCCACTCTCCCCTGCTCTGCCTTCCCGGCAACCCCTGCACTGCGGGACTGTCTCTGTATCCCTACAGCCCCTCTTCCCTGCACTTGTCTGCACTTATCTTGCACTTGCCACCAGCTGGCCCTTATTATTTATCTTGTTCGTTACTAAACGTGTACTGCACTTCCCCTCTCCCTTTCCCCCTTGCACTTTTCCCGTCCCCTTAACCTTGCACTTGCGCGATCTGAATGACACCTGGCCTAGTAGGATTGTTGTCTGTCTCCCTTTGTTCCCCCCTCCCTGCCTCGTCGCGCCTTGAAACACTTGTGTATAGGCGCGTTACAAATGCCATATCATATCATATCATCCATGGAATTATGCCAAGTCATCTATGATAAGGATATATGATATGAGAAACTGAGGTACCAAAACCATACCAATATAAAGGAAACAAAGGTAGGTCTGGCTAGGAGGAGATGAAAGGGGTGCAAATAGAGAGGAACACAGAAAAAATGTCTGTACATTAGGAACACAGAAGCTATAAAGAGGCAGAGTGCCAATTAATTCTTAAAGGAAAGCTAGCTGTACTGTAGCTAATCTCCCATTAAGATCTTAAGGAAACCTGCAAATGAAAATCCTCATCACTAATTTAATTGGATATGAAAACAATCTATCCAATGGTCATAAGAGTTTTGGGGATTATAACCTGTTGTGATTGAGAACAGATTCCCAGTGGCATCAGAGAGTATGCATGCATGCCCACCTACTTTGAAGACACATCAACTCATTACCCCACCCAACTCATCTAAGGATGCACTACTAATTAGAATGAGTACTATTTTCCTGACCACCAATCGCACTACTGACAATTATCTCATTGGAATGAGCCTTGGAAATAATTAGATAGTGGGAGGAACTTTAAATGGGGTGTGAAGGAGTGGGGGGTTGGGGGTGGCTGGGTAGTTGGGGACCCAGTGGAGCAAGTGAGTAGTGGAGGAATCCCCCACTAAAAAAAACAAATAAAAGAGTCCAATTACGAACATGAGGTCAACCAAAATCACCACTCACAAATGTGTTGCTACAAAACCACATAGAACCGATAGAGAATATGTGCCTGGTCTACTTGAAAGAGCTTTCAGTATTTAGATAAAAATGGCATAGAATTACTACCCTCAAGCCAAACCTATCCTACAAAGTTAGAAGATTCACTATAATACCAAAGTCCTTAAAGCAAAAATATTACTATTTTGCAGTCCACATCATTTCAGCACTGCACATCTCAAGAGAACTCAAGGCCCAAAATTACCTTAGAGGAATTAATACTCTAGCTATGTCCATCAGACCTTTAGAAGAGCTCTGTAACAACACCATCCACCAAACCATTATCATGTCCTCCACACAGACAGACCCTCATATCATTATCCCACCTAAAGAAAAGCCTCTGCATGCCCATATCCTAACATATTTCACCCCTATTAACCAAAAATCATTTGCCTTTCACTTCCTCGAGTGCAAGTCAAGTGGCTATTTATTAAGATGAATGTTTGGGTAACTTCAATACCACCCCTCCCGTAAAGAATACTTGTTCGACTACTGCAAACAGGCACTCTTCAAACACCAATAACAGACCAAGATAAAATAAGCACAATTAATGTTGCTGTTAAAATATTCATCCCATTGACATTAAAATAAAATAAAACTGATGCACATAGTGAAAAAAGTAATAAAGAAGAGCCTGCAGTCTAGTTTCATGTTATGCATAAAATCTGCTTTGCTGGACACGCGCAGACTTGAAATCTGCCACTGCAAAAAAGAAAGGACCAGAAAACAATCCTGCTCTACCTTTGCCCAAAGACTATGGAACCTCCTCCCATCCTCCCCATCAGCATCAGACTCAACCCCATGCTCATAAAAGAACTCAAGACCCACCTCTTTAAAGAATCTCTCCTCAACACGTAGGCCATCACGCCGCCCCTCGCGCCACCTGAATCACTAGACACTGCCAGGGACGTAATTTCACCAAAATGCCAGGGGTAGCGGAAGTGACATTGCATGACCTGTGACCTCTGATGACATCACAGGAAGTGATGTCATTTGATCCCACCCAGAAGTGATATCATGGGAAGCTATGGAAAACACCTGTTCACCGAATGATAAATCAGGAATTTGCATCACATAGCATTGTTCTTAAGTACACTATTAAAATATGTTTACAACATCACTATAATGTGATATACTTTTCATACAAGAATGGATCACCATATGTATCTTTAAGATCAGTTTTTATAGGCCCATATTACCAAATTACTGTGAATGCAAGCAGACATCCATGGCCAAATGATAATGATGTGTTATTGTATAGCACTTACGCTTAAGCGCTTTACATAGAACAAATGTACGTAAAATATCACCAAACCTGTGTTGGTACTCATTTATTGACCTCAGAAGAATGAAAGGCTGAGTTCCGATGTTTAAGAACAGATTAAATCAGTGGCTCACCCCGTGAAGTGTGCCTGAAATAAAGGAGGGATGTCATTTCACCAAAATGTCAGGGTAACGGAAGTGACATCACACGACCCTTGACCTCTGATGACATCACAGGAAGTTATGTCATTTGACCCCGCCCCAAAGTCACATCACAGGAAGCTATGGAACCCGACCTATCTCCCCTTGACAAAACAGGAAGTGACATCACATAGCATTGTTTCTAAGTACACTGCAAAAAGTAAGGTTAGGATATCACTGTAAAGTGATATACATTTCATACAAGAATGGGCCACAATATGTATCAGTAATATCAGCGTGTATAGGCCCATTTACCAAATTACTGTGAATGCAAGCTGACGTCCAAGGCCAAACGATAATGATGGGTTATTATGTAGCACTTATGTGCAAACACTTAATATAGACCAAATATACATACAATATCACCCAATATGTGTTGGTACTCATTTATCAACCTCAGCAGGATGAAAGGCTGAGTTGACCTTGCTGGGAGCTGAACCTGCAACTTGCAGAGCACCCGCATATTGCAGCAGTGAACCTTCAACCCACTGAGCTGTCATGCCAGCTATAGCTATCAGAAAACGAGCCACCCAAGAAACAGAGAGCCACATGCTGCTGGCTACAGCCCAGGAGCCTCAATTTAAACAATGTTTTAATATTTTTTGGAAAACTATTTTTTTTAGGGGTAGCAAGGGAAACCACAGGGGGAGCAAGGGAGACATCAGGGGTCACAGCTGCAACCCCTGGTGCCCCCTAAATGCGTCCCTGAAATAAACCTTTAATGAGTTTAACAATTATTGTATAGAATTCCAGAAAAACAAATTATTTGTTATTCCTATTCTTTCTTATTTAGGGACTTGTGGAACACCTGCTCTTTTTTTAAGAGGCCTGAACAATAAACCCAGCCACACCAGTAACAAAGTGCCACATGATGCTGGCCACAGCCAAAGAGATTGCATTTCTTTAAAAAAATGCGTTAACAAAATCTTTCTTAGGGCTAGCATGGCAGACCACAGGGGTAGCAAGGGAGACCCCTGCTTACCCCTAAATGAAGTCCGTGGACACTGCCCACCCCTGTACTCCCCGCCACACGGCACAGCTGTACCACTCCTCTATGCCGCTCTGTATCCTACACCCCACTCTATATCTGTTCTGTTGTTACCTCTGAAAAGCACTCTGTTATGCATCTATACTGTTGTATACCTCTGAAAAGCACTCTGTTATGTATCTGTATTATATTGTTGTATACCTCTGTAAATAAATCTCTCCATTATGTATCTGTATTGCTGTATACCTGTAATAATTTTTATGATTGTTTTTAAGAAACATGATGTTTGTGTAATTATTTTTTGTGAATAAGAATTCATGATTTAGTATTATTGGAATTGTTTGAGAGGATACCCACAGACACTTTTTGATACATTGGAACTTCTTTTTGTATATGACATAGCTATCTACTGCAGAGTAAGAAGTTTGATTATCCCCTGCTGTGGTATATGCCATTTTGAGAACAGTGGAACACATTTCCTCCAGATACTCGCCTAGAATAAAGGGGCAACAGGCCCACTGAGCCAGCATTAATTCAAACAGCAGCATCCGCGCAGTGATAAAATCAGATTATTTTGGGAAGGTTGTCATTTGAAGTTTAGAGATTTCTTTTTGATTTGAAAGCTTGCAAAAATCAAGCTTTTGCCATAATAATATGTGGAAAATAATATGGAAAGATAGCACAAGGCATTAAACATTAAAGCCTTATCTTCAATAGCAAAAATGGGGTCTATGCGACTTGGAAAGCAAATTCATTGTACATTGCTGGCATAATATGTTTAGCTACACCACAAAAAGTTTACATAGCAAGGATGTTTGCATTTTAAAACTAGATTAGCATATAATATAACGTATTCACATTTGCGACGGTTGAAACCATACTCTGCAGTCTACTAGTCTCACAATTCCATTGCGACCCAAACACAAAGAAGATAAAGGTGCAATTTCAAGTAAAGGCTATGGAGTGCGGTATCCCCCATAAACCTGTGCATGACTTTTGGAATCGAGTGTTCTTTGTTTGGTCAAGTGCACACTAGGGTTCCTTCGTCGTGCTTTCAGCAGCAAAGAACCCACTGGTTGCTGCTGTGCCGTCAGCCCCCTATGAATCGTAGATTTACAATAGTAATACAAATGAAAGGCCAAATGCATTGTGCGAAAATAATGCTGAGATTTCCTTGTGCTAAATAATTCATGGAGCAAGCGGGTAGGCAACCTTATAATGTGCACACTCTGGTCCTAGCTGCAGCTTATACAGTAGGAGCCTGACCTGCATCTGCTTACAGCACGACCTCTGGAGATATAAAAGCATGGTGGGTGTTGTCTGACTGAGCGCAGGTTATGCTGTAGTCTAGCGCCTGAGAGAAGGCATGCTATCGCAGAGGCCTGAGAATAGAATTCTACAAGATGGCTGCTTCCATAAGGGAACAGAAGGTGAACGCCCTGAACATCTGTATCTAATGCTTATTAATGACAATTACTCCGAGTTTGACGCTGGAGATTCATGTTTATTAATGACATGAGGCACTCGACCCTATATGTTTATACTATATGTGTCTGTCCCTTTTCATTTCCACCGCTCCATTTCCCTTTCTTATAATCTGCGCCATCATCACCAGGTTTACTCAATACGCACGACCATCGCATGCTGTAAAGGCAGTCTCACCGAGGGATGACTGCCTTTGCCATCTGTTATTATATGCTGTGTAAATTATTTCTGTTGAAAATGACATCCAGGGTGCTTAATAAATACAAAAAATACAAATATTACATAGACTCTATTTTATTTATTCCCTCAAGTAGCAAGACAACAAAACTCTTCCTGAATTAGAAGGTCATCTGAACATCACATGGTTACCCCCCACTAGTAATCAGCTACTCTGCCCATTGGTTTCCTGAGCAAGAAATCTTCATCCTGTCGTCAATGATGCTTCAAGATAATGGGCCCGATTACGAGTTTGGCGGTAATGTAGCGGTAAATCTGTGAAACTACAAGCAAACTCTTTTACCATTACCGCCACTCAGTCCTGTGACATTACCATGGGATTACGAGCAGTGTCTCGGTGGTGGTAAGACACATTTTTGGCGTCCATATGACTCCATGGGGAACTTTTAAAATTACTATGAGTGGTAATTCTGCTACGGTAATTCCAATCGATTCTTGGTGGCAGAGAGGGTGATTTATGTCCAGCTTTTTGCGAGAAGTGCATCCTTCACCTTACTGTCAAAACTTGTAGTACAGCGGTGTGGTAGTATGGCAGGAACAGAATTCCTGACACCTTAGTTCCACTTTTTACTGCAACGCCATACTTGTAAATTGACCTATAGTTCTGCCTTGAATTAGAGGAAAATGTTGACAAGCCAGCACAGTGCCTATCTAGCAACAAAAGGGGTGTCCATTCAGGTCCTTGTCGTGTTCACCCCTCGAAAAATAGCCACGTTTGGGACCACCGTGAGGCTGTAATACGGTAAGGGTGTGAACGCAGTGGTGGAATCCTCGCTCCCATGCTATTATTTGAAACATGACCCTCTGTCATCACACCAGGAGTAGCAGACATTTTATGGCATGCACAGAAACTTCCTATTATGCAGTTTTTAAAGCCATGTCAAAAACTCTTCCACAGCATGCAGTAAAGGTTTACATCAAGCCATAAAACAGATAGAATTACACAAGGCTGCACATTTAAAGATGTCTACCACAAAATGCTTCAGGGGCCATAGCCCTCCTTGAGGAAACATCATAATAAACTTGAACGTCCACACCTGCCTCAAATCTTTAGTACAACATGTCTCATATTGTCACAAGAAAAAAAAAACACATAGGGGGTCATTTTATAAGGAGTGGGGCAGAACATGAAAGTGTATCAATGATTGTATGCTTCCATTTTCGTTCTAGCTCCTTTTCCCGCCATTCTGGGGTATGGGAGGCCGGCTAGGCAGGCATAATATCTCTGCTGGTCTTTCCTGTTCCATCTCGGAAGAGCACACGGTTTATTTTGCCTGCATGAGATTTTCATGAAGGCGTAAAACCAAGGAATCCAATACAATACGTCTTGTTTTTGCACCATCTAATGACAAGTCAGATTCCAGGAACCCGTTAAAAAACGCCACCTGCAAAGCTTCATTTGCATGCAGCGTTTTCTATCTCAAAGCGTAGAGTAAAAGTGGCAAGCAAGGGCAATTTCACTTTAATTTACTCTTCACAATTACGCTCCACTTTGAGAGTGTTTAAAATTGCATGTAGGGGACCAGCAAGATGGAAGTGTAAGTATTGGTGGTCCTCTACTTGCAATTGGCATTGGTTACCAAATGAACCCGATTATCTCAGAAAGTCAGATCAGCTGAGATATTCAATGGCTCTACCCAAAAGGAGAAAACACGAACAGCTAAAATAAATGCCTGAACGGTACATCAGGAACACATCTGCAGGGAATCAAAAGCATCAGCATTACCAGCTTAGCCTGCAGGCCCTGCCTTTTCTGTCCACTCCAGAAATAAATGTAAAACCACAATCACATACAATAGGGCAGCATATTTTGGGCATGGTAGAGCTTGAAGAAGACTACCCATCAAGTGACAACAGAGCAACTGGAGTTCCCACAAAGGAATTCCGTCCCCTAAAGTGTGCCAGAGGAATTGGCAAAATGATACACATTGACCTTGTGAGAGAAGCAGGATTTGGAAAGTTCTGTCTAAATGTCGGCTATGTTGACTACACCTGTTCAAAGAAATCCAGATCCCCTTTTTGACAACATCTGTAATGCTGTAGAGTTTGAGGGTGGCTAAAGGTCAGGAGTCATGTACTAGTTCTGCAGTCCTCACTGAAATTCCTCTGTTGACTATTGATCCCTGAAATAAACAGGGCCCATTTCTCAGAGAGGTTGACCCCTGAATCTTGGTCTAGTAACAGATCTAGATTTCTGAGTTGAGACAAGAGGTGAAGGGGCCCTCTTCCAGAGTTGAGCAACAACTCTTGGGCACAGAGTTCAAGTCACCGCTTGTAACCAAACACTGCCCATCTGGCACTCTTTTATGACTACCTGGAAATTATTTTGCTCTTGAATGTATCTGCTCGTGGAGACACAATTCCCAGCAGACTGTGGCCAGATTGCAGCGAGATTTGGACCTTGTTCCTCCAGCCTGTTTATGTATGAGATAGTCAATATGTTCTACCTCTAAATGTGTATAGGCTGCCTAACTTTACCTACATTTGTAAGACTCTGTATTGAAAGTGAACATGAACAAATCTCTAAATAGTCCATCTGCACTATGGACTCCTTTCATAATCACCAGCCTTCATTTGAGGTCTGACCACATCCGATGTTCCAACCCTGTAGACTTGGGCTTGAATGTAATTGAAGATCTGGGGCAGAACCAACGATGAACTTGCTGTTCCAGGCTTCTCTGTGTGGAATCAACCACAATATAGACGTCTTTCCGCCCCAGGAATAAGAAACTTCAATTGTTGTGTGAGGTGCACTTTCTCACATATTGGTTGATTACATTCTGAATGGTCTGTTTTACAATGGGGAAACATTTCCTGAATTGCAGAGGAGAGTAGAATGAGGTTATGTAGGGACATTATTGGAATGTTCAATGTCCATCTCAGGTCTTTTCTTTTTTTGCTCTGATCTTGGACTTTGGAAGAAGGGTGCTATCTCTGAAATTGATCAGAAACCCCAGGAAATCCTTCTTCTGAGCAGGACTCAAGTGTGATTTGTTACAAACCATCAGAAAGATTCCAGGAAGTGTATTAGCATGTCTCACAAATGAATGTTTTCTGTCAGAGAGCCAAAATAATATCTTCACTCCCTAAGGAAATCCAAATCCGGGCCTATACGGAGATGACTGAAAGGACAGGTGTATTGAAATGTGCTGTTTTCCTCGTGAAATTGAAAAAATACAACTGTGAAGGGGGCAAACATCAGAATTGTGACATTTGCATCATTTAGAGTCAGCAGATTCATCTAATCCTTCAGTATCAAAAGATATCTGAACAGGGAGATACTCAAGATGCAAAGTGACAAAATAAAAATGAAAAACATTACATTCTCCAATAATGACCCCTGGACCATGATGTTTCACCTTTTTCTTTGCTAAGAATATGTTACTCAAGATATGATGTACCCATTTTTGAAGATATTTTGAATTATCTCCCTCAAAGGATAATCGTAAGTATTCATTAAACATGAACTTACTCTGAAATGAATTGTATCTTGCTCCTCTATTGCTCCTACCTATTCCTTCTAAGGACCTGGTTGTCACTGAGGGAACAGAGATCTGTTTGCACATGCCAGCAAAGTTGAGGGCTCTGGCAATATAGGCATCAAAGCCGTTTCTGATCTGATGGACTGGTAAATTGGATTTTCAGAACCAGCCCTGTGGACAGAATACCAAAGGCCACCCTCTTTGGTGAACAGGGAAAGACACTAATATACAGTCAAATTCAATCTAGGTAGAGTGACTGAGCAGTAGGGCTTACAATTAGGAAGAGCAAGAGTGGTGAAGGGTTAAGTTAAGGACACACAAAGCGCTCTTAATAAACCAAGTAAGGTAAAATGTATACAAATAGAATTAAATTTATTTAGGCGTAGCCAACTATTATCAAACAAAAATAACAAGTAAATAAATCACTAATCATACACTCAATATATAAACACATTCACATTTAGGCAGCTCTGGCTAACAGACCATCAACACTTATTTATTTATTTATTTAGAATTCTTGTAAAGTGCCTTATGCCCACAGGCCTCAAAGGGCTAACAAACACCAAAAAACAAACAATACATACGTAAATTGAACTAACAGAAAGGAAATAAAAACATTAAAAAAACAGCAATATAAGAAAAATCATAAAAGCAAGTAACATTGGTAATGATGAAGTTTCTTTTATCCATGACCAGAGCTCTAGTGACAGCATCTTTAGGCATAGGCATATTAGATTTTTTTAAACGTCGGCCCTTCAGGTTAGCCGGTCTGGGCTTTGCAGATTTGCAGGGCCCCCCTGTGGCTCCTTCCACCGGCGCAATAGTACGCCCTGGCAAGGTGAGATCATGGCACAGTGATTGTGTGCCTCCCAGGGACTAGGAGAAAGGTGGAAAGTCTTCATTCCCTAAAGGACAGCCCTTAAGCCACGACCATCCAGGGAAAGCCCTAAGCTTGACAGCTGATAGGCAGTGTCAGGCAAGGGTAAGTCTGTTTGTGAGGCACAGTTCATTTTGCAGGGTAACTGGCAGTTCATGCCGCCTAGAGGATGATCCGAATGAATGGCACCTATTCCGGGCTCAGCAGTTTGAGAGGAAGAGTTCACTTTACAGGGAGACTGTTGGTTTACTGCTGATTAAGGGCCACTTAAAGAGTTTTCTCAGCAATAAGAGCATGATAGCTCTCAGCCGAGATGTCCAGAGAAACTAACCAGGCGTCAAGTCCTTTGAAGAATGGCAGTTTTCCAGTTCTTTAATGAGCTTGTCCTTCCAGAGACTCCAGGACTCGAGGATAATGTCCGTTTCAGAGCCCTCCACGGGCTCTAATACAGAAGCAAGGTTAACATTGACAGGCCCCTGTGTCACAGGCGAAGGTGCTGAGAAGCTAAATGTGGAAAGTACCCCGCTACCTGCCAGGGCTGTGGGAGAGTCGTGGTTAGGTGTGGAGGCGCTGTCCACCCGACAGGGAGTTGCCTGCGGCAACTGTTTCGTAGGGTCGGCACTAATAATCAGCGAGTGACTAGGACTGACTACTTGGCATACTAAAGCTGTTTCTTAGCAATAGCCCCGGATGCTGGAGTTATTAAGAGTTGAGCTGATGGTGACGCATTGTGCAAAAACCCAGTCTCCGGAGATAGCTCGGTACGCCTGGCATGAACCCACTCTCTCCTACGAGAACTGAGAGCTAGGATTTCTTCCACTCAATCCCCTTTAGGCAAGCAGGGGTGGGGGGGGGGAGCGGGAGAGTCAGACATTAGTTTCTTTGCTGACATTTTTCTTGACGTCATTGTAGACGTTGGGGGAGGAAGCCAAAACAGTGAACCAATATTGAAGGCCAGCACGTGTTAGAAAACGACAAATGGCAAATCATTAAAGAAAGAATCTTACATTGATTTGCTCGCTGGCTATGGACAGAGGCGCACTGGTGGACAAACCTACAGCGTAGGGAGAAGGTACACGTATCCGCACTGGCTCTGTATCTAAACTGGAGCAGGGGGTCGCAGCACCCAAGCCGAGACGGCACCAAGGCAGAGTGTGAAGACACAGACACTGCCGAGGTAGAACAGCCGCTGATGACTGTTGCTCCGCTGTGTCACCGTCCCCACCCTAACTAATAAACACAGTAAGAACAGCAATAGAACACAGTGGGGTAGCAAAGTAAGTGTTGACAAATACAAGGTGTTATACATGAATCTGAGACATAACAGATGAAAATAAAGGAGTTAAAATACAAAAAACAGCCATATACACATAAGGCCCTAGATTTTAAAAGTCTTTCTCTTGCAAGAAGTGATTGCAAAGTTTGGTAAAGTGTCTTAGAAGTTAAGAACAGAGGTAAAGTTCTTAGGAGGCCCTCTCCCAATCCTTCCACCTTAGGGTAATCGCAGAGGCTATCTTTGACTAGAACACCACAGATCAGGGTCAGGCAAGGGGGATGTAGGGTAAGGACTTGAACTGGATAATCTCAAAACAGCCCTTTAAGATGAGTAGCAGTACCCTCGAGATAGATGGGGATGCAGATTCATACTCATGCATCAATTAACTATGATAACTTAATAGTTTGGCAAAGGGAGTCCGTTTAATGACAAGTTCATAAAACGGGGAGTACAACGAACATCAGCAACCCCTTGATCTTCTTGCTCTCTTCACTTTTAGAAAAAACACAGTATTTATAGCAATAATTCATCATTGCTGACATCATTCTACATGGCAATTCGTAAAAACCTAACATGCAACGCGATTGGTTATAGGAAGGTAACTTTAACATAGGTACTATATCTGTATATGGTAACGGGGAGAGGGGATTGGATAATCAATGTCAGGTGGGCAACTAAGCCCTCTCTTCAAAATGGTCACTATGAACGTCACTAAAAGCACAACGTCCCATTGGCTCTACTTACTATAGGACCCTATATTACATGTTTCACTATGATTGCGTTGGCATCAACCCCATTCATACTTTTCCATCGAAGTCTAGCAACACGCAGAAAGAACATCGAGGTGCAGAGGAGCTCACCTTCACCCCAGCTCACCACCAATTATGCTACAATCAATCATCACCTCAGTAGCCATGTGTCATTTACTGCTTTGTATTTTGGCCTTGAGTCTGCTCTGTGGTCTTGAGAACTTTTAAGGGGTATGGGCATGGCAGGGATCCATGCGTAGGTGTGAAAGTCTCACTCTTCCAGCCTGCCTTGCCACGTGACTGGACACCGTGAAATCAATCGGCTTTTTCTCTGTGTCTTTTTGTATATTTGATTTAATTCTACAAGTCCTCTGCCATCTGTGCCTTATCTTGACCTTCTGAACAGGATCTTCTGTTCTTTACTCCTTAATTGTATCCAATGTCAGGCTTTTCCAGCCAGAGAAGACCTCAGCTTCTTGGCATGATCATCCTCAGCTGGGTTTCGTTCTGCCTTGATTCTCGATTTTCTTACTGCGACACACTCCTTTTGATGCCTCTATTAACCTTTTGTTCAGTTCTGCTCATGTGTGTAGTGGAATTATACTTATACATAAGTGCTTTTGAGGAATATATTTGTACATGTTGGTGCTTGGTGCAATCTATTCACTATCAGGCATAAGCAAGCTTCACAATTGATTTGCCTCTTGCAGTTACTTGCATCTGTACAAGTTTAAACTGACTGAATATCTTCATAATTTATGTGGCATAAGTTTCTTTATTTTGACATCAACTTCTTCATCGCGGGCTCAAGATGTCATTCATCCATAGTCTCTCGTCTCTTGTCAGCATTCTCAGGTCCTCATATGTTCTATATGTGCGTCAATCTGATTTCTCATGACGTCACCATTCATCTTCCTTCATTATTTTCTTGGCTTCTTCAGGTATTCCCTTCTGACAACCGTCATATTGTCTCGACTGTGAATATGGCTTTCTCAATGGATACCTTACTGTCCAGGTTTTCTTAGTTGTTGGTACTTCAATAGGTGCAGTTATTCTGATAGGCACTGGGCAGAGGCCATATGCGGCTCTCTGCTGATTTAACTGTTCTTCGTACGTCACATATTTTGGTGTGAACTCAATAGATAATGGGAGGGGGGCAGCTGGAGTGGGGGCGACACTTGGCACTTCCTCTTCACTCCCCCCTCTGGGCGATTCATCGACCACTCTATCTTCTTTCTGTGCATGCAATCTTGCTTCATCCTCTGGGTCGTGACATTTGACCTGAAGAAATGCTTCCTTAGGGTTCATATCTTTATGTCTCCTTTCAAGCATCCTGCTGTTCTTACGTGTTCATCCTTGTTCCATGTCATCAGCTGGCATTCTCCACTTGGATTGAAATAGATCCATCTTCCCACATATTTTCTATGATTCTTTGGATACAGGAATTTTGTTCCCCCTGGTGCATAAATGCTGGCCTTGACAAAGTCTCTCATTTCTTCATCAGTCATGTCCTTGGGCTTCCATCCTGACTCAACATCAATCATAATCTTCATTCGTATGGCTTTCTTTGCAGTCTTCTGGCATTGTGAGATTATGAGCTTGATCACACAGAATCCAAGTAATATCATCACCAATGGGGCTCCTAAAAACTTGAATGTATCTGCCATCCATTGTGGAACCCATGAAAACAGTGCTCCAAACCATCTGTCACCATCAACTTCATCTATCATCTGACTCTATAATTTTGTCAGCATGCCTATGGCTTCTGGTAAGGTTCCATTCTCATCGTCGTTTGATGGTATAAATGTGCAACATGATTCTTCGAATTTTGCACAAACACCTCCATCCATAGCTGTGATCATGTCTAAGACATATCTGTTCTGGAGTGTCATCAGTCGGATTGCTCTCAACTCTTCTCTGATTGCATTGCACCCTTTTATGGTCGTGTTGATGGTCTGCAGTAACTCCCATTTGGTTATCTGCAACCATTTAGTATTTGCTCCAACCTGAATTCTTGGCATCAGGATTGTCGTGAACACCAATGAGGTCAGGCTGAACAACCTATGTTCATATGAGATTGCATCAAAGGCTTCTATTGATTTGGCAGAGAAGTAATTTTCTCTCTTCATTCGGTTTATCAGTTCCACAGTTCTCTTCTTTCTCAGGTGAGCATCTGTGTTCGGAAAATTGTCAATATTCAGATCACTTTTTGGAATCACCAACGCTGGTACATGGACAGTCACCAATGTACATATACCTCCCCAATTCTTTGGCAATCTGATATATGCTTTGGCTCTACATGCCCAATAGTGATCCATGATCACTGCAGTTCCATGCATCATTCCTGTTGCATTGAATACTCATACACAGTTCTGATTGTCTCCCATTTTTCCTGTACCCTTGTTTCTGAAGCATAGCTTGAAACTATCCAATGGCACTATCTGTAAGGGTCCTCCTCTGTCTTCGACCCATGTTAGCAGTCTGGCAAGCTTCGGCCACAATGGCTTGCATATCATTTGTGTATTTTAGATTGTTTCTTTGTGGTATCCAATGATCATCCATGCTCTGCAAATCACCACTCCTTTCTCCCACCGTCTGGAGACAATACTGTTCCCCAGATTTGCATTTGTCCTCTGTTCTTCCATCTGCAAGCGTCTTCTGTAGATTTTCCTTTGATGACCAGTTTTTTGTTTGCTTCTCTTCTGATCTCTGCTCCTTTTACTCCAGGCTTCTCGTATCTGATCACAGTGTTCTTAGTTTTGCCATTATTTCTCGTCTTTATGTCTTGGACATAATCATCTTCATTTGGATCGGTTGCTTCAGTCGCCCATTTGAGCGAAGCATCACTTCCCATAAACTGACCTCTGGTCATGCACATTGCTATATGTGATAGACAGTGTGCTGTCTTAACATCTATTTCAACAGCTATGAAGATTTTCGACTTTCCCATACTGTACGGCAGAAGTGCACAAACAAAACATTCTTCATCTGAAGTCCGCCTTCCAACTTCCTTCATATGTTGGTACCATATGTTGTTTCCCAAATGTGCTGTGCTATCCAGGTAATCATTCAGTTCGTTGTTGTCTTCTTGTGTGCTCCTTCTGGCTCTTATCCTTTTGATATGAGCTTCCACAAGTATATCACGTAATACTTCTGTATAGCTTTTTCTTGCTGGAGGATTCTCAGGCATCTCCATCACGGATCTGGGCATCTTCGTCTGTATTATTTGAGTAGGAGAAAGTGCAATAAGCTTCATCCTTTCAACATACAAATCTGGCATGAAAATGTCACTCAGAATTTCTGCTAGTGTCCTCCCAGGCACTGTCCTGATATCATATTTCGCAGGATCAGGTGTGTTTGCAGGTGTCATCTTTGTTTGTTCATTCCATTCAGCCTTTTGTTTTCTTGAAAGTAACATTTTCTCCATTTGTGTCTCAACTCCTTTTGGCACAAAGCTTCTCATTGTGCTTTGTCCAAACTCTCCCCATTTTCTGGAATGTGATTCTGAAATCATTGACACTAGACCAGGTGTGTATGTACTCATAATCTGTGTAGGTGTAATTTCCATCAATCCCTTCTTGTGTTTACTTTGCTGACCCTGTCACCGGCGTTTCAACTCATCTGTTAACACATGTGTAGTGTGTATGTCATTACTCACCATGTCCATTTCAAGCTCAGTTACTGTATCATTCTTTCTAGGAACAGGAATGATTATGTAAGGTCTGGCCAACTTTGTAGGTCTCATGCGCAAATCCTTTCGTGGATGCACAGGGGTCTGAACACTTTGGGCACCTCGAAAAAATGCAGTTCTAATCGTCCATGACAACAGTATGATAATTAATACAATGCAGGTATAAATTATACAACTCTGGGTGAGTTTACAGCATTTGTTCCTGGGGCAATATGAATGTCTCTCCTCATGGGGGAGAATGATGCTTCTGTTCTGGCTTCCCATCTCGATCATCTAAGAAAGCAAAACTGGTTCTTTAATATATTTTTATCATTATCACTTCTTCTGGACTCTGTTGTCTCTGCTCGTAGATCAATAATGCTGGACCAATTGTCCTCTTGATCTGAATAATAGACTATCTCTTGTCTCTGGGAACAGTTCCTTTTCCACAAACGAAAGTTCCAAATGAGGCAAAGGTTCAGTAAGTCTTATACTGCATACTGCATGCAGACTAGTTCCCAGTCAATGCCTCAAATCTGCTTCCCGCCAGATGACATGTTGCTTCCTTGTCAGAATGAACAAAAGTGAAGTGTTTTACAACACCTTCACGGTCTGGCCCTCAAATGAAAGTTTCTACACTCTTCTGTGATTTTGATGGTGATAAGAAAGTGCAACCTGTAAAACGATACTGTGCAAAAGCATACTCAGATGCGTGGTGTTAGCTGGGTCTCGGAGAAAAATGAGGACGTCAACATTGGCATGTCTCACCACAAGCTCTGGAAAGACTTTGATTAAGTGAAAGAACACTGCATTTGCTTGTCTATGATTCTCTTGTGATAGGGACATTTGTCTTGTCTTCTCTGTACTCTGGAAGTAAAAGAAATTGTTCTGTGATCACTGTGAGCAGTCTTTTTATAGTCTTTTTGTTCTCAGGATCTTGAAGAAACTCTGTTATACATGTAAGTCTTCCCACCAACGAAGGGTAGGACCTCAATACCTATTCGAAATAGATCAGTATGTCTTTGGTGAGGTGACTATTGCGTGGCACCATAAGTAAGTCCAAGCAAAGATTCTGTGTCGAAGGACTAAGGATACTGTATTCTTCTCCAGTTTATACATCCTCGATCAAAATTTGGCATAGCTTTTCTTATGAAGGCTTCAGTGTGCCTCAGTTCAAAGTCAACAGCTATTTGTGGCTTATGCACATAATTCTCTTTATTTCACCCTGCAACTAGGATGCACAGAGTGTTCGTATTTGTGTCCCTTTTCCCTCATGTTGCTCAAAGCAAATGTCCAGAATTAAGCCACAACCTAACACAAAGGTTCCTTGCTTGTCACTTGACTGATCATGCGTCCTTTTTCCTTGTCATAGATCTCATCTACACGTGCTGTGGTTCTTCCCCGGTGTCTGTAGACTCTTCACGGTGGGGTGCAGGCAGAGGGGTCTCTCTGATATATGGCTTGATATCTCCAAGCAAGATCCAAGCTCTTCTTCCCTGTAACTTGACTGCAGATGCTGTAATATCCTCCATTCCCTTGGCTCGTCCCACATTTTCCTTGTGTGATTTCAAACTAGGACAGTGTCCCCAAGGAATCTTAAGGTATACATAATTCTGGAACCTTATTTGTTATTGTCCCCCTTTCTCAGCTGTTTTCGTTGACTGATGACTTCTTTAGTAGGAGTCTTCTTTCGTATGGTTCGGATCTTATACAAGCCCGCTCGGCTGTCTTCAGCTTCTAGTGTTAGTTCAGCTTCGATGTCCGGGATTAAGGGAAAACTCCAGGAAGATCAGGAAAAGGATAAGGAGCACGCGGAAGCGGTGCAGGGAATCCGGGAATGGCTGGATAAGAAGGAGGGAACGTGGATTGGAAGAGGGGTTCCAGGAAACGGGAAACAACAGAATAGCACAAGAGAGAGTACGGAGCACACGTCCGGTCACAGCTAACAGCAGCGTTGAGACGTGCAGGGCCGTGGGGGTGTGGCTTCTTTATAGAGCATGCTGCATAGAACGTGAAGACTGGTGAGTAGCGTTCTGAGCTTGCAGTCATGTTGGTAGTATTATGGAGTGTAAACCCTGACCTGTCAGGGACCAGGAGACCCAGAAGGGGCAAGTTTGATGGTTTATGACAGCATGCCTCCTCCAAAAACCTGTCCCACCGGGTTTGCCCGGATATTTGAGATGGAACCTTCTGAGTAACCTGGGGGTATTTAAGTTTGAGATGGGTTCCCAAGTGTGTTCACTGGGGGGATATCCTTTGCATTCCACCAGGTACTGGAGTTGGCCACGTTTATATCTGGAATCACAAATTCTGGAGACCTCATGCTCCAGTTGGTCATTGACGAGCACTGGGTCAGGCCGGAGGTTACTTTGAGAGGTCTGGACGTATGGTTTCATTAAGGATGTGTGAAAGACTGGGTGGATTTTCTTCCAGGAGTCTGGTAATTTGAGTTGAAAGGCCACTGGCTTGATGCTTTCTTTTATAGGGAAAGGCCCATAATACCGGGGAGCCAATTTATTTGGTCGCAGATGCCGGGGCAACAGCTTCGAGGATAGCCATACTTTTATCCCCTATTGTGTAGGAAGGGCCCGGTCTTCTTTTGGAGTCCGCACACAGCTTGGTCTGGGACCTGGCCTTCTCTAATTGTTCTTTGGCTTCTCTTTGTACATTAATGAGTGTTTCAATCCAGGAGTCGGCTGTGGGAACTGGTGTAGGATGGGGAAGGACAGAAGGTAGAACCGAAGGGTGGAATCCTTGGCTACAGAAAAAAGGGCTGGTCTTAACAGCCGAGTGATCCGAATTATTATAAGCAAATTCAGCCACTGGTATTAAAAGGGACCAATCGTCCTGGACCTTGGTAGTGAAGCAACGGAGATATTGTTCCAAAGTTTGGTTTACACGCTCTGTAGTTCCGTTGGTTTGGGGATGATAACCTGAGGAGAGGGCATGTTGAATTCCTAGTATCCGGCAAAGGTGTTTCCAGAACTGAGAAATGTATTGGGGCCCTCTGTCCGATATGATCTTGGAAGGGAGTCCATGTAGTCGGAATATGTGTTCCAGGAAAATTCCAGCAAGTTCTGACGAGGAGGGCAGTTTATACAGGGGTGTAAAATGAGCCATATGAGTGAACAAGTCAATGGTGACCATGATGGTTGTGTATCCCCTGGAAGGTGGTAATTCCACAATGAAGTCTGTAGCTATGAATTCCCAAGGCCTTGTTGGTAGTGGAGGTTGCTGTAGTAGACCCGCCGGTCTTTTGTTGTCGTGTTTGTTTTGATTACAGACAGAGCATGCCTGAACGTACAGTTGTACGTCAGCTTTCATTCGGGCCACCAAAAGTGCCTTTGTATTAATTGGAGGGTATTGGTAATACCACGATGTCTGGAGTAAAGGGTATCATGACAGAGGATTATTATCCTTTGTTGTAGTTTTTGTGTTGGGATGACCAAGGCGTTATCCTTGAACAAGTATCCATACTTAGTATTCAAATTCCACTGCTTCTTGCTCAAGATGTCTTTCCAGAGCTCAGAAGTTTGAGTTTGCATGCAGACTTCATACAGGAGACTGGTTGCCTGAGCTACAAATATTGTATGGGGAAACATCTTAGGAAATGTTCGGTCTTCAGGGGGTTCATAGTCAGGACGCCGAGACAGGGCGTCAGCGATTATATTTTGTGTTCCAGGAACATGGTGAATCTGGAACTGATATTGGGCAAAGAAGAAGGCCCAATGGGCCTGATGGCTGTTCCTGCATTCCAGGGCCTGTAATACTTGTCGGTTTCGATGGTCCGTGCGAACCTGGACAGGATGTTTAGCTCCTAGAAGTAAATGACGCCACTCGGTGAAGGCTTGACGGATGGCGAGCAGTTCCTTTTCTAAAACCGAGTAATGAGTTTCACTGGGGGTCAATGTCTGTGAAAGATAGGCAATAGGATGTTCCAGTCCGTCATCGAGTTCTTGTTTCAGAACTGCTCCGATGGCATAGTTAGAGGCATCTGTTTCCACTAGGAAGGGTCGATTTATATCAGGTTGAGCCAGGATGGGGGCTTGAGTAAACTCTGTTTTCAAGCGTTGGAAGGCCTTCTCCTGGACTGATGTCCAATGAAAGGGAGTATCTTTCTTCAACAAGGCAATAATCAGTTGAACAATCTTGGAGAAGGATGGTATGAACTTCCGATAGAAATTAGCTAAACCCAGGAAAGACTGGATCTGTTTTACGGTGGCCAGAGTTGGCCAGGATATTATGGCCTTAACCTTGGATTGATCCATTCCTATACCATCTGGGATAAGGACAAATCCTAGATAGTGAACAGTAGAAACATGAAAAAGGCACTTTCCAAGTTTTGCTAGAAGCTTGTGTTCACGTAGCCATTGTAATACTGCCTTAACATGTCCTTCATGCTTGAGAGGATACTTAGAGAATATCAAGATATCATCCAGGTAGACGACGGCGAAAAGAAACAAAAGAAACAGCATATCCGAAAACACCCGATCCATGAAGCGTTGGAAGACCGCCGGAGCATTAGCGAGTCCAAAGGGCATGACCAAGTATTCATAATGACCAAAGGGTGTTCTGAAGGCTGTCTTCCATTTGTCTCCTTCCCTAATACGGATCAGATGATAGGCACCCCTGAGATCCAATTTGGTGAATATTACAGCTCCTCTTACAGCTTCCAGGATATCAGAGATCAAGGGTAATGGATAACGATCCTTAAGGTTGCACTGATTTAGACCTCGATAATCAAGACAAGGTCTGAGCTCCTTGGTGTCTTTCTTAGGAACAAAAAATAGTGAAGCTCCGGCTGGAGACTTGGATGGGCGTATGGTGCAGTTTTCTAGGTTAGTATCTAGGTATTCACGAAGGGCCTTTTTCTCGGGTTCAGACAGAATAAACATCCTTCCAAAGGGAATCACAGCTGGAGGTTCGGTTTCAATAGCACAGTCTTCTGGCTTATGGGGTGGTAAGGCTTGAACAATAGCAGAAGAGAACACATCGACGTATTCCTGGTAGGCTTTAGGAACCTGGACGATGTTGGAGACATGAGAGGACCTTGCTGGGTTGTTGAACGTTCTTCCGATGGTGTCGGAGAGGGATCCAGGAGTAGACAATGGGACATGCAATATTCCGAACCTAGGAACAGGGAACCTGCTGTCCAATTGATGTATGGATTGTGTTTTTTGTAGCCAGGGCATTCCCAATACCATTGGGTAATGGGCGGATTTTATGATGTCAAACTTTATCTTCTCTCGATGATGGTTTATTGCAAGCTCGATTTCCTTGGTCCGAAGTGTTATAGGTCCAGAAGAGAGAGGTCTCCCATCAATTGCTTCTACGGGTTGCAAGACATTCCGGGATTCGTAGGGAATATGATGTTTATAGACCCATTCTTGATCTATGAATATTCCCATGGCCCCACAGTCCACTAACGCCAGAATGAGGTAGGTTTCCTTCTTGGATGGCGATAGAAAGGCCTGTAAAATTACCAGAGAGTTTTGTCCAGGAGAGTTCAAGGATGGTATAGATGTGGAGCCAACATCTCGTTCCCGAAACTTCGCTCCATCTAGGATCAGGAGCTGGCGTTTCCCGAATGCCGCGGAGGGGCTGTTGGACATTCTCTGACTAAATGCTTGTCGGAGGCACAGTACATGCATAAGCCAGTATGGATCCTTCGCAATCTTTCTTGGGGGGATATGGGTCCACAGAAGGCCCCTAGTTGCATGGGTTCGGGTTCGTTTGTAGGAACAGAGGGATCTTTGGATTTCGAGGAGGTCTCTAGGGCTTCTTCTGGAGGGGCGACTTGGTCTTCCTTTTCTCTGCCTTCCTTTCCTGGATGCGAAAATCAATCTGTAGAGCAAGATCCATAAGTGCCTGGTAAGAACTTGGACGTGCCACCCTGGCTAATTCATCCTTGATGTCTTCATTTAGCCCTCTTCGAAAGAGAGTGAATCAAGCTTCAGAAGGCCAATCCGCTTCTTTAGCCAGTTGCTTCAATCGAGTCACATACGAGAGCATGTCCTGAGAGCCTTGCTGGAAATCGAGTAAACGTTCTTGAGCACTAAAGACCTGTTCTGGGTGGCCAAACATGGTTTTAAGTGCTTGAATGAATGCGTCATAATCATCCAATAGGGCATCTCCGGAGATAACTAATGGTGTGGCCCAGGCTAATGCATTCCCGGAGAGGTATGAAATAATAAAGCCCACTTTAGCCCTGGGGGTGGAGAAATAATAAAGTTTAAAGGTAAAGTTGACCAAAGAGAATCCAGGAATCCATGAAGGGTTCTTGCAGACCCATCATATTTGTCAACAATGCCGCCCAATAGCACACTGTCCTTTGTGGCAGAGTCACGGGATAGTACCAATTGTTTTAACGCAGCGTTCTCAGCCTTTAGGTTTTGTACTCCGGTCGTTAGTTCTTGCATGCCGCGCATAAGATCCTGGATGGCCGCCTCCATGTCTGTAGCGACTTCGGTCAGGTGGCGTCTCAATCTGTCACAGGTTTCCCCCTTTCTCACCTGTTTTTGTTGCCTGATGACTTCTTTAGTAGGAGTCTTCTTTCGTATGGTTCGGGTCTTATACAAGCCCGCTCGGCCGTCTTCGGCTTCCAGTGTTCGTTCAGCTTCGATGTCCGGGATCAAGGGAAAACTCCAGGAAGATCAGGAAAAGAATAAGGAGCACGCGGAAGCGGTGCAGGGGATCCGGGAAAGGCTGGATAAGAAGGAGCAAGGTGGATTGGAAGAAGGGGTTCCAGGAACCGGGAAACAAGGGAATAGCACAATAGAGAGTACGGAGCACACGTCCGGTCACAGCTAACAGCAGCGTTGAGACGCGTGGGGCCGCAGGGGTGTGGCTTCTTTATAGAGCACGCTGCGAAGAACGTGAAGACTGGTGAGCAGCGTTCTGAGCGCTTGCAGCCATGTTGGTAGTATTATGGAGTGTAAACCCCGACCTGTCAGGGACCAGGAGGCTCAGAAGGGGCGAGTTTGATGGTTCATGACAGCTATAACATCTCCTTCTGTGTTCTGTACTGGCCTAAACCCTTCTTGTCGTCGCTGCAGCTGTCCTGAAATTACAGAAAAACTGGAAGTCATACAGTTCAGGTAGTTTTGCATTTCCAACCCTAACACTTCTCCTGTTGGCTGAGCATCACATCTAGCTCTAGTTCGAAGTGTTAAAGGCGTCCGCATCCTTCTGCTTGTCACAATTTCGTGCGGGGTAAGATGGTGATCAGAACCAGGCAGTTTCTGAGTGCATACAATGCCAGTGGAAGACAGTGCAACCATCCCTTCTTCAGAGTAAGCTTCATCTTGGCTATTCTTTCCTTTAGCAAGCCAATGAGCTTCTCGCATATCCCATTCCCTTGCAGATGATACGCCAAAGAAAACTTGTGCTTTATACCAAGCAACAAGCTGATCTGTTCGAATACTGCATTAACAAAATGAGGACCGTTATCGGATCTCATCACTTCACACACAGCCCCTCTGGGAAACACCTCGCTCATCAGGAATTTGGCCACACATGTAGAGTCTGGGTGTGTGGATGGACCTGCTTCTACCCATCTAGAGAATGGACACACCACAACAATTAAGTAACTGTACCCATTACATACTTGAATCATATTGACATAGTCGATATACAAGTGCTGAAAAGGCCCATTAGGCCTTGGAATGACTCCCCTGATCACACATAGTGTATGCCCAGCCGTGAACTTCTGACAGATTATGCAATTTATCATAAAAAATGCAACATGTTCTGCAAAGTTCGGTATAAACCAGTCTTCAGCAATTGTTGCTGCTAGTTTCTCTTTTGTTATGTGCGCTGGGTAGTGTAACTGTTCCAGTGCTATCTTCAACAAGGCTATAGGCATCACTGGTTTACTACTGCTGTCTTGTCACCACAAAGCCTCAGAGGGGTTTAAGGAACACCCTCTATGCTTTCAGAGGTTCTTTTCTTCCTGTGGTGCCTCTCCTTGGAGCTCCATTAACTGAGTGTTTTGCATATTGCTGTAGCCTTCCGGCTCACTTCTTGCAACAATCATTTTCTCATACACATCAAGCAATTCCACATCCATCATTATTTCATCTTCGGTTACCACATGCTTGGCCTCAGCGTCAGCTGCTTGATTTCTGTGTGAGATAAAATCCGTCCCTTTTGTGTGGGCTGCGCACTTCACGACTGCTATGCCCACTCGGAGTTGTAGTGCCTTAATGACCCTATCCAATAAGGTGGCATGCTACTCTGCCGTGCCAACGCTCAGAGGTAGCCTCTCCTTTTACAGCACGCTAAGCCTGCGTGTACTGTCGACGTCACGTAGGCAAAGTCACTGTACACCATTACTTCTTGGTCTGCGTGATTGTCGAGCGCGAGTATCAGCGCCAATAATTCTGCAGCCTGTGCTGAATAATTACAGGGTATATGTGCACTGATAAGTACTCGAAATTCCCCATTTGCCATATGCTTCATTACAGCAGCACCTGTGTATCTTTTTCCATCATTTTGATCGATTCTAGAGGAACCATCAATGAAGATGATTTCTCCTTCTGCCAATGCATTTATTTTCACTCTGGGGATCTCATCATAGAATTCTTCAGAGTTTGCACAGTCGTGTATTGGCTCTCCTTCAGTGACTGGCTCTGCTATAAACATAGCCGGGTTCACTAATTTGCATAAAACTATTTTAATTGTTGGGTTTGATATGACCACCTCATAAGCAGAAGCTCTTTGTGATGCCAATGTGCCTTTCGGTTTCTCTAAAATAGCAAATAATGCATGCTCGACGAATAACGTAATTGGGCACCCCATTACAATGGTTGTGGCTATTCCTGTATGGTGAACACTGCGGCAGAAAAACTTTATTCGCATGGGAAATGACCTCTCATCACTGGATCTAAAATCCCACTGTAGTATGCCAGGGGCTTGTACCCTAATGTAGTTTTCTGTGTGAGGACTGCTGTCAGAACAGTGCCATTGTGTGTGAAAACATGCAGAATTCCTCTGCATAACTGGGAATCTAAGACTGGTGCCATGAAAATGGCCTTTTTAGTTCATCAAACCCTTCCTCCATGGCCTTAGTCCACACAATCTTTTCTTTCATTGCCTGTGCTTTCTTTGAGGCTTGTAATAAGGGCCTGGTATAAGAACTGGAGTCAAAGTCCCATGCCCTAACGTAATTGTATAACCCTAGAAAACTCTGCATTTGTTTTATCATGTGTGGCTTAGCTATTTTTGAAATAGCTTCAGCTCTTTCAGGGGTGACCTTTTTCCCTTCATGTGAAATCAGTATGCCTATGTACAACACTTCTTGTTGACAATACTGTAACTTCTCCTTGTCAACTTTATATCCTTTGTCAGCAAGTATCATCAATAGCTGAATGGAATCGCATCTGCACTCTTCCTCTGTTGTGCTGCAAATCAGAATGTCATCCACATATTGCAAGACAACGCTCTCTAATGCAATATTGCTCAAGTCCATCTGCAGGACCCTATTGAAAATCAAAGGGGACTCACAATATCCTTGAGGCAGCCTTGTACTTTTCAGACAAACTTGTCTGAATGTAAATTATGTCCAATCCTGTGTATCTTTGTGCAAGGGGATTGAGAAAAACACATTTTTCAAATCAATCACTGTGAAATACCGTGTCTCAACAGGTATGTTACATAGAATTGTAGACCGGTTAGGTACTAGAGGGAACTCACACTCTACTCTCTGGTTTATCGGCCTCAAATCTTGTATTAAATGCCAAGATCCTCCCTTTTAATCGGATAAACCACAGTATTACATGACGACTCTGATGTCACTAAGACGCCCTGATCCATCATGGCAGAAATTGTCTTAGAAATCCCTTCATCTGCCTCCCTAGACATGGAATACTGTCATGCCTTTGGTAGTATTGCTCCTGGTTTCAATTTAATCTTCACTTCTCTGACTCCTTTCAGTAAGCCTACATCATAAAGGCCTGTAGTCCATACTGAGACAGGCACTTTTGCCATGTCGTCATCAAAATATTCAGGACGTTTTTGTGCCAGCATCATTCTCTGGGGCACCTCTCTTTTAATCATTTTCACCCAACAAATGAGCTTTACCTCTTATGTCATTTCATCCACACCAGGTTGTTCTTCGAACAGATCATCATCAGTGACATCAGTCAATCTGTGATCTTCCCCAATAACGATTATTGCACACCATTGTCTGCCTTCATCATCACAGCCATTAAGCAACATCATTTCTCCTCGCACTAAGGCTGCATGTATTGTCAGGGGAAACACTTGTCCCTTTTCCTCATGCATAGGTATTCTTGGTCTGAATAGAAACTCATCTGATGTTCTCATTATTCTGTCTGCCAGGCCTGATAGCCCTGATATTAATATGCACACTCCATATGCGAATATCTCCGGTTCCAATGGAATAGCTCTCATGGCCATCCGTCCTGCGTGTGCTCTAATAATTTTGCATACGTTTAAATAATACATTCCTGGAGTTGAACATACTATGCCCTTCTCCGTGAATGAGATCGTCATATTTAATGTTGTCATCAAATCTCGTACCAATATGTTGACAGATGTTTGCCTTGAATACAATAGTGCCACTTTCATGTCACATTCTGCTGTAGAAACTGGAAATTCTTTTGTAAAAGGAACGGAGCTTGTTGCTTGTGTAAAACCTTGGATTATTCATGGCATCGCCAGATAAAGAAAACTTGCCTTCCCATATACACGAGCGTGTCGCACCCTTGTCCACTAAGAACAAATACTCTTTCTCCCCTATAGTGACATCTACCCTTGGTTCCTCATGAGGGTTTGGTGTCACTCATAGAATGGAACACATCAGGTCTCCCAGTGAGCTGTCCTAGTCCATGTATAATCTTGTTGCACAATTAGTGAATGGATTTCCTCCATCACCAGTGGTATTTCCTATTCAGTTTCATTGGGGAATGTTGAGACTGTCCTTGCGGAAAAGTGGTCACATTCTGCTGTGGCTGCAAACTTTGCTGCACTCTTGGCGCTTGCTGCTGAACAGTGTGATTCTGCGCAACTCCATCTCCACCCTGCTGCGAAAACGCCGGTGGATTCATCATCCCTCCTCTTGTGAATTGGTCATTTTGCACCATCCCTTGAATTCTGCGCATAAGCGCTAGATGCCCTGTCATCCCACACGTCCAACAGAAATACTTCTGACCAATGTGCAATGGTCAGAAGTATTTCTGACCATGGCATAGCTTTGATTCCTACCAGTTTCTTGAGCTGGTTCTGCACCTGTTCTGGCAGCTCTTGACATAATATATGGTAAAACACTGGTATAGATTTCCCTCAAGATTCACGAGTTTCCAGCACCCATGCGTCTTGGAAATTCTGAATGTAAAGCAACGGATCATCTCCCTCCTTCATCTTGCGTGTCATTTTAGCTCCCATATCAGAAGTGTCCGGGTATAGCACTCAAAGCTCTTTCGATACCGAGGTTCTGCAATTTTTAAACGGTTCTCCGTTGTGCGCAGTATTAACTGTAGTCACACCAGGGTAACCTGCACGTGTCCAAACATCAGCTCTATCACCAAGTATGGCGATCAAAAGACCCTTGCTATCCCCCATAGCCTACGTGTTATCTCCCGTCATTTTTTCTAACTCATGTATCCATTTTCTGGTTATGCATGTCAACATTGGAAGCTTGTTTTTTTAGGTTCTCTCTATCCATCTGTGGTCATGGTATATATTGTTGCCTCGTTCATCCTTTCTCTAATAAGGGGAACTGTGACGCACTAAACTCTTTTTCTTCTCTCATCATTTTTCTGTCTACTGCAGGGGTAATATTCCCACATCGCCGTCTACCTGGCAACGTCCTTAACCTGCTTACATATGGAGGTGGAGACACTTCCCTCTGACCGTGTGGCAATCCTTCATGCTGATCTGATTGTATTAGTGACTTCAGTGCTTTAGGCGCGGACCCAGTAGAGTCAGACCATCTT
This sequence comes from Ambystoma mexicanum, assembly GCF_040938575.1. NCBI lineage: Eukaryota > Metazoa > Chordata > Amphibia > Caudata > Ambystomatidae > Ambystoma > Ambystoma mexicanum. Next base: position 637,010,240 of record NC_090937.1, read on the forward strand.
ATCTCCTTTCCCCTAGACTAGAGAAGCGTTTCCCGCGACCTCTCTCTTCTCTTTCTTCACTTTCTTCTCTCTCTGCGTCTGATATTGTCTGTGCACAACTCGTGCAGCTTCTCTCAACCTCCGCATTTCTATTTAGAGTCAGTCTATTTAAGGACAGCTCTCTATGGGCCTCATTCCGAGTTTGGAGGTAGCCATGGCGCAATTAGCGCCATGGCTGCCTCCAAACCCGGTTTGGGGCCCTGTCTGGCAAAATGGGGACTTACCGGGATATTCTGACCTGTGCGGACCCGGTAAATCCCCATTCTGTTTAGCATTCCCCATTCCCATTTGAACCCCCATAGGGCTCAATGAGAATGGGGAAGGCGCTAATAACGGGCCCGCAAATTGCGGGCCCGTTATTAGCTCCAAGGTCCCTTAACGGGTCCCGTAAAGAACGGCTGGTGAGACCAGCCGTTCCTGCTGAGACCCACTAAGGGACCTCGGAATAGGGCGGTAAGGGTTTTCCGGCACCGGTCTCCTTACCGCTGACCGTTAACCCTTACCACCCAACTCGTAAAGACCCCCTATGTCTGCTATTTCGTGAAGCATCCTCAGTATCGTACAACTGAGTGCTTTCAAGGCGCTCATCCTCTCCTTTCCTTTGGGGTATCTTTTCTAGTCCCATCTCATCATATATTCTATCAATTGTCTCTCCGATACTTCTGGTGTTGAACTCATCTTCTAGATTTACTCTAGACATGCCTGGTACTGCATCATACTCAGGAAATAATTCTTCTATATATTCCCATTCTACTACTGGATCAGGTTTTCTAACCTCTCTTTCCAGATAATCGAGATCACGCGCTCTCTGTCTTCGTTACATTCCATGTCGTCATCAAATTCTCTAGGCTTCCTTGCTTCCTCTCTAATGCTGTCTTTCTCTTGTTTCCTCGTATCTCTTCATTCATTTGCCCTCCGTATTTCCTCATCTTTCCATCTTCTTATTCTCTTCTCTCGTATATTTTGTTCTTCTTCTTCTATTCTCCTTTGTTCTATTCTATCCTGATCATCAGCTGTTCTCTGCTTATTGTCGTGTTTTCTTTGTTATTCTGCCTTTTCCTGTTTTCTGACCTGCTTGTCATGATATAACTGCTCTTGTTTCTGCCTATCTTTTTTCCTTGCCCCTTCGTCTCTTAATCCTCTTTTCATTTCCTTCTAATTTGTCTTGTTCTTCCCTTTGTCTCAAGTCCTCAATGCCTTTACCATCGAGTTTCAATAAAATCTGACCTCCCATCCATTTGTTCTGTATGAATGCCATCTCATCAGTTCTATCCTCATCTCCTTTGCCTGTCTTTACCTCTCTTCCCGTACCTAGAGATGTACTTGTTTGCACTTGATCACCTTTTTCTTTTTCGCGTCTCTCCTTGTCCCTCAGGACTTTGGATGTGATATTGTTTTCCTTGTCCTTCTCTGGGCTCTTGTCACTACTTTGCGTAGATGACTCATATGATGGGTTGCTATATCCTTTTGCTACTTTAAGTTCCCTCAATGGGTACAATCCTTCGTCTTTACTAGCTTCGCTTTTTGTTTCAGATGGGGCGGGTGGCCCAGAAGGATCTTCACCCCCCTCTTTGCATATACTCAGTATCCAATCTAACGGCAGCTCCTCCTCCTTTTCTTCTTGGTACATCTTCCAAAGTTCTAAACTAGCCAGGCGCTTGGCTAACTTTTTACCAGTGTATATAGCATGTAAATATGTTGTCAGGTGCTGTAGGACCGTTTTAGATAGTGATCTGCCTTGGGGCCACGGCATAAACATTTTGTCTGCGGTCCCTTTAACCCATTTTCGCCCCTGCAGTTGTGGTTTAGGTAGCCATATCAATTCTTTTAGGAAGTATGGGTCGCATTCTCCCCTCAGCAGTCTCGCTTCTGCCGTCTCATTTTCGGACAACCATCTAGCAGCATATTGTAGTTGCCCCGCCATATGATATATTTTGAAATTCAGCAGGTTTATGCCCCCTCTATCCTACGTGTTCTGCAGTTTCCGTAGGGCCACTCTGTTTCTAGAGTTGTCCCATATAAAGCCCCTGCATAAACTCTGGAGTTTAGTGAAGAAGCATTTGGGTAGCATATATGAGATATTCATGAAGACATGTAATAGTCTGGGCAGGACCACCATCTTGAGCAAAGCCACCCTACCCACCATGGCCAGGGAGAGTTTCGCCCAGAAACCCATGCTGTTCTGAATGCCTTCCACTGCCCTCTGCGTATTGTGTTTGTGTTCGTCTGCAATCGTGTGGTATATATTGATCCCCAGGTATCAAAATGTTTTAATCTACCAGGGTATTTGCAGGACAGGTAGGTTCTCCTGTGGGACTCCCCTATATCTTCCCAGGGGGAACATGCATGACTTCCTGGGGTTTATTGCTATGCCCGAAAGAGTCGCATAGCGCTCCATCACCTCTAATACATACTGCAAGTTTTCTTCTGGGAAGCGCAGGTATAGCAGCATATCATCCGCGTACAATGATATCAGGTGTGATCCCCCTTCGTATGGACCCCTATTTCTCTGTACTGCTGTTAGAGACAGATCGCTAATGGTTCTAATGCAAAGATATACAGCATTGGGGACCATGGACAGCCCTGTCTTGTGCTTCTGCTGAGTTGCCATTTGTCAGATATTATCGCTCCCGTTTTGACCCTGGCTGTTGGAGAGCTGTACACCATTTTCACCCACCGCAGGTACCCTGGTCCCATCCCATATTCTTTCAAGGCCGCCATCATCCATGGCCATACCACACCATTTCACTTTATGCAGACGACGTATTGTTATACGTTAGGGACCCATACAATAATGTGCCCACTATGCTGGATGTCCAAGACAACTTTGCCAAGGTCTCAGGCATACAATTTAGCAGGATGAAATCCTGTCTCTTCCCTTTAGCGGCCCTCAGGGACCGGGATATTGAAGAACTCCCAGCAGTGGGGGTACGGTGGGAGGTAACCTCATTTAAATACCTAGGAATAAACATAATGCATAACCCTGAACTAATGCACGAACGGAACACGAGGGCGGTAATCCCCGCTCTATGAAAATCCATGCACTGCTGTTCGAAGCTTCCCCTATCCATGATGGGCAGAGCCTCTATAATTAAAATGATTGTCCTCCCAAGATTTCTGTACGGGTTTCAAAATGTTCACTATTACATCAAAGCCCCTTTATTTCGCCTAATGGAAAGGATAATCAGAGACCTTCTATGGGGGAAGACATAAGATAGCACTCACGGCCTTGGTCCCCCCCATGCAGCCAGGGGGGAATCCAACTCCCTGACCTGGAGAAATATTACTTAGCAGCGCAACTAAGCTTTGTGACCAAGTGGTTAGCAGACGAAGAAACATCAGAGACGCCCCTACTGCAGCTCATGGTTTCCCGGATGCACCTGAGAGAACTCGTTTGGGCCCCCCAGAAGCTAACGAATGATGCCCCCTTCTTGGCCACCCTGGGAAGGAACATTTGGAACAGAGCAGGGGTGCTTGACCAGGCTAAGCACCCTTACTCCCCGGACATGCCGTTGCTTGCAGGCCTGTGCGAAAATGACACGGATCTGCAACACCTAAGAAATTGGGAGAAGAAAGGGGTCTACACTTGGGGAGACCTATATGAAGACGGCACCTTTAAGGAGTTTGAGAGGCTACAAGAAGAGGCTGACATCCACACAGGGCAGCTCCTATGGTACCAAAGAATACGCACTATAGCTCAAAACAAATGGACAACCTGGCCTGCAGAACCAGACCCCAACCCCCTAATCACGCTACTCTACAACTTAGGAGAGGGCTGGAAACCAATATCACAGATCAACGGCCACCTGAGTGACACCCCTAACCCACGCAGCGCTGAACTCAAAGGGAAATCGGAAATTGATATAGGCTGGGAACTGACCGAAGGAGAATGGGAAAGGGCCTTAGCGTACCCAAAATCAGTTTCCAGAAACCACAGATTCAGACAAATACAATTGAACCTGCTATATCGAACGTACTTGACCCCGTCTAGGATGGCGAAATTTAACACCCTACTACAACCCAACTGTAATTGGTGCGGAGTAGATGGAGCAGACTTGATTCACATGTTCTGGTTGTGTGCTAAAACGCAGTCCCTGTGGCGCTCCATACAACAGACATGCGAAAAGGCAGCAATGACCAGATACAGGTGGATCCCAGATGAATGCCTCCTGGGAGCGTATCCCAGACCGGCCAAACTCAAACACCTGGCCAAATTGATGGACATCATGAGTATCGTGGCCAAGAGGACGATCGCAATGGCCTGGAAGAAACCTGCTGGACCACAGTATAAGATATGTTACAGGGAGCTGGAACGATGGGTGCACGCCGAAACAAGGGCATGGGAAGACAGTGTCACCAGATCCCCAGATGCCTTGAGCATGACCCTGGAGGCATGGAAGGAACTTATAGGGTCACTGTTTCACCCCTCGGATGACAAGCCCCCGTGAATACAGACAAATGAAATACAGAACTACCGGGACAGCTGACCTCAACCACAGAGAGATATTGGTGATCTGGGTCCCCTCCCCCCTCACAGGCTGGGCTACACCCCCCACCCCCAATTGATACAGGACTATTAAGAGTGATGTGAAACTTGGAGACAGTTATGGTTAAATTGTTAATGTTTTAATCTTGTTGTTAATAAAATGCTCAGCATCCTGCAATCAAGGGCACAGGCAGTGCCGTGTAATTGTAAAAATGATAAATGCCAATAAACAAATTTTAAAATAAATCATCCATGGCCACCTCACGAAGTTGAAGGCTTTTATTGCATGTAGCGAGATATTTCTATTTCGCTTGGGGCCCCCTCAACCTGTTCTATGATATGGTGGAGTCTCCTTTGGTTATCAGATATGTTTCTACCTGGGACATAACCAGTTTGATTGGGTTGTATAAGTTTGTTTATTACCCTTTTGAGTCGGTTCGCCAGCACAGCCGTTAGAATTTTGCTTTCCTGGTTTAACATGGATAGGGGTCTGTATGACCCACATTCCATGCTTGGCTTACCGGGTTTGAGGAGCGGGATAATGACCGCCTCCCTCAGGGAAGCCAGCAGTCTTCCCTTCTCATAAGCCTCATTTAGCTTTGCCAGCAGCGGGGGGGGGAGCACTTCTTGTCTGTACATTTTATAGAATTCACTAGGGAGCCCGTCTGACCCTGGGGCTTTACTACTGGGTAGATGCAATACCACTGTCTCTAGTTCCTCCATAATGATTGGGGCGTCTAGGTTCTCCCTTTCTTCCTCATTTATTTTAGGTAGTCCTATGTCTTCCAACATCTCCTAGGTCTCCCGTTCTACAGTCTGCCCTGCGTCTTCATAGAGACATTTGTAGAATCTGAGGAACCCCTCGTCACTCTCTCCTGGGTGTTCCAGATTTGGCCTTCTACCCCTGTTATCTCCCTAATTACTGATCTCGGCGTCTCGTTTTTGTATAGCCATGCTAGCAGCCTCCCCGGTTTGTCCCCCCCTGCATGTTGCCTTTCAATGTATTTTTTATAATTCAGGTTGCATAGCCTCTCCCAGAGCTCCCTGCTAGTTTGTTGTAGTAGGCTCACTTGTTCAGCGTTCTCCTGTGAGGTACCTTCTCTTTTCATGATTTTTTCTAGTTTCTTCTCTGTCTCTTGTAGCTCCCGCTCTAGATTTAGATATGGCCGCCCCTCTCACCACCACCTTGAAGGCCTCCCACAGGGTTCCCATGGACTCCACACTCCCCGTATTAGTGTCAAAATACGGGATAATCTCCTCCCTTAGGTCCTGTTGGAATGCTGTATCCTTCAGAGCCTCAGCTCTGAGTCGCCATGTTGGGATTCTATCTCTGGGGGGCTGATGTTGCCACTCCAGCACCAGAGGGGAATGGTCCGATAGTACTCTCGCCTTGTATTCTGCTCTGGAGCCGCGAACATATAGTCCAGTTCCGTGTACAGGTTGTGCGGGGCGGCATAGTGTGAATAATGCTTCTCGTTCGGGTGCTGCTGCCTCCAAATGTCCTCCAGCCCGAAGTCTCTCAGCAGGGTCAGTAGCTCTGTAGCGGCCGGGGTGTGTTTATCTAGTTTTGTATCTAACCTGTCCATTTTAGGGTTTAGCGTGCAGTTGAACTCCCCTCCCCATATAATCGCGCCTCCTATATGGGGGCTGATTTTGCTATATGAGGTCTTGAAGTAGTCCGTTGTGTCTTGGTTGGGGGCGTATGTATTTATGATGCTCAGTTCTCTATTCTCTAACAGCCCCTGCATCACTATCATCCTCCCGTTCGGCTCTGCCATGGCCTGGAGCATCTGGAAGGGCACGTGTGGTGCCACCCAGGTTACTACCCCCCTGGCATAGGCCGAGTATGTTGCTCCCATGGTGGTTCCTCTCCACTTTTTCTTGACCACCTCTCGTTTCTCTTTGTTTAGGTGGGTTTCTTACAGTAATGCTATGTCCACCTTTTGCCTTCTCAGATACATCATTACTTTGTTTCTCCTCAGGTAACTGTTGAGGCCTCTCACATTCCAAGTTACAAGTCTAAGGTCTCCCATTGTCATCCATATTTAATCCCTTCTCCCTCCCTCCTCTTTCTCCTCTCCGATTTTGCTTGCCGTGAATGTGGGCTCCTTCCCCGTCTAATTTCAACATTAACTCCCCAACTGTCCCACAACCCCTATTCTCCCCAACTATGTTCACTACACACATTCCCTCCCCTCCCCCCTCTCTACCCATCCCAACTGTTGCCCAACTCCATCCCTGGATCTCAGGCTCTCCCGCATTTGGTCCTGTCTTGGTATGCCGATATCAGGAGCCCAGCAGGGTATTATCGATCAATCGGTAAACTGACTAACCTATCTATGGGAGTATGCGAGCGAGTCCAAAAAGTCTCCAATAATAAAGCTGCAGTCTCTGTTTTACTTATCTGCTTCGTCTACTTTCTGGTTGTCTGTTTCCGATGGGCAGTTCTGGGTGTCCAGCCACTTCGACGCGTCCTCTGGGGTGTCAAAGAACAGTGCTCTGTTTTTATGGTAGACCTTCAATTTGGCTGGGTACATTAACATATATTTATAGCCCGCTTCTCGCAATCTTTTCTTCACCCTCCTGCTATTCTCTTCTCTTCCTCTGGTCTTTCTGCAACTACCCCTCCTCCCGCTTTCTCAGCCTTTCCCCTTTTCTCTCCAGACGAGCTTTCTAGACAAATCCGATCTATGAAAGTCTTGTCGAAACATGTTCACCCCTGTTCCTCCAAAACTATCAAGGATCACAATGGCTCCCTTGCTCCTGCCCTGGCGGATTTCTGCAATCACTTCTTCGCTATTGGAGTCTTCCCCTCCCCCCAGAAGCACTCCATTGTGCACCCTCTTCTTAAGAAACCCTCTGCCGACCCCTCCTGCCCTGCTAACTATTGCCCAATCTCCATCACTCCCTTCCTGGGCAAGCTCCTGGAGAAACTGGCCATCTCCCAGCTCAATCTCCACACTGAATCTGTTGGTTTTCTTCATGACCATCAGTCTGGCTTCAGAGCTGCCAGAAGGAAACTGCTCTCCTGAACATCGGTGAAAACCTGCTCACTAACCTCGACTCTAACTCCCCTTGCGTTCTTATCTTGCTTGATCTCTCTTCTGCCTTTGACACTGTCACCCATGACATCCTGCTCAACCGTCTCTGTGATAACCTGGGTATGACTGGTCAGGCTCTGGCGTGGCTGACTTCTTTCCTCTCCGACTGACCCTCCCACGTCCAACTTGGGTACTTCCTCTCTGACATCTTTTTCTCTACCTGTAGTGTCCCCCAGGGATTTAACCTCTCTCCCTGGTTGTTCAACCAATACCTGGCACTCCTTGCCCACCGCATCATCGCTCTTTGCACCAACTTTCAGTGCTATGCGGATGATACACAGCTCATTTTCAGGCTACCCTCAGCCTCCTCCTCTCCTTCCCTCATCTTTGACTGTCTGTCTGCCATCCAGGAGTGGTGTGCCGCCAACGACCTCTGCCTTAATGCCAGTAAGACTGAGATTCTACTCATCGGCATACCCACTCCCTCCTTCCCTGCAGCTTTCTGGCCGGCCTCTCTTGGCCCTCCTCCCACTCCCACCTGCAAGGCTAAAAACCTCTGGGTCATCTTCGACTCTGCACTCTCCTTCTCCCCTCACATCTCAGGCGTCTCTAAGAAGTTACACTACCAGCTGCACCTCCTTCGAGGTATTCTTCCTTTCCTCTCCTTCCCCCAGAAGCTCACTGTCTCCAGAGCCCTGGTCCTCTCCAAGCTGGACTATTGTAACAGCCTCTATCTAAACCTACCTGCCTCCACTCTCCGCCCTCTGCAACTTATCCAGAACAGGACTGCAAGACTTGTCCTTGGCCTCAAGCCCAGGGATCGTATCTCTCCAGGGCTGAAATCTCTGCACTGGCTCCCAGTGGCTGTGAGGATTAAGTTCAAAACACTCTGCATTGTACACAAGGCCTTCTGGGGTCTGGGGCCGCAATACCTTCAAATCTCTCTTCCTAAATACCTTCCTTCTCGAGCTCTTCGCTCATCTGCCTCCAACTCCCTTAGGGTAATTCGCTTCTCCAATCAACGAGTTGTTGGCGGATCACTCTCTTCCGCAGGGGGCTCTCTCTGGAACAGCCTTCCTGCCTCTCTGAAACTCGAGGAGAACCATCTCCGGTTCCGGAAACACCTCAAAACCTTCCTATTTGCTTCTGCTTTCTCTCTTCCCCTCCCTTGCTGAATTCCTGACTGAAATTGCACTGGTTACCTGGCCACCCTTTCTGATCTCTGGCCTAGGCCCCGTCAATTACCCACCTGCACTGCCTCCCTGGTAACCCCTGCACTTGGGGACCGTTTTTTCTGTATCCCTTCAGTCCCCTTACCAGCACTTACATCTGCACTTCCTTGCACTTGCCACCAGCTGGCTGTTTTACGTGTCTTATTATTCCACTTCCCATGTACTGCACTTTCCCCACTCCCGTCCCCCTGCGCACTTCCCATGCACTTGCGCGATCTGAATGACACCTGGCCTAGTAGGATCGTTGTCTGTCTTCCCTTTGTTCCCCCTCCTGCCTCGTCCAGCCTTGAAACACTTGTGTATAGGCGCGTTATAAATGCCATATTGAAGGGGCCCCTGAGGGACCCTCGGATGGGGAAACAAGGAACAATCACCACACACAAACTGATACGCCAGACACGAGGTTGTATTCCCAAAATCTAGGGTTTATTGCAAAAACAAATAGTCCCAGTTGGCCAAATGGTCCCACGCCCCGCGACGTGCGTCTAACAGACCTCGGGGGACGCAAGAAAGCGAAAATCGTACATCAGTTACATATATACAAAATGAGCATCTTACAATCAGTAATGACACATTTGACACATTCGATGCCGCCCCTAATTCATTCCCTCTGAAGTGGAGGCAATGATTGACCATGGTGACGAATATGACACTTTAGATCACCATATTCAGTAACAGTTTGCAATCTCGAATTCACAGACACTATTCTTTATTTGTGAGAACACAGCACTTCTGTTTTCATGGACAAGATGCGCGTAGGGGGACTGGCACATTCCAGGCTTTACTATCTCCTGGTTTTGATTCACGCTCTAGAGGTCAGCTTGCTCTCGGGGCTCACAGCACTCAGAAGGGGGGGCGTAAAGAAGAACATAAATCAAACCCTTTAATATTAGTTTTGTGCATTGCTATTCTTCTAAGGCAGTGGTCTTCAAACTTTTTTGGCCTGGGCCTCCCCTGAGCAGAATTTGGGCAGGCCGGGCCCCCCCAAATGTGCCAGATGAACTTTTGCGCGCCGTCACCGCACCCTACTCCCAGTACAGACACTGGGCTCTCCCCACCCTGCTCCCACCACTATCCCAGTGCTCCTGCCCATTCTGCTCCCACCACAGTCCCAGAACACAATCATACACGCATCCATACACATATTTAAATACAAAATCAATCACCATAAACGTACCTTCTGCAGGGGCCAGCGCGTGGTTGCTAAAATGCTCCGCTCCAGGTTGCTCTGCCCATATGTGCGAGGGGGCACAGGAGCACCCCCTCGCACATACATACATGCAGTGCCCATGCCAGCATTTCCAATGAGATATGCAAGGCTGGCGATGCAAAACGCCTCCAGCTTTGCATGGCTCAGTGATCATGTGCAGCTGGGGAACTGAACTGTCAAAGGCAAACAGTGTTTCCCTTTGACAGTTCAGCCAGCCCAGGAGCACTCCCTCAGCTGGAAAAGCAGCTGAGGGAGTGCTCAGTGTTTAACTGAGCTGGCTCCTTGGCTTCTCCATAATGGGTGAGGGGGCCAGTGGGTGGACGCCCCCTCACCCATTATGGATGAGCCGCCAGCCTTGGACTGGCCTATAGGGCAATAGGGTGATGACCGTACCAAAAATGCAAAATGCTAGTGTAGGCCAGTCAAAATGGGCCACTTTTTTGGCCAATGTGGGCCAGTTTGGAGAGTTACTTCACTATGCAGCTAGTAATTTTGACCATTGTTGCTGAATAAATATTCTTTAAATATCACAATTTGTTTACATTTGAACAAAAAAACACCCTCTTGGGTCCTACTCAAACAGTCTTTGATTAAAGAACTGAATATTCATTTGCAACTGCTGGCCACTTTTTCATTGGTGCCTAAGGCCGTTTTATGGTCCAGTCTGACCATGTGAGCTGCCCCTGCCCATTTCCTCCAATTTAAAAAAAAAAAAAAAAGGTTTTCTTTTTTTTTTTTACATTTCATGCTGGGCTCTCACGCCCCCCTGGGATGCGGCCGCGCGGCGCGCCACACAGTTTGAAGACCTCTGTTCTAAGGAGACCCACTGGCATCCGTGTACTAATAAGAATGCCTTGCTCCCTGCTTCCAAGGATATGTGTAGGAGGAAAACAGGCTTTTCTGCCTGGCTCCTCGCGCAATGTTTCAACATGTCTTTAATAACCTTGGACCATTGAAGCGGAATAATATCTACAGCAAAGCAGTTTTACATGAGGCAGAGTGGCGATGTTAAAGAGAAACATAGAGAAAACAAAATGGTGATTCTGGTTACCTTAAAATGGCCACACTCTAGTTGAACTAATAGCTATGTAATAGGTAATGGGCATATATTCTTTATACTTTAAATGAGGCGGTTGGTCCTCGGCCAACCAATTATCCTGCATTACCTTCTGTTCGAGTGGTGTCTACTTTTCTAGACTGACAAACCCTCCTCTTGGCCGTATGCCAAACACCTCATCCATACATTGCATCTTCCTCCGACTAACTGTTTAGATCAGACTCGAATCTGATTCGAACTCTGACTCATATACGCTCTGAGATTCCTCTTTTTCATCATCGACATTAATTGCCATGAATTCTTTAATTGTTTTGGGTTCATTATCATTGTGAGTATTTGCTCTAGTAATGGGTTTTCGTTCTACCATTTGAACACATTCCTCACTCATTTCTGTGCATACTATGGGGAGACAATGTATGCAACAACAACACGTCATGAATATTGCTACTAAGATTGCAAATAGCTTCCACGATTTTGCAAACACTGCAGCGATCAACTGAGATTATATCAAGGGCCATTCTGTTTTGCAGTGACATCAATCTAATTCCTTTTAACTCAAGAGTCATATTATATAATATGTCGGTGGTTCCATTTATTGTTTCTTCCAATAGTCGTCTTATGTTATAGGAGTTTATCGCCTGGCCCCAAAATGGTATGAATTATTTTGCTATGTCCCCTACAATCAACCCGTCTTCAATATTCCGCCGAGGTCGTGACCTGGTCAATTTGGTTATGTCTGATGTTTTTAAAAGAAACACCCCAGGAAACAGGAAGCCTAAATAACACGTGCCTCCCCAGTTCCTAGGTAACCAAGGATATGCTTTTTTTCTACATATAAAATACACAGGATCTCCCACATATATTGGTTCCACTTCTTTATCAAGAAAAGCTATGTTCTTGCATCTGGTAAATGTTCCTACCTGGAAAGAACCATTTTTCTTTAAACAGAATGTGACAGAATGAGGGTTATAATTCACTGTATATGAAGGGGGTTCTGTATCCTTATTCCCTTCTGGGTTCATGTGGAACGTGATCACAGAAGATGTATAAGGTACAGACAATCTATCCTGTGGCATTATTGCTGGTGTAAATAATCGTCTTTTATGGAATATGGAGCAACCCACCGGTTTCATAATCACTTCCTCGAATTCATTCATGTTTGTTTTGTCTAAGTGACCAGTTTCACTTTCATTCCATTTCCCATAATATAAGGCACTCAGAGAAGCATACCATGCAGAAGTCAATGGCAGGGGCATACATACCATCCTATTCCCTTACCACCATGCTGCGGCAGGTGGGCACAGACCCAACAGTTGTTCTTTCTTAGAATTGAGTATGTCATGTTCATTATCAATAGTAATGTGTTGTTCCCATATCCTTCCCTATGTCTCTCTTCCATTGGGGACAAGGTATAGGAAATCAAATGGACTGGGTTTTCCATCGTGGAAATGTTCCCATTAGGCAACAGTACCTCAAGGGGTTGCATTTCTTCTAGGTACCATAATACTGATATGGTCAATATTGGGGCTGATATACTCATTATACACATTATTATCGTTAAACCCAACATACAATTCTTTTGACCATGTCCCTTTTGCACCTTTCTATGTACTGCGTTTAACTCGCTATCAGCATTGGTGCAGAAGAAGACGTTGGCTGGCTCCGGCGTCTTCCCTCGTCGTTCTGCTCTCGCCGTGTTCATCGTGAATATCTCCTGCCGATGTGCTTGTTGGGATGTCAGAGAGTTCGATAAATGTCTACAGTCCTTCCATGCCAGTTCTCGTTCAGCCTGGATTGCATATCTGTTTGGTAAGATTCCCGTGCATTTGCACATTGCTCTAGAGTTTCAGAGCAGTTGCCTTTGTACCATGTGCACCCCGCTTGTTCACTCGGGTTCCAGACACATGGATTTAGCACCGAGGAGTTGCGTTTGTTGAGCTGTCTAATTTGCACAACTCTCACGCCATTCTCCTCTAGGCCTCCGGTGTCATGACCGCTGCCTCCAAAGAGTCAGATCCAGCCCAACATCCTTGGAAGCAGGGTCACAACTTCCATTCCAGGCACCAGTCGGTCCCCACAGGGGCTTTTTGGACCTTGTCCTGGCGCCAGTGGCGCCAGGCTCATAAGGGAACCCAGTCCCGGCGCAGGAAGCGCCGGGCTCATATTGAGAGGAATGGTGCTTGGGTGGACCTACCTGCTGCAGACCATGCTGCTCACTTACCTGTAGGATGATATCCTCATCCATTCCTGGCTGGAACTACTTTACCTTCTGGGTGTGGCCAGCACCACTCCCTGGGACTGGATACTGGAACTGTTCTGGAAGCTGGAACTTCTTTCTTGCCTGGGCGAGGCTGTGGAAGGAGACACCTAAGCACTCCAGTGGCCTATTTAAACCACACCCGATCAGTGCAACGTGCTTCGCGTTATTCTGCACTAGCAGCAGGACGCTCACCGTGTCAGCTCCAGAGAATCTTCAGCTTCTGCATCTGTGAACAAGAAATCTTCAGTCTTACCTCCCGGAAAACCAGTCTTCAGTCTTCAGCAGCGTCTGAAAGAGAACAAGGACACCAGGTTAGGACAAGGCAAAACCAGCGCTGCACTTGCCTCGTCCATCGTTGCATTCCGAGGCCGTGTACCGCACTCTTCATACTCCGGCAACCCTGCGGAAACAAAGAACATTGGTTAGTGAACCTCCGTGATAATTTTGCTTACCTGTGCCACGTACGCCTCGATCTCCGCCAAGCGCTGTTTAACCGCACCTGCAAAAACAGGAAGGACATCATTAGGGGCACTGTACGCCATCACTACTCACGTGCCTTCTAGCTGTAATCTGCTTGCCCATACTCTGGCACGTACCTCAGCGTCCATCTCCAACGCCGGCTGCTACGGCTACCTGAAAAAGGGAAAAGAGACATTAAGTTAAGAAGTGCATTTAACTTCGAATAACATTCTTTTGCTTACATGCCTTCACGAGCTCCGGCATTCTTCTCGCTTACCTTATCTGCATACCGGACCTGCAAAGGCAAGAGACATTTAAGTGGACATATAAATAAAACTCCATATTCAAGCAATTACTCTTTGTGCGGCTAACGACGGCCTTGCTCCCCGACTTCATCCTCTGCAATCAAGAGGCTGGGCTATTAACCAGTGAAGCAACTGGCATTAGCGCCCCTGCACAGACGCAGGATGGAGAGCTCCGCTTTCACCTATCTAAGGTGAGCACATTCAGCCTACGAATAACGTGGGGAGTCCAGAAAGGGGAAAGTCAGATTGGCCAATCAGACATACATTAACCCCTTGTTCTCCTACTTGCAGACACCTCACCCTCCAGGTCACAATTACGGTGAGGAGAGGGCCCATCCAGGGTGTTACCAGAGGCCTTCGCGTGACCCTTGAAGACACTGAAATCTCCCAGCCCGGACCTGCGCTTCCGAGGGATTCAGGTGAGCGTTACAGAATGCGAAGCCTACCGCACATTTCCCACCCAGGCGCAATGGAAACCTCGGACACAGATCAATTGGCCCAATTGCTTGGGGCACTGAGAGCTGAAGTACAGGCATCCCGCCAAGAGACAAATGCTTTACGGAGGGAGCTACACTCCTACAACCTCAAATAATCCGGTGCAAATTAATCTGCCAGGGAATGTGCCTTTGGCCCCGCCCGAACGTTTTTCAGGTGATCCAAAACGGTTTGCAGTATTCATCAATCAATGCCGCTTGCACTTTCTGTGTAGACCCGCCGCATTCCCAACTGACCAAACCAAAGTAGCGTTCGTACTTTCCTATCTTAGCGGTAGTGCTGCAGATTGGTCCATTCCTCTTGTGACACAGGATGATCCGATCCTCCATAACTTTCAAGATTTCCAGACCAGTATGGAAAAGTTGTTCGCAAGACACTCACAGGGGCAGGCCTTGGACAATGAACTCCTATCACTAAGACAAGGGAATCAGGATCTCCTGGCATACATAGCATCTTTTAACAGACTGGTGGTTGAGACTAGGTGGCCTGAGGATAAGAGAATCACGCTTTTCTACAGAGGGCTGCGTGGAGAACTTAAAGATGTCTTAGCACAGGTGGTCAATCCTCCGCAAGATTGTTCCGATTATATCGACCTAGTAGTCCAATTAGATCACCGGCTACAGAACAGGAAGACCGATCGTTCCAGATTTGAAACCCAAATATTTTCAAGACCTCAGAGCTCCGCTAAAGGAAAAGATTCCGTGGAGCCCATGCAGATAGGGGTTGTTAAAGGACCATTAACCCAAAAGGAACGGGAAAGGAGAAGACAATTACAGCTGTGCCTCTACTGTGGGAATTCCGGACATTTCCTTCGTGATTGTTCAGTGAAACCGGTCAAGAAGGCTGTAGGAGCTTCCGATAAGAATGCTGGAAAACTAGAATCGGGAAACGACCTCGCCCGACAAGTGTAGAGGTCCGCTTGCTGAGCGTTAAAACCAGTTCCTTGACCTCGCATTTGGTAATGCCTATGGTCCTCATAAGTCCAGATCGCATGCATGCTATTAAAGCATACATTGATAGCGGAGCGATCAGTAACTATGTAGATCAAGATATGGCAACCAGGATGAATCTTCCTCTATGTTCTAAGATGGTTAAAGACGTAATCACTACAGTGAATGGTACAGAAATAGCTTCCGGACCGGTTTCTCACATCACCATGGAAGTGACGTTGCTATGCCAAGATGGACATCGGGAGAAGATCGTGTTCGATGTAATCAAGGCCCCGCAGTTTCAAGTAATCCTGGGAATTCCTTGGTTCGAAAAGCACAATCCTCAGATAGACTGGCGAGCCAAGGTAATCCGGTTTCCAGAATGCGCCCCAACTTGCTATCCTCGACCCGATATCAGGCTAGCAGCCATCGCTTCCGAGAGCCCCCAATTGCCTCCAGAATACCAAGAGTTCCGCGACGTCTTCCAGAAAGATCAGGCCAACACCTTGCCCCCGCATCGGTCATACGACTGCCAGATCGACCTAATACCTGGATCTACTCCTTCGTGCAGTAGAATATATGCTCTCACTGAGCCAGAAAATCTCCATCTCAGGCAATACTTGGACCAGTATCTGGCTAACGGATTCATTCGTCCCTCGAAATCTCCAGTTTCTTCAGCTTTGTTCTTCGTTCCGAAAAAAGAAGGTGACCTGAGAACATGTATCGACTATCGCGCCCTGAACCAGATTACAGTCAAAAACAGATATCCTTTGCCTCTGATTCCCGAATTATTGGACCAAGTTAAAGGTGCCTGCATATGCACCAAGCTAGATCTCAGAGGAGCTTACCACTTGGTACGCATTAAGAAGGGTGACGAATGGAAGACGGCCTTTCGCACTAAATACGGATTGTTTGAGTATCAAGTAATGCCCTTTGGACTATGTAACGCTCCGGCCGCCTTCCAGCTCTTTATGAATGACGTTTTCCGAGAACTTATTGATGTATGCGTAATTGTTTATATCGATGACATCCTGGTATACTCATCCTCAGAAGCTGATCACCGAAGACATGTCACAGCAGTTCTACAGAGACTTCGCCAACACTGTTTGTTTGCTAAATTGGAAAAGTGTACTTTTCATGTAAAGGAAGTCGAATTCTTGGGATTCATCTTGTCACCCAATGGAGTTCACATGGACTCAAGAAAGGTGGACGCTATCACCAAATGGCCGTCCCCAACTTCCGTGAAAGGAGTACAGAGTAAGTTGGGCTTCGCTAATTTTTACCGGAGATTCATTCCAGAATTCTCTCGAGTAGTTCAACCCATCACGGCCCTTCTGAAAAAGAATAAAAAATTCGAGTGGACTCCAGAGGCCGAACAAGCCTTCCAAGAATTGAAAGCCAAATTTATCTCCGCTCCAGTCTTAAAGCATCCTCGTCCAGAACTTCCTTATATCGTCGAGACAGACGCATCCAGCCTCGCAATGGGGGCTGTGCTATCACAAAGAGATCCCGAAACACACCAATTACACCCTGTGGCATTTTGGTCCCGCAAATTTTCGGCCCCCGAAATCAACTATACAATTACGGACAAAGAACTTCTGGCAATTAAGTCCGCCTTTAAGGCCTGGCGGCATTATCTCCTGGGAGCCCGGCACACTGTCACTGTAATCACTGATCATCGTAACCTCCAGTATCTGAAGTCAGCCAAGGCCCAATCTTCGAGACAACTCCGCTGGGCATTATTCTTCGCGGAATTTGATTTTGTGATCACGTATCGGCCAGGCAATAAGAACGGAAAAGCAGATGCCCTTTCCCGAATAGGGGTAGACGAACACACAGCTAATCCAGAGCCGGTACCAATAATCCCCGAACAAAAGATACTGGGGGTAATCAACACGCTATCCCTTGAAGATATCGAAGCGAAAGTCAGTCAACTAATAACTCCTGAAGATTCATTGAATTGGCAACTGAAAGGAAAAGATTTTACGATAGATCAGAATCTATTGTATTTCCAAGGAAGACTATATTTGCCATGTGCTGACTTACAGAAGCAGGTCATCACCTGCTACCATGATTCTCTAATAGAAGGACATCCGGGAGTTGCCAAAACCTTAGAGAAAATCAAAAGACATTATTGGTGGCCATCTTGGAGGAAAGATATTAAAGATTTTGTGGCTTCTTGCGGCATCTGCGCACAAAACAAGAGTCAGAAGGAAAGACCAGCAGGTCTGCTACATCCAATAGACATTCCACCATGCCCTTGGCATACTCTCTCAATGGATTTTATCACGGATTTACCCCCCTGCTCCGGATACAACACAATTCTAGTAATTGTGGACCTTTTTTCAAAAACGGCTCATTTTATTCCACTGAAAGGTTTACCCACAGCTCCCGTTTTGGCCCGAGAATTCCTTGAAAACATCGTCCGGTTGCACGGTTTCCCTTCAGTGTTAATCTCCGATCGAGGGAGCCAATTTATTTCCCATTTTTGGCGAAGTTGTTGTCGTTTAGCGCAAATTGATGTACGACTTTCCACCAGCCATCACCCCCAAACTGACGGGCAGACTGAGAGGACTAACCAAACTCTGGAACAATATCTACGCTGCATATTGCAACAATCGGAGGGCACTTGGAAGGATGTCCTTTGGATTGCTGAATACGCCTACAACAATTCAATCCATTCAGGAACTGGAAAAACCCCTTTTTTTCTGCTGTATAGGATTCATCCTCGAACCTTTAATTTGGATCCACCTCAAGCTCTCGGAACGCCCGCTGTAGACCATCTGCATGCGACAATAACTCAAGCATTTAAGAAAGCCACAGCCCACCTTCAACGAGCCAAGGAAATGTATAAGAAAGGAGCGGATCAACATCGAAAAGAGGCCCCTCAATACCAAGTAGGAGATCAAGTCTGGCTGTCCACTAAGCATTTATCCCTAAAAGGACCACGCACCTTCAACCCAAGGTATTTAGGACCCTACACGATCACGGCTGTGATAAATCCGGTGGCTGTGAAATTTGAACTACCCACTCGGATGAAGATACATCCCGTTTTCCATGTTTCTCTCCTAAAACCTATGCAACCCGGAACCCGTTTGACTAAACCTCCAGAGCCAATCCAGGTTGATGGAGAACTCGAATTTGAAATTCGAAACATCTTGGATTCCAAAATTTCAAAATCGAAATTGTACTACCTGATTGATTGGAAGGGATTTGGCCCCCAGGAGAGATCTTGGGAGCCTTCAGAATATGTCCATGCACCTCGTCTAGTCAGGAAGTTTCATCGGACTTTTCCCAACAAGCCAAAGCCTCTGGAGAAGACAAGCTTGGGAGGGGCCTTGAGGGGGGGTGCTGTCATGACCGCTGCCTCCAAAGAGTCAGATCCAGCCCAACATCCTTGGAAGCAGGGTCACAACTTCCATTCCAGGCACCAGTCGGTCCCCACAGGGGCTTTTTGGACCTTGTCCTGGCGCCAGTTGCACCAGGCTCATAAGGGAACCCAGTCCCGGCACAGGAAGCGCCGGGCTCATATTGAGAGGAATGGTGCTTGGGTGGACCTACCTGCTGCAGACCATGCTGCTCACTTACCTGTAGGATGATATCCTCATCCATTCCTGGCTGGAACTACTTTACCTTCTGGGTGTGGCCAGCACCACTCCCTGGGACTGGATACTGGAACTGTTCTGGAAGCTGGAACTTCTTTCTTGCCTGGGCGAGGCTGTGGAAGGAGACACCTAAGCACTCCAGTGGCCTATTTAAACCACACCTGATCAGTGCAACGTGCTTCGCGTTATTCTGCACTAGCAGCAGGACGCTCACCATGTCAGCTCCAGAGAATCTTCAGCTTCTGCATCTGTGAACAAGAAATCTTCAGTCTTACCTCCCGGAAAACCAGTCTTCAGTCTTCAGCAGCGTCTGAAAGAGAACAAGGACACCAGGTTAGGACAAGGCAAAACCAGCGCTGCACTTGCCTCGTCCATCGGTGCATTCCGAGGCCGCGTACCGCACTCTTCATACTCCGGCAACCCTGCGGAAACAAAGAACATTGGTTAGTGAACCTCTGTGATAATTTTGCTTAACTGTGCCAAGTACGCCTCGATCTCCGCCAAGCGCTGTTTAACCGCACCTGCAAAAACAAGAAGGACATCATTAGGGGCACTGTACGCCATCACTACTCACGTGCCTTCTAGCTGTAATCTGCTTGCCCATACTCCGGCACGTACCTCGGCGTCCATCTACAACGCCGGCTGCTACGGGCTCCAGCATTCTTCTCGCTTACCTTATCTGCATACCGGACCTGCAATGGCAAGAGACATTTAAGTGGACATATAAATAAAACTCCATATTCAAGCAATTACCGTTCATGCGGCTAACGACGGCCTTGCTCCCCGACTTCATCCTCTGCAATCAAGAGGCTGGGCTATTAACCAGTGAAGCAACTGGCATTAGCGCCCCTGCACAGACGCAGGATGGAGAGCTCCGCTTTCACCTATCTAAGGTGAGCACATTCAGCCTACGAATAACGTGGGGAGTCCAGAAAGGGGAAAGTCAGATTGGCCAATCAGACATACATTAACCCCTTGTTCTCCTACTTGCAGACACCTCACCCTCCAGGTCACAATTACGGTGAGGAGAGGGCCCATCCAGGGTGTTACCAGAGGCCTGCGCGTGACCCTAGAAGACACTGAAATCTCCCAGCCCGGACCTGCGCCTCCGAGGGTTTCAGGTGAGCGTTACATCCGGTTCCTACTTCATCCGAGAATAGGAAATAGACGCAATAAAATCATAAAAAGCTGAAGATGTGATCACTCCTTTTTTCTGCTCCGCAGGTTATACCGATTTGCTCTCGGTATCGTGTGGTCGACAAATAGTGCGGGTGCACTTCCGGTCTCAAGCTTGGAGTCAGCCTGGGGCACAATGGCAGATGATGATGAGTGCTCAAGTGACAATGCAGGCTGCGGCGCAACAGAAGATGGTGGGCGCCACAGAGGTATACGCTTGATATCGGCCAGCAGTGATGCAGAATCTGCTGGACAACGTTGGGGCGCCCTTTGCCCTTCCTCTCTTATGGCAATCTCATCAGGCTTTGTTTCAGGATCAGGCAGTTTTTGTGGCAAGGAACTGCCAATTGCATTTTTCGTTTCTGGAGCCGCTGCTGTCTCTTTCTGGTCTTTGTCCCGATCAGTCGAAGTGTCAAATTGCAATGAGACTTTCTTGGCGTGCGTGGCGTGAATCCACGCTTTCCGTCCATCCACGCGTATCGCTGTCTGTGTGGTCAAAAGGATTTGGTAGGGCCCATGTCACCTGGGTGCTAGCGATGTTTTCCGCCCATAATTTCTAATCAGCACCCAGGTTCCTGGCTCCAATGCATGTCCTGGGCCAGTGTACCTCACTGGTAATGCCTCCTGCACCTGCTGATGAATCAAACACAGTTTTTTTTACTAACAAATTACAATAAATGCTGAGTGCAGGGTATTATACCTCTCTCATTCCTTTTAGCTGGGGTGCACACCACACATTCGCCGGTCTTCCCATTATGATTTTGTATGGGGAGAGCCCAGTTCTGGCTTGCACTGATGTTCGCATACACAGTAACGCTATTGGCAATGCATCTACCCAACTTAACTTGCTGCCTGCACAAATCTTACTTATTTTGGATTTCAGGATGCTGTTATGACGTTCAATAAGTCCGGCACTCATGGGATGCCTGGAGCAATGGATTCGCTTATCGATTTGGAGACCTGCACAGATCTGCAATATTACTGCACCTACAAAATGCGAACCATTGTCCGACCATATGACACGGGGCAGACCGAAGCGAGAGAAATCCTCTTTTAGTATTACTTTCGCTGTGCTCATGGCTGTGCAGTCTTTCAATGGATACGCTTCCATCCATTTGCTGAATGCACATATGATCATCAGAACATGCTTCAGGGTTTTGCATCTCTCCATTTCTATGAAGTCAAGTGGATCACTTCGAATGGCATAGAGGGAGGTCCGAAACTTCCTGTTGGAGTCACTGTTCCCTTCCCCACATTGTGCTGTAGGCACATTATGCAGTTCTGTACTAGTTTTTCGGCATTCTTTTTTATGAGAGGATTTTTCCAGACCGTGGCTAAATGTTGAACTATTTTCTTCGCACAGATGTGGGTGGGACTGTGAGCCATTGTTACCATCGCATTTACATAAGCTTCGGCAATATCCAATTCCCGCTCTTCTTGTCCACCCAACAACCCTCCAAGTCTAGTTCTGCAGAGCCCTTGGCCCATCCCTGTATTTCGTCGGCGGTAGCTTCCGCCTGCATCTCTCTAACAGTTACAATTCCATTTTCTATCATACAGGGTACTTCCGTCGATTGTACTGTTAACTTTCTTGTATTCAAATCAGTGGCAGTTTCTTTTGCAATTCTGTCTGCAAATACGTTTCCTTCTCCCACTTAGCATGTCACCTTTTTATGCGCCTCGCATTTCACTATCGCCAGGTGCTTTGGACACGTAAGTGCAGACAGTAATCTTACAATCAAAGGACCATGTTGAATTCTAGCCCCATGTGATGTTAGGAAACCTCTCTCGGCCCACAGTCGGCCGAAGTTTTGAACCACGGCAAAGGCGTACTGGCTATCAGTGTATATATTTATGCTCAAGTTCTCTGAAATTTCACAAGCCCTTGTTAAGGCAATTATCTCTGCTGCTTGGGCAGAGTTGTATGGGATTCTTTTACTCTCCACAATGCTTTTTAACGTGGTGATAGCGTATGCGGCGTTTGAAGTGCCGTCAAGTAATTTAAAGCAAGAACCATCACAAAACAGTTCTCCACCTGGTTCTTTTAGTGGCGTATCGTATAGATCAATTCTCCCTTTTCTTTCTTCCTCGGTAACCATTAAGCAATCATGGGGAGGTGATTCAGTCTCATCAATGTTTTCCCCGGGCATTGGCATTAATTCTGCTTGATTCAAAGCGCTACACCTCATGATTTGGATGTGGGGGGCGAACAATACAATTTCATATCTAGTCAATCTAGCAGAGGTGAGGTGTTGTGTCTGCGTTCTATTGAGTAGAACATCTATGGCATGTGGCACCATTAGAATTAAAGTGTGCCCCAATACCATCCCTTCTGTTTGTTCTACTGACGCAGCAGCCGCTGCAACAGCTCGCAAACATCGTGGTAGTGCACGCGCTACAGGGTCCAGCGCGGAAGAAAAATAACCGCACGGCCTATTTCTTCCACCTTGTTCCTGTGTTAGGACAGACAACACACATCCTTCGCTCTCATGCACAAACAGCCTAAAAACCTTGTCATAATTCGGTGTGCCCAAAACTGAAGCAAAACTCAAAATGGTTTTTAGGGAGTCAAATGCTTTCTGACACTCTTCATTCCACTGCAAAGGCATCACAGCATCCTTTTTTGTCAATTCCACCATTGGTTTTACAATTAAGACGAAGTTCACAATCCATTGACGGCAATATGAAGCCATGCCAATTATAGCCCTGACTTCCTTCTGCGTCTTTGGAATAGGCATACCATAAATACTCTCTATCCTCTCTGCGTTAATCTTCTCCCTTCCTTTGAAAGTAAGTAACCCAAATAAGCCACTTCTTTCTGACAGTACTGGAATTTCTTTAAGCTTGCTTTATGGCCATTCACAACTAGATGGGTCAATAATGAGACAGTACCTTTTTTACAAATCTCGTCTGTGTCAGCAGCGATTAACAAATCATCAATGTATTGCAACAACACACAATCTGCCGGTAATTTTAACATGTCTAGCCGTTCTTGCAATGCTCTACTGTATATGCTCGGACTTTCAGTATAGCCTTGTGGAATGCGTGTGAATGTGAATGATTGTCCTCCAAAAGTGAAAGCAAATAAATACCTACTTTCTCTGTGTACTGGAATGCTAAAGAAAGCGTTCTTCAAATCGATAACACTAAAGTATTCTGCCGATGCAGGGATCATTGTCAATATCGTAGTGACATCTGGTACTAACGGAAATTGGGGATCTACTACTTTGTTTAGTGCACGGAGATCAATTATGAAACTGTACGGTACCTCATTACCCCCTTTCTTATACACTGGAAGAATGGGGCTGTTGATAACACTGCCTGTAATTTCTTCAATCACTCCCAATTTCACCAAATCAGAAACAATACTTTTCAATCCTTTCTCCCCTTCTGCTGAAATTGTATACTGTGGAATACGTGGTAAGGTCACTCCTTCTTTCAGAACAATTTTCACTGGCTCTATTTTCAAGCATCCCACATCATTGTCATTCATGGCCCAAATACAAGTTGGCACCTCACTCAATTCTCCTGTTTAAGATTTCGTCACAAATTCAGAAGTCGGCCCACTCTGAGGAGAAATAGTCAAAAATACCCCATCTGGTGTGCAGTGGATAACCGCGCTTAGCTTTTTCGATAAAAGCATTTTGATCCGGCACCTGGCCCTGATTTTGTGCACCATTCCCTTGACTATTCTGGTGCTGGTGCATATGGTTTCTATTATGGCCATTTGTTCCTGGATGCCCTCTGTGCTGTCTCCTTTGACCATATCCGCCTCTATTTTGCAAGTGTGGACATTGTGCCCGCCAGTGTCCTTCCTCTCTACAATATGCACATTGGTTTAACCCCAGAGGCCCTCCATGCATATTCAAATTTCCCCTGCTCTGCACATTTCCCCTTCCCCTGTTATGTCCTGCTACCTGCTGAAGTAACACTCCCACTATTGTTTGCAGGGCTTCTATTCTTATTTGTAAAGGGTACTCATTACATATATCAATTATTTCACCCACAGAAATGCTTGGGCTTGACATCCATCTCATTGTTTCCCGCATACACACTCGCAATCTTTGCCTATCACCTATCTGTCCCGGTGGTGGCAAGGATTTTTGCATATGAAACCCTGTCGCTTTCTTCCTACTTCTCTCAATATCTTTTCTCCTGTACCCCGGTGTGGCAAGTATTTCAGAACACTCTTCATCAAGTTCATTCTTTAATCCAAAAAGTCGCTTCACATGCTCTTCTATTTCCTCATCTCTCCCTCTACAACGGGCCAATACATTCAAATCCAATAATCGCTGAGGTGGTAACTTCCCAACTAACTCTTTCCATTGCGCCGACAAATATTCCCCCATGCATTCCAACAATACCTGTTATTCTTTGCTCTTCCTGAAGTCATGTATTGACGCTAACGTGGCCATCCCATCGTTCTCGTCTATATACATTTCCGCATGCTCTTGCAGCTCATGCTTTCTCTCCTTGCTGATCGCACTGTGGGTCACTCTCACACACTCGCTTTGTTCTAATTCGCTTATGGGGGCGCAGTTTGAACAGAAATACCCCCTTGAGTGGAAGGTTTGGAAGGGGCAGTGGGCACGGGAGAGATCTGCTGGGGCTGCAATGGTTGCAAAACACTCGGGGCTGGCTGACTAGAGGTCGGTACAATTACTAACACTGCCTGTGACTGTTTTGGAGTTGGGACAGGCTGAACAATAGGAGGGGGTTTGGGTGGCGGCTACTGACGTGATCTTCTTAGTTTCACTTCTCGGGCCTTGTTTTGTCTCGGTTAGTATTGTGTTTATTAATTCATCTGATGAATGTAGCTCTCTCTGTGGATATATTTTTTCAATATTCAACTGGTCACGTCTATTTGCCTTTCTCAAACTATTGCTCCAATCCTCCTCCTTTTTTTCCTCCGCTCTCTCTGCTTTTGGCTTATGCCTGCGCACATGTTTCTCTCTACTTCTAAATCGGAGCATTGCTTCCCTCCTCCAATCCCTAAGGATATCAAGTGCCGCAGGGTGCGCTTTCTTACTTATCAAAACCTTTTCCAGGTTATCTATCCAATCCATCTCAAAACTACCATTCCTCGGCCATTGAAGATCTTCCTGCTTTCTGGTTTGCTTATGCCAAATTTCACAAAACATTATCGCTCCCACACCATACTTTACATACATATCATAAGCCAGCGTTCCCCCCGGAGGCATAACCTGGCCAGTTTCCAAAGATTGTTCGCTGCAGCGGAAAAAACCCGCTAAGGTGGACAATACCCCAGGCATGTTTTAACCTTACCCTTGGCTAATCAAACTTACTCTGGGTGTTTGATTTTGCAAAATCAACTCTCAACCAATATCAGGATTACTTACGAATTGGGGCACGAGTCACCTGATTAGTCAATTTGTTTTTTCAAGACACAATTCGTCCGTATTCTGACGCAACCAATGACGTCGTGTCTGCGTATCTCGGCACTGCCTCGTTTCGGGACCCTCGCCCCCTTGTTCGCTGGCCAGGCAGGTCGATCAGGGATCAACTGTGTGCAGATCTGCAAAGGAGTCTCATCACTTTCGCAGGGCGCCCCGGACACGTCTTGATCCCGGCTCGATCGCTCCCGTCCTCGCCGTTCTTGCCGCCTTCATCAATTTGCAACGTACACGATGGAACAAGTGGGGGAGGGTCCCAGTTCGGGCGCCATCTTGAAGGGGCCCCTGAGGGACCCTCGGATGTGGAAACAAGGCACAATCACCACACACAAATTTATATGCCAGACACGAGGTTGTATTCCCAAAATCTAGGGTTTATTGCAAAAACAAATAGTCCCAGTTGGCCAAATGGTCCCAAGCCCTGTGACGTGCGTCTAACAGACCTCGAGGGACGCAAGAAAGCAAAAATCGTACATCAGTTACATATATACAAAATGAGCATCTTACAATCAGTAATGACACATTTGACACATTGGATTCCGCCCCTAATTCATTCCCTTTGAAGTGGAGGCGACCATATTCAGTAACAGTTTGCAATCTCGAATTCACAGACACTATTCTTTATTTGTGAGAATACAGCACTTCTGTTTTCATGGACAAGCTGCACGTAGGGGGACTGGCACATTCCAGGCCTTACTATCTCCTCGTTTCGATTCACGCTCTAGAGGTCATGTTGCTCTCCAGGGCTCACAGCGCTCAGAAGAGGGGCCGTGAAGAAGAACATAATTCAAACCCTTTAATATTAGTTTCGTGCATTGCTATTCTTCTAAGGAGACTCACTGGCATCCGTGTACTGATAAGAATGCCTTGCTCTCTGCTTCCAAGGATATGTGAAGGAGGAAAACAGGCTTTCTGGTTCCTCGCGCAATGTTTCAACATGTCTTTAATAACCTTGGACCATTGAAGCGGAATAATATCTACAGCAAAGCAGTTTTACATGAGGCAAAGTGGCGATGTTAAAGAGAAACATAGAGAAAACAAAATGGCGATTCTGGTCACCTTAAAATGGCCGCACTCTAGTTGAACTAATAGCTACGTAATAAGTAATGGGCATATATTCTTTATACTTTAAATGAGGCGGTTGGTCCTTGGCCAACCAATTATCCTGCATTGCCTTCTGTTCGTGGGTGTCTACTTTTCTAGACTGACAATATCATATCATATCATATCACCATCCCATAGTTCATTCGGCGTCCCTGCACCAACAGTGTGTAGTCCGGGTATGCTGTGATATTCGCTGATGCCCTTTGTATTGTGCCTCCTTTTCGGAAGTGTTCTAGGATCCTTTCCCTCGCCCCTCCTCCAATTTCTTGCAGCAACATCATCTCGACATAGTCCATTGGGTTTGATCCTTCTGCTCCTTCCGGTAGTCCCATGATACATAAGTTGTTTCTCCGGGCATGTCCCTCCGCTTCTTCCGCTCTAATTTCCAGGTTGCTCACGCGTTGTTCCAGAATGTGGATCTCCAATGTATGAGACGCACATGCCGCTGTATTCGGGGTCACCTCTTTCTCCAGTTCACCTCCGCGTTCTTCCCGCGCTCTGACATCTTGTCTGAGGAAATTCACCTCCTCCTGCACTGCGCCAACTTGACGTTCCAGTGCTGCCTTCAGTTCGACCATGGCGATTCCAGCTTGGTTTCTCACGCTAGTTTCAGGTTCGCAATTGCTTCCAGGATCTGCTGATCTTTGCTTGCCGTGGCAGGGGTCTTCTCCTTGCTTCTTGCCCCTTCTGCCGACTGCGGTTTTCTTGCGTATTCCTCCACAGTGGGTTGTTTCCCCTTTACCATGGGCTGTTTGTTCGCCATCTCAGTGTTGTCCTGTACTTCAATTTGGGCTACCGAGAGTATGGTCTGCGGCTCTTCAGGGCTTTTTTTTAAATAGTCAACTATGGTGCATGAGGGAGGCTGTGGTAGATGTCCTTGTGCGCTATTCGTGTTGTTTCACAAGTGAGTAGTGTCCTCTCACGTACCTGGCCACTGCTACTTCTGTTGTCTTTATAGCCCAGCCCTTGTTGGGTCTTATCGTTGTCTACACTCCCGAGGGCTTGTGGTCCTGCTCTGGAATTGTATCGGACCCGGGGGTTCTTGATGGTGGTCCCAGTATTTCGCTCTGGGCAGGTGCCTTGGATTTATCCACCTTCTTGTTGGCCCTGTCGGGCCCCTCCTCCACTGTTCTATCCTCCCAGGTACCAGTTAGATTTCCATCTCAGTTGTGCGCTGTGCTTTGGGTTGCCACTCGAGTACTCTCCTGCATATCGCTGGTATTGTACCTCTGTCCTGCTCGGGCCAATTATTTTAGTGGTTCTCTGTAGGGCAGACTTGCTTGCCCAGCTCTCAATTTGGCTACTAGCACATCTGTCTCTATTGCCAAGTTCTGTATGCGCTATCTGGTACTTGTGTAGGGTACACACTTATGCTGTGCAATTTGCAGACTCAGTTGATGTACGTCTGCCCCCTTGACAATGCCCTGTTGTCCGCTGTGGGGCTCTAGTTGCCTCTGTCTACTTCTGGGCCTGCTTGAGGTTGGCTATGGAGCCTGGCAGCTTCCTAGTATTCCCTTAGCTTCACCTGAAGCAGCGGTTAGGCTCCATGCTCCCCCTATTTAGTCTGGGTCCTGCAGATCCCCACTTCGTGTTTTATGGACATGGGAAGTACCTTTGTTCTGCCAGTGAGGGTTGAGTATCCAGCAGCTCACTGTCTTTGTCTGCACCTTCTTACCGTCTTTTTCTGCCATCCAAGACGGCCCGCTCTGTTTTATTTTCTGGGCTCCCCTCTGGAGCGGGCAGACCACCGACCACTGACCCCTTATTGGTTGCGGTCCTCTGGCCATTTTGGGATCGCTGCTTAATCCTGGACGAGTTCTTTAATCAGTTCGGATCACACCAGTCACAGTTCCGATCCAATTCCAAATGCCTCCAGCTGAATCTCCATACTTTTGCTGCTTATGCATTCCATTTCCATCCACACGGGATCTCTTAGTGCATGCTTTTTAGTCGGATTAATGCCGGATCTGCAGGAGCTCCTGTGGGACACGTCCTGCTACATGGCTCTCTAGCCACGCCCCCTACCAAGTGAACTAGATGATCTCCAAACAACCCTTTAAGATGAGTAGTAGTACCCTCGAGATAGATGGGGATGAAGATTCATACTCTTGCATCAAATAATTATGACAACTCAATAGTTGTCAAAGGGAGTCCGTTTAATGACAAGTTCATAAAACGGGGTGTACAACGAACATCAGCAACCGCTCAATCTTCTCGCTCTATTCACTTTTAGAAAAAACACAGTATTTAGACCAATAATTTGACATCATTCCACGTGGCAATTCGTAAAAACCTAACATGCAACGTGATTAGTTAGGAAGGTAACTTTAACATAGGTACTATATCTGTATGTGGTAACCGGGAGAGAGGATTGGATAATCAATGTCAGGTGGGGCAACTAAGCCCTCGGTTCACAATGGTCACTATGAACGTCACTAAAAGTACAACGTCCCATTGGTTATACTTACTATGGGACCCTAGATTACATAGTCCACTATGATTGGGTTGGCATCAACCCCACTCATACTTTTCCATCTACGTATAGCATCACTCAGAAAGAACATCCAGGTGCAGAGGAGCTCTCCTTCACCCCAGCTCCCCACCAATTATGCTACAATCAATCATCACCTCAGTAGCCATGTGTCAATTACTGCTTTGTATTTTGGCCTTGAGTCTACTCTGTGGTCTTGAGAACTTTTAAGGAGTATGGGCATGCCGGGGATCCATGCGTAGTTGTGAAAGTCTCACTCTTCCAGCCTGCCTTGTCACGTGACTGGACACCATGAAATCAGCTTTTTCTCTGTGTTGTTTTGTGTATTTGATTTAATTCTACCAGTCCTCTGCCATCTGTGCCTTATCTTGACCTTATCTTGGCTGTGAAATTGGAACTACCTACTCGGATGAAGATACATCCCGTTTTCCATGTTTCTCTCCTAAAACCTATGCAACCCGGAACCGTTTGACTAAACCTCCAGAGCCAATCCAGGTTGATGGAGAACTCGAATTTGAAATTCGAAACATCTTGGATTCCAAAATTTCAAAATCGAAACTGTACTACCTGATTGATTGGAAGGGATTTGGCCCCCAGGAGAGATCTTGGGAGCCTTCAGAATATGTCCATGCACCTCGTCTAGTCAGGAAGTTTCATCGGACTTTTCCCAACAAGCCAAAGCCTCCGGAGAAGACAAGCTTGGGAGGGGCCTTGAGGGGGGTGCTGTCATGACCGCTGCCTCCAAAGAGTCAGATCCAGCCCAACATCCTTGGAAGCAGGGTCACAACTTCCATTCCAGGCACCAGTCGGTCCCCACAGGGGCTTTTTGGACCTTGTCCTGGCGCCAGTGGCGCCAGGCTCATAAGGGAACCCAGTCCCGGCACAGGAAGCGCCGGGCTCATATTGAGAGGAATGGTGCTTGGGTGGACCTACCTGCTGCAGACCATGCTGCTCACTTACCTGTAGGATGATATCCTCATCCATTCCTGGCTGGAACTACTTTACCTTCTGGGTGTGGCCAGCACCACTACCTGGGACTGGATACTGGAACTGTTCTGGAAGCTGGAACTTCTTTCTTGCCTGGGCGAGGCTGTGGAAGAAGACACCTAAGCACTCCAGTGGCCTATTTAAATAACACCCGATCAGTGCAACGTGCTTCGCGTAATTCTGCACTAGCAGCAGGACGCTCACCGTGTCAGCTCCAGAGAATCTTCAGCTTCTGCATCTGTGAACAAGAAATCTTCAGTCTTACCTCCCGGAAAACCAGTCTTCAGTCTTCAGCAGCGTCTGAAAAAGAACAAGGACACCAGGTTAGGCCAAGGCAAAACCAGCGCTGCACTTGCCTCGTCCATCGGTGCATTCCGAGGCCGCGTACCGCACTCTTCATACTCCGGCAACCCTGCGGAAACAAAGAACATTGGTTAGTGAACCTCCGTGATAATTTTGCTTACTTGTGCCACGTACGCCTCGATCTCCGCCAAGCGCTGTTTAACCGCACCTGCAAAAACAAGAAGGACATCATTAGGGGCACTGTACGCCATCACTACTCACGTGCCTTCTAGCTGTAATCTGCTTGCCCATACTCCGGCACGTACCTCGGCGTCCATCTACAACGCCGGCTGCTACGACTACCTGAAAAAGGGAAAAGAGACATTAAGAAGTGCATTTAACTTCGAATAACATTCTTTTGCTTACGTGCCTTCACGAGCTCCGGCATTCTTCTTGCTTACCTTATCTGCATACCGGACCTGCAAAGGCAAGAGACATTTAAGTGGACATATAAATAAAACTCCATATTCAAGCAATTACCGTTCGTGCGGCTAACGACGGCCTTGCTCCCCGACTTCATTCTCTGCAATCAAGAGGCTGGGCTATTAACCAGTGAAGCAACTGGCATTAGCGCCCCTGCACAGACGCAGGATGGAGAGCTCCGCTTTCACCTATCTAAGGTGAGCACATTCAGCCTACGAATAACGTGGGGAGTTCAGAAAGGGGAAAGTCAGATTGGCCAATCAGACATACATTAACCCCTTGTTCTCCTACTTGCAGACACCTCACCCTCCAGGTCACAATTACGGTGAGGAGAGGGCCCATCCAGGGTGTTACCAGAGGCCTGCGCGTGACCCTAGAAGACACTGAAATCTCCCAGCCCGGACCTGCGCCTCCGAGGGATTCAGGTGAGCGTTACATCCGGTTCCTACTTCATCCGAGAATAGGAAATAGACGCAATAAAATCATAAAAAGCTGAAGATGTGATCACTCCTTTTTTCTGCTCCGCAGGTTATACCGATTTGCTCCCGGTATCGTGTGGTCGACAAATAGTGCGGGTGCACTTCCGGTCTCAAGCTTGGAGTCAGCCTGGGGCACAATGGCAGATGATGATGAGTGCTCAAGTGACAATGCAGGCTGCGGCGCAACAGAAGATGGTGGGCGCCACAGAGGTATACGCTTGATATCGGCCAGCAGTGATGCAGAATCTGCTGGACAACATTGGGGCGCCCTTTGCCCTTCCTCTCTTATGGCAATCTCATCAGGCTTCGTTTCAGGATCAGGCAGTTTTTGTGGCAAGGAACTGCCAATTGCATTTTTCGTTTCTGGAGCCGCTGCTGTCTCCTTCTGGTCTTTGTCCCGATCAGTCGAAGTGTCAAATTGCGATGAGACTTTCTTGGCGTGCGTGGTGTGAATCCACGCTTTCCGTCCATCCACGCGTATCGCTGTCTGTGTGGTCAAAAGGATTTGGTAGGGCCCATGTCACCTGGGTGCCAGCGATGTTTTCCGCCCATAATTTCTAATCAGCACCCAGGTTCCTGGCTCCAATGCATGTCCTGGGCCAGTGTACCTCACTGGTAATGCCTCCCGCACCTGCTGATGAATCAAACACAGTTTTTTTTACTAACAAATTACAATAAATGCTGAGTGCAGGGTATTATACCTCTCTCATTCTTTTTGGCTGGGGTGCACACCACACATTCGCCGGTCTTCCCATTATGATTTTGTATGGGGAGAGCCCAGTTCTGGCTTGCACTGATGTTCGCATACACAGTAACGCTATGCATCTACCCAACTTAACTTGCTGCCTGCACAAATCTTACTTATTTTGGATTTCAGGATGCTGTTATGACGTTCAATAAGTCCGGCACTCATGGGATGCCTGGAGCAATGGATTCGCTTATCGATTTGGAGACCTGCACAGATCTGCAATATTACTGCACCTACAAAATGCGAACCATTGTCCGACCATATGACACGGGGCAGACCGAAGCGAGAGAAATCCTCTTTTAGTATTACTTTCGCTGTGCTCATGGCTGTGCAGTCTTTCAATGGATACGCTTCCATCCATTTGCTGAATGCACATATGATCACCAGAACATACGTCAGGGTTTTGCATCTCTCCATTTCTATGAAGTCAAAGTGGATCACTTCGAATGGCATAGAGGGAGGTCCGAAACTTCCTGTTGGAGTCACTGTTCCCTTCCCCACATTGTGCTGTAGGCACATTATGCAGTTCTGTACTAGTCTTTCGGCATTCTTTTTTATGAGGATTTTTCCAGACCGTGGCTAAATGTTGAACTATTTTCTTCGCACAGATGTGGGTGGGACTCTGAGCCATTGTTACCATCGCATTTACATAAGCTTCGGCAACATCCAATTCCCGCTCTTCTTGTCCACCCAACAACCCTCCAAGTCTAGTTCTGCAGAGCCCTTGGCCCATCCCTGTATTTCGTCGGCGGTAGCTTCCGCCTGCATCTCTCTAACAGTTACAATTCCATTTTCTATCATACAGGGTACTTCCGTCGATTGTACTGTTAACTTTCTTGTATTCAAATCAGTGGCAGTTTCTTTTGCAATTCTGTCTGCAAATACGTTTCCTTCTCCCACTTTGCATGTCACCTTTTTATGCGCCTCCCATTTCACTATCGCTAGGTGCTTTGGACACGTAAGTGCAGACAGTAATCGTACAATCAAAGGACCATGTTGAATTCTAGCCCCATGTGATGTTAGGAAACCTCTCTCGGCCCACAGTCGGCCGAAGTTTTGAACCACGGCAAAGGCGTACTGGCTATCAGTGTATATATTTACGCTCAAGTTCTCTGAAATTTCACAAGCCCTTGTTAAGGCAATTATCTCTGCTGCTTGGGCAGAGTTGTATGGGATTCTTTTACTCTCCACAATGCTTTTTAACGTGGTGATAGCATATGCGGCGTTTGAAGTGCCGTCAAGTAATTTAAAGCAAGAACCATCACAAAACAGTTCTCCACCTGGTTCTTTTAGTGGCGTATCGTATAGATCAATTCTCCCTTTTCTTTCTTCCTCAGTAACCATTAAGCAATCATGGGGAGGTGATTCAGTCTCATCAATGTTTTCCCTGGGCATTGGCATTAATTCTGCTTGATTCAAAGCGCTACACCTCATGATTTGGATGTGGGGGGCGAACAATACAATTTCATATCTAGTCAATCTAGCAGAGGTGAGGTGTTGTGTCTGCGTTCTATTGAGTAGAACATCTATGGCATGTGGAACCATTAGAATTAAAGTGTGCCCCAATACCATCCCTTCTGTTTGTTTTACTGACGCAGCAGCCGCTGCAACAGCTCGCAAACATCGTGGTAGTGCACGCGCTACACGGTCCAGCGCGGAAGAAAAATAACCGCACGGCCTATTTCTTCCACCTTGTTCCTGTGTTAGGACAGACAACGCGCATCCTTCGCTCTCATGCACAAACAGCCTAAAAACCTTGTCATAATTCGGTGTGCCCAAAACTGAAGCAGAACTCAAAATGGTTTTTAGCGAGTCAAATGCTTTCTGACACTCTTCATTCCACTGCAAAGGCATCACAGCATCCTTTTTTGTCAATTCCACCATTGGTTTTACAATTAAGACGAAGTTCACAATCCATTGACGGCAATATGAAGCCATGCCAATTATAGCCCTGACTTCCTTCTGTGTCTTTGGAATAGGCATACCAGAAATACTCTCTATCCTCTCTGGCGTTAATCTTCTCCCTTCCTTCGAAAGTAAGTAACCCAAATAAGCCACTTCTTTCTGACAGTACTGGAATTTCTTTTAGCTTGCTTTATGGCCATTCACAACTAGATGGGTCAATAATGAGACAGTACCTTTTTTTACAAATCTCCTCTGTGTCAGCAGCGATTAACAAATCATCAATGTATTGCAACAACACACAATCTGCTGGTAATTCTAACATTTCTAGCCGTTCTTGCAATGCTCTACTGTATATGCTCGGACTTTCAGTATAGCCTTGTGGAATGCGTGTGAATGTGAATGATTGTCCTCCAAAAGTGAAAGCAAATAAATACCTACTTTCTCTGTGTACTGGAATGCTAAAGAAAGCGTTCTTCAAATCGATAACACTAAAGTATTCTGCCGATGCAGGGATCATTGTCAATATCGTAGTGACATCTGGTACTAACGGAAATCGGGGATCTACTACTTTGTTTAGTGCACGGAGATCAATTATGAAACTGTACGGTACCTCATTACCCCCTTTCTTATACACTGGAAGAATGGGGCTGTTGATAACACTGCCTGTAATTTCTTCAATCACTCCCAATTTCACCAAATCAGAAACAATACTTTTCAATCCTTTCTCCCCTTCTGCTGAAATTGTATACTGTGGAATACGTGGTAACGTCACTCCTTCTTTCAAAACAATTTTCACTGGCTCTATTTTCAAGCATCCCACATCATTGTCATTCATGGCCCAAATACAAGTTGGCACCTCACTCAATTCTCCTGTTTAAGATTTCGTCACAAATTCAGAAGTCGGCCCACTCTGAGGAGAAATAGTCAAAAATACCCCATCTGGTGTGCAGTGGATAACCGCGCTTAGCTTTTTCAATAAAAGCATTTTGATCCGGCACCTGGCCCTGATTTTGTGCACCATTCCCTTGACCATTCTGGTGCTGCTGCATATGGTTTCTATTATGGCCATTTGTTCCTGGATGCCCTCTGTGCTGTCTCCTTTGACCATATCCGCCTCTATTTTGCAAGTGTGGACATTGTGCCCGCCAGTGTCCTTCCTCTCTACAATATGCACATTGGTTTAACCCCAGAGGCCCTCCATGCATATTCAAATTGCCCCTGCTCTGCACATTTCCCCTTCCCCTGTTATGTCCTGCTACCTGCTGAAGTAACACTCCCACTATTGTTTGCAGGGCTTCTATTCTTATTTGTAAAGGGTACTCATTACATATATCAATTATTTCACCCACAGAAATGCTTGGGCTTGACATCCATCTCATTGTTTCCCGCATACACACTCGCAATCTTTGCCTATCACCTATCTGTCCCGGTGGTGGCAAGGATTTTTGCATATGAAACCCTGTCGCTTTCTTCCTACTTCTCTCAATATCTTTTCTCCTGTGTGGCAAGTATTTCAGAACACTCTTCATCAAGTTCATTCTTTAATTCAAACAGTCGCTTCACATGCTCTTCTATTTCCTCATCTCTCCCTCTACAAAGGGCCAATGCATTCAAATCCAATAATCGCTGAGGTGGTAACTTCCCAACTAACTCTTTCCATTGCGCCGACAAATATTCCCCCATGCATTCCAACAATACCTGTTATTCTTTGCTCTTCCTGAAGTCATGTATTGACGCTAACGTGGCCATCCCATCGTTCTCGTCTATATACATTTCCGCCTGCTCTTGCAGCTCATGCTTTCTCTCCTTGCTGATCGCACTGTGGGTCACTCTCCCACACTCGCTTTGTTCTAATTCGCTTATGGGGGCGCAGTTGGAACAGAAATACCCCCTTGAGTGGAAGGTTTGGAAGGGGCAGTGGGCACGGGAGAGATCTGCTGGGGCTGCAATGGTTGCAAAACACTCGGGGCTGGCTGACTAGAGGTCGGTACAATTACTAACACTGCCTGTGACTGTTTTGGAGTTGGGACAGGCTGAACAATAGGAGGGGGTTTGGGTGGCGGCTACTGACGTGATCTTCTTAGTTTCACTTCTAGGGCCTTGTTTTGTCTCGGTTAGTATTGTGTTTATTAATTCATCTGATGAATGTAGCTCTCTCTGTGGATATATTTTTTCAATATTCAACTGGTCACGTCTATTTGCCTTCCTCAAACTATTGCTCCACTCCTCCTCCTTTTTTTCCTCCGCTCTCTCTGCTTTTGGCTTATGCCTGCGCACATGTTTCTCTCTACTTCTAAATCGGAGCATTGCTTCCCTCCTCCAATCCCTAAGGATATCAAGTGCCGCAGGGTGCGCTTTCTTACTTATCAAAACCTTTTCCAGGTTATCTATCCAATCCATCTCAAAACTACCATTCCTCGGCCATTGAAGATCTTCCTGCTTTCTGGTTTGCTTATGCCAAATTTCACAAAACATTATCGCTCCCACACCATACTTTACATACATATCATAAGCCAGCGTTCCCCCCGGAGGCATAACCTGGCCAGTTTCCAAAGATTGTTCGCTGCAGCGGAAAAAACCCGCTAAGGTGGACAATACCCCAGGCATGTTTTAACCTTACCCTTGGCTAATCAAACTTACTCTGGGTGTTTGATTTTGCAAAATCAACTCTCAACCAATATCAGGATTACTTACGAATTGGGGCACGAGTCACCTGATTAGTCAATTTGTTTTTTCAAGACACAATTCGTCCATATTCTGACGCAACCAATGACGTCGAGTCTGCGTATCTCGGCACTGCCTCGTTTCGGGACCCTCGCCCCCTTGTTCGCTGGCCAGGCAGGTCGATCAGGGATCAGCTGTATGCAGATCTGCAAAGGAGTCTCATCACTTTCGCAGGGCGCCGCGGACACCTCTTGATCCCGGCTCGATCGCTCCCGTCCTCGCCGTTCTTGCCGCCTTCATCAATTTGCAACGTACACGATGGACCAAGTGGGGGAGGGTCACAGTTCGGGCGCCATCTTGAAGGGGCCCCTGAGGGACCCTCGGATGTGGAAACAAGGCACAATCACCACACACAAATTTATATGCCAGACACGAGGTTGTATTCCCAAAATCTAGGGTTTATTGCAAAAACAAATAGTCCCAGTTGGCCAAATGGTCCCAAGCCCTGTGACGTGCGTCTAACAGACCTCGAGGGACGCAAGAAAGCAAAAATCGTACATCAGTTACATATATACAAAATGAGCATCTTACAATCAGTAATGACACATTTGACACATTGGATTCCACCCCTAATTCATTCCCTTTGAAGTGGAGGCGATGATTGACCATGGTAACGAATATGACACTTTAGATCACCATATTTAGTAACAGTTTGCAATCTCGAATTCACAGACACTATTCTTTATTTGTGAGAATACAGCACTTCTGTTTTCATGGACAAGCTGCACATAGGGGGACTGGCACATTCCAGGCCTTACTATCTCCTGGTTTCGATTCACGCTCTAGAGGTCATGTTGCTCTCCAGGGCTCACAGCGCTCAGAAGAGGGGCCGTGAAGAAGAACATAATTCAAACCCTTTAATATTAGTTTCGTGCATTGCTATTCTTCTAAGGAGACTCACTGGCATCCGTGTACTGATAAGAATGCCTTGCTCTCCGCTTCCAAGGATATGTGAAGGAGGAAAACGGGCTTTCTGGTTCCTCGCGCAATGTTTCAACATGTCTTTAATAACCTTGGACCATTGAAGCAGAATAATATCTACAGCAAATCAGTTTTACATGAGGCAAAGTGGCGATGTTAAAGAGAAACATAGAGAAAACAAAATGGCGATTCTGGTCACCTTAAAATGGCCGCACTCTAGTTGAACTAATAGCTACGTAATAAGTAATGGGCATATATTCTTTATACTTTAAATGAGGCGGTTGGTCCTTGGCCAACCAATTATCCTGCATTGCCTTCTGTTCGTGGGGTGTCTACTTTTCTAGACTGACAATATCATATCATATCATATCATATCACCATCCCATAGTTCATTCGGCGTCCCTGCACCAACAGTGTGTAGTCCGGGTATGCTGTGATATTCGCTGATGCCCTTTGTATTGTGCCTCCTTTTCGGAAGTGTTCTAGGATCCTTTCCCTCGCCCCTCCTCCAATTTCTTGCAGCAACATCATCTCGACATAGTCCATTGGGTTTGATCCTTCTGCTCCTTCCGGTAGTCCCATGATACATATGTTGTTTCTCTGGGCATGTCCCTCCGCTTCTTCCGCTCTAATTTCCAGGTTGCTCACGCGTTGTTCCAGAATGTGGATCTCCAATGTATGAGACGCACATGCCGCTGTATTCGGGGTCACCTCTTTCTCCAGTTCACCTCCGCGTTCTTCCCGCGCTCTGACATCTTGTCTGAGGAAATTCACCTCCTCCTGCACTGCGCCAACTTGACGTTCCAGTGCTGCCTTCAGTTCGACCATGGCGGATTCCAGCTTGGTTTCTCACGCTAGTTTCAGGTTCGCAATTGCTTCCAGGATCTGCTGATCTTTGCTTGCCGTGGCAGGGGTCTTCTCCTTGCTTCTTGCCCCTTCTGCCGACTGCGGTTTTCTTGCGTATTCCTCCACAGTGGGTTGTTTCCCCTTTACCATGGGCTGTTTGTTCGCCATCTCAGTGTTGTCCTGTACTTCAATTTGGGCTACCGAGAGTATGGTCTGCAGCTCTTCAGGGCTTTTTTTTAAATAGTCAACTATGGTGCATGAGGGAGGCTGTGGTAGATGTCCTCGTGCGCTATTCGTGTTGTTTCACAAGTGAGTAGTGTCCTCTCACGTACCTGGCCACTGCTACTTCTGTTGTCTTTATAGCCCAGCCCTTGTTGGGTCGTATCGTTGTCTACACTCCCGAGGGCTTGTGGTCCTGCTCTGGAATTGTATCGGACCCGGGGGTTCTTGATGGTGGTCCCAGTATTTCGCTCTGGGCAGGTGCCTTGGATTTATCCACCTTCTTGTTGGCCCTGTCGGGCCCCTCCTCCACTGTTCTATCCTCCCAGGTACCAGTTAGATTTCCATCTCAGTTGTGCGCTGTGCTTTGGGTTGCCACTCGAGTACTCTCCTGCATATCGCTGGTATTGTACCTCTGTCCTGCTCGGGCCAATTATTTTAGTGGTTCTCTGTAGGGCAGACTTGCTTGCCCAGCTCTCAATTTGGCTACTAGCACATCTGTCTCTATTGCCAAGTTCTGTATGCGCTATCTGGTACTTGTGTAGGGTACACACTTATGCTGTGCAATTTGCAGACTCAGTTGATGTACGTCTGCCCCCTTGACAATGCCCCGTTGTTCGCTGTGGGGCTCTAGTTGCCTCTATCTACTTCTGGGCCTGCTTGAGGTTGGCTATGGAGCCTGGCAGCTTCCTGGTATTCCCTTAGCTTCACCTGAAGCAGCGGTTAGGCTCCATGCTCCCCCTATTTAGTCTGGGTCCTGCAGATCCCCACTTCGTGTTTTATGGACATGGGCAGTACCTTTGTTCTGCCAGTGAGGGTTGAGTATCCAGCAGCTCACTGTCTTTGTCTGCACCTTCTTACTGTCTTTTTCTGCCATCCAAGACGGCCCGCTCTGTTTTATTTTCTGGGCTCCCCTCTGGAGCGGGCAGA
Source organism: Ambystoma mexicanum (assembly GCF_040938575.1). Taxonomy (NCBI): domain Eukaryota; kingdom Metazoa; phylum Chordata; class Amphibia; order Caudata; family Ambystomatidae; genus Ambystoma; species Ambystoma mexicanum. The sequence continues at coordinate 637,050,067 of NC_090937.1, forward strand.
CCACCGACCACTGACCCCTTATTGGTTGCGGTCCTCTGGCCATTTTGGGATCGCTGCTTAATCCTGGATGAGTTCTTTAATCAGTTCGGATCACACCAGTCACAGTTCCGATCCAATTCCAAATGCCTCCAGCTGAATCTCCATACTTTTGCTGCTTATGCATTCCATTTCCATCCACACGGGAGCTCTTAGTGCATGCTTTTTAGTCGGATTAATGCCGGATCTGCAGGAGCTCCTGTGGGACACGTCCTGCTACATGGCTCTCTAGCCACGCCCCCCTACCAAGTGAACTAGATGATCTCCAAACAACCCTTTAAGATGAGTAGTAGTACCCTCGAGATAGATGGGGATGAAGATTCATACTCTTGCATCAAATAACTATGACAACTCAATAGTTGGCAAAGGGAGTCCGTTTAATGACAAGTTCATAAAACGGGGTGTACAACGAACATCAGCAACCGCTCAATCTTCTCGCTCTATTCACTTTTAGAAAAAACACAGTATTTAGACCAATAATTTGACATCATTCCACGTGGCAATTCGTAAAAACCTAACATGCAACGTGATTAGTTATAGGAAGGTAACTTTAACATATCTGTATGTGGTAACGGGGAGAGAGGATTGGATAATCAATGTCAGGTGGGGCAACTAAGCCCTCGGTTCACAATGGTCACTATGAACATCACTAAAAGTACAACGTCCCATTGGTTCTACTTACTATGGGACCCTAGATTACATAGTCCACTATGATTGGGTTGGCATCAACCCCACTCATACTTTTCCATCTACGTATAGCATCACTCAGAAAGAACATCCAGGTGCAGAGGAGCTCTCCTTCACCACAGCTCCCCGCCAATTATGCTACAATCAATCATCACCTCAGTAGCCATGTGTCAATTACTGCTTTGTATTTTGGCCTTGAGTCTACTCTGTGGTCTTGAGAACTTTTAAGGAGTATGGGCATGCCGGGGATCCATGCGTAGTTGTGAAAGTCTCACTCTTCCAGCCTGCCTTGTCACGTGACTGGACACCATGAAATCAGATTTTTCTCTGTGTTGTTTTGTGTATTTGATTTAATTCTACCAGTCCTCTGCCATCTGTGCCTTATCTTGACCTTTCTGAACAGGATCTTCTGTTCTTTTCTCCTTAATTGTAGCCAATGTCGGCTTATTCCAGCCAGATAAGACCTCAGCTTCTTGGCATGATCATCCTGAGCTGGGATTCGTTCTGCCTTGATTCTTGATTTTCTTACTGCGACACACTAATTTTGAGGTCTTTAGTAACCGTTTGTTCAATTCTGCTCATGTGTGTAGTGGAATTATACTTATAACTAAAGTCCTTTTGAGGTATATATTTGTACATGTTGGCGCTTGCAACAATCTATTTACTATTAGGCATAGGCAAGCTTCACGATTTCTTTGCCTCTTGCAGTTACTTGCATCTGTACACGTTTAAAAGGACTGAATATCTTCATCATGTATGTGGCATAAGTTTCTTCATTTTGACATCAACTTCTTCATCGCGGGCTCAAGATGTCATTCATCCATAGTCTCTTGTCTCTTGTCAGCATTCTCAGGTCCTCATATCTATATGTGTGTCAGTCCGATTTCTCATGACATCACCATTCATCTTCCTTCATTTTTTCTTGGCTTCTTCGGGTATTCCCTTCTGACAACCGTCGTATTGTCCTGACTGTGAATGTAGCTTTCTCAATGGATACCTTACTGTCCAAGTTTTCTTAGGTGTCAGTACTTCAATAGGTGCTGTTATTTTGATAGGCACTGGGCAGAGCCCATATGCGGCTCTCTGCAGATTTTACTGTTCTTCATAGGCCACATATTTTGGTTTGAACTCAATAGGTAATCAGAGGGGGTCAGCTGGAGTGGGGGCGTCACTTGGCACTTCCTTTTCAAACTTAATGCCTTTTAAACCCTATGCAGGTGGGGGGTAACACAGTTTTGTTAACTCACCTATTTACTCTGATAATGTCAGGGACCTCAGAGACATCTGAATTCACTGGGCCTTCTTTCTTCATCTCTTGGTTCTGTTGATGGGGGGTTGGGGGTGGCTTATGCAGAGGCCAATTTCGGTGTCAGATTTAGGTCCGGATAGTCAGTAGTTCTGCGCTCTGCAGAGACAGTTGTTAAAGTTTGGAAGTAGACCCATGTGGCAGGAGAAAAGAAGCACACCCTCTCTTCCTGCTTGAGAGCAGCAACTACAGGAGGAGGCCACTTGTTCCACAAGTTGAGGGTCTGCAGAGTCCCAAGTCTGAACTGAACTCTGGACAGTGACTGATGTTAGGTAGTGCAAGAAGAAGCTGGTCAGCCAACAGGATTTTTCTGGGACATTTCCTAAGGTTCTAAGGACAAGATCCTCGAGCAGGGATTGAGACTGGTTGTTTCCACTTGTCGAGTGGTCGAAGAAGCAAGGAAGTCATTCTGGAGATCAAAAGAGGGTCAGGGCTTTACGGGACAGTTGAAGAAGACAACAGTGGAAGGCTGCAATGATGAGATGGAGAGACCAAAACACAGGGGAGTTCATGGTCCACAGGGGCGTAATATTAATGTGAGGCATACAAGCCTTGAATAAGGCTTTAATGCCTTTCAATAACGTCACACCCCATCATTTGTATGCTGGAGGAGAGGAGCGTTTCCACAACCTTCCTCCCTTGCCACCACACAAATGCTCAAGCATTTGTGACTACATGGATTTTCATGCCGGCGCAAATATTGGAGATTCGTATGTGTTCTGCCGACTTTATGCAGCAGCATAAGGATGGCGAACCTCATCGGGAACCATTGTTCATTCTGCTGACATGCTTGCATGTTGGCAGCGTTTCATTGTGATTGTGAATGCTGCTTGCCATGCATGCATGGCAAGCAGTATTCACAGTTAAAATGAAATGCTCCCTGCCATGCAAGCATGTCGGGCACCATTTACTTGTTTTGCATGGCAGAATGCAAAGGTGCAGGGCAAACGGCTGTACTCCACCGTGCAAATGACAGAAGTTTGGCAGCAGGGACCTGACTATGCCTGAGTGCGAATGTACCAGGTTCCTGCCATCAAATTACGAAAAGGAGCAACATGAGTTCCAGAGAATCTCCTGTGCATTTTCTAGGAAGACATGCAGGCCAAAGCCCACTGAATCCCACAGGTCATTTGTAGGCATAGGATAATGTGAACACATTCTGAACCCCATGTGTATTTTGTGGGTGGATGAGAAGACTAAATCACTGAGTTCCTCAAATGCATTTTGTAGATGTAGAAGGCAAAACCAGTCACAACCCATTGTGGAATTTGGATGAGTAGCAGGAGGCAAATCACATAGGAACTCATGTTTGTTTTATAGGCTGACATGAAGTAAAATATCACTAAAGTTACTTTAGCCTTTTCCTCTGCCTAGGAATTTGGGAGGAGAATGCTTAAGTAATGAGAGCCTGTGGCTCATTTTGTAGATGTAGGGGAAGGATAAAGCAGTGAGAATACCATGTGCATTTTGTAAGCAGAGAAGTTACAAGCACTGAGAACACTATGTGCATTTTCTAGGCTTTGGTTAATGTCAAAACATTCAGAATGCTACATTTATGTTGTGGTTGGAAGAGAATGACAGAGCAGTGAGAATCCCATGTGAATTTGTCTGGGCATAGGAGAAGGCCTAATATGTGAGAACCCCACGTTCATTTTGAACATACATGTTAAGGTCAACGTACTGCATTCCAAATGTGCATCTTAGTGGGGTAAAAAAGAGCTAGGGCAATGAGAACCCCATGTTCATTTTGTAGGTGTATGAGAAGGTTAAAGCACTGAGATACCCTACACGTATTGTGTAAGTGGATCAGAAGGCCCTGGCCTTGAAAAATGTACATGACTTTTGAAGGCTAGAAGGGCAACGCATTGAGAACCACATTTGCATTTTGTAGGCAGAGGAGCAGCCCAAAGTAGTGAGAACTCTGCGTGCAATTTTCAGGCATAGGAGAAGACCAATGTGCTGATAAACAATCATGCATTATATAGGAAGTGGAGAATGAGGCTAAATCACAGAAGAAGCCATTAATAGGTGGAGGACAAGGCCAAAGCATTGAGGATCTCATGGGCATTTTGAATGTGGAGGTGAAGGCCTCAGCTGCGAGTAACCCATCTACATTCTGAAGTTAGAACAAAATGCAAAAGCAGGAAGAACCACATTTGGTGCATATTTTAAGCAGGAACAATGTCCAAGCGGGGAGAACACTCATACATTTTGTAGGAACAGAAGAAGGCTACAAAGCACTTAGAACAACCATGTGGAGTTTGCACTACGCAGATAAGCCCAAAGCACAGAGAATATCATATTGTAAAATTCTGCCCGATCCTCCCCCGATCTCTTCTCCCCTGGATCGTCATTAGAACTGTCGTGTAGATGGGTCTTCTGTTTTCTTCTTCTCCTGTCTCTTATGATGAATCCTACATCTTCTTCTTCCTTCTTTATCTATTTCTCCTTCTTCCGCTTGTGTAGGTAGGGACGAGCTAGACCCGAGGCCACCTTGACCGTGGTAGGAACAGCGGCCAGGGGAACCCAGAGGTGCCGGACCCCTGAACAGGGAAAAAGCCTTAAAAGGCAGAAAAACCCTGAGACTTAAGAAGGTGTTTTTGCAGACTGTAGAAGTGGTATTAGAGTGAAGATATGAAGCAGTGTCTTGCACAGGTGTATTGCTTTTCCGGAGTATGGAATACAAAGTCTCCACAGGCAGAGGATTCCAGTCAGGTACGTAGAAAGATATATCCCAGAAATGGGAAAAAAGACCTACAGACAGCAAGATGGTACTAAACAGCACAATAGCACCGGAAGGAAAGGTAAGCAATAAAAGGATCTAGCAGAAGAAAGATAACCAAAAGAGAATGTGAGAGCGAGAGAGGGAGAGCAACAGAGGGTAGATCAAGAGAGAGATAGTGTGAGAGCAAGCGAGAGAGGGGGAGCGTACCGGCTCTTTACTCCGCGACCTAGACAGAAGCAGAAGCCGATACAGCACCAGGGGGTTATTCGGAAGGAAACAAGAAAAGAAGACAGCGTCTGTGTAAACGAAGGAACAAACAAAAACAGAAGCCGGCTAAAGGGAAAGAAAAGAAAGAAACAAAAATTGGAGAATGTCTAAAAGCAGTCAGTAACGGCTCTGATATCCGCGCACAAAGTAGGAGGAGCCAAAGCGGGAACAAGTGAAAGACAGCAGGAACGTACTGAAAGAAAAAAGGTAAACAGAAAAAACCCAAGGTAGAAAACGGGAAACATAAGGGAGAGAGGGCAAGAGGAAAAACAGGGACAGCGCACCGAGGTACCTGTCCCAGATAGAATTAGCACACAGAAGGGCACTGCAAAACGCAACATAGCACAAGCAGTCGAGCTGAGAGTTGCAACGCAATGAGAAGGACGGGCGTGGCCAAGAAATCAGCTGTCAGGTAAGAAAAGACTAGTCTGCTAATGTACGTTTCCTGAGCAATAGGAAGTCTCAATGGAGCTTCCATCTTTGCCACACCTTCCTCGGCCGCAGCATGACACATTTATTCTAGCAGAGGTAAATGCCGAAGTCCACTGAATCCCACAGGTAATGGGGAGGGGTAGCATAAGGCCAAAGCACTCGGGCACACGTGAATTTTGTGAGTGGAAGAGAAGGCTAATGCACTGGGATCTGCAAATACATTTTGTAGGTGTTGTGGGGTGCATATAAAGACCACAAACAGACATCAATTTTTTATGAATAGCCAGATTTTAAACACAGAAACAAAAATATCCTGGCCTTTGCTTTGGTTTTTCAAGTAAAATTAAAGAGCCATGTGGAAAGGGGCATACCTGACATTAACAATGGATAAGCAGCATTTTAATTTGCAAATGAAGGAGGAATGAAAGATCCCTGTCACATGGAAAACAAGATTTTTAAACATTGAAAACAAAAACGACCTGCACATGTGTGTGCAAATAAAAACGTACAAGTGAAAAAAATATCAATGCTCACAGAAAAATGTCATGGAAACAAAACATGTTGTCTGAGTTGACAAAGAGCAATGTGTATTAAGTTTCACCCACAAAACTCCAGTGACATTTGAAGAGCCACTTTGTCTTCATGAAAACAAAATGTCAGCCCAAGGCAGGTCCTTTTGCTGGCTGGGGGCAAAACATCACAAGGCCATCTCCCACTTCCAGCCTCTAATCTAATCAACAACTGCAATAGAAATGTCCTGCTGAAGGCATCAGCATTCAGTGTTCTGCAGATCTGCTGGCTCTGAAAGCAGGGACTTCAAGAAAAGTCATCTTTGGCTGGAGAACGACTAATATGTGTGAAAATGGGGGCACCCACTTCAAAGAGCAAACTTCCAAAACAAAAGAGACTGATAAAGGTACAGACTGACCAAGTGAAAACCAGTAGCCTGAGGCAGGAGCAGGACCATTTGCCCCACATGAAGATTCACAATTTAAAAGGACTGTTATCATGTAGGCCTTTTTTCTCAGCCATTATAATTTGGGTGGATTTCATCTATGTACAATTATTGCTGTAATTTCCAGGCAATTCTGGGGATCACATTAATCTATCTGTGACTCTGGCAACTTTAAGGGCCAGTTAAACTAGGTTTCTTACTGATCTGAACATGTTCCAAATGTGAGAGTTGGTGAGCGGGTAGAAATTGAAATTAGGGATATGCTTAATAACTTACATATTCATAACTGTTGTGCTTTTTATGGAAACAGCAGAAAGGTGCCACATGGCTGTGCTATATGATACACATTTGATGGTCGGCGTATCTAATTCCCAATGATTAGCGGAAATTGAAAATATGTTTAATCTGGCAGTTGCTAGTAAAATTATGAAATTGTGACACATAACTAGTTTTTCCCAAAAAGTTGAAAGGAAAACAAAGGATGTTGACAAATGAGAATTGCCATATGTTGCGCCGAACCCCAAAATCAATCCTGACTTGGAGGCTGGGTTTGGGAGGAGAGAGAAGGGTAACTGTCTAATCCTAGTGGCAGGAATTATTGCAGGTTACTTCCCAAGATTGTAAAATTGGGGGTCTCATCACTGCTATATAAGGAGGACTGCACTAGGACAGACATACAGAAAAAGGAGAAAGACAGGAACAGACAGACAAGAGACAGACCATCAGGAAAGCTGATGAAACTTACCATCAGACAGCTGTAAGGAGACACCAGAGGAGATTGCTGTGAGTGCATCTGGGTGGAGTTGTCTATCTCTAGCAAGGCCTCAAAGCTGACTGGATCCTATGGGGAGAGCATGAGGACATCTTTGAGAGTGGAGCAACCAGAACCCTGTCCTATCTTTCCAGACTGTTCTGAGAAGCAGCTGGTTTTCCTGAACCTTAAACAAAGGCTTGCTATGTATGTATAATTGAGCCCTGGGAAACCGAAAAGTGGGAGAGTATGCTTGCCTTGAATCCCTTCCCTGTAAAGTGGTCAGGGGGGGGCGAATCTCTGTAAATCCTTAGCCTATTTAACCAAAAATATTAATTTAATGAATTCCCATTTGGCAGAATTTGAAATGAACAAAGCTCACTTTCCACTGGGCGTGGACAACTATAGCCTATAATTTAATTGGGTAATCCTTATTGTCCAAAGCATTCCAATTTTTCTGTCTGACTTATTTTTTTTAACTGTATTTGTTTATTTGTAGGGTGCCGGAAGCCCGCGGGCATCAGGGTGCCACATAAAGACAGAAGACGAGACAGTAACACGTTAGAAAACAGGGCACTTGGCAGAGCCAGCAAACATAGAGATCAGTCAGGCTATCTAGCTGTAGGTAGATTTATTCATTTGAACAGGTATGTTTTTAGACTTTTTCTGAAAGAGAGATGATTGGTCTCTAATCTTAGATTCAGAGGCAGGCGGTTCCAATTTGTAGCTGCATGAACTGGCAAAGCCCTGCCTAATCCATTTGCTTTCTTGTGAGGTTTAACCACGATAAATCCCAGAGTTTTTAACCTTAGCGTACATGCTGGTATATATCGAACCATCTTCGATTTCAGGTAGGCCGGAGCCTTCCCGTACAGACACTTGTGAACTAGTATTGAAGTGGGAGAATGGAAGACCAGGCTCCCGTCCTTCACCTCTCGCGCTTGGCCTAGAGGGTCACGACCCAGACATCCGCCACGAGAAGAGTTTGTCCAGTTACCAGACGACCAGATACCCTGGTACAGGAACATACGGATGTGTCCATCTGCCTGCCCAGCAGCCCGCACTGGCCATGCCGACACCTGCGGCACGGATCAACTAGACTAAAATCTACACGTCGTTAGAGATGCCATGACGACCTAGACAACGGGAAGCACATCTGTACAAATATACACACTGGACATTCCCACACCGATCTACACGAAGAATATACTCAGTGCTATGACGTAGGCGACAGGCATATTCACGGACGTGCATCTTTATTATTTTTACATAGGCTTTCAGAATGCAGAAACGCAAGACGCATCATGAACTCATCTATAAAGCTTGCTCACGCGTCTCTTGAAACCCGTTACCACCATGAGAGGTATAATGAAGACACGATACTGGTCATGGAACTATATGCTACTATAACCTAAAGCACCTATGCACCAAACGGACCACTTATGCACCAGGCCCGAGTAGGCCTCAAACAAGAGCTCCCGTGGACATTAACAAAGCAAGAGTCAGGTTGCTGATCCTGCAGAAAGAGCCCGGTGGAGCAACCAGCCAAGGTCGCAATGTTGCAAACCCACATTCCAAGAACAAATCATCAAAGGCACGATGTTGCAACCTCGTACTCCGCGCACCAACGTTAAAGTCACACCGGCAAATTAAACCAGACGCACAGTGGAAAAGCAATATTAATTGTGCAGAAATCTGCCTCTTTCACGGTCCCTCCCCACGTGACCAAGCCGAACCTGACGAGATGCCAAACCCAGGAGAGAAGAGGCATCTGGATCTCTCGCTACGAGACACAGGCAGATACACATGAAAGGCTCAATGGACATCTGCGACAGTGGGAGCGGTCAGCCTTCCAGCTATGAATAAATCCTCACATTGTCTGCACGTACCCATAGTGAAACATTGTTGCAACTTGCAGGTACACCGAGAGCTGGGAACAGCGGTGGTCCCAGGCTGGGAAGCTCACGGGCGCACCAATCAGAACATGGGGCTCTTATCACTGACGCCAGTAATGTTATCCAATCCCCAGGAGTCTTCATGTAACAATTTTCATGTATCTAATTGTAGGGACAACCCAGATATACCACCTGACTACCCTTTGTCCACTAACATCGTTCTCTATATGTGTGCTATACTAACCCTACCACTCGAGCAACCAATTAAGAGTGGCGATAGGTTTTTTGTTAACTTTCTGAAGTGACGCAAGTAGCGCGTCATAATACAGTAAAAAGGGCCTGCGAGCCCCACGATTGTGTGTGTCAGGACGGACGCGTAGGCTCCTTGACCCATCCCTGCCGTTTTGTCTAATAAACAGCAGAGTCACCTTGCTCCTTGTGTGTGTCTCATACTCTATCTCATCTGGGATATACACAGGAGGAGTTGGGGCCTCCCTGCCTGGAGGTCTGCGGACGGCCCGGCCGACCCCGGCAGAATTTCCCCCCGACAGTATCATTGGTTTGAACAGGACGCTGTCTTCTACTTCCAACCAGTGTAGCTCCCTCCTAGCTTCACTGATATGCTCTGTCCTCTGTTTCTGTGTGATGATTCTAACAGCGTTGTTTTGGACTAGTTGTTGCATTGTTTGCTGGCTCCAAGCAGAAGAGCATTTCTGTAGTCGAGGCGAGATCGAATGGTTGCTCGTGCAATGGGGGTGCAGTTAGCTTCATTTAGGAGAGGTTTGATTGCTCTAAGTAGCCTGAGATAATAAGAGACATTTTAGTTCACATAGGATACCTGTGCCTCAGAACTCAGGGTGGCTTCCAGTGTCATGCACAAGGTCTTGACCTTATTCGCTACCTGGATCTGAGTGTCTTTGACCTTAAAAGATGTATATTGAGGTGATAATTTACCCCTGTCCTGGTGGGAACCAAAAATCATCAGCTCGGATTTTGTACTGTTCAGACGCATCCAGTTGTGGTCCATCCACGATTCTATGATGTTATATAGATCTGTTACTGATTGGCTGTCCTTAGCATAATCGCCGCTCAGCTCTACTACTAGCTGTGTTCCTTGAGCATAGTTTGTGAAATAGATCTTGATCTTATCCAATACCTCACAAAGGAACCTTACGTACAGTTTAAAGAGAAGCAGAATAAGCTTGCTCCTTGTGGAACACCGCAAAAAATATCAGCCTCTTGAGAGAATTTGTCTCCCCAGTGTACCCTGGTTTTTCGGTCAACAAGAAAAGATACCAGTCTTTTGCTTCCCAACATAGACCAAAGCAAGGAGGGTCTGAAAAACAAAACGATAAATCACCTTGTGTTTATTTTAAACCAAAAGTATAGAAACAATTATAATTTCCATATGTATGTTTCCCAATCTTGGAATCCTACTTATCTTTTAAGCCTGCAGGAAAATCAAAATCGCAGAACATTACATAATGCCTTTGTTATTGATAAGTATGATTATATTGTGAAGTGAAATTTTCAGAAAGTAAGAATTGTGTCTGTGTTCTTTTTAACTCACTTGTGTGATTTATTTATGTTGAGAGAAGTTGATTGTGTTGTGCCACGGATAAAGTGGTCTTTGATATTTTCGTGCTACTTTCTATTAATGTAAATTTAAATAAATACCAATATATTTCCTGTATACCGGCCTGGTTCTTGGCTTATTGTTATCTCAGGGAAAAGGGATCCAAGGGGCATGATATGTGTCTGGGATAGGGCTAAAAAAAGAATCTGTTAAACAGTTTGTTGCATAACCACTTGAGTGGAGAGGGAATTGTTGCATAACCACTTGAGTGGAGAGGGAAGGAACTCCTGTGTTGAAGGTGCCTTCTCAATAAACCGTTACAAAGTGAGGGCTCTTCCGGGATTTCGCTTCCTATTCCTGACCCATGACCCATGACATGTACACTGTGACAGTCTGTTCATTTTGATGCAATTGCATTAAGGTGGAGGGAAAGTCATCTTTGTTTTGTTAAATGCCGCTATGACTTCACTCCTGCGTTCCACGGAGGTGTATGGCTTACAATTAAGAGTTTGTAAGAGTTATTTGAGTGAGTAAATCAAGCAGGAACAGAGGGATTTTGCCCCTGAATAAAGAAGGTTTTTTTAAAGTGCATAAAGCCAATTGTGAAAATGACTACTGTACAAATTGGGGAAGCCAGGGAGCATCTGCTAACAAAAGTATTTCTCAAAGGAGAATGGGTCTAGGACGATGCAGGACATTGGCAAACTAGAATTGTGCTGGAGGTTACCTCAGTAAGCAATGATATTTGGCTTGAAGCCGGAATATTGCAAAAAACATTTAAAGCATTTTACATGACCACAACTGCACATGATGAACAGATATAAATGGCTCAGCTTACTGCTCAGTTATATTTTAATTTGCTGATAGTAGAAGAGCGTTGGCAAATTAGAGAGGCTAGTAGGATGAATCAGGCTGGAGACCTGTCACAGTCCCAGGATATTCTTTAACAACTCAAATCTGAGGTAAAACACTACAGCAAGAGAGTGCAGAGCGTGAAACCCAGTTTTTTGTACTGGAAAATTTACAAAAAGAGTGTGCAGAAAGTCTGAGTGCACTGTAACACAAGCTAAATAACCAGTCTGCTCTCAATAGAGTATTTTCAGAGGACATTATCACATTCCAATTAGAAATAAAGACAATTGAAAACTGGAAATAGTCAATTAATTATCAAAGTTGTTGATTCCCAAAATGACTTTGATCCAATACATCAGCAGAAAGTACTCTGAAACAACAGAGGATGCAGCTGGCTCAGGAAAAAAACCTCTTGAATCAGGATAACAGCGTCCTATTACAAGGCATAAATCAGTTGGAAATGGAGGTTGAAAATGAACAATCAGGTTCTCAGGAACTGACCACAATTAGAGAAGAAAGGATTGAGATTGTAGAATGAGTCAGTGAAACCGAAGCTGAACTATTAGAGGCAGCAAAATGTAGGGATGAACAAGAGAAAGAGATTATTCTCCTGAAGGAAAAGCATCTTGAATATGCACACAGCATACAAGGCTCACACAGGGAAAATGAATCACTCCAGCAGGAGCTGCTGCAAACAAAGGATCAGTTGGTAGCTCAGAGCAGGGTGCATGACAATAATCAGGCCTTAGTGTCAGAATTAAAAAGCCAGCTCTCTGAGTACCAACAGCAAGTAAATAAAGACAGACACAGGTATGAGAGCCTCACTAAGGAAATCGAAAATTATAATCAGGACCGGAGGCACCTTGACTAATCAGATATGGGACAAGGACTGCTGATCAAGGAGGGGCGCCCTTCCTAACAGGGGACTCATGCCAGTCATTTACAACCTCTCATGCACTAATGGAAACCAACCTCATGCTTGCCACCTATCAAGAGCAGGGTGACATGAAACAGTTAGACTTACCCAGGCCTAGTCCAACTGATCAAGAAGGCCAGTCCCTGCCTGAGATTGATGAGTATTGATCTGTACCACACAGAAGGGAAGGTGCTGGACAGGAGTGTCCTGGGAAGTAACGAATAATATGGTACTTCAGACCATGAAGACTCTTATTAGGAGAGAGTCAGGGAGTTAGATTGGCTGAAGATGCAACTACAAAGGGACCACCTTGCCCGCTTTGCTGAACAAGAAAAGCCAGACCTTCAGCTAGGAAGGGCATTCTAAAAACCTCTGTATATTCATGGGAAATTCTCCAGACTCCCTGGTAGGAGGATGAGGAAACTGGGTTCTATCCTGGGCTTGAAAGGAACTCTAGGAAGAGTGAGTGACACTGAGAGTTCACTTTGGTACAGGCGAGAGGAGCCTAGACCCTGTGGTTCTGGGAGATATTCTCAGTCTCATAGAGATAGGGAGCGCCTATAAAACAGGGAACGGAGTACCGGTAGCAGTTCCGAGTCAGAAGGTGAATGGACTCAGGTGCATAGGAAGAATAAGACAGAGAAGCAGAGCAAGGGATTTGTGAAAGACCCAATAAGAAAAATATGAGCAGATAATGGCATAATTCCAGATTAGGAATGATGTAAATTGTATAGCATTTGCTAAATGGACGTTCTCATTGAGTACTCCAGTTTCTTTGCAGCACTGGAAGACCAGGATCTTCATAAATGGTCCACTTATATGGCAGCCATATCGAGAAAAAAAATCCAACCACAGGAACCCACAAGAGGCCCGTAAGACTGCATATAACTTGCAGTGTGGGGAAGATCAGGTGCCTAGGGAGTTTGTGCAGGAGACCAAAAGACCTTGAGTGGGACAGGCTAAGTATGAAGACCGACCCAGAACAAAAAACTATTCAACCGCAAATATGTGAGACAAACAGAAGTGAAACAGAGAGGGTGTCCTTTCTCCAACAAGGTACTGAGAACTGTTGCTAGGTAATGTGGGACAGCCAAGAAGCCGGGGATAAACAGGATTCCCCAACAACTCCCATTCCGAGTTGCAAAGTTTTCTTTTTTTACAGAAAATTCCAACACAGACAACTCCCCAAAATCACACAGTGTCAGAGTTCAATATTAAGAAAATGACCACCCGGCTGTCAAATAACTCACACTTTCTTTGCACCTAGGAGGAGAAAAAAGGTCAATTGTATGCAACGGTCAAGGTGCAGGGTCAGTGTGAATTGACAGATCTGGTGGATACTGGATTCCAAACCACCCTAATGTCAAAAAGGGCCTTTGACCAACTAAACTCAGGACTTGGGGGAGGGCCACCAAATTCCACTCCCACCACTTCCCGGACAACTCCAAAATTTCAACGGGAATGATATTTCTGTCGAAGGGACTGTGAATCTGGACATGAAAATTGGACGGCACCAACTGAAACATCTGGTGATTGTTGTGACTCCAGAGGCACACCTTGTTTACTGGGGAACGATCTCCTGAGGTTTTCACCTCTGATCGACTGTGTAAACAAGGTCCTCTGGACTCAGACTAACGGCCCTATCAAATTAAAAATGAATACCAATTAGGTAAGCATGAATGGTACCTGTCACGTAATTGATCAACGTTCAGAGATTGTAGAGTAACATTTAAAAAATAACCAAGTTCCAGACATCACAATCATCTCTGCAGGAGAACAAACTGGTGATGGGAACCCTTCTACATTCTTCATAATCAACCTTCCTCGCAGTTTTAAGTGGCAATCCACACTGGAAGGGAACACCCTAAAATTTTACACCAGTCCAAAATCAGAAGAAACCTTGATTCCTGTGAAATCAGACAAGGAAGAATCCGCTCAAAGTCTGATGGACATTCAGAAAACGAGTGAACAGTTGTTTTTCCCCATTCAGTGAAATGGAGGGGGGGGGACCAGTGCTCGCCAGAGGAAACCCCAAATTCCAAACATCTCCTGCCTAGCAGGTGTATGCTACAAATGTCCATTGGCAACAAAAGCATAGACCATAATTGTTGGGTCGTGAGAGATGTCCCTTCCTCCTTTTATCTGGGAAGTGACATTCTCAACCGATTTGCAATCAATTTTGACATAATTAATAATAAAGGCTGGTCCCGACTGGGGAGTAGCCCCAAGGGCTTTGACAACATTGAAAAAGTATTCCGGTCAGCTCAATTGCTGCCTTATGTGGTTGAAGGTCAAGTGTGAGAGGAGGTTACTATCTCAGGACAGGTGCAACAATGTACTCTTCCCCTCAAAATTAAGCAAGGACAGAACCTCAAACATCCGGACAAATATATAAATCTAAATTCCCATCTCCAACAACAGGGTTTATATTTAAATCTGACACCTCTAGTAGACCTGGAGCATAACACCATTCGAATATTGGTGGATAACAGTGACTCTAGACGTTTCACTGTGATCGCGGACACCTTCATTGAATGGCATTCGATGCCCAGCATTATTCTATTGATTTAGGTAATGAAATCATGGGACCAATCTCAAACAATGTTTTTGACATCAGTGACGGTATTACTCCAGAAAATATGTTTATTAGGCATGGGGGGAATTTCCTGGTGTACTCTTGCTGCCCCTACGGTGTGGAAGAGGTGACCTGTGACATTAGGAGGGAGGAGGTAGTGTTCAGAGTCAAGGACGACTACCTTGAATCCCCTGTCCAGGTCAACAAAAGATATCTCTCCACCCAACTGGACAATACCGCTGACATTGCCAAGTCTGAGGTCTTTCCAGGTTTCAAGCAAATGGTCGAGGAAAGGATCAATCTTGCTGATGCCTGTGAGATCGAGGAGCAAAGACAAGAGCTATAACAGGTCTTCCTGAAAATACGAGATATGTTTTCAGTGGACTCATATGACTGTGGACGTACATCCATTCATTCAAACATCATTCCCACGGACTACGAGATAGGTCCCATTTTTGTGAAACAATACCAGTTATCTCGCACATCCATGGAGTCACTCACAGAGATTATTAAGAATTTAGAATCCCATGGGATAAATCGTTCGATCTACAGTACCTTCAACAACCCGGTACTGGGGATCCTCAAACCAAACAGCCAATGGAGACTATGTGTAGGCCTGAGGCAGTTGAACAAACAGGTCCATATGTCAAGATGAACCCTTCCCTACATCAATCAGGGACTGACCCAGATCCAAGGGTCAAATGTGTACACCATCATTGACCTGACCAACATTTACTGGACAGTACCCATGAGTAGGGAAGACCAGTACAAGCTTGCCTTTACCTTTGGGAAGCAGCAGTACACATGGATCCGAACCCTATTTGGATACATAACCTCTGGCAATGATTTCAACATCTTCCTACATAAGGCCAAGCCCGATTTGGGCAAAAGGGGAAAATCGGGCCAGTCAAAAGGTCATTGAAGATTATGCAGAGGTCACTCGACATTGGTCCATTTATTAAAGGCCGGAGTCAAGTGGGAGTGGGTTCCAGAAAAATCTGAGGCAGTTAAACAACTGAAAAGAAGCCTTTCCCAGGCTCTTTGTTTGGCTTACCCCATAGAGAACAAGGATTTATTCTTGGAGATGGGGTTCTCAGATACTTGCCTAACAGCGGTATTGTACCAAAAGCATGACAAGGTCATCTCATACACGAGCAATACTTTGCCCAATGTGGAGAAAAAAATTAAATGACTGGGAGATGGCACTCCTGGCAATAGTTTGGGCACCGAAAAATTACCACCCATTCACACAAGGGGAGGACATCATTGTCGAGACTCTGCACCAACCCTTGCAGTATCTACAAAGTTATACATGTGAATCACAGACTACCTCCTTCTTTTGTGTTTTAAACAATTGTATAGACCCAACTAAGCTACCAAACTGTTGACACGTTTATCAACGGGCATAGACCAGACTCAAACTTTCATGTTTTCACAAGGAAACCATCATTTTATTCATTTCTCAAAAAGTTTCCTTTGTTCAAAGTGTATCATTTTAAAAAGATATAACACATCACGATTGTCATAATCACATACAACAATTACTCTCATTCTACATTGGTTATATGTGAACCCCTAAAGCATGCCAAACTGATCCAGTCAATCGACAACCTGGTGACTTCCAATGAGATGACCATCTATTGGAAGAAAATAAGAGCTCATTACAAGATAGAGGGGCCAGATAAGACTGGGAATGAGCTGGCTGACCAGCTGGCTAAAAGCGGAGCTCTGCCGGGGGATTTCATAGAAATGGAATCCCTGCTGGGTGAAATCCAAATGGCAGTTGTCACCAGGTCACAAACTCGGGCTAACGGCGAACTCACAAAAGCCCAGTGGAGTAAAGATATCCCAGATGCAGATTTGATCACTGCACAGAAAGAAGACCCGATAATTGGGAAATGTTACTGACACATTGAAGACCCTGTAAGCTTCTCTCTAACAGAGTCGGATTATGCCAGTAAAGAGGATCTCTGGGTGTTGATGAAGTTTCCCAAGATGTTCCGGATCAAGACGGTTTGTTGTTGTTGCTGAAGTTGAACCACACCCATGACACGGCCACTGCTGGTCATAGGGGGTTTCATACAGCCATTTTACCACTGAGGTGATGGCAAAGATGTGGGAAATTCTAGGTGTAAAAAGAAAACTCCACATTGCCTATCGCCAGGCCTCAAGTGGGGGCGGGGGTAGAGAGATACAACAAAACAATGATGAGTATCTTAAAGAAGTTTGTGGCAGACTCTGGACCCAGTTGGGACATCCTTTTGCCGCTTGCCCTGCCTGATGGCTATTAGGTATACACCATCTTCTGCAACAAATATGACTCCATTTGAGCTCATGACCAGATGAAAAATTTTGTTACCACAGCATCTGCTCTTTACGGCTCAGGAACAGACACTGATAAATGTGCCCACTACTCATGAGTACATTGAAAATTAGGAAGCACCTCCAGCATGCTTTTGCTTATGCTCTGCTCAATTTAGAAAAGGCGGCTGAAGGAATTAAGACCTATTATGATCTAAAGACCAGCAAGAAAGAGTATGAAATAGGTGACAAGGTTTACCTGTACAATTTTCAAATGAATCAGGCCATGGAGCGGAAATTCCTCCCATCTTAGAGTGGGACGTTTGAATTTGTAGATAAAATAAGACCTGTTGCTTACAAGATCCGCATCCCAAAAGGAGAACTGACAGAAGAAAAATGGGTCCACATCAACCAGTTGAAAATCTGTCATCCCAGACATGCTTTACGACTGATTGATGAACCAAATTAAAGTTGAACAGAGGAAAATGGAAATGTCATGTTATAACTGGATGTTGTTGTTGTTGTAAATTCTATGTAAATCTTCCCAGGGAAACATGTATGTAAAAAAGTACTGAAACTCTTTTTCTATCTTGTATTAGAGGACTAACCTCCTTAACTTGCAGCCTGGAGGTGAGAGTGGAGTCCGGTGAGAACCCGAGGAAGAAAGGTGGTGCCATGAAACACCCTGAAACCCAAAGATGGAAGGGGAGGCTGGAGTGCCCACTCCCAAAAGAAGGAAGAAAAGAGCGTACCATACCATACTCCCCAACCCAGAGATGGATAGAGAGACTGGAGTGTCCATCCCTGATAAAGGAAATTATGCTTAATGAAACCCCACTCTGCCCTGCCCTTCCCCAAAAAAAGAGTCATGGAAGAACAGGGGGGTCTTGTGGGGGTGCATTTAAAGGCCCCAAACAGAAGTCCCTTTCACATGAATAGCAAGATTTTAAACAAAACTGAAACAAAAATGGCCTGCCCTTTGTTTTTCACGTAAAATTAAAGAGCCATGTGGAAAGGGGCCTACCTGTCATTACCAATGGATAAGCAGCACTTTAATTTACAAAAGAAGGAGGATACAAAGATCCCTGTCACATGGAAAGCTGGATTTTTAAACATTGAAAATGAAATCCGGCTGCACATGTGTGTGCAAATGAAAACTTTTTTTGAAAAAGTAAAAGTGAAAAAAATATCACTGCTCACAGAAAAATGTCAGGAAAATAAAACATGATGTGTGGGTTGACAAAGAGCAATGTATAATATGTCACACCTACAAAACTCCAGTGACATTTGAAGAGCCACTTTGTCTTCATGAAGAAAAAAAAATCAGCCCGTGGCTGACGCTTTTGCTGGCCGTGGGCAAAACTTCACAAGGACATCTCCCACTTCCAGCCTGGATGTCACATCTCCCATCTAATAACCAACCACAATAAAAAATTCCTGCTAAAGGTGTCAAAATTCAGTGTACTCCACACCTGCTGGCTCTGAAAGCAGGGACCTCAAGAAAAGTCATCCTTGGCTGGAGCATAACTAATATGTTTGAAAATGGGGGCACCCACTTCAAAGAGCAAGTTTGCAACACAATGGAATCTGATAAAGGTACAGGCTGACCCATTGAAATCAAATGGCCGGAAGGAGGAGCAGGACCATTTCTCCCACATGAACATTCAAATTTATTCAAAAGCACTATTATCATTTAGACATTTTTCTCAGCCATCATAAGGCGGATGGGTTTCATCTATGTACCATATTTCATGTAATTTCCAGGCGATTTTGGGGATATAAAATCTTCCTGTGACTCTGAGACCTGTAAGGGCCAGTTAACCTAGGTTTCTGGCTGATCTGAACATGTTCCAAATGTGAGAGTTGGAGAGTGGGTGGAAATTGAAATTAGGGATATGCTTAATAACTTACATATTCATAACTGTTGTGCTTTTTATGGAAATGGCAGAGAGGTGCCACATGGCCGTGCTACATGATACAGATTTGGTGTTTGGCTTATCTAATTCCCCATGATTAGTGGAAACAGAAAGATATTTAGTCTGGCAGTTGATAGTAAAATTATGAAGTTGTGATACATATCTAGTTTTTGCCAAAAAGTTGAACATGAAACAAAGGATGATGAAAGATAGGAATGCCATATGTTGCTCCACACCCCTAAACCAATCCTGTTGGGAGGAGAGAGAAGGGTAACTGTCCAATCCTAGTAGCAGGGATGATTGCAGTGTACTTCCCCAAGATGGTAAAATTGGTGGTGTCATCACTGCTATATAAGGGGAACTGCACTAGAACAGACAG
Source organism: Ambystoma mexicanum (assembly GCF_040938575.1). Taxonomy (NCBI): domain Eukaryota; kingdom Metazoa; phylum Chordata; class Amphibia; order Caudata; family Ambystomatidae; genus Ambystoma; species Ambystoma mexicanum. Next base: position 637,069,636 of record NC_090937.1, read on the forward strand.
AAAAAGGACAAAGACAGGAACAGACATATAAGAGAACGACCATCAGGAAGGCTGCTGAAATTTACCATCTGACAACTGTAAGGAGACTCCAGAAGAGATTGCTGAGAGTACATCTGGGTGGAGCTGTCTATCTCCAGGAATGCCTCAAAGCTGACTAGGTCCTATGGTGGAGAGCGGTAGGCCATCTTTGAGAGTGGAGTGACCGGACCCCTGCCCTATCTTTTCAGAGTGTCCTGAGATGAAGCTTGTTTTCTTGAACCTTAAACAAAGGCTTGCTGTGTAAGTAGAACTGAGTCCTGAGAAACCAAAAGTTGGGGGAGTCTGCTTGCCTTGAATCCCTTCCCAGTATTGTGGGAAGAGGGGAAAAACTGTGTAGATCCTTATCCTATGGAACCAAAAATATTAATGTAATTAATTCCCCATTTGGCAGAACACTACAGAGTGAATTATTGTTAAAATTTGAAATTAACAAAGCTCACTTCCCACTGTGCGTGGAAAACTATAGCCTATAATTTAATTGGGTAATCCTTGTTGTCCAGCTGACCCCGACTTCTATAAGGAAGAGGGGTGTCTTTGTTCTTTAATCAGTCCAACCTTTTTATCCAGCTTACTCAACACATGCCTTTCAGTAAGGGGGGTCTGAAATCCAGAATTCCTCAACACATTCCAATTTTTCTATCTGACTTCCCATCATAGACCAAAGCAAGGGGGCAGAGGCAGTTGAAAAACAAAGCGATAAACACCCTGTGTTAATTTTAAACCAAAAGTGTGGGTGAAATTATAATTGCCATATGTATTTTTACCAATCTTGAAATCCTACTACTACCCTTTTAAGCCTGCAGGAAAATCAAAACCGCACAACATTACATAAGTGCCTTTGTTAATGATTAGTGTAATTATTTTGTGAAGTGAAATTTGCAGAAAGTAAGAATTGTGTATGTGTTCTTTTTAACACATTTTTGTGATTTATTTATGCTGAGAGAAGTTGATTGTGTTGTGCCACGGATAAAGTGGTGTTTTTGATATTTTTGTGCTAATTTCTATTACTGTTAATTTAAATAAATACCAATATATTTCCCGTACACCAAAAAGGTTCTTGGCTCATTGTTATCTCAGGGGAGAGGGATCCAAGGGGCATGATATGTGTCTGAGCTAGGGCTAAAAAAAGAATCTCTTAAACAGTTTGCATAACCACTTGAGTGGGGAGAGAAGGAACTCCCTGTGTTCGGGGGGGCTTCTCAATAAACGGTTTCAGTGTAGACAGCACAAACAGTCAGAACCAATTGGAGATTTTATAGGAGCAGAGGTAGACCAAAGCACTGAGAAACTCATGCATGCTTTGTGGGCAGATGAGAACTCAAACTCATTAGAACTGTGTATTCTGTAGGTGGAGGAGAATGCTAAATCAATGTAACCCCTTAGGTATAGAAGAAGGATAAAGTGGTGAGGTGCGCATGTATATTCTGTAGGCAGAGTAGGCCAAAGCACTGAGAACCCCACCTGCAGTTTGTAGTCATAGGAGAAGGTCAAAGTAGTAAGAGTTCCACTTTCATTTTGTAGGAGTAGGCCATTGCACTGAGAACCCCATGTCCATTTTGTAGGCAGATGAGCAGCCCAAACCACATAGAACCCCTCATGCATGTTGTAGGCAGAGTAAAAGGCTAAACCCATGAGACTCTCACATGCTATTTGTAGGCAGGAGAGAAGGCCAACACATTGAGAACTAAAAAGGCATTTGTATGCTGAGGAGCTGGCCAAAGTATTGAGAACCCCATGTGCATTTTGTAGGCAGGGGAGAAGGATAAACTAGTGAGAACCACAGATGCATGTTGAAGGCAGAAGGTAATGTCAAAATAGTGAGAACCAAACAGTAATTTTCTACGTAGCACAGCGAACCCCACATGCCTTAGATACAGGCAGAGGCCAAAGTAGTCAGAAACCTGTGTGCATTTTGTTAATGAAATTTGTATAAGGGAAATCACTGTTGACTATCTAATATCGACATTTTTATCGGAAAATAAACACACATATTTATCAGCCTTTAATGCAAAATAGGATACATTAAATGCAAACATAACTAACAGCTTATAAAATAGCAAACTCCTTAATTATAACTACCCTTGATTATGATATATATTGCTAAATCATCACAAACATAATAATCGCTAATCTATTCAACTGCTCAGCATTCAAATTCAACAAATACTATTTATACATACCAAATGTAAAGATGATAAAATAAATATTTACAGACTACGGTACTAACAGCTGAATCTACTGAGTTGTTCATGAAGAAATTGTATTTTCCCACTCTGGGCTTGGGGTCAGTGCACCTGCGTCATCCCGACCCAGACTTTGACTTTTATTTTCTTTTTTTCTTTTGCTGCTCCTTCACCGCTCATCTGCCTACTCGCCTCTTGACAGCCCACTGCCTTGTTTTCTCAGTGTAACCCCTGACTGTTGCTTTTGCTGCCACAAACACACCAAGGACAATCTCGAGGGTGTAGGCCCTTGCCTGCAGCCCCCTGCATCTTTTCCCACTCTGGGCTTGGGGTGAGTGCACCCACGTCGTCCCGACCCGGACTTTGATTATTTTTTCTTTTTTTCTTTTGCTGCTCCTGCTGTGCTCATCTGCCGGCTCACCCCACCCCTTTGTTTTCCCTGTGTTGCCCCCTGACCCTTTATTGGGCCACCACAAACCCACCAGGAGCCATCACAGGATGTAGGCCCTCGCCTGGAGCCCCCTACCTCTTTTCTCACTCTGGGCTTGGGGTGAGTGCACCCGCATCGTCCCGACCCAGACTTTGCATTTTTTTTATGTTGCTGCTCCAGCAGCACTTTTCTGCATGCTCGTCCCCTTCCGAGCACACTACCATGTTTTCCCGAAAAACCCACCCCTGACCCTTAACTGGGCCGCCACTGACCCATCAGGAACAATCTTAAGGGTGTAGGACCTCGCCTTCAGCCTCCTGCCTCTTTTCCCACTTTGGGCCTGGGGTGAGTGCACATGCGTCGCCCCGACCCAAACTTTGCATTTTTAAAATGTGTTTTATTTTGCTGCTCCTGCATTGCTCGTCTGTCTGCTTCCACCCTCTCCAGCCCACTAACTTGTTTTCCCTGTGTAGTCCACCCCTGACCCTTGATTGGATTGTCACAAGCCCACCAGGCACCATCTCGAGGATGTAGGTCCTCACCTGCAGCCGCTGCCTCTTTTCCCACTCTGGGATTGGGGTGAATGCACCCGCATTGTCCAGACCCAGACTTAGCATTTATTTTTTATCTTTTTATGTTGCCGCTCCTGCAGAGCTTGTCTGCCTGCTCGCCCCCTCCCCAGCATACTATGTTGTTTTTCCTGTGTAACCCACCCCTGACCCTTAACTGGGCCACCACAAATCCATCAGGAAACATCTCAAGGGTGTAGGGACTCGCCTGCATCCCCCTGCCCCTTTTTACACTTTGGGTTTGGGGTGAGTGCACCCAGGGCGTTCCGAGCATTCTTTTTTTATTTTGCCGCTCCTGCAGTGCTCGACTGACTGCTCACCACCTCCCCAGCCCACTACTTTGTTTTCCCCATGTAACACACCTCCCTGCCCACCCCTGACCCTAGATTGGGCCATGATACCTATTTAAGAATACCGCTCAGGACATCCTCTTCCCAAGCAGCCCTCGGCTAAGGGCCACTAGGCAAAGGACAGCTCCTAAAGAAGCAGCTGCAGCCTGTGTTTGCCCATGTTCACCTGGAAAGCCTGCAGTCAACCAGCAGCGACTAATAAGGTAAGTGTGGTCTGGGAGGGGATTACAGCCATTAGTGTACTCCAGTAAAGCTCCACCACTCCTATTATTGTAGAACATAGATAATTTCTGTCAGCCCATCATATTTTGCATTTAGTCCATGTGTGCTGGTGAGCCATGTCATGCATTTAGCTCATTTGTGTTGGTGAGCCATGCCTTGCATTTAGCCCATTTGTGTTGGTGAGCCATGTCTTGCATTTAGCTCATTTGTGTACGTGAGCCATGCCTTGCATTTAGCCCATTTGTATCAATGAGCCTAAATCTTGCTTTTGACCCATTTGTGTTAGGGAGCAGTATCTCGCATTTAGCCCACTTTTGCTGGTGGGACATTTCTAGCATGGATGGACCATGATGCACAGGGAGCTCCTCACCCCTGGAGGAACCTGTGGGGGTGGAAATTGCTGCACACAAGAATGTACAACAGGGGAAGGGATAAGGGCCGCATTCAGTCAGACCAGCGGGGGTAGGAAAGCTGCCACTAACTAACCCTACTAAAAACTCATCCTTCTGCATATAGCTCTCAAACTATGACACTACCATACCTCTACCACACAACAAACAGCACACATTTCACAAAACCACAGCGAAACAAACCACACATAGGGCCTCATTACCTGCCCGGCGGTAATCCTGCCGGTGCTACCGCTGGCTTGCCGCGGCACTCGTAAACATTTTACAGGCACCTGACTTCCCAGTGCCACTGGGAGATTACAAGTCCAGCGCCCTGGGACGACAGGCGCCGGTAAAATGCAAGTCCCCATTCCCATAGAGTTCAATAGTATGCTATGGGAGAGGGGCCTTGGAAGCACCGTCACTGTTGTTAATGGTGCCAGCACTTCCGTGAAAGTTCTGCCTACATTGGTGTTGCGCCTGGCAGGGTCAGCCCTGTCAGGCACAGCGCGCCACCAGGTAGACTCCGGTGCGCTTACCGGCACCGTTGTTTCTGGACCGGCAAACTTATAATGAGGCCCTATATTCTTGCCCACCACCACATTGAGGCTACCAACTGAAAAACACACCTATGCTCAGTGAACAGTGTCACCGAATTGAAGCTGCCAAAAGCACATCCCAGCTCTCTTGCTCTTTTTCCTGCTCAGTCCTACTAACTTAACCGCCTCCCTCCTTGCTTTACAGATCCGCCAGAGAGCCCAGAGACCATGTAGGTGGCAACAGTGTGCAGCATAAGAACCTTTAACATAACAACATAACATAACATATTTTAAGAGTGTCCATTAATCTAGTCGGACATAGGTTTTTCTTGAGCTGAAATGCAGATTGCTTCTAGAAACCTGTCATTTTAACTCGGTCATGTACCTCTGCAACCCACTACGAGACCATGGATTTTCGCAGTGCTACACTTTGAAAGAGTTTGGATTTCATGCAGAAGGAATGGATAGTAATTGATTTTGCTGTTGTTTGCATGTATAAGTGAATTGTTTTAGCTTTCGAATCTGATAGACATGTCAATCACAGCAGGTGGACCTTCCTGAGTAGGGATGCTATCAGGATTTCTCAATTCCCCCTGATTGTTCCTCAAGTGATGTTATCTGTAGATTATCCAGCCATATATTTTCACTCTTTCGCTGAGAATTTCAGGAATCTTGTGGTTTAGATTGTAATATCTTTTGCCTAGAGAAGAGCACCAGAAATATGTGATATGGTTTCACACACATCTGTCCAGTCCCTACAATTTGTAAAGTTACGATGTATTCCCCTTTATATAGTTTGTCTTGTGCTCATGGGGTTTTCCACGAGCATCTGAGCGTAGAGTACTTATTTTCTATGACGTGCTTAGTTTTTTTCCAGCGGGAAATTACATTTTCGGCTGTTTTTTTAAAATTTTTCAAATTCTTTGTTCCACCACACTAAATGGGCCCAATTCACGATGCAAAGAGTGCTTTTTCAGTGCAAAGCGATTCACAGAACAACTTTGCACTGTTCTGGAGAACCAGTACAAAGTCAGTTTGCACTGTGCTAAATATTCCATAAATCAGAACTGCTTCAAAGAACTCCCAGTTTTGTCAGATGGGGGACTGGGGCATATGGAGGCAAAGACCCAGGATCACACAGTAGTGTTGGACCTGGAAGCCAGGACTAGAAGTCATGTCTTGTTGGGCAACAGACACTTAGGGCCTAATTTGCAGAACCGTTTTATAATGGCGAAATTCCATTGGAAAACGTTCAGTGAATTAGGCCCTTAACCTTGAAAACTTTGGTTGCTCCATTGTGAGACCACTTTCAATTGTGGTATCTACATATGGCTTTGCAACTATACACTGAGCATCTTATCCTGCAACTCACCAGTAGGGTAGGTCAGTATGTTAGCTCCCTCCTGCTAAAGATGTCTGAGAAAGAACTAAATAAATGAATCACAAAAGCTGTACAACACAATTGGACTGATTTACAAAATCTTTTTTCAATGGGATTTGCAAATCAGGCTTAATTTATGCAACCCAAAGCAGCTAAACTCTATCCTCTGGTCTCAGGTTCAAATCCCAGCATCCCCAGCCAGGATTTTGGGATTGTGCAATCAACGAAATGGGTGCTAATGACTGAGGCAAATAATAACATATGGCTGTGCTTCTCACCGACTTCCAAAACCACTGAGACTGGATTTATAGCCTCAAAGAAACCTCCACGCTGTGAGGCAGGAGACAATGAAATAATTAAAAAGTGAAGATGCACTAGAGTATGCACTGATTCCTGAATATGATATAGAAAAGTAATTGACAACCCATATGGACATGTAGCTAACATCAGTTTCCTATATTAGAGACTGATTGTTTCAGTACCAGCGATGCAAGCATCTTTAATAATGTTTTCTTAAGATTTCTGGCCTATTCCACCACCTGAAAAAAAGTGATTTACCTCCTGCTCAAACTTGATCTTGGTTTGTCATCAATGCCTTAAGGACATTGAAGTCTTTGTCCCAGCCACACGTTCTGTCACGCTGTTTTTCGGAAGAAAATGTGCATGTTTGGCAGTATCCCTGGAAGTCTGCATTATCATCAACCTTTGTAGGGAAGGCTAAGTATTAACCATGTTAGTGTCGTCCATTTTATGATGGAAATGCTTGTCTTTAGCAATTTGGAGACTTAGGGCCCAGTTCAAAGTGAATTTGTACTGCTGAAAAGTGACTTTGCACTGCCGACAGAAACCCTGATTCATGGAACTGTGAAAAGTGTATTTTTGCAGTGCAAAGTTCAGGCAAAGTCAGTGCATAGTCATTTCTGCAGTTCAAAATGGCTTTGCACGGACTTTGCACGGCAAAAATACACTTTGTACAGTTCCATGAATCAGGGTTTAGTTTAGTTTAGTTTATTCACTTGTATGGCGTACCTAACCCAAAGGTATCTGGGTGCTTTAGCTTGGTTACAAGGTATGTTACAGATCACAATACACTAAGGACAATACACATATTTACAGAGTTACAATATCAGGCAAGTTCCATGATTACAATAAATTTACAGTACACGTAGGGTCAAAATTACAAACTAGAAAAACCATAATTACAACGAATTTACAAAATGTGCAGTTATCTATACAATTGTGTGCACTAAGCTATGAGACACTTTAGCAGTCAGCTGTGCTAAATTAGGCACTGGGACAAAAGCCAGGCTTTTGTCTTGGCTCTGAAGGACCAAAATGAGGGTTCTGCTCTAATAGCTGGAGCTAGAGATTTCCAGCATTCGTCCGCTAGCACTGGGAAACTGGAGCCTCCTGCAGTTTTTAGGCTGTATTTTGAGATGATGAGTCGGTGGAGGTAACCAGATCTAGTGGGCCTGTCCGACTGCATCCTAGAGAATTTGTCTGTCAGGTATTTCGGAGCTGTGTTAGAAAGATATTTGTGTGTGATTACTAGGGATCGTAATGTGATTCTGCCATACACAGGTAACCAATGTACATCTCGCCTGAAGGAAGAGATATGAGTGGAGCGAGGTATATTCAGGGCTGATCTCAGGGCATTTTTCTGCAGAACTTGTAGTTTATTTAAATTCCATGTTGAGGACACTAGGAATAAGATGTTACAATAATCTAGCTTCGAGAGGATCAAAGCTCTGGCTAGCGCAATTACAACTGTTTGTTGATAAGAATGGTTTACAAGCATTTATTATGAGTTTGCTGGTGTAAGGTGGAGGGGGCTGTAGTATTGATTTTTTTTAAGAGATAAGGTGGAGTCTAGGTAAACCCCAAGGGTTTTCACTTCGCTAGCAACTTTTGTGGTGTTCCCGTCAATGTTGAAGGCTGAGTAGCGTTTGTCTAGTTTGCTTAGGTGAGCTTGTGAGCCGATGATCAATAGCTCGGTCTTGTCGTTTTGACATAGGGCCTCATTACACGGTAGGCGGTAGGGATTTAACGTTACCGGTAATGGAATAACGGCAACATTAAATCCCATACAAATTACGACCTGGCTCACCGCTATTTGCGGCACCGCTAAGTGCGGTGCCACTAATAGCGACCAGTCCGCGGGCGCGCGACCCTCGAGTCCATAATTTACGCCATGACGCTATTAGCACATCATCACAAGCCAGGCGGACGTGCCAATAGCGGCATGGAAAAGCACCCAAAACCCCTTATCGCCATGGCGCTAATACCGCCATCGCGAACCACCCGGTAAGAGAACTGAGCAGTGTTCCCACCTGCCACAGGTGGACACAATCAGCACAGGTGGAGGCAATGGAGACTCAGGCAGCACAATATGAGCACACCACACCCCTTCCCACACCAAAATGGTTCCAATACTAGCAGCATTACATGGGCTGGAGGACATGATCGCAGCACAGCAGCAGCAGCAGGCAGCACAGAGGAGACGCAGGAGGAGGAGGAGGAGGGCAAGACAGGCACAGCAAGCACCACCACGGCACCTAATCATACCACAGAGGCAACCTCCAATCCCCAGGATCACAGCCAATCCATTTAACCTAACCCCCGGAGCAGATACACACCCTGTACCGTCTGGACTGGGATACCATAACCAGCATTGCAGACATGATACACAACGACATTGTGAGCCTCATAGACATCCGAACTGCCATCCCCCCTCTACTCAAGGTGGTGACTGTGCTCCACTTCCTGGCCACAGGCACTTACCAGCATACGGTGGGGCAGATGCATGGCATCTCACAACCAGTATTCTCACGCACGCTGACCCAGGTACTCGATGCCCTCCTGAAGCATGCACCTGAACACATATTCATGCCACGGACTGCCCAGGAGATTGCAAACACCAAAGTTGGCTTCTATGCACTGACAGGCATCCCAAGTTGAATCGGGGCAATCGACTGTACCCATGTGGAATTGGTGGTCCCACATCACAATGAAGTAGTGTACCGAAACAGGAAGCAATTCCACTCCATCAATGTCCAAATGCTATGTGACGCCAACAAGATAATCACTCATTGCTGTGCCCGATTTCCTGGATCAACCCATGATTCCATGGTCCTGCGGAACTCAACTATCCCACACTACATGGAGCGACAAGCCGGACAACGTTCGTGGCTACTTGGTGAGTAGCAGGGCAAGCACATGGCAGTGTGATTGGTGGGGGGGGGGAGATACATACTTTGATTGGGTGTAGCTTGTTGTCCGTTGGACAAATGCACATACAGATGTATGCCAACATCCATCTGGGAAGGCCCAAAACGTACCAGAGATGAATGGACATGCAAGTGTGAGCTACATAACATAGATGACAATCAAGGTCTAGAAAAATCAAACATCCATCCACATCCACATTGCACAACATTCCACACCTCAAAATACACAAATCTCATACATGCCACCAACATAGTCCTACAAAATGAGCGCAGCACAACAGCAATAATGCATTGTGGCCTTGAATGCATGCGAAGGGATCACCCCTAGCCATAGCATTACACCACGCACTTATAGCACAACTCAAGTGATGGCAACATCAATGTTGGAATGGCAGCACACCAGCAGTGTGATAACATCTGCTTAGCCAAGGAACCCCTAACACACGGCCTCAGCCAGGACATGTCAATTACTGTTGAAGGCATTGATGGGACATGTGTACTTGCAGGGTCGCCCTTACCTTTGCACATTCCAGTCACACAGACAGTCTGCATGTATGCTGTTAATTGTGCACTTCAATCACAATGCAAATTAAAAAAGCCTGAAATGAACTGGCCGCACTTGAGCTGAACAGTAACAGATCCCCATTTGTCCCCCCATACAGGTGATGCTGGCTATCCCCTGAAGAGGTGGCTCCTTACCTCTGTACGGAACCCAAAGAACAGACACGAGGAGGAATACAATCGTGCACTTACCCGTACCCGCAACGTGATTGAGCAGACTTTTGGCCTTTTGAAGACACGGTTTAGGTGCATTAGCAGGTTTGGTGGCGCTCTCCTGTATGGCCATGAGAAGGTGGCCAAGATCACCATGGCATGTGTCATACTGCACAATATGGGTATCAGACGGAATGTGCCACTGCCCCCTGACGTTGAAATGGAAGCACCTGATGAGGATGATGATGGTGATGAGGACAGAGGTGAAGGGGATGCAGGACATGCAAGAGGGGATGGTCAAGAGGGACGTGCTGTGAGACAACATCTGATCAACCAAATATTCTGAGTAACGTGGTTTTTTACTGTCACATGGATATGGGTATGAATCCACTGGTGTATTTTTGGAAGCACGCAATGGACCCTGTCGCCAATAAAGTACACAAACACAATGAAGATGTCCAAACCTGTGTTTTGATCAGACACCAGTGTATTAAGTAAAGGAAAGATGAAAAAGTGCATGTCCCCAAACATCCCACCACCCTTCCACCCACCCCCCACAACAGACCCATAACACCCTTTCCCCCACACCCCACAACAGTTCCTCATGTGTCTGCCACTATGTTTGCGTCGGGCCATGCACGCAGAAGCTTCGCCATAAATTCCCTATTGGCCATTGTCAGCAGCAGCATTTGGAGGCTGGCTAGACATGCGCCTGGTGGTGCGTGTGGAGCGGCGGAGGGGGCTTGTCTGCGTTGAACTGACGGATGACAACGTGGCTGACTGTCCTGGTGGTGTGAAGTGGCGGTCCATTGTGTCCGCTATTCGAGTGAGGACCTCCCTAAGTCTGCCTCTCTCCTCACACAGCCTGTCTGTACAGGCCTCCATCCCCTCCCTGGAGTGCCTTGCTGTCTCCACAATCTCCTCCCTGAGATGGGCAGCCTCCCCCACATGCTGGCCAACCAGCAAAGTTAGTTCCTGTTGCCGCTGGCTGATGGTGGCCAGGTCTAGGGCAGTGCTGGGTGCTGGTGGAGTGGCTGCTGTGCCCTCTGATGCATCCATGTCAGCAGGTGAAGCCACCGTGGGGGACATAGAACCTAGAACGTTGTCCTCACCAGTGGCATCAGACCCAGGTGTCTGGAGTGGTGATGGCTCAGGAGTCCCAGGGGGGTTGGGGTGTGCATCTCCATTGTGACATCTGTTGTGTCCTCAACATCAGATAGTGGGGCAGTGGCTGCTGACTCTCCTGTGGAGCTTGGTGCAGCTGATGGTGGGCCCTCCGTGGCTGGGATTGGTGGTTGTGGGTTCACCTCCGGTGGTGGGGCTGTAGTTGGTGGTGTGGCTACTTCTATCCTGGCAGTGGCACTCCTCTGATGCTTGACCCTCATCATGTGGAACCTTCCCCCTTTGCCCCTTGATGTCGTGGGGGTGTCCTCAGAGTCCTGTGCCCTTGTTCTCTTACTTGCAGGGGGTGCCTGGGATGCATTTCCGGCATCCTCACTGTCTGTATGTGAGCCTGTCAGGGACGAGAAGGGGGATGGCATTGGATACTTTTCTATGTACTTTATGCAGAATACATCAATAATGCAGTTGTGGCCATTGGGACTTCATTGTTGGGGATGCAGGTGATGTGTCAGTTCAGTGCCTCATCCATGCATGGTTGTGTTTGGCACTTGTCTCTGATGATGTGTGCATGTGTGTGTGTTTGGGTCTGACACTGACATGGGCAGGGATGGATGCATGTGTGGATGTTTTTCCATCCATGAGATGATTCTGGGCTCACATTTGGGGGGACCAGTATATTCACATAGCATCCTGTCATGTGTACACTCACCTCCATCTGAAGTGCTTGCCACGCCATGCTCCATAGTGCCGACTCCCTCAATGCATTCCACTCCGATTAGGTTCGCACAGGTCTCCTCCCATTCCTTTAGTTTGATGGGTGAACCGGATCCACCTGCAGTGGCTATTTTGTGGTTTTCGGCAAGGATGCTTCTCACCCGGAGTCTGAGGTCGTCCCACCTTTTCCTGCACTCACGCACATTGCGGGTGGTGGTGCCCACTGCACTAATTTTCACCGCAACATCATCCCAGATTGCCTTTTTTTTAATAAGTATCTCCCGCCGCATGTCGTTGGCAAAGACAACGGCGGCATTGTCAGCCAGGGTCTGGGTCAGCATGATTAGCTTCTCTGAGGTGAATTTTTCTTTCTGCTGCCAGTCGGTGGTTTTTTTCAATGCCTTGGGCATGTTGAGGGTGTCCCTGATGATTTGCAACTGCATGCTACTCCAAACAGGTCCAGGGGGCAGAGGATGGCAATGGATTGTGTTTTTAAAGATGGCCGCTGTGCTCTTTCCCGTTTCTGTGCGATGACGCTATTTCCGGTTCCGCAATTTAGCTATTTGCATGCAGCGTGAGGGCGGAGGTGCTATCTGCACTTTCGTCGAGGGCGGTAATGGACTTATTGGGGTCTTTAGCGGCATGGCGGTAGGGTCAATCCCGGCATGGCGCTATGCTCGTGTCCGCGTACTCGTAATGGTACGCTATTAGCGCCCTCTTGCGAGGGCGGACACGTTAAGAGCACCATGCCGGTAATTTGAGATTTTTACCGCACAACGTGTAATGAGGCCCCTAGACTGTGAAAGGCCATCCAGGTTTGAATCTCAAGATAAATGTCAAAACTCTCTGGTTACTACATCACTGACTCCAAAATGATAAATGGCATTTATCTTGAGATTCAAGCCTGGATTCCATGATTCGGGCCCTACATTGGCCATTAATGTCTATAGGAAATTGTTGGTTGAATAGAGGCGTGGCATGGCTGGCCGTGAACGGAAGGGTGAGCCCGGAAAACGTTATGTTTTAGTCTATGCTAGCGCTTGCCGTGAATTAAATGAAATCACTTTCAGGAGCATAGCCACACACACTTTTTCCTGTTTCAATCTTTTCGTTAATTAATTTGAAGACACTTCTATGAATACAAAGATTTTTATCCAAATATAAGATAACAAACTATGATTCAGACTTCATAAATGCAGTTTCACTGTTGGGTTACATCTAATGGTACGAGTAAACAAGAAACGAACAAAGCATACATATCACCTAAATAAAGGTGCTTAATTCTATTAACTTTTTCAAGTTACAGGTAGTTTTATTGCTTGAGTTAATTACAGAAATCGAAAACGTGACATGAAGTCCAAATATCCCTGCTCAAGGAAAGCTTAAAGCATTCAGCACAGCTTTGCACATATGTGTGCACAAAAGCGCCGTGTCCAGATGCACTCAGTAGTAAATAATGACGTTATTGGGACCATCTTCAGCTTCGATCCTGGTCGTGGTGTGATGCAGAAAGACCTCTCGTGGCTAAAGTGGTGAAGGGCAACCACTTTATGTATTCCACGATTATTTATTATTATATGGGAGTATTTTAAATTCTTCATTCATCAAAGACAACACCACAGTAAGGCGACCCGGAAAAAGGTCCCAGGCCTAGCACATGCATCTGAACTGCATTCACATTGAAACCGTGTGTTGGTGTGTGTGTAGAGGGTGCACAAACCAAGAGCAAACACCACAATAATTGACATTGTGAAATGGTCTTAAGGCATGCGCTTGCTTTATATGACACCCAGACAGTTGTTCTCATTTTTATTTTGAAAGCGATGCATCTCGAAAGTGCCAATTTAACCAGTTGGACTGATACTGTTTGGTGTGGCTATGGCTCGGGATTGGAGGCTTAAATGCGCAAACAGATACAAATCAAATAAAATCTGAGAGGAATCCAGGGACAGAATTTGCAGATCGACGGCAAAGAAAAGGCCAGGTACAGATCCCCTGCAGAGATGCTGTCCAAATAGGGACTAAAGCAGGCGCTGATGCGCCGGCGGCAGTTCTAGGCCTTGGAAACACACAGTGGGTGCTCTTTGCACTGGCAGTGTATGGTATGATTTAATAATTAGCCACCACCCGTAGGGGGCACTCCCTGTTCACCCTTGGCCTGCTCCAACTGCAGCTGGTACCATCCTAATCCCAGGTACTTAGCCAGCAGATCAGTGTTGCTCAGCCCTTATCTCACTCTGCCTGCACAAGCTCACTCACCGATACTTGAAACTCCGCCCCCACCCCTGTGCTGCCCTCATAGTACTGCCTCAAGAAATCCTGTGAGTCATCACCCAACCCACCAAAGCTATCTCTGTAGAAGACCCCGATGTTACACCCGGCTGGTCAAAACCCGACCTGTTTCAGTGCTGGGTGAAAGCATGGACTTGTGCTTTAAGATTTCTGTAACTTTGCGTGGTTGCTAAGCAACCACCGAAATGATAAAGAACTCTCGAAAGCACGTGTCCCAGTGGCGCCTGAAGCCCGGCAGGCAACCATGGACCATATACACCTCCTAAGTCATGGTGCAGAGCGCCTGACTGGCTGCTAATCACACATCAGCTTTACAGAAAGTGTATTTCGGTTTACCAGAGGCTTTGGCAACATCTAACACCTTCCCTCCCCTCCAGCCCTGTACCTCTCCTGTCTGATATGTTCTGAGAGATGTAGAGTCAATTGCGATGTATTTATAAGTATGTTATTTTATTATTTCAAAAATATTTGTGTGTTTCATATATCAGTGGTAAAACATGAAAGCTCAATGATATGATATTTTATTTATATCGCGCTCGAAGACAAGTGTTTCAGAGCGCATCCAGGCAAAGGGAGGGGAACATGGGAGAACAAAAAAAAGGAAACAACGATCAAACTAGGCCCAGTGACATTAAGAATGCGCCAGTGCATGGAGAAGGGAAAAGGGGGAAAGTGCGTGGAAGGGGGAGAAGTGGAAAGTGCAAAACAGAGGAGAGAAAAGAATAAATTATAAGTGAAATAAATAAATAAATAAAGGCAAGGAAAAGGAGGTAGTGCAGCCGGCAAGTGGCAAGTGCATTATTGGACTGATAGGGTATATCTGATAAGTGCAGAAGAAAGGTGGGGGACTGTATGGGTACAGATACAGATCCCAATGCAATGGGTGGCCCGCAGGCAAAGCAGGAGTGAGTCAGGGTGAGCAGGTACCTGGGCCAGAAGGACAGAGGGTGGAGAAGGGAACTTCTAGGGGTTGGCAAATCTAGGCAAAGGGTTCCATCTCCCAGTCCCAACCCCACTTTTAAGTACAAAAATACTTCACAGCTCTTTTTCTAAACTACTATTGCTGTGGCTGTCTCCGTTTTAGAGCTATTCACTGCTTGATTAGCACACCGCAGGTTTTGCGATAAGAATACGGCTGCTGGCTAATAAGCTCTTGAAAGACAAAAACACTGTTTCGGATCGTGGAGCACACCAACAAATTAGCTTGGCGCAGAGTAAGTCAAATGCCCTATTCTCTATCGGTGGAATATGCAATCAAATGCCTGTTTCGGGGAAAAAAACCTGCTGGGGATGGCCTGCACACATCATTAGGAGGGACTCAATCACTAGAGTGACGAAAAGGAGTGCTCGGGTTAAGGAGTGAGTAAACCTGGAATGATGTTTTTAAGTGTGTACGAAAAACTGTATAAACTGAAAAGGGCAGACACTGGTAAACAACTGCTATGAAAAGTGGTGTCATGATCTCTGCTTCCAAAAGATCAGGACTTACCCGAATCCCTTGGAAGCAGACCCATAACCCCGGTTCCGAGTGCCAGCCAGTCCCAATTGGGACCTTTTGGACCCTGTCCTGGCGCCAGTGGCACCAGGCTCATAAAGATGCCCAGTCCCAGCGCTGGAAGCGCCGGGCTCATAATGCTTGGGTGGACTTACCTGCAGCAGACCATGCTGCTTACTTACCTGCCAGTTGAGCCCCTGATCCTCTTCTGTTTGGGACTACTTTTCCTGTTGGGTGGGGCAGGAGCCACTCCCTAGGTTCAGAACACTGGAACTCTTCTGGAAAGCAGGAACTCTTTTCTCACCTAGGCGAGGCTGTGGAAGGAGACACCTAAGCACTACAGGAGGCTATTTAAACCACACCCGATGGATGAATCTTGCTTTGCGTTATTCTGCATTCTCTGCAGCAGAACGCTCATCGTGTCTTCTGATCCTGGGCCTAAGGGAACAAAGGCTTACCATCCTGGAATCCAGTCTTCAGCAGCACCTGTAAAGACAAAGAAAGAACAGGTTAGCACTACGGTCTTCAGTGGCAGCGCATCTCCTACCTGGTCCATTGGCTGTCACCAACGCCTCGCGCTGCATTCCGGCATCTGAAAGACAAAGGCTTACCTACTCTTTGCATGCTCCGGAGGCCTTCGGCGCTGCATCCCGCATCTGAAAGACAAAAGAAGGTGCGTTTAAAGACATTGGGCAACTTTATTACTTACGTACCATTACTCCTTCCCACGCCGAATCCAGTGGGTATTCCAGCACCCTTCAGCTTCTCTAAAGCTCCGAACTTGTACCTGTAAGATAAAAGGGACAGTTAGTGCGCATCGTGAAGCAGACTACAAGCGCTTACTTACGTGCTTCCAGGCGCTTCTATTCCTCACGCGGGTTCTATCCTCAACTCTCATCAGCCCGCCATCCGCCATCGCCGGAACCCTGCAAAACAAGAGATATCATTACAAAAGACTTTTAAGACATTTGAAGTGCCCAGAACTTAGCGTTCGTGCAGTTAACGACGGACAGCAGTCCTCTGAGGTCAAGAGGCCTGCACCCTTATCCAGTGAAGAAACTGGTTACGGCACCCTGCCCCGAGGCAGATGGAGAGCTCGGCGTTCACTTACCTAAGGTGAGGGCGTTAACCTTTGGGGTTCTACAGGAGAAGAGAAAGGGAGGAGGAGAGAGGCACCCAATAACCCCAGTTCATTAATCCCATATTTTCTATCTGCAGACATCTTACTCTTTGAGTCAGACATACAGTGCACAGAGGTCCAGCCCAAAGAGCCAACCGTGTGTTACACATCACCTTTGAAGATACGGCATTCACCCAGTCAAGACCGGCGCCTCTGCGGGAATCAGGTGAGCGTTACAAGTGGATGCTTGTTTCAATGATATAGTTCACATTTTTGTATCATAGTGTATGATTGTGGTTTATTGGAGCCTTGTTTTATTTTTAAAGTAATTCTTCTTTTTAAAAAAAATATTGTAGTCGCAAGAGAGACGGTAGGGGTCATGGTCGCAGCCACAGGGGTCGTGGCCGCAACATGCTGATGACGTCCCTCGTAATAGGTGTCCAGGAATGCATTACAAAATAAGTGGTAATCTCATTTCCTAGTACCCAAAGAAGAACAGAAACTGGGAGTCTCTTTTACCATCTTTCTGGTCCAGACATAATCTGGGAAATTGTGCTGATAATAGACTTGAAAAATGTCAGCAGTTTCATTGACATAATCTCATTCAAGATGAAGGTCCTCCTGATTATCCTTTTGAAGATAGTCCACGAGGAATTCTCTGCTTCTTACTTGGAGGAAACATACTTTCATGTACTGTTCAAACCATCTTACCAGAGTTTCTATGTTTTACCACTCACATGGGCTGATTCCTACACCCAGCTTACATACATTGGGGCCCTGCTTGAAATGTCTGTGAATAGAGAGTGAGACAACTCCAGTTCATGTGTGGGAATTGCCTTGCTCTCCCATGAGCCTCAGTACTCCAATAGCAATACATTGAAGAGGAAATGGCATGATGTAGCTTCAAGCTACCCTTGGCGATGGCCCACCTTAACCTCATTGTCAGAAGAATTTTAAGTTACTGTGCACTGGGATACCATGGCTGCCTGATATTGGTCAGGGTAAGGTGCAATAGGTGAAAGGAGCTGGTGGCCATTGTGATGGCAGGTTAGCACTTCCCTCCTCTCTGGGAGGCTCAGTAGTCACAGACAGAATAAAGTTGTATCAATGTTCTACCTTAACAAATAAGGAGGAACCCAATCACTTTCCTTAGCTGAGATCACCTAGAAGTTATTTGACAAGATAGAATTCCATCTCCTCTCAAACTGGACCATCCACTTCCCAGGGGTGGAGAACATCAGTGCAGATCTATTTCCTTCATCTGGCCTCCTCCCCTCTCTATTCCTTCCTCACTTCTCCCCTCTATCAGAGATCCTCACTGATCCAGTCTTGGGTGTTCAATGCTTACTTGAAGCTCAACCCCTCCAAGACCAAATTCCTACTGCTCACCAACAACACCGAGTTCCCAGACATGCAGATCTGGCTATCAACCTTGAACTCTGAGGGCTTCACACCCGAGCTCACCTCCTGTGCCAAGTCCCTTGGGGTTCCACATTGACAAACACCTCTCCTTCAAGACACACATAGCTAAGAAAACTCAGACAGCTTGGTATCAGCTCACCCCCCCGTAAAAAGTCAAGCCCTTCCTGCCTCTGGACAGCTTTACATCCACCATTCAAGCAATGGTCCTATCGCACCTTGATGGGTCAATGCACTCCTCAAAGGTCTCCTGTCATCCTCCCTTTTGCCCCTAAGAAGTGTCCTACATGCGGCCGCACGCCTCCTCAACGGTCTACGCAGCTACGACCACATCACTGCAGCCCTCCTCAACCTTCACTGGCTGCCACTGCATGCACAAATTACCCAAAAGTCCTTCTGCATCATCTATATGGCAGTCACCCTCAAGTCACCCAGCTACCTCGCTGAGAAACTCAGCATCTCCGGCAGACATCACACCACCAAAAGCCAGGACACGTGCAGACTGGAAATCCGCTGGTGCAAAAAGGAAAGGACCAGAAAACAAGGCTTCTCTGCCTAAGCCTCAAGACTATGGAAACTCCTCCCCATCGGCATCAGACTCGCCCCCACGCTCCTACAATTCAGAAAATAACTTAAGACCCACCTCTTCAAGGAATCCCTCCTCTGCAAAACCTAGGCCATCACGCTCTCCTCCCCGCCACCCAGTAAAGCTTTACCCCTCCTCTGTGTCCTTCTTTATGCTACCCCCGCTATATATCTGTTTTGTTGTTACCACTGAAAAGTGCTCCGTTATGCATCTGTAATGTTGTGCACCTCAGTAAAGTGCTCTGTTGCTTCTCGAAGCTAGGTCCACGTTCAATTAATACCTTAATAATAATAATAATAATAATAATAATAATAATAATAATAAGTCAAATCTAAAGAAAGACAGCATCAGTGATTCTTGTTGCACAGCTTGGAAGTTGCAGGTTCCCCTCCTCCACCACATGTTATGCCTTCCCTGTTCTCCCCTCCCCTGGAGCAGTCCCCATTCTATTGTCTTGTTTGCTTCTAGACTCCCAGCCCCCTGAAAGGAAGATGAAAGGGGGGTCATGCAGACGATAAGGGATCTCTGGGATAGGATCCTAATTTTGCATGGCCCCCTGAAGCCCTCCACTACAAAGATCTACACCTAATACTAGTCATCCTATGCCAGAAAAGACTTAAGCAAGAGAAGGCACTGCACTCTTGTGATCCACTAAACGTTCAAGAGGGGTTTGAATTCAACCTCTCTTTGACCAGTGTTAGGACCCAACTGGCTGCAATGAGAATAGTATTGCTGGTGCTGAACCATATACCTGTCACTGCATGAAGAGCTTGACATCATCCATCTCACAGTCCTGTTCCCTTCCAGATATCTTCATCTAGTACTCAGGGCACTCAAAGCAGCCCCATTTAAATACCTGAAAGAAGTTTCTCCTGACTACCTTTCTGCCAACGTGTTATAAACCCAAGCAATATTACCATGTGGTAAAGCCCCAGTTCTGAGCCTCCTCATTGGCTGGGAGGCCAAAGGTAAATTCCCGGTGAGCACTAAAATATAATATCAGCCAGACTGTGGGGAGGATTGTGGAGACTTCTGTGTGGCAACACCTTACTTTGATTCCTTCCTTCTGGATGCCCTGGTCCACCAACCTTCCCAGGACTTCTCTCAGACCTATCCATAGCCCTGCCTTCTTTGGAATCATGAGACAGTGCCCTATCATTCCTCTACACACTGCTTGTGGGTAGAGGAATCAGGATACACCTGGAACAGACTGCCCCCCTTTGCACTTGTAATTCCCCAAGTGTCAAACTTTGGTACAGGGGCAAAGGTAAGAAACCTATCTCTGCCACCATGTCCAGATGAATTAGAGAGCCCATCTCCATGGCCTATGAATCTGCTCCGATTGCCCTCCTCCAAAATGTCTAGGGAACTCCACAAGAGGTCTGGTGGTCCTCAGGGGTGGCACAACAAGGTTCACCTGCATAGCCATGGTACATCTGCTACCTGGGCCACACCAGACATTTTCATAAAGCATCATGTATTGAATGTTAGCTCTCAGAACTTCCTTCTTTGGTAAGGTGACCATGAGTGCTGTGACTGCTTGACTGGAGGATTGAAAATGTTCTCAAGTGGAATGCATTGTACTGTCTCTCCACAATTTTCTGCATCTCTCCCCCTGCTTGGTACCTCCTGTGACAAGGAGAAGGGATAATAGCCTGATCACTTAGAGGCACTATCCATTACGCCAAGTCCATCTTCCTTGTCCCCTCTCTTCCTCCAGTCCCTCAGATTGGGAGATATACTCAAGCCTTGGTGGCTTAGGTTGTAAAAGCAGAATAGAAGCTCTAAGTGAAGACCTTTCATTACCTAAAAGAGACAGCTAGAGCCCCACGTTTGGTAAGAAATGTGACGAGGAAGATGAGCAAGGTGTAAAGAGTACTGGCAAGTAGTCAAAGCCATTGCATGCATTTATTTGATATGTCCAAGAAACATTGCAACAGCAACAAGGGTCAACGTGATAAGGGAAAATATCAGCAAGCAGTTTCACTGAAAAGTGTAATCACCGCTTTTCAACGGGACTATCAAAGGAAGCATTTTAAAATGGGGTCTGCTCGAGCAGTGTGCGTTCCAAACCGGAAAGAACTGTTCACTCCATTTACCTGACGTTCAGCAGCAAAACGCTCACGTTAACACTCCAAGACATTAAGTAGCCAGAGGGATCAAGCCAGAGACAATATCGAAGTCTGCAATGTAAACTGAACGCAAGGCATCAAAACATAACAATGTTTATAAAAATGAATGAAGTCTACACTAATAGCAGCGGACAGAACAGCTGCTGGGAGCCGGTAAACACGTTTAATGATGTATCCCTGAGCCCCTTTCTAAACAGCAGCTGTATTATCTTTCTGCTGTTGCAGATTATGTTACAGCCTCAACCTGCCCCAGCTCATCTCAGGTAATGCATTGTGCATGTCAAGCTGAGTAAACAGATTGGAGCTGGCAGTTTATGAATATTAACTGTTACTCGATTGGAAGCAAGTCTGAGTGCCTCAGACACAGGCAAAAACAAAATGGAACACTGCTGTTCAAAATGGAGAGAGCAGATGTGTTTCAGGTGGCCCGTCTTCATCAATTTTTCTAACATGACGACACTTTACCTTTGGTGAGTGCAGGACGCCATTTCGCTTCATGTTTTCAAATACATTTGGGAATTGCTTCATCACTGTTCTGTTGAAGTACACAATGCAACACCTTGGACACGGGAATATTCCATATTTTAAAATGAAACAAAATGTGAACATTGTAGTGGGCCTGAGCCTCAAGGTATGTAGTCAAGCACCGCCTCGGTGGACACCAGCCGCAGGCACGGCCACTCACTTGCACGCGCTTGTCTGCATACACCAGACTAACACATGAAACACAACATCTGCCATTAGAATGAAGCTATGACCTGCGACAAAAAAAATGCAGTGTAGCTGGACACATAACAAGTCTTTTGCACTTGAGCACTCTCCTGACCACCTCCCAGTACTCATTCACATGCCTGACCATCATGGGTAGTTTACTGGGATACGTCCAGCTCACCCAACTCCCTATTTCGGCCTAGTGCGAACATGCACTCTATTCTTCTTGACAATTTCCCACATACTGAATTCTGGTCCCCCGAGGGCGTTCACTTCCACAGGCGCTTTGCAGCCATACTAATGGGATAAAGGCGCTATATAAATGATGAAATACTACTACTACTGCTACTACTGACAATGGACATTCTTAAACCTTGTCACCGAAGATATGCATGACCAGTCTATTGAACATTTCAAATTTGACTTCAGTAGGAGCAAGAGTTCTGGTCCATATCATAAAGTTACGTATAGTTAATAAAAGTATACTTAGAAAGGCACTTTGAATTCCACTGTTATGCTCAGTAAATACTGGCTGCAATAATTGACATTACTGCATGCAGTATGTGGGTAAATAATGCTACATTTGGTATTCCATTACCACATGTATACAATAGGTGGAGGCCATTTTGAAAATACAGCACACACTCCATTCATGATCCACCCTGTCCATCAGGCAGCCACACAGCATGGCAGGTGCGGCTGTCAGTACCAAGTATAACCACCATTGAAAGATGACACTGTCTGATCTAGAGCTGCTAGTAAAGTTGAAATAGGAGAAGGCAACAGAGGCTGTGTCTTTATCCACCGACTATACAGGTTGGGATATAGCTTGGGGACAACATTCAAGGCAATGCCATGCAACATGAACTTGATCTCGTCCACACTAGAATTGGAGGAGACTGGCATAAAGCACAATATATATTGAGAACAAAAAAACGAATAATGTTGCTTGAAACCTCATATCTAAAACGGATTCTTGCATTTGGGCAGCCCTATCATACGGATATACGAAGATGTGACTACCCCACCCCCCAACTTTATACAACATTTAAAAAAAAGTAGCAGGTACTCTATTGGTCTGTGGAGGGGATCTTTGCAGATCATTGTTGGTAGTGCCTATTGGTGCAGCCATCAGAGAAGAAGCATGCGCATGTATGCAAGAGAACTTATGAAATATTCCAATACTTCAGATGCAAGGTCCCATGTTCACAGCACCAGTTATTCCCCATGTTGCTGTCACTTTCCCAGTTCAGCACTATATAGCTCTCACTGCCCCATGCAGCTCCATGTTGCTGCAAGGTCTTGGTTCCATTCCAAGCAGCTCCTACTGCTCAATTCGGCCACTCATGTTGCTGCATTTCTGCCCTAGATCACTCTCTCACAACTGGATCACATTCACACACACACACACACACACACACACACACCCACACACAGGCACGCGCGCATGCACATTCATGTGAACAGTGCCACCTAATAAATGCCACTGGTAAAACAATGGTTGTGGAATTTCCCATGCATTAATGGGGTGTATCCAGTTGTGCCTCCCTCCATCTCACCATCTATACCCCTGCCTCTTACCTACTTGGAAGGAAAAATATTAAAGCGAGACAACTGGCTACCCCACTCTGTCCAACCAGGGCAGGCGTGGTGATCTACAGAGTTATTGTGGCGGGTTTACACCTTCGAATTTGGTAAGCCCAGTTCATACAAAACATATCTCATACTTGTCCAAAGGGTAATGTAAAATGCCTGGGGTTTTATTTCCTGCAGCATTCAGACACACACACACACACACATTTGAGCTCATTTCCAGTGTGGCTTGAAGACTGCCATGTACGTGCAACGATAAAGACTTCCACCAGCCACCGACAGAGAATAGCAGAGTATCACTGAATTATGACCACGTTGCCAACGCCGCAATATTTCAGTGTAAACCACAATGGCAGACATACTGATATGAATGATGGAACTCCACCACCTTGGCGTAAATAACATCAAACACCTTCCTGCATTGGTCAGACCACTAGTGGTAATTATGACAGGCACCTTCCTGCGTCGATCAGACCGGTGGCAGAAGTGACGTCAAACACC
This sequence comes from Ambystoma mexicanum, assembly GCF_040938575.1. Classification (NCBI taxonomy): domain Eukaryota; kingdom Metazoa; phylum Chordata; class Amphibia; order Caudata; family Ambystomatidae; genus Ambystoma; species Ambystoma mexicanum. The sequence goes on from NC_090937.1 coordinate 637,093,364, forward strand.
TTCCTGTTTTGGTAAAACCACAAGCGAAACTCATGTGCCACAACCACTGCTACAGATCTCTAGCCAAACGTCAGAGGAGGGAAGAAATATAGCCCATCACAGTTGCCGAGCGGCGACCCAGCTCACAACCCAAGTTATCAAGTATGGCCGGTGGAAAGGCCTCATATTTTAGAGACACTGAACTGTGGTATTTGTGGACAATATGATGCCAGTGGACGAACAACACCTTGGCGCAATGATGCATACATGAGATGCCAGTTACACATCCCACACAGGTCTGGACGGATTCACTAGCATAGAAATGTAAGACACTCATCACCTTCATAATTAGAGAAATGTCTGTGACAATGTTGATCTGCACCTAAAATCCTACTGCTATACTATCTGTCGGGTCCATGATGGGCCGTTGGTCAAGTCTGTAGATGCTGAGAGTGAGCTCCACTGACATCACCTGCAGACATGCACTTTGGCAGATGGGTATGTATATTCCCCACTGTTCTGTGATGTGCCCTGTTAGGTGCACAATGTTGAATGTCAATAACCAATGTGCCTTTTTGTGTTCATTTCATACTCTTCATGCACACCCCATTTGTAGCATGTCCTAGTGTAGACACATTTTACATTGGCCTTGCAGCACAGAAAAGTAATTGGTGCAGCAAACGGATGTGTGTATTGTTGGTGCTGTGCTGTACCCGCCCTGCTAGGCTGCATGCAGTATGCCTCTTTCCCTGTCTGTCATGGCACATTGGACCCTGCATATGTCTGTATTTTGTTTGCTCCACTGATGGCACATGCTGTGCTGCATAGTCTTTCTGCTCCATCTTCTGTGCTGGCATTCTCGCTGCTTGCCTTGCTCGCTGCTGTCTCTGTGTATGCAGGTCCATGGCCGCTAATTCTGGGTGTGCCTCCACAATTGCCATCTTTCCCTGGTGGATAGGAAGACCTTCACTCCATTGCTTTTATACCGTTTACGCCCTATACATTGTGGGGGTTATTCCCGGTGCTATTTACGACATTGGCATGGCATAATATTTGTTAACATTTTTTTAAGTGTTTTTAATTTTGGCATTTAGTTTATTAGAAACTTTTTTTACCAACCTCATACATTTCCTCCTACAACATTTAAAAAATGCTATATTTTAGCCAAGTCCTTCCATTTGTTATAATCCTTTCACCTTTCAGGCGTTTAATAGCAGCTATGTTTCTTGCAGCTTAATGTTCTGATAACTCTCCTCAAGGAACTTTACCAGAGCATATATCATTCTAGTGCCTTTTCCCCTGTAGAGGGCCTCCCAACACATTTCTGCATCCAACCCAAATTTCTCATTCATGTGGTTGTATAGATATATTGTTTTCAGATCTCTCAACTAAGCACATAACAGATTCAGATGTTTCAGAGACTCTGGCCCTCATTACAACACCAGCGCTATTAGCACCATGGTCCATGCCGGTAACTTACCGACTCCGCCATGGTTCAATGGGGAATTACCACCCCATTCCAAGGTTGGCGGGGCGGTAATTCCCCATTGAACCATGGCCCTTCCCCACTCCCATTTTCGCCCCATAGGGCTCTATGGGAATGGGGAAGGCACTAAGTACGGTACTGCAAATTGCGGTACCGTACTTAGCACCAAGGTCCCTTTGCGGGTCCCTACTTTAACAGCTGGTGTAGACCAGCCGTTAAGGTCAGGTCCCGCAAAGGGACCTCGTAGTAAGGCGCTAAGTGTTTAACGGCGCCGCAGCCTTTTACGGCGCCGTTAAACACTTAACGCCAGGGTTGTAATGAAGCCCTCTGAGTGTAATCCACATAGATGGCACTTGTGATTCCCTGATTTGTCCCGGTATCTCTTTAGAATTACTTTTGTATGGAGAACATTCAGTCTGAATCTTAAGAAAATGTCCCTCTGCCTGTTATTTGGAAATCTTCTCAGATACTGCGGGGTTACATTCGGAAGTGCAAAGACATTTTTAAAGAGCGTGTGGAGAGTGGAATTCGATCTTCTCTGTTCAGTTTCCTGCCAATCGTCTGCCCATAGAATTTTGTTCACATGCATTGGGTTTTTACGTAGTGTTTCGATCGAAGTGCCTACATTCTGTAGAATAGCTTTATATTGATGCAGCCACAAGTTCAATGGCCAGTCATTCATGCCTGAATATTTTGCCTTAATCACATCAAACTGCGGAGGGCTGTTAGTCAGGTTCGCCTTCCTGAATAGTAGCAAAACTTTCCATGCAACGCTGAACAAATAGTGATAACAGGCCCACATCAAGTCAGATAATTGCCATTGGTATTGTTTTGGGTAGGTGTAACACTCTTTTCCAGAACCATACTTCGAGGTACCCCCAGACCTCCCAACGGAGACCAAGGCAAGACTTTGCCCCGTAGGTAAGGACTGGTATCACTTTTTGAATATGATAGTTTATGATCGCTAGACATGAGAATTAGCCAAACCTGAATTCAATCTTGATCCCTTAAGTTGTTAAGTGTTTTGCTTTCCTCTTTAGGCAGTCTATCCATGATGTTTCACCCTTATTTACATTTATTGTGGTCCCAAGATATTTTATCTCCGTAGTCGGCCACAAACGCTTTCCATTCAATATCCCGCTCAGCTTTTATTTCTCTCGACCCATTTGTTTTCCAAAAACCATTATTTCTGATTTTATCTTTAAGGAATTTTGGTCTACATAGTTTTTATTTTTTTTTAAAACTTTTTATTTATTTCCTTTAAAACACCAAACAGACACAAAAACAGAAAAACAAGTTAAACAACATCTCCCATCACATTTGCTCTGGCACTTTCGAGTCTGAGTCTATATTGTTTGTCTTCTGTATGGGTCACGGCTGGACCTCCTCCCTCTCGATCCCGTTGTCATCGTGATGGCCTGTATGTCACACCCAGGTGCGGGCGGATCCACTTTCCTCCTGCGCTGGGTCGCTTGAGTCACCCCCCAGCACCCGAGGAGTAGGAGCCCCTACCACCACTGCAGGAGCAGTGCCTCGTTATGGAGCCTTTGTTGTTGCCGCGCATCAGGTAAGCCACAGGGCTTAACCTTCATTATATTTGCACGGATGCGTTACAGAGCTCAACACGATCAGGACCGTGCCCATTTCGTCCGTTCTCAAGCCGTGTAGGCTGTGCCACCATTATCCCTAATTCAGCACCTCACCTCCTAAAGATGGCCACCCCACCAGTGCGAGCTGCCGTCTAGCTGTCGAGGGAACTCCATACGGATCCAAGCAGCCATGTGATTGGCTGCACTGTTTTTCATCTTCCACGACGGTGAACCGTGAGGCGTGAGCCGTCCCACGCACAAAGGACTGCGCAACAAGGACTATACCTGTCCTGTGCCTGTTGCCCTCAGTCACCCCCCAGCACCCGAGGAGTAGGAGCCCCTACCACCACTGCAGGAGCAGTGCCTCGTTATGGAGCCTTTGTTGTTGCCGCGCATCAGGTAAGCCACAGGGCTTAACCTTCATTATATTTGCACGGATGCGTTACAGAGCTCAACACGATCAGGACCGTGCCCATTTCGTCCGTTCTCAAGCCGTGTAGGCTGTGCCACCATTATCCCTAATTCGGCACCTCACCTCCTAAAGAAGGCCTCCCCACCAGTGCGAGCTGCCGTCTAGCTGTCGATGGAACTCCATACCGATCCAAGCAGCCGTGTGATTGGCTGCACTGTTTTTCATCTTCCACGACGGTGAACCGTGAGGCGTGAGCCATCCCACGCACAAAGGACTGTGCAACAAGGACTATACCTGTCCTGTGCCTGTCCTAAACCGCCTACGCCGCTAGCCAGAACCCCTGGCCGGATATACACAGACTTTGTCATATAAGGTAACTCGTAATAAGAGTGATATCTGTACTTTATGACCTTAACGTTGACCGTGTCACTACACTGCAATGCTTTATATCCTATTATCCACTCATTATATGTATCTACCTGCATTGATGTTCACTCGTATGAGTGGCTCGCATAGCTACTAAAAAGTGTGGGCCCCCCACGTACTCTCTGCCTATATACACTGCCTATCACATATACTCATTGTATTAGTGCTGCACACTGTCGCATAAGTACTGTAGGCTGCACGTCCTCCTACTGTCCCCGGAACTGCATACCTGCATGTCGCGAATATTGCCTTCCAATTACTGCCTATGATGCTGTAGATTTACCACCTGAACATATTCATGATTGATGTGCCCATTTATTTGTATACAGCACACACCTAATCACAAACGGGTGCATTCCATAGACACGATCACACTGTTACGATCACACTGTTGATCCGCTAAACTACTACACTTATTGGCATCCTACTGCACTACTGTATTGTTTGAATCTGTATTGCTTGCAGTGGTGCGCCTAACAAGTTGATATGACTCTGTGTACTCACTTTGATTATAATTACGCTGATACTGTTTACCTAGTTGCATACTACAAATCCTGCTGTGCATAAATCTGAGTGCGCAGAACCCTCAGCTACTGTGCTAATGTGCCCACAGATGGTCGCTAGAATTCTCCCCCATTTGTAATCTGCTAATTAGGTTCCCCTACCCAACCTGAGTTACTAGACCTTACCTGCCCAACTTGGAAAGGACCCCTACTGCCTTACCACTGCCTTGCCTGCCTGTAGAAGATGCTACGCACAATAATCACCTTATGCGCAATGGCTATATCTTTATCACCGGACATTCCCTACCAGGATATCCATATCAGGGCTCCCCCCTAGAGATACCTCCCAATGTATCAGACACAGCCACTCATCTGTCTGACCGTGCATGTGCTAAACACTACTGTAGGTCAGGACCAGTCGCTTTTGCCTCTTTACCCAGCCAGATCACCGACAGAAAAAACAAACTTCGTGCTAGACTCTCTAAATTGCATGAGCCGCCTAGAAGACCCCTCTCCACTGCCAAATATGAAACCAAAGGTCACTATACTAGAGAGTATAGTGCCCCCATCACCAGACCACCCCCTTAGCCACTAAAAGTCATTACCATTCCCAGAACCAAGACAAAACCACTTATTTCTTCAAATCTCAGCATAGAAACTGATGATTTTTCCTACAAAGGAGCACTCCGCAACACAAGATCTCTAGTCGCCCATGCCCTCGATATAGCAGATCTCATCATTGAAGCCAAACTAGACTTCATTGCTCTAACCGAAACATGGTTACACAATGCTGCAGGACCATCTCTTATGCTGGCTATCACAGACGGCTACACCATATCTAGGCAGGACCGCGTGGGCAGCACCCGCGGTGGCGGCATCGCCATCATATCCAAAGAAAAGTTAGCCCTACGGTTAATTACCACCCAAACTCTGCAATCGTGTGAATCCCTTACCGCCAATCTCCCCATAAACAATACCCAATCACTTACCATCCACTTAGTATACAGACCGCCTGGCCCGCTCGGGACCTTCGAAGAGGATCTGCATAGCTTATTAACTAATAATGCCAAAACCACTTCACAAATGCTACTACTAGGCGATTTTAACCTTGGTCTCAATGACCCCACAGACTCACATGCATTAACCATATCGAATACCATGACCTCCTTAGGACTAACCCAAAAAGTTAACCCTTCCACTCATTTGAAGGGAAGAACCTTAGACTGGGTTGCCGATGCTAACTGTTCGGCGGTCATCTCGTCCATCTCTCCTCTACCTTGGACTGACCATTCTCTGATCTCCTTTAATATTTTGACCTCCAGACCACCCACCACAGCCGCGCCTCCAGCACCACCTTGCCTAACAAGAAATAAGAAAAACATAACAGTGGAAAAAATTATTCCAGCCATCCTCCCAACTCTCAATGCATTGCCAGATAGTCTAGACCCCAATATATTGGTGCATGAATACAATAAAATCATGTTGCACACCTTGGACAAAATAGCTCTGCTAAAACTCCGTGCCAGTAAGCCTAAAACCCACTTAAACAAATGGTTTACACCTGAACTTAAGGCCCTCCGCTTAAAAAAGCGAAAATGCGAATCGGCCTGGAAACTATGCCCACCCAACAAAAAGATGGATAAGAAAGCCATTCTTACCACTCTCTCACGACAGTACAAAAACAAAATCTATCTGGCTAAACGGAATTCCTACAATGACCGCATTGCCAATTCCAACTCAAGCATGAAGGAACGTTTCTCCATATTGAAGGAACTTGAGTCCCCCATCGACACACCTGATACCTGCACCAAGGATCAAACATGGTGTGCAAATATCCAACAGGCACTAGCTAATAAAATAAACACTCTAGAAAACAAAATCCAATTAAAAAAACTCCTTGAATATTCCTAGTCCACCTAAACCTCTGCCTGACGCTATATCTAGCGCACATTCTAATAAATTCTCCTTTACGAAAACCACTACTTTGGAGGTTGAGAAAATTATACTATCACTCAAACCCTCCAACTGTAAAGGTGACATCTGCCCTGCACACATAATCAAAGATGCAGCCAGAGATTTATCACCATTTATCGCTAAACTTATAAACGCTTCCTTCGCCTCAGGTAATATCCCGTCCAACCTAAAACAATCCTGGGAGCTTCCCCTTCTCAAGAAACAGACATTGGACCCACTCATCCCCACCAACTACCGCCCCATCACCACGGTACCTTTCCTATTGAAGATCTTGGACAAAATGGCATACGTCCAGATTCAAAAACACTTGGAACTCGATAAACTACTAGGATCTAGACAATCGGGTTTCCGCCCCTTACACGGGACAGTAACAGCCCTTATCGATCTAAAGACCCAAATAGATGAATTGAGGGATAAGGGGAAGACAGCTCTCCTCCTCTTACTCGACCTCTCTGCAGCATTTGACCTTGTGGATCACAAGGTCTTATGCAGACACTTGGACTCAGCAGCCCATTTCTGAAGCGATGCAATCAGATGGATTGAATCCTTCTTGAGTGAGAGAACGATGAGAGTCTTCTCCCCCTCAGCAGCAGCTGACCCCTCTCCTATGACCTGCGGAGTCCCTCAGGGCACCTGCGTCTCCCCAACTCTATACAACATCTTCACCAAACCTCTGTTCGACGATCTAGACCTTCTGGGTATCACCTACACCAACTATGCAGATGATACTCAGATTCTCCTCCCACTTTCAGGGAATCATAGCAGGGTGTATCTCAGCATTCAGGCATGGATGGCATCCCATGGCCTTTGCCTGAATGATGATAAGACAGAGCTAATCGTCCTTGGTACGCATGCCAATATCAACAAACTAGGATCTGAATACGCCTCGTTTAACATAGATGGCAACATCATCAAAGTTTCAAGCGAGGTAAAAACTTTCGGATTCTATCTGGATCGTACTATGTCATTCAATAAACAGGTCAACTCATTAGCATCCACCACCGCGTACACCTGCAAACTAATTAGAGCAGGCAGGCCATTCCTCTCCAACGATAGTTGTCTGATCCTGGCGAGAGCCCTCATACTCTCCAGACTCGATTACTGCAATGCTCTTTACAGCGGCACCAATAAATCCATTACTCAAAGATTGCAGATCCTACAGAACAATGCCCTCAGAGCTGCGCTCGGCATAAATAAAAGAGAACATATCACTGCCACCAGACACCAACATAAATGGCTCTCCACTGAGAATAAAATCCAACAAAAATTGGCCTCAATAACATACAAAGCCCTTAATAATGCTGCACCCAGCTACCTAATGGACAAACTCAAGAGGAAACCAGCCATCAGACAGACCAGAACCGTGAATTCCAATTGTCTGGTAATCCTAAGATTTAAACTCTCTACTATAGGAGGCAATAGCTTCCTTGTGAAAGCTGTCACCCTCTGGAATTCCTTACCACATAACTTAAGAGCTGACCAACCCTTTTCACACTTTAGAAGGAACCTCATCAAACACCTGAATTCCAACAACCCTTAGCCTTATATGTAAGTAAAGATTAATGAACAACTTTGTACTTGATATTCATATTAATCCACATCTCTGCTCTTATTGAAACACATAGATCCTTGCTGTATATACATCTCACTGCACTTTGCTCCTGTATCAACTGCTATACTGTGCAGGATACTGCATATTGTATATTTCTGTAATTTTTGTACATGCATTTTTATGCATAAGTGTATAATTCTGTAACATTGTAAGCTTCGCATTTTCTTTCCTGCTGCGCCCTGCTGCCTTTGGGTATGGAGCGCATTACAAATAAAGAAACAAACAAACAAACTCGTGCTATCTCTGTCCTTGTCCTTGCCCCCGAGCAAGTCTCGTACAAGAGCGTTCCACGCCAGTATTCTGTCGATGTTGCTTTCTCCCCTTTGTGTGGCCCTTGACTGCTGTTTCTGCTACTGCCCACTTTTGTAAGTCCGCCCACCAGCCCTCTATCCAGGGTCCTGCGCTTGCGTTCCACGCCATTGCAATGCGGCGTTTCGCCAGTATCGTCATCAAGTCTTTCATCTTTGCCACATGTGTCCTCTGCTTGTCTCCCCTCGGGAACAAGCCCAATATGTAAGACGCTGGCAACCAGGCCTGCATGTGAATTCCCGCTTTCGACGCCCTTTCCCTAATCGTGCTCCAGAAGTTTGTTACTCTTGGGCACAACCAGAACATATGTACCATGTCCGCCAGTTCTGCTTGGCAACGTGGGCAGCTTCGGGTTTGTCTATCCCCCATGCTCGACATTCTTTTAGGTGTTAGGTATGCTCGGTGTAGAATGTATATTTGTACCTGCCTGAACCTTGCGTTCCTCGAAACTTTATTTGCGTAATGGAGGGCCAAGTTCCATTCCTCATCCCTGAAGGGATGCTGGAGCTCCTCCTCCCATTTTGCTCGCATGTTCAGTGCCCTTGTGTTGATGGTTCCCAGCATTTGTTCGTAGAGCCTGGACACGGTGTCCCCCCCCCCCCTCCGAGACATCGTACCATGCGTCCAGCATCCCTCCAGTGTCTTCCTCCTCTGGTAGGGTCTCCCACCTCCTTCTGATTGCTTGGACCATGCAATTACACAGTAAGAATTGGCCCCTGTGTACTTCCTGTTCCTCCACCAGGGACTGGAAGTCTACCCATTGCCCTTCTTGCCACAGATCCCCTATTTGGGCCACACCCTTGACTTCCCATTGTGTTCTGAATGTTGCCAGATTTGCGATGCGGGTGTCCACCAGTCCTGCCAGGGGGATTTGCCTCGAGCAGGGGTCCCTTGTGCCCTGTGCTTTCCACGCTCTCTTCCATAATGTTCGGTCCAGCTGGATCATGTTAGGGAGAGTTTTTGCCCTGGCGGCGCTCACCCACAAAAGTTCTCTTAAGTAGTATTGCTGGAACATTGGTCGAAAATGATTGCGTCTATAAAGGTATCCTTTCCCAGCCATCGCACCACAAATTGTAGTTGTGCCGCCAGATAGTATCGCTCAAAATCCGGGAGCCTGATCCCCCCCCCACTCATAGCCCCTTTGTAGTGTACTCAGTGCTACCCTGTTCCCCGCCCCCCACAGGAAGTCTCTTGCTATGGTGTGTAGTCTTCTGAAGAAGGACCCAGGTATGTTGTAGGGGATATTGGTGAAGTGATATAGGAGCTGGGGTAAGACCGTCATCTTCAGTAGGGCCGCTCGGCCCATCATCCCCAGTGGTAGCATCTTCCAAAACTGCATGGTGTTCCCAATTTTGTCCCGGGCCGCCTATGTGTTGGCCATGTGTGTCTCAGTGGTATCATGGTATGTGTCCATCCCTAGGTATCTAAAAGTAATCGGGGTCCATGTGAGGCCCAGGTGTGGCAGCTGGTCTGATGTCATTTTTTGCAGGCCTGCCAGGGGGAACAACAAGGATTTTTCTCTGTTAACAGTGATTCCCGATAGTCTGCCAAACGCTCTCAGGGCCTCGAGCAGGTCCAGCAGGTGGGTGCGTGGATCTCGGACATAAAGCAGCATGTCATCTGCGTATATCGAAATGTGGTGTGTTTCCCCGTCTATCACTATGCCAGTGTCCCTGTATTCAGCTCTTAGGAAGGCCGCAAACGGTTCCAGGGCCAGAATATATAACATCGGGGACAGCGGGCACCCCTGCTTCGTACCCCACCCTATGTTCCACTCCCCTGAGGTCTGCCTACCCGTCTTTACCCTTGCCCTCGGGTCTTTGAATAACAGTTTTATCCAGCATAGGAACCCTGCCCCTATCCCAAAGTGGGCGAGTGCTCCCAGGAGCCAATCCCAGTTCACTGAATCAAATGCCTTGATCACATCCAGTGAAGCCACGGCGCACACCCCCTCATCTTGATTCATCCTGTCAATGACATAATGGAGTCTCCGGAGAATCCATGCAGTGTTTCGTTCTGGTACATACCCCGTTTGATCTGTGTGAACCAATGTGGGTATCACTCTTTTAAGCCGGCCAGCTAGTGCCGCTGTTAGGATCTTGGAGTCTTGGTTCATCAGGGAGATTGACCTGTAGGACCCGCACTCGAGGGGTGGTTTCCCTGCTTTAAGTATTGGAACTATTATAGATTCTGACATGCTACTTGGGAGCCTCCCCCTCTCGTATGCCTCCTCTAGTGTCTCCAGTAGTCTCTGGGCCAAGCTATCTCTGTATTTCTCATAAAATTCCCCTGGTAACCCGTCGGGCCCCGGGGACTTTCCCATCGGTAGCTGGGTAATGACTTCCGCCAGTTCCTCCACCGTAAGGAGGGCATCCAGCATGTGGGCCTGCTCCGCTGTCAGTTGAGGGAGCCTGATTTCCGCAAATGCATCCGCCAGGTCCCCCTCCTCTGCCTCTTGTACTCTGGAGTATAGTTTCTCGTAGAATTTCAAGAACACTGCATTTATACACTCTTGGGACCTTACCACCTCCCCCTGGCAGTTTTGAATTGCGTTTATCGGTTCCCACTTGGTCTCCTGTTTAGTCAACCAGGCCAGGAGCCTACCGGGCTTGTCTCCTTCTGCTTGCAATTTCTGTATATACTTCCCATAATCAAGCCGCCCCAGCCTCTCACATGGCTGCCATACACTGTAGTCTCATGGCGGTATGGTCTCCCTGTTCTCCTCCTTTCTCCCCCGCCTGCACTTCGGCTCTCTCAATCCTCCTTTCTATCTCCTCCAGTCCCACCAGGATTTCCCATCTAAGGTCACCCGTCTTCCCCATTGCCGCACCCCTGACCACTACCTTAAATGCCTCCCATGTCGTTCCCGTGCTGTCTACTCTACCTGTGTTGTGCTCGAAATAGTCATCTATCATGATCAGAATATGCTCCTGAAATTCCCCATCTAACAGTGCTTCCGCCCACACCCTCATTTTCCATGTGGGTATGGGGGCTCTCCTGTATGTGTGTGCCCATGCCACTCTTAGCGGGGCATGGTCGGACAGGGTTCACGCTTATATGTGTGCCTCGGTGAATTCACCCAGTGTCTCCTTGCCTGTGAAAAGGTAATCTATCCGAGTGAATGTCCCGTGCGGGGCACTATAGTGTGTGTAACCCCTTTCGCTCCCATGTACCTTTCTCCAGACGTCTTCTAACTCGAGCTGATCCAGTATCTTGTGCAGCACCCGTGCAGGCGGTGCCGCTCTTTTATGCTTGTCGTCTGACCTATCCAGTCAGGGGTCCAACGTGCAATTTAGATTGCCGGCCCAGATGATAGTTGCGTTCCTGCACGGGGCCAGTCGGGGCATGAGTGACTTAAAAAAGTCTGTTGCATCGTGATTGGGGGCGTAGTTGTTCACCAGGCACACTTCCCGGTTCTCCAGCATTCCATGGACAATCAAGACTCTGCCCTCGGCATCCTCCTCCTGATTGATGAGTTGAAATGGGGTGCCCGGGGCAATCCAGATCGCCACCCCCCTTACATAGTTTGAATATGTTGAACTATACGTCTGGCCTCCCCATTTCTTTGCCAACTTGGCTTGCTTTTCAGCTGTCAAGTGTGTCTCCTGTAGCATTGCAATGTGGGCTTTTGCTTTGTTTAACCAGGTGTAGACCCTTAGCCTTTTGACTTAGGCATCCAGCCCTCTGACGTTCCATGTGACCACATTTAGTTCATCCCGGCCCCTATGTTGGCTGGCTTCAGTGGCCCATTCGTTCCCATGGGTCTATTCGGTTCTATTTCCTCCTGGCGTACTGACTTTGGGGGCCAGACCACCGATTTCCTTCTGCTGTGCCTCTGGTGGTCTGCTTGTCCGCCTTCTCCCTTGTCTTTCCCGGTGTCAGCTGACCCTTCCGTTGCTAGCTTCTGTTCCATACTGGCCTTTTTTCTACGTGCTCCTTGTTGATTTCCCACACCTGGGCGTGGCCTTGCACACTCCCCTTTCTTGTCTTTGCCGTGTCCCCGTCGTATGTTGTGCCTTCTTCCTCTCGTGCCTTCTCCTTGCAAACTTAACCACACACCCTTAACTACTATAAACAAACGCCCAGCCCCCCCCCCCTGCTCGGGCTCTGCCGCTTTCCAGGTGTTGCCCTCCTTTCCACGGGCGCACTCGTCGCGGCGTAGTGTCTTGAAACTGACACTGCAAACATTGTCTCTACTTGGGGTCTCTACTATGGGTCTTGGCAGTCCACTTCCGGAGGTCTTGAGCTCCCATTTTGAACCACTTGTTTAGGCCTTTAGATTCTTGATCTGCTGATTATCCGCGTTTTCCGCTTTCCGCAGGGTACATCCTTGGTTTATCATTTCGGCGAGGTGTCATCGCATCCGGCAGCCTGCTCGAGTGTCTATCAGGCTCTCCTTCACCGACCTTTGTTTATGCCTCTGGGGCGTGTGTTTGGTCCCCACTCTCACTCCCTGCCCCGTCGGGGCACCTCTCCGTTCCTCTTGTCCCCCTCTCTTGGTTGTGGGATCCCTTGTTGGTCCATTCTCTCTTGTACATCTGCTGTGGTCTCAAATAACCGTGTCCACCCGTTGTGCAACACTTTGAGCATGGACGGGTATAGCAGCATGAATTTCACCCCCGCCGCCCGGAGGCGCTCTTTGGTCGGCCAGAACTGGGCCCGTTGTTTTTGCACAAGCGCAGTATAGTCTGGGTAGATGGTTACCCTGGCTCCATTTCGGGTTATCACCCCACCTTCCCTTGACAATGTCAAGATTTTTTCCCTGTCTTTAAAATTCATGATCTTCGCAATCATGGGTCTGGGTGGCGCTCCCGGGTGGGGTTTCCTGGTTAGTGCTCTGTGTTCCCTCGCCACTATGAAACCCTGGGACAGGTTCCCTGCGCCTACCTCTTGGAGCAGTAGGTTCTCTATATAGTTTGTGGGGTCCCTGCCTTCCTCTCCCTCTGGCAGTCCCACAATGCATACGTTGTTGCGCCTGGCTCTGCCCTCCGCATCTTCAGCCCTGCATTCCAGTGTCCTGATCCATTCCAGCACCCCTGTCATTTGTGATTTGGAGGTGGTCACATTCGCAGAGTTGCTCTGCACTTGTTGTTCCACCATTGTCACTCTCTCTGCTAGGTTCCTTGTGTCCTGTCTAAGGAGCCCAACGTTCACAATCACTGCATCCAGTTTACCCTCTATCGACGCCTTCAACGCCTCTATGGCCACCAGGATACTGCCTTCCACCTGTCTGATCTCTCCCTGTGTGGTGTTTGGCGTGGCTGCGTCCACCCGTGTCATCCCAGGTTGCGGATCATCATTCTTACAGGCAAATGTCTCCATGCTCGTTTGTTTCACTCCGCTGCCTTTCTGTTTGTCGGGCATGTTGTCCTGTGCCCTGGGCTGTATTGCGGGCGGTGTGTCCTCCGGATCGCCGCCCCTCAGAGGCCGGCACGCTCTCTCCCTCTTGTGGGTTATTCCGGTTTTAATCCTGTCCACCCTGAGTCCCCTTCAGCGCTGCTGCTTCTGACCGCTTTATTGTAGTTGTTTTTTAGGGTCTTGTATTTACAGAGTTCTTGCAGTCTCTTAGTGGTGAGTGCTCATGGATTCCGTCAGGCTTGGTCTCCTTGTATGCCCTGTCCTTTATCGGATGGCTTCCCCCAGCTCTTCCTTGCTGTTGCCCAGCGGCTCTGACTCTGCAATTCAACAGTAGTCCGCGGCCACTCGGTGGGAACGTTTTTTTCTCCTGTCTCAGCATGGAGGCCTATTTGTGGGCCTATCACCGATGATTCCAGCTGATCTGCCTTTCTGAGGGGGAATTCGTGACTCGAGAGGCTGTTCTCCCCAGCTGCGTTGCGATCTCATGTGTGTGGGCCGGGGGTCTCCTCCCCTCCCGGGGGTTTTACTATTCGTTCGAGGGTCTCCTCCTTCCTCCCCCTCTTGCTAGTGTCTGTTGTAGGCTTGAGATCTATTCGGGTGGGTTATGTTCTCCCACGTATGCCCCGTGGCTCCAGGCTGGCCGCACCCACTTGTCCTCCAGCTGTCTGGCTCGTGGGATCCTCCACGGTTTTCTTGTTGGGTTCCCTTATGGGTACCCCTGATTGCCCTGCAGATGGCTGCCACTCTGCCGCAGTTGTGGTGTAGCGGCCCCCGTGTACCTCTCGCTGCTGGGGGCCGGGGGAGGGTCGCACTCACCAACCTCGCAGGGCTCCCGTGCCGCTGTCCAGGCTTGTTCCCGTGGGGCTTCTCCGTTGTGACCGCCGGCCCATGGTGTGTCGGGGCTCTGGGCCTCAGGCCCTGCTGTCTGTTGTCCGCGGCTGCAGCTTCCCGTGCCTCTGCGTGTCCCGGCGCTCATCTTTGCCCACAGTAGGGCGGGCCGACCCAGCGCTTCTCCCAGTCTCCTGCCAGGTGGTACGCTGGTGTCTGCTGGGCTTCCTCACTCCCTGCAGGCTGTCTGTTCTACTACGCCTGGTCACTCCCCGCTTCCAACAATTCCTCGTCTTTCGGGGTTTGTGCAGACTTTCAACGGGTCGCGGCCGCCATTTTGTGTGACGGTTCCGCGTTGCTCACAGTCCTCGTTTTAGTCTCGCCGTCCTCCAATTTCGCTCGCGCTTTTGCCTGCGTGTGCCCCGGACCGTCAGATGTCCCCTCCTTTGTTTTTCCGTCTCTTCTCGCCTAATTTCAACGTTTTTTCGGGATCATTGGCCGGATCGAACGGGAGCCCTCAGAGACTTGCTCACGCTTGCATGGCCGCCAAGCCACGCCCCCCCCCCTGGTCTACATAGTTCTGTGAAATGTCTGATTTCCTTAGCAGACCAATTGATGTCTGATCCAGAAGCACCAAATGGTCTGCATATAGCAACCAGCCTATTTCCTATTTCGGTTCCATTTAACTTTGGTGGAAAAGCAGATTTATGAGCCAAGTCTTTTTTTATATCCTCAATGTAAACATTAAATAAGACAGGAGCAAGGGGGCATCCTTGTTTTAGGCCCTTGAAGGTGAACATTATTCTAGTCAAATGGCCCAGCTAATCCAATGTAATCTGCATTGAGGTTCCTGAATATAGGTCCTTTATAGCTAGGAGTAGATCTTTTGGACAGCTTCGTTTTTTCAATTGCTGCCAAAGTAGCTCTCGATCAATGCTATTGAAAGCTTGCTCTAAATCTATACATGCAAGATACATGTTTACGTCTCCCCTTGTTGTTCTCATTTTCAAGAGGCTAATCAGTAATAAGTTCCAACTGCATCCCATATCCTTCACAAATCCAGTTTGGCGACAATAATAGCTCTATGAAATTGGCACCCACTCGTTCAAGTACCTTACAATAACCGTGGCAAATATTTTCCCCAAGATGTCCATAAGGGCGATTGGTCGATAGTTTTTTGGTGCCATTCTGTCTCCCTTTTTTTAATTTTGGTACCACCACCACCGCTTTCTAGGACATCAGGACCTTTCTCTTAAGAAGGATTATACCAAATAGAACCAAGAAAAAGTCTGCCCATGCCTCTGGGGCTGCTTTTAACATTGCATTAGAGAAGCCATCTGGACCAGGGGCACACAACCAGCTTACCTTTTTAATTAACATTAAGATTTCTTCTCTATCCATCTCAATTTCCCATTTCAGCCCAGTAACTTCCAATGTTGATCTGTCCACTAGGTCCATTGCTTCAAATAGGCTCCCGAAATGGCTGACCCTGATATCTTCTGGTATAGGATTTAATTGATATGAGCAGGAGGCTGCCCCTTTCTCATTCAAAAGCTGACACAATGTCTTGTTGTTATTACTGTTAAGTGTCTGTAGAATGGTTTCTGTGTCTTTTTGAAGGATCATTGCTTTATGGGATATAATCCAGTTCTTATATTTTTGCCTCCTTTTCCTTAGCAGTTCCCCTTTGCTTATGGTTTTTAAGCTGGTCAACCCTTGCAGATCCTTTCTAAGGAGTTTTTTTTGAGCTACCACTTCCTTGTCATAAACATGAATTGGTTTGTGCACAGGTTGCAGGTCTTTATGTGGGCACTTTCTAAAGGCAGTCAAAACACTGTCGTATTTGACTCCTTCCACTTCCCACTTTTGCCATGCTAATAATGAACTTGTTAGCTGAGGGACTTCTTTAGGTAGTAAACAAAGTCTGTTTCTTCCCCCTTCTACCTCTAACGTTTCCTTCCAAATGTCTTTATTTTCTTTTAACATTCTGGCACATGTTGGGATTATTGGGTCCTGATCGTTATAAACTGCTGGAGAAACTCTCAGGGACATTACATTTGGAAGCAAGTTTCCAGAGACAAAAAAGTAATCCAATGTGGCATACTGCTTTCCATTTTGCCATGTTGCAGATTCCGGAATGTCACCCTTCCTGTTTCCATTTAAAATATGTATGCCTCTTGTTTCCATCTAGTCTAGCCACTGTAGGCCTCTACGGATATTCAGTCCAATTGCAACATCTGCATATTGGGTAGCATTCAATCAAGAGGACAACCAATCTATGTTCAGATCACCACAGATTATCAAGAGAGGATCCATTTGGATATTATACATTTTATCAATGCACTCTGTCACTAATCCTATGAAATTGGATCCTTCTTCAACATCCGGGTTCCAGTATAGATTAAACAGTATCCGAAGGCACCTGCTCCTGTTGCTGCACTCCTCTAAGTGCATAATCAAAATTTGTGTATAAGGATTTGGGTTGATTGTTTGAAGTACCTGCAGATTAAAGCCATTTCTTAATATTGTTAGGATCCCAGACAATGGTCTGCCAAACCTGCCCCTTTTTGCTTGATTTAAATACAAAGTAAAGCCATCTAGAAGCAGAGCCTCCATCGGCCGAGATTCCTGGATGCAAATTATGTCCAATTTGGCAACAACCGGGTCTATGCTATGGAAAAGATGGGTGAAGTCCTGAGTGTTCCAAGACCCGATTGCCAAATTTCTTGATCTGTGAATCTTCTGGCTCTTTTCTTTGTCACTCGGCGCCAGAGCCTTGGCTAACCCGCTCCAAGACTGCTCCTCTTGGTAGGGTGATTTTTCCTTAGGATCTTGTTGCACCACCCTTCTTAGTATATCTTCAGTGTTTATCCCATGTATCTTTTTTTTTTTTTTAACTTTGTTTATTTTAAATCAAGGCAGGATGATAAGTACAGACATTATAAGCAGTGGTTATTTAGGCATGTTGACCCCCAGTCCTTTATCCCCCCCTGCGTCTTCTCCCTCCTCCCTCCCCCTGGTCCATCTGTCCCATAGGCCCTGTGGGCGGGCTCCTCCCTCCCGGGCAGTCCGAATTGGGCCTCAGCAGCTATGTGTCTTCCTCCGGGATCTCCTGATTTTTTAAGATCCAGTGGGCCCTGATGGGTTTGTAGGTTAGGGCGGGGAAGCGCTGGTCGAATTCCAGCACTGGGGCCCAGATATTCTGGAAACGGTGAAGAGTTCCTGCTTGTGCTGCCGTCACCTTCTCCGCTATCAGAATGTCCCAAAGTTTGGTCCACCATTGGGCTATGTGAGGGCCTTCCGGGGTTTTCCAGGTTCGGGCCACCGCTGTTTTCCCCGCTAGTAGGCAGTGAGTTAGTAGTTTCGCTCTGGGTCCGGAGCGCGGATAGGACCCGGGAATTGGAGCAGCCAGCAAAACCGGTTCTGGTTCCAAGGGAATCGTTGTTCCGGTAATTTGTGAGATGGACCCTAGGCAAGCTTTCCAGAATAGTTGGATCTTTGGGCAGTCCTACCACATGTGGAAGAAGGAGCCTGGGTGGCCGCATCCTCTCCAGCAAGAGTGGTCCACCTGGGGGTTCATATAGTGAAGTCTGAGGGGCGGATAGTACCACTGCATTGTGATCTTATACGCACATTCCCTATTGGTGATGCAGGTGGACGAGGTATGTGTTCTGGTCCATATGTCAACCCAGGTTTGATCCTCTATCGGGTGACCCAGGTCCGCTTCCCATTGGGCCATGCAGCGGGTTCTTGTGGTCAGGAAGTCGCTTAGAAAGTGTCTGTACAGGGTGGATACTCTGCCGCGGGTTGGAAGGTCTCCCAGGGTGAGTTCTAAGGCAGTAGGAGGGCGTGTTGCTGCTTGCAAGGTTTGGGGATGCGAGCACCAGTGGCGTAGTTGAATATATGTGAATCTATCCCGTTCCTGGAGTTGGAACTTCTCCTTGCATTGGGCGAATGTGAGAGGTCTCTCCCCCGTATACAGCTGGTCTTCGGTCTCCAGCCCACCTTTGATCCAGCTACGAAAATTGCGAGGATTCGTACCCGGTGTGAACGTTGGATTATGAAAGACCGGGGAACGTGGGCTCAGTCCTCTTGGCACTCCCTTTCGTTTTAGCGCCCAGTCCCAGGTGCTAAGGGTGTGTTTAGTTGATAGCAGGAGCTCTCCCCAATGGGTTCTGAGGGGGGGCGGGATGTGTGGTAGAAATCGCAGGGGTAGGGGTGCCCGTGATTGTTCCAGCTCCACCCATCTGGGGCGGTTTGTTGTGTTTTGCCAGGCCTGGACCTGGGCCAGTTGGGCTGCCACTCTGTAGGCCTGTAGGTCTGGGACCCCCAGCCCTCCCAATTTGGAACTCCCCAGCATAGTTCTGAGAGGGATTCTCGCTTTCTTACCTCTCCAGATAAAGTTCAGCATTTTCCTCTGGATCGCTCGGAGAGTTGGCGTGGGGATTGCCACTGGTAGTGAGGCGCATGTGTATAGGAATCTCGGAAGGAGGTTCATCTTGCATGCAGTGATGCGCCCGAGCAGTGAGATCTCTTGGGTCTCCCAGCGCTTCAAGTCGCCTTCCAGTTCTTTAAAGAGTCGGGGAAAATTGGCTTTGTACGCATCCCTTGGGTCAGCCGGGATGTAGACCCCTAGATAGGGAATGGCGCTCTTTTCCCATGTTATTGAGCACATCCTAGTCAATGGTTCTCGTTCTGCTGGGGCGAGGCCAATACCCAAGGCGGATGATTTATCAAAGTTTATGGTGAGGCCTGAGACTTCGCCGTAGCTGGTGATTTCGTGTATCGCGTGTTTGAGGGATGAGTGGGCCTCCGAGATCGTGAGCAAAATGTCATCCGCGTATAAGGCGAGTTTATGGTGCGTGGGGCCACTTTGTATGCCCTTGATTTGGTCATTCCGCCTAATTTTTTGTGCGAAGGGCTCCATGGTGAGTGCAAAGAGCAAGGGCGACAGTGGACAGCCTTGCCGGGTTCCGCATGATAAGGGGATTGGGGCCGAGTTGTGGCCGTTGATCCTCAGGCTTGTTTTAGGGCTATCATAGTTGGCTAGAACCATCGTTTGGAAAGCTGGTCCGAAGCTGAAGGCCCCTAGGGTGTGTCTCATAAACGTCCAATCCACCCTATCAAACGCCTTAGCTGCGTCGAGAGCCACTAAGACTAGTTTTTGGGAGTTCCGGGAGGCGAGGTCCACCAGGTTCAGGGTTCTCCGGATGTTGTCACCTGCTGTCCGGTGTAGGATAAAACCTGCCTGGTCGGGGTGGATGATCTTCGGCAAGATGCGATTCAAGCGGGTTGCTAGAATTTTTGAGTATATGTTCGCATCGATATTTAAGAGTGCGATTGGTCTGTAGGATGTTATGATTCTTGGGTCTTTTCCAGGTTTGGGCAGGAGGATGGTGGTTGATTCCTGCATCGATGGGGTCACTGCACCCGTTTCCCTGAAGGAGTTGAATAGGGTAGCCAGGTGGGGGGTCAGTTGTGCTCTGAATAGTTTATAGAACCTGTTGAGAAGCCATCTGGGCCGGGGGCCCGTGTTTTAAGTGATTTGATGGCCTGCTCAATTTCCTCCCCTGTGATGGGCTCCTCCAGTTCGTCTCTCGTTGCGTCGGAGAGCCGGGGCACTGCTGCCTGCTGCAGGTATTCCTTCTGTTGTGACAAGTTTCGTGGGGTTGCTTTCATGATTTGGGCCAAGTAATCTATTGCGAGGCGTTGCTTCTCGGGCTCTGAGTATAGTGTGACCCCGTTGGCATCACGTAGGCCCGTGATTGCGTTGATGCGTCTCTGCTTGGCTAGTTTGGCCACCAGAAATTTGTTCGCCTTGTTGCCCTTCGCGTAGTATGACTGTTTGGCCTTCGCCATTAGTTGGGCGGTTTGTTCCGCATAGTGGGCTTCCAGTTTTTTCCGTGCCGTACAAATGATCCGTTGTGTTTTGGGGGACCAGCCTTTCTCCTTATGGAGTGCCTCGGCTTCTCTTAGTTCGTTCTCTAGGGCCGTCTGGGTCTGACGTCTGTCTCGATGGTAGGCCGCACCTTGGGCTATTAGGGAGCCCCTGCCTTCATGGCGTCCCAGTTGTTCGCTAATGAGGTGTCTGAGGCTGGGTTTTCGTTAAAGAAGTTTCTTATTCCTGTTGCGATCTTGTCTCTGGTGGCCATGTCGTTAAGGATCGGGTCGTACAGCATCCATTTACGCGGGATGTTGGGGTTAGGGTTATGAACCCGGAGTTCCAGGAGCACTGGGGCATGGTCGGATATCGCTCTTGTGCCGATGGTGACCTCTTTGACTGAGGGGAACGTATGAGGGGAGATCAGGAACAGGTCGATCCTTGAGAAGGTGCGATGGACAAAGGAGTAAAAGGAGAAATCTTTTTCATCAGGGTGGAACACCCGCCATGAGTCTATTATCTCCAGCGTCCTGAAGAATCGAAGGAGGCTGAGTGCTTGGGCGAAGTCGCCTTGAGTCGGGGGGTGTGATCGGTCTTTGGTGGGGTCGGGAACCCCGTTGAAATCCCCGCCGACAATTGTTTGGCCCTCCACAAAGCTAGCAAGAGATGTGCCCAAGGAGTCATAGAAGTGTGACTGTCCAGTGTTGGGAGCGTATACTGAGATGAGGGTATATAGGTCTCCCATTAGGAGGCATTTAATCGCTGTAAATCGGCCTTCTGGGCATATTTTCATTTCCAGAATCTGTGGGTTCAGGTCTTTCCTGAAGAGAATCGCTGTACCTCCTTTTTTATTTGTGCCAGAGGCGAAGAATTGGAGCGGGAATAACCGGGATCGAAGGCGGGATACATCTGCCGGCAGCAGGTGGGTCTCTTGAAGCATGGCTGTTGCTGCCTCTTCGTCGCGAAGTTTCAGTAGAATTGCCTTTCGCTTGTTGGGGGAGTTCAGGCCATTAACATTCAGGGAAAGGATTCGAAGCGAGTGAAGGTCCTCTGAAGACTCACTCTCCGTTCCTTGGGTTAGGGGGGGGGTCATGGGGTGGTGGTTCAACTGCCATGTCTATTAGGGAAACTCTTGATATCATCCTGCACTTGAGATTTTAACGCGGAGCCCCAACGGGGGGCCGCAACTTTAACAGGGAGGTAGACCGACATTGTCAGTACGGTCATACCTAAGGCCAACAGGGCCGACTGTCCCATCACGTATCGTGTACTGTGGGTTTCCAAGGAACAAGGGATGGAAAGTATCCTTGGAGTGGGTATGAACCATGGGTGCGGCCCGCCGCCACCGTGTTCAAGGTTGGTGAGCTCGAAATCTAGGTGGCGGGTCCTACTTCAAGCGGGGGCATCTGTGTCCAGGCTTACTTGCTGACGGAGCCTGGGACCGTGGAAGCGTCCCCGTTCATCTCTTTCTGTTGTTCCGCTGAGTGGACGACCATGGTGTGCGTTTGGGCTTTGGGGAGGGAAGTAGTCCAGAGTCTTCGGTCCCCTCTGGAATTGGCGTGGAAGGATCTCGGGGTGATGTTGGGTGTAAGATTTTCTCAGCGTCTTCCAAGTGGCTGATTCGGCGTAGGGTGCCATTATATGTAAACTGGAGAGCTGTCGGAAACAGCCATCTGTAACACATCTGTTGCTCCTGGAGGAACAACGTCAGAGGCCGAAGTGCTCTTCTTTTCTGGGGAGTGAGTGGTGAGAAGTCCTGGTATATCTGAAGTGGAGTGCTCTGAAAAGTGATCTCCTCTCCTTGGCGACTGATTGCTGATATTGCCTCTTTCGTCGTAAAGAAGTGGACCCTGGTAATAACATCTGGGGGGAGTCCAAATCTGTCCCACGGCGCGGGCGGAGTCTGTGGGTCCGGTCCAGCAGGAGCTGGGATTTGTCCAGATCCGGGAGTAAGGCCTCGAAGAAGCTTCCCACGTAGTCCGCTAGCTTGTTGTCGGGGATAGAGGACGGGACGCCCCGAATGCGGAGGTTATTGCGACGTGCCCTATTTTCAAGGTCTTCATGTTTGAACTCCAGGATCTCGTATTTGTGAAGCAGGGAATCGATAGATTTTTGCACTTCCCCCAGTGTGGTAGTGTGATCCTGGGAATGGTCCTCGATCTCTCCGAGCCTCTGTTCGAGTTCTGTGACCCTCTGATCCGTTTGATCAACTTTAGCGGTGAGTTCCGAGAGGCAGGCGCGGAACTCCGATTTGATGTCCGCCATGAAGGCTATCAGGTCTCCTTTGGTGGCGAGAGCACCCCTATCCTCTTGTGGCTTATGTGGGGTCAGTTTAGGAGGATCCTGTTTCTTGGGTTTCTCCGGAGCCGTAAACATGGCGGAGATATCTGTGCCCTTGGTCACCTTCGTCTGCCTCGACATGCTGCTCGTGTCAGGCGGTCTCGATTAAGAGAGCAGCAGCGAGGCCTCGGATGGTGGGCGACTGCACTCGGGGAGTTCCTCACCCTCGACCCCCGCTCTGGACTAGATCTGGGCGAGTGGGCAGGGGCGCCCCAGGAAACGTTGGTGTGGGGAGGGGGTCTCCGTCGGGGATGATGCAGGATGGCCGCGGGGGTCCCGACTCGTCCTTCGTAGCGGGGGGAGGGGTGGAAGCCTGCTCTCTCGGTCCATCGGAGTGTATGTAAGCCGTAGTCGCCGAGGCAGCAACCCGGTGTGTTCTGGGTCGCCTTCGTAAGAATCGGATGATTCTGTTTTAGATTCCGCTCCCCCTCTCCAGCTCCTCGGTGTTCTAGGGCCCTGCTACCGCCGGGTGCGGAGTGTGCTGCTGGGTATCGGCTTGGCGGCCATCTTGGTTTCTTCGGTCGAAGACGGGGGAGAAGTTCAGCCGCTGAATTCTGGTAGAACGCCTCCTCGGTCGAAGGCTATGTTTAGCCAGGTTGTGCCATGTCGGTTCCGGTCGCTTTAGATGGCATTGGCGACGCGGAACCCCGCTTAAAACCACCGAAATTCGACGGCGGCGGCGGGCATCCCACGGGCGGCCTCAGAGGAGCGACCACATCGATGGCGCTCCAAGCCACGCCCCCTATCCCATGTAACTTTAACGGGGTCTTACTAGTCAATCCCCTACTTTGAATCAGTGGGAGTAATGGGGCTGGCTGCAATTTCTGTCCAGTTTACTTAAAGTTTTCAAAAGAGGGACCAGTCCTTTTCAGTTCTGATTTTGTACAGCAATCTGCCGTCTTCTCATTCGACTTCTTTCCTGCATTCTCACTTCCCCTTAGATCAAATCCCAAAGTGTGAAGCTCATTGCTTTCCTCCAAAAGCAATGAGCTCAAGGAGGCAGAGCCCATGTGCAGGTTTACTCAGTCGTTTTCTCTCTCGTAGACGAGCAGCAGCATCCCTATAGACTTTTAAAAAGAAAGGTTTAGTGCCTGGACACTGGATGATTGTTTTAAAAGAGCAGGCAAGAGGTACATTAGCCAACCATTACATGCCTTTGAAAATTGAATGGGGTTACAAAAACAACGATCATTATGCATGAAGGACGGATTCAGCATTTTACCTTTAGTCTCATTCACTGCAAAATGGAATCCAAACTCTCCTGATAAGTGTCCCTTCTGCTGTTATGAAATTGAAAGTGAGCAGCACTTTGTCTCTTCTGTCACCTCTGTTGTAAGACAAGGAGAAAACCGCTTTTACCTATTTTACGCAAATAGAAGTTTTTAAACAAGGTAGACGCCTTGGTATGTTTTAGATGTGCAATTGATCCAGATGTTGTAAAAGCAATTGCCAGTTTCATTGAAAGTGCATGGTTTCTTAGAAACAGTTGTATGCATTCATAATAACCACAGCTGTTTTAGTTATCACTTGTCTATGAATTTGTTTTAATCTTTTTATTATGATGATTGTTATCCTGCTTTATTGTGCCCAGCTCTTAGAATTATAACAGACGCACAAAAGGTGCACCTCCACAAAGGAAGGGATAATTGAGTGAGAACACTTTAAGAGTTGTGTTGAAAACAAGAATAAACATGAATAGATGCTAACACAAAAAGTAACTTAATGGAGTTCTTATAACAGGCAAACAGAACACAATATCCTTGAGATGAAAACAAAGGCATCAGAAACAGAGGGCTGCATAAATTGTATATTAATGTTGCCATGCATACCTCTGTATCACTTGGTGAGGAACTGCCCAGTGGGCACCCTACTATAAAGAGTGTTTAAGAGAAAATGCAAGTAAACTAGTCAATGTCTACAGCATCCGGAATGGGTTTAAATACCACATTAATACCAAAAGAAATATTTCTGCAAATAAAATCAAGAAAACCTCATAATTAATTAACAATTATCACGAAGCAACAATACCAACATTGCATACTATTTTGCTTATTTTTTGTAATTGTTAAACCAAACCATACATGGTGATACAATCTGGTCATCTCTCTTGTTTTAAACAAAAAAATACAATTGCTGCATCATCACATTGTCAATCCTTTCTAAAAAATCCTTAAAACAATTGTACAACTTAATGTTTATTAAATTTGTTTTCAGCCTTAAAGAAATATTCCAACATTTGTGCTGTCGAAAAACAAATGTTTTCTCTTTTCATTACCCAACCACTGTTCTCTTATCTGTTTATAGAGTTGATAAATAAGGAAAATATAGGGTTGTGTTTCCATGCTCAAATTTCAAATTCCTTAGCATGCTCCCACAGTTCCAACCAATGGAGAAGTCTCAATCAAAATTTCAAATAGAAAGTGTGCCACCACCTAGCTACAGCTGCTCATTTCACCGCTGAAGCTATCAAATGGACTGAATCATTTATTTCCAATCGTACTATGAGGTCTTTTCTGCATCATCAGCAGCCTCCCAGCCTCAGTATCATGTGGTGTACCCCAAGATTTTTGCATGTCGCCCACATTATAAAATGTCTTTACAAAGCTCCTTTTCAACAAACTAGACACATTGGGTGTTATGCATACCAATTATACAGACAACACCCAAATACTCATACCTATCACAGGATGCTGTGACGTCTGACTCAAACACTTTTAACAAAATCTACCTCACTATTCAGGCTTGGATGGCACAAAATGAGTTATGTCTTAACAACGAGAAAACTGAGTTAATTATAATTGGGAGCAAATCTAAATGAAATAATTTATCACAACTCAATAAATCTTTTAATATCAATGACAATACCATCGACGTTGCTAAGGAGATAAGAACTCCTCTAGAACTACAACGACTCTTCACTAACCTTAACAAGACAGGTCAATGCTGTTGTTTCATCTGTCGCTTATACTTCAAAATTAATCAGAGCCAGCAGACCTTTCATCTCTGCAGATAATTGCAATCCCCCCTGGCTAGAGCGCTGATCGTTTCTAGGATTGATTATTGCAACTCACTCTTTGCGGGATCCAATACTAGAAACATCAGCAAACTCCAAATCGTACAAAACAATGCAATTAGAGCAGCTCTGAATATACCTAAATACGAACACATATCATCAACCAAATGACACATTCAATGGTTTCCAGTTCAAGACAGAATTAAATTCAAAGTCCTCTCACTTACCCACAAATGTCTATCAAACAACACACCAGCATACCTTAGCAATCAAATTGTCAAAACTCAATCTAACAGACCTACACGGGCCTACTATTCTAACCTTATCACTACACCGAGATTCAGGAGAGAGAAAGCTGGTGGATCCAGCTTCCCAGTGGTTCTGGCTAAACTGTGGAATTCTTTGGCTTATCACTGAGAAATGACACAGCCCAGTGGTCATTCCGAAAAAGCCTAAAAACTCTGCTTTTCAATCTAGTCTCCCAGCAATAGTGACTGTGTCAAGTTCAACAAGTTTATATCTAACATAAGTGTCAACCTGCATAAAGAAGCAAATCCTGTAGATCATACAACAAATTAGAGCCCTGCAACTTTATGTAACATATGTTTTGTCTGATATGAATACAAGATGTGCTGTACCTGCATAAGTTGGATTATACGCCTGCAACCAAATTGATATGAATACAGGATGTGCTGTACCTGTACAAGTTGAATCATATGCCTGTAACCAAATTCTTAAGTCAAGCGCCTAGATACCTCTGGGTTATGTGTGTTTTATAAATATTCAAAAATTAATAGTCAAATAAAGTTCTCATTTGGACTAGCTCCTCCATAAACATAGATTTTGTGAATTCCTGCCTCATGATGTATTAACGATATATTTTCACAGCAGGTCTTTACCATTTTTTACTATCCCAGCCAATGTAGTTTTTATCAGAACCCTCATATTCGTTGCTGGAATATCTCAGGTTCAATTATTCCTCAAGTTTACCTTTAATGTTTCATAACTGATAGTTATGCCCAAACCTTTGGTGTGTGCCCATAACACACCTTGCAAATATTCAAATAGTCTACCTTTTAATGTCCCAGGGAAGACGTGTTTCAATGCCTACCACAATTTCACAATTGCAGCTCCAATTTCAAAATTGACCAGGTTTATAGCTAACTCCAATCTAATATTTTAAATACTTGAATATTTTCTGAAGGCAACATTATTTTCAAAACTAAATTTTCAATTTGATTTACCCAAATATTGTTTCTTTAACTAGGGAATGTATTGCTTTTATGAGGAATGTAACTACTTTTAGCAAATGTAATCTGATCAAAGGTGTCAGAGCGTTGCTACCAGATTTTATTTTTATGTTTCACTATATTTTTTAGTATATGAAACAATCCTATTTTCAAGTAGGTGCTATATGTTTGCCTATTTATATTGTACCTAGATTTATACACAAAAAGTGGCACCACTTTAATTATCTGTCACTTGCCATTTAAACCTCTTTAACTTCCTTCCAAAAATGGGATATAATTTTCTTTAAAAGTCATGGATCAATTGTGACTATTAAAATAACTGTTTGATTCGCCTAGGGAGTGTTGCAAACCTAAGTGTGTTATATAAATACTAACAGTGTTGTATGCAAACGACAGATGCATAAGATTAACATTTTCATTAATAGTGGATTATTCTTTTTTGCTGTACAGGGCACTATCAACATCTGATAAATATAGGTTTTACAACAATCAGACCAAAAGAGAACCTTATTTTAGATAATTTTATGTTGGTATGTTAGTCGATAAATCCCCTTTGTTCATTTAATGGGTTCTAAAATAATAATTACAATGCAATTGTATTGTCAGGGCGAATAATGTCCTTGAAATTTCCCAAGTGGATAGTTTCTGCAAAAACAAACAATGGTTATCAACTTTTTTCAAGGGAAGGGCTCCACATTGCCTCCCCACAAACAAGAAGGGGGCACCCGGGGAAGTATCTTTTTGCCCACGTTTTCAGCCACCTGATTGGCTCAGCACCCTCTACCGGGCGAGGCTAAGGTTTAATGCTAATACATTATTAACCTTTGGTGCAGCTTCACTAACCCTGTTTGCTTAAGATGGATGTTTGTTTCCAGTGCTTGTTCTTTTACTTAGGGGATATTTTGTAAACATGTTCGCTCAAGCATCCTGAAGCGGTATCCTTTGGGAATGCTGCCTATTTCCAGAATTCCATATAATAGCTCATAATAATTCCTTTCCAGGAGTGTACAATTCATTTCAAGGAATAATATAGGCTATAAAAAATGTTTCATCTTGCAGTCGCTAAAGGTCAAATCTTCACGCTAGCAGAGTTTCATACAGGCCAGTAGCCTAACATGTTTTAATATCCATAATAAATATTGTAATTTGATGTGCATAATCATCAATATTTATTTCTTGATCTTTATGTTTAAAATACATGTTCAGAAAATGTTACCATTTATTGACAATATAGAACTTTCAGATGTGTCCCTTGCTCTTCTTCTAGCAATTCTGCAGTCATTATTTGTCCTTCAGCAGCAACACTATTACGCATTCGACAAAATATCCTAGGATCTCTATGTTTGCCAACATAGTAAGCTCTATCCAAGTGTTAGCTGTGTAATCTTGGGTGTGGTCCAGCCAATTCGGATAGCAGATTTTCAGGCATTAAACCCAGAAATTGCCCTGAATTTCCCCCTCTTTGAGAACACACCAAATGTTATCCCCATCCCTCCTTGATGTGGCTCAACCTACCTCTGCCATCTGCTTCTGCCTCTTTCACCCCATCTGCCGGCATCACTGTCTTTGCACTCTGCAGGCCCCTCTCATATCTCACCCCGCACCCTGCCTTTGTGCCACAGTGTGAGTCATTTCCAGGGAGAGCTTTCTCAGCTACATTGCAGGTGCCTCCAATCGGCTTCCATCCTGATGTTCACTTTGGTGTCCCATTACCAATGCGAAGTTGCACTCTGATAACTATTGTTGCTGGTTTTTAAGCTCTAGTTCTGCAAGGGGCATGGAGTGTTGACAGGTCCTAAACGTATGAGCACCTCCAGTTAGGAGCAATGATAGGCTTTAGCTGCCCTGAGCACTCCTTAATGTCCCTCACGTTTTTAATCTACAGATGTTTATCATTAGAAATGATTTTATAGATCTGTTGAAATTGTGTTCCTTATGTGGATCGAACAATAGTTTTTGATTTTCTTTTACCTGTGGCGATAGAGCGTGTGGCACTTTCCAAAATGTATCAACCGTGATGAAGAGCTTTATTAAATAAAATTGTACTGTCCAGTCTTGCATTTGAATCTCCCAGAATGGTGGGCCAATTATGGGAACTTCTAACACATTGCTAGTTATAAACCTATCATCTTGTTAGCTACAGGTTAATGTGTGGGGTAGGGCATAGCATACCAGCAATGGCACGAGAGCGCAGGCTGCTTAGGGTCATTACCTTCGTGGTAAACTATTACACCACAATCATTAATGCTAACATCTAGGTTGCTAGTGGCTGTTTGCTTTAAGGGAAATTGGCTTTGCTTTCACCTCAGAGTCTGATTACCCCTAAGACATCTCCAAACCAAGATGGCTGCCACTGGAATTAGTAAAAGGAGCACAGGTGTGTGTCCCTTTTACGATCTCTATGGGTTCCACCACTTGGCGCAGATTCTGCCATGGAGGAGGGAGCCAACCCAGTGTAAATATGTTGTGCTCAGTGGGCAGGCATTGGGAATCTGTGGTATTATTATTATCATTGGATTTCAAGTACACTGGATTTAAAGCTATCCCGAAGGATGAAGGGCTTGGCTTTCCACAGGCGGGAGAGCTGATACCAAGGTGTCTGATTTTTCTTAGCTATGTGTTTCTTGAAGGAGAGGTGTTTGTCGATGTGGAACCTGAGGGACTTGGCACAGGAGGTGAGCTTGGTTGTGAGGCCCTCAGAGCTGTAAGGGATTTCAATCAGGCACACAACCAGGACTCGCCTTGCATGTAGCGCGCAATGAAACCCTTATTTATTTTTGTCTATAAGTTCAATATACCCCCTAGGTCTCACTGAACCAGGAATCAGGCTAGTTTGTAAAGGTAATGACTTATTTATTTAATATTCAAATCACACAAGTTTAATATATATATATATATATATATATATATATATATATATATATATATATTCAGTAAAAAAACTTTGTTAACGGGACGTTATGGTTAAGTTGCGCTACTAAAAACCTATCAGATTCAGTAAAAAAATTGTTAAAGGGAAGTTATGGTTCCAAGTAAAACTGAAAAACCCCTGAAATTCGCCAGTTATGGTAAGCTAAGAAACCATAACTCGCGCCACCACCCTGCACTGCTGAGGCTAACACCCAGGACATCAAAGATGACATCACAAATGCCATTGATGACATCACTGATGACATCACATGTCTGGCTCCCCCTTTTTTCCTTTACTGACATATCTAGGCCACATGGTTTTCTTCAGTAACAGTCAGGAATTAAAAGTGGAAAAGGTACTATATTTGTAGACTTATCCTTCAAGTATGTTCTTACAATAATTCCCTTAGGGTCCAGTCATATAATATGAAACATATACATAGGGAAGACATAGGGGAAGACACAAGCATGAAAGACAGCAATCCTTTCTGTGCATTAAAATTATCAGTAGAGTTATCATCACTTTCTGATTTGTTTTTTTATTACTGTACTTTCCCTGTATATGCACCTATTTTTATATCTTGTATTCACACTACTTTCCTTAGGGTCCAGTCACATCATGCGATATATATACATAGTATAAGTAGCAGCTTTGAAACAGAGCAATCATGTCTCTGCATAAAGGTAATCAGTTAGGTTATGAACACTTTTTGCTACTACTGCTGTTTTTTTCTTACTTCAATTTCCTTGTATATACTCATATTTGTATGTGATGTTGTCTCTTTGTGTTTTGTCTATAATAATGCAATTATGTAGTAAGTGGGTTTTATTATCTACTTATCACATGTTTCACAGTATGCAAAAGTCTAATAAGAAAACAGATATCATTTCACTATTCAACATGGCAAGCTTATGAATATTGAACCTCCATCATGTATTCTGCACACAATGCCTATGTTTCTACATGAGCACCTTAGTATACTAGATGGACTATTTAGCCCTTGATATTTATTCCAATGATCCTTGACACTTTTTTTTATTAACATTACAATAAGAAACCCTTGTACAGACTTTTCATGAAAGGTAAATGCACATGTGATGTCATCAATGACATTTGTGATGTCATCTTTGATGTCCTGGGTGTTAGTCTTAGCAGTGCACGGTGGTGGCGCGAGTTATGGTTGCTTAGCTTACCATAACTGGCGAATTTCAGGGGTTTTTCGGTTTTACTTGGAACCATAACATCCCTTTAACAAAGTTTTTTTACTGAATCTGATAGGTTTTTAGTAGCACAACTTAACCATAACGTCAGTTTTTTTTACTGAATTTCATAGGTTTTTAGTAGCGCAACTTAACCATAACGTCCCTTTAACAAAGTTTTTTACTGAATTTCATAGGTTTTTCGTAGCGCAACTGAACCATAACGTCCCTTTAACAAAGTTTTTTACTGAATTTCATAGGTTTTTAGTAGCACAACTTAACTTTGACTTTATGTACATGTAATATGGAACATACTGAACCCTTTCTACTGAATTTGACTGTCCGCAGACATGTTCGGACAACTGTACCACCACCTAAAAACTCTGAGGGGGTTTGTGTAATTGTTATATCATAACATAGGAACATTTAACAAATTCACAAAGCAGCACACATACAAAGTATATGTAGTAATACTTAAGAAATGTAACCCATATATGTAACACACTAACCATTCATTTAAATACAATATGTTCTAAAATGGAATATACCAAAAGAAGATAAAGTGGCATCCAACATAATTACCTCACAGACACTCCACAACTAAGACCAGACGTACAGACTACTTATCACATATCTTACCTGAAATAGTAAGTGCACTTCATTTTACTCATATATTTATAAACTTTCTGTATTAGATAAAAAAAATATATTACTTTTTTGTTTTCTCACAGAAATGTGTAGTACTCTGGAGTGGCTAGAGGAGCATTCCCCACAAGAGGAAATGTCAGAAGATAGTGCACCTAATGGTACACACTTTACTATATAAACCAATTAATAAATATTATTTTGTATACATTTAACATATACATTTTTTTTTGTACAGACCATACAAAAATTGAAACTACTACAGAAAAAGAAGTGGTGGATAACACTCAGGAACACATAAACGAAAAAATGGACCAACTTATGGCAAATTTTACCAATTTAAAAAACTTTGTGGAAGATCACTTAAAACTAACAACAAGATACCATTGTCCCACCTGTACTTGTCCCCCCTCACCATATCCCACTCATTTAACCCCAAACCCTCTACATGGACCAAAACATTTTGATGACATTTCCATCCCTTCTTCACCTGATCCCAATTATGTTGAAATCCCTAATTCTCCTGTTTTTGTTTCCATTCCTGCCCCACCTTCTCAGTCATAAATTGTTAATATATGTCAAATAAAGTTACTTTTTTATATTGTGTTGTAATTAGTTTTGGTTTTTTTTGTAAAAACCAATTTAGGTGTCCACGGACAGCGCAGTTGTTTGGAAATGTTCGTAAATAGACGAAAATGTAAGTATCCTGAGGACACTTTATCTGTCCGTAATGTTCTCATGCAAGTTGAAACTGTTCTAAGAACACTCGTAGTGTCCTGAAATGTTCATAAATAAACGAAAATGGAGGTGTCCTTAAGAACACTATGGAGGTGTGCTATGTCTGTCCGTATTGTTTGCAAGTAAGTTAAACTGTGCTAAGAACAAACGGCTGTCCGTAACTGTTCGTTTTACGTGTGACGCACTTTTAATTAGTTCAGGACCCGAACACTGTCCGTAGAACATCAACGCGCATGCGCAAAACAATGTCCGTACATTGGGTGTCCTGCGGACGGCCGCTTCCTTAGCGAACATGCTTACGAAGCAATAATGTGACCGCGCCCACGCTGATCGCGTGTTCTGAATGCGGACACTGTTCGTATCCCCTAACAGTTGAAAAGTACATTTCCAAATAATCCACAATATTTCTCATTAAAAACTCACCATACCACAAATCCCACATACTAATCCTAAGTTTCCACATAGTTTTTGTGACTTTTTGAACCTTTTTTGGTGTTCGATCTGTCTTGCGGACGACGCGCATGTCCGCGAACCGCATACAAGCACCCCTATAAAAGACCACGCCCTAGAGCTCATTCTCATTGTGTTTCTGGCTATTCCACAGAGCACACTGCATCTTGCTGCATACTTTGCAGATTTTGAGATTTCCATCTCCAAGCCGATGACATCCATGGCTCCACTATTGCCACCTGGTGCTACATCTGCATCAGCACCACCCCCACTCCCTCCACCACCACCACCATCTCCCCAAGGGCCTGAAGAGGGGAACAGGAGTGAGGATACAGAGGAGGAAGAAGAGGATGACGAGAATGAGGTAGAGGAAATCCCTACTACCCGCCCTCTGCGTGATTCTTGGGTGTGGCGGTTGTTTACCGTTCATGGGAATGGTCCTAAGGCTCGTGCGAACCATGTCACCTGCAATGAGTGCAAAATCTTACTCCGTCGCGGGAGGCATGGTTCGTACAGCTTTGGGACCACTACCATGAAGCAACACCTCAACTCATTCCACACTGGGGCCATTCGCCAGGTTGTAACTTTTACGAAGTGCGTAGTAGGTTGATTGCCTCTACTTCATCCTCCGTTTCTGATCCTGTCACCAGAAGGAACACCTCTGTGGGACAGCGTCTTCCTCAAGCTGCCACACAGGCCATACAGAATTCTGATGACCCTTACCTTTCGAGAGTCACAGTTGTATGTATGTACTGTGACACAGTACTCTGCAGGGGAGAGCGACTTCGGAGTGCTTTTGAGACTATCGTCTCACAGCACGAGAAGACCTGCTCACTACCCAAATAAAACCCACTCTACATATTCCTCTCTCAACTCGCCCTTTCTTATCCCTGTGGTTGGTGTCCCCCCTTTACCCTCCTTTCCCCTCCTCTCCTAGTGTGTCGTGTATAAAAAAACCAAAAGAAATACAAAATAACAAAAATTAAAAAAAAATAAGGCTCTTTTCAGAGCCGCCTTTCACAGTTAAAAAATAGAAGTGAAGATAAATGAAGCAGGGGCCTTTGTATTTCTTGAAAGTCCGCGGACAGTTCGCGACCATAAAAAAAATTGGGGTGCTACCCTATTGTAACCATTGCATTTTTCTCTGGGAGGACGTGGTGGCTCTGAAAAGAGCCTTTGGGAGGTGTTTATATGTCAAAAATTATAAATACTTAACACCTACTTCAAAATGGGTGCTGCATTTCTAAAAAAGGTCGCAATGCATTTTGTACATTTCTCAGAAAAATCTGATTGCCAGCATAAGTAAGATGGACTCCATCTCTGCGGAAAATGTATGTACTATGAAACATAATATTTTCATTGTGAAAAGAGGACATGCCAAAATCTCTTAGGAAGGCACAAACAGCCTTATTAACATTACGCCTTGCTTTCTCCATTTGTGGACCACATGAGAAAGAACGAAGCCACATTTGTCTCTGCGCAATCCGTGAAAAAATTACTTTGGAGTTTGGAAACATGTCCATGATCTTCTGAAGTCCTTCTTTCATTGCAAATTGCAAAGAAATTCCAGACACATGTCCTAAACTGTTCCCTCGACAATGAATTACTATTATGTCTGGATGTTCCTCTATCTTCAAAGTTGCACAGAGAGGTAGCAAGTCCAACCACTTCATTCCACGCACTCCATGCCAGTGCACTTCCACATGTGCGAATCCGAGATCTATAGATACTCCACAGCTTTCTGCATGCACCTTCAACCAATGTATGCACGAGTCTCCCAAAATCCACACAATCTGTTTTTTTAAACACTCGGCCATAGCTATCTGTTCTTCTCTCAGCAAAAAGAATATCTGAGAAAACCTCACCTAGCACAACACACTCACTAAACTTTACTGACCAATCCCTTGCTACATTCAATCTCATTTGCATGCCTCCCCACCCCAAATTCCCCGGATGTAATACGCGGTGTCCTAGAACTACTGCCATGTCCGTGAACATATGGTAACATGGACAGCCCTTCTACCATTTCCACTTCACTCTCTGTGCCATTCCCTCATTGGATGTAGCTAAGAAATCACATGACCATCCACCAATCAAATCCAAGACCTCTACATGTAACTACATCATCATAGATCAGAACTGCAAATGTACGGTGAATCTCTCGGAGTACAAGTCTCATACCATTGGCAAGCACGATCTACGAGAAATAATATATACAAGTCTCCAAGATTTCTACTTGCAGCTTCGTCCATATCCATATGCATGAGCACAAACTACAGGTATGCATATTTTCTATACAGTACATGAACACATTTTCTAACTGACTTTTACTTTGTATAATCTGTAAAATGAATCTACGATCATTTTTTCATTGTCCTAAAATGAACTGTGGCTTACAAACCTTTATACCGTTTAATTTCTTCATACACAAATAATGTTAAATTAACATTTTGGAAATAAAATATATAGACTACATATAATCAAACAAAATTACATGCACACTTTATGATCAAATCTCAAACAATAATATTTTTACAAACACATAATTGCTTTTAATATTTTTAATTTATATAATTATTTACATTTATATAGGACAAGCAGGCTATGACATTGACTCATTATTACGTGGAAAAGCAGGCTATGACATTGACTAACTATTACGTGGAAAAGCTTAGTTACAGGAATAGTGGTATACAGTGGTACATTATGAATTTCACAAGCCATAGTAAAGATATTTTCTTTCCTACAGTTAGTCATAAAATAGCTTTAATGGTTTTGAGGAAGGCGCTGAGCATTTCAATTTAAAAAATCTATGTCTAAATTAAAAAGAGTGCTATATACAAACCAAATTACTAATTTCTTTCTTTTACAATTGCAGTGAAGACCATTCTCCTGAAAAGAAGCAGCCGAATTTGAAGTACAAAGAACAACTAAGAAACAAACTGCTCATTTTAGAAAAAAAGTAAGTAGAATGTTACCATAATATTTGAATGATTACTCAAACACACTGTAATGTTAATTCATGCTATTTCTGTGCCTAAAAATAGAGATTCTGCACCATTCTGAACAATATTCCCCCCATTTTAAACAGTGATTTACTGGCAATGGCCCACAAATTCCTATTTTTCGACACACAAATTACCCAACTCAGCCGCTAGAATTTAGATGTTGTAGAACAAACAACTGTTTTAATTGTATAGCTTTAGATATACTATTTATACTTCTCCACACCACTGGCTTACTTTTTTCTGTCATCTGAACGCCAGTTTAGTAACACATTAATTCAAGAATACCCATCCCTAGTAGTTGTACTTCCCAATGCACAATCACACACCATTACATACATCTTTATCATCTTACTCAAACACTCATGCACACAACACACATGCCTTCTGTATTTTTTTCAACAGACCCTAAAGAATGCCTACCAAAAAGCAACTCTGTAGAAAGGAACGCAGAAGTAGAGCAAATGAAAAGAAAAGTCTCCAACATAAACATCCATCTATCGCAGAATTTGTAAAAAAAAAGTTGAAACACAACAGCTAATACAGTCATGTAGTGAAACAGAAGAAGTTTCTAGAACAAAAACTTTGCCTCCTCTATCAAAAAGTAAAACAACCCAAAAAACAATTCACAGAAAATCAGCTATCACTACAAATAAAACTCCTTCTATAAAACTTGATATAGTACAAAGTAAGCATACCAAGAAAAGTATTTTAGCCAAAGTCCTTCAAAATCTTATAAAAACAGGAGAGAAACCATGTTCAACACTTCAAAAATATCGTAGGAAAGTAATCTTAGAAGCATTGATAGACAGTGCAATTCTTCTCAAAAGAAAGTTATTTATTTTAGTGTTAAACAGAATGAAACCACTAACAAAACTAATAACTAAATTACAAAAAAGACTTCTCAATAAACGAAATGTCAACAGAAATAACTTCTTAAATATCTGTGGAGGTGAATGGAGTCACACTACAAGCACAGAACCATACTTTAATGAAGAAGCGTACAAACAAAAGCAAACAAATACAATTGCCATACATAGCAGTGGTCGAGGTTATGAAAAAGTTAATAATGCCATAATGGAACAAGAACTACTCCTTACAAAAATATGCCCTGAAAAGGTAGATTTACCCCTCCATTCAACTGAATCAGAACATCTATTGTACAAATGGCCATGCACGTCAATGTGTAACATTCCCCAAAAAATGTTCAAGTCTTTACGCCAATTCCTCAATCAATATGTGACAAAGACAA
The DNA here is from genome assembly GCF_040938575.1 of Ambystoma mexicanum. NCBI lineage: Eukaryota > Metazoa > Chordata > Amphibia > Caudata > Ambystomatidae > Ambystoma > Ambystoma mexicanum. The sequence continues at coordinate 637,130,524 of NC_090937.1, forward strand.
AATCAAAATTAAACTACTGCAAAATATGGATGCTTGTCCAGTACGCAAGTACACAGGACTACAAGGACATTCATTGGCCTGCATTACAGGACCTACTTGCAAAACAACCTTCCATGATATCAAAAGGATATCAACACATCATGCAAGTATAAGAAATCTAGTTTATAAACTGTACTATGCTAAAAGTCCTGCCATAGCACCAGCCAATTTAAATAACATTCTTCTACATGGTACAGCAAAAGACCTACTAGAATAAATCGACTATATCCAGACAAAATATTTTGGAAGTGAAACCCACTTACAAGATGAATTAGCTGTTACTTCGTAACAATTCTGCACATGGCAACCTTTCACTACACACATACAAAAAAGAAATACTAAAATTTGAAAGTACTTCAGCTGAAGTACTAAACCACGTGTGTGTATTTTGCCGCAGAACTTTTTATAAAAATAACACAAAAACTGAAGACCTATCATACAAAATAGAAGACAATGAAGATTCTAAATGGTTTGAATTAGCTCTCTACCTTATAGCAGAAAACAAATACGAAATAACTGACCCCATAATACTTTGCAGTTACTGCACTACAAAACTTGACAACAACCAAACTCCTTCACGTGCTATCACAAATAACTAGGAATTATATCCACTACCAAAACCCCTTCAACAACTTAATTTATATGAGAGCATCATAATTCAAACAGTGCACCCATTTCAAGCAATAATACGCCTTCAACCAAAAACTGCAAAATTACCTCCCTCTGAATTAGTGAAAGGTATTCGTGGAAAAGTAGTGTATTTACCATTAGATCTAAAAGAAAATGTGCACACTCTAGGAGTGCAACGTCCAATGCAACAATCTTTAATTATCTTGGTAAATGAAGTACCTACAAAAGACAAAAAAAATTGGCAACAACTGGTAGATTTACATAAAGTTAGATAAGCCCTGCAATATCTTAAAGAGAATAATGAATATTTCAAAGAGATTAATATTGAAGAAAACTTGAAAGATACATCTGAAATAATTCAAGAGACACAAGAAGCTGGTCAATTTGAGCTCCTAGATCCTGATACAATATCAAACACTTTAGACCATTATACAATTCATCCATTGCACTCTAATGACACCATAGAAGATGCACTGGAAACGTACCAAATGCGTCAAATAAAAGGATCACCAATCAGCATATGGGAAAAAAGTATAGAAGCACGTGCTTTTCCTCTACTCTTTCATACTGGCAAAGGAGGAAGATACGATGATAGACCTATTCAAATATCAGCATCAGAATATCGCTCATTGCAAATGTATTCTGAAGATCTCAGATTTTGACAAAATGTGGAATACATATTCCACCTACTCTTTGAAAGTGAACGAGCAACTTTATGTTATAGAGTTGCACACATATTAAAACCAGGATCACACTTTCAAAATATGACAGCTACACAATTATTACAGAAAGTTCAACAAAAAGATGAGGTTTTACAAGCAAATCTTACAAATCTATTAGCAAATATGTGTGGTACTAAAGAGTACTGGTTTCGACGTCATGGAGATGTACGTTGTATGATCAGAAACCTTGGCCCACCCACTTGGTTTGTTACATCAAGTTGTGCAGAATATGCATGGGAAGATTTACATGCTTTCCTACGCATATCAAACGAAAACAAAACAAACATAGATATACTAAAACCTGGGGAACTTGTCCTCAGGATCCTGTTAATGTTTCAAGATATTTTCACCATAGCTTCATTGCTATGCTACATTTTATTTGTAATAAAACTGTTCCTCCCCTTGGAGAAGTGCAACACTTCTTTTGGAGAAAAGAATACCAAGCCAGAGGAGCACCACATGTCCACATGCTTTTATGGATTAAAGATGCTCCTAAATTTGGTCAAGACAGTGATGCCACTGTTTAACAGTTTATTGAAAAATATGTCACTTGTGAAATTCCATCAGAATCCACAAATAGTGATCTTCATGCACAAATTTTACAATTCCAAAGACACAAATGTGGCAAATACTGTCGTCGCAAATACAAAAACAAAGGGAAATACTACAACAAACGCCGATTTGGTTTCCCTAGACCAGTTACAAATACAGGTCAAGTGAACAACCTCATGACTTCAGTTAGACATAGTGTTAAAGGTAAGTCACCTAAAAATACATATTGCATAAAAAGAAAAGAATACAAATATATCAATGATTACAATGCAATCATTGCCCACTTATAGAATGCAAACATAGATGTGAAGTACATTGCAGACAATTCTACTGCAGTTGCACGATATGTCACAGCATACTTAACCAAATCAGAAAAGACAGAACTCCAAGACCTCTGGAAGGACCTGTCATCAGATAAAACAGTGTCTCAGAAATTATACAGCTTGGGCATAAAAATGCTGTCCCATAGAGAATGTGGATCCTATGAAGCAGCTGATCGATTAACTGTTACTGCATTGTATGGTAAATCTGAAAATATAGTATGGCTAAATCTTGGTCCAGCTAAATCTAGAAAAAGAGTTCTAAAATCATATGAAGATATAGAAACAATAGCCAAACATGATCCCAACAGCCAAGACATTTTAAAAAACAATTTATAGGACACATACTACCCAAACAGGAGTACCACTTTGGAAACCATGTGCCTATACCACATAGCCCAAAACAACACATACAAAAATAATGTAAAACCTGATGAACAAAACCGTAAATACAAAGTGACAAACTGTGAAGGCAGCTTAGTAAAACTCACCAAACCAAATTTAATTAATCATATCAAATTGTCAGTAAAGATTCCCCAACATAAAGAAGTATATATTACATGTTCCTGCTACAACTCTTTAAACCATGGAGAAAAGAAGAAGAAACACTAGATAACTATGACTCATATGAAGACGCTTTCAAAGCAAATGAAAGCAGTATAACCGATGTAAACTTTGCACAGTACAAAACAATGTTGCACAATAAACAGCAACACGAAGAAGAACTCCAGGCCCAACTAGATAAGGACACTCCTGGCAGTAGTCAACCTTTTGTCACAGGAAGCCAAGAACCACTGGGAGACCCACTAATAACAAATGAGGCAGAATTAGCTATGATAGAAGTAGAAAACACCAGGTGTCAGTATGAAGATAAAGAAGACTTAACTATACTACAATCAAAGCTAAACAATGAGCAACGTAGCATTTTTGAAGAAGTAACAAAAGAAATTGCACATGGTGTACAACATGAAAACAAAGAAGGCACCTCTCAAAATTACAAACCTATACTATTGTATGTCAGTGGTGAAGCTGGTTCTGGCAAAACTTTCCTAATCCAAATCATCAGTAAGTTCCTTCAACAATTGACAAACAAACTGTCAGCTGTTGTCACTGCCCCCACAGGTTTAGCTGCCTACAACATAGGTGGTGTCACTTTCCACCGATTACTACTCCTGCCAGTAGAACACCAAAACAAATTTGATCATTACAAACTTTCTGCAGAAGCTGCAATGGAACGACACAGAGTATTGAACAAAATGAAAATGCTACTAATAGATGAAGTGAGCATGGTGTCCAACCTAATGTTGGCTTTGATTCACCTCAGATTACAAGAAGTATTCAAAACAAACTATGAAGAGCTCTTTGCAGGAAAACACATTATTGTTTTCGGAGATCTTCTTCAATGGACACCAGTTAAAGGTGAGCCTATTTTTAAAACATTAGGATACAAACTCTGCCGTAAAACTGTTGGCAGCATTGGAAATGTCAACCTTTGGCAACATTTCCAATACAGAGAATTAACAGAAAACATGTGCCAATCTGTAGATCTCACTTATGCCAACATCTTAAAAAGTACCGGAGTTGGTATACTTTCTAAAGAAGCAGAAGCAATATTGAAAACCCGGCACATTCATGCACTTTATGGTGATACTGCATGTGCTACAGATGTTATGGAACAATTAGCCCACAGAAATGTCAATTGTATGGCCTTAATGCCAACTCTTGCAAGCTGTTTCAAATTCAATGAAATAATGTTAAGAAAAGAAATGCAACCAATAATGGAAATTAGCGCCACAGACAAACTAGATGTACATGGAATGACACTACCCATGTGTGACCAAGCCACAACAACACTAAATAGTTTAGAAAAATCAATCTCAAACACAGCAGGCTTGGAAAAGATATTAAAAGTATCCTTAAATTGCAGAGTAATGCTGAAACGTAACCTTGACGTGGACCAAAGACTAGTTAATGGAGCACTGGGTACAGTTGTTGGCTTTCAAACATACCCACGTGACAACAAAATTCAGTTTGTCAATATTGTCTTAGACAAACTTTCAGAAGTTAAAAGAATAGGACGCTCAACAGTTCGATTCCTTCTCTTCAAAGACAGGTATGTACGCAGAGAACAATTTTCTCTAACTCTTGCATACACAATCACCATTCATAAATCACAAGGTCTTACCCTAGACAAAGCAATGATAGACATTGGTAACACAGTCTTTAAAGAAGGCATGAGCTACGTAGCACTATCACGCTTACGTACACTTGACCGTCTATTTCTAATCAACTTTGATGCAAGTCAAATAAACGCTGATATTCCTTGCATTTTAGAATACAATAGACCTCGTTCACTATACACTCCCCATCTAAACACATATTCTGTTCCACAAAAAGTAAAACATTATAAAAGAAAAATAAATCAAACAGAAAAGCAACAGGATGTCACTGCAAATCCTCCAAAGAGAGTAAAAGAAAGTAATACTTCATCAAGTGCCACAAGCAAAAAAGAATCAGTTAGGGAAAGTAAACCAGGTACTTCTTCAAAGAAGGAAGACAAACTCCAAAAAAAGCAGTCAGATACAGAACTACCTGGTCCATTTAAACTCGCAAATATAGTTGGTGTAAGTTGCTACGCAAATGTAGCAATGAATATTCTATTTCAATTACCACCAATTGTTGAGGATATTTACTTACACAGTACAGACCCATTGTGTTTGCAAATGTTAGTACTTCACAGAAATGCAGCAAACAATCCTGACAACACGTATAGTGTTTATGGAATAAGACAACAATTGGACTACTGTGCTGGAATGGTGAAATTCACTATAAACTCACAGGAAGATCCACAAGAATTTCTAATGTACTTACTATTAGTACTGGAAAACAAAAACATACCTATAAATGAAATCTTCCAGATTTCATACATGTGGAAACATACATGCACTCTCTGCAACAATATGACACAAGAACAAATCCCCAATGAACGCTTTGTGCATATATCAATACCTAATTGTGAATCCGTTCCATTACAGCAACTTGTACAACATGCAAACCATGGTAGATTATGTTCGACCTGCAATTCAGATAATCGCTCCACGTTAGTAATACAAACACATAGTAAATACGTAATACTAACGCTTCTACGTTACAATGCAGATGGTACCAAAAACAACTGCAAGCTGACTGGATTCACACATGATCAAATATCACTTGGTAGGAAAACCTTCACAACAATAGGTATAATCTACCACGCAGGAGCCACAACCAATTCAGGGCACTACACTGCATATATAAAAAAGAAATGTGGATGGTTTGAATGTAATGATAGTACCATTACTCTAAAGCAGAGATTATCAGCAAATCTTACAAACGCTTATTTAATGTTCTTCAAACCAAAATTTGATAACTAAACTGTACTTAAACCTTAAGTACACTTGTAGTAAACAAATATAAACTGTCACAATATTCCAAAAGCTATCTAACTGCCCAAAGATGCTACAACAACTAATCAGATAAATGAATACCACTCAAATAGAGAAAAAAAATAGACAGTTAGAATACGCCAATTGGTATCTAACTGTCCCAAAATTTAGAAATATCCAAATAGATAAATCAATACCACGAAATTATATAAAAAAATAAACAGTTAGAATACGCCTACTGGTATCTAACTGCTCCAAAATTTTACAATATCCAAACAAATACCTAATAACTTACTGCTCCCAAAAACTAGAACAATCCAATGTATAAAGCATTTGCCAGAAACAACAAGTAAAGACTGAAAACAAACATACAAATAAACTGTAGCATAACAGAAAAAGGTTTTTTTTTAATCCACCATGGATTTTTTTTCTCCCACAGACCCAATGATTTTAGCAACAAACACAGAAACTGAGCAAATTGCACAGTACTCTGGTTTGTCATCTATTAAATATGAGGGTAAAAAAAAAGAAGAAAATTTTGATTGTACAATGTACTGTAGTCATTATAAAATACTAGCATGCTATTTTCTTTTATCACAGAAATGAACAAGAAAAACATGGACTCCCGTTACTAAACCAAATAGTAAGTATACAATGATAAATACAACCATCACAGCATATCACACCCATACTGGCTTATAACATTGTTCCTTATAAATTTGTTTTTGACCCAAAGTTATAAGCCACTATAAGTGTGATATGCTGCGGTGCTTGTGGCCAGGGCATAGACTCTTGGGTGCATGGCATATGAGTGTGATATGCTGCGGTGGTTGTGGCCGGGGCATAGAGTCTTTGGTGCATGGCCATATAACATTCTATACCCTGGCCACAACCACCGCAGCATATCACACCGATAGATTCAAGCATTGCAACCATTTTAATGTCCGCGGACACAAGGAAGTTCCTATAACACATTCAACTTGCCACAGGACGATACGGACAGCATCCTCAGGACACCCCCATTTTCTTTATGTACAAACATTTCAGGACACCGCGAGTGTTCTTAGAACACTTTCAGCTTGCCAACGAACAATACAGACAACGTCTTTAGGACACCCCCTGCGAACATTCCAGGACCCCACGAGTGTTCTTAGAACACTTTCAACTTGACACCGAATCCATTCTGTTTGTTTACGAACATTTCAGAACAGCTGTGTTGTCCTCAGACAAATCGAACACAACAAAAGCGTCTAGCACATAAAAAATATACAACATTGCACCTTTCTCATGCTCGCCCACCCTCCCCGAACACTCTTACACACCAACACACTCCATTAAACACAATTTTTAAACCAAGTTTCACCTCGCTGTCCACGGTCGTCCGCGAATGCAAGATGTCGGGTGCCACCAAAAATCTGACACGCTCCACGCCCCACGCCGTCCAATCAGCAAACACGTCAGATGTCCGCGGACATTGCGCAAGCCGCTCGGCCAATCAGGGCACTGTCCGCGGAGCGAACCGGGAAGTCTGTCCGCAGAGCGAACAGAGATCACTAATTTTTTTGCCTTACATTTTGGCCATTTAAAAAAAAACTACTGGACGGATTTACACCAAATTTGCAAAAGCACGCTTTCGGGACCAAGCCCCCACTCCTGCTGCAAATTTGGTGTAAATCCGTCCAGCAGTTTGGGCTGTAGGCATGCGCAAAGTTTTTTCCCATTATGTCTATGGGAAAAAACAAAAGTTTTGGGACCCCCCTATAACTTTGCCCCCCCTGGAGCAAACCTCTCCAATCTTTGCAAAGAAATTCAGAGTGGGCCATATACTTTTTTTGCAGAGTTTGGTGCAGATTCGTCCAGAGGGAGCGAAGTTATAAGCCACCCAAAAAATGCTCTTCCTATGGAAACACCAACTTAACCATAACTACATGGACTCTTATTATAATGTAATATATATATATATATATATATATATATATATATATATATATATATATATATATATTCAGTGACGTTATGGTTAAGTTGATCTGCTAAAAACCTTTCAGATTCAGTGAAAAAACTTTGTTAAAGGGACGTTATGGTTCCAAGTAAAACCGAAAAACCCTTGAAATTCACCAGTTATGGTAAGCTAAGCAACCATAACTCGCGCCACCACCGTGCACAACGAAAAGCCTAACACCCAGGACATCAAAGATGACATCACAAATGTGCATTTACCTTTGATGAAAAGTCTGTACAAGGGATTCTTAGTGTAATGTTAATAAAAAAGTGTCAAAGATTATTGGAATAAATATCAAGTGCTAATCAGTGTATTAAGCAATGCATTGATATAAATAGCATTCTATTATGAAGTTCCATCCAGTATACTAAGGTACTCATGTAGAAACATGGGCATTGTGTGCAGCATACACGATGGAGGTGCAATATTCATAAGCTTGCCACGTTGAATGGTGAAATGATAACTGTTTTCATATTACAGTTTTGCGTACAGTGAAACTTGTGATAAGTAGGTAATAAAACCCACTTACTACATAATTGCATTATTATAGACAAATCACAAAGAGACAACACCACATACAAATATGAATATATACAATAGTAGCAGAAAGTGTTCATAACCTAACTGATTACCTTTATGCAGAGAAATGATTGCTCTGTTTCAAAGCTGTTATTTACCATATCTATATATATCACATGATGTATCTAGACCCTAAGGAAAATAGTTGAGTACAACATATAAAAATATGAGTATATAAAGGGAAAGTACAGTAATAAAAAAACATCAAAACTAACAGAAAGTGCCGATAAATCTACTGATAATTTTAATGCACAAAAAGGATGGCTGGCTTTCAAGGTTGTGTCTTCCCCTATTTATATGTTTCATATGATATGACTGGATCATAAGGGAATTATTGTAAGAACATACTTGAAGGATAAGTCTACGAATAAAGTACCTTTACCATTTTTAGTTCCTGACTGTTACTGAAGAAAATCATGTGGCCTAGATATGTCAGGAAAGGAAAAAAGGGGGAGTCAGACATGTGATGTCATCAGTGATGTCATCAATGACATTTGTGATGTCATCTTTGATGTCCTGGGTGTTAGGCTTAGCAGTGCACGGTGGTGGAGCGAGTTATGGTTGCTTAGCTTACCATAACTGGCGAATTTCAAGGGTTTTTCGGTTTTACTTGGAACCATAACGTCCCTTTAACAAAGTTTTTTCACTGAATTTGAAAGGTTTTTAGCAGCGCAACTTAACCATAACGTCCCTTTAACAAAGTTTTTTCACTGAATTTCATAGGTTTTTAGCAGCGCAACTTAACCATAACATCCCTTTAACAAAGTTTTTTGCACTGAATGTCTTAGGTTTTTAGTAGTGCAACTTAACAATAATGACTTTGACTTTATATACATGTCATATGGAACTAATTGAATCTCTTCTACTGTACTTGATGCCCGCGAACTCATTTAATGTTCGCGGACATGTTCGAAGAACAGTACCACTACCTAAAACCTCTGGGGGGGTATGTTTGATTGTTATATCATAACATAGGAACATTTAACAAATTCAAAAAGGAGCACACAAACACATTATATGTACTAATACATAAGAAATGTAACCCATATATGCAACACACTAACCATTCATTTAAATGCACTATGTTCTAAAATGGAATATACCACAAGAAGATAAATTGGCTTCCAACATAATTACCTCACAAACAAGACAGAACTGAGAACAAGAGCAGACCCAATGAGTACATAGGACATATTTTACCTGAAATAGTAAGTGTACTTAATTTTATTCATATATTTATAAACTTTCTGTATTAGATAAAAAAGTATATTATCTTTTTTTTTCTCACAGAAATGTCTAGTACTCTGGAATGGCTAGAGGAGCTTTTCCCACATGAAGAAATGTCACAAGATAGTGAAACTAATGGTAAACACTTTATAATATAAACCATTTAATTATTATTATTTTGTATACATTTAACATATATATTTTTTTTTTGTACAGAGCATACCAAAATAGAAAATACTTCAGAACAACCTGTTATGGATAACACTTTTCACAGTATAGAAGAAAAAATTGATTTATTTTTGACTAATTTTAATAAATTGAAAACTTTTGTGGAAGATCATTTTAAACCAAAAACCTCGTACCATTGCCTCACATGTACTTGTCCCTCCTCACCATATCCCAGTCAATTATCCCCAAACCCTCTCCATAACCCAAAAAACGTTTTGATGAGCCTTCCATCCCTTCTTCACCTAATAACAATCATGTTGAAACCCCTAATTCTCCTGTTTTTGTTTCTGTTTCTGCCTCACCTACTCTGTCATAAATGATTAATATATGTTAAATAAAGTTTAATTTTTATATTGTGTTGTAAATAGTTTCGTTTTTTTTTTTAAAACAATGTAGGTGTCCGCGGACAGTGCAGGTGTTCTGAAATGTTCGTAAATAAACGAAAATGGAGGTGTCCTAAAGAACACTACCTGTTCGTACTGCTCGCTAGCAAGTTGAAACTGTTCTAAGAACACACATGGTGTCCTGAAATGTTCGTAAAGAAACTAAAATTAAAGTGTTCTAAAGAACACTATATCTGTCCGTAATGTTCGCTATAAACTTGAAAATGTTCTAAGAACACAATTGGTGTCCTCAAATGTTCATAAACATAGGAAAATGGAGGTGTCCTGAAGAACACTACACCTGTTCGTACTGTTCGCTAGCAAGATGAAACTATTCTAAGAACACACGCGGTGTCCTGAAATGTTTGTAATTGTTTCCTAAAGAACACTATATCTGTCCGTAGTGTTCACTATCAAGTTTAGACTGTTCTGAGAACACAATTGGTGTCCTGAAATGTTCATACGTAAACGAAAATGGGGGTGTCCTGAAGAACACTATACCTGTTCGTAGTGTTCGCTAGCAAGTTCAAACTGTTCTAAGAACACACGCGGTGTCCTGAATTGTTCGTAATTAAACGAAAATGGGGGTGTCCTGAAGAACACTATACCTGTTCGTAGTGTTCGCTACCAAGTTGAAACTGTTCTAAGAACACAATTGGTGTCCTGAAATGTTCGTACATAAACGAAATTGGACGTGTCCTGAAGAACACTATATCTAGCAAGTTTAAATGGTTCTAAGAACACACGCAGTGCCCTGAAATGTTTGTTTCATGTTGGACGCATTTTTAATTACGTCAGGACCCGAACAGTGTCCATAGAACATCAACGTGCATGCGCTAACCAATCTCCGGGCATTTGGTGTCCTGCAGACATGCGCTTCCTTCACGGACTTGTTCGCGAACGGATCATATGACCGCGCCCACGCTGATTGCGTGTTTTGAATGCTGACACTGTTCGTGTCCTCGAACAATTTAAAAGTACATTTTCAATTAATCCATAATATTTTTCAATAAAATCTCACCATAGCACAAGTCACACATAGTAATCCTGAGTTTCTACATACCTTTTGAAACTTTTCAAACTTCTTTTTGTGTTCGATCTGTCCGCGGACAGCGCGCATGTCTGCGGACCGTGCACAAGCACCCCTATAAAAGACCACGCCCTAGAGCTTATTCTCATTGTGTTTCTGGCTATTCTTCAGAACACAGCGATTTTTGCTGCCACCTGCAGATTACACCATCATCGAGATGGCATCCATGGCTGAACTACTGCCACCTGGTGCTGCACCTGCTTCAGCACCACCCCCACCCCCTCCACCACCACCTCTCCAAGGGCCTGAAGAGGGGAACAGGAGTGAGGATGCAGAGGAGGAAGAAGAGGATGATGAGAATGAGGTAGAGGAAATCCCTACTACCTGCACTAGGCGTGAGTCTTCGGTGTGGCGGTTATTTACCATTCATGGGAATGGTCCTAAGGCTCGTGCGAACCGTGTTACCTGCAATGAGTGCAAAATGATACTCAGTCGTGGGAAGCATGGTAAGTACAGCTTTGGGACCACTACTATGAAGCAACACCTGAGGTCATTTCACTCTGGGGCTATTCGCAGGGTTGTACCTTGCGAAGAACGTAGCAGGTTGATTTCCTCTACTTCATCCTCTGTTTCTGATCCTGTCACCACAAGGACCACCTCTGTGGGACAGCGTCTTCCTCAAGCTGCCTCACAGGCCATACAGAATGCTGATGACCCTTACCTTTCGAGGGTCACAGTTGTATGTATGTACTGTGACACAGTACTCTGCAGGGGGGAACGACTTTGTAGTGCTTTTGAGACTATTGTCTCAGAGCACGAGAAGATCTGCTCACTACCCAAATTAAACCCACTCTACATCTTCCTCTCTCAACTCACCCTTTCTTATCCCTGTGGTTGGTCTCCCCCCCTTTACCTTCCTTTCCCCTCCTCTCCTAGTGTGTTGTGTATAAAAAACCAAAAAAAATACAAAATAACAAAAATAAAAAAAAATAAGGCTCTTTTCAGAGCCGCCTTTCACAGTTAAAAATAGAAGTGAAAATAAATGAAGCAGGGCCCTTTGTATTTTTTAGAAGTCCGCGGACAGTTCGCGAACATTTAAAAAATTGGGTTGCTACCCTATCACAAACATTGCAATTTTCTCTGGGAGGAAGTGGTGGCTCTGAAAAGAGCCTTTGGGAGGTGTTTGTAAGTCAAAAATTATAAATGCTTAACACCTACTTAAAAATGGATGTTGCAATTCCAAAAAAGGTTACAATGCATTTTGTAAATTTCTCAGAAAAATCTGATTGCCACCATAAGTAAGATGGACTCCATCTCTGCAAAAAATGTTTGTACTACAAAACAGAATATTTTCATTGTGAAAAAAAGACATGCCAAAATCTTTTAGAAAGGCACAAACAGCTTCATTAACATTGCGCCTTGCTTTTCCCATTTGTGGACCAAATGAAGAACAACGAAGCCACATTTGTCTCTGCGCAATCCTTGAAAATATCACTTGAGAATTAGGAAACATGTCCATGACCTTCCCAAGTCCTTCTTTCATAGCAAATTGCAAAAAAATTCCAGTCACATGTCCTAAACTGTTCCCTCCACAATGAATTTCAATTATGTCGGGACGTTGCTCTGTCTCCAAAGTAGCACAGAGAGGTAGCAAGTCCAACCACTTAATTCCACGTACTCCATGCCAGTGTACTTCCACATGTGGGAATTCAAGATCTACAGCTACTCCACAGCTTTCTGCATGCACCTTCAACCAATATATCCATGAATCTCCCGAAATCCATACAATCTTTTTCCTAAAACACACAGACATAGCTATCTGTTGTTCTCTTCAGCAAAAACAGTATATGAGAAACTCTCTTCTGGCACAACACACCCACTAAACTTTCCTGACCAATCCCTTTCAGTACTCATTCTCATTTGCATGACTTCTGAACACCAAAAATCTCCGGATGTAACTCCCGATGTCCGCGAACTACCGTCATGTCCGCGGACATATCATAACATGAACAGCCCTTCTACCATTTCCACTTCACTCTCTCTGCCATTCCCTCATTGGATGTAACTAAGAAGTCACATGACCATGCATCAATCACATTCAAGACCTCTACATCTAACTGCATCATCATAGATCAGCACTGCAAATGTACTGTGAATCTCTCTGAGTACAAGTGTCATATCATTGGCAAGCACCATCTACCAGAAATACTGTACAAGTGTCCAAGATTTCTACTTGCAGCTCCATGCATATCCATATGCATGAACACAAACTTCAGGTATGCATATTTTCTGTACAGTAGATGAACACATTTTCAAACAGACTTTTAGCTTGTGTAATCTGTAAAATGAATTTACTGTATTTTTTCAATTTCCTAAAATCAACTATCACATATAAACCTTTATACTATTTACTTTCTTTATACACACACACTCAAATCATGTTAAACTAACATTTTTTAAATGAAATATATAGACTACATATATTCAAACAAAATTGCATGCAAGCACAATCTATGTTTAAACCTTAAAAAAAATACTTATACAATTTCATATTTTTTTGTTTTTATTTATTTATTTACTTAATTACTTTAATTTAGACATGACATTGAGGCGCTATTACCTAGAACAGCTTAGTTACAGAAATAGTGGTATTCACTGGTATATTATAAATTTCACAAGACATAGTAAAGATATTTTTTTGCTACAGCTTGTCAATCAATACAATTTGTTCATTAAGAACATATCATATGTACTGAACTGATGCAATGTATCTTATGTAAATAAATTAGTTTAATGGTTTGAAGAAGGCACTGAGGATTTCAATTAAAAAATCAATATCTAAATTGAAAACAGCGCTATACAAACAAAATTACTAATTTGAATCTTATACAATTGCAGTGAAGACCAGTCTCCTGAAAAGAAGCAGCCGAATTTGAAGAACAAAGAAGAACTAAGAAGTTACCTGTTAATTTAAGAAAAAAAGTAAGTAGAATATCACCATAATATTTGTATTATTACTCAAACATACTGTAAAGTTAATACAAGCTATTTCTGTGCCTAAAAATAGCGATTGTGTACCATTTTGTCCAAAAATCTCCATGTCTTAAACAGCAATTTACAGCCAGAATGGCCCACAAATTCCTATTTTTGGACACACAAATTACCCAACTGAACCGCTACAATTTTCATATTATAGAACAAACAACTGTTTTAATTGTATACATTAGATTTACTATTTGTACTTTTCCACACCACTAGCTTATTTTTTTTGTCATCTGAACCCCAGTTTAGTAACACATAAATTCAAGAATACCTATCCCTACTAGTTGTAGTTCCGAATGCACAATCACATACCATCACATACATCTTTATCATCTTACTCAAACACTCATGCACACAGCACACATACATTGCAGAACACCCCAACCCATACCTTCTTTATTTTTTTCAACAGACCCTAAAGAATGCCAACCAAAAGTCAAGTCCGTAGAAAGCAACGCAGAAGTAGAGAAAATTAAAGTAAAAGTGTCCAACATAAGCATCCATCTCTAGCAGAATTTGTAAAAAAAGTTGAAACAAAACAGCTAATACAGTCATTTAGTGAAACACAAGAAGTTTCAAGTACACAAACTTTGCCTACTCTATCAAAATTTAAAACAAACCAAAAAACAATTAACAGAAAATCAGCTATCACTACAGATAAAACTACTTCTTTAAATTTTAATATAGTGCAAAGTAAGCATACCAAGAAAACTATTTTAGCCAAAATGTACCATCACAAAGTCCTTCAAAATCTTATAAAAACAGGAGAGAAATCAGGTTCAATGCTTAAAACCTATCGTAGGAAATTAATCTTAGAAACGTTGATGGACAGTGCAATTCTTCTCAAAAGAAAGTTATTTATTTTACTGTTAAACAAAATGAAACCACTAACAAAACTAATAACTAAATTACAAAAAAAGACTTCTCAATAAGCGAAATGTCAACAGAAAGAACTTCTTAAGTATCTGCGGAGGTGAATGGAATCACACTATGAGCACAGAACCATATTTTAATGAAGAAGCGTACAAAAGCAAACAAATACAATTGCCATACATAGCAGTGATCGAGGTTATGAAAAAGTGAATAATACCATAATGGAACAAGAAGTACTCCTTACAAAAATATGCCCTGAAAACTTAGAATTACCCCTCCATTCAACTGAATCAGAACGTCTATTGTACAAATGGCCATGCACGTCAATGTGTAACATTCCCAAACAATGTTTCAAATCTTTACACCAATTCCTCAATAAATATGTAAAAAGCAAAGACAAAATCAAAATTAAATTACTGCAAAATATGGATACCTGTCCAGTGCGCAAGTACACAGGACTACAAGGACATTCATTGGCCTGCATTACAGGACCTACTTGTAAAACCACTTTCCATGATATCAAAAGGATATCAACACATCATTCAACTATAAGAAATCTAGTCTAAAAACTGTACTATGCTAAAAGTCCTGCTTTAGCACTAGCAAATTTAAATAACATCCGTCTACATGGTACAGCAAAAGACCTACTTGAAGAAATTGACTATATCCAGAAAAAATATTTTGGAAGTGAAATCCATTTACAGAATGAAATAGCTTTAAACCAATTAAGCACCAATTCTACACATGGCAACCCTTTTCTAAACACATACAAAAAAGAAATACTCAAATTTAAAAGTACATCAGCTGAAGTACCAAACCATGTATGTGTATGTTGCCGTAGAACTTTTTATAAAAGTAACACAAAAACTGTAGACCTATCATACAAAATAGAAGACAATGAAGATTCTAAATGGTTTGAATTAGCTCTCTACCTTGTAGCAGAAAACAAATACGAAATAACTGACCCCTTAATACTTTGCAGTTACTGCACTACAAAACTTGACAACAACCAAACTCCTTCACGTGCTATCACAAATAATTTGGAATTATACCCAGTACGAAAACCCCTACAACTTAATTTATATGAGAGCATCATAATTCAAACAGTACACCCATTTCAAGCAATAATACGTCTTCAACCAAAAACAGCAAAATTACCTCCCTCTGAATTGGTAAAAGGCATTCGTGGAAAAGTAGTTTATTTACCATTAGATCTAAAAGAAAATGTGCATACTCTAGGAGTGCAACATACAATGCAGCAATCTTTAATTATCTTAGTAAATGGAGTACCTACAAAAGACAAAAAAATATGGCAACAGCTCGTAGATTTACATAAAGTTATGCAAGCCTTCCAATATCTTAAAGAGAATAATGAATATTACGAAGAAATTAATATTGAAGAAAACTTGGAAGATACAACTGAAATAATTCAAGAAACACAAGAAGCTGGTCAATTTGAGCTACTAAATCCTGCTACAATATCAAATACTTTAGACCATTATACAATTCATCCTTTGTACTCTAATGACACCATAGAAGATGTACTGGAAACGTACCAAATGCGTCAAACAAAAGGATCACCAAACAGCATATGGGAAAAAAGTATAGAAGCACGTGCTTTTCCTCTACTCTTTCCTACTGGCAAAGGAGGAAGGTATGATGATAGACCTATTCAAATATCAGCTTCAGAATACCGCTCATTACGGATGTATTCTGAAGATCCCAGATTTAGACAAAATGTGGAATACATATTCCACCTACTCTTTGAAAGTTAACTAGCAACTTTATGTTACAGAGCTGCACACATATTAAAATCAGGATCACACTTTGAAAATATGACAGCTACACAATTATTAGAAAAAGTGCAACAAAAGGATGAGGTTTTACAATCAAATATTACAAATCCATTAGCAAATATGCGTGGTACTAAAGAGTACTGGTTTTGACGTCATGGAGATGTACGTTGTATGATCAGAAACCTTGGCCCACCCACTTGGTTTGTTAAATTAAGTTGTGCAGAATATGCATGGGAAGATTTACATGATTTCCTACGCATATCAAATAAAAACAAAACAAACATAGATATACTAACACCCAGAGAAATTTGTTCTTTGGATCCTGTTAATGTTTCAAGATATTTTAACCATCGCTTCATTGCTATGCTACATTTTATTTGTAACAAAACTGTTCCTCCCCTTGGAGAAGTGCAACAATTCTTTTGGAGAAAAGAATACCAAGCCAGAGTAGCACCACATGTCCACATGCTTTTATAGATTAAAGATGCTCCTAAATTTAGTCAAGACAGTGATGCCACTGTTTTACAGTTTATTGAAAAATATGTCACTTGTGGAATTCCATCAGGAGCCACAAATAGTGATCTTCATGCACACATTTTACAATTTCAAAGACACAAATGTGGAAAATATTGTCGTCGCAAATACAAAAACAAAGGGAAATACTACACCAAATGCCGATTTGGTTTCCCTAGACCATTTACAAATACAGGTCAGGTGAACAACCTCATATCTTCAGTTAGACATAGTGTTAAAGATAAGTCACCTAAAAATACATATTACATAAAAAGAAAAGAAGAAGAAAAATATATCAATGATTATAATGCAATCATTGCCCATTTTTGGAATGCAAACATAGATGTGCATTACATTGCAGACAATTCTACTGCAGTTGCACGATATGTCACAGCATACTTAACTAAAGCAGAAAAGACAGAGCTCCAAGACCTCTGGAATGACCTGTCATCAGATAAAACAGTGTCTCAGAAATTATACAGCTTGGGCATAAAAATGCTCACCCATAGAGAATGTGGATCATATGAAGCAGCTGATTGTTTAACTGGTACTGCATTGTATGGTAAATCTGAAAATAAAGTATGGCTAAGTCTTGGTCGAGCTAAATCTAGAAAAAGAGTTCTAAAATCATATGAAGATATAGAAACAATAGCCAAACGTGATCCCAACAGCCAAGACATTTTAAAAAACAATTTATTGGACACATACTACCCAAACAGAAGTAATACTTTGGAAAACATGTGTCTATACCACATAGCCCAAAACTACACATACAAAAATAATATGAAACCTGATGAAACAAAAGGTAAATATAGAGTGACAAACTGTGAAGGCAGCTTAGTTAAACTCACTAAACCAAATTTAATTAATCATATCAAATTGTCATTAAAGACTCCTCAACATAAAGAAGTATATCATGTCCCTGCTACAACTCTTCAAACCATGGAGAAAAGAAGAACAAATACTAGATAACTATGACTCATATGAGGATGCTTTCAAAGCAAATGAAAGCACTAGAACTGATGTAACCTTTACACAGTACAAAACAATGTTGCACAATGAACAGCAACACGAAGAAGAACTCCAAGCCCAACTAGATAAGGACACTCCTGACAGTAGTCAACCTCTGTAACAGGAAGCCAAGTACCACTGGGAGAACCACTAATCATAAATGAGGCAGAATTAGCTATGATAGAAGTAGAAAACACCATATGTCAGTATGAAGAAAAAGAAGACTTAACTATACTACAATCAAAGCTAAACAATGAGCAATGTAGCATTTTTCAAGAAGTAACAAAACAAATTGCACATGGTGTAAAACATGAAAATAAAGAATGTTCCTGCCATAATTATAAACCTATACTACTGTACGACAGTGGTGAAGCTGGTTCTAGCAAAACATTCCTAATCAAAATCATTAGTAAGTTCCTTCAACAATTGACAAACAACAAACTGTCAGCTGTTGTCACTGCCCCCACAGGTTTAGCTGCCTACAACATAGGTGATGTTACATTACACAGATTACTACTATTACCAGTAGAACACCAGAACAAATTAGACTATTACAAACTTTCTGCAGAAGCTGCAATGGAACTACGCAGAGTAATGAAACAAATGAAAATGCTACTAATAGATGAAGTGAGCATGGTCTCCAACCTGATGTTAGCTTTGATTCACCTCAGATTACAAGAAATACTCAAAACAGACTATGAAGAGCTCTTTGCAGGAAAACACATTATTGTTTTTGGAGATCTGCTTCAATTAACACCAGTAAAAGGTGAGCCTATTTTTAAAACATCAGGACACAAACTCTGCCGTAAAACTGTTGGCAGCATTGGAAATGTCAACCTTTGGCAACATTTCCAATACAGAGAATTAACAGAAAACATGCATCTATCTGCAGATCTCACTTATGCCAACATTTTAAAAAGTATCAGAGTTGGTATACTTTCTAAAGAAGCAGAAGCAATATTGAAAACCGGCACATTAATGCACTTTATGGCGATAATGCACGTGCTACAGATGTTATGGAACAATTAGCCCACAAAAATGTCAATTTTATGGCCTTTATGCCAACTCTTGCAAGCTGTTTCAAATTCAATGAAATCATGCTAAGTAAAGAAATGCAACCAATCATGGAAATTAGCGCCACAGACAAACTAGATGTACATGGTATGACACTACCCATGTGTGACCAAGCCACAACAAGACTAAATAGTTTAGAAACATCAATCTCAAACACAGCAGGCTTAGAAAAGATATTAAAATTATCCTTAAATTGCAGAGTAATGCTTAAACGTAACCTTGACGTGGACCAAGGACTAGTTAATGGAGCACTGGGTACAGTTGTTGGCTTTCAAACATACCCACGTGATAACAAAATTCAGTTTGTCAATATACTCTTTGACAAACTTTCAGAAGTAAAAAGGATAGGACGCTCAACAGCTAGATTCCTTCTCTTCAAAGATTTGTACGTACGCAGAGAACATTTTTCTCTAACTCTTGCATACGCAGTCACGATTCATAAATCACAAGGCC
Source organism: Ambystoma mexicanum (assembly GCF_040938575.1). Classification (NCBI taxonomy): domain Eukaryota; kingdom Metazoa; phylum Chordata; class Amphibia; order Caudata; family Ambystomatidae; genus Ambystoma; species Ambystoma mexicanum. Next base: position 637,150,423 of record NC_090937.1, read on the forward strand.
TTACCCTAGACAAAGCAATGATAGATATTGGTAACACAGTCTTTAAAGAAGGCATGAGCTACATAGCACTATCACGCTTACGTACACTTGACGGTCTATTTCTAATCAACTTTGATGCAAGTAAAATAAACGCTGATATTCCTTGCATTTTAGAATACAATAGACTTCGCTCACTATACACCCCCCACCTAAACACATATTCTGTTCCACAAAAAGTAAAACGTTATAAAAGAAAAATAAATCAAACAGGAATGCAACAGGATGTCACTGCAAATCCTCCAAAGAGAATAAAAGAAACTAATACTTCATCAAGTACCACAAGCAAAAAAGAATCAATTAGGGAAAGTAAACCAGGTACTTCTTTAAAGAAGGAAGACAAACTCCAAAAAAAGCAGTTAGATACAGAACTACCTGGACCATTTAAATTCTCAAATATAGTTGGTGTAAGTTGCTAAGTAAATGTAGCAATGAATATTCTATTTCAATTACCACCAATTGTTGACAACGTTTACTTACACAGTACAGACCCATTGTGTATGCAAATGTTAGTACTTCACAGAAATGCAGCAAGCAATCCTGATAACACATATAGAGGGTAATTCATAGAATTTCGCAGAAAAGTGTCGCAAGCGGCTGGCGCAGAGTGTCCGCGTGCGATTGTCTGCGCCAGGCACGTGCGCTAAAACCGATTTCCGCGCACAGCGTATTCATGGATTTTAGGCTCCCAAACCAGCCGTGGCGCAGAGAATCGCAGCGACCCTGCAGCAGCGCCAGTAACGCCCCGAAGAACGCCCTTGCGCAAGGAAAAGCCATCAAAATCGCTAAATCATCGCAAAGGGCTGCGCTAACCCTGGACCAGTTCACCGGGCTGGCAAACAGCAAACGGCAAGCGGGGAACGTGTATTTCAGGGGTGCGCGGGAAGTTCCACACGCGATTGGCCCAGTGCGAGCAAGGTATGTGAATTTCAGGGGTGCGCGGGAAGTTCCACACGCGATTTCAGCAGGGTACGTGTATTTCAGGGGTTCGCGTGAAGTTTTACACGCGATCGGGCCTGGTGGAGCGGGCTACGTGTATTACAGGGGTTCGCGTGAACTTTCTCACGCGATCGGGCCTGGGGGAGGGGTTCGCGTGAACTTTCTCACGCGATCGGGCCTGGGGGAGCGTGCTACGTGTATTACAGGGGTTCGCGTGAACTTACTCACGCGATCGGGCCTGGGGGAGCGGGCTACGTGTATTACAGGGGTTCGCGTGAACTTTCTCATGCGATCGGGCCTGGGGGAGCGGGCTACGTGTATTTCAGGGGTTAGCGTGAAGTTTTACACGCGATCGGGCCTGGTGGAGCGGGCTACGTGTATTACAGGGGTTCGCGTGAACTTTCTCACGCGATCGGGCCTGGGGGAGGGGTTCGCGTGAACTTTCTCACGCGATCGGGCCTGGGGGAGTGTGCTACGTGTATTACAGGGATTCGCGTGAACTTACTCACGCGATCGGGCCTGGGGGAGCGTGCTACGTGTATTACAGGGGTTCGCGTGAACTTTCTCACGCGATCGGGCCTGGGGGAGCGGGCTACGTGTATTACAGGGGTTCGCGTGAACTTTCTCACGCGATCGGGCCTGGGGGAGGGGTTCGCGTGAACTTTCTCACGCGATCGGGCCTGGGGGAGCGTGCTACGTGTATTACAGGGGTTCGCGTGAAGTTGCACACGCGATTGTCCCAGTGCGAGCAGGGTACGTGTATTTCAGGGGTGCGCGGGAAGTTCCACACGCGATAGTCCCAGTGCGAGCAGGGTACGTGTATTTCAGGGGTGCGCGGTAAATTCCACACGCGATAGTCCCAGTGCGAGCAGGGTACGTGTATTTCAGGGGTGCGTGGGAAGTTCCACACGCGATACCAGCAGGGAATGTGTATTTCAGGGGTTCTGGGGAGTACTACACGTGAATTGGCCGTGTGGGTCCTCCCAGGTGTACGCTCCACAACCTCCACGGCCCCTGCAGGCAGCCCACACCACGGGGGACTACCCTGCACCCCTGCCCATGTCCCGCAGGCAGCCCATTCACCATGGGCATGCCCCCCAGCCAACCCACATGTCACCTTGCACTACTGATCAACAATGCATGTCTCCCACCACCCCCACCCCCCAGCAGTGCAGGGGCAGCCTCCACCAGGCCCCCACTCATGTCACCCACCACCCCCACCCCCCGGCAGTGCAGGGTCACCCTCCACCAGGCCCCCACTCATGTCTCCCACCACCCCCACCCCCCGGCAGTGCAGGGGCAGCCTCCACCAGGCCCCCACTCATGTCCCCCTGCACCCCCACCCCCCAGCATCCAGGGTCACCCTCCACCAGGCCCCCACTCATGTCTCCCACCACCCCCACCCCCCTGCCACCATGGGCAGCCCCCACCAGGCCCCCACTCATGTCTCCCACCACCCCCACCCCCCGGCAGTGCAGGGGCAGCCTCCACCAGGCCCCCACTCATGTCCCCCTGCACCCCCACCCCCCAGCATCCAGGGTCACCCTCCACCAGGCCCCCACTCATGTCTCCCACCACCCCCACCCCCCAGCAGTGCAGGGGCAGCCTCCACCAGGCCCCCACTCATGTCCCCCTGCACCCCCACCCCCCAGCATCCAGGGTCACCCTCCACCAGGCCCCCACTCATGTCTCCCACCACCCCCACCCCCCAGCCACCATGGGCAGCCTCCACCAGGCCCCCACTCATGTCACCCACCACCCCCACCCCCCGGCAGTGCAGGGTCACCCTCCACCAGGCCCCCACTCATGTCTCCCACCACCCCCACCCCCCGGCAGTGCAGGGTCACCCTCCACCAGGCCCCCACTCATGTCTCCCACCACCCCACCCCCCGGCAGTGCAGGGGCAGCCTCCACCAGGCCCCCACTCATGTCTCCCACCACCCCCACCCCCCTGCCACAATGGGCAGCCCCCACCAGGCCCCCACTCATGTCTCCCACCACACCCACCCCCCTGCCACCATGGGCAGCCCCCACCAGGCCCCCACTCATGTCTCCCACCACCCCCACCCCCCGGCAGTGCAGGGTCACCCTCCACCAGGCCCCCACTCATGTCTCCCACCACCCCCACCCCCCGGCAGTGCAGGGGCAGCCTCCACCAGGCCCCCACTCATGTCTCCCACCACCCCCACCCCCCAGCCACCATGGGCAGCCTCCACCAGGCCCCCACTCATGTCACCCACCACCCCCACCCCCCGGCAGTGCAGGGTCACCCTCCACCAGGCCCCCACTCATGTCTCCCACCACCCCCACCCCCCGGCAGTGCAGGGTCACCCTCCACCAGGCCCCCACTCATGTCTCCCACCACCCCACCCCCCGGCAGTGCAGGGGCAGCCTCCACCAGGCCCCCACTCATGTCTCCCACCACCCCCACCCCCCTGCCACAATGGGCAGCCCCCACCAGGCCCCCACTCATGTCTCCCACCACACCCACCCCCCTGCCACCATGGGCAGCCCCCACCAGGCCCCCACTCATGTCTCCCACCACCCCCACCCCCCGGCAGTGCAGGGTCACCCTCCACCAGGCCCCCACTCATGTCTCCCACCACCCCCACCCCCCGGCAGTGCAGGGGCAGCCTCCACCAGGCCCCCACTCATGTCTCCCACCACCCCCACCCCCCTGCCACCATGGGCAGCCCCCACCAGGCCCCCACTCATGTCTCCCACCACCCCCACCCCCCTGCCACCATGGGCAGCCCCCACCAGGCCCCCACTCATGTCTCCCACCACCCCCACCCCCCGGCAGTGCAGGGGCAGCCTCCACCAGGTCCCCCTGCACCCCCACCCCCCAGCATCCAGGGTCACCCTCCACCAGGCCCCCACTCATGTCTCCCACCACCCCCACCCCCCTGCCACCATGGGCAGCCCCCACCAGGCCCCCACTCATGTCTCCCACCACCCCCACCCCCCGGCATCCAGGGTCACCCTCCACCAGGCCCCCACTCATGCTCCCACCACCCCCACCCCCCTGCCACCATGGGCAGCCCCCACCAGGCCCCCACTCATGTCTCCCACCACCCCCACCCCCCGGCAGTGCAGGGGCAGCCTCCACCAGGCCCCCACTCATGTCCCCCTGCACCCCCACCACCCAGCATCCAGGGTCACCCTCCACCAGGCCCCCACTCATGTCTCCCACCACCCCACCCCCCTGCCACCATGGGCAGCCTCCACCAGGCCCCCACTCATGTCTCCCACCACCCCCACCCCCCTGCCACCATGGGCAGCCCCCACCAGGCCCCCACTCATGTCTCCCACCACCCCCACCCCCCGGCAGTGCAGGGGCAGTTTCCACCAGGCCCCCACTCATGTCCCCCTGAACCCCCACCCCCCAGCATCCAGGCCCCCACTCATGTCTCCCACCACCCCCACCCCCCAGCATCCAGGGTCACCCTCCACCAGGCCCCCACTCATGTCGCCCTGCACCCCCACCCCCCAGCATCCAGGGTCACCCTCCACCAGGCCCCCACTCATGTCTCCCACCACCCCCACCCCCCTGCCACATTGGGCAGCCCCCTCCAGGCCCCCACTCATGTCTCCCACCACCCCCACCCCCCGGCAGTGCAGGGGCAGCCTCCACCAGGCCCCCACTCATGTCCCCCTGCACCCCCACCACCCAGCATCCAGGGTCACCCTCCACCAGGCCCCCACTCATGTCTCCCACCACCCCCACCCCCCTGCCACCATGGGCAGCCCCCACCAGGCCCCCACTCATGTCTCCCACCACCCCCACCCGCCGGCAGTGCAGGGGCAGCCTCCACAAGGCCCCCACTCATGTCCCCCTGCACCCCCACCCCCCAGCATCCAGGGTCACCCTCCACCAGGCCCCCACTCATGTCTCCCACCACCCCCACCCCCCGGCAGTGCAGGGTCACCCTCCACCAGGCCCCCACTCATGTCCCCCTGCACCCCCACCCCCCAGCATCCAGGGTCACCCTCCACCAGGCCCCCACTCATGTCTACCACCACCACCACCCGCCTGCCACCATGGGAAGCCCCCACCAGGTCCTCACAATCCCCAATCATGTGCGTAATGGGCAGCCTCCACAGCCAAAAAGCCCTACCAAGTAACCCATTCACCCACATGGAAATGGAAATCACATGTTACACCCCCAATGTTCATGAAGCTAATGAACCCATGTCCGTCACACACATTTTTTGCAATTGAATGGGAAAACACAAAACATGACATGCATGAAACCAATGAGATGATACCACACAGTGAACTATGCAAACAAAATTGTATTGAAAAAAATAAAGAATGCTAAAGAAAGAAAACTAACTACAATGTAAATGTGAAAAAATAAGCTGCATGTCCGCATAAAAACACAAAACTGGAAATCCAAATCCTAAAAAAATTTGTCCAAAGACAAATGTAAAAAAATCTCCATGCAACAAAGAACTATGTACAAAAATAACAAGGGTCCATGAGCCCAACTGAACAAAGGAAACCTCCTAAAAAACCTACCTAAATATCAACTATATACAAAAAGTGGAGCAGTGTCCGTCGACTCCAAATCATAATAAGAACGAAAGGAAACCTAAAACTAAAGAACTATATACAAACGTGGCGGGCAAGTCCAGCGGCTCACTCTGTGGTGTGCCGGGCCAGGGCATCATCGAACTCCTGTTCGATGTCCCGGAGGCGGTCCAGTTCCATGGCCCCGAGGGTCCGCAGGGACGACGCTGTGTCCTCCTCCAACCCCCTGCGGATTGCCTCGAGGCACTCGGCCCGCCTCAGGGCCCTCCGCATGGAGTTCTCCGCCCTGACCATTGTGAGCCGCGCCTCTTCCGCCCGCCGCCGCTCCGCACCTATGGCGTGGCCCAACCGCTGCCACACGGAAGACACTCTCTGTCCTGGGTCCCCCTGCCCTCCGGCCGATGCCTGCCCCTCCGATGTCGAAAGCCCCGAGCCTTCATGTCTCCCACCATGTTGCTGCTGCTGCTGCTCTGCCTCTGCCCGTGCACTGCCTCCTGCTGCCTGCACATCCTCCGCCGGCTGGGGTGCACTTGTTGATGTGGCCACCCCTGCTGGACCTCCGACTCCCGACTGTGGCAGGGATGCCTCCTCCACCAGCCTGGCCGCACCGTCAGAGGCAGCTCCACAGGGCACCCAGGTGAATGATGGGTGGGAAGATGGCACAGAGGACGACTGGCGCATAGGGGGTCCAGTTGAGGAGGGGGTCGGAGCAAGCCCCATCAGACAGCGGAATCCAGCCTGGGTGACCTGTCCCAGCAGGCTGACGTGGTCAACGAGCCATTCGAGATGACGTGCAGTCTCTCCATGAAAAGACTGCAGGTCACCTCGCATGGCCCGTTGACGCAACGCCACACCAGCCAGGACAGGCTCAACCCGGACCTGGATGGCCACGTCCGCAGGCAGAGGAAGGCCAGTTGACGTCAGCTCATCCCCTGCCTGAAAACGGGTCTGGACGTAGGCATCCCTGCTGGTGCAAGATGATGCAGGGACAGGATCGGGGACAGGATTGCACACAGGCACCTCCGCGGCCGCCTGTGCTGCCTCCTGTCCCTGGTCCTGCACTGCACCACTAGCACCAGTGGGATCCCCACCTCCAGACCCCGTCTCTGGTGCTTGCACGGCCTCCTCCTCCACCAAACCCCCCACCAACCTGGATGACTCCGTGCCATCTTCCCCTGTTGGGCCCTGTGGGGTCCCAGCTGCCCCTTCTGCTGCCGAGGAGTCCAACTGCAACCTCCGCCTCTTGGACCTCCCCCCGGCAGCTGCGGCCTGGGACGCGGAACCGGACTCCTCACTCCCGGACGAGATGACAACACGGGAGGGGAGCCGGGCCTTGCGTTTTCGGCTGGCGGTCGGATCCCCGCCGCTGTGCTCCACAGCACCTTCTCCGCCCTCTTCATCAGTTGACGCTGCAGACAGGGAGAAACAAAACACAGGCATCAGGGCACTGTACAATGGACACATACACGCATGACAGTTGCACATAAGTGGCATTGGCAAACCTCAGACATGTCATCACAATCCCCAACACACATGTCATTGCAACTGGCACACATGAGCCATACCACAGCCATATCGCAACTGCCAGCACCATCCCTACACATACAACAGCATCAGCAGCCAAAGGGGAGCCAGACATCACATGCAACACAGGAAGTGCACCACACATGTGCACACACCACCACACTTGCATGCATGTCTACACCTCTGCCAAGTGTCGCACTGTTCAGACGGGCATCCATGTCACATCTGCCAATCAGGCTTCCACATACCGCTGTCACATGCATCCATGTTGCATCACTGTTGCACCCTTGTCAAATACACACACATGCACATGTACACAGTGCTCATACATGCAGCCGAAAACAACATACATGCCTGACATCACGGACATGTCTACTTACATACACATTCATCCAAACATGTGTGCACGCACAACTGCATTTGCCATGCAAGCCCACACACACAAGCACCATCCATGTCTCACACATTACAGCCCTCGCATGTGTCAGCCCCACGGCCCTGTACACCCCCACCCATACTCGACCCCATACAAACAGATGTGCAACCGGCACAATGGCGAATGATCACCACACGCACTGCTCACAACCAGGATGCATGTACACTCACCGCTCGACTCCAGACGGGTCTGCTTCTCTAGGACCTGGACGTGGAGCGCTGGGGATATGCGTTCCAGGACCCCCATCTGTTTTTCCGACAAGTGGCCCCGGCGCCCCTTGGCATCCGCTGCCTTCAAGAGGCGCCGGGCCTTGTTCAGGGTCCTGGACCTGAAGTCCTCCCAGCGCTTCCTGACATGTTGTAAGTCCCGGACTGCCACCCCCTCCGCGTTGATGGCAGTCACGATGTCAGTCCAGATCCAAGTCCGTCCTTCCTTGTCGGCGCGGGAACTTCCAAAGAGGGCATCATACTGCCCCAGGACTTGCTCCACCAGGACACCAACTTCGGTGGCACTGAAGCTGGTGCCCCTCTGCCTCTCTGGCCGGGGGTTGTCAGTGGTCACAGATGGTGTTTGCCCCGACATGACAACCCCAGAGGCAGGAGTGGGTGGGCAACTGGGTCCTGGGGCTGGGCTGTGGAGCGATGGAATTCCAGTCGGGAGTCTTCGGTTCCAGCAGGGGTGGTCACAGCAACAGCACCCCTGGCTGATGTGCAGGCAGCAAATGGCAGTCCACGTGGGCAGCAGGCAGTCAGGCAGCAGCAGATGGCAGGTGGGAGCGTGCTCGGGACTCTGGGGGGCAGTAGTTCGGCCTTCTGGGCAGGAGCGTGGTCTTCCGTGTGCTTACGCGTGGCCAGCTTGGTACGGAGTGATTTGGCACGTGAAAATCCTGCACGTCAGCGTGAAAACCGAGGAAAGGCCCTTAGCGCGTAAGCGCGTCAGCACGCATACGCGATTCTATTGGACCAAAGGCCCTCAGCGCGTAAGCGCGTCTGTGACGTGACCCGCACGGGTGTTTCCCACACAGCACGTGATGACAGAGCACACGTGGAAAGACTGCACGTCAGAGTCTCATCACGTGTGATTGGTGGAAATGGCCGTACACGCAGAAGTGACAAAGCGTGTAATTGGTGGAAATGGCCATACACGCAGAAGTCACAAAGCGTGTAATTGGTGGAAATGGCCGTACACGCATAAGTCACAAAGCGTGTAATTGGTGGAAATGGCCCTAGCGCGTACATGCCGCGTAAGTGACGTTGGACTTGTGGGCCTGTATAAAAGGTACGCGTAGAACACCATTTCCTTGTACGTGCTTTTCGTGGAGAGCGAGTGGGTGAATTCTGTACTTCTTGTCGGTTCACACGCGATTTACTTCACGGCGTTTCAAGTTCGTATTCCCTGTTACCTCTGACAGATTTTTCTCTTTTTTCTCTTTTACTGGTTTACCTGGGCCTGTTCCCTCAAACAGTGTTCCCTTCTACTGTTGTCCTGTCTCCTCAGACAGCGTACAAATCTTCTTTTGGCGGGGGTGTTGCCAACCAAACGCGCTCCTTTTTCACGCTCTTTTACCTGGCAGACGGTGAGTCACGCACGTATCTAACATCTGTGCTTGCCCCGTGTGTAGCCTACCCCTTCAGAGGTCATTCCAGGCTGCGTGTGACACGCATACGTTCATTCTTGTGTTACTGGGTGCCACAGCGTAGTGCAGGTTTTTCTTTCTGCACACGTGGTCTAGGAGGGGTTGCGTGCACGTCATCTCCCTTTTTTGGGGCTCCTGTGCATAGCGTGACCCGTCATCTTTCCCCAGGGGTTACAATCAGCCTTGCAAGAGTACTAGGGTACAATTACCAACTGGTACCCAACCCCTTTGACCCCCAATTGCCCAGGACAATATTTTACAGCCACTCCCATACGCACATCAACATCAGTGCCATGGTTGGGAGGCGAGGATTCCGTAAGGGTGGCAAAGGTGGAAGAGCCACAAGTGGTGGCCGTGGTGGATCCGGTAGGGGACGTGGTCGTTACTTGCAGGGTGAGCCTGTCCCCCCATGTGTGGAGGACCAGTCAAGGGCACCCATAATCCCTCCCCCCCCCCTCCCGTTGAGGCTGATGTAGCTGACACCATCCATGCTCAGCCCTTGTTGGACCAGCCCATTGTGGCACCAGACCTGGCTGACTCCATGGCTGACTTCCAGGTCAGCAGGCCTATGACACGTGCACTGGTGCACGTTGATGTCACCATGCCAAGTGCATCTGGGGCAGCAAGGTCATCTGCTGCACCAAGTAGGCAGGGCGGAGAGGCTGCAGGGGCAGCTGCGGCTCCATCCACCCCAGCCCTCACACACCCAGCCCGGACAGTGTCGGTCCTAGTCCATGCTGCTGATATTCCCCCTGACACCATCACACTAGAGCCAATGCCTGCACCAACTCCCATGCTGAGTGTGCAATCCCACACTCCTGATACAGAGTCCACCAGGGCTCCTGCCCCTAGTGTCCAGAGCGGCGCAGGACACTCAGGATCACCACCACCTTCCAAGCGGAAGAGGAAGAGTGCTCGTCCGGCACAGGCTGATGCCCCAGACACGGCTACACAGTCCGGCCCGTCCAGGAAGCCCAGCTTCACGGATGACGAACTGAATGCACTTGTCGAGTATGTGTCCGCACATGACAACGAGATGGTCATTGTTGCAGGATCCAAGACCACACCTGCACAACGCCAGGCACACTGGCAGACCGTTGCGGACATCGTAAGTGCCCTTGGAATCGTGAGGCGCACAGCCAATGATTGCTATAAGCGCTGGAATGACCTAAAGCGCAGGGCAAAGAGTAAGCTGGCCTCAAGTCATGCCGCAACTCTAGTGACTGGAGGTGGGTCTCCAGTAGTAGACATGGAACTCACTCCACATGAGTCAGTCGCTGGGACCTACGTCACGGAGGAACAGATCCAAGGTGTGGGAGATCTCCCTGATTACGAGGCATTGTCCGGTGAGTGCACATGCATGTGTGTGTCATCCATGTGCATGGTGTGTGTGAGGGCTTCTGTTTGTGTGCCAGGTGAGAGTGTGTGCGCCTGAGTCGTATGGGTCATCCATGTGCTTCATGCAATACATCCTGCGCAGCTGCATTTGGCCATAGCTGTATCCCTTCTGCCAACAGTAGACATGTAGGCCAACTGCACGCCAGTTGCCCTTGAAGTGTCACCTTGCCACAACATTGTTGCAAAATTTAGCACTGTTCATTTAGTCAGATATTTTCCCTTCCACCACTTTTACTAGCCATGTCGCAGTCCTCTAGTCACATGTCTGACATGGCTATGGTAAAGTGGAGTGACTTTGTTACCTGGATATCATTTGTTCAAACATGTCCCTGTGCAATTGCACCATTTCGGACTGGCAGCTCCAGGTGAAGAATCTGACCTGTTAGAATTAGAAAAGCTATTACATGCGGGAACTGGACAGTATGCATAGGTGCTGCCCTCCTCTCCATCTTCACTCAATAGCAATGGTACATGCCATCTGTGTGATGGCATGTGTGTTTCACCTGCCAATCACAGGCCAATGTGTGATGCCACTGCCAGGCAGCATGCAGAAGATGTGTTCATCTTCAATCTTGGTGTCATCAGTGTGTGCCATTTGCCTGCCCTTCATACGCAGTGAGGGTGCATGCATGGGAGGGTTTTAGTCATGTGGGACATGTGTCAAACAAGTACTGGTTCTCTTGCTTCTCAGCCCTCATTGTGTGCCATGGTGCTAATGCCTGTTTCCATTTCTTTGTTTTTATGTCTTTGCAGGGGAAGACGCACCTGATACTGCTGGGGTTGTGGAGATGGTGCAGACCCAGGAGGGGCCCGAGGGCCGACCAACCACCAGTGAGGGACGTGGTGTGGTGGTGGGTGAGAACCCACAAGTGCTGCAGGTCCTGCTCTCAAGGGGTGTCTCTGGCTGCACCTCCCCCGAGCTGTACTCAGGTGTTGATTCGGATGAGACCTACGTGCCGTCGCAGGTGAGTGTTCCAGGGAGGGATTCTGTTCTGTCTCACCCACCTGCACCAGGGTCAGAACCCTCAATGGGGATGTCAGTGTTGGCAGCTACGCCTTTGGTGATTACGGATGCAGGGTCACACTCCGCGACATCTGATCCTGTTCCTGGGCCAGCAGATCAGAGGGGGAATGCAGTCCTGCAGCCTCAGGCAGTGCCGGCACAGCAAGGCGCAGTTCGCCTTGCCCCAGACAGGTGTGGTGCCCGCCGACGTGGTGGCCGTACGGCACCTGGCAATACTGCATGGGAGCAATCCATTTACGGTATGGCAACCCAACAGGCAGCATCATCCGAGATGATGGCTCAGGCCATGGATAGGGTGGCCACTTCCATTGTCCCCCCTGAAAGGCTGATGGAGCGACTAGAGCAGGCAACCGACACCATCTGCCAGTCACACAGGGAGGACATGTTGGGGTCCAACAGGGACAGGCGGACGGCACTGGCGACTCTGCAGGAGGCCATCTCCATTGAGTCCCAGGGCCACAGGGAAGCCCTGAGGCAGGAGCTCCTTCACCTCAGGACGACTCTTGTTGAGCTTGAGGCTTCTACACACCAAAGGACAGAACAGCAGCTGGAGCGTCTCACCCGTACGCTCTCAGCTGAGATGCAGGCAACGAGGGCGGAGGTCCGGGCATCCCGTGAGTTGTTGCATGGGGACCTCCGCACACTCATCCTCCAGAACCAGACCTACCACACCCGCATGCTTGCAGCCATGGAGGAGCAGACTAGGGCCTTGCGTGGGCTGCCTCCCATAGTGCAACCACCTCCGGATGCAGCTGCACAGGGTGATAATAGCGACAGCAGTGATACTCCCACAATAGGGTAGCCGTGTGGGCCATGAACCCATGGAGGTGTTTTTTTTCCCCAGGATCCACGCAGGTGGGTTCTGGTGTGCATCCTGTCCTCGGACCTCCTGGGTGGCCTCCCCAACCCCCCCGGGCCCTTCAATGGCCATTTTTGATTTTGATTTTTATTTTTTTATTTTTATTTTTATTTCTTTTATTCCCAATTTTTTTGGGACGATTTGTTGACTTCCGTGGTTCCTGTGGGCATACGCTGCATTGTGGCTGGGCACATGCAGGCTTGTAATGTATTTGGTTCAGATGCTTGGGTTTGAGTCACACACACCCCTCCTGCTTCCCGTTTCCATGGGCTTGCAAAGGGTGTGCCCAAGTGACCGTGAATTACACAGTGACGTTGGACTCCCATGAGCTGTGTGGGCAGTCTGTAGTCAATACTGTGTATACATTCTTAGTGCATATTGCTGTTGTGTTGTACACTGCATGTTGCATTGATGTGTAACTCATCTTCTGTGTCTACCTCCCAATTTTCAGGTCCCTTCCTCATGTCTACACAAGGACCTCTAGTCTGGAGATGTGGTCCATGTTGGCAGCAGTGCACCTACAACTCTACAGGCGCCAACACTGCACAGTTGGTAGTGGTGGGAGTGCAGGCATTTCCAGGTGGTGAGACTACTAATATTATACATTAGTGATGTCATGCTAATGGTAGTACGTGATCAAGTTTGTTGTTGGTCCGGCATTACTGTGAGCATTTCAGGTGTTGCAAGTTTCTAATAGGGACACTGTACATTGTGACACTAGTGTCATGTTGTGGGTATTACTTTGTTTACGTGCAAATAGCATGACATGGCACGGTGTGTCGTGTGGCGGTGCTGGGGTTGGGTTGGCTGACATGGCACTGTCCTCTTGTTGCATTTTGCAAGTGGGTATTCATTTCAGCTGCTTGAATGTGTAACTTCACAAAACTGCATTGGTGGTGTCAGTGTGGGTAGGGATGCACACATTGTGACACTTCCAGGTGAACAATCTCAGGCTGATATGGTTTTCACGGTTCTTTCTCCAGACATTCAGGATCAGTGTCAGGTTGAGTCATCATTGATTGTCAGATGGAATGTGCCAGGGCAGTGTGCACTCCACAGGGGTGTGATTTCTATGTGAAGTAATTAGCCACTAGCTGTGTAAGGGCTGCCTCGCCCCGTGCCCTTTCCCCTCCCATGCGCAGCGGCTGTGCATGTGGTTGGGGATGGGGGGGCACCACCATGTCCACGGCCAGGCCCCGGCGTGTTGCAACGTAGTGCAGGACACATGCTGCCACTATGATCCTGCACACTACTGGGGGAGCGTACAACAGCTGCCCGCCAGAACGGTCAAGGGAGCGAAAGCGTGACTTCAGCACTCCAAATGTGCGCTCCACTATGCCCCGGGTTGTAATGTGGGCTGCGTTATATCTTACCTGGTGTGGCGTGGTGAGGTTCGGAATTGGCGTCATCATGTGGGGGCTGAGAGGGTAGGCACTGTCCCCTGTGGAGGTGGTGATTGGTATCATTGGTGGGGTTGTGACCTTGCTCAGTATCTGACATGCATGCATGTGCAGTGGCATTCATACTCACCAAGCAGCCATGTATCGCCATGCCGGCCAGCTTCTAGGTCCCGGCTTAGGGTGGACATTCGGTAAATGAAGCTGTCGTGGGTTGACCCAGGATAGTTGGCATATACTGAGGTGATGATTCCCTTGGCATTACATACTACCTGCACGTTGATGGAATGCCAGTGCTTGCGGTTCCTATAGATGTGCTCAGATGCCCTGGGGGGACTAGAGCCACATGGGTGCAGTCAATGGCACCTAGCACTTTGGGGAATCGTGCCACAGCGTAGAAATCCAGGGCGGCAGCATGCCTTTCTGCAGGGGTTCTGGGCAGGTATATGTGCCTGCGGACTGATGGGCATGCAGTGATGATGTTCAAGACCTGGTGTAGGCAGCGTGACTGGGTGGCCTGTGATACACCACCCACAATGGCACTTGTCCGCTGAAATGATCCTGTGGCTAAGAAGTGCAGTACATTGAGGAACTTCTCCAGGGGGCTGAGTGCTTGGGAGCACAAGGTGGGTGATGTGAGGTCGTCCTCCCACTCACTCACCAGGTCCAGTATGATGTGTGGTGGAAACCTGTACCTCCCATGCACCTGGTCATCAGGCATCCCGAAAAGGCTGGTTCTGGGTGTGAATATTCTGGCCCTGACTATCCTCCTCCTCCTCCTTTGGTAGGCCACGCCCACTGCTGCTAGGAACGGTATGTTCATCCTGGGTCTGAGCTAGTTATTTTGTTAGCGCGCAAATTAATGCGTTGCGCGTGTTGTAGACGAGCGTGTGACCCGCGCACCCCTCAAATCCAGTGCCCAGTCCAATAGCGTGTGGAAATTGGCGCGCACACCGGGATACAGGTGCGCTGACGTACTTGCGTGTGTAAGTGTCCGCGCACACCTGATATACACGTACATAGGCCAATCCCGTGTACACGCACTTTTGTCCAATTACACGTGATGAGACTCTGACGTGCAGTCTTTCCACGTGTGCTCTGTCATCACGTGCTGTGTGGGAAACACCCGTGCGGGTCACGTCACAGACGTGCTTACGCGCTGAGGGCCTTTGGTCCAATGGATTCGCGTATGCGTGCTGACGCGCTTACGCGCTAAGGGCCTTTCCTCGGTTTTCACGCTGACGTGCAGGATTTTCACGTGCCAAATCACTCTGTACCAAGCTGGCCACGCGTAAGCACACGGAAGACCACGCTCCTGCCCAGAAGGCCGAACTACTGCCCCCCAGAGCCCCGAGCACGCTCCCACCTGCCATCTGCTGCTGCCTGACTGCCTGCTGGCCACGTGCACTGCCATTTGCTGCCTGCACATCAGCCAGGGGTGCTGTTGCTGTGACCACCCCTGCTGGAACCGAAGACTCCCGACTGGAATTCCATCACTCCACAGCCCAGCCCCAGGACCCAGTTGCCCACACACTCCTGCCACTGGGGTTGTCATGTCGGGGCATACACCATCTGTGACCACTGACAACCCCCGGCCAGAGAGGCAGAGGGGCACCAGCTTCAGTGCCACCGAAGTTGGTGTCCTGGTGGAGCAAGTCCTGGGGCAGTATGATGCCCTCTTTGGAAGTTCCCGCGCCGACAAGGAAGGACGGACTCGGATCTGGACTGACATCGTGACTGCCATCAACGCGGAGGGGGTGGCAGTCCGGGACTTACAACATGTCAGGAAGCGCTGGGAGGACTTCAGGTCCGGGACCCTGAACAAGGCCCGGCGCCTCTTGAAGGCAGCGGATGCCAAGGGGCGCCGGGGCCACTTGTCGGAAGAACAGATGGGGGTCCTGGAACGCATATCCCCAGCGCTCCACGTCCAGGTCCTAGAGAAGCAGACCCGTCTGGAGTCGAGCGGTGAGTGTACATGCATCCTGGTTGTGAGCAGTGCGTGTGGTGATCATTCGCCATTGTGCCGGTTGCACATCTGTTTGTATGGGGTCGAGTATGGGTGGGGGTGTACAGGGCCGTGGGGCTGACACATGCGAGGGCTGTAATGTGTGAGACATGGATGGTGCTTGTGTGTGTGGGCTTGCATGGCAAATGCAGTTGTGCGTGCACACATGTTTGGATGAATGTGTATGTAAGTAGACATGTCCGTGATGTCAGGCATGTATGTTGTTTTCGGCTGCATGTATGAGCACTGTGTACATGTGCATGTGTGTGTATTTGACAAGGGTGCAAAAGTGATGCTACATGGATGCATGTGACAGCGGTATGTGGAAGCCTGATTGGCAGATGTGACATGGATGCCCGTCTGAACAGTGCGACACTTGGCAGAGGTGTAGACATGCATGCAAGTGTGGTGGTGTGTGTACATGTGTGGTGCACTTCCTGTGTTGCATGTGATGTCTGGCTCCCCTTTGGCTGCTGATGCTGTTGTATGTGTAGGGATGGTGGTGGCAGTTGCGAAATGGCTGTGGTATGGCTCATGTGTGCCAGTTGCAATGACATGTGTGTTGGGGATTGTGATGACATGTCTGAGGTTTGCCAATGCCACTCATGTGCAACTGTCATGCGTGTATGTGTCCATTGTACAGTGCCCTGATGCCTGTGTTTTGTTACTCCCTGTCTGCAGCGTCAACTGATGAAGAGGGCGGAGAAGGTGCTGTGGAGCACAGCGGCGGGGATCCGACCGCCAGCCGGAGACGCAAGGCCCGGCTCCCCTCCCGTGTTGTCATCTCGTCGGGGAGTGAGGAGTCCCGTGCCGCGTCCCAGGCCGCAGCTGCCGGGGGGAGGTCCAAGAGGCGGAGGTTGCAGTTGGACTCCTCGGCAGCAAAAGGGGCAGCTGGGACCCCACAGGGCCCAACAGGGGAAGATGGCACGGAGTCATCCAGGTTGGTGGGGGGTTTGGTGGAGGAGGGGGCCGCGCAAGCACCAGAGACGGGGTCTGGAGGTGGGGATCCCACTGGTGCTAGTGGTGCAGTGCAGGACGAGGGACAGGAGGCAGCACAGGCGGCCGCGGAGGTGCCTGTGTGCAATCCTGTCCCCGATCCTGTCCCTGCATCATCTTGCACCAGCAGGGATGCCGACGTCCAGACCCGTTTTCAGGCAGGGGATGAGCTGACGTCAACTGGCCTTCCTCTGCCTGCGGACGTGGCCATCCAGGTCCGGGTTGAGCCTGTCCTGGCTGGTGTGGCGTTGCGTCAACGGGCCATGCGAGGTGACCTGCAGTCTTTTCATGGAGAGACTGCACGTCATCTCGAATGGCTCGTTGACCACGTCAGCCTGCTGGGACAGGTCACCCAGGCCGGATTCCTCCGTCTGATGGGGCTTGCTCCGATCCCCTCCTCAACTGGACCCCCTACGCCCAGTCGTCCTCTGTGCCATCTTCCCACCCATCAGTCACCTGGGTGCCCTGTGGAGCTGCCTCTGACGGTGCGGCCAGGCTGGTGGAGGAGGCATCCCTGCCACAGTCGGGAGTAGGAGGTCCAGCGGGGGTAGCCACATCAACAAGTGCACCCCAGCCGGCGGAGGATGTGCAGGCAGCAGGAGGCAGTGCACGGGCAGAGGCAGAGCAGCAGCAGCAGCAACATGGTGGGAGACATGAAGGCTCGGGGCGTTCGACATCGGAGGGGCGGCCATCGGCCGGAGGGCAGGGGGACCCAGGACAGAGAGTGTCTTCCGTGTGGCAGCGGTTGGGCCACGCCATATGTGCGGAGCGGCGGCGGGCGGAAGAGGCGCGGCTCACAATGGTCAGGGCGGAGAACTCCATGCGGAGGGCCCTGAGGCGGGCCGAGTGCCTCGAGGCAATCCGCAGGGGGTTGGAGGAGGACACAACGTCGTCCCTGCGGACCCTCGGGGCCATGGAACTGGACCGCCTCCGGGACATCGAACAGGAGTTCGATGATGCCCTGGCCCGGCACACCACAGAGTGAGCCGCTGGACTTGCCCGCCGCCTTTGTATATAGTTCTTTAGTTTTAGGTTTCCTTTCTTTCTAATTATGATTTGGAGTGACGGACACTGCTCCACTTTTTGTATATAGTTGATTTTTAGGTAGGTTTTTTAGTAGGTTTCCTTTGTTCAGTTGGGCTCATGGACCCTTGGTAGTTTTTTATACGGACATGCATGTTTTTTTTTCTCATTCACATTGTAGTTAGTTTTCTTTCTTTAGCATTCTTAATTTTTTTAAATACAATTTTGTTAGCATACTTCACTGTGTGGTATCATCTCATTGGTTTCATGCATGTCATGTTGTGTGTTTTCCCATTATATTGCAACCATTGTGTGTGACGGACATGGGTTCATTAGCTTCATGAACATTGGGGGTGTAACATGTGATTTCCATTTCCATGTGGGTGAATGGGTTACTTGGTAGGGCTTTTTGGATGTGGAGGCTGTCCATTACGCACATGATTGGGGATTGTGAGCACCTGGTGGAGGCTGCCCCTGCACTGCTGGGGGGTGGGGGTGGTGGGAGACATGAGTGGGGGCCTGGTGGAGTGTGACCCTGCTCTGCCGGGGGGTGGGGGTGGTGGGAAACATGAGTGGGGGCCTGGTGGAGGGTGACCCTGCACTGCCGGGGGGTGGGGGTGGTGGGAGACATGAGTGGGGGCCTGGTGGGGGCTGCCCATGGTGGCAGGGGGGTGGGGGTGGTGGGAGACATGAGTGGGGGCCTGGTGGAGGGTGACCCTGGATGCTGGGGGGTGGGGGTGCAGGGGGACATGAGTGGGGGCCTGATAGAGGCTGCCCCTGCACTGCCGGGGGGTGGGGGTGGTGGGAGACATGAGTGG